>NC_137465.1:3276700-5970200 GCF_964235325.1 Thermobia domestica | reverse complement strand
CCCATATTATAGCCTCGGTGCTGAAAGGATCGTTAAAATTAAATCCAACCAACTAACAGTGCGAAAGAAAGGGAGTCAGCTAGGGACTGTATTTATGATACTTGCCCGGCATTCGCCTGATGAAAACGAGGATAAAACCTGGGAAAAACATCAGCAAGGATGTATGTCGCCTAACTCAGACCGAAATACTCCTGATCGTAAAACCAGAACACAAACCACTAGTCTGAGCCAAAGATGGAGTGAATCAGAGGGTGGTTGGTCAGAGTGGATCATAGTTGGTTACGGGTCTAGTGGATCAGAGTGGGTCACGGTGGGTGGAGGGTCTAGTGGGTCGGAGTAGGTGTAGAGTCAATATGGGTCACAGAGGGTTCACGACCTACACCATCTCTGGCCTACGCATGAAAGATATCGTGTTCCTCTGTACCATTAATATTTAAAGGTTGCCAAAAAGAAAGAAATATTTTTATTGGTCTGATGCGTTAGCCCTCAGCAGACAGCCATTACACGGCTTGGTGCCTGGAGGTGTAAAGTATCATTTTCAGACGAAGAGAGATACTTAGACAAGAAAAATAACATGTAGTAGTGCACATTTGATTATCAGACGAAGCTTTATGGTTTGCATAATATATAAGTTAGAAACCAAGTGTTGAATAGCTTCCTTTATTTCTTCTTTTTATTTGTCGAAGAGTTTATGTATTTGCCTACCGTTGGTAGGAGTTGTTCAACATTTTAACGATTCGTGTTTTATATGTTGTGCACTTTTCGAAAGACCATCATCAAAATGGATTACAAATTCAGTTCATTTGGAAAACACGACGACCTGTTTTCTCCCGTGGTCTTATGGCGTGCAATCTGCCTGGAAGCTATTCTAAGACATGATGGTTTTTGGAAGACGAAAGAACACTAAGGGAGGGGGAAAATAGACAAGAGTGACTACGCCAAACCTCCCCCCCCCCAAAAGCACTTTTCATTATGGTAAAGCGGCGCATATGTAAATGTAGACAAGATTAATGTCTTGTCTCGAATGCTGCGTTTCAAATTCAATACTTCAATTGATGCCCGAACTCTTCTGCAGAGAGAGAGTTTCAATGGGCTTCCTCCTGGTGCGTGGTGTGGGTTGTCTGCTGGAGAGAAAGAGGAAAAAGAGAGAGATTTGTGATATTTGCATTCCCGCTTATGGCTGATGATTCTCTTCACTTTACCCTGCGTCTCTTGGTATAACCACCTTGTGATTTCTTTTGCCTGTTTCGTTTCGGAAAATCATTCGTTCTATCTTTTTTTTCTTTCTTCTTTTTTTTATTCTTGTATTGTTCAGACAGAACAGGAAATATACTGTGACTTTCTTTGAAACTTCAAGCAAATGAAGAAACGATCGTTGTCCATTTGAAAAAAATAAAAAAGAAGAAAAAAGAGAAATAACCACGAAAAAAGCACATAAACAAAGAAACTTTTTTACATTTTCTGTTAAAGCTTTTGTTCACTGAAATAAAACTAAGAAATTGTTTTTCTTTGTTGTTTAAGACTCATAGACTAAGTAATACGTATCATATTTGGCGAAAACGTAAGTCATTCTTTAAGAGATACTGTGCTCTTCGTTTTCATTGTTTATTGCAAATTTAATGTGTTAAATCACACCTATTCAGAGGTGGCATGCTTAAAAATAATATGAATAACCAAAAATTAAGAGTTTTCTACTTTTTTAAAACCTGATTTTCAAAATAATTAAAATCAACAAACCAATTTATTAATTCAAAATTATTATAAAACAGGTTCAGCTCGGGTTTTGAGTTTCTGTCCTTGTACAGTCAGAGACAATATTAAGTATGGGTTGGAGCTATCATTTCTTATACCTCCAAACTATACTTAATATTGTATCTGACTGTACAAAACAGTGGAAAGCCGTGGTGGTTCAGTGGTAGAGCGTTCACCTCTGGGGTCCCTGGTTCGATCCCAACTCGCGCCAGGTGAACTTTGTAGTGGACCAACACCGTGTGCGTATGTTTTCTCGGGGTTCTCCCGCGTAGTCCCAGGTTCGATTCCCGGTGGGGGTACAGTTGAACGACCAAAATCGTTCAGATTCCGCTATAATCAGCATGTCCATGTCTCCTTTAGCCTAGCAGTCATAACTGTGGAACGTTCAACTACATCAAACCAATCGGGGCTCTCCCGTTTCCTCCCACTTTCTTCATTAAACCATTTCATTCATTTCTCATGATCACTGTCTCCTTTAGCCGAGCCGGCATAGCCGTGGGACTTACAAGTCAAAGATTTCATGTTATTTTATAAACACAATGGTTATGAAGGATAAGACCTACATACTATTGACGTGAGTTACGAACCACGCCTGAAGATTGAGTCCAGTGTAGTTGATGGTTGTGCAGACCATTATTTGACATCAACTGCTAGAGTGTAGACCGCTTCTCACCACATTATATCACCTGCAAATAACTACAAAATCGTGTCACCAATTCCGGCTCTAAAGCAAGTTTTTCAATATGTTTGAGAGCTCCTCCGTGGCTAAGCGGTTAGCGTACGCGCCTTTGGCGTGGGAGACCCGGGTTCGATTCCCGGTGGGAGCTCATGTGGTTCGGATTCCACGTTAATCAGTAGGTCCACGTCTCATATAGCCTCGCTGCTGAAAGGGACGCTAAGCTAAAATTAACTTAACTTAACTCAATATGTTTGAGATAAGAATTATCTTCATTCCTACTAATTTGACCACCACATCAATTTATACAATTAACGGACGTAATATTTGACTTCCTCGGCACCCCAGACCGTTTTTTGAACATGAGGGACCTTTTGATGTCAATCGGACGAGCTAGGATCACCCATTGGTTTCCTAAAACCCATTGGTTGGCAAATATGTTCTTTCCGTTTGGTAAAATCTATTTTGGAAATAATTGTGTTAGGACTGGAAGATACAACGGTGGTATGGCTGGAACGTACAAAAAAAATTACATTCTTTTTAATTTACTGGAAACTGTACTCAAAGTTTCCTTTCATTCTGAAGTTATTTACGAAACTAATTTCACCAAACGGGAAGAACTTTTGTCGCTGAATGTACACCAAAACTATTAGTATCTTCGCAGCTCTTATGTGTGTTTCAGAATTTAATACGCGTGTTGACCAGTTTTAATGCTGAGCATATATATATATATATATATATATATATATATATATAAACAGTGATTTATTTCAAACGATGAAAAAAGATGTTACATTATCACAAAATCAAAATAATTAGCATGTATTTGGCAACCATGGTGTATTGCTAATTTGTTACCTTGAAGTAATACTTTTTTTTTTCTCGATTATCAGCTGTCAATTTTTTCCGAGCACACCTCAGTAGCTGCATATGTATATATCATGCTCTGTATGAAACGTTAAACATTCGAACCTTTGGCGATATATTACACGCTCGTTAATCGATAATCCCTTCCAGATAACAATGTATGGAGGCAAATGGAATAAAAAAAGAAATCTGCGAATTGTGTTAAACCTCTTTTTCAATTAAATGTATTTCCCTGCCTCTTTCGGATTGAGGAAAATGGTATATAACATATTTTTCCCGTTCTTTACAAAAGGGGATAACTTTAAATTAACTCTTCTGTAAATATAAAATATATTTTTCTTTTACTTTGACAGCTTAATAATAGAAGTAACAGAATTTTCAGTTTAACTCAGCTCAGGGGCGGATCCAGGACGGACTTCTGGAGGGCGGTGGGCTGTAATACTGCTACTGGGATCGCCCCCCCTGGATCCGCCACTGACTCAACATTGTCAGGTGATAGCTTGTCTGTTTAGCTTTAGCGTTTTTTCAGCACCAAGGCTATACGAGAGATAGACGTAGGTATTGTTACTCACAAGACGGAAAATAAAGTTTTCTCGGCTCGTCTCGGCTCGTAATTTTCTCGTCTCATTTTTTTAAATTTGTGTACAAAATTTATGCCCTGATTTATTTTCTTAATTTTATCTAGAATTTATTAAAATCCTCCCGTGCCACAAAAAGTCCATGAAAAGTGTAATATAACAACATTTGAACCATATTTATTATTGGAGTACGTATATTAGGAAAAGACTTACCGATGTTTAAACGTTCTGAGAAATTTCTTATCTCGTCTCGAAAACTCTATGAGAATTGTTTTGTTTCTCGTCTAGTCTTGTGGGCAATACTAGGGATGGCCAGAACCGGTTCCTGTTGGAACCGGTTTTCGGGTCTGAACGGATCCGGTTCTAGAAGATCCGGTTCCGGAACCGGTTTTTCGGATCTAGGTCTGGAACCGGTTCTTCAGATCCAGGTCTGGAACCGGTTCTTCGGATCCAGGTCTGGGACCGGTTCTCAAGATCCGGTTCTGGAACCGGGTTTTCGGATCCATGTCTGGAACCGAAACTTTGTGATGATCCCTACGCTAAACCCGAGCTGCTGGAAGGCTGTGAACAGTGTACTAGATGAAATGATGGAAGCGACAGGCAGGCGCCCAAGCGGCGGCCGCTTGTCTCATTTGGCTAAATAAACTGGGTAACTGGCAAACTCAATGGTTAAACAGGCAAACTGGCCAACTCATTTGGCTAAACACTCACTGGTGGGCCAAAATAATAATAATAATAAAAAACACTGGTTGCCCAAAATTTTTTTCTGGGGGCACAAGCGAGTCTGGGCGGGGAGGGCACAAGCGCATGGTTCTCTTTGCAGTGTTTTGAAGGTGAAATTTGTGCCTCCTTTACGGGTCTTTGGGGGCTTTCGGATCCAGGTCTGGAACCAGTTCCTAAGATCCGGTTCTGGAACCGGGTTTTCAGATCCAGATCTGGAACCGGTTCTGAAAACCGGATCTCATGGAACCGGTTCCGCCGGAACCGGAACTTTTTGGCCATCCCTAGGCTCACAAGCAGACTTTAGGCTACCAGTTGCGCCTATGAGAATATGTGGAGGTGGACTTGATTTTTCATTGAAAATGGTACAATGCATCTGAAGAATAGAAAATTTGGGAAGCAAAGTAGTAAATTTGAGGAGTAGAATGGTCAATTTGGGACAGAAGGGTAATTTTTGGAAGAAAATTGATAGAGTTTATGGAGAGAATGGTAAGTTTGGAAAGAAAATGGATACATTTTAGGGGAGGAATTGTAAATTTGGGAAGAAAATGGATAAATCTTATGAGGAAAAGGATAAATTTGGGAAGAAAATGGATAAATTTTAGAAGAAGAAGAGTAATTTGGGAAGAAAATGGGTAAAGTTTAGGAGAAAAGTGTAAATTTCGAAAGAAAATGGATACATTTTATGGGAAGAAAGGTAAATTTGGAGAGAAAATGAATAAATTTTAGGAGAAAAGGGTAAATTTGGGAAGAAAATGCTTAAATTTTATGGGTAGATTAATAATTTGGGAAGAGAATAAATAAATGTTAGGGGGAGAATGATAAATTTGGGGGGAAATGGGTAAATATTAGAGGAAGAGTGATATATTTGAAAAAAATGGGTAAAATTAGAGGGAAAAGGGTAAATTTGGGTACAAAATTGGTAAATTTTATGGGTAGAATGGTAAATGTGGAAAGAAAATTGGTAAATATTGTGGGGAGAATGGTAAATTTGAGGGACTGCGGTAGATGGTAGATGAGTAGATGAGCACCCTTTCGTAGACTTATAGTTTAAGGTGGAGTCCGAGCCATATAAAGTGTTCAATGTTCTTTCACAGGGAATTGACCCCAAGACCACTTGGACCAAAGACGCACATACGAATCAGCAGATAGTGAGGAGGGCATACTGTAACAACAAAGCTACCTGAATTCAAAAATATCGAATTGCAATCAAGAAACCTAAAATCGCTCTGACTGCATATCATCTATAATTGAATTGAGCAGTAACCTATTCTTTTCTATAGATAATGAAATGAAATCTTTCCGTTTAATCTCACGATTATGCCCTATGAATATGAATTTTAAAAATTATCATTAATTTTGTATATGAAAATCATAAATTCAATTCTATGGGTGAAACTGAACGAACATTTTTGTAATATCTTAATTTTTATTTTTATTTTTAAAATCACAAGGACTGGAGGCAGAAGAATAGTTTGCAAATAGTCAAAGAGCACCTGTAACAACATAACATAGTGTTTGTCAGTAGATGATAGTAGGCCTAATTAATATTTCGGATAAAATCATGAAAAATCAAAAGCAAACCTTGAGGTAAATTAGAGTTCAAAATACTTCTTATTTTTACATCATTAACTCCTTCAGTGTGGGTGGCGAGTTAACTCGTGTCTTCAAAACGCACCTGCTGTGCAGATGGCGTATATATAAGCTTTCATTTTTCTTTGACTATTTTGTATTGCGTATGGCGAATATACTTGCCCATAGTACGAGTAATGTTATCCCGACAATATTTAGCGAGTTTGCACTCAGTTGGTTTCAATTGTTGCTTAATTAAAAGAAGAAGAGGAAAAACAAAGAACTTAAAATAGAGTTTGTGCTTCGTCAAATACAGTTTTCATTCTTTGTTTTGTTTGAGAGCAGACAGCACAGTAATGGCTTCAAAACGATATTTCAACGATGCTGACATCGAGGAGAGTTATTAATTAGTGATTCTGATGTAAGTGATTTTGAAACAGATTTAGAATCAACATCCAAAATTCTCAAAAAAAAAAAAAAAAAAAAAGAAAAGAAAAGAAAAAAGAAAAAAAGAAAGAAAGAAAAGAAAAGAAAAGAAAACTACACTTTTTACTGCGGTTCGCATCTGAAAAATACGCACTGAAGGGGTTAAGTAACAACAATATTTTTTCAGAAAATGTAATTAGGACTTTCGTAAGATTTTTGTAAACTTTAAAACACAATGCAATGACCTTTTAGCAAATTAAAAAGGAAAAAATAGCTGAAACTAATATGGCACTAATCACGCGTCGGAACAACTCTTTATAAGGCAGAATATATCGGCCTTTGTCAAATTAGAAAGGAAAAAATAGCTGAAACAAACAAGGACAATAATTCATATAAAAAGACCAGGTTTTAAACCAAAAGATCATCCTGTACCAATTCTTCCAGTCGCAATGGAAGAGTCTCCAAGAAGTTTCCGCGAACGAAAAAAAAAAAAATCAAATACCGAAAGAAAGATCTTTGTCTGTTGAAAGCTAAGCAGAATCTGCAATAGGTAAAGTACGATAATAGAAAACTTAAACTGTCTATTTGCACGTAACATAATTTTGGGATATCTCTAAAGTAACAGACAGATTTGAATACTTGAATATTCAGTTTATCCTCGGACGAGTATTGAGTAAGTTTATAAATTATCTGTTCTGTAATTGAGCTGCGTAATGTGTCAAATGTCGAACTCAATATATCAAATGTTTTTATGACTACATTGTTGCAGAAAAATATCCATTATACTACCGTACTTCCTTACTTTTTGTATTAATTCCTCTGTAAATCCGTTCATCAATAGAATATTGTCATTCATGACAATAAGACATTGTAACCAACGCTCGTTTAATTTGATTTACTAATATAATGTTTCCTTTTAGTTATTGATATGAATTAATTTGATCTTTATTTTGAATAATATTTTATTCCTTTTTTAAAAGGTTATTATGCTACTACACCAGTTGTTTTGAACGTAACTGTACAGTCAGCGACTGTAATAAGTGGAGGTTGGATACATAAGAAATGATAGCTTTTTCCAGTAGCAGAATAGTTTCACTGTATGTCTGATAGTTGGGCAACCAACACGACAGCAAATACATGCCCGAAAACATAACATGCCAGGATATTCCTCCATTTGGAGGAAAAAGTATTACTATCTGAGAGCATCACTTAGAGAAACAACCACGAGATAAATCTGCAGAAATTCCATTGACTTTAAGATCAAAGAGATAGGAATTAATCCAAAGGAAACGAAAAGAATAATACGCATCATGCAGAAACTGAAAAAGTACGGAAAGCTAAACAAAATGAGAAAAGAAGGAAAGAGGGAAAGGAAAGAGCAAAAGACATGAGAATAAATTAAATTTTAACACTTAAGGATAAACAATCTCCGTCTTTCCCCCTGCCCCCTGTATTGTCTTGTTTTTTCTCCATTCATAGGATAAATCTCTTTCAGTATCAAACGCGAACATCATTTATAATGTTTAATTCCTTGAAAAAAAATGCAAGTCAGTCTAGGCTGAGACTCGAACACAGAATCCTGAGAACGACAGTCACACACGGTACCCACTTATCTACATAGGCTCTATCAAGTGTGTTTATAATTCAACCATTACACGCGCTGTCATCAAGCGTGTTAAATCAGCCATTGATGGTAAGTTACTCCAGTTACACTTGAAGTTAGAATTTCGTTTACGGCCTTTAGCTATCTACGGCAACAGGCCCCATGTTTTCATTAAAAGCATTTGTGCTGTAGATTAACATCAAGAATAAATTAATCTATTATGAATTAATCTCTTGGGTGCACCAACACACACACATACAGCGTATATACGTATATAGAGATATAATCGGATTGATTAAGGATTAAATGAGTTATTTCGTAAATTTACGAAACGGGTCGTGAAGGACAGTAATGACATCTCGTAGCGTTGTTACGTAACACACGTAATATAAATAAAGCTTAAAAGCCAAATGTTACAAGTTCTGCCGTGGCTAAGTCAGTAGAACGTCTGTTTCTTGAGTGGAGCAACGCGGGTTCAAATTTCGGCTGGTTCATTTTGATTTTTCTTTTTCTCAAAATACATTCCTATATGTTTGTATTTGTCAATAATAATTGCTTTATTGCATTTTTTGTAGATTAACTTAAATTAGTGAGGTTAAGTAAAGTCAGGAAGGTTAAGATAAATATATGACTGCTTTATACGTGTGTGCAGTCCAGAGATGGAGAGAGTCAGTGGGTCAATTGCGTCAAGATTTGTAAGTGGGTCATGAGTCAACAGGATGTGACTCCATTCACTTTAAGATCAAAGAGATAGGAATTAATGCAAAGGAAGCGAAAAGAATAATACACATCATGGAGAGACCGAAAAAGTATGGAAAGCTAAACAAAATGAGAAAAGAAGGAAAGAGGGAAAGGAAAGAGCAAAAGACATGGGAATAAATTAAATTTTAACACTTATTAATAAACAATCTCCGTCTTTCCCCCTGCCCCTTGTATTGTCTTGTTTTTTCTCCATTCATAGGATAAATCTCTTTCAGTATCAAACGCGAACATCATTTATATTGTTTAATTCCTTGAAAAAAAATGCAACTCAGTCTAGGCTGAGACTCGAACACAAAATCCTGAGAACGACAGTCACACACGGTACCCACTTACCTACATAGGCTCTATCAAGTGTGTTTATAATTCAACCATTACACGCGCTGTCATCAAGCGTGTTAAATCAGCCATTGACGGTGAGTTACCCCAGGTACACTTGAAGTTTGAATTTTATTTACGGCTTTTAGCCATCTACTGCAACAGGCCCCATGTTTTCATTAAAATCATTTGTTCTGTCGATTAAAATCAACAATAAATTAATCTATTATGAATTAATAATCTCTTGGCTGCACCAACACATACACAAACAACACACATACATCGTATATATATGTGTGTTGTGTATAATCATATTAATCATATAATCGGATTGATTAAGGATTAAATGAGTTATTTCGTAAATTTACGAAACGGGTCTTGAAGGAAGTCCTCGCAAATAATGACATCTCGTACGGTTGTTACGTAACAGACGCAGTATAAATAAAGCTTCAAAACCGTACGTTACAAGTTGTGGTGTGGGCAAGTCGGTAAGTTGTTTGCTTCTTGAGTGGGCAGTGCGGGTTCGAGTTTCGAGTACACCGATTTCTTTTTCTCTCAAAATACATTTCTATATTTTTATGTATGTTATTAATAATTGTTTTTTTTCTGCATTTTTTTTGTAAATTATCTTAAATTAATTGAGGTTAAGTAAAGTCAGGAAGGTTAAAACACATATATATGATTGCTTTCTCGTATGTGCAATCCAGAGATGGAGGGGGTCGCTGCGACTCACCACCCACCGGGACCCACTGTGACCCACCGATCCACTATGACTTAACAACGTATTACGACACACTGACCCATTTTGCTCAGTGAATTACAGACAGCTTCCAAACAGTAGTGAATTTGTCTACGTCTTACTTTCAAGCCATGCTTTTTGTTCTTTTTTCATTTTTTTCTATTGAAAAAAGTGCTTCAGGCAATTTTAGATATTGATATTTGCAATTGTAATAATAGCAATAGGACTTATTAGTTAGCTTTGAGACGCAGCCTGTGACTTTTTAGAGGAGTTAACTACTGGGAAAAAATGTTTGAATCATGTGTAATATATGAATTATTATATAAAAAATTGAAATGAAAATGAAATGAAATCTTTAAGTTTAACATCCCACGATTATGCCGGCGAGGCTAAAGGAGACGGTTATAATGAGATATGAATGAATTGGTGGAATGAAGAAAGTGGAAGGAAACGGGAGTACCCCGAGAAAACCCACGAGCACGGTGTTTGTCGACCCATATATTTGTGTGTGGGGGGGTAAGACATTATTGTCTTATTTTGAATTATTTTACCTTCAAACTCTACGTCCTGTTGCCTAATTTTATCCACCCAATATGAATTATATAATTCGCACACTGGGTTCTTTTATATCAGATTACTTTGAGGCAGTGTCCAAACAGTGGGCAATATGTTGTTATAATTCTAAGAACGTACCGTAATGCCATTGATACCAGGTGAAGTTAAAGAAAATTTTTAAATGGGATTACAATTTCGATTCCGTTCTGTTTATGACGTTAATGTATTAGGACGATACACTTACTGCCATTTGCTACTTTTATGTGATATACGTAGCAGACAGTTTTCCTTACATGTGTCTCAAAAATATTTTTTGATTTTGTTTGTGCTACAATGCAGTTTGTTTAAAGTAAAGCGGTTTATAAATGAAAAGTAAGAAAAAGTTTAAGAAAAATACAGAACTGTTTCATTATTATTATTATTATTATTATTATTATTATTATTATTATTATTATTATTATTATAATAATAATAATAATAATAATAATAATATCGATAATTTTGAAACATTAGAATTAAGTGCTTAGGAGGATTCGTGTTTTGCCCCATCCGAAAAGAAAACTTGAATACGTGCCTGCACTGAATGATAGACGTATGAGTCATGGTGTAGACGGGCGTGCTAGGCGATAGAGTCCAGAGCATCAAAAACACACACAACCTGCAGTTCTTCTTGCCGATTGATCCTACTTTTTACCTGCAATGATATGTCGGATAATACGGTATGTGGAATAAATACGGAAACGGTCTTACTCGTCCCCCTGCCTCCCCCCCCAATGTTGAAGACAGATTTGCGCCGCTGGTGTGAGGCTCTTCGACCCTGAACTTTTTTTTTAACATTCTGAAACATTGAAATTTGTTTTACCGGCACGAATACACGAATATATATTGCTCATAGATACGTCGGAAACGAAGACATTAATGTCAAGTAATGTTAACACGACAAGTAAAGTTCGATGTGACTGCACTGGCCCCAGACGATACTGATTGTTGTTAGGAGCGAGTAAGGGCACGTTTAGAGGGTGGCAAACAACTGAAAATAAAAACTCCTACGAAGTAAAATGCCAAACTGAATTGAAACAGGCCCTCCTGAACGTGTTCAAGATTTCAATACCGACTCACTAATTTTTTTTTAAATAGTATTCCGTACAACCTACCTTACTCTCTAAAACCGCGAGTCAAGTCAGATAGGCATGTCTACTGCGATACTGGAGTTAGTAATTGCACACGACAATCATAATAGTAAAGGCGGTCATAAGACAGGTTTAAAATGGCGGCGTGATTTTCCTAACTTTCACTAATCGTTTCCAAGTCCTAACACACTTATATTAGATATGATAATAGCCATATAAGAATGTTTTTGACAGTGAAAGTGTAAAAAAAAATGGAACTTGATGGGTATTCCAATTACGACCGTATTTACTATTATCACTTGACGCTAGTAATAGCGATGCTATGATTGGATCCAGAGATAATAACAAAAGCGCGATGAAAGAAAATGTTTTGGCCGTCGCGTCGCCAGGTCGTGTAGTGGCTGAAAAAAATAAAACTACAGAAAGGGTACTGAAAGGAATAGGGAAATGTGCTTCTTAGTTGACGATTGAAAAAGTAATTAAATCATGGTATATGTCATGAGAGTAACTTTGTGTTTAGTGTTCAGCAACATTTTTTTTATCTCTATACTGGTTTAAGGGTTTTTTTTCTGTCTGATGAGTTAGCCAATTAGGTAAGACGCTCGACTTCTAACTGGCTAATCCATTCAAATCTCCCTGCAGCTCACCTTTTTTTCTCCCACTACCGAAATCAACGCCGGTGTTGTGTTGATTTAACACAAAAAGTGGTAGTCACG
The DNA here is from genome assembly GCF_964235325.1 of Thermobia domestica. NCBI lineage: Eukaryota > Metazoa > Arthropoda > Insecta > Zygentoma > Lepismatidae > Thermobia > Thermobia domestica. The sequence continues at coordinate 5,957,789 of NC_137465.1, read as the reverse complement.
TTAAGTCACCGCAATGTCTTGAACATGGGCGGAGTTAGGATTGCCTGCTGGGGGGACAGACCTTTTGGTCGGTCTCGACCTGTGGAATACTTCCTAGAAGAGTGTGGAATTAATATGAATAACTCATTTTTTGTCTAAAAGTTGGGGGGACAATACCCTCCATTCCCCCATAGCTCCGCCAATGGTGTTGAATCAACACAGTTATTTTTTTACTGTGCAGGACATACGTTGTAAAAAGTAAGGTTAAGGACACATACAAAAGTCATCCAGGGCAGGGGTTCGAATTCACAAATACGTGAAGAAATTTCATTTCCTCAGTCAAAATTAAATGTGTTGTAAGGCAACTTTAATATTGACAATAAAATGCGATGGAACCAAAACTTAAATTCAATTATAAATGTCGGACTCAAATTACTGTAGGAAATTAAGGAGTGATCACTAGAAACAACCGAAAAATTAAACATGAAGAAATAATTTAATAAAAATCAGCTAACAAGGCTATCACACTTAACTTTATTTAAAAAAAAACGCAGAGCAAACGTAACGGTTTCAATGTTCTAACATCTTAATGTGTCATCCGAGTAACATCGAAAACGTTACGGTTGCTGTGTGTGTGCTTTAAATTCAAAAACTGTGTTTGCAATTTCGAGACAGGAGACGAGACGAGACATTTCAATAGACGTCTCGTCTCGTCTCGTGTCTCGTCTCGAAAACGTCTGCCTCGTCTTGTCCCAAAGAGTTCTGTCTCGTCTCGTTTATGAAATACGAGAAATACGAGATACTTTACGAGACGAGGCGAGACACGAAAAATAGCTAATTTGGACCACTTCTGGCTTGAATATGGAGTTAACGGATGAGATGGACCTATTCTTTGGATGCAGAATCAATGGCAGAAAATCACTTCCCGATATCACTTCTATCTTTGCTCTGGTATCTGTCACACACACGGATGAAACCACTCTATGAGACTTCCGACTTTTATGCACGGCACAGTTTGGAAGTTAAAAACTTGTCTAGTTCCATAAATATTAACACTAACATATCAATGATACTCTTGTGTATAATTCAAAAAGTTAACCGTGAAATTTATGCCGGATTGGAAGCAGTTGTGGGACGGCCTCTTGCTACATCAAATTTGTGGGTGTTCAGGTAAAACCAATATAATCTTAGTATTTTACATCGGGTTAATAATGAATAGGTCATTTCTACTGTATATCAACTTCACGGACAAAAGCGACTCGTGGTTTAATGAAAATCGATTTGTAGGTTCTTCAAGGTCAATACATCTACAAAATAGCTGTACTAGAAGTACACGCGACCCATTACTTCGACAGAAGAGGCAAACGCACGTGTTTACGTATAAAAGACTAATTGCCTCAAGCACTTACTAGAAGGTTTGACTGCGTGGAAGCAAAATAGCAACGTTCTATGACAAAGAACGCTGTACTATGTAAAAAAGAAAAAATCCTCTGGGTTGTGTTATCTGTTGTTGTGTATGAAATACGAGTTTGTTTGTGTGTCTGTCTGTGTGCGGCCTGGGAATCAGACGAGTTCACCGAAAGTTACTAAACTTTGGTCACGGATACTTTATCCAGGCTCCAGACCAGAACGAAGCGTTTTTTCAATTCGAACCAGTTTCTCAGGGGAAGGGACCGTTTACCGAGACATGTAAAAACATTAGAAAATGAACGGTTTTTGTGTTGAATTTATAGTTAGCGCCGTCGCTGAGAACAATGGTGACACTTCCATTAGCGATGACTTTGAAAATAGGCTATCATTGTATGCGGGTCGGTGTCACCCTGGGGGTGGGGTACCGAAATATATAAAAAATATTCCAAAATGACCAATATTAGTGTCAAATCCTTAGTTTTCACGGTCGCTGAGATGAATGGTGATTCTTCCAGAGGCGTTGACTTTCAAATACAGGCCAATCGCCTGCGGGCGAGAGGCGTTCTTTTAAATTTCGAACCAGGGGGTCACAGGGGGCGTTTACCGGGATATGTAAAAGTATTAGAAAATGACCGATATCTTTTCGTTTCGTTGTTCAGTTTGTTTGCATAGGTATTTTATCTGACCCATGCGAAAAGTGTGTATTTCAGCTAGTTATTAATAAATGCAAGAAATAAATTATTAGTAATATACAGGGTGGCCCAAAAATAAGTTTACAGTGCCGTACTGATCAGTTCATTGCATTTTATATAATTTCTTATTGTTATCCATCAGATAGACTTAGTTTCTTTATTATTTGTTCTTAATGTGTTTTACTTACATCTTAAGCTCGGAAGAGCCGAAGCAAATAAACTCATAAACTAGAATGTTATACTTGATCAATGAAGAGGTGTATGCCTACTTTTGGACTACGTGAATAGATAGGAGTGTATTTTGAAAGAAAGAAACGAAAGTGTAAACATACATAACCGTATTTCACTTTATATAATCTATCCTAAACCACGGTCATTAATCTAAGATAATGTAGGAAAAAATGCAAGAAAGTAATTAATAATAATAAATATGAGCATATCAAAATATATATATTGAAAGGAAAAGGGTCCCCTGGCAGAACTTATTTACTCCAGATGTCGAAGCGTTAATCAGAGTTGGAGTGGGTCAAGTAGGTCAACAGCATGTGACCCACTGCGACCCACCACCCACTATGACCCACTCTGAACCATTGTGACCAACTCCGACCCGCCAAAACCCATCGTCATCAACTCTGACCCATGATCCACGCTCTCTTTAAAACTAAATAAAGTTTACAATTGTAATAAAACAAGGCTCTGAAATTATCACTAATCGGAGTTTGAATTTCCACGGTTTAACGCTCAAGCACCGCTCTATTACAATACCGGTGGATGTGATCTTTACGATATACAATGATAAAGTGTTTGTCATGGGCCAAATTGCGATGAATTTAACTTTAATTATCATATATAATTATTTCTTTGTTGACTTACAGACATTTTCAGTGGAAAATAGGATGAAATTTGAAAGTCTCAAATCAAGGTAAAGTAGACCAAAGTAAAGAGAAGTCTAAAGTTGGCCATATAATTAAGCATCCCGTACAAATTTAAAATTCCCATCTAATTAAGCTTGCAGTACAAATTTTATGTAAATTTTCCTCACAACTTTATGACGTGATATCCTTATGCCGTAACGCTCCATACATAAACACAAGTTTCAGCAGCTATTATAATAAAAATCAGTAGATGTAAAATGCATAAAACTGTAGTTTTTATTTCTCAATAATTGCTTTTCAATTTGTTTCTGAAGTAATATTGATAGTTTTCGATTATTTTTAGAAATCAACCCTATATATAGAAAATGCTCCCTCCGAATAAAAGAGTTTCAAAAATGATATTGAGATCAGGGCCTAACTATGTATATACCAAATGTCATTTCAGTTGACTTTGCAATTTGATCATGACGATCACACACACAGTTATATTCAATGTTTTATATAATTATTCGTACATTATAGGTAATTCACATTTTTTCTCCAATAGTTAGCTCCTCTAAAATCTCACAGGATGTGTTTGAAAAATAAAAAAGTAAGTCCTATTGCTATTATTACAATTCCAAATATGGTCAATTGCCTGAAGTTCTGCAAGAGTGCCTGAAATTCTTTCTTCAATAGAGACAAATGAAAAAAGAAGAAAAAAGGAGGCCTTGAAAGTAAAAGGTAGACAAATTCACCAGTGCTCAGAAGAAACTGTCTACAATGCACTGAGCAGAATGAGGTCGTAAGTCAGAGTGGATCAGTGGGTCAGTGTGGATCAGAATGGGTAGTTGGGTCAGAGTGAGTCACGGTGGGTTGTATATCGCAGTGAGTCACATCCTGTTGACCTATGACCCACTTACAAATCTTGACGCAATTGACCCACTGACTCTCTCCATCTCTGGACTGCACACACGTATAAAGCAGTCATATATTTATCTTAACCTTCCTGACTTTACTTAACCTCACTAATTTAAGTTAATCTACAAAAAATGCAATAAAGCAATTATTATTGACAAATACAAACATATAGGAATGTATTTTGAGAAAAAGAAAAATCAAAATGAACCAGCCGAGATTTGAACGCGCGTTGTTCCGCTTAAGAAACAGACGTTCTACCGACTTAGCCACGGCAGGACTTGTAACTTTTGGCTTTTAAGCTTTATTTATATTACGTGTGTTACGTAACAACGCTACGAGATGTCATTACTGTCCTTCACGACCCGTTTCGTAAATTTACGAAATAACTCATTTAATCCTTAATCAATCCGATTATATCTCTATATACGTATATACGATGTATGTGTGTGTGTTGGTGCAGCCAAGAGATTAATTCATAATAGATTAATGTATTCTTGATGTTAATCTACAGCACAAATGCTTTTAATGAAAACATGGGGCCTGTTGCCGTAGATAGCTAAAGGCCGTATATGAAATTCTAACCTCAAGTGTAACTGGAGTAACTCACCGTCAATGGCTGATTTAACACGCTTGATGACAGCTCGTGTAATGGTTGAATTATAAACACACTTGATAGAGCCTATGTAGATAAGTGGGTACCGTGTGTGACTGTCGTTCTCAGGATTCTGTGTTCGAGTCTCAGCCTAGAGTGAGTTGCATTTTTTTTTTCAAGGAATTAAACATTATAAATGATGTTCGCGTTTGATACTGAAAGAGATTTATCCTATGAAGGGAGAAAAACAAGACAATACAGGGGGCAGGGGGAAAGACGGAGATTGTTTATCCTTAAGTGTTAAAATTTAATTTATTCTCATGTCTTTTGCTCTTTCCTTTCCCTCTTTCCTTCTTTTCTCATTTTGTTTAGCTTTCCGTACTTTTTCAGTTTCTGCATGATGCGTATTATTCTTTTCGTTTCCTTTGGATTAATTCCTATCTCTTTGATCTTAAAGTCAATGGAATTTCTGCAGATTTATCTCGTGGTTGTTTCTCTAAGTGATGCTCTCAGATAGTAATACTTTTTCCTCCAAATGGAGGAATATCCTGGCATGTTATGTTTTCGGGCATGTATTTGCTGTAATGTTGGTTGTCCAACTATCAGACATACAGTGAAACTATTCTGCTACTGGAAAAAGCTATCATTTCTTATGTATCCAACCTCCACTTTTTACAGTCGCTGACTGTACAATAGTACTTACGTAGTTACTTGTATATACAAGAAACGCAAGGGAAACACTCAGAATAGTCGGCTGCAAGATTCGAGTTCCGGACCTTCTCGGTCGTTAAATAAAAACCATGATTTGGGTGGGGGGAAAATGCTTTAAAAAGAGAGAGAGAGAGAGAGAGGGGGGGGGAAAGAGATAGAGGACCATGCTGATTATCATACGATATTGAAGCGTGAACATTCCCCTCTTTAAAAAAAAAATCCGATTGTCAATGAGGGAGATCTTTTACACAAATCAATACTCTGATTTCATTTATTGTTATTGATTGAAGATTTTTCTTTCTTTCTTTCTTTCGTGCCAAGAACCCAAAGATGGAGGAAAAAAAGAACAAAGCAATTGATAGAGAACATGAGTGAGACGGGGAGATCTTGCAGAGAGAATGTATTAGCCCTGCAGCGGTGGGTGAGGTGCCCATGATGCAAATCTGTCTAGATTGTGGGAAAAAGATTTTTGTCCCATGAATATGCAATGTTCATAAAGCACCGTAGTCATCAATTTAGAGCAATATAAAAAAGCGTCGGGTCCGCCGCTTGTGACAGTAGCTATTAAGTGGACTTTACGTCAATATTTATGGAGAGTGTAAAAGCCAACTCGAGAAAGCAATAACTTGCATTTACGACCTACATTCAAGTGCAACTTTGAAGGTACTCACAAGTGCTCTGCGTTTTTAGTATATAAATATCACGTTTGTAAAGAACGTTATGTACTGTGTCTTGAAGGATAATGCGTCTACGAAGTTTTTTTCTTCGTCCATCCATCTGTCTCTAAGTGGAAGGCCCTTTTTCCAATAGGGTGGTAATTAACTCTTATTCGAAGGCTGTTTTCACGTCCCTCTCTCCTTCCTCTTTGCATTATTATTGGTAGAAAAATTGTTGCAACGTTTATGGTATAATAGTACTTCGTACTTTGTAGTGTAGTTGCGGCAAGGCTGTTGTAATGTTCGCTGTCTTATTTTAGTAAATCAAATGCGTCCTTGTGCTACGATTAATCTCGACTTATATATATATATATATATATATATATATATATATATATATATATAAAAGGGCGGATCCAAGGGGGCTAAGGGGCTATAGCTAAGGGGCTAAGGGGCTCAGGTTTACAGTGGATAAAATGGGCTTCAATTCTGCTTTACACTGGATAAAACGGCAAATTATGGTTTAGCCCCTCCCTTGATCATATCCTGGATCCGCCACTATATATATATATATATATATATATATATATATATATATACATTCTTGTAAATATTTACTTATTAACAGAAGGTTCCAGTTACCTTTACTCGGTGATCTTCAACCTGTGAGACAGTGCGGGCCCACAATTATATTTACGAGCCACTAAGCTATACAAGCGTACTACGGTATTAAGGGTTACTCATGAGACGAAGTGAGACGAGTTAGGGAGGAGATAAAACTCTTCAGTTCGAGTTTGTATTCGATGTAAGCATTCATGCCGGTAATCGAACCGCGGGACCACAACACTAAAGCAGAAAAGTGTTAGCTATTTCATCACAACTTATAAGTCAACAGAATTGAACATGTTGTAAGGAAATGCTGAAATAAAATTATATTATTGGTAACTAAAAGAATGTGTATGTGTGTATAATGATTAACTTTCTGAATGAATCAACTACAATATTAAGGGAACTAATATGCCTAAATATACAGGGTGTTTCAATACAACACCGATAACGTTTGGAAGGTGATTCCTGACACCAAGATAAGACCAAAAAAAAAAAAAAAAAAAGATAAACCAAACTGGGTGCACAAATGCTTTCTTTCGGAGTTATAGGCTGTAGAAAACATGAAAAAAATGAACTTTAAAGGTCCATAGCTCCAAAACTATGGGACCTACCGTAGTTGAAACATTTCCAGAACTAAATCTAAAACTTAAAAAAGTTCTTATTAGTCTTAGGACCAGCCAAAAGGCAAGCAGAATACTTATAATAATAATAATAATAATAATAATAATAATAATAATAATAATAATAATAATAATAATAATAATAATAATAATAATAATAATAATAATTCTTTCGACAATGAGATCTCGAAAACCACAAGTACTAGAAATAGAGATGCAAAAAAGCCGGCTTTTTTGAATTGATGGTTTTTTTCACATAAAAAGCCGGCTTTTTTGGGGAAAAAACGAGAATTTTGGAAATTTTGGCTTTTTTCAACTTCATGATTTTTCTATCTAAATAGCTTTCTTATAGTATATTCTATAGTTAGATAAGAATTCCATGACCTGAATGTGATATTTCGCTCTGAAATTCACCATCAAGATGGTTGGAGCACATGTTTTACGAATTAAAGCTAACATGAAGAATGTAGTACTTGAGGGCAATTTTAGAGGCTATTTAACTTTATTTTAACTTTTGAGTTATCGACGTCTTTTTTCTTCTCTAGATCATTTTAGTTTGTCATCCGTGTTTCATCTCTAAGAGCTTTTAGTACTCTAGCTTCTAGCGCAAAAGTTAAACTTGCCCGTTTTTCTATTTATCGGTCAAAGCGTACGTTTTTCAATATATCCGTCAAACCGTACTTCCACATTTCTGTTATACTGTAGCTGTGAAGTGATTTAGCAATAATTTTCCGGACACAACCTTGAATACCACTTTATACAAATAATCAGTAGCGGATTTAGAAAAGTACTTTAGGAAGGGTTTTTCTGATTGTTTCGTTTCCTAAAAAGTCCTAATTTTATTTGGGAGGTGCTTGAAGTTTATGAGTACAGGCATAACTAATATTTCGTTTCGTTTATATGTTTAGCAATAATCTTCCGGATACAACTTTAAAAATCATTTTATACTGAGAATCAGTGGCGGATTTAGAAAAGTATTTTGGGAAGGGTTTTTCTTACTAATGTTTAGTTTTTTTAAACATTCGTAATTTTTACATATTTGACGGGAGCTTAAAGTTTATGAGTAAAGGCATAAATAATAGATATTTCGTTTGTTGCAGACATTCCGTAACTTTGGGGAACGGGTTTCAGTCCGAAAAACCGCCCCCCTAACCTTCGCAAAACCGTCACTGCTGGTAATTAGTAATAATAACGATTTAAAAACAATAAGAAAGGAAGTCGCCCAACTCACAGTATACGCACTATTTCTACATTCACATGTGGAATGAAGAAAAGCTTTGTCAGAATGGTCGAATGCTGGTTGAATCCCGGACTTCCCGATAGAAGCGCAAAAGCTAATCACTCAGTCATGTTTGTTGTGCAGTTGTATTTAGCTTAACTTAAATATATTCCGTAGTCCTTTTTTTTTGGGGGGGGGGGAGTTCCGTAATGATATATTGAATCTCTCTCGTTAAAAATTCAGAAACTTGAGGATTGGGTAAACTGTGATGGTGGTTCTATAAAACTTAAATGTAGAATTTCAAGAATATACAGAACCAAAAGCTCTAGATGTGCAGCCTTTAAGTGTATCATATAAATCTAAGTATTTCTCTTATATTTTATTTTAATTTTATTTTGTTTCAAAAAGAGGGTATGGAATATTTTGAAGTAAAAATACTACATACTATTTTGCTAGTTATTTGTGTATTCTTTTAAAAGAAGTGTTTACTTTTAGGGTTGGCTGGTTTACACCAACTTTTTTTTTTTTAATAACTGGTTTAAACCACAAAAATAAAAAGAATGAAAAATGCGAATCGTGTGAACTTCATGGTGACGTTTCCAAATATCAAACCACCTGCAATAGTTTTATTTTCCTTTCTCCTTTTAATCAAGGTGTCCCATGTTCAATTCTCGGTCGAACCACAAACCTTCTTTCATGCGTAACCCAAGTAGCGGTTCGGATGTCAGTTTAAGCGAAAGTCTTCTCCTTGATAACCTCGGTATTTCGTAAGGATGTTAAGCCTAAATATGCGGAACAAACCAAATTGTATATTTCTGCATGCCTAAATGCGTGTTGTTTTATAAAGAAGCCAAGATTGCATAAATATATTGATAGAAATTGGCAAAATTTATCGATTGCCTACGTAGCTTCCAACATTAGCTTGGATTGGACTTTCAATGACATCTACGTACTAAATTTGTAATTTAATACCTCAGTTTTAGCGTACTGATTATGGTACGTTGACCTTTAAATTTTACATGCAAAGCAATAACAGGATTTTCCCGTTATTGTCTTACATTTCAAGTAATGACGGGATTTTCCCGATGGCTAGGGCGGGAGATTCTCAATTTAAGAAATTTACTGACCGGACTTCTTTAAGCTTATGGGAGTTCTTCCGGCATAACCCCGCTGTTGCATAATAACACCAAGGCGAAACAAACTTATTTCTGTGAATATGTAATATAAATACATAAAGCAAAATATCTAAATCAAAAAAGCCTGGTTTAAACCAAAAAAGTCTGGTTTAAACATCCCCCCCAAAACGGGTTTTTGGCATTTTCAAAAACAACCATGGTTCTTGCCAACTCTTCTTTCTTTTGTATATAGGAGGTTAAAAATTTCTTATTATATACATTGGTTAATCCTGTAGAATTCATAATGTAAATATGTTGAAGAAAAATTGTTTGAAATATTTTTTTCGAAATTCATAGTTTATTTTCGATGTTTTATATTATTATCAGCATCAACCACTAATTAAATGATTTTTTGTGTTACAGAGAAGCGATACAAAGTCTGTTTTATCAATTTAAAGCAGTATTTTGAAAAAAGCCCAAAAATTCCCAAGCAAAAAAGCGAAGCAGAAAAAACCGATTTTTTTTTCAAAAAAAAAAAAAGCCGTTTTTTTCCGAGCCCTTACATCTCTAACTAAAAACGTGTCGTTCTAGCTTGTCGATTCCAGATTTTGTATAGATTTGCAGTTTCATTCAAATTTTCAAAAAAACTTGTCTTTATGTTTCTATTTCACACTTTAGGCGTCGTTTTGACCCTATTGGTTTAATATTGCCACTAGGACGTTAAGGTTGATACCCTTGTAAAAGGGAACCAGTAGAGGAGCTACGTATAGCGGATTGATGGACATTTCAGGCGCTTTGCTTTAATCTGAATGACAAGCTGGCAACTTCGAAGGTTTGTTGACTCACAATGAGGCGTACTCGGATATAGAATTATAAGAAAAAATGGGATTTGGTATGATCTCGTATTACTTATCCAAGTTTGTCACAAATTCCCCTCAACATTCTATATATTAAAATACTACATTTATATATTTGTGTATAGCAATTCACTCAATTTGAGAGTTTTCCTGTCCTTTACTTGTGTCCGTAAAGGGACTTTCGGAGATATAGTGAGAAGTAGGAAGCAGATTCAAGCTTACATTAGAACTGTGCGCTGTTTAAAGAGCGCAGGTTTAGCTAGTAATAGTAAAAATAGTATAAAACATGACATTCTTGTCACAATCCGAAGTAATAGTGTTTTTCTCAGACAATCCTCTGAGAGGCAGATACGTAGCAAGCCCAAAACTGTAGGGGAGGGGGTACGGTAGAAGTTGGGGGGCCCGATCCAACCTAATTACAATTCATTACCATATTATCCTACCGTGAAAATTTTAGGGGGACAGTAAAAATTTTAGGAGGGCGGCCCCCCAGAGCCTCCGTGGACACGGGCCTGGAGAAGAAGGAATGAACAGCCCTAAGAAGACATTGCAAACTATTGAGATATAAATGAAATCGCTGTTGTTATGGTATTGATTAGTTTCTGCTTAGTCAAATTTACATTGAAGGTCCGTGTGCGTGGGTTTTCTCACGGTTCTCCCGTTTCCTCCCACCTTCTTCATTCCACCATTTCCTTCATATCTCATCATCAACCGTGGGACGTAAGACTTTACGTATGGAAATATATATACAATGGGCAAAGATAGGCAAGGGGACGGCGTGACGTCAAGCATCCCCCTACATTTTCAGATCCATTTTTACCCGTCCTCCCCTTGGAAAATATCCTGCGAAGATTTCATTTCATTTTACATAGAATATCAGTACTATACATAAAAATTATAATCTGTATCTACTTCGATGCCAGACAAGTTTCTGAATTTAACTGCCGAAGGTAAAAAATCTGTTCAGTATGACACTTTGTGTTGTCTAATTTACCACTATGAGGTATCTGTCCCACTTTATAAAGAAGAAAAGAAGGAAGTCATAAGAATAGGATAATCAGCCAACGTCGAGTAATTTCCACATTTGTCATTTTAACAAAATAGAATATTGTTAGAGTATAATTAATAACAGTAGATATCTATATCGATAACGTAGTTGTTTACCTGTCAGATGAGAAGTGTTATTCCAGGTGCGAAGCTACTAGCTACATCTTGAAGGTGGTGTTAGCTTCTGGAAAACGGCTGGTAAACGAAATGATGGATTCACGCTAAAAGGTACACTGAGAAAAATCCATTATCCGGACAGCGGTATATTGTACAAATACAAGGATTCGTTATGTTTACTAAGGAAATCTGTACGGAGCGTACTTTATCCATATACTACATAGGTACTGCCTTTTACCCGCTTAGATATTACATCATGTCTCTGCAGGATGTCTGATATCTAACAATCTTCTGTATTTTACATAGGTATACGTATGTTAAATACTTCAGCTATACGTTATATACGTCCATCTGTGTGTAAGATCCAGACCGCCTATAGACACTCTTTCTTTCGCCATGGCTGACGTCATTGAACTGCCGTCTTTTGCTTGCGAAACGAGGTTGTTTACAAACGGAACAGAAGAGAGGAAGGAAACCTGGGAAGCCTGGGTAAGTACAATAGTTAACTATTACTTTAGTTAAATATTCCCATTAATTATATATTCTTTTAGTGTAACTTGCTTTAATATAGTACTAAGTAAGTAATGTAGTTTATGACTACAATTCTTACTATTGTAACTCGTAAATGATTGAGGAGAATGGAATGGGTGAATCTGAATTTTGAAAAAACTTTGAATATTAATGTTTTGAAACATATTATGTTTCAAGGTAGCAAAATGAATGTTATGTGTTTATTCATTCCGTTTTATATGTGACGATTTATTACTTGGTGCAGATTTACTACAGGACTGCTTAACATAATTGCTAATAAACCGTTTTCAGCGCGGAAATTTCCTTGTGTAGTGAAGATTTAGGATTTAGATTTCTGGGCTTTCGGCATCAATGGCCTTGTTACCCCATATGAGGGATGACTTTCCTCGGCGAGTACACTATCCGGGGAAAGGAAGGGAAGAAAGGATTGGGGAAGGAAGAAAACGGCCTGGGACCTATATGTTAGGTACCACTCCGGCATTTGCCTGCTGTGAATGAGGAAAACCCAAGGAAACCTCATTCAGGATGGCTGGACTTAAAATCTTTTGATACTTTTTCGACCGAGTTCTCCCCCGGGATCGAACCCGGAACCGTTCGCACCGAAGGCGAGAGCGCTAGCGACTACCCTACGCGGGGCCACTTGTGTAGTCTAGAAAACTCATTTTTACTAGGATATTTGCAAAAATTTTTTTTTTTTTTTTTTTTTTTTTGCTTTTAGTTTAACGCCCCATGATTGTACATCAATGTAAGAGAGAAGGTGACAATGAGATACATGATAATGGTGGAATCAAGAAAATGTAAGGAAACTGGAAAGTCTTAAGAATAACCACACCTACAGTGTTCACCAAAAGGCTATTTGTCGGGAGCAGGAATCGAACCAGGGACCTAACGCGTCAGAGGTAAGCGCTCTACTACAAAGCTTTCTTTTGTTTAAAGAACTTGTTTACATTGAAATATATATATTTTACGAAGATACTAACATATTTTACAGCCTCACTGAAATTAAAAAAAAAAAAAAAAGTAGTCAGGGAGAGTTTACTTGTCAGATTTTTATTTTTTAATTTAATTTATTTTTATTTTTATTTATTTTTGCTTTGTTATGTTCCCTAGTTAATTAATGTTTGGGTTACTGAAAATTAAAACCTTTTTAGTATTATTGTTATGTCATCACTTTGGAACCAAAAAAGTTAGATTTTTTTTCTTGTGTTTTCATATAGGAAGTTGGTAAGTTTGTGCCTTAGCATTGGTTTGGTTTCTAGAACGTAATTGAAGGTCATGTTGAGTTGAGTCTTGGCGGGTTTAGAGTTCGTGAAGTGTCAGGCACTGCTTGTGCCCCTGTCTTCTGTCTGTGATGTTTCCTGGCTTTGGGCTGTGAGGTATTTATGTTGAGGAGTACCAACGCAGGCCGCGTGATATACAGGTAGCTTCAACAGCTACGAGTGCCAGATGTTCATCTTTCGTTACGGCGTGACTAATGCAGTATAGTACTAGGTTCAAATTCTATGGGTGGTAAAAATGGTCGTGGTGTGGTAAGAAATACAACGTAATTGTTATTAGTTTATTAGTGTTTCTTCATAGTATAGTTTCACTATTTCTAGAAGGAATTAAGTATTAACGAAGTAATAAATAAGCAAAAGCACACTTTGATTGGCGTTAACTATTTCTCATACTCCATTGAGAATGTTTTGATCCTCAGTTGCGCAAACATCCAGTGTGCGTTTTTTTGTTTGCTTACACTGCCTTATAGATGAGCTCCCTCGTGGCTAAGTGGTTAGTGAACACGCCTTTGGCGTGGGACACCCGGGTTCGATTCCCGGCCGGGGGCCGCGGTGGCTCAGTGGTAGAAGGTTCACCTCTGGTGCTTGGGGTCCCGGGTTCGATCCCAGCCCCGCCAAGTGAACCTTGTGGTGGACAAACACCGTGTGCGTGGGTTTTCTCGGGGTTCTCCCGTTTCCTCCCACTTTCTTCATTCCACTATTTAATTCATTACTCATCACCGTCTCCATTAGCCTAACCATCATAACCGTAGGACATAAAACTCAAAGATTTCATTTCATTTTTTCGATTCCCGGCCGGAGCTTATGTGGTTCGGATTCCACGTTAATCTGTAGGTCCACGTCTCATACAGCCTTGCTGCTGAAAGGAACGTTAAAATCAAATCAGCACTGTTTTACAGATGCAATTGTTCGATTCCGAGTTCGAATGAAGCTTTCTACGGGCAGGGGCCGACTTTTATATATACAATCCAAGGATTTTAGTTATTAGTCAGTGATGCAATATATAGACCTATATATATTACAAAATTGAAAGTGACTATGTGTGTGACTCTTAATCTCTTAAGAGCTGCGGTGGCTCAGTGGTAGAGCGTTCACCTCCGGTACTTGGGGTCCCGGGTTCGATCCCAGCCCCCGTCAAATGAACTTTGTGATGGACAAACACCTTGTGCGTGGGTTTCCTCGGGGTTCTCCCGTTTCCTTCCACTTTCTTCATTCCACCTTTCATTCATTGCTTATCATCAGCGTCTCCTTTAGCCTAACCGGCATAACTGTGGGACGTAAAACTCAAAGGTTTCATTTCATTTTTTCTTAATCTCTTTGGAATCTTGTACTTAGGTTCACAGCGGAAGCGACGAAATAACTCGACTCATCCATTGTAGCTCTCTTCGCAACCAGTTTCCAAAATGTTGGCAATAAGTTTGCGAAACGGGATATGACGACTCCAATTTTGGGTGAAAAGTCGCTATAAAAAATAATAGAGAAATTCATTGTCTATAAGCATTGTTTTAAAGTTGTAGATGTAAACTAAACAATATGTTCTACTCACTGGCGCAAATCCGTGGGGGGGGGATGACGGATACATGTCCCCTCCAATCTTGGAACTGAGGGGGACTTCTCCCCAATAATCCGATTTGAAATGTGTTTTTTGGGAGAAATTTGATTATTTTTGTCCGATTGCTACAAAGGAACGTGAGATAAAATAGATGTCCCCCAGATAAGCCTCAAATCTGCAGCCTCCCAACGCTGAAAACAACTCTGATCCTCCACAACATTGTTTTTCAACTTCATAAGTATTTTGGACATCGTCAAAAAAAAGTATGGTAACGGTCTTACCCCCCCCCCCTCCCAATGTTGAAGACAGATTTGCGCCGCTGGTTCTACTCACATCTTTGTAAATAGGGCGCAACCAATCCTTTAATTCAGGGATCATTTTTTTGTAAAAGAAAAAGTGCAGAATAATTAAAAGACCCCAAAGGACAAATATAACAAACATCTTCTTCGCCTTTATTCACGCAATCTATAGCTAATCTTGTTGCTATCGGTAATGATGTATTACGTGTGTTTCTCAACGGAAACTCTGCGAACTAAAGGACATCAAGTTTGTAGTTGTTCTTCGTTAGAGGGCAAGGGTAACATAACAATGCAGGATTGTGGGGCAGTGAGTATGCTGTATTTCCAAACTCTTCATCAGTTGCGCTGATTAAAACAAACAAACAGAAAAAAAGAACGTAAAAACTGTTTTGAACTAATAATGCTTCTCTACAGATGAACATTTTGTTTGGAGCAGAAAGTCGCTAAATGTGTAAGTAGGTAAATCGTCATTTAAAAATCACCCAAAAAAGTCTCCAATCGGAAAAAAAATATTTTTTGTCGCTATCGTAGGGCGACCATACGTCCCGTTTTGACCGGGACAGTCCCGTTTTAGTGGCGTGTCCCGGCCGTCCCGTCAGTAGATGGAAAAAGTAGTATTCGTCCCGTTCTATGTAAATGAAAGAAGTAAATAACAAACCCAGTATCTTTACTCCTTTTAAAAGTATTAATAATTAATAATAACAAAGAGGCAAAAATTGAACTGAAATTCCCTATATTAAACATACTCTATAGTTCGCAGTACTGCTCGAAAGGCAGCAGAGGTTTTAGCAGTTGGTTGTGTGTTGAACAAATTTCAACGTGTCTTTCCTTTTTCATAAGTACCCGTTCTGTAACAAAGAGAGAGAGGAGGAAATCTGATATCAAGGCACTGATAAGAACAAAGGTAGATCTAAAAGTCTAGGGTTGCAAGAACCTGTCCCGTTTTTAACTGAAAATTTTATGGTCAACCTACGCTATCGTTGAGGTCGAATTCCCCTTATTTAGCGACTTTACCCAAAATTGGCAACATTGACCCCCACCGAACAACCAGGGTTGAATTCAGGGGGTAGCCCGGGGGGAATCTCCCCCCCGAAGAAAATTCATTCCCCCCCGGAGAAACTCCCAAAATTTCAGTCACAAAATGTAGAAATTACTTCACCCAATTATTTGCTTTTCTGTCCGTGTACGTGCAGACGAAATCCGATCTCTCAATATACACATAAATGACGCAGACCCATTCTATATAAATGTTAACATGTAACATCTAAGATAGAATACCAAATAGTGAATAAAACTTGTATTTCTTAACGCTATGACTGAATTTGGCAGAACATGAAATTGTTAACTGTTGAAGAAAGGTTTGTATTTTAGTAGGTACTATACTCTCGCCCTATATTATATATTAGTAGGTAGCACTAGCACAGGTTGAGATACGAAAGGAAAGATAGGGAAGATCTTTCGATCATTCCATATAATCTCTCATGTCAGCAGACTTCAGTTCTTGAAAATATACAGTTCCTACATTATTTGAAATAGGGCGCCTAAATCCCATTTCTCGCATCGGAAGTAACAGACGTAAATGTGTTTTACGATTGTTAAAGTAAACACATCTTTCTTTAATTAAAAATAATTCAGTTAAAGGGTGAGATTCAGTGGGCGTCATTTAGAGGGATCAGGGAGGAACAGTTATCCCTCCTTGATTAGAGACTTATATAGAATTTATCAATATGATAATAGTATATAAGTGAAAGATTGCTATTGAAGGTGGCCAAGATCCTGCTCAGTGCCGTTCCATGGGGGAGGGGCAAGCGGGGCGACGGCCCCGGGCGCCGAAGTAAGGGGTGAAAAATTCGGGAGGGAAAAAGAAAAAAGAAGGAAAGAAAAACAGAGGAATGAAATACATGTGGACATATATAAAATGAAAGGAAAAAAGTAATGAAAAGTGCTCAAAATCAAGGAAAAGCAGGGTTTACTTTTTAAAATTTTCCCACCTTTGGCGGCTGGTCTGTCGACCTCACTCATATATACGGGGATGCCGTCGTATACTCTCGCGCCAAGCGCTGATTTTCCACGACACGGCACTAATCCTACTGAAGATTTCGTCAACTAAACTATTGATGTATATGCAGTGAAGAAACCAAGGCTAATATGTTTGATTTAGAATCAGAAGTGTGAGAAAGAATGATAACTTTTTATTAAGATATTCCTAAGTATGTTTGTTTTAGGAGAAAAAATATTTCAGTTAATTTAAATCTTTTTAAAAATTTTTACATTAGTAACAAACAGTAATTACTGAATATAGGAAATAATAAAAATAGTTACTGTAAATAGCAGTTAAAGTTTAGTCTAAACTATTTTTGCCAGTCTTTATTTAATGTTTTAGATGAAATCAAACGATTGTTTTCTTAAAATTATAATCTCATTGAATATTTATCAGCAATTAGTCTCAATATTAGGTAAGATGTGTATGTGAATGGAATTGTTAAATATGCTGCTTTCTTGAAAAAAATACAGAAAAATAACCCTCCCCCGAGCAGTTGACATTCCCCCCCGGATGTAAATGTCTGAATTCAACACTGCGAACAACACCCCGTTATCTTTAGCCTAGCCAGCATAATAGTGGGACGTAAAACTTAAAGATTTCATTTCGAACAACACTCCCAGAAACCTATTGTTATACCATTCCCAAAACACCCTTTTGTACAGTTCTCCCTATTCGAAAAAAAAATTGTAAATAGCAGTGTTCATATATAAATATGGAACTCAATTTCCCTGAATTTTCCAGGTTTTCCAGGTATTAATTTTTCAATTTCCAGGTCTAGTGGAAGAAACTAATAGTACGAGAACACATAAATTTTAAGAATACTATATTTATATATTTGAGAATGGCCACCCTTCTCCCCAATGAACGATTGCAATTAAATATTGAGTCACAAGAAAATAAATAATTAAAATAAATAAAATTTAAGTTGAAAAATATGAAGTTGAGAAACCTACTAAGGGAATTATATAATACTTTTGTTCCATACTTGAATACATTCAAAATATACAAAAATATTGGCTTGGGGAAGAAAAAAGGGCCCGCGAGATTTTAACTGATTCTTATAGTACTCGACAACAGAAATAAATTACTGAAAGAATTTTCAAAATCGGCGCAGGTAAACATGCAGAAAATCGCATTTTCATGTACCGGTTCAAAATGGGGAAGAAAAGACGACCGCGAGATTTTAATTGATTCTTGTAGTACTCGTCGAGAGAAATCGATTAGTGAAGGAATTTTCAAAATCGGCGCAGGCAAACATAGAGAAATATCATTTTCATTTTCCGGTTCAAAGTGGGGAAGAAAAAAGGGCCGCAAGATTTTAACTGATTCTTGTAATACTCGACGAGAGAAATCGATTAGTGAAGGAATTTTCAAAATCGGCGCAGGCAAACATGGAGAAAATGGCATTTTCATGTACCCGTTCAAAATGGGGAAGGAAAAAGGTTCCGCGAGATTTTAACTGATTCTTGTAGTACTCGTCGAGAGAAATCGATTAGTGAAGGAATTTTCAAAATCGGCGCAGGCAAACATAGAGAAAATCTCATTTTCATTTTCCGGTTCAAAGTGGGGAAGAAAAAAGGGCCGCAAGATTTTAACTGATTCTTGTAATACTCGACGAGAGAAATCGACTAGTGAAGGAATTGTCAAAATCGGCGCAAGCAAGCATGAAGAAAATGGCATTTTCATGTATCAGTTCAAAATGGGGAAGAAAAAAGGGCCCGCGAGATTTTAACTGTTTCTTGTAGTACTCGACGAGAGAAATCGATTAGTGAAGGAATTTTCAAAATCGGCGCAGGCAAACATGGAGAAAATGGCATTTTCATGTACCGGTTCAAAATGGGGAAGGAAAAAGGTTCCGCGAGTTTGAACCGCTACGATGTATGTTCACGAATGTCCCCGTCTTCTCAAATTTAGTTAATTACTGTGACACTGAAACATGTGACACAGAGTCACATTGTGGATGACTGCAATCGGCAACCACTGCACATATACTCCTCCCGCCCCACAGTTTGATTATTTCGATCCATTCCTCACGTGCTAACGGCATGGTTCAACATCTGCAAGAAAGAGGTAAATGTAACGTTCAATTGGCAATAGCTTTTCACCAAATTAAGCTGCATGAAATCTGATTGCATATTTGACATACTGAGAAAATTCTAGTCCGTGGCCATATGTATCACATATCCCATCAATTCATAAAAATTTTGAACACAAAATTACGGTCGTCCGTGTGACGTACTCCCAAAAGGCCTAATGTGTATCACCCACCTCACATTCAATGAAACCACATCCGTGTAGAATTTAGAAAGGAACTTCTTATGATGTATACAGGATGTCTCAAACGTTCCCTGACATAGGATAACTCTGTTATTATCAGAGTTACAACAAAATGTAAGAGGAAAAACATCTCGAAATATGACGTTTTCAATCTAAAGTGAACACTTTTTTAAAAAAATCGGACGAGATGTTTGTGCTGTATACTCTTTATGCACCCAATTTTAAATGAAAATGCAACGTTGTCATTTACCTGGACCCACAACATAAGTGAATGAAGTTACTGTTTGAAACGGGGGCTGGCCATCGACATGTTAGCGTAAAAGACAGTAACTTCACTCACTCACGTTGTGGGTCCAGGTAAATGGCAATGTTGCATTTTCATTTCACATTGGACGCATAGCGAGTGTACAGCGCAAACGGGTCATCCGATTTTAAAAATTCCTTCACTTTAGAATGAAAACATTATATTTGGAGACGCTTTCCAAAGTAGTATAATTTAGTTTGTTTAAATTTACAATTTAATACAAGTAGATTCGGATTTATATGCGTAGGATTTTGTATGCATCTAACTAATGAATTCTTTATTTTCATGCTTAACTTAGTGACTTGGCTTTGGACTGCAACTGATTATTGTAACCCATTATTGCTTGAGAAGAAACAAGATATCCGAATCTTCATTTTGGAGAAATCAAACGTCTATTGGAAAGCTGGGGATTACAATCATTAATTTCTACATTTCAAGGTGCGTAAATTATATATTCTGTGTTTGTTGTTAAATTACTATTACTATTATTGAGTTTAGAATCAATCAAGCACTTCATGGTATTTTATGGGGATCAAGATGGGTGCCGGATAGATAAGTATTTGAGCGTCAGGCTCTTATTTCTTTTCAATTTAATATTTAATCAATGATTATTTTTCTCCCTCATTATTCCACCAAATCGTATTCCAAGATCATATATCCATTTTTGATCGATATATCCATATTTTTGATCTCTTTCATATTTCTATATTTTCGATTTTTGATATTGTTTATATTTCGATATTGCTGTATTTTTCGATATTTCGAACAAGTTTCGATAGTTTGTCAATATCGATTATCTATATCTAAATTCGGATATCCCAAAGCCCTATCGAACCCCCTCCGAAATGAAGTTTTTGGCTATGGACCTGATTAGGGATGCGCACGAGACAAGACGAGACAGAATTTTTGTTACGAAATTCGAGACGAGATAGAGCTCTTCCAATAGAAACGGATCCAGTTTTCGAGACGAGACATAACTTTCGCGGCACCTTTTCGAGAGGAGACAACCTCAAATCTTTTCTCTTGCGCATCCCTACACTTGATCATGAGGTATCAAAAAAAAAAAAAAAAAAAAAAAAAGTTAATGAGAAATACCGGTAACATGTAAATACAATATAGGTAGCTAAAACATTTTTGTTTTCATTCTTCAGTAATGCATTATTATTAATCTCAGGGGGGCGCGGTGGCTCAGTGGTAGAGTGTTAACCTCCGGTGTTTGGGGTCCCTGGTTCGATCCCAACTCGCGCCGTGTGGACTTTGTAGTGGACAAACACCGTGCTCGTGGGTTTTCTCGGGGTTCTCCCGTTTCCTCCCACTTTCTTCATTCCACCATTTCACTCATTTCTCATTATCTCCGTCTCCTGTAGCCTAACCGGCATAATCGTGGGACGTTAAACTTAAAGATTTCATTTTTTATTAATCTCTGTATTTTATAGTGTATTCTCAAGCTTAAGGTGATGTATAATTAAATTTTGAATTCAGTTAACTTATTTTGTTTCTCAGATTGTTTTTAAAATGTATGTACAAACGTTTATTTTCATTCTTGAGAGTTTAAAGTGACGTATAGTTATTAAACATAGTATTTAATATTGTACTCTTAACGTGGAAGTGATATACAGTTAACTTTTGAATTCAGTTAACATTTTTCTCTCTGAAATTGCTTTAAAAAGTATGTAAAAACGTTTTTATTTTATTTCTTGAGTGCTAAAAGTGATGCAAAGTTATTAAGCTTACTACTTTATATTGTATTCTTAACCCTAAACTGATACACAGTGCGTTTTTGAATAAATTATGTCAAGTTATTTGAGTGACGAACACTGGTAGAAAATCCTGACTACTACTGGAACATTTTGATTTTAAGGTGACGACTACTGGTGCAAGGATTTTAAAATATTGTTTTTCCTCCAACGGCTACTCCTTTTTTAATTCTAACTACATGGTCATTATAGGAAGGATCAGTGAGTCTTTCCAACTATGGTACAGCTCCGACAGATTCACGATGCTCAGAGAAGAGACAAAATAGTATGTTTTCAACCTTAAAGTGAGAACCACTGGCGTTTTTACCCTGCTATGCAAAAGTAAGTGAGTACTCCAATGGAGTTCCAATGCGGTACTTAATTTCTGCGTTTTAGATATATGGAAATACATGTCTCTAAAATGTAAAGAACTGATTTTTTTTTTTTACTGAAAACTGCAACTCGGTAAGCCTTATGGATACCGAGGTATGGGAAAATAAACTATAGGTATGTGGGGCTTGCATACTTGACGCTACAATTCGGAAATTGAATTAAAATATGACTAACGGCTATCAAGATGTTGTCAAATAAAGGGAGGACCAACACAGTTAAGGGGTTTTCGTGTTAGATGCTAAAATTTTAGAAATCGGTCATGGAAAGTTAATAAACACCAGTAGCAATTTCATCTTAAAGTAATTAGATATCTTCATGGGGTGTTAGAACATCATGGAGTCTACCAAAATTAAATTTTAAAAGCTTTTGAAAATATAATCTGACATTTGTAAACAGTATTTGAAATATGTATTTACCCAAAACTTCCAGCTAGTACATCTAACATCTGGAGAAACACTGTGAAATAAAAGCTTGAAATTTCGGAAACAATTATTGGTCGCAACAAAATTAAATAAGATGGTACTTCTATGGGTTAAATCAGTACCTCAGTACAATTTCGATCGAAAGATTAGTTCAGTCCTAGGTTTTCTTCAGGCAATTCCAAGGGTTCATCGAGCTGTGCAAAAGAATGAAAATTCGCTGTCAATATCTAAGATAGTAAATAAGATATAAGGAATTATATATTTTATGACGTGAAAATAGAGATCTTTATGGATTTGTACTTTTGGGTCTTTCCTAAAAGAAAAAAATTCAGAAAACTACTGTATATACCTTAATAGACAATTCAGTGGGCGGGGACACAGTAGCTTAGTGGTAGGGTATTTAACTAATCTTTTTTTTTTTTTTTTTTTTTTTGCAGAAACTATTGGAGTATTCACTTAACCCATAGAAATACGATCATACTTAACTCCCTATTTAATTTTAAAATTAAATAAAAGGAAATATTTCAGTGTAGCGACCCACGATTATGCATTTTAGTCTCAGGGAGATTATGATTAAAGCAAGTGAATGTTGTTGACAGAATTGATGGAATGCAAAGGTGGGAGGAGAGTACCCCGAGAAAACCCACGAATACGATGTCCACTACAAACTGACTTGGCCGTGGATCGAACCAAGAACCCAATACACCAGAGGTAAGCACTCTACCACTAAGCCACTGTGCCCCCGCCCATTTAATTGTCTATTAAGGTATATACGGTTGTTTTCTGAAATTTCTTCTTCTTACAGCAAATACTCAAAAGTACAAATCCATGTGGGTCTCTATTTTTACGACGTCATAAAATACATAATTCCTTATATCTCGCTTGCTATATTAGATATTGACAAAAAATGTTCACTTTATTTCAGAGCCCGATGAACGCTTGGAATTGTCCAAAGAAAATTTAGAGCTGAATTAATCTTTCGATCGAAATTGTACTGACGAGTCTGAGGTTCTCACTTAACCCATATAAGTACCATCTTATTTAACTTTTGTTAGGATCAATAATTGTTTTCTGAAATTTCAAGATCTAATACGCTTTTATTGTATGGTGTCTCTCTAGCTGCTAGATGTACTAGCTGGAACTTTTAGGTAAATACATATTTCTAATACTCTTTACAAATGTCAAAATATATTTTACAAAACTTTTAAAATTTAATCTTGGTAGACCCCATGATGTTCTTAAACTCCATGGAAATACCTAATTATTTTAAGATGAAATTGCTACTGATGCTTATTAACTTTACATGACCGGTTTCGGAAATTTTACCACCTAACACGAAAACCCCATAACTATATGGATCCTCCCTTTATTTGACAATATCTTGATAGTCATATTTTAATTAATTTTCTAAATTGTACTGTCTAATATGCAAGCTCCACGTACCTATGGTGTCGCTTTTTATTTCACCATATTTCGGTAACTGTTAGGCGTACCGACTTGCGGTTTCGGTAAACACACACCTCTAACGTTCTTTAAAACGTTATTAAGACATATTTTAGAATATTTAGAAATGAGAGTTCTGGGAATATCATGGTACCCGAAAACCCCCATCAGGGCGTGTGTGTAGTGTATTTAATTGAAACTACTTTTGAGGTTGTTGTAAGCCCTCGTAATTACGTTTCCGAAACTGCACCATCTAGTACGCAAACTCCACAGTTCTGTAGTGTCGCTCTTTATTTTCCCATATCTCGATATCCATAAGGCTTACCGAGTTGAGGTTTTCGGTAAACAGATGTCAGTTCCTTACATTTTAGAGACATATATTTTCATATATCTAAAAAATACAGACATTAGGTACCCCATGGTAGCCCGAACACCATTGAGGTACCCACTTACTTTTGAATGGTAATACATTTTGAGTTGTTGTTCAGCATCAATAAACACTTCATAGTTTTTCTACGTGCAACCCAAAAGTCCATACCTGACCGAACAGATTTTGTCCATTTAATCTCAAAAATGTTAAGATACTTTGTATTGTTAAGTACAACCAAATTAAGCACACTGAATATAACATTTTAAATATTTTCTGATTTTTGTTGCAGGTATTTCGTGCATCAAACCAGGATTCTGCTTGAAAGACAGTCAAAAGAAGCAGTGTAGGTTGTGGCTAAAAGTACGCCCTTTCTGAAGACAGACTCAGTTGTACTTACATTATTTTGTACGAATATATAACCCTAATAAAGATACTGTACTACAAATTATTTCTTTCTTCCATAAATTATAATAAAATATTATCTCTGTTTAAAGAAAATGATTGTTAATGTTAAGTCATTTTAATTCTTTTTCTCTGTAATAAGAACATTATCCCTAGCAATATTTTTTATCTTTGTGCTATTGCGATTGGATGAAGTAAAATTCTATACGAAGCACTATTATTTCAGACATGCATTAATAACTAATGTATTGTTCTGTATGTAAGACAATGTGTATACTGAACATGTCTAGCGAAGGTGTTGTTTTAATACAGAATCTATAACTCAGCTTTTCAGTAGTCAACTTTATTGGGAATCCGAAGAAAGAAGTTTAAAAAAAAATGTTGGACTTACCAGCGTGTGTGTGTTCGAATTCTGGACTAATCCAAATTATCCAGAGAAATCATTATATATTTCTTTGTTGCTATTTCAGATGTATCCTTTATCCAAGTCGTATGAAACGGAGACTTCATACATAGCTATACTTTGTATGAACTATGTTCCGTATTTACTTAATCACTTTGTAACTTTCTCTAGTGTTGACAAGGCCGCAGGTGTCAATCGAATAGTTTAGTGTTTCACTCATGTCACCTTGTGACTAAGGTACGTCCTGTCGGTATATATATGGTACTGGGTTCAATTAGCGATAAAATACATTTTTAGCGTTAAACAAATGCAAAAATCTATACGAAATGAGATACCGTGATCTCTGACTTACGGATAACACCAAGCAACTAATGGTACTGAGTGTGATTGAGTTTACTAATTACTATTTGGCTAAAATCAGTGTTCCTTTATCTATAGTTCTTTTCGTGCTTTGAATTGCAAAGTTTGAAATAACCGTTTTAAATTATTGTGTATATATATCTTCCGAGTAATTCTGAGAATCATTGCTCTTTCTTTAAGCAATGTATGAGACTGTTAAATTGCTCTTTCCTTAAAATGTTGCACTAAGAAGGATGCATCCAGGAAAGTCCAAATTTGCAGAATGTCTATAGCAGGGAAGAATAAATATGTTTAGTCGATGGCTGCACAACGCCTCCGCTGTCACCACGTTGTCACACAGCGAATACAGCGAACGTTTAAGAGTATTCTGCACTTACTATTAGGTATCGGCCTGGGAACTTTGGCGCATCTACCCAGTCTCCTTCTTGGTGTTTCATTTTTAATGGCGAGTACTGAGTAGGAATAATATTGTAAGCGAATGCGTTTCCGGCTGACACCACACTTTTAATTATTGCGACATTAAAAAAAAAAAAAAAAAAAAAAAAAAACATACCTGTTAATTAAAATGTACAGAGAAGTTATTTCTGGAAAATTCTATTCAGGCCTCTTGTGGTAACAACTGCACTTTAGTAGAAGATACTATTAAGGAAAAGAATGAGGTAAAATAATCTTTATATCGTACAAGCAATGGATGATAACAGCTTAATAAATGATTGTACGTAAATCTTGTTTGAGTTTGAATATAGGATTGTATAAGGCTGTGCATTTTGCATTATTATTGAGGTGCTGCAACTAACTAACTGCAAACCATATGATAAATTCTTACAGTAATATATCACATATTGATTTACTCTGTATGGAAACGAAAATAGTTTAATATATGGTTAACCTCCTTTGTGCCAGGGGCGGATCCAGAGGGGGGCGATCGGGGCGATCGCCCCCCCCCCCACAAGAGGAAACTTTCTTATTTTATATATAAATAAACCCATCCATAACAAGTTTGGAGCTCTTAAAAGTAGCAGTATTACCGCCGACCGCCCCCCCCCAGAAGTCCGTCCTGGATCCGCCCCTGCTTTGTGCCCATAATTTTAAAATTAACGCTTGTGTCACTTTTCAACACTTGACTTTGCAGTAGCTTTCCAACGAATTAGCAGGAAGCCCAAACTTATAGGACACCCTGCAGGTAAATACATTTCTTTGGACAGTTTCACTGCTCCAAACTAAGATTTGAAAAGTGTAGTATTGTTAATTTTATTATTATTGGCACAAAGGAGATCAACCATATTTTAAGCTATTTTTGTTTTCATACAGAGTAAAACAATATTTGACAACATTACAGTAAGAATGTATCATGCACTTTGCAGTATGTTGCAGCACTTTAATAATGGTGCACTATACGTACACTCTAGATCCTGCATATGTCCGATCCATACATTACAAGAAGGCAATACGTATTCGATACAGGTAAAATCTGTATATTTCATATGGACAACCTATTAGCTATATACATCCAATCTATACATTACATATGGCCAACCTGTACGCGACATACGTATAATCTATATGCTGCATGCAGACAGTCTGTAAGCTACATATATGCACTCTGTATGGTGCATACGGATATTCTGTATGCTGTATCTGGACAAGCTGTGTGCGACATAAGGAAAATCTGTATAATACATACGTACAATACGTATACTGTATCTAGTCGTACGTATGGGGCACAAGTACAATATAGATGCTGTCTCGGGGTTGAACGCAAGAAACATACGTACAGAACGTATATTGCATACTTCTTGAAATCATGCTCCGTCCTGATAGTCAGTGTATGTCGTCATTATTAACCCACATGCTACATACGACCCTGACGTCACAAAGCTAGATATTACCTCCGTATATACTTGTTACTGCAGATAACGTCACACGAATGACGTCATTGCACTTGTGCAGACAGTACGTATAATACATACTTTTTCAGCTATACGTTTGCTGCAGGATGTTATATACGGTTGTACGTTAAGTCCAGAAACTACAGGAATTACGAATGTAACCTACGTTTTTAAGTATGCCACCTACATTTTTTTTTCTCAGTGTATAACTATCAGAAGCGGTCATGCGAAATGTAGTCGTTAGAACTTCTCTCTACCAAAAAGGAATTGGCATTACCTGAAGGGAGATTGCTTCCTCACGTTTTTTTTAAAGGATCGTTTTAATTCCAAAACATTTATCTTTTATTAATTGGATGATAAAGTAGGAAGGAAGTGGGATAAAAAAAATAAAAGTAAAATCGAAGGCATCTGGACAGCGAACTGAGAGATGATTACTTCCTTAGAAGATCACGCGAGAGCATCAACTGTTAGGGGCGAAAGTTAGCTTCAGGTCCTGTGTACCTTATGAAGACTTACTACGTTGATCACAGAAAAAAAAAAAATACAATCAAGCCTTAAGTTAACGTTTCACGATTACGCTTTATAAATTAAATATCATCATCTTAGGCATTTTGTCGTGAATCAAGAATCTCCAATGCTGCACGATCCTTATCTTAACTCTCAGAGCTATAAGAACTGGCAGTGCAAACGGTGGAACGCTCCGGAACCCCAGAACGAAGGGGGTCTATGTACCCACTGTTTGAAGTTCATATTACTTATTACTGAATACGTACATTTTGTTTACATAAGATTTCTGCATGATAATATTTTAAGTTAGTAGCAAACATTTTTTGACTATCACGCCCTCCCACTTTTATTAAATGCAAATAATGTTCAAAAGTAAAATAGGTCCGTAGCCAGAATAAAAAAGTAGGGGGGCCCAGTAGAAGTTAGGGGGCCCGATCCGACCATATTATAGTTCATTTGCAAGCCTACTGTGAAAATTTTAGGGAGCCGGGCCCCCATGTCCCCCGTGGGTACGGACCTGCATTTAATTATTAAAACATTTCAAATTGTTCTTATTGTACAATACACAATATCTTTGTTATAAGGAGCACTAAGTGGAGAGCTTTGCTTCTCGCAAAGGGCCCCTATCAAGGTTACCCGAAAATTAGAAATTTAAAGATATATAATTTGATACATCATTGAAGAGGTTTTGAAAGACTAAATATATATTTTTTTAAGAGAAAATTTTTCCTATAGGGCACCGTTTATGAGATGACCACCATTTAACTGCAAATTTTTTGCGCAATCAGATAATACTCAATTAAATATTGCTGATTACATAAACCATCCCCCACATGACAAACCTTTTCGTAGAAAAGCCTTGTTTTTCGGTTATCTTTTAAGCAATGTATCACATAAATATTTTGACATTTAAGATTTTCAGATGGTTCCCAAGGCCCCATGATAATGGCTTCTGTGGGGCAAGCAGATAATTACTAATAATTATTAATATCTCACCTTTGGCTTCATTCCTTTATCTCAAGCCTGTTGATGAAGGCACAGTGGCTCACTGGTAGAGTGCTTACCTCTAGTAGGTGAGACTCCGGTTCGATCCCCAGCTAAGCAAGTTTGTGGTGGAAAACGTCGTGTTCCTTGGTGTTCTGGGATACTCCCTTTTCCTCCCGCATTCTCGTTCCACCAATTCTTCCATAAAATCATTTACTTGCCTTAAGAGTCTTCATCCCGGCAAAATTAAAATACCGCTAATTTTACAGTAATTATGTGATATTTTCAAATAGATAAAAGATAATCGAAATAAGGAACAAGAGCGCCCTAGACAATATTATTTTACATGAGAAACCGTTATCACGACTCACTTATCTGCTTTCGATTTTGAGCCATTTTGAAAATCGGCATTTATTTTCGCGTTTCTAAACAGCTGAAAACGGAAAGCCACTAGATGACTTGTGATAACGGTACCTCATGCAAAATAATATTGTCTAGGGCACTCTTGTATCGTATTTGAATTATCTTTTATCTATTTGAAGATATCACATAATTACTGTAAAATTAGCGGTATTTTAATTTCGCCGGGATGAAGTCTCTCATCCGTCTCCCTTAGCCTAAAGGGCATGATCGTGGGACGTTAAACTCAAAGATTACATTTCATTTAATTTCTTTCTTTTCTTATTTATAGGAACTCGACGTTTTATCTGAAACATTCAGTATACGAGGCGCAGTCATAAATGTTCTAGTTTTGGTATTTTGTAATGCGATCACAATGAATCATGTAGAGCACAGTCCTTAGATTGCCCAATTCTGAATTTGACAAGTGCGAACAGGTCATAACAGACAGTGTACGAATAGAGTAGCTGAACGGAGGGGTGTGTGTGGTGATCAGTTGGCAAAACATAGCGGTTGGAGCAACGCGCAAACATCAACTTCATACACAAATTGGAGAAATCTGCTTCAGAGACTTTGAAAGCCTTAAAAACAGTTTAACACCATCGGATGTTTGGCTGTTCCCAAAGCTAAAAATGGGCCTTTTCTGTTTCCTCAACGCAGAAGAGATCAAAACCAACACGACGCCTGAACTTCGGAAGATACCAAAAGAGGATTTTCGCCAGTGTTTCCACCAATCGCAGGAGCGGTGAAAGAAGTCGGTGTGTTCCGAAGGTGCCAACTTTGCAGGTGATGAAGTAAATATGTACTTATATTGTGGTACCGGTAATAAAGAGCTACTAAACAATTCCGGGGCCTCGTGTGAATGAGAACAAAGAATAACAAGGAGGCTTTCTCATAGATTAAAAAAAAAGTGAAAAGAAATGTTTGAGTTTAACGTCCCACGATTATGCTTGTTATGTTAAGAGTCTTTATCCCGGCGAAATTAAAATACCGCTAATTGTACAGTAATTATGTGATATCTTTAAATAGATAAAAGATAATCGAAATGTGGAACAAGAGCGCCCTAGACAATATTATTTTACATGAGAAACCGATATCACGACTCACTTATCTGCTTTTGATTTCGAGCCATTTTGAAAATCGGCATTTATTTTCGCGTTTCTAAACAGCTGAAAACGAAAAGCCACTAGGTGACTTGTGATAACGGTACCTCACACAAAATAATATTGTCTAAGGCGCTCTTATTCCATATTTCAATTATCTTTTATCTATTTGAAGATATCACATAATTACTGTAAAATTAGCGGTATTTTAATTTCGCCGGGATGAAGACTCTTAAGGGAGACTATGATTGAAGCAAGTGAATGATGATGGAAGAATTGGTGGAATGGTGATGCGGAAGGAAACGGGAGTACCCCGAGAAAACCCGATGTTGTCCATCAGAATATTACTTGTCCAGGTATCGAACCATGGGATCCCACGCACCAGAGGTAAGCGCTCTATCACTGAGCCACCGTGCCCCCCCCCCTGTCATCTGATTTTTTGGACCAATTAGAGAAAGAAAATCCAGCCTCTTTTGTCGAGCAAATGAATAACTCTGAGGAAAGTGAAAACAAAGCAAAGCATTCTTTGGACCAAGAAGCAAGAGTTACTGAAACAAAAGGGAACGAAGGAAATTACAGTCGACTGTGGTGGGCCATGAAACGATTACACACTGTCCGTCCGCCAAAGAAGGAGGCAAACTGCAAAGTGTTACGTTGTGTTGTTGCTGAGAGGAAGGGGAGGCTGTTCTGAAGCTGCATGGCAAAAAACAAGGATGGTTGTTCACAAGTGCACCAGTCGTAAAAATGCAATAGGTCATAAAAACGACTGTAACGTCCACTGCTAATTATTATGTGGAATTTATGCTAATCGTATTACAGATAATTTGTAATTAAACTGCATCTTCGCTTGAAACATGTAGTTGGTCCTGAGTTTATTGCCGTGAAAAGTCTTACAGCGAAAAGAACTGAAAACATTTTTAAAAGAAAGGGAAGGGTCGAGTTAAGGAAAGATTGTATGAAAGAAAAAAAAAGACATAGCAGGGTACTCCAAACATGTCTAACGTTGAAAGGTGTGTATCATTTTTTATTTCCCATAAAACTTTAAAACACTGGCAGAATACGTACTGAAAATTTCCTTTACCCCTTCCATCTATTATTTTTATTTTTATTTTTACAAAGTTGATGACTGGTATGAATTCTTTATCGTACCAGATTTAGTTTACTTTTTTTTTTTTCCTTTTTACGTTCTATTAATCTGGTGCTAGGTCCACGTTCTGACAAACAATTTTGTTCTATGTTCAGTGACTTTTTAAGTGAGCTCATGTCTACATTTGTTACATTTGTAACAAGTTCACAATGGTATGTACAGAAACTATGTTGATTCTGAATCAGTTTTTTTCTTCTACGGTAAGACCAACGTAGGTCTTCAAAAAGAAATCCTGACCAGCATTTCTCTTCGAACAGCCCTGTACTTCTTTCTACTCACAGTCAGAATTAAACCGATGAAATGTGAATTTGTTTTTGTCAATTGAGATATTTGTTTACGTATAGCCAAAATATTAGTATTTTCTATAAACAAAGTGGACCTACAGCAACTATTGTCATTTATCTGGTTTAAAACCCATGAGCTTTCTCATATTGGGAACTGAATGTCCAACCCGGCCACATCGTCTCACAGACATAAAGGAGACGATATGGTTGAAACTTGCTCCAACCGAAGCTGGAGCCGTGGTTCTCAAACTACTTCTCTTAGAAACGAGATACTGTGGTGGTTTGCTACTTGTACTGTAAAAGATAACTTTGTATGATTGTTTTCAATTGTTCTAGATTTACACAGTACGTCGGAAGAGTAACGGAACTTTGTTTCTTTACAGATAACCAGTAGCTCCACATATTGAAGCAACAGATCATCTGAAAGCTAGATATCTACTCAACAAAAAATAAACACACTGCTGAACAAGACTGTACTTATTTAATAAAAACACATTTACATGTGACGTTTTGATCTTCATGCCAAGATCCTCTGCTCAACAAAACGAGACCACAATCATGAGAACCGATTAACGGAGTGTCAAGTTATAGTAAGAAAAGGGTGTGTATCTTGTGTCACCTCGTTACAGAAACAAAATGAAGCCAAGAGCCAATATTAAAGTTTGTTTCAAGCTAGGTAAAAAATTTACACAAACATTGAAAGTGATGAAACAAGTGTATGGTGATGGTATGTTCGAGTGGTAATACGCGATTCCGGAACGGTCGTGAGTAATTGCAAGACAACCCAAAAACAGGCAATGGTGTGCGTAAAATGATCGCCTACGATGCGAATTCGACTGTGAGATGGATGGTGGAGGAATTAAATACGACGACAGTCAGGCTTCACGAAAGTTTGACAAAGGATTTAAAGAAACGGAAAGTCTGTGCTCGATTTGTTCCACACACCTTAACTGATGACCAAGAATGAACCATCGCAGTTCGTGACTTTTTGGCTAAAAAACAAATCTGTGTGCTTCCACATCCTCCGTATTCACCTGATTTATCACCGTGTGACTATTTCCTATTCCCAATATTAAAACTGGTCATGAGAAAACAGTTTGCAATAGTGTTTCACACGTCCAGTCTGCCGTGACGAGGATCATTGAAGTGATTCCAAAAAAGGACATTAAAAACTCTACTCAAGCATTGGTTGAACGTGCCCAGGGTATATTGATGCGGAAGGGATGTATTTTGAATAAAACAAACTACAGTTGGTAAAATACCTATTTTTTAATTTAAAAAGTCCCGTTATTTTTCCGACATACTGTGTAAGACCTGCTCATGGTTCGGAACCGACATTAATAATAAATAGGTAAATTATCTCTTTCATAATCTAGGTGTTGCAGAAGAATGTAAAATACAAAACTCAAACTCAAATTGTAAGCCCCCAGGTTTCCCCAGTCATTCACTGGACAAAGACTTCATGAACCTCGGAGCAAGATTTGGAAGAGGGTAAAAATAGATTATAAATCCCGCCTCCACAGGGAATTGACCTGGTAGATAATCGCCAAGGCTTCCTCATATTCTAAATGAAATGGCATTGAAATTATGTGCTTCGTTGCGTGAGAAAACAGGTCTGTTATTGAGCTCTTATTGTCCCATATAAGTTTTAATACTCCACCACTATTGTGAGCTTCTTCGTGGCTAAGCGGTTAGCGTAGCGCCTTTGGCGTGGCAGACCTGGGTTCGATTCCCGGCGGGAGATCATGTGGTTCGAATTTCACGTTAATCAATAGGTTTCGTCTCATATAGCCTCTCTCCTAAAAGAGATGTTAAAACAAAATCAACTCAACTTCACCACTATTGTATTATACGTTTTGTTCCAGTAATTTTAATGCATAATCTTATAGTTTTTTCCCCTCGAAAGTGATAAAAATTTGGAATCATCACGGTTCTTCTTTTATCTTTTCCCTTTTGGAAGGAAGACCAGAAACTAACACACTTGAATTCACATGGCAGCACCGTATCAAGGCAATAAAACAAAAGAAATCTCAACAGCGAACATAAAAATTGTGGGAGGTTAACCTCTCATTGTGACCTCTCATAGGTCTCCAGAAGACGTCATGACATGTGGCCAATTTCCGCTGAAAGAGGGAGGGAGAGAAAGAGAGAGACCCAATCTCCCATTTCTACAACTTCTCGGACAGTATTTATTTCTACTGTTTTAGTCTCTTCCTTCATATACCTCATACCACGCTCCAGCACCATGATACACCCAATAACTTAGAAAATCGTACTCTGTTGCTTTTTCTGTTCCGGTGGCTCCACAGGAAAAAAAATGAGAGAGGAGAAGTCCAGGAGAGTTCCGACATAAGCCTCCTGGCCACATTAACAGTGGACAGACCGTAGACCTACTAGCAAATCTATAATCTCTGTGACAGGAGGCTTCTTGGGGAGGGGGAATTGAGGGGGGATAGCTATAAATAACGTGGAATCAGAAGTCGAGATAAAAAGTTGTTATAAGGCGCGCACTGAAGTGTTATGTACGACCCGATAAATCAACTCCTTAGATTCTTCTTCAACTATATCTTCTCCTTGCTTTGTTCTTGTTCGTCGTATTTAGTTTGTGACCCCCATTTTCTTTTCTTTCGCTTGTTTCTCTACGCCGGGAAGACAATCACATATTTTGCTCACCGACTGGGTTTCTTAATTACCACTCAAAGTTAATACAGCAAGGAGGCTTGAGTTATTAAAAACATGATGCTCATATACTTTTATAGAAGAAAAACTCGCTGTATACTATTAACTTAGCATGTGGTAACATAGGACTAGAGGAAAATGCTTGTTACTATTTCGGTCAAAATATTTTTTTTCTTACGATTAATATTTATCGAAGAAATTAAAAGTAAGAATTATTTGAAACGGTACGGACAGTGATGGGCATGATGCTTCTGGTTCGATCCCAGATCCAATGAATTTGTGATAACAACATTGTTTCTGTGGAATTTTTCGTGATTCTATTTGTCTTCCCACATATTTTTTTTTATCACTGCCTTACTAAAAATAATACAAAATTTACCATTTTTCTTTTGCTTGTTTATTCATAAGTGAAAGGAGATAGTGAAGTGCAACTTACCACAATCATAGATAATGTTATTCTACAACAGAAAATATGAACCTGAAGAATTTTCAGTGTTGCCATGTATAAAAATTACAGTGTTGCCAGTATAACAATTCCCCCGAAATCTAAGTTTAAACAGAGACTAGAGAAAGGAACTCAACTGCATTTGATTACGTATCTCGTTGTTTTAGTTTCCTGTGAACTACTTTTTAAATATCATTATTATTTAATGTTAATAACTGTGTGTTAATACAAACTAAATACAACTATTATTTAAAATAATAATTAACAGGATTGCAAGACAACATGATATGTAATCAAATGCACTTAAATTCGTTTCTCTAGTCGCTGTCTTAACTTGGATTTTTGGGGAAATGTTATTCTGGCAACACTATAATTTCTATGGATGGCAACACTGAAAATTTCGCAGGTTCATACTTTCTGTTGTAGAATAATATTATCTATGATTGTGGTAAGTTGCATTTCATTATCTCCTTTCACTTATGAAAAACAAGCAAAGGAAAAATGGCACATTTTGCACTATTTTAAATAAGGCAGGCTCTTAACCATTCACTTACATTAATCGAGGTTACAGTGGCTCAGTGGTAGAATGCTCATCTCTAATGTACGGGGTGCTTGCTTCGATCCCAGTGCCTCGCCAAGTGGAATTTGAGATGGGTTTTCTCGGGGTTTCCCGTTTCTTTTCCCTTTCTTCATTCCATCATTATTATCTCTCTTATTATCACTTCTCTCCATAAGCCTCGGAGTACAATCATCGAATGTTAAAAAAAGAAAACTTCCATTAGTCACCCATATCCTTTAGTCTAAAGAACAAAACCGCGTTAAGTAAAACTGGAAATTTCATTGATACGGATAATAGCGATCGAGACGTCACACGCATGGGTAATAAGTGCGGTAAGTACAGAGTCCTAATTGGAGACCCTGGTAGAAATGACCTTTGGGAAGACCGAAAGGAAGGTAGCATAATAATGTAAAGCAGAATTTGAGAAAGTTGGGTAAAGTAGTAATACGAGATAGTTTAGCTTAGCAGAGATTGTTGTTACCTGTTAAGATGTCAACGTTTGGACTCCATTAACAAACAGGGAGGCGCGGTGGTTCAGTGGTAAAGCGTTCACTTCTCTCTGGTTGGATCCCAACTCGCGCCATGTGAACTTTGTGGTGGACAAACACTGTGCTCGTGGATTTTCTCGGGGTTCTGCAGTTTCCTCCCACTTTCTTCATTCCACCAATTCATTCATTCCTCATCATCACCGTCTTCTTTAGCCTAACCGGCATAACCGTGGGACGTAAAATTTGAAGATTTCATTTTTTCCATTAACGAACACGAGCGAGAAAGTCTGTATAATTATCTATTTGAAAAACAGAATTTAAAAATTCGCTTTCGTTTAAAAATTATCGTGTGGTGTAATGGACAGAAATATTAACATTACAAATTTATGACTCCTACTAGGGTAATCCTAATAAAGAAGGGTATACATACTGGTAAGAGATTTAAATGTATTCTCTTTGCAGATGGTGTAACTCTTATAGAGGTCTAATGAAAATTAAGTGAACTTTAAAAAAATATCAGGA
Organism: Thermobia domestica; assembly: GCF_964235325.1. Classification (NCBI taxonomy): domain Eukaryota; kingdom Metazoa; phylum Arthropoda; class Insecta; order Zygentoma; family Lepismatidae; genus Thermobia; species Thermobia domestica. Next base: position 5,921,571 of record NC_137465.1, on the reverse strand, counting down.
AAATTTATGAAAATAAATACTGAAACGAAGAAAGCATTACTGGTTGGAAAGAAGTGAACTGTGTCAATTATGCAAATCGGAGGGGAGAAGATAGAACAGATAGCTAGAAAGTACCAAACGGGAAATAAAAACAAGGATAGGAATGGAGAAAGAAGACTTTGGGAAGAAGAAAATCATTATTAGTAAAGATCTGAAATGTGAAGGGGAAATAAAATCAAGGATAGGAATGGAGAAAGAAGCCTTTGGGAAGAAGAAAATCATTATTAGTAAAGATCTGAAATGTGAAGGGGAAATAAAAGCAAGGATAGGAATGGAGAAAGAAGCGTTTGGGAAGAAGAAAAGCATTACTAGTAAAGATCTGGAATGTGAATAGGAAACACAATAGAAGTAAAGAGTGGAGAAAATAATCCTTTGGGTAAAAGAAAAGCGTATTTTGTGGGTCATTAAGTAAATAGTTACGAAAATGGAGTATTATGCTCTATATGACAGAAATATGAACATCAGGAAATATCAATGAGATACGACTAGAAGCATTCGAAGTGTGGTTGTGAAGAAGAATGGAAAACCGATTAGTTCATGAAGCAGAAGAAAGGAAAAGAAACTAGTTAGGATTTTATTTGAGAATATACTATTTTATTGGAGAGATGATTAAATGTTGATAGAAGCCGAAGGGAAGAAGAACGTTATAATTAATGAATGATATTAAAGAGGGCATTTCCTAAATCGAACCAAGATTAGCGGAACACCGTATTGCATTCAAGCTTCTAACTGTAAGTTGTGGCAAGTGGCTTTACAGTGATGGTAGGAGACGTAAGATGATGATATTTCTTGAGATTAGTCACGTGGTTAAGCACAGAGTTTTAGTTTAATACATTAGTAAGTTAACATATGTATAGACCTGAATAAAAGCTAACTGAAGTACGATTTAGGTTCAAAAAAATATCCACATTGTAGCTTACTAAACGAGATAGATTATATTCCTAGAAGTCAATTTACAATATAATGAACGGTTGCAATTTTTCGGAATCCTGATAACGAGTATATAGAGTGGTCTATAAAAATGTTCAGATTGTTTTCTCTCGAAACAAGGTATTGAAAATGACGTCTCGTCTCGGCAAGTGTATCTGTTTCTATTACAAGAACATCTGTCTCATCTCATATCTTGTTACAAAAATTCTGTTTCGTGGGTAAAACCTTTAAAAGACCATTGACGCTATTGCTGCGTGAAGGCTTTAAATCTCAATAGCCCCTAATTAAGCTAGAGAGATAATTTTTGGTCATTAATATATTCCTGAAGGATGAAACTTTCCGCCAATATGCATTGTATGTATGTGGGAGTATCACGGCGAAGGGAAATGTAAAAGTTCGTGTTATTTTTTTACCTCAGGTTTTTTTGGGGGCGATTCCCCCCTTGGGGGTATACTCATAAAAATTGGTATGTGAAAAATGAAGTAGTCTACTACATAGTAATATCCTGTATGTGTAGTTGTTGCTTATATGGGGGAGGAGGAGGGCCAATTTTTTCTGTCACTTTTGGAGGTAAATTACATTTATTTTCAGGTCTAGGAATGCGCACGAGACGAGTCGAGACAGAATTTTCTTGACAAAATTCGAATCGAGACATAGCTCGTCTAATAGAGAAGAATACATTTTTGGAGTCGAGATATCACTTTTACAGCACATTTTCGAGATGAGACAGCCTCAAATTTTGTCTCGTGCGCATCCCTATTCAGGACGGTTCCATATAAGACAACATATCTTTCTACTGAATTGATCTGCAATAATTGAAACCTTGTTGAAATCTGTGTTCCATAAGATTTCCAACGATGTATAAATCATGACTCTGTAATAATTAGGGGGGGAGGGTCACCAGGGTTCCCAACGTGAGAGTCTACAATTTTGTTTAAATCCCCGACGGGCGTAGACAGCTTGAAACGAAACTTATTCGAGGCACTGTGATGCTGGTTTGGCTAGGAAATTCTCCCAACATCAATTGATAATCTTCAGGAAACTATTAGCAGTTTATTGCTAACGAGGACGAAGAAAAATAACCAACACATTAGGCATTCATATAATGACTCTAGTGTGTATAAATAAAAATGAAAGTGACTATGTTTGTGACTTAATAACTCATGAACCATCCGACTGAACTCGATCAAATTTAAAATATTTAAAAATGATTAAAAATGACCGATATTAGTGTCGAATCCATAGTTTTCGGCGTCGCTGAGATGAACAGTGACAATTCCGATGGCGCTTAAATCCAAATTCAGTCCCGCAACTCGCAAAAATCTTGAAATGAAATCTTGGAGTTTTACGTCCCACGGTTATACGAGCTAGGCTAAAGGAGACGGTGATGACGAGAAATGAATGAAATGGTGGAATGAAGAAAGTGGGAGGAAACAGAAGAACCCGGAAACCCACGTACTGTCCCCTTCAGAGGAGAATACAAGTGCGGGGTGAGGAAGTGGGGAGCAGAGGGTATAGTTGTTGCCCTCTGAAAAGTTTTACGATAGTTTATTATTCTCCAAAAACAAACTTTTTTTCAGAGTTGCCAGGTATATGGTGAATGCCATGTTTGTGTAGAAATCCAAAGAAATGTTCCCTTCTGATCATTTGGAGGGAGGAGATGCTGTAAATCAAGCTTCAGTGACACCTGACACATGGCTAGCCAGCAGTTAAGAGTCTGTATCACCCCTCTCTGTAAAATGCGAAATAGAGGTTATCTCCTTTCATCCTTGAAGCCAATTCACACAACCAATCTTCATCAAAATTTGAGGAGAGCAAGTTGAAGGTTGAATGAAGGGTAGCCTTGATACATTTTGCTAATTTATTGTTTATTTCTGCTATTATTATTATCCTAAAGTTGTCAATTTTTCGAACATTACAAACGTGAAAATAGAAGTAAATTCATGAATTTTGATCAAGACCACCACAGAAGTAGTCTTCATTTGTAAAGTTCAAGCACAAGAAACATAATTATTTAATTCGTATATTCATAAACACGAAAAAAGCGAAGTACTTTATTCAAAATTATTGTGTCATTCGTTTTCCGTCTGTGATCAGTAAAGTGAAATCCATCTCCCCCTCTGGTATGGTCAAGCTTCCTCACTCTCCTCACCTCGTGAAGAACAGAGGAACCTTGCCTTTTCGTGAAGACCTTGGAAGCACACAGAAAGCAGGAGGGGGTGGATAACTCTGCAGGAGGGTGAGTGGCGCAAAGGCAATAAACCAAAGGACAAAACAAATGTCAATCGTTCGGTACCAGTCCTATGGTGGAGGAAAATGTTGAGATGGAACTAAATCAGGTTTAAAGAAGTTTTGATGTTTCAAACTCGAGCGTGATATAGGGAGGAGCCGGGGCAAGGGAGAATGTCCCCCTCAGATTTCAATATGACTGAGTTTATATATATATATATATATATATATATATATATATATATATATATATATATATATATATATATATATATATATATATATATATGCAGTGGCGGATCAGGATATGATCAAGGGAGGGGCTAAGCCATAGTTTGCCGCTTTATCCAGTGTAAAACAGGATTGAAGTCCATTTTATCCAGTGTATACCTGAGGGTCATGGGAAGGGGGGCTATAGCTCCCCTTGGATCCGCCCTTATATATATATATATATATATATATATATATATATATATATATATATATATATATATATATATACTGTATATAATTCTAAATAAGAATTTTTAAAAATCTAACTAATACTTATAAAAAGATTTAACAATAAAGTATAGCATAAATACAAAATTATTAGTACAAAATTTGAACTGTAACCAAGCTACTCTAATTTAAAACATATTGAAATAAATATACAATGACTACATAATAACATTTATATCTAAATTATTTTGTTTTAAACCTATACTACGTAGGTATGTAAGAAATAATGTACAAAGATAAGTATCTGTATTAATGGAAAATGTAGATGAAAGTGTGATTCTTAATTCCATACGATATATTATTATTATTATTATTATTATTATTATTATTATTATTATTATTATTATTATTATTATTATTATTATTATTATTATCTCCTTGGAGCAGTACAGTGTGTGCTTTTTTTTAAATGATTTTCCAATGGTAAGTTTTATTTATAGTCAGGAGTTGGTATTTCTGATACTGTTTTGGATGGCACCTCATTATGTTCCACAAAGCAAAATATCATTTTACTAGGATAATGAACAATGAGTAAACAATGTTTAGTATAAATTAAATAAGAAACAGAAATGCATGTAATGATTTAGGCCTATATTTATATTCATTGAGAGATGACACTGTTACAAACTGACAACAAAATTACTTTTTCTCTCACAGCATTCCATTTTGAACAAAGATATGTAATATCTACATTTTTCATTAGTATCACACCACAGTACATGAGAATCGTACATTGAATCACTGATTTTTTATGTTCGCATCAGCATCATACTACAATAAATGAAAATCATACATTGGATCGCTGATTTTTTTATGTTCGCATCAGCATCACACTACAATACATGAGAACCACACATTGGATCACTGATTGTTTATGTTCGCATCAGCATCACACTACAATACATGAGAATCTTACAATGGATCACTGATTTTTTTATGTTCGCATCAGTATCACACCACTAGGGGCGTCGTTAAGGGGGGTAAAGGGGGGAGCCTCCCCCCCCCCCCAAAGTTCCCAATCTCTTGACAAGTTGGCAAATTAAAATACATAGTTGGCAATTTGAAGAATGCCGGTTTGTTCAATTGATTTATCCGGTTTAACATTTTCTTAGGTACCCAGCTGCTACAAATTATCGGTTCTCCTATAGACTTGGCATAAGTTTTGTGTAGTGTCCAATCTTGAAATAAATTGATATATTCGTTTAAAGTTTCTTTAATTGTTGCAAGTGATTACACTTCACTTTTGTTCATTTGATATTCGTAAACATTTTGAAGAATCTTTAATGAAAATCGGGAACTGTACCACTGACAAAAGCAGAATAGAGTTGGCATGCAAAGACAGACAGAAGAGGCGTTTCGGTGGCAAGTAGAGCATTGGACGCAAAAGCATTTGATACAAAGCGTATACAAGGCAACAGGTAGTGTCTGGCAGAATTGATGTTAATAAAACAAGAACAAGGCAGTGACTGGTTAGTATTAAGCCTGACATACGTCCCGTAAAAAAACGGGACAGTCCCGATTTTGGACCCGAGAATCCCGCGTCCCAATAAATTTAGTCGGGACAGGCAAATGTCCCATATTTTAATTCCATCCCATTTCTGCTATCAATATAAGCTTATTCGAAAAGTAATGAAGTGGCTGGGATAATGTGAGTGAACAATAAAGTGTAGCATGTAACAGTTTTGAACAAGTTATCACAATACCCTGTCCGACTTGATAGCGAGCGAAATTTGCAACACTTGTCTTTTCCATTGTACCTGGTGGAAACTCGAACACACTCCAACATAAAAAAAAAAAAAAAAAAAAAAAGTAAGATGGCTTTGAGTGTTTCTACATGTATACAAGCACAGGAAAGATGAGTGACTTTTTCTTCAGAGAGACACTAAATAAAGTAACAAGAATTATAATATTTTTGAGAGGTTATGGGCACAGAATTGTACTTGGCCCAGGGCTTAAAAATATGTAAATTTGGTCCTGACAATTATACACGACACAGGGAGAAAAATCAACTTTTCATCAGATTAAACTGACAAACGTAATTTTTTTTTTCAAATACTACCATGTAAATAAATACTGCTAAACGCGCGAAGAATATTGAATGTAGATTGTGTCACTGATTTAAACACTTTGCATATTGTTTTTCTGTAAAGCATTTTTATAAGACATTATCTTAAGTTTCTAAGGGAATTTTTTTGTAGTTGGATTGTAAACATCTTCAGTCCGTAAAGTTAATTGCAGGGAAAGACGAGAGAAAAGTATCTGCAACTTAGGGAACTTATATTGTTGAAAAAGGGAGCAGGAAAATTCGGTGTAGGAAATTTCGGTGTAAGAAAATTCGGTGTAGGAAAATTCGATGTACAGAAAATTCGGTGTACGGAAAACTCGGTGTGGGGAATGTTCGGTGTAAAGAAAGATTCGTTGGTAGACCGTAGGATTTATTAAAATCTCAACTTTGAGGAGAAATGAGCGTATTAGTTTTAAGTTCAAACTTTGTGTAGAACGTACTTTTACTGTCTACTATACCAAATTTTGAAAAATTGTGATCATGAAATAATTTGAATTCTAGATTTCGACGGATTTTAACATTTCATGGCCCTTACATGACGAGAATTTTTTTTTTTATGTCCGTTCTTGTGACAGCGAAGCGACCATCGATACGAATCGACATTTTATTTAAAACAAGTTTTTATGCTGTTTTGGAAGATGTCTCCTAGAATTTTCTACTTAAAAAAAAAAAAGGTTACTAGACGGGTAAAGTTGAAAATTGTAGATTTTTCAAAAATGTTCTGACGATTTTATGTCTATTTTATAAATAAATATTTAAATCTAAATTCTTCAAAAATGACATTGTTTGTTTATGTTACTCAAAGGTGTAAAACTAAATGCCTCAACTAAAGTATCTACGGCTGATTGGAGGAGAAGTCAATAAGGAGTCAATAGGGTTGCAGTACTTGTTTACCTTAACTTAAGGCAAACAAACTAAAGTGTCTGATTGGAGGAGAATTCAACTATTTGTACAACTGTTATCTGATAAAACCATCCTGCTTTATATTGCCCTTTCCACTAAGACTTTTTTGATCAATATATTTTTTGCATCTTACATATGTATATGCAGATGTTCAAAACTCACGGATTCATTTGGCTCTAGAATTTCTAACTGAAGTCCGGTTTACTTGCGGTTTGTTGCAAATCATCAAGGAAGGATGGGAGATTTATGGGATTATGTTTACTGGTTTAAATTCATCCGGGATAATATCGAGCAGGCCGTAAGAAAAAGAGCAAATATTCGCCATTGTACGTAACAGTTCGAATGAAATATTGGATATTTGAAGCGAAATTGAAGAATACAAATTAAGTGTTAGTTAAATGAAATGAAATCTTTAAGTTTTACGTCCCACGGATATGCCGGTTAGGCTAAAGGAGTCGGTGATGATGAGAATTGAGTGAAATGATGGAATGAAGAAAGTGGGAGGAAACGTGAGAACACCGAGAAAACCCAAGAGCACGGTGTGTGTCCACCACAAAGTCCACACGGCGCGATCTGGGATCGAACCAGGGACCCCAAGCATCGGTGGTGAACGCTCTACCATTGAGCCACCACGCCTCCCAAAATTAAGTGTTAGTGGTAACACACATAAATCACATGTTGAATAGCCGTTTCTCGCTACAAATGACAGAGGGATTTCTTGGATGACTTAAAAGAGTCGGTAACTGACATCTTCCACAACATCCGCCAGCGAGGTCCGATGCTTCCCTGCCTTACTCAGAAGCGATCCCGTTTCCTGCAATTTATTCACTGGCGACCATATTATATTCCTGTTTGGGACAGAACGTAAGGCAAAGTTGCGTGTAACTACCCTTTGCGTAGCAACAACAGATCCCGGTCTCCAAAATTTTTTTAACGATAAAATCACTTTGTTCCAAAGAGTACATTATTGCAACTGTGTCCTGATCATATTGGTACAGTAGCACAGCATAATTCTCAATACAACGGCCCAGTTTCCTGTTTCTTATTGGCCGTCGCGAGGTTGCCATCTAACTAAGAAACTCAAATCTCCACACCGCACCTCACCTAATTCCAATTCGGTACAGTGGCGAATATTTGCTGCTTTTCTAGAGGCGTGGCCGATATTACCCCAAATGAATTTAAACCAGTAAGCATAGTTCCATAAATCTTCCAACGTTCCTTGATCATTTGCCATAAACCGCATGAAAATCGGACTTCAGTTAGAAATTCTAGACCCAAATGAAATCCATGAGTTTTAAAAGAATCACCTTGTATATGTTCTATGATGTACTATATAGGAAAGGTGTTTTTAGTTGTTCCTATAACTATTCTCTGAACTTGTAATTGTTTTATTTCTGACAAAAATGTCAGCTTCATTGTGTGATGAAAAGTAGTTTATAGTAATATCCAGCAAAAGACATGCAAGAGGTATTGGACTCAAGGCAGAAAAATAAATTTGCTTTTCTTGAAATAGGTAATAACATTTTATTCGTTACATTATATGGTTTTCGTTTTCACAATATGAAATGTCGTAAATTGTTGTAAGTGGTAATATTCAATATGTATTACACCGAATCTACCGTACACCAAAATTTCCCCACACCGAGTCGAGCAGAAACAGAAAGGTAACAATCAAATGATATTTCTGTTCATACTCTAAATATATGCCCTTTAATGTACAAACTATATATTTACTAACATTCAGATATAAGAAATAAATTACAAATTAAGAGTACTTTTTAAAAATGCTCACTTTTTAAAGGATGAACAAAGAAGGATTAAGAATGGAATACAATGCAAGCAATTACATACATTATAACCACTCCACCCGCAGTAATAAAAAAATCTTTCTTTAATTTCAGCCATCATATCTTAAATATATGCCTCTTTATCTTAAATATAATATACACTACTTTTTTTCGATTATGGAGTGGTGCTTTGTTGATGATTAACGAAAAGTAATTAGAAAACTTTTTCGAGTTAATCTTTTTAGGTTATGTTTCAGTTTGCGGCTCACATAAAACCAAAGACTTCTTCAACTCTAGACTAAATCATAACTAAAGGGAAAGGCCAGGCCGGTAGCCAGACCAAAAATGTAGAGGGGGGGCGGTAGAAATTACGGAGGCCCGATCCAACCATATTATAATTTATCTACATATTATAGTTCATTTGCAAACCTATCGTGAACATTTTAGGGGTCCGGCCCTCCTAGACCCCCTTGGATAAGTGTAAAATAAATAAGAGGAGCTTACGATAGAGCAAAACCCGTGCAACGATCTGACGGACAGCTATGTCTAATAAGTGCAATAAAAAGAGTTCTCTAAAGAACTTTCTTACCACACGACCTGGATCAAGACATACTTTTTTTTGGGGGGGGGAGGTGTCTTAGAAAATGTTTTGCATTTATCTATTTCAATTGCGTCATAATGCTTTTATGGATAATAGATTTAGCTGAGGACATTATTATTAATTAATATTCTTATATATAAGTTCATATGTAGAAAGGTGAGAAAACTTGCGATTGTTGGACATCAAAATGCCACTAGACTAAACTTCACATAGTTTCCTTTGTTGGCATCTTGCACGTATACTTTTATCTCAAGTTTAAATACCTGCTTACATTTTATGACATAAAATGAGGAAGAAAGTGGTTCAAGCTTTTCTAAGTGTCGGTCCCAGTATTTGTATGATATGAAAAAGGAAAACAGGAAGAGTTTGGGCATTTGGTATCCAACATAGAGGCGGGATCTTGGCCAAATGAAACGAAAAAGTTGCAGTTAGTATTCTTAGTTTTTTTCTATATTGTAGGATACTTTTATGGATGAATTATCAATAAGTGAGAAGATAATCCTTTATCTTGAAGCACGAATGGATACACACTTAAAGAAGTTCACTGGGAGGACTTAAAACGAGTTCTAAATTATCGTGAAATGAGAGTATTCTTTACAAATGTGAACCAGTAGCCATGTGATAAATGTGAAACAGATTGTGTCAAGTGCCATGTTGAGAATGGACAATACACACACCTAACACTATATGCCCTTCCTTTGCTTCGTTTTCTCCAAGACCCTTCCATTTCAAGAAATAGAGTTAGTCGTGTGTTTGTATATATAAGACTGGCCACCCTGAAAAAAATCTTCACAGCCGGGAGTGGGTGGAGCAACTCAGCTGGAAGGGTCGCGAAGATCGAATTCCGTAGACTTGCAACCTCCTGAGATACGGATATTACACGCTGTTTGTCCACCACAAAGTTCACTTGGCGCGAGCTGAGATCGAACCAGGAACCCCATGCACCAGAGGTGAACGCTCTACCACTGAGCCACCGCGGCCCCCGCAACTTGGAAGAGGGGAGGGGAATGTGTATATAATGTATATATAGTAGACCCTATATTCGTAGTATATAGTATATATAGTATAGTACGAGTATAGTATATATATAAGAGTGATCGAAAATGGCCTATATTAGTGCCCAATCCGTAGTTTCCGGGATCGCTGAGGTGAACAGTGACGCCGTTTAAATCCAATTCAACCTCGCAACTTAGGTGAGGAGGAGGGGAAAGATACATAAAAATGATCGAAAGTGACCGATAACAAAGTGCTTCAGTAATAGTAAAAAGTGACTGAGTAACGGGATATGTTACTAATTTTTTAAAATTATTTTAACCCAGTGAAACGGATAATTGATGCTAGTTTATAATGTAAACTCTTATTGCAAGGCTAGCTGGCTTAATAGATGATAAGAGAAGCTACTTGAAGAATTAATAGATAGCGAACTACGACTAGAAAGGCAGGAAAACTGGCGATGAGTTTCCAGACATCCCTCAACCCACAGTACTCAACTAACAGCAGTCTGGATAGCCGTAGCCCTTCCATACCTGTTAATGCAGGAGAAATTAATTTTATAATTTTGTGTTTGAAACAACATAAACGAAGTTCTTGCAGATCAGATATTGTAAAAATAAATTTGAGAAATACATAATATTCTTAAGAAAAATTGTTATTCCAAGAGTTTATCGTTAGTTCTAATAAATTGGTTTAAGATATATTATGTTGACATTCCAAGAAATTACAGCTTCACAAGACCTCCATTATCTTGTATATCGTAAACTTGAAGGAGGACAAAATAACACCGAAGATGCATTATTTATCTTTGAATTAGTAACTCCTTCTTTTAGGATTATGTGCAAAAATATTCCACGAAATTTCGAAGTCTTCGGCTGAAACTAATTTTGTACGCCTACCACCAGCTCTTTACTTGGAAGAATTTTTGTTTGTCACATCCTGTTGTTCTTCGCTCTTTGTTTCTATTTTGTTAAACAACAAGTAATTATTATCTCTTCTTTTTGTCATGTGGAAATAACCCGACGCAATATATTATTGAAGGGAATGAATGGTTCGAGAGTGTCGCAACGCACTGGCACAAAAATTCCCAGAACGAGATCCAATTGATAACCACCAGAAAATTAGTTGGTCTCTGCATAGAGGCGTTATTTATTTCCTCAATACGACAATTTCTAGCGACGCCCAATTTTTCGATCAACAATTTACGACTTTCCTGTCCTGATCAAAATACCAGGTAGGTACGTACCAGAGTGGACACACAAGGGAAGGGGAAGAATTTTTTTTTCAGTATGATTAAAAGGAAAAAAAACGGACCACATAGCAAGGACAAATACACAAGGACCTGTTGGACAGGAATTCTTGCCGTTGGACAGACTACCCAGTAATAATTACAGACCGAACATGTGCGTGCTACATTGAAATTCGTTGGAGTTTAGTAATGACAACACCTATGGTTCCAGGTGCAATTGCTCGTTGATATGTAAGCCTTCAGCCATTACTTTCTTCAGAGTTGGGTGCAGCTGATCTATAATACATTTGACAAAATGTTTCTTTGATATATTCTATTGAACAAATTTATTCAGATATACAGGGTTAGCATAAATGATTCATATATTTTGAAAAGGCTATATTTTCAAAAGTATCTTACATACATACATACATGAAAGATATATGAAAACAACCACAAATTCATCAAATTTATACACCCTCTACAAATGTTCAATATGTGTATCTTTGGTGACATGACACACGTTCAGACGATACTCCATGTATTATTTCTTGCTTTCCCTCCATTTTCGACAGGTACTAACCTCGTACTGCCACAGTGCTACACCCGATCGGTAAAACCATGGACTCCTGCTGCCACCTGGAATATACAATACAAACTTGGTGAGTAAGTATAATACTTTTGAAAATATTGCCTTTACAAAATGAATTAATCATTTATGCTAACCTTGTATTTTTCTTAACTACACGCTTATTCATAAAACATCATACATAATTTCCGTTAATAATTAAAAAAAAAAAAAAAATCCGTGATTTTTTAAATGTAAGTTTCCGTATTGTAAGATTGGTGACGGTAGCGCCATCTACAGTAATTTTAAGTGGCAAATATGGTAATATATATATATATATATATAGGGTGGTAGGTAACTCCACCGACAAACTTTGGGAGGTGATTCCTTATATGAAATGAAAGAAAAAAAATTCTAATAAACATGGGTCAAAAAACGTCTCCTTTCAGAGTTATGAACCGCTGAAAATTCACGTTTCGAAACGCTCTGCCTTAGAAACTACAGGACCGATCCCAAGCGGTTTAAGGAATTACAAAAGAACTAGTATGCGCTCTATCTAAATATCTATGTTCTACCGTGGTCCTTTATCGGCGAAACGAACTGTAAAAAGGAAGTTAAGGTATAGGGATACTCCTTTAAGTACTAATGGCGCATTTATTTCGCCGATAACGGAGGATGGTTAAACATGGATATTTAGATAGATCGCATACTAGTTTCTGTGTAACTTCTTAAACCGCTTAGGATAGGTCCTATAGTTTCTAAGGCAGCATTTCGAAACATGATTTTTCGGATTTTCGGCGGTTCATAACTCTGAAAGGAGACGTTTTCCGACCTATGTTTATCAGAACTTGCATTTCATATAAGGAATCACCTCCCAAAGTTTGTCGGTGGAGTTACCTACCACCCTGTATATAAATGGGTTGAGTTGAAAATTCCTTCTTTTTCTCAACTCGCTAAAAAAAAACAGATAATTGTTTCGAGACGAGGCCTTATTTTCACATCAAAGTTTGGAGCCGAGTCAGCCTCAACTATTGTCTCGCTGCATCCCTATAAATATTGGCGATACTTCGTCTTATAGAATTTGTACTTTTTAAGCGAAGTGTACAAAAGCAAGGCGTGATATAGATAAAAGATCAGAAACGTCAAGAGATGGAGGGAAGGCGTATAGAAAATACGACCATACAATTTTGTTAAACCAATAACTAACTATGTTCCCAACTGAGAAATCCCTTCTGGACAACAAGACAAAGTACATATTCTTTGCTGCTTTATTAGGATTTTACAGGCCACGGAAAAGAAGAAGAAGAAGAAGAAGATGGTGGAAACAAAACGGAGAGTGTCCAAGGATGGATAATTGTTCTACAATGTTTTAAACTTGTGATTACGCACTTTTCCTGTCACCATAAATCTTGAATGAAGGAAATAAAAGATTCTCTTACCTTCTTCAGGATTTACGTCCATTCCTTCGTTTAACGGTCTTTCTTAATTCTTGTAACATTGTCCCATGCGCCTTTCTATATACAACTAGTAATTTCTAAGAACAATAATTCAAAAGAAAATTGTTCTGAAATTCCTTCATTTTTTCTTTTAAGAAAGGAAAAGTTTCTTGTGATTCACCAATAGTTTGAGTTGCCTTGTATATAGAAACCTCTGACCCAGAGGACAATAATACATTCTCGGCGTCTCTCGCGTAACCATAGTATAGATAGCAAGCCTTATCTTTCTTGTGCATTGCTTCTTTGGGTCTTACTATTTATTACCTTAACCCTGAAGCATACATTTCAGTCAAATAACTAATTCCGGAAAATGATTCTTGTCATCTCATGTCACGCCATGTTGTGCTCTTGGCTCTGTTTAGTTTAGTACAACAAGCTTACAATTACATTTTGTTGTTTATTCTTACCGTTTATAATTACGCTTTGTAACTGATTGGTAGTAAGTTTGTATGGAGAATAGAAGTCGTGAACAGTGGCGGATCTAGAAAGTTAAAAACTGGAGGAGGCGGCCAGAATCAAGACTATGATAGGTATATCATAAGTTTACTACAAACTTCCAACAATATATAAATAATAGTTTAAATTATTTTTGTCACTGAAGAAACTGGGGGTCCTACACTGTAACCAATAACCGTGAAAATAAGTGCCTCCTACCAAGAAAAATATACGGTTTACCGTTTTTCTAAAAATAATGGTAGGAGACCGTTTTCCTGTTAGATGCTTGTGTCGGGCATGCGCATTGGAGAGAAAAAGCACATGTTCGAAGCGAGGATTGATGGCGCGTAGGTTCGGATGTGTTGTGCTTTGTTTTGCTTTGTTTCTTTCTTTTGTTTGCTTGTTTGTTTGTTTAGTGTGTGGTTTTCTGGTGTGATATATATACAGTAGGCCTACTACTGTTGAAGATATCCTGGAAATTCAACATTAAGCAAGGTAATGTATGGGAAAGCACCATGTTAATATTTGAACTTTGTTCGGTGACAAACAAAACTTTAGTTGGCTATCGTGGCAAGCAGATCGCTCCAAAGTGCAACGATTCGAAACCAAGAAGCTGCTGGATGTATTAACTAAATTCTTATGATAATGTAGCCAACTACGAGTGCTGGTGAAGCTAGAATTAGAATCACAATGTTGATTAAAAAAAAACAATTAGGAAAAGTGCTTCTTAGTTTACCGTACTTAGTACAGCATTACATAAATTGTGTTGCATCAACTGGAATTTTTCATGTTACAGAAATAAAAGTATACTGTCACTCGTGTGCCCGAAAGAGGGGCAGGGGGTAGCTCCCCTAGTTAATGAAAACGTATTAAATTTCTTAATACAAATAAAATAAAAAGTATCAAATGTAATAGGGTATATACTATATAGTAACCAGGGAGATGAGTCACCTAGAAAATTTTCATCGGGCGCCCATGCTGTCATTATTTTTTCTGGATAAATGAATTGTTAGATTTGAAAAATATTTATGTAAATGTTTTTACCTTTAATTTTGTTCTGAGTACCTATAATCTGTTCTGGTGTCTTGTTAATACATTTGAGCGTTTAATATATATGCAAAAGTTCGATACTCTGGAAGTTTGGTGACTTTTTTTTTTTTTTTTTTTGAGCATTGATACCACTGTTACATAATTATGCAAACACGTGTTTATTAATTTGGGATAGCGGATACTGGATACTGTAGGCAGTGTTGTGAGAAGTCATATGGTTTTACACTTGTTTAGTCGTAGTTCTGGTCATTCTAAGCTATGTTGTCGGATGCCTGCTTGGTTATCTGAAACCATAATGCGACTAATCGAATGAATCGCTGATTAGAATACTTGAGTTCTATTAGTCTACTGGTACTCATAGCGAAAATACATGCGATAAAGCTAGTCTTAACACTGCAACAGAATATCGATTTATGAATATCTTAAAAGAACATGGATGTTTGTTCCAACTACATTTTCAAAGCATGAGAAAACTCAGCTATAAAATTCAAGAAGTATTTCTTTTCTTTCTTTTTTCTTTTTTTTTTTTTTTGTATGTAATATCGAATTCTCTTCTGGTATTTTGTTCAATACATGAAAAATTGGTAATTTTGTAAAGAAGAAGCAATGTATGTTCAAGATGATATCAGAACAAGGGTTCGATATTACAAACTAAGAATTAATTTCAATTTTATTCTTATGGATCTTATGCACGTCATAGGTGTAACGCTTCTTTCGTTCACTTTTGTGTTTTCTTTAGTTAAGTAGTCTTTAACACCAGTGGACCAGTTTGCACTCTAGTTGCATCCATCCAGAAAAAAAATATTGCTAACTAGTGTGTGTACTGATACAGTTTCCAGCAATTCGATGAAACTTGGGTCAATATATATTGCCCAGCAAGAATTCTTACTGGATCTAGCAAGAGGGCAGGCTGGACCGGCAAGGACCTCTAGATAGGAAATCGGTGTGATAATTACCGTAAATCTTGTACGGTAATAACACACCTATGCTTTTTTTTTTTAAAAAAAAACGATCCCTAAATTTTACGGTAAATTACCGTAAAATATACGGTACCAAATTTGTTTCTAAACACGGCCAATATTATTTTGCTTCTAAATATACGGTCTGCCGTTTTTATGTAAAAACGGTGGTCCGTAAAATTTAGGGTAATCGGATGGCAGCGAGAGTTGACGGTAATCGGTCAGTAGATTTAAGGAGAAATTTTTTACAGTGTATGCCCCCGGCCCCGGACTAGATTCGTCACTCGTGAATAAGATACTTATCAACTCAGGAATTACTTTACTCGCTGATCTTGTGGCTAGGGCTTTGGTGTAAGAAGTCCTAGATTTGATTAAAATTTGAAAACAGGGCTTCCAATTCCATGTTAAACTGTAGATCCACGTCTCGTATAGTCTGTGTGTTGAAAATGAGTGCTAAACTTTAATAAACAAACAAATAAACACACTTGGGAATTGTAGATATGAATTTCGTTAGCTGTGTAGAAGTTCATTGGGTGTGTGTATTACAAATTCTCATTATATATTCATGAACATTAGAAATAAAAGGTAGAGCCACCACACTGAACTTTCTCACTCCAGTATCTTAAAATGAACTCACATAGCAGTTATAACTAAAATATCGAAATACATATCTATGCTTTAGAAATTCGCTTGTGCATAACTCGGGAAGCCAAAGCCTGCACGGTGTAATATTTCCCACGCTAACAAACACATCTAGGTCTATCACAATGCCAAGTTTGATCTAGATCGGACGCAAAATTTGACCGTCCGGCCGGATTTCGTCACGTGAGGTTTTGGCCAAGCGAAATTTTGGGTGGCGAGGTTTTGACCCCACAAGATTTTCGATTGCGGGATTTTGGGAGGCGAGGTTTCGGCTGCGAGATTTTGTACGTATACTTCTGGTTTAGAGTACTATACCATTTCTTTAGAGTATTATACCTTCTTTTTCTTCTTTTTCTTTTTTCTTTCTTTCTTTCTTTCTTTTTTTTTTTTTTTACAGGAATTTTGATTGAAAAGGAATTTCAGCTACTGCTAAGAAGAAAGGGTTAGAAATTGGCAATTATAGATAATAGCAGAATTGACTAAAATTATAGGTACTAGCCAGAGGCGGCATTTGAGGAAGGGTAGGGGGCAACTGTCTCCTAAGTTTTAGAAACATCTACTCTTTAATGAATTCTATACTCATATATATATATATATATATATATATATATATATATATATATATATATATATATATATATATATATATATATATATATATATATATATATATATATATATATATATATATATATAACATGAAATTCTTATGTCAGTGGATAACCTTGCCCAACTCCCTGGCCAAACCTGAAATAACGTTACTGGTAATAGCTAAACCATATTTCTATACCTTCTTGGCTGCGTTGCTTGTAGTTATCAGAAAATTTTGATAACTTCTTAATTACATTGCTTGCAGTTATCAGCAATTTTTAATAACTTCTTGGCTACATTGTTTGTAGTTATCAGTAATTTTTTATAGCTTCTTGGCTATGTGGCTTGTAGTTACTAGCAATTTTTCATAATTTTTTGGCTATATTTTCTTACGGGTATTCGCATTATTGCCCTCTTCCTTGAACTCAATTTAACGTTTAAAGTAAGAATCAAAAAGTAAACATACGAATAAATTTTCTCATTAAGTCCAAAACACATGTAGCGAGAAGTGTTCCAGAATAGAACCTTATTTGTATCTCATTTACTAATGATCTGAGCAGCGTAATTAAATTGTATTTTTTCTTTCCTCTAGCTTTTTTTCTTTTTTCTCATTTTTGTTTCTGCTGAGATACAAGATCTTACTGGTAGTCCTGACATCTAACGAGAAAATATGACAGCTAATATCAAAACAAAAGAAAATCAACGACGAGCCACGACAAAAGGTCTTTTGTGACTATCACGCGGCTTGTATAACGAAACGTGTTTGTGGAGGGTGGGGGGATGGAAGAATGGATAAAAATCAAGTGATAGCTATTTCCCCCATACCCCTCGGTTAGTTTACTCTATCAAAATGTGTCCTTCAACAATCAGGCAACGCCGCGCCTCGTTGGCGTCCGTTTTAATTGGGTCCTGAGCCACAAAAAGCCAATCTCATTTGCTCGCAGACCTCAACAATTGGTTTGTGTCCGTTGAAGGACAAAGCTAGTCCGCTGACCTGTCGCATCTTCCACATTAATCATATCGCACTCCCTCGAAAAGAAAAGGCTAAGAAGGTAGTTGATTGTCGGTTGGGGTTCTTCAAGACGATGCGACTTTTTTTTCCGGTAATTGTCTACAAGAGCGAGAAGATACTGCTCATTTGATTAATTTCCTAATCTACCTTCATCAAATACGAACTAATGTTAATTTTTTAATATTATGCCAAAGGGGGTATGAAACTTCATTGTGACTATATGCTTCGCATACGCGTCTTTCGGGCGGAAGATCCAAATTCAATTCCCTAATATGTTTGGGTACCAAAGCTGTAGGTCTATGCCTCATATACGAAGTATCCGAAAAGTAATGGTGAAGAATCAAACCACAGATTTCTTGCACCAAAACAAACAAAAAAAAAAAGTGTTTATATGACACATAGTCCGGAAGTGGACAGGGGCGAAGCTAGACAGCTTCGAATGTAAGGGGGGGGGGGGGAAGAACTTCACACCTGCCAGCGGAATAATGATAGGAGCTAGGATGGGAGTTCAGAAAGACATAAAAATCATATCGGCTTGACATGTTACATAACTGCGCCAGAGATTCTTCATACGTTATTTAGGAATTCTCCGAATGTCTATACGGCAGGGGAAATGGAAACCATACAGAAAAATGTTGTTATCCATGACACGATCGCACGCACATGTACAGTGGGAATCAAAGCAAAGATCACTGAGCATAGTTGCATAATCTCAGAGGGCAATGGAAAGTGGTATACCAGATAGAAATATACAGATGGAAGATAAAATAAGAACAGGTGTAATTAGTCGTGTCATGTAACGAAATAACAGGTAGAATCCAGAACGACGTACTGTATTTGTAACGTAGTATCTGATACAGAGTAGCACTACAAACCACTAGGTCATACGTGCTAACAATAAACGTACCTACAGAAGATGTTCAAAGTGCTGTCCTCCCACACCTATGCAACATGCTAATATCGTGAGTGTAACTGTTCACACGCATATTCAATGCGGTTTTGTAAATCGTTAAGTTCCTTTCCCCCACATTCGAAGCTGTCTAGCTGCGCCCCAGTCCACTTCCGAACTATGTGTCATATAAACTTTCTTTCTTCTTTTGGTGCCAGGAATCTGTGGTTTCATTTTTCAACATTACTTTTGGGACACCTTGTATCACCATGCTGCTGGAAAGAAGCATTTAATTTGAAATCAGCATAATAACTTTTATGTTAGTGCAAGGCATAAATGTGAATTTAGCAGTTGGAGCTAACTCGGGCTCACTACTCTTAATGGTGCTCACGCTCCTACTCTCAAGAAGGCTCATGCTGAGACTCGCACTCATTTGAGCTCGAGCTCACCAACAATGAGATTTTCGCAGACTCCATATCGCGTTCGTTACATTACACGTGGGTTCAGAAATGCGTGGATCAATAAAAACTTTGTATCACTTACTGTGACCCACGACCCACTCTCACTCACCTAAACCCATTGTCATCAATTTATTCTGACCCATGATCCACGCCCAACTCTTCGGACTAAAGAGTAGAGTTGATTTCAGTTTAGCGTCCCTTTCAGAAGCGAGGCTACATGAGACCTGGACCTACTGATTAACGTGGAATCCAAACCACATGAGCTTCCACCGGGAATCGAACCCGGGCCTCCACTGACTAAAGAGTTTACACTTATAATAAAACGAGGCTGTGAAATTATCACTAATCGGAGTTTGAATTTCTACGGTCAATCGCTCAAGCACCGCTCTGTTACAATACCAGTGGATCTGACCTTTACGATATAAAATGGTAAAGTGTTTGTCATAAGATGAATTTCAATTTAACTATCATATATAATTATTTTCTTGTTGAATTACAGATACTTTTCAGTGGAAAATAAGTAGTCTCAAATCAAGATAAAGTAACATAAAGGAGATAAAAAGTGTAAAGTTTGACTGTGTCTCCAAAGTCAAGTAGTAAATCCTGTTGCTGTTATTGCAATTACAAATATGAATATCCAAAAGTGCCTGAAGTTCTTTTTTCACTTAGATATACTCATCTCAAGTAAGTAAACAGAAACAAATAAAAAAGGAAGAAAATTGGATGCCTTAAAAGTAAAACGTAGACAAATTCACCAGTGTTCAGAAGATGATGTCTAGAATGCACTGAGCAGAGTGTGTCGGTGGGTCGTAAGAGTTGGTGGGTCGCAGAGAGTCATTCCTGTTGACCTACCACCCACTCACCAATCTTGACCCACTTGACCCATAATCCATTCTCCAACTCCACCTCTGTTCCGGTTTGGAAACTGTTAAATAAACTGTTAGAAACAGGCCCCTCAGGAAGACAGGGACGCTTGGAGAAGTGAAACCCCAACCTATACTTACTTACGTGCGTGCTGTACTGCATACAGTCAGTAAATCTGAAGCAGTATGTCGAATGTTGTCTATTCGTGAACAAGTACCAGTTTTAATATAAGTCATTTAAAAGTATTTTTACCATTACTTTTACTGTATCCGTGCTCTTGTTAAAAACTTTTTTTTAAAATTTTAATTTGAGACATTTTTGAAGCCACCATGATGATGAAGGGGACAGAACTAGCCAATCGAACAGAGAGTTGTCACTCGAAGTTAAACAAAAGTGTTGAGAATCCTCACTTCAATATATGTGGACTAATTGAGTTACTTATGAGGCTCCACCACGGCGAAATTAAAATACAATTTTACAATAATTATGTGATATCTTCAAATAGATAAAAGATAATCGAAAAGTTTAACAAAAGCTAGGTAGACAATAGGGTCTATTATTTTACATGACATACTGTTATCACGACTCACTTATCTGCTTTTGATTTCCAGCCATTTAGAAAATCGGCGTTTATAAAAGGCTGCAAACGGAAAGCTACTAGGTGACTCATGATAACGATACCTCACGCAAAATAATATTGTCTTGCGAGCTCTTGTTCCACATGTTGATTATCTTTTATCTATTTGAAGATATCACATAATTACTGTAAAATTAGCGGTATTTTAATTTCGCAGTGATTAGGCATCCTAAGCAGGAACAGTCCGAAATAGAATCTTCAATGACCATGCTTTTAGCCGAACATGCTTGAAGACATCAGAAGTGTAAGTGAAAATAACTCAACCAATCGCCTTCGTACTCTGAAATGTAAACTGTGTAGTGAACAAACATCTCTCTGTTCCAATATCTGGATGGTGTTGCTTGTTGTAAGGCGAGATTTGTTGTTGTTCAGTTAAATTTAACGTCGCGTTCAGCAACGAGGCTATATGAGACGTAAACCTACTGGTTAACTTGGAATTCGAACCACATGAGCTCCCGCCGGGAATTGAAACCGGGTCTCTCACGGCAAAGGCCCTTAGCCATGAAGGATTTTCCTCTTCGCCTTACATCAAGATGGAAAGTGGCGATTTTTTACATAAGAATTTTATTGCTGGAAATACATGAACCATGTATCATCTTAGTACAAATTGTTTTTCGTTAAACAGTAACTCTGTGTTACGTTAATTATATGATAGGATTAATTATCGGCGAATATTGCCACACCAATGAAGGAAAACTATTAAACATTTCTTCTTAACCAACTTCTCGGCCTAACAGTTTTTAACCTGTTAATTAAGATTGCCCACTTTTGAAAATGGAAATACCGGACAAAATATACTTGAAAAATAAGTCATCAGATTCGGTGGGGCTGGTAATATTTCATATCGTCTACATACTTTTACTGAATCTGAATGCATTATTTAATTGGAAGATGTAGCTGAGGGTGAAGCAGTGCTAGCCGTGCTCTTGAAAATGTACTTTTGTGGACCTTTAGCAGTTTTGATAAGTTTAGTATATTTTCTGCGTTCAACTCTTTCGCAAATTCCGCACAGTACAGGTTGATATCAAAGCAATTTATAAGCTCTGTTTTAACAATGTTCATCGACAAACGACACCTTTCGTTAGTTCAAAATAATCTGAATAGAACAGAGAATAGGACAAAAATTACCAGACATTTAATTGAAGTCGTACCAGACACTGAAAACAGGCCCGTATCCAGGGGGGATCTAGGGGGACCGGCCCCACTAAATTTTTGCTGCCCCCCTAAAATTTTCACAGTAGGCTTGCAAATGAACTATAATATGGTTGGATCCGACCGGCCTAACTTCAGCCGCCCCCCCCCCTAAATTTTTTTGGGCTGGCTACGGGCCTGCTGGACAAGGAGGTCCAAAACTGAACTGTCAGGTAAAATACCGGACAGTTGGCAACCCTATGTTCAACTTTTGAATTTGACATTAACGACTTTATATCCCGTAAAAAACTTTAAAAAAAACTCAAAAATCATAAACCGGATACTAAGAAGCACAAGAAAAGAAAATATTTTGTTTGATTTTTTTAATCACAGTATTCTGTCTTCAAAATGTGCAATGTATATTTTTGACATAGTGCCATCTAGGAAAATGAAGTGGAAATAAACTTCTCTTAAAAGCATGCTTGGAATAGCACAAAGTTTAGATAGATATAAAAGAGTGCGAGAGCAAGGGAAAATAGAATGGTTGTTAACATACAATGCGCTTGTGTTTGTGTGTGTGAAAGAACTCAGAAAAGAAGGGTACCAAGTTACTGAAGCATAAGATATTTGCATTCTGTCATTACTCTTGTTAATTGCTTAAGCATGTCTCTCGCATATGTCCCCCCAGAGAAACCCTAATTACTGCAGCTAAGTTTTCTTCAGTTTGCGACTGAATCATTTGGCCTCTTCTATCCATGTATTCCCCCCTTCTTCGTTTCAGATCGGAACCTTTCCATCAAGTTTTCTACCAGTTCCCCAAAATGTCTGCAACGGACGGAGGTCTAACGTTAAGATGGAATTTACTTAACCCTATTCCCGCAGCCAGCGCACGGTAACTTTTCCCTCTGATTAAGCTGGAGACATAATAAGTTCAAAGGCTTCTGTTGGAGTTGATTTCCTTAAGGCATGCTATACGGGATCAAGGTACGTACCTACGACAGCCGCACAAAGACACAGCCAAAGTTCGTTCCTTCCATTTCAGAAACTGAGAGAAGTTAGTCTTCGGTTTGACTGAAAGATCAGAGAGAACTAACTCTGCATCAGATGTTGACTTACGAACTCAATTTCTAAAATAAGTTTAAAAAATTAAAGGTGTTGAGTACTTGCACCATCATGTTGGTTTACAGTCCGTTGATTTGTGTAGGTAAGTATTCTTCTTTAAAGTGAACAGTACGTTTAATGGTTTGATTTTACTGGAACTCCAAGTCAGTGGCGGATCTAGAAAGTAAAAACTGAGGGGGCAGCCAGAACCCAGCCTATGTTAGCTGTATCATGACCTTATTATAAACTTTCAAAAATATATTAAATTATTTTTGTCACTCAGGAAACTGGGAAGCCTAGGCCCCCCTTCTCTCAGGCTATATCCGCCCTGCTTCAAGCCAAGTTAGATGTGTCTTGCTTTGCGAAAGGTAAATTATATGGAATCTGTATCTATATCTACAGTATATAAAAAAAAGATGGTGGCCTCCTCACTGGTCTAGTAGCAAGCGTGTGCGTCTTTGTTGTATTGGGGCCACGGGTTCGATTTCCGGTGAGAGGACTATGAAATTTGTACACATTACAGATGTTAGGATTCCACTTTAAAATGTAGATTCACGTCTCATATAGCCTCGATTGTGAAAAGGAACGCTAAATTCCAACCGACAGCTGAAAGAGATGGCTTCATTCATCAATGCCCACGCCATACAGGAATATAAAATTTCGACACAAAACTCCTTTTGTTACACAAACAAGGGATAGGACAGGATTTTTGAAAGTACTGGATGACTCAAAAAACGGAAAATTTTGAAAATTAAAAAAATTTCATGAAAACTATCTTTAAAAAATATTTATCTAATTTAATAGTATAAAGGTAACCAACAAAGTTCTATCGCTTTTTCACTAACCACTTTCGAACACTAATATGTCACCTAAGACGTACCTGGAAAATCAAAAACAGTCCCCATCAGTATCGACGACCTTGTGTCAATGTTCTAGAAGGCCAAGGATTCCATCGCGGTAGAACTTTGTGGGCCGTGAAGCGAAGAAGGTATCAAGTGCATTTTGCATCTCTACTAGGGATTTGAACTGGCGTCCTCTAAGGTGATAATAGGATGCTGCAACGTCCGGGGAGTATGGCGGATGTAATAGGGTTTCCCATCGAAGGGGTAGAATGGTGTCCTGGGTCATCCTAGCCATGTGGGGCTTCGCGTTGTCCTGAAACAGAAGGACCCCTTTGCGATTTAGAAGTGCTGGCTCTAGAATTTTGAGTTTTTTTAAAACACTACTCACCTGCTGACAGTACACAGTTGTATCGATGCTCTGATTAGCTGGTAGCAGTTCCTGATGCACGATCTGCGAGCACTCTACCAAATACACAGTAGGACCTTCTTCTGGTGCAGTGCTGGTTTCGGCTGTTTTGGAACCGGTTCATGGGATGCTAACCAATGATGACGTCGCCGTGGAGCTTTGTACAGGTTCCATTTCTCATCACATGTCAACACCCTGTCCACAAATGGCTTCTTCCTCAGACGAGACAGCAAAGAAACACAGGTGTCTGCTCGCGTTGCCTTCTGGCCCGGAGTCAAATCATGTCGGACCTATCGACCCAACTTGTAGTGCTTTCGAAGATGATGGAGGTGCTGCCGAATGGTCTCATACTGAATTGTATTCCTAGTTCCTCAAATGTCTGGCCACTGTTCGCCTCAATTGCTATGCCGAATATCTTCATTTTGTACATGTGTTGGTCTTCCGGTAAGTGGTGCGTCTTCGAGTGTTTCGTCACAATCCTTGAACTTGTTAAACTACCTCTACATTGTCCGACTAGTCACGACACCCACATCAAAGGCCTGGCATATCTTCCGCCCCACTGCAGTGGCGTTTGACCCCAGTTTTAACTCATATAGCATACACCTCCTTATGACGCTCTGTGAAGGTCCCATGTTCACTCTTTCCTTACGCAAGTTCACGGTGTAACTGAGCTGCCACAACCAGGTAGTATGTTGGCTATACCTGCACCAACAACTGACCTTCGCTTTATATCCATTCGCATTCAACTTACGATGTGATGGCCAACTGAACACAGACCTCCACAAAAAGCGATAGAATTTCCTTGGTTATCGTTATATTAAAATTTCTGATTCTTTATTTAGAAAATACAATGTGAAGATTCGTTTAAGCTTTGAATATGAAATTCGGTATATACACGCTTCATTAAAAATTAGTAAACCCTGGTTGCAGAGTTTTCGAAAACTACGTTCCTCAAAGAGGGATGGATCAATTTTTACAATATTCAGTTTTCAGATTTTATAGGAATGTTATAGAAAATAAAATTTATTCTTTACAGAAAGGTACATTTAACTAAGCTTGAAGAATAAATTAACAAATTCATCACTTAAATCCCGTTCATTTCAAATAGGAAATAATAATAATTCCTCATTTAAAACAGTAAGCTGATAAATCAAAATGGAGGAAATCTGCTGTACCGAAGAATCGCACTTTACAGTAATCCTTTTTATTTCCCCCAACTTATTTTATAGAATGGGTTACGTCAGTACTAGAGGACTATGGAATATTGATAGAGCGCGTTTCTGTGTAATTGCTTCAAAAAGCATGCGAGAGGTCATCTAATTTCCAAGCCAGGAAGTTTTAAAACGTGATATTTTGCATTTAAAGCAGTTTGTAATTTGAGAAGAAGTGTTTTCCGACCCATTTTTATTAAGACTTTTTTCTTTCATTCGATATAGACGAAAGGTTTCTACTTTGTGTCATTGTATCTCAGGGCATTAACGCCACTAGAGTGAGCAAGGGGAGCGAGTGTCCCTCCCCAGTGGCACCATCCACACTTCAACCGAACTCCCCCAGGCACGATCTGTTATAATGCACTTCAAATAATATAAAACTGCTATCTTTGATCTACAAAAAAAAAAAAAAAAAAAAAAAAAAAAAAAAAAAAAAATGGCCCCAAAATGTTTCTGTCCCTCCTCTGCTGCCCCCAAGAAATTAAAGCTGGCGTCTGGTGTCGTCACTGTCCCACGGTGCGGCGCGTTACTATCAAATGTATTGTGAGATGTTTTGTTATGATTTGAATATAAAACGCATGAAGAAATTATGATAAAGTAATACTATATTTTTTCAACGTAGTATTATTCCTAACCGCGGTATCAAATGTTGATTTGTACCATTTTCGCAACTAACATTCAATGATGATACGAGATGTCTCTGTTTGTAATATTGTATATTGGCGCTGTTTATCGGTTCGTGCAGGACCGTAATTTGTAGGGACAGGGAACCAACTGTCTTCCCATTTAAGCTTCCCGTCGTTCGAGAAGGTCCCATTCCAAAATCAAATTTTGTACTCCCTATGATACAATACGAACATACACCGGTGTAAATGTACATTGTATAAATGAATCATGGAATAGTTTCACATCTCAAAAACACTGGCGCAAATCTACTGAAAGGGTTAATCAAACAAAGGCAATACAATGATTGGAACGAAGAGATCTGTATCAAATATAGAAATAGGAGGGAAGGAAATTCAAAACGTGACTAGTTTGCGATATCTCTGTAGTATTATTATTGAAGATATGAAGTGTGAACATGAAATAAAAGTAAGGATAGGACTGGTAAAAAAAAGTCAGTGGGAAGAAAAGTATGTTATGTGGATCATTGAATAAACAGCTAAGAAAAGGAAGTTATAAAATGTTTCATGTCGAAAAAAAGTGAAATGAAATCTCTCAGGTTTACGTCCCACGCTTATGCCGGCTAGGCGAAAGGAGATGGTGATGATATGAAATGGCAGAATGAAGAAAGTGGTAGGAAACGGAAGAGTCGCGAAAAAACCCACGAACACGTTGTTTGTCCACCACAAAGCCCATTTGGCGCGAGTTGGGATGAAATCATAGACCTGTCACACAAGAAGTGAAGGTTGTACCACTGAGCCAGCGTGCCTCCATGTTTCAAGTCGAGTACTCTGAGGTGCAGAAATTAGCTCACTACTCTAAAGCGTCGAAAGAAGAAAAGGGGATTTCGAGATGTGGGCATGTAGAACGAAGAAAATTAGCAGGGCAGAACAGAAATCAAATGTGGAACAGTAGAAAAAGAAAACAATATTAAATGAAATTGGAAAGTTGATTAAAAACTAGTTGGAGCATTGACCGAGAATAAAATAATATGCATATTATAAATTCTTATGCGTAATTTTCGAGAAGATAGAGAAAAACGATTTATTACACCTGAGAATTGATTGTTACACCTGTGTGTGTAATAACCACAACATTATTAAGATGAAAGTGATGCTGAGGAGTACCTTTATTAAGCTTTTCAACTTGACATCCATCGGGTAGTTATTGACGAATACCACAAAACTGTAACTTGTGGACTTTAACCCGGAATCAGTTGTTTTACCTGAAGTACCGCGATTGGTCGCGTGTTGGATATTGTCTAACGTAACATTTTGTCTGTAATGTGCTTAGAAACTTGGTAATTTTAACTCGTACCCTTTTTCACATTTATCTTGTTCTCCAGACCTCTATTTTACACTAACTTATCACTGTTTACTTTCCTGTTGACATCCCACAATAAGCCAACAGATGTTGATGCAGAAGTCATGACGTGAAGAGCTCGTTTCACAACATCCCATAAATATTCTATACGGTTGAGATCCGGTGAATTAGAAGGCCAATTCCTATGCTGCAGCTCCGTGAAATGTTACACAAGCCAAGCAAGTATAGTCCTGGCTTGGTGGCACAATGCATTGTCGTGCTGGAAAATACCGTCTTCATGTGGGGAGAAGTGTTGTATTATGGGGATACGTGATTGTCTAATACCTGCAGGTACACAACGGATGTATCTTTGTGGTCCATGCACACCAACGATCCGAGCTAATGCCAACAGAAACATCCCTAAACCATACAACCGCCCCCACCAGCTTGTACAGTATACGCATCATGCACGAGGTATCTATAGCTTCGTGTTATTATCACAAT
This sequence comes from Thermobia domestica, assembly GCF_964235325.1. NCBI lineage: Eukaryota > Metazoa > Arthropoda > Insecta > Zygentoma > Lepismatidae > Thermobia > Thermobia domestica. The sequence continues at coordinate 5,893,531 of NC_137465.1, read as the reverse complement.
ATATATATTCTATTAAGAGAAGCAATGAAAAAACCATTGCGTGATAGGACATAGAATAGTGAGGGAAATTTGAAATTGAGTGATATTTTGAATATTTTATTATTATAATAATAGAAAGGACAGAGAAAACGAATATAATAAAATAATAAAATTTTAATGAAAGCGTAAATTATATTAATATTTAATTATTTCACATTGAAATATAAAATTGTAAAATGTAACAATGCAATTTGGAATAAAGTAAATAAAACACCAACGAAATACCGAAAATTGAACTTGCTTAATTATAGATGTCTCCTAAAAAAATATGTGGAGTATATAAGGTACATTCTTGTATTCTAAATCGTGGACACCCTTTATTTCTGTCGCTGTCGATAGATTATTCTGAATTTATTTATTTATTTATTTTTTAAGAACAACACAACAGGCTTAATGCCCAGTTATAGTATCATGTACATAATTATCTAACATACACTGTTATGTATTATATATACATAGTTTAATTATATAGAAGTTATTGCCTGACAATTGTTTTGAACTTGTTTTCGGACGTACTAAATACATCTACCACATGAAATCTAATCATTTCGTTATATGAAGCACACATTCTTCACAGAGAACACTTATGTAATATGTTAGTTCTAGCTTTTCTACAATAGAATGCCCCAGTGTTTGCTGTTCTAGTCTTACCTGTTGGGACACGTAATAGTACTTCTGAAACTAATTCTGGACAATCAATTTTACCATTTAATAATTTATGTAAGAATTTCAAATCAAAAGCCCATATCCTTTTTTCTAATGTTTGAAAACTAAAATTGGTTACTAAGTCTTCATAGGGGCCATACTCTAGGTAGAAGCTGGTTTTCTTGTATGCAAGCATTAAAAAAAAAATAAATAAATAAACTGTGTATTTTCTATTGCATCAGAGTACTTAGTGACTTTGTGTCCAAATAGCATAACAGTATTCTAATTTTGACCTCACTTATTAACATTTAAACTTACAAATGTTGATTCTTTGTAGAAATCCTGTCTTATAATATAAATTAAACCTAGGTTTCTATATGGACTACTCGCTATTGCGTCAACGTGTTGAGCAAAGGTTAATTTGCTATCAAATATAACTTCGAGATCTTTGATAGTATTTAGGGTAGACAAGGAAGTGCCACTTATTGTATAGGTAAAGTTAATTGGATTTTTTTTTCCTCGTAAAACAAAAGATACAGATTTATTCTGCGTATTCTTTGGCCAAAAGCCTGAATGAACATTTCCCTATATGTAACAAATTTTATCTCGTACTCAAGGAGCACACACAATATTCAAAAGGTCGAAAACTTAGCCTAGCAATGAAGCTTAAACGAAAGAAACAAAGCTTGCAAAAAATTGCAGTTAAGTTCTCGAGAGAGGAGCCTGAATTCCGTGTGTCTGAGACTTTAACGACATTTTACATTAAACGCTGATTATTTTACGATGTTGCAGGTTTTCTCTGCTAATTACTTCTCAGCTATTAATCAGATTGGAGGAGGGCATTCTGAACCATAAAAGTCAGGCTTTTGAGAAGGTATTTAACAATGGTGTCTGCCTGCCTTCGCATGGACATCTATGAATGACCTTCACATACAACAGTGTTTATCTATTTGAAACGCTAAGGATAGGTTTCCAGGAAAACAATGTCCTCACACTTAAATGTCGTTTATTTACAGGTTATAATAGTCTAGTGTTTCCATTTTCGCCTCTTTCGCAAATTTATGTTGGTGACACTGATGACGCTTGCAATCAATGGAGCCAATGAATATTTTGGGTTCTGGGGAATACTGACATCAAACATTATCTTACAATTACCTAGAAACTCATAGATCCTTTTGTGGTGCAACAGAAGATTTATTTTCACAACAACATTTTCAGAAGATAAAGTAGTTGTCTAAATTTTCTTTTTTTTTTTTTAAAAAAAAAAAGATAAAAATGCAAACACGTCCACCATATTTTGAAAGAGGCCCCATCAAGGCGAAATTAAAATACCCCTAATTTTACAGTTATTATGTCATATCTTCAAATAGATAAAAGATAATCAAAAGTGGAACAAGAGCTAGATAGACAATATTATTTTACATGAGATACCATTATCACGACTCACTTATCTGCTATCGATTTTCAGTCATTTAGAAAATCGGCATTTATTTTCACTTTTCTAAACGGTTGCAAACGGAAATCTACTAGGTGACTCGTGATAACGGTGTCTCATGCATAATAATATTGTCTAGCGCGCTCTTGTTCCACACTTCGATTATCTTTTATGTATTTGAAGATATCACATAATTTCAGTACAATTAGCGGTATTTAAATTTCGCAGTGATTAAACCTCTTAAAAGTGACACATCGCAGCAGCATCATGATGTACAGTATCTGAAGAAATTTGGTTTGGTTTGGGGTAAAACAAACTCCTTAACAAGTTAAAATTTACCGAGACTAAGTACAAATATGGTGGGTTGGGGAAAATCAGATGATGAGAGGAAATCAGGTCGGTCAAAAATATCCCCATCCTAGAGATACTAGGATTGAAGTTGTTACATTACTGCTGTGTGCAATGTGCTATCACATCTCAGAAGAAACTGTCACTGCCAGAACCCATTCTCACTTAGCCTGCATTCAGACCGACCGCATTGTTTAAATAAATATGCTTTTGCGAGTTGCAGCTTAAAAAAAAGAAGAAGAAGAAGAAGCAAGTGTAGAATAAGCTTTTTCTAAATGTATTTTTTAAATATAAATTTGAATTTCAATCGTGAAATTTCATTGAATTATACATACACAATAAACTGTTGGAGGTTTTAGCATTAAGTACATTAAGAACTACACAATCAAGGATTATTTACGAAAAAGTATTTCAGGGTAAATAGAATGATTGCATTCATCATAAATTTATTGCACTCAATTTAGCATAAATATCTGACATCTTTGAAGTAAATTGTGAGAAGCTAGGGATTATTTATCCCTGTACATATCTATGATCAACAGTTTCCAGTTGCTAACATATAAATGTCATAAATAATTTGGGATCTGTACCCAGCGAAAACACATTGATCTCCGATTAATCATCGTAATTTTTCTTAAAATTTTGCTTCATCATCTTAAAGCATAGAAGTTAGCAACAATAGCAGTAGAAAATGATGTGAAAACATTACGGGTGACTGGTTGTCTATTCTACTGATCCACTACCTATTCAATCCACTGGCTATACTACATGTCAAGTTTGTAGGTGAAATTAGAAACAACTCGGGCACTTCTCTTGCTCTAACTTGTCACCAGGGGCGGATCCAGGACCGACTTCTTGGGGGCGGGCGGTGGGTTGTCATACTGCTACTTTTAAGGGCTACAAACATTGGGATGAGTTTTATTTATATATAAAAAATAAGAAAGTTTCCTCTTCTGGGGGGGCGATCGCCCGATCGCCCCCCTGGATCCGCCTCTGCTTGTCACCCTTCTCCAAACAATTCTACCAGCTCTCCAGGTAATCATTATCATCATCATCATCATCATCATAGGTATTCTCCCATTATTGGCAGGACACTTGCCGTAACTAAGAAGCTTCCATGCTCCACGGTCTTCCGTTAACCTGTTCTTATCCACGTACGATTTCTCTGTTTTGATATCGTCCATTAATTGCAGTTTACTTCGCCTTCTCCGTCTCTTTCCTGACACCATACTCTCTAGCACATCCTTCATGATACAGTTCCTTCTGAGCCAATGTCCCAACCAGTTTCTCTTCCTCTTCTTAATAGTATCTATTCTTCCCCATAATTTCTAACATCCTCTCATTTGTTTTTCGTTCGACCCAGCTAATTCTCTCCATTCTTCTCCACACTCACATTTCGAAAGCTTCCAATTGTTTTTCATCATTTTTGGGTAATGTCCATGATTCTGATCTATGCAGTACAATACTCCACACGAAGCATTTTATGAGTCTTTTTCTCAACTCTTTATTCAGGGTCTAACAAAACAGTCTTTTCTTTCTCCTAAAGCAGTGGTTCTCAACCTAATCCCTATCACGACCCCCCTTTTTATCACATCCTGTTACCAGCTACCCCTTATAATTTCTGTTTTGTAATAAGCTTATGTGAGATTTTTAATATACTTATTGCGGAGATTTTACGATATCCATCTATTTCTATAATAGCATAGAATCCATTTCTTGTATATAGTGGATACAGTAACTTCTATAAAAGCGAATGGATTAAAACTAAATTTGGTCAGTTCATTCATATTACAAATTTCGAATCCGATCCGTCACACTGTTTCAAAATGGAGGCCGTTTCAAAATTTTAAAACTTTATAACTCTCTTAATTTTGGGTTATATGATAAAAAAAAAAGTGATTTCTAATTTTGGTTTAAAAAAAAAACTGGACAGTTGTTTAAAAAGTTATTGGGTATTTTTATTTTCGAGTTACCTCATATTGTTGTAAATTTGGTGCATTGTTGTGTATGTGTTCAGTGCCACCAAGCTGTTACATGCAAGTTGTTTTACATTTAAAATTTAGGTAACAAATAAAATCCCACACCAAAAATTTACCTTCATTGTGGCCAGCTTGCTGAAAAAAAAAAGACTATTCATTCACACACATACGTATCTCATTAGATTTTAATTTTAATTGTATTTCAATATGCAGGTTTCTTGCACTTGTATTTTTCTGGTATTTCAATATACAGTATAGTTCCATATTGTATCCCCTTCACTTAAATTGATTTAAACTCTGCATCTGTTGAAAATGTTTAGTAAATTTATTTTTTGTTGTTCTTAACAGTATGTATTAAAATAAAAATATGCCTGCCAGAACAAGATTCAAACTAATATTTAAAGATAATTTCCGGTGTTAGATTCTAATTATATTTATCTTTTCTGCTTATCTTCGCGACCCCCAGGTTGAGAAACCCTGTCTTAAAGGCTTCTTTCGCCATTCTTATCCCTGTTTTTATTTCATCTTCACATTTCAAATCATTACTAATAATACTACCCAGATATCGAAAACTAGTCACCTGCTCTATTTTGCCCCCTTCTGCTTCTGCAGTATATTTGACATCGAGGGCTGACTTGAATAAAACATTTCTACTCTTAAAAAAAAAAAAAAAAGACGCCAAACCATGAGAACTCGTATCTTTACTTCGTCTGACACCACCCAAAGAGGAAATACGGTAAGACAGAGAGGTACCAAGGAGGAAACCTTTCATCTGGTAGTACAAGTGCAGACACTGAAGACTACATATTAGTGAATATTGTAGAATGTTATACTATCATTAAAAAAAAAAAAAAAAAAAAAAAAAAAACGTGGTTGAAGATTGATACAGGTAGTATCAGATTTCCAAAGAATATTACCAGGACTGACATGTTAATGTCTTTGATAGAAAAAGAAATTATTTGTGTAACTATGATATTCTCAAAAATATATGATTCTACGTAATTACCTCATGACTCATTCAACTACGGATGGATTCTATTCCATTTAACGTCGTACATTTTGTGTAGGCTATACAATCAGTCTAGCTTTCTCTTCCACAATGTTTGCAAGTTTACAATAAATTCTCCCCAGGGCTAAACGTGGATCTTAAAAGGTAGAGGGACACACGATGTCATGCCGTCCTCCGTATCCATCTTAGCACATTGTAATATTATAGGAAGTGAAGGGACGGCATATTAAATGTTTTGGAAGTGAGAGAACGGCGGCATATTCCCGCGTTCCCCCTCACTTTTACTCCCTGCCTAACACTCACTATCCAACAAACTCCATCTCCTTAAAATATATGGGGACATGCTGCCTTAGTGATAGAGTCCGTAACTCTGGTGTTAGGGATAACTGGTTCGACTCCAGACCATGTGAGTTTGTGGTGAACAATTTTGTGTTCATGAGTTTTCTTAAGGATCTTCCGTTCCCGCTCTTCTTCTGATTCCACCCATTTTTCATAATCATTTCTCTTTCATTCATTATCCGTGTTCTTAAACCGTAAAATAGACATTTCATTTCTTTTTTGATTTTCTTGAACTATTTACATATTTTCACTAAATGACACCTTTCTGAAAATGCTTTTCCCAATACTTATGTTTGACTTTAATGAATTATTTCTCAAAACATTTTTAATGGTACCTTGAAAAAAAATAATGATTATTCTGTAAATGACATCTTTTGGTTCATAAATACAACAAATTACGTATTTACATATTACCCAACAACAAACTCTGAACTTTGACACTATGTGTTTTTTTGCGTTTCCGTTTTATTCATTGCAGTGCAAGATAGACCACAGATCCACTCCTCTAAGCGAGGGAAGCATTTATTAGAGACTAAGGGACAATAAGCTAGTTTGTTCCTCAGGGGCGAATATATACATTAAAAAAAGACTTAGAAAGAAAGAGAAAGAAAGAGATGAGGAGAAAGAAAGAAAGAATGTTGATGTAATGCATGACGGGTAAACTTTGCCTTCATCATTAGTAGCATCATAAACTTGTGGATGACAGAAGAGTTATAATGTCGCGGCTCGCTGTCACACACAAAAAAGGGTCTTTGCCAAGGATAAAACTTTGTAACGGAAGAAAAAATTAAAAAGTCCTTCGAGGTCCTAACTTGTTGAATAATGCACGTCGCACGGATCCCTACATTTACCAGACTGCCTCTGATTATGGCACAGGTGATAAAAAACGAAAATATGAAAAGATGTCTTGTCGGGAAGTTGTTAGATGTTTCTTCTTTTTTTGCTTTCTTTTCTAAAACATGTTCAAACAAGGGGAAGATAGTCTCTGTAGGGGTACAAACAGCGGTCCACGAAAAAAACAGGTAAAAAGTGCTGCTACTGCTCGTTTTTTGTGTGTATATACATATATTTAAACGTATATTATTTTCTTAAAAACTATCCCTTGTTTAGAAGTGGTGCTCAAACAGGGGAAATAGTCACTTTACACCCTTAAACAAAATCTTATGTCCTATATACTCTCTTCGCCTTATAACACACGGCAATTTGACCCCTTACGCTAACATGCTGTATACGACTTCTGATGCGGAGGTTTTCTCTTTTTCTCTCTCATGGATCCAAGATCAAGAAACCTGGGGAAGTATTCCTCGTTGCCTTTTCTTTTTCTTAAGGCTTCGTCTGCTTTGGTGGTTGGTTTACATTTACATCTTTCACTCCGACAAATTATCAAAACATTTTTTTTTATTAGATTGTTCCTCCTACATTGCTTTTATTTGTACCTTTTTTTACTCACGTTGCAACGTGTATACTTTCTATGCTGATCATGGTATCAGATTCGATTTACGGTACAGTACTGACAATTGAAGTTCGGGAGTAAGCACTCGCCCGCATAGAAACTAAGCATGCCATTTGAAGGAGCAATTCATGCTGATTACAACAAGCGAAGAAAATTCCTATATGGTTGGGAACTGTTCGAGAGATTCAACTTGGAAGCTTATATCAAAATCTGAGTATAAGGGCATTAAAACCCGATAAGTACAACATTATTAGCAATGAATATTGACATACGAATTGAAATCTGTCGGAGATTACAAAAAAAAAAAAAAAAAAAAAACTTTTGCAATAACTAAAGGGTTTGTTAATTAAAATTTGTCATTATACTGTTCGCAATAGTGATTGGTTAGAGGTGAAAATTGATCGCTGTTCTTTTGTTCCATGAAGAAATGACGTAGGCAAAAGACTTCCTTGCACCATGAACATTTTATATGTGCAATTGTGGTGCATCCGTCAAGGGATGCACCAAAGCGAAAAGCACATAACCAAAGCGAAAAGCAAATTCGACAACTGATTCAAAAATTATATAATGTTTTCCAATAACCTGCCTTTTTGAAAGTAAACTGAAAAAATCCAATGTATTTTGATGATCAGAACTGATTCTTTAGCACGAACACGAACTTTATTTGATTCTTTCTTTGGTACATCATAACGTCCGGATGAAGATGTTTCATACTATGTATATGCATACACATCTCCTGCCATAATCTTTGATTGATCGGAATCCAAACACATCAAATGGTTGTACAAATCGTGTGCAGTTCTTTGGTATATTCTAAATCATTACGTGTTTGCCATCCGTCATACAACTTGCAATAGACAATTTGTCTGTGAACGGATGGACCCCAGTGATCAAGCACTAGCAAGTTCGAATCATCAGGTCGCTAGGAGGAGCAATCGTGTGTTTAACATTGAATTTCACGAAAAGTTCTCAACCGTACAGGAATTTTATTAGCTTGTTCTAATCAGTATGAATTGGTCTTTAGAATGGCATGCTTAGTTTCTCTGCAGGCGAGTATTTTCTCCCGAACTTCCCTTGTGAGTCTTAGACGAAAATAAGAGCAGTTCGGACCCCAGTTTAAACATTAGATACCCACTTATCAGCAGTCACCCATTTGACAAGGAATGGGTGAACCTCTGATTGCGGATTGAATGGGGGAATTGAAGAATAAATTCCGTCTATACCGTGAAACAAACTCGGGCCATAGGTTCGCATATAGACACCTTACAGACTGCACAATCATTACGTGGGTACTATGGGGTCATTCCGTGTCAGAATACGCAAAATTTTGCATACAGCAACGCAACGCAAAAATTGCAAAAAATCATAATAATTGATAAGAGCAGCGATGACTCAGTGGTAGAGCGTTCACCTCTGGTGCATGGGGTCCCTGGTTCGATCCCAGTCAATGCCAAGTAACTTTGTAGTGGACAAACACTATGTGCATGGGTTTCCTCAGGGTTCTCCCGTTTCCTCGCACTTTCTTCAATCCAACATTTCACACATTTATGTTCAGCACTGTCTGTTTAGCCTAGCCGGCATAGCCGTGGGGTGTAAAACTTAAAGATTTCATTTCATAATAACTGATACACCGATTTATCGCAAATTAAATCGCAAATTTTGAGTTGGTATTGACCCAAATCGTTATGGAGTGTGCCCACCATATCTTGTACTTAATAACCAGAAGTTTCTTACGAATCTGGAGGCCGCGGTGGCTCAGTGGTAGAGAGTTCACCTCTGGTGCTAGGGGTCCCGGGTTCGATCCCAGTCCCCGCCAAGTGAACTTTGTGGTGGACAAACACCGTGTGCGTGGATTTTCTCGGGGTTCTCCCGTTTCCTCCCACTTTCTTCATTCCACCATTTCATTCATTACTTATCATCACCGTCTCCTTTAGTCTAACCGGCATAACCGTGGGACGTAAAACTCAAAGATTTCATTTCATCTTTTCTTACGAATCTGAACGAAACACATCTTTAAACACCTTTAGGTGTGTTTTGTCCGTGATTAGGGAAAATTACAAAATGTTGACTAAGGCTTTATCTAAGGGGGCTAGACAATATATTTTCTTTCGATTAGGAAGTGGGAAAACTTGGAGTAAACGTCAGTTGAATGGTTTCGTTTCTTTTACCCTTCTAAATCCCCTCACTTCAAAGTGCTGCCTCTCTCTCGCTCCAGAGTTTTTTTTCGCCGTTTTGCACACATCGCAGCTATTTAGCGAACCCTTTGTTCCAGACAAGTTACAAATGATGTGCTATTTCCAGTTGTCACAAGAATATTATTCGTTTCGTTGTTTTCGGACAAAGAGCTCTGGAGTCTTTTGCTTCAGAGGAACTGTGACTGCAATTAAAGCTCCTTACTGAACGCCCATTAATTCTATACACTTCTCTGCTTATAAGTTACCAGTGTACATAAACCGTGTCGCTATTTTAAAACTTGATCGCTAAACTAGTACGCCTTGGCATTACGTCCAACTTCGTGAATGGGAGATTTTTTATACAATGTGGGCTGATAAAACTGGCCAACTCAAGTGTTAAACTAGACGTATTCAATTCACTAGAATTTCAAAAATAAGATTTTGTAATTTTCTTTAAAAAACTAAATTTCTTCTATTAACAACAACAAATGGGTTTCGTTTCTCTTTGTGACGGTATGATAGACTTTCAAACTACAAATTAAAACCGGAAATGATAGATGTCTCACTTCCGGGTTTTAATAAAGAACTAAAGTCCGAGACGGTACGACATTGAATGCATGTCAAACATCATTTATCGCAATCTCTTACAACCTTAGATCTATGCAAATTAATATTGAAAGCAGAAATGTGAGTACACTTGTACCATTTCTAGTTGCAATAGGCAGACAAAGAGGTAAGATCGAGGATATTTTTGCATCCTGAACTGTACTGCAATCCTGATGAGCACTCTACTTTTAACCTTTTTGGAATTTATGGTAACTTTTTACCATAGCGTAGTGTTATCTTTGTCCGCTTATTTAGGTAATATAACAGGCATTTAAGCCGTTTCTTTTATTAATCAAATCAAGCATGGCCCAAAGAAACCCCCGGATGCGTTTTGAAACTGGATGGCCAACATGTTGTCGCCAAGTGAGGTGGAGGGGCGTGACATTTTTTTCTCAAGGCAAATTTCAAAATTTTTTTCCCGTCTGTAGTTTTCAAGATATCAGATTGAAATTTTACATAGTGTTGTGTGAATATTTGAGTATTTTTCATTTTTTTGAGATCCCTACGTTAACCTGGGCCCGAGGGGCGCAACTATTCCGAGGGCTGATTTTTTCAGCAAAGTTTCCGGATTTTCCCGAATTTTCCAGTTCCATTGTAGGATACGGACATGTGAATGGTATTGTCGGAAAGGGCGCATCATACTGAATAAAATTGCCTTTGAACTATGACTAAGGACCAAATAGTAATGACTCACAAGTCAGTAAACTTTATATATATGAGCCACCTTCAGACTTTAAAAATTTTTTCCACCCTTTGTTTTCAGGATACTACATTGAAATTTTGAACACTCATTGTGTACATAACTACGAATTTTTAAAGAGATTTTCAGATCCCCACTTGAACCCAAACCCGGGCGCAAAAATTTTGAAATTTTTATTTAATTTTTTTTTTTCGATTTTCCTGTTTCTGGTGTATAATAGAAGACAAGTGAGTAGTATTAGAAAGCAGTAGCTGTTGGACTGAAAATCTAAAATTTACCTCACAAAGCGGAAATCCTAAAAGGGTTAAGCTACAGCGCACTGGAAACAATAGAAAATTACAATTTAAGGTCCTAAAACTGCCTATGTATAAGGATGTACTTATATGGGGTCATAAAAGAGTTTACATCAACTTAAAGAGAAGAAGGAGAGAGCTACTAGTATTCTGGAAATAGCTCATGGAAAAGTTATAATTCAAAATTGATATTATCCATAAATCCTATATAAGGAGAATGAATGCATACTGAAGTAGTACCATCACCAGCAAAAGTTAAAAAGGCACTCTACGTAACTTCCGTGCAAAATAACCAATTGAAATACAGTTTCATGTATTGTACAAGAAATGACGTTTTATCTATGTCAAAGAGATCGAACTAAAATTGAAGACTTTGGGGCAAAAACCAGTTAAGTCCAAAAAGTGAAAGTGTAAAGGAGATAGCTTCACAAGGGTTTCTCTTCGTCCGATTTTCTTCAAACTTAGCACATATATATTAGACCAAAAATAAATTGACTCGTATTTTTTGTTTCTTTCGGAAAATAGGTTAAGGGGGACAAGGGTCCTCTTGACTAAAAGGGCCACATTAAAGAAACGAAACTCTCTCGATGCAAAGATGACTTCAAAGTAGGAAATACGGGTTTTGTCGATTTTCCCAGAAAAGAGTTTCAGGGGACAATGGCTCCCTTCGAAATGACAAAGGAACCCGCACAATCCTTAAGGAAATTAAATTTCGGTGGAATTGATCGAAAACGTGATATGTTGTAGATATTTTGTACCTGAGAAAAAGTCTCAATGGGTACAACCAAAAATCACTGACCGTTTGGCCACTACAGGGCCACATTTTTGAAAACAGAGAAGGTAACGATATTCTGGATTTCGGTAAAAATTAATGAAACCGTGTTGTGATGTAGATATTGTGAAGCTGAAAGAAAGTCTCAATTTGTACAACCATCTATCAGTGACCGTTTGGCCACTGGAGAGCTTTTTTTTAAAAAAAAATACCAGAAAGTAACGGTAGTCTGAGTTTCAGTGGAATTGCTTGAAACTTCGATATGTTGTAGATATTGTGATCCTGAGAAAACGTTGTAATTGGCAAAACTATCAATTACTGATCGTTTGGCCAGTGCGAGGCCATTTTTGAAATCAACCGAGAAGAAGATAGTGATATGTTGGATTTCGGTCAAAATGACAGAAACCGTGATATGTTGTAGATATTGTCATCCTAAAAAAAAGTCTTAATGCACACAACCACAAGTCACTAATCGTTTGATTACCACAAGATTACTTTCCTGAAAACAGCCAAGTATAACGATGTTCTGGATTTCTGTAAGAATGAGTAAATTTGTGATATGTTGTAGATCTTATCTTCTCATCTTGAGAGGAAGTCGTAATGGACACAACCATCAATAGTTGATGTATGGCCACTACACGCCCCGATTTCTGAAAACAGCTCGGTATAACGATATTTTTGATTACGGTGTAAATAAATGAAACTGTGATACGTTGTAGATGTCATGATCCTGAGAAAAATTGTCTAGCTTTTTCCAGGGTTTTCCTTTGTCCCTCAAAATGAACATCGGAATGTTGTCTATGCTTAAAAGATGTTAGCCGCTACTCTTACCATCCCTTATCCGGGTTGTTGGATAGGACTTTTCGTGACTTCATACAATTCCACCAAAATTCCAGAATATCCTTACCTTCTGCTGTTTTAAGAAATGAGGTCCCGTAGTTGCCAAATGGTCAGTGATTAGCGGTTGTTTCCATTGAGACGTTTTCTCAGAATCACAATATCTACAATATATCACGGTTTCAACCAATTCCAGAGCTCCTCCGTGGCTAAGCGGTTAGCGTACGCGCCTTTGGCGTGGGAGACCCGGGTTCGATTCCCGGCGGGAGCTCATGTGGTTCGGATTCCACGTTAATCAGTAGGTCCACGTCTCATATAGCCTCGCTGCTGAAAGAGACGCTAAACTAAAATCAACTCAACTCAACAACTCAACCAATTCCACCGAAATCCAGACCTACCTTGTGCTGTTGTCAAATAACGTGGTCCGGTTAGTGATGGGTGGTTGTGTCCATTGAAACTTTTTCTCACGATCCAAAATTAACATGTTATGGCTTCAAGCCATTCCACCGAAATTCAGAATACCGTTACCTTCTACTGTTTTCAAAAATGTGGCCTCGTAGTGGCCAAACGATCAGCAACATATCACAGTTTCAAGCAATTATATCGAAATCCAGAATACCGTTACTTTCTGCTCATTTACCCTTTATAGGATGAACGGCTCAAGGGTTAAGTCAGCAGTTTAAACCTTCTAGGTGTCTATCTCTTTAGAAAGAATCAAACTTTCCAACGGTGTGCATTTCGTCTACATCGGGAGTCCAGCAGCGGAAGGGTAGGGGGACAAGTTGGATGTACTAAAGCCTGTGACAAACATCTTGGCATTTCAGCTAAACGAATAAAACGCAAGCTCTGACGCGACGTTGCCAAGTGGTAAAGGCGTGTGGCTATGACTAAGTAGAGGAAATACAACGTGATCAGGTGGCAGAGGATAGACTTGGATGTGTACAAAATAAACGTGGCAATACTGTAGACCTCTCATTTGCTACCAGCATTTAAAGGGAACTTCGAGCGCCGCCTTCAAGTGCCAAGATGTTTGTCACTCCGTTTAGTTCCCTCTCTCCCTCAGCATTTGGGGGAGGGGACTCTCTCTCCAAGGGAGCTACAAGCATAAAAAGTGGTATCAACAAAGATAAATAAACATAATAACTAATGATACTCTGTGTATGGCCATTATTGCGTACGACAAATAACAGTGTTACCAACTTTTAGAAAATGTATTTTCTATTTCAAATTTTTTGAATTTCTTCTTCTTCTTCTTTTACGAATTGGGCACAAGAGTACAAAAGTTATCTCGTTGAAATATGTGTCTCACAAGCTTTCAAACGAGGTATAGCTTATATCTCTGTGCCAATTAGATACATCAGGGTAGACTAAAATATTTCGAAAAATTGCACAGGGTGATTCTCGTAGGAAACACATTCGGAATTTTTTCTCACTTGGTATTGAACTTTCACCCTTCACTTTTTTACAGGATTGTACCCAATGTCCGGCGTATACGTGAAAATATTCTTTTCCTCCGTACGAGAAGTAACAGTGTTGCCAGATTTTAACAAATCTCCAAAAACAAAAAAATCTCATTTTCTTCAAAACTTTCGTCGTCTCCTTCTACTAATTTGAAATGAGGGACACCAAACTCAGCTCATTAAAATCTTCGTTTCATGACCTTTACAACGAGGTATAGTTCATGTTCTTGTGACAATCAGAAGGGGTACTAGGGACACCAACGTAAAGGTCTACGATTTTCTTGAAATCCCTATCCGTCCTGTAAAAATATGGCCCTGTAGTGGCCAAACAGTCAGTAATTGATGGCTGTGCCTATTGAGACTTTTTCTCAGGATCACAATATCTACAACACATCACGGTTTCAGTCATTTTAATCAAAATCCAGAATATCATTATCTTCGGCTGCTTTCAAGAAAGTGGCCATGAAGTGGCCAAACGGTCAGTGATTGGTGGTTATGTCCGTTAAGACTTTTTCTCAGGATCAAAATATCTACAACATATCACGGTTTCAGTCATATTTACTGAAATCCAGAATATCGTTATCTTCGGCTCTTTTCGAAAAAGTGGCCCTGTAGTTGCCAAACGGCCAGTGATTTTTGGTTATGTCCGTTGATACTTTTTCTCAGGTACACAATATCTACAACATATCACGAATTCAAGCAATTCCTCCGAAATTTAATTTCCTTAAGGATTGTGCGAGTTCCTTTGTTATTTCGAAGAGAGTCATTGTCCCCTGGCATTCTTTTCTGGGAAAAACGACAAAACCCGTATTTCCTACTTTGAAGTCATCTTTGCATCGGGAGAGTTTCGTTTTTTTATGTGGCCCTTTTAGTCAAGGGGGCCCTTTTATGAAAAGGGGCCCTTTGCCCCTCCCCCTTAACCTATTTTCCGAAAGAAACAAAAAATACGATTCAATTTATTTTCGGTCTAGTATATGTGTGCTAAGTTTGAAGAAAATCGGTCGACGAGAAACCCTTATGAAGCTACTTCCTTTACATTTCACTTTTTGGATGTGGTGGACAAACACCGTGCTCGTGGGTTTTCTCGGGGTTCTCCCGTTTCCTCCCACTTTCTTCATTCCAACATTTCACTCATTTCTCATTATCACCGTCTTCTTTAGCCTAACCGGCATAACCGTGGGACGTTAAACTTAAAGATTTCATTTTTTCACTTTTTGGACTTAACGGGTTTTTGCCCCAAAGTCTTCAATCGGTTGTCTAGTTTCGTAGCTAATTGATAAATGTGCACGTATGGTATCTGTAAGTGTAATGGTGACTGTACAAGGCTCTTTGGAATTGAAATTTTGAAGGTCATCCGAGAATTTTAAAACGAAAGATATGACGTCTGCCATATCATGGAAAGGCTCAAGAAAAAGCAAATAATTTTTGCAGAAAAAAAGTTCGTGTTGAGCACCGTTTACGGAATGAACATCATATAACTGAAATGCAATATCGAAGCTGGAAGCATGTCCTTGGTCGTTATAAACAAGTGTTCCTCGTAACAAGTTTTCCCTACAAAAGTTGTTTGTTTCTCGTAATATTTTCAGTGATATATCAGATGGCACAACTTCTATTTAAAATTTTTGGGTAACCAGCCAGAACCCGGTGATGTGAAGACACCTACTGGACTGTAAGGTTGTTGTGTTGATTAATCTAATAAATAAATAAATAATTAAACAATTCACGTACAGGTTTACTTTTTTCACACCACTAGAAAGAATTGTTAAAAAATTATAATTCTTTCACTAACTTCCTTCATAATGTTCCCTAAAAGGTTTCCATGTGGCGACATGAAAATATCTCGCTTGGTATAGATTAAATTCAAGGGGACCACCAGAAGTAATTGTTGAAAAATTACAATTCTTTTACAATTTGAGTATAAATACGGCTTCCTGACGTGCAGCATAGAAACTACAGTATGAAAAGCAGAAACCAACCTGTCTAGATGGCCACTAAAAAGCACGAATGCTATCTAACCGAGTCAGGGCAGGGCGAAGCTGATGGGCTCGTGGGATTGCGTCCGAAGGGAGCAGAGTTGAGTATGCGCGCAAGGGCCCTAGCAGCACAGGATGTGCTAGGCATATGCCATTTAGGTGTCCCAGCTACTTTTTAGGTACCGACACTTGGCACATATAATATCCATGTGCTAAGTATGTACTTCAGCTACCTACAGCTTTAGGTACTTGTTACACCGATTTGATATTTGCAACAATGTACCATAAATATAGCATTTATATACCTGGCTAAGTTACGCACTCTAACAGTCATTTGTTTTTGTCGTCACTTGGGACATATATCTGTCATGTTCTAGGTACTTCTTTTAGGTACATATTATTTCAGATACATTAATTAATTAATTAATTTATTTATTTAGAAAACAACACAACAGCCTTAATGCCTAATTATAGCGTCGTATAATACATACATATACATATATAGTTTTACCCGTACAATTAATCAATGCACTTCGAGTGTCAGGTACTCGGTAATAATCCTGTTTCTAAATACATATTCTGACATACTGAATATATCTAATACATCAGTTTTATGACTTAATTCATTGTAGGAGTCACACATTCTCCACAGCGGAGATTTACTGAGAATATTTGTTTGTGCCCTTTCACAGAAAAATATACCAGTATTCCCTGGTCTTGTTCTGCCTGTTGGAACGCTCAGATATATTTTCGTGAGTAGCTCTGGACAGTCAATTTTATTATTTAATACTTTATATAAAAATAGTAAATCAAACATCTTTCGTCGATTCGTCAACGTTAGGAAATTCAAACTCCTTACTAAGTCCACGTAGGGAATCTGTTTGGGATAGAAAGCTGTTTTCTTGTACATAAGCATTTTTAGAAATTTAAATTGTATGTTTTCTATCGCTTGTAAATATTTATTTACATTCGGTGTCCAAATAACGCACGCATATTCTAATCGGGACCTTACGCACAAATTATAAAGTTTAATGAATGTTGACTCGTTTCTAAACTCTTTACCCATTCTATAGATAAAACCGAGGTTTCTGAATGCAGCGTTCGAGATTGCATCGATGTGATGAGAGAAGGTCAATTTTGAATCAAAAATTACTCCTAAATCTTTAACTGAATTTGGTTTACACAGAGATATGCCATTATTTATATACAGATGATTGATGGGATTTTCTTTCCTTGAGAACTATAAAGACTTGAATTTAGAGATATTCAATGAGAGTTTGTTTTTGGCACACCATTGCCCAACACCCTGTAAATCCTGCTCGAGTTGTGTGCAGTCATCTATTGTGCTTATTTTAGAATATAATTTGAGATCATCGGCAAACAACAGAAAGTGAGAGTTTTTAACATAGGTTGAAATATCATTAATTACAAGAAGAAATAATAGCGGTCCTAAGTGGGATCCTTGAGGAACACCTGATAATGTGGTAAATTTCGTGGTAATATATCCCTTGTAAGAGACAGCTTGCTCTCGATTGCACAAGTAGGAAGCGAAGTACTCTATTGCTCATTTAGAAAAATTGAAAGATGCCAATTTCTGTAGTAGCACGTCATGGTCAACTCTGTCGAAAGCCTTACTGAAATCCGTATAAATGACGTCCACTTGACCGCCTTTGTCTAACTCTCTTGCTATGTAATCCGTTATTATTGCTAGATTGGTTGTTGTGGATTTATTCCTTAAAAATCCGTGTTGATGTTCAGATATGACAGGCTTTACATGGTTTAAAATTTTGTTGTATAATATGGTTTCAAGAACTTTTGTAAAGGGAGATAGGATGGCTACGGGTCTGAAGTTCTCTATCTCATTCCTGTTTCCAGATTTAGGAATAGGGCAAATGAGACCTTCTTTCCATTTATTCGTAAATATATTGGTTTTAATGGACATATTAAAGATAATGTGGAGTGGATGCTTGAATATATCTAAACAGCCCTTCACCACATACGGTGGAATGTCATCTATACTACAAGATGTTTTGGGTTTCAGCGCTTTAATAGCCTGCTCAATTTCTTCTAATTCTATTTCCTTTATATGAAAGGTGTCTAATATACTACATTCCGAATTATTTGTTATTAGATAATCTGTGTCGTATTTAGCGGGTACACTACTATATACCGACTGAAAATAATGCGCGAATGCCTGAGAAATTTCTTTGTTATGTTTTAACTCGTTACCATTATATGTTAGAGAATATGACGAAAGATGCTTGGTTTTACTTTTAATAAAATACCAGAACTGCCGTGGGTCTTTTTCTACAGTAAATTCAGAATGTTAAATAAATGCCTTGTACACTCTCGAAATTTCTGATTTAATTTCTTTTCGTAGTTTTAGGAACTGTTCACGATGGTATGCAATATTATTTAGCCCCTCTTTCCACTTTTTACGATGGTAAGATTTCCGTTTGATTTTTTTGATTATTTGATTTTTTAACAGCACAAGATGTGCTAGGCATGCGCCATTTAGATGTTCTAAATTTATCTACCACATTTGATGCATTTGTTGCTTCTTTTTCTAAGCGATTGTGTACTAGAAGCAACAAACGCGTCAACTTTATTAGATGGCTACTGTCGCCGATCATTTGAAAGTGAATATTGAAGAACCATGAAATAAAGTAAATAGACACTCGCCATTTTGTTATAAAATTACGTGGTGAGCAGATTTTATCTGATCCTAAACGGTTTTCGTCTAAAACACGTGGTTAAAGGAGCACTCTGTTTAACCAAATTCAAAAGACCTCAACATTCTTTTCCCTTTACAAGCGGCATCCTTCTCATCGCCTCCGTGGTCAAGTCAGAAGAGCACACGGCTAGTAATCCAAAGGTTGGTGGTACGCGCCCACCCTTTGGTAGATTTTTTAAATTGTTTAAAGTGTCTTTTAGATCTACCTTAATGTAAACTTTACGCATATAGGCGATTTAACATTTTGGAGGAGTAATTTTGTGGTTCATTGACGCTTACTACGTGGAGAACATATCTAGAACATACTATTCACGTTCTGCAGGTACATGTCAGGCATATGCTTAGGAGCGGATATATACTGTGACTATCACTTGTCATCCATGTGATTTCTCCCTCAGAGGTACATAAGGCACATACTAGACACATTCCCATGTACCTGAGGGAATATGATAGGCATATGACTACTATGTAATTGTGCTGTTAGGGTGAGAACAGTAGAAAGAAATGGGTTTTGTCAATGAGACAAGTTTCAATAGCATTTGTCATAGTTTCATACTAGTAACACTCCGCTTGTAAACATAAAATACAGCTTCTGTACACTGTGCAGAAATATTCCACCAGCGGAAAATAGCATCTAATAGAGCCATCTTTCATATGCCTTCATTTATTTTATCCGTTGTAAAGCACTTGCAATGATTTTACACTAGTAGCCCTACACTTGTAAACCTAAAATACAGATCAGCACATTCTTATTTTTCAGTACTTTAATGTAAATTTTCACTGCTCAGTCTCTCTACTTACTCACCGAACCAAAGACCATCGAAGTCACGGATATTTATCAAGACGACTTTTCGCACAGTAAATCCAATGTGAATAACCTGCATGTTTTGTATAATCTTTTCATCAAGTTTAGTATGTATAACAAGCAACTTGTCAGTGATAACAATCATACTGACAGATATATTTAATGTACAACTTCCTTGATCACCCTATTCCCCTCCCCCTCCGATTTACCCGCTTGCTTCACCATCTCGAATTTATTTCACTCGCAATGCCATCCATGACACATCTTGGTAAGCATATTATACAGTGAATATATATGTATAATGCTTAAACATATTCAAAGAAGAGCAAAAACAGAATAAGAAGTTGATACAAGAAGGGGCCGAATAAAAGCAACACAAAAAGGAGAAAAATATAGATAGAACTGATGATGAAAGAGCTAAGGGAAGAAAGAGACCCCCTGCATGCAAACCGCAGGTAACTCCACCTGTTTTTATCTGGTCCCTCGTGGTAGACACGTAAATCAACAATAATTATGATCTTTCAGCGCTGGTGTCGATAACGAAACTCATACTGCAGCGGGACTCAACGGAAAGGAGAATAAGAACGGGAAAGAATATTAAAAGCAGTACCACAAGAGACAGCGAGAACTGGAAACAGTTATTATTGTGTGGGTAGGAAGATGGATGCTCTTTAGGAAATCTGAGCCCGTATTAGAAACTGAAATCTTTCAGTTTGACGTCCCACGATTATGTCCTTTAGGCTAAGGAAGACGGATAATTAAGGCAAGTTAATGGTGATGGGGAAAATGGTGGAATGAAATGTGGAAGGAAACGGGAATACCCCGAGAAAACTCATGCACACGATGTAGTCCACCACAAACTTACTTGGCAGAGGATCTCAAGGACCTTAAGCACCAGAATGAAATTACTGTTTGAAATGGAGACTGACAATCGACATGTTAGCGTAAAGGACAGTCATTTCATTCACTTATGTTGTGGGTCCAGTAAACGGCAACGTTGCATTTTCCTTTATCATTGGGTACATAAAGCGTGTACAACCCAAACGGCCCGTCGATTTAAAAAATGCCTTCACTTTAGATTGAAAACATCATGTTTGAAGATGACTTTTCCTCTTACATTTTGTTGTAACTCTGATAATGACAGTTACAATATGTCAGGAAACTTTTGAGACACCCTGTATCATGTATATAATATACAGTAGACTGCTAAATTTCATACATCCTGCAACAGCATGATGTAACACCTAAGCGGAAAAGTATGTAACATATGGATAACGTATCCTCGGTACTGATTTCCGTAGTGAACATAAGGATTCCGTATATTTGTAGAATATACCGCTGTCCGGATAATGGATTTTTCTCAGTGTTACTTGAATAACCAAGTCAGTGCTCAGGACGCCTCCGAAGAATGTCAGCTCCAGAACGGTGATCTTTCATACTACTAAGATAAATAACCTTGAATCTCGCGTACAGAACTGTTGACGCTGGTTAATTTTATTTTGATTAATTCCATTAAGTTAGGCAATGTAAGACAGTTTGAATTTGGGATTAGAAATATTTCATTAATTTTGCAAGAATTTAATATTAATATACAAATGTGAAGAAATATCCACGTCGTTCCAGTAAATTTGAATTTGAGTTTGCCGATTTCTCGAGAACTTTGCGTACGCGCCTTTGGCGTGGGAGACCCGGGTTCGATTCCCGGCGGGAGCTCATGTGGTTCGGATTCCACGTTAATCAGTAGGTCCACGTCTCATATAGCCTCGCTGCTGAAAGGGACGCTAAACTAAAATCAACTCAACTCAACTCAACTCAACTCTAGAACTTTGGGGAGTCCTTTAAGATATGCGATTCGTTATGAAGCAAAGATTTAAATATAGATGTTCGGATTCTGGGGAACCCAGACAAATTTTGCGGAGCCTCTTATATATAAGATTGATTCCCATAGGTGGGCGGGTCATGTAGCTAGAATGGAAGAAAGTAGAAACACTTTCAAAGTCTTGACTGGAAGACTCGAAAATGACCATTAGGAATACCTAGGAGCAGATGGGAGGACAATATTAAGATGGATCTCGCAGAAATAGGAACACAAAGTAGAAACTGGATCCAGTTTTCTAAGAATAGAAGTTAGTGGAGAGCTTTTCTGAACGCTACATTGAACCTCCGGGTTCCATAGGAAATAGAATTAGTTAGTTAGTCCCGTCATAGATGTAGTGAATGCTATAAATTTGACATTTTTCACGAGAAAAGAATATTTTTTGTGATTTTTTATGATTTCTCTCTGCACATAATTGTATATTGTGGTATCCCACACACGGTTCTATATGTAAACAGTAACATGTGCTCTTATTTACAAGCAATAGCACGTGCATTTACAAGCCCTACGAGACGACAGACCATCAGCACCACCACTCATTATGTGATGGAGAAAGAACACAAGTGCCACCGCTACACTGGAATAGCTATCAAATTCAGAGGACCATCGCAATAGGCATCAGTTAGTCCTTGGCTGGTCAAGTCCTCTTCCTTGCTTGCATTTGTGCTCTGCAAAAACCTTAACTTAACCCAAGGCTTCTAGCTTGTTGTGGAGCTCTAAGACCTTTCCTATTACACTTAGCCTGAAGCGAAGCTCTGTTCGGAACTTCCATCGGAGGTTTGAGATATACTTACCACAGAATCACCCAGCCTGAAGTGGGGCTTCTTGGTTTTCCTTTTTCCGCTTACTTTGCAGTGCAATTCTACGGAACTTTAACCGCTCTTTTTACTTGCAGCGGAGCACTGAGAATCCTATCCCATCTCACGTAGCTTGCAGCGGAGCTTTATGAAGAATTCTTCCTTTGGTCACCTGGTTTTGAGACACCTACTCAACCTAATAGTTAGAGAATTTTAGTGAAATCATACTGTGTTATACCTGGAAGCTTTGTAGTAAAATTGTTACAGGGAGAAAACGATTCTCATATGTAATTTATCTACTTTCTACCTCCTTCAACAGAACATTACAATATAGACGCCTCATTATACCTAGTAGTTATTCAATATTGGCTCAGTTATCTGATAAACTTTTTAAGCATACTTAGAGTATAAGTCTAACCAGTATTGTTTCGAATAATAATACATTTTGTAATTTAAATGTCTTCATATTTAATTCTTTGTGAATATTTTTCAATTTTAAATCCGGGTGTACTCTTCGAACAATATTGCTTTTTGCCAACTGGTGGAGGTATCTTTGTAGAGTTATTTTGTAACGAGTTTCGTCTTAGAAATTACGTGCTACGTTAGGATCAATGGGTTTTATTATAACACCACTTTATTTTTTTTTTTAAAAAAAAAGAAAAAAAAAAGAGAAAAACTTGTATGTGCTGTGTTTGATTTTAGACTTTCCTAGATACACTTTCCGAGATAAGACTTACGTTCAGAACGCCTTTTTCAAGACGAGAGTGTTTTAACTTTTGTTCCACAGACAACCCTATATGAGTGAAATGATATTAATAATAAATTCTGGTAAAGCAGTAACAAGACTCACTCGAAACACATTTTCATAAGTAAATGGGCTTGCGTTTACGGATTACGAATATTTAAATATTTTCACCTAGATGTTATGCAACCCGAAACTCTTGAACGTTTCTAAGGTTGCACTTAAGCGTTACATGAAATGAAAGAATGGGAAATCGATAGGCACCGTCAAAATGACCGTTACATGTGAAGGCATTCAGTAAGGATGATTCACACATAGCATGCCGTTCCCCTCCCATGCTCCGTCCGTGCCACGGCCGTAACCATTCACACAAATCATGCCCTGCCGTGCCGTCCCGATACTGCTTTCTACACCATTTTCCCAGATGGATCGCAAGAATGGTCAACTTTGCCCCGCTTCGAGTACTCCGAGGAAAGCCAAAGCATCGCGGTCGTTGAGTCGCGACGGGGCTGGTTTCTCTACAAGGCGACCTGTCGGAGCGCGGCATGTGAACGCCATAGACACGGCACATGACGTGTGCATTAAAGAAAAGAAAAGAAAATCCAATGAATATTCAATGCCAAAGCATGGAAAGAAACTTTGTGGAGCACGGCTAGGGTACGACACACTTTGTGTGAATTAACCTTTAATGAACTTAGACGAGATAAATGCAGTAGTTATCTATTGCTAACTAAACTAACTAAACTACCTAACTCTATGGGCTATGAAACCCGGAGGTTCAATGCCGCGTTCACAAAAGCTCTCCACTGACTTCTATCCTTAGCTAATTGGATCCAGTTTCTACTTGGTATTCCAATCTCTGCGAGATCCATCTTAATATTGTCCTCCCATCTCCGCCTAGGTCTTCCTAATGGTCGTTTTCCGATTGGTCTTCCAGTCAAGACTTTGAAAGCGTTTCTACTTTCTTCCATCCTAGCTACATGACCCGACCACCTAAGCCTCCTAGACTTAACGACCCTAACAATGTTGGGTAGACCATATAAATTATGTAGTTCCTCGTTATGAAGTTTCCGCCATTCCCCATTCCCGTTCCTCTTGGGTCCGAATATTCGTCTCAGGATCTTGTTCTCAAATACTTTCAGTCTATGTTCTTCCCTCAGAGTAAGTGACCATGTTTTGCAGCCATACAGAACAACAGGCATAATTATCGTTTTGTATATTTAAGGCTTCAAATTCCTCGATAGAATTCGCGACGACAAGAGATTTTGAACCGAATAGTAACACGAAATCCCTGCTTTTAGTCGACATTTAATTTCTTCGTGCATATGATTTTCCTGTGTTAATATTGATCCAGTTATCTATTGCAGAAAATAAAATTCAAAATTTCGCTTTCGTTCAAGAGTTATTGAGGGATGTTAACAGACGGATGGACGGAGATACTACCGTCACGATCTTTTAAGGCTCACTAGCATGGTCCTAATATTTATTAAGTGAAAGCAGAAACAATGTTAAAACACAGTCAATGTTTAAAGTATTTGTTGAGAATGTGGGAAATGTTTGGGATGTACAGTAGAGTACCGCAATCTCGGTACTCGATAACCTGGCTTTAGCCTCTTTGCCTTCATAAAGTACGCACTTTTCCTTTGTTAAAGGGTAATTGGGCAGTTTATTCTCTGTTGTATTCTCAAGCAACTAATATATACAAGTACAGTAGTATATTTTCTGAAGAAACACTGGTACTTATTCTTTTTTAACCCCATTACCAATAAACTGGCATTTTCACAAACTCGGCCACCCTTCGGTACACATTACGCCGAGTTTTAGGTAGCGGTACTCTACTGTATTTTCTCTAATCTTTAATCTTATTTTCATTATTTTTTTAAAAAATATATATATTTAATTTGTAACTCTTATTTCTAATAAAACGTTTGTCTATCACATCATCATTGTCATCGTGTCAGCAATATCTCGATTGGTTTGACGCAACTTTCTATCCTTCTGTATCCACGGCCAGATTTTGATTTCTTTATAGCTTTTTATCCCTATAAATCTTGTATTATTTCGTCTGTGTACTTGAATCGTGGCTTTCCGCTACGCATTTTTCCTTCTAAAATTCCCTCCGTAGCTACTAACGTGATTCCTCCATGTTTCATAATGTGTTCAGTCATCCTATCTCGTCTTTACGAAATGTTCTTCAATTTACTACTTTCTTCTCTTACCATTTTCAACACTCTCGCATTTGGTATCTTGTCCATCCATCTAATGTTCATCATTCTTCTATAACACCCTATTCCGAGGGATTCCGTTCTCCATTTTTCCTCTTCTGGTGTCCATGTCTCACATCCATATAATGTAATAGTACACACATATGTTCTCATCAGCCTTTTCTTCAGTTCTATGCCAATGCTTCCAGTCAGGAACTTCTGATTTTGTTGAAATGTCTTCTTTGTCTGAAATATTTTGAAACTTACATGCTTCTTTGCATCTGTTATCGCTCGTTATTTTACTCCCTAAGTAATAGAATTCCTCCGTAATACCGGAAAAAGATAGTGACAAAATGTACAACTCACAGATGACGACAAGAACCCTAAAACAGGGATAGCGGGGAAAGGTCAATGACATGGTCAAGTCCATTTTCGGTTTTTGAGGTGTGGTCTATACTTAGATGTCGTCTGCTACTCCGGGTAGTTATCTGTGTGCTATTCCGTGGTGTCATTTGAAACCCCCGTGCGAAAAGTGGGCGAGCCCATACCTACGTCACACTATTTCTGCTAGGGTTCTTTTCGTCATCTGTGAGCTGTAGGTGTTTTCTTCTGCTCTGGACAGGCTCGGGGCTTCTTAAAGACCGTAGATATGATGTATGAATTGGAAATGAAATGAAATCTTTAAGTTCTACGTCCCACGCTTATGCTGGCTAGGCTAAAGAGGGCGGTGATAATGAGAAATGAATGAAATGTTGGAATGAAGAAAGTGGGAGGAAACGAGTGAACCCTGAGAAAACCCACGCACACGGTATTTTTCACCACAAAGTTCATTTGGCGCGAGCTGGGATCGAACCAAAAACCCCATTTACCAGAGGTGAACGGTCTATCACTGAGCCACGGCGGTCCCAACTGTATAAATTGGATTATCGACATTAAAAAGAAAAAAGAGAGAGATTATAAAGTCGACGAATATCCTACTCACAATATGAAGCTTTTTTTTATGTTTTCGATTCTGGAAATAATGATTTAAATATTATAATACAAATGAATTCATAAACGGTCTCGTATCACTGTTAGAAGTACGTGTGTCAAAGTCAGGAAAGCACAAACAATTTAAGATGCGTAAAATTTGTTATTTTCTTTACGTGTAAAGTGTATAAATAGTAATGGGGAGGTTTTTGAGTGTTGAACACACGTTCGCATGGTCCCGGGTTCGATTTCCGACTGGTGCTTCCGAATTTTCGACATCCACCCAGCATCGTGAGGCAAACTGGGGGTCATGGGAATAAAAGACGTGACGGTCACTGGGTCTACAAACCTATTGATACGTATGTTCGAAACAGGGTTACGCAGCGCATTGACCACGTATACGTATTCGTCGCTACCTTGGATGTACAGCGTAATTCAGCGTCAGCCGGTCGCTAACGAAGTGTAGGAGCAGCTCAGACCCAAAAAAAACCGACTCTTACGCCAAATGGTTTGCTTTTAATATAAATAGTAAAACTATCTGTTAATATTAGCGTCGAATGACATGCCTTTTAAGAGTCTTCATCCCGGCGAAATTAAAATACCGCTAATTTTACAGTAATTATGTGATATCTTCAAATAGATAAAAGATAATCGAAATGTGGAACAAGAGCACCCTAGACAATATTATTTTACATGAGAAACCGTTATCACAACTCACTTATCTGCTTTCGATTTCGAGCCATTTTGAAAATCGGCATTTATTTTCGCGTTTCTAAACAGCTGAAAACGGAAAGCCGCTAGGTGACTTGTGATAACGGTACCTCACGCAAAACAATATATTGTCTAGGGCGCTCTTGTTTCATATTTCAATTATCTTTTATATATTTGAATATATCACATAATTACCGTAAAATTAGCGGTATTTTAATTTCGCCGGGATGAAGACTCAATGCTAGAAAAAGTTTTTTTTTTTTTAGATTTTCTCAAAAACTACGCATGCTATCATTTTGATCATTTCATCTTTCGACAATATTATAATTGGACAAAAATGAACGAGTTACTCATAATTTTTAGCTATATCCCATTAATCATACTCTATAAGGTCGTCTTGCCATTGTCACAACATAAGCTTGAGGAAAATATTTCAGTTTTAGTTTAATTTTTAATAGGCTCATAAATATACGTTTACCAAACATTCTTAGGGTCATCAATTCTAGCAAGTTCAACTGGGCAGATCATGTAGCCAGAGTGGGAGAAAGAAACAACGCTTTCAAAGTTTTAACCAGAGATCCAATCGAAAAAATGACCATTCGGAAGACCTAGGCGCAGATGAGAGGATAATATTTAGATGGATCTCGCAGAAATAAGAATACAAGGTACAAACTGGATCCAGTTGGCTAAGGACAGAAGTCACGGCTTTCGGGAATGCAGCACAGAACCTCCGGGTTATATAGGCCATAGGGTTAGTTAGTTGTAGGTGGCATGGTTATGGTAGAACATCAATTTAGGATTACAAAAAAAATATAGTTTATCTCGATTTTATCGAAAACTACGCATGGGAGTTATAATCCATATTTAACTGCTCAACACAAGGACGGACTTTTTTGGGGGGGGGGATTGTAATATTGCTACTTAGAGCTGGGATGGATTTTATTTATATATAAAATAAGAAAACTTCCTCTTCTGGGTGGGCGATCGCCCCCCCCCCCCTTCTGGATCCACTCTTGGCTCAACGAAAACTATAAACTGAAATATGAGACACACAGTATTTGGACATTTCTTTTCGTTACACGCTAAGAAGATATTGTAGATTCAAATTTTTATTCTGATTCGTACTGCTCTGCAGTTAACCCATTCGTTCTAGATGATATTGTGTTACTGCAGGAGTCAACGGAAGGGGGCGTGGTCATCAACTTATCTGCGAAAAGAAACTGGAACCCGGGCGTGATTCATGGGAGAACAGAGTTTGCCAAGGAACGGAGGTTCGCTGGACAGCTTATCTCGGCTTCAGTGACAGAGATTGAAGAATTTCAATTTTATCTACTTTCTATTCCCGGACCGTATGCTCTGGGCACTTTATCATCAGGGACATTACATTAACCTCGCAACTGACCGCAGAGCACTCTTGTGGCAGATGAAAGAAACTCTGCTGGAAGCCACTTGAGACCAGAAATCACGCACGTGTTCATCTTTGGTACTGACTGCAGTCACCGCAACACACGGAAATTTTGTTTTTTCATTTATTTTTTTTTAAAGGAAGGACATCAAAATGGAGCAAGAAAAATTACTTCTACGGTTTTTGCATAACTTTTCACGATTCTTTCCATATGTCTTCTTTTCGGAATATGTTTGAAAGGTTCAAACTATGGACGAAACCATGGCACTAAACATTCCAATAACTAAAAGTTCACTCATCGTACTCACTGCGAAATTAAAATACCGCTAATTTTACAGTAATTATGTGATATCTTCAATTCCAAGGTTTAATCTTAAAAGCTCTGTTTACTCGATTCATTCCTGTTTTGCCTAATTCCTGTTCTGCCTAATGACACTATAGCACTTTGTAACATGATTTTTATCTAATCTTATCTTAAGGCAGAACAGGAATTCCTGTTCTGCCTAATTTTCTAAAAAAGAATATTTAAATTAGATGGAAATTTATTAGTACCATTTTCCCTTGATTTTCAAATACCATTCCAGAACACTTTAAATTAAATTCTCTGAAATGTGAACATATATTCATTACAAAAAAAAAAGTCATACAGTAATGTTCAAAAAATTTACTTCTCAAAGTTCTATGTTTAGCATAAACCTCCCGCAGAAAATCACCCCCAAAACTGTTCATTGTAACATAAGTTTTACGGTAAAAACAATCCTAATGAGTCGTACACTATGGTGCAGTATCTTTAGAGTGTTGTGAGTGTAAGATCAAAAATCTAGACTTTACTTTCCTTCAAATGCTACTATATTATTGTATACTAACTCATATCCGGTAAGATTTTTTTTATAGCTTATTTCTTTCATTTTATCCATTTTATGGCCATTAAGTAGAAGACTATAACATAATAAAGTTGTTTCTTATATATGACTCTACCAACAAAAAGGGACCGCGGTGGCTCAGTGGTAGACGTTCGCCTCTGGTGGTTGGGGTTCCGGGTTCGATCCCAGCCCCCGGCAAGTGGACTTTGTGGTGGACAAACACCGTGTGCGTGAGTTTTCTTGGGGTTCTCCCGTTTCCTCCCACTGTCTTCATTCCACCATTTCAGTCATTACTCATTATCACCGTCTCCTTTAGCCTAACCGGCATAATCGTGGGACGTAAAACTCAAAGATTTCATTTCATCTTTTCTACCAACAAAAAGGTAAATTCTGTTTGAAATTAAAACTAAATTTGCATGTAGTTTATTACTGGAAATGCATTTAAAAGTAATACTTTATAATATTTATAAAACCGCCCCTATTAAATAATATAGTAAGAATAATTCAATTTACGTACTTTTGTCAGCTAGTAAGAGCAACTAAATTTGGGGCCTATAATGTCTCCTTATTTGAAATAAGCAACTTAGGTTTCAATATGGAAAAATGGTTGGCCAATTACAATCAAGAATTAGTTATCTAGTTTCGGCCAATGACAAGCAAGTATTTATTGTCGTTTAGAGCTACTTCGGTGAGCAAACTGAATGTCAACGAATTCTTGCTTGTAATAAGCCAAATATTCCTCCACATTTTAAATTAGAATTGTTATATAAATTACGTAGAATTCTCTAATGGTTTTCCACTAAGACATGTATATCATATTTACTCTGAATTTCAAATAAAATTTCATATCTTTGGTGTTAGTGCACCAAAGATATGAAATTTTAGCCCATTATAGGTACGGCATCATAGTGAACAACTCCTTAGAATTGCTTTTGCTGTACTTGAAAGCTAATCTTACAACAGTGTAGTTTACAACAAGCAGTTTTCCACAGAACTTAAACCACTATAGACATATTATGGTGGGTCGAGACAAACACATTTCTTGAAGTTCGATATTTTAATACTCCTTATAAAATAACCTTCCACAAAAATACCATCCACAACAATTACAAAAAAAAAAAAAAAAAAAAAAAATTCATTCTACTTGTGTAATTCAGAATTAATCGAATGGAATCAATCTCCCTCCTGTGAGTGGATTTCTCAGGAACGTTGTGCAGTAGACTTATTTTTTGATGCTGAATACTTGAAATAAATTTGAGTATTATTATTGTTCGTATTATTATTATTCTGTTATAAGTTGTATATACGATCATGAACACATTTCATTTTATCATGAGCGCACTCCAATATCATTTTGTAATTGCTTCAATAATATTTTAACCAGTTTACGCTATGGTACGGTAACGACACTACGGCACTTTGAGTATAAGATCACAAAATTCAAAGTACTTTTTTCTTCAAAAAATAAAGTTTTTATTTTATATTTTCTTTGTGAACTAATTCTCCCTTTTTCTTCATTACGAGTGTATATATAATTAATGCTCTCAATTTTTTTTTTTTTTTACACCGAAACATCCCTTACAGCCAAACGTCCTCACACCGAAACGTCCTGTAGCACCGAAACATTCTACACCAAAGCGTCCTAGACCTATTTGGAGTACGTTGTAATAGAATCGATATGTATAACCAAAAAAGAAAAAAAGAAAAAGAAAAAAGAAAATCAACATGTATCGCTTGACTACTAATGTGATATACAACACATTAACGTATGTAACGTATTAACGTATGTAACTTGTTCTCAAATATTTTCAATCTACGTTCTTCCCTCACAGTAAGCGACCATGTTTCGCAACCATACAGAACAACAGGCATGATTGTCGTTTTATATATTATAAGCTTCAAATTCCTCGACAGAATTCGTGACGACAAAAGATTTTGAACTGGATAATAACACGAATTCTCTGTTTTTAGTCGACATTTAATTTCTTCGTGAATATGATTTTCGTCTGTTAATATTGATGCTAGATATTTGAAAGTACCCACTTTATGAAAAGTATTATTTAATATTTTAACGCATCCATAATTTACAATTTTACGATCCATGTATTTAGTTTTCTCTGCATTTACTTCAGAACACATGTCCCTGGAAGTGTTCAGTAAGACCTAGAAAATCACGTAGTAACTTAAAAACTATGTGCAGATAGAATATTTCTTCTAATAAGGAATAAGACCTCTGTTATGTAGAAATGTGTTGACTCAATAATATAAACACTTCCTACATCGTCCAATCAGGAAACTCTTGCAATGTTAAGATAAGCGGAAGAATAATAACGCCACCAGAAACTAGGAAGAGAAGATAGATTGACTGAATTAATAGAGAACTCTTTATACTGGACAAGTGACCAATGAAGAGGCCCGATCTACTCCGCCATCCTCACAGAACGAATTTTTTAACTACAGAGCTGGCCCATGACTTGATAAACGCATTGCTATATATGACCATAATTGTTCATCTTTTCTTCTTTTAAAATTTCATTCCTCGATTTGTGTATGGTTACATATTGCCCAAAAGATAGCCAAAGGTCACAGCACCAGTTTTGAATATTTAACTAAATATAATGTCTTGAATTTTATTTAATAAAATTAAGACATTACTAACTTGTCGCAATACCTGCAATTATCTGATTTAAATGGCCAAGTTCATTATGAGTATATATTGAATTGCCCCCATAACTAGGCATGATCATTAATTTCTGAGCTACATATGGGTATATGCATGATGTCAGCGTCCAGGTTTCGATTCCAGTTAGTTAACATACGACAATATAGAAAACATCTGACTACAGCATAAGTGCCCTCTCAATTCAATACATGGGTCAATAATCTTAACACTTGTAGCCCATTGGAACCAACAGCGTACGCAAGGGGAGTTTCCCTTTTTAACCTTCGACTTTTGAGCAATACAGATCCCAGCTAGTGCCGTGTGGACTTTGTGGTGGACAAATACCGTTTGTGTGGGTTTTCTCGGGGTTCTTCCGTTTCCTCCCACTTTCTTCATTCCACCATTTCATTCATTTCTCAGCATCACCGTCTCCTTTAGCCTAACCAGCATAAGCGTGGGACGTAAAACTTAAAAGGTTTGGGGGAAAAGATTTTGAACAATACATTATTAGAAAAATTCAAATTTGCCATATTAAAATACGTAGATCAGCGTTTCCCAACCGATGTGCCGCGGCACACTGGTGTGCCGCCAGGAAATCGAAACAAAATTATTAATAGTTATCAAATTGCAAGTCATAAGGAAAAAAATGTATATTCGTATTTCACATTAGTATGAATCTATAATTTTAAGTTTCATACTGTGTAACTTTTCTCTACATTTTTAATGTTAAAAAAGTATTTGTTATCATTGTTATGACCATTTTTGCTTTTTTATTGTTGCAGACTATTTCTTAACTTCAAATTTTAACCTCTTCACGGATATGGCATCAAATGATGCTATATATTTATCAGGAAAATAATCCGAATTTTTTTTTTCACAAAGAAGAGTGCGAACTGAAGGTAAGTAAAAACAAGTGCTTCAGAATATTATTTTTACTGTATGTAAATACTGTATGTGGCATCATTTGATGCCATATCCGTGAAGAGAATAAAATATCATTCAGTCCTTTCGACAAAGCAAACATGCATACAGATAACCTACATGTGTGTTTTAAAAGTACAAGAGATTTATTTGTTCGTTCGTCATTTAGTGCTTCCTTCTTAGTGAAACAGTTTTCGAAAAAGAAAGCGTATTTGTATAAACCTGAGTCCAATATTTCATTGCAATTGTTTTCTATTTTTAAATTAGAATGGAAAATAAGCATAATGGTTTACCACGGGGGAAAACCAATGATAGAGCTTTCTTCTCTGTGGGATGGAGATCAGTAATCATAGAAAAAATACTACGGTATTTTATATTTACAAATAATATCTATGAGTGTGCCGCGAGAATTTAAGTTACACCCATACTGTGCCGCAAGTTGAAAAAGGTTGGGAAACGCTGACGTAGATTATACAAAAATACTGAAATGATATGAATTTCGGAGCTTTGATCGCTCCTTTGCAGTAACATAATTAGGTTAGTTGTCACCCGGGGAAGAACTCTCCTTAGCGCCCCCCCCCCCTTCGTTGACCAATTAAAACAAAACGTTCCCCGACTACACCTGGTATTGCCATCACACAGTAATTCTCTTATTTCATTTTTTCTTCAAGTGGTAAAGCTTGATTTCATAATTGCAGTAAATAATTTAATTTTTAGTACAAGGTAAAAAACCAAACTAATTAGAATTTTATTGACAAATAATCTGAGAGTAGCATGCTTTACATATTCTTATAGTCTTTATAATAACTGCATATCACAATGTGTTTAGAATTATATGAGAAGTGCATATTTATAGAATGAATCAAGTCTTGTGCTTTAGAATGGAATATTTAATTATGACAAACTGTCAAGCTGTTGTATCGAGTATTATATTCGGACATTTTGCAAATCTCTTAAGTCGATATAAGCTAACGTAAGTGAAGATACAAAAAACTGTGACTAAAATTTAACTTTGCCGGCTTTTTTGGCTGCAAACGCTTTTGCAATGCACTCAAAAGGTAGCTTTGAAGCTAACTTATGTTCTCTGGATTTGATCCTAAGGTTGGTGAGTCGTTCTTGTTCTGGTAAGTTTCTGAGGTAACTTTTTATGATTTTAGTTTGCTAAAAGTCTTTTATTTGCCTTATAGTGAAAATATACATTTGCCCAGTTTTGCGCCCCACTAATCCTGCGCCCGAGGCACAAGCCCCGTTTGCACCTCTTTAGTTACGTCACTGCTCTCCCGATGAAATTCTGCGTACTCTACTGACTACAGCTACGATTGTATAATCTCCTAGCAAAACCTTTGAATGAGAAAGCTCGGGTGAATCAAGAAGGAGAGATTGGGATGTGACTATAAATTATTTTTGACCAGTTTGCCTCACACAGAACAGAATTAACTGGCGAGGTTTTCTTCAGAGGCGATGAAGATATTACATAATGGATACCAGATTTAAATTTCCTGAAATTCTGCTGAAAACAAAGCTTCATATTTGGAGATATTGCCTCCCGTTCTTCTTTCATGTGTGCTCTGCAAAATGTGTTGTCCTTTATATGACAGTAAAACAATAGCCTTTCACATTAACTGTGGCAAATAACTACAATAGAACATGCTACAGACAATAAATGTGGATCCTTTGTTTTAATGAAATATTGAGGGAAACGTAGCGATAAGACAAGAACATGAGTTCTAAACCGGATAAGAACTGGTTATAGCGGTGAACAGGGTTTAATAGCTGCAAGAAACGCGACGACTCAAAGAGCACCGATCTCTAAGCATGGGGGTTCTAATCTTGCGACAAGTGCAGGACCATCATTCAAAACGTTGTCGCCGTATCTCTCTCGCAGGGAGGAATAAAGACAAGGAAAATCTTGAGGAAAATCCCGCTGAGAGGCGATGTCAACGTCATCCGACCTCCATGGGGGATGTCACGTGATGAGCGACCATTTTGTGCAGAGTCCCTCGTCCTGTTGTTAGATAAGGAATGAATGATGAGTTTAGCACGTGACATGTCCTCTCTTTGGAGTTTGGACTACTGTGTGGATGAATGGACCATAACCACTGCTGACTGTTGCGGTCTTCTTCGGAAGAAATGAGAATAACAGGTCATCTTCAATCGCTATTTTCTGTACTGACTTAGAACATTATCAAATGAAGGCTTCTCATATAGTTACATAAGACAAACCTTGGGAGGCGATTCTTTGAATCAAACGAAATAATAATAATAATAATAATAATAAATACATTACCATCACTATCAGATTTCTTGACAAAGTTAGTAACTTAAGTTTCTTTTTCCTAACGTCTCCGTTAACGTGCTATATTTTGACTTAAGAATTCATCTCTTGTATAATTAATTAGTTGAAGTTTTTTCTTCACCTCCTTCTCTTACCTTCTACCATACATTCTATTACATTCCACAAAAAGGTTTCTTCTCACATAATTCCCTAACTAGTGCGTTTTTCTTTTTTTAAAACTACTTCCGATATATATCTTATTTTTCTAACTTTCACCAACATATCCTTGTAAGATTTTCTTCCCACCCAGACAGTTTCATCATTCTTTTCTACACCGACGTTTTGAGTGATTCTAGCCATTTTTCGTCGCTCCTTCTGATTGACCATATTTATTTCGTTAATAGTACAATATTCCACACGAAAATGTTAGGAATCTTTACTGTAATATTACAAAATAGTTTCCTCTTTTCGCTTAAGATTTATTTTACCTCCATTATTGATTTTATATTCTATTCAACCTCACTAAAAGTGCTTTCCTTTTTGTATATGACTTCTTTTGGCATTCCTATCCTTGCTTTTGTTTCTTGTTCACATTTGATGGGCGTGAGACAACAACATGGTAACCCACAATTTTACTATTTTAAGAAGTTAGAGGTTTTCTACTACACAATTCATTTTAAAAGTTAGAAATCTGATTTTTCACATAAGACTATGCATGAAGGATTAAAGTAATTGTTCAAATCAATATAGCGAATTTCTAATTTTGTATGCTGTTGTATGGGCTACCATGTTTTAACATTTAAACCATAATTGATACAAACATTATTTTCTGAAGCTTGTGTGTTTACTTTGCGCCATGGCTTACATTTTGTATTGGATTTTCATATCATGAAACAATGTTTGTTGACTCATTAATACAAAACATGAGCATTGCAGAAATGTACCTAACGACATAAAGAAAACTCGAACGAGTGGATTTTAATTCAGCTAATGCAAATATTAGAAATTTTGTGAAAAACCTTATTTTCTAAAGAAATCGATTCTAAATTAAAAAGAAAATCTAATATAAAAACGAATTGTTTTCACAATATTCAAACAGAAATGTACACAAAAATGAATCTTGGAAATTCTTAAGCGGCCTCATCCCGGTGTAATTAAAATACCACTAATTTTACACTAATTATGTGATATCTTCAAATAGATAAAAGATAATTGAAATATGGAACAAGAGCACCCTAGACAATATTATTTTGCGTGACGTACCGTTATCATAAGTCACCAAGTGGCTTTCCGTTTTCAACCGTTTAAAAACGCGAAAATAAATGCCGATTTTCAAAATGGCTGGAAATCGAAAGCAGATAAGTGAGTCGTAAAAATAATCGTATCTCATGTAAAATAATATTGTCTAGGGCTCTCTTGCTCCACATTTCAATTATCTTTTATCTATTTGAAGATATCACATAATTACTGTAAAATTAGTGGTATTTTAATTTCGCCGGTTTGAGGCCTCTTAAGCTTTACGTCTCACGGCTATGCCTGCGAGGCTAAAGGAGATGAAAATGAATCTTGGAGTAAATTACTTTTACTCCATGACGTGTTGGTCCTATGTATCATCAAGTTCTCCTATGTCAATTTGATACACACATTAGAATATTAATATTTACTGTATTTCTGTTTTCCACGCCAAAGAACCATTTCTAACCTAACCTAACCCAACCCTAACTGTAGTCCAGTTCCACTCCATCAGTCTTGAATATTTGTCACAATTAGGTTTGTTTTCTACATCAAACGAAAATTATAGTTACTTAGGATTGGAAAAGTGGGATGTAGGCCCTTGTACTTCCCCAAACTAAAGCAGTGTTTAAAAAAAATCTCGTCAGGCGAAGTAACAATAATAGTTCTTTCGGTTTTTGAAGTACAAGGGTCACATATTAACTTTTTTGCCCAAGTTATAAAATCTTGCTCTACCAGCCACAATTCGGCATGAATTTCCAGAAAGGTAGAGCGGATTCCGGAAGAATGTTTGCGAATACATACTGTGCTAATGGAAGCTTGCTGGTGAAAAACATTGTTTTCCTGGATTTTTATTGGACCAGAAATAGGTCCTAGTAAATTTTCAAAAGACACACAATGTTGCTGGATATACATACTGGATTCTTGGTGGTCCAGCAAAAAAATCTGGGTGAGGTATACTGAAATTACTACAATGCAAAACTTGATATCCCACATTAACCACATATTATTGAAAATACAGGATGAGTCACTAAACACAATTACACTAGTTGGTAACCTTTATCCGGAAACAATAATGGAATATGCTAAAGCGAATGAAATTCTGCAAAATCTTGAAAACAGAACATGGTAAGCCACATACAGATCATAACAGAAAACACAGTGAAATATACCTCATTATTTCCTCACGATGATCTAGTTGTGTCATCTTCGCGACAATACTCACTTCCTGAGTCACTCAACAATAAATCATCTTATTGAATTGGTTGTAAGAAACATCTAGTGTTGCAAATTCTTTTCTTTTTAGATGGGAAGGTGTCACACGGCTTCTCATTGCCCTCCGTCTTAACTGTGGGTTACCGTCTTATGCATTCCAAAAAGATACAAAGAAGCTTACCATAAGTGAATATTGCTGCGATCTATAGATCACAATTTGATCCTGGACAAGATTAAACGAAGCAGTATTGCTTTGCTCTCTATCAGGTGTTGCATAACTCAGAAATTGAAGATTTGTGGGTTATCAACAAGGATCTTATAAAATAGAGGATCTGCCCTTACAACAAAATCTTGAAGCCATACGTCACAGTTTCGCCACCTCTACTCTGCCCACTCCACCCAATAGGATCGCAATGTTTTGAGCCAACAATCATGGCGAAAACGAAAGTAGCCAATCAGACGATGGCAGAAATGAGAGTAGCCAATCAGACGTGCCGATGCTCGGTTGTTTTTTGGCTTTATCGATTTAATAGGATGAAGATACATATAGGCACATCCTGTATTTATAACATCCTTTGTTACCATGTTCTTGCCTCACACCTTTCATTTCAGATCTCAAGTAATAATGCCTTCCGTCTTCCTAAAGACTTATTTTGCCATTCCTATCTCTAAGAGTAGTTCACCAAAGTTTTAGGTCTCAAACTCCGTTTTAGTGTTACATAATTCACAGCATAAAAACTATAAATTAATAAAGGGATTGTACGAACAAAATGAAGACCATGTATCAACATTTAAACGTACGCAAATCATTACAAATATACTTCAATAACAAATATTATTTAAATGTTGTTATACATATCTCAACCTTTGTTACATAAAATCATTCTCATAATTCGTAGATAAAATTAACCAAAAAATCAGGCCATAAATTTTGTGAGTAAATTTACAAAACGAAACGAGATGAGACGAAACTTCTATAAATTTATGAGACGTGAAAATTACTAAGCAACACTAATTAGAATTACATAGTTTAATTACTTGTATCTTACTGGTAGAAAATTGGTAAAACAGCAAAATCTCAAGAAAACTCATGAAATGTACCCTATAACGACTTATCAAAAGATAGTCGTAAACCTGGTTCGTTTGCTGGGATAAAAATCCGAAGTGGTAGTAATTCTTTGGCATAAAAATATTAGTTTCGATATTTAAATACCATTAATTTCATCTTTTTTTAATAAAACTGATAACGTCTATAAACGCTGTTAAACTGATTTATTATTTGATATAACTTATAATATCCTTTTCTTAAAACTGTTAAGTACACAAACTCACTGACTAGTTAACCATAAAACATGTTCATATCATCAACTATCCCATAATAATCACTTACATATATTAAAAACAATCTTCTTTTGTTAATATAAAAATGAACATTCTACTAAGTATAGTGCATATGTATGAGTACTTTCTGCCCAAGGTACAGGTAAATATTACACAAACCAAAGTATTTTGTTATATAAAAATGTCGCTCGACAAAGGGACTGAATATAAAAGTCATGAGTAGGCTTGGCTTTTATCTTCAAGAACCACTGGTCCGTTTACATTAGTGTTCTTATATTATATATGTCCATCATATTTTGATCGCACCTTGTATATCTATTCATTATATTTCACATATACATATATATATAAATACATTCATAACAATTCTTTCATTTCATCAATATTTATCTTTAATTACATTAATTATATTTATTTTATTATTATCCACTATATTATTAATATACTTCCTTATTAAAATATCGTCGCTTATTTAATTAATCGTCGACGGGTGCGATTTCGAAAAATGTAAAGGACAAACGTGGGTTACAAATAATATTAATCTTTACGGGCGCATTAAATAACAAATAAATCGGATGTTGCGTTTAAAGGTATACATAGTAACACTAAGATGTTATAATAAAGAAGAATTTCTTTCAAGGTAGTCGTTGGATAATTGATTTTATAGAATAGAGCTTCCTTTTAACGTAATCTTTGACAATTAAGTTTTCAACATAAATCAATCTAATATAAATAATCTTTGCTTTTAATTAATTATAAATCGAATTATAACTCCTCATATTAACAAGAAAGAATAAAAATCATTTGAAAATTAATTTTCCAGTCTATCTAAAACTCTATTTAAGCATTTCAAGTATTTTTAAGAATCGTTTTCATTATTGATATTAACACATAAACTTAAAATGAAAATTTACAGGAATCTACAACTAACATGAATTTAACCTAATTTCAGTAACGGTAATCAGGTTACATTCGAACTTGCATACGGTTCTAATAAAGTACACTGTACTGCGCTATCATGATTAGGTTCTACATTGTGTTGTACATGTCTTTCATCGTGATTCTGACTTTGGTATGAAGTCCCATCTCTTGATCTCCAATTACGTCTATTCACGTAGTTCGCTGCATTTCTGGAATTTCGCTCGGTACTTCGATTATTTTTATATCTACTGCTGTTGAGTGATCTGACATCATAATTACCATGATTAGTTAGGTTAAGCGGATTCCCTACATAACCTTGTCTATTTTGCTCATTTGGATTGCTAGAGTATACTCGGCTTAGGTTAGGTCCTGTATTATTCACACTCCGAATATTTAAATTCCGAACAGGCACCAAATGATCTGAATTATTCTTATTTTTACCCATTCCTGATTGTGGGTTCATGGCATGGTATTGAGTTTCGTAGCATTGGACAAGCATCAATAAATGGCTGAAACTCATACACTGTGTGGAAAATAAGATCTGTTGCAGTTTAAATGGAAGCAAATTTCGAATCGATGCTATTATTCTCGATTCCGATTGCAAAGGATTAACGACCTTTAAGTCGTTGTAGACATTTACAACAAACTCTACAAGAGATTTGTGCAATCGAGGATTGAAGTGTTGATTTCTAAGGGTGGCATCTCTATTTGCCAGCAAAAAGTCATTTTCATAATTTGCGATCAATGCCGCTTTGAATTCCTCATAGGTACTAATGTGATCACGTATTGCTTTAAACCATAAGGAACAAGGTGGGAGTAATACATGGGGTATTAATTTCATATATTGTGATCGGTCGATAGACATTATATTACATTCGTCTTGGAATTTCTCTAAGAAAGAAGTAGCATTCTCATTACACTTACCACTGAATTTGCTCATAGCTCTGATTTCACTCATTTTAACACTTAATTTTACCTTCTTTTTCTCATTCCTTGTTCTTGTTGAGTGATTGTTCCTATCTGTGACGTGCTGTATCATGACACCATCTATGTTTCGCTCATCAGTGCTCTTCGGACAACTTTCTTCTAGTATAATATCCACATCAGATCCGGGCGAAGGCGAGTTCATCTCTGGTGAGTGGGGCAACTCAAAGCGATCACTACCCGGAAAATGTTGTCTTTAGCCTGTAACATTCTAATCTCTTCCTGAATAGTAGCTAACAACTGTGTATTTACACGTATGTTATTAGAGTTGTTGCTGACCTGGATCTTTTGCTGTTTAATGGAAGATTCTATTACTTCTAAATCTTTTTTTACAGCACTAATTTCTTGGTTTTGTTGATTGTGCTTTTCTTGACAATCATCGGATATCCTTTTTAACTTTTCCTCGAACTGTGAGGAAATGTCGTTCACCACCTGGACAATTGTCTGTTTCGTTTCGTCGGATTTCTGTTCTATCCGTCTACTTAATTCTTCATATTGCTTATTAGCTTCGTCAAACTTCTGTTCTATCTTATGTTCCATGATCTTGTTAGATTAGTTGAATTTCTGTTCCATGGTCTTGTTAGATTCGTTGAATTTCTGTTCCATGGTCTTGTTAGATTCGTTGAATTTCTGTTCCATGGTCTGCTTTATCTCGGTAGACATCTGCATTATTTGTCGCTGTAAAGCTAACAAGATATCTTCCGATGCCAATCCTGGTGTTACACTAGTCTCATCGCTGTCACTAGTGTTTGATTCCTGCTGCATTGTTTCGTTGTCCATTTTTCTTATGATTACTTTACCACTTCGCAATATTGTTAAGTTCGTATTCATTAACTGTAATATGAAAGTAAATTCAGCCTTACTCTTCTTCGGGAATTGAATTTACAAAGTCCCGGGTGAGGTAAACCAAATTTTTATAACGACTTATCAAAAGATAGTCGTAAACCTGGTTCGTTTGCTGGGATAAAAATTCGAAGTGGTAGTAATTCTTTGGCATAAAAATATTAGTTTCGATATTTAAATACCATTAATTTCACCTTTTTTTAATAAAACTGATAACGTCTATAAACGCTGTTAAACTGATTTATTATTTGATATAACTTATAATATCCTTTTCTTAAAACTGTTAAGTACACAAACTCACTGACTAGTTAACCATAAAACATGTTCATATCATCAACTATCCCATAATAATCACTTACATATATTAAAAACAATCTTCTTTTGTTAATATAAAAATGAACATTCTACTAAGTATAGTGCATATGTAT
The DNA here is from genome assembly GCF_964235325.1 of Thermobia domestica. Lineage (NCBI taxonomy): Eukaryota > Metazoa > Arthropoda > Insecta > Zygentoma > Lepismatidae > Thermobia > Thermobia domestica. The sequence continues at coordinate 5,851,540 of NC_137465.1, read as the reverse complement.
GAGTACTTTCTGCCCAAGGTACAGGTAAATATTACACAAACCAAAGTATTTTGTTGTAACCCCACAACCTTACATGAGGCATGAACGAACCAGGGCTCTTCATATCATATATATTACTGCGATATCACTAAATCAGCGTGTGTACCCTATTTTTTCCTATCATTTAAAATGTAAAAAAATAAATGGATTGGGAGTCACTAGCATTTTGCATATCCTGTAGGAATATTAACTACTAACTAACTCTATGGCCTATGGAACCCGGAGGTTCAATGTCGCGTTCATAAAAGCTCTCCACTAACTTCTATTCTTAGCCAACTGGATCCAGTTTCTACTTTGTATTATTATTACTGCAAGATCCATCTTAATATTGTCCTCCCATCTGCGGCCAGGTCTTCGTTATGATCGTTTTCCAATTGGGTTTCCCGTTAAAACTTTGAAAGCGTTCCTTCTTTCTTCCATTTTGGTTACATGTCGTGCCCACCTGAACCTCCTAGACTTGATGACCCTAACGACCTTTGGTAAACCATATAAATTATGTAGTTCCTCGTTATAAAGTTTCCACCATTCCTCATTTCCCTTCCTTTTGGGTCCGAATATTCGTCTCAGGATCTTGTTCTCAAATACTTTCAGTCCATGTTTTTCCCTCAGAGTAAGCAACAATGTTTTGCAACCATACAGAACAACAGGCATGATTATCGTTTTATCGACAGAATTCGCAACTAGAAAAGGTTCTGAACTGAATAATAGCACGAATTCTCTGTTTTTAGTAGACATTTACCGCCTTATGCAGAGTCGTTTTGACGTATGATTAGCACCATGCTAAAAGCCTGACTACCTGCAGGAAACATATGTTAGTCGAACTCTTTAGTATTGCACTAATCATGCGTCATTACGACTCTGCATAAAGCCCTTAGTTTCTTCGTGAATAGGTCTATAGTTTTGTTCTGTATAGTATTGACCCTAGATATTTGAAAGTATCCACTTTGTGCAATGTATTATTTAATATTTTAGTTCATCTATAGACCCTAATTTGCAGTATTACGATCTTGGCTAACTTTCATATGTTTTCTCTGCATCAAATTATGTAAGTTGATATTATTGCAAAATGGTAGGCAAATTAGTAATTTTTGAAAGAGAGAACTTTTGATACTTAAAGATTGCATTATAGAATTAATTGTTTAGAACTTTATAACAATGACTACAGGTTTACTGTCAGCAATCGAACTTGAACAAAACGCATCTAGAGTTAATCATTTGTAAGTGGAACCTCACTTCTTAAAAGATGAAAAAAAAAAAAAAATCCCGGAAATGTCTTGAGAAGTCCGTAAATCTTTCACTGTACAATACAACAAGAAACAGAGAAATCGATAAAATTTACGATGGTCAATTGTTAATCGCAAGTCTTGAAGGAAACAAAAAAGACATTAGAAATTCTTAAAGGGTTCTATTGTCTTTCTTTGCAATGGATTTTCGTGTCTTTGTAGCAAATACAGAAAAAAAAATCTTTGAGTGTAAAATATTTCTTGAATTCAGCTGTTGGGAACTATATTGTTCTGCGTAATAATATCAAAAGTTCTTTAGTACTATACATTTCTTTTGTCCATTTGGAGTATTATTCGTTGTTTTTATCCTTTGTGGAACAGGAAAATGGCAGTTATAATCGTGGACAACAGTTCTCACAGAGCATGAAATGATATGTGAGTGTAATTCGAACGTGTGACACTAATAATGGGGTAGGAACAAACGCTCCAGAATATATTTTTGTTAAAACAAAAGTCGATCGTTTTCCCTTCTCCCACATTTTATCATCTGCTCCCTTCTTTGTTCCATTCTATATCTCCAACTGATTGTTGTGTTCCTGTGTTGCGCCTGTCTCCAAAGATATACTGTTGCTATCTGGGTAATAAATTACCTCGCGAACACACTAATAAATTACCTTCAATCAAATGACAGTTGTTTTTCCTTTAGCATCTCTTTTTCCAAACTTCCTAATTTCTCTCTCTTCATTCACTTAAACAAAACATTATGCAAATATTTGTGTTGTCTTTCAGGGCATAATAATAATTATTACTGTTATTATATATTTCCCGTAATAAAAATGGATTACCCCCTCTTGTCTATTTGTTTTACACATGGTTAGTTGACTTGTAAATGTCCCTCTGTGTTTTTGAACTGAACTTAAAACGAAATGCTCCATAAGGAGTGTGGGAATGTCAGTTACAACTGTACAACATTTACATTTATGCAATTTCTCTTTGATGGTTGTGTTCAACCTTGTATACATCAAAATATATAATAGCAACGTTCTCCTTCTTTTTATTTCACTAGTACTATTAGAGAGTTACGCCATCTTTCAGGGAGAATGTTTCTGTTAACACACATTTATCGTATGGGACACAAGTTAGACACTGGGGTGTCCTCCGGATTCGGACCCACCCAAAGAAACTTCGTAACTCAACACACATTTCTACACCTTTCCAATAAAACTACACTCATTTAACAGGGAAATGGTTGATGTAGCATGAAAATTTGATCTTACACTTCATCTGTACTCTTTCTCTTATAAAAACAGTCTAGTTCTAGCTGAAACGGGCTCACACACGGGCGACCCATGAGGTCCGGATTCCCTCAAAACTTAATAACTCAGCATTCATTTGTACACTTTCTCAATAAAACTATACTTGTTTAACAGGGAAATGGTTGATGTAGCATGAAAATTTGATCTTACACTTCATCTGTACTGTTTCTCTTATAAAAACAGTCTTGTACTATCATTTTTTTTCCTGAAGATGTAGGTAGAACTATTTTTCATTTACTTATCCTCTTTACGGGTGAAGAATAATACCCGTTCAATACTACATAGACCAGGGATGCAAATAACCATTCGCCCACTCGCCCGGGGCGAGTGGTTCATCGGTGCGGGCGAGTCACTATTATTTATATCAAACTGTAAAGACTGGGATGAGGGATAGTAGATTTTTCCTTGGGCGAGTAAAATTTTGTTGCTTATTTGCATCCCTGACATAACATAGTAGTTTGTAGTATGGACCCCTGACCCCAAAGCTTGAACTTTTCCCAACAAAAATTTTTGGATGCGCGCCTGCACTGGTGTATGGAAGACCTGGAGTACTTAGATTATTTCACATAAGATTTGGAAAGTAGGTATAAGTAATAAAAATGTGACTGCAATATGTCTCAATGTAGGGAAATAATAGTACAATATTCTCTCACTCTCTTTCTTTCTTTCTGTACAGTCATGTGAATTTATAGCGTAGAGTATTACAAAATAAGCCTATCGCTTGGTGCTCTATTCAAAATTCTATAATATCAATTTTATTAATGTTTAACGAAAAAAAAATATCCAAACCTGAGACACATATCCATCAATTGATCTCATGAAGAGGATATGAGTGTCAGACGCGCAGCCAGAAATTTTTATTGGGAATGGTCCAATCTTTGAGGAAAGGTTTTGTAATACTTTAAGTCACTACGTCTATGTAGTAATAATGAACGGGTATTTTTCTGCACTCAAAAACACGATAAGTAATTGTAAAATACTTCCACCTATATTTTCAGAAAATAGAAAGTTAGAGTATCACGATTTTTTCTATACTAAGAGGAGTACAGATGAAGTGTAAGGTTAAATTTTTATGCTACATCAATCATTTCCCTGTTAAACAAGTATAGTTTTATTGAGAAAGTGTAAAATGTATGTTGAGTTAGGAAGTTCTGAGGGGATCCGGACCTCATAGGTCACCCGTGGGTGAGCCCGTTTTAGCTAGAACTAGACTGTTTTTATAAGAGAAAGAGTACATATGATGTGTAAGATCAAATTTTCGTTCTACATCAATACTTTGCCTGTTAAATAAGTATAGATTTATGGAGAAAGTGTACAAATGAATGCTGAGTTATTAAGTTTTGAGGGAATCCGGAAATCATGGGTCGCCCGTGGGTGAGCCCGTTTCAGCTAGAACTAGACTGTTTTTATTAGAGAAAGAGTACAGATGAAGTGTAAGATCAAATTTTCATGCTACATTAATCATTTCCCTGTTAAACAAGTATAGTTTTATTGAGAAAGTTTACAAATGTATGTTGAGTTAGGAAGTTCTGAGGGGATCCGTACCTCATGGGTTGCCCGTGGGTGAGCCCGTTTCAGCTAAAACTAGACTGTTTTTATAAGAGAAACAGTACAGATGAAGTGTAAGATTAAATGTTCATACTGCATCAATCATTTCCCTGTTAAACAAGTATAGATTTATGGAGAAAGTGTATAAATGTATGTTGAGTTAGGAAGTGTTGAGGGGATCCGGACCTCATGGGTCGCCCGTGTGTGAGCCCGTTTCAGCTAGAACTAGACTGTTTTTATTAGAGAAAGAGTACAGATGAAGTGTAAGATCAAATTTTCATGCTACATTAATCATTTCCCTGTTAAACAAGTATAGTTTTATTGAGAAAGTTTACAAATGTATGTTGAGTTAGGAAGTTCTGAGGGGATCCGTACCTCATGGGTTGCCCGTGGGTGAGCCCGTTTCAGCTAAAACTAGACTGTTTTTATAAGAGAAAGAGTACACATGAAGTGTAAGATTAAATGTTTATACTGCATCAATCATTTCCCTGTTAAACAAGTATAGTTTTATTGAAAAAGTGTACAAATGTATGTTGAGTTAGGAAGTTCTGAGGGGATCCGGGTCTCATGGGTTGCCCGTGGGTGAGCCCGTTTCAGCTAGAACTAGACTATTTTTATAAGAGAAAGAGTACACATGAAGTGTAAGATCAAATTTCCATGCTACATCAATCATTTCCCTGTTAAACAAGTATAGTTTTATTGAGAAAGTGTACAAATGTATGTTGAGTTAGGAAGTTCTGAAGGGATCCGGACCTCATGGGTTGCCCGTGGGTGAGCCCGTTTCAGCTAGAAGTAGACAGTTTTTATAAGAGAAACAATACAGATGAAGTGTAAGATTAAATGTTCATACTGCATCAATCATTTCCCTCTTAAACAAGTATAGTTTTATTGAGAAAGTGTACAAATGAATGCTGAGCTATTAAGTTTTGAGGGAATCCGGACCTCATGGGTCGACCGTTTGTGAGCCCGTTTCAGCTAGAACTAGACTGTTTTTATAAGAGAAAGGGTACAGATGAAGTGTAAGATTAAATGTTCATGCTACTTCAATCATTTCCCTGTTAAACAAGTATAGTTTTATTGAGAAAGTGTTCAAATGTATGTTGAGTTAGGAAGTTCTGAGGGGATCCGTACCTCATAGGTTGCCCGTGGGTGAGCCCGTTTCAGCTAGAACTAGACTGTTTTTATAAGAGAAAGAGTACAGATGAAGTGTAAGATTAAATGTTCATACTGCATCAATCATTTCCCTCTTAAACAAGTATAGTTTTATTGAGAAAGTGTACAAATGAATGCTGAGTTATTAAGTTTTGAGGGAATCCGGACCTCATGGGTCGCCCGTGTGTGAGCCCGTTTCAGCTAGAACTAGACTGTTTTTATAAGAGAAAGGGTACAGATGAAGTGTAAGATTAAATGTTCATACTGCATCAATCATTTCCCTGTTAAACAAGTATAGTTTTATTGAGAAAGTGTTCAAATGTATGTTGAGTTAGGAAGTTCTGAGGGAATCCGTACCTCATGGGTTGCCCGTTTCAGCTAGAACTAGACTGTTTTTATAGGAGAAACAGTACAGATGAAGTGTAAGATTAAATGTTCATACTGCATCAATCATTTCCCTGTTAAACAAGTATAGTTTTATTGAAAAAGCGTACAAATGTATGTTGAGTTAGGAAGTTTTGAGGGGATCCGGGTCTCATGGGTTGCCCGTGGGTGAGCCCGTTTGAGCTACAACTAGACTATTTTTATAAGAGAAAGAGTACACATGAAGTGTAAGATCAAATTTCCATCCTACATCAATCATTTCCCTGTTAAACAAGTATAGATTTATTGAGAAAGTGTATAAATGTATGTTGAGTTAGGAAGTTCTGAGGGGACCCGTACCTCATAAGTTGCCCGTGGGTGAGCCCGTTTCAGCTAGAAGTAGACTGTTTTTATAAGAGAAAGAGTACAGATGAAGTGTAAGATTAAATGTTCATACTGCATCAATCATTTCCCTCTTAAACAAGTATAGTTTTATTGCGAAAGTGTACAAATGAATGCTGAGTTATTAAGTTTTGAGGGAATCCGGACCTCATGGGTCGCCCGTGTGTGAGCCCGTTTCAGCTAGAACTAGACTATTTTTATAAGAGAAAGAGTACAGATGAAGTTTAAGATTAAATGTTCATGCTACTTCAATCATTTCCCTGTTAAACAAGTATAGTTTTATTGAGAAAGTGTTCAAATGTATGTTGAGTTAGGAAGTTCTGAGGGGATCCGTACCTCATAGGTTGCCCGTGGGTGAGCCCGTTTCAGCTAGAACTAGACTGTTTTTATAAGAGAAAGAGTACAGATGAAGTGTAAGATTAAATGTTCATACTGCATCAATCATTTCCCTCTTAAACAAGTATAGTTTTATTGAGAAAGTGTACAAATGAATGCTGAGTTATTAAGTTTTGAGGGAATCCGGACCTCATGGGTCGCCCGTGTGTGAGCCCGTTTCAGCTAGAACTAGACTGTTTTTATAAGAGAAAGGGTACAGATGAAGTGTAAGATTAAATGTTCATACTGCATGAATCATTTCCCTGTTAAACAAGTATAGTTTTATTGAGAAAGTGTACAAATGTATGTTGAGTTAGGAAGTTCTGAAGGGATCCGGACCTCATGGGTTGCCCATGGGTGAGCCCGTTTCAGCTAGAACTAGACTATTTTTATAAGAGAAAGAGTACACATGAAGTGTAAGATCAAATTTCCATGCTACATCAATCATTTCCCTGTTAAACAAGTATAGATTTATGGAGAAAGTGTATAAATGTATGTTGAGTTAGGAAGTTTTGAGGGGATCCGGACCTCATGGTTCGCCCGTGTGTGAGCCCGTTTCAGCTAGAACTAGACTATTTTTATAAGAGAAAGAGTACAGATGAAGTTTAAGATTAAATGTTCATGCTACTTCAATCATTTCCCTGTTAAACAAGTATAGTTTTATTGAGAAAGTGTTCAAATGTATGTTGAGTTAGGAAGTTCTGAGGGGATCCGTACCTCATAGGTTGCCCGTGGGTGAGCCCGTTTCAGCTAGAACTAGACTGTTTTTATAAGAGAAGGGGTACAGATGAAGTGTAAGATTAAATGTTCATACTGCATCAATCATTTCCCTGTTAAACAAGTATAGTTTTATTGAGAAAGTGTTCAAATGTATGTTGAGTTAGGAAGTTCTGAGGGGATCCGTACCTCATGGGTTGCCCGTTTCAGCTAGAACTAGACTGTTTTTATAGGAGAAACAGTACAGATGAAGTGTACGATTAAATGTTCATACTGCATCAATCATTTCCCTGTTAAACAAGTATAGTTTTATTGAAAAAGTGTACAAATGTATGTTGAGTTAGGAAGTTCTAAGGGGATCCGTACCTCATGGGTCACCCGTGTGTGAGCCAGTTTCAGCTAGAACTAGACTGTTTTTATAAGAGAAACAGTACAGATGAAGTGTAAGATCAAATTTTCATACTGCATCAATCATTTCCCTCTTAAACAAGTATAGTTTATTGAAAAAGTGTACAAATGTATGTTGAGTTAGGAAGTTCTGAGGGGATCCGTACCTCATAGGTCACCCGTGGGTGAGCCCGTTTTAGCTAGAACTAGACTGTTTTTATAAGAGAAAGAGTACAGATGAAGTGTAAGATTAAATGTTCATACTGCATGAATCATTTCCCTGTTAAACAAGTATACTTTTATTGAGAAAGTGTACAAATGTATGTTAAGGTAGGAAGTTCTGAGGGGATCCGTACCTCATGGGTCACCCGTGGGTGAGCCCGTTTCAGCTAGAACTAGACTGTTTTTATAAGAGAAACAGTACAGATGAAGTGTAAGATAAAATGTTCATACTGCATCAATCATTTCCCTCTTAAACAAGTATAGTTTTATTGAGAAAGTGTACAAATGTATGTTGAGTTAGGAAGTTCTGAGGGGATCCCTAGCCCATAGGTCACCCGTGGGTGAGCCCGTTTCAGCTAGAACTAGACTGTTTTTATAAGAGAAAGGGTACAGATGAAGTTTAAGATTAAATGTTCATGCTGCATCAATCACTTCCCTGTTAAACAAGTATAGTTTTATTGAGAAAGTGTACAAATGTATGTTGAGTTAGGAAGTTCTGAGGGGATCCGTACCTCATGGGTCACCCGTGGGTGAGCCCGTTTCAGCTTGAACTAGACTGTTTTTATAAGAGAAACAGTACAAATGAAGTGTAAGATCAAATGTTCATACTGCATCAATCATTTCCCTGCTAAACAAGTATTGTTTTATTGAGAAAGTGTACAAATGTATGTCTAGTTAGGAAGTTATTTTTTTTTTGGGGGGGGGGAGTCGGTGGAGCCCCTGTGGATGCACCCCTGGTGAATATAAAAATCTCATGCGTATTTTTTGAGAAAATCAAAAGAAAGGAATTTATTTGAAAATCTAAAAATTGATACTGCATTAGAGCTACGCTGCCTTTATTAAGGTGTAATAGATATTAAAGTATTATTCTCTTATCAAACAATTTATTGTACTCGTAAGACTAACAAGATAACACTACATAGGATGAAGAGTGAGATATAGCCCAAAATTGATGTTTACTCTTTAACTTTAAATTAAGTTTAACTTAAAGAATGTTCATAGTTGATGTATGAGTCGATAGTCATGAAATTGAAATAAAAAAAAATGATACGTAAGGTAAAGTTCTTGTGCTGAGTTTTATCAGAAAATGAAGAAAAATATTTTTTTGAACCGCGAGAAGACAATGTTTCCCATGAGACGAGAAAAATTTCTCGTCTCGTTCCCTTGTCGAGACGACAAGTTCAATTTCAAATTCGAGACGAGATGAGAACAACAATTCTTGACTCGGTTTCGAGACGAGAAGTATCATGAAAAAAGAATTAATTTCCGCCGCAAAGTATTTCCATACAGTTTAATACAGCTGTACTGGTATGTTGTGTTTACAATCTGAAACCACACTGTATAGGGTTACTAATCTGAAACCATAATGTATGCTATAGGATGGTTTAAATGGATGAGTGCAGATGAAGCAGCATTGTATTGGATGTTATTTTACCCGGCGGAGTATTTCTACACAATGTAGAGAAGCTGTATTTTTTGTTCACAATTGTAGCGTTACTATTCTCAAAGTATTACAAGTGCCATAGAAGCTCGTAACATTGCGAAACCCACATTCAAGTACTTGTGAATACAACATAGAAGCACTAACCTACCTTATCCTACTCAACTAACATAACCTAACCTACTTTACTAACCTACCCTACCGTAACTTACTCTCCTAACCTACCCTACTCTATTCTACTGTAATACACATTGGTTATCGTTTCTTCTTTTCCTTTGCTTGAATAATCGGTTTCATGGCACACGAGTTTGCACACATATACTATCAATCTGTACACAGTTTTTTGTGCATGCTCCAAGAAAATAATAATGCAGGATGTTTTACAAAAACCATTTAAAGCCAGAAAAGTGAAAGATTTAATTTGACAACGAAGATTGGAAAGTTAATCTTCAATTTACATGAAAATATTTAGAGAATATAACTTAAAATTTTATTCTCCTCTATACGTAAATATTATTAAGTAACATTAGCTGAAATATCAAACATTATACAGAGTGTCCGAAAAAGATTCTACCCTTTTCTTTATTCTCTTCTAGGTGTGGAGAAGGGTGTCAAGTTTTGATTGAAATACCCGCCTTTTCCAAGACCACAATATTTTCAAGACGGCGCCTAAGAGATGGCACAATAGAAGGGATTTTATGCTGTGAAATACTTAAACACAACGCCCGTTATCATAGTTCAATGCAACTTTTGGCGACAGTTTGGAGTCGATCCACCCAACAAGAATTCCATTCAGAGTTGGCGAACACAACTCGTGGAGACAGGTTGTCTATGCAAAGGCAAAAGCACCGACCGTCCTTCGCATTCAGAAAAGACAGTAGATAAAGTTCAGCAATCCTTCCAACGCAACACGCATCGAAAATTAAAAAAAAAAATTCCCGCTGTCTTTAGTGTAGACATTTTAATTCCTGAAAAATGATTATTTTAGGGACAGGGTAGTTTTCAGTAATAAGGCGACTTTCCAAATCAACACCAAAGTCAACAAGCACAATGTTCAAATTTGGGGTTCGAAGCTTTATGGGCCATTTTTCTTTGTAGAAATAAAAGGTAACGAGACACTCATATCTTGACATCCTCCAGATGTGGTTCATATCACAACCTAAAGAGGTCTTCCGAGATTTCATTTACCAACAGGATGAAGCTCCACCACACTTCCGGCGCCGTGGTGGTTCAGTGGTAGAGCGTTCACCTCTGGTACACGGGGTCCTTGGTTCGATTCCAGCTCGCGGCAAGTGAACTTTGTCGTGGACAAACACGTGTGCATGGGTTTTCTCAGGGTTCTCCCGTTTCCTCCCACTTTCTTCATCCCACCATTCCATTTATTTCTCAGTACCACCGTCTCCATTAGTTTCCATTAGCCAAAACCTAAAGATTTCATTTCATTTTTTCCACTCTACTTCCATAATGACGTAAGAAAGTATCCGAATGAACGTCTCCCATAATATTGGATAGGTCACACTATTCCTGATGATGAAACGTTGTTGAGATGGACTCTGAGATCTCCAGACATAACCCATGCTACATCTTTTTATTGGGCTCTCTGAGAGACCGCGTCTTTGTCCCACCATTGCCTCGAGATCTGACAAAGCTGAGAGAGCGGATAACAGAAGCCTTTGCTGCCGTTACATGTTGATTCGAGTATGGGAGGAAATGGACTATCGACTAGATATGTACGCTCATATCCAAAATTATTGTCGCATGTCTATAAATATATTGTTGTAGGAATATAATTTGATAGCGAATTCGCCCGGTATTTCTTATAATGTTAGTATGTGTATAATCGGCAAAGACATGTATGTGGCAAATTTCATTTCAAAAGAGCAATAAATAAGAACTATAAAACTAAAATAAAACTTTCTTTTCCATTTAGCAACATTTTGTTTTACTCATTGTAGTTTTCGTATGTATAATTCTTTTCCTATGAAATTTACCACAAATATATATATTCCGATTACACACATAGTGTCAATATTAAAAGTACCCTACAAAATCATAATCAAATTATATTCTTACAAGAAGACAGTTATAGATATGCGACAATCATTTTGGACATGAGTGTAACGTGTCATGAAGAGCGCGGTATATTGAATCTTTGTAAAATAAGTATATATATATATATATATATATATATATATATATATATATATATATATATATATATATATATATATAACCTACCTTACGTAAAACTTTTATATATAAACTTTTATAGCCTATACAGTATTAGTTGATTTTGGTATATAATGGATTCTAATACCATATTAGCAACCTCGAGAATAGTTTTTTGAAAAGAGTACATTCTTTTCCGGATACCCTGTACAGAATTTAAAAGGAAATCTAGACAGTAGAAGCCCCTGTTTGCAGTACACCACTGAAAACATGATTTACTTACCTCAATAATACAAAAACAGTTCCTTAGTTTATTTGCTGCATGCGAATCAACTAACTTACTGTTTAAGTTAAGCTTTATTTACTTTTAATTTCGGCTTTTACGTTGAAAATCTTTTTGTCAAGTGCTGTGCCACTTATGACACATGTATTTAATAAAGCGTTGTGTTCTGTGATGCTTTTGGTCGAATGTGAATGACACAGCAACTTGTGAAACGGGAGTCCATGCTGAAAGTGATCCATCACTGTAGTTGAAATTAACTCTACCAGAGGACAGGCCAGTCGAGCGGACAAATGACGGCGACAGCCTGCGCGTCATTCCGACACTTGCCGTTGTCACCTATATGATTGATTCACATACATTTTCTCTGTGACATTTGATCATAATGCACACAACTGAGCAACACCAGGAGGCGCTGTTATTTCTTGTTTGTAGATAAGATCAAAACAATGGTTCGACTAAAACAATATAAAATATTTCATGAAGTTACTTGTTAGGATTTAATAGAATTATTAGTGTATAGTTAGAAAAATATATGTAATTAAAGTCTATCCCATGCTGAAATGCATACCATCACTAGTGCATTCAGAATGGTTGTTTGGGGGAAGGGGGGGGGAGGATCACTAGGACGATGAACGTAGGCTGGAGGTGCGAAAAATAAATTTTACTTTTATAGCAAATACGCGCGGTCGCCATGGTAACTGCAAATACGACTTTAGCATCTAGATAATTTAAGTGCTAAATATGTAGTACAAGGTGTTAAAATTGGATTTATGTTACTGTATTCTGGCGCCTAATATTGAAATGACATCTTTGAGTTTAACGTCCCACGATTATGGCCGTTAGGTTAAGGGAGATTATGATTAAAGCAAATGAATAATAATGGAAGAATTAGTGGAATGAGAAAGTGGGAGGAAACCGGAGTAATCGAGAAGACCCACGGGCACGATGTTGTCCACCACAAAGTTACTTGAACGGGAATCGAATCAGGGATCCCATGCATCCGAGCTAAGCGCTCTACTACTGAGCCACCATGCCCCCTGCCTAATATTGAGAACTGCCGCCTAGATCAGAAGAAAATTTTGGAGCACTATATATTCATAGATAACTATTTTCAATCCACAGCTGGAAGAAAGTCTTCCTACTCTTCTTTTACAACCACCTATCTCAAGCAATTCTTTCCCACGTAACTTTTCAGTGTTTCTTGATTTTAACACCACCTTGTACGAATACGACTCCTTGTTTTTTTGTTGTCTCTTGGTATCCAATTCGGCAAGTCTACTTTAGACAAGGCAGTGAAAATAACCGGTTCTCGCAGTTACAGTTACAGTTCCCAAGAACGAATGACAGGAAACAACATGCCCTGCGGGACTCTAACCCCGCCTTCACTCGCTGACGCTCGCTCGACAATATTATGTGTATCAGAAACAGCAACGACATTACCGACGAATATCTATGTGAATAACGAACAACAAAGAATCAGTGAAACCTATGAATAATATTAACAGTGACAGCATATCACTGCTTTGCCTAAAGTAAAGAGTTACCTTCAGTTCAACTGCTTTCCTCCAGTTTAGAACTGTTAATTGAGCTGTCTGAAGCCAAACTGAATTAATTACATTTTTGTGCTGAGGGAGCATAGGCCCTATGGAAACATCAGCAACTTGACATGAACTGCTGCCAGAAACATATTTATATTAAAATATGTATAAAAAAAAACATGGACCAACAACACTCGTCACCTACACGCCACACCGTACTATAACCTTGCCGGGAACATCTGCGGATTGCGTCAAATCAATGCCGATTACTATTCGACTAGAACTGCATGTTCCGTTTCTTAACCTCGCTTGACACGTCAAAGCAACATATCTTGTACAGACCACCCCTCCGCCCGGCAGGCGATCAGCGATTTTGGTCAGAAAGCAATATTTTACTCTCTTCCAGATGATTGCTTACAATAAGTAATGGTAGGGTTCCATTTTAAATTAATCTTGTAACTGTCATAAAAAAAAAAAAAAAAAAAAAACTTGCAACCCAATCTTTCTGTTTACTGTTTACATGTAACAACTTTCTGAAAGCAAGAAAAATATCTCCACCTATGCAGCACTGCACTCTAGTGAAGAAATAGTGAACCTCCTCATTAAAAACATATATTTTTGCGCACTTCCCCTCCCTGTCCAAAAGAATCTGTTGGTTCGAAAGCGGCAAAACTGTTTTTTCCTTTAAGTCAGCGGGAGGGGAAAAAAATGTTGTAAGTCCCTTTCAGGACTATGTTTACATGGTGAAATATGGTAAGGATTTTTTTATAATAGCTACAAGATGTAACATGGCAATGCGGTCTAAGGCCTACCGCTCACTGGCAACATTTTGTCGGGCAACTATCTTGTTGCTCTGGCTAAATGCATTGAGTCTTATGGGAGTCCGCTCACTGAGGCGACAGCGACAGAAAAGTTGCCGAGGTGTCGCCAAGCAGGGCGACAGCAGGGCAACAGCTCGGCGACGGAACAGTTGCGCAACATCTAAAAATGCATTGAGTCTTATGGGAGTCCGCTCACTGAGGCGACGGCGACAGAAAAGTTGCCGAGGTATCCTCCAAATAGAAAGGTAAAAAATATATGTTTTCTACAAGTTTTTTCACGTAACAGTTCGTTCCGTGTGTAGCACGTGAAAAGAAGTGTTCGCAATGGAAACTAATACATTCTTTGATTAGTGACCAGCATGTCTTTAGTGATAAAGACTATGAAAAATTAATTAAGGATATAGAGAAACGCTCAGCGTTAAAGAAGAAATATATATAAAGGAGAAATTATGGAAGGAAGTGTGTTTCGCTGTTATAAGAAACTAGAATGAGCTTTCCAGCCAAGAAAAAACAACACAGGTAGGTGCATTTTTCGATAATGACATATCGCTGTCATACTACACAATACTACTTTCATTAATTTCCACAACTAGAAAAAATACAGATAAAATTATAATTTTCAAGTTTCTTTCCATTTCAAATATATATATATATATATATATATATATATATATATATATATATATATAAACTGTACTGCATAAAAATGACCGATTTTAAAACGTGAAGAATACGCGGGAAGAACGAGGATAGCCAATTTTTATTTTATGGCTATACGTAGAACATTGAGAGTACAGTTACTGTACAGTGTTATCGGATTGCCGCTTTTGTTAGTTTCGTTCTGTTAGTTATTTCCAGTCGATTTATATTTTCGTTGTTCTTGTTATCTTTTGATTCGAATAATTGTTCCCGTTCATATTAGCTTACACAATGCTGTTATTTTTGTCACTCATTGACGTTCAGGGACGTCATTTAGGGGGGCAGGAGGTGCAATTGCTTCCCAAGAGTTTGAGGAATATATATACTTTAATCAATTGTCTACTAATATACTAGTACAAAACATGAAAGTCTTATATCGGTGGTGCTCTTGCCCCCTCAAGTGAAGTCTGAAATAACACCCCTGTTGACGCTACCTTCGAAAGTTTAAATAATTAATTTAAATTTATTTATTTAACCATTGGAATGGGCGGTTTTTAATGTCCGAAACCAGCGATTATGCGAACTGTTCCGGTTGCTGATTATGTAAATTGTGATATCAAATGCTCGGCAACTTTTCTGTTGCCGTCGCCAGTGAGCGAGGGTATGGCAACAAAACTGTTTTGTCTCCGTGAAGTTGCTGACTGCAGGCGAGGAGCGACGAGATAGTTGCGCAACTGTTTTGTCGCCAGTGAGCGGTAGGCCTAACATTACTTGTGGGTATGACATTGGCGCCAAGTCTATTTCAATTGTAAAGGGGTGTTAACAACCAACCACACAAAAATTCGACTTTACTGTTCTTTTGAGTTTTTTTTTTTTTTTTTATCTCAGTCTGTACAAGATTCATTTTAAACTAATTAAAAAATCTTTCATCATAACATTTTCTTTAATAAATATTCACATTTAAAACACAACATTTATTTTTCAGTTTGGTGCTCTCTTCACTTGGCGCCTCCTGCGAACGCATAATTCTCAGGATTATAGATCAGGCCGTGTGTGTACGATATGGACATCTGAGTAGTACCGTTTAAAAGGGCTTGTTATACTGTTGACTCTAGGTCAAATGCAAATGAGGCAGTACATTTTTGAAGTGTATATATATGTATAATGGGTTGCCTTCAGACTTTCAAAAATTTCTTCCGACCTTAGTTTTCAAGATACAAGAATGAAATTTAGTGCACATATTATGCACAAAGCAATGTATTAGAAAAAAATCAGATCATTACGTGAACCTAGGCCCGGGCTAGAGGGCAAAAATATTTCTATTTTTTTTTTCAAAAATCTCCCGATTTTTTTTCTTTCGATTTTCCCGTTTCTGATGTGTAATACGGACAAGCGAGTGGTACCGTTGGAAAGTATGATCTATCTTGAAGATATAAAAGACGAGGTATGAACCATAATCCTACGATAAATAGTAAGGAAGCAGTAGCTGTTTGAGTGAAGTCTAAAATTTACCTCAAAGAGTGGAAATCCTAAAAGGGTTAAGAAAGATTCTTAGAGCACTATGAAATTAGGCCACTGGTTGCGCCACTGGTGGAGCTACCAGTGGACGGAGGACGTGATCGGGCATTGAAGTATGCAGAGCCAATTACACTAGATAACTGGTCTCGCCACCAAGAAATCGGTGGACGGCTGTTGGACGAGCTGAGCAACTGCTCTGGTAACCATTGGTGACGCGGGACACACTTGGGCCATTGTTCTTAACATAGCGCGTAGCATTTTACACTACGCCGCTGGTATCGCCACCAGTAGCAGGTTCAAGAGCTGTTTGATCATTGGCGCTCGGTCTGTAACTCATCTGACTGCAATATTTTGACACTGTTTAGTGTTGGTTGTTGCTTTTGATTCGAGAGAAAATAGCAAGTGACAATAAAGGTGATGGCGGAAATACAGAAAACCAGAGCAGAAGACAAAATGCAGGAATTAGGCAAAGTGATAGACAATAAAGTGAACACTGAGGATTTTATTTATCCAATTGAAAAATATCCTGCAATTTGGGACAGCACAATCGAAGACTATAGCAACAGAAACATTAAATTAAATGCGTGGAAATCAATTATAGAGTTATTCATAGAGTTATTCAGATTTTGAAGCAAGGAGAAGTATGCTTTCACTCACTGAAGACATTTTCTCATGAAAATATTAGTCTTATTTTGGTTACACCACTGATGGACAATTCGTGAGAGTGTGGTATTTCCACTAGTTGCGCCATCGGTGGTGCAACCAGTGGCGTAATATAATAGAGCACTTAACCTTCTACATTACAACTCCGTTTTCGGCATCACCTGATCAGATGATTTGTCTTCTATACATGATTCGATACAACATACAATATGTTATATATACTTCTGTTGCCAATGTAAATATTAGCAATACTAAATATCACATATCGTTGCTTATATGACGTACAGACGTAGGCGCTATAAGTGTGATTTTACAGGAGAGGCATTTAAAGAAATTTCAGTGAGAAATTGAACCGTTCTACACATACAGCTAAAAACTATAGCTTCAAATTAATTGCCCTGTGTAAATTATATATGATGGCTCTTTCCAAGACCTGTAGCGTGTTCATTTAATATGACGTCATCACGCTAGAAATTTGCCTTATATGGATATACGTCTGTTCGTCATATATGCAATCTAATACATTTGGCACTTACGTCTTAATTACTTATAACTTTATTAATACATGAATAAATGACTGGATTGTTTTTTTTTCATCCTAAACAAACTGGGAGCTTGTAAGAACGGGACATATAGATTTTGGCAAAGTAGGTTCTGATTCATTACGTTTAATAGGCTTCGGCGGGAAGTGAACCCGTATCCACGCTCTCAAAAACCGAGCGCACTTACTCCTTGGCCTCCCCGAGATCCATTAATACATGACTAAAGTTTCTTATTTTAACGTCGATTTTTATAAATGTTTTGAGTTTATTTATTTATATATTTATTAGGTACTCGTACAAATTGCCGACACAAAGGAATTTAAGAATGGTGTAAAATAAATTTGACATTGGTAACAAACTACAATAATAAATTTTGATTATGTAATCAAAGTACAAATTCAGTTGACAGTTTTTAAATAAGTGTATTACAAATTTTATTAATAGTTTTGAAAAATTATAAATGAAAATTATAATGCTGAAATATTGATCAAATGCCTTTGCCTTCCTTTATAAGTGGGGAAGATCTTCATAAAATTTTTGACAATTTTTTGTCACGGTTGATAGGTGTTAGTCCAGAGCACAGGTGCATTAAATCCTTGTATTTTTTGATCGATATTTGTGGATACATTAAGTTACGGCTGTGTGTGTGTTCCAGTGCACCCAATGTATTCCTTTTCAGCCATAGCTTCTCATAATGTTGACTGAGGTGACTTGTTTTTAATGAAAATAACTGATAAGTCCTCTTTGGTCACCATTACCTCCCGAACCATCATCCAATCCATTTTAATGCCAGAATCAAATTCTCTCGGAGATTTAAAACATATACTTTCCGAAATACTCTTATAGTCTTTAAAATCTTCAGCTTTCATGTACTAGAAATTGATTGAACTGTAGATGTACTTGAAACCGCCAATTCACCACAATTAGCAACATGTGCAAGCTTCTCATGTGGAGAAGGTCTGATCTCTAATTCTTTAGAAGAAACTGATGGGTCGTTTCTGCAGTTGTCAATGTTGGCAATATGCTTGAAGCACAAGAAATAATTACAAAGAGAATATTTTGATATTCACGTTTGCAGTTTAAGAATTCACACTCCTATATGTGCGGTAGGTCACTATCAGAATCATCACTATCAGGTAATTGAACACTTTCTTCTTCATCTTCAGAATAACCACCACGTTCGTTATTATTTTCATCTTCACACTGACTGTCACTTACGTTCTTATCTTCTGAGTTCTTCTTTTTCCAGTACGTTCGTTTGTGGAGTTTTCTTCGAAAACACTGAGAGGAACATATATAAATTCTAACTCGGATTGTCCTCACGCAGGATCCTGTGCTGAATATTCAATCACAGTTCCATAGTAATATATTTTTTTCTGGCAGCCAACTCCTTACATAATTCATTGTTATCAACAGTTTCAATATATTTGGATGATACTACATTCAAGGAGGTATCTTCCCACTTCACTAACAGATTTCATTATCCAGTAACCAGTAGAGAGAAACAAAGCTTGATTAATTCTTGACTGTCTCTGTTCGACTGTGTTTATGCTCTGCAGGGTTGCCACACTCGAGACTCGCGATGATGCCAAACACGGGTCTGAATTATGCTAGATTTTTGTAAATTATGCCAGATTTTCAAATTACCTTTCCTAACTAATTTTAAAGACCCACCCCTATTTATCTTCATTATTTTAATGAAGTGTATTAACTGTATTCATGTACAGCTAACATGATGCTGTTAGGAATGATAGTAAATGGCACTTTATAGGGGAGGATGGTCGAATTTCCGACATAGTCCTGAAGCATTTTGTTTTAGTGTATTACTAACTGTCCCCTGACAGTCATATCCCTCCCCTCCCAAGTTGTAAATTGAAATGGACAGAAACATTCCAGATAACCACACATTCAGGTTTCAGTTGACAGTAATAAAGCTATGCGTAAGTAAATGTGTTTTGCAGCCACGTTTGCTATTTTTGAACATTTGCGTTTGCTCTGAATTCAACAAAAAATTAGAACCGCAGAAATACTGACAGGTTTCATTGCTCCAACCATCGCTTCACCTAAAAGAAATAATTCCCGGCAGTCCTTGAACCATCTAAATTTTCGTTCTTTTTCTGTTCACCAGAGAGAAGAATGAAATTGTGCTAGATTTGGCCAGGATGCTGAAGTCAAGATGCTAGATGCTAAATGAATGTGGATTATGTTAGATCTAGCACCAAGATGCTAGATATGGCTTCACTAATGCTCTGACTACAAGTGTTCCCGGAATATTATTATTATTATTATTATTATTATTATTATTATTATTATTATTATTATTATTATTATTATTATTATTATTATTATTATTATTTTGTTTGTAGTAGTCGGCTTTACAAAGTCTTTAGTAACAGCCATTAAATGATACCGCATAAAAAGCGGCATTGTCACTGAAAAAAAAAAATCAGTCTTAATTGTATTTACTATATAGTGCCAGGGAACGTAACGACCAATTATATTACACATTGACGGAAAGACGTAAGCGACACAAATGGCGCTTAGGTCTTTACGTAAAACAACAAACAGTACAAGAGTGTCGCTTACGCCAGATGATAGACTAAGGTTTGAAGAGTTGAAATATCTCAATTTTTAAAAATTTGGCGCTTACGTCTCTACGTTATATAAGCGACGATATAGCGAATACAATTTAAAACAAGATCTCATCATCACTGTTCCAAATGTAAACAGTGTGCAACCGCATCTACTTAAGTCATCAAGTCTATTACACGTGATTACAACCTTCTTCTCAATGATTTGATTTTCTGTTCAAATCATCTCCTATAACTATATGTAAGCTTTGATTAATTCGGCTTCTTTCATACCTCCAACATTAATAGAAGCCCCATTTTCACTTTGTTCTTATTGTAAAAGTTGTACATATGTAAAAATACTTGGGTGTGCTTTTGTCAGTTTTCTGACGATAAAACTGTATTTTCTCCGCAGCTAGAGAATCGTGCGAAGTAATAAGGTCGATTGTATTCACAAATTCAGATATAATTGACCCTAAGCAATTTCAATTATTTTTCGTTTCCGTACAGTCATTTGGGTTGCGCGTAAACAGACCCTACATATGTAAATTACACTAAAGAAACATATTTAACCCACATATCCATATTAAAATATTTTTATTTCAACGATAAAACTGCCAGTTAGTTTAACTATCTTACATAGTACCTTTGTTAATCTATGGTCTTTGAGTTGGGAGGGAGTATAACATTACAATAGGCGCGTTCACAATTCACATCACTATGACTGCACCATGAATCAGAATAACAACATGGCTCAGTGAGAGAGAGTTCTTCTCTGTTGTATGGGGTCCCTAGTTCGATCCCAGCTCGCGCTAAGTGAACTTTGTGATGGACAAAAATCGTGTGCGTGGGTTTTTCTCGGGGTTCTCCAGTTTTCATCCCACTTTAATCACTTCTTTCATTTCTCATAGTCATCGTCTCCTTTAGCCTAACCGGCATAATCGTGGGCCGTAAAACTCAAAGATTTCATTTTTATTTTTCAGAATATGAACAATATTTAGGAAACCATTTCGCACTATAGATAATCATATATATAAATACCGACGGGTTATGGGAGCTTTAAAGTTAAACAAAAACAGAATTATAAATAAATGTACAGGAAGTCTATAACACTATGACGGTCGTCACACTAACCATCAATCGAAGAGTTTACGTAAACCTAACGTGGAGAAAATTTTGATATTGGCGTTTCTCTAAATAAAAATAAAATAAAAAATTTTAAAAAAATTAAAATAAAACAGGTAATATCTAAACGCTTCATAGCCTAGAAAACTGAAGAAATGAAAGGTGGAGCTACGCATGCTAACGTGGAAGGTAAAAGGTAAACAAACATAACAAAAGGGTCGATGAACGGAGTGTCTCTAATTTGGTCATGTTTTATAGATCAAAAACAACTCAGGCGGCAAACTTCAATAATTTCAAAGTGAAAGCCAAAACCTTTTTGGCAGCGAAAAGATTAATCCAGGGCATGATCTATTGACTAAACTACCGCATGATTATTGGTAATGCGTCTCTCCTATGGTTCGACATGGTAAAACACTAAAATGACCTCATGCGAGTTTCATAACGTCGCAAAATAAAACGTTTTGGAAAGAATTACCTTATTGTTAAGTTCTGCTAGGCATAAAAGTCCCTCTTAGGACTTGTACGACAGCCGAAACGATTCAATTAACACAGATCTTTGGTTTCACCGCAGGATTCTGATGTCTCAACACGTAGGTTCGACGAACCATAAATTCCAAGGTATCACTGTAACTTTGTTCCTTAGCTTCTAAATCGTTACAAGCATCAAACTAATGACTTTTTATTACTGTTTGAAGAGTTCTTCTTCACAAAAATCCTTAAGTTGTTCAAATGAAAAAGTGGAATGACGTGTTCTAAGCTCTCTCTCAGTTAAATTCAAAATTAATACGGTAGTTAATGTATCTTGTAAAGGCTGACACAGACACTCGTATAAATGACACACGAAATACATTACTCGAATATAAGTGATACATAAAGGTTGTCCGGGAATAACACTATTGAACTGTTATTGCAAGAAATGTAGTTTAACTCCCTACTTGCTTCCCAACGATGCAAGATTGATACCGAATATTATGTGCCTTCTGTGAAGACGCTAGCTTTAATTTCTTGAAAGGATTTCTGATTCGATCCATGACGAAGTAAGTTTGTGGTGGACGACATCGTGACAGAGGGTTTTTTTTTTTCAGGATACTCCAGTTTGATTCCACATTATCATCCCACCAATTCCTCCATCATCATCATCCACTTGCCTAAAATCATCCGTCTTCCTTAGCATAATATGTATAATTGTGGGACGCTGTTCGATGGGGAGCGGCAGGGTTGGATTAACCCATCTGGAAGCCTGTGGCTACAAAAAATGTATGGCCCCTTCTGACGTCACCTAATACATTTTTGTGAAAGTACAGTAGAAAAGTTAATTGAATATGTTTCATATTTTTGGTCATATTTTATTTTATGATGATGATTCTATCTTCATGATTCTTTTTCAATGACCAGTTGAGATTTTCATCAAACTTGAGGCCCTTATCCACTGGAGGCCCGGGGCTATAGTCCTCCTAAGACCCTCCTTAATCCGGCCCCCGGAACGATCAGAAAACGGAGTGGTAGACAAATTCTGGGGTCAGATATTTCTTTGTATTCCCAAAACAGTTTTATGTTTCTTGACCTACATTACAATACATGTTTGGGAGGGGGGGCCTTTTTTCTCTTGGCTTCTCTGCAGGGGCGTCATTTAGGGAAGCAGGGAGAGGCAATTCCCCCTCCCTAAGTTTGAGATTTCTATAGATTTTATCAATAAAATAGTAGTAAATCAGTGAAATATGCAAAATTTTACTTATATCAAGGGGTTTTGTCCCCCCCAAGCAAAATCTGAAATGACGCTTCTGCTTCTCTGGCGTCACCACTGTGTCCTCAGCGGAAATCGAAGCCAGTACAAAGCCACGCGCGCTAACCAATTGGACACAAGAAAAATCATCTTTCTAGCATACCTAATAATGCTTGTTCCTGGTCAAGTATTTGAGTAACAAGACAAAGTAACAAGGACGAAAACAAAAACAAAAAACAATCAACAAAGAACAATCGTGGTCTTCTTTAACAATTGCGTAGAAGATGAACTTCTTGAGAATAGTTGGTTCCTTCAGTTGACAAATGGGCTTTGTTGACAAGTAATCACAAGTCCTCTTTCAATTGCTGTTTTTCAATTTCCTTTCTTTGTCTTTCTAAACAATGAACGCTGCTTCTTTGTCGCATTTTCTCTTGTCCAACATACAACGGAAAAACAAGTTGCGTTCAAAAAGAACGAAGAAGAAGTCCATCAGTTCTAGGAACCCTTTGATTGCAACAATTCAAATAAAAAGTGCTATAAATATACATTGGAAGTGACAATGGTAGAGCCATTTATGACGAAAAGAATTTTCTACTTAGAATTGTTCAGTCGTGAGTAGTGAACACATTTCTTTAAAGACTCCTTGAAATTTCAAATTTATAAGCTTTATGGTCTGTTGCAATTTGCTTCTGTAAATAAAGGTGCACGAAGATGTCATAGTGTAGCAAATCCTTCATCTGATAAATGCAACTCTGTAGCTGGGTAGCAACAAAACTACAATACAACATATTACCTATACAGGGTGATTTAAAACAACACCGACAGCATTTGGGACATGATTCATGACACCAAGATAAGACAAAAACTATAGATCAATCTGCGTGCAGAAATCAGTCATTTCGGAGTTGTAGGTTGCCGAAAACATGAAAAAAAAAAAAAAAAAAAAGAACCTTATAAAGCTCCATAGGTAAAATACTATGGGACCTACCGTAGTCGGATCAAGTCTTCACTTAGGAACTAATATGTGCGCTATCCAAATATACATGTTGCAGAATCCTGCGGTACTTTCGCAACAACTTTTATAGAGGTAGTTGGTGAGTACTTCAAATTATATACCCGTAGCCAAACTCTCTCTATAAAAATTGTTGCGGAAGTAACGCATGATTCTAAAACATGCATATTTGGATAGGGCACATACTAGTTTCTAAGTGAAGTCTTGACCCGGCTACAATAGATCCTATAGTCTTGGAGCTATGGACCACTAAAGTTCATTTTTTTTGATATTTTTGGCAGCGTATAACTCCGAAAAGAAGCATTTATGCACTCAGGTTTGCCTATACTTTTTGTCTTATCTTGGTGTCAGGAATCATCTCCCAAACGTTGGCAGCGTTGTTTTGAAACACTCTGTATATAATACTAATGACATTTTTGTCTTGACGCTAGTAAGACGGTAATACACTGTATGGTTAAAGATATGGAGCCCGAAATAACTCTGAAAGTTTAATTTTGATTTAACTATAAAATTGACGAAAGATGAGACTTACAACAGTCCATAGAAGACATCGAGCTGAACAAAATGACATATTTGCGGATAAATTCTCATGCGTCGTTTTTGAGAAAATCGAATTTTTATGCATTAAAATACATTGTTCCAACCAAATAATAATTTATAAATAGTTTCTTTCTACTCTGTTGGAACAGCTTATTTACTTACTTATGCACTGTAATGAGTTAAAAAAAATACAGTTAAGTAGCAGACAATATGTATGTTAATTATCTTCTCCCCAACGGTGACACACACACAAACTACCTAGAATGTTGTCAAGCAATGAATAAGTTAATTAAAATATCCAAAGTTGCCCTTCTTATTGGAAATCGATTGATTTTTTTTTATTTGTATTACGTAATAGTTACTTGGGAACAGATGGTGAAAATAACAGCGTGAAATCCATTAAACGTTTTTAATAAATAAAACCAAAAGAAAGGGGAAAAAAGAACACACAGAGAGATCGGAAGTCAATATTAATAACAAGACATGGAAAATAAAAAAAAAAATCAAAGAAACCAATTTCCTTGCGGCTTCAAACATATGTGATAACAAATTGGGAGCATAAGTGCTTTTATTTTTATTTTTCAATCGTTTTCACACTTCATAGAAACAAACTCCACACAATACATCGCCGTTGGGTCCTCTGCTAACCAGTTTGAAAAGAATATTTATATATTGGGAGAAATCATTTGAAGTTATTCTCCTCCCATCTGCTCCACCGATTCGCTGTCTTTTTGAAAAGTTATGACAAGGTAAGTCCCCCCGAAAGCGATTTTTGCAGGCTGTTAAAAACCATCTAATTACATCACGCAAAGCTCAATATAACTTGTGTCTGCCTTTAGCACTGCTCTTATATATTGTATCTCAATACGCTTTTAATCAAGTAAGGCTTTACTTTACTCACACAGACACATATGCTGTTGAGGAAAAGGGGGGTTAAGGTGGAGAACAGAGCGAAAGCATTTTGTAATTAAGATGTTAAGTCTCACGCACAACAATCAGACTAATCCTCTGCAAGAATAGTTAGTCAGAACAATAAAAAGACAAGTACGTCTGGATCCTTATTTCAACCATCAAGAGATTTACGCATAATTACAAACGAACATTCATTTAAGAAATGTCATTCCAATCACGATAAGAAGTAATGAAATAGTGTAATACATTTTAAATTTAACACTAAGGTAAAATATTGAAGTAAACGTAAGCCTCAACTCGATTTAAGAGAGAACTCATTCGTGGCTAAGCGGTTAGCGTACACGCCTTTGGTGTGGGAGACCCGGCTTTGATTCCCGGCAAAGAGCTCATGAGGTTTGGATTCCACGTTAATCAGTAGATCCACGTCTTATAGACCTATAGTTTCGCTGCTGAACGGGGCGTTAAATTCAATTTAAGTAACTGAGGTTGAGATCTCGACAGAGCCCCTAAGCAGGCTAAGCCAAGAGGAAAGGAATAGCCAAGAGTCCCGAAGTAGGCTAAGTAACTGAGGTTGGGATCTCGACAGAGCCCCTAAGCAGGCTAAGCCAAAAGGAAAGGAATAGCCAAGAGTCCCGAAGCAGGCTAAGTAACTGAGGTTGGGATCTCGACAGAGCCCCTAAGCAGGATAAGCCAAGAGGAAAGGAATAGCCAAGAGTCCCGAAGTAGGCTAAGTAACTGAGGTTGGGATCTCGACAGAGCCCCTAAGCAGGCTAAGCCAAAAGGAAAGGAATAGCCAAGAGTCCCGAAGTAGGCTAAGTAACTGAGGTTGGGATCTCGACAGAGCCCCTAAGCAGGCTAAGCCGTAAGCCAAGAGGAAAGGAATAGCCAAGAGTCCCGAAGCAGGCTAGGCAACTGAGGTTGGGATCTTGACAGAGCCCCTAAGCAGGCTAAGCCAAGAGGAAAGGAATAGCCAAGAGTCCCGAAGCAGGCTAAGTAACTGAGGTTGGGATCTCGACAGAGCCCCTAAGCAGGCTAAGCCAAAAGGAAAGGAATAGCCAAGAGTCCCGAAGCAGGCTAAGTAACTGAGGTTGGGATCTCGACAGAGCCCCTAAGCAGGCTAAGCCAAGAGGAAAGGAATAGCCAAGAGTCCCGAAGCAGGCTAAGTAACTGAGGTTGGGATCTCGACAGAGCCCCTAAGCAGGCTAAGCCAAGAGGAAAGGAATAGCCAAGAGTCCCGAAGCAGGCTAAGTAACTGAGGTTGGGATCTCGACAGAGCCCCTAAGCAGGCTAAGCCAAAAGGAAAGGAATAGCCAAGAGTCCCGAAGCAGGCTAAGTAACTGAGGTTGGGATCTCGACAGAGCCCCTAAGCAGGCTAAGCCAAAAGGAAAGGAATAGCCAAGAGTCCCGAAGCAGGCTAAGTAACTGAGGTTGGGATCTCGACAGAGCCCCTAAGCAGGATAAGCCAAGAGGAAAGGAATAGCCAAGAGTCCCGAAGTAGGCTAAGTAACTGAGGTTGGGATCTCGACAGAGCCCCTAAGCAGGCTAAGCCAAGAGGAAAGGAATAGCCAAGAGTCCCGAAGTAGGCTAAGTAACTGAGGTTGGGATCTCGACAGAGCCCCTAAGCAGGCTAAGCCAAGAGGAAAGGAATAGCCAAGAGTCCCGAAGCAGGCTAAGTAACTGAGGTTGGGATCTCGACAGAGCCCCTAAGCAGGCTAAGCCAAAAGGAAAGGAATAGCCAAGAGTCCCGAAGCAGGCTAAGTAACTGAGGTTGGGATCTCGACAGAGCCCCTAAGCAGGCTAAGCCAAAAGGAAAGGAATAGCCAAGAGTCCCGAAGCAGGCTAAGCCAAAAGGAAAGGAATAGCCAAGAGTCCCGAAGCAGGCTAAGTAACTGAGGTTGGGATCTCGACAGAGCCCCTAAGCAGGCTAAGCCAAGAGGAAAGGAATAGCCAAGAGTCCCGAAGTAGGCTAAGTAACTGAGGTTGGGATCTCGACAGAGCCCCTAAGCAGGCTAAGCCAAGAGGAAAGGAATAGCCAAGAGTCCCGAAGCAGGCTAAGTAACTGAGGTTGGGATCTCGACAGAGCCCCTAAGCAGGCTAAGCCAAAAGGAAAGGAATAGCCAAGAGTCCCGAAGCAGGCTAAGTAACTGAGGTTGGGATCTCGACAGAGCCCCTAAGCAGGCTAAGCCAAGAGGAAAGGAATAACCAAGAGTTCCGAAGCAGATTAAAGGCTTTGAGGTTGAGTTCTAGTGCTCCAGGCAAGCAAGAGGAGTGAGACCAGAAGACTGGTGCCTGTCTGCTGGTTGCTGTCTAATATTTGGGCGTTCCGGCGGCTGCGACGCTACTGCTGTCATGTCGTCATATGGCTTGTAGAAGGTGCAGGTGGTCCGTCGTCTGATTCTTGTAGTAATCTCACGTGGTGTGTAATATTCCGACGTAAATACATGTGGTGATGTTTACAAACAGGAGAATATGACATTTTGTACACAGAAGCCTATGGTACATTGCATATATATGCCTTATATTAACTACGCTACAGTGACTATATTCAATTAAGGTTTGTCACAACACATCTATAGAGAAGTATGCTATCTTTTATCTTATCTTTTCTTTTTAATTATACAACTATTTGATCTTGTGAACATATTATGTGAAACAGAGAGCGCTCGCAGCTATGGTTAATGTTCCCGCCTTTGGCGTGGGAGACTCTATTCAATTTCCGTTTGAGCTCATGTAGATATGATTCGTATCCTATGTTAAGCTGTTGGTTCACATTCCATATACCCTGCGTCGTCTAAAGGGTCCCTAAACTTCAAACCAACCAATCCTCTTTTTGCTTCCTAAATATGCAAGCCAAATTATTATTTTGGTGTTTTGCATGGCCATGGCGAGCCAAAATGGCTTCCCTGTTGATCATCATCATCACAGATATTCTGCCATTATTGGCAGGTCACTTGCAGTAATTTCCATGCTCCATGGTCTTCCGGTAAACTTTTCGTCTTCACGTACTACTTTTCTCTTTTGATATCGTCCATTAATTCTACTGTTCTTCTTGCCCTTCCTTTCTTTCCTGCCACCATACACTCTAGTACGTTCCTCGTGACTTACACAATGTCCCAACTGTAAGGAAAAAACCCGGAGATAAGTCCATAATTTTGTTTCTGTATACAGATAGTCCTCGACTTACTCTTTTGCGATTATTTTCTATTATCTGAACTCAATCTACACTCCAAAATTCGTACTTGAATGACGTAACGGCCAAGAGGGCTACAAGGGTTTTTAAAAGCATTCCACAAAAGAACTTCCATTTATTCTTCTATGCAGTGACAGCCAATACGCAAAAATGTGTGTATGGAGGAGTGTGTACTTTGAATGAATAAAGATAAGAAACTTTCATATATTCACACGTATCATGATTGATCGTTTTGCCAACAAGTTGATACAAAAAGTCGCTAAATAGGAGATGAAATTACTCCAATTTTGGGTGGAAAGTTGCTAAAAATATGTTTCGTGGAATTTTGCCTCTTTCGTGTATATATATGAAATGAAATGAAATCTTTGAGTTTTACGTCCCACTGTTATGCCGGTTAGGCTAAAGAAGACGGTGATTATGAGAAATGAGTGAAATGGTGAAATGAAGATATATATATATATATATATATATATATATATATATATATATATATAGATAGATAGATAGATAGATAGATATATATATAGATAGATAGATAGATAGATAGATAGATAGATAGATAGATAGATAGATATGTGTGTGTGTGTATAAGATACGTGATCAATACAAGGCATAGTACTATATACGCTAAAAGAACGTATATGGAAGACTCATATATATCTAACAATAATTTCACTTTTATATATTTTTAACTTTATGACCAATTCTGCTTCAACGAAATCAAAAATGAGTTTAGAAAAACGAACAAAAGGTCTAGAAATCTGAAGGTCTAGAAAAAAATCTTACTTCACTTCTGCTCACGCTTCTACAGATAATTTGTTTGCTATCGTTAATGTATTATTTGTGCCTCTAAACGGAAGCTCTGTAAACTAAAGGACATTAAAATCTGGAGTTGGTCCTCATTAGAAGCTAAGAGATAACAACAATCAAAGCGGGAATATAGAAATAAATGTTATGTTTATGTACTTTCCCAGCTCGTCAACACCTGCACTTACCCAAATAAGCAGCAGGAAAATAAATATATATTTGAACTCATTCGAGCTAATAGTACTTATTTTATGATGTTGTTCGCAGCACAAAAATCGTTAGATTTGTAAGTTGCCAACTTGTCATTCCAAAATCAGCAAAAAAGTCGCTAATCGTAAAAATTATTTTCGTCGCTATCCTGGAATGCGAATCCCCTAGCTTTAGCGACTTTTTCCCCAAATTGGCAACTATGTGCTTGGTGTTGGATTTCTGCGCTGTATACACACACCTTGTTTCAGCAAAATTTAATATGAATTTCTTGGCAATTTCTAGATGACATCATAAACAAAATATGGCGAACAGAGTGACGATATTTGTATTAAGCGGAATGGCGCCAAACACGTACGGATTTAGAAAAACTCAAAGTAAAAAAGATTATAGAACAAGTCTCAAAACCCTTAAATTCTGACTCAAGTTGATATGTTCTTTGTATGCCTGAGAAGACATCTAGGAACTGGCATTAGAAAATAAAATTAATGATTCAATGAGAAGGAATAGGCAAGGTATTTTTCCAAAAATCCATTCGTGCGTTTTTTTTTTTTTTTTTTGTTTTTTGTTTGTTTTTAATTGCTAGAGGTTAGGGAAATGGGTATAATTGAGACGGAATAATCGATGCTACTGTCGAACATCTCCCCCAAATTTGCAAAATTTTGGAAGAATTTTGTTGTTTAAAAAAAAAAAGTGCTACCGCACTGAAGTTGTGCACGTTGCTAGGGCCGGATTTCCCAATAGGCCCGGTAGGCCCGGACCTATAGGCGCAAGCTCCCAGGGGGCGCACGGCCGAGAGAAAAAAATTAAAAAAAAATATCTAGAAATAAAAATAAATAGCCATAACTTAGCATTTTTTGAATTGATTTAAAAAATCAGGCTAATAAAGAATTCTGATTTTGAAGTTCATTGGAACAAATAATTGTTGGTAAAAACTATTTTTCAACATTATGCATCAACTTCGTTACAACATTGATCTCAAACACGGGAGAACTGGCTGTTTTTTTTTT
Source organism: Thermobia domestica (assembly GCF_964235325.1). NCBI lineage: Eukaryota > Metazoa > Arthropoda > Insecta > Zygentoma > Lepismatidae > Thermobia > Thermobia domestica. Next base: position 5,821,086 of record NC_137465.1, on the reverse strand, counting down.
TTTTTACTTATTTATTTTTTTACTACAGTTTTTTATTTATTTGCCCAAATGGCTAAATTGAACAAAACCAAAGTTATTCACCAATCTTTTGTTAATATATTAACGGTATTTTGTTAAGCCCAGAACCAAGTAAATTCCTCAAAAAACTTGCAATGATAAAATTGCATCGTGGAGTGGTGTTTAAGCAATTAACATATAGGCCTGATATATTTTTTTAATAAAGGTTTTTAGGAAAGTAACTTTAACCAGACTAGGGGGCGGAAAAAATTATTGGGCTTAGGGGCGCCAAAATGCTAAATCCGGCCCTGTTGCTATGACTAACAGTAAGAATACATAATTTCAAGGAGTTTATGTAATGTAATTTCAAGGAGTTTATGTAATGTAATTTCAAGGAGTTTATGTAACAGTAAGAATACATAATTTCAAGGAGTTTAGTAGAGATGTAATTTTATAAGTAGAGACCGGATGTTAGGCAAAATGCCTATTCTTTAATATTAAAGATATGATCAAAAGTAACGTTTTAAAGTTTATATGGGGGGTTATAGTTTCGATTTAAGCCAATTTTATTTTGCCTATTTTGCCTATTTCGCTCCTTACTGCCTAAATAATTCTTTAGTGCCTAATGTTGCCTATTCCGCCCATTTTCTTCAAAATAAGCCTTTATTGGGAAAATATACAATGTAAATAACACACACATATATACAGTATATATTATATATATATATATATATATATATATATATATATATATATATATATATATATATATATATATATATATATATATATATATATATATATATATATAATGCATATCAAACTTCGCTTTTATATGTACAGTGAAAGAAGATAGTAACGAACAAGTATGTTTCTATATTCTTTGAATATTATCTATGACTTTAATCTATTTTTTAATTGTATTGAATATTTGTCTTCATTGTTTTGAGTTACATTTTAGTGCCTATTTTATTGCCTATTTTTTAAATTTTAAGTGCCTATTTGCCTGCCTATTTTCCAGATTTTTAATGCCTAAACATCCGGTCTCTATTTATAAGCAATAAACAAATATAAGATTTTTTTAAGTTGGTAGTTCTTTCGGTTGGTAGATCACAATGGGATTTTTAAAACGGTACGCTAGCTCAGAAGCTTCATTTGTTTGACGACCACTGTTTTACAAAATGAAAGCGAGTGGAGTTTCCACATACTCCTTTTTTCACGTCCGATTCTATTCTCTCATATGCTAATTTTATTTCTCTGTACTTTTAGTTTCAAGCTGTCGGTAGGAGAGAAGAAACTATGGAATTCATTAAAATAATAAGGTTCTGAGACAAGGGCGCACATCAGGGGGGGCAAGGTGGGACGCTTGCCCACCTTCAGAGGAAATTGTTCTTAGGAAGACTGAAAACCCAATAGTTTTTTTTAGAATAGTTACCGTAAAATTTGAGACCACATTTGAAATGCCGCTTATATTTGCCCCCTCTTGGAAACCACAACATGGGCGCCCTTGTTCTGAGATACCAATGAATTTACACGTTTCATGGCCCCTATATCGAAAGAGTGACTTTTAGATGCCTTTCCACTTGTTCATCTGATTGTTCGTTCTTCCCGATGTATCTACACTCGCCTGCAGGCCATAACGTTCAACGGATCCAAACCGAATTTTAAACTTAAGGATTTTCTAAGATTTTCTAGAGGTTATGAGATAGCTTTTCGAATTTTCCTCCCACCCGTAAAAGTAGGGATAGTTTATTGGAGGCTGAAAACCAAAATTTGAAATTTTTCTCTGCAACAGCTCTAACGATTTTATTTATAGAGCTTATTTCATAATTCAATACTCTATTAACAACCTTTAATACGTCATACGTCATTTTTCTAGAAAAAATCCGAAAGTTCTATTTTCTCTTCTTTGTAGAAGATTGTCTCAAAAACAGCTCAGGCAATTTTGTTAATAGAGTCTAGCAAAAAGATCTCCCGTATTTCGAGAAGGTGCTGTGTGAATTGTAGTGAGGATATGGCGTCAGGGGAGGGGGGGGGGTACCGATCGATAGCGGTATACCTGCCATTTTTAGTAGTGCAATGGCGTGGCGCGGTGAGTATCGTGCATATTCGTAATGGTTGTTCTGTGATTACTACTCAGCGTTCCGTGAAAAAAATCGCCTGGTTGACCTATTTAAGAGCTGAATGCTTTGGAGATTGCTGGATGGACGCTCTCACGCGCGCCTCATTTTCCGGCGTTGTTACGGTCCGAGATTGGCCAGGCGATTTTTTTCTCACTGCAAAATCTGTTGCTCTTAAGCTTGATACCCTTGATACCCAAACTTGAATAGTTTTCTATCCGGAACACAATCATTCCGGCTAAGTCCGAGCCGAATGCGAAATGCTCACAGTAATCACAGAACCATCATTACGAATATATTCCTCCACAACAAAGACACGATACTCATTATGCCACGCCATTCCTATTACTAAGAATGGCACGTATACCGCTATTCATTGATATCCCCTGTACCGTATCCCCATCACAACTTACACAGCGCACTCTCCAAATACTGGAGGTCTTTTTTGCCAGACCTTGTATTTCATGAACAAATATTTCATTAACAGACATACGGTGTAAATCATTTCTCCTTTTAATAAAATCCACAATGTTATTTTACTCCTCGGGTGTTTGTTTAGATGAATTTTCAACAAACAACTAAAATGATTTTGCTCGTATTTCATAAATAAGTACGTGAATTTCATTATCTTGTAATGAGACGTAAGCCATTGTCCCTGAAAAATTCCAAAGACGTTAGTTTATTCTTGGAGATGAGATTTTTTTGAATGATTTTCTCAAAAATTTCTTTGACTATTTTGTTTATATTTCGTAAGTAGCTATATTTCATTAACAATGTTAGAACATGGCGTAAAGCAGTTTACTTTGCAAAGGCGAAGGGGTAGTTCTTACAAATAATAAACTATCTTTATGGCCTGGAACCCGGCGGTTCAATGGCGCGTTCATAAAAGCTCTCCATCGACTTCTGTTCTTAGCCAACTGGATCCAATTTCTACTTTTTATTCCTATTTCTGCAAGATCCATCTTAATATTCCCATCTGCGCCTAGATTTCGCGCATCTCATTGTTTTAAGGCATTATCGACGTGAAAGCTCGTGGGCAGGAGTTTTCCTACTCGGACGTTATTAGGGGATTCATTTAAACCCAGCATAATTACTCTAACTAGGTCTTTCGGTATTCCAAATTCCGCAATGTTTCCCTCCTAATCGAGACGTAGGCCTCCTAAAATCAATAAATAATGTACCGGGACATTGTATTCCCATTTCTTTTCGAGTATTTGAATATCTGATTTATAGTTGAACGATTTCGCCTAAATCTGCACTGATAATCTCCAATAATTTCATCTGCGTATGGGACCAATGTTGCTAATAGAATTTTTGAGAGGACTTTATAGGGTGTTGACAGAAGAGAAATGCATCAACAATTTTTACAATCAGTTTTGTAGCCTTTCTTGTGAATTGAAACAATGATTGTTTCAACTCTTGTGGTGAATTTTATTCAACTGATTTTCTCAGTTATTCAGCTGGTTTTGTTCATAGTATATGTGAAACAACTGTGTAATACTCTTCTGAAAAAAACAAAGGATTGTGTACTCTTGGAAGAAGTTTTTTTTTAAAAAATAGTTTTATCAAAAACAGCTCAAGGCATTTTGTTCAAATTTCATAAATAAATATTTCACTAACTGGCGTTAACCACTTCTAAGGAGTTTCTTTCGAAGATATCCACAACAGACAGTTTATTTTGGGGGGCAAGTTCTGTCATCTGAGCTCCCGCCGGAAATAGAACTCAGCTCTCCCACGCCAAAGGTATGAGGGTCTTTTCAGGTGCCTTTGGCATGGAAGATCCGAATTCGATTCCCGGTCGGAGCTATGTGGTTCGGATCCCTTGTTAAACTGTAGGTCCATGACTCATGTAGCCTCACTGTTGAAAAGGACTCAAAACTCAAAAAATCTAAATCTAAATCTTGTTTTCAAACGGTTTCATCAAAAACTTCTCAGCCGATTTTGTTTACCTATATTTTATAAACAAGACTATAATGTGTAATTTCTTCTGAAAATATACACAAGTAGTAGTATTCTTGAGGTGAGGTTTTCAGAAAATCTTCTAAAACAATTTCTCAGTCAACTTTGTTCATATTTTATAAATAAACACAATAACAACACTAAAATATGGTTCATGCCATTTCAAGTGAAAAATCAGCAGTAGTTGTAGAAGTAGTTTGTTCGAAGTTTTCTAAAAACGCCTATTACGAAGTTGTTAGTATTTCGCAAACAAAAGTTTTACTAATAACTTCAGGCTTGCAGTAAATTTTAAGGATATTAAGGAAATATTGACGGGATTTACGTTGATTTTCTATATGATGTGGCTGTCATGAGATAATATTTGAGTCGTTTGAGTACCGCTCAAAGAATCTAGAAAAGTCATACAGGAAGTCCTCTTACTGAGACATAAGTGATAACATGTAGAAAATTTTATGGGTAACTGTTCATAAATGTTATTTATGCAGTATCATCTACTTTTAACGTTAGGCTTATATTTTTAGGCCTAACAACACCTAAACTTTATCCCATATAAATAATATGTAACAAATAATTTAACATCCATTAGCATGTAGCAGACATGCACTTAAATACCATTTTGAATTCCCACATAAACTGATATAAATTATAACGCATATATAAAATTTAGATGTAAGAACCAATACATTTTATAACGCTGTAAAATCTATCAAAAACACATAATTCTTTTTCTTTTTTTAAACAATAATTTTACATTGCGATAAGCTGGCACCAATTACTGCAATATATTCCAACAATAAGGACAGGTATTTCTATTTCTAAGGAACAAAATGTAACTGGGCCTAGAACCTGTTGTGTTGAATAAATAAATAAATAAATAAATAAATAAATAAATAAGTGGGCATGGGATTTCACAGGATCTTCATGGGACGTCTACTGATAAAAGGACTCTCATGAACATCCCATACTCTTGGAACCAATATCCATAAGACGCTCAAGGGACGTCTCACCGTTTTGAAAACTATTTCTTGTTTTGACTTGACAGGAGCAGAGGTGGAAATGGAATTCCAGAACTTTCCATCCCTAGATAGGGGACGAGAAACTTCTCGTATGGTAGGTAACACTAGTCATGACCCCTTCCATTATAATTAACCCTCCAAATATCAAGACGTAAAGTCAAGAAGACAAAGATAATAACATGGAATGGTGTGTAAGTTTATTTAACTGCTTGAAAATACTCTTCCAGGAATATGTTTATTTTAAATTAAATTCACTTCTAGAGTAAGCTATAGTACATTATAACTCGTCATGTGTATAAAAGTGTAAATATATGCGAGTTGGCAATTGGTATGAACTTACTACAACTTTCTACTTATTTTGCAACAAATCAACCACTTATGATAACGGTACCCAAATACTCGATCATCCTGTATATAACAAGCACAATCGCAGTCCGTGATGATTTTAGGGGCTGGTCCATGAGAACCCCTCGAGCTATGAAATCCCTCGGGGTAAATCTTCGATGCTCAATAAGGTTTACCACTATTTTTGCAGTAATACATTAACCCTGTGCGTATTGAAATTTCCTCCCGCTAGAAGTCGCCTGAATGGCATCGTTTATAGCCGACTTGGCTAAACACAATCATACCATGTTTGCTATTGCTATTAGCCATTCGCTTAGAAAAGGAACGTGCAGTCAGAGGCTTTAGCACGAACCACAGAAGATGGAAATCTATCCCATCTATTCACAAATTAGAAAGTGTTCTAGGGAGGTTGCAGAGGAGAGAGATGCCTGATTAATAATGTTGATGATTCCAAAAGTGCCTGTGGGAAGACGCCTGCTTCCACAACAAGGGACGTTGGCTTGATATCATCTGAATGAAAAATCATCGTGCCTCGAACAACAAAGAAAAACAGCAGGTGATGTCCTTCAAGAATCACAGTGGCACCACCTTACGGATCTTCTGGGAAATGTTCTCCTCTGCTTATGTCGCGCGGCGTTCTTCTTATGTTTTATTTTTATTGTCTACAGGGAGATTCTCATTAAAAAGCCTGCTGATGTCAGCCTCCTTGGATTGCGACGAACTAATTTGAAACCGGTCTTGGGACGGAGGATGCCATTTGTTCATTAGCTGCTCTCTCTGTGCGACAGTCGAGGACCTCCCTCAGGGGGCGGGAACGCCTGTGAGTTGTGGATCCATACTCAACCCGTAGGGCGGATTCCATTCGCCCTGTGGTTTATTAATCTGCCCCCAGGAATTGTGGGTGCTTTGTCTCCCACCTGAAGACCCTCTCCCCTTTCAACTCACCAGGTAATGTGTTTCTCAAAGACAAATGAGTTGCGCCTTGAACAATGGTTGCAGTGTTGATTAAAGCACTCAGGTTCCATTGTTTTATTTATATATATAATATCATTCCCATTACACGAATACCTATAGCCTTCAACATTGGGTTGAAAAATTGCTTTCCTCAATTCGCTGGATATTTTCTTAAAGTAATAAAATAATCTTTATTTATTAATTTTTAAAAATGTGTCTAGTTGACCAAAAAAAAAAAAAAAAAAAAAAGTGGATTTTACATTGAAAATTGAATCAATATCCATAATGTATCTTCCAAGTTTAACTATAGTGCAGAAAACCTGGGTTCGATTCTTGTTGGGAGTTCATTTGGTTTGGATCTTTCGTTAGCTATAGGTCCACGTCCAATATAGCTTTGGAGCTCAAAAAGATAATTTAAAAAGTCTAGTTTCATTGTGAAGCAGAAAAGAGGCCCAATTTATTTATTTATTTTTATTTTTGGCCCATTAGTTCTGTGAGAGGAGGCGACAGAGTTATTTCTCTTTACTTGACTGCTGTGTGTAGCTTAACGTTCCATGCTGCACCAAGTTTAAGAGAGACTGTCACAATGATTATTAGATATAAGATTTTTATGCAAATGCATATTTTGTTTACTTACATGCATCTCTGTTAAACTTCGTAGGCGTTTCTAACAACGATAATACATATCAAATTTGAAGTTTTCTAGTCCATATAAATGCATATTTCAAAGTTTAGAGCATATATTAGACCTTAGGAGCATATTCAGCATGTCCTATACCGCTCAAAGAATCGAGAAAAGTCCCACAGGAAATCCTGTTACTGAGACATAAGGACAAATATTTCTATTTCTAAGGAACAACACTGTAACTGGACATAGAGCCTGTTGTGTTGAATAAGTAAATAAATAAATAAATAAGCAGGGATGGGGTTTCACAGGATCTTCATGGAACATCTACTGGTAAAAGGGCTCTCATGAACATCCCAAACTCATGTATGTTTGATAGTTCTAGTTTGTATTTTCAAATGCATTTATATGTCTATGCAGCAGAACGGCTTTTTTCATATGAGAATGGAAGAATGCCTAGTTTATGGAGGACCAGTAATATTAGCAACTGATCGGTAGAGCACAGACAATTGCCAAGACGTTAAGAGAAATCGGATCATGGTAAAGACATTGTAATATCGTGTCGACAAGAATTCAGAAACAAGAGACGACGGATGCTGCTCAGTGAATGCTTAAATGTAGCTGACAAAATTCAGCACGAGCTTCAGTCAGTTCCTGGTAAATTCGGACGCTCTAGGGAAAAGAAACGACCAATGATATTGCAAGAAACTGACTATAAAACAATTGAAGCCATGGGGAAATACAGTATCTTCAAGGATTAAATTTCAACTTGCTACAAAATATAGGTACTAAACTTGTTCCACTATAAATATTGCCCACTAACATCTATTGATGTTAACAGATCATTTTCAGGCTACAAATGTCACAAACGGACTCCAAAAAATGAAGAGAACCATCTTGTGATATAATGTAAATCTAATTATGGGAAGGAGTAAATCCTTTAAAACGTTTTTTTTTTTTTTTCGTAAAGTGAAAACGGGTAGTAAAGTGAGGCTCGTGTTATTTCGTGTAAAGTAAATGGACTCCAAAATACAAATATGAAGAAAAACTAGAAATCTGTTCTCATATCACTGTGTTTATTTTAATCTCATAATTTGTGTATTTTAAAAAATTAGGAGTATATAAATTGTAACTGTCATAAAAAGTAAATTCTGAAGAGAAATTTCTGAAAGCTAAAGTACTGTTTCGATGTTATATTTCACCTACATACTTTGTTACAACTTTGCTGCATGTTTGAAAATTCATTGTAGTGCATATTTTAACACACTTAACAGTATGGTTGCAGGCATATTTCATGAATTTTCAGTGCATAAAAATCCGATGTCTTATGATTATAAATTAAATAGTATAATGGAGGGAAACGGAAGAACCTTGAGAAAACTCACGCGTAAGGTGTTAGTTCACTACAAAGCCATTTGGGGGGAACTCGGATTGAATCAGATACCCCAAGCACCAGAAAGATGAGCGTGTACGCTCTGCAAATGACCCACCGCTACCCCGCTCTGTTATTGTAGAGGTTTCTGTCCATATTGAATTGACAACGATTCCTTTCATCGCTGAAAGAGACCTCGACTTAGTCGTTTCTTGTTTTCAGAAATGCAGGTGTTTTGATTGAACATTTTATTTATTGTGTTGGGCTGACTGTTCAGATATTCCATTTTTTTAAAATATATATGTTAATGGAAGTACGAGCTGGTTGTTTCTTCAGCAAGCAGACATATTTTATGTTCACTCGATATAATTACATTTTCAATTCGTAATCCATTTCCAGTTTTTGGAAGCTGTCAAAATTACAAAATTACTCTAACGGCTGTTAATTTCTCAATGCATTTTAAAGCCTCTTGTTGAAAAAAAAAACATCTATAAATAATGATCCAACTAATACTTTCTTGTAAAGCGAGTACTACGTCTCAAATTCTATTAAATCACCTGATCCCTTAAATTACTGATTTAAGAGTAGGCATAATCCTCTGAATCTCATTTAGAGGATGGTGGATGTGTTGGAAAGTAAAATATGCCATAACAATGGAAAGTAAGTGTTGTGGATGGATATAGTTAATGACAGATTCTAAGAAATAAAATAGATGAATGTAGATATAGGTATATCTAATGAACAATTTAAATGTGAAATATGAAAAGGATTGTGTTAATTGATAACAGATTCTGAGAAATAAAATAGATGAATGTAGATATAGGGTTATCTATTGAGTAATTTAAAAAATGAAAAATGAAATGAAATCTTTGAGTTTTACGTCCCGCGGTTATGCCGGTTAGGCTAAAGGAGACGCTGATGATGAGAGATGAGTGAAATGGTGGAATGAAGAAAGTGGGAGGAAACGGGAGAACCCCGAGAAAACCCACGAGCACGGTGTTTGTCCACCACAAAGTTCACTTGGCGGGGGCTGGGATCGAACCCGGGACCCCAAGCACCAGAGGTGAGCGCTCTACCACTGAGCCACCGCGCCCCCACCCTTGAGTAATTTAAATGTGAAATATGGAAAGGATTGTGTTAATTGATAACAGATTCTGAGAAATAAAATAGATGAATGTAGATATAGGGTTATCTAGTGAGTAATGTAAATGTGAAATATGGAAAGGATTGTGTTAATTGATAACAGATTCTGAGAAATAAAATAGGTGAATGTAGATATAGGGTTATCTAGTGAGTAATTTAAATGTGAAATATGGAAAGGATTGTGTTAATTGATAGCAGATTCTGAGAAATAAAATAGGTGAATGTAAATATATTGTTATCTAGTGAGTAATTTAGTTCTGAAATATGGAAAGGATTATGATTGTTAATTTAATAGAACATGTTAATAGGAAATGAGTTCTTATGAATGATAGTTTCCAACTAATTAAATGGAATTCGTAAATAGAAGACGAAATAATATAAAGGAGATGTGTAAATTATGGATGAAACATGAAATGCATAGTTGAGAGTACTTCGTGGCTCTATTATACAGGGAGTGCAAAACTAGATATACAGTTATTAGAGTTCTTGTTTTCTTTATTAGCACACTGAGAAAAAAACGTATGTTTTACGTATGTGGCGTACGTAAAAACGTAGGTTACATGTGTAAATCCAGTAGTTTTTGGGCTTAACGTACAGCAAACGTATAACTGAAAAATATATTTTATACGTTCTTTCCGTATAAGTGTTCCGAAGAAACCTACTTTCCGTACAAACGAAAGAACTGTATATAGGTGGCCAGAATCTCACATACATATTGACGTATGTAACATATACCGTATGTATACATATGTAATATACGGAAGACTGTCAGATGTGATACAACCTGCAACGGCACGATGTAACATATGCATTTCATCTTCTTCTTCTTTTCGTTATTATTATTATTATTATTATTATTATTATTATTATTATTATTATTATTATTATTATTATCGATAACACGCATAAGATAATGATTAGTATCTTTGCTTCTCCAAAGGAGAGCTCTGGGTTTGAATCAAATGACCTGTCATTTTTATTGAAGTTTTTTCGATGAGTTACTCCCATAATTTGACCAGACAATGCTGGGATAGAATCTTGTAACATAGAAACTGACTGACTTGCAAGTGGGGCCGCGGTGGCTCACCGATTGCCCCCCGGCTCGTTTAGTTGCTAGCGCCGTCTTTGGTCTAGTGGTCCGTATTTGGTGTACGGAGTCCCGGGTTCGATTCCCGGTGGAGAACCTTTGGAATTTTAACTGTCCTGTATATGTGTGTTCGTGTCCCTGTCGAATTTGGCAAAAGTTAAAGAAATCTTGTATACGAGTAAACTCGGATGCTCAGGAAACTGAGGTATGATCGGTTGATCTTTTCTTTTTCTTAAAAAGGAAAGTGATAGAGAAATCATCTCTCATACATCGGGTCCGAGGTTTGATATCAACTCGCGCCAAGTGAACTTTGTGATGGACAAACACCGTGTGCGAGGGTTTCCTCGGGGTTCTCTCGTTTCCTCCCACTTTCTTCATTTCACCATTTCATTCATTTCTCATCATCACCGTCTCCTTTAGCCTACCTAGCATAACCGTGGAACGTAAAACTAGAAAATTTCATTGACTTGCAAGCACTTGGCAATTTATTAGTCAACTTTTTTAAAAAAATATTTTCGGTGTGAATTAGCCTTGGAGACCATATGTTGAAAATAAGTTAATTAATACGCTAATTATTGATAATAAGAACTGATAGCAAGAATTCTTCAGCCTGTTTCTGCATTTCCAGAACAATAATTCGCCGTTTAACTGAACAAGAAATAAATGTCTAGTGGAACGGGAGAGGCTTGTTATCGGCTTTGATAGTCATTGAAAAGTCGATGAGTCACTGGAAGTAGTAAAGACCGTCAAAGACCAGAAGAAATTGCTGTCTCACAGCACAATTTCCGTTCGGTGACAAAATAAGTATGTTGGATTTTGTGGCAACCAAAACTTCTGGTTTTTAGTTCTTTCTTTTAGTGTTTTTTTTTTTTTTTTTTTAATATACTTTTTCTAGCTGAGAGATGATCTGAACCACGTCCCGTCTGCTTGACTCTTAATTTTCACGGCTTGTTTGGTTCTGCCACGGGAATGACTGTGTCCCAATGACCCGTGCGCCATCGCGTCCTGCAGTCACGTCCAGCGTCGGCTGCTGTGATCGAATTTAATCGACCAGAAACCCTTTTTTTCTTTAAGAATAAGAAAAACTTCGCTACAATCCTGTTGTCGTTGTAGTGTACATATACAGTACTTTACTACAGCCGCGACAAAGCGTGACAAAATTTAAAATTGCTTTATTACGTTATTAACCCTACAATTACATCAAAACATTGAGTTTTCTAACCAGAAATTATACTAAAATTCTTAGAAAAAAAAACCCACCCAATTTCTGGCAAATCTTTTGTTATAATATAGATATTAAATTACAGTCAACATAACAGCAGATATAGCGTTCATTAATAATGATTAATACAGGTTATTCAGAAAGTAAGGTAAGGATCTCTCACGGACATACTGTATTCCACGTACACAGGTAATATGACACACATGCACATTATTTTTTAGTGTACATAGTCACCACGTTTTTCCAACTATTTGTTTCGGTAGTACACCAAGACATCTTTACTGGTAGCGAAGAAATCTCCGTCAATTTTCTAAATCCACGTCACGATGGCTTTCTGAACTTTTCTATTCGTTACGAATAGACTATAGATAGAAGTCTTCAATGTCCGATGATCACTCCACTGAAGAATGTCCACTGGTGAAGTATTCTTTGGAAGCAAAGATCTGATTCTACAACACATTTATATGGTTGACTGTTGATCCTATTCTTTGAGCGAAGTCATGTTCCAACCAAGTGATATTGCAATTATCTGATTGAATATATACGTCATCTAAAGGCATGTAACAAAGCATTAGTTATCAGTTGCGACCTGGAGAAAAAAAATCGAATCATAGGACGAATAGGACATCCGTGAAAGGCCTTTCGCATTTTTAAAGATCACAATATTAGACTTCTTTCACACAACACACCGTGCCGTAACGGCGCCGGCCATGTGTACAAAACGTGACATGAAACATACGGCTTTTGTCGTGAACATCACAGCAGATTTTTTTTTTGCCGGCCAAACTGATTTGTCGTTTTTATGATAGAGACAGTATGGATGATCCAGATAGATTATTATATTTGTACTGGTTCTACTTAAAATCTAAAAGACAAAGGCACAGAGGAAGAAAATGGGTTCATTTCTTGAATATTCAAAGACCTGTAGCTATTATTTAATGACTTAAGAAGTGATGAAATGAATTTTCAAATTATCTTCGTATGTCTATGGCAACGTTTGATGAGTTGTTAGAGAAAATAAAAGGACACATTTTAAGGCAAAATACCCACTTAAGACATACCATTTCAACGGCTGGAAGACTTGTCGAAACTCTGAGGTAAATAGTTGGAAATTCTACGTTCCGAAAATGTTTGATCTTCAATATAAGATTAATATACTTTTTTGCTTAATTTATGCAAAAAATAAATGAAACACAAACCACGCATTGCACTTCATCAATAGAAAATTATTTGTTTTTCTTACTGTCGCTCAAATTCTCAAAATTGGAATTCAATCTGGTGCAAACCTCCCCCCAAGTAGCTGTTGTTTCGTTCTTGAACTTGTATGAATCCAAAGATTTGTCCCACAGTATGAGCCTTCTTCCACCAAACTAATTAATATTTCTATATCTTCCCCGAATCCACTTTTTAAAACCTAGAAAACAGAATTTTGTCAGGCTTACGCTGTCTATCTGCAGAAAACCATAAGGGACAATGGTAATCAACATGTCGTGTACAGCGCGGCGCCGCATCGAATCTTGAAATGCGCCGCGGCCAGATAATCTTAATAATCTCATATATACTAATAGTAATCAAATTATTATGTCGCCGTTCCGGATATTACACGTGACAAACGCCGTATAATCTAAAAGGGGCTTTAGTCAGTCATTGTTTAAGAATAATCACATTACTTGTAATATTTTACTTGTAATTTCATAGTAAGATGCTGACAACGTATTCGTCAGAAACTCTTTGTAAGTTTACGGTAAAAAAAAAAAAAAAAAAAAAAAAAAAAAAAAAAAAAAACAGAAAGGGGGAACTTTCATTTGAAAATTTGGACGAGCCTCGATTTAAGAGTTCCTCCTTACGATTCGCTTGGCGGAATTTATCTTAAGAACAACAGCTAGCAGTGTCACGTGTACAATACGTTAAGGAGTTTGATTTTGTGATGGATGAAATTTTCTCAATATTGAAATTCGAAAGGATAGTACTTTGTCGATGAAACGTATCCTTGAAGCGCTTAATTGATTCCAGGAAACCGCTTCTCGCTACCATATTACCATTTTTACTGTATAGTGTTCAAGATTAAAAACATGAAAATGGTTGATTTCTACCGTTGCCGGTGTTAATCGCCTATTTCAACGAACTCGCTTCCTAAAGTTTGTCCCTCTACAACTTGGTCAAAATTGATAGCTGATAGCGAAACTCAAACTCGGGATCTTTTTATTGTAATACAAGAATATTTACTAAGAGGGAATGTTGTTTTATATTTGAACGATGGTTCACTTTGAAGACTCGAGCAAATTTCTAGCACTTCCTCTTGAAGCGAAATTTATCGTCCCATTCTTATGCCCTTTAGGTTAGCCCTAGGCTAAAAGCTTTGGGTATGTTAATGGAACTGAATGATTATGAAAATTATAGTGGAATAAGAATGTGGGAGGAAATAGCTGAACCCAGGGATAGGGTGGTGCTCCCTCACAATGTCACACGACATGATATCGAACCACAGGACCTCTAGCGCCAGACGCGCACCCAGAAAATTTTATTGGAGAGTCCAAATTTTGGAGATTTTCGGGATCGGATTTTCGTTAATTTTCGGGATTAAAATTGAATTTTCGGGAAAATGGCATATCAATTATTCATGTATGTGTGAATATGAATCGAATGATACTCATTTTGTCCCATTGGTCAGTTGTCCGCAATGCACAAATGGTCCCATTTTTTATTTTTGACCTCTAATTTGGTCCTGAATCGGTCGGTTCCAGAAACACAAACTGGTGCCATTGGACACACCTCATCGAAATCTACATTTTAAACGCAAAAATTATGAAAAATACAGGGCCACGGTAACTCCCTTTTAACCCGTTAATCATTTCCCTGTTAAACCAGTATAGTTTTATTGAGAAAGTGTACAAATGTGTGTTGAGTTAGGAAGTTTGGGGGGGGATTCGGACCCAGTGGATCCTGGTGAGTGCTCTGCCACTGAGGTATCAATTATTCTGTCTCACTCACCTTTCTAATTCTTGAGCGCTAATATTATGAAAACAAGCTTCCCTTTTTCTTTTTCTTTTTTTTTATGTGTGTGTGTGTGTGCGCTCATGTACTCTTCCAAAGTGACAAAACGTTCTGAAAGGAACCCGACCGAATAAAAGGAAAAAAAAAAACATTTAATGAGTGAAATAAATAGTTTAGGGTTCAGAAAATCATATACCTTCTTGGTAAAATTGTTCGTCACGTTATAATTACGGGCAAAATAGCCAAAATGTTTTTCTTTTTTTTATTTTTAACGTAAATTTTCTTTTCCTGTCAGTAAGTTCGTACTATTGAGACAGTCCTTGAATTTGGGTTCTGTTTTGTGCACAAATTCTAGCCATCTGTTGTCTTTTAGGCCTACTGATAGAATGACTGTTGTGTGGCAGAAGGAGAGAGGTCCAAGAAACAGAACATGAGAGACCGCCTCTAATAACAGTGTAACACAGAAATAATTTTTGCTGTGGTTTCGCACAAAATTACTTCTACGTCTTAACACATTCCTCTAGAACTCCTCAAGCAGATGACATGGGGTAGGAAGATCATTTTAAATTGAACTCCCTGCCGTTACAACCAACGAGAAATTGTGGTTGGCCAAACGGAATTTTAAGGTGAATGGCGTGTGGTCAGTTGTTATATCTAGCTTTCTCAACCAAAATTAGATACCTCTTAATTCAAATAGCTCTTTGATTGATGAGTAAAATACCGGTAAATTTGTGTCATTGCCCGGAATCGAATCGATATCACGCATATAAATTATTGGGATATACGAGGTCAAGTGTTGAATAACATTATTTCAGGTTTTGGTTGGGAGAAGGGGACATGACACTCTGAAGTTTCACGTTTCTCGTTATTATATTACGATAATATACATTGTCATATCTCCATATCTGCTTACGAGCAGGATCATATTTTACATTTTTGCCATCCTGGGAAAATAGTAAATGCCGCCCACTTAGTATCAATGCTTGCAGCCTAATTTCAGCAATTTCAAGAACTGGAGTATGAAAAAAACTAATCTCAGAAAATTTGGTGGATCCTTAAACTTGCAGCCAACAGACATGGCCCATACGTAAATATGGACCTGCTTAAGAGGGCAATTAAAACTCCCCCCCCCCGCCCAATATACATACACATTTTTTAGATGCAAATTATAATCAGCTGTATTTCTCCTACATAAGCGAACTAGTTGAAATGCCTGTTTCCTCACAGGAAGAAACTGTTATGGAAAATATTTAAGAGGCCCCATCACGTCGAAATTAAAATACCGCTAATTTTACAGTAATTATGTGATATCTTCAAATAGATAAAAGATAATCCAAAAGTGTAGCAAGAGCTCGCTAGATAATATTATTTTACATAAGACACAACTATCACGACTCACTTATCTGCTTTCGATTTCTACCCATTTAGAAAATCGGCATTATTTTCGCGTTTTTAAATGGCTGCAAACGGAAAGCTACTAGGTGATTCGTGATAACGGTGCATCATGCAAAATAATATTATCTAGGTCGCTTTTGTTCCATATTCCGATTATCTTTTATCTATTTGAAGATATCACATAATTATTGAAAAATTAGCGGTACAGGTATTTTAATTTCGCAGTGATTAGGCCTCTTAAATGGGCATGGTAGATCAAAGAGTGATCACCTCTAGTGCATGGGGTCGCTGGTTCAATCACAACTCGCACCAAGTGAGCTTTGTGGTGGACAAATACCATTGCGACAGTTTTCTTGGATTTCCCCGTTCCCTCCCACTTTATTCATTCCACCATTTCATTCATTTATCATCATCACCGTCTCCTTTAGCCTAGCCGGCGTAACCGTGGAACGTAAACTCAAAGATTTCATTTAATTTAAAACCGGAATTAATAAACAAATCAATCATTTCGGGTTAGGGGTATGAAAGTCTACCATTGTAACTCATTTGTTAGTTTTATGCTCTCTGTCATATCAAGCAAACAAATCTTAAATATATAGCATTTTGTAATATATAGCGGATCTAATAGTAGAAGCTAGACTACGCTCGTTTTAATAAATTTATATTTTGTCAAATACGACAGTCGAGACACCGCATTTATGAACTAAAACCTCATATCTTGTTCGTCTTTGGCACATCATTTTACCTTTATTTTGCTCACGAAACGAGACGAAAATTAAGGTTTTCTCATCTCTTTTCGTAAATTTTGTGCAAACCTCGTCTCATCTCGATTAGTGAACATTGCTTTCTCTTAATGGAAAGGTTTTTCTCGTCTCGCCTCGTTTTGTAAATTTATGAACAAAATTTATGGTCTGATTTATACCTTTTCATCTTTAAGTTACCAGAATCGTTCTGAGCCACGAGTGGTCCACGAAGAGTGTGATATACAGAAATGAAAAATGAAATCTTTGAGTTTTACGTCCCACGGTTATGCCGGTTAGGCTAAAGGAGACGGTGATGATGAGCAATGAATGAAATGGTGGAATGAAGAAAGTGGGAGGAAACGGAAGAACCCCGAGAAAACCCACGCACACGGTGTTTGTCCACCACAAAGTTCACTTGGCAGGGGGCTGGGATTGAACCCGGGACCCCTAGCACCAGAGATGAACGCTCTACCACTGATGATATACAGAAATGAAGTACGTCAATGAAATTTTGACCCATGACCACTGACCCAATGTGATCTACCACCGACTTGCCCCAAGACTTATAAGTATACAGTGACCCACTTTGACCGACCACCCACCAAAACCCAAAGTCATCAACTCTGACCGATGACCCATGCCCTTTTCTCCACTGACTAAAGAATTTACACTTCTAATAAAACAAGGCTGTGAAATTATCACTAATCAGAGTTTGAATTTCTACGGTCAATCGCTCAAGCACCGCTCTGTTACAATAACGGTAGATCTGACCTTTACGATATAAAATGGTAATGTGTTGTCATGGGCCATGTTACGATGAGTTTCAATTTAATTATCATATATAATTATTTCCT
This sequence comes from Thermobia domestica, assembly GCF_964235325.1. Lineage (NCBI taxonomy): Eukaryota > Metazoa > Arthropoda > Insecta > Zygentoma > Lepismatidae > Thermobia > Thermobia domestica. The sequence continues at coordinate 5,803,260 of NC_137465.1, read as the reverse complement.
TGTTGAATTACAGATACTTTATAGAGGAAAATAGGATGAAATTTCAGTCTTAAATTAAGGTGAAGTAGGCCAAGTCAAAGGGAAAAAAACTGTAAAATTCGACTGTGTCTCGAAAGCCAAGCAGTAAGTCCTATTACTATTATCACAATTACAAATATAAATATCCAAAAGTGTATAAAGTTATTTTTTCACTTAGATATACTCATCTCAGGTAAATAAATGGAAACAAATGAAAAACGAAGAAAATGGAGGCCTTGAAAGTAAAAAGTAGACAAATTCACAACTGTTCAGAAGATGCTGTCTACAATGCACCGAGCAGTGGTTCGTAATGGGTTAGTTCGGTCAGTGGGTCATAATGGGTCACAGTGGGTCACGTCATGTTAACCTACGACCTACTCATAAATATTGACCCACTTGGTCCACGACCCACCAACCCACTTCATCTCTGGTGCTATATAAAAACACTAAACTATGTTTATTATTGAAGCATTGAGTAACTATTTACGTATCTTTAAGCATTGATAAAAGCTCTTGATTGTGTTCGTATAATCATTTTATCAACTTATAGTATTTGTAATGTGAATCATATAACATGAAAACATGTTTGGGATCTAAGTCTTGGATGCAGTGGCGGCGGTTGGACGTTAAAAGTGGGGGGGGGGGGAAGACATGATCTGAATATTTGCATATAAATGTTAGTTTTCCTGCTTATTTTTAAATTTTGTTTGACAAAAGGTTGTATAGCTAATAGGATACTATATTTTTCAGTTAAAATACCATATATAGTATTTCATATTTTATTAAGTAAATTGACGAGAGCAAGAGCAACGCCAGTAGGTAGTAGCTCTTACAACAAAACTGTAAGAAGAGATTTGATTCCTTGCACACGAACATCTTAAAATTCTGTCTGGAAAACTGTGTGATCACATTATTGAATAACAAATTTGCAAAACAAATAAATAGAAAGGATAATATTAATCATAGTAATAAATAATGATGCTTGTTTCGCAAAAGTCATATTGAAACAGGGATTAATGAACAACTTAATTTTTAACTCCACACATGCTATTAAATGTATGTTATTACTCTTAGAAAATGAAAGACAGTAAATACTACAAGCATATGCTACGACATTTAAAGAAATATTTGCTTTTGCAACTTCCCGAAACATGTTCGTTGCCATTAGGTGCAGTTTTCTCTTTCAGGGAGCACATCAAAACACAACAATACATAAAATCACTCCATACTCCAATTATACAAAATAACACTAAAACCTAGAATTATGTTGAATTCACTAAATTGTATATACACTCGTACACACCTAACACCCCACTTCACTCATATATTGCACTACAAAACAATGGAAAAGATAGAAATTGTTTCTTATTACGCTTTTTCTCCTTACTTTAGAAAGAAGAAAAGACATTTTAGGAACTGTTAATTTTTGTGCAATTAAAAAATAACTTGTGAAAGTCTTTTTTTTTTTTTTTTTTTTTTTTTTTCGTGAAATGCTCTCTGAATTAGTTTCAAAGCGGCTGACTAATATATGGAGCCCTTGTAAGAAGTGAAAGTATGCTGAAATTGTTGTGCTCCAATAGGTTAATTTTGGGTTTATAATCTGTGGCAATTAAAACGCAATTCCTGTAGTTTTCTTTACTCCACGAGAAGACAACCAACACATACTCACGGAACGGCAAATATATTCCATCATTTCTTTCTATGAACCAGTAAATACATACAAAAACTTTACTTTTCTAAATGAAACTATATACATTAATGGATTACTTCAAAAAAGTGCGGGGGGCAATTGCCCCCCTTTGCCCCCCTAATCGCCGCCCATGCTTGGATGAACTAGTGTTGCTCGCGAGACCCGAGAAATGTCTCATCTCACGGTCAGTACTAGTTCACTTTCAAATATATGAGTATAGAAGATTGCATGAAATGATACTGATAAAAAAGGAAATAGTAGGCTCCCTCGCTACACATGAACCTATATATAGCTAACACATAATAGTGACAAATGTAAATGATTTTGTCTAATTAAGAACCCCACATATCACAATGTGTGGCCGCCCTTTGCCAGACGCTGCATCTTCACTGTCTAAGAACACATTCCAATCGCTGAAATAGTACCCAAAAAAAAAAAAAAAAAAAATCGGTCTAAGAAAACTATGGATCTTAAAGAAGTCCAACATATGTTTCTAACTAACTTATTACTCAGATCTTTTTCAAACTTTTTTCTTTCATTCTGGTTTAAATAAACGGTTTAATTATTACAGTTGTTAAGGATATCTAGATGACAATAATAATTCTTACTTAATTGCAATAATTATTTCTATAGCCATTCCGTTTTAATATACTACTGCAGTTCATTGCTATAATTCTACACAAATTATTAGTTTCTTCGTTTCTTTTTTTTAATGAAAATATTAAATATTATTGGCATTTTCCAGTTCCGTTCTTAAATTCATTAGAACACATTAACAGGAGTATAAAAGCTAGTGGTAGTACATTCTGTAGTTACGGTAGACTTACAAATTCAGTGTCACATCTAGTCTGGGGCCATGGACCCTAGGCCTCCCCAGTTTCTTGAGTGACAAAAATAATTGAAGCTATTATTTATATATTTTTGAAAGTTTACAGTAAACTTATGATATACCTATCATAGTCTGGGGTCTGAACCCCCACCCAGTTTTTACCTTCTAGATCTGGCCCTGTCAAAATTCTAGGGAAAATTTAATAAAAATTTAGTTTTAATAGGAGGGTCCAAAACGATAATCATGCCTGTTGTTCTGTATGGTTGCGAAACATGGTCGCTTACTCTGAGGGAAGAACATAGACTGAAAGTATTTGAGAACAAGATCCTGAGACGAATATTCGGACCCAAGAGAAACGGGAATGTTAAATGGTGAAAACTTCATAACGAGGAACTACCTAATTTATACGGTTTACCCAACATTGTTAGGGTCGTCAAGTGTAGGAGGCTTAGGTGGGCAGGTCATGTAGCTAGAATGGAAGAAAGTAGAAACGCTTTCAAAGTCTTGACTGGAAGACCAATCGGAAAACGACCATTAGGAAAATCTAGGCGCAGATGGGAGGACAATATTAAGATGGATCTCGCAGAGATTGGAATACAAAGTAGAAACTGGATCCAATTAGCTAAGGATAGAAGTCAGTGGAAAGCTTTTGTGAACGCGGCGTTGAACCTCCGGGTTCCATAAGCCATAGAGTTAGTTAGTTAGTTAGGAGGGTCCAAGTGAGATGGAACATATTCTTATGAACGCTCAAATATTTCTCACTATCCCTTACTGTCTTTGTGTGCGTCGGTAACACTCTCGTCTTTGGTGCGAGCGGTCCCGGACTTGATTCCCGGTGGGGACACTCGGTCGAAAAAGTGTAACAGCTTTTCAGGCCAGTCATTCTGAGTGAGGTTTTCCTGAGTTTTCCTCTTTCACACCAGGCAAATTTGGGAATGATATCTAACATACAGATACGTCTCATATAGCCTTGCTGCTGAACGGGACGTTAAACTCAAAACCAACTCAACTCAACTAATATACAGGTTCCAGGCCGCTTTCTTCCTTCCCTTTCCCCGACGAACGCCATCCCTCATATGTGACAGATTAATATGGCCACACATCCCGAAAGCCAAGAAATCTGATTCCTAAATCCTTATTGTCTTTGCCGTGACTTGATTTTGCTAAGCGGGAGGGGGAATGATTCTTCACGTATGTGAATTGAAAGTAGGTTTATCTTTCAGATTTCGTTATAGTAATGCTTAGGTGTGCATTCAGAATATTGTTGGTCACAAGATCGGATTTTAAGGTTCTCTCGTCTCGTCTAGTCTCATTTTCAACACTAATTCTGAATCACCCAACCTCATTACTCTTGGACTATGTTTGACAACTTAATAGCTGTCACTTCCTCGCCTATTTTAGGTTTTATCTCCTATTTGAAGGCACAATTTGAGAGCTTACACATCTATCATAGTGTAGCAGCGACCTTATGGAATCCAAGTTTCAAAGACATATGCAGCAAACAAGTAAATTTGTACAGGGATGAAATAGAGTCACGAGTAAGAGTATAAAATACAAGACATCACAAAATTGCTTAATGTAAACTGCTGTAAACTTAATACATTATCGTTATTCAGTAAAATCTTTCTAGGGACCAACTTTGTTATAAGGATGGTCGTTTCCTTTGTGGCGCTTTCTAGTTACATCTATGGGCTTTGCTGGATAGATGGACAGACATATTCGTACTTATTCGTAACATAATTTGAAAGCCTAAAAGTATTGTTTGCAGAGTAGGCCGGAACATAATCAGAGATGGAGTGGGTCAATGGGTCGTGGGTCAAATTGGTCAAGATTTGTGAGTGAGTCGTGGGTCAACAGGACGTGACCTATTTCTACTTACTACTCACCGTGACCCACTCTGACCCATCGACTTACCATGACCCACTCCAATACACCGACCCTCTCTGACCCACCGATTGACTACTACTCACCGAGTGCATTGCAGACAGCACCTTCTGAACACTTGTGAATTTCTCTACGATTTAGTTTCAAGGCTTCCATGTTTCTTTCTTTTTCATTTGTTCCTAATTACTTGCCTGAGATAAGTATATCTAAGTGAAAAAAAAAAAAAAAAAAACTTCAGGCACTTTCGATATTGATATTTGTAATTGTAATTAAAGCAATAGGACTTACTCTTGCCTTTGGAGACAAAGCTTGTGTGTTTTTTGAGGAGCTGACTACTGTAAAAAATATACATGTACTTTTGAATCACCTGTAATATATGAATTATGATATTTTAAAAAAATGAATGTAACTATGTGTGCGTGATCATTACGGCAAATTGTCAAAGCCAAATGATATGACTATAGTTAGACCCCAATCCCAACTGTGATGTTATCATATCGCTTTCGTTATAATATATATCCTAAGAGGAGAGTGCAGGTTCGAATTTTTGTGAAAAATTGAGTATCTCATGAGTGGGTGACGGTGGGTGGTGGACCAGCGGATCGTGGGTCAGTGAATCAGGGGTCAAGTTTTCATTGTTCCACACTATCTCTGAATATGAATATGATCGAGGATTACATTGCGCCCCACGACAAGGGCTACACTTCAGATCATTCTTAACATTTATTGATTTCATAAATGTTTCTTGAAGTTAAAATGCTTGAGAAGCTAAATTTGACAACATCGCAATATTCTATCTATGCAGTCACGGGATTTTATCACACACTAAAATGAAAGGGTGAATGATACATATTTCGTAATCAAAGCCTAAGGCACTCTTCAATACTTAAACTCTGTACAGGGCTACAAATAATGTTTGTACATAATCTCGAAGATCGCAATAAGTCACTTCCGCGCTTATTACAAGGTTATTGTTACTTTTTTTTTTTTTTTTTTTTTGTAGGAAGGGGAGTGAGAAAGTGAACTTTTAAATGTTCTGGAAACCCAAGTACATCAACTTACCATTTGCTACGTAATACCATATTTGTTTTATATATTTGCATGTGGATTCCAATGTAAATGAATTTAGCACGTTCAAAAAAAATGTATTAAGGAAGGAATGAGAAAGAAAAAGAAGAAGAAGAAGAAAATCAAAAGGAAACAAGATATTACAAATAAACGCATATATTCGGTAGTCAACACATTTCAAAATCTTGACGTTTGACAGCCTACAATTATATATAAACAGTGCGAAGAAACATATTTACAAACGGGAAACGGTTTGTAAAATTTTTCTCAACTGTTGCACTTTAGATTCTTTTTTTTTTTTAAAAAAAAGAAAGAAAATAATAATTTGTTTCTTTAAAAGAAATTGATACTATTTTTTTCCTGCTAATTTCTGGATGAAAAACAAAGGAATGTTCTTTTTAAAAAGCAAGGGAAGAAATAATATTTTCTTTGAAACTTCCGGCAACATGCCATGAGGGTTCCTCAACTTCCGCCCTTAGCACGAGTCAAGACATCGTTAAGACAACTGGAGACGGCCTCAAGAGCTGAACACAGTATTTCCGTTTTCCTATATCTAGAACGCAATGCTGTATACTACCATCATTTATGTATAATAATTATAATATGAATTATTATTATTCGCCTGGCTAAAACGTCTGCTAAGAGACAAGATTAATAAGACATATTTGAAACGCTGTACTCAGGGAGATGTTAAAGAGCCATCTGAAGGAATAGATTCAGACTTAGGAATACGTGCACAAGAATATATATATATATATATATATATATATATATATATATATATATATATATATATATATATATATATATATTGTAAACCCATACTGCTGGCTACTTTGAAGCCAACACAGAGGCAAAGCGTGGCTTGCTGCTTAGGGCAGGCTGCATTATTCTAAATACTTAGTACATTATTGTATTCTTTAAAATAATTCATTATTTTATTTACTCAAGGGAAGGAGTGCTTAATCAACTTCCATGCAGAGCTCCCTCGTGGCTACCGGTTAGTGTACGCGCTCTTGGCGTGGGAGACCCGGGTTCGATTCCCGGTGGGAGCTCATGTGGTTCGGATTTCACGTTAATCAGTAGATCCACGTCTCATATAGCCTCGCTGCTGAAAGGGACCCTAAACTAAAATCAACTCAACTTCCATGCACGTTACGCCCTTGATTTTAAACGCCGAAAGACGCAACTCCTACGTCAAAGCTTTAAACCTTATAACTCAGCTCCTAATTAAGGCAGGAAGATAATTTTGTTATTAATGTATTCCTGAAGGATGAAACTAGCCGCCTATATGCATTTTATGTATATGAGGAGTACCATGCCGGCGACGGGGGTGAAGTTTGTACTTTTTTTGCATCAAGTTTTTAGGGAGCCATTTCCTACCCCGTTGGGGGTACAGTCATACAAATTGGTGTGTGAATCAATGAAGTAGTCCAGTACACGCTAATATCCTGCAAAGGCATTTGTTGCTTGTATGAGGGGAGTAGGGGAGGGTCAAATTTGGCCAATGTTTTGAATTTCAGTGTTTTGACGTAAAGTACATTTATTTTCTGGACGGTTCCATGTAAGGCAAGATATCTTTTCACTGAATTGGTCTAGAAACATATATCTTGTTTCTGTATTTTCTACTGACAATAGTGAAAAAAATAGTGTGCATATAACGTGCTGCTATGGTTGGGGAAGGGGACGGGGCGAATGTGTAATTCAATGAATTGTTCTCCTATGCATATTTTTTTTAAAGAATATTTCCACATAAAACAAATTCATTACGCTTTTTTTTCAGTAAAACATGACACACACACACACACAATAATTTCTTGTAGGAAGAAAAGAGTAACTAACAAAGATTGCCAGGGCCCCCTAAATTCTATTTTATCATATTTTTTAAAGATTTTTTGTTTCTTCTTCTTCTCCTTCTTCTACGAAGAGAGCGGGAATTGTACAAGTGTCACCTCGTTGTAATAAATGTTCCATAAGCTTTCCAACGAGGCATCATATCATTACTCAGTGATAATTAGGTTGGGTCACCAGGACCCCCTACGCGAGAGTCTACGATCTCGTTCAAATCCTTGTCCGGTGTATAAAGGTTAAAGTTCATCAGTAAAATTATAACTCATTGCCAACAAACGTATTGCCACAATAATACTGTTAAATTCCAATCCAGTGTAACACGCGGAAAGGGGCTTATATTACGAAAATGATTATTAGAACTCCACAAGTAAGCGTATGTAGACTAGGGATGCGCACGAGACAAGATTTGTGGCTGTCTCGATCTCGAAAATGTGTTGTAAAAGTGATGTCTCGACTCGAAAAATGTATATTTTTCTATTGGAAAAGCCGTGTCTCGACTCGAATTTTGTCAGGATAATCCTGTCTCGACTCGTCTCGTGCGCATCCCTAATGTAAACATGTGGATTGAATTTCTGATGTTTAATTGGGATGTCCTACTTTCAAATTCGATGAATGGGATTGGTTTAGTAGGAACAAGAGTTAAATGTAATTTATTTGGACATATTGTGAAACATGTAGATATTCAGTCCATCATTCTACAATGTGTGCACCACCTCGATGGTATAGAAATATTCGTGTTGTTTTCAACGATTATTTTCCATGAGTTCGGACTGCACGAGGTGGTCCGATTCCTTGGATCTCAATGTAACTCGGAATAAGTACTTCGTAAAACAATTAAGCTAACTTTTTAATTTAAAGACCCACGATTAGGTCCTTCGTCCTTTAGCAGGGGCAGATCCAGGGGGGGACCTGGGCGATTGCCCCCCCAGAAGAAGAAGCTTTCTTATTTTATATATATAAATAAAATCCATCCCAAAGTTTGGTGCCCTTAAAAGTAGCAGTATGACAACCCACCGCCCCCCCCAGAAAACGCCCCTGGATCCGCCCCTGTCCTTTAGGCTATAGAAGACGGAAAATTAATGAAAGGAACTGTCGGCATTTGTTTTTACTTGCTATCTAACAAGGAAAATGATTTATTTCATCTGTTTTCGTAGATTTCTTTTTTTGAATATTTCGTGGAAAATATTCCCCATGAATTTACACTTTTTCTTAACATTCTGTTCGCGATGCATTTTCTATGAAAGCACTGATAATAATTTTTATAGTTTTCAAAATTTAAATTGTATATATCTATTAAGTATCAGATTGCCTGCTCTTCACACAAGGAGAATAATTTCATTTTGGACATAAAGGGTAATGGGGTCTGAATTTGGATTTAAACGACATCGGAAGTATTACTGTTCATCTCAGCGACCACGACAGCTATAGATTCGACACAAATATCGGTCCTTTTCGATCATTTTTAAATATTTCCCCTCCCGTACTTTGCACCGTCAAAATGAAATAACAAAATCCATCTCAGGAACGAACCTCATCTATGTTGAAAATTTGATCGAAATCGGTGGGGTGAATCAAAATTTATGAACTCACAAACATAGTCACTGTCAATTATATATAGGTTTGACTAGATAATTGCACGTTTATTTTATATAAGGAATTCATTTTACAAAATTTGATTGTTTTCGTCAGCCATGATACAAACCACATGTCTCAAAGAACTGCATATAGTATGTGTGTGTGTTATTTCTAAAAGAAACTTTCTGAATTGTACTCTTAAAAAAAAAAAAAAAAAAAAAAAAAAAAAAAAAAAAAAAAAAACTATCCACTCACTTCCACTTAAACGATCCAATTCTCTCAAATTAAACTGATCAAAGAAAATTACTTGATTCAAATTGCATGGAAAAAATTGATTGATTTGTTTGCAGTTTAATCCTTTCAGCTACGAGGATATCGGAACTGGATCCAGGCGCGCACCCAAGGTCGCCCATCAGAGGGGCAAGGTGGGGCGCTTGCCCCCCCTAAGAGGAAATTGTACTTGGGAATATCGAAAGCCCAATAGAATTTTTACATTAGTTATAGCAAAATTTGAAACTATATTTGAAACCTCGCTTATATTTGCCTCCCCTGGAAACCACAACATGGGCGCCCTTGCGCGCACCCAGAAATATTTTGTTGACGGTACAATACTACAAAGCACTACATCTTTGTAGTATTGAGCGGGAATTATTCTACACCTGAAAAGAATAAGTAATTGAAAAATACGTTCACCTATATTTTCAGAAAAAAAAATGATAGAACTAGAATGTTTTTATAAGAGAAAGAGTACAGATGAAATGTAAAATTAAATTTGCGTGTTACTTTAATTATTTTCTTAATAAACAAGTATAATTTTATTAAGATAGTGTACAAATATGTGTTGAGTTAGGAAGTTTTTTTGGGGGAAAGGGGTTCTGGCCGGTGGACCCTCTCTGTAGCTGCAATCGTGACTGAATCTACAAGATCAAAGTGAACCAACAAGCCCCAACTGGAATTTGAACCTGACTCTCTCACACCTATTAGGCCTGTTGTAAAGTAGTGTTGTAAAGGCCTGAAAAAAAAAAAAAAAAAAAAAAACGGAAAAATTAGAAAAAAATAAATTTTCCAATATTTTACTACATTATGCTTTTAAAATGAGAACTACTTTGTATTTACTAGTGTACAGTTAAGATCATTGAGTATTTATGTTTCTTGTATTAGAATAGGGAAAACATGTGGCAAGAAATATATGTGGACCACTCATTCAAACACTTTAAACTTAGCACCGTGATAGAGTGAAGATATGGCTACAAAAGATTCTAAAATATAATCCTAGTTAGATTAATTAATATAGACGCGTATAAGTTATCTTGAGTAATCTTATAAAGTTACCGTTTTATGAGACGGAAGTGTTAGAATAACAGGGTCAGAATCATTTTAGTTAACACCAGTATGTTATAACCAAATATAGATGTTTTATGGAGATTCGTATCTTCCTTGTGCTGCGTAAAGTTTTCGGAAATTTTGAACCCATTAGAAAAAAATCTTTTGTTCGGAAATATTGGCAAAAACCGGAAAATATAATTTAAAAAACTATTTCTTCGCCTGATGGTAGGGATGCGCTCGAGTCGAGTCGAGACAGAATTTTCCTGACAAAATTCGAGTCGAGACACAGCTCTTCCAATAGAAAAGTATATATTTTTCGAGTCGAGACATCACTTTTACAGCACATTTTCGAGACGAAACAGTCTCAAATCTTGTCTCGTGCGCATCCCTACCTGGTGCTAATCTTATTTGCTGTATCGTGTCTGTAGCATATATACAACGTAATTCGCTAGCGGGAAAACCACTTAAAGCAACAGCTGTTAATTCTACATTTTAGTTTTCTGATTTCTGGTAAAAATCCCTCATTATTATTTGAATATTTTTCGAACAACTCAAAAAGAGAGGATCTTATTTACACATACACCGCACAAGTGCGTAAATTTGAACAACGAGAAATATATTAAAGAATTTAACATGTGAAACTTCCGTTCGTTATTATTAAAGACTAGCAGAATACCAGTTCTTCGCATGGGGAGAATACGTTTCATTTTGGATATAAAAGGAACCAAAACTGTCACCAATGAACTTAGTTACCCAAAAAGCTATGAACTCGACACTAGTATCAGTCATTTTCAATCACTTTTATATGTCACCCTCCCGCTTTAGGAGTACTAATGGGGGCTGAATTTGGATTTAAGTGTTATCGGAAGTGTTATTATTCATCTCAGAACCCCAAAAACCATGGATAGGACACTAATATCGGTCATTTCCAATCATTTATATATATATATCTTCCCACTCCCCGTCCCCAAGTTACGAGGATGAATTTTGATTTAAACGGCATCGGAAGTGTTACTGTTCATTTCAGAGACCCCAAAAACTAAGGATTCGACACTAATATCGGTCATTTTCGATCACATTTATATATCTCCCCGCCTCCAAGTTGCAGGGATGAATTTGGATTTAAACGGCATCGGAAGTATCACTGCTCATCTCAGCGACCCCGAAAACTATGGATTTGATACTAATGTCGGTCATTTTCAGTAACTCTTATATATCTCTTCCTACCTGAATTGCGGGCTTGAATTTGAATTTAAACGGCATCGGAAGTGTTACTGTTCATCACAGCAACCCCAGAAACTATGAATTCGACACTAATATCGGTCATTTTTGATCATTTGAATATTTCTACCCTCTCCCCTGCCCCAAGGTCACGACGCTGAATTTGGATTTAAACGGCATTAGAAGTATCACTGTTCATCTCAGCGACTCCGAAAACTATGGATTCACACTAATATCAATCATTTTGCATCATTTTTATATATCTTCCCCTGCCTCAATTTGCGGAGATAAATTTGGATTTAAACGGCATCGAAAGTGTCACTGTTCATCTCAGCAACCCCGAAAACTATGGGTTTGACACTAATATCGGTCATTTTTGATCATTTTATATATCTCTCCTCCCCTTTCCCCAACTTGCCGTGCTGAATTTGAATTTAAGCTTCATCGGAAATAGTGTTGCCACGAGACGAGACATTTCTCGTGTCCCGTCTCGTCTCGTCTCGTAAACGAGACGAGACACGAGACGAGACGGAACCCTTTTAGACGAGACACGAGACGAGACAGACTACTTGTCCCGTCTCGAAAACGAGACGAGACACGAGACGAGACGGGACGTCTCGTGAAATGTCCCGTCCCGTCTCGTGTCTCGAAAATGCAAACGCTGGCGGGAATGGCCAAGATTGAAATTGTCAGTGGTCATATAGATTGCAAAAGGAAAATCCCATTTGTGAGAAAACATGTTGAAAAGCCTTCATAGAAAAGTGTCCTCTGTCTATTGAATGAAACAATCGTGATACATGAGCTTCCAGGAATATCATCCTTAATGTCTTGTCCCCAATTCCCCTTGCTGTAAACTGAGGAATTCTCATTTTTTTTTTTTCATTTCTGGCTGGAATGATGACAAACAAAATCAAAGAAGGGAAGATTTTTACAAGGTCAAGAAACCGAACTACCACCCCATCTATTCAATTTGAAAACTGGATAAGGCCTACACTCATTACAGACTGTAGTTGAAAGTTCTGGTTGAGAAGGCGGATTCTCTGGTGGCGGTATTCTTTTTGCTATATGAACCGAAATTAACCGAAAACGGCAATTGAAGTATGTCATCTTGCAACTAATATTTTGTCTTGTCTCTCGTTCTCTCTCTCTCTCTCTCTCTCTCTCTCTCACACACACACACATACACATAAAAATACACTTTTACCATTTTACCAATCGCTCGCTTATTATACAGCAGTCATGTTGTAAAATTCACCTCTTCGTTTGGAAGGCGGGCGCAGGAGAAAAAAAAGCAGATATTATCGACGAACCCTTCAAATTGTTTGCTTTCAGCAAATTTATGATACTAACAATAACACTATAAATGAAGAGGTTTTACAGGGGGACCTTCGTTTTGTTACGCGGAAATGTTTGATCTGACCAGTGTGCGAAATTGCCCTCTGCTTCCAAAGTTCGCAAACCCTACTGTTCCTTTCCTCTTTTAAGGTCGCGTCATAACTACCCTTCTTTGAAAACCGAAGATGCAGTAAAATTGTGACGTCACGGCGGGAGCAGAAACAGCTTTCGCCCAAGGTCCTTGTCATTCACCCTTGTTTGTTTCTTTGATTTTTGCAAGAAAGTGAGTGATTCTTGCTTTCCTGTATTAAGAAAACATTAATTACTGTAGTGCTCGTGTTAGCCTATAAGCATGTCGAATTCTACAGTACTTGTCGCAATTATAGTAGAAATACTACGGGTTGCAAAGTTATTTATCATGTATTTCCCTCGATTCCTTTGCGGAAAGTTTGGCAAAAGAATGCTGTCGGAAAGACATCTTTAAAGTTGAAAACGCCAGCGTCTATTCCGATCATTTTATTCCCGAAGCTTATGGACATAATTTAAAATGTGAGATTCTAAATATTCTACCCAAGAAAAAGTTTAAACAAGACGTGCCTTCACTAAACTTACCTTTACTATACGGAACCGTGTTGTAGTGATGAGCGCAAGAGTCTTGGTCTTGCAGTTTTTGCAAGAGTCTTGCATGCAAGACCAAGACCAAGACCAAGACCAAGACCAGGAATCCCGATGCAAGACCAAGACCAAGACCAAGGGGTGCAAGACCAAGGGGTGCAAGACCAAAACCAAGACCAAGACCATGCGCAAGAGTCTTGCACAAGTGCCGAAACTACTTGAATCACTGATTGGAAAAAGGGAATAAGTGCATCAGACCTAAGTTTTCAAAAACGCTAAAAAACCTTCCCGAGGCGTTGTTTGTACTTGTTGCAAAAAGTGTATAATTGATTACTTGTAGCAAAAGAACTAACAAACATTAAGACAAGAAGGAGAACCTTGTATTGCAGCACTGCAATTGGTTAAATAAGCTTACAAATGGAAAAAATATTCCCTTTTTCCAATCAATTAGAGTTGGACGCAATTGTAATTGTGTGTAGGGCATGTAATGTGCAATTTATGATAGAAAACTATGAAAATATGCATGCTGAATACAATGTTATATGTTATCTTGGATATATGTATCCGAACTATCACGCATGTTAGGCTTCTAACACTGTTATTGTCACCGTTCGTTTTTTTTTTTTTTTTTTTTTTTTTTGTAAAGCACATGTTATTCGTACAGCAAGAAAAGTAATACAATAGACAGCTGAAAAAATACGTTGTCAAAATAGAATGACTTTACATAGGGTCCTATCCGTCTTCTGCAGTTTCTTGGTCAGTGGTTTTCCATGAACAAATCATACTATAAAACTTTTTGTATTGGTGAGGTATGCATTTGATGTTTTGTGAAGAATCGTTTATCTTCTTCTGATTGATCGGGACTTGCCAATCGTATGCCTTTGACGTTGGCAGTGGAACGTTTGTGATATTACTTTTGAGTAATCGAAAAATATCAGTTCTTAGTTCATTGATAAACTTATGAGCTTGCACATAACCTAGAGATTCTGCTTTATAAACAGTGTCTCTATTTACTTACTTGGAATTTACTGTTTTGTCCACAATGCTCCCTGAAGATTTCTTGTAAACCGGTTACCACCAATGTTTAAAATCTAAGATTTCTTCATTGACAACTTCGTAAACCTGAAATGGAGTATTAGTATTTCTTGCATTCGTAATCATGTGATTATACTGTGCTGGTAAATAAATGCGATTGTGTCGTTTGAGTTCTACTAGCAGATGAATTTATTTTTAAGACCTTTAGGCAACTTTGGCCCACCTGAATGGATGATGATGGGAAAATTAGTGGAATGAAGAAAGTGGTAGGATACTAGACAACTTCGAGAAAACACACACATTCGAAAAATGAAATGAAATGAAATGAAATATTTGAGTTTTAGGTCCCACGGTTATGCCGGTTAGGCTAAAGGAGACGGTGATGATGAGTAATGAATGAAATAGTGGAATGAAGAAAGTGGGATGAAACGGGAGAACCCCGAGAAAACCCATGCACACGGTGTTTGTCCACCACGAAGTTCACTTGGCAGGGGCTGGGATCGAACCCGAGACTCCAAGCGCCAGAGATGAACGCTCTACCACTGAGCTACCGCGGCCCCCACACACATTCGATGTTTGTCCACCACAAAGCTCACATGGCACTAACCGAGATCGAACCGACTACCACATACACCAGAGGTGAAGGCTTCACGGTGTAGTTACCGTGACATTTCTTGTCTTTGTGTTCTGGTTAATACTTGTAACTTAGTTGTATCTTGATTAGCATGGTGCAGCCTGCTACATTTAACTTTCGTTCCCATGGTATGCTGCTATATTTTTTACGAGACAAGACGAGACAAAACGAGACAAACGAGACGAGACGAGACGAGACGGGACAGAACCTCTCGAGACGAGACACGAGACGGGACGAGCACATTTTTTTCGAGACGAGACATGCTTTGCACGAGACGAGACGAGACAGCCTGAAGTCTCGTCTCGTCTCGTCTCGTGGCAACACTAATCGGAAATGTCACTGTTTTTCTCAACAACCCCGAAAATTATGTGTTCGACAGATAATTTTCAATATATATCCGCGCTTCCTTCCTCCAAGCTGCACCTTCAAAGTGAAATGGTAAAATCCATCCCAGGCCCGAACCTCATCCATGTTGAAAATTTTTATCGAGATCAGTCTGGTGGCTCAAGAGTTGTTAAATTACAAATATAGTCCCTTATATATATATATATATATATATATATATATATATATATATATATATATATATATATATATATATATATATATATATATATATATATATATATATATATATATAGTTACGTAAACTTTTGTACATAAAGTTTACATTAAAGTATGTATTTGAATATTAAATAATAGTAATTATATGTGATAGTGCATGAGTATTAATGAAATTTGCCTAGACCCCTACTGCTCTTTCTTTTAAGAAGTAATTTGCTTAAAATTAACAAAATTTCACCAGATCAAAGAGCACATTAAGAACTTAGTTTTATTCAAGAGACCTATTTGTTGCAACAAAAACGCTTCATGATGGCAGAAGTGTATGCAATTGTAAAAGTTCTGTAATTAATGCACAACGAGGAGTGAACGACTAAAAAGCACATAAAGGAAATTAATGCAGACCATTAATTTTCAAAAATAATTACAATTTTATTTTCGAATACTCATTTTTTTTAAATATTCACAATATTGAAATTTCTCAACTTACATTTTTCACGCGTTCAAAAAAAAAAAAAAAAAAAAAAAAAACGGTTCCATTACTAGTAAAACTAACCTAATACAAAGATTTTCTGTTATTTTCCCAATTTTTCCGGAAAGAAACCGGAATAAACAGTTTTTTACCAACAGGTTCAAAATTTTCGGAAATTTTACAACACTACTCACGCCCAAGCCCATGTCTAACCACATAGCACAATCAATTATGGAGAATATATCTTTCAGTTTTAAGTCCCACGGTTATGCCGGCTAGGCTAATGGAGACAGTGATGATGAGAAATGAATGAGTTGATGGAATGAATAAAGGGAAGGAAAGGAGAGAACCCTGAGAAAATCCACAGATACGGTGTTTGTCCACCACAAAGTTCACTTGGCGCTAGCTGGGATCGAACCAAAGACCGCATGCACCAAAGGTAAACACTCTACCACTGAGCCGCCGCGGCCCTTAGAGAAGAATATAGTTCTTTCAAAAAAGACGGATGACTATTATTATTATTATTATTATTATTATTATTATTATTATTATTATTATTATTATTATTATTATTATTATTATTATTATTTTACAATTCTGTACGTTTACTAAAACTCTGAGCTTTCTTTTAGTGTGCAAAATTACTTCTCATAATTTTAATCAGCTGTAAATGATATAATACACGAAACAGAGAAGCGTTTTGTTACACTTAAATGGTTCGTTTTAAATCAACTTTTTCAAATGCTCCGTCCTTAAAAATAACAATTATAATAAAAAAAAGTGTTGTTCCCACGATTTTCGAATTGTCGTAACATATTTTGTTGCTCCTGTATTTTCCCCTGTAACCCCCGCAGAGTGTTTGACCAAAATCTGCACGAACATGTTGCCATTGGTGCAAGAATCTACATTATATTTTACGTGAGAAAATATGTTCTTCCATTGGGCAAACACAACAAAATAAACCAGTGAACATGAGATATAACAAAAGCAATTAGAGGCTAACGAGTTGTAAGGGGACGGCAATGTATAATAAAAATAATGGTGGAGGGGGATTAAAAGTGACCCACTTGACAAGTCGTGGAGTTTTCAGCGCATTCTCTCTTTAGTTCACTATTTCTGTCTCCTTTTTTTCTCTAAAAAAAGTCGTTTCTGGACAAGCACTTAAATTTATAGTTTTTGAAGTAATAAAACAAGTTTGTGACCAATCCTGCGACGTGAGACTTTCAATCTTTTAACTAAGTGCGTGAGACTTTGCTAACAGCCACTGAATGTTCACATTTCACATATTCAAGTGTATCCAACTGTGGGCACAGAGAAATTGTTGTAAAGTATTCCTTTCCTTATGTTCACATTATTTTAAACAGAACGATTAAGAAGACGGCCATAATGTTCACACTCTTCTTCTAGGTCATGAGGTACCACTAGACATAATATTCACTCTCTTTCAAGTTGTGAGGTACCACTAGTCATAATGTGCATTCTCTTCTAGGTTATGAGAAAAGGCAAGTCATAATGATCACACTCTTCTAGGCTATGAGGTACCGCTAGTCATAATGTCTACACTTTTGTAGGTTATGAAGTACGCCTAGTCATAATGTCTACACTTTTCTAGGTTATGAGGTACCACTAGTCATAAGATTCACACTCTTTTAGGTTATCAGATACCGCTAGTCATAATGTCTACAGTTTTCTAGGTTATGAGGTACGCCTAGTCATAATGTCTACACTTTTCTAGGTTATGAGGCACCACTAGTCATAAGATTCACACTCTTTTAGGTTATCAGATACCGCTAGTCACAATGTCTACACTTTTCTAGGTTATGAGGTACGCCTAGTCATAATGTCTACACTTTTCTAGGTTATGAGGTACCACTAGTCATAAAATTCACACTCTTTTAGGTTATCAGATACCGCTAGTCATAATGTCTACAGTTTTCTAGGTTATGAGGTACGCCTAGTCATAATGTCTACACTTTTCTAGGTTATGAGGTACCACTAGTCATAAGATTCGCACTCTTTTAGGTTATCAGATACCGCTAGTCATAATGTCTACACTTTTCTAGGTTATGAGGTAGTCCCTACGCCTAGTCATAATGTCTACACTTTTCTAGGTTATGAGGTACCACTAGTCATAAGATTCACACTCTTTTAGGTTATCAGATACCGCTAGTAATAATGTCTACACTTTTCTAGGTTATGAGGTAGTCCCTACGCCTAGTCATTATGTCTACACTTTTCTAGGTTTAGAGGTACAGGTAGTAAAAAGATTCACACTCTTTTAGGTAATCAGATACCGATAGTCATAATGTTCACATCTACTAGGTTGTGAGGAATCGCTAACGTTGCTCTAATCAAGACGTAAGAAATGCCTTTTTTAAAACATTTAAAAAGTATACATGAGGAATGATGCTTGCTCCTGTAATGCAGCTATTGAAGGCAAAATAGTGTGGTTAAGAATTGTCTATATGGTGAATTCTCAACTGGTCACCTATCTAGCGGCCAACTGGTTGCCTTTGTACCAGCCAACTGGTTGTCCATGCAACGACCAACTGGTTATCTATGCACCAGTCAACTCCCGGTCTATGTACCGGTCAATTGGTTATCTATGTACCGGCCAACTGCATTGAGTTCAAGTTACGGCCGTGGCTCAGAACCCATATTCATAATGCGCCCGTTCTTCATTACGTTGGTGTTACATTAGGACACAGAACTCAAATTCATTTAAAAAGAATATAGCATAGTACATTACCTGATGTCTTTAGTAATGTACTTGTACCTTACACTTTCTAGAAAGCATCTGAAGTCAGTGAAAATTTTATAAGGGTTGCCAGGAAAGAAATTCCTCATACCCCCAACAAAAATCCAACCTTGATAAACAAGGGTTATCAATTAGTATTTTTGAAATACTGCTTTAACTCCTTGTGTATTGCAATCTCCACCAGAGAAAATCGCCTGAAATTATCACTATCTATAGACCAGCAAT
This sequence comes from Thermobia domestica, assembly GCF_964235325.1. Lineage (NCBI taxonomy): Eukaryota > Metazoa > Arthropoda > Insecta > Zygentoma > Lepismatidae > Thermobia > Thermobia domestica. The sequence goes on along the minus strand of NC_137465.1, from coordinate 5,784,163 downwards.
TCTCAACCTATGAATCAGTATCCACTGGTGGGTGGCGAAATTCCTGTATGGCACTGTACTGTTACATAGAGGTTATTAATTTTTGAAGGTTGTAATTAACGGATGAATATTCAGAAATTTTAGATCAAATATTAAAATGTCCATGCCACTCAGCGCTACATGGTTGAGTCAAACAATCGAAACATCCTCGATTCAAGTGAAAACCATGGGGCCGCGGTTGCTCAGTGGTAGAGCGTTCACCTCTGATGCTTGGGATCCCGGGTTCGATCCCAGCCCCCGCCAAGTGAACTTTGTGGTGGACAAGCACCGTGTGAGTGGGTTTTCTCGGGGTTCTCCCGTTTCCTCCCACTTTCTTCATTCCAGCATTTCATTCATTACTCATCATCACCGTCTCCTTTAGCCTAACCGGCATAAACGTGGGACGTAAAACTCAAAGATTTCATTTCATTTTTCAAGTGAAACCAGGAAAGAAGCTTGATGCTTTTCATGTCTACGACTTAAAAGAGTGTTCACCACAGCAAAATTAAACTACTGCAAATTTTAGTTTTTCTGCAATATTTACAAAATGAAAATAATCGAAAAGCAAACACGTAGTGCACTAGAGAACATGATTTTGCGTGTGATACTTTTATCACATCTCCACCTGTCTGCTTTTGGTGTGTCGCTATTTAAAGAACCTTCAAAAAAAAAAAAAAATGCTAAATCTATCGACAGTTGCAAATCAAAAGCAAACAGATGAGTTGTGATAACAGTATCACATGCAAAATAATATTGTCTAGTGCTCTACTTCTTTGCTTTTCGAAATTTTTTATTTGTTTTGAAAATAGGTACTATTGAAAAACTCTAAAATTAGCTGTAGTGAAGACCCTGAAGTTAATTGCCATTGAACGCCCTATTCCCGAAACTTTACGAAGGAAACGGGAAGCCCTCTGTCACCTTAATTCCCTGAGTATAAAAATGGTTAATTGTTAGTTTCATAAGTAGCTAATACAATACTTTGTGAAATTTAATATCACTCAAGGTGGATTTCAAGCTGGAAAACTTTGAGAAACATTGCTGCGGATAAAAACAAGTAAATCATGATGGAATGATCTGTAGAATGAACGTAGTCAGCGAAAAATAGAGAAACTGAGTAAAACCCGTTGACATGATACTGTACAACACAAGGTGACACATTCTACTAATGGGAGGCGCTGTGGCACACTGGTAGAGCGCTTACCTCTAGTGCTTGGGGTTCTTGATTCGATCTCCGTCCAAATAAGTTTGTACTGAACAATATCAGGTCCGTGGGTTTTCTCGGAGATACTCCCTTTTCCTCCCACTTTCTTATCCCACCAATTCTTAAATTATCATTCACTTGCTTTAATCATCGTCTCCCTTAGCCTAAAGGACATAATCGTGGTAAGTTCAACTGAAATATTTCAAAGATTTCACATTCTGGTAATGAACAAAGAGCGCTTTCTGTACAGAGAAGTGTTCAATGATTGAACCATGACATCCCTTGAAGATTCTATTAGAGCATATTAAATGTTTCAGATAAAAAAAAAACAACAACAAGTAACTGTGTCGCGTGTACACTACGTGAAGAAGTTTGGTTTCTATGGTGTAATACTTTCTCAACTAATATTGAAACTGGAAGTATTAGTTCCAGTGTTGATCGACAGATGAAAGTTGAGATGGAATATATTCTTGGGAGCTTAATTGTTTGCAGAAAACCGTCTCTCGCTATCTATTATCGTTTACACTATATAGCTATCAGCATTAAATCAGAAGTAGTTGATTTATACCAACTCGATTTCGATTTGAATTGAGATTTAAGAGAGAGGATAATACTTGTTCTTAGACCACAAAATCAATTTCAAAAAACCGTTTCTCGCTATCTTTAATCGTTTTTGCTCTGTGTAAATCAATACTGAAAACGGAAGTTCTACTGGATTTTAACCTTTTCCCGCTTTAGTAAAGAGTTAAGGACAGGAGCGGATCCAGGGGGGGCGATCGGGGCGATTGTTCCCCCCCAGAAGAGGAAACTTTCTTATTTTATATAAATAAAACCCATCCCAAAGTTTGGAGCCCTTAAAAGTAGCAGTATGACAACCCACCCCTTCCCCCCAGAAGTCGTTCCTGGATCCGCCCCTAGTTAAGAATAGAGATTAAATGTATTCTTGGGACGCATAACCGATTTCAGGAAAGTGCTTCTCGGTATCTATTACAATTTTTGTTTGATTGTGATCAACGTTGAAAGCGGAAATCGTTGATTTAGATCACTTCCGGTTTAAATACCACCTCAACAAACACTACATATACTTTCAGGGCTTCTCCTAATAAAGCTTCCATAGTCCATTTTTAATAGCCTAGGGGTATGGTGGCTCAGTGGTAGAGCCTTCGACTCTGGTGCATGGGGTCCGTGGTTCGATTCCAGTTCGCGCCACGTTAGCGTTGTGGTGGACATACACCAAGTTGGTGGGTTTCCCCGGGCTTCTTCCGTTTTCTCCCACTTTATTCATTCCACCAAGCCATCATTTCTCATCATCCTTTAGCCGTCGTCATCTCATCATCATCCTTGTACCGGGCCACGTGGGGCGGTATCCTTTACCCTAGGCGGCATAATCGTGGGACGTATAACAGAAATATTTCATTTCAGTTTAATAGTCTAATAGCACTTCATGCGCCATTATTTCTCTTAAATCACAAATATTTTTTCTTAACTTCCTGATTTGATCTTCCCAATGCTTCTGTTCACTATTAAAGCATATCTCTTGCCACAAGCGATATTAGAGTAAGATTTATGTAGCCTACTCACTTCTCCTGAGTTCTACAGTATTTCTTAATATCTTATCAGTCTCTTGAGAATTCCTTCATCCATTTTTCTGCCACTTTCTTACTATACTCCGTTTGATTATAGGTAATATGTTTGTTCCTCTAGTGTTTCCATTCCTTTTTCGACATCACTTTCCCAAACTCGTCTCAAAGGATCCTATTCCTCAATTACTTTGTTTCTCCCTTTGAATATTAAAGCTACAGTGTCTATTCTTAATCTCACATTAAAAAATTATGAATATATTCTTTGCATCTTTCTAAAAATTCGTTTCGTTCACTATCTTTCCAGTCTCATTTGTTACTTTCTACTATTTTCCATTGATTTCACTTTTCTATTCTACTTCTTAAATTCTTGTATGTTCTCACATTTACTTCTGTAAGAACTCTTCCATAGTGGATGTAAAATAGATTACTTTCTCATTACGCAGAAGTAGTAAGCCTGCATGGGTTTTTGGATTACTTGTTTCCCAGTCGATGGGAAACTAAAAGAAAGAAGGTATGGAATGGCCACCACGCTCAACCAATCTGAATCTTACAGTTTTCGTGCTTTGTGGAATTTTAAAACCTTGGAAACATAGAATCTACATCAGCATTGTAACAGTGGCTGAAACACGATAGATAATAGTCTACCCTTTACAATTTTGTATTCATAAGTTTAGGTCTTTTCCTAACTTATTTTTTCCAAGTTGAAACTAGATCCTTTTGTAGAACCTGCTTTCTGGTAAGTAGGCAAATTGCCCTTTGCGTCTAGCTGAACCTTTGAACGTTATCCCTATGTTGAATTGATATTTCTTGCTACGATGGGCTATTGTTTGCCGTGCTACTATAGTGCTGCTGTTTACCTTAAATTTTTTTTGTCAGTGTTGCTAACCTTCATGAATTAGAACAACTTCATTGTCTCCAAACTTCATAATATTTGCTTCATCATTACTGTTACGTTGTTGTTTTCAGCAGCAAATAATTTCGTTAGTGCTGCTAAACTTCAAAAAATAAAACAACTTCAAACTAGCGTCAGTATGTAGTTAAACTGCTAATTCTCTCCAAAGTTCACCAAATTTGTTCCACCGTTAGTGCTGCGTTGGTGCTGTTTTCTGCCTTAAAATTATCATTTGTGTTACTAAATTATAAGGTTTCCAACAACTTTAAACTGGTGTCAGTGTGAAGTTGACCACAAATTGTTGCCAAACTTTACCAAATTTGTTGCATCGTGTATATGTTAGTAATATTTTTTGCCATATATATATATATATATATATATATATATATATATATATATATATATATATATATATATATATATATACTAGCAGCGTTCACCCCGCTTCGCTGCGGTCACCCCGGAACGCAATAAACTTTGTTACTTAGATAATTTTTACTTTTTCGCTTTCAAGTGATATGATAAAAACCATAGAAGATTGCAGTAAATCTTAACATTATATCGCCTGTCATTTATGTTAACCCGCCCCGCTTCGCTGCGGTCATCCCGGTGCTGGCATATTGTAAAAGTGTCTGTAAAAATAAGCAAATCAATTAAAAAATTTTAAACAGAAGATTCAAGCTATTTTGCGCTGTATATCGCCTGTCATTTATGTTAACCCGCCGAGTGACACGGTCATGCGGGTTGCATATAAATACGTTTATTTTTACCTATGATGAACTAATAACAAAGGATTTGTACGTTATGGACACCTGAATGGTCAATTATCTCAAGACACTGGTAATTAAAAATTAAAGTGATATGATAAAAACCATCTAGGGTCCAAATCCTAATAACCCCCCAAAAATGAAAGAAATTGGTTCAGCCGTATTAGCGTGATGAGCGGACAAAAAATTGTACGTTCTCTTTTATAATATATATATATATATATATATATATATATATATATATATATATATATATATATTGGTCTAGGAATTAATTCGTGCGGGTGGACAAGAGATGGCGCAACGAACGGAGCGTCCCACAGTTCCGTGTATCCACACATGTGTTGCAAACCCCTGTTATCGCGTATCGTTCGTAGTATAGGGCAGTGGATTAAAGCGTCAACAACACCAGTTTATAGTTAAGTGAACATGGCGCAATTTGTGCCTGATAAAGTGTTTTTGCGGGGTGTCCTGCTGCATTACTTTAACATGCAGAAAAGTGCGACTGAAAGTCATCGTATTTTGGTGGAAGTGTATGGTGACCATGCTCTAGCTGAGCGAACGTGTCAGAAGTGGTTTGCACGGTTTAGGAGTGGTGATTTCGGCTTGGCAGACCAGAGCGAGCTGGACAGCCAAAAAAATTTCAAGACGAAGAATTGACAGCATTGCTCAAGCAGGATTCGTGTCAAACGCAGGAACAACTTGCAGCAGCATTAGGCGTTGATCAAACAACAGTCTCCAAACGCTTGAAAGCCATGGGAATGATTCAAAAGATGTCACATTGGGTTCCACATGAAGTGGAAGACAGAGACGTTGAAAGACGAAAAACCATTTGCGAATTGCTGCTTCAACGACAGAGCAGAAACGGGTTTCTGCATCGAATTATTACGGGTGATGAGAAGTGGATCCATTACGAGAACCCTAAACGAAAAAAGGCCTGGGTCAAACCAGGTGAACCAGGTCCATCACAACCAAAACGAGATATTCACTGTGCAAAGGTTATGCTATGCATATGGTGGGATATGAAAGGTGTGGTGTACTATGAGCTGCTGCAACCGGGTGAAACTATGAATGGAGAACGTTATCGACGACAATTAATGCGTTTGAAGCAAGCTCTGGCCAGAACACGACCAGAATGGGAGAACAGACATGATAAACTTATTGTTCAACATGATAACGCTCGCCCACATGTCGCAAAACCGGTCAAAACCTATTTAGAAAATGTCGGATGGGAAGTTTTACCCCACCCGCCGTATTCACCAGACGTTGCTCCTTCGGACTACTATTTGTTCGATTGCATGAACAACGATTTGATTGGACAGCGGTTTACTTCTTCAGAAGATATCGAAACATGGGTCTCTGACTGGATCGCTTCCAAGGATGAGGACTTCTTTCGCTACGGAATCCGTACATTGCCTGACAGATAGGCGAAAGTGGTGGCTAGCGATGGACAATATTTTTCTTAAGGTATTTATGTATTTTGTGTTTGTACTACAGCTTCAATGTGTGCGTACCAACCGCACGAATTAATTCCTAGACCAAATGTATATATATATATATATATATATATATATATATATATATATATATTTGTTAGTGTTGCTAAACTTCAAGAATTAGAGCAACTTCAAAACAGCATCAGGGTGAAGGTGGCCTGCCATTTGTAGTCAAATTTCAAATTTGGTCTGCGTTAAAATTTTCGTTAGTACTGTTAAACTTCACGAATTAGAACAAGATCAGAATGTGTTCGTCTAACTTCACGCCACTTGTCGCCAAAATTTACCAAATTTGCTCCATGGGTAGTGTTACGGTAGTGTTGTTTTCTGTAGTAAAAAATCGTTAGTGCTGATAAACATTAAAAATAATTGCAACTTCAAAATGGCGTTAGTGTGAAGTTGGCCCGCCACTTGTTGCAAAACTTTATCAAATTTGCCCATCATTATTGCAACGTTAGGCTTTATTCTGCCGTACGATTTTTTTTTTTTTTTTTTTTTATAGAGCTAAACTTTCTAAATTAGAGGAACTTCAAAATGTGTCCGGTCACTTCACGCAGCCCGCCATTTGTCGCCAAACTACACCAAATTTCCCCATCGTTAGTGATACTTTGGTGTTGTTTTTTGCCGTAAAAGATCTCATTAATGCTGTTAAACTTCAAAAATTAGGGCAACTTCAAAACTGTGTAAGCACGAAATTCAACGCCCACTTGATGCCAAATTTCACCGAAAATTTATCCATCATTATTACTATATTGGCGCTGTTCTTTGCTAAATTTCATAAATTAGAATAACTTCAAAATGAGTCCGATTAACTTCACTCAGTTTACTACCTACCGGCCAAACTTCATGAAACTTGCCCTTGTTAGTATTGTCTACGGAAAAAAAAATATCGATAATGCTCTAAACTTTAAATAGTAGAGATACTTTAAAACGGCGTCAGTGTGAAGTTGGCCCGCCATATTCTGCCAAACTTTACCAAAATTGCTCCAGTGCAACGTCAATATCTTTTTCTGTCGTTAGTCCTGCTAAACTTAAAGCATTAGATCAAGTTCTAAAACGACGTCAGTGGGAAGTTAACTCACCACTTGTCGCCAACTATACCAAATTAGGTCTGTTGTTAGTGTTACGTTAGTGCTATTTTATGCCGTAAAATTTTCGTTACTGCTGCTAAACTTTATGAGTTAGAGCAACTTCCAAATGAGTCTCGCCAACTTCATGCAGCTCACCACTTCTGGAAAAATTTAATCAGATTTGCACTATCATTAGTGCTGCATTAGTGGTGTTTTCTGCCATTTTTTTACCAGTGCTGCTAAACTTCAAGAATTAGAGCAGCTTGAAAATGGCGTAAGTGTGAAATTGACTCGCAATTTCTAAGTTCTCTTCTTCGAACGCTGAATTCACACCAGAAAGCCTTTGAGGCACTGATATTATTAGGCAAGCTAAGCAGAACCAATCATAATTTGCGTTGCATATAACAGCCTTTAAGACATATGAAACAATTTGAAAACCAATAGTTGTTCATGATCGAACCTATAATTTATGCGTACTGTAGTAATTTTATTAATTATGAAATGTGCTATAGCAAAAGAAAGCTGTTGATAAATGAATTAAAAATAGGGAGAAACTGAAAAAAGGTAAAAATTCAATTTATTTTCGAAAAGAACAAAAAATCCTGTTATTTAAAAAACAACGAAAATTTCCCATATTTTCTTAAAGTGAAAAAAATCAAGTTATTTTGCGTAAAAGGGAGAATTCCCGTTATCGCAAATGATTCAACTTCTCGTTATTTTGCAAAGAGACGAAAATTTCCATTATTTTCCAAAACAAGGTGAAAATTTCTCTTATTTTCTAAAAATGGGGAAAATTTCCGTTATTTTTCTTAAAAGAACCTAAAGGAGCCTATTTCCGTTAGTTTTCTGAAAAGAATAAAATTTCCCTTATTTTCCAGAAACAAAACTCGTGGCTTCTACACAAAAAGACCTGCATTCTCAAAAACCAGGTTTTCTGAAACTGTGATGGGGAGAATTTAATTACATTGGCCAACAAACTTTAAACAATTTTCGATAATATGGAAAGTAAGTACTGCTTTATATTGATTTTGGGATACTGATTTCAGGCACGAACTAGGAAATCACCTAGCACATAAGGTTCTTTTGTTTGATAATCTGTATTTTTCCATTGTCATACAATTTATGTATGGATTTGACTTATTACAAAGTCCATTGCATAATGATTTTACATAGTTTTCTTTGCTCTTTACATCTAGAGTATGTAAAAAATATACAGCTACAATTCAACACTAACACAAAATATTAAATATAATTATAAATGTATAGGTTTACATATTGTAATGTACCACGTGCTAGTGTTTGTAAACAATCACACGTGCTCCTGTTTGTAAACATCACCCACATGTATTTACGTTGGAGTACTACATCTCACGTTGGATTACTAAAAGAAGCAGACGACGAACCAGCAGTACAACCTACAAGTCACATGACGACATGGGAGGAGCAGCTCCACCTTTGCCCGGTACGCCTATATAAGGAAGAAAATTCTACGGATAGGCACTAGTATTCAATTGATCTCTCTCTCCTCTAGCTTGCCTGGAGCTCTAGGAGAAACACAACCACAAAGCCTATAGTCTACTGCGAGACTCTAGGCTTCCACCTAGTTTCGCTTGCTCGCAGATCTGTCGGGATCCCAACCTCAGTTACAGTACTAAGATTGCTTCGGGGCTCTGTGACTCTTAACCCCTTCACTGTTTGCTGCGGAGCATTGGAGTTTCCAACGCCACTCTACTTAGCCTGTCTGAAGATCTGTAGAGAGGGATACGGACAAAATCTCGCGGCCGAAACATCGCCGCCCAAAATCTCGCCGGCCAAAACCTAGCATAGCCAAAACCTCGCCGCCCAAAACCTCATGGGACAAAATCTCGCCGGGCCAAAACCTCGCGTGGCCAAAACCTCGCCGCCCAAAACCTCGCGGGACAAAATCTCGCCGGGCCAAAACCTCGCCACCCAAAACATCGTGTGGCTAAAACCTCGCCGCGAATGAAACTTTTCTTTAAAATTTACCCAATGAGTTTCATAATATGCAATTCCACATTACAAATAATAATAATAATAATAATAATAATAATAATAATAATAATAATAATAATAATAATAATAATAATAATAATAATAATAATAATAATAATAATAGTAATAATAATAATAATAATAATAATAATAATAATAATAATAATAAGAAGAAGAAGAAGAAGAAGAAGATACAAAAACATCGTGTGCATGGGCTTTCTCGGGTTATTCCCGTTTCCTCCCGCTTTCTTTATTTGATCATTTCCTTCATCCTGGTCATCTACGTCTCCTTTAACCTACAGGACATAATCAAGGGACGTCGTAAAAACTCATATATTATTTCATACTTTCATAAATATTATTAGATTTTTGTTAAAATTTTAAGTATATATTATTTGAAGGTTGGCACAGTTCTCACAGCTTTGATTAAAATCAGTCAGGAATAAACGATGAATTTAGCCTCCAACTAAGGGCGAATTAATCCCCCTTTTCCCCGATTTAAAAAAGTTCAAATATGCAGTAATTTTCATTTAAATTAACAGTATTACATATTGACGCAATATGGCGCTTCTTTTTAGTTGTTTTGGAGACGAGGTTTTGGGAGACGAGGTTTTGGAAGACGAGGTTTTGGCAAGGCGAGGTTTTGGCCCCGCGAGGTTTTGGGCGGCGAGGTTTTGGCCAGGCGAGGTTTTAGCCCCGCGAGATTTTGGCCCGCGACGTTTTGGGCGGCGAGGTTTTGGCCAGGCGAGGTTTCATCCCGGCGAGATTTTGGGCCGCGAGGTTTGGGAAGGCGAGGTTTTGGTCCGCTGGGTTGTTGCCGCGAGGTTCTGACCGTGAGGTTTTGTACCCAAACCCTGTAGAGATCCTGTCCTAAGATTGCAAAGTCTTGGGCTACCTTTTTCCACTTGGCATTAGTGATAATTGTATTGTAGCATTTCTGTAACTTCTTAAAGGTAAACTCTCTCTTCGGTATATTTCTGTAAATACTGTTGTTATATTAGAGAACTTTTTTTGTAATAATAAAACACTAGTGGGAGTCGATTCCGAACTCTGATTTACTCAACCTAGATGTACCTATCCTTTCAAAAGGAAGAACTTTTACAATATAAATTAATAGTTTACATATAAGAAGTTTACATATAAGAAGTTTACATATATAATATAATTGGAACATAATTATAAGTTACCAAAGTGACCAAATATCTTGCTGAGGTTTTACTTCTTTCTTTTATATCATAAGGTCTTCCTTTTACAAACTAACAATAATCTCTCATTATCACTGGATTCCATCTTCCTTGGTAGCATTCTTCCATCACTCGAATGTCCTGGTGAAATCTTTTCCCCTTGCTCATCACTGACGTAGCCCAAGTTTTCTGGGAAGAAATAAATGGAGAAAATAGAGTAGCGAATGGAGAAAATAGATTTTCAGTGACAACTTCATAAGCTTTCACACAAATTTCTGGTTCTTAACAAAAGGTCTCAAATGGTTAATATTTTATTTCATATTGTTTTGTAGATAGTCTCTGGATTACTTTCTACATCTTTACATCCTTCTTCGTATATACTAACCGGATCACTTTCTACATTTTTACATCCTTCTTCGTATATACTAACCTGATCACTTTCTACATTTTTACATTCATATTTGTAGAATATTATCTTATAACTGACTGTCACCTCCTGATCCTTAACGATATTATTTTATCGTTGTTTGAGCCACACAATAAGTACACTAAATTGACATAATGCAAAATGTCGTTTATTGTTCACCTTCCTTTTTATAAACGTTATGATTCTTATAAGGTAATTTACATTATATCTATAACCTTACTTCTATTACCATGGCAATAACTAACTATGTCGTCTTGGTGATGATAACAACAACAACACACATTCCTTCTTTTAATACATTGATTTATAATATATATTTTCTTTTCTTCTTCTTCTTAATCCAGCTGGCTAGTGCATATTTTATATACAAGATCAGACATTTTGCCCAAAGAATACAAGAGTACAATTAAAAATACAAGATATCGTTGTAATCTGGAGGTAAGAATCCGTTATTAGTACCGTGCTAACTCGGAATATTGCCGATTGTTTACAGCAAAGTACGCTTTATTTCTTGTCCGTCTAGGAACTTTTTTTTTTTTTTTTTTTTTTTTTTTTTTTTTTTGTAAATGTAATTTCAGTATTTGTGATTCCATGGCTACTAAATCAATACCGAGCATGGTGCAGTGAAATACACCAGGGTTTGTGCAGGACTAACTTCAGTAGACGAAGATGTTTTCATTTGTCCCACATGTTTCGTGTAATATCGGTGTACTTTTTCTTCTTCTTAAAGTCACAGTACAGTGACACTGTTTGTTTATCTTCTTATGGACTAAAACTTTTCAGTTTGGAACTTGATTTCAACTTTAGAGATTATAGTTTTTGTATTTTATCTTTTCATCTTCAACTTACACTTTAGGTTTTTTTTTTTTTTTTTTTTTTTTTTTGCTTTAGCCATGTTGTGTAGTAATACAGTGAAACCTGTCTATGTTGGCCACCATCGGTTCCATCGAAAAGTGGCCAACTTAGACAGGTGGCCAACTTACAGAAAATAAGTGTGATTTGTGTATTTTTAGAATAGGATTTCTAGTATTACTTGATTGTAAAATTTTAACAAGCAGCGCCACGACAGCTACTTATAAATAATATAGGGCTATATAGAGTAATCATAAACATATACAGTTCTAGAAAATATTACTATAGTATTCAAGAGCGCCGATTTCTCTGTAAATTTGGAAGGGGGGGGCATTTAGATGCAATATATATATATATATATATATATATATATATATATATATATATATATATATATATATATATATATATATATGAAGATTTTAAGACAAATTGCACTCGAATTATACCAAATATTGTATACTCATAAATAAAATAGCAGCCACATGAGCTTTGGGGTGCCCGGGCTTCTCGGTCCCCCCAGGATCGGCGCTTTTGATAGTATGTTTAATATATATGCATACCTTTCTCTTCCTGAAAACTAGTCTGGTACATTGGATTATTCGGATTGAAAACACAATAACACAAACAACCATGAAATAGAAGTGTATGTACGCAGTTTATTGAAATTGATATTATAGCACACTGAGTTATTCAGATTGAAAACAAGAAAAGCTAAGTTATAAATTGAGAAATTCATATGCAATTTATATGACTTCTTTTCAGTTGTTACTGAATGGTGGTTCATTCTAGACCAGGCCCGTATCCAGTGGGGTCTAGGGGGCGGGCCCCCCTAAATTTTTGCTGGCCCCCTCTAAAATGTTCACGGTAGGCTTGCAAATGAACTATAATATGGTGATGAACTATAATATTATTGGAACGGCCCCCCTAACTTCAGCCTGGCCCCCCCCCCTAAATTTTTGGGCTGGCTACCGGCCTGTTCTAGACATATTTGCTTTATTCTTTTTGGCAGATATGCACATTCTAATATTGTAGTTAACTACCTCTTGTTAATGAGCTAGAAGTGTTTCCCTCGGAGCAAAAGATGTTTTGAGAAAATCTTGAGGGAATTCATATCTCAAAACCTCCGCTACATTTTGACATGCAGTCAGGTGCCAATAAATGACAATTGAGCTTTAACCTTGAGAATTTTTCGAATTTATAAAGCTTCCCACTGATGAAAGGATCCGATATAGCTGATGGTTTTACCAAAACAGACAGGGTAAACAAATACATACAACCATTTCCTGAATTCCTGTACGTGTTTTTTCTTATTCACATCTTCCTTCACCACCCTTTTATGAGGGTAGTATTCTGGCCAATGATCTCCAAGAACAAATCGTGCTAATCTATGCTTCATTGTGTCCAGCCACAAATACAGAACATCTGCCTCTCATATGGGAATTCGAAAAAGTTAAGAAAAATAACAAAACTGTATTTTTCGTGGCCAAGATACGCAGGTAAATTTATCATTATCATCATAGGGTAAACATTGCTTCAGTGTGGCCAACTTCCAAGATAGACAGGTGGCCAACTTATAGAGTAGCAAGTAACGAATGTCTTATGGGAATATGCAGGTTCAAGACGAACTAGGCCAAGATAAGCAGGTGGCCAACTTAGAGAGGTGGCCAAGTTGACAGGTTTTACTGTATTTGAGTTCGTATAATACAGACGATGTAAGCAGTTGGGAGATTTATTACAGATTTCTAGTAATACCCTAGACTTGGCGTAATAACCTGCAAGTGTTGGTAAATACGCCACTTTGAAACACTTTTTTCTTTTACCTGGGGTACAAAATAGAAGTGAGTCGCATCATTGAAACATTTTTTCTACACTCCGAAAAGGCTACACTCCAACGCACATGTCTTGTTCTTTGTGTTTCACCTAAATTAAGGCCACAAAAAATACAACATTCTTAACATGGCGTATTTACCTGCACCTATCTTAAGGTTGGTTTAAAGGGACAAGTTTTGCCGATAGATGGTACTACAGTTCTCGCATCTCTCCTATGTATTTTTTACCATTCACAAAAAGTCACGATTTATCTTACAAATTTCAACCTCAAACTTTAAGCTTTTAGAAAAGGAACTTCATAATCTATCGAAGGCAATAATCCGTGCCAATTTTTTATTTAGAATTTTCTTCATTGTTGAAATGGATATCCAAACCTTTAACAATGGAACTGTTTCAACAATGAAGAAAATTTTAAATAAAACATCGGCACGGATTGTTCCCTTTAATAGGTTATGAAGTTTCTTCTCTAAAAATTTAAAGTCTCTAGGTGGAAATTTGTAAGAGAAATTGTAAATTTTCGTGTAAAGTAAAGAATACATGGGAGAGATACGAAGACTGTAGTGCCATCTATCGGCAAAACTTGTAATTTTACACTAACCTTAATATTTTAATTTTGTTGTTATTATTCAACTTGTATTTTTCCTTCTTTACTTGTACAATCTTTTTTCTCCCTTCCAATATATAGACATAGATATCTATATATACATATTTCATATGTAATTGTATATGTATAGACTTCCTATGTTCCTTTGTAAATGGACTTTCGCTCTGTAGAGAACTATTATAAATTAATTAATTAATTGCATATTTTGTTCCAAATTAAAATTGAACAGGTTTCTTCTTTGCTTTTCTCGCTAATTCTATAGTACTCGCGCCGAGTCGTGAAGCTTGACCTAGATCTACCGATTTCACCACTCAATAGAACGCGAGGATGTGTTCCAGTCGTGAACCCCCACCCATCAAATTTTGTCAGTGTCTTCTCTCGCGCTACACGGAAAACATCTCCTGAGAGTGCAGTGTTGTCGGATTGGCGTCAAGTTCCGTTTTGTTAATTCTTTTTTGTTGCGTTATGTTTTCGTTATTACTATTTGTGCTATTGTTACCATTTTAGAATAGTTGTTACAGTAGTTATTGTGGTGCAGTGTTATTATTTGTAATTTTTAAATGCCTTGTTTATATACTCGTTTACTATGTTTTCAAAGTTTGGCAACATTGTTGGTGAATTTCAGCTGCTTGACATTTCCCCAAGTATGCGCACAGGAAGCGGCTCCACGAATTGTACCGAAGTTTTCCGATGTATTGGAGCTCAAGCAAAATATTTCTATGATTGGCTTAGAGCCCAAGCTTCACGACTCGGCGCGAGTACTATAGATCTAAATGACAATTAACGAAGTGCTTTTGCATGCTGTTGCCCCTGAGACGAGACGAGAAATATGTTAGGATTTCTTAACTCATGGTAAATTTTGCAGAAGTATCGTATCGTCTCGGTACTCGAAAAAAAGCTTTACTCGTGTCGTCACGTTTTGTACATTTATGTAGAAAATTTATGCCTTGATTTTTTTTTTTTAATTTCATCTAGAAGTTATCAGAATCCTTCCGTATTACGAGAGGTCCACGAAAGGGTGTGATATAAAAACATTTAAATTATGTTTATTATTAAAGTATGTTGTATAATAGCTTGCATATCTTTAAAAATTAATAAATGCAGTTCATTTTGTTCGCACAATCACCTTATCAAATTATTATTTTATACTATGCATTATATAATACAAAAACAGTGCTTGAGATCTAAGACCTGGATGAACTAGTGTTACCCACGGGGCTCGTAAAATTTCTTGTCTGGTCCTCGAATTTAAAAATTTACTTCTTGTCTCAATTTTCATTTCGTGGATAAATTTAATTTTGCAACAAAAAAAAAAAAAACTATGTCGAAGCTTCAATATTAATTGCCTGAAGACAAAATGAACAGAGGGAGTAACAAATGAAGATGCTTTAAAACGGTTAGGAGAGAAGAGGACGTTTTTAGCCAGCATCCTCTGTAGGAAGGTCAATTGGATTGGACACATCTTCTGAAGAAATTGTGTTCTTCATACCACCATAGAAGGAAAGATGGAAGGAAAATGAGGAATAGGAAGAAGAACACAATTGATCGATGAATTGAAAAATAGAAGAAAATATTGAGAGCTCAAAGAGCAAGCTGAAGATCGTGAAACGTGGAATTTCCAGGCCCAAACCTAAGATGAAAAACAAATAAACATACCTCATCGGTCCCAGGACCTGCCAAATGCAGAATATTTTATACTAATAATAACCTAGAAACCAATTATCTTCACTCGACAATGCAGTGATTTAAAAAAATTGAAAATTAAATACTTTCATGAAATCAATTTTTTTAAAAATTATTTATCTCATTTAATAGTAAAAATAATGCCGCTTTAGAAATAGTGGTGAACCTTTTGGTACCAAATAGTAAACCGTGGCCACTGTTCCCCAGATATTGACCAAAAAGTTCCGATTTCGGGAAATTTAAGAAGCAATACCTCGGGAACCGTAAGTCATAGAGAGATGATATTGATGTTGATCAACACCTAAGAGGATGGTGAACATTTTGGTACCAACTAGTAAGCGGTGGTCACTGGCCAAACCAGTGAGTAGTTAGCCAGTTTCCACTGGTTACTAAAATTGTGCTTCATGTATTCTAAAATGGCATTATTTTTACTATTAAATGAGATAGTATAAATAATTTTTAAAAATTGTTTTCATGAAATTATTTAATTTTCAAAATTTTCTGTTTTTTGTAATCACCCTGTATATTATCTGCACCGGAAAAGATCAGATTAGGTTTCATTGTGCTATACAATCATGAAACGTCCATTGGATGAGTTCGCAAAGAATCGAATCATTGAGTAAATTGCATAACGTAATATCTTATCAAGAGCTGTTGCACATGTCTAAAAAAAAAAAAAAAAGAAAAGAAAAAGAAAAAAATCTACTTTTCATTTCTTGGTATTATATAATTTGGAAGTTAGTTGGATCCACTGCTGACGTGTACTTTTAAATTCGTGTGTGATCATACAAAGAAACAGCGAGAAAGTTGTTCTTTTGCCTTACAATGTATTTGAATGTGGATTTTTTGAAAAATAAAGTAAGGAGTGGCTATGTTCACATTCTTTATATACATACACAAACACAAACACAACCAAAAGAAAATGTTGTGTCCCTTCTGTAAGGTCACGCCGTATGGTTGGAGGGAGGAAAAACTTCTTAAGCCAATGAGAATTATCTTTGAGACGATCTGGATCACATCAGCGTGCGTTATATCGTCACGATTCGCACATAAACCGTGTCGAGTGGAGTGCTCATATGAACCAACAGAGGGTAGGAAAATAAAGAAAAGCAAAATAGAAATTCTTGGGTGTAAAATGGCGTCGTTGTCTTCTTTTATCGTGACTCTGTTAACGTTGTTATATTCGATGCTAATTTTTCTTAATTTTACCTTTTCTTCAACACGAGAAAACTCCAATAGAGGGCTCATTGATTCTTTTTATAGTCAAACACCAATTCTCAGTAATAATCGCAAATGGTTGCTTCAAAATTGAACTGAATTGAATCGTAATTTCACTTTTCACATGCAGATTGGTTGTAGATTCAGAATATCCTCACTACCAATGGAAATTTTCAGTTAAAATTCAAATATTCCAGGAGAAGTAAAAGTGAATATTATGAAAAGTGAATATTCCAGAATATAAGTGAATATTTGGGAATAGGATTTTCGTTGCATAATATCATAGGAAAGGTCATTAGACTCTTTTAAAACTATTTAAACATTGAATTTCTAGCAAGGTAATCTCCCAGTTACATCCATTAGTAGCCTTCTCATTACAAATTTTACTAATCGGTGTACAAAAATAACAAATATACTTCACAATTCTCTAGTTTTCAAATAATGTATAATACACAACTCCATTTGTTCACGCCCCCGCCAAGTGAACTTTGTGGTGGACAAACACCGTGTGCGTGGGTTTTCTCGGGGTTCTCCCGTTTCCTCCCACTTTCTTCATTCCACCATTTCATTCATTTCTCATAATCACCGTCTCCTTTAGCCTAACCGGCATAACCGTGGGACGTAAAACTCAAAGATTTCATTTCATTTCCATTTGTTCACATTTTCACTTGGCCGTATTAAACAACTTTTGTTAACTCGTTGATTATGCACACAACTAAATTCGACCATTGCTATTACGAGCTTTAGTATGAAGCAGTACCATTCATATTACGCTCAGCTCACAGCGTAGTTCTCCAAATTAACACCTGGCGGCGCTGATAATCTTCAAGTGAGCTTCATCCCTCAATTTTTAAGTAACGACACATAACAAGTTGTAACAATTTTACTACTTCTCGCTTCGGTAGATTAATAACGGCTCAGGCGAAGTCTATTCTTGAGTTCCTTAATGTATTTAAAAGGGCATTTGACTCCTTCTGTTACCGTTTTAGGTCTATGGAAATCAATATTGGATCCCAAAGTAACAGTCATTTCTAACAGTAGGCCTACCCGTTGCAATGGAGGAATAAAGTCGAATAAAGAACCTATTCTTGCGGTAATGAAAGTGTTTATCGTTACCAAGTACCATTTTTTTACAACATGGTGATTAGTGTTGAAACCTGAAACTGTAGATTTGCACCATTTCCAATTTGATTAAATGTATAAAACTTCAGTTACATGTACAGCGGGGGACACTTCTAAATGGTACACCTTAGCCGTAAATCTCCATATGGCTGTACCATTTAGAAGTGTCCCCCGCTCTACATATGTTTAAAAGTTGTTCTTGGGACCCCTAATCCATACCAAGAATCCATTAATCTCCTTTTTTTTTTTTTTTTTTTTTGCCATTTTCGCTCTGGTAAAAAAAATGAAATGAAATCTAGTTTAACTTCCCACAATTATGTTCTTTAGGCTAAGGCAGACGATAATTAACACGTTCGCTGCGGCAGTGTAAAACTGAGTTTGGATCTCAGTGCTATACGAGTCACCGTGTGTCTCGTTGAAGGTTTGTCCGTCGGTGCGTTACGACTCAGCAGTGACTCGTGCACAAATCTTACTTTGAGCATCTCTCCACAGATGACGACACGATATTTCAAATTCACACTTCAGCCATCTGTTGACCGAATCTGAAGCTACATGACGCCAAAGCAGGACGCGTCACCAGTGTCTCGTGTAGGATGTGAATGCTAGTAATGTTAAAAATATGTTAAAAACGAAAATACACAAACGCAGAGAGGTAATACAAACAATACATAAAATGGCATCGCCCACAAGCGAAGTATCGTACGAGCTACCAGTGACTCGTAACGCAGCGAACGTGTTATGGCAAGTGAATGATGATGGAAGAATTGGTGGAATGAAATGTGGGAGGAAACGGGAGTAGCCCGAAAGAACCCACGAACACAATGTTGTTCATCACAAACTTACTTGGCCGGAAATGGAACCAGGGACCCAACGCACCAGAGGTATGAAATTCCGGTCACATTTTGAAAAAGTCACCATAGACTATTCAGCCTTTCACTTTCGTTTTATATAGGTATACTGTTAAGTCTTATATTATGTAGTAATATTTTTTAAGAACTGGAAACACTGTTTCTACGAAATTTAGATTTCATTTGTTATTCAAGATGGAAAGTGTTGAAGAGAGACGGTGCATAAGGCACGAGGCACGAACATTTCTTCCATAATTTTGAAGTTAAGTTTGTTATTTAAGTGCAATGAACACAGTGAAGTTATTATATGTACTTTGTGGTTTATTTTAAGTGTTAGTTAAAAAACCAGCGATTAGTAAGATACAATAAAAACTAAAAACAAGTATTGGAAGTTTCCATTGTTAGAAGACAGTCCATTACCAGTTAAGTAAATGGCAAACATTTAAGAACGTAAGCATAAACAGTTTTTTGGTCCTCCAGTGCCGAATGGAGGAAGTGTTGTGCCAAGAAAAAGAATAAGTGAATCATTCAAACATTCATATTGACTATGTGTGTGTAAAGACAGTGAGTGTTACGAATCAAGCAAAATTGACGTAGTGGACTTATCACGTACGCGCCTACGCATTCAGCTGTGCATTGCGATCTGAAGAAAAACAAAGGCGCAATGTAGCAGTCACGTAGCTAAGTATATATTTTTTTTTTTTTTGTTTCTTTTACTTGTGTAAAGGTCTGTTGTTATAAGGACTTCAGGTAGATATATCACAAGCAATGGATTCAAATACTAATTCTCTTATAAAGGCAAGAGGCCTAGCTAAAGCGTCCCTTACAAGAATGAAAACATTTGTTGAACAATTTGGGGCAGATGGTGATGTAATGCAAATGAAAGTTAGATGTGCACGTTTACCCAATATATTCAAAGAATATGATGAAGTGCAAAAACAGCTTGAATTAAAGGACGAAAACGAAGAATATACACAGGATAGAGAGTTGTTTGAAGTTACTTACTACGATACTCTTGCAAAAATGACGTCAATTGTTGAAACAGCTGAGAATGCTAGTAGTAGCAATAAAAGTTCGTCAGGTGATTCAACCGCGAATACAGGGTGTCTAAAATTACCAGTCATAAAGCTACCAACATTTAAAGGTCAAGTTATAGATTTCAGACATTTTCATGATACTTTCAGTAGTTTGGTTGTAAACAATCAAAGTTTAGATGATATTCAAAGATTTCATTATTTGTTGTCCTCATTATCAGGTGAAGCAAGCAAATTAGTTGAGAATATACCAGTGACAGGTGAAAATTTCAAACTTGCTTGGGAAATGATATGCAAAAGGTATAATAATCCAAAGCTAATAGCAACTGCTCATGTAAAGGCATTGTTTTCATTACCGACTGTCAGTAAAGATTCAGTGGCGGACTTAAGGACATTATTAAATCAAACTATAAGTAACGTAAATGCACTTAAGGCGTTACAGTTAGATACTCCTTTGGATGATATATTGTTATCGCACCTAATTTTGGAAAAGCTAGATGAACAAACACGTAAAGACTTTGAAAATCAAACAAATAGGGAACAGTTTGCTAGTTTAGAAGAACTTCATGTCTTTTTAGAAAATAAATGCCAGGCCTTAGAATTGGTAAAGTCTACACAATCAAAGTCGCATGTCAGTAAATCTAATGTTGTTAAGGATATAAAAAATGCTAGACAATCTTATGTGAGTACTAATGTTTTGTGTTCGTTTTGTCAACAAAGTCATGCGTTGCACAAGTGTAATGAATTTCAAAAATTAAGTGTATCCAAAAGATTAAGTTTTGCGAAACAAAACAAACTTTGTTTTAATTGTTTGAAAGTTGTCAACCATGTAGCGAAAGATTGTTCGCTAAGTGCATGCAAAATATGTAATCTCAAGCATCACACGTTATTGCATAGTGATTTTAAGAAATCACAGCCTAATCATGCTGCCAGTGTTGAAAATGATTCTGTTACGGAACCAGTAGGGAAAAAGTCAGTGTCTCAAGGACAGGAAGTTGTTAATACTAGTACTTATTGCTCTGTGAAGCCTAAAAGTAATGTGCGTGTTTTACTTTCAACTGCAGTTGTTCAAGTTAAAGATTGCAATGGTAAATTACATATGGTTAGGGCTTTGCTTGATAGTTGTTCCCAATCTCATTTTGCAACAGAATCTCTCATTCAAAGGTTAAAATTAAAGAAATTTCCTATCAATGTTCCTGTACAAGGTATTAATAATGTAAGTTGCAACGTTAAATACGGAAGTAAGTTACAAGTATTCTCTGCTGTAAGTGATTTTAGTGTAGATGTTGAGTGTTTTGTGTTGCCAAAAATAGCAGGAAATTTACCTGATGCTGATATTGACATTAAAGAATGGAACTTTCCACCGAATTTACAGTTAGCGGATCCTAATTTCAACAAGTCTGGTAAGATTG
Source organism: Thermobia domestica (assembly GCF_964235325.1). NCBI lineage: Eukaryota > Metazoa > Arthropoda > Insecta > Zygentoma > Lepismatidae > Thermobia > Thermobia domestica. The sequence continues at coordinate 5,762,906 of NC_137465.1, read as the reverse complement.
ATTTGTTGTTAGGTGCTGGAATTTTCTTTAGTCTACTCAAAGCAGGACAACAGGTGCGTCCAGGAGCATTTCCAGTTCTCCAAAATACAGAGTTAGGATGGATAGTTTCAGGACAATATCAGATGCCAAAGCACAACTACTTCACGCCAGAACATCGAACATTCTTTTTGCACAACAACGATGATTTAAGCCATCAGTTGCAGAAGTTTTGGAAAATAGAAGATATTCAAGAAACTCCTTTATCCAAAGAAGAAAGGGAGTGCGAAGAACATTTTATCGCAAACACTAGAAGACATTCAACAGGACGCTTTATAGTGAGACTGCCATTCAAACAAGAAGTGACCCAGTTAGGTGATTCTTATAAGACAGCTGTTCAGCGTTTACAACAACTAGAGAAAAGGTTAAATAGATGCCCCAAGTTACGCACAGATTATGTCGCATTCCTTGAAGAGTATGAAGCTTTGAAACATATGAAGGAAGCGGAAGGTAGCTCTAATATTACTCAAGGATATTACTTGCCTCATCATCCAGTTATTAAGGAAGCTAGTACTACTACGAAGACTAGAGTAGTATTTGATGCATCCGCATGCTCAACTAGTGGCATTTCACTGAACGATGTTCTCAAAGTTGGTCCAACTGTGCAAGACGATTTGCAGTCAATTATATTAAGATTTCGCACCTACCCTATAGCTTTTACTGCAGATATAGAGAAGATGTATCGACAGATTTTGATTGATGAGCGTAACTGTAAATTCCAGAAGATCTTGTGGAGAAGATCAGAAGAAGAACCCATTAAGGTATATGAATTAAAGACTGTCACATACGGAACAGCCTCAGCGCCTTTCCTTGCTACTCGCTGTCTCCAGCAATTAAGTGCAGAAGAAGCTAGTGAATATCCGAAGGCAGCACAAGTTCTTAAGAATGACTTCTACATTGACGATTGTATTTCAGGGGCTGAAAGTGTGGAGGAAGCTTTAAAGATAAAGGACGAATTAATACAAATGCTACAAAAGGGTGGTTTTTTGCTAAGAAAGTGGTGTTCCAACAATACTGAATTATTGGAATCCATCTCTGAAGAATTGAGAGAAACACAACTTCCATTACGCTTAGACGATAAGGGTCAAGTCAAAACATTAGGATTACTTTGGCATCCAGCAACTGATCAACTTCAAGTGATGAATGGATTTACTCTAAATCAAAGGTCGAATAATAATTTAACAAAACGCAAGATGTTGGATATTATTGCTTCAATCTTTGATCCGTTGGGAATTGTTAGTCCAATAACAATCGTATGTAAGATAATTCTTCAAGATCTGTGGCAAGCAGGATTGGAGTGGGATGAAACATTTCCTAAAGAACTACAGCAAAGATGCAAGACAGTATTTGAATTTATTCCTTCATTATCAGATATCAGTGTAGACAGAATGGTTCTTCAGTCAGGTACCTTGATTGACATTCAAGTTCACGCTTTCTCAGACGCTTCAGAAAAGGCTTATGGGACATGTGTGTATTTAAGATCCGTCAACAAGGATGGTCAAGTTACTTCGAAGCTATTATGTGCTAAGTCCAAAGTGGCGCCCATAAAGAAGATTTCCCTGCCTTGCTTAGAGTTATGTGCAACAGTGTTGTCATCAAAACTTGTCAAGAAGGTAACTAAGGCATTAAAACAACGAATATCCCAGGTATACATGTGGACAGATTCTATGGTGGTCTTAGCATGGTTACGGGCAAGTCCAAATAGATGGAAAACATTTGTTGGCAATCGAGTCGCTGAGGTACAAGAAGTGGGAGGAGAATGGAGACACGTCGCTTCAAGTGACAATCCTGCGGATATTATATCAAGAGGAACAAGTCCTGACAAGTTAATACATAATAGTTTGTGGTGGAACGGTCCTCAATGGTTACAGTGTTCTTCACTTGATTGGCCTAAGACGGAGCCTGGCCCACTCAGAGAGATTCCTGAACAGAAAAAATTAAAATCAAGTTACTTAGTGACAACTCAAGATAATAGTATAATCGAAAGATTCTCTACTTTGAACAAACTTCAGAGAGTCTTGGCTTATTGTATGCGGTTTTCCAAGAATGCTAAAGTAGAAGCATCAAGAAGAAATGTAGACGCTCTTACTTTGGAAGAAATTGAAGAAGTTTTAATCAGACTAATACGAGAAGTTCAAAATTCAGTTTATGCTAAGGAAATGGCTGATCTTAAAGAAAGTGGAAGAGTTAGCAATAAGAGCAAACTCTTGTCTCTCAATCCTTTCATATGTGATCAACAATTACTAAGAGTTGGTGGAAGATTAAAGATGTCTGAACTTGAATTTGATGCTAAACATCAAATTATTCTACCACCAGATCATCACCTAACAAGACTAATTATAGAACATGAACACAGGCGATTGCTACATTCTGGATGTCAGTTAATGCTAGCATCACTAAGGCAAAGGTATTGGATACCTAATGGTAAAAATGCCATCAAGAAAGTTATTAGAAGGTGTATTACATGTCAGAGATTAAAGGCGTCTGGACCAGAACAATTAATGGGACAACTACCAAAACATAGAGTAAAACTAACAAGACCTTTCATAAATTCTGGAATTGACTTTGCCGGTCCTATTTACATCAAAACTGGTACCAGAAAGTCAAAAACAAAGGTGAAGTGCTACATTGCAGTGTTTGTGTGTTTAGCAACAAAGGCTATCCATCTCGAAGTTGTGAGTGATCTTACTAGTCAGGCATTTTTAGCTGCTTTGAGAAGATTCATATCTCGTCGAGGTAAATGCAAGCATATCTATAGCGACAATGGAACTACGTTCATTGGTGCCAACAAGGAACTTCAAGAAGTCGCGAAGTTGTTGCATACAGCTGACCATCAAGAAAGGATTAAGAATTTTGCAACTACTGAAGGAATCCAATGGCATTTTATTCCGCCATATTCGCCCAACTTCGGTGGTCTTTGGGAGGCTGCAGTTAAGTCCTTTAAATACCACTTAAGAAGAGTCATGGGAATGTCATATCTCACGTTTGAAGAATTAACAACTTTAACCACACAAATAGAAGCTTGCTTAAATTCGAGACCTCTTGTAGCATTATCCAATGATCCTAATGATCCAGTAGCATTAACTCCTGGTCATTTTCTTATTGGTCAACCATTGACAGCACTACCAGAACGTGACTTACATCAGGAGAAGATGAGTTCAATTCAAAGATGGCAAAGGATCCAACAACAATTTCAACAGTTTTGGAGAAGATGGTATATGGAATATTTGTCACAACTACAAGGAAGAAATAAGTGGAAGAGAAGCTGTGCCAACATACAGCCAGGTCAATTGGTGGTTCTCAAAGAAGATAAGTTACCTCCTCTATCATGGAAATTGGGAGTCATCGCTGAAGTGCATTCTGGACCTGACGGTTTGGTTCGAGTCGCTACTGTTAAAACTTCCAATGGTTTATATAAACGCTCAATTAGAGGACTTTGTGTTTTACCAAATAATGATGAATCGTAATGTCATTCATGTTAAAGTATATTTATTTCCTGTTTTATTCTATTTATTTGTTGTTATGTAAAGTTTGTTTTCTTTTCTTTTTTTTTTTAAAAAAGGTCACTAGCCCTTTTTTGGCGGGCGGCATGTTAAGTCTTATATTATGTAGTAATATTTTTTAAGAACTGGAAACACTGTTTCTACGAAATTTAGATTTCATTTGTTATTCAAGATGGAAAGTGTTGAAGAGAGACGGTGCATAAGGCACGAGGCACGAACATTTCTTCCATAATTTTGAAGTTAAGTTTGTTATTTAAGTGCAATGAACACAGTGAAGTTATTATATGTACTTTGTGGTTTATTTTAAGTGTTAGTTAAAAAACCAGCGATTAGTAAGATACAATAAAAACTAAAAACAAGTATTGGAAGTTTCCATTGTTAGAAGACAGTCCATTACCAGTTAAGTAAATGGCAAACATTTAAGAACGTAAGCATAAACATATACAAAAACACTTTTGTTTACCTTATCGATCACGACTTTGCCATATGTAACGCAAATGATGTACCCTATTAATCACGATCACTGTCGTATGTAGCAGACATGACATTACCAAATCACCAGCGTAAACCAGTTTTCTTTTTTGAACACAACCCTGAAAGAATGCCAAATTTAATGGTATTAGGAATTAGATGTACCATGATTATCCTACTTATATCGCCAGGAGATAAAAGAAAAATAACAAAATTTATTTTACTAGATATCTTGAGCGATAACAATATTTATGGATTAATTAATTGCATAAACAAAATGTAAAATAATAAAAGTACTTTTTGTATGAGTGTAGTGTAAAATAGTAAATTTGGTTCCTCTGCCATCTATGAATAACTTTATTATGCATTGAATTATATTTTCCATACTGTTGCGAAGTTGTAAGAAATCGGCAACATAAACTACTTTCTTTCACAGAATAGTATTGTATTTAACATCAAACACAATACCATATTTAATAGCCGAGTTTAACCATAATTAATAACGAATGTATTTCTTCGACCCAGAAATATTTAGTTACTTAGTTGAATTATAAAATACTTAAGAACTATAAGAATAGTGCAATATCTTACACGTCAACAATATTGGTGCTTCTTATTTATAAACAAAACTACATGTTTGTCAGTGGTTGATCCAGGGAGCAATTGCTCTCCCCCCAAAGTAAGAAACTTTCTTATTTTATATATATGTAAATAAAACCCATAACAGAGTTTGAAGCTCTTAAAAATAGCTCTAAGTAGCAGTATGATAACCCACCGCCCCCCCCCAGAAGTCGGCCCTGGATCCGCCCCTGATGTTTGTTAATTACTACAACTACTACAAGCAAGCAGACGACAGGAATACTCATGATCATCAGGTCGCGTGACAGAAGAGGGACACTAGTGCCATCGCTGTCCAGAAAAGACCATAAAACCAGCTGTAAGACTTCCATCGACATCACTTTCGGTTGGTTATCCCTACTTTCTTATCTTGCCTGAAGCTCTCAGAGATTTAACCTAACCCAAACCTTCTAGAATGCCTGGACCTATGAGAGATCTAAGCTAACACAAACCTCTTAGCTTGCCTGGAGCTCTGAAAGGTCTAACCTAACCCAAACTTCTTAGCTTCCTTGCTGCTCTGCGATCCAAAATAATCTAAACCTTTTAGGTTACCTGGAGCTTGAGAGATCGAACCTAACCGAAAACTCTTAGCTTCCATGTTGCTCTGAATGATCTAACCTAACCCAAACCTCTCAACTTCCCTGGAGCTCTGAGAGATCTAACCTAACCCAAACCTTTTAACTTGCCTGCAGCTCTGAGAGATCTAACCTAACCCAAACCTTTCAGTTTGAATGGAGCTCTGAGAGATCTAACCAAACCCAAAACTCTTAGCTTCCCAGGAGCTCTGAAAGATCGAACCTAACTAAAACCTTTCAGCTTCCCTGGAGCTCTGAGAGATCTAACCAAACCCAAAACTCTTAGCTTCCCAGGAGCTCTGAGAGATCGAACCTAACCGAAAACTCTTAGCTTTCCTGTTGATATGAATGATCTAACCTAACCCAAATTTCTCGGCTTCCCTGGAGCTCTGAGAGATCTAACCTAACCCAAACCTTTTAACTTGCCTGCAGCTCTGAGAGATCTAACCTAAACCAAACCTTTCAGTTTGAATGGAGCTCTGAGAGATCTAACCAAACCCAAAACTCTTAGCTTCCCAGGAGCTTTGAAAGATCGAACCTAACTAAAACCTTTCAGCTTCCCTGGAGCTCTGAGAGATCGAACCTAACCGAAAACTCTTAGGTTAGGTTAGGTTAGGTTCCCTGTTGCTATGAATGATCTAACCTAACCCAAACATCTCAGCTTCCCTGGAGCTCTGAGAGATCTGACCTACCCCAAACCTTTTATCTTGCCTGCAGCTCTGAGAGATCTAACCTAAACCAAACCTTTCAGTTTGAATGGAGCTCTGAGAGATCTAACCAAACCCAAAACTCTTAGCTTTCCAGGAGCTCTGAAACATTGAACCTAACCCAAACCTTTTAGCTTGCTTGGAGCTCTGAGAGATTTGACATAATCCAAACCTTTTATCTTCCCTGGAGCTCTGAGAGATCGAACCTAACCCAAAACTCTTAGCTTACGTGCAGCTCTGTGAGATCTAACCTAACTCATACCTTTTAGCTTCCCTGGAGCTCTGAGGGATCTAACCTAACCTAAACATTTTAGCTTGCCTGTAGCTATATGACCTAACTGAAACCTTTTAGCTTGAATGGAGCTCTGAGAGATCGAACCTAACCCAAACCTCTCAGCTTCCGTGGAGCTCTGAGAGATCTAACGTAACCCAAAAATTTCAGTTTGAATGGAGCTCTGAGAGATCTAACCAAACCCAAAACTCTTAGCTTCTCAGGAGCTCTGAAAGATCGAACCTAACCAAAACCTTTCAGCTTGCCTGGACCTCTGAGAGATCTGACATAACCCAAACCTTTTATCTTCCCTGGAACTCTGAGAGAATTGAACCTAACCCAAACCTCTTAGCTTCCGTGGAGCTCTGTGAGATCTAACCTTACTCATACCTTTTGCTTCCCGAGAGCTCTGAGAGATCTGACATAACCCAAACCTTTCAGGTTGCATGGAGCTCTGAAAGATCTAAGCTAATCCAAACCTCTTAGCTTCCCTGGAGCTCTGAGGGATCTAACCTAACCTAAACATTTTAGCTTGCCTGTAGCTTTAGCTTGCCTGGAGCTCTGAGAGATCGAACCTAAGCCAAACCTCTCAGCTTCCGTGGAGCTCTAAGAGATCTAACGTAACCCAAAAATTTCAGTTTGAATAGAGCTCTGAGAGATCTAACCAAACCCAAAACTCTTAGCTTCTCAGGAGCTCTGAAAGATCGAACCTAACCCAAACCTTTCAGCTTGCCTGGACCTCTGAGAGATCTGACAAAACCCAAACCTTTTATCTTCCCTGGAGCTCTGAGAGAATTGAACCTAACCCAAACCTCTTAGCTTCCGTGGAGCTCTGTGAGATCTAACCTTACTCATACCTTTTAGCTTCTCTGGAGCTCTGAGAGATCTGACATAACCCAAACCTTTCAGGTTGCATGGAGCTCTGAAAGATCTAACCTAATCCAAACCTCTTAGCTTCCCTGGAGCTCTGAGGGATCTAACCTAACCTAAACATTTTAGCTTGCCTGTAGCTATATGACCTAACTTAAACCTTTTAGCTTGCCTGGAGCTCTGAGAGATCGAACCTAACCCAAACCTTTTAGCTTCCGTGGAGCTCTAAGAGATCTAACCTAACCCAAACCTTTCAGTTTGAATGGAGCTCTGAGAGATCTGAAATAACCCAAACCTTTTAGCTTGCCTGGAGGTCTGAGAGATCGAACCTAACCAAAAACTCTTAGCTTTCCTGTTGCTCTGAAAGATCTAAACTAACCCAAACCTTTTAGCTTAGCTGGAGCTCTGAGGATCTATCCTAGCCCAAACCTTTTAGCTTGCATAGAGCTCTAAAAGATCTAACCTAACTCAAACCTCTTAGCTCCCCAGGAGCTCTGACGTATCTAATCTAACCTATAAATTTTGCCTGCCTGGAGCTCTGAGAGATCTAACCAAACCCAAATCTCTTAGCTTCCCTGGAGCTCTGAAAGATCGAACCTAACCCTAACCTCAGCTTTCCTGGAGCTCTGAGAGATCTGACATAACCCAAACCTTTTAGCTTGAATGGAGCTATATGACCTAACCCAAACCTTTTAGCTTGCATGGAGCTGTGAGAGATCAAACCTAACACAAACCTCTTAGCTTCCGTGGAGCTCTGAGAGATCTAACATAACTCATACCTTTTAGCTTCCCTGGAGCTCTGAGAGATCGAACCTAACCGAAAACTCTTAGCCTTCCTGTTGCTCTGAAAGATCTAACCTAATTAAAACCTCTTAGCTTCCCTGGAGCTCTGAGAGATCTAACCTAACCCAAATCTTTTAGCTTCACTGGAGCTTTGAAAGATCGAACCCAACCCAAACATCTTAGCTTTCCTGGAGCTCTGAAGGATCTAACCTAACCTAAACCTTTTATTTTGCCTGGAGCTATATAACCTAACCCAAACCTTTTACCTTGCCTGGAGCTCTGGGAGATCGAACCTAACCCAAACCTCTTAGCTTCCGTGGAGCTCTGAGAGATCTAACCTAGCCCATACCTTTTAACTTCCCTGGAGCTCTGAGAGATCGAACCTAACCGAAAACTCTTAGCTTCCCTGTTGCTCTGAATGATCTAACCTAACCCAAACCTCTCAGCTTCCCTGGAGCTCTGAGAAATCTAACCTAACCCAAGCCTTTTAACTTGCCTGCAGCTCTGAGAGATCGAACCTAACCCAAACCTTTTAGCTTCCCTGGAGCTCTGAAAGATCGGACCTAACCCAAACCTCTTAGCTTACCTGGAGCTCTGAGGGATCTAACCTAACCCAAACCTTTTAGCTTGGCTGGGGCTCTGAGACATCGAACCGAATGCAAACCTCTTAGCTAGCCTGAAGCTCTGATAGATGTTACCTAGCCCAAATCTCTTAGCTTTCCTGGAGCTCTGAGATATCTAACCTAACCCAAACCTCTTAGCTTGCCTGGAGCTCTGTAGTATCTTTCCCTTAGCTACGTGAGGCTTGGGATAAGTATTTAATCAAACTATTTAGAGAACTTTGTATTAGTCTTTGAACCACAATTTTACGAATTTGTGTATTATATTTGTATATAACAGGAATTTTATAATAAAAATATTGTGGGAGAAAACCGGATCCCCAGAGCTGAATTGCTGTACCTACCTAATCAAAATAATTTTACAATAGGAAATGACTGTTCGAAAGTAAGCGTAGTAGACTATTGAGAGTTGGGTATATTTTGCACCAGAATTTCCAGGTGCACATTTTAAATAGGGCTTCCAGTTGCCACGTTTTATTGAGGACAGTACCAGATTTATATCATACATTTTCCAAAATTGTTCGAAACTCCAAAACTCGCAGCTTTTCTCAAAAACGTATAATAAGTTAACATCAGTCATGAGGCATTTAAAAAGCCTTGCATTAAAACTTTAAAAACATCGATTCCCAATTAATGAGAATAATCTACTTTTTGTCATTCACTTCTGGTAAGTGTTGACATAATTAATTTAATAAAAATCAAGTTGATAACTATATCTATACCGTAAATTTTCATTCGGGGATTGTAGTAGTTTGGATCGATCCGCAATCCTGTGGTTCTGCTGGCTGTTCTTTTCTTTTGTTCAGTAGTCGAACTGGAAAAAATGAAATGAAATCATTAAGTTTTACGTCCCACGGTTACGCCGGTTAGGCCAAAGGAAACAGTGATGATGAGAGATGAGTGAAATGGTGGAATGTAGAAAGTGGGAGGAAACGGGAGAACCCCGAGAAAACCCGCGAGCACGGTGTTTGTCCACCACAAAGTCCACACGGCGCGAGCTGGGATCGAACTAGGGACCCTAAGCACCGGAGGTGAACGCTCTACCACTGAGCCACCGCGCCCCCGAGTAGTCGAACTGGACATCTCTGATATCAAAGGAGTAGTGTTCCGGTTTTTAGTGTAAACTTTTATAGGTTGTCATGATTTTTTAGGATGAAAATCTGGGAGTTCTAATTTTTAAGTATTTCTTGTTAAATATATTTTGCTAAACTTACTTTATAACCAAGATCAGAGCCGACTTAGAATTTCGTAGAGTTTGGAAAACAAGTCCGTATTTCGAAGCCGGGGACGTTGATCTTTGTTCAGTGATTTATCGGTCTGCTCGCTGTTTGTTGTGAATGTCTTCTCTGCTGAAGTTATTCTCTGTAACTTTGGCTTCGTCACCTGCTGATGGAGAAAATCTTTTTGTTGCTTATGTACTAGGTTACACCATAGATTCTTTCTACACTTGCTTCGATTTTAGCTAAGAGGGCGCTATGCATAGAGACAATATATTCAAAGACTATATATTGAATTTTCTAGAGTAGACCTATCTGGTATTTACACATTCGGTCGAGAAAATTTTGACATCCTTCAGAAGAAAACCATAGCTTTTCTTTTATTTAATTGTCATGCGTTTACAATTTGATACATCTTGCAGTTGTCTGTCAGTGTAGTGATTTGAAAAAAAATCACAAACCCACACAAGAAAGAAAGAAAGAAAATTATAATTTAGCAAGAAGAGAGAAAGAGAGGAGAGAATAATGTTTCCTAGAATTACTTTAGCTGCTTCATACTAGGGATGGCCAAAATTTTTCAGAATCGAGATTCCGAAAAATTTATTTTCCGGAATGGAAATTTCACTTTCAGGAATTCAGAAAAATTAAAAATCGGAAAACCGGAATTTTTTTCAATTTCCGGATTTTTTCCGATTTTACTTTCCATAACTACGAGGGTGTTTCGTTTTCTCCGGATATTTTCAGGTCAACGGATCGGAGTCTAACTGCTTCCGGTCTTCCGAGTCACGGGTCAGAAACTTCTTGACCCGTCCAATCGCTCCACAGTATAGAAGTTCAAGTGTCAGTGAAGGCATAATAAGGCAAATTATGGCCTGACCCATCATTTGAGTGATACCATTCGCCAATACACTAACTCTCTCTTAACTGGGGCCGTGGTAGCTCAGTGGTAAAACGTTCACTTCAGGTGCATAGGGTTCTTGGCTCAATCCCAGTTCGTGCCAAATGAGCTTCGTGGTGGACAAACACCGTGTGAGTGGGTTTTGTCGGGGTTTTCCCATTTTCTCACACTTTCTTCATTCCACCATTTCCTTCATTTTTCATCATGAATGTTTCCTTTAGCCTAACCGGCATAAGCGTGGGACGTAAAACTTAAAAGATTTCATTCCATTTCATTTATAGCGTACCTTCACTTCTCTATTATATAAAGCTACTTCAAACAAAACCACCAGAAAACACGGTAGACTCTAAATTTCTATTGCACCGTCTCGTATTTGAGTTTTATTCTTAGATGTGAAAACCATTTGTACCTTATTACATTCCTGTAGTCTGAACAAAATTGAAGGGGCGGCTGAAGATAGGGAGGCCCGATCCTACCATATTATAGTTCATTTGCAAGCCTACCGTGAAAATTTTAGTGGGTGCAACAAAAATTTATGGGGTCCAGTCTCCCCAGACACCCTGGATACGGGCAGTGTTCGTAGATTTCCTGAAGAAAATTTCAATCAATTGTCGAAACTTTTTCATTTTACTCTAGTTTGTTGAGTGTCCTATTCCCATAGTTTTGTATGATAAGATTATTTTAGCTATATTAAAGAAAGTATCAACCATATTTGTTTTATTCATTTACTTTCTGCTTCTATTATTTTTCTTTTTCCTTTATTTTATTTATTTATTTTTTACAAAAAATACACACAAGTACACCAAGTAAATAATAAGTGCAAATTATGCTACTTTGAACAGACACACACACACATACACACACACAAACTATTACAATTATATTGATTTATTTCTGTAGAACAAGAAAAAGTGTAAACATTTTACATTGGACAATCAATCAGTGCCAGAACTTCCCTGGATTTTTACGTTTTATCGGAAAAATAAATCTTTTCCCTTTTTGCTAAATTTACCTACGGAATTTCCCTTTTTGCTAAATTTACCTACGGAATTTCCCTTTTTGATAAATTTACCTACGGAATTTCCCTTTTTGCTAAATTTACCTACGGGATTTCCCTTTTTAAACTAAGAAAAATTCTCTACACAAAAGAATTTAGTTGTAAACTTTGGGTGATCGCCTTGAAGCCATTTCAATGTATTTCATTTTAATGCTATGAGCTCTAATTACATTGTACTTGAAGGAGGCATCTGTCCCTCTCACATTTTGATTTGGTCTGCAACGACTAGATATATACTGTATTTAACTCTTCAATTATTATTATTATTATTATTATTATTATTATTATTATTATTATTATTATTATTATTATTATTATTATTATTATTATTATTATCGGAATACCCGTCCTTCGCAAGGCAAGAATACGTTTAATTTTAGACATAAAGTGTAAATTTGGATTTTAACGGCATCGGAAGTATCACTGTTTGTCTCAGCAACCCTAAAACTATGGATTAGACACTAATATCGATCATTGTCAATTATTTTTGATCATTAATATCACCTCCTCCCCCTCTCCAAGTTGCGGGGATGAATTTGGATTGAAACTACATCGGAAGTGTTACTGTTCATCTCAGCAACTCCGAAAACTTGGGCATTGATATCGCTCATTTTCGATCATTTTTAAATATCCTCCAGTCCTCTTCTCTTAAGTTCCACCATCAAAGTGAAATGGTAAAAATCACCCGAGGCTTTAAGAGTCTTCATCCCGACGAAATTAAAATACCGCTAATTTTACAGTAATTATGTGATATCTTCAAATAGATAAAAGTTAATCGAAATGTGGAACAAGAGCGCCCTAGACAATATCATTTTACATGTGAAACCGTTATCACGACTCACTTATCTGCCTTCGATTTCGATCTATTTTGAAAATCGGCATTTATTTTCGCGTTTCTAAACAGCTGGAAACATAAAGCCACTAGGTGACTTGTGATAACGGTACCTCAGGCAAAATAATATTGTCTAGGGCGCTCTTGTTCCACATTTCGATTAACTTTTATCTATTTGAAGATATCACATAATTACTGTAAAATTAGCGGTATTTTAATTTCGCCGGGGTGAAGACTCTTAACCTCATCTATGTTGAAAATTTGATCAAGATCGATCATGTGTTTCACGAGGTATGAAGTTACAAACATAATCACCTTCAGTTTTATATAATATAGATTATTTACCAGTATTTTTGATTACTAGCGTTGTCTACTAACCCACCTGAAGTAGCCTTTACTATCACATGCTTAAATGTATTAATATCTTTCATGTAAGACGCATAAGCTAGAACTATGTGTTAAACCCTGAATTCTTAAAATATTTTTCATTCTTGGAGCTGTAATAAAACAGTTCATAATTAGAGCAACATATTTAAAGCTATTAATTAAAAACAATAATCTGAAAACGCATTCAAAACTTCATGTCTTTCCAATTGTTGGTTTCCAGCGGCTACGTTCCGCTTGCCATGTATTGACAAAAGGAACAAAATAGTAATCATGAATTGTCCCTAGGGAGTGGCTCTAACAATGTCATTTTCTATGTCGTGATGCTCTTTCAACTGAAGGGTTTCACTTCTTCCAGGTAATTGGTGTTATTTGGCATTCAAATCACGCAGAGAAGAGTTTCGCTTCTGGCCCACCAACATTCGTCTTGTTTTCTGGAATAAAGAATAAAAATGTGTGAAAAGAAACCAGCAAAAATCATGCAATTGTGCATAGTACAAGTGGCAAAATTATAATTCACATATCCCTCTTTAAATTTCTAAGCAATGTTAGGAGATTTGAATTTTGAATTTAGCGGCGCAAATTTGTCATCAACATTGGGGGGGGGGGGACAGGTAAGACTGTTCTTTTCTTTTTTCTTTTTTTTTTTTTTTTTTTTTTAGCGAATGAAGTTGAAAAACAATGCCGTGGAGGATCAGGGGAGTAGAGTTGTCTTCAACATTAAGAAGAGGGCAGATTTGAGGCTTATTCTGGGGGACATTAATTTCATCTCACTTTCCTTTGTAGCAATCGGACACAAATCATCACATTTCTCCCCAAAGAACATATTTCAAATCGGATTATTGGGAGAGGACAGTCCACCCAGTTCCAAGATTGGAAAGGGACATGTCTCCCTCATCCCTCCGACATTTGCGCCAGTGTTTGAATTCATCAAATTGAAACTCGCCCCCCCCCCCCCGAATACACATTTTTATAGATGCAAATTATAATCAGCTGTATTTATCCTGTATAAACGAACTAGTTGAAATGTCGGTTTTTCTCACAGGAAGAAAGTGTTATGGAAAATTCTTAAGAGACCTCATCACGTCGAAATTAAAATACCCCTAATTTTACAGTAACTATGCGATATCTTCAAATAGATAAAAGATAATCGAAAAGTGTAACAATATTTCGCTAGACAATATTATTTTACATGAGATACCGTTATCACGACTCACTTATCTGTTTTTGATTTCCAGCTATTTAGAAAATCGACATTTATTTTCGCGTTTCTAAATGGCCGCAAACAGAAAGCTACTAGGTGACTCGTGATAACGGTATCTCATGCAAAATAATATTGTCTAGGGCACTCTTGTTTTCCACATTTCGATTATTTTTTTTATCTATTTGAAGATATCACATAATTACTGTAAAATTAGCGGTATTTTAATTTCGGAGTGATTAGGCCTCTTAAAAAGGTATATTTGGATTGTATATTTTGAAAAAAAAAAAATATAGAAATTGCTTTGTCACCCCGTCCTTGTATAAGCAGAAATTTCTAAAAGCTGGGGCACATACACACTTATTTTCAATAAGGAATTTTTATTTTAAATTAATCTTTTCAACATGAGAGCATGTGAAATGCTCTATTATTGGGGTAAATCTTGACCCCTGTCTCCCCCTCTTAGGATACGTTTTTATCAAAGTTGTGTGATTAAAAGTAATGCTGAAAGAAACAGGATTTTCGGTTTTTAAAAACTTTAAAATCTGTTCGGATTTCCATAAAAAAAACTTTTATTGTTTTTATTTATTTATTTATTTATTTATTTATTTATTTTGCACTTCTTTTGTTCACTTGTTTGGACGTTAGTACAAGAACAACAAAGCACGATGACTTCGGCGAATAAGTTACTGGCTCCAGTAACAAAAAAAAAAAATGTAATTTCATTTCCACGATATGTACACATTATGGTGACAAAACGAATGGACTAACACCAATAATAGCTAATTCCGACTAATCACTTTTTGTTTAAAGGTATTGAGTAAGTACGCTACTTTTTGGATCAAAAAAATCAAATATACTGTATTTCAGTAAAAAATTTTCTTCTAAGCTTCATATCTGGAGAACTTCTATAATGTAGCCAAACCCAAACTAGATATTACTTAACTCAGTATGATGTGCTTATTCCGTAAGATACGAAAACTCGATTTAGGGGCCGTTCAAAAATTTTATGGACCCTGATGCAGAAACTAATTATTAGCCAAGATCGCAATCTTTTGATGCATTTTTTGGATCATTCGAAAATTCTTGACTAAGATCGCAATCTTTTGATGCATTTTTTGATCATTCCTAAAATTCTTATCCCATCGATTTACGAGTACATGTTGATTTATATGAGAATTGCTATTTTCTTTTCTTTTCTTTTTTTTTTTTTTTTTTTTTTTTTACTGTTTCTTTTATTAATATGATTTAGACATTCATTTTGCAAATTGAATTTGCATTATAGATTAGTTTTATCTTACTGAAATGAAATCTGGTTATAAAATACTAGCAAATGCTCACACGTGTTACTGTGGGCAATATAACCTTTCCGTCTCTTTCATACAGAACTCGAAGTCTCGCAAAGAATTCGAACGTCTTTTGTAGGTATCTTAAGGAAGCACCCTCATCCATTTTTCCTCTATTTGAAATTCTAAAATCACTGAAACATTTGTTTAATTGGTTTAAGTAAATGTCCAAATATCATATTTCACGTCTCTAACCCTAAGATATTTCGCATTATGGACTCCCATTACAGTAATCGTAATCACCACTCACTTTTTCTTCTCATACCGTTTCCTTCCCTTTTAAGTCAAATATCAAAAAAACGCTGAAAAACGTATGTTACTACTTTAAATGAGAAGTCCAAATATCAAATATTATGGAAAATAGTACTACAAAAATGTTGGTAATCTATATGAAGCATGATCGCAGATATGATTCTCAGAGCAGGGCCGCTCGCGGAATTTTTTCCAAGGGAAGTAGGAGACCAATTCTTAGGGGTGAAAGACTGTCACACAAGCACATATGCGAAAACACACACACACACACACATACACATTTTAATGCACTTGTGCACATAATACCTACATCACACTAAAAAAAAAAATGCAATTATTTTGGCACATATCCTTATTAACTACACCAAATAAACTACGATACAATAGTATTTAATGCAGTGGCGGATATAGCCCAGGGCCGGGGAATATGCTCTCCACCCCAATTTTTGTGACGAACATAATTTAAACAATTATTTATTGATATACCTAACAATCTGGGTTCTGGCTGCGCCACCTCGGTTTTTACCTTCTAGATCCCGAGATCCGTCTCAGATTTAATATAAATACATTAAGAATTATAATATGTGAGATCAAATTAGTATGTTTTGATATGTATTTCCAAAAAACTGGACACCCTTCTAAAATCATGGGGACAACCACTTTCCATTGCCCCCCTCTGTGGGCGGCCATACCCGGGGGGAAATTTCCCTACCAGTCATCCCCTGAAATACTAACACAAGGCTATTTTCTTCATGCAGTGATTAAATGCAGAAAGTGACCACTGAGATTTTACTGTACTCATTGCTACATTAAGAGATAATTCTTTTTGTTACTTTCTGCCTTGGTTCGCTGTTCTGGCCTAATTTAACAGTAAAATAACTGCAATACTCATTATCATATCATTTAAGCAGAGCGCCATTATAACATGGATATGGTCGTTGGGACCTCCCATTATGAATAACCTTGTAAGCTCATTGCATGCAGCTCTTTCGTACTAATAATATGTTTTCCGCCTGGATTATTGTTCTCTACCATTTGTCCCTCCCCCTCACTAAAACCTCTAACTGCAGCACTCACATATAAATATATATATCCATGCATATGTATATTTTATTGTTTAAAAAAACAAACACGCGGTTAGAAATATTTAATTAGCACTTTTCTGACGTCACACAAAGTAATTGGTTCAAGCACTTGATTACATTCTCTAAACTTAGAGTTAATCAATTATCGTGGCCTAAACAAAATTGTTAAATATTTTCCTTTTCTTTATATACAGTAAAATTTGAGTGTTTCGTAATACGATTTTCATAAATTCTAATACCAGAATGAAATCTAGTATATACATGTTATGCTCATGTTCAGTGAATGCTGAAACAACAGCAAAAAGGTTAGGTTTCTGAGGCGAAGTTAGAATATTGAATATTAAAAACACGGTTCAAATATCGAATAGTAACAGTTGTGTAATCTTATTTCAATATTCAAAGTTCGTAACTATCATCAACTTTTCCGAGCCTAGTGTCTCCTTGAGTAAATACGATTGTCCTAAGGTCCTACCCTCATCTTAATCCAATCTACTAATGGACAGAGCTGAATGTAAGATTTGGATCAAACAGTAACGAAGCAGAAAACGGCTTCAATTCTTAAAACCAGCCTTGAAGAATCAACATTATTATTAGTTTTAAAAAATGTATACGAGTAAACTTTCGATAATTCGTAAAATGCATAATGGCTTTCCTAATAAGAAAATGGTCTAGTAGGTCATGAAATCTCAAACTCACCCAATCGCCCCTTTTCCAACGCCCCCTTAGAAATCGGGGCACATTCCTGGCGGGTTGTTAATATCCACGTTGAGAGGGGTGTTTTTCGTTCCTTCTTAAAGTGTTCATGCCACAAACACTTTTATAATCACTTACTTTCACTTATATAATCCGCCTCCTTTATTTATTATACGTATACCCGTCAGTGGTTGAGTTAGACATTTTAATCTCAGCTCTGTCTAGAAACGGCCATTTTGTAATCGCGCCTCACTTGGGCAGAAGGTCACTGTCCTCAAATGGGTTTAATTGCGTACAGGTCCACTATCCCCAATTGGTCTCACTTGGGTACAGCCTCGTTATCCTCAATTGGGCGCATTTGCGCACAAATTCACTGACCTAAATGAGTCTCACGCTCACTTACTTCAATGAAACTCAAGGTAGCCACGGGCTCGCTATCCTCAATAAGACTTAGGTATGCTTGGGCTCACTAAACTCATTACGGCTGGCGTCCACGCTATCCACTTACAAAACTTGTGCTAAGATGGTTCGTGCTCATTGATTTTTCTGCAGAGCCGGGCTCGCGAATTTGGACATCCCTTTCTGAGAGTAGTTTTCAGGTCTTAATTTAATTGTTTCGTTGTTCGGGTCTCTCTTTTATATAAAACAACTCTTAAATTAAATTTTGTCATAATATGGCGGACCATTTACAATGATACGATAAAAAAAATGTCCGATAATGCTCGTTTAATAACAAAATATTTTAATTCCAGATGATTATACGAATTCATCTAGACACGGACACACTTTGTCACGTATTCAAAGCGTTAACCCTGTAAAGGGAAAGAATCACTTGAAACATAATTGCTTAGACGTAACGATAATTTACCTATTGCAAAGTTAATTAGTTGGCTGGTTTTTAACGTCTATTTACAGCACTAAGGATATATGAGACTGTTACTACTGTTTATAAAGTGGAATCTAAACTAGTACTCGAGGTAAAATCTAAATCTTGCAACCAAGGCAGTTATACCTAGTGGGGGATCCATCTAAAGATTACGTATACTAAAGATATGCCACATTGACTTGATCCCTAGTCTTCCGTTGCAAGCGCTGCTATCGGCTGAAGGAGTTCCACTCGCTTTCTCTCGCTTAGCAATAGCTGAACCCTTATTGGCTCAACGCGTAGGTGTGTGAGGACGTGAGCGTTAGTTCGCATTTTTGCCACGGTTCAAGACATTTGGCAGCACAGTATTTACTCATGAATGGAAGGAATATAATGTTTCAAAACTTATGACTATTATCTATACATTGCAGAAGGTTTAGGGGAATACAGGATATACCATTGTATTTCCTGCATTGAATTTCTAGAAATATAACAATTTATGTTCTAGTGGCATTAGATATTTGTAATATCCGAACAGAAACAAATATAAACGTGTTCACCAAAGGATCAAGTTCTTAACAGCGTAAAGGTCATTCGAATCAGGTCATTTGGATTTGATTTCGTATGTAGACGCTGTTACATACTGCTTACATTTAGAACAATGAAGGTTGTATATTAGAAGGTGTCAAAATATGTGTCAACTTTATGTGTTTATAAGTACGATTTTTAAAGTTTCAAGGTTCTGTTATCCTTCGAATGGACAACATATATACAGTGAATCCTCTAAGAAATTAAAACTGTGGTTCCTGTTGCGATACTTTAATTTGTTGGTGTTTCTTTGTACTTGTAAAGCTTTCTGCTGTAGATATTTGAAAGTATTTATCTGAAATAAATTATGTAATCATTTTACTCGACGTATTTGTAGTGTTGTGATTTTATATCATACTGGACGCTTTCACTAGATTTGTTATACTAAAAATGATTTTAAGGGCAGTTCGATCACATAAAACATTTCTTTCTGCTCATGCGTTCAACCTAACTAACAAAACGAGAGCTTCAATTTATGCCCCTCACTCGTGCGCTCAAATTGAATTTAAAGGGTTTTGGAATGATATTTGAAAATCAAGGGGAAAAAATAGTACTAATAAATTTCCCTCAAATTTAAATATCTCTTTTGCGAGAATTAGACAGAACAGGAATTAGTCAGAACAAGAATTCCTGTTCTGCCAAATGATTAGATCATTTAAAATATTTTCTATAAAGTGCTAGAGGGTCATTAGACAGAACAGGACGGAACCGGTTTTTATCTATTCCTGAAATTGAAGCATCACTTGCGGGGCAAAAGATTTGAATGTAATGATCATGACGTCATGTGAGTAACAAAGGAAAATTTATATAGCTTCGATAATTTATTTTTTGTTAAAGCGTGTAAGGGTTGGAACATCTACTGTCCAAGTGTGTTGGGGTCCAAGAGGATTACACTAAAAAAAAAAAAAAAAAAATCATCTCTCTTTTCTTTCTACAGGAGGTCGAATACTTATTGATCCACCCTCGTATCGTCATACTACAAGACAATACTGGATTCGATTGTGAACCAAGGGCGCCGATCCTGGGAGGCCAAGGGGGCCCGGGTCCTCTCCAAAAGCTCAAGTGGGCCCCTTACTGTATTTGTTAATATACAATATTTGGCATAATTTGAGTGCAATTTGTCTTAAAATCTTCATATATATACACCTTCTGCATCTGAATGCCCCCCTCCCCCCTTCCCAAATTTACAGAGAAATCAGCGCCCTTGCTGTGAACACGCGCTGTTTACTGCTTTTGTATTACTATTATTAAAAATTTGAATTGACAAACACTTTTGCCAATTCGTAAATACAGTAGAACACGCGCTGTAAGATCTCTCTAAGCAACTTATTCCTGTAGATATGTTTGTGTAATTAGAAGACAATTTGAACTGTGAATTCCGTGACGATGTACTTTACTGTATAAAATCTATGCAGTAGGTACATCTTCATATAAAAAAAAAAAGAAAAAAAGAAACTCTACGAAAGGTTAATAATCGTGTGTAACATGCAAGGCTTTCTTTTTAAAAACTTTTATGTCAAAGATTATGTTAAACCATAAAGCGAAGATTCACAAAAATAATTGCACTTCAATTTACGTAATTAAAGCAATATTAACACAGTATGATATTCACTCCTTGAATGAAATTATTTTGTTCCTCAATAGATGGCACGGAAAACAGTCGATAGCGAAATGTCTTAAAAAAGAAAATTGCGAAAGAAAAAAAAGCTCATTCACGGATGCAATAAAATATTTAGACAGGAAGTATGTAATTAAAAAGATGAAAAAGTGAAGCAAATTACTATATTGTTATATATAACTCAAATTAAAGAAATAGTAAAGCAGGAATTGTTGTTTTGATTTACTTGTCTCTTAAGCATATTACGAGATACATAAAACTCAAGAGTACTGAAATCACTTAATGTTGTTCCAATCAACGTTGTAGAAAGGTGTTATTTCTAAAAATTCTCAGTACTACTTGTTAAGTAATTATAATTTACTTAACTTTCTTTCAAAGTGATTTATAACTTAGGAGCTCTAAAGTTACCTTTTCAAGTGATTCTTTTCGTCGCTCGAAAGTAAAACAATAAATAGGTGTTTAACACGGATTCCTCAAAATAAAAATAAAAAATACCAATGTGTCATGCCTAAACTTCTTATCAAACTCAACATTATATATATATATATATATATATATATATATATATATATATATATATATATATATATATATATATAGGGTGTCGCAATATTTTCGAAACATATTTCTCACATCAAAATAAGGAAAAAGCTCAAATGGGCCTCTGTTCAAAAGTAGATAGTTTCGGAGTTATAGGGTGGCGAAAACGTGTAATAATTGAACTTTAAAGATCCATAGTTCCACTATTATGGGCTACCGTAGTCAGGTCAAGACATCACTGAGGAACTTGTATTTGAACTATCCAAATATCCATGTTTAAGAATGCTCCAGTACTTGCACAGTGATTTTTGTATATTTCAATAGTTCCTCAATGATATCTTCACCCAACTACGATAGGTCCCATAGTAGTGGAGCTATGAACTTTTAAAGTTGACTTGTTTCACGTTTTCGGCACCCTATGATTCCGAAACTATTCACTTTTGGGCACAAGCCCATATGACCTTTGTTTCTTATTTTCATGTGAGGAATCTGTTCTCAAAATATTGTGCTACACTTATGTAACACCCTGTGTATTGTAATCACTGTAACATGTTTATGTACAGCCTTGCTAAAATATTTCTGACCACTCATTCTTTTTCAAAACAAAAAGTCTCATCGGTAGTTCAAAGTAAATCAAACTAGCGCAAACATTACTTCGTTGTTTAAGACCTTTATTCAGGGCTGTATTGGTGCGGGAATGGGGATCCGGCCCCCCCAAACGTTTTTTGCCCTTCATATGGATCCGTCTCGTTTGTTTATTAAATTTACTTAATACTTACAGCAAATGAAGACTGTTTATAATAGAATATCAAATAAATAAATAAATAAATAAATAAATAAATAAATCACTGAACACTAATATAATTAAAGCAAATTAAACATCTTTCTCTTTTTTATTTTCATTTGCCTAGCGAGATGTACACAATTACAAATATATTATTATACTGTTTCACTACGTAATCTAAATGTGATCTCATTTTTTCTTTGATCTTTTTAAAAACAATTTATTTCCACACAAACGCAGTCAAATAAAAGGAATTACATACATTTTGTATCTTTATGAATAGTTTATTAGTCCTTTCCTGTATCTGTTATTTAACTTCTATAGAACGCTCATCTTTAGTGGGAGGGATCCCTGAATCGATCCCAGGACATATATTCGTGGACTTCTTCAAGGTCTTTCCGTTTTCCCACATTCTCATTCCACCCATGCTCTCATAATAATTCATTTTCATTAACCATCTGTCTCCTTTAATCTAGAGAGGACATAATCATCGGACATTAAATTAAAAAATTTAATTTCTTTGTTTTCTCATGTGACTTTGCAAAGGACTTTTTTTCCCCTATGACATTCGGTAAAAAGTAGCCAAAGGAAATGATTCCATGTAAATTTACAACTTTTCAAAAATGTCCACTTCATTTTGCCGCAATCAAGATCAATTATTATCAGAAAAAAAAACATAAAAAATACACTTTTGATTGCCTCCTTATAATGTTGTTGGGCAACTATTTGCTCTTATCAAAAGAAAAGAAGAAACAAAAAAAGGCGTCAATTTGTCGTGATACGAAATAGTTCTTGTCTCTGCGATTCTGTAATCCAGAGGTTCATTGTCCACTCGGGAGCTCATGCGATTATTATGACAGCATGACAAACCGAAATTACATAATAACGAGGAAATGAATATATAATTAGTAATTATCTGCTGGAATTGAAGACGATATAAATTAATGTTTCCAACAGATAAATAGTTAATGCTGGTAATTGTTGATATAATGTGTGAGAAGATTTTTACCGTAGAATTGGAAATCGTTTTATTAAGGCAGTGTTGCTAACTACTGAACATATTGTCTTAATTTTATTTTTTTAAGCTTCTTATGTTGAAAAGAGTCTTGTCAAAGAAAAATAGTCCTTTTAACTATTCGTTTTGCTTCTTGTTTTCTTGACTTAAGAAATGCAATTATTCAAAATATTAGTGGATATCTCGAATGTATATAAATTCAAATAATTCTTTAAGAAAATAATCCAACTTTTAACTGATTTTCAAGTCTTGCCAGTGGCGTATTTAGGATTTTGTTTCGTGGGAGGTTATGCACAACACGGAGAAGCAGGAGGGCAACTGCCCACCTGAGTTTGAGAATTAAATATATTTTAATTTATGCACAAATTGAAGTTTTAATGGCAAGAATTGGAGAGTGGATAATCTTATGTGATATGATACAAAAATTTAGCATGGAATCTAACCTTCTATTCTATTCAAGAAGAAAAAGGAAGCATTCTCTTGCCCTACTTAATTACCCAGGCTACTTATTCCCCCCTCTTGATTTTATTTAGTTCAAACATTTACCTTTCTTTATAACTAAAGGATGTAAATATTCCTTTGCTATAATTACTATAAAGTTTCCTTATGTTCATATCCGGGCAAGTTGGTGTACCAGTTTCGCTTATCAAGTCCTCTTAAGTTTGGTGTTACTGACTACAGTTGACTTGAATCACAACTAACAACGGTCAAAAGTGTGATAGAAGAAACGAAAGAAAGTAACAACTAAGAAAAAGAAACAGAAGAGTAAAATGGAAGAAAGAAAGAAAAAAGAACGCAGTTTTTACATGGAATGAAATTTGACAAATACAGTATTATTTCTGAACAAAGAGCATAAGAAAATGGAAAGTCAATGGCATTCTTAGAAATGGCAAGAAGAATTATTGTTAAACGTAGAATGCGAAAAACTATCAAATTTATTTCGGTGAGGCGGGGAGGCTTGAGCATGATGACCCCCCCCCCCCTAAATAGGCTATTGAGTCTTGCTATACGATATAATTCGGTAATTGATATTATTAATCAATTAAACTCTTTCAGAGACACCATCCTTACTTTGCTCCATGATCAATTTTTGAAATTCTCTGGAATCTCTCTCCCCCACCAAGAAAAGGAATATACATTTTTAATTTACTCAAATAATTCTTATCTTCAATAAGTCCCTTTCCTCGCTCAGGGTTATCTTAATTAAAAAGTGTTTTACATTTTACACTTATATCTTAGTTCTAACTGGCATAAAAGTTTGATATGTTTTTCACCCTCTGCTGTCAATAATAATAATAATAATAATAATAATAATAATAATAATAATAATAATAATAATAATAATAATAATAATAATAATAATAATAATAATAATAATAATAATAATAAATGATGCAGTTTGGGTCATGCCTCCTCTTGCAAATTTATTTATTTATTTATTTAAGTAGTGAACTACCAATAATTGCACATGTCAAGGCTAAAGATATAAGAATATTATATTCTAGACTGCAGTATCTCCACCCTAAAAATGAAATGAAATTTTTGAGTTTTACGTCCCACGAAGGAGACGGTGATGATGAGTAATGAATGAAATGGTGGAATGAAGAAAGTGGGAGGAAACGGGGGAATCCCGAGTAAACCCACGCACACGGTGTTTGTCCACCACAAAGTTCACTTGGCGGGCGCTGGGACCCCAAGCACTAGAGGTAAACGCTCTACTACTGAGCCACCGCGGTCCTTATCCCTATCCCCACCCTAGTCCCACCGGGTTAATTCCTTGACAATATCCCTAAGTAAGGAGGCCCTGGATAACCTTCTTCTGAAGACACACTGACAATAGATGGAGATTTGCTGGTAAATACAGATACTGTGACCCCGCGTAGTGTACTCGCTGAAGCTCTCACCTTCGGTGCGAGCGGTCCCGGATTCGATTCTCAGTGGAGGTACTCGGTCGAAAAAGTGTAAAAAGCTTTTTCAGGCCAGCCATCTTGAATGAGGTTTTCCTGGGTTTTGCTCATTCACATCAGGCAAATGCTGGGATAGTACCTAACATATAGGTCCCGGACAGCTTCATTCCTTTCCTGTCCCCGGATAGTGTGCTCGCCGAGGGACGTCATCCCTCAAACGTGACGAGCTAAATGGAAATAGAGGCCGACAGCCCAGAAATATATATATATTAAAAAAATCCTAGTGGCTAATGGTTAACATAGACGCCCTTTTTTCTCGGGAGATCCGAGTTCGATTTCCAGCTGCAATTCATGTAGTTCGGATTCCCCGTTAAGATGTAAGTTCATGTTTCGTATAACCTCGCTGCGACAGTTGTCATCAAATAAAGATGATGCGTTAGTTGCTTCTAGTACAAAACGAAGCAACAAATGCATCAAATGTGGGAGATGAATTTAGAACACCTAAATGGCGCATGCCTAGCACATCTTGTGCTGTTAGAATATCTGAAACAGTATGTATCTAAAGGACGTACCTAGACATAAAAACAAATGACTGTTAGAGTATGGAACTGAGCCAAGTATATAAATGCCATATTTGTGGTACATAGTTGCAAATATCAATTAGGTGTAACAAGTACCTAAAACTGTAAGTAGCTTAAGTACATACTTAGCACATGAATATCATATGTTCCAAGTGTCGGGTACCTAAAAAGTAGCTGAGACTCCTCAATGGCATATATCTAGCACATTTTGTGCTGTTAGAGCAGTGGTAGAGCGTTTATCCCTGGTGCTTGAGATCCCTAGTTCAATCCCTGGAAAAGTAAGTTTGCGGTGGACAACATCGTGTCCATAGGTTTTCTCAGAGGACTCCTGTTTCCTCCCACATTTTCATTCCACCAATTATTCCCTTATCATTCACTTGCCTTAATCATTATTTCCTTTAGGCTAATGAGCATAATCGTGGAACGTTAAAGTGAAAGATTTCATTTCAGTTCATTTTTTTTCCTTATTCAAAGACCCACCAACACGATGATGTCCATTACAAACTTCCTTGGCCGGGGATCGAACCAGGGAACCAGAGGTAAGAGCTCTATCACTGAGCCACTCAGTAGCGTAACGCAAAAATGTCGCCCCCCTCCCCTGCAGGATTATTTTTGGTCCCCGCTTCCCATGCCCATTTACTTCCCACTATATTATGTCCCTGTATAAGACAATGGTTAATAAATCCATGGAATATAATAAAATTACAATTAAAATTAATACTCACCGAAAAAGGCAAAAATTATTTTCCTTTAAAATTCGAGAGTTAAGATGATTTTTTTAAAACTGATGTTGCTAGAATGGATGAATTTTCACCCAGAGCATATTTTTCTTTTCTAAAGTAAATAATGCTCAGGGAAATGAATATTCCGTATTCAGCTAACTTTTTGTAGCCTATAGTTCTTGACATTTGCTTCGCGGTGGGCACCCAAACCCTGCGGGCCTTGCGGGCCCCTCAGTTACGCCACTGTAGCCACTGTACCTTCTTATGGTAATAGAGAAGTTAACGTGAACATTTCTTTAAAAAAAAATAACTGTCTGAGTGCTCTGTCCCAGGGCAGATTCTATTTTTCTTATTTAACGCATCTAAGGTTTAGGATGGTCAGTTTCTTTCAGCTGTAATTCTAACGAGTATACAGGAAGAAAGAAATTATCGAATGCGTGAGCCGAAAATTTCAATACATATATTTTTAATATTGTTAGTAAATTTCTCAGTATATGTATATGGCAACATTGATTACGATTGTGTTTTGTCTCCTACGAAGTCACTTTGGCGACAAGTCGTGTCGTGACAAGCATTGGGCCTGGCCTGCAATATAAAACAAATTTAAGGAAATCATCAGTCCACAATTACGCAGGACTACATATGTATTACGTACATACTAACCATGAGAAACGTATTCACTATAGTTTCGCAAGTGTCCTGACTTCATTACTTTGTTTTTGAAAAAGAAAAAGAGAAGAGACAGAATTCAAAGGAAATTTCCGAAGAACGCTATTTTTCTGTTAAGAAACAGAGAGTAATTTTGATTTTTGTTTTGTTTTGAACTTCAATATCATGATTATAGAGTAATTGTTATAATGGATAGTAATTGCCAAGTAAGTATTACATTTTTACAATTTTTTGGTAATTACGTATGGTATTTCTGGTATTTAATATACGTGGTTTGCTATATTATTTATATATGTTACGTACATATAATTTGTATTATTTCGTGAGCCAGGGGGGTCCCCTGCCCCACTTCAGGAGACCATGGCTAGAGTGTATCTTCAGGGCACGTGGTCCCGGAATCGATTCCCGGTGGAAGAATACAAAAGTTTAATTTGACAATTATCGCTTTCATAAATTATCCGTCTCCTTTGGTCTAAAAGACATAACCGTGAGACATTAAAGTTTAAAAAAAATCAAATTGGATGGAATAGAGCTAGTTCGGGTTATCGAAAACTCTAATTTACACAGGAATGAAGATAAGCTTTTGATTTCACAAATTTACTATAAGTACAGCATAGTATCAATAAACTACTCTGCATTTATTTTTTAACTAACATTTTTTAAAAATGTATACCTACGTAACATTTGCACTACAGTTTTCTTAGCCTGTGTACTACTTTTATCAATTATGAACTGAAGCTTCGGGAGATTGATGAATGCAAAACTATTCTATTTATTACGAGGTTATTTCGATTTCCTTCCAGTGGTGGATCTAGCCAGGGGACGAGGCGTCCTAGCCCCCCACCAATATTTTGAATGACAAAAACAATTGAAACTATTCTTTATATATTTTTGAAAGTTTATAGTAAACTCATGATATACCTATTATAGTCTGGGATCTGGCTACCGCCTCCCGCAGTTTTTTTTACTTTCTGGATCCGCCACTATTTCCTTCTGGAGTTTTCGAAACTTAGTATATCTATTTGTCAAGCTGAACTAAAATATTCACCCCATGTCTAAAGTGGATACATCTATTGTGGACAACGTACATTAGATGCTCACACAATTATCATTAGGGTTTTATAAAAATGCATTTTTTTCTAATTTATGATAACTCAGTAAGTGTATCATATGAAGCATAGCAATGTGTCAAATGTTCGTTTGATACATTTTCATGTTTCAGTGTATAAACAAGCTTTAATATTATTATTAAAATTTAAAAAAAAAAAAATACTTCTTTTCGCTAAGGTAGAATCGTATTAACATTTTTTAGCTTCTCTCCTTCCACTTGTATAATTCAAAGCCTGAAGTTATATGTCCTTTCTGAAAACCCAGAAAAACACTATCTGTCTGTCAGAGAACGAACTAAACATGGGGGAGTTTTACAGTATAAATGCCTCTTCATTTTCGCTGAAAGCTGTAATTTTCCAGTTTGCCTTTTCTTTTTACCTTTTTTTTTTATCGTATCCTGTAATGACACTTATCTTTTCTCCTTCCCCCTCTCCTATTCGGCAGGTTTCTGATTTGACTCTACCGCAGCATATTTTTGCTTGATATCAGTCCTTCAGTGTGTGTGTGTGTCGGTGCCACATTCCAATGTGGCACGATGGATCTTATAGCATTTATATGTGCAGTATAAACTCACCCATAGTCACAAACATACGACGCCCAAGTTTTTTCCCCCTTGTGTGTGCTTTTTAACAATTTTTTTTAAAAAAGAAAAAGAAATCTCTGCTTCTAGCAATAAATGGTTAAAACACGAAAGGACTCGTTTTTTACCCCTTAAAGAAAGAAAAAAAGAGTAACAATGCATTTATATAGTATGGTCGTCCAAAAGAGTGGGATTCCTATTTTACCTGTGGTTAATGATGCAGGTGTGACTTATCGAAAAAAGTCCACAAATATTGCCCTTCCATAAGTGAGTGTAGTGGGTGGATTTGCCCGAGGGAGGAATTCAATCGAAAGAAAATTGGGATGAAAATTATGAAGAAGAAAGGCAGGCTATAGTTACGGGTAAGGAGGCGAAAAAAATGATATAGCAGAGGACAGTAACTGTGCTTCCAGGACTTTTTTTTTCCTAAATTTTAATTTCAGTTTGAAAACAACGAACAGCCAGTAAACCAACCATTAGATAGAAAATATAGGGATGGGTGGATATTTATTCATATAGTACAGCATTCAGAGAAATTGACGTGTGTCTTCAGGGTACACTTGTTTCACCTTTCTTCGTTTTTGAATCTTAGAACTTATCTGAGATTGAGAAAAGATTGTCTTTTGTATAAGGTTACCATATGACAGACTTCGAAAAAGGCCCTTTTTTTTTTTTTTTTTAGATTTTAAAATGAAGCTTGTATATTATTTGACAATCTCTTAATGACATAGCAAGAAAATATAATTTATGTAACCTTAATTATTACAATACCGATTACGGAAATATCAAGTTTCTTTCCTTCTCAGTGACAACTGGATGTGTAATGTGAACATTGAATCAATATTAATATTAATTATATCATTTACAATATATAACAATTGCTAATATTAATAGATTATTAATCATATATTGTTTACATAATTCTAAGGCAACGCCTGTATTTTGGTATGACTTTCAGAGATTACTTCTCAATATAAGGATTACTTTTGTAATATATGGTGTCCAATATAATAAGACGTGTAGTAACAGAATAGAATCATTCAAAAGAAATGGTTAGATATATCTAGATTTTAGAGATTTTAAGAAATGTCAGCTTATTTAGATGACAATGAATCATCTAAATAGTTTAACTATGAGTTTCTGACAAACGGACCAAAACTATTGTAGTTAACATTCTTATAAAATATAAATTAATTAATGGCATCTTAGATCAGCGTTTCTCAAGCGCTGTGTTGCGACACATTGGTGTGTCGCGAATACATGTCAGGTGTGTCACAAGGTTTTTAATGTCTTCTAAGATTTTCCGCAAAGAAATTATCTTTAAAAGAAAATTTAAAAAATATCGCAAATTGACTTGATTTCACAGTTTCTTCGAAGTTCAAAACTGGATAATTTGGTTTTAATGCTGTTCATTTTTCTTTGGAAAGAAACACTGAACACAGAAATGTACTTTCAATAACAGAATTCTTGGTGGTTTCTTCCCGATAAACTCATCTCACTAGTTTTAAGTTTGATGTCTTCTTATATTTCTGATGGTAATATGTCGTTCTCATATTCCTGCTTAAGAATCATAAGTTTCTTTTATGTTAATATGTTTCTAGTCTAGAGTCTTACGTAATTTGCTTGTGAGATTTGTACCTCATAGTCGTTCCATAATTTTTTTAAAAAAATGTATTGTATGTATTTTTACGTGTTTGCTTTTTTGCATCTATGAAAAAAATCCCATGCCGGGCGTGTCGCGAAAGTTTGAAATGCATTTTGGTGTGCCTCAAAGCAAAAAAGGTTGAGAAACGCTGTCCTAGATAATGATGCGTTCTTGAAAAATATACAAATTAACGCATGGCCATGTAATCTGAGAACATGTAATCTGATAGTGTGTAAAGTATCAAGAACTGTTTTCTACAAAAGTTCACCTTTGTATTAGATTAGTACTACTTACAACAGTGTAGTACAAATGTGTAATGATTTGGATTTTACACTTAAATTTTCGATATTTCTAGAACTAATAAAAGAAGAGTATATTAAAATAACATGTACAAATACCAACATTAATATTTTTAAAAAATATATATGTATTTAGTATGAGTTTGCATTTTTGTAGCCCATGATATATATAATTATGTAGGGTTTGGCCATCGACATACTTAATTTTTTTCTATTACACAATACGATACACTCTAATAATAAAGTATGGTCACTATACAATACAATACTTTAATAAATATGATTTAAATGTTATATCCACCTTCGTGAAGGTCTCGTGATGACGAAGGAGTCTGATAATTTTAAGGTAAAATTAAGAAAAAAATAAAGAAACAATTTTTGTACATAAATTTACAAAACAAGACAAAAAACTTTTCGAGAATCGAGTGGAATGAGAAAGAATTTTTAGAGAATCGAGACACGACGAGACTTCTACAAAATTTACGAGATATTATTTCCCATCACGTAGCAATACTAGTGACGTAAATATGATTTCGAAATCATTGTGTGAGACTAATGAGAATGATATCAGACTGGTGATGTGAACATGACATAAAATTATATTGTAAGAGTGATATCAGACTGGTGATGTGAACATGATATAAATTGATATTGTAATAAGAATGATATCAAACTGGTGTTGTGAGCATGATAAAAAAGGATATTGTAAGAGTGATATCGACTGTGATCTGAGCATGATATAAAATTATATTGTAAAAGTGATACTAGTCTGGTGATGTAAGCATGATAGAAAATGATATTCTAAGAGCAATATCGACTGTGATCTGAGCATGATATAAAATGATATTGTAAGAGTGATATTAGACTGTTGGCGTGAGCATGATATAAAATAATATTGCAAGAGTGATATCAGACTGGTGATGTGAGCATGGTATAAAATAATATTGTAATAAGGATGATATCAGACTGGTGTTGTGAGCATGATATAAAATGATATTGTAAGAGTGATATCGACTGTGATCTGAGCATGATATAAAATGATATTTGTAAAAGTGATACTAGACTGGTGATGTAGGCATGATATAAAATGATATTCTGAGTGATACTAGACTGCTGACGTGAGCATGAAAGATATAAAATGATATTGTAAGAGTGATATCAGACTGTTGGCGTGAACATGATATAAAATAATATTGTAAGAGTGATATCAGACTGTTGGCGTGAGCATGATATAAAATGATATTGTAAGAGTGATATCAAACTGGTGATATGTGCATGATATAGCATTATGTAAGAGTGATATGGGATTGCTGGCATAGGCGCGAGATCCAGTAGTGTTAGGTCAAAATAGACTCGTATGGCTGACAATAAATAGAAAAGTGATGATGATAATGATATCTTATACATATAACTAAATGTTTGTCCCACTGTTTTACAAATCCATGCAGTGTCTCCGTTTGAAATGAATTTTTGAACATAGTTTGCATTTAGCTTCAGATGAGCTTTTATAATATCAATTTCATTAAAACGTCTATCCTAAGGTTTTAGAGGATTTAAAATTTATGCGAAAAATAGAGAATCTCACAAGCCTTATATTTATATCGTCTTGTAGGCTTATATAGAACTAGTTGTTCCAGCTGAGAATTCGTTCCGTGTAGACTATACGTTAAAATCATGCTAAAAACTCTACATTGAAGTCTGTGTGGACGCAGGTTTAGTGGAAGGTATTAGTGGCGGCTTGATTATCAGACGGGACCAAGAATTTTTAAAATTTATTGGCCCGGGCTCGGACCCATAACCCTCAAAATTTTCCGAGCTCGAGCTGGGCTGGGCCTAGGTACATTTGGGCTGAATTGAGCTTGTACCGAAAAATTCGGCCCGTGCAGGTCTCTATTAAACATACAAAATGCTCCATTACCTTCAATAGCTCAGGGTCTCATCAAACTTAAATCCGGCTCGGATACAAGATAAAACTTGTATATGTAATTCAGCGAGCTAGCACTTCCTCATTTGTGAATGGAATTTGTGGCACTACACTGAATAACACGTGTAATCCTGTTTATCCATTTCTGAAGTTAACAAATGTCTCAGCAGTTCAACATACATTAAACAATCCTGGATTAATGCTTGTTCTCAAAAACATCAAATATAAACTACCTGGAAAACTTCGGTAGACAACAATAAGAGAAAGAAGTTCGTGTGTTGATATACAGTAGGCTGTAAGTATGTTTACCTTATTTCTATCACGATAAACTATTAACATTCGTACTAGAAAGTTATGCTAGATTAATCCTCAACTCAAATCCTTCCAGTAACTAAAGCTGAATTAAAAGATCGCAGTCTAAAAAATTATCCAAGGACAAAACATAAACAAAGAACTGAACCGTACGGGCTATTATAAAGGATTGAACCACTGACTTCCGAAAAAAAAAAAGGCGTCAGGAGCTCGTAAATGCTGTTAAAGGAGGGTTTCAGTTAAAGATGTCACCCTTTAGGCTAAAGAAGACGGATTGAGCTCATAATGTTTTTGGTTGCCGCGAAACCGTTAATTTGAAAACTATTGGGAATTACATTAAGCTGATGTTCATTGTTA
The DNA here is from genome assembly GCF_964235325.1 of Thermobia domestica. NCBI lineage: Eukaryota > Metazoa > Arthropoda > Insecta > Zygentoma > Lepismatidae > Thermobia > Thermobia domestica. The sequence goes on along the minus strand of NC_137465.1, from coordinate 5,729,971 downwards.
TGATAACGTGGTTTTTATTGAGTACCTACCTAACTTCCGTGTACACGTCTGCAGGACATAAATTTAGCATTTTCAATAACGTGTGTTTTATTTCAAAGTCTTAGGACGTTTGCGTTCTTGATACAGGAAAAAAAAAGCGTTTATTGCTCCCCGAAACAGTGCCTCAGAGTGGAACGTATGTAAAATAACGAAATGTAGTTAGGAAGAATACTTATAGCTCATTTTATTCTCAATATTACTAATAAACAAAGTACATTATCAAAATTTGATCTCCACCCACACAGCACATATTTACGGGACGTCTTTTGAATGAACTTAGAGGTCTGCAAGAGCTCGGGCCGGACTCAGGCCTACAAAGCATATATCACTTCGAGCCCAGGTCGGGCTCAGGTCGTAAATTTTTAAATACACAGCCATATTTCTCCGACCTAACTTTGTAAATATACTGTACGACATTTATTGGACCGTGAACTTTTAAAGCACTACTACAAAATTAAAATTCTAATTGCTGCAAATAAAAATACAATTTTGCGTAAATTATTAAGTTTCTGTAATTCGGGCTTATTTCCAGCTCATTTGATTACCACACGAGCTCGGACCTGGCTCGAACCTAAATGCTAAAACATATTTCGGACTTGGTCGGGCCTCACATTATAAATTCACGAGCCGGGCTGGGTCCGCCTTAAAAAAAACTCAGCCCGTGCAGACCTCTACCCTATTTGTCCCACGATACTTAGACTCTCAGTAATGAAGATGTCCAAAGGATTTCTTTTAGATTACAATACGATGTGTCTATCAGATAAGATTTGTATCTCCCATAATTGTCCTTTAATTATCCCGCAAGGAGCACAGAATTTTCTACGGGAACCCAATAGAAAATCCCGTTTCCTGAACATAACCGGTCTGAGTTTCCATAGCATGTTTACAGAAAGTCCCATATACATCCATATGTACAACTGACGTCACCTGAACGTCCAATGTCCAGTGTCACCTGAACGGAATGTTTGTGCTGTGCTGATACAGAGATCTAGCACTTGGATAAAGCTATCAATTAAAATAGAAACGTGTTTCTAGTAAAGGTGTTAGCAATATATTATTATTATTATTATTATTATTATTATTATTATTATTATTATTATTATTATTATTATTATTATTATTATTATTATTATTATTATTAAATATTCTGGCTTTGCGTAGGCCCTGGGACTAAAAGAGTTTTTTTTTTCTTTTAATTTTAGATTTAGGCCTGAAAATGTTTCTTCCACGTTTTTCGATCCTCAGCTTCCTCTTTTAACTCCCAATATTTTCCCTTGTTTCTCACATCATCGATCAGTTGTGTTCTTCCTATTCCTCGCTTCCCTTTCATCTTTCCTTCTATGGCGGTGTGAAGAAGACAATTTTTTCGCAAGATGTACCCAATCCAATTGGCCTTTCTACGAAGGATTCTGGCTAAAAGTGTCCTTTTCTCTCCTATCAGTTTTAAAACATCTACATTTGTTGCTCTGTCTGTCCATTTTATCTCTCCAACACCACATTTCGAAGCTCTCTAAATATTTATTTTCTAAAAGTAATTTCCAAGTCTCTGAACCATATAGTCCAATGCTCCAGATATAGCACTTGACCAACTTCTTCCTAAGTCCAATACTGAGCTTGCTAGTTAAGAGTGATCTTTTCTTGTTGAATGTTTCTTTCGCTACGGCAATTCTTGACCTAATCTCTTTGGTGCAGTAATCATCTCTTGTCAAAATACTTCCCACATACTTGAAATTCTCGATCTCCTCAAGTTCTCTTTGATCTACTCTGACCCGCAAGGGCGCGATTCCTCGGGATATTCTCATGACTTTCGACTTTTCGATGTTGATTTCCATTTCAATATTATACAATGACTGCCTATTATCGATTATTTTTATGACTTCACTGATGGGCGCTCAGATTAGATCTATTATTATCTCTCTCCTCTCTTCCCTCACTCCATCTCTCTTATGGGTGGGTTGATTTTCGCAAATTAGTACCGTACTCAAAATCTAGGGTTTATGGTTGCTTTGAATTTTCAAATAGTTTGTTTCTAGTTCAATGGATGGCGCCACCGAAATCAATATTATTATTTGGAAACACTATCATAAAAGGAATCAACAAAATATTGAAATAATATTAAAAAATAAATCACCCAAAGCTAACTTAACTCATGACAATGGATTGTGCTAATTTCCAATATTGTTGCTTCTACTGTTGCTGGAGGCAAATTAAACTCCTGTTGGCAGCCTAGGCCTACTAGACACCTTGAGGCACTCACGCATTTGGTGTGATGTGTACTCGGCGCATAATACTGTAGGCTCCTCTCACCGTTAATGCTGGGTTTCTAGACTATAGTTCACTACTTCTTTCGTTCAAGTAGCTCCCGAATTGTCCTCACGACACTGAGTGTGACGCTACACTCCAAACACCATTTGGTGAGCACGAACGGCCACTCATCTTTTCTCTGACCAGCCCTGGCACTACTTGACTTCATTGATCTCATGTGAAATGGTGTTTCAGAGCAGCTACAGCACTGACTTGATTGATGAGGGCAGTTATTATTTAAAATGTAATTCGTTTCTTTTCAATCAAACTAAACATTACAATAGTATTTAAGGATTGGACAGTGTGGAGGTAAGATTTTTAATTTGTGAGCATTGTTGCAAGCAATGATGATTTCAGATTTTCTTCTGGGAGAATTCCAATACAATGGGGGTGAAAAATAATATTAAGAAAATACTGGGAATCCATATTGAGTACGATAAGATATATATGGCCCCAGGGGGTGGGTTCATGGCATCTAGGGAGGGGAATTCCCCTCCGGGTTACTCCTTGAAATTATCACTGGTTGAAAGCAGCTCATTGTTGCGAAATGAAGTAACATTCAACAAAATTTCAAGTTTTTAGATTCAACGGTTTCGCAAATCTGTGATGTGAATTTGTACACTTGGCGTTACGGCCCGATTCACGCCATCTGTTAGCGATTAGTGGAAGTACGTCCAGCCTAACGACCAATGCGTACTCAGCGCGTCGCGTCGCCCAATTGATAACCGGCGTACCGGGAGCTTTCTAGACCTAGTGACTGTCAAGTTTTTTTATTCACGTGACTCCCCAGTTTGCCTCACGACACCAGGTGGACGCCAAAAATTGGTGAAGACGGGACCACGCGGGACGAATCCAACACTCTAACCATTAGAGTACTTTCACCCAATGGGTTTATTATTTCAAACAAATATTGATTGCAAAATAGTATAGAAAATATAGTCTGTTGGTTCACTGTGTTTCTCCATAAATTTTCGCTTTCAATAAGGACAAAACAATTTAAGTTGGATGACGGTTTTAATGTCTAAAGCATACTTTTAGACAGAAATAATACATTCAAGAAAAAAAAACAAAAGAAAAATAAGTAAATTGTTTCTTTTGGGTTTACATGACATTTACGTGGATTAAGCAAAAGGCTTACAACACCACCAACACTGGAAGCAGATGTGAAATAAAAAACAGAGACAAAAAAGGGAAGATGTATGTGAGTACAAGGGATTTTTTCTAGTTAATGGACAGGTACCAGCAGCCCTTGTCGTTTTGGCACATGGACGAAGCATCTGTGAATCGTTGCGCCAGAGCGAATTTGAACAATGAAAGTTGTTAAAACACACACACACACAGAATAGTTGTTGTATAAAAGACGAGGGGATAGAGGGGGTATTAACAGAGAATATGGTTGGTCTTTCTTTGTCTTAGTACAACTCGCGAACGCCAAAGTTCTACAGAAAAAAAGAGCACGTAAGTAAACCATGCATTGCGTGGTCCTATCTTCATCAAAGCAAGATTCTCTTTTTTAAAACATTTTTTTCTGTTCTCGCATTGAGAGATAGGGATTGGTTGTGATGCTTTTTTTATCCTTGTAATTCTTTATGACGGTCTTCGTGAATGAGTTAAAAAAACTACTTCTAATTACCATGACAATACACTTGAGGGAAAAAAAAGTACCTACTTGTAGTATCCACCCTAAGGAATTGCTGACAGCTATCTTTCCCCCTCCCCTCACGTTTTCCGTCTCCCTGATTGCTAAGCATTTCCTGTCTTTTATTCTGCCACCATTTTGTATGTGTGAGTATGTATGTGTGTGTGTGTCTGATTGTTCATCAATTAATACTAATGACACATTTCTTAATGGTCTATCTTCATTAACTTTCAATATTAGCTATACTAATAGTCTCCACAATCGTCCATTATTTTGAGAACGCTTATTTTGAAATCGTTCTAACCTATGATTTTTTTTTTAAAAAAAAAAGGTGGTGGTCATAGGCGCCGACTTGAAGAAAATATTGGGGGGGCCAAAACAATGAGTAAATATATAATCATATTCAGTCGTTTTCTATCAACTGCTGGATAAAGGTCCCCTTCCCTCCAGATCTCGGTCTGCTGCATCTGCTCCGTTGCTAAATTCATGACCTAAGTCAAATTTGTGTAAACGCATTAAAACAAATTCAAATTCGAATTCTGGGAACTTCACTGCACCACATTGATCTTCACTTCTCATATCAGTGTTACCATAGTGTTGATTGAAGCTTCAGTGCTCTATTAACTCTTTTAGGATTTTTGGTAAGTTTTGTTACCATGGCGTACTATGGTCTTTAACCTCTTATTTAGGTTGTATAACAGGTACTTAAGTCATTTTTTTATTAGTCAAGTCAAGGATGGACCAAAGAACACCCCAGATGCGTTTTGGAACCAGATGGTCAACTTGGCTGCGCCAAGTGGGTGAGGAAGGGCGTGACTTTTTACTTTTTCTTAAGGCAAATTTCAAAAAATTTTCACGCCTGTAGTTTTCACGATATCAGATTGGAATTGTATGTACCTTTGGATGTTTCTCAAATTTTTCTGAGATCTCTACGTGAAGCCGAGTCCGGTCACGAGGGCCGTAAATGTTCCGAGGGGCTGATTTTTTTTAATGAGTTTTCCCAATTTTTCCGGTTCAGGAATACAATACGTACATGTGTGTGGCACCGTTGGACAGGGCTTGTTATACTAAAGAAAATAACGTTTAAGCCATGACTCTAGCCTAAATAGTAATGACGCAGTAAATTTTTATAATAAGTACATACGTATGTGTGTGTATAAAGAGAGAGAGCCTAAATTCAGACTTTCAACAATTTTTCTGCCCTTTGTATTTAAGATACAAGTTTGGAATTTTGCACACCTATTATGTACATAACGATGTATTTTTAGAAAAAAATCAGATCCCTACGTCAACCCAGGCCTAGGCCGGAGGGGCAAAATCTTTTGGTTGGATTTGCAAAAATACTTCCGAGTTTTTCCCTAATTATCTGGTTTAGGTGTATGATACGGACATGTGAGTGATACCGTTGGAAAGGGCTTATTATACTGAAGAAAATGGCGTTTGAACCATGACTCTAGGCTAAATAGGAATGATGCAGTACATTTTTTAAAAATATTTTATACCTAGGTATATATAGAGGAAGTTCGGGTATTATGGAATACCATTTTTGTTTCGCTTGTAACTCAGTTAATAATTGCACATTGAAACAAAAAGGAAAACAAGTATACGCCTTACATATTTGGCTTTATTTATGTATATCTTGATAAAGAAGTTTCGTTACAGGGGTAGGTAAAATTTATAATTTGTAAAGAAACCACTTTGGAGGGTATGAAATAGTCGGGTAATATGGAATACAAATGCTATATAGAAAAGAAAAAAAGTTTTCAGTTGAACATACAAAGAATACAATGACAATATATGAAAATTCTGAATGCCAAGCCGTAACTGATTGTGATTACTTACAAAAGTCATAAATATAATACTCTGCTTCAGGATCGGCACAGTCATTGTGTGCTCACATTAAACATGATGAACGCTGGACCCAAGCTCATCCCTTGTATCATCAGACAATTTGCTGTAATAAAAAAATACACTTAGCATTGTTGTCATCATAAATGTATGTTTAATTGCCCAATACCGATAGATATTTTTGTAATCGGAATACCATACGGAATACGGAATACCATGCTTTTCTTGCGGGTATTCCATATTGCCCTCCACGCCAGCTTGGAAACGAAAGAGCTGTTAAACGCATTCGAAGGCGTATAGGATAATGGCGCTTATCAAACTACCACTCTGTATATCCAACGTCATAGTAAATAAAGAATTGTTCTGTTACATTTCAATAGGAAAATACAGGTTGTAAACCATTTACCTGTAAAAGTATTCCTGAATAAGAAATCAGATTTTCACGTCTACCAACACAACGAATGTCACAATCACATGGAAACTGACTGTAGAGCATCATGGGGACGTGAGGTAGTAGTTTCTTTCCTCTGCGCTTGGAAGCAACACATCACAGGCGAGCTAATGAGGTATTCCATATTATCCGACTATTCCATAATACCCGAACTTCCTCTACTTATATACATATATGAAAAGATGGGTCACCTTCAGACTTTCAAAAATTTCTCCTGACCTCAGTTTTCAAGATACAAGAACGAAATTTTGCGCACGTATTATGTATATAACAATATTTTTTTAAAAGATTCAGATCCCTATGTGAACCCAGGCCCGGGCCAGAGGGACACATTTCGAATTTTTTTTCGAAAAATCTAATGCTTTTCTTTCAATTTTCTTATTTCTGGTGTATAATACGGACAAGAGAGTGGTACCGTTGGAAAGTATGATCTATCCTGAGAAAAACTAGGTATGAACCACGATCCTACGATAAATAGTAAGGAAGCAGTAGCTGTTTGAGTGAAAATCTAAAATTTACCTCAAAAAGTGGAAATCCTAAAAAGGTTAAACGCCGATTTGAAAATGGTGCTTTCTATCGAATAAGAAGGCTGTTCCTAATATTGAATTAAAGGCACGACGTAATTTACGACAGAAATTCTTGCTCCTCTTTGGTAATTCTTCCTCAACTGGATTATATTGGGGGGGCGAGGACCCCACCTTTAAATATTGGGGGGGCCAAAAGTGCCCTGCCCCCCCAAAGTCGGCGCCTATGGTGGTGGTATTCTCCACAAATATAATTACAGCAACTTTCACATATTTAAACATGTCCGACATATCCTTGTCGTCTCTAGATCACATTTTACTTTCGGTATCAATCTCAAAATTACATCATCGAAGTAGCCATGAATATATATACTTGCTAAGGCAAACATGTATCAAAAGTGCAGGCCGGTAGCCAGCCCAAAATTGTAGGGGGGCCCTATCCAACCATATTATATTTCATCACCATATTTTAGTTCATTTGCAAGCCTACCGTAAAAAAAAAAAAAAAAAAAAAAAATAGAAGATCAGTTAAAATTTAGGGGGGGGGAGGACGGCCCCCTAGACCACCCGTGGATACGGGCCTGGAAAGGCGGTCCTACTACCTTGATGAACATCAATGCAGAAGTACATTAAACAGCAGAGATGACCTAAGTGGAGTCACTATATGATTCATCTGAAAGAAATCCCCCTTTCACATTCAGTGGAACATATTGCAGTTGAATCCAAATTGTGGTTAAGAGAAGATACTATGTTGTCACTGACTACATCGATCTCATTTATTAAACTTTTGTCCGTAATTTTACTTTTAGTTCATTACTCTTCACAATGCCTTGCAAAGTATGGTGAAAGGAAATTTTGGTAACCTTAAAACTCATTTATGATTAACTTAATAACTCTTTATCTATAAAAAACTGCTTTGTGATTCTGTCTTTGAATTTATTCCACGCACCCGAAGTCACTACGTTACACAACGTCATCTTGTTAGTTCATGCATTAGCAAACATGATGATAAAAGTATATTTCTGTAGGTACAAATACCTACTATTTTAACCACGAGTTCACTAAGAATATGACCTCATCATTGGTTGAAAAACAAAACGACTTGGATTTTCTAAGTCGTGACATTACGATGTTATAGACTATTAGTAAGAGGAGGGCTCCGTATCCAACCTTGAATCCGACTTGAACATTTAGAGTTAGACTTACGAATACTGAATAATATCATCTACAATTATCTACGGCGGGTTTATTAACCCTTAACGCACCAAGCCTAAATCGTCAACGTTGTTGACCAAGCTGGGGTCTTCTAGGGACCTTAAGTATTATTTTAATTTCTCAACTTTTTTTCCACTTCTTTAACGAACGTATCGTTGATCTAATTATGTAACAGATATCCCAAAAGAATTCAGGGCACATATAAAAATCGAGAATAAATTGGTTCTTATATTTGCAGCAGTATTACCAAATATTACTTTCTGGGATCTCTAGAGAACCCCGGGATAAGGGTGTAGGTTAATGGTGCGTTAAGGGTTGATTTCATTAACCCGTGATGTGTTAAGGGTTAATGAAATCAATCCGTTATTATCTTCACAGGTAACGGTATTTTTAACATTTGCAATCCATTTCCTACCACGTTTTAAAATATGAAATATTTCCGAGCTTTTATGCAACCTGGACAATAGCAAATAAATGTTGGTTGCCTATACTAAAGGATATGTAGGTTTCCTTACTGTAAAATGTTCCTTCTAATAATTCTTGCGACTCTATTCTCTTTAGCAGAATGTTTACTGAGATCGAAAGTGAGAGAACACCGCCAATTTTAAATTCAATATTGATTTCAATAGATCAAAAATCGTAAGAGATTATGAGAAGCGATGTTCTAATATGAATTCAGTGTTCCAAGACTATATTCAATCTTCATCTTTATCATTACATTGAAACCGGAAGCGATAAATATCTGACACTCTCGGTTTTAATATTAGATCACCAAACAGGAAGACTGTTAAGAGATAGTGAAAAATATTTTTTTAAATATATTTTCAGCATACCAAGAATTGTCCCCATTATCTCTCTATTGAAAATATTTAGAAATGAAATGAAATCAAACCTTTAACGTCTCACGTTTATTCCCTTTAGACTAACGGAGATATATGATTAAAGCAACTCAATGGTGATAAAATAATTGGTAGAATGAAAATGAGGGAGGAAACGGAAGTATCCGAGGATCGAACCAGGGACCCCACACACTAGAGGTAAGGGCTCTATTACTGAACCACCGTGCCCCTTATAGGATGAATAATAAAAGCCAATAATTATGAAAGAATTCATTAAACCTTGAATGTGGAAAGAAAGGGGAAATCCACGTACACGGTGTTGTGCACCACAAACTCACATACAGTCACTGGAATCGAACCAGAAACCATTCGTAACAGAGGTGAGCAATTTATCATTAAGTCACACCATGCTACTTGCTTGGAAAAAGAATTGCTATATCTATGTTTTCTGTTTTAAACATTGGAGCCGTATTTTGCCAGTGTGTGTGAAAGTGTTTCATAACGTGACACAAAACTGACTTATTTGACGTGAATAAACACAATCATACTACTGCATTAACATAGATAATTCACATCTCAAATTAATATTAATAAAGTCGATTTTCATAAATTTCCCTTTACGTAATGCACCACGCACTATATAATTACGTGATGAGTGGAAGCCTTATGGTTTTTTTTACAGCCAAGGCAGGTGCTTTTTTTTCGCTTTTTTGTAGTTCGGATAGGAATGACATACACATGGCGTAAGCATAAAAAAATTTTTATATAAGAAATTTAAGAAAAAAAAGTAATATATGAAACTCAATCACTTACTAGAGAAGTCTTAAATACTCTTCCGCTCCACGTTGATAACAATGCACCTGGACAACCTAACCTGTATTTTCCATCGCAATATCATATCCACTATTCAACTTCTAAGAGTCTTTAAATCCTAACATTACTTTTTTAAAAAATGTTTATTTACCTTATCAATAACTTTCGTCTTCATGGTCATTTAACGTGGTCTTTTCTCTTATTTTTTTTTTTAAATTTAGATTTGTGAGATAGCAATATGACTGCAATATGCTGTTTTCTTCAACGTTCCGCTAACCCTCTAAGGGATACAGGTGTATCACTTTAATCTCTTTGAGACATGAAACAACCAGAAAGTTTGGTGTTAATGCTATAAATTAATTATATAATATAAAATATTAGTCATAAATGTGGTAGTAAAAAAAAAAGTAGATTTGTTTAATTTGGAAGGTTACACTCTCCGTTTGGTGTCGAAGACTGACACGATAAGAAATTTAATGACATGCTTGTGTATTTGTCAACTTGACTAACGCCTAATTTCTATTATTCTTTAGTTTGCTGTTATTGAAATTCATGTTTTAGAATTAGCTGTACATAATATTCTAAAACAAGAATTTTAAAGAAAAATGGATAAAAAAGTGCAATCTTGTCAAACAATTAATTTTCGGATCAGAGACCAAAAAATTTTTGAACGGCCCTTAAATCGAGTTATCTTATTTTCTACGGATAAGCACATTATACTGAGTTAAGTGGTTGTTTGGGTTTGGCTACACTATATGTAGTTCTCCAGATATAAGGCCTACAAGAAAATTTTTGATGGAAATATATTGGATCTTTTGGGCCAATTAAATATAAATTTTAGTAAAATTGTTCGGGTTGTTGCCTTTTGCAGGCGAGGTCGAGTTTGATTCTCAGTTGAAGTGCATGGGTTCGAAACCCAGTTAAGCTATTGATGCTGTTAGTCTTGCAAAACGAGACAAGACAGTAAGTAAGGTTTCTCTTCTTGTCTCGTGAATTTTTGTAGAAGTCTCGTTTTGTAGGTTTATGTACAAAGTGCATGTCTCTTTCTTGGTTTCAACTAGAAGTTATCAGAATTCTTCCAAGTCACGAGAGGGTAACGAAGGTAGAAGCGGATTAAGGGCGGGGCCAATGAAGCCAGGCTCCAGGGCCCTCAGGCTCAAGCCCCCCCCCCTAAATCCCTGTATTTAATACTAAATTATAGCAATCAACTTATATTATAGGCTTCAGACCCATGCTATTTTTTTTACTCTCGCGTTATCTTTAGAGTTAACTCTTCTTCCACCAGCGTCTTCACGATACTTACTTTGTAAGGTAGTGAGCTATTTTGGGCCTCTATTACAAACCAAATTATTAGCTTGTGGTGACAATTGCTTTGAGATATCTCTGTCTTTACTTAGAGCAAATCTAGGTCAGTTTTTCAAATCTCCTTAACTGTAAAACGTTCCTATTCAAATCAATTTCGGCTCTCTGAGATACTAAAAAGCGATTCCGTAACAACATGTTTTGGGAAAAGTTAGTTAACACGTGAAAAGCATGATGAAATGTTCTCCCATTAATTTTGAAATGTAAAAGTACAATTGGTATCTTGTTTATCAAAAGAGAATTTTGAGTAATTCCTTTCATTTATGTGTCGATATTCAATATCTTAGCCTTAGGTGAAACTAAATCCTCTTTAATCTGGGAAGCAAAATCTAATACTGCATCAGCATTCTTATCTTTATTCGTACCATAGGGCTTTCTTGACATAGTCGGCACCTGGGCCCCGAAAGCCTTAATCCGCCCCTGAACGAAGGGTCTGATATAACAATACTTAAACCATATTTATTATTGAATTATATTGCGTATCTTTAAACGTTAATAAATGCTCTTCATTATGTTCGTACAATCTCTTTATCAATTTATATCTTTCATATATGAATAATGTAACAGTAAAAGTATTTGAAATCTAACACTTGGTTGAACTAATGTTGCTATGAGAATCGGGCATATCTTGTATAGTCTCGTCTTGTATTATTTAGCAATGTACAGTCAGAGACAAAAGTTCTTTCCGTTTAATGAAATTAGTTTTGTAAAATAACTTCAGAATGGAAGGAAACTTTGAGTACAGTACAGTTTTCAGTAAATTAAAAAGAACGTAATTTTCAATACGTCTCAGCCATACCACTGTTGTATGTTCCAGCCATATCGCCGTTATTAACAAAATAACTTTTATCAAACGGAAAGAACTTTTGTCGTTGACTGTACCTCTCGTCTGGACTTTCGTGTTTTTCAACACGAGAAATATTCTGGTTCCATGGGCAATACTAGATGCTGTATATGATAGAAGCGAGCGTTCCTCCCTGTTCCACTTCATTAATTTCAACTCCAGATAGGTTGAAGTATGTCTCTAAACTTCAAAATAACAGTATGTTATATTTAAATCCGAGTGTTTCTTTTAAATTAAATTTTCACTGAAGATATGTTATATCAAATCGGGGAGAATACACTCCCTCAATATTTACTCCTTTCAAGTACAATCAATTGAGACGATTGGAAGTCCTCAGTAAAATATACGCTATATTCGACCCAAATCGATTTTTTTTTTTAACGAAAGCTATCATACGTGTAAAACATTTATTAGAATTTATAAATTTTGACAGCTTAATTGAATCCTTATATTTGATTGTTCAACTCCAAGCAGTAGGGATTATGAGAAAACATCAATAAATATATATCTACACACCGTGTTGTCTTAAAATACATTTTTTTAAAAGAAAGTCTTCAGGGAATATACTTTTCTAACACCCAGAAGGTGGGAGGAGCAAAGTCCAACTTCTCGTTGTTGTTAGATTTTAAGTCCAAGTAGTGATAATGATTGTAACACTAAAACAATATCCTCAATATTCCATGGAAATCTAATATTTTTACGAAACATATTGTGAATCATATATTTTTTTTAATTTAGGGGGGAGTAATCCATCTCATATTAACCAGATAAATTTAATGCTCATTCTTGACTTTCTTCAATCCCAAGCATTGAGGATTAAAAGATATCAGAGAGAGAGAGAGAGCTCAGGTATGGTAAATTCATTGCTTTATTCCTCACCAACTTCAGCTCGAAGTAGAGGAGGTTATTCGAAAGCCTCATAGAAAATGTACAACAAATTACACCAAAATATATCATTCTTTTAATGAAAATGATTGAGAAACATATTTTTTTTAATTGAGAGAGGGTATACAATATTTCATTCTCGACATATTTTAAGTCCAGGTTGTGGTATTATTCCCACTGTTTCAAAGAAATTATACATTAAGTTTAGTCATAATTGAATATTATTTACTAGTTTATGTTGTAAAAATTCCAGCAATTTATATGTTTAATCATACAACATTTATTATTTCAGCAAGTTAAAGGAAGACACACACCAAGTTTCATTAGAATCAGCTATGTTTTAAGTGTATTGCAATAGACTTACAAATGCAGATCGAATTGAATAGCAGAAGTTTTATTACGTTCAATTCAACTAAACAAATACATTTCGTGTTCTCTGTGTTGAAAATAGTCAATATTTCAAACAAACAATATATGTATGAATTTCAAATAAACGAAATAAACGTATTTCAGATAAACAATGTAAATGTGTTTCAAATAACCATATAAATATATCCCAAATAAATAATATGAAAGTGTTTCAAGTAAAAAAATTAATTTCAAGCAAACAAAACAAATGAATTGAAAATAACGAAGTAAATGTGTTTCGGATAAAAAATATATAAGTATGTTCAATATGGAAAAACTAAATTTACTTCACATAAACAAGATAAATTTATTTCAGGCAAACGAAATAAATGTGTTTCAAATAAAGGAAACAAATGTGTTTCAAATTATCAAAATATATGTAACAACCAAAATAAATTAATTTCAAACCAACATTACATGCATTTCAAATAATCGAAAGAAATGTATTTGAAACAAAAAAAACACTTCTAAATGTATTTCAAACGAACAAAATAAATGTGTTTCAAAAACAAAATAAATGTATTTCGAACAAACAAAATAAATATATTTCAAATGTTCAAAATAATTGCATTTCAATTAAATTAAACAAATGTACTTCAACTAACCAAAATAACTTTATTTTTGATTAAAAAAAATATAAACGTGTTTCTAATAAACAAAACAAACGTATTTCAAATATTTAAAATAAATGCTTTTCAAGTAAACTAAATAAATGTATTTCAAATAAATAAAATAAATGTACTTCAAATATACAAAATAAATGTATTTCAAACAAACTAAATGTATTTGAAATAAACGAAATAAATGTATTTCAGATAAACAATACAAATGTGTTTCAAATAAAGAATATAATTGTACTTAAAGAAAATGTATTTCAGATAAACAATATAAATGTTTTCAAAACAAACAAAGTACATGTACGTCAAATAAACAAAACAAACGTTTTTCATATATTCAAATTAAAGTGTAAACAAAATAAATTTATTGCAAAGAAACAAAATGTATTTCAAATAAACTAACACAAACGTATTTTAAATAAATAGAATCAATGTGTTGCAATGAATCAAAATATATGTAACAACCAAAACAAATCCATTTCAAACCAACAATAAGTGTGTTTCAAACAAACAAAAAATGTATTTGAAACAAAAAATACTTCTCAATGTATTTTAAACTAACAAAATAAATGTATTTCAAGTAATCAGAATAAATTATTTCAAGAAAGAAAATAAATGTATATCAAATAAACAAAATAAATGCATATCAAACAAACCAAATAAATGTATTTAATATATACAAAAAACTTTATTTCACATAAAATTGTTAAAAATGAAGAAAATAAATATATTTTAAATAAATAAAATAAATGTATTTCAAGTTAAGAAAATGATTGTGCTTCAAGCAAAATAAATGTGTATCTAATGATGAAATTGAAAGTATTTCAAATAAACGAAATAAGAGAACTTCAAGAAAACAATGTTTTCCAAATCAACAAGGGTAAGCGCTCTACCGCATCCACTGTGGCAACTTAATAATAGTATCTTGTGTTTGTACAGTATTTAATTTAAGGTCTCTTTGTTACAGCATTGGTAATATTTGTAATTAAATATGTAAGTTTATTTCCGTCATTAGCTTTCGCTTCTAACCACCCTCTTACTCGTTCCTTACTGCCCTAGAGCAAAAGCCGGTAAAAAAAAAAATAGGAAGTTTTTTTTCTTTTTAGATTCAACGTCTCAAGAATAGACTCCATTTCTGGAGTTATTACTCTATTAAAATCTCATGTGATAACATGTCTCTAAGAATGTTCTGTTTCTATCCTCAACGGACTGGCTGAAATCAGATATCCTGTACGGAAACGGAACTTACCTTTTAAAATGAAGAGAAGCTCTAATAGCATTTATAAAGAAAAGAGCACATTAATAGATTAGTCCTATGCATTTTTATTTCAGAGGATTATTTTCTTTTTTCTTTCTTTGTCAGTATGTTTTCTTTCGTATCTGGTTTTCTAATACTAAATTTAAGGATATGTAAAATTAACCCAGTGTTATTACTTTCTCTAAATTTAGAAAAAAAAACTAAAATAAAGAATTACCCAGGAGTAGAATAATTCGCAAATATTCTGACTAATAAAAGTGGTCCTCAGTTCGTTAAAGTTTGAGAAATGTTGTTCAAGACTAAACAGTGAGAGATACTGTGACATGGTTTTGTGTAGAAACGTTGGCCTGGAGTAAAACGGTAAGTGATATTCTGAAATTGTTTGTGTGTCAATGTTAGGAGCATGTGTGTCACTGTTACGAAATGCCAAACAAACAAAACATAAAATATGCTACTTAACAGTGTACTGTATATTGTCCATATATAGTACCTAAAAAATATGAACAGACTTTAAAAGAAGTTTCTAAAAGTAGAAAATGATATAGGTCTATTACTATTATTAATAAAAATTTTTGAAGTCGTGTCAGATCGAACAAATTAATGCCTATTATAAAACATTTTTGGATGACTATTTTATGAGACATCAATACATTTGGTTTTGCAAAACTTCAAAAGTTTTTCTTACAGATAATAGTAATAAATTATTTTCTGCTTTTAAGCCCGTTATTATTATTATTTTCTGTTTTTGATTTTCTGTTTTGGCACAGATTTTATTTTTTGTAGATAATAGTGATACATTATTTTTAGCTTTTAAATGCTTCATTATTATTATTTTCTGCTTTGACACAAATTTTATTTTTTTAAATAGATAATAGTGATACATTATTTTCTGCTTTTACTGCTTTCTTAAAGTCAGTTTATAATGTTAGTTTTTCATTTTCCGGTTTTCAGTGCATTATTGAAGTCGATTATATTTCTTTTAAAAGAAATTTATTTTCTGTCTTTTACTGCGTTTTTGAAGTCAGTTATTTTTCTTTTAAAAAGTTTTTGTTTGCTGCTTTGTCGTACGTTTTTGAAGTCAGTTATTTTTCTTTTAAAAAGTTTGTTTTGCTGCTTTTTAGTACGTTTTTGAAGTCAGTTATCTTTCTTATGAAAAGTTTTTTTCTGCTTTATAATGTGTCTTGTGAAGTTGGTTATTTTTCTTTTAAATTTGTTCACTTTCTCGATATCCAAGATGTTTCTCGCAGTAGGAGACCAATCACAGGAAAATGTGGATGATATTCTGCCAAAAATTGAACAAGACCAGCATGTAAGCAGTCATGAAACGCCAATGACCTAAATATCGAACACCAAACGGTGTTAAAAAGTAAAAAACTATTTGGAGAAAGCAGGCTGGAAAGACGTTCTTAACCCTTAGTTATATGCAACCCATTTTACTTTGATGATTATTTGGTTGCCGCATATTTTAAAAGTTACTTTCATCGCGCGTTTGCAGGATAATTTTGATTTTTAAAAATTAATTAATTAATGATTAAATTTTTTCACACTTTATATACGGAAGAATCTTCTTTGGGAATACTTGATTTTATCAATGAAAACCGCATTGAAATATGACCAACGTTTCTCAATATAATTGTGAACAAACGTATAATTGTAAACATACATATAGGTCAAACTGGAAAAGTTCTTTTTATCTTATTTTATTTAAGTTTTAAGACGGTTAAAAATATTAAATAATCTATTCCAGGAGAATATAAATTATCAAATGCATCAAACTAACAATGAAGAACTGATTAGAATATTTTCGAACGCCCTAAAAATTTTGTTGTTCTCTATTTTCTCAAAAACTACACATGAAAATTTGCCCTCAAATGCATCTCATTTTGTACGTTCGATATGACCTATCAATTCACACATGTCTTATCTTCACACAGTTTATCCATCTACGTATATAAATACATATGAAAGTGACTACGTTTGTGGCTTAATAACTCTTGAACCACCCGATCGATCTCGATCAAATTTTCAACATAGATGAGCTTCGAATCTGGGATGTTTTTTAACATTTCATTTTGACTGTAAAATTTAGAGGAGGGGAGATATTTAAAAATGATCGAAAATGACTGATATTAGTGTTGAATCCATAGTTTTCGGGACAGTAGTCGCTGAGATGAACAGTGATACTTCCGATGCCGTTTAAATGTCCTCTCTTTATGTATAAAATGAAGCAGATTCTCCCCGTGCGAAGAACGAGTATTGTGCTAGTTAGATCTGTAGATTGATATCCTTCATTTTTGAACATTTTTTTTTATTTCTTTGTATTCTAATAATATAATCTTTCCTTATTTCCATCCCGTTTCAATCCCAACCAATAATGGGAATTTCGAGATATACTTTTCCCTGACTCTCAAGCCCATATTGAATGAAAAAAATATTAAAGTTATTTGCGAAATAGACACACACATGCATATTCTGCTATATGTTGCATCTGGAAGCTTTACAATCAAATGACACAAGTTGTACGTTACCAATAAAGAACAAATTATTCCTCCGTTATCTGTTCACTTCTTTGTGAGTATTCCTATATTAACCGACTATTTTTTTAAACTTTATTTTTTTAATTGTTGTTTGTCTGTATATACGTATCTAAACTGTTTATTCCTTGGAGGCATACTGTTCCGTCTGATTCAACCGTACGAACAGACGGATAGATGCACAGAACAGTAAAAAAATGGAGGGAAGGAAAGAAAGAGGTAAAAAAAAACCTCGAAAAGGATGAGTCGCTTGGGGCACACACATTCTGCCTCTAATAACAGGGTTTCTTGTACTCTTAATGATAACTCTTTAGAAAAACAAGGGAGATAAAATGTTTGATGAGGGAGGGGGAGTTTAGGGGGTGATAGGCCCCCTCCTTTAGTCTTTCTACTGCTCTGTTCGTGCAGATAAATTACTCTTTGGCTATA
The DNA here is from genome assembly GCF_964235325.1 of Thermobia domestica. NCBI lineage: Eukaryota > Metazoa > Arthropoda > Insecta > Zygentoma > Lepismatidae > Thermobia > Thermobia domestica. The sequence continues at coordinate 5,711,962 of NC_137465.1, read as the reverse complement.
AAGTTACTTTAGGACTCTATCTTTATATGGAAGGTCTGCAACTTTCCAGAAATTTAGCACTGTCAGCTTTTGAAGCACTTAAACTGCTATTTAAATGCCCCAACAACGATTTATCGGTCTTTTCTGTCTCTCTTTCGCTCTTGATTTTAACTTGTTCCTTTCTTTCTTTCTTTTTTTGTTTTCTTGAAACGAAATTATAAATAAAAAGAAAATTAGAGAGGTTATATAATTGTAATTAATTAGAGCAAAAAAGTGTAAGGTATTACAGTATCCACGATTGCCATTACTTCTAACAAATTGCTGCATTTTTCTTCTCTCTTATCTTCAAATTATTATTATTATTACTATACTTCTCAGCTGATGTAATGGCTAGCTCGTGCGCCTTTGGCTTATGGTGTCCCATATTCGATTCTCGATGAGAGTTGAAATTTCCATCTTAATAAACTGTAGACCCACGCTTCCTATAGTATTGGTGACGAAAGGATGGCTGAATTCTATTATTATTATTATTATTATTATTATTATTATTATTATTATTATTATTATTATTATTATTATTATTAATATCAGGGTGAAAAATTTCGAAGTTAGATGCACTCGTCAATCCAAAAATGATGGTCGCCAGTACCTCTCACGTACAAATTAGGAGAGGTCCTCCCCTTTCGCCCCGGTGTTTGGTTTGACAAAGAAAGAGATTACATCACGGCATAAAATTTCAAAACCAGACAATTAGATTCAGGATAATCAATTTTGAATTGGAGAACTCATATTTATGTTAAAAAATATCATATCTTAAGACTTCACGTGGGAAAGGACGGTCGAATTACAACGTTGTGAAGACTTCATTCCGTGTTTTCACTCACTAAGTGACAATTATTTTCGTGCGAAACAAAAACTGTGCAGCCCTGTGAGTTTAGGCAGAAACCATTCCAAATAAACACTGGTCGCCAGCTCTAAAATTCTAGTCGCCAATGGTAAAATGTCTACCGGAAATGTTTCACCCTGTTATTATTATTATTATTATTATTATTATTATTATTATTATTATTATTATTATTATTATTATTATTATTATTATTATTATTATTATTATTAATGTGGGTTCCTGTCACCACAGCATGGCACGTCCTCAGGTTGCGGATCGAGGAGAAGGCCTCTAGATATATAGGTTAACTGCGAATAGACAGACGACAAGGAGTGGTCCTCCAGCTTGGGGATTTTGGTGAGGCGAACAACCTCATCCTGTAAAAAAAGAAAAAGGAAAGAAACTTGTTCAGAAACATTCACAGAAGTCTCGGACCAAGACTGATAACTTGGCACGACCTCAGCAAAAGAAAATGGACATGAGATTTGAAACATGGAATATTAGAAGTCTTTATAGGGCAGGCGAGTTAAAATCCGTAACGAGTGAATTAGAGAAATACAGGATAGACCTAGTAGAATTCAGGAAGTTAGGTGGGAAGGAAATGAAACTGTGATTTCCGGAAATTTTACGTTCTTTTGCGGGGAAGGAAATAAAAATCACCAATTAGGAACAGGGTTTTTCGATCATAAACGTATATTACCAGCAATTAAGAGGGTTGAATTTGTTAATGATAGACTGTGACAGACAGATTTTTTTTATTACTCTTAAAAAATCTGACAGATTTTTTTTATTACTCTTAAGGGACGGTGGTGTGATATTATTATTTTAAATGTACATGGCCCAACAGAAGATAAGGATGACGATATAAAGGCAGTTTTTACGAAGAAGTGGAACGGATATTTGACTAACTCCATGATACCACGTGAAAATTCTATTAGGAAATTTCAATGCGAAGGTAGGATATTTTCAAACCGATTATAGGGAACGAAAGTCTGCATAAGGAAAGTAATGAAAACGGTATTAGACTCGTGAACTTCGTAACATCCAAAACCTTTATCGTTAAAAGGACAAATTTCTACATCGCGACGTTCATAAATATACTTGGACCTCACCAGACGGAAAAACACATAATCAAATCAATCACGTTTTAATAGATAGAAGAAGACAATCTAGCATACTTGATGTTCGGTCATTTATAGGAGCTGATTGGAACACTGATCACTACTTGGTAGCAGCGATAATAAGAGAGAGATTAGCGTTGAATAAAGGAAATATTCAATGTCTGAAAACGGAGATATTTAATTTAAAGAAATTAAAAGAGAGAAATATCATATTGAAGTTTCAAATAGATTATCGGCTTTAGAAGATTCGGAGTACACTAGTGTCAAGTATACTTGGATTGAAATTAGAGATAGCATTAAAATTTCACCAAAAATACCCAGAAATACGTAGCAACAAACTATGGTTCGACCAGGAATGCATTTAACTAGCGGAGAAGAGAAAACAGGCAAAATTAAATTGGCTAAAAAAATCCGAATGAAATAACTACACACAATTTCTAGACATCAGGCGGGAAACTTCCAGAAGTTTAAAACAAAGAAACGCGATTTTTTGAAAGCTAAAATTAAGGAAATTGAAGATAACAGTAAAAATAAAAACATTCGGGACATATATAAGGGGATCAACCAATTTAAGAAAGGCTATCAACTCATGCTTATATATTAAAGAAAGCTGACGGAACAGTTCTCACTGACACGGATAGCATCTTAAATAGATGGAAAGATTTCTTTGACGAATTTCTTAACACGCAGCCAAAAATTAGTGTGCGTGGAGAAAGAAAAATACACACCGCAGAACTGTATATCTCAGAACCTAACCGAATAGAAGTAGAAATCGCTTTAAAGAAATTAAAGAAACACAAATTTCAGCGTGTGGACTAAATTCCGGATGAGTTAGTGTTAGCTGGAGGTGAAAAATTGTGGAACAAGATACACACACTCATTCTGCTTATCTGCAACAAGGAAGAATTGTCATAAGAATAGAAATAATCAATCATTGTTCCAATTCACAAGAAGGGCGGCAAAACTGACTGTAATAATTATCAAGACATTTCTCTTCTGTTAACGTCCTATAAAATCCTCTCAAACATTCTATTAGCAAGATTGACCCCATAGGCAGATGAAATTATTGGGGATTATCAGTGCGGATTTAGACGAAATTGATCAACTATCGACCAAATATTTATAATTCGACAAATACTCGAAAAGAAGTGGGGATACAATACACCTGTACATCAACTATTTTAGAAAGGCTTACGACTCAGTTAGGAGAGAAGCAATATTCTTACAGAATTTGGAATACCGAAAAAGCTAATTAGATTAATTAAGATATGTTTAAATGAATCTCAAAGTAAAGTCCGGGTAGGAAAATTTTGTTCACGAACTTTCACGTCGAGAATGGCCTGAAACAAGGAGATGAGTTGTCGCCATTATTATTCAACTTTGTTCTGGAATACGCTATAAGGAAAATGGAGTTCACCAGGTTATGGCAGATGCTGATGATGTAAATTTAATAGATAGGTGATAGCAGAACGATAATAAGAAATGCAGAGGCCTTATTAACGTTTGCAGGGACATGGGTTTAGAAGTAAATGCAGAGGAAACTAAATACATGGAAGTTCTCAGGATCATAATACGGCAAATTATGAATGAGTTAAAATATCGAATAATACTTTTGATAAAGTGGATATTTTCAAATATCTAGGATCAATATTAACAGGAAATTCGTGTTATTATTCAGTTCAAAATGTCTTGTCGTCGCGAATTCTGTTGAGGAATTTGAAGTTTAAAATATATAAAACGATAATCATGCCTGTTGTTCTGTACGGTTGTGAAATATAGTCGCTTACTCGGAAGGAAGAACATAGATTAGAAGTATTTGAGAACAAGATCCTGAGGCGAATATTCGGACTCATGAGGAACGGGAATGGGGAATGACAGAAACTTCATAACGAGGAACTACATAATTTATACAGTTTACCCAACATTGTTAGGGTCATCAAGTCTAGGAGGCTCAGGTGGGCTGGTCATGTAGCCAGGGTGGAAGAAAGTAGGAATGCTTTCAAAGTCTCAATTGGAAGACCAACCGGAAAAAAGATCATGAGGAAGACCTAGGCGCAGATGGGAGGATAATATTAAGATGGGTCTCGCAGAAATAGGAACACAACGTATAAACTGTATTCAGTTGGCTAAGGATAGAAGTCAGTGCAGAGCTTTGGTGAATGTGGCATTGAACCTCCCGGTTCCATAAGCCATAGAGTTGGTTAGTTAGTTAGTTAATTCATATATTTTTGAAAGTTTGTAGTAAACTCATGATCTAGCCCTACCTATCATAGTCTGTGTTCTAGTTCCATTCCTAGTTTTTACCTTCTAGATCGACTGTTCAAAATGTACTTCTTAAAATTAAGGGAGCAATTGCCCCCTGCCTTCTAGAAATTATGCCACTTATTATTGGGCTTACGTATATGTAAAAAATCTCAGAGCTCTCTTTATCACAGAAGGATGTAAAATTTAAGAATCAAATTTAGACTTTAACGAACCGAATAGTATCCTAATAAAGAGATTGTATTAAAAATATGCGAAAATATTGTATTGGCATTGGGTTTACTATATGTACAATCATGTCCAAAATTATTGTCTCATGTCTTTAAATATGTTGTTGTAGGAATATAATTTGATAACGAATTTGCCCGGTATTTCTTATAATGTTAGTATATATATAATCAGCAAAGACATGTATATGGCAAATTTCATGTCAAAAGAGCAGTAAATAAGAACAATAAAACGAAAACAAAACTTTCTTGTCCATTTAGCAACATTTTGTTTTACTCACTGTAATTTTCGTATTTATAATTCTTTTCGTATGAAATTTACCACAAATACACATTTTCCGATTATATACATAGTTCAGTATTAAAAGTACCCTGCAAAATCATTTCAAATTATATTCTTACAAGAAAACAGTTATATTTATGCGACAATCATTTTGGACATGATCTCAGAACCCTAGTTAATATGGAAATTATTGACATTTAAGTTTCAAGATTTGTCTCTAACAACCAAGGAAAGTATTCGAAGAAAGGGATTGTAAAAAAAAAAAAAAAAAAAAAATGAATTTCGTAAGTAGCACCCTATATCTGTGTATTCAGAAGTTATATTTAAAGTAGCAAATGCCTTACTTATGGGCTTTTTTTTTTTTTTTTTCAACGAGCTGATGAAAGAGTTCTTGAGCAACTCATTGGAAAAGAGAAGAAGATATGTAAATAGCAACAAACGAGGAGAATAAGAAGATTGCGTTTTGTCATCATGACTTTGCGATTTCTGTGCAAAAGAAGAAGAAGAGAGACATTTAATATTATATTTTCCTTTACGCAGTCGGACAGAGAGTATTCAAACCGTTGATACAAAGTTCCAGAAAGACGAACGTTGAACAAACTATTGATTAAATATATATACGTAAGAGTGAAAAGAGAAACACTGTATTTATTCCTGTGTCTTATCAATATGTTGTTTTATATTGACGTGGCTTTACCGTCTCCTACAGTATAAGTTGTCATGCAGAGGGGATTTTACATTCTCAATATGAAACTGGAATGTCAAAAGAGCACCCAACACATGAAAAGAAGGGGGACGTGCCTATATGTCTTTTTTGTCTGTGTGAGAATGTAATATATGCATATGTATATGTGTGGACAATGATGAAAGCGAGTCTCTGTAATTTGGACATCATGCCTTCTGGTCGGCAGGCGGGGACGCCTTCAGAAGACAGATGAAGCGACCAATTAAGAAAGATGACTATTCTGTGCCTCGTTACGAGAGACTCTTCTCATCCATCGGCGCCTCTGGTGACAAAAGAAGAAGAATGAAATGCGAAAGAGGATAAGAAAAATAAACACACATACATAAAAGAAAGAGAGAAACGAAATCAAAAGTGAAGAGAAACCTCCTCCTTTTCGTTCCACAGCCGACAAAAGAATAACTTCTGCACACTGACATCAATTCAATCAAAACCGAATATGTATGCAAAGGCACCTTGAGTGTAGTGTAAAGGCAGATTCGTATCATATCTTGGAGAACGATCGATAAAATTACAGGTTTGTCACTTTCACAGTACGAGGCTGATTTAACGAAAAACTCGCACAAGTTTTGAACCTGATACTTAAAAGAAAATAAAACATCAAAAGGAAACTAGGTCCGAAAAATCACCTTCTTATATAATTATGGTGAGCGTGGATAAAAATCAATAAAAATATCAAACCTACTTTTTTTGTGAAAAGGGCTCGAATTGTAGTGATGGCTAGAAATTCTTTATGTAGTGTGTAGTAGCGGAAAACTACATACTACATAGACTTATGTAATTTTAAGTTAATGTGGTAGCGGAAAATTTTGTAAATGATAAAAGTAACAAGAAGCAGTGACACGTGTACATCACGTGAAGAAGTTTGGTTTGTATTGAGTGATATTTTCTCAATTAATATCTAAATCAGAAGTGATTGGAAATTAAATATAAGCTAGGGACACTTAATTGATTCCAGAAAACCGTGTCTCGCTATCTATTGCCTTTTTTTTAACTGTATAACGGGCAACGTTTAAAGTAAAACTATTGATTTGTGTCAGTTAAAGTTTGAATGGAAGGTTAAGAGAGAAAATTGTACGTATTAGAGTATTATAGTACAAAATCGATTTTTAAAAAGTGAGCATGGTTGCTCAGTGGTAGAGTCACTCACTACTGTCACACAACCAATTGTTACAGGCTATGAGCACGGGCGCAAATCCAGAGCAACCAAGGAAACCCGAGTCTCTCGAAGTTTGTTTGGGGCTCCCGATTTTATAACAAATACGAAAGACTCTTGAACGGCCTCCCCAAAGTTATACAGAAATAGATACAGATGGCGATGAGAAACGTATTCCTCGTTCTTTGCATTCATTCCAGTCACATAGCCAACCGTCACGTGTGCTGAAGAACATATTGCTGTTCCTCACACGCATTAGAGTCACACAACCAGCCGTGACCGACTTTGAAGAACGTGGTCTCCGCACACATTGCAGTTTCAATGCCAGCTGTAACAGACTCTGAGGGGAAAAATGTGTTCTTCACAAGTATTGCAGTTACACAACTAGCCGTCACAGATTGAGAAAATATATTGCCGTATATTGCTGTCCCTGACAAAACTAGCCATCACAGAGTTTTATGAGTAAGTTCCTGGTACCTCGCATGTATTAAAGTCACTAACCAGCGTCTTCGAATCTGATGAACTTATTACTGTTCCTCTCATGCATTGAAGTCATTAACCAGTGTCTTCGAATCTGAGGAACGTAGTGCTGTTCTTCGCACGCATTTCAGTCACACAACTAACAGCCATAGACTCTGGGGAATGTGTTGCTGTTTCTTTGCATGCACATAAAAGTGTAATACCTTCCTTCTTTACCAGTAGTAGTCCTAGGAAGGCCAGTAAGGTTTCTCGCTTAGTAATAGATGCTACAATTGACCAAGGATAAAATTATTTTGGAATATTCACATTGCGGCAGATCATGCAGCAAGGAAAATAGTTACGAAATAGCCTAGATAAATCTAGTATATCTCGCTCGTAGTGTTATGCCTTATTAAAACGAAATTAATTCTTTCAGTTTATCATCTCACAATTATGACATTTTGGCTAAGGGAGACTGACTATTAAGGCTAAGGGAACCTGACTATTAAGGCAAGCGAATGGTAATAGAAGAATTGTTCAAATGAGAAAGTGGGAGGAAACGGAAGGACCCCGAGACAACCAAGGACACGATGTCGTAAATCACATATTTACTTGGCTGGAGAACGAAGCAGGAATCCCAAACAAAAGAGGAAGGTGCTCTCCACTGACAACTGAATTTCGGTTAATATCTGAAAATTAACTGTAAAAGTTCGTTTTGGTTAATATCTGAAAATTAACTATAAAAGTTCGTTTTGGTTAATATCTGAAAATTAACTATAAAAGTTCGTTTTGGTTAATATCTGAAAATTAACTGTAAAAGTTCGTTTTGGTTAATATCTGAAAATTAACTATAAAAGTTCGTTTTGGTTAATATCTGAAAATTAACTGTAAAAGTTCGTTTTGGTTAATATCTGAAAATTAACTATAAAAGTTCGTTTTGGTTAATATCTGAAAATTAACTGTAAAAGTTCGTTTTGGTTAATATCTGAAAATTAACTATAAAAGTTCGTTTTGGTTAATATCTGAAAATTAACTGTAATGGGTTCGTCTTTTTGTACACTAATGAAACGCCTTTGCAAACAGTATTTACACGTATTAGAATCAAGATTTTTTCTATTTGATGGAAAGGCCTGGCGTTGCCCGACAGAGTGTGATGCAGTCAGCCAGCATTTTCTTCTAAGAAATTGAATTGTAAGAAGGATCGCGGTGGCTCAGTGGTAGAGCGTTCACGTCTGGTGCATGGGGTCCTTGGTTCAATCCCAACTCACGACAAGTGAGCTTTGTAATGGACAAACACCGTGTGCGTGCGATTTTTCGGTGTTCTCCAGTTTCCTGCTACTTTATTTCCTTCATTTCTCATCATCATCGTCTCCTTTAGCTTAGCCGGCATAATCATGGGAAGTAAAACTTATAGATTTCATTTCAATGGTAGGAAGAATAACAGAAATAAACAACATCAAAATACCAGTAAGTATAGATTTAGAATTATGAGTTTTTTAAAGTTACTCCTCCAAATTCACTGAATCGTTTTACACTTTTTCAACCAGCCACCACGTCTGCATTATGAATAAAAAAAATAAATATCACATTAGTAAATAAAATGTTGCAACTAATCTACTAGTAATAGCGAGTACTATAAATTACTGAACAGAAAGTTTTAGTTCTTGTGTACACGAAAGAACAGCATTGCGCTAAATAATTTGGTTAATTTAATTTAACAAAATTTGTAAACAATAGACTAACTATTTTGATGACAAATAATTTATGTTTGACCGACAAGTAAATGGTATCTTGTAAGCTTATTCGGTACTAAAATATGTCGTGGGATTACAGGTAGTGGTGAACAGCATCGTGTATGTCGGTTTCCCGTGATTCATTCTTTTATAAGGGCCGCGTTGTCTGAGTGTTAGAGCGTTCACCTCTGGTGCATGGGGTGCTTGGTTCGATCCCAGCTCGATCCAAGTGAGCTTTGTGGAGGACAAACACCGTGTGCGTGGGTTTTTTCGGGGTTCTCTCCCACTTCCATTATTCCGCTTTTTCATTAATTTCTCATCATCACTGTCTCTTTTAGCCTAGCCGGGGACAAAAAATTAAAGATTACATTTCTTTCATTTTCTTTTCTTTATATATATGTATATATATAATCATTAACTTTCATTAGTAATCTATCTCTTTTAGGAGAGAAAATAAACATAAGCGCAAGATGTTGAAAAATATAATTTTCATTTTAATAATAAAATGATTGGCTGAGTTATTATGAAGTCAAATTATTCAATGAATTGCCTAAAGTAAAAATCAGCCGATTCCCTTAAAATTTGTATTTAAGACTCTTGTCTCTCAGTAATATGAATGTTTCAGTCGTCCTGTACTGTACTTATCGTATGCTTTCAACTCGTCCAGGAAAGTAAAAATGGTTCAATCTGTTATTTATTCTTTTTATACAGATCTTACTTGTGGACATATGGTTAGTATACGGACCCGCCCTAGTAGCACAGACAACTTGCAAACCGCTTGCTGTAAGCTTGAATTGCAAGTCTGCCAAGCAGGTGCAGTTGACGAATACATAGACCAGTGGTTCTCAACCGATGTGTCGTGACACACTAGTGTGTCACACAGTCCCCTAAAGTAGTATTTCGCGAAATTTTAAAATTTAAAAATCGTGGAGATTTTAATAATTATTAGTTAAAATTGAGATAGACTGTACCAGTCTACACCTCCAGCGGTAGCAATAATGCTCAGTAGTATATAAAGTAATTATAAAACCTAATTGATTTCACTATCATAATAGATATTATTATTATTATTATTATTATTATTATTATTATTATTATTATTATTATTATTATAAAAATATCAAACAAGTGAATCACGATGTCCTGGACTTCAGTGAAGTGTGCCGTCAGTCACAAAAGGTTGAGAACCATTGACATAGACCATCACGCAACAAAAACTAACAACAGTATAGACGGTTCCCCCACAGAATTATTCCTCCACGAGAACTGGATTAGAGAGCCAAGCCACAAACTCTGGCTAGTGACGTCAACCGACTCGGCTCGGTTCAACTGAGCCAACAGCTCGAGCCGGCTCGATTTGAATGAGCCATTGGCTCGATTCGGCTAGGCTTAGATGAGCTATCGGCTTGAACCGGCTCAGGTGAGATGAGCCATCTGGTCTGTTCGGCTCGGCTCACGTGAGCCTTCGGCTCCAGCTGACTCGGTTGCAATGAGCCCTCAGCTCCTTTCGGCTCAGCTCAGGTGGTCGGTCCAACTGAGCCAAGGGTTCGAACCGGCTCGGTTGAGTGAGCTGTTGGCTTGGCTCAGTTCTTGATTCGGCTTGGTGGTGCCTGAGCCGTGAGTCGAGCCGCTCAGCAGTTGACAACACTAACTCCGTTTAACACAGTAGAAGTATGCATCTCAAGGAAAAGATTATGCTCGTAAACATTTAAGCATTATAATAAATAGAGTGTTTAAGAACATAGACAAAATTATGTGCAAAAAGATTTTACTCGTCTTAAAATAATAACTATTAAAAATATGTAAAAATTGCAAAATGTTAAGAAAGGTCAGATGGAAAGAAACTCAATAGACAGACAACAGAACTCATAAAATCTTTTTTTTTCTTCACATATGACTATATGGAGTGGAACACAAAGAGACATTCAGTTAATTACAAAGTTTGATGATGACGAAGGGTACTTATGCAGATTGCGCAAAGAATCTGCTACTCGCATCCCATCTTTTATAGCACTGAAGGATATTGGTTCGGGAATAACATTAACACACCTTAAAATACAGCAGTGGACGTGGCATTACGGCGTAGAACCACGAACATAAAAAGCGAGACGAGCGATTTCAAACCTATAATTAGCGTAGGACAATGCTTAACTTTATGACTTTCAAACAACATGGCTGCGACTAAAATACCTTTCTGTTTTCAGTTCTTTATATTCTTTCAGTTGCATTTTTTTAAAAAGTATTTTTATTTCTTTTTTGCACTTTTCCTTTCGTGTTGTTTTGTTTTACTAAGTGCAGTTAAGAACAAAGTTGCAAAACACTTTCATTGTCTATCCCCATACCTAATTGCTAGTGTGATTAAAGATTTTGCGAAAAGTGCCTTTACAACTACTCCATCTATTGTGCATTTCCAAAACCGTAAAAAGAAAAGTAAAACTATATTTATACATAAGGTAAAGTATACGTTTTAAAATGCTTTATTTTAAAAATATATTATGTCTTTAAAAAGAATACAGAAGCAAACTATTAAAAGTATATACTTATGGTCAGGCCCGCAGTCAGCCCAAAAATTTAGGGGGAGGGGCGATCCAACCACATTAAAGTTCATCACCATATAATAGTTCACTTGTAAGATTACCGTGAAAATTTTAGGAGGGGCCAATAAAAATTTAGGGGGATCCCCCTAAATATCCGCCTAGATCCCCCTGGATACAGGCCTGCTTATGGTTGAAAATGAAAGACCCATGAGACGGCAAAGCTGAAAACACTTTTTTTTTTAAAAAAAAAAGCAGATCTAATCCTTGACCGGGAGGGCCCAGGTTAGCCAGTTCTTTGAGTGACAAAAATAGTTGAAGTTCTACTTATATGTATATTTTTGAAAGGTTATAGTAAACTCATGATATACGTACCATAGTCTTGGTTCTGGCTGCCCCCTCCCCAGTTTTTACTTTCTAGATCCGCCACTGCCAAAGCAGCTAATATATCACATTAATTTTACAGAACAATATTCAATTATCCGTGAATATGTAAATGATTTACTATATCAAAAGTAAGAAGATAACAGAAAGCCATGGAAATACGTATGGAAGAGAAAGCATTGTCAATCCCAGTGTGCGAATTAGGTTATTGGTATTAAAGGGGGGGGGGGGGTAAAATGAGGACAAACATGAGGTGCAAGAGTTCAAAATGAGACAATTACGCTCCCTACCAACACACACACACACACACTAATATGATAATGAGGCAACAATGACGAACAAAACCATATTAAATCAATAAACTTAGCAACAATAATTATATTAATGACGTTTTCCTGACATACCCGCACTTAACCTTCCTGATTTTTTAAAAATAGAATTGAAAGTATGTTACATTGTATATATATATACAATGGAAGAGGTTTGGAAATACACGATTTCGATATACAAAGCTAGTATAATGTCGTGATCAAGGCGTGCACCCATAGACCTAATTTTTTTTGGGGGGAGGGATCCAATTTTCAGGGGTGTCCAATACTAGAAGCCTCTACGTCTGTATAGTATTGAACGGTAATTATTCAGTGGTGGGCACAAAAATAGGTTTTTCGGCTTAAAGGAAAACCGAAACTGTTTTTTGAAAATTATCAAAAAACGGTTTTTCACCGAAGAAAACCGAAACCAGTTTCGGTGAAAAACGAACAGTTTTTGGAGAAAAACGAACCGTTTTTTTTTGGATAAAACCGAAACCGGTTTCTGTGCAAAACCGAACCGGATTTGGAAAAACCCGAAATTTCGTTTTTTTCTAGAAACCGGTTTTTATTTTTTTAAAAAACGGTTTTGCCCATCCCTACTATTATTCTGCATCCGTAAAGGCGATAAGTAATTTCAAAGTATTTCCACCTATATTTTCTAAAAAAAAAAAAAAAAATGATAGAATTAGATTATTTTTGTAAGAGAGGCAGAGTACAGATGAAGTGTTAGATCAAATTTTTATGCTACTTCAATCATTTTTTTTTTTTTGTTACACGTGTACAGTTTAATTGAGAAAGTGTACAAATGTATGTTGAGTTAGAAAGTTTTGTGGAAGGGGGTCCGGACCCGTTGTATCCCTCGGGGGTTCACCCCTGTCGTCATCCAAATTCACCTCTGATGATAAACCGTTCATATGACAAAACGACTACAACTACTATAGGCACAAGAAAATAGACAGGACGACGGTGAAAACAGGAGGAAATAACTTGTATATTGTAGTAGCTATGAATGTAAGATTAGTAACAAATAAAAATACTAAAAAGAGAATTGTTTATATTTTTCATTTAGGGATGCAGCTGGCAGAATAACATTGTATGAAAAGACAAAAAAGAAAAAGCAGTAGGATCTAAGGATTTGTTTAAATTTTTTATCACTCAACGTGGAGGCAGGCCCGTATCCAGTGGGGTCTAGGGCTGCCGGGCCCCCTCTGAATTTTTACTGGCCCCTCCTAAAATCTTCATGGTAGGCTTACAAGTGAACTATAATATGGTGAGTATAGTGATTGGATCGCCCCCTTCCCTAAATTTTTGGACTGGCTACAGGCCTGGAGAGAGGTGAACAAGTATCCTCGGCAAGGACGCTTCAGTTAGCATCTTTGAAAGGGATCAAATGATTGAGGGAGGAAAATCTCGCTTGTCCCCCCCCCTCGATAACACGTAACCTGGAACGCATAGCGGAACGGAAGGTCCGTTACTAAATTTATTACTATTGTGAACGAACTACATGGTGTTTTAGTGTCACAAAAGGAATTTTCCTCGTAAACTACGCATTAGAATTTATCCATAAGCATGTTATTTTGTGCAACTCGATGGGATGTATTTGTCAGTGATACCAACCTGAAACAATATGAAGTCCCATGTCGGGAGGCAAAAAATCCCATTTTACGTGTGAATTTCCCACGTTATACTATGCCTAATTAAAAGTGTGCTTTAATATTAAAAATTAATTTTTTCTATGTTAGTCACTTTTTACAGTGTCTAAATGAATAAGCCGAAAATTTCGATCTTTTTGAAAAATCCCATACATGCTGCTTATTATCCCTTTCCGATAAAATAAGGTCAAAAACTTCCACGATATGGGATTTTTCCCACAGGTTAGCATCACTGATATTTGTCTCAGAAATTAAAATTCAAGAATAAATGATAATTTTAGGCCATTTCTCATTAACTGCTATAGCCTCGCTTTATGCCATAATAAATAGTTTAATATGAGGATATATCTCAATATGAGTATCGCCTCAATAAGCAGGATAGTACAACATTATCAGGTTTACAAAGAAATTCGTTTTTCTCGTTTCTTCAAAAACTACTCATGATGAGGGGGGCGCGGTGGCTCAATGGTAGAGCGTCCACCTCCTGTGCTTGGGGTCCCTGGTTTGATCCCAGCTCGCGCCGTATGGACCTTGTGGTGGACAAACACCGTGCACGTGGGTTTTCTCGAGGTTCTCCCGTTTCCTCCCACTTTCTTCATTCCACCATTTCACTCATCTCTCATCATCACCGTCTCCTTTAGCCTAACCGGCATAATCGTGGGACGTAAAACTTAAACATTTCATTTCATTTTCATTTTACTCATGATGATTTATTCTCATGCACAGCGACGCAAATATGTCATCAACATTGGGGGGGGCGAGCGGGTAAGACCTTTTTTTTTTTTTTTTTTTTTAGCGATGTTCAAAATATTTATGAAGTTGTAAAACAATGCTGTGGAGGATCAGGGGAGCAGAGTTGTCTTCAACATTGGGAGGCGGGCAGATTTGAGGCTTATTCTTGGGGGGGGGGGGAAGGACATCAACTTCTTGTCACTTTTCTTTGTGGCAATCGGACACAAGTCATCACATTTCTCCGCAAAAACACATTTCAGATCTTATTATTGGGGGGGTAGTCTCCCCAGTTTCAAGATTGGAGGGGACATGTCCCCCTCATCACCCTAAGATTTGCGCCAGTGGACTCATACATAACATTTTCTTCAACTAAGTGAAGATCTATAGGTTGCTGTCTGTCTCATCTTTGGTAATTATTTTTCATAAAAACGCTAGACCTAATAATATTTGTAGAATTAAATTTGTTGTACTGGGTGCCTGAAAAGTAAATAGACACTTTTTTAACACTATAAAAAATATTATTGATTTCATGTTGGAAATAGTGCCATGCTTCAGTTAGTTCAATCGTTCACCGCTGGAGTAATTACCACGTGACATTACGTCATGACCGCTTCGTGATGGACCCACTTCTTACTCTTCTGTTGATTTATAACGTCATTGTTTAAAAGGCCAATCAGAAATCTCTAGGTAAATGGTAGAAAAAGCACAATTTATGTATTATATATTACGTACAAGAGCAAATAAATATTATTTGCATCTTATTTTTAATAATAAAAGTGTTATGAAAAAAATTAGAAACTTCTCTTGGACCGGGTTCGAATCACGACTAAAGCGACTTTCATTACTAACCCGGCCGCTAGCATGCGCGGCTACGAGGACCGATAGCAACTGCCATTTGATTTGTGCCATATCTAGGCTACGTGTCGAGAAACGGATAACTTCAACCAATCAGAACCATTCTAACCCTAGCCAAAGTGTATTTAGCTCCTATAGCTAGGGCCGAGCATAATTAAAATATGTGCGGTGGAGCATGATCCATTTATTATTATTATTATTATTATTATTATTATTATTATTATTATTATTATTATTATTATTATTATTATTATTATTATTATTATTATTATTATTAACTACAGGTGTCATTCTACGCTAATCATTAAAGTGCTGCAGCTATTTAGTTTATTTACAGAGAAAAGATGTTTTTCTGTATTTATTCAATGTCTATTTGATATCTCATTTAGCAAAATTATAATTTGATTTGTGAGACCTATAGCCATTCATTTTATCAGTGGCGGCTCGTGGAATAAAAGGTAGGGTGGGCCAATCCCCGAGACAAATAGTTTATGGTTATTATTATTATTATTAGTAGTAGTAGTATTGCTGCTGCTGCTACTACATTATTATTATTATTATTATTATTATTATTATTATTATTATTATTATTATTATTATTATTGTTTGCTTATTAAGAGAATTGCTTTAAAAACGCGAAATTGCAGTCAGAAAAACTTATCATAGTAACACATTTTGTGCTAAACTTCTTTATTCAGGTAATATACTTTTTGTGCGAAGACAACATTGTTAGTGCATTTAGTCTGTCTTGGCTCATTCAGTTCCTTAGACAAGTCTTCACCTTTTTTAACCCTCGGATGCATGTCGCTTTTTTTCTACACTTTTACATATGTGGGGTCAATTTGACCCCACGCAATATTTGGTTGATAATAATATAACATAGTATGCATGTTAGGTTAATTAGATTACGTTAGGTTTGGTTAAGTTAGGTAATGCGGAGGTATGTTAAGTTTGTTTAGATTAGGTTACATTAGGCAAGGTATATAGTTCAGGTTATCGCGTTTTATTCATTAATATAAGGAATAAACCAATTACAAATATTGTTCAGATATTTTAACTGTTTTCCTCTTCCTCGCTTTCCGAATAGTTAAAAATAGTTCACTCTTCTTCATATTAATATGAGTAACAGTTCACTTACACTTATCCGAGCTGCAATTCAGCACCATAATCTTACTTGAAACAAAAGATTTCTTGAGCAAGGAAAACAACACTAAATATGAAGAAAGTACCCATGTTTTGGCTTTGTCACATCAATACACATCACTGACATTCAGAACACACTACTATGAAATTTGCACACATACTTCTCACATCTGCTGCAACGCTGTGATGTCTTCCTGTCCTCTTCCCTTGTACAGATCTGACATCTTACTCTCTTGTTCGAAGATGTAGGAGCCAATGCCTTTGTTTCCCTCTCTACACCGCAGAGTTTCATCGCATCAATCACTGGTTTCTTTAGGTTCAAACTGTGGCACCTCAGCCTGATGTGAGGAAGAATCAGTTCGTTCGCCAACTCAGTTAGAAAGACACGGCGCTTGTGACTGATCCCTGAATGATAATCCGGATGTTGTGATAAGTAGCATGTGTATGCATTGAGAGCGCCTACGTTGATTACATTATAAAAGAGGGCCATTGGCCAGCGACGCGTCTGTCTCCTACAGGTGTATGTTTGAACCAATTTGTCCATGGCGTCAACTCCACTCTTTGTTTGGTTGTAAAATTTTATGATTTCTGGCTTCTTCTTGGAATCTTCCTCATCCACGCCTGTGTCATGATGCATGGTGCTGAGTAGAATGACGTTCTTATTCTTTTTCGGTACGTAGCTTACTAGGGTAACATCTTTATTGAAGACGAATTGTGATGTGCTAGGCTGTCTTGACTTAACATTGACCAGCGCAGGTGGAATTTCACGTCTGTTTTTCTTTATTGTACCAACAATAGTTACATTTTGTACCAACAGTTCCTTAGCTAAATCATAACTTGTGAAAAACTGATCAGTTGTGATATTACTGCCGGAGTTCCGCAGCGTGTAGCACAATGTCTTCACGACGTTGCTGGCGAGGTTAGTTTGAACTGGTTCCCCTGGCTGTCGTCCCAAGTACACTAAACCGTCTTTTGCGTAAAAGTTCTCAGCATCACACAACCAGAAGATCTTAATGCCGTATTTACCTGGTTTACTTGGCATATACTGCACAAACTTGCATCTCCCACGGAAAGGCACTAACTGTTCATCAATCGTGAGGAAAACTCCGGGAACCATAACTTTTCGACAATTTTCTATGAAAAGTGTCCAGATATATCGAAATGCAGCCATGTGATCAGTTTCCAGACGCAAAGCGCGGGTTCGCTTGTCATCGAACCGGAGCAGTCTTCTGATATCTTCGAAACGATTCACGCCAAAAGTTGCTTTGTATTTCGGATTAGCGAATTTGTTGAGAAAAAGTTCGCGAATAGGAACATCCCAACTTCTCTCAGTACCTGCGATAAGAAGGATGCCAATAAAAGCCTGAAGCTCTTCTAATGTTAGGTCAGTCCACTTTTTCACTGATTTCACTGCCACTCTTCTTCCTTCTAAATTCGTGCACTGCACAATTTCCTCCAAAATGTTACGGGAAATGAACAAATCAAAGGCATCTTTGGGTGACGTCAAGACAAAGCCCCGCGGGAGACCTTGTACATTCCTTACGATGTTGTGCCTAGCAGTCTGGTGAACACCGGGTGGTTTGCTTTTCCACTCAATTCCATTCTTCGAAATCATACCGAAAGACGCTTGCTCATCCCTTGCATCTTCTTCTTCTTCTTCATCATCATCACCACCATTATCCATTTCAAAATCACTGTCTTCCCTCGGAATGTTTTCCTCCTCTGAAACTCCATCATCTTCGTCAAAACTGTTCAAGTTGCTGGCAACACCATTATCATCCTCCTCCGTAAGCAGTTCGTTTATTTCATTTAGAGACAATCCTTTTTTTGTCATTACTGTCTATGGCACTTTCAGTCTAATAAACAGGATTTTATAAAATCACGTAAAAGCAATAAGCATGCACTTGTTCAAACCTAAAATGCGGCGTTCTTTCACACACGGTGTGCAATTGTTTCTGCAACACAAACAAACATGAGAGCGGAGCACTGTAGAAATGTCGTCCGACTATACACGCGGTCTGTCAACAACAACTGATTGCAGTGTTGTCAGGTTACAGTGGAAAAAAATATTTTCAAATAAGATAAAACAACCTTTTATTCGCGACAAATTTTTACTATACTTGCAGCAATATGCGAATTTATGGAAATTTTACAAGAGCATAAGTTTATTCCCAGAGAAAATAAGATCTCGAAATCAAAACTTATAAAAGATATCCAGTTTTACAAAAAGATTCATCATCATCCCTCGATAATTCGAATGATGATGATTGTTGTTCTGCCCTAAGGCAGGTCTTTGACCCGAAGGTCCCTGGGCAAGATGAGCCCATGGTGGTTTTTCATTGCCTTCCATGGGATGATGATGACGTCCTAAGGACGGGACCTACAGTTTAACGTGGGATCCGAATCACATGTGTCCCCACCGGGAATCGAACCCGGGACCCCTTGATTACAAGGCGGTGAGAGTAACCACTTATCCACCGGGGAATACTGATTTTAAAAGATTTTCTCTACTTTGGGTATAGCTGAACATTATATCCAGGCCAAACTTTTTATTTTGAACGTTTCTAAACTATTTTGAAACTGGGGTCAAATTGACCCCACATATGTAATAGATGGGTAATGATAAAAAATGGTAAAAAAAAATAAATAATAATAACTTGCAAAACAAATGTGTTTACATTCTTTTGTAGTTGAAGCATCCTGCTTAGATGTCACAGAACATCAGGATTTTTCATTGAGATTTCCTTGTAATACTAGGAAATAAAAGCATGTTGGGGTCAAAATGACCCCACACATGCATCCGAGGGTTAATGTACTGAAACACTTTTCTGATTCTGCTGTAGCTACAAGCGTTGTCAACACTATTTCCACCAGCCAGTTTTGACACTCAGAGAATATATCTGTTAAGTCATTGTTACGCGGAAATAGTTATAAATCACTGGTCTTATTAATTGCGTAAAGAATATCGTTGCTGTATGTGGCCGATAGTTCGAATTTGGGCTTTTCTTTGTTCAATATCGCATAGGAACAGGGTACAAATGTTAAGTCATTTTCCGGGAAGGAATGTTTAAAAGTGGAGTTCTAAAGGGGTTCTGAGGATTCACCTATTGAAAACGCGCGTAATACTTTCTAAAAACACGTTTACTTTATTCAGTTTTGCACAACCACACGAAAACACAGGGGGAAAATAGCACAAAAGACACTAAGAAGATGCACGTCTGAACTGAATTATGGACACGCGGTTGATTTTTGGATCCCTTCAGCAGAAGTAAAAGAAGAGAGCAAGGTCAATGGACAAAACAACTGAAAGTGCGGAATCAACAACCTCTACAGACAAAGCGAATTTTGGCAACAAGCAAGCTTCAAACCTTTTCGTTCGGAAGAGGTTTGCTGCAATCGTGTGATTAGGGCCTATGATTCTTGGCTGAAGCCACCTAAGTTCAAGCTGGGTTTTCACGTTGTTCGCCACACTAGTCAATGCAAGACGATACTAAGTCAATACTGAAACAGCTCAGGCCCTTTCCCCCCCTTTATTTTGTACTGACCACGTGAGTTGCGTGCCCATAAGCGTAAGTAGTACATGGAAAAACTGATTTGAAGGAGTCAGAACTACTGTTTTTCGTTTAGAGGGAAATTATAGAGACAATACTAGCGGGATAACTTAAGATACTTTCATTTTTCTATGTTAATAAAAAAAATGATGGGAGGGGCCTTATGACGGACCGTCTCTGCATTTTATTATTGTAGGTGTCTTAGAATCGCAGAAATCAATGTGTTATGCTGTCCCTTTTTGTATTCCCAAATCGAACTTTTGGTATATCATAAAACTGGTATTTCTTTCTTAAATGCTTGTTGAATACGCATTTTTTTTATATACAGTTTCTTCTCAGAACCAGATCTGGCTTTAGTTTTCCGTAACAACGATTTACATGGATAGAGTTATGGATATTATTTTATTGCACTGACTTTCCGATAAACGAGTTTCCACGATTATTGATAAACCTTGAGTACAGTCAATTTTTGAGTGACTCTTCGTTTGTATCGCGCACCGGTGATAGCCATACTTACTTTTGATTCTCTCTTCCAAGAGATTTTGACCCTTCTTTAACTACTGTTGGTGCATCACTCTCTGCTGCAGTCCTTAAGAGGCCCCATCACTGCGAAATTGAAATACCGCTAATTTTTACAGTAATTGTGTGATATCTTAAAATAGATAAATGATAATCGAAATGTGAAACAAGAACTCGC
Source organism: Thermobia domestica (assembly GCF_964235325.1). Lineage (NCBI taxonomy): Eukaryota > Metazoa > Arthropoda > Insecta > Zygentoma > Lepismatidae > Thermobia > Thermobia domestica. The sequence goes on along the minus strand of NC_137465.1, from coordinate 5,691,255 downwards.
TAGACAATATTATTTTGCATGAGGTACTGTTATCACGACTCACTTATCTGCTTTCGATTTCCAGGCATTTTGAAAATCGTCATTTATTTTCGCGTTTTTAAATGGTTACAAACGGAAAGCTACTAGGTGACTCGTGATAACGGTACCTCATGCAAAACAATATTGACTAGCGCGCTCTTGTTCCACCTTTCGATTATCTTTTATCTATTTGAAGATATCACATAATTACTGTAAAATTAGCGGTATTTTAATTTCGCAGTGATTAAGGCCTCTTAAACTCATTTGTGGAGCACAAATGTCAATGTTGTTTTAGGTATCTCCTCATGTGAGTCTTTTGTTTCTGTTTTGTTGTTACCACTGCATTCTTTAGCTTTCTTAGACGGTCTGTCCACTTTGATTTTCAACCTTGTACTTGAATTCACATAACCAGTTAATCAATTAGCATTGCTTTAGAGAAATAGGTCTTGTTTATAAGGTTTAGTGGTCCATAGTTTCTCGAACACCAATTTGAAAAATCTCACTTCACTTTTTGATTTCTTAGCGTACGCGCCTTTGGCGTGGGAGGCCCGGGTTCGATTCCCGGCGGGAGCTCATGTGGTTCGGATTCCACGTTAATCAGTAGGTCCACGTCTCATAAAGCCTCGCTGCTGAACGGAACGTTAAACTCAAAATCAACTCAACTCAATTTTTTGATTTCTTGATTTCCTTTGCTGGAGGATGACATTTAAAAAAAAAAATCCATATAATTTATCTTCTTGTCAAGAAAATGCTCGAAGCCCTCCTTAATATAGTCGTAGAATTTCCTTCTGGTAAATTTCATATCATTATCTTCGGTTTCTGTAAAGAAAATAAGTTACATGTTAATATTCATATATTTACGTAATAGCGCATCCTCAAAGTAACAAGATTGTTTTGGAAATAGAACCATTGGATGCTCGAAATATTCCTTCGCTAATACTTTGTTAAAAGGTTATACTTTAGTTTGAGATAATAATTTCTTTTTTTTTTTTTTTTAACACATACTGACACTGTGACGAAACACTATTCATTGTGAAATTCTGACTTAAAAAGTTCACAATGTATTAATAGAATATAATAGAATTATTCTATTTAAGTAAGTCTACACATTTGAACAGATGATATCTCTAGATTTTTTTTGAAGCTAGCTCAAATTTAAGATAACAAAGTATTGTATTGTTTCCGCTCAATATATATATATATATATATATATATATATATATATGTCGAGTTCTCTTATACCTTTCAAACGCGAACGATGCGCAATTTGAATTCACTTCTTACCCCACAAGTTTAACATGTTCTCACTCTTCTGCATCTGGAAGCCAACTAACATATCACATCTCGCTCAAACTCAATACTGCCTATATCAAAGGTTTAGGCTACCGAGCTTACTGGTCGAAATGGGTATAACATCGATAGATGGCAATGTGCAACTACATATATATATATATATATATATATATATATATATATATATATATATATATATATATATATATATATATATACTTATTTTATATATAACTCGACACCGACACATTTTACGCCACGACCCCTTCTTGTGAGGTCCTCCCTGCTGTTCTATTGGTTACAGCGCGTCTTTATGACATTTAAAAAAAAAATCCATATAATTTATCTTCTTGTCAAGAAAATGCTCGAAGCCCTCCTTAATATAGTCGTAGAATTTCGTACAGAGTCACTCGGAGTTGATTCCCGGTACGAAAGCCTTGGAATTTCAACGTATTACGGAGGTTCGGATTTCACCGTAAATTGTAGGTCCCTGTCTCATACAGTCATGGCACTGAAAAGAACGCTTTAACGTCAATCGAAATAATCATCAAACTAGTCCGTCTTTCGAGTATACCTGAACAAGAGTGGAGCTGCTTCGTGGCTAAGCGGTTAGCGTACGCGCCTTTGGCGTGGAAGACGCTACCAGCTCATGTGGTTCGGATTCCACATTAATCAGTAGGTCGAATGTGATGTAGGAAAGAGATGTGATGTGTTTCATACAGTCTCGCTGCTGAACCAGACGTTAAACTCAAAATAAACTAAACTAAACTGAACGACTGTGATAAAATAACAGAAACAAAGAGTTCATCTGACTAAATTTGCAAATATTGTGAAAATCTGGCAGTTTCTCGTACCAAGAATACCGTATTTTGTGTTTTGCCAATTTTATTTCTGGCATTTTTTTGCACAGTTACCGTATTTCCAAGAAAGACATCAAAATGACAAGATTTTTGTTTGGAATGAGATTTATGTTGTAAATTTAGTTAATATGTTATTGCTGGTGGCGCCACCTCATTAACTTGTACTCTAATTCACCTTAAAGTGGAGAATGAACTGCCTCTGTTTCAGCTAAGACAGGAAAGAATATGCACCTTGCCTACATTAACAAAGGAAGAACGTCCACTGGCTGCAAGACGTGCGGAGACGTCTCCGCAGAAACTGACACAAGCCTTGTAGCAGCAGCAGGATAAATTATTTAGCGTTAAAGCTCCATTAGTCCTGACACACTTTGACTTTTGCTCCTGGTTCAAAGCATTCCAGATGATCTTCCCGAGGGAACAAGTCTCCGCCCCATCGCCTCTTGCAGTTTCCCTATATCCTTCTGCTCCATCCCTAAGGATATGTTGTCTACATCCACTCTTGCTCAACACAGCACCAAGGGAAGAAGAGTTGGGGGAGAGATGGACCCGGCAGATAGAGAGGTTGGGAGGAAGCTGAAAATATTCTCTGACCACTTGACAAGGAAGGAGAAACCAAGAGAAAAAAAATCTTCATCTTCAAAAAGCTGACGTTTCCGATTTTGCATGCTTAGAATCTTGACATTTGTTTCATTTATTCAACGCGGCGCGGCGTAGTGCGTTTTGCATGTTTAGGTATTTCTTAGGCCAAATCTTTGAGACTGGGATTTCACTGTTGTGACAGATTGCCTCTTGCATTTCAACATACAACACTCTTAAACCTCTATAACTGTAAGCTTTGTGTTTGGTGATTTGCATTCGACTGAAAAATACGATTCCTTGTTTTCCATTAAAATGGACATTATGTTTTTCCTCGTAATCATCTCTTGATTCCCTGATATATCAAAGTGGTCTCTTGTAAAGAAAGAAAAAAAATCTTAAAACCCATCAGCTTTCTGCCACTACGATCACCAAACGAAGTATTATGGAATGACATTGTATTTTCAAATCATTGTTGTTGCTGTTATGTTTCAATGCAGTTCACGATTCAAAATGTTATTGGTTCGGGTTCCAGGACGACTGTGGCAATCTCATTTGACTGCCCTCTACCTTCAATGGTCACTCTCAAAGACGCCAATTTTTGTTTAACTTTGGGAAGAAGATACAGACTATGTCTAATTCGTTGTCAAGCATCTAAGCTAAGATACCGAGGTACTGGGGGCCCAAGCCTACTTTGGGAGACACGGTCCATCTTCGACCTTCAGAATAGGGGTCCGTGGTCACCAGAGATGGAGTGGGTCGGTGGGTCAATGGGTCAAGTGGGTCCAGATTTGTGAGTGGGTCAGTTTGTCATAGGCCAACAGCACGTGACCCACTGCGACCCACCATCCATATGATCCATTCCGAACCATTGACCCACTCTGACCCACCGACTCACTATGACAGACCAACCCACTATGCTCAGTGCATTGTAAACAGCATCTTCTGAATATTGGTCAATTTCTCTACGTTTTTCCATTTTTCTTCCTCTTTCATTTGTTTCTATTTACTTATCTGAGATGAGTATGTCTAAGTGAAAAGAGAACTTCAAGCACTTTTGGGTATTGATATTTGTAATTGATTTTTGCGAAAAATTGAGTATCTCACAAGCCGTTTAACTTAGGGAGCTGAAATTCAGTGTATCAACTCTATTAAAAATAAACAGAACGTGTTCTAGCATTTTTTTTTTTTTTTTTAATTTTCTCTTATCGGGGTCACTTTCTATATTAGGGAAATTATTACAGACTTGATCTGTAAAAATAATCGAAAACGATCGATATTATCTTGTTGAGAAACAAATTGAAAAATAATTATTAATTGATACACAAAACTACAGTGTTTCGCATTTTTTTATTCACTACTTTCTATCATAATAATTGCTGAAGCTTGTGTCAATTATATGAGGCGTTCAGAGCACAAGGCAATCAAGCCATAGAGTTGTGAGGAAAATAGACATAAAATTTGTAGGTCTACTGTAAGCTGAATTTCATGGAAATTTTAAGTTTGTACGGTATGCTTAATTATAGAAAATTTTAAAACCATTTTTCCTTTTACGTTGGCCTACTTTATCTTAATTTAAGACTTTCAAATTTCATATTATTTTTCACTGTAAAGTATCTGTAATTCAACAAGGAAATAATTATAGATGATAATTTAGTTGAAATACTTCGTAATTTGGCCCACGACAAATACTATTTTATATTGTAAAAGTCAGATCCTCCGGTATTAAAACAGAGCGGTGCTTGAGCGATTGGCCGTAGAAATTCAAACTCTCATTACTGATAATTTCACAGCGTTGCTTTATTACAAGTGTAAACTCTAGCCAGTAGATAGGAGGGCGTGAATCATGGGTCAAAGTTGATAACTATGGGTTTTGGTGGATCGGAGTGGTTCACAGTGGGTTATGGTGGGTCGCGGGTTACTATGAGTGGTGGGTCAGTGGGTCGTGAATCAAGTTTTCATTGACCCACGCCATCTCTGGGGTCACTGTTATTGTTCATATGTGTTCTATGAAGGATCCAAGAGAACACATACTTTTGAAGTTGGGTAGAGATGAGAGACAAAAGCCAACGAAAAGTCGGCATTGAGTCGATGGAGCTTAAAAAACAAAAACTATTATGAAACTTATATTCCTTTATACCTCTTCATTGAAGGGGAAAGGGTAACTTTCTATAACTCAATCACACTTCTGTATATTATGTACTTTTCTATTCAGTGGTAGTTTTAGAATAAAAGTTACTGTAATGACTGCGGCGACTCATGAAGCCTGATCTATAGTTTGTTTCTTCAGTCGAAGTGCACTTCACATACAAAGGATGCCGCCTTCTACGCATGGCGGCTCGTACCATAAATAAATCATCGTCCGCGTAAATTTTGATTAAAACACCCCGGATAAATAAATGGCCAAGCAGAACTCTCATTTCAAACAGTTGATAGTCGCTTGTCAACTCCACATGGAGTCAGTTGTCACAGTTCCAAACGCTGTCCTTTCAGTTAGTGATTAGAAGATTGCCGTTTAACATTGTGCGCGTTAAGACATTGCAATCCCGCAAATGAGAGATAAAGGGAGATAAAGGGAGGAAGGGATATTGTTATAAAATTCGGCATGGGAACTTCAAAGACATTTGCCGAACTGCACTCCTATTGAGTGAACACACTATACACAAATCATAGAATTGCTTTCCTCCTGCTGTGATGCATTGGAAGGATTCGGTACGATTCATGCAGCTGCTTCACAAATCCACACTTGACAAAAAGTAAAACAGCATAAGTGTACCAACAGTGTTGCCAAGCTTTTATGACACGAACACTAACAATTACTCGTGTTAAAGGAAACAAATAATGATACCAAAAATATAAAGCAATAACAATACCAAATTTAGTGGCAATCCGCCAACACTGCACCCTCAGGAGATGTTGTCCGTTTAGCGCGAGAGACGAGAATGTCAAAATATCATGAATTGGGGTTGATGACCGGAACACACCCTCGAGTTCTATTGGGTGACGAAATTGAAATCTAGGTCAAGCTTCACGACTCCTCGCGATAACTATAGTTGTTCACAGGTTATCACATTTGTTACACACAGGATATGACATACAAAAAAAAAAAAAAAAATTGCATTCTTTCGAAAAAAAAAAGTTTTCTTTTACTACAAGTTAACCAGTTTATGAATTACCGGTACCTTTCTACGTTTTGTTTACAATCGCCTAAAACGCTTTCGAAATTAAATGAATCAGGCTTTCAGTCTAGGGTTCCACGACCATGTTCTTTAGGCTAAGGGAGAAGGATGATTAAGGCAAGTGAATGATAATGGAAGAATTTTTGGAATGAGAATGTGGGAGGAAATGGAAGTACACCGAGAAAATTCACAAGTACGATGTTATCCAGCATAAACTTACTTTACCGGGGATCGAACAGGGAACGCCACGCACCAGAGATAAACACTCTAACACTGAGCCATTGTACCCCGCTGGCTACTGGACCAGTGAAGAGGGTTTTGTATAGTAGAAACTGGTTAATATGTGCTTTCAAAGGATCAATATTCAAACTGCACGCATCCCAAGTTATGGATTTTTAGAATTGCGCATAGGGATGCGCACGAAACGAGTCGAGACAGGATTTTTCTGATAAAATTCGAGTCGAGACACGGCTCTTCCAATAGAGAAGTATACATTTTTCGAGTCGAGATGTCACTTTTACAGCACAATTTCGAGACGAGAGAGCCACAAATCTTGTCTCGTGCGCATCCCTAATTGCGCAGTTTTTCCTATCAACTCTTCAATTGGAGGATTTCGTCAGCAATAATTACTTCTCATGCATCATCAATTATTTTATTATTAAGTATGTTCAGAGATACTGCGCAATTATTTGTGTGCTTACAGACAATTCAAAAAACGGTCAATACAAAAATTTAAGCATAAATTAATGATTTACGTATTTTCAAATTATATGCTTTTCCTTCTTCTTTTTCTTAATATCTTCTGTAAAACCAGCATTTTGTGGCTAAAAAATATACTATCTCTGAGGGATCTTTTTAACCATATAAAGTAGTTTTCATATTTCTTTGTTAATGATATAATTGGTTACTTACTTCTACATTTTAATTTGTAAACATATTTTTTTTAGTTTAAATAATTCAAACTGCCTCAAATAAATGACAGCCAATTTGTGGTAATTACGTTTTTTATGTTACCGTAATTCTTGCGATACGGTGAAGGCTCAAATTAAGTTTCCTGGCGTTGTTACATTGTTCTTTATGATTATTTCATTATATTTGTGCCTTGTAAAAATAATTTCTTTATGCATTAATGTAACATTTAAAGATCATACTTACTTTTTGAGAGACTTATATTTCTAAAATCGTTAATGTCATAAACGAAGAAACTTACAATTATTGCGAAGGAAAAAGTAACAAACTAATAATGTTTAATTCCGATTTATTTGAAAGTAAAACGTTGAATTTTCCCGTGAAATAAAGCAACATCGTATAGATAAACTAGAGTTTTGGAATAATGTGTCCACTTGAAATATATAAATGTGCTACCCTTCGGCTAGCTGGGCACTTGGCCCCCCAGACTCCTGCATTTGCTCGGCGTATGGCCTCACACTTCAAACATCCCTAACATATATATAATCTTAAGGGACTTCGAGATATGGCTATCTTATTATAACAACTGCAAGAATAACTCTTTATACTTTACTTCTAAGAGAAACATCAGAAACACTGAAATACGGCTTTAATTAAATTCAAAGCCTAAACATAAATTTTCACGAAAATAACATTAAGGGATTTCGAGATATGTCTATCTTATTTTTAACAATTGCAATCCTTTTATTTATTTATTTATTTATTTATTTATTTATTTTGCCTTTCTTCTTTCCATGTAGGGAAAATATCAAAACATGCTGAACCGCGCCTTTACTTGTTTTAAATGAAAAGTTTAAACACCAGTTTCAGGTCTCTAACCTTAACGAATTTCGAGACATGGCCATCTTATACTGATAATGATTGTAACTGTTACCCATTCTTTTTCCTTTACACCTCTTTTTCTTCCCTTCTAGCTCAAAAATCGAAAAATATTGGAAGACTTGTTTAATTATTTTAAATGAGAAGTCCATATAGGTATACCAAATTGCATGTCACTAACATTCAGGGATTCCGTGATATGGACATTTTAAGATAATAATTGCCACACCTTCTCTCCGCCCTTCCCCGTCGATTTACCAAAAATCCTTGCTCAGTTGGACCTTACGTTATAAAATCCTATACCTGATCAAATAAGAGGTTCCATCACAGCGAAATTATAATACCGCCGATTTTACAGTAATTATCTGATATCTTCCAATAGAAAAAAGATAATCGAAAAATGGAACAAAAGCTCTTTAAACAATATTATTTTGCATGAGATACCGTTATCACGACTCACTTATCTGCTTTCGATTTCCAGTCATTTAGAAAATCGGCAATCGGCATTTATTTTCACCTCTATAAATGTCTGCAAACGGAAAGCTACTTGTTCCATATTTCTATTATCTTTTATCAATTTGAAGATATCACATAATGACTATAAAATTAATGGTATTTTAATTTGGCAGTGCTTAGGCTTCTTAAGTGGTTTGGCCTGCGCTTTGATCAATCTCACTCAGTGAGTAAGTCAATCAAAACTTCTTTTATGTATAGAGATCACACTGAAATTCGGAATGTCCCAAATGATACATTTAAGAAACTTTTTGTAAAGTATTATTATGAAATAATTTTGAGTAACTATATATTTATTTTGTATGAGTTCATTTTTTTTTGTTTTTGTTTTTGTTTGTTCTGATTGTTATGTCAAAGCCAGGAATGATATTTAAAATTCTTCCATTACCTTACAGATTTCTCTGATCCCATATATTTTTAAAAATGTTTTTCCTTTTTTCGTTTCTTTCTTTGGAAATCGTCTGCGTGATTCGTTTGTGTGTGTGTGTGAGTGTGAAATAGCACGAAGTTGAACAAATGCTAGAAGCCATTTTCTGATAATGAAGTTACCAATACACTTGTAGTATAACATGTGAACATTGATTGAGGCGAGGCAACGCTTGAAATGCGAACAACAATTAAAAAGAATCATGTGTTCTTCCAAAAGCAAAATTAGCAATAGAAATCTTTTTTTTTTTTTTCCACGGTATTTATTAGTTAGTTGTGTGTGAACATATATTGGATGATTACTGTTATCTATGTACAATACGTTTACTAATTCTCTTTGTCTAACGATTTTTTTTTTATTATTTTCTTTTTCAGGTCAAGAAAATGTTCTTTTTTCTCTATCACTTCAAGGTTATTTGTGTGCTGTTCCTTACTCTCTTTGGTGTATGTGTGGAGAAGCGTGGGATCTCCTGTCTTTATCGACTTTTATTGGTACATTTTCTAAAGTTTTTGACATGAGAAAATATTTGTCAGCAGGCTCATCCAGGGAGGGGGAGGGGGTAGAACGGAAACTCTAAATGTGTGGGAGACAACACATGTGCAAGCAGGCGACTTTATGGACCAAAACTCTTTATAGCCAAGAGACGAATGAAAAAAGTGTTTGAATTAATGGGTTCTGATGTCTTCCCACGGGTAACTTACCTACGAGCAAGTCGTGTAAACAGTATTTCTTTTTTCATAGACTGCACAATTGCCTGACTTCCCTTATATGCCAAGAATGCATCCTTTAGACAATGGCACCTCCCCTTTGTTAGTCTCTAAAAATATTAGAAAAAAGAAAAAAGAAGTGTAAGTGTTGACATTACTACTGTTGTTATGAATAATAGAATTAGTTTATTAAATAATAACAATAACACTAAAAACTAACCAACTAACTCTATGGCCTATGGAACCCGAAGATTCAATGCCGTGTTCACAAAAACTCTCCACTAACTTCTATCCTTAGCCAACTGGATCCAGTTTCTAATTTGTATTCCTATTGCTGCGAGATCCGTCTTAATATTGTCCTTCCATCTGCGCCTAGGTCTTCCTAATGGCCGTTTTCTGATTCTTCTTCCAGTTAAAACTTTGAAAGTGTTCCTACTTTCTTCCATTCTAATTACATGACCTGCCTACCTAAGACTCCCTAACAATATTTGGTAAACGATATAAATTATGCACTTTCCGCCATTCTCCATTCCCGTTCTTCTTGGGTCCGAATATTCGTCTCAGGATCTTGTTCTGAAATACTTTGTCTACGTTCTTCCCTCAGCGTAAGCGACCATGTTTCACAGCTATACAAGACAACAGGCATTATTATCGTTTTATATATTTTAAGTTTCAAATTCCTCGACAAAATTTGCGATGACAGGTGATTTTGAACTGAATAATAACACAGATTCCCTGCTTTTAGTAGACATTTAATTTTTTTGTGAATAACTTTTTGGTTTGTTAATACTGACCCTAGAATTTGAAAGTATCCACTTTGTCAAAAGTATTATTTGATAGGTCTACTTTAACGCATCCATAATTTGCAGTATTACGATCCGGAAGATACTAATAATACATTTAAATCATGGGTGTCGTTTGGGAAGGGCAGGGGACGGTTCATATTTTTTATTTAAATAAATTGTATACTAATATATTCTACTATTAAATTACGTAAAACTATGGTCGTAGAGAGCCTTGCTCCTCCCCTCCCCTTGACATAACCGGACATGACGCCATTGATTTTAAATGCTAAGAAGAGCATTAGCAATTACAGCATAGCAATTTACAAGTCTGAAAGTATACACTTATTGTTTGGTATTCAAAGTACATACTCTGGGGTTCAGTGTTGCCCACGAGATGACAAATTTCTCTTCTTGTTTCATACTGTGGGTCTGACAAATCCCGGAGTACTTGGATTACATGAGATTTTTGAATGTTATTAATACAATTGTCTGACTTGAAAGTGTCTTAATGTAGGAAGATAATAACTAAACATTTTTTTCTACAACAGTTATGTGAATTTCTTGCATAGATGATCGCAAAGTAAGCCTATCATTTTTTTTTTTTACCTCGGTTCCAAATAAGCCCAAGTGTACTTTAGAAGACATGTAAATAGACACGCCACTCGCAATATTACATCATAGATTTTAAAAGATTTAGCACTTACAAAAGTATTTTTGAAGCTGACACTGGGAACTTAATTAACAATAAATTTCGATTAACTATCTCGTATAATATTAATTTATAGTAATTTTTTTTGGGGGGGGGGGGTTCAGAGCACAACGGAATCAACTACAATTACAAAAATTTTGAGAAGAGATCTAAAGTTTGGATGAGTTATTTACAAAATCTGGATTTGAATCTTTTAAACCCTGAAACGAGTTTCACATAGAGATCTTAAAAATGCAATACATCCAAATGACCCAAAAAAGTGCACTATTTAATTTGATTCGCTTGTGCACTATTTAAAATGTAGTCGAATTCCTATAAACCCTAGTGTGTACTTGTAGGGTTAAATACACTTGCACGCAACACTAGTATAAGCCAACATTTAATGTTAATGAAATGAAATGAAATATTTGTTTTACGTCCCACGATTATGCCGGTTAGGCTAAAGGAGACGGTGATGATAAGTAATGAATGAAATGGTGGCATGAAGAAAGTGGGAGGAAACGGAAGAACCCGAGAAAACCCACGCACACGGTATTTGTCCACCACAAAGTTCACTTGGCGGGGGCTGGGATCGAACCCGGGACCCCAAGCACCAGAGGTGAACGCTCTACCATTGAGTCACTGCGGCCCCTCATTTAATGTTAAGTACAGTATATAAGAGCAATAGCAAAATATCATAGTGTGAAAACAGACATATAAGGCAAAACAAAATCACTAAAATAGGTCTAAAAATTAGAATTATAATATCTATCTGATAATTGTTTAATAGTGAAATATAAACATTAACTATGTATACGAGAACCAAGAATGAATTATGAACAAATTCTTGACTTTAGCAGGATAAGAAATCGTAATAAAAGTTTTTTATAGCCCTAATCTTTGGGATTCTATTTGTTACTAAGCACCTAAGTAAAATGAGTTATAAGAGAGTACCATGTTCTATTTGCACACAATAAATCTTTTCCCTACTCTATAAGTTAGCACTATCAATGAGATTTTATTTACTAGATACTGGTTGTATAATTTATTTTGTAAAAGAGTTTAAGAATCAAACAGTCTTCTCTTGTTCTAGATAAAACGTAGGTTAAAGACCTCTAATAGTCGCTTGTAGTCACAATAATATTGGTATTAATGCAGTAGAAAACCACATATTGTGTAAACTTTTTTGAACCCTTTCTATAATACCAATAGAGAACATATAATAATAATAATAATAATAATAATAATAATAATAATAATAATAATAATAATAATAATAATAATAATAATAATTCTACAACAATAAAGTAAGAAGCAATTCTGGTCAGTTGTACTTAATCTCTACCTCAGTGGTTCTCAAAGTGAGGTACGCGAACCCCTGGAGGTCCGTGGGAACGTAGTCAGGGAGTCCGCGACGCCTAAAAATTGAAATGTGTAATAATAAAATGGAACTTTCAGCTGTTATACAAGAGGTATTTTTTTCAGTTACTAAAACGAAAGCAATTAGAAATTATACTTACGTTTCTTAATTTAAATGTTTTCCTACTTTACTAAATTTCTGACCTGTGAGTGTGAAGAGTTGTCTAGAAAGGCATTGCAACATTTGATGCCCTTCCTTACCACATACTTATGTGAACAATCCTTTTCTGCTTTTTGTAGTATTAAAACCTGAATGCGAAATAATCTTAATGTGGAACCGGACTTAAGATTAATGGTGACAAAACTTATTTCTGATAAAACAGAAAGAATTTCATTCCTCATATTACTGATCTCACATTTGAGATCATTGTTTATCAAGTGAACTTCCTTTTTTTTTTAAAAAAAAAAAAGTACATTGATTTTCAGTATATTTCGTTCACTAGGAAACAATCATGTATCTTTAGAATAAATTACTTATTGTAATATTTTTCTTGATCTGTTTCTTGTCAGTAGTAATTCTAAATCAGTATTGTTTTTAATACCATGTGAAATTTCAGATAGCATTGCAAAGGGGTCCGCGGATCACTTTCCGAATGCACAGGGGGTCCGCGTTATCGGAAAGTTTGAGAACCACTGTTCTACCTAACTGATTGATTTATTCGAATTTCAGATGCAGTATATTATAGTAGATTTAAATTTTAATAAAATACATATTGCTTGAAATTTTAACAACATATTACAAATTATGAAAATATATAAAAAGAGCAATAACTCAAACACTAATACGTTTCGTTTCATAAACCATTTTGAATGGTAACCAAATTTAGCTAGAGGACCATGAATATTCCCTTTAATATATATTAATCAAATCCCTAAGTGTAAAGAAGAGTTAATAAGAGATTCCCTGTTAATTATGCAAGAGTAGTTTAAATATTTGACTAAAATATATAAAACATGACAATAGCTCGTAACGAAATCATTCAGTATTAAACACTATTTATTAAGCATTAAACAGTATTCGTTCAGCATTAAACAGTATTCATTCAACATTAGACAGTATTTATTCGGCATTAAACAGTATTTATTCAGCATTAAACAGTATTCATTCAACTTTGAACAGTATTAATTCAGCATTAAACAGCATTCATTTAGAATTAAATAGTATTCATTAAGCATTAAACAATATTCATTCAGCATTAAACAGTATTCAATTAGCATTCATTAAGCATTAAATAGCACTCATTCAACATTGAACATTATTAATTAAGCATTAAACAGTATTCATTCAGCATTAAACAGTATTCATTCAGAATTAAATAGTATTCATTAAGCATTAAACAATATTCATTCAGCATTAAACAGTATTCATTTAGCATTCATTAAGCATTAAATAGCACTCATTCAACATTGAACATTATTAATTTAGCATTAAACAGTATTCATTCAGTATTAAACAGTACTCATTCAGCATTAAACAGTATTGATTCAGAGTGGGCGCGATGGCTCAGTGGTAGAGCGTTTACCTCCGGTGCTTGGGGTCCCTGGTTGGATCCCAGCTCGCGCCGTGTGCATTTTGTGGTGGACAAACACCGTGCTCGTGGGTTTCCTCGGGGTTCTCCCGTTTCCTCCCATTTTCTTCATTCCACCATTTCATACATTTCTCATCATCACCGTCTTCTATGGCCTGGCTGGCATAATCGTGGGACGTAAAACTCAAAGATTTCATTTCGTTTTAAGAATTGATTCAGCATAAAAAGTACTCATGCAGCAGTAAACGGTATTCATCAAACAGATAGAAAATAAGAGAATGAATATGCATTTCTTCACGCATAATTTTCAGCAGAGTGGGAAACTTTATTCTGCGCTGTGGCGCATAAAGTTTGAAAGCGGTGCACAAATACTTTTTAATCTGAATACAATATCAATTTAAACAAAAATCTAAAACATGGGCAGAAAGAAGTTAGTATTGTGGAAATGTAGCAGAGACGTACTCATGCAGTGGTCCTAAGGATCCGGACCAACCACGAAATCTGAACTTTTCTGTAAATTTAGCCTGATATTAGGGGTGATTTTACAAAATATAATAATAATAACAATAACAATAACAACAACAACAATAATAATAATAATAATAATAATAATAATAATAATAATAATAATAATAATAATAATAATAATAATAATAATAATAATAATATATTATAATTATAATATATCAGTATTGAATTTAAATCCACTTGAAAGCTTAGAGCGCTTCACGAAAAAGTTCTGAAACGTAAATGTCTCTTTTTAGCACCGAGGCTATCTGATACGTGGACCTACAGGACCGATCCAACCATATTATTGTTCATTTTCAAGTCTACCATAAAAATTTTAGGGGACCAGTAACATTTTAGGGGCACCGGCCCTCCTATCCCCTTCTCCCCCCCCCGTGGATACGTGTCTGGCCACGACTCTTCTGAAAGGTTGCTCTTCTCCTATTTTATTGCTTTGTATTTGGTATGTTTACTATTTAGACCCAGTGTAATGTATTTATTATTGTCATTTGTAAAATAAATTCTGTACAAATAAATTTGAAATTGTTTTTCGTAATATTTTTCGGTAGGGTGGTTGAAACAAATTTATATTATGTGCATTGTTTTATATGAGAAAATTCCGTTAGGAATAAGAATTTTTAAAGATATTAGTAATTTTCTGTGATGAATTAATCTCATGACTTCACATAGTAATCTAATAAATAAAACGTTTCGTTTAAAAGGTAATATATTTACGTAAATATCTTTCTATTAATTCATTCTAGTAACTTAACTTTCGAAGACACCATTAAAATTGTATATGAAATCAATTTATATGAACAAATAACAGAAGTGTGTTTTAACACTTCTAAACACGTATTTACACAAATGTAATGCGCACTCTTTTCAGATTAAATTATGCTTCCGAAATCAGGGTGTGCATTATATTCGAGTACAAAAAAAACGACGAATGTCTTTCACTTGTGATTGCGTCCTAATAATTATCCATTTCCGATACAGTATTTAGGGGAAAATATAACGAAAAATTTTATTTTTAAATAACATCGGGTATTTGTTTTCGATTCAACTCGAGATAAATGTATCACTTCTCATTGTATAAAAAAACTTGTATACAATATATTCCTCATATGTGTATTGCATTGTAAAGGATAAGCTTGTATAAAATAAATGCTCCATTTGTGTGTTACCAATTCACCCCATTGTAGAACAAACTTCTATAAAATAAATGCTTCATATACATATTACAATCACATTGTATAAGATAAACTTGTATAAATAAATTATTCAGTTATGTATTTCAATCACGATAAATTTGTATAAAATAAATTATTCATATGCGATTACAATCACTTGTACAAGATAAACTTGAATTTGTGCCTTACTAACTCACCCCATTGTTGAACAAACTTGTATAACCCTTTGTTTCCCAAAGAATGCATTTATGAAGAGAAAGAAAACAACAAACTTTCAACGTCAATTGGCTATACAATTTCAGCGCGAATGAAAATTCTGGAAATAATTTAAATCCCTGTCTTTAGATAGCTTGCAAAGTTCATACTAAGAGATGGTTTCCTTCTAAATCCACTAGGCTGCACGGAAAAAAGAGTTAAAACTGTGGTTTCACACTGAAACCACTGGGCCGGAAAGGGATAAAATAGATTATCGATATGTATATTACAATCACATTGTACAAGATGAACTTTATAAAACAAATGCTCCATATGGGTATTACAAACCCATTATGTAGGCCTACCGTATATGATAGATTTCTTGTATAAAACAAATTTGAATCTTCGAATTACAAAGTTGTTACTATACAGTTCTTCGGCCTATACACATAAATTACATAAATGTTCCATGTGCGTATTACAACCCCGCTGCACAAAAGATAAACTTGTATAAATAAATGTTCCACATGCATGTTACAAACCTATTGTGTAATATAAACTTGTTTAAAAAAAATCTGCTCCTTACAATACAAGTCCAATGCATTGTGAATGTCTAAACAAATGCATTGTATGATCTTGGTTCGTATGCTTCCGAGGTCACTATTTGTTGTGTATTGTGTATTTGTTGCGTAAAACAAGTATTTATTTGAGCTTTATGTTCGGTAATAAATACTTTTTTTTTTCGATTTCAGCATGTTGGAAATCCGAGTGAGCATGAGAAACGAATGACAAATTAGATTCGAGAATAGCCTGATTCTATAATACTTATAATGTTCTGGAAAAAGAACTTTTACGTGTACACCAGAAAGGTTGTGTGACTGGACTGTTATCTTTTGATAATAAAGCTTTTTTCAAGTAACTGGAGTAAAAAAGAAATCTACACAGTTTCTTGATTAGAAGAACGGACGCATAGAAACAATACTTTAAGGTTTAAAAGAATTACCCCCCCCCCCCAAAAAAAAATAAAATACATTATATTTTTCACGCTGATGATTTAAACTATTTTTCAGGGGGGAAACGGTAAAAAAAACTAAACAGTAGCATGGTTAGATTTTTTCTTTCAAAAAGAAGTAATATTAAATGAGAGATGCTCTCTGTCGGTTTGTGTTTACTACATGTTAAACTGAAGGTATAATTGCAGAGTTGTTTATTGACGGAGCAGCTTTAGTATACATGCTGTTGTTGCTTTGAATTATATCAAAGTACGTGCTAACCATCTGGGTATGTTGTTTAGTAGTTTTAGAGAGGAGCTAGCATGTTGCGAGACGTCCAGGACAATAAACGAATGTCTAAACAAATGCATTGTGTGATCCTGGTTCGTATGTGTGTCCGAGGCCACCATTTTTCTTAAACCATCATGCATGGCTTGTCGCTTGCTTAATTTTTTTCTCTCTCTTTTTAAGTTCTCGACCAAGGTTTATACTGTACTTTACAAAGCACGAAAACGACCGCAAGGCATGTAAAAGCATAGGGATTCGTGCAGACATCAACCTTTGGACCAATAGCTTTTTAAAACTTTATGTTCTCTGCATGTCAGTCATTATATGGGGCGTCTCCCTGAGGCGTGGTTTTTCGGAAGTACACTGTGTAAAATATATAACGTGTGTATGTATATACATACTCTTATGTCTATAGAGTGTTCATGTGTGTGTGTGTGTGTGTGTGTGTGTGTGTGTGTGTGTGTGCAAGTGTATGGTTGGCTGTTACAGGCTATAAAGGCTGTATACGAGAGAATGTGTGCGTGAAATTGTATTTGAGCGAGTGTGAGTCAAGGTAAGATCGAAAGATGACTTTCTGCAAAGAATTCTGGTTGACGAATGATTGGCCATGTGGAAAAGTAATTCAGTATTAACTCCATAAAGGACCAATGTTATTATCCCTTCTTAAAAAAATCTGTTGTTGTTTTCGTTTTCTTCTAATTTACCATCACTTATATCAGCACTTTTCTTTCCCTTCAAACGCAATTTAAAAAAAAAAAAATTGCAATCTTTTATTGATAACGAAATGAGAAAATGGCCACATAGCACAGTGACACATTAATCTGAATAATTTGAAGTTAAAAGTGCACTGAAATGCATCGAAATGAAACATATAACTGCATTAATTTCTCTATTATATTAGAAAAAAAGTACACACATAATCCATATAGCGTGTTCTTGGCGAAGGTTAGCAGGAAGAGTTTTAAATTACTCGGCAATATGTTTGGAGCTTTATCATGGGCATGTGTAGTCAGCAACAAAAGTTGTTTCCGTTTGACGAAATTAAAAATGAAATGAAATGTTTCAGTTTTACGTCTCACGTTTATGTTGGCTAGGCTAAAGGAGACGATGATGATGAGAAATTAATGGAACGGTGGAATGAATAAAGTGGAAGGAAACGGGAGAATCTTGAGGAAACCCACGCACACGGTATTTGTCCACCACAAAGTTCACTTGGCGTGAGCTGCGATCGAACCAATGAACCCCTGCACCAGAAGTGAATGCTCTACCACTGAAGTACAGCACCCCTTGATGAAATTAGTTTCGAAAAATAAGTTTAGAATGAACAGATAATTTGAGTAGGCCTATAGTTTTCAGGAAATTACAAAAAGAATGTAATTTTCTGACGTTCAAGTCATACTACCGTTGTACGTTCCAACCATACCACCGTTATTCCCAAAATAAATTAAACCAAACGAAAAGAACTTTTGTCACTGACTGTACATAACTTAGAAATTAATTAGCTACATTTCGACATATTTATTTGTGTGTTAACTTGCAGGTACTACCTGCGAAATAGATTTGCAATGAAATAATCAACGTTCAACAAACAATGAGAGGGGGACAAAAAAGCAGAATGGTGGGTGGGACGTTTGCCTCTACTGCTTTGATCCCTGGTTGGATCTCAAATCATGTGAGTTTGTGGGTGACAGCATCTTGTCCGTGGATTTTCCCGAGATTTTCCCTTTTCCTTCTCATTCCACCAATTCTTTCACAATAATTTACTGTTTTAATCTTTCCTCTCCATTAGCCTTCAAGACATAAGAAAAAATGAAATCGTTTAGTTTAACGTCCCACGATTATGTCCTTTAGGCTAAGGGAGACGATGATTAAGGCAAGTGAATGTTAATGGAAGAATTGGTGGAATGAGAATTATTTCTCTTCTCTTATAAAATGAAATCTTTTAGTTTAACGTCCAACGATTATGTCCTTTAGGCTAAGGGAGACGGATGATTAAGGCAAGTGAATGATGATGGAAGAATTGGTGGAATGAGAATTATTTCTCTTCTCTTATAAAATGAAATCTTTCAGTTTAACGTCCTACGATTTTGTCCTTTAGGCTAAGGGAGACGGATGATTAAGTCAAGTGAATGATGATGGAAGAATTGGTGGAATGAGAATTATTTCTCTTCTCTTATAAAATGAAATCTTTCAGTTTAACGTCCTACGATTTTGTCCTTTAGGCTAAGGGAGACGGATGATTAAGTCAAGTGAATGATGATGGAAGAATTGGTGGAATGAGAATTATTTCTCTTCTCTTATAAAATGAAATCTTTTAGTTTAATGTCCAACGATTATGTCCTTTAGGCTAAGGGAGACGATGATTAAGGCAAGTGAATGTTAATGGAAGAATTGGTGGAATGTTAAAGTGGGAGGAAACAAGATCCCAAGAAAACTTATGGACACGATGTTGTCCACCACAAATTTACTTGGCCGGAGATCGAACCAAGGGGGACTACGCACCAGAGATAAGTACTCTACCACAGAACCACCTTGACCCCCTTTCAGGACATAAGAGCGAGACGGATAACTGAAAGATTTTTTTTCAACAGTGATAATAAAAGTGTAAGAATAACGCACAGGGTTCTTATTTAAAGCCATTCATTCATCATTTCAGCCATTCACAAGATAATACTTACAAGGGACATCACCCAATTGTCCGGCTCCGATTTCAATGAAATTTTTATTGCTGATAGAGGACATGTATTCATTACTTGTGATGATAGAAATTTTTGCCATGGTGCATGTTTTCTATTTTTTAATAATTTTTAAAGGTTGTGATGTGGCTAATAGAGATTACTGCAGAAGTCCCTTACTACCCTTTGTAAACGGAGTGTTAATGAAAGAACAACCATGTAGATACGTATAGGGTCTAGGGAGAAGTCGTATGGTACGTATGACCTTGACGGCAGCCATCTTGAAATCCGCCATTTTGAATTAAGGTCAAGTTTTTTAAATGGGAATAGGGTAACGAGATACATAATTTCGGGCTAGAATTTAATCAGAAAGACAATGTTAATTAAGTTAATTTTAAGATGCACCCATTTGGTGAAAAGTTACAGGCATATTAATTGTTTATACCCACTATGTGCCCAAGTCCCTTACCTCCGCTTCTAACCCGCGTATTAATGATAATAAGTGGATAAAGGTTTCGGTAATACATATTATGCCTAGAGGGAAGTGATACGATAAGGGTATCATGGACGGCAGCCATCTTGAAATCCGCCATTTTGAATTAAAGTGAAGTTTTGAAAACTGAAAACCATAGCATGTGGCACCAAATTTTAATAGTAAATTTTCCTCGAAAGCCAATGGTATGCTTATTTTTGTTCTATAGTTGACCAGTATAAATTTATGACTCTTATAATGTGCACGAAACGTCCATTATTCGATCTTTCAAATTGGCAACATTCCTAATTTTCACCGCATGTTTTAAGATGCCAACTGGCACTTTGCAATTGTTGCCATGGCTCGTGTTTTCTAAATTTATTACATTTTTTAAGAGTTGCGATTTGTCAGTTCATGAATAGTGCTGGGATAAGCATCCAGCAATCTTTCTGAATTTTGAAGACTTGCCATGTAATTATTAATTTCATAGGCAATGTAATTATTTATTTTCTATACCTGCCCTTCAAAAACTCGTTTATTGACATGATTCATTGCAGAACGAAAGAACTCCAACTTTGCATTCAGGTAATACCGGAGACGTAGCTTGTAATGGATAGTACATGAGACGAGAAATCAAATGAAAATTCACTTCAAAAAAGAAAACGAAATATGATTGTTGTGTAAATCAATGGTCTTTTGTTTTGTTTTATATTTATTTGTTTATTGTATATTTATTTATTTATTTATTTATTTATTTATTTATTTTCTATAGCAATATTTTAGCTAGTCAGACAAAAAAGTCATTCGTTTTCTAGCGATTGTTGTCGATGGTTCATGTTTGTAAGATTTATAATCAGTATTGATCGGGAACTCGATTAAGTTACACCTCTTTATAAACAAGTTACCTGTTTTCATATTTTGTTCATGGTACAGTGTGTTGGGAACAGTCATATTATGTCTCGTTGATATGTTCTATCATTGCTGCTGATCCTTTAAAGTTGTAAAGTTGTATTTATTAAAAAAAAATACTGTTTGTCGTTTGCGCAACATGTAGGCTACATTTCATGATAATTTTGAGTTCGTGTTACACCAATTTCTTATAATTTCATTTGTATTTCTTTACATCACATAGGTCCATAGGTTCCTCATGTATTCTGGGTTAAAATAAATAATTACACTGCCTAGGAAATTAATAATTACATGGCAAGTCTTCAAAATACAGAAAGATTGCTGGATGCTTATCCCAACACTATTCATGAACTGACAAATCGCAACTCTTAAAAAATGTAATAAATTTAGAAAACACGAGCCATGGCAACAATTGCAAAGTGCCAGTTGGCATCTTAAAACATGCGGTGAAAATTAGGAGTGTTGCCAATTTGAAAGATCGAATAATGGACGTTTCGTGCACATTATAAGAGTCATAAATTTATACTGGTTAACTATAGAACAAAAATAAGCATACCATTGGCTTTCGAGGAAAATTTACTATTAAAATTTGGTGCCACATGCTATGGTTTTCAGTTTTCAAAACTTCACTTTAATTCAAAATGGCGGATTTCAAGATGGCTGCCGTCAATGATACCCTTATCGTATCACTTCCCTCTAGGCATAATATGTATTACCGAAACCTTTATCCACTTATTATCATTAATACGCGGGTTAGAAGCGGAGGTAAGGGACTTGGGCACATAGTGGGTATAAACAATTAATATGCCTGTAACTTTTCACCAAATGGGTGCATCTTAAAATTAACTTCACCATTGTCTTTCTGATTAAATTCTAGCCCGAAATTATGTATCACATTACCCTATTCCTATTTAAAAAACTTGACCTTAATTCAAAATGGCGGATTTCAAGATGGCTGCCGTCAAGGTCATACGTACCATACGACTTCTCCCTAGACCCTATACGTATCTACATGGTTGCTCTTTCATTAACACTCCGTTTACAAAGGATAGTAAGGGACTTCTGCAGTAATCACTATTAACCATATCACAACTTTTAAAAAATATTAAAAAAATAGAAAACATGCACCATGGCAAAAATTTCTGTCATCAGAAGTAATGAATACATGTCCTCTATCAGCAATAAAAATTTCATTGAAATCGGAGCCGGACAATTGGGTGATGTCCCTTGTTAGATAAAGTCCATTAGAATTCTCAGTTAGAGTTATCGATCACGGAATTCGAAGATACGACCTGACCACTGTACTATGTCCTCTGTTTCTGCTACATTGTAACGTTGATGTGATATTGTGTCCTTACAAGAATCAATCCCTAGATTCCTAATCCCTAGAATACATGTCTAAGCTCGGTACCGTGTATAGTAGAAGTAAGCGAATGTTGTATTTTATTTTATTTTTGTAAGTGGCAAGGAATTCACAGATTTACTCTTCATTGATTTCACTCTCTTGTTATAGGGGTGATTTTGAGAGTAGATAGGAAACACACTCATGCTACATGATAATTGAAAGGTTACCCTGAAATGTGTTCATAAACTTGGGCTGTATTTACCCCTATTCTTGGCTTATTTTAACTCTACGCCTTCTATTTCTGGGAAGTCTGATAGAAAGCACATGCCGTATTCAATTATATATTTAATTAATTAAAGGCCCGCATGATACATTGCGTCACCATTTTAACCTCTCTACTGAAATCGGAAGTAGAGCTCCTTCGTGGCTAACGGGTTAGCGTACACGCCTTTGGCGTGGGAGACCCGGGTTCGATTTCCGAAGGAAGGTCATGTGGTTCGGATTCCACGTTAAACTTCGGTCACGTCTCATGTAGCCTCGCTGCTGGAAAGAGCACTAAACTAAACAAAATAGAAAGTGGTAGAAATGTATTAGCATTTCCCGGTTCAGAAGCCAAACTCCTTCACGCCTTGTACACGTGACATTTTTACTTCTTAAAATTGGGCTAACTCATCCCGTTACTAATTTGTACTAAAAGCAATAAACAGGCTTCATTCAAAAATCTTAAAGACAACACAAGTTATGTTTCAATAAAGTTGGGTAAATTTTAGAACAGTATCCTTAAATTTTTGGGGTAAACACTATCTGGGCACATTTACTTAAACAAGGAAGGAACAGCTCCCCAACTTGCAAATGTTGGCAATGCATTTTTTACCTTAAGACAGAAGGTTGCAATACTGATGTGAAGAATAAAAGAAAGTTCATTCAATTATGAAGTACCAGTTCTGGAGAGGTGTGAAGAGCGATATTGACTTGCTGAGGGAGAAACCTAATTGTTCAGTGTGTTTTGGAAGATTATAAAGATAATAAGGTGTCCCACACAGACAGTTTTAACCAAACGTTTTCTTCTTTTTTTTTGTATGTGTGTAGTCGAATTCATTTTCTTCGACTGACTTCAAAAAATCCTGTGTAATACGGGTAATTCTCAACTTTGTAAGAGAAAATATATGCTTTGATTAACGGAAATTGAAGAAAAAGTTTTGCGAAATTTTACAGAAAGATACATTCTTTATTCTTGTCGAATTTAAGCCCCCAATTTTGATATGGAAATGTTTGGAAAGCCTCAAAGGAATACTGAATTATGTTTCTTCAGTTGTGTAACGTTTACAAAAGTTGCCTTCCATAGTTTCTTTTTTATCTCATTATTTACATACGAACTTTCAAGTTAGGGGTCAACCTTCTCTCTTACCTCTATTCTTGACATGAGCAGTTTCAATCGAAAAAAGAAAAAAAACTGATTAGCACATGCAATGTTTCATTAAAATCAGACAATATTACAGGAAATTTTTTCTTAAAAATCTGAGTACTAATAAAGATAATAGTCAAAATGTGAACTATATGATGAAAAATATTACTTTATTTCTTGTATTTTTTTTAAAAAAAAGACAGTATCGGTATCGCTTAAGAGTCTTCATCCCGGCGAAATTAAAATACCGCTAATTTTACAGTAATTATGTGATATCTTCAAATAGATAAAAGATAATGGAAATGTGGAACAAGAGCGCCCTAGACAATATTATTTTACATGAGAAACGTTTTCACGGCTCACTTATCTGCTTTCGATTTCGAGCCATTTTGAAAATCGGCATTTATTTTCGCGTTTCTAAACAGCTGAAAACGTAAAGCCACTAGACGACTTGTGATAACGGTACCTCACGCAAAATAATATTGCCTAGGGCGCTCTTGTTCCATATTTCAATTATCTATTATCTATTTGATGATATCACATAATTACTGTAAAATTAGCGGTATGTTAATTTCGCCGGGATAAAGACTCTTAAGGAAATCAAACGTATACCTCACGCCCACTTCATCATCTTAACCTCACACATACACTCGACCTCACGTTCACATCACCAATCTGACCGCACGTTCACTCGATCTCACTCACAATATCAGTTCGACATCACGCTCACTCGACCTCACGCTCATATCGCTAGGCTGACCTCACGCTCACTTACTCTCACGTTCACATTACCAATCTCATCTCAGGCTCACTCGACCAACAAAAAACAACATTACCTCGACATCACGCTCACTCAATCTCATGCTCACTTCGTAAGGTTGAGGTCGAGTGAGCTGTAAATTTTGAACTTCTGACCTCATGAGTTCGAGCACCTATGGTAAGAAGACTTTAATAACGTAACACGATTGTTCAAATTGCTAGTTAATTTAGCCCCCTTCTAATGATGTACAAAGATAGTGACTTGGGCTAACTTTTGTACCGTTGGATCCCTGGCTCAGGACTTATGGAGGTAAAAGCTTTGATTAGTATTAGGTGCTACTTGACTTCTAAATTAGCTGATTTTGTGTCGCCTCATCACACATAAATAGTCAAAAGTTGTAAATTTTGTTTCGATCTTCCGCCGGTTTCTTTCTTTTGTCTTTTTATGTTTCTTCCAAATACACACTTCTTTTGTTCGGTTTGCGTACATGTGTCATATTTTTGGGTGACGTCGCATAGCACGTATTATTTACAAGTGCAGAAATGGAAAAGAATATGGAATTATTTTATGCTTTTGTTCAATTCAATGTTTTTGTGTATTGTTAAACAATAAACATAGTATTATTTTATCTCATACATTGTTAATGACACGATTTTAGAAATGGGTAGTGCAAAGTACCATTACCGTGTAAAGACACTCGGCCTTTTTACTCCAACGACCCCTTGGCTGCATTAACACCCACATTGAGAACCATTTATTTAAATGGTTTCAACTTTTCCCTCAACTCCTCCCCAAAGATCTCCTTTCCAAAGAGTCCAGAACTAGAATTGTGGACATCTCGCGCATGTTTTCTACAAGAGTGACATATCCGATTATCTCAAGTTTATTAACTGTGTGATGTTTGGTGATACGTACGCATTGTTAACTTTGGCATTCTGTGACTTTTATATACACTTGATCTTCCTAGAATTGCCAGATCTGGATGCTAAATGGTAGAGTATATAGATACCTCAGATAATCGAAACCCAAATCTAAGATCAAGATTGGGCTATTCGAGGGACGAGAATCAGGGATACAAAAATCTAGACCTGAACTCCAAGACTAGAATATCCGAATTCTGAGATCAAAATCTGTAAATGTATTCAAAATATCTGGTTCTTTATCCCACAATCCGACTCTTTATTCATGAGTCGAAATATCATTGAATCCAAATCCGGGTATCTGATATCCGGATCTTTCTCTTCAGCCTACCCCAATTTGTTCGTATATTTTTGAGCGGAATATATATTTTCAACTAAATCTTGATCTCTTCTAAAGGTCCAACATACTTATATTTAAAATGTAGCAAATGTTTTATAATAGTCAAGTGCCTGTTTTGTAGAGTCACATTCTTGCAACCAAATATGTATATTTAGGTGTCAAAACTTGCTCTTAATTGGCGAAACAAGATAATACTTATATATTTGT
Organism: Thermobia domestica; assembly: GCF_964235325.1. NCBI lineage: Eukaryota > Metazoa > Arthropoda > Insecta > Zygentoma > Lepismatidae > Thermobia > Thermobia domestica. The sequence goes on along the minus strand of NC_137465.1, from coordinate 5,665,265 downwards.
TTGTTAAAATTCAACTTATGCACATACTAGTTTCTTAAGAGGCCTAATCACTGCGAAATTAAAATACCGCTAATTTTACTGTAATTATGTGAATCTTTAAATAGATAAAAGATAATCGAAATGTGGAACAAGAGCTCGCTAGACAATATTATTTTGTATGAGGGCACGAGCCACCGAAAGCAGATAAGTCAGTCGTGATAATGGTATCTCATGTAAAATAGTATTGTCTAGCAAGCTCTTGTTCCACATTTCGATTATCTTTTATCTATTTGAAGATATCGTATAATTACTGTAAAATTAGTGGTATTTTAATTTCACAGTGATTAGGCCTCTTGAAGAGTAGAATCTCCAGGTTTATCAACAAGATTGTATATGTATTTTCCTAAGGTATTGAGACTTATCTAGAAGATATAAGATCTCAGATTGGCTTTTGGAACATGAAGATTTTGTGTCACATACATGAAGATTTTGTGTCACATCATTGATCTCTAAAAAAAAGAAATATTCATAGATATTTCTGCAGTTTCAATGTAGAATTATCTGTCTTTTTGAGCCCACCATTTGTACAAAACATAACGTAGAATACAATTTCTAAGAACTTGTATGAAAGTGACAGACACTCTGTTTGCATGCAGGATGTAAAGAAAATAAAGAAACCTGAATAGAAGAAACAGACCTGTCAGTTAGCGTGCAGAAGTGACCATCTTTCAATTGACGCTTGCCGAAGGCGACGGAGCCATACGAAGCCTTTAGGTATAAAAACAATGCAATCCCACCATATTTTTTGATACTCCCATTTCCAGGAACATCTGCTGTAAAAACATTATAAGAAAAGAAATCCTATTGCAAAGTAAAAAAAGGAAAGACACATATAATTATACTGTTCACGTGACAGAGTCCAGAAAAGATGCCAAAGATGGCAGAACTTTTTATCCCGTTTTTATCTTAACATGAAAATCAACAGATAGAGTTGGGACATAAGACTTTTCACATGAGGAAAGGTTTAAGGGCTGCATCTGATACTGTAGATTAAATCTCTCCGTGATGGTCATATTGGTACTCAAGATGGTGACTGAAAAGATCACATTCGCAATCATGTGATCTTTTACTTTCTTGCCCTTCCCATTGGTCTAGTGGCTATAGTGAGTGTGCCTCTGGTCCACGTGATTCCCAATTCTTTTTCCGGTAAGACAGCATTAAAATTTGATCACTTTATGGTATTTTGCAAATGAAATTAAATATTTCAGTTTAACGTCCCACGGTTGTGACCTTTAGGCTAAGGGAGATTAACCAAGATGATTAACCAAGTAAATGATGATAGAACTGGTGGAATGATAATGTGGGAGGAAATTGGAGTTCCCGAGAAAACCTACGAGCACAACGTTGTCCACCACAAACTTACTTGGTCGGAGATTGTACCAGGGACCCCACGCACTATACCCTGGCCGGTGAACGATGATTTCTGACAGCTTTGCACAAGGCCACGGCGAGCGAGCAGAAGACAGCAGGTCAACCAATCTTAGGCTTAGAACCTGTCGCGTCTCCATGGTAACCACCGCACGTTGCCAAACTTTCACACACACCCTCCCACCCTCAACGAGGAAGAAGACGATTCTCCCCTTGAGCGAGAAGTACATGGCAACACCGCACTCCTCAGTCGTCCTCGCGAACTGAGCTGTCAGAAATCATCGTTCGCCGGCCAGAGTATAGAGGTAGGCGCTTTACCACTAAGCCACTGTGCCCCACACAGTATTTTGAATTCTACCTTAAACTGTAGGTCCACACTCCCATATAGCCTCGGTAACCAAAAGGGAGGTTGAACTCCAACAAATAACAGTAATAACTCTCCGTTTGAAGCGACGATAATGTGAGAAGGAAATAAAAAATGGTGATCGTAAAATAAAAATTGATTTTGAGATTTTAACGAAGATACACGTTTCATAACCTCTACTTTCTTTTAAAAAAATATTTTTAGTTGTCTAACTGTTCATTCGTTCATCCGTTCGTACTGATATGTATAATATGTATACAAGCTCAGAAGATATATAATTCAACGTGCCCGGACTGAATTTTAAACTTAAGGCTTTTATAATATCCTACACAGAAAGTATTCGAATTCTGTTTCTACCTCCTAAAATACATGTAATTTACTGAAGAGAGAAAATCAAAAGTTGAGATTTTATATACAAAAAGAAGGTACTAATTATTTTGTTTGTATTTCATAAATCTTGTACTGTATGGAGGCAGAAACATGGACATTACGTAAAACGACTGGAAGCTTTCGAAATGTGGGTGTGCAGAAAAATGGAGAGAATTAGGTAGGTCGAATGGAAAACAAATGAGAAGGTGTTGGAAATGGTAGATAAGAAAATAACAATTTTGGATATTATAGAGAAGAGGAGGAGAAACTAAAGCCTGTGACAAACATCTTGGCATTTCAGCTAAACAAATAAAACGCAAGCTCTGACGCGACGTTGCCAAGTGGTAAAGGGGTGCGACTATGACTTGGCTAAGCAGACGAACTACAGCGCAATCAGGTGGCAGGGAATAGACTGAAGTGAATGTGTACAAAGTAAACGTGGCAATACCGCAGGCCTCTCATTTGCTAGCAGCATTTAAAGGGAACTTGGAGCGCCGCCTTCAAATGCCAAGATGTTTGTAACGCCGTTTAGTTAGGACATTGGATAAGAAGGAATTGTATGATGAGGGACCTTGCTAGAGGGTATGGTGGCAGGAAAGAGAGGGAGGAAGCGAAGAAGACTATAATTAATGCACTATATTAAAACAGAGATATCGTATGTAAAGACGAAGACGTTAGCGGAGGACCGTGGAGCCTGGAAGGTTCTCAGTTGCAGCAAGTGAGCTACCCATAATGACAGTATACCTATGATAATGATGATGATCATAAATTAGTATTTCATTAATGTCTCTATAGCATGATATGTCTTCGAAACATTTTCATTCAACAGTATAAATAGTGTTTTTTAAGTCTTCAATAAAATTGTAAGTCCACTACAGAGAAGGCATAGAAATGCCGCTCGTATATTGAATACGTTCTAAATATTGCTTTGTGTAAAAGATCAAACCAGTCAGAAGATATTAACAGACTTTATAAGTTTCTTTCGTTTCTTTTTTTTTTCTAAGAGAAATTACTTATTGACGTGACTCTATATATAGGGCAAACTGACTCTACAAGGTGTGAGGAACATGACAGCTACTGTATACGTTTTAAACAATACCAAAAAATCGGGGCTAGAAGAACACGCACTGACGCAGAATCATAAAACTCTTCTCGATAGAATAAATTTAGAATAGGTATTCGGAATCTGTAGAAACGAAATACAGTAAAATATATATATATATATATATATATATATATATATATATATATATATATATATATATATATATATATATATATATATATATATATATATATATATATATATATAAAATGAAATTATAAATTTAATTTTCGTTACGGTTACCGTGCGAATCGGATTAACGGAGACAGAATTAAGATGACTAAACGCACAGCGAGATAGAGGGCTTCTAATAGAAAAAGGTGCACTTTCCGAGGCGAGACAGATCTCTTCCAGTAGAAATTGATTCACTTTCCGAGACGAGATTAGGCCAACCTCTCCCAATAAAAACAAATACACTTTTCGAGACGAGACAGTAACCTTCTAATAAAAACAAATGCACTTTCTGAGGCGAGACAGATCTCTTTCAGTAGAAATTGATTTACTTTCCGAGATAATACATGTCTCTAGATGGTCTGGCAAATTGTTGTTTCTGGTTGCCGACATTGCTTGCATTGTTGCTCTAGTCACAAACATTTCGATTGTTGCCTTAGTCTGAAGTTCTTGCATTTCTTCACTCTGTGTCTTATCATGGAGCAGTTTACTATAGCGCAACGTGTACTATTTGTGGAAACTTTTTATCAGAACCGAGAAAGTTACACAGAGAAAAATCCGTTCTCCGGACAGCGGTATATTGTACAAATATACGGTATCCTCTTGCTTAATATAGAAATCAGTACGGAGCATACGTTATCCGTATGCTACATAGGCACTGCCCTTAGATGTTACATCATGCCATTGCAGGATGTCTGACATCTAACAATTTTCCGTATATCACATGCATATGTATACTTATGTTACCTTCGTCAGCTATATGTTATATACGTCCATTTGTATATGAGATCCTGGCCGCCTACATTGTTTCATACGGAAACTACGTATAGATGGAACACTTATACAGAAAATATTATAAAACATGCGTTTTCAGTTATACGTCTGCTGTACGTTAAGTCCAAACACTACAGGAATTACGCATGTAACTTATCTTTTTAAGTACGCCACCTAAATTTTTTTTCTCAGTGTATGCAACAACTGTCAGGCGATTCGAGCGGTTCTAGAGCGAAATGAGGCACCGAATCAATCAACAGTTCGCAGACTTATGAAAAAATTCCTTGAAACTGGTCCAACAGTGAACATTAAAAGTCCTGAATTAAAGAAGGAAATTCGACAAGTCGTCGGCAAAATCCAAGTGAACACTTGTCAGGAGCCATAGAGAATTTTACGAAAAGAGTTATTGCATGTCAACGCAGTGGAGGAGGTCATATGCCCGACGTCATTCACCATACCTGAAATGGGAATGTATGATGAACATGTTTATGAATTTTGTTAGTGTGTTTTGAAAAAATAAATTTCATAATTTGATGTAATAAAACCGGCGAGCTTTTTGAATAACCCTGTACAATTAATTAAGCTGATTATAAAAGTGATTAATTTAATTTTCATACACATCTAAAGTATTAAACTTCAGAGTTATTTCGTTACGTCGTCATGCTACAGCAGTTGTAATTTCTTTATAAAACGATATATAAAAGCTTATTAGTGGATAACATAGTAATACCAGATAGATAGTTATGTAAAGTAATGATATATCGTTTACGGGTAATAACTAGAAGTGAGATCAGAAAGATTTGTGGATAGGCCTAATATTATTACCTATATAATTGTCAATAATATATATCATTACGGGACCTACAATTAACGTTAGCCCAGAACCACTATCAGGCCATGAATCTGTTGCATCTGATAGGTGACAGATCATCATGTAAGAGAAACCGTTCCCCACCCCATTATCTCGGCTCCAGGAGAACTAGAGTATCGAGCTTGGCCAGACTATCGAGCTTGGCTCAAATAAAGTTAAATGTTGTGAATAGCATAATCATCATACGTATTCTGCCCTTATTGGCAGGTCACTTGCCGCAGCCGAGAAGCTTCCATGCCCCACAGTATTCCGCTAACATCTTCGTCTTTATGTACGATTTTTCTGTTTTGATATCGTCCATTAATTGTAGTCTTCTCCGTCCTCTCCCTCTCTTCCCTGCCACCATACCCTCTAGGACGTCCCTTATGATACAGTTCCTTCTAAGCCAATATCTCAACCAGTTTTTCTTCCTCTTCTTAATAATATCTAAAATTGTTCTTTCCTCCCCCACTATTTTTAACACCCTCTCGTTCATTTCCGCTCGACTCAGCTAATGTCTCCATTCTTCTCTATACTCACATTCCGAAAGCTTCCAGTTGTTTTTCATCATTTTTGCATAATGTCCTTATTTCTGACCCGTACGGTACAATACTCCACACGAAAAGCTTTTTTCTCAATTCTTTATTCAAAATCCCACAAGATAGTATTTTCATCTTCCTAAATTTTTTTCGCCATTCCTATCCTTGATTTTATTTCACGTTCACACGTCATATCATTACTAATAATACTACTTCTTTTGTATCGAAAACTCGTCAAGGATAGATTTTTTATTCACTGTGCATTTTCTCCCAGGACAAATAACGATACTTATTTCCTCGTAAAAGAATAAATTAAGAGCATAAGAAGATATTGTTTCTTTTTTCCCTAATAAAAGAAGAAATGTTTAAAAGAATAGTAGAGCAAAGAAATTTGCTAAGAAAGAGATGAAGACAAAGACGAAACGCTTGTGAACCTAACAGATTACCGAGTGTCAGCCCCTTAACAATTATCACTCTCCACAATTCAATCTATATAGTCTACCCTCCCCCACGCTCCCCTCTCCTCCCTGTTTATTTAATATTAAAACAATAAATTGATAGAAGTGATAATAACTAGGTAGTATCCCCTCCCCAGTCTCCCCGCTTTGTCCCCCAATCGCGAAAGAACCTCCTTACATACAGTGTAACAAAAGTGTTTGCTATGAGAAATTAATTATGCCTTCGCGAGATACCAAACAAAAGATGTTTACCTTGGATAGGGAGAGAACATTCAGTGGCGGAGAGAAGGGTGTGAGTTTGGATTTAGAAGGAACATCAGAGAGAGACGGAGAAGGAGGGGTATGCAGGGAAGAAACGAAAAAAAAAACTCTCGAATGAAGTCGGTAGTAGTAGCTATAGGTGAAAGATTGGGATGAGGAGAAAAGAAGCAAAATGTCTATGGTTTTGGTTGCTGCATAGACTGCCAGAGGAGACCCAGACTGATGGGAGTTGTGGAATTCAACAACTGATATCCTCTCGCAAGTTTCAAGTTTCTTTTACGTTTAGTTCTCTGTGTATTGAGAGAGATGGAAGGTTTATATATATATGCGAGTATATCTTCCATTCAGAAAAACCTAGCAAACTAAGCAATAGGGCCGTAGGCTAAGAGCTATATTCTAGAGAAAACGTGGGTTCCAGGTTCCATTCTTCGTCCAGTATCATCGTTCAATACTCCACTGCAATATATATATATATATATATATATATATATATATATATATATATATATATATATATATATATACATACATATATATATATAGTGAAGCAAGTTCTTTGCCTGTTAGTGTTGACGTATACTGAATTATGAATTACACTAATATTAAATTTTGAAAGAAATCTACTAACAGTTTTAAATATTCTGAACCAAATAATGATTGATCATGTATTATTTGATTTTTCTTTAATTTAAAGTCGGACATTTATGTCCTTTAGTTAAAAGATAAAAAATTATTAATAAAATCGAGTGATTATTAAAGAGTTTGTGGGAGGAAACGGAATAACTCAGAGAAAATCCACAGATATAATAATGTTGACCACCAAACCTCACATTCCCTGCGCTTAGGATTGAACCAGGGACTTCTCGCTACCACTGAGTTACGATATCTTCTTTTACGAGATTAACAGAGTGTCGTAGTATAATATTGTTTTTTTTTTTAATGCCAACCTTTTCGTCTTAGAAAAGCCCTTTCTTTACATAGATGAGATCTTTATGCATGTTAACATACGTAATTCACTTCTAAATATTAATTTCACTGAAGAGAGAATGAAAATGAAATGAAACAAAGGAGACATAAGATTAAAGCAAGTGAATGATGATAAAAGAACTGGTGGAATGATAATGTAAGAGGAAACAGGAGAAAATCCACGGACATAATGCTGTCCACCACAAACTTACTTTGCCGGGAATCGAACTAAGGACTCCACGCACCATAGGTTCCTGGGAACAGAGGAATGACCCAAAAAAGGGAGTTAAGTACTAGTAAGGTATGTAAACAGAAAATTATAAAAGAAATAATAGAAAACATGACACAATTCAACACTTGCAATTAAACTATGGATTAAATTACAAACTATACACACTTTCTTACAAGGCTGTCTATAATCTTTATTATAAATTAGCTAGAAATGTTACAGTTTCGGAAGTATATCACTTCCTTCTTCAGACTAATTCTCCAACTGAAATCATAAATAATATTACATCAGAGAAAAAATGATGATTTCAGTTGGAGAATTAGTCTGAAGAAGGAAGTGATATACTTCCGAAACTGTAACATTTCTAGCTAATTTGTAAGCCTTGTAAGCCTTGTAAGAAAGTGTGTGTAGTTTGTGTTTAAGATGGACACAAGGTCTTTTTATCATAGGATTAAAGTAATTAAAATTGAAATGTGTAATTCATTAAAAAAATGTCAATAAAAGTGTTTCATGGATGGATGGATGTCCTATATAGGGACAATTAAGGAATGTAAACATTTCGAGTAAAATATCTGAGAATTACAAAGGACAGATTATAACCGTCAATGTGTTTATGTTATAGATTAAAAACTTATTGTGTTTTAAAAAAATAAGATAAAAACATTCAATTTTCCATGGGTACGTGTGTCATAAGCATAATAATTTTTGTAGATGCTCATTTGATGCATTTTGTATATTTTTTTGCACTAGCAATTATTCCCAAATCATTTAAAAGATAACACCAAAGATATAATTTCTAAATTGGTTCTTGTGCAATAACAAGATTTCGTATATTGTACGTACAGATTGAAATGACCAAAATGGATATTTTCAATTTGAAATTTTAATAAAATGCATGGACCATCACACTCTGAAACTTACTTTCTTCCGCCCCTTAAATTAAATAATTTCTCCTAGTAGCAGAGACAACTTGCAAACCACTTGCTGTAAGCTTGCATTGCAAATCGGCCAAGCTTGCATTTAGCTTGATAGGAAACGTGCAAGCATGCTGCAAGCTGAATTCCAGTAACAAAGTTATATGGGGGCAACCTTGCATTCAGTGTTCAATTCAACCTTGACGCAAGCGTTTTACAAGTCAACTGAATAGCCAATGAACGGCCAGTGATACTATGACGATCTGCGAAGGGGCTAAAGCATCACTTGCAATTACAACAAAAGGCAGGTTGTATAAAAGCATGCGTTTCAAGTGGAAGCGTAGAAAGCCAAAAGCCAAGCACGCACCAATCGGCCGAAAGGTTTCTTGCTACTAGGGTCATGCTGCATCTATCACGGAAACAATTATTTACGAAATATGAACAATATTTTAATAGGTGTTTTCGAAAAACTTTGTCCAAGATTAAAACTCACCCAAAAGATTAAGCCACTCTTTCTTGATTTTTTTAAGATGAGAAATGACACATTATATTGTAGATATATTAATGAAACGTTTATTTATGAAATTTTTACAAAATTGAATTATTCATTTTTAAGAAGATTGACCGAATAGAACTCATTCCAACAGTAAACCAGCTTTTCCGAACGATTTCATGAAACATGACATATTGAATATTATAGTTGGTATGAGACATTTACGTATTTATGAAATTTAAAACAAAATCCAATGAGTCCTTTCTGAGAAAATCGTCGTAAAAGAATTTGCCACCAGAAGTATTTTTTCTTCATATTTCCCTAAACATGACTAAACTATAGACAAGTTATAGGCTTGTTAATAAAATTTTGATTTGTGCAATATAATTAGTTAATTAGTTAAATTCGTTTTCGGGAAAAGTACATTTTTTTATTTCGACCAAAACGTCTACCTTTATATTTAGGTAGATTTTTTAAAAAAATAAACTTGGAGAATCATAAAAACCGTTTAAAATTTTGTTCGAACACATTGAACGGTATGACTATGACCTCTAAGTTATGCCCTTATGCCTCTCCTGAATGTTTTTGTTTTTAATATTATCTTCAAATTCATTGATACTAGCTTTCAAAAAAATCACGTTTCTTTATTCTAAAAGTTTTGGAAGTTTCCCACTTAATGTCAACAAAATCTTGTGTAATTTATCGTTCGGATTTTGTAGTTAATGCACTTTTGCCTGCTTTCTCTTCGCTATTTTAGTGCATTCCTGCTCAAAAAATATGGTTTATTCCTATTTATTTTGCGTGCTCCAATTTTTTCTTTTGCTGAAATTTTAATACTATCCCTGATTCCAACCCAAATATCCCGATTGGTAGTGCGCTCTAGACCTTCTAATACCGACAATTTGGTATTCCTGTCTCACTTGGCTCTCTTCTAATATCTTTTGTGCCGGTGCTGTGCCATCAGTTGTAGCTCATACTACTTATTAAATGAACGCAACGAAATGGGGATGAAACTGATGTACAACACGGTACTTAACTGTAAAATTATGGTTGAATTTAAATGAAATTCAAATGTTTTAGTTTTGAAATAAATGACTAGTTTTGGAAAAGGCAAGAGAAAGAGAAAGGTTTTAACTAAGATAAAGCAATGAACATTAGCCTGATTGTCCCAATGAGGCTGGCGTCGTCCTGATCATCTGGAACGATTAATATCTTTCTCTGGAGGAGCCTGGATTAACTGGAGTCAGTCAACATCTGGATCTCTATCCTGTTGATCTGCAAGGGGCGTCGAGTTCTCTCTTGACAATGCGACTTTACGATTATATTCTCCTACACCTTCATTCCACTAGTTTCAACTTAAGCTCGATGTATCTGCGGTGATAAACTAACAGAGTGATATTCTTGAGTTATGGAGTTGGCTGTTCTCCAATGGTGTGATCCGCTTCTCTTATCGATCCTGCACCATCCTAACTGTGTGTCCAACACCCTTTGTCCATGTGTCCTCCGTGATTTTGTCTGGCTGCAAAATGATGACATGAGTTCAATGAATGGGGAAGTATCAGGCTGTGCGGAAAGGTATGCGGAAAGGCAATAAGAAAACTAGTTGTGTTTATTAACAAATATGTGATTACAAAAGCTGTCTGGAAATGTACACTCTTAATAAAAGTTTTGTTCCGATGGATTTTAAAGAGTTCATAGTTCTGTCGTTGATAAATGTATTTTAATAAAATAATTGAATTTAGCGAATTAAGTTAAGAGTTTACACAATTATCACATGGTCACTTCACGTCTAATACACAGCTACTTCACACTTTAAATTAAACCTCTCAGTTTTCAGATGTTGAATATTTTTACTTTATTCAACGATAATCTCTCTCTTATTATCGCTGCTACCTTTTATGATCAGCTTCACAGGCAGCTTTGAACGACTGAACATGAATCATGCTAGACTGTCTTCTTCTGACTACTAAAACGAGATCAATTTGATTATGATTTTTCATCTGGTGAGGGTATGAACATCACAATGTGGAAATTTTGTACTCTTTACTATGTACATTGTTTTTGGATGTTGCAAAGTTCACGACTGAAGCACTGTTGTTATTACTTTCCTTATGCAAACTTTCATTCCTTATAATCAGTTTGAAAATATTCTTTCGTCTTACCTTTGAATTGAAATTCCCTAACAGAATTTTCATATGATATCGTGTAAGTTGGTCAAATACCCGCTCTCCTTTTTCGTAAAAACTGTCTTTTTATATATATATATTATCATCCTTATCTTCTGTTGGGGCAAGAATTTAGAACAATAATATCACACCAGCAGCCCTTAAGAGTAATTTTTTAAAAAAGTCTATTCCATTAAAATCCTGCAAACAAATTTAATCCGTTTTATTGCTGATATATTTGTGAACGAAAAACCCTGTTTCTAGTTGATGATTTTTATTTCCCTCGCCGTAAAAGAACGTAAGGTTTCTCTTATTTTACTGTTCCATTTCTTTTCCACATAACATCCTGAACTCCTATTAGGTCCAGCCTGTATTTCTCTAGCTCACTCGTTACGGATTTTGACGCCCCTGCCCTATAAAGACTTCTTAAATTCCATGTTCCAAATCTCATGTCCATTTTACTTTGCCGAAGTCGTGCCATGTTATCAATCCTGGTCCAAGGCTTCTGTAAATGTTTCTGAACAAGTGCCTTTCTTTTTCTACAGGATGAGGTTGTTAGCCTCATGCCAAACTCCCAAGCTGGAGGTCCACCCCTTGTCGTCTGTCAGCGACTCCTTATTCAATATGTTCGCAGCTAACCTCTTCTCCTCGATCCGCAACCTGAGAATGCTCAAAGGAACCCACATTACACGGCAATAGAAACTAACCTATGAAAACAATAAAAGCATGATGTGTCAAGTTGAAGAAAGTTGAAGAAATAAACAAGAGAAGGTAATTAATGGCAAACTTCGATATTATAATAATGTTTGGTATATGATTAATAAATAAATATTTATACAATTTGAGTGGTAATATAATTTTGAATCACCCTATAAATTAGGCAGATTTTTTAAATGTTCTACTGTTTAATTAATATGATATCAGATTTCGTATGTAAAATCGATTCGAACTATTTTATCAACCATATTTAACCATATATTTAAGAATACATAAGTACTCTTACTCATAAGTACTCTTTCTTTCTCAAATATAATTTTAATGGGAGAACTAAATTCATGAACATGTTTCCATTCGGTATCAGCTTTAAATGTCTAGAAACTATGGTGAGTCTATGATTTATAGGTTAATTCAAAGTAATGTGTAGTGTTAAAGTCAACTACACAGTGGTTATATACCTACATAAAGTTGAGAAATCAGTAGTCGTTCTGCAGAATTCAATTCAAATATTTGTTACAACAACTAAATAAGTGGTAATTGACAAATTTAATTTTCTCCAGGATTATTTTCGTTATTATTATTATTATTATTATTATTATTATTATTATTATTATTATTATTATTATTATTATTACCATGTCTGTAGTTGTGTTCCGAGAGTAATAGGGTCTTCTTTAAAACTGTTTAGGCTCAAATTTGAATTTTTGTTCTCGATTTTCAGCTTTCTCCTTTAATTCCCAATATTTTCTCCTAATTTTTTAAATCATCGATCAATTGTGCTCTTCTTCTTCTTCTTCTGCTTCTCGCTTTACTTCCATCCTTCCTTCTATGGCGCTATAAGAAAGATAATTTCCTACCAATATATGTCCAATTGAATTGGTTTTCCTTCGACGGATTCTCGTTAAAAGCGTTCTCTTCTCTTCTATCCGTTTTAAAACATCTTCGTTACTCTCTTTCCGGCATTACTCTAGCAGACGGTTCTACCAAATTATCACACATTTCTTGTATTTCATTTTCCGGTTTCTTTTTGCAGAACATGCACTAAATGAGGAGCTAGTGCATAAACCACGAACCAACTTGTGCTTGGTCGCCACTAAAAAGTACGAATGCTATCTAACAGAGCAGGAGTGCAGCAGGGTCCGAGCGGAGCGAAGGGGTGTGTCCGTAGGGATCAGGCGCGTCAGCGACGGGGTGCATACGCATAAACGAGGATAATGGAAAAATACAAAATATCCGTAATAATTTTTACCTTCAAAAACACTTAAATAATCGTAATAATTCTTACCTTCAAAATGGCTTCCTGCTTTCCAGAGTACAAATGGCCCCCTGCGAGGAGAAATTCGTCTGTTTTGAATTTTTACTTCTTTTCCATACTTTGCACGGTTGATTTTACGTTTCAGAATACCATGACGCTGAAAAACTTTATAATATGAAGTTCTTCATTACACAATTCTTTGTAATAAAACGTATGTTTGCACTACATCCATCGCAAATGTCATTTGCTAACACGAACAGAACATTCCCGTCGTTTATTTCCACCTTTTTCGCACTCTTGTATTCTTCTGCCCTCCTCTTCAGTAAATAATTACACTTAGAATACGTTCACTACCATTCAAAATGTATTTCAATCTCATATCCACTGACAGAAATTACTTATATTCACACCCTGCTTCTTTACGAAAAGCGTTTCAAATCGTATTTTACCTATAAATGTTGTTTTCGGTAGAACCGTCTGCTCGAGTAAACCCTTCTTTCCGTCCATTTTATCTTTTCAATTTTCTTCCAATTTTACGATGGTAAAACAAAAAAATTATCCGCAATGTAGCCATAACTTTTTTTACAGTGTTCATACTAACTTCTGTCCTTGTTTATTTTATTGTTATGCTGTTGTGATCATGTTACGAAAATCTGATCATAATTTCTCCATTTGTCTTCCTTTTGTTGCAGATAGATCATGGCCGCTCCATTAGAAGGTTCCACCAAAGAGGAACAACGAGCCATGATCCAGTTTTTGTGATTGGAAGGTGGTGCCATTACTAGATACCAGACTTTTGCCACTTTATCAATGGTCACTCGTCTGTCTAACAGAACCATGTACACTCAATGTTGTCATCAACTGTGGAGTAGATGATGGTCTGACTCCTTCCTCGTGCGTAACACTTGTGCGTTCGCGTTTGAATTTTTCAATCCATTCGGCAAGGCACTGTTCCCGTATTGTTTGATAGGTTGAGGACCCTGATACAATTTCCGATCACAAAAACCGGATCACTGCTCGCTGTTTCTCTTAGGTGCAAATTTCTAATAGAGTGGCCATGATCTATTAGCAAGAAAAGGAAGACAAATGGAGGAATTAGGATCAAACTTTCATACCATGATCACAACAGCATAACAATAAAATAAACTATGACAGAAATCAGTATGAATTTTGTAAGAAAAGTTATAGCTAATTACGGATAATTTTTGAGTTACCCGCGTTAGCTGCGGAGCTCTGTCGGATCCCAACCTCATTTGCTTAGCCTGCTTCGGGGCTCTGTGACTCTTAACCCCCTCATGGCTTGCTTCGGAGCATTAAGGTTTCCTACTCTACTCTGCTTAGCTTGCTTTGGAGCACTGTAGAAATCGTGCTCTAAAGCTGTACGGTCTTGTGCTACCTTTTCTCCACCTCACATTAGAGAAAGTTATATTGTAATATTTCTGTAGATGTTGTAGTATTTAAATTAGAAGATTTTATAATGAACCGGTAGTGGGAGTCGATCCCGGACTCTAATTTACTCCGCCTAGCTCTACATATTGCCACTAAGGGAAGAACTTTTACAACATTGGTTGAAGCATAGAATATTCAAGGAAACCCACCTCTTATTCTTTTTATTCACTAACTTATTCTGTCTGTCTTCTGAAAAAAAAATGGATCACCTCACCCAGTGAAGAATTGTTTTCTGCATCCTCCACAAAAAGTTATCCTATTGAAGGAAGTCAAAATTCAATAGAACTAAATCATTTTCTTGGGCTAAGAATACAAAATATACCAGTACAAAGTAAAAGCTTAGTGAATGTGTTATAAAATAACCTAAATTAGATTGACAAATTAGAATTATACAAAAAAAATATATGATTGCACGGAAGTATTGTTGAAATCTGTAGAAAGAAAAAAAATATTGTAATGTTAACATAAGAACTACGCTAGGGCTCAGGTGAGTTAAAGAAAGTCGAGTCTACTTTTTAAAAGTCAAACATTCTTTAGTTAAATTCCTTATTTTGGAATTTTAATTACCGTAAATTGAGGTTACTTGGGAAATCTGCGTTTATTTGGAAAACTGACGTTTTTTTATATATGGTATAATAATGAGAGAACTATGACAGATACGTCGTTTTCTTTCAGACCAATGAAAATTAGGCACCTGAAAGAAACAATATAAATGGTCATAAGTGTTGTGTCTTATTTATAAACTGGTCTAAAAATTCTCGTAATTGATCTCTTTGTGTGTTTTTTTGAATTTTCTGCAAATTGTTCCTGTGTTTCCATAATGAGAAGTGATTTTTACTCGATTGTGCTAAACATCGTTGCTTTCAGAAGTTTCCTAATTAGTTTTACATTTCCACTTCCTTTCTGGGACAATCTGTGGCCATTTCTCATTTCTTTCCGTTTTCCTACTAAAAATGATGATGTTGATCAGGGGATAGACGATAACATTATTGAAGTTTTGGCTGAACCTACCTACAACCGCAGAGAACTTATTTTTCCATATAACTTTGCAGCAAAGAATTTCAATATGCGAATTTTTGTCCTTATCGTACTGTATTACGTTATTATTATTATAACAGTACCATACGGTATTTTTGCAGAGTTAATGTAAAGGTACACTTGTAAAAATGGTAATATGTAATTTTGTAAACCAATGTAAGGCAATTACTGATATGTAACATACAAAAATTTCATAAAATTATGTAGGACATGTTTTATGTGTCTTAAAGAAGTTTCAAGAGCTTATGCTTGTATTGGCATTTGCCAAAATTTCCCATGTATTGTTCGAAAAACTATCGTTCATAAAAGCATATTACAAAAAAAAAAAAGAAAAAACTCGTTCTGTAGGCCTTCATTCTTACCACTGTACTTAGTTTAGATTGGTTCAACAATTTATTGTGTTTAACTAAAAGAATGTACAAAAAAGCGTCTCTTTTATTCAAATCAGCCTAGGTACACATTACTATGAAAGAAACATAAGCATGTTCCATATCAATCTTCTCAGGAAAGTGTGAACTTGCAAGTGGTTCTTTCCAAATAGTTCCATCGTTCACACAGCCCTTGCTACTATGAAAAGACATATATTTTCCAAGTAGTCCTAAAAGCGGGTCTACTTGGAAACAGCACATTCTGGCTCCTGGCAGGCTTCAGTCCCAGTAAAATTTTGTTACGACTACAGGAAAAAGTAACACGGACTAAGCTCTAAAGAAAAATTAATTGCAATAAATAACAAGAGGTAGTATTAAAAAAAGGGGGGGAACTTTCTAAGTTGGAGCTAAGGGGTTCCCTTGTAATTGAACAATGCAGATAAGTGCAGAACAATGTAGTCACTATGGGTAAGGACTATGGGTATAAATACATTACAGTATTAATTAAATCGTTAATTGGAAGAAAGAAAAATATATGCCAACTTAAAAATCGAATTTTTCCCTGAATTTGTTTCTGTTCTTAGGTTTATTAAATATATCCGAATCTTCTTCTGTAATTATGGCTAAGTCTCCCGAAGTTTGTCTTTTATTTTCTTGGAATGGTTACTGCACCAAAGCAACCAGATTAAGAATTCTCGTAGTCAAAGAGGCATAGAAGAACAAAAGACTACTCCTAATTAGCAGGTATAGCATTGGACAAAAAAAAAAAAAGAAGGCGATCTGATGCTATATATTGAATATAAGACTATGTGGTTCGAAGTCTTGGAGCTTCGAAATGTGCGAGGGTAAGTCAAAAATTATCCGTAATTATAGTGCTGCCAAAATGTCTTGAGCCGTGGCAAAAATGAGAACTAAAGCTCACACCCACGCGTTGTGCCAATAAGGGTTCAGGTGTTGCAAAGCGAGAGAGCTTGGAAGCCGTATACGCCAAAGGGAGTGGAATTCCTTCAACCGATAGCAGCGCTGGGAATGGAAGACTAGGTATCAAGTCAATGTGCTATATCTATAGCTATAACTTTTCTTACAAAATTCATACTGATTTCTGTCATCGTTTATGGTATAGCGTTCACTTCTGACGCGTAGAGTTCCTGGTTCATCCCAGTACACGCCAAACAGTTTTTGTAATGAACAAATACCGTGTGCGTAAATTGTCCCATTTCTTTCCACTTTCTTCATTAAATCATTCCATACATTCTCATCATTACCTTCTTTCTTAGCCTATACAGCAAAAAATGTGGGACGTAAAACTGAGAAATATCATTTTATGTAATAATATATTCATCCTTACATATTCTATGTCATTAATAAGAGTAATACTGTTGTGTTTGTATTATGTATTAAAAAGAGGGAAATCTTCTGGGGTGGTATCCCGTAGAATAATAATAAATATGTTCAGGGTGTTTTTAGCACGCAGAATCAACTGTCTTTTTTCTTTCATGTTTTCTTGGAAAATAAAAAGCCTATTTATAACAAAATGAGGAGAAAAGTATATTATATATTTTTTGGCCTAAAGAAATTTAAGATTTTATTCTACTACTAGTAGTAGTACTAGTAGCAGCAGCACTGTTGTTTCTGTGATGGCACCCTTGTGTGTGCCATATTGTGCACGTAACCGAAAAAGATATCCTTGAAATTGTAATACTGCGGGGTAGCCATAAATAGGTATCTCCTTTTTCTTGTTTTTTTTCTTTTTCTTTTTTGTTTTGTTTTATTGTTCTTATTCTCAGACAAAGAACAGCAAAAAACGAACGTAAGCAAGATAGAAAAAAGAGTGGAAGAAAGCTCAGAGTGATTTTAACGTGTGGTTGGAAAAGCAACAGTTCAAATTAAACCTGTTAGCAGCATTTAATTCATTCCGCTTGAAATGCAAGTTAAGAAGGTTATTTCTTGTCCTGCAATGTAAAATAACTACAGAAGACATAGATTTATTTTTAAAAATCTATTACGTTGATTTAAGGATGGTTTAAAGGAACAAGTTTTGCCGATAGATGTCACCACAGTCTTTGTATCTCTCTCATATATTTTTTTTACCTGTACTTTCCATGAAAATTCACGATTTCTCTTACAGATCACAAACTAGAGACCCCAAATGTTTAGAGAAGGAACATCATAACCTATCGAAGGCAACAATCCGTGCCGATTTTTTTTTATTTAGAATTGTCTTCATTCTTGAAACAGTTATATTGTTTTTCAAAAATCAAGCCATTTCAACAATGAAGAACATTCTAAATAAAAAATCGGCACGGATTCTTGCCTTCGATATGTTATGAAGTTCCTTCTCTAAAAGTTTGGAGTTTCTAGGTTGAAATTTGTAAGAGAAACCATGAATTTTCGTGAAAGGTAAACAATACATGAGAGGGATACGAAGACTGTAGTGACGTCTATCGGCAAAACTTGTCTCTTTACACCAACCTTAAAAAGTTTCAGACAGAACAATATGAGAACATTTTCCACATAGAATACTAATAATGAGAGACTGAAAGGACACACTGAGAAAAATCCGTTATTCAGACAGTGGTATATTGTACAAATATACGGAATCCATAAGTTGACTACGGAAATCTGTACGAAGCATACTTTATCCATATGCTACATAAGTACTACCCTTTTCCCGCTTAGATGTTACATCATGCCGCGTAATCAAATTTCAATGCTCTCGCGCTGGAAGTCGAACCGAGACCTCGAGCACCAAAAGCGCGTACTCTATTCACTAGACCAGCATAGAAGTCAGAAAGAATGTCTCAAGGAAATGTCGGTAGAAATTTATATTTTTTAAGGTACAATTTCGATGTGCATTTGATACATTGAGGAAAACTTTCAGGATACTTGATTCTATAATTAAGCGACCACAAAGGACATATTCAGAGATTACTTAGGGTGTGATAATGCTAAAAAAAAAAAATGCATGAGTTTATTCTAGCATTATATGGGGGTATACAAAAGAAACCGGAATATCATTGTGCTGGGCGGAACTTGTGTAGTACGCATTTATGTTGCTAGGCGTGTATAGCCCAACTCATTGCCAATTCAGTGCCGCCTGTGTTGTCGACCTGGCTTGTTGTGTTCATCTGCAGTGAATATTTTGTCTAGCGCTGTTATGTTTCTGTTTCCTTTTTTCTGATGGCAAGTTTAAGTGACCAGGTCAGACCGTCAATCAAACCTTTTATTTGGAAGTGTTAAGAAGATTGGGCAACAGTGTTCGTCAAAAAAGACCCGATTTATGGCAGACAAGAGACTGGCTCTTCCACCACGACAATGCACCCGCACACACAACCATTTCTGTTCGCCAGTTTTTGGCTAAGAATAACATAGTTCCACTGCCCCACGCACCTTACTCGTCTGACCTGGCTCCATGCGACTTTATCTTATTTCCACGCATGAAAACAGGCATGAAATGACACCGATATGACAACATATGAAGAGACCCCCCCCAAAAAAAAACGAGGAAGGAGCTGTCAGCCATTTCTCAAGATGACTACAAATAATGTTTCGAACAGTGGAAGCACCGGTGGGACAAATGTATTAGTTATAATGGAGAGTATTTTGAAGGGAATAAGGTTGTTTTGTAAAAGGTTTGAAAATATATTCTCCGTAAATTTGGGGGGGAGGGGCATTCAGATGCAAAAACTATGTATGAGGATTTTAAAACAAATTGCATTCAAATTATGCCAAATATTATAAATTTACAAATACAGTAAGGGGACCAAGATGAGCTTTGTAGGGGCCCGAGCCCCTCTGCCCCCGGGATCGGCGCCCTTGGGTGTTATAATTTGAATGCAAATAGTACTGCAAGAAGCAGAATTCAAAAATACGATTTTGTTCAAGAGTTATCGTGTGAACTAACGTACTGACCGACTAACATTACAATATTATAGCACGATCTTAATAAACGCAAGCTTAAATTACGATGTTTGAGTTGGATACCTTAGTTGTATACAAATTTATCAACTTGTGAACTCCTGAAGATAAGATTGACTATTTGTCTTTATCTTATTTATCAGCATTAAGGCTTCAAAGGACGAAACCGATGGCTTAAAATGGGATCTTCTTAATTATGTTCGATGCTGTCCCACCGGGAAATGAACCCAGAATATTGTGCATCAAAAGTGCGCACGTTGTCCAGTAGACCAGCGATGAGGAAGGACTACTACAGAACATTATGCCCAAATTAACCACTGCTTTACTGTATTATTAAAGAAATACACATATAATATCCCAGGTGTCATATAAACATTCAATTGTATTTCTAGCTATAATAAAACAATGCCTTCCTCTCATTTTGAAAACTGTTTCTACTCCATATTTGACACTCTTTCATTGTTTTCACCTTCATGCATTGTGTGACGGGGACTAATTAGTTGTTTAAATAAGATAATGTCACACTCAAGCATACATGCGTATCCGCACACACACACACACACATACCTATGTATATGATAAGGGTAAGAAAAAAGTAAGGACGGTTATTATCGGGAAAACGCAAATAAAAAGCTTAAAACAGAATGAACGGAAGTGTAAAATTACACGTTTCTCTAGCATACCAATTAAGATGGTTCGATTACAACAAGTTTTCCTTTTGCGGCTGGGAGGAAGAGGGAGACGGGGTGTCCCCCTAGTTGTTACATCTTGGATTATTATTATTTTCGAAAGGAAGTTGCGACGAATTTGACTGTTTTGACGAAAAGTCTTTTTATTTATCCCCCCCCCCCCAAACACACACAAAGAATGTCAGTTGAGATGCGAGCTGAGAAATTGAAGTTAGTTTACATCCAAACTCCCTGTCTGTCATTTTAAAGAAAGGAGTTTGTACACAATTCCTAACAATCAAGGGTTGCTGGTTCTTGAGCAAGATGCTCTTTCATGAAGTCTTTTAGATGGCTTTTCGGGACGGGGAGGAGGGGAGATTCGTGTAAAGGGAAGAAGTGAGAAGAATTTTATTCTTCTTATTGTTTTTTTTTTTTTTTTTTAGTGCATGGAGTGGAAGCAGCAGGAGGGGGAGAAATAATAACTTCAGCGAACGGAAACCAGCAATTGTTTAACAGTGAAGATCCTTTGCCACCCGTTCTAAGTGACCCTGCTCAATGCTCACTTTACGCCACTTATGTTTCTTTTTTACGGTCTTAACATAGCGAGACGATTTTTCCTCTTCATACATGGATATTCCTTTAAAATATGTTCTTCTAACTCCCCCCCTCTTTTAAAACTTTCTTCCGCAGTAGAAAATAGACAATTAAAAAATTACAATTATGTTCGTTTGTTTTGTATTCAATCTGAATTTGTTTCCGTTTTCCATGACACGGCTCTAGCTTGACTCCTGTTACTCTATAAATAGGACACAATTTAATCATCATAATGAATTTATTGGATCAAAAGATCCAATATATTTCAGTCAATTTTTTTTTTTTTTGTAGACCTTATATCTCGAGAACTACATATAGTGTAGCCGAATCCAAACTATCACTTAACTCAGTATGATGTGCTTATTCCGTAAAAAATATGAAAACTCGATTTAGGGGCCGTTAAAAAATTTGTGGCCTCTGATCCAAAAATGCATGAAAAGATACAATGTATTTCAATAAAAAATTTCGTGGGCCCTGACCCAAGATCCAATATATTTCAATCAAAAATTTTCTTGTAAGGTAGCCAGACCCAAACTATCACTTAACTCAGTATGATGTGCTTATTCCGTACTTGATTTAAGGGCCGTTCAAAAATTTTGTGGCCCCTGATCCAAATCTAAATTATTGACCAAGACCGCATTTTTTTTTAATTATTCCTAAAATTCTTGTTACATATATCCAACCAGAAGCATCCTTATAAAATCCCTATCCTTGCTTTTTATTTCCTGTTTACATTTTAGATATCTTGCTAATAATATATATACAATCTGGGTACTTAAAATAGTCATTTGTTCTACCTTCTTTGTTCAAACTTCTATAGTTGAACCCAGGTTTCATTCTTCATAATAATTGCTGTCGTTTTATATTATTTTAAAATTAAAACCCAATAAATAAATTATTACATTAATAATAATAATAATAATAATAATAATAATAATAATAATAATAATAATAATAATAATAATAATAATAATAATAATAATAATAAAGTTTGGTTTTGTTAGTACTGTTGACTACACGAAAATTTTTGACGTTGACATTCCCAAATTTTAATTATATGGAGGAAACTTCAAGAATAGATTAAATAAATTCTACTTCGTTAAGTACCTCACAAAGAGAACTTGAAGAGGTTGATAATTTCAATTTATCTGGAAAGTATTTTGACGAGAGACTTCTACTGGTTCGGAGATCAGGTCAAGAATTGAAATAGCCAAAGAAGCATCCATAAAGGAAAGATCACTCTTAACCAGAGGGTTTATTATTGAACTAAGGAAGAAATTGGTCAAATGCTATATATAGGTTGTTTCAAAACAACACCGACAACGTTTGGGAGGTGATTCTTGACACCAAGATAAGGCAAAAACTATAAACCAATAAACTATAGACAAAAACTATAGACTTGGGTGAACAACTGCTTCCTTTCGGAGATATAGGCTGCCGAAATCATGAAAAATTGAATTTTAAGGGTCCATAGTTCCAAAACTATGGGACCTAACGTAGTCGGATCAAGACTTCACTTAGGAACTAGTATGCGCCCTATCCAAATATCAATGTTTCAGAATCCTGTGGTACTTCCGCAACATTTTTATAGATGGAGTTGGTAAGTACTTCAAATTATATGCCCGTAGCCAAACTCGCTCTATAAAAACTGTTGTGTGAGTATCTTACGAGTCTAAAACAAAGATATTTGGATAGGGCACATATTAGTTCCTAAGTGAAGTCTTCGGTAGGTCCCATAGTTTTGGAGCTATGGACCTTTAAAGTTCAATTTTTCATGATTTCGGCAGCCTATAACTCCGAAAGGAAGCAGTTGTGCACCCAAGTTGGTCTATACTTTTTGTCTTATTTTGGTGTCAAGAATCACCTCCCAAACGTTGTCGGTGTTGTTTTGAAACACCATATATATATATATATATATATATATATATATATATATATATATATATATATATATAGAGAGAGAGAGAGAGAGAGAGAGAGAGAGAGAGAGAGCTTTGGACTGTATGATTCAGAAACTTGGACATTACGGAAATGAGAGATGAATATTTCGAGAACTTCGAAATATAGTGTTGGAGGCAGATGAAGAAGATAAAATGGACAAAGAGAGTAACAAAAGAAGATGTCTTAAAACGATAGAAGGGAAGAGGATGCTCTTAGCCAGCATTCTTCGTAAGGAGGCCAAGTGGATTGGATACATCTTGCGAAGAAATTGTCTTCATAGTGCCATAGAAAAAAAGATGGAAGGAAAGCGATGAGTAGGGAGAAAAACACAACTGTTTGATGATTTGAAAATTGATTATTGATTATATACAGGGTGGCCCAAAAGTAGGTATACAGCCCGGTACTGATCAATTCACCGCTTTTTTTATATAATTTCTTATTGTTATCCATCAGATAGACTTAGTTTCTTTATTAGTTGTTCTTAAAGCCTTTTTAGTTATATCTTCAGCTCAGAACAACCGTGACAAATATACCCATAAGCTAGAATGTTATATTTGATAAATGCAGGGGTGTATCCTATTTTTGGGCCACCCTGTATACTTACTAATCGACGCCTGACGGGTACTGTGTCTTGCATACACAAAAACAACAAGTGTAGTGAGTAATCAACACCCGAAACATGTGTTCATGCTAGAATTATACAAAGTTTCAAATGGCGTTAATACCCGACTGGCATTATTTACCAAAAACAAATTAATTTTGGGTCACTTTCAAAACCTAAGACAAGATAAATTTTGGTACATTATTTGGACCTTGATGCAAAAGTACTACTATCATTTTCGGAACATATTGCAAAAATCACGGAACAAGCTAACTTTCGAAACATACTACAAAAATAATAGAACGATTCAATTTTTTGAAGCATATTGTACGAAATAAAGTAAATTTTGGAACTTATTGCAAAAATAAGGAAATAAAATAAATGTTGGAAGTATTACAAAAACAACAAAACAGACTCATTATTGGAACTATTGCAAAAGTATCAAAACGAACTGAATTTTGGAAAGTGTTTTAAAAATCAAGAAAGCACACTGAACTTGTGAAACATGTTGCAAAAATAATAACAATCTAAGTGTTGCAACATGTTGTAAAAATAACAACAGGTACTACTTATTTAACTCTTGTAAAAATACCACAAGGACTTAATATTTGAAAAAAATTGGAAAAGTAATAATAAAAAATACTGGAACTTGCTAGAAAATTAATAAAACACGCGCACTCCTATTTTTGTAATTTATTTTAATATTCTTGCGCCTTTAAAATATTAACGTGTGCTACAAATTTTAAAGTTAATTGACTTAGTATCTTAAAAACTTTTTATAGTTGGGGACAGAGCGTAGCTCATCCGAAATTTGTAACACCGTGTATTTAGACAACTCAAGGATGGATTTAATTAATCTTCTTAGGATAAGAAATGAAATAATCAATTTCTTTTGGATATTTTCGACATCACACCACAAGATATCAAGATTCAAAATAGTTTTAACTATAAAATTCTACTAAATCGTAATGGCACAGAAACTTAACCATTATGACTATCCAACATCGTAAATAGATATAATACTCATAGGATTTAATACTCAGCTTTGATAATCTCCAATCGATGTCTTTTCACTATGCGATCTTAATTCCAACTCCCTAGTCCACTCTCCATACTCAACCAGCACAACTCCTTTCCGGGATTCAGATGCTTCCTGGTTGTAGCGTAGAGCTTAGCTTAGGTCTCCTTATGAAATGCCTTACTTTGTTATTTCCGTATAGGAAAACTTCCAATAACTGTGGTGTGATGCCAACGTTATCTGTTTTTATTTTCCTAACCAAATAGTCTGAACATCGCTTTCTTGTTTTACAATAAACAAAACAAATTTACAAAATATATGTTAGGATTTTGGGTACTTTACAATATGATTGAAGCAATCATATGGAGACTGTCAGTCCTATACAACAATATGATTTTTAGAATTTAGGACCAGGAGAAAATATTGAATATTAACGTAAAGAAGTGAATTATATGAATTCTGATCAGGATAAAGTATAGTCGTTAACATTTGTTTCTGCTGCGATAAATTTTATGACTTGTCAAACCACAGAGTAATTACTAAATTATAAACTAAAATCTTTAGATTTGTGAATGAAATTTAAAAATTATTCAAGAAAAACGCTGAAGATTCAGAAAAGCTCAGCATAAAATCCATTCCTCAAAATCCACCAAAAAGCTATTGGATAAGTAACAGTATCTCGTGTACACCACCTGAAGAAGTTTGGTTTGTATGGCGTGATATCTTCTCATTTTATATTGAAACCGGAAGTAGTAGTAGATTTGTACCACTTCCGGTGTTAGTAGAGGGACTAGAGCAGAAATAAAATGGATTATTGACATTGATTAATCAATTGCAGGGAAGCGATTTTCGCTATCTATTAACGGTTTTGCTCTATAGAGATTAGAATTAAAACCAGTATTTTACTAGTTCCGGTTTGAATACTATCTCCATCAATGAGCTCGATTCCCAACATCCCGATCAAACTTGATGGCAATTCATTAAGTAGTTCTTTCGAGTTTTTGTCTCTCGGACGGACGGACACACGGACAGACAGAATAAATATATAGTATAAAGAAGTTTTGGTAAAATAAACTACTTAAAAGTTAGAAATTACTCATACATTCCAGATAGAAATTACTTATATATTCAAGATAGAAATTACTTATATATTCGAAATAGAAATTACTCATAAATTCAAGGTAGAAATTACTCATACATTCGGGAAGAAATTACTCATATATTCAGGGGCTACTCAGTGGTAGGGCGTTCACTTCTGGTGAATGGGGTTCCTGGTTCAATCCCAGCTCGCGCCAAGTGAACTTTGTGGTGCACAAACCCTGTGTGCGTGAATTTGCTCATGGTTCTCCCATTTGCTACCACTTTCTTCATTCTACCATTTCATCCATTTCTCATCATCACCGTCTCCTTTAGCGTAGCCGGCATAACCGCGCTACATAAAACTCAAAGATTTCATTTTTTACTCATATATTCGAAATAGAAATTACTCATAAATTCAAGGTAGAAATTACTCATATATTCGAGGTAGAAATTACTCATACATTCGAGGTTCAGTTTTTTTTCTTGTAAGCATTACTATAACAAGAGTTAAAAAGTAGCCGTTCTTTCTAATAACCATTTCTAGATGTCAGTGAAACGTATTTCTAAAGTTAATAAATAATACGGTAAAAGAAATCCTAATTTGTTGCCATTCTAATGACATAAGCAACTTATTATTTACAGGTTTCAAAATTTGAAAGTTTAGGACATAGTTTAAGAGTTGTAGAAATGAGTCCAACATCTATAACAACAGTCGATAAAAATGAATAACAATATTAAACTTAAGTTTGTAGAATCAGTTAAGATGTCAGACCATCTATTTCCGAACTTAACTACGGCTTTTGTTAGATATTGGTATTAATTCTTCTAGAAAAATATACCCCATTTTCTAGCAAAGATTTGTTATTCACAAGAAATGAATTGCCAATAAACATGACTTTTGAAGAATGTTTTTGTTGATTCCTTCTTCAATAAAAACCTGATTGATGATTGATGATTGTTAATTCGATATCTCACATCTTAAACCGCTCTTTATAACCTTTAGGAAAAATTCTTATTATAGACGTTTATTCAGCATTGCACGTCTAATGCATAAGAAATAAAATGGAGGGTACCTAACTGTCGTAAGCTCCGAGTGTGTATAAAATGGAAGATAATTCCTCGATTTTTTCAGTATTCTTTGTACTTATACTAACAGTTCATAGTTATAATAATAACAAAAGAGTTTCGTTTAATAGTGTGAAATTACGGTAGGCTTCCAAACCATGCAAATTCATGAGGATGATTAGGAAAAAGATTGCAAAATAGTACAAGATGACTTTTGTGTTATTTACTGTAACTTGACGAAAGTTTATTTGTAGATTAATAACGTTTGTCTTGCAAGTTTGAGGCCTTCGGATTCTGACCATCTCGTATAGCCGGGAAAGAGGTATTTAAAATGGTAGTCAAGAGTAGAAGTGAAGTCAGTGTTGCGGTTTCTGTAGACCAAAAACACTACATCTGCTAACATTCTTAGGCTGATTGTGTACGTGTACAGGAAGGGCTCAATTTCAAGAAAACATATATCAAAGTGGTGTTGTGTCTTCAATAAAGGACAGCTCAATATTTTTACTGACAACCTTGGACACAGCGGTAGACCCAGTGCCTCAACCACTAACGTGGACTGTGATAGTCCGGACAGAAGAATAACATTCCCCTCAATATCAGCTAAGCTGTAACTTCCATATGATTTTGTGCAGTTCATTGTGGTTAGTGTCCTTAAGACCACATTGCCACGTTACATGAATCTTGTAGCTGTCATAAAAAAAAAAAAACTTGCAACCCGATCTTTCTGTTTACTGTTTACATGTTACAACTTCCTGAAAGCAACAAAAGTATCTCCACACATGCAGCACTGCACTCTATTGGACAAATAATGAACCTCCTCATTAAGAACGTGTATTTTGGCGCACTTGCCCTCCCTGTCCAAAAGAATCCGTTGCTTCGAAAGCGGCGAAACTGGTTTTTCCTTTATGTCAGCGGGAGGGCGATAGCAGGTAGCAAGCAAGACGTCCCAGAAAGTTGTACATGGTTCAACTCCTTGCAAGATGGAAAAAATGTTGTAAGTCCCTTTCAAGACTATGTTTACATGATAAAATATGGTAGGGTTTCAAGATTTGTTTAATGACAGCTACAAGATTCATGTAACGTGGCAATGTGGTCTATGTACAGTAAAGTGTGTGCGAAATGGATGCTAAATGTTCTGTTGAGACGTTAAATTGATTGCAAAAAAAAAAAAAAAAAAAAGCACTTTTTCTATCTGTTACCGTTTCTGATATATGGGATCAACATTAAAACCGGAAGTGATCGATTTCTTCTATTTTCGGTTTGAGTATAAGATTAAGAGAAAAGGTGTAGTATTTATTCTTAGAACGCTTTTAGAAATCTATTTTAAACAAAAAAATGCTTCTCTCTATGACTTATCCTTTTTGATATATGAAGATCTATACTAAAGCTGTAATTTGTAGTGGATTTCAAACATTTTTAGTTTTAGTTGAAAGTTAAGGGTAAAGATGAAATTTATTTGTGTGACGCTTAATCGATTCCTCAAAAGGATACTCACTATTTATACCATTGTCTGCATTACTATTTTTGCTCCATAATGATCAATGTAAAAAGCGAAAATGGTTGGTTACTATCACTACTACTTTGAATTTTACCTCCACCAAAGATCCTTATTCCTAACTTTTGGCCCTATACATTCTAGCCAAAATTAATGGTCACCCATCAAGTAATTCTTGAGAATTTTTGTCTCCCGAAGGGACGAACTAGCAACATATCAGATTTTGCCAGGTTGGGCAAAATTGTCCACGAACATAAGTGTTGCACCTTTTGTATTAGTATACAGTGGAGTGTCATTAATTCGAACTTGGATAATTCGAAATTTTGGATAATTCGAACAGAAGTCCATTCCCCTTGAAAACTGTATTGAAAACAAGAGTAAAAAATCGTGAATAAATCGACTTTTGAATCTATGTTTTCGATAATTCGAAGTAAATACAGTTGAAAAATTTTAATGTTGGACAGGCGTAAACAGAGAAATACAGTTTTAACGTGTTTTCAGTTATCCAGATGCAGCCATAGGGAAGAGTAATACAAAAGATAAATAGAAAATCTATGTAATGATAAAGATGAAGGTGAGTTGAGGAAGAAGCAAAGATAGAGAACGTGTGCCAATCTCATCTTGTTTCAGAATTGGTTGAAAATTTAAGATGAATTATTGATAAAGTCAACCAAATGTTATTAATATCGTATTCCACGAGATACATGAAATTCGAAATTTATTGACCGTACCAAAAGAATCAAATTTAAGCAAATGAGGTTTACGACTTCTTAAAAGTGAGAACAGAATATTCAAATTGTTACTAGTGTTTAATTGTTTGGGTTATTCAATGTATGTTGTAGTGTTATACGTAAATATATTTTCCATTGTACACGTAGCTTGAATTATGTGGAGTCAATGTCGTTTGTTAGTTTGCGGTATTCGATCACGCAAATAATAACCTGCTTTAAAGGTAATGTCTACACCATATAAATATGTTTTTGATGCACAGTACTTTCGTTTGTTTGTTGTTATATATGTGAAAATGAATGTTGTTGGATAATTCGAATTTTGGATAATTCGAAGTTTTTTCGTGTCCCCATGGATTTCGAATTAAAAAGAGTCCACTGTATTAATACTGTATACAATTTATTTTAGAAATATGTGTTTCTCGAATGCAATGGGTAAATTGACCCTGCTCTCCTCAAATGACGCCACTGCCACATACACAGACATAAACAGGGTAAATACATAAAGTAATTCTGAACGCCGACAAAACAAACTCTTAAAAAATATTTTTTGCTATCATTTGCAGTTTCTGATGTCAATAAACAGCCAGTCAGACAAAATAGTTCTATATGATTTCCCACGTTTAGTTTTGGAGTTCTATAAACTACGCTTTTCTTTTAACAAGTTATAAAATACGTAATAAAAAATCACAAAAGGGTGCAGTGTTACATTTGAGGAAAAGTGTAGTTTTTAGAGATCAGGGCGTCATTTGGAGAGAGTAGGAGCAATAGTCCCACTACATTTAAGAAACATGTCCTTTAAAAAAAAAAAAAAAGAAAAAAAAGAAAAGAAAAAAAAGAAAAAACTATGCTAATAAGAAAACGTGAACTTCGTATGTCGTTGGACACTCTTCCCCTCCCCCTAGCAAAATCTGAAATGATACCAGTATTTAGAGAGTCTCTCTTTAAATTTTCTGAAGTATTTTCTGCAACAGGTTCTCCGGAAAGAAGTAATCGAGATAATAATTCTTCGGAATAATGGAACAGTAGCTTCAAACCAAGTTATTCCAGCTAATTTGTGGTATCTATGCTATCGCACACAACATCTAAGTAGATAAAAAGATGATATTTTGTAGATTGAGATACATGCAATTCAAATTTATCCATGTTAGCCAAGATTGATTATATTGGAAGGTGATTAATATATAGGAAATAAATTTGGAAACAAAATCATTGTAATACAAGAATTTATAATGCTGTACCTATCTACAGGGAGTGAACAAAAATATGGAGCACCCGACAACAACCCCTACCTGAGACTAATATGGTTTAGGATGAATTTCGACAGGCAGAATGCTTGCAGTCTTCTTGGCATGGAAAAATACAAGTCATGTATAGTTTTCAGGGGAATCTTGTACCATTCGTGTTTCAAAACTTGCCCAAGTTCCTTTAGCGACGATGATGGTGGATAGCGTGCTGGAACATTCCTTTCCAACATTGACTACAAGGGCTCAATAATATTGAGATCAGATGATTGAGGAGGCCATTACACGTATGCAACTTCCTGTTAATGCTCAGAAAATTAGTCCTTCACAAACAGGGGCGTTATTACCTTGAAAAACAGCATCACTATCAGGAAACAAACTTTAGGATGAACCTTTACTTGTTAGAAGGGCTATGTACCTTTATCGTAAAAATAAAATACTATAACAAGAAACACAAATAATAAACCAAAACAACTTTAAGAAAAAAAGATCATCAACTGCAATTAAGAATCATCTACTGCGGGAGATCATCAACTGCAATTAAGAACCATCTACTGCGGGCCATATCTATCATTCGTCTAAAACTTATTATGTGATTATAAGCGCCTCTTAAGAATTTTAGTCCAGTATTTTGGAAAAAATGGACCCTTCCATTGTGTACGGTATGTAGTGAAGACATCTTTTGCAATATAACAATGTTAAGCGTAACTATGATTGTGTAATGTACGAAACGTCTATGATACATTTGTGATTTGTTAGTATTCTGCTCCTGCTATTATAAGGAGAAAAGATGTTTTGAATGCGTTAAAGAAAAAAAGTTAGCCATAACTTTATAAATCTTAACCTAGAGTGGACTCCCTATTCCGAGTTTTATATAAAGCTCGAGTCCATTAGTGAACTCGGTCGTGATAATCGCGATAACTATCTATTACGTAAAACAGAATTCGAAAATTCGCTTTCTTTCAAGAGTTATCGTGTTTTGTAGAGGACGAATATTACAATCTTATAGGCCCCACTACCGTGGTCCATTGGGCTCGATCTGTTCATAAACTTGCAGATGGTAGAGACAAAACGCAATTACCAACATATTGTTCTCTGCATTTTTGAATAAGTTGCTTCCAATTAATAAGCCTGCCTTCCTTGTTACGTTTCCTTCTGACTCATTGACTCTTGTTTATTGGTCTGAAACAGAGTACTTGTACATGATATTCTGGAAGAGTTTCTAAGAAATAAAAGGAATCACTTCCACTTTCAAATGTTCTACTTTAGATAGTCAACACATAGAAGCACAAGTAAATGTACCACAACAGGATAAAGTTCTTGTACTATCATGCAGCCAAGTTCCGAGATACATGGATGGTCAACTTACTGACAAGTAAACCTTACGTTTGGGTGAATCGAGTTGCTGACTGAGACACATATGAGAAAGTAGTACTAAATGTGGTCAGTATTTCAGTGAAGTTGTAGGTGCGAAGCTCCAGGGGTTTAGAAGATACAGCTACCAGAACATCACATGGAAGTATAGAATAGTCTTCATACAGTTGGAGGTAAAAGCTCTGTAAGACCTCTTGTAACAACAAAAGGTGAATAACAAATATATGGGTACATATTAGGACTAGGGGGAAGACATATAGTAAGGGTATACCTGACGGCGGCCATCTTGAAATCCGCCATTTTGAATTAAGGTTAAGTTTTTAAAATAGGAATAGGGTCATGTGATACATGATTTAGGGCGCAAATTTAATCACAAGAACAATGGTGATGTTAATTTTTATTTACGCGCAATTGGTAAAAAGTTACAGGGAAATTAAATATTGTTGCAGCATATGTATTAGTCCTTTACCCCACCTTGTAAATTTTTTGTTAATGATAATAATTAAATAAAAATCAGGTGGATAAATATTAGGTCTATGGAAGAGTTGCCTTGAGGCGGCCATGTTCAAATCCGCCATTTTGAATCAGACAAAAGTTTTAAACAAAACGCATACAAGTGACACCTTATTAGTAGCAAATTTTACCATAAATCCAACGGTATAACTATTTTTGCTTTATCATTAACCAGCACAAAATTAAATGGGAATAGATAATGCAATAGATGACTTCGGGCTAGAAGTTAATCAAAAATACAATTGTGGCGTTACAATGTTAGTTTTCTGATGCTGTACTTGCACGCCATTTCGTTGTTTTTCTTGTATCCTGTTCACATCTATTTCTCGCTCGCTATTTAAAACTTTTGTCTGATTCAAAATGGCGGATTTGAACAGGGCCGCCATCAAGGCAACTCTTACCATAGACCTAATATTTATCCACCTGCTTTTTATTTAATTATTATCATTAACAAAAAATTTACAAGGTGGGGTAAAGGACTAATACATATGCTGCAACAATATTTAATTTCCCTGTAACTTTTTACCAATTGCGCGTAAATCAAAATTAACGTCACCATTGTTCTTCTGATTAAATTTGCGTCTTAAATCATGTATCACATGACCCTATTCTTATTTTAAAAACTTAACCTTAATTCAAAATGGCGGATTTCAAAATGGCCGCCGTCAGGTATACCCTTACTATATGGCTTCCCTCTAGTCCTAATATGTAACCATATATTTGTTATTCACCTTTGGTCGTTGCAAGAGGTCTTACAGGGCTTTTACCTCCAACCGTATGAAGACTATTCTGTGCTTCCATGTGATGTTCTGGTAGCTGTATCTCCTAAACCCCTGGAGCTTCGCACCTACAACTTCACTGAAATACTGACCACATTTAGTACTACTTTCTCATATGTGTCTCAGTCAGCAACTCGATTCACCCAAACGTAAGGTTCACTTGTGAGTAATAGGTATTGCATATACATGGCGAGCATAAATGATTTATTCATTTTGAAAAGATTATATTTTCAGAAGTATTACAGGCACACACATAAAGATATATGTGTAAAGAACCATAAACTCACCAAGTTTATACACACTCTATAAGTGTTCAATATGTGCCCCTTTGGTAACACGACACACGTCCAGATAATACTCGGCCTCATTCCATACATTTTGTAGCATAGTCCTGTCAATTGTCTGCACCGTAGCATTGGTGTATTCTTTGAGCTCGAGTAAGGATTGAGGTAGTAGGAGTACGTAAACAAGGTCCTTAACGTACCCCCACAGGAAGAAGTCGCAGGGCGTTAAATTAGGAGATCTGGGAGACCAGGGAACTAAACTAGATTATTCTCACCAATACGCCCAACCCAGCGATGCGGAAGCTCATTGTCTAGCTAGTCAGCAACTGGGGTGTGCCAATGAGAGGGTGCCCCGACTTGTTAGCTTGTTGGACTTGTTTACGTACCCCAACTATCGCAATCCTTAGCCTAGCTCAAAGAACGCATCAGTGCTGCAGTCCAGACAATTGACAGGTCTATGCTACAAAACGTATGGAATGAGCTGGGGTATCGTCTGGACGTGTGTCATGTCACCAAAGGGACACTGAACATTTGTAGAGGGTGTATAAAGTTGGTAAATTTTGGATCTTTTTAAAAAACTTTCATGTGTGTGCGTGTAATACTTTTGAAAATATAGCCTTTTCAAACGGAATTAATTATTTATACTAGCCTTGTGTTATACGAAAATAAAATTTTATAAAAACGAGACTGAGTTAGGCAATTGATAAATTTAAAAAGTGTCTAAGATAATATATTTTCCTGGGATAAATTGCTTTAGATGTAAATTCAATTAGTGACGAACGATTAGGGAAGATGAGACTAATAATTAAACTCGGCATTCTATCTTTTATACTTCTCTTTGAATCTAACTCTCTTAGAGGCTAAATGTGTGGTGCGGAACAGCATACGCTGTGAGGACGATCTTGCTTGATTATTGAAGTTCGGCGTCCCTTTCCAGCACCGACAATGTCTTATATGCTGACCTACAGTTTGAAGTGGAATTCGAACCATTGTAATTCATTCAATGCTCTTCCACCAAGAATCGAACCAGAGATCACTGAAGTGAAGGTGTGAGCGCTACCCACTAGAGCAGGTGGTGGAGCGTGAGATTAATATTGCATGATGATCTGTGCATCCACCAAATACACTGGATTTTAACCCCGCTCATGATTCGGATCCCATGTTATTAGTAGGTTCCATCGTTCATAACCTCCGTACTGTATGAGAAGGAAAAACCCCAAAAACTCAAAACTATCTTTTACAGTAACAATATTTAAAAAAAAATGTGGGAAACACTAGTTTCAGATCTATAAATAAAGTTCTCTCACAGAAAGACAGTTTTGAAACATGTTGACATAATCTCCCTGAAAATAGGCAACCAAATATACATTATGGTATGGAGGGTTGCATGAGCGTCGGCAAAGGAATGAAGAATAATGGGGCCAGCAGCACTCTCAGAGCTTACATGAATGATACGCCTCTGAAAATTGCATATATTAAAAATGTTTCCACTCGAAATTCAGTCAATGTATTAACACATAAACGTATTTTGAAATACTTCAAGTAGTTCATTTGGATGTATTATTATTTGTTCTTCAATTACATGAGAAATTCATTAGTTTGAAACATTAAGACTGAAAAAAATATACTATTACGCTTTCTCAGACTAATAATTTACATAAAGAAAATTATGTATTTTTTCTTTGAGATGAGCTAATCCTTTTTATTTGATATGACTTGTTTTGTTCTTCAAATCTACATAGTTTTCTACTTTGTGAAAATTAAATCTTTACATATATAATTTTAATAGGATTACGCAACTGATACTCAAAAGATCGAACCAGGGACCTCACGCACAAGATGTAAGCGTTCTACTATTGAGCCACCGTGCAGTCCATATAATAAACTAATCAATTACCCGCTTCGCTGGGTTAAATAAATTAAAAATAGTAACACGTTCTGTTAGCCAGTCACTTTTTACTATTATCGTACTAAAGAGCTCTTTGATATCGGTCATTTTCGATGATTTTTATATATCTCCATGTTGCAGGACACGGCATTGGAAGTGTCATTAATCATCTCACTGTCCCCGAAAACTATGAATTCAAGACGGATTTTGGTCATTTCGATCATTTTTGTATATTTCCCTTCTCCCCCTCCCCTAAGTTGTGGGGATGAATTTGGATTTAAACGGCATCAGAAGTGTCACTGTTCATCTCAGCCACCTGGAAATCTATACTAATTCGACACTAATATCGGTCATTTTCGACCATTTTAAATGTATCTCCCTCTCCCTTAACTTACAAAGTGATATGACAAAAAACATCTCAGATTCGAACTTAATCTAGATTGAAAATTTGATCGAGATCGGTCCAGTGATTCAAGAGTTACTAAGTTTTATTTATTTTAAAATATCTCCCCATCCTATCCCCTTTCCTAATTTCTATCGTCAAAGTGAAATGATAAAAAAACATCTCAGGCCCAAACCTCATCTATGTTGAAAATTTGATCTAGATTGATCGTTTGGTTCAAGAGTTATTAAATTTTATTTAATTTTAACTAATCCCTCTCCCTCCCCCTAAGATCTATCGTCAAAGTGAATAGATAAATATCACCCCAGGCCCAAATCTCATTTATGTTGAAAATTTGATTGAGTTCGGCTGAGTAGTTTAAGAGTTTAGTTTATTTATTTTTATATATAAATCTTCTCTCTCCTCCCCCTCCCATACGTTCTACCGTCAAAGTGATAATATTAAAAGAAAAAAACTTTCCAGGCCCGAATCTCATCCTCGTATGTTTGAAATTTGATTGAAATTGGTCGTGTGGTTCAAGAGTTATTAAGTTACAAGCGTAGTCACTTTTATTTTTATTTATATTGAATTTTATATATCTCTCCCTCTTCCCCTATCCCTATGTTGTTCCATCAAAGTGAAATAATAAAATCCATCCCAGTTCCGAATCTCGTCTACGTCAAAGTTTGATCGAAATCGGTCGGGCGATTCAAAAGATTAAGTCACAAACATAGTCACTTTCAATTTTATACTTATAGATTAAGTCAAACCTTATATTAGTTTATCTCGATTTCAATTAGAGAAATGTTAAGTGATAGGAATACTTTGAGTCAAGTATCAAAATGTGTTCTACTCAGTTTACAATATTTGCTTGGAGCAGAGATTCTTAAATTTTCATGATTAATCAATCAATTAGTCTACACAAAGCTTTGGCTGGCCACGTGGCTTCATATCGAACTGAGTTTTTACCTGATTAGGGCATGAATCACCTACAAGTATAACTTTTAAAAAAATATAGGCCTAACTAATTTTGTTTTCTGAGTGGCCCCACCGCAGATCTTACAATAGGTTCAGTTAAAGCTATGGTTGCCAACCGTCCAGTACTGTACCGAACAGTTCGATTTTTTACCTTGTCCGGTGCAGGTCCGCAACCAGCCACAGAGGTTTGGGGGGGCCATGAATATGTTAGGGGGTCCAAGTCATTAAAAATTCTCTTACAAATAGCTAAATTGTATTTTTTATATTAATAATAGCATTTCGTGTTAAGGTCTGGAGGGGCCACGAAAAGTTTAGAAGGGTCCAGGCCCCCTAGCCCCCCTCTCGTTGCGGGCATGATCCGGTGTCAAGTACGATCTCGAATCCAAAAGTTAAATATCCGGTAATTTTTCCTCTTACTAGTCCCATTCTCTGTCCTATTCAGATTACAGTCCGCGGAAAGTAGATTTAGTTGAATCTAAATTCTAAAATGACAATGTTCCGTAGCAGTGATGTTGCAAGGTTGCAGTGATGCAAATTTGACCTATTTTTCACTAAATCTAGGATATTTGGAGAGACATTTAGCCTTACAAATATACACAATGCTTATAGCCTTAATATTTTATGAAACTCTTGCCATTTTTGGGGGGCGCGGTGGCTCAGTGGTAGAGCGTTCACATCTGGTGCTTGGGGTCCCGGGTTCGATCCCAGCCCCCGCCAAGTGAACTTTGTGGTGGACAAACACCGTGCTCATGGGTTTTCTCTTGGTTCTCCCGTTTCCCCCCACTTTCTTCATTCCACCATTCCACTCATCTCTCATCATCACTGTCTCCTTTAGCCTAACCGGCATATGCGTGGGACGTAAAACTTAATGATTTCATTTCATTTTTCATTTTCTTGCCATTTTTGGTCTTTTATAGAGTTGAAGATAAAAAAATTCACCGAACCTATGAAAACTACGAAAAGTTAACAAAAGTACATTTCCAAGAGCGCAGCTAACACTGCTTCATCTTCAGCTACATCTTGCAATTAAGGTTGGTTTAAAGGGACAAGTTTTGCCAATCTTCGTATCTCTCCCATATATTTTTTTACTTTTCACGAAAATTCACGATTTCTCTTACAAATTTCAACATAGAGACTTCAAATTTTTAGAAAAGGAACTTCATAATCTATCAAAGGGAATAATCCTTGCCGATTTTTTATTTAGAATTTTGTTCATTGTTGAAATTGCTTGTTTGTTGAAATGGTTATCTAAATCTTTAAC
Organism: Thermobia domestica; assembly: GCF_964235325.1. Taxonomy (NCBI): domain Eukaryota; kingdom Metazoa; phylum Arthropoda; class Insecta; order Zygentoma; family Lepismatidae; genus Thermobia; species Thermobia domestica. Next base: position 5,627,562 of record NC_137465.1, on the reverse strand, counting down.
AATGGAACTGTTTCAACAATAAAGAAAATTCTAAATAAAAAATCGGCACGGATTGTTCCCTTTGATAGGTTATGAAATTCCTTCTCTAAAAATTTGAACTTGCTAGATTCAAATTTGTAAAAGAAATTGTAAATTTTCGTTAAAGGTAAAAAATACATGGGCGAGATACGAAGATTGTAGTGACATGTATCGGCAAAACTGGTCCCTTTACACTAACCTTAAATAAGGCATCTAGATCCAGTAAAAGTGCTATGGCATTATGAGACATTACCAGCCCTAGCGAAGCTGGTAAGACGTATTTTTTTTTAAAGTATATTTTGTACATGCCCTAATTATATTGCAAATTATATTTGCTTTTCTGTATTATGGTAAACTACAAAAAAAAATTACATGTACCTACTCAACCAAAACTGGAATTAGTAAGTTTTAATAAATCCTTCAAAAGTAACTAGAGTTATTAAATTCGAACTCTGAATCCTTCAATTTTATGTTGTTCACAGTTTTGATGAGCGATGATGTCACAATCTTTAAGAGTCTTCATCCCGGCGAAATTAAAATACCGCTAATTTTACAGTAATTATGTGATATCTTCAAATAGATAAAAGATAATCGAAATGTTCATCAAGAGCGTCCTAGACAATATTATTTTACATAAGAAACCGTTATCACGACTCACTTAACTACTTTCGATTTCGAGCCATTTTGAAAAATCGGCATTTATTTTCGCGTTTCTAAACAGCTGAAAACGGAAAGCCACTAGGTGACTTGTGATAACGGTACCTCACGCAAAATAATATTGTCTAAGGCGCTCTTGTTCCATATTTCAATTATCTTTTATCTATTTGAAGATATCACATAATTACTGTAAAATTAGCGGTATTTTAATTTCGCCGTGATGAAGACTCTTAAGAGTATACGTACACCAAGAGGGGTCCGGTATTTTCATTTTCAAAAGTTGGTAACCCTAGTCAAAGCCAATCTAACACGGAGAATCGAACTTGGATTACACTTACACTGAAGAAAACATGCTATTCATTAGGACATGCGTGATCTCTTAGTGAATTTTCTACGCTACGTTTATTACCTAAAATATTGACATTTAAAAATAGTAAATGTGTTATTATTAATAACAAATTCTAGCTGAAAAAATATTTTAAATACATAGATATAACTATAAAAAAAACTTACCGCTGTCTTCAGAAATTTGGAGAAGCAATACTGAGCATATGCATTGTGAGTTATCTAGGTTTCCCTTCCATGACGTGTGCAATACCTGATAATGGCCCAAAGGATTTACCAACAGATGGGCAGTAGTTTCTCTAGAGTTTGTTAAAAAAAAAAAAAAATGAAATGAAAAGTCATGAATGGGAAGGGAGGAAGGACGACCAGGAAAAAAATTAATAAAAGTTTTTCCCGAACGAATTTAACCTACCCGTTGGGAATTTCCATTGGCTTAACAAACACACCTATATATATATATATATATATATATATATATATATATATGCACGCATTACATATAATACCTCTTTGTGCAGTAGCTTGTAGGGATGCCTACCTCCCTGAGAAATTTCATCAAGGTGTGTGTTTTCTGGCTAACTTGAGTGGCAGACGTTCAGGAATTTCAATTTGAAGGCTAACTTTTCTCTTGGTGATTCCAGATACTGGAAACATACCCTTTTCTCTTGGTTCCAACCGGTCACCACACTCTACAATAATTCGGTTCTTTTACAGTAGTTACTGACACGAGAACTTAACGTATCTCCACGAGAAAATTAAAAAAAGAAAAAAAAGCAGTCTACATATTTTTTTGGACTCTGTAACAACAATAACAGCAATTCAGAGGTTCTTCTGATAAGCACAACAATGCTGGTTTGCAGGTACAAACAAACAAACGCCCTCACAGCTAACAAAAATAAGTTTCTTGTTTCTTTTTACAGAGGCACCCGAGTGCTCTTCGATCTTGTGTTTTCACTGTATACCAAGAGACTATCTGTTTATAGCCCCGTTGATTCCCTTTTGGAAAGCACACATCCTGATTTCTGAATAGTTTCTCTACTTTTTTTTTTTTTTTAATTTTTCTTATTCAAATCATTCAAACGAAATGAAACATTGTCGGTTGCTTCTTTATTCTTTTTGCAGGTGTGCAATGGGTTCTATAAGCTGCCAGTCTGTCTGTTTGAACGTCCGCCACATCTATCATCCATCCCTGCCTCTTGTGTTCAACAATTCTGTTGTTGTTTCCGTTGTTGAATTAAATTAAAAGGGAAGCATTCAACAATGACTTCCGTAACGTTCACTCTGAGAGCAGGGCCCAGAAAATTCTCTTGTCTGTCTACCTGTCTATATACAGTACACACAGAACCAAACCACCACTTTTACTTGTAACTCCCCTACGCATACAAAGGGCAAACGTTTATTACGACGACTCTTAGCCATGTAATTACTTTATCATCCAAATGGCCAAGAAGGTTATACTAACAACATATGCAGAAGTAGTAGAAGGGTAGTAGTGGCGGTGCCAGCGATTTAAAGTTAGAGTGGCTGTTGAAATTTAAGACTCTCTTTCAACACAGAGATATACGAGATGCAGACATATAGTTAAAAGTGGAAAATCTGTAAGTTTTACGTCCCACGATTATGCTAGCTAGGCTAAATTAGACCGTGATGATGAGAAATGAATAAATGGTGGAATAAAGAAAGTGGGAGGAAACGGGAGAATCCCGAGAAAACACGCACATGGCGTTTGTCCACCACAAAACTCACTTGGTGGGGACTGAGATCGAACCAACGATCCCATGCACCAGAGGTGAACGTTCTACTACTGAGTCACCGCGGCCCCAGTAGAGTCCTAATCATTGCAATTAGTTTAAATTTCGAAGCTCCCCCACCAGGTATTGAACTTGTACGAAAAAGGCTATGCACTAGCCACTGGATCAGATGAAAGGTCACATTTAGAGTTACTCTTCCAAGGGAAAAGGTGATAAACGTTCCGGACTAAAATCCAAGTTCCATATAATCCGGTGTTATTATAGACTAGCACCAATTACCCGCTTCGCTGAGTTAAATTAACAAAAAATAGTAATATATTCTGTTAGTCAGTCACTTTTTACGATTACGAAAGAGCTCTTTGATATCGGTCATTTACGATGATTTTTTATATATCCCCCTCCCCTGCCCATGCTGCGTGGCACGGCCTTGGAAGTGTCATTGTTCATCTCAGCGACCCCCGAAAACTATGAATTCCACACTGATATTGGTCATTTCGATCAGTTTTATATATATCTCTCCCTCACCCAAGCTGCGGAGCTAAATTTGGATTTAAACAGCATCGGAAGTGTCACTGATCGTCTCAGTGACCCCAAAAGCTATAGATTCTACACTAATATCGGTCATTTTCGATCATCTCTAAATGTGTCTCCTTCTCTTACCGTCAAAGTGATATGATAAAAACAACCCCAGGTCCGAACCTCATCTATCTTGAAAATTTGATTAAGATCGGCGTGGTGGTTTTAGAGTGATGAAGTCACAAACACAGTCACTTTTATTTTTTAATTATTTTTTTTACATATATCTCCCCCTTCCGTCCCCTACGTTGCATCGTAAAAGTTAAATAACGAAAATATTCCAGGCCCGAAAGTTATCGAAGTTTAAACTTGATCAAGATTGGTTGTGTGGTTCAAGAGTTATTAAGTTTTATTCATTTTCATATGTTTCCCCTCCCCTCCCTCTCCACTAAGATCTACCGTCAAAGTGAAATGAAAAACTTTGCAGGTTTGAACTTCATCTATGTTAAAAATTTGATTGAGATCTATTGGATAGTTCAAGAGTTATTAACTAACGAACATAGTCTCTTTTATTTTTATATATACTGTATATGTTGATTTTTGTAATACTCCCCTCCTCCCCCTCCCCTGTGTTGCTCCGTCAAAGTAAAATGATAAAAAAAAAAAAACATCCTGGGCACGAACCTCACCTGTGGAAAATTTGATAGAGATTGGTCGTTCGGTTCAAGAGTTATTAAGTTGTGTTTATTTTTTATAATTCCCCTCCTTCCCCCTCCTCTAAGTTCTACTGTCAAAGTGAAATGATAAGAGCACTCCCAGGCTCGAACCTCATGAATGTTAAAAATTTGATCGAGATCACTCAGGTGGTTCAGGAGATTAAGAGTCACAAACATAGGCATTTTCAGTGTTATAATATAGATTAAAATTGTAATCTCTTTCTAATAATAATAATAATAATAATAATAATAATAATAATAATAATAATAATAATAATAATAATAATAATAATAATATGTAATATCGCTTTCTTATTTATCTTCTATATAAATAAAAATTAAAGTAACTATGTTTCTGACTTAAACCTAATAACTCTTGAACCACCCTACCAATTTCGATTAAATTTTCAACATAGATGGGCTTTGAACCATTTGTGGTTTTTATCATTTCACTTCGACGGTGCAACTTAGGAGACAGGGAGGAGGAAGGTATTTAAAAATGATCGAAAATGACAGATATTAGTGTCGAATCCATAGTTTTCCGGGTCGCTGAGATGAACACTGACACTTCCGATGCCGTTTAAATCCAAATTCAGGTCCCATTAATCTTTATGTCCAAAATTAAACGTATTCTCTCCGTGCGAACAATACGCAATCTCCTGGTAACGTATATAAAAGCAATCAACAAAAATATATTTCATGTAGGAAATTTACATTATGCTTTATAGGTATATATAAAACATTGCATTACATTGTTCTGTTTCAATGTACAATTCATCCATCACCCAGGAAGTTTTTTTTTTTTTTTTTTTTTTTTTGCCTTCTCGAAATGATCCTCCTGGATTCACGAAATGCATTATGGGATACTTGGAATCAACTTTATTCGTTTCTTGACTTTAGTTACATAAGTGACACTATAGCAGTACGCATCGTGATGTTATTTGTGCTCAGCTTGAGAACAATGGTACGGGTTATTTATACTTAATTGGCTTACTCAAGAACTTTATCATATATATGTCAAGTTGTCCACTATTTAAATATTTATTCACACCATTACGTACACATTACTTTAGCAAGTTACAAAAGTAAATGTTTGACTGGACCTATCCATTTTTTTTTTTTTCCTTGGAATGTTTAGAAACCGGAGGCAGTTTACTCACCACTGACATCTAGGGAGGAAAGTTTGACATTGTGATGACAAAGGCTGTTCGTTGAAATAACAATGGGGCGTTACAATTGAAATGTTTGCCGTTCTTTAAAAAAAAAAAAAAGTGTCAGAAGTGGCCTTCCATACTCGAATCGATACAGCAATATTTTTTCCCTACTCTTACTATTTTGTTCAATTGATTTCTATCACAGTCAGTTATTGAGTTGATGTCTTTTATTTTAGCATATTATTACATGCATTCTATTCAAGTACACTAATGCTTTTATGATTACCCTTAATTTAAGGAGGCACGGTAGCTCAGTGGTAGAATGCCTATCTCTGGTGCATGGGGTCCCTGGTTCGATCCCCGATCAACTAAGTTTGTGGCGGATAACATGGTGCTTTCATTTTCTCGGGATACTCCTGTTTCCTCCCACTGTGTCATTCCACCGTTTCTTCTATCATCATTCACTTGCTTTAGTCTTTCGTCTCCCTTAACCTAAAGGGCATAATCGCGGGACGTTAAACTAAAAGATTTCATTTTTATTTCATTACTTTTAATTTGGAATGGAGGCTCAGTAACGCACTAAAGCACGGCCAACAAGAGATGGTCTCTGACGTTTCTTACCACATGCGGTGGGACATTGCAGCCCCTACTTTGATACCAGTGTTACCAACCACGATCACTCTGTCTTATACCATTAATTAAATTGCCACTACAGTTGCACCGAAAAAAACCTTGACACGCGAGTAGTGGCAATGTCACTGCGAGCTGTCAGAGACGTTCTCTTACTGGACGCACTATAACAAACTTAGATAACACCACCCCCATATTTCAAGGACGTCATTTGGGGAGGGCATGGGAGCAATTGTCTCCCGCCCTGAGTTTGATGAGCATATACTTTTTAAAATAAATTATATACTAATAAATTATATACTAAATTTTACTTCCCCCCAGGCTAAATCTGATATCACCCTACTGTTGTATTTACGTATAGGTCACGGAAAGTGGTCGGAAAATTTCCAGGGTGCGACATATACTATTTGAAGAAATGAAATGAAATCTTTGAGTTTTACGTCCCACGATTATACCGGTTAGGCTAAAGGAGACGGTGAAGATGAGAAATGAATGAAATAGTGGAATGATGAAAGTGGGAGGAAACGGGAGAACCCCGAGAAAACCCACGCACACGGTGTTTTTCCACCACAAAATAACTTGGCGGGGGCTGGGATCGAACCCGGGACCCCAAGCATTAGAGGTGAACGCTCTACCACTGAGCCACCGCGGCCGCTACTATTTGTAGAGTCGAGATTGAAATACAGTATTCAGAAAAAGAGAAGAATGATTTCTTTGAGTTTAACGTCAAACGTTTATGTCCTTTAGACTAAGGGAGACGATGCCTAAAGCAAGTGAATGATGATAGAAGAAATGGTGGAATGACAGTGGGAGAAAACGAGAAAACCCACGCACATGATGTTGTCCACCACAAGCTTACTTAGAAGGGATTGAACCAGGGACCCCATACACCAGAGGTAAGCGCTCTACCACTGAGCCGCTATCCCCCCCCCACACACACAGAGAAAAAGAGGATGTTAAAGGGATAAAAATTTAAGGAAGATTTTCATACTGAAAATAAGATGAGCACTAGTTTTCTCGTTACGCCACTACTGGCGCTAGAAGCAGCTTAGGATGTTAGTTTTTGGTTTCCAGCGTGAAGCTATAATGTCTTGTTTTTTATATTTTTGTATTATTTTTGCTTATATATAATTGTATAGATCGTACCAACAAATACGGGGTTATGTTCTCGAACCCAGTAGGGCAGGCAAGGCCAAATTGTTAGAGGCTTAGACCCGGGGATCCAGGTGAAAGGTAGGGATGCGCACGAGACAAGATTTGAGACTGTCTCGTCTCGAAAATGTGCTGTAAAAGTGATGTCTCGACTCGAAAAATATATATTTTTCTATTGGAAGAACTGTGTCTCGGCTCGAATTTTGTCAGGAAAATTCTGTCTCAACTCGACTCGAGCGCACCCCTAGTGAAAGGGGGCCTCCACTATTATCAAAATCTCAAATGGCTGTGTAAAAAGAGTCATACAAGATACAATCATCATCATAAGATAAAATATGATCAAAAATATAAAACAAATTTCTTCGTTTATTACATCCACATCCAAAGCTCCATTAGGCATAATATAATCTACAGATGGTGATCAGAAAAATGGAAACACCTGAACGAAATTGCAACTTATCACATTAATATGGTGTCGGGCCATCTTTTGCCTTCAGAACAGGCTTGATGCGACGTGGGATGGAGGCGTAGAGGTCGTGAATGGTAGCAAGTGGAATTTTACACCATTCCTCGTGCAGGGCATCGGCCAGTTCTGTGAGAGAGGATGGAGGTGGAAATCGTAGCCGGAGTCGTGTTTCCAAAACGGATCACAGATGTTCAATTATGTTGAGATCTGGGGATTGGGCGGGCCAGGGGAGGTGTTGAACTTCATCCCGATGTTCCTCAAACCACGCTGCAACAACGCCAGCTGTGTGAATGAGTGCATTATCATCCCGGAAGATGGCGTCATTGTCCGGGAACAACATCCGGACCATAGGATGCAAGTGGTCTTCTAAAATTGCGACATAATCGTTGGCAGTGATTCGTCCGCTAAGCGTGACCACAGGACCCAATGAAAACCATGATATGGCGGCCCACAGCATCACTGAGCCGCCGCCATGTTTCACAGTTGGGCGGAGACACTGCAGATCATAAGCTTCTTTGGTCGTTCTCCACACATAAACATGGCCCGTGGTTGGGAATAGGGTGAAGGATGACTCATCCGACCATATCACACGTTTCTAGTCCTCAACGGTCCTAGTTGCATGGTCGCGGAACTATTTGCGGCGTGCGAAAGCGTTATGGTCCCTGATGAGCAGTTTGGCCCGTGCAACACGACCCCGTAAGTTCATGTCATGTAATTCGCGGTGGACTGTGATTGTCGAAACAGGGTGGAGGAGGTGCTGATTGAGTTCCTCCGTCACTTACTCCGCAGTGGCACGACGGTTCTGCGTGACAATGCGCTTTAATACCCGGCGTGACCTGTCACTCATGATTTTTTTTCCGCCCTCTGTTCCGCTTCCCCGATGTGGTTTTCCCGTGTGTTGTGTAGGCCGTCATCACCTTCGACACTGTCCCACGCGACACACCTAACACAGTAGCCACTGCCGTCACACTCACTCTACATAACCGCGCACCAACAATTTGCCCTCTTTGAAAATGTGAGAGGTCTCCCATTTTACACTACCTCCGTCTGCTGCAGCCACTGGACACTGCTGTTCCACTGCGCCTGACGTAGTATGGAGACCGATCTAACTCACCACCACCAGCGGTCCGGCGCTGCGGGCTCCACGACACCACTGCCAACCCATACATCTGACGTGTTGCCAACTACAGGTGTTTCCATTTTTCTGATCACCATCTGTATTGGATGACATGATTGATGTCATAGAATTACTTATATTCCCTTAACTTTCGTACTGTACTTTCACAGAAATATATGAGGCGAAATCAGTAGGGGCCACATATATTTTATAACCCTGGGCCCCCAGATAGGTTAATCCGGCCCTGAGTACAGGGGATTACATTTAATTGCCTCAGACAGGAAAAAATGCTCAATGTGACTCTGGTTAATGTATTTGTCTTTACTTTTTGTTGTGCAGGTTCGAGTCCCGATAGCTATATCCCCAAAATCTATAAAATGCCAAATAGTTTTATATCTTGGGCTTTATTTTTAAAAAATCTCCTCCAGGTTACGATTTACAAACAATACATAAAACTCGTAATTGAAGAATATTTAATATTAAAATTTAAGAGTAAATGATAATTTTAGGTTGTTATATCTCAGTAATCACTGTGCGGATTATTCTTTTGCTCAGTGGCGTACGCAAGGAGGGTTCGGATTTTAACTTCTTGTCTTTTGTACAAGATAATATGAAAAATAGTAATCATTCTTCATATAGAGATATATAAGGCTCTGAAATCATATAAACTGGTACCTTGAACCGTGTCTCCCCTTGATGGAATTCTTCGTATCCTACTGATCTTACTAGTAACTTTTCACAAAGAAAGGATTGTTTAGATGTGATTTAGTATCAATTTCACTTACAGTAGTTACTAAACACGAATAATATAATTTTTGGTAACACAAAAATTTATTTTTATCGGTTTTCTTGAAAACTATGCGTATGGCTCAGTGGTAGAGTGTTCACCTCTAGTGTATGGGATCCTGGTTCGATTCCAGCTCGTGCCAAGTGAACTTTTGATGGACAAACACCGTGTGCGTAGGTTTTCTCGATGTTCTTCCGTTTTCTCCCACTTTCTTCATTCCAGCATTTTCATTCATTTCTCATCATTACCGTCTTTTTTAGCCTAGTTGGCATAACGTGGGACGTAAAACGCAAAGATTTCATTTCATTTTTTCGAAAACTACGGTATGCATGAGGATTCATACCCTCACGTATGTTGTTTTGTTAAGCCCAATGAGACCTCTCAACTGATATGTCTCACCTTTAGACATAATATTTTAACTACCCAATGGCGCATAAACGCGGAATTCTACCGGGTTCAAATCTTCCCCAAAACTTCGTAATTTGATATATATTTATATACTTTCTCTATAAAATTATATTTGTTTAGTAGGGAAATAATTGATGTAGTGTAAAGATTTGATCTTACACTTCATGTGTGCTCTTTTCTTATTAAAAATATCTAGTTCTACTTTTTTAGACTATAGCTGGGAGCACTTATCATCTTTTCGGATACAGAGTGATACCGGTTCTATATTACATAGTAATGTCTTTTAGTAGTAATAGACTCCCCCCCCCCCCAAGAAAAATTTCTGAGTACGCGCCTGTAACCACAGTACGTGAACACACATATCTGTTTTTATAGGTATGATTGTGCAGATTATGTGCTATTTTAATAATTTTGGGCACAGTGGATCAGTGATAGGACACTCAGTTCTAGTTCAAAGAGTCTCTGATTCGATCCCAGCCCAAGTGAATTTGTGTTGGACAACAGCATATACGATGGTTATTGAAATTCTCCCGTTTCCTCCTACATCCTCATTTCATCAAATCATTCACTTTCATTATTCATCGGTCTCTTCTTAGCCTAAAGAACATAATCATAGTACATAATTAACATAAGAACATAATTAAAGCAACAGACTTAATTTAATTTCGATTTAATCCCTTTTAACTTGTAAATAGTCGAAAGCAGAGCGGTCTCTACAGAAGGCTTTGGTATGTATGGAATGCATCGATTACTAACTAATGAAGCACGAAATTCAGTATCGATTCACTTCCACCAATAAATTGGAAAACTAATTTAAATAAGACACCCATTGTCTCTCAAATTAGATTCCGCAGGCCAACTCAAGAATTCTAGAACACCTTTTTGAAATTATTTATATGTTAATACACTGGCGGAAATGTTCAAGAGCATTCTCAGTAAGAATTCATAGATGTGGCCATATTGACACAAGGAGAAAATGGTACTACCTATTTTATAGCAGGAATCAATAGGACATTTGGAATTAGTGTTTCCTACGAGACGATAAATAATGTTTTCTCTTCTCGTCCCGTCTCGAATTTTTTTTCAACTTCCCGTCTCTTATTGATTCTCGAAGAAATATTTCTAATCTCTTATCGATTCTTGGAAAGTTTCTCGTCTTGATTTGTAGATTTATGTACAAAGTGTATGTCCTAGTATTTTTCTTAATTTCATTTAGAAGTTATCAGAATCCTCCCACTTTAGCAAAGGTCCGCGAAGGGTGTGAGTAAGAACTTAAAATCCTATTTATTGTTGGAGTATATTGTGTAATTAATTACTTGTGTATCTTTAATCGTTGATAAAATCCTCTTCGTTGTCTTTATACAAATCACTCTAATAACTTATAGCTTTTACATATGAATTGTGCTGGTAGAGGAAAAGGCAGAAGGAAAACCAGGAAGAGGAAGACCAAGAATAAAATATCTAGATGCAGTTACGAAGAAGAGACTTTATCAAAGTATAAAACAGCTCTCCCAAGGGAGAGAAAAAGTTCCTCCCTTGTTGCCCACCAACTTATGGTTGAGGTGAACAAGAAAACAAGTAGGACTTGAAGAATCATGGTTTCCCCCGAGAGTCGAAAATCTATAATCTTGTAGGCAACACTTTACCGAATATGTTATACAGGGTGTTTAAAAAGTATTCATCTTTTATAGCACGTGTAATCATCCTGAGTGGTCATACGAATAACTGTTCGGACAAATAGCGGTCGTACAGATGTTGGATGTTTGTAATAATCTTAAAGTGTTCCTATAAGACTTCTTTTGCAAACAGTGCGAATCCTGGATAATATTCTCATGTGGTTTTAGTTGGAGTAATCTCGCCTTTAACAGAGGAAGTTCTGGTTAGATTACCAGCGGAGATCACGTGATTTGGTCTCCACGTTAAGCTGTAGGTTCACGTGTCATATAGAAATATTATGTCATGACCAACTTAATGAAAAAGTCAGTGTCCGGATGTTAAATAGAGATAGCGAGAAGCGTTTTTTTAATCGATTCAGCGTTCCGAGAATAGGTTCCATTTCCTCCATCAACACTCTATTGAAACAGGAAGTCGTGAAAATGAATCATTTCCATATTCAAAGGTGTTCACAACGATATTAGATAGTGAGTAGTGTGTTTTGGAATCAGTTCCACCCTACCTCTCTATTGAAACTAGAAATGGTAGATATTTGTGTTACTTCTGATTTCAATATTAATCTATAAAGCAGAAATTATAACAGATGACGAAAGATGGTCTGGATTCAGCGGTCTAATTGTATGTTTCGTCCACACCTCTATTCCTCTGTTCAAATCGGAACTAATACAAATCTACGATTTCCGGAATCAATACTGCTGTAGTGGCAAAATGGTCATGGATTGTGACAAACAATGCTTCAATATGAATTCTGTACCTCAAGAATTCATTCTATCACGTATCTTCTTCTTCTATTTCAACCAGAAGTCTTCTGTCATTTTCCATTTTAATACTGATCTTCGTAAAGGAAAAGGTAAGAGATAAACAAAAAGTAGCTTCCTGATATTGATTCAGCGACTCAAAAACAAATTTCATCTCGTTTTCTATTTATCTTTTTCAAACCGGATCTGGTGAAAACTGGTTTGGTTTCAACTCTTTTTATCGTCATAGTGAAGAAACGGTCATTTGAGAAACGTCATAAGTCAACAATGTCAATAATGTCGTAAGTTTTATGACGTTTCTCAACTCAGGGACACTTTTTGCAGCTCGATATTTCACGAGCTATTAGCATGACTTCTGACATATCACAACCCAACGGTATAGCTATCTCTCAAGAATCAAAGCTGAATGTAAACTCATTTTCGGCATATAGCTAACTTATGACGTTTCTCAAATCAGCGATTCATATATATTAATTTAGTCAGCAAAACAGGATACATCTCTGATCATATACCCTCGATTTCAACTGACTTTTTGATATGGATTCAGCGCCTAAAGAATAAATTTCATCTAAATTTTTACTTATGTTTGCTCAAACCGGATCTGGTGAAGACCGGTTTGGTTTCAACTCTTTTCATCGCCATAGTGAAGAAACGGTCATAGATAGCGAGAAACAATTTGTATATATGAATTTAGTCAGCAAGAAAGGTTATATGTGTGAGTATATGTCCTTGATTTCAACCGGCTTTATGACATGGATTCAGCGCTTCAAAAACAAGTTTATCTCGATTTTTATTTATCTATGTTTAAACTAGATCTGGTGAAAACCGGTTTGGTTTCAACTCTTATCGCCTTGGTGAAGAAACTGTCGTAGATAGCTAGAACCAGTTTGTATATACATATGAATATAGTCAGCAAAACAGGTTACATCTCTGACCATATACCCTTGATTTCAAGTGGCTTTTTAATACGGGTTCAGCGGCTCAAGAGCAAGTTTCATCTCGATTTCTATTGATGTTTGCTCAAACCGGATTTGGTGAAAACCGGTTTGGTTTCAACTCTTTTTATCTCCGTTGTGAAAAAACGGTCAAAGATAGCGAGAAGCAGTTTGTATATATACTAGATACATATGGACTGAGTTAGCAAAGCAAGTTATATCTCTGACCATGCCCTCTATTTCAACCGGTACTTATAGATCTAGCACTTTTGGCTCTGAAAGTGAAGTCCAAGTCATTTCTTTCATTTATTTATTGTTCATTTATTTATTTATTTGGAAGAAGCAATAATATGATATTACAACGAAACCATACTTTTATATTACTCCGAGCTATTTAAGTTGCATACGCTGTACATATAAAGATCATAGGAAAAGAGAACACAGGAAGTTTAGAGTTTACTACAACAAAGTAATTAGGAAAATATAGAATATTAATAAAGTCTTTCTACACAAAACGATGCTTGACAACAAAATTCGTCTGTCAAACAGACACTAGCGGAAATGAGTAAATTTATGATCAATATTCGTACCTTTTTTTTCAGCATCAACTAAGAGAGAAAAATTTATGAAAAAGGAAAGAAAGAACCAATGTTTGTTATCATTCTCAAAAATCTTTGTTTGCTTTCCTTGAAGCAGAGATATTGAAAAGTTACCGTCTCCTTACTTTTTTTTTTTTTTTTTTTTTTTTTTTAAGGAATCTATTTTCTTTCCGCTGATACGAATAATGACAGAAACTCTGTCAACAACAGCCAAAGTTTGCATTTTTTTATCTTTTTATTTTTTTAAGCTTCAGAAGACGGGAACGTGAAAGAAAGAAAGAAAGGAAGAGGCGCAAAGAGAGAGAAAAAGTAAAGAAAGTGGAAAGAAACAAAAGTTGAGAAATCGTCATCTGTTATTGAGTACCACGAAACAACTTTATAGAAGTTAACTTAAAAAAAAAAGAGAGAGAAAAAATGAAGCCACAATGAGAGACACATAGACTTTTAACAGCGACTGTCAACTTAAGATAAATTTTGCAAAAGCATTTTATAAAGAAGATCACAGACGTGTTCATAGACAAAAATCCGTCAGTTTAATTTATCCGTGCAGCTAATCAGATCAGTGCATTTGACTCATATTTGAGTGACTAGTGTTACTTAAGGAACAAGTTTTGCAGCTGCCTCGTCTCGAATCTCGTGACGAAAATACTGTCCTGTCTGATCTGGGCAACACCGGTGTTCCTCAAGGATCAAATTTAGAACCTTTACTACGAGGGAATGTCAGAAAGTTCTTATTCTCATCATGATAAAGATGAACTAGAAATCTACAATTTGGTTCATGAACTCGACTTCCTCTGAATTCATCTGCAATTTCTCACATCAATAGATCAGTTTGCTTTGCCACCTGTTGACTTGAAAACAAACAGATTTCCATTACGTTAATGACATCTTCATTATCCGCAGAACGCATAGAATGCATATGCATCTTTATATTTTGGTAGAAGAAATAATCGAATGGAGCCGATCGGATGAATATAGGGGATGGAACAAATATTTGTAGTCACGTTGGCGCACGAAAGTGTATGTTTCTGCTGCTTGGTTTGCGGGTGCATTACCGCTAGCAGCAGCACACATTTCAAGAACACACCCCATCTGTTTGTTTTGATAGTATCCCGTAAGCTTTGCAGCAAGTTTCCGTAATATATTCTTGTGATTCTAGCATTTTTCTGTAATTAATCAGCTAAGATTACACCTTTAAGATCCCAAAACAAGCACAACATGACCTTGCTGGATTAATTCTATAGTTCAACCTTTTTGGGATGAGGTACGTAGTATGTTTCCATGTTTTATTCATTTCTTTGGTTTCCAGGTTAAATAGGTATAACCAGTTTTATTCATAGCCCCTAATCTATTTGAAAAAGTATTCCAATTTCCCCTCATGTTGGAAAGCTCCCATATTATTAAACAAAATCACGTGCTTCAGCTCAAGCACCAGCAAGCAGACGGATGCCATCACCAGCAATGGGACATAACACTCCATGAGCAAGAGGTATTCTCACCTATCTCCGAGCTGCAACGGGTAGGAAATCTTAACCAGCAAACCTGAAGCTTCAGTGCTGCAACGGGCTAATTGTACTTAACTTAGAGGAAAGAACGTTTAGAGACAAATAGACAGTTATTACTTGTAATCCATGTACAAACGTTATAAACATCTTTCATAATAAGAGGTGAATGAAGAAAAGCATCCTTGTACGGTTACTTTACGGAACATTGTAGTTTTCTTGCCCTTATGGTATAGGCCCAAACTGTTTTGTACATGTGAACACATTGCTGTTTTTGATAAGGTATCAATCTTCGGGAAACCCACCTTGCTTCCACTTTACTCATATAATGTTGTGTAAACGGATTCCCCATTAATGTTCACCTCTCCAGACAAATGGTAATTAATAGTTACATACCTATCTTCAAGCACCAGCTGCTCAACTTTTGCCACCACGCTTTAGTGTGTAGTTGCTGAAGGACAAGCTTTTGTTGAGTTACACTGTAGACTTGTGGAACCCCATTTGAATTCTATCTTCCAGAGTTTCACTGTGTTGTAATATAGACATTCACCACCATACATGGTTGCCATCTCTTCACGTATCGTTTGTAGCTATTTTCCTTAAAAGTGCAGGAATCTAATCTCTAACCTTAGCTCGGTATTTGATTCTGTCCAATATGTTGCCGCTGCCTCATTTTCTGTTTGTAACACTAATTCCACAGGACCTGTAAAGACATAAATTAGCATACATATTAGTTAGATCCCAACCTAACATTATGCGTATATTTACATTCGTAGTCTCTGTCATGGTGAGGGTAGGGACTTTCTGTCCTCTTCTCGTGTTTGTAATACTGTAGAGTCGCGAAAATTCGGTCTAATTTGGACCGAAGAGTGGCCGAGTTTGTGAAAATGCCTGGTTATCGGTAATGGGGTTAAAAAAGAATAAGTACGAGGGTTTCCTCAGAAAATACAGTACTCTACTTGTATGTATTGTTTGCTTGAGAATACATAAGAGAATAAATTGCCCAATTACTCTTAAACAAAGAAAAAGTATGTACTTTATGAAGGCATAGAGCCTTTACTAGTATACATAAAATGAAAATTAATGAATACATACTGTACAGTAATTTACCTGATAACACAGACCTCAGAAAAATACCCGGCAATGGCCTTGAACGGGTCTTCGCGCGGGTTTTTTTGTCCTACCAGGATGAAGCCGAGTTATCAAGTGCTGATTTTTTTTAGAGATTCTACTGTATTTATAAACAAACTTCTTGGATACATAAGAGATTCCTAGTTATTATTATGCGCCCGTATCGCCTAAGTTAGGACGGAAGATAGGATAATATTTAAGCAAGGTCACTAAAGCATCAGCATAGGGGCAGGGTATGCAAGTGCCACTTTGGGTCACTTGTTGAGTTATATTGTGTAAAATGCTAGAATAGTGTAATTGTATTAGTATATAAGATTTATATATTATATATGTGGGGGAAATTGGCCAGATCTGTAAATATTATTTACTTCTATCTTAGTTTAATATTACACGTTAAGTGTATTTACAATTTGATATATTTATGTATTAATAGTGTAATATTATGTATCTTATTTAGCATATATCATATATCTGAAAAACATTTTTTACCTCTATTAAAAGTTTATTTAGAAAAAAGTTGATAATTCTATGAAATATCTTTCTTTAAAAGTGCATGAGATATACCTGTTGGGTACTTTATTAAGCTAAGGTTTCTCTAATTATGTGCTGGTGGTAGACAGAAGGGTTAGCCCTCACTAAAAGCGTCCTCTGTCAACCTTAACTTATAAAAGGCATTGACTCACTACATCAAAAGACCTGGCCCACAACCCTATTTCGTGTACTCCCTTAAATAGGAGATGCACTAGAAGGATATCTATCTAAATACTTATTATAGGGATAGGTGGGAAAGGAGAATGAGTTCGCCTTATAGTAGCGAAAGATCCTTAAATAGATGTGGCAAGTAAAGGTTAGATAAGAAATATACTCTCTGAAATAGGAGATGTAATTTTAAAAAAAAATCTAAAATCTCTATCAGTAGCCTCTCACGAGTCTACTTCGAGGGATCGAACCCAGGAATCTGTGTTCAGAGTATTCATTAAAACCTAATGTGTCCTGTAAGAGGAACAAAATACTTTATAACCGACCAAAGCCGTATACAGTTTCAGTTTTGAACACGTACTCAAAAATTCTAATATCAGGGAATTGTTAATCTAAATGCCATATTCACCTAAATATGGAATGTAGCATTTCAAGGATCAAATCCTGTCCCTATTCTACAGGGCCTAATTCCCTAGCAAAAATCTGTTTCTTGAATTAGTATAAGAATTATTTTTCTATATCCCTTCTTCTCACAGGACCTCATTTTAGTCCAAGAAAGAAGTCTCTTAAAAATGAAAACCTACTAGAAGGTAGAACCTAATATATGTAGCTCACGCCTTCTGCCCTATTTAAGACTCGGAGAACCTAACGAGTCTAAGCAAGACCTCCGTAACACTCCCCCTCCATTTACTTGAAGACCTAATCATCGCCGGCTACGATCCCTTAGAGATCGTAGCCGGCGATGACCTAATATTCTCTTACGGGGAGAAAAAAAAAAGTTTCCACTCGGCTCACCGAGCCGAGTCCTATAGACTACATTTTTGGAGACTGCCAGTAGTCTCCCCCAAGACTAACGGTCAACTGGCCCCTTCCCTGTAAAAATCTTCCGTTTATATAGGAAAGCTATCATATTATAAGCTATGTAGAAAAAACGAATGGTAGGGAGGAGGGTGTTCTCCTACCAGAAAGAAGCTTTCTCTGAATGCTTTAAAACTGTTATTCTCTGAAACAGAATTGCTATCTAACTATTGTTTTTACTAGAGGTATTTTTTGATGTAATAGCTGAAAATAGAAATAATATAAATATCATAGTAAATACAACAATTACATTTACATACAATTAATAATAATAATTAATCAACCAATGCCCAGATCTGGATTTCTTAACCTAATAATAATAATAATACCATAACTTAAAACATATAAATCTACACCAATATACAGATATAAAACAATATATAAATTTAAAAGCATTATTTAAACATAAAAACCAGCAAGTGATCCAAAAGTGTCACTTGCAGTTGGCAGGTTGCTTTCTCCCGTCTGGTTCAAGAGAACGAATATGTTAAGTGAGTAGATTGAGAATTAGGACCTGGGGGTACCAAACATAAACTGGATTGGTACATAAATGCAAATAAGTAGATGTCCACTTGTGAACGTCAATGTAAAATTCTTCTGGTGTAAAGCACACTATATATACTCTTAATTATTAGCGTCGTTAGCTTATAACATTGGGGGGCATACTACAAGTTACATGCGCAAGTTATTTTTTTAATGGTTTGGTTTAGTTTAATTTCATAGAGAATATAATGATTTTTCGTAACTCACCTAGTGCAAAGAAAGTCCAATGCTAGTCAATAGAAGTATGAATTTTCTCCCTTTTAATCAAGGGAATGATTAATTTTGTTTACAACTTAAAAGTACTGTTTAGTATTTCAATCGAATTTTACTCCTTTCAATTTACGAACGCAAGCTTAAGAGACCCCATCACGGTGAAATTAAAATACCGCTAATTTTATAGTAATTATGTGATATTTTATAATATATAAAAGATAATCGAAATGTGGAACAACAGCTGAATAGACAATATTATTTTACATGTGATACCGTTATCATGACTTACTTATCTACTTTCGATTTCCAGCCATTTAGAAAATCAACATTTATTTTCACGTTTATAAATGGCTGCAACCGGAAAACTACCAGGTGACTCGTGATAACAGAACCTCATGTAAAATAATATTGTGTAGCTAGCTGTTGTTCCACATTTCGATTATCTTTTATCTATTTGTAGATATCACATAATTATGCAAAATTAGCGGTATTTTAATTTTGCAGTGATTAGGCCTTTTAAACTATTTTCATGCATGTTTATTTACATAAAACTCAGAACTGTTCCAACTTGTCATTAAACATTGCCGTTTAATAAATACTTAATTATTACAAGAAGTAACTTAACAAAAGCTAATAAGTGAATTAATATATCAGAATATACAGATACATACACACAACATGTTTTATGGTAAAGCACGATAGGTCTTTTTCAAGTTTTAATGCTGTAATTTAATCCAACCACATTTAATTTCGTAGAAGAAATTAAACATTGATATGAGAGATGACTAGGATTATCAGCCCTAGAAAAGTAAACTGCCGGGACCCCTTTACAAATTGCCTATGATACCAAACTATCAGCAATATCTATCTCCAAATCTACAGGTAAAATATTGACCAGTTGGCAACCTTAGAGCTAATGCAGAAAATCATTGGCTGGGACATGTACTCCTCGTCCCCATCTTTATCAGCGCCATGCCCTTAACCGCTCTCAATATCTAAAATTATTTAAGTGTATCAAACGAGTTTGTGATGAAGTCCATCAAGATGCTAATGCAGTTGTTGAGTTGTGAAATAATGTTGTGTGGGAGATATAAATCAAGGAATGAAGGATGCTGTATTGGAGGAGTGATATGCTCGTAATGGACAGAGAAGATGGTGAAATCGTTTATGCATAGTGATTTAGTTTTTCTTTTTTGTACTTTATACTTCCTTGTATATTTGCTTTCCTTTTTATTTTCTCTCCTCTCTCTTTCTTATTCTCGATCGTACATTCCTTGTTTGTATTTGGGGTTATGCATGTGTTTTGCTGCAAATTTTATAGGCTACCCAAAATCTTCTTTTTCTTTTTACACTCTTCTTTTCCGCTACGTTTTTTTTTTTCTTTCGTTCATCTGGAGGAAGAAGATGATGCATCACTTTCTGACAAAATGTTGTTATAACAAGAGTTTTAGGAATGATCCAAAAAATGGATCAAAGGATTGAGATCTTGGCCAATAATTAATGTTTGAATCAGGGCCTACAAAATTTTTCAACAACCCCTAAATTGTGTTTTCGTATTTTTTACGGAATAAGCACATCATACTGAGTTAAGTGATAGTTTGAGTTTGCTACACTATATGTCGTTCTCCAGATATAAGGCCAACAAGAAAATTTTTAGTTAAAATTTATTGAATTTTTTGGAATAGCGGCCACAACTTTTTTGAAAGGCCCCTGAATCGAGTTTTCGTATTTTCTACGGAATAAACACATCATACTGAGTCAAGTGGTAGTTTGGGTTTGGCTACAGTATGAGGCGCTTAGTATTAGAAAAGCCGCCGAATCCTTTTTTTTTTTTTTTTTTTTTTTAAGCGAAATTGAGTTATATATCGCTTGTTAGACCCTATATGTTTGATCTAAAGGAATTCCATGGAAACAGAATTTTGTTCAAAAGCTTAATATTTCATACTAAAAAAAACTAGTTCAAATATGGGACTTTGTACGCGTGTACCCTGTATATGAAGCTTCGTTGCACGTTTTGCAAGATTACTCGAAACTAAGCGAAATGAAAATGAAATGAAATCTTTGAGTTTTACGTCCCACGGTTATGCCGGTTAGGCTAAAGGAGACGGTGATGATGAGTGTAATGGTGGAATGAAGAGAGTGAAAGGAAACGGGAGAACCCCGAGAAAACCCACGAGTACGGCGTTTGTTCAATACAAAGTCAACGAGCTGGAATCGAACCAGAGACCCCAAGCACCGGAGGTGAACGTTCTGCCACTGAGCCACCGCAGATAAAGATGAAGAATGGAGAAGATAAAATGAAAGGAGAGAGTAACAAACGAAGATGTTTTGAAACGGATAGGAGAGAAGAGGACGCTTTCAGTCAATATCTTTCGTAGGGAGGCCAATTGGATTAGACACATCTTGTGAAGAAATTGTCGTCTTCATACCGCTATAGAAGGAAAGATGGGAGGGAAATGATAATTTGTAAAATAGTAGAAAATATTGGGAGTTAAAAGTGGAAGCCGAAGATCAAAAAACGTGGAAAAAACATTTCCAGGCCCAAACCTGAAATTTAAAAAAAAATTCCCTCATTAGTCCCAGGACCTGTCAAAAGGAAGAATACTTAATAATAACAAGAGCAATCCATGTCCTGAACTGGATTCAAACCAGTGACAAGCTATGGCACTTGGTCACTCGGCCATGCTAGCCGACGAGTTGTATTTAGTTAGATAAAGTATATGCATTATACACATATGCTCATACCACAAACCGAAAATACGAAGTGAAGCTGAATGTAATTAAAATTTAATTTTAAAATAATCACATCCATGTATGACTAAATAATAGATTGAAAAAAAAACTTTTAAAAATACAAATAATTCTAAAGATATATATTTTCGTGAATAGACACAATAACGTAATAAATTCCTTAATTTAAAATTTTAAATGACAAACAATTGTGACGGAGATTGTAGTAAAAGAAAAAAATCTTTAAGAAAAGTTTTCCTGTACATATTTCAGCTGTTATGTTTTTATATTATTATCTTTTTAAAAAAATAAATAAAAAACAAATTTCTACTAAGTGTTCTCACAATTTCTTCAGATTTGTCGTTGGAAAAACATCACAACTTGACTCTTAACAATAAATTAAAGAAAAATAAAAAAACGCAAAAGGAACATTTAGAAGCCAAAAAATTTGCGTGTGAGCATATTAAGAGAAGCCCTATCAAATTCTTTTTCTTTTTTTTTTCTTTTTTAAGAATTAGGAGAATTAGAGAAGGAAAGAGGACGAATAACACAGCAAAAGTAATAATAAAGAAAACGTAAAAATAAAAACTCTTGAGTACAACCACCATTCCATTCCATCGCATGCAGTGGGTGTTATTATTTGATGGATGACCTATCAGGGACCTGCGTCTCGCTCAAGAGTCCTCTATTCGCCATCTTTTTAAGTTTTTTTTTTTTCATTTCGTTTTCTTTTAATTTTTCGTTTCGTCGTCATGTAAGCAAGGCATTGCTTGACCGGAAATTGATTCGTGCTGAGGAGTCTTCGCACGGCAAAGTCATGCTCACCCTCTGGCGACGAACCAAGCGAATTAAGCCAATTCAAGATGTTAGATGCTATCATAGGGTTGGCTGCGCAGACAAGATGAGGTGGAACTTCACGACACAGCAAATAACGTAATATTCTGCATACACGGAATTATATATATATTTTTTTCCTCGCCACTGGTGTCTGATCACTTTTTTTTTTTCCTTTTCCTGTTTTTGATGCTAAACAGTGAGTTCATGCAAGCTTTTACATTGCATTACAAAGTTGTTAATTGAAATTAAGTTAATTAATTAATGAATAAACGTTAACAAGCTCCATGATAACATGTTCTGCATATGCTTTCCACATACGCTGCTTCCTCGCTCGGAATCCATTCAGGAAATTGACCGACCACCCACATTCACACATATGTGAATTTAAATGGTCTGCATGTATATTGACTTGTGTTCTACACTAGCTTTGATTGCAAAATCGTGGTACTACTACTACACGATAAACGAAAAAAAAAAAATGTGTTTGATTGCAATCACACATTAATCTATATAAATCAATTCAACAATCAGAAACATTAAAATCCGTTTCTATTTAAACATAAAAGTGTATCAATTGAAGACATCGCAGGTGAGGAGAACAAAAATAGAGGTTTCCGGCAAAATAATAATAATAATAATAATAATAATAATAATAATAATAATAATAATAATAATAATAATAATAATAATAATAATAATAATAATAATAATAATAATAACGAAAATAACAATCTTGGGAAAGTGAAAAAAAAACGCATATCTTCATCCCATAAGCACCAAATTCTGTGATGTTGCGTCTAAATACTCTGAAGGCATGATCAGGAATTTTGTCGCAGAACATTGAATGATACCAAATGATATGCTATGGCTGTAAGGATGGGAAAAAACATAGAACTAGTGGGGGTTTGCCGGACTTAAATAAAAAAATCCCACTATCCAATGCATAATAATACTAGTGGACCTACAGATTAGGTGCCTCACGTTTAAAAACTGAAAATGGCGCCCCGGATCGTATATACCAGCCATTTTGAAGTTACTGGATCACCACCAAACTCTAGGAGGCAAATTTAGAATAACTCATGCTTCTTCCTACAAAATTTAGACTTAAAATACAGAAAATGGCTCCCTGTAGCCTCGATGCCCAAAATTGTGAAATATTGCTGTCATTTTGAAATATTCCGTTAGATCACTGTCAAAAGCTATAAAACTGTCTCGTGCTTCTATCCTCAAAATGACCAGTTAAAAGAACGAAAATTCTGTCCTGTAGTGTGGATGGCAGCAATTTTGAAAACTGGAAGCCATATTTAAATTTTACGACGGATCTTCGCCAAAATGTATACTACAACAAATTTAGAGTGTCCTGTTCATCAACCTGAAAATTGAAAGTTAAAAGTCCGAAAATGTCATTCTATTGCGTAGAAGTGCTCCATTTTGAAAACAACTCGCCATCTTGAAATGTTTGTCGGATCGTCGTCAAAATCTATACTGCAACTTTAGAATATCCGGTGCTATTACCTTCAAAATTTCAAAATTGAAAATTTCGCTTGGCCGCCAGTTTGAAACTATACCCGCCATTTGGACATTATACGCTGAATTGTCGCTAAAAGCTATACAGCAAATTTCTGGTGTCTTCTGCTTTCACCCTCAAAATTTCCAGTTAAAATATTGACAATTGCTATATAGCCTGGTACAGACAGACAAACAAACAAACGAACAAAATGCACATCGAGTCACCCCAAGAGCCTAGTGTTGAGCAGAACGCTCTCGCGTAAGCTGTTTGAAGCACCACTAACTTGTGAGGTTTTTGCCTAATCGCCGTATTTTTAGAGGCTTATAGAGTATGAACTTTTTAAAAATACAAAATCGTTTGTTTAATTCTGTGTTAATGCCAAGGGCGCCGATCCTGGGGGGCCGGTATTGTATTGTAAGCTCATGTGGGCCCCCATATTGTATTTATGAATATACAATATTAGGGATAATTTGAATGCAATTTGTCTTAAAATCTTTGTATATATACCTTCTGCATCTGAATGGGCCCCCCGAAATTTACAGAGAAATCGGTGCCCTTGGTTAATGCTGCACCCTACATGATGCCATCTCTAACTCTTTTTCGATTTTTCAGTGGTAGAGCTTTCACCCCTGGTACTTGGGGTTCCGGGTTCGATCCAGGCCCCCGCCAAGTGAACTTTGTGGTGGACAAACACCGCGTGCGGGGGTTTCCTCATCATCACCGTCTCCTTTAGCCTAACCGGCATAAACGTGGGACGTAAAACTCAAAGATTTTTTTTTTTGTTACGTTATGGGGTTTTGGCCGGCAACTCAGAAGTTAATATAATCAAAATGATATTCTTGAGACCAACAAATAAATACAATTAATATGTGCAAATGACACAATTGAAGTAAACAAAATTTCACTCAATTATGTTATTAACAAATTTCTTACATGGAGGTTGAAGTGATAGAATTATTTTTAATCAAATTTAAAAATTGGAAAAGTTAAAAAGCATCTTCTTGAATTATAAAAGTATATCAAATCTATGCAATTGAAGTAAACAAAATATCAGGATATATTTGAGGTGAACGAAAGGCACGCAATTATTTTATTAACAAATTTCCTTCAAGATGAGACATGTACGGAAGTCAGAAGAAAAACAGGGTCGAGAAACTCTAATTATTTGATTGTTTTTAAACTTGTATCGTCATTAACCAATGGAAGACGAGAAATATAAAATGAAATGATAGACGATGTATTAACATGCTTTAGTACCGAAGAGGGCACGGTGGCTTAGTGGTAGAGGATTACCCTAGTACATGGGGGTTCCTGGTTCGATCCCAGGCTAAGTAAGTTTGTGGTTGACTACTTCGTGTCCGTGAGTTTCCACGAGGCACTCCCGTTTCCTCCCACTTTTCCATTCCACCAATTCTTTCATCACCATTACCTTCTCTTAATTCCCTGTCTCCCTTAGCTTAAAAGACATAATCGTGGGACGTTAAACTGAAAGATTTCAATTCATTTAATTTGTATCTACTCCTGAACCAAGTACTTTCTCGTCCTTACTGAAATTATTCCTTCGCTGAGAAATAAATAACAAATAGAATGCAATCTTTGAGTTTTACGTCCCACGGTTATGCCGGTTAGGCTAAAGGAGACGGTGATGATGAGTAATGAATGAAATGGTGGAATGAAGAAAGTGGGAGGAAACGGGAGAACCCCGAGAAAACCCACGCACACGGTGTTTGTCCACCACAAAGTTCACTTGGCGGGGGCTGGGATCGAACCCGGGACCCCAAGCACCAGAGGTGAACGCTCTACCACTGAACCACCGCGGCCCTAAATAACAAATAGAATATACCAGCAGCGTAGCTAGAATGTGTGTTTGGGAAGGGGGGCAAGTGCTGTTAAGGTAAACGCACCTGAATTCGACAGGTACCCGAATTCGACATACCTGTGCTTAAATGTTGTGAAATAAGCGTAAGAGGTCATCCCTGCAATCGTGCATAGAAGTTGGCAACATTATGGGAGTGTCTTTTCTCGTGTCAAAAGTGCAGTTACAGTAGATGAGTCATACGCATGGAGAAAAGAAGTGCATTGTTGTGTGTGTGATATACTCTTCGAAAAAAACACATAATCTTAAGAAAATCATAAGACGGCAGGTTATTTTCGTAAGACTTTTATTAAAGTTAGGTTTGCTTCAAGCAAATAGTGGTACTTTAATGTTGTAAAGGAGTTTCAATCAGTGCGTTTTGTTTTCTTCTGTGAGGACAAAGGTTGTGGTGTAACACGAACGGGGGGTTGTCGAAAACACGTGCCTTTATTTGTAACGTGAACCGGATTTCGACAAGGTTGTCGAATTCATGCTCAGTAGTGCAAATATAATTTTAATTGAATACCTAAACTTACAAGTATGTTCAAAGTCTTTCATAAAGTTATTTGTTGCATAATTCTCAGATAGTTGTAACCTCAGTTCGATAATTAATGTCGAAATCAGGTTCCTGCATGTCGAATTGAGGATCATCGAAGTAACTACTCAGTTCAGAAAATTTAAGTTGTGTTCTTTTGTCCGTCTGATTATTTCTGCATAATAATAAAACAATATTTGAAGCTGAAAAGAGATTATTATTACTAATAATGCCGACTTAATGTTTTACATGGATATAATTGAAAGTGTCGAATTCAGGTACCGAAACTGTCGAAACCAGGTGAAGTGTGTCGAATTCGGGTTCCATTGGCGAGTTTCAGTTTCATAAAAAAATTTAACATTAGCATTTGAGTCTTGAAGTAACTTTTAGTATTTGTAGAGACTGTACATTTCAAGGAAAAAATGGACCAACACCGACCACTATTATGGCCACAATAGGCAATTTATTTTGAAAAACTGTCCTTAACCTGTCAAAATCCGGCGCGTTTACCTTATAGGTACACATAGAAAAATTACAAACAAAAAATATATAAAAAATTACAAACATCAAAGTAGCAAAGTATATTGTCGGACCTTTTTGGGAGGGGCGGCCTCTCTGCCTCCCTTCTCTACGCCACTGGAATATACTGATATAAATACCCTACTTGCGAATGAACAAATTCATTTAAATGATTTCTGGCATTTGTATATTTGTAATTCATCTCTGATTTTTTTAAGAAAAAAAAAACATGTTCTTGAACATAAGTTGACAAAATCACTACTTTATAATGAGCTATGAATATTAGTGAGACAATATATTAGGTGGTTTTGAAATATTTGACAAGTTAATTCCTTTATAATACTAGTTTTTCTGGGGGGAGGGGCTCAGTGGTAGAAGGGCTTATCTTTGGTACGTGGGGTCTCTGCTGCGATCCCCGGCCAAGTAAATTTCTGGTGCACAATTTCGTGGGTCTTCTCGGGATACTCGTTTCCTTCTAGATTCTCATTCCATCAATTCTTCTATCATCATTTACTTACTTTAATCATGGTCTCCCTTAATCTAACGGGCATAATCCAGAACGTTAGACTGAAATAAAGAAAAAGATTTAAAAATTTCATTTCAACTTCATTTCCTCATTACATGATTTCCTTGAGATTTCCTTGAAGATAACAAATTTGTACAAAATGATTTAATTATTAGCAATATACGTACATAATTAAGGTACAGTATGTATTCACCTCCATTCCATGTTTAGTTAATTACTCCATTCCTGCCAATTAACTTTTTTCAAATTTTTGGAAATCTTTTCAATAAATTCTTATGGAAACTTAAGAAAGCATTTTCCTAAAATTTTAAGAGACGATAAGTTAAAAAAAAAAAAAATCATTGAAGAGGGGAGATTATAAAATTAGAAATTGAAATTGAGCGATTTAATAATAATAATAATAATAATAATAATAATAATAATAATAATAATAATAATAATATCCACATTGTTTTGTATATTGTTTTCAAGGAACTTTAAAAAATGTTTACTGAATTCTCTATGTCTGTGCGTGTCTATCTGTTATTTGCGAATTTTTCAATTTTGAGCCCTCCATTCAACAGAGCATCAAAAACTATCTGAGGAAGTAATAGAATTTTTCGCGCCATTCTTACCGTTTCCGAGATACTGGTCAAAAAAGTTCCGATTTTGGGAGATTTAAGGAGCCATATTTCGAGAACTGTAAGTCATAGAGAGATCATATTGGTGTTGATCAATACCTAAGAGGATGATGAACATTTTGGTACCAAATTGTAACCGGTGGCCATCGGCCAACTGGCCAACATTCCCCAGTTATTGGCAAATAAATAAATAAATAAATAAATAAATAAATAAATAAATAAATAAATAAATAAATAAATAAATAAATAAAAATAAAAATAATAAGTTCAGATTTCCGGAGATCTTTTAAAGAGCCATATCTTGGGAACCGTAAGTCATAGAGAGATGCTATTTTGCGAATTTTTCAATTTTGAGTCCTCCAGTTTCAGCATTTGTCTTCGTAGAACAACATATCGTAGAACGTTTTAACAGAACCCTTAAACAAAACATGTTGAAAAAATTTAGTACTTAAGCAAATTATAAATGGATGGATATATTACAAGAATTGTTTAATGAGTATAATAATAAAGTATATAGAACAATTAGTATAAAGCCTGTAGAAGTTAATAAGAAAAATTAATTCTTTTAATTTCGTTCTGTCAATGCTATTGGAGCATTCTCAACTGGTTTTTCTTACATATTTCTGATAATTTCAATGAATTGTTTGTGTGACATATTAGAACGTTGTTAGAAGTTAGGAAAATCACAGAAAAAATGTGCGTACGTGATATACTATAAGATTTAACAATAAGACAATCTATCATACACTAGAATCTTTATCTTCCTATACCCAGTATCAAGATACTATATCCCATTTATTCCAGTATACGAAGCAATCATGTCTTATATATAATCAGAAATCGTGAATCAAATCAAGGACTTTAGTTTTATTCGGTATAAGAAAATAAAGTTTAAAATATTATTTTGCAAATATTCGTGTTTATTTATTTATTTTTTTTCTCATTTTTCGTATGATATCTTTATTTAGGAAATCTCTAGATGTTTTGTTGCGTGCGATCAAGCTAATATTTGGAATAGCTTTCAAGATAAGAACAATTTTACAATTCATTTACGTGAGAGAAATTATTTACTGACTCTGCATGAAAACTTGATAATCTTTCATCAGACGGTAATTTATTCCATTTTTTATCAAACATGGCTTTTCCTTTTCCCAGAAATAAAGAAAAATCTATAAAGGCAACAAGTGTTTGAGTCAGTGTCATGTAATTTTCTTTCAACACAGGCTCCTACTTACGAAAACTTTGCAGACCTTAGATAAATTTAATATAGAATAAATATGCAGAAATATTTTATTTAGGGTAATCTCTTGATACTAAGCAAGGACTTCTTAAATAGCACTAAACCAACAACTGGGCTGTGTTAGCTCACTGGTAGAACGCTTACCTCTAGAGTGAGGTTCCTGGTTCGATCCCAGCTCCCGTCAAGTGAGCTTTGTGGTGGACAAACACCATGCGCATGGGTTCTCCCGTTTTCTCCCACTTTCGTCATTCCACCATTATTATCTCTCTCATTAACACGGCCTGCTTTCAACTCAGTGCATAACCATGGAACGTTAAACTCTCTCTCTCTCTCTCTCTCTCTTATTTAACAATCACCAGATACAGTTCAGAGGCCATTTTACACTGGATATCTAACAACAACAATGGAAAGGATTTTGGGAAGGTATAGGCCAGGGCCTGTTTTTAGTAGATACCATCCCGGCATTTGCCTGGTAGAACTGAGGAAAATCCTGGAAAACCCCAGTCAGGATGGTCGGCAGCGGGAATCGAACCCGCGACCTCCCAAATGCGAAGCCAACGCTCTACCACTTCGGCTACTTCGCTCGGTTATATATATATATAAATGCGAGAATCTGAATGGGAATTATGTGGAGAGGTAAGGAAGGACCCAACTACTTATGTAAGTATAGCTTACAAATGTACCTTAGAAAAATAAATCTTTTACAGCTCAGGGAAACATATATTGAACGACTCACGTATAAAGACCACCATTTAAATTCTCAGATTATTTTAATCCTATTATTTCAGTAATTAACTATTATGAATTAGAATTAATCCAAGATTGGTAATTTTACAAATAAAAGTAATTAACTTGTAGACACTTAACAAAAAGTAAAAATAATTACTCAAATATTTAAATTTAAAATATAAGATTATACGGATTTTAATAACACTAATCAAGATACTTCCAAAGGCGGTTTTGAAAATGTTTTTAACGTGATGGCGCGCCTTTCCGTAAACCTTTTCTCTTTATATTTTTTTCATTTTTGTCTTCTACTTATGAATAATATATTACATTTAAAAAAAAAAGAATTAGTTATGTATAAATCCATATCTTTTCTAGTAAGATAACGAAATATGGTATGTTTGATATGGAAATCTTTACAAGAAGTCCTAGAAGATTACTTAGGGAGGTAACTGAAATTAAGCAAATATCTTAAGTAAGTAAAATGGAATTGTGTCTCTAGGTTGAGTGACTAATAAAAAGAAAGGGATTTTAGCATTGGTTTTGAATAATTCGCGAATTTTTTATTACAGCTGGTACTATATATTTGGTGTGGAAACAATTCTGAAATGGCTCTTCTGATTTATCTGATCCAAGTTCAAGATAATTTCTGAAAAAAAAAAAAACTCTGAACATTTCCCGAATATTCAAAAGTGTTTCCGAAAAATTTTGGGCTAAGCCACATGCTTGGAGGTTTGAGAACTAATCAATTCATGTAAAAATTAATGCTCGGCACGAAAACCGCTTTTGGAAAACGTTCGAAAACGCGCTTAAGAAACGCCGGTTCTGTTTTCATGAAACTTCGGTTTTGCTTTTTAAAACCGGTTTGGCTTTCTACTTTACCGAATTCGCCTCTCAATCAAAGATAATTTGGAAGTAAGTAGGTCGACAAAGAATAACGAACAGATAGCGGCTTCGAAAGAACAAAATAACGAAGATCACACTGGTTACAGTAAACACCGGAAACTCATTTGCATAAAACGGAAAACGTTTTTGATGGAATACCGAGCCGGTTTTCGAGAAAACCCGAATTTTTTTTTCAGTTTTTCTAGAAGTGCCAACTTCCTGTTTTAAAAACGATTTTGTCCAACCCTGAGAAATATGTCCTTTATTTATCTGTTGGGAATGCAATCATGATTTTTGAAAATGCATTTCTTAATCAGTCCACTCGAAGCTCAGAGGGCGTTTCTTATTCGCATATTTCTTTTAAAAAAAAATATTTTGATGCTTATGAAACCGATTTCAGAAAAGGTGTATTTAAGAATCACATTTTCATAACGTATACTCTAGTAGCAGAAACAACTTGCAAACCGCTTGCTGTACGCTTGAATTGCAAGTCGGCCAAGATTGCATCCAGTTTGATTGGAAAACGTGCAAGCATGCCGCAAGCTGAATTCCAGTAACGAAGTTACATGGGAGCAACTTTGCATTCAGTGTTCTATTCAAGCTTCACGCTAGCGTTTTACAAGTCAAGTCAACAACCAATGAACGACCAGTGATGCTATTAGGCTCTGCGAAGGGTCTAAAGCATGGCTTGCTAGTACAACAAAAGGCAGATTGTACGAAAGCATGCGTTTCAAGTGCAAGCATAGAAATTCAAAAGCCAAGCACGCGCCAACTGGCGGAAAGCTTTCTTGCTATTAGGGTAGTGTCATGCCATTACTCCAAACAAGACTATTGTTATCGTGAATGATGTCGATGGTAAAAGTAAAAATAAACTCTCGTAGTGCTCTGTCTTTAGTGCTCGTGTAGTGCTCTATCCCTTTAAATTTCACAACTAGAGCTCAATCGTACTTAAATAGTTAACGTACTCGCCTTTGGCGTAGAGACCCGGGTTCGATCCTCAGCGGAAGCTTATTTGGTTCACATCGAAAATTAAGCTGTAGGTCTACGTTTCTTATAGCTTTTTCGCTGCTGAAAGGGACTCTAAAATCAAACCAAACTAAAATCAAAACTATCTAGGGATGTGCACGAGTCCAGACATGTCTCGAATCTCGACTCGAATTGAATCGAATTCGAGTCGAGACATACTTTGTAAAATTCGAGACGAGTCAAGACAAACGCATTTCTCAACTAGTAAAAATCTCGACTAGACTCGAATGTCTTGAAAATATTTCTATAATTTTTAATATTATTTTGAAGAAAGTATTCACTCAGAAACAGCCTTGAAACAAATTCCCAACGATAGTGGCATTTTTCGACAACGTGATGCAAAATGTCACAATTCCAGGAAGAGATAGAGTTGTTCGAGGAAAAAAGAGGCGGGTTCCAAATGATGAGCTTCCCCCCTCCTCCAACTCGCCGGATCTCAACCTAATCGAACACATCTGGGATATAGTTGAACGTGACGTCAGAGTGCATCGCCCCCTCCCCGGAATTTACGGGAATTAGGTGGCCTGTGTGTGCACATGTGGTGCCAACTCTCCCCCGGGACCTACCAAGGATCATTGCGTCGATGCTAAGACGTGTCGCCGTTGTTATTCGTGCCAAAGGTGGACATGCTGACAAGTAGGTAGGTACACTGATTGAGGACTACTGTTGGTTGAGGAAGCTTTTGTCAGATTTTGTTGCAATTTAATATTAGTATATCGAAAGAAAAAATAAACAACACTAAATTAGAAGTTTCCTGTTGTAATTAAGTAAGAATTGAGGTTGAGCTGGTTTGAACTACGGGATTTGTAGTTTACATTCGTCGACGGATTGGATACTTCAAAGAATCTGTTAATAGTGATATGAACCATTTGAATCCATCTGCGATAAGTCGGGAGTCAGACCTCGGAAGGTTCCCAGGGATTCCCCCGGATATACAAGAATTATCACACGTAAATTAATCCACCGTAAATAAGAAATGGCCAATGAGGCGACCGCAATACACTTAGTACACCGACAAGTCGCGAGAGGTAGCCCGCAGTGGCCTTTGTCATTCTATCTATATCGTTCATTGTAATTGTATTATGATTTCCTCTAGCGGGCTAGTGAATAGATATTTAGAGCGCCAATGATTTCAGAAATGAAAAGTAGCCCTTCTATATATAAAGTTAGCCATCCCAATTTTAAATAAACGTTAGAAAGGCAAAAACCATGGTGATTGGATCGGCATCAAACGTAGAAGTTGTAGCGTAGAAAATAGAAAAGTAATTTTCGTTACTTGACTGATATTATTAGTAAGGATATGAAGTTATGAACTTGAAATAAAAGTAAAAATAGGAATGGCGAAAGAAACCTTTAGGAGAAAGAAAATTCTATATTATGAGTTCTTGAATAAATAAAGAGTTGAGAAAAACTCAGAAAATACTTCGCATAATATATTGTATTGTATGAGGCAGAAACATGGACATTACACAAAAGCGCTGGAAAAGGACTGAAAACTTTTGAAATGTGGGCATGGAGAAAAATTGAGAGAATTAGCTGTTGAACGGAAAACGGATAAGAAGAGTTTTAGAAATAGTTGGGGAGAAAAGAACAATTTTAAATGTAGGCCTATTGGAAAGAGGAAGACAATTTGTTTAGGACATTGGCTGAGAAGAAACTGTGCCATGAGGAACGTGCTAGAGGATATGGTGGCAGGAAAGAGAAGGAGGTGACGAAGAAGACTACAGATGATGGACGATATCAAAACAGAAAAATCATACGTGAAGACGAAGAACTTATCTCAAAAGTGTGATGCATAGAAGCCTCTCGGTTTCAAGCAAGTAACCTGCCAGTAATGGCAGACAGTGGCGA
The DNA here is from genome assembly GCF_964235325.1 of Thermobia domestica. Lineage (NCBI taxonomy): Eukaryota > Metazoa > Arthropoda > Insecta > Zygentoma > Lepismatidae > Thermobia > Thermobia domestica. Next base: position 5,594,073 of record NC_137465.1, on the reverse strand, counting down.
ATCTAGAGGGTAAAAACTGAGGGGGGGGCAACCAGAACCCAGATTATGATAAGTATATGATGAGTTTACTATAAACTTTCAAAAATATATAAATAAAAGCTTAAATTAGTTTTGTTACCCAAAAAACTGGAGGGGATCTAGGACCTCCAGCCCCTGACTAGATCCGCCACTGGCAAAATACCCATGATTAGAACGATGGATTCAATACAGGCACTTTGATTGCTATACTTCAAGAAGCAAAGTACTTCAAAAAAACTAAAATAAATAAATAAAAAGAAAGTTTGCCTCTTGTACTAGTACGCTTCTGTGGCGATGAACTTTCAGATTTGTTAAGCCAAATTGGTTTAGACCACAAAACTGTAAGTAAGTTGAAGCCTAGAATTTTATTTTAAATGGATACTACAAGCCTGGAAAGTTAAAATAAGAAAAATCAAAGATTGAGATATATATAGTAAACATTTACTTTACAGTATGAATTTCCTGTTTATAAATAATACAAAACGAAATCACTAAAGTAATCACGTAAACATAAAAAAAGATGGAATAATCGAGGAAGTAATTTGACATTCAAGTATAAAGAGTAAAGTTAGAAGAATTTAAACTTCGTTGGTTGCTCTCATTAAATTTAATATCTATAATTATAAGTCATTACATAGTGTTTAAGCGATGCTTGCTTGAAATTTTAATACCAAGTTTGTTGTTGTTTAATTTCCCATGCCCTAAGCATCAATGGAAAATAGTTAACATAACCTGATGAACAATATTTATACAATATTAACTATCTATACTATATTAAAATTGTCGTGGTTGCAGTAGCGTCATTTTTATTATTAGCATTTTGCTCTCTTTGATTATAACGTGGATAAGAAAGTTTAGGGACAATTTTCTTAAGATAGAGGTGAAAAGGATTTTAAAAAGTTTAAGTTTTTAAAAAATTTCTTCAAGTATTTTGATATGACAACTGCCCTTATGTATGTTCGAAGTATGTTCAAAAAGTATTGAACCTCTGGTTGGCAAAAATGCATTATTGATTTGACTAACCCTCTTCAAAGTAGCCTCCTTGGTAATGCACACACTTCTCCCAACGCTCCCACCATTATTGGAAACACTTCTGGAACGCAGCTTTTGGAATAGTGAGGAACCATGCCGTAGCGTTCCGCATGATATTTTCTCTTGACTCAAATCGGGTCCCTTTTACTGTCATTTTCAGCTTGCGAAATTAATAAAAGGCACACGGAGCCATGTCGGGTGAGTAGGGTGCCTGACGACACACAGGAATGTTGTGTTTGGCGATGAAAACCTGAATCAAATTTGGCGGACACTCTCCTCATGCCCAGAATCTCGTTCAAAATTGAATGTACCAATCCGGTTGAATGGTTTCCTCTTGGGTATCGCCAAGCTTTTGGCAAAATTTAATGCAATATCGCTGCTCAAGTTTTTCTGTAATTTTTCAAAAAAACTGAAATCCGAGGACCCCTCACTACACGTCTTCACTCGTTGGCTGACTGCCACAGACTGACGCTTTCTATAGGCGGGAAAATATGTACGACTGAGCATAAGTGTCCCCCTCTACATCTACATTGAAGAAAATCTCCCGCTCCTCATTGGTTTATGCGGGGAAAATATGGTTCAATACTTTTTGAATACACCTCGTGGATAAATAGACTACATACGTACGTATATTAGTTGTTAGCACAGAAAGAAAAGACACAAAGTTATTTTAGTTAACTTCATTAAGCATCTCCAAGTTGCTGGATTTAAATGTGCTCATATCTTGAGATGAATGTCTGTAAATCCTCAAATCCACACAGACCAGTAGACCAAATTCACACAGAGTCAAATCCAGACAGACCAGTAGACCAAATCCACACAGACTCAAATTCACACAGACCAATAGATCAAATCCACACAGACTCAAATCCACACAGACCAGTAGACCAAATTCGACAGCATTCGGAGTCTTCTGAAGATTAACCAAAAGCTTTTCTTTCGCAAAACCATTTGCCTGTTCCCACGACAATCAATCAATTCGGGATTTTATTTTTTAAGCAGCGGTAAAAGAAAGGAGATTGGAAGCATATTAAGGGAATAAAAAATCCAAGGATGGGGAAGTGCACTAAAATTACCTGTATTCCTAACTGGAAGCAATATTTGAAACATCGGTCACATTTGGGAAGCTCGTTTTTGCTGTTAAAGAAAAATGTATGCACCTAAAATTCTTAGCCCTAATTATAATGTAAAGAATTACTCAGACGAGAAAGAACTGCTCTCAGACCCCTTTGTTCCAAGTAGATAACATTTGTCCCTTCTGAGATGGGCATATTTGTTTGGATATATATCCGAGCAAGGGTGCCCACAGATGGGTTTTAGGTCCAGATTACTTCCATAGATTTTTTTTTTTTTGTGGGGAAGAAAATTTTTCATTGTAAATGATACATTAGAACAATAATTATATCACAATAATGCTTTTAAGAACTTTAAAACTTTATTTTGGAATAAAGTTTAATCTAGAAGGCAAGTTATCGGTGTTTCAACATTATTTTTAGAAATGATCTAGAAATGAACAAAATATTATCAGGGATACTGCTAACAATGGTTGATATTAACTGCCCTTCTTAAGAGTGTTCAAAATGTTACCCAGTTCCAGGGCCGTGCCGTAAGGGGGTGCCAGCGGGGCGCCTTGTGATTTCTTCCTGCGGCGTTATGTTAAGAACACAGTTTATGTGCCCCAATGCTAAGAACGCTGCATGAACTGCGGGAACGCATCACTGCTGCTGTGATGGACACTTGACGGAAACATGCTAGTGAATGTATAGACAGAACTGGATTGTCATTGGGATGTGTGCCGGGTGACCAAGGGCACACACATTGAATATTTGTATAATGTATCAGAAACTTGGTGTGTGTATATATCTTTTCATGTATCATCCGTCTTTGAACGTCATATACTCGTAAATAAACAGTGCTTTGAAACCCGATGAATCATTTAGGCTAACCCTTTAGGCATTTGACTTCCAGAATACATTTGGGCCGCGATGGCTCAATGGTAGAGCGTTCACCTCTGGTGCATGGGGTTCTTGGTTCGATCCCAGCTCGTGCCAAGTGAGCTTTGTGGTGGACAAACATCGTGTGCGTAGGTTTCCTCAGGGTTCTCCCGTTTCCTCCCACTTTCTTCATTTCACCATTTCATTCATTTCTCATCATCACCGTCTCCTTTAGCCTCACCGGCATGGGACGCAAAACTTACAGATTCTTGCAGAAAATTTTTTACTGCAACGAACAATAGCTCACAAAGACGAAATTTTCTGTGTTGTAACAAACTTTCCTGTTGTAGTGTTTCTTGACAGTGTGGTTAATGATCGCGGACTTTACCTTGCGGTACTCCTGACTGACCAGTAACTAAGGAAGAGAGAGAGAAAAAAACTGCACTAAAGCAAACTTGTTCCAAGATTTTTTTTATGTATACATTTCTTTTTTTGTAGTGTCTAATATCCCTGTTCTCTGAGTGAGGTTGTTCGTTATATTCCAGTTTTCTTTCGGATTGCATGCTTCGTTGAAGCCAAAGTCTCGAGTTTCATGGCTGAAGGCTTTGCATTGCATTGAATGGTGAGATATGGTAATGCGGCAATATCCAAAAGTCAGTCTTAACATATCTCACCAGCACGCAATGGTTCCTGATACATCAATATTGAGAGTGGCCAATCACGGCATTTACAACAGCCCTAGCTCAGCTTTTTTTTTTCTTTCTTTCTTGGCCGTAGGTTAGTAGAAAAAGAGCTTTGAAACACCTGACAGTCCTCCACTTTGCGCTCCGAGGCGCGACATGAATACATCTTCGAAGGAGGAGATTTTGTTCTACAGGGGATGATAGCAGTGTTTCAGACTGACTTATATTATTACTAAACCTAGTAACTTTCAAAATATGGCCAGGAAAAGAAGGAACGCAAAGCAAATAAAACTTTAAAACGTCAGGCATTGGGAATGAAAGACTCATGTTAGGTCAAATGACTCAAGTTCAATTGAGTAATGTGTGGTCAGCACATCATCTAGCCTTTATTTTTGGCTTTCCAGATCAAAGTAATTTTATTGAAGTAACTGCTCAAATACCTTACCATGCTGGGCAAAGTAAAAATTTTGGAATTGAATACTGGAGCACGCATTTAGCCTATGCTAAAAATAAGCGAACATTATTTACAAGAAACAACTGTATTTGATTACTACTTGTAGTTTTGATTGAAGCCGGGAATAGTGCCATGGTACTATAATCAAGTTGTCTTAGAAAAAATGAAATGAAATCCTTAAGTTTTACATCCCACGATTAAATCTATGCTGGCTAGGCTAAAGGAGACGGTGATGATGAGAAATGAATGGAATGGTGGAATGAACAAAGTGGGAGGAAACGGGAGAATTCCGTGAAAACCCACGTACACGGTGCTTGTCTACCATAAAGTTCATTTGGCGCAAGCTGGGATTGATCTTACACGATGATCTGTACACCCGTCAACCACATAGGATTCAATTTCCAATCGTAGTTTAAAGTCCACATTAAAAGTATTGTCCTTTGAAACCTCGGTGTTGTACAAAACGCGAAACAAAAGCTCAAAATTATCTTTCATTGAAGTTCAAGGATGTTATTTACAAGTCAGTTATTATTCAATGTTTTATTATATGAGTCAAATACATACTACAATGCGAATGTCTTTAACTCAATCGACAACTATTCAAATACAATCAGGGGGAGATAGAGGCTGCCCTTCCCGCTGGTCTAGTGGCTAGTGCGTGTGCCTTTGGTGTACGTGGTCCCGGGTTCGATTCCCGGTGGGGAGAGCCTTTGGAATTTTAACTATCCGAGATGTTTCTGTGTTTGTGTCCTTGGAGTTTTAGGTTAATAGAAAAACGAGTTAAGCGAGTAAAAGAAATAAAAACCAAGTAATAAATAGCAAGTAAAAAATAGTGGCTAGCACTTCCGCCTTTGGTGTGCGGAGTCCCGGGTTCGATTTCCGGTTGGAGAGCCTTTGGAATTTTAAGTGTCCTGGATATGTTTGTGTTCGTGTCCCTGTCTATTTTGGTAAGGGTTTAAAAAAAGCCTTGTACGAGGAAAACTCGGATGCTCAGGAATGATAAATGATCTGTTGATCTTTACGAAAAAAGAAAAGTATCTCAGTGGTAAAGTGCTTATCTCTGGTGCCTGGGGTCTCTGGTTGGATCCCCAACCTAGTAAGTTTATGGTGGACAACATTGTGTCCGTGGGTTTTCTCGGGGTATTCTCGTTTCCTTCCATATTCTTATTCCACCATCAGTCACTTCCCTTAATCATGCGTCTCCCTTAGCCTAAAGCAGTGCTATTCAACCGGGGGTACGCGTATCCCTGGGGGTACTCGAAGATGTTTCTGAGGGTACATAATCCTAAAAATAAGCATATTCCCAATATTTATTGAATTTTCATATTTGGAGAAGTTTTTTTTTTCTTTCCAATGGTTAACATCAATAAAAATGAAGCACTTAAATTGCTTGAATCCAGAATCAGCTATGATTCTCGGATTCTCGAAGATTCGACCATGAATCGAAGAGTTATGAGTCCCGGCAACAAGCTCAGGCATCTCATTAACAGGTTAGTTTTAAAATTACTTTTAGTTCTTGAATTTTTAACATTGTCCTCAGTGTAGGAATATCAGGGAGGATGAGGAGAAAATCCCCGTCAGTAGAACTGGATGTCGCCCATATGTTTTGAAATTTCCTACGTTAACTTTTTCGGATGTGCACTTTATTCCCCTGTAAATAATCTTTTGATTGGCACACTGATTGTCCTTTTATTGGATCTCTGTTTGTTTCCCTTTTTAATCAACAGAACATGTGTATTAAGTTTAATAAGTTAATTTCGATTTAATTTCTTTTAAACAGCTTTAGGGGTACACAATTCAATGGTGAACTGTGTCTAGGGGTACGCGAGAAAAAAAAAAGTTGAATAGCACTGGTCTAAAGGGCAAAATCGTGGGACGTTAAACTGTAAGATTTCATTTTATTTTTTCAAATACAATCAGTAGCTCAGACAAGGAGGGTCGCGGGACACTAATCCCTCCTTGAGCAAGATATAGAAAAATAAAAATTTATTAGATATAAGTAACGTATGTATATACAAGAATCACACTTGTCCTGAAAGGATATAAAATTGAGTGCCTGACCCCCCCCCCCCTTCAAGAAATTCTGTGTGCGAAACTGAATGCGATACTATTCAATAACTCGTACTTGTAACTTTTGATTAACAAAATTCTTATAATTTTCTCTTATACCAATGGTTGTTTTATTCGATCAAATAAATGGTCTAATCTTTCTCATCTTGACAAATTAAATTTCCTAACGCTTTTTCCTCATTAATATGCTAAATGCTTTATTACTTTTTATAAATCATTCAATAATATCCTATAAATATCAAATTACCCTTAACTTAGTAAAATATTTTATAGCATATTTAACACGCTCAATTTCAATGTTCCAATGATTACATTAACTCATGCAAATTAATGTTTCAATGATTTTTAACTCATGCAAATTAACATTTCAAATGATCTTTAATTCAGACAAATTAACCTTTTCAATTATTTTTAATGTTGCAATAATTTCTAAATAGGGCAAATTAATGTAGTAATGAATTTTAAATTCGGCTATCTAATGTAGCAATAAATTTTAAATTTGGAAATTTAATGTAATGAATTTTTAATTCGGCAATTTAATGTAGCAATAAATTTTAAATTCGGCTATTTAATGTAGCAATAAATTTTAAATTCGGCAATTTAATGTTGCAATGAATTTTAAATTCGGCAATTTAATGTTGCAATGAATTTTGAATCTAGCAAATTGATATCTCAATTTTTTTATGGTTAGTTAAATTAAGGTTTTGGTAACTATACATGTGGTTCGTCATATCTCTTTCCAATTTCTTCAAAATTTTGCAGAAATCTTCCAAATTTGTAGAAACAGGAATTAAAATTTACGTTCTAATTTTCAAGTAAATACAAAATTTTAACTATTCTATCAGGCCTTGTTTTCATATTGTCCAACTAAATACAACAGTACAATGAGCAAGGCTGTGTAAAAAAATATATTAAAAAACACGAAAATGTAACAGTTTCAACATATTAACTGTGTCTTCATCACACTTCTACTCCTTCTCTGATAATGAATAAAAAGCTCGATCCCAAATATTTGTGTGTGTGTGCTGCTTCGGTCTACTCTAGAAATTAAGCTACTACTAGGCATACTTAAAAAAGAAAATGAACTTCAGATACTTTCTCAAGTTTGCGAATAAACTTCTATCTGGTAATATATGCATTTTAGGCCGGCGGACTTCAGACACTTTACTTTTAAATTCTCTCCACCATCAGCTTCAGCATTTAACATTTTTTTTTTTTTAATGTTGGGACGGTAAAATATTTTCGTTCTCAATTTTTATAAAAACAATAAGCAATGTAAACTAGACTATCATTGCACTCGCAGTTCACTCACTGAATGTATTGATCTTAAGCTGTCAAAATCTTCCAGGTGCTTGCAATCAGTACACATGATTTCCCTGAAGCTGTACTCATCTTTCAAAAACAGCAAGTGGCACTTAGATCTTATCTGTTTCTCTGTGTGTCGGTGACTGGCTGTCGGTCACTAACATAGTTCATGTTCCATTGCTCCATTCTGAAAAATTCTCTTGCAAGAAAGAAATATTTGTTTCCGAAAAAATATATACACACGAGTAGTATTGTAAATCCTCATCCGAAATGTAACTAGGTACGTTACTTAGATCTAAATATTTGTAATGCGTTACCGTTACAGTTACTTTGGAAAAAGTGTAACGCGTTACTTCCGTTACGTTACTTACCAAGACTGCCCATGAGCAAGAAGGAAATAACCTGTACAAGTATCTTTTAAACAATCAAACATATTATACAATAAATTAACAAAATCTCCTTCCTAAACTATGGGCATAGCTCTCTATATGTAGTTAGGAATAGGGTCTACACACATTGTGTTGCCCATGAGACGGAACACAATCTTCGGAGCGAATTACGAAACGAAATCAGGCCCACAATTAGGGATGCGCAGCAGGGAAACCTTTTTTTTCCCTCGAAACTTTCGTTGTTTGTTCAGATAAATTTGTTTTTTTTTTTTTTTTTAAAAAAAAAGCAGTCAGGAACGGGAACTGAAGTTATCCCCTCTTCCCAAAGCTGGACCCCGTATCTTAGTGCTGTGGCTATTAACCTGGACCAGACAGAAGCAAGCGTGCACCCATTTGCAGGGATGGGTCCAATACGTCTATGTAATATTGAATCTAGCATATTTTGCACCCAAAAATACAATAAATAATTGTTAGTTACTGATATCTATATTTTTTAGAAAAAAAAAAGTGATTTAACTAGATTAATTTTATAAGAAAAGAAAGAGTAAAAAATGAGGCTTAAAATCAAATCTTAAATCTGAGATATAGAATAGTTTTGATTTAAAAAATAAAAACTCGACAAATGTTAGTCGAATTACGAAATTTTTAGAGGGGGGGGGGGGTCCGGACCCGATGGACACTCATCCGTAGGTGCGCCGCTGGACAGTCCTCATCCAATAGAAACGCCTAAACTTTCGGATAGGGGACATCATTTACAAAAAAAAAAAAAAATCTGGTTGAGACAGCTTCTCTTCCTGGTCAACCCTGGCTAAGAAGAGTTTTAAAAAGAAGAATTTTAAGGATGATAAAAAAAAATGCATCAAAATATTGCGATCTTAGCCAATAATTAGTTTTTGGATCAGAGGCACAAAATTTTTGAACAGACCCTAAATCGAGTTTTCGTATTTTCTACGAAATAAGCACATCATACTGAGTTAAGTGATAGTTTGGGTTTGGCTACACTATATGTAGTTTTCCAGATATAAGGCCTACAACAAAATTTTTACCTGAAATATGATGGATATGTTACCGAACCTTTGATTTAAAAAAAAAAAAAATGAAAATTGATTCATCACCGTGCAAATATTTCTCTTATTCGTATCAACTGCTGTATTGAAGTCGAAAATGGTTCGGTAACAAACTGTATGTATGACAAATCAGTGTATGAGTATTCTTTGTATTTAGTGATCTCTTTACAGAGAAACAGATAGCCACACTGTCTGAGTGAAGGGGGTACGGTGCGATAGGAAGACTTGCAGAGGATGAGGCAGAAATATAGAAACGTTGCCAGTAGCTACCTTTGCATTTCTTCTTCTATATTTTTTTTTTTAACGAAACAAAGGGCGTGTAGGCCCTCTAGTTTCATTAGCAGCAAACTGCGGAAGATGTTATTTTAAGATATTATTAATGCTATTCTATCAGGTAATTCACACCACCTATGAATGTATGAATACACAATTGAAGCCGTTTGAATATGGATTTATAAATTCTACTGATAGATAACAGGGCGTTTCGCAATAATGCACACGGGAGATTCAGAATAAATAACAACATTATCTATCATTATTTTTTTAAAAAAAGATTATTCCTAGACATTTTGTGTTCTTATCACAATTAATTATGTATTTTGATACTATCTAATACATTTTTTCTTTCCGTATAATTTTCGAATTAAAAACCATTTATATTATCGATTAATAATAATTCAAAAGATACAATACTGGTGCTGGCAGTTGTAATCACGGAAGTAAAATGTTTCTTTTCTTTATTCAGGATTCATTTTCATGCAATAATATGAAATTGCGTGCAACAAAAGAAAACACACCGCCTGACTTTTCTTGAATTATTGAAAACCGTAAATTTGTCGTAATGGGTCCCCAATTCTGTATCAGCCATGCACTTCCTTGCATGTACACAATACTTCCTTCTCAATAGGCACTAAGGTCTGTTTTAGCTTTCATTTCTCCCGCTCCTCCCCCTCCCGCACCACGATCACATTTGAATATGAGTTGGAAATATTAAGAGTGAAAAAAATGCATTTTTGTCTTCTGTAAGAATGGAACGCTATTGACTGGTTTTGTAGGTGGATGAACTATGCGTATTAAAATAAAATCTATTTAGTTATGTGAAACGGAAGTGCATTTACGCACGAATATATATAGTATACATATTGTATAGTGTACTATGTAGATTTTGTAAAACCAGTAATCCTAGTATTCATACATAAGTAGCCACCTCCCCCAAATGCTTGGGTATGATCAGTGACGTAATTAAGGTGGAGGAAAACGGGGCTTGTGTCCCGGGCGCCGGATTGGGAGGGCACAAAATTGGTAAAATATTTGGGGGAGTGTTTTGATTCGTTGGTCAGGGGAACACTAAGGCGAGTTCTTGCACCTGGCGACAACTAGCGTATTTGCGTCGCTGGGTATGATTCCCCCCAAATTTACCATTTTCTTCCCTGCCCGGAATTGATTGTGATGAAACCAAGATAACTTGTATTTAGTATATTATACTAAATTTTATTCGATTTCTGAACTTTTTTCCCTTTTTAAGGTGGATCACTACCCGGAAGTCAGTACACATTTTAGCTCATTCCCTTAACTACTGCGCCATGAAACGTTACATATTATAAATATTGTACTATAAGATAAAGTTAATTTTCAGCTACAACACAAGTCACTGATTCATTTCGTTGTGTCGTCTGATATCGATAACAAATAAAAGAAAATATTTGATTCGTTTTACAATAAGCACACAAGATGGAACTTGCTGGTAGATCTTACTAGAAGTGCTCTGTTTTATGAAACGTTTATTTGTATGTGTAAAGTATTTTAAGGTAACAATCTTATAACGAAATAGATATATTGTTTGACCGTTTTTCGTGTAATGTTTCATATTTTATTTAAATATTAATTTACATTTAAGGAAATAGATTTTGAGACGAAACTGAATGCCATAATGCATTGTTGCCAAATTTGTACGTTTACTGTAACTGTAGTAGTCACAATAAGAAAATTCCTGGATTCTAGCGTTGCAGTTCGAGAAGCGGAATCGCGGTAAGAGTCGAAAACTAACTTCTCCAGTAAAGTATCTAAGCAGAATTCCATGATTACTCCCTTTATTATCTGGCATTAGTAAACACTCGACACTATCTGGTAATGCCGCACTATTCAAGCAGCGTTTAGCATAGCACCGAGAACACCTAGTGATCCACCTTAAAAGCAACGTTATAGTATAAATTGGATTGTGCCATTTTGAATGAAAAATTACGTCTCTCCCTCCTGAAACTCTCATGAGCGCAACTTAGATCTAAAATACCCCTGCAGGTAGCCTTGACTCAGACATCCAAAAGTATCGTGTTCAAATCTCTAAACCTTGTACTTTCTATGCGTGTGTTCCTGAGTTCGATGCTTCATTCCCAAGGGGGTACGATGACTCAGTGCTAGAGCTAGGGTTGCCAACTCTGGAAAGTAAAAAAATCCGGCACCACTTCAAAATTCCTTATGAAACAGGTCTAAGTTTGAAGAATCTCTGTCCAGACCCATCCATGAGAAAGAAATGTATTATCGTAAACAAAAGTGCATTAGCACCTGTAGGCTATTCTGTATATCCTTAGTGCATTCAATAATAAGCTTAGATCTACATTGTGCTACATTGTGCTACAAATGAGAAACTGAAATCGGCATTGATCATTTTATTGTATTTTCCAGTAACTGCCACTTCTTTAAAATTATCGAAAAAGGTGAACAAAAGTATATTAATTTTTACGTCACAATTTTGGATTTGGAAAATGAAATTTATTCTTTAAGCGTATGCTTCAACTACAGGGCCGTGGTGGCTCAGTGGTAGAATGCTCACCTCTGGTGTGTGGCGTTCTTGGTTTGATCTCATCTCGCTCCAAGTGAGCTTTGTGGTGGACAAACACCTTGTGCATAGTTTTCTTCGGAGTTCTCCCGTTTCCTCCCCCTTTCTTCATTCCACCATTCCATTCATCAGTTCATCATCATCGTCTCCTTTAGCCTAGCCGGCATAACCGTGGGACATAAAATTCAAAGGTTTCATTTTACAAGGAATTGCTTTAAGAAGATTTTTTTCACTCTCAATAAATGTATAAAATTCCTTACAGGTAAATTTTAAATTTTCCCTAATACTGTTCCTGTCATCTCTTTAAAATTATCTAAACAGATGAACAAAATATATTAATCGTTGATAGATGATGAAAGGTGACAGTTTTGGATTAACAGAATGAAAGTTACTTTTTAAATCTATACTTCGAACTAGATACAAATTTGAAAAAAAAAAAGTGATAAAGAGATTAGTAAGAAGTTTGTACCGGTCACCGGCTTTAATCAAAATAACAGCAATATTTCCGGCCAGGCTGGTGAAAAACTGGGCAGTTGGCAATAGAGCGCTTACCTCTGGTACAGGGGATCCCTGGTTCAATTTCCGGTCAACTAAGTTTGTGGTGCACAACATCATATCTTTATGTTTTCTCGGGGCTACTCCCATTTCCTCCCACATTTTCATTCCACCAATACTTCCATCACCATTTACTTGCTCTAATCATCCGTCTCCCTTAGCCTAAATGGGGTAAACGTGGGACGTTAAGAATTTATTTCTTTCCAAGGATCTTATAAAATGAGGATCTGCCCTTACAGCAAAATCTTGAAGCCATACGTCACAGTTTCGCCCCCCACCCCCCCTCTGCTCTGCCCACTCTGCCCAATAGGATCGCAATGTTTTGAGCCAACAATCATGGCGGAAACGAAAGTAGCCCATCAGACGATGGCTGAAACGAGAGTAGCCAATCAGACGTGCCGATGCTCGGTTGTTTTTTGGCTTCATTTACTTTATAGGATGAAGATACATATGGGCAGATCCTCTATTTTATATGATTCTTGTTTCTTTCGTATAAAGAACTGGAATAATAAACGATTTGACAATATTAAATAATTTATAGCTAAAGAGGAACAACATTTTGCTTTCTTGCTTGTTAACAATGAGAACAAAATCGAAGTGAGGGTAATAATATTTATTTATTGATGAAAGGAATACTACAGCCTAAATCTCGAATTGGTCATGTAAAAAAGAAAAACATATAAATGAATAAACAGGTCATGAATACCATATTACACAAAATTTAAAAACATACATAAAACAACATTATAGGCCTATTATTAAGTATTTTTCAATTTTAAGTTTCGGCCTGGAAATGTTTCTTCCACATTTTTCGATCTCCAGCTTCCTCTTTTTAACTCCCAATATTTTCTTCTATTTTTCAAATCATCAATCACTTTGTGTTCTTCTTCTTCCTGTTCCTCGCTTTCCTTCCATCTTTTCTTCTATGGTGGTATGAAGAAGACAATTTTAAAGTATTAGTTTATAGAACATAAAACTTATGTAAATTTTTAACAACACTATAATACATACTATACTTACATAGAATTGTACGAAAAGAAAAAAAGAGAAAAATAATACTTTGACTTTAATTACAAAAATTATATTAGAACTTTTATTTCTTCTACTCATTATTGAAGAAAAATATAACTAAATTGATCACTTTATAATAATAATAATAATAATAATAATAATAATAATAATAATAATAATAATAATAATAATAATAATAATAATAATAATAATAATAATAATAATGGGCAATTTTGATATAATATGAGCAAGTAATGAATTACTCTATGGAACATTCTGTCATAAAGGTCTTTTCCTTTGGTATATACACTTTATGTGCACTGAGAAGAAAAACGTATGAGGTATACGTAAAAACGTAGGTTACATGCGTAAATCCTGTAGTCTTTGGACTTAACGTACAGCAAACGTATAACTAAAAACGTAAGTTTTATAATACTTTCCGTATAAGTGTTCCGATTAAACGTACTGTCCGTATGAAAGAACTGTTTCTACGCGGTCAGGATATCACATACAGATGGACATACATAACATATAGCTCACGTATGTAACATACGAAAGACTGTTCGATGTCAGACATCCTGCAGCGGCAGGATGTAACATCCAAGTGGGGAAAAAGGCAATACGTATGTAGCATATGGATAACGTATGCTCTGTACAGATTTTCGTAGTAAACATATGAATGCCATATATTTGTACGATACACCACTGTCCGGATAACGAATTTTCCTTAGTGTGTCATCATGAACGTAGGAAGAGTATTTTTAACATTATCACGGGGGGAAAGGAACTCATAAATCCAGAGTTATACTACTGGTCTGTAATGGATCCATTTTTAATTTTTTTCCCCATAGTCATACTCTCTAGGCTAAAGAATACGGATAATTATTTAAAAAAAGTGGTGAAATGAAAATGTGGAAAAGAAAAGGAAAACCCCAAGAAAATACACGGACATGATATTCTCCATCACAACCTCCATGGTCTGGGATCGAGACATCTGGAATTGAATAAAGAGTTATGGAAAAGACCCACCAAATGTTTCGTGAATACTTAACATTAGAGATCGGATATTAGGCAAAATGTTTTTTCTTAATGTTAATAATTTGATAAAAATGAACGCGCTAAGGCTGAATTTTGTGGGCAGACGCTTCAATTTCAGCAAAATTTATTTTGGGTAGAATAAAAAAAGGTTTATATGAATTTCTAGTAATTTAAAAATAACAGAAACAAATTTTGCCCCGGTTAAGGCTAAACTCCATCCTGATACGTAGTCATAGTGCTTTTGCACCGAGAAATGCGAGTGAGTTTTTGAAGCTAATAGGGACTTGATAAATTACAGAATTGGATTAGTGTTTAACGGTGAATATATACCATCCAGTCTACATGTTCCTGTGTGCTTTTTAAATATCTCATCCGTAAAAATAAAGATTGCCATCTTGACCAAGAATTTTAGGAATGATAAAAAAAAAGAATGCATCAGAAGATTGCAATCTTAGTCAATAATTAGTTTTAAGATTAGGGGCCACAAAAATTTTGAATTGTTCCTAAATTGAGTTTTTGTATTTCCTACTGAATAAGGATATTATACTGAGTTAACTGATAGTTTGGGTTTGGCTACACTATATAAAGTTCTCCAGATCTAAGGCGTACAAGAAAATTTTTGATTGAAACATATTCGATCTTGAATCAGGGACCACAAAATTTTTGAACAGCCCCTAAATCGAGTTTTTGTATTTTCTACGGAATAAACACATCACACTGAGTTAAGTGGTTGGGTTTGGCTACACTATATGTAGTTCTCCAGATATAAGGCCAACAAGAAAATTTTTGATTGAGATATATTGGAGCTTTTGATCCAAAAAGAAAGGTGTTGTATAATTACAGACATCATAATTGGAAACTTCAAAAAATATCTCTCATCCTGTGGGATCGCAATTAATCCTTCTTTCTGGTAGACTACGAATATATACTAAATCAAAATATTCTTAACCACTTTCCGGATTAACCCGAATTATTACGGTAATATATGAAAATGATTCAACCCGAATTATTCCTGACATTGTTTTTTTGTACATTCTGATTTGGATTAATTCGAAATATAATTATTCCCTCGTGATATGAATCGTTGCACAGAGCGAATCTTTGCGCTGAATTGAAACGCACTACTCTATAGTTTGCTGATTTAACACCAGGTGGGAGTGTTGGTCATGAAAGAACACATTTATGATAGATTTAAAAAATGAAATTTAAAAAGTGTGACCTATTGCAATTATTTTTCTACATAAAAGTTGAGCGCAAAATAGTTAATTTCTATGTCGACTCTTTTGAGAATAACCAATAGGCCTATTTCATTTCTCTGTGTCCTAATGCGAAGGTAAATAATATTATATTCATTACATATACACAGAATGTATTTCTGTTTTTCGTTAGAATGTCTCAGAAAATCATATCACTATAAGTTTAAATCATTGTTTATTGTTTCCAGTATTCTAGTTAAATTTTAGTGCTTATTTTACTGCAAATTTCTTAAACTATACCTATAAATGCCTGTTTGCCTGACTGTTTTCCAGACGCGGCTTGTGAGAAAAGTCATAAGGGTAATTGACGCTTCAAACCAAAGAAAGAAAGTTACCTAATACTTCAATTATTTTATATAAGAAATAGAATATTAAGTAACTACTCTTCCCTGATGTGACTTCCCTCACGAGCACCTCTGCTACTTTCGATGTTTTAAGTAAGGAAATATCTATTCTCTAAGCTCTAAAATAGTACAAATAGTCTTGAGAAGCTGTTTAGTTAAGTCTATGATCTCCAAAAAAAAAAAAAAAAAAAAAAAAATGATTCTGAAACTTTCTTCTCAATAATGAACAAAATGAAGTTAGTAATAGAACTTAGCAATAATTGAAAGCTATTAATAGAGTTATTATTAGTTGTTAATAGAATATTGTTCATATTAGTAACCATTAGTAGAATTTTATAATCATTAAGATATTTTTAAAAATAGAATTATCCCGCTAGGAGTTTCTAACAGAAAGTTTAAGAGATGCTAGCAGAATGTCTGTTCTTCGCATGGGGAGAATAAGTTTCATAAAGGGCACCAAACATAAAGGGCACCAAAACTATCACCAATTAACTTAGAGACCGAAAAACTATGAATTCGACACTAATATCGGTCATTTTAATTATTTTTACAACCCCCAAAACTATGGATTCGACACTAATTGCGGTCATTTTCGATCATTGTCATTCGACCAATTAGACCTATTCCATAATCAATCACTTTCATAAATCGTCCACATCTCTTTTGTTCTAAAAGGAATAACTGTGGCACTTTAAATTACATTTGTTTATCTCCCTCGTGGCTAACGGTTAGCGTACATACCTTTGGCCTGGGAAACACGAGTTCGATTTCCGGCGGGAACTTATATGGTTAGGTCCACGGCGCTACTGAATGTCACGCTAAATTTACCATTGAAATGAAATGAAATGAAATGAAATGAAATCAAAATCAAATGAAACATAACGAAAAAATCAAATCAAATTAAATCAAATGAAATGAAATCAAATCAATGAAATGAAATGAAATAAAATCAAATGAAATCAAATCAAATGAAATCAAATGAAATGAAATCAAATCAAATCAAATGAAATCAAATGAAATGAAATAAAATCAAATGAAATCAAATCAAAATTACATTTTTCTAAAGAATTTACTAAATATTAGAAATTGTTACTATAATTTTGCAATGATTAAAGATTAGTAGCCAACTTTTGCAATTGTTAGAAATTATTAGCAGAATTTAGTAACTGCATGAAGTTATTGATAACTATACATTTTTGAGAGTCTTTGTTGTTTGTTTCTTGCAGTATTTAGCAGTTTATATCTCTTTATGTTTTACAGTTTTCTTTCAAAAATTTGACCAGGTTATTAGTGGCTAGTAGCTAGTTAGGATTTAAGAGAATACAATCATCTACCATTCACTTCTTGCATACGGGCTTCTCAAGTGAGTTCGGATCTTGTTCAAGTGATTTCAAAGTAAAACCAGTTGATAATGCTCCAAGAGCATTGCAAGAACGAACTTATTTTTTTTTTTTTCATATTTGTATGAAATTGTATATTAAATTTATTTGATTAACTAATGACACAATAATTATTTAATCAATAACTAATGACGTAATATTTATTGAATCAATATTGGTATTGATCAACACCAATATCATCTCTCTATGACTTACAGTTTCCGAGATATAGGGTATACCCAATGGCTCCTTAAATCTCCCGAAATCGGAACTTGTTTTGGCCATTATTTCGGGAACGGTAAGATTGAGAAACTTAAAAATTTCAGCACCTCTTTCAGATAGTTTTTCATGCTCTATCGAATGGAGGGCTCAAAATTGAAAAATTCGCAAAATATCATCTCTCTATGGATTACGGTTCACAACATATGGTTTCTTAAATCTCCCGAAATCCGAACTTTTTTGGCCAATATCTGGGGAACGGTGGCCAGTTGGCCAATGACCACTGCTTACTATTTGGTATCAAAATGTTCACCATTCTCTTAGATATTGATCAACACCAATATGATCTCTCTATGACTTATGGTTCCCGAGATATTGGTCCTTAAATATCCCGAAATCGGATTTCTTTTTTCAATATCTCGGGAAGGTAAGAGTGACGCGAAAAATTCCATCACTTCTTTCAGATAGATTTTGATGCTCGATCGGACAGAGGGCTCAAAATTGAAAAATTCGCAAATAACAAACAAACAGACAAACACACACACACACACACACACACACACACACACACACACAATTCAGTAACAAACTTTTAAAGTTCGTTGCTCACAAAATTCTTAATCAGGATAAATGAAACTTGTCTACAGATCGAAACCTGAACCTTCAAAATACAAGACAAATGTGCAGCTTTTGTATAATTCTTACACGTACACGCAAGGATTCTTCTGATATGCATTATGTATGTAGTAAGAGAAAGTGTGTGTTGTTTTCCCAGAGAAGGGAGAGAAAGAAGAACACAGGTGATCCGTGTCTGCGCCCCGCCCCCTGTTGCTGACCTCTAACAGTCGGGCAACGTGGTCAGATGCAGTCGTCTGATAACCCAGAAGTCACAAACCATAAGACAGCCGGTAGGTGGAGCCTCACTGCAGGTAGTGCCCACTGACAACACCACGTGGGCGGGGTCAGCATACAATAACATACACACCTGACATTTCTACGATCGACAATCACACACCATAAAGCATTGCAAATCTTTTATTTGAGTCCATGCGAACTGTCACTGGCTTCCTTTCGTGATGCCATGTTTTACGGTCCTCCTTTTTATTCTGACCTGTATTGGTCTTCTAGTGAGAGAAGAATAGTCACGAGATGGTGAACTGTTCGTAAAGACTAGCTATAATAAACTGGGGGAGATTTTAACAAGCACTACTCTTCATCTTCCATTGCATTTCGTATGTCAACTTTCTTAACATCAATAGATTTTTTTAACATTCGGTGGATCTAAGAAGTTAAGATGGATTGAAGCATGAAGTAACTGGGAAACTTTTAAAATTATGATTTTTTTTTACATATATTATAAGAAAACCATATTAAAGACGAATATAGGGAAAATTATCGCTGAAGTGGTGGAGGTATATAATAACTTGTGTGTCTGTGATGAGATGCTCGTATAGAAGTTATCTAAAACCACCAAATTTGTTACATAGGTCTTTTGTAGATCTAGTCACGTACAAAATAATTTATACAGTCTACCAAACATTCTTAGGGTCATCAAATCTAGGAGGCTTAGGTGGGCAGGTCATGTAGCTAGCATGAAAGAAAGTAGAAACGCTTTCAAAGTCTTGACTGGAAGACCAATCGGAAAATGACCATTAGGAAGACCAAGGCGCAGATGAGAGGACAATATTAAGATGGATCTCGCAGAAATAGGAATACAAAATAGAAACTGGATCCAGTTACCTAAGGATAGAAGTCGGTGGAGAGCTTATGTGAACGCGGCATTGAACCTCCGTGTTCTATAAGCCATAAAGTTAGTTAGTTAGTTAGTCGCGTACAAAGCCGTTCTTTTTAAAAAGAAAAATTGGACTAAATGGGGGTTTGGGGGATCAACATTTAAAGAACATATTTACAGCGAACGACATTGCCTGTGAGTTAGTCAACCCAACCGTTCTCCCTGTCGTTCAGGTTGCGTTCCGAAATCGGTAAGGGCAGAAAAAAAAGCACTTCTGCTAGTATAGGTTCTAGAACATTCTTATTACAAACACATTTTTTTTTTTAAATATACGCCACTTAAAATAGTCATAGGACTGCTTTAAGTAAACTTTCGGTGGGCTCAGTGGTAGAGCGGTTACCTATTGTGCGTGAGATTCCTGGTTCGATCCCGGGCCAAGTAAGTTTGTGGTGGACAACCTCGTGCTCGTGAGTTTTCTCGGAGTACTCTCGTTTTTCTCCCACTTTCTCATTCCACCAATTATTCCATCATCATTCATTTGCTTTAATCATCGTCTCCTTAGCCTAAAGGGCACAATCGTGAGACGTTAAACTGGAAAATTTAATTTAATTTCATTTCCTATAGACTTTCACTGGTTCGTTGACCTAGTAGGAAGTCAGAGTGTTTTATGTTGGAGGAAGTTTAATTTTTGCATAGTTTTTGTTTTATATGTAGCAGAAGAGACGGGAGTAGTATAAAACACCACTAAAAATTAATGTGTCTGTAACTCTGTGTGCATGTCTGTCTGTCATCAGATTTTTGCATAGGAAAGAGTGACTTAGAATCACAAAATTTAGTGAATTACGGCACGGAGGGTCAAAAAGTACGCATAAAGAGAGGTTATAAATAACCAGAACGCCCGGATATTAGTGTCAAATTCAGTTTTTGGGGTCGCTGAAATGAATAGTAACAACTCAATGCTGTTCAAGTCCAACTTTAGCCCTCATCGTTGTGATGGGAGCGTCACAAATAGTAGGCCTATGTTCAAAATGACCGATATTAGCATGAAATTCATGATATTTTTACGTGATAATATTTATGTGTAAAAGCGCACGGGCTAACCACTAGGCCAGCAGTGAGAATTGTGATAAATTCCTACTTCTGTTGTTTCTTTTTCTTTTCTTTTGTTTTTTCTTTTTTGTTATTGCCGGGATTACACTACCTTTACCTTAAAGTAGCTCTCAAATCTTCCCTCAATGTTGCTTAAACGTTAAACTGCCATCTTTGAAATAACTCTCTAGTCATACCTTAACGTTGGGCTAAACGTTAAACAGATATCCTTGAAACGGCTCTCTATTCATCCTTCAATGTTGGTTAAATGTTAAACTGACATCCTTGAAACGGCTCTCTAATCATCCTTCAAACGTTGATTAAACGTTAAACTGACATCCTTGAAACGGCTCTCTAATCATCCTCCAACGTTGGTTAAACGTTAACCTGACATCCTTGAAATCGCTCTCTAATCATCCTTCAACGTTGGTTAAACGTTAAACTGACATCACGTTATTTCTCCCAACATCATCGAGATTTCAAAACTCCTAATCGTCTCTCGTCGATACGCCCATGTTCCTGCGCTGTGGGGAGGAAACATTTCACTTCCACAAAACCATTTCATATAACTTTTTCTTAACTCGTTATTCAAAAACCTTCATTTGTCTGTCTTAAAACTTCTCAACAAGAATTCAATTATCTATCTGACCACTGCTCATTTTTTCATTTGGTTTAAATTACCAAACCACATAAAACGTACGGATCACCATACTAAACTTCTTATCTAGTTCCTTAAATCAACACAAGTGTTGCCGAAATATTTATATGAAATGTGAACAAAATTATAACATGTGACATGTTATAACATATACTTTCGGAAAACTTCAAACTTACGGATTTTCTTTTCAGAAAGAATGACTTAAACTACATTGTAAGGCAGCCATGTGCAATAGCCGGCCCACGGGATAATCTCGGCCTACTGAACCCTTTCATCCGGCCAGCCTGACCCCTTGTATACTTCTTACATGATATTAAACTGAATTGAAAATATTTCCTGGATAACTTATGTCCACCTTCAAAAATATCATCCGCGTTAGAACAGTCAGCGTACTACGGACTAGTTCAGAATATGAAGAATCATATTTCTCACTAAAATGATAGACTATATAAATATTTTTTCTTTTTTTCTTTAGTAAATAAATATTTTAGTCATCGTTATAACAGTTTTTTTTTTGTGCCTGTGATATTAATATACATTGAATGAGTTTCACGATTAAATATAGCCATTCGATTGTTATGAAAATGTTATACACTGTCTCATACGTCCGTCGACCCCACTAAGTCCTCAGTGACTGGTCCACATTCTGTTCTAACTTGCACATACCTACTATAAGGTTTCTAATGAAGTATTTATGAAATTGCCTGAGAAAACTGAAAATTTTGATTTTGACCCTTCAGCAAACTTGTTTGGGAAATTCGGGAAACTTGTTTGGGAAATCCTATGAAAACATTGAATTTCAAATGTGTTCTGGATACATTGAACGGTATAGCATAATAATTCCATAATTACACTGAGAAAAATCCCTTATCTGAACAGCGGTATATTGTACAAATATATGGAATCCTCATGTTTACTACGGAAATCATATGTTATCCATATGCTAATACTTTTCCCGCTTGGACGTTACATCATGCCGTTGCAGGATGTCTGATATATAACAGTCTTCTGTACATTACATACATATACGCGTGTCACATACATCAGCTATATATTATATACGTCCATCTGTATATGAAATCCTGGCTGCCTACATACAGTTCTTTCTTTCATACGGAAAGTACGTTTATTCGGAACACATGCGGAAAGTATGCTTTTCAGTTATACGTTTGTTGTACGTTAAGTCCAAAAACTACAGAATTTACACATGTAACCTACATTTGTACGTACGCTATATACGTATTTTTTTTTCAGTGTACATCTGGACAAACAGACCAGTGAACATCCAAAAGTGTCTTTTTTCCGTATAAGGGGCCATAAGTATAACGTGTAAATACATCGAAAGCTTGAGTGTAGTTCTTTTCACGATCAATATACGTTCTTTCCTATCGTCTCCCGAAAGTTAAAAAGGAGATGCCTAGTTTGTATCATTGCAAATTTGCAACGGTAAGTGAACACTATCTCTTGTTTTGGAGGAAATGGGGGAAGTGTATAAAATGCATCCATTCACCCACCCTTACACACGCACTAAATAAAACTTAACTTTAGGGAAATACATTTTTTGCACTACTGGTTGACATGCAACGTGTGTACCAGACACTTTTCGGTACCAAAGTGAATGAAAAAATGTTTGTCCTCTCGTGCAGACATGACGTGACACTATTTCAAAGAGGACGTTTATTTTTATGTTAAGTTCACATGAGTGTAGTTCTATACAAATTACAGGAAGGAGAATGGTAAACTTCAATATTCAACATTGTTTTCTTTGGAAAGGTCTTTAAGAAATAATATACCGTAATTTCTATTGATTAGTTGATAACGTTATTAAGTTTTTCTTTGGAAAGGTCCGGAAGAAATAGCATAAATTAAATTTCTGATGATTAGCAGTTAAGAAAACTAGATAACGTTATTCTATTTTTCTTTGGAAAGGTCTTTAAGAAATAATATACCGTAATTTCTATTGATTAGTTGATAACGTTATTAAGTTTTTCTTTGGAAAGGTCCGGAAGAAAAAGTATAAATTAAATTTCTGATGATTAGCAGTTAAGAAAACTAGATAACGTTATTCTATTTTTCTTTGGAAAGGTCTTTAAGAAATAATATACCGTAATTTCTATTGATTAGTTGATAACGTTTTTAAGTTTTTCTTTGGAAAGGTCCGGAAGAAATAGCATAAATTAAATTTCTGATGATTAGCAGATAAGATAAGAAAACTAGATAATGTTATTCTATTTTTCTTTGGAAAGGTCTTTAAGAAATAATATACCGTAATTTCTATTGATTAGTTGATAACGTTATTAAGTTTTTCTTTGGAAAGGTCCGGAAGAAATAGCATAAATTAAATTTCTGATGATTAACAGATAAGAAAACTAGATAATGTTATTCTATTTTTCTTTGGAAAGGTCAGTAAGAGATAAGATAAATTTTTATTGATTAGTAGATAACGTTACTTTGTTTTTCTTTACAAAGGGCCGCAAGAAATAAAACAAATTAAATTTATGTTGATTAGTAGGTAAGATAAGAAAAATAGATAACATTATTATGTTGGAAAGATAAGTAAGAAATAAGGGTGTCTTCCTATTTCGCTTTACACAAATTTTCCGGCTTTTTCTGCTCCTGGCATCTTTATCAACATAACAAGATCAAACTTTGATTTAAGGTGTAACAGAAATTCCTGTTTTGCCTTTTCTTATTTATCTTACAATTTGAAGGGAAATTTATGATAGGTGATTTTAAAAGGATAACTCATTTATGATAGGGGATTTTAAAAGGATAACTCATTTTTTTAAATATTATTAAAATAAAAATGTTCTTAAAGTTACAAAAGGCGAGTTGTGATTTGTTTACACAGTAAGGGAAACTGAAGCTATTGATTCAGTGGGATTAGTTTCAAGGAAGAGTGTTATTAAGAACATAAACAATCAAAGAGAGTGGGACTTCATCAAGTGCAGTACAACATCCAAGTAAATTCTGACAAAATAGACAAAACCCAAGCAAAAAAATCCAAAGGAAGGAATCATAGGCCCGTCCTTAATTTTCAACTGCCAGAGCTCCTTCGTGGGTAAGCGGTTAGCGTATGCGCCTTTGGCGTGGGAAGCCCGGGTTCGATTCCCGGTGGGAGCTCATGTGGTTCGGATTTCACATTAATCAGTAGGTCCCGTCTCACATAACGTCGCTGTTGAAGGGGACAAACTCAAAATTAACTCTTCGACTGTTATGCAACTAAACTGTTATTGAAATCTATATATATAAAAGAGAACGCACAAAATCCTTTGTCCGCTCATCACGCTAATACGGCTGAACCGATTTCTTTCATTTTTGGGGGGTTGTTAGGATTTGGACCCTAGATGGTTTTTATCATATCACTTTAATTTTCAATTACCAGTGTCTTGAGATAATTGACCAATCAGGTGTCAATACGTACAAAAAATCCTTTGTCCGCTCATCACGCTAATACGGCTGAACCGATTTCTTTCATTTTTGGGGGGTTGTTAGGATGTGGACCCTAGATGTTTTTTATCATATCACTTTAATTTTCAATTACCAGTGTCTTGAGATAATTGACCATTCAGGTGTCCATACGTACAAATCCTTTGTTATTAGTTCATCATAGGTATAAAAATAAACGTATTTATATGCAACCCGCATGACCCTGTGACTCGGCGGGTTAACATAACTGACAGGCGCTATAAATCACTTGAAAGCGAAAAAGTAAAAATTATCTAAGTAACAAAGTTTATTGCGTTCCGGGATGACCGCAGCGAAGCGGGGCGGGTTGGGGTGACCGCAGCGAAGCGGGGCGGGTTAACATAAATGACAGGCGATATAATGTTAACATTAGTGCAATCTTCTATGGTTTTTATCATATCACTTGAAAGCGAAAAAGTAAAAATTATCTAAGTAACAAAGTTTATTGCGTTCCGGGGTGACCGCAGCGAAGCGGGGTGAACGCTGCTAGTTCTTCAATAATTGTCTTATATTTTAAACGCGGAAAACCTAATAAAACATGTAGGACTGTTATAATAACAGGGCAGATGAGCTTTAATTGAATCGGTCATTGTTAAAAGAGGATATGTGTCATTAGAAATACATTACACATACCCTCTTTTAATAATTATAAATTTAATTACTTTTTTGCATACCCATACGAAAAGTTAAGTTTTAATTGCCTAGTTGCTCATACCCATGTGTCAACTTCTGGCTATTACATTCAGCATATTATTGTGACTACTCGCTAAATTATGAAATTAAGAAGTAGCAAATAGATCTTTTTTTTTTTTTGTTCTAGTGTTATATAAATATTAATTTTGTTTTAGTTCAAAAAATATTGATTTTTTTTTTTTAAGTAGCAAATATCACAATGTGAAATGTATAATGTGAAAAATGTGAAAGTCCAAGTGACAGAAATGTTTTATCTAAAAACAAGACTATAGTTCGCTACTTCTTATTTTCAAGTAGCTCCTGAATTCTCCTCACGACACTGGGCACACGCCGGAATGCCAACGCCATCTGGTGAGTATGAATGGCCATCCATCCTCTGGCTAGATCCGGTATTGCTTAACATGTCTGAACTCACAGGAAACGGTATTCCAGTCCAGCTAGGCCGTAGACTAAAATAATAATAATCTGAAATCACCAATAATTCGTAAACTGTAATTTTAAATATCTTTCACTTAATATTCTTAGAGTTCTACATATTTTTCATAACACATTAAGTGTATTAACGTATAGCTATACAACAAGGGTTATTTTTTAACTAAGTTCTGTGTATTTATAAGTGTTTTTTTTTTTTTTTTTTTTGTAAGCCCATAAGGTATATGTATGTCTCTCTTCTTGAAAGCTGGTTCTTGAAACGTCGCCATTACACACATTCTCTCTCTTCAAAGGAGAGGACCAAAGTGGTTCTGTGATTTTTATCTTACTGAGAGCCTGCAGGTTCCTCTGAGAGAAACGAGTATTGGTCCGCCAAGAAACAGAAACAAACGAAAAACTAGATGTCTCGAAGGAAAAGCTTTTTTTAAAAAAATTTTCTTCCTGTTCATTCCACCTGCAATATAGCACCTGCCTCCGAGCTAAGAACATCTCGATTTTAGTCCTTCTTTTCACTCGTCTGCACGCTAACACACACAAAGGGAGTGTCAACTATGAAATTATCAAAGCGGGGCTGAAAAACAGGCTTCAATTACAAGCCAAGCTGGAGAACAGGGGCCCCATTCATAACAAACTAGTATCTAATACAAAACACCATTGTTGTGTGTGCGTTTTATCGTATTTGTTTTTTATTATTATTATTATTTTGAAATTAAGATTACCGCCAGTTTTTTTCATTAATTTTTTCCCCTTCCCCACAAGGGAGTAAGCTCCTAAGCTATAGCTTGTTTAGCTTATACATAAATCCGGCACACTGTCTCTAATCTAGACATGGCTTGTAAATATGGGTTAGAATGTTTATCAAAAATTACAGTAGAAAGACGTTTTATTGCGCCTCAAAACAACATGATAAATAAATCAGGGACATAAACATACACTATGTGATCAAAAGTATCCGGACACCCCCAAAAACTTATGTTTTTCATATTAGGTGCATTGTGCTGCCACCTACTGCCAGATACTCATTATCAGCAACCTCAGTAGTCATTAGACATCTTGAGAAAGCAAAGTGGGGTGCTCCGCGGAACTCACGGACTTCGAACGTGGTAAGGTGATTGGGTGTCACTTGTGTCAGAAGACTGTACGCGAGATTTCCACATTCCTAAACATCCCTAGGTCCACTGTGTCTGATTGATGTGATAGTGAAGTGAAACTTGAAGGGTTACGTACAGCACAAAAGAGTACAGGCCGACCTCGTCTGTTGACTGAGAGACCGCCGACAGTTGAAGAGAGTCGTAAAGTGTAATAAGCAGACATCTATCCAGACATCATACAAGAATTCCAATCAGGATCTACTCTAAGTGCTATGACAGTTAGGCGTGAGGTGAGAAAACTTGGATTTCATGGTCGAGCGGCCTCATAAGCCACACATCCGCAGGTAAATCCAAACGACGCCTCGCTTGGTGTAAGGAGCGTAAACATTGGACGATTTAACAGTGAAAAAACGTTGTGTGGAGTGACGAATCACGGTACACAGTATGCCGATGCAATGGCAGGGTGTGGGTATAGCGAATGCCCGGTGAACATCATCTGTCAGCGTGTGTAGTGCCAACAGTAAAATTCGGAGGTGGTGGTGTTATGGTGTGGTCGTGTTTTTCTTGGAGGGGGTTTGCACCCTTTGTTGTTTTGCGTGGCACTCTCACAGCGCAGGCCTACATTGATGTTTTTAGCACCTTCTTGCTTCCCACTATTGAAGAGCTTTCGGGGATGGCGATTGCATCTTTCAACGCGATCGAGCACCTGTTCATACTACACGACCTGTGGCGGAGTGGTTACACGACCATAACATCCCTGTAAATGACTGTCCAGCACAGAGTCCTGACTTGAATCCTATGGAACACCTTTGGAATGTTTTGGAACGCCGACTTCGTGCCAGGCCTCACCGACCTACCTCAATACCTCTCCTCAGTTCAGCACTCCGTGAAGAATGGGGTGCCATTCCCCAAGAAACCTTCCAGCACCTGTTTGAAAGTATGCCTGCGAGAGTGGAAGCTGTCATCAAGGCTAAGGGTGGGTCAATACCATATTGAATTCCAGCAGTACCGATGGATGGCGCCACGAACTTGTAAGTCATTTTCAGCCAGGTGTCCGGATACTTTTGATCACATAGTGTATCAGTCAAAGTCTAGTAAAACTTGAAACTTTTTATGCACACAGTCTAGTTCGAATTTCTAATACCTTTAGCACCAAGAATTGTTGTATGTAGGCCTACGTGTTGAGAATTCATTCCTGGGATTCGGAATTCAAACCAAAAATCTTTTGTCCCCTCCTATTACCATTTTCGATCTATGGAAATCATTATTAGAATCAAAAGCGGTAGATCACTTCTACTATTTGGGGTGGGTGTGGAGGGTGGCACTGAACGGAGGACAGAGAGGTTTGAGATGAACAGTACAAGCACTGTTCAACCGCAAGGTTTAATTTTAATTGTTGGGGAGATATTAGAATTCTGTTCCGTTATTTATAATTCATATATTGCCATTTGAGTGCTACAAATGATTCTCTTTTATTTTTCCTTCGTTGCTTTGTTGTTCTTGCATAATGTAACCAAGAATACAAATAGCATGAAAGGAAAGGAACAGAAACGAATGAGGGAAGAGACACTCCAAAGAGGAAGTCCCGGTTGATGGCCCAATGTTCCTGATGACCTCCTACACTCTCTTCTGTGGTCCATGCCTCATTACACCAAGATCACCACCAGCTTCCTGTCAGCATTGCACCATTACGTCCCAACTCCAATTTTGGCCTCCGTACTCACAAACAAGGTTGCTACCCTACACACGTTTACCAGCGTCATTTTCTTTCTTTCTTTTTCCTTTTCTTTTTCTTTTTTCTTTTTTTTTTTTGTTTGGATAACTGCACCCAGTATGCATTAGTAATCTCACAAGTTGATTGTGTTAAGAGTCTTCATCCCGGCGAAATTAAAATACCGCTAATTTTACAGTAATTATGTGATATCTTCAAATAGATAAAATATAATCGAAATGTGGAACAAGAGCTCCCTAGACAATATTATTTTACATGAGAAACCGTTATCACGACTCACTTATCTGCTTTCGATTTCGAGCCATTTTGAAAATCGGCATTTATTTTCGCGTTTCTAAACAGCTGAAAACGGAAAGCCGCTAGGTGACTTGTGATAACGGTAAAATAATATTGTCTAGGGCGCTCTTGTTCTATATTTCAATTATCTTTTATCTATTTGAAGACATCTCATAACTAAAGTAAAATTAGCGGTATTTTAATTTCGCCGGGATGAAGACTCTTAAGTCGTCAAACAGGACTATCTGAATGGTTTAGAATGTTACTACTGTTCTGTAAGCCAATTCTGTATGAACAGGAACTAAGATAAAGTTTGCAAATGAAGGGTACACGGAAAAAAGGGGCTCATTGCAATTTTTGCGAAAAAGCCGATATGGACACTACCTGTTGGTGCCAGTTTGTACTTCTAAATGCACTACAAATATTGTGAAAAAAGTGACTCATTGCAGCGAAATTTACACAAGAAAAACAGCCATACAAGTTAAGATGGTGCCAATGAACATTTTAAAACGCCTCTCCTGACAAAAATGTAAAATGTCGATTAGCCCCTTCTTTCCGTGTACACTTCAAATGTTTTTATTTTTTAATTAGCGTTTATAAAATTGTATTTCTTCTATGTTTCACGCGATCCTGGGTTCGGTTTCTAGGTGAGGAACAGAACTAGACGAAGTAAGGGTAGCGACCATTGATCTGAAAAGTCAGAAATAGTAATCCTGGTGTCAATGTGATCGCCTTGCATCTGGTAAATGAATGTGAGCTATCTGACCGGCCATAGTTCACCGTGGATGTAGTCAGAGTTTTTATTATTCCCCTATTTTAAAAAAAAAGTTCTCTATTTATTTTTTAAAGAAAAAAGTTCTTATAATAATCATGATCCTAGGTATTCTGCCATAAGTGGCAGGTCACTTGGCGGAACTGAGAAACTTCCACGGGCCACGATTTTCAGCTAACCTCTTTATCTTCACATATAATTCTTTTGTTTTAATACTGTCCATCAACAGTAGTATTTTTTGACCCTCACTCTTTTTCTGCAACCGGAACCTATAGTACATTCGTCATGAGACAGTTCCTTCCAGGCCTGTATCCAGGGGGTCGAGGGGGCCACCCCCTAAATTTTTGAAGACCCTCTAAAATGTTCACGGTAGGCTTGCAAATGAATTATAATATGATGATGAACTATAGTATGGTTGGATCGGGTCCCCCCTAACTTCAGCCTCCCCCCCTGCATTTTGGGGCTGGCTAAAGGCCTGGTTCCTTCTCAGTCAATGTCCAATCAGTTTCTCTTCCTCTTAACAGTTACATCTAAAAATTTTCCTTTCTCCACCATTATTTCTAACACCTTTTGATTCGTTTACCGCTCGAGCCAGATAATTCTCTCCATTCTTCTCTATACCCACATTTCGAAAGCCTCCAGGTTTTTCATCGCATTTTGCATAATGTCCATGTTTACGTCCCATATATTACTCTACACGAAGCATTTAGTGAATCTTTTTCTCTAAATCCTTTATTCAAAAACCCACAAAATAGACTTTACTTCCTGTGACGTAAATGCTATTTTTTTCACCACTCCTGTCCTTGCGTTTCTTTCATGTTCATACTTCACGTTGTCACTAATAATACTACCCAGGTGTTGAAAATTATTCATATGTTCTATTTTACCCCCTTCTATTTCTATATTTGACACCAACCGCTTCGTTCCAATCACCATAGCTTTTATCTTTCTAACGTTTATTTCCATCTGATTTTCTTCACATTGTATCTAGGTATATATATTTAATATAACGTTCTTTTTTGTATTTATACATATTTCTGAGCATTAGTAATATCGTTGGCATTAATCCCGTCCCGCCATCCCGTAAGCACCCTATTCGGGGTAGAGGGGAAGGAAGGAAGCAGCCTTGGACCTGTATCTTAAATGCCATCCCGATATTTCTTTAGTGTGAATAAGGAAAATGCAAGGAAAACCTCCCCCAGGTTGGATGACCTGAAAAAACTGTTACACATTTTCGAACAAGTGTCCCCATGCGCAATAACTGCCTTCACCTGACCAGGATATATAAATCTTATCTATGGTAATTATGAACATCTGTACTGTGCAGTACAAATCATCATCAAGCATTTCTCAGAGTCATAGTTGTGATATCTTTAACACCTCTAACGTTCATATTGAGCTTCTTGGCTAAGCGGT
Source organism: Thermobia domestica (assembly GCF_964235325.1). Taxonomy (NCBI): domain Eukaryota; kingdom Metazoa; phylum Arthropoda; class Insecta; order Zygentoma; family Lepismatidae; genus Thermobia; species Thermobia domestica. The sequence goes on along the minus strand of NC_137465.1, from coordinate 5,563,124 downwards.
TAGCGTACGGACCTTTGATGTGAAAGGCCCGGGTTCAATTCCTGGCGGGAGCTCTTGTGGTTCTGATTCCATGTTAATCAGTAGGTCCCGTTTCATATAGCCTCGCTGCTATAGAGGGAGTTAAACTCAAAATCAACTCAACTCTAACGTTCATATTGCAATGTTTACTTTGTATATGCAAAAATCGATACTAATAACTTATAACGCCTGATAAGTATACAATCCGGTAAGTCGAAATGTTTGGTTAGTTGACTATGTTGTAGGATATCATTGCATATTCAAAATATTTCAAATTAGCATGAGTTATGATATTATCTATATGATTTATTATGTTTAATGACGGTAGTTAAAATATTAAACACCTACCTTAAGAGGTATGCAGCATGTATTTATTATGTTCTTAGTACAGCACAAAATGCTCTTTCTAGTAAAGACTATTCTATAAAACGAAATATCAGAAAATCTGAGAACGATACAAGGGTAATAGAATATCTATCTTGTAAGTGCTTCTATAAGGATAAACAATTACCGCATGTCCTTGTTGTCTGTGGAGCAGGGTTCAATCCTGATGGAGATACTCAATTTTAGATGTTGATCCAGCATCGGCGGGCAAAGTGGAATCTACTTGCAATAAAAGGTTCTTTAACTCCGATCTGAAAAGCTAGATATAATATCGAAATCGATGTATTGATCACATATTCAAATAATAACTAAAAGCCATCTGGTCATTCGTGACTCTACATAAGTTGTAACGCCAGAGAGAATTTCAATTTGTCTACAATTTTATGTAATATATGATATTGCAACACTGTCTGTTAATGGAGAAATAAAATCAACATAAAGCTTTAAGCACAAGAAGTAGGACTTGGGACACTACATAGATAATGGCGGTCGGAAAGGACCAACAAAGAGATAGAGGGGGAGGGTATATGTGTATCCCCCCTCCTCCGCACCAGTGTTCTCTTCTCTTGGCCATTACTGAAGATTCCACAAACAAAGTCCAGGTTTTTATTTTCGTTCTCGTTGGTGCGTTGGGTCGTTACTTGCGTTGGGTCGCCTGGTTTGATGACCTCTTCGACACCGTTGAACAACGCCATCTGCTTTGGGCCAACACCTCATCATTTCAGATTCAGGACCAATTATCCCCGACGGCTAATAGCCCAGCAGGAGAATGAAATGCCCTACTGAGTGCCCATTCGCCAACTGCAATTTCCGCTTTCGAGGAGAACTTTCGTTCTAGGACATGATACTCGCATTTCCGAGAGTCATATGAGCTATTTCCAGTCCCCTATGTACGATACGCTATTGTCTTAGTGACAATACCAAACCAAGCAGAAAAACAAAGACAATTTTCCAAGTATACTGCTGTAAAATTTTGTTCTTAAACTACAATAAATCAATGATAATTTCACAATGATTAAAACAAAAACTTCCTTGATTCGTAGCCCCAAAGGCTATGGCCAGCCATACTGGTTCTTGTAAAATTAGGCTTTCTTAACACATTCTTCCATCATTGTTAACCCTAAAGTTTTAGACCAAAGCTCGTTGTAATACAAGAAGCTCGTTAATTACCACACGAAGATGAGTCAAGACACCAAAGATCGAACCAGGAGGAAATGTTGCCATTATTACTTACTTACTTACTTACTGGTCGGCGCTACAGCCCTTGAAGGGCCTTGGCCTCCCTAACCACTCTCCTCCATTCTTCTCGATTCTCTGCCTTTCTTCTCCAGCCTCTAATTCCTAATTTCTTTACATTCTCTTCTATGTCGTCTATCCATCTTTTCCTGGGCCTGCCTCTTCTCTTTCGACCGTCTGGTTTCCCTACAAACACTTTCTTAGCAGTTCTACTTTCCTGCATGCGCTGTACATGTCCTGCCCATCTTAGTCTTCCTTGTTTGATTCGTGCTATTATATTTGGTTGGTCGTATAGTTCCTGCAATTCTAAATTCGTTCTTATGCGCCATGCATTATTCTCCCTTATTGGTCCATATATTTTTCTCAGGACTTTTCTTTCCCATCTCGCTAGCCATTCCTCCTCTCTCGTATTTATTACCCAACTTTCCGAACCATACATAACTATTGGTTTTAATATGGTATTGTACAGACTTAACTTTGTTTTTCTACTGTATATCAGTATCTCTTCAGGAAATCACATCGACAGAAAATAAAATTTTATTACTACAAAATAACGGGAGAAACCTTTGCTAATATTCTGAATGCCTTAGGTTGTAGTGAAATCAAACCGGTCCACTGTAGAGTCTTTCAGCCTCTTATAGATTATTTTTTTTTTATTAATGTTTCTGGGACATGAGTAAGCAAATTTGTTGATCTGCGTTTCTGACATTTTTCAGTAACTGACTGCACCGAAATAGGGTGGTCAATTTGAATTGCGAGAAAAGTTGATGTATAACGAAAATTTCTACATTTTCCTTCTTTTCTTTATCTCTAAGATTCATCTTATAATATTCTGAATCTCTACAGGAAATAAAATTCAAAACAAATGAAAAGTTGTTTATGTTAAAATAAGATTACATTTTTCTTGAAATAATGATTTTGGAGAAATATTTAAGATAGAAAGATGGACACATAACTGAAAAATAATCATAAATTGTTAGCTGGCATGCGTGTATGTCTATAGAAGTTTTTAAAAACAGGAAAAGAAATCTCGTTTCAATATTACATGTATCCTGTATATACGTATAGAAATGTGTGTATACATATAAAATTATCTTTCGGCCATTTCAGAAATGTATTGCCATGCACATCTTGTAACTTTAATTGACAGCACAGCCCCAAGTCATTTGCAGAAATGCTTGCATTACGTTCATGCAATGTAATTAGATTATTCTTTCAAAAATTTTCTTCTTTTAGCACGGACAAAAAAAAAAAAAACTCTCTTTGATTTATTATACAGTGTATATTCACAGGAAGACGTATTTCAGTTTTTCGCTAAAAGTCTTGTTCGTAATTGCTAAAAATGCAGCTAGTAAATTGACAATCCGTTGTTACGAAATCATTGTTAAATTACATTAAAGTCTAACTTGCCAAGTGTAATGGAAATTAAAATAAGGTCGTACTTAGTGAAGAATCTATTACAGTGATTTTTTTTATAGGTTATAAAGTTCATTAACAATCTCACTTGACCTAGAGCAAACTTAAGAACTGAACAATCTGGTCGTACTCTACCAGAATGCCGTATTACATTCCAAGAAAAAGTACGATGGGGACACTCGGTCGAAAAAGTGGAAAAGTATCTCCAGGCTAGCTATCTTGAATGAGGTTTTCCTTGATTTTCCTCATTCACAGCAGGCAAATACCGGGATGGTACCCGGTACTTAACATATAGGTCCCAGGCCGCTTTCTTTCTTCTCTTTCCTCGTATAGTGTAATCGCCGAGAGTCGTCATTCCTTATACGTGATGTGCTAACATGGCCATAGATGACAAAAGCCCAGAAATCTAAATCCTAATCCTAATCGAAGAAAAAATATTGACTGAAGTTAAAGCAACGATCAATAATAATAGTGATCAATTAGCGTTCATAAATACACTAATTGCCAAAGTTTTAAATACAATTTAAATTTGTTCATGTTTTTTTTTGTATGTTCGTAGGGAAAGTAAGAATAAACGTTGGTTAAGATGATAAAGAGGATGACGCATAGAAGGTTCAAATTCGTCCGGTAGATGTCAGCAGTTGTAGGATCTTTCCTGCCATCTAACGGTGTGATGTATAACTTTTAGCATCCTACAATTATACACATTTGTTTCAATTGTAGAAAATGGAATATGCATAACTACCATTGAAATTTACGTTACCCCTTAAGATATTAACGGTTTAGATCCATTAGCGATTGAGAGAAAGATAATTGCTTTAGCTATTTATTGCGAAAGAATAAATGAAAATTCACTTTCGTTCAAGAGTTATCTTATGGTCTAACGGATTGACGTAATCACCGTTACTCGTTAAGAAGTTACCGCATTGATTCCATTAAAGAACTCGACGGAGGAATAGTTCCCTAGTAGCAAAAAAACTTTCGACCAGTTAGCGTGAGCTTGGCTTTTGGCTTTCTATGCTTGTACTTTCAAAGCGTGCTTTCATACAACTTGTCTTTTGTTGTACTTGCAAACGATACTTTAGACCCTTCGCAAAGCGTTATAGTATCACTGGCCCTTCATTGGCTATTGACTTCAGTTGACTCGTAAAACGCTAGCGTCAAGCTTGAATGGAACACTGAATGCAAGCTTGCTCCCACGTAATTTCGTTACTGGAATCCAGCTTGCGGCATGCTTACGCTTTTCCAATCAAGCTGGATGCAAGCTTGGCCGACTTGCAATTCAAGCTTACAGCAAGTGGTTTGTAAGTTGACTCTGGTACTAGAGACATCTTTGTTTCAATAGTGGAAAAAGGTAATATGCATAACAACCGTTGAAATCTAATATGTTAATGTTGTTAAAAATATAATGGATTAGCTCCATTAGCAATCTAGATAGAGATAATTGCTTTAACTATCTATTGCAAAAAAAAAAATCGCTTTCGTTCAACAGTTATCTTTTATTTATTTATTTATTTAACATACAATACAACAGGCTTAATGCCCAATTACAGTGTTGTGTACATACAGTAAATGTTACATATATAAATTTCCTAATTATTTCTACAGAAAATTTCTTGTTTCACATGTTATCTGAACCTGTTTTATGAAAGATTAAATACATCCACTTTATCAAGCTTATTTACTATATCATTGTATAATTTATACAGCCTCCACATAGGGGATTTATATAATATATTGCTCCTGGCTTTTGCACAATAAAATGTCCCCATATTCTCTACTCTGGTTTTGCAAGTGGGAATCCGCAATGATATTTTCGAGACCAACTCCATACAATCAATCTTGTTATTTAATAACTTATATAAGAATAACAAGTTCAACATCCATCTTCTTTTTTCTAGAGTTTGAAAATTAAAGTTGTTTACTAGATCATTGTAGGAAAAATATTTGGGATAATAATTAGTTTTTTTTTTTTTTTTTTTTTTTTTTGTATGTAAGCATTTTCAAGAATTTTGTTTGGAAGTTTTCCATTTCTTGAGAGTATTTTTTATTATTGGGGGTCTATATAGTAGAACAATATTCTAATTTTGATATAGTAGAATAATATTCTAACATATGCAAAATAAAGTGTTGTAAATGTTGTCTTACTGAAGAAGTCTTGCCCTAGTCTGTAAATTAAACCTAAGTTTCTATATGCGCTGTTTGTTATCATATCTATGTGTAGATTGAAATTTAGTTCAGGATCAAAAATAACGCCTAAATCTTTGACAGTACTTAATTTAGACAATTTAGTTTCCTTCAGTGTATAAGCAAAGGTGATGGGATTTCTATTTCTCATAAAAGAAAGGGATTTACACTTGGACACATTTATTACTGATTTGTTGTCATTGCACCATGTTTGAACTCGCTGTAGATCTTGTAGTTGTATGCAGTCTTCAGTTGAATTAATTCTAGAATATAATTTGAGATCATCAGCGAATAGGAGAATCTCAGAGTTTTCAATAAAAAGTGGAATTTCATTAATAAGTAGGAGAAATAGAAGAGGACCCAGATGAGATCCTTGAGGAACCCCAGACAGAGTAACAAACTTTTCAGTGACATGCCCCTTGTATAGAACAGATTGTTTCCGGTTACATAAATACGATACAATATATATATTCTGTTGCCGACTTTGAAAAGTTTAGGCTTGCTTATTTCGCCATTAGAACATCATGATCCACGACATCGAATGCCTTACTCAAGTCGGTATAAATAACGTCTACCTGGCCGCCTTTGTCTAACTCCGTTGCTATAAAATTTATTACAACTGCTAGGTTTGTTGCAGTATATCTATTGTGTAAGAAACCATGTTGATGTATAGATATAACTGGCTTTACGTGATTCAGAATTCGTGTATATAAGATACTCTCAAGAATTTTGGCAAAAGGAGATAATATAGCTATAGGTCTGAAGTTTTGTATTTCGCTTTTATTTCCAAACTTTGACACTGGACACACTAAACTTTCTTTCCATATGTCCGGAAAAGTGCCTGTTCTTATGGACATATTGAATATGGTATGGAGCGGATGCTTGAAGATATCAATACAGCCTTTGACAACATACGGAGGAATACCATTAGGTCCGCATGACGCTTTTGGTTTGAGTGCCTTTATAGCCACTTCAATTTCACGCAGTTGTATTTCTCCAAGTTGAAAGGTGGCCAACAGGCTAATGCATTCCGTCTTGTTAGATATAAAACTGTCTATATCATATTTTGCTGAGACATTGTTATAAACATATCGCAAGTAATACGCGAAGGCCTGAACAATCTCACTGTCCTTATTTAGTTCTTTCCCATTGTAAGTCAAGGAGGCTGATGACATATGCTTGGCTTTGCTTTTGACAAAACTCCAAAGTTGGCCCGGATCATTATGAATGGAAAGTTCAGATTCTAGAATGAATGTTTTATACGCAATTGATATGTCAGTCTTTATCTGTTTACGTAACTCATGAAATTTTTCACGATGATATATCCTAGGCTTGCAGTTATTCCACTTTTCCATTTTTTATGATGATATGATTTAGATTTTATTTTTTAAATTGTACTATAAGTGAACCAGCTCGGATAATTTGCATTAACATATTTCTTATGGGGAATGCACATGTTAAATAGGTCATTAATCGTGTTGTAAAAGTTGGATAGAACACTATTGATACGCGTGAAGTAACGGTGAATGTAAGTCACCGTTACCCCTTAACGACGCTAACGGATTGTCTCCATTAATGAATTCGGCCGAAATAATAGCTCTCGTTATCTATTGCAAGAAACATAATTGAAACACTTGCTTTTCTTCAAGAATTATCATGGAGAGTAACGGACGTAACATGGAGAGTAACATGGAGAGTAACATCGTTACTCGTAACAATGTTATGAATGCGTAAAAGTATAAAATAATACTTCCGACAAAGTAGATATTTTCAATTATCTAGGATCGGTATTAACTGACCAAACTCACATCCACGAACAACTTACATGTCGACTAAAAAAGTAAGGAATTCGTGTTATTATTCAATTCAAAATCCTTTGTCGTCGCGAATTGTCAAGGAATTTGAAGCTTAAAATATATAAAACTATAATTATGCCTGTTGTGTTGTATGGTCGCGAAACATGGTCACTTACTCTGAGGAAAGAACGTAGACAGAAAAATTTTGAGAACAAGGTCCTAAGACGAATATTCGGACACGAGAGGAGCGGAAATGGGGAATGGCAGAAACTTCATAACGAGAAACTACATAATTTATACGGTTTACCAAACATTGTTAGGGTCATCAATCAAATTTAGGAGGCTCAGGTGGGCAAGTCATGTAGCCAGGATGGAAGAAAGTAGGAACGCTTTCAAAATTTTAACTGGAAAACTAACTGGAAAAGGATCTTTAGAAAGACCTAGGCGCAGATGGGAGGACAATATTAAGGAATACAAAGTAGAAACTGGATCGAGTTGGCTAACGATAAAAGTAGTGTCGTCAACGGTTCGAGCGGCTCGGCTCACGGCTCAGTCACCACAGAGCCGAGCTGAGAAGTGAGCCGAGCCAACAGCTCACCAAACCGAGCCGGCTCTAGCCCTCGGCTCATTTGGGCCGAACCGAGCCGAGCCGATGGCTCACACCAACCGAGCCGGCTCGAGCCAATGGTTCACCTGAGCTAAGCCAACCGAGCCGATTGCTCATCGTAACAGAGCCGGCTCGAACCGATGGCTCACCTGACCCGAGCCGAACCGAGCCGATGGCTCACCTGAGTCGAACCGAACCGAAGGTTCATCTGAGCCGAGCCGATGGCTCAGTTGAACCGAGCCGGAGATCGAGCTGAGCCAATGGCTCAGGGCTCGAGCCGAGCCGGTTGACATCACTAGATAGAAGCCAATGGAGAGCTTTTGTGAACGCAGCATTGAACTTCCGGGTTCCATAGACCAAAGATCTAATTATTTAGATAGTATTTATCATATAGTGTCTACAACTACCTAATGAGCAATTTCAATTTGTGTAACCTCTCTAACGGATACCTTTCATTTGTGGACAAATTATCATGTGACATCGATGCCCATTACTCAGAGGTTTCAATGTATTGTGTAATCACCTTGCCTATCTTTGAATATTGACAAATGTTCTTCACTACGTTCGTACAATCACTTAATCAATCTCTAGTTTTTGTATTATAAGTAAAGTAAGACCAATACAGTGTTTGAGACCTGAGACTTGAGTAAACTAATTTGCTCACGAGACTCAAGAAATTTATCGTCTTGTCTCTTGGGCAACACTGCTGGTTCGATCCTCGGACTTATGAGTTTTTGTTGGACATTTTATCAGTAGGTTTTCTGGGAGTTTTTTTCGTTTCCTCCCACATCCCAATCCCACCAATTACTTTACATTCACTCCTTTTCAGTAATCGTACATTTCCTTTATCGTAAAGAGCATAAGAACAGGACTCTAACTAGGGGCAGATCCAGGCCCGACTTCTGGGGGGGGGGGGGCGAAGGTTGTCATACTGCTACTTTTAAGGGGTCCAAACTTTGGGATGGGTTTTATTTATATATATAAAATAAGTTTCCCTCTTCTGGGGGGGGGCGATTGCCCCGATCGCCCCCCTCTGGATCCGCCCCTGACCCTAACTTAGTATATATGGCTGACATGTTACTCATTACTGTAGTTCTTTAACACTAGTGCCATCTGGACGATAATTCTATGAAATACCTGAATTCTTCTTATCACTATTCGTGGTTTCTTTGTGATTTAACTACTTTCAGCTACGGCCTGAGAGGTCAATACAATTAGCAAACCATAAATAACCACAACGACGTGAAAAAAGGTGAATGGAAGCCCACCAGGGTCTATATTTAAAATTACCACAGCGGCTATCCTACGTCTGAGTATATTTGAGCTCCTTTGGCCAGTGGCGGATCTAGAAGGTAAAAACTGGGATAGGAGCAGCCTGAACCCAGACTGTGATAGGTATATCATGAGTTTATGCAAATTATTTTAATTTGAAATCCGCTTACGCACTTTGTTAACACTCGGTGGCTCAGTGGTAGAGCGTCATCAATGATGCTTGGGGTCCCGGGTTCGATCCCAGCCCTCGCCAAATGAACTTTGTGATGGACAAACACCGTGTGTGTGGGTTTCCTCGGGGTTCTCCCACTTTCTTCATTCCACTATTCTCATTCATTACTCATCATCATCTTCTTTAACCTAACCAACATAACCGTGGGACGTAAACTCACATATTTAATTTCATTTCATTTTTGCACTTTGTTAACAGGAAATGTAATATCTAATGTTTCAAAAAAAATTCAATAAGGAATAGACCTAAAACGCATCGCTTACTATATATTGTCAAAAATATATATATATATAATACTTTAATTATTTTTGTCACTCAAGAAACTGTGTGCCATACCCCCTTCCCCCTTTGTCCCGGTCTAGATCCTCCACTCTTCGTGGCTCTATGAGTTTTGAGTTTTTCTGTTTACTGTTCTTATCCAGCACAAAGGTTATGAAGGAATGAGCCTATTTTTAATGTGAACTCCAAACCACGATGAGGCCTTTCACCGGGTGCACAGATCGTTATACATGATCAATTTTCATAGTATATAATTCCCTACCACAGTATCTCGCCTTCTAGATCGACTATGCGGTTAGCGGTTGACGTAGATGCACGGGTGATTAAGGTGTAGCCAACAGTGAAGGCTCACGTGATTTGGGTTCTACGTTAAACTGTAGGTTTACGTTTCATGTAGCCTCGGTGCTGAAAAAGAATGTTAGTCTAAATTCAAATCAATCAACAAATCAATGGGCACGGTGTCTCAATGGTATAACGCTCACCTCTCCTACGTGAGGTCGCTGTTTCGATCGCGGATCAAGTGAGTTTATGGTGGACAAGATCGTGTCCGTGGGTTTTCTAGGGGGCCCCCGATTTCTCATTCCACCTCCATCTACATTCTACGTCCGCATAATAGGGTCTTCTTCACTTTTGTTAAGAGTCTTCATCCCGGCGAAATTAAAATACCGCTAATTTTACATTAATTATGTGATATCTTCAAATATACATATAATCGAAATATGGAACAAGAGCGCTCTAGACAATATCATTTTACATTAGAAACCGTTATCACGACTCACTTATCTGCTTTCGATTTCGAGCCATTTCGAAAATCGGCATTTATTTTCGCGTTTCTAAACGGCTGAAAACAGAAAGCCACTAGGTTGACTTGTGATAACGGTACCTCATGCAAAATAATATTGTCTAGGGCGCTCTTCTTTTATCTATTTGAAGATATCACATAATTATTGTAAAATTAGCGGTATTTTAATTTCGCCGGGATGAATCCTCTTAATTATCCATATCCATTAGCCTACAGGCCGTAATCGTGGGATGTAAAACTTACAAAGAAATCAAAGCAACCAAGCTGGTTGCATTTAATTTACTTGTTTTGCAGCAGTATTATCCTTAAGGATGATTTCGCTTTGTGAGTTTTTTTTTCATTTTTTACTTTTTCTTGTTTGCGCTTAAGGACATCCCGTCTTCCACAAGTATTATTCTTGTTTCTATGAGTTGTTTTGTATAACCCTTGCTAACACATGATAAATGGTGACGATTATGTGACTCTCATCACATATTATCAGCACGTCTCTGGCCGTGCTCACGTGGGGCGGGACCACCCAATCCTTCTGGCCCTGGGATTGGTTCACGATCTACACACAAGATAACAGCGACATCCTGTGTCCGTAACACACACACACACACACACACACAAAGTCTTGACTCGAACACCAGGTGACTCTTCAGCATCATGGCAAACAATCTGGCGGTGGGTTTAGTCCATGCAGCTCACGTGGAAGAAGCAAATGATATGGGTCTGTTACAGGGACAGGGGAGGGGGAAACCTAAGAACAAAACACATATACATATAAACAAAGTCAAGTACAAAGACGTAGGCCTTCATCAGTAGTCAATAACATAATTCATCAGATTTTGTTCTTTTGGGTTTCTATTTCTTTTAAAGTCATTTTTTAGGGATCACGGTGGTTCAGTGGTAGATCCTTTACCTGTGGTTTGCGGGGTCCTTGGTTCAATCCCCGGCCAATATGGCGGACAACATCGTGTCCATGGGTTTTCTCGGGATTTTGCCGTTTCCTTTCACTTTCTCATTCCACCATCGTTTACTTGCCAAAATGATTCGTCTCCCTTAGACTAAAAAGGGCATGATCTTGGGGCGTTAAATAGAAGGATTTTATTTTCATTTTGAAGTCATTTTATATTGTTTTCTTTCAATTTAACATCCCGCGACTAATGTTTTTAGACTAAGGGAGACGGATGATTAAGGCAAGTGAATAATGATGATGATAATGATGGAATAATTGGCGGAATGAGAATGTGGGGGGAAATGAGAGTGCCGCGAGAAAAACCCACGAACACGATGTTGTCCACCATAAAGTTACTTGGTCGGGAATAGAAGCAAGGACCCCACGCACCAAAGATTAATGCTCTACCATGTCCCTCCAAAAGAAGAAATAGCATCCACAAGGATTATTTTATATTTGGGTGAGCAAGATGGATCACTAGGTGTTATCGGTGCTATGCTAAACACTGCTTGAATAGTGCGGCGTTGCCAGGTAGTGTCGAGTGTTTGTTGGTGCCAGATAATAAAGGAAGTAATCATGAAATTCTGCTTGGATACTTACTGGAGAAATTAGTTTTCGACCCTTACCGCAATTCACAGCTAAGCTCCGCTTCTCGAACTGCAACGCTAAAATCCAGGAATTAAACGTACACATTTGGCATCAACGCATTATGGCGTTCTCGCAAGTTTCTTCTCAAAATCTATTTCCTTAAATATAAATTAATATTTAAATAAAATGTGAAACATAACACGAAAAACGGTCAAACAATATATCTATTTCGTAATAAGATCGTTACTGTAAAGTACTTTACACATTCAAATAAACATTTCATAAAACTGAGCATTTCTAGTAAGATCTAACAGCAAGTGCCATCTTGTGTGCTTATTGTAAAACGAAACAAATATTTTCTTTTATTTGTTACCTTTGTCGATATCAGAAGGCACAACGAAATAAAGCACTGTCTTGTGTTGTAGCTGAAACATAACTTTATCATATAGTATAATATTTATAATATGTAACGTTTCATTGCGCAGTAGTTAAGGAAATGAGCTAAAATATGTTCTGACTTCTGGGTGGTAATCCACCTTAAGGTGATTTTATTCATGTTTTACAAAAATAAAATCCATTAATAAGCCTACATGTGGCGTAGATGACTTCTCATTTTAAAGACCCACGGAAGGTAGTTTACACCTGGGGCTGAGATATTTTCAGTCTATTATATGAAATATTATTAAGGAAATTTTGTTCATATTTCATAAGTAAAAATTTCATTGACAAATCCAAAAATATAGCATAACCAGTTTCCCATGAAAATATCTTCATGGGGTTTGAATCTTGTGATGAATGAATTTTCTTCGGACAAAGTTCTCCGAAAACACCTGTAATAATTTTGATCATATTTCATAAATAAAAGTTGCACTAATAACTGCAGTATGACATGATTTAATATAAGGCATAGGAGTGAGAAAATTTAGTGTAGTGGTCCGTACCTTTTATTCGGACTTTGGAAAACATGTTTACAGACTACTTTGTAAAATTAATGTAAGAGAGAACGTGACGATATTCATAAATGACGATCAATCTGTTGTTTTCTCACGCTAATAAAATGTGATTTTGAGAAAGATTATATGCAGACAAATTTGGGAAAATTCATTTCGGGAAGGGGCTAATTCTTTAATGAAATGAGGTAAATCTGGAGCTTTCGCATGCGAGAAAGAAACTTTGTCAGATCTCGAATTTGGGGAAAATTTGTTTAGGAGCAAATTTTAAGAGAATATCTATGGTGCTTTGAAATGTGGTTTGAAAAAAAGGAAGTTTGTTCTTTATTTTAATGTTGAAACGGCACTGAGAGCCGTAGTGGCAGTGGCGTACCCAACAGGGTTTTCGGGATTTAAAGCATCTTTTGAGCAAGATATTATGGAAAAATGAACATTCACTACAAAAATCACGTTTGTCATGAATGAATGTGAGATTTAGTGCTTAAACTCTCTCCCCTACTTGATGAAATTCTACCTACGCCACTGGTAGTGGCATGATCAGTAAATATTAGGGAGGTCACAAAGTTTCGGTTCCAGCGGAACAGGTTCCACGAGGAACCGGTTTTTGGAAATCCGGTTTTCAGAACCGGTTCCGGATCCGGTTTCAGACCTGGATCCGAAGAACCGGTTCCAGACCTGGATCCGAAGAACCGGTTCTAGACCTGAATCCGAAGAACCGGTTCTAGACCTGGATCCGAAGAACCGGTTCTAGACCTGGATCCGAAAAAACCGGTTCTAGACCTGGATCCGAGAAACCGGTTCTAGACCTGGATCCAAAGAACCGGTTCCAGACCTGGATCCGAAAAAACGGTTCCGGAACCGGATCTTCTAGAACCGGATCCGTTCAGACCCGAAAACCGGTTCCACCAGGAACCGGTTCTGGCCATCCCTAGTAAATATACAGGATTTTAGTTAGTTAAACATCATTTTTTGATCCTTGCCCTTTGTTGCCACTTTTTGTGTATGGTTTAGAATTATTTGAACTAATGTTATGTATTTGTATGTTGTAAGTACCTTGGAGCTCAGTGTCTGTCTTTTACCTGAGGCCATTTCAGGCATGGACCTACAGTTTAAGAGAGAGTCCAAACCACTGCATTTCATTAAAATTTCAATGCTCTCCCACCGGAAATCGAACCTGGAACCCTGTGAACCAAAGGTGCGCGCGCTAGCAAGTAGACCAGTGGGCAGAGATCCTATATGCTATAAAGAAATGTTCTAAATATTATGAGCTTTCGTACAAGTACAGTTATTAACAACATTGCTCAGGGGCGGACCAGGACGAACTTCTGGGGGGGCGGTGGATTGTAATACTGGTACTTAGAGCTACATTTAAGAGCGTCAAGCTCGGGGATGGGTTTTATTTATATATAAATTAAAAAAAAGGTTCCTCTTCTGGGGGGGCGTCGCTCCGATCGCCTCCCTGAATCCGCCCCTGACATTGCTACTTCTTGCATGTATCGATTTTCAATTTTCGCCGATTTTATTTTATTTTTTTTTAGATAGAACATTTAGTCACCTAATAATATGTGTGTGCAGCAATACATATACGTATGGGGGAATCACTTATCCTAAAAGACCCCGTCACTTTGTAACTTTTAGATTGATAGATAAAAATCGCTGCAATTTTGTACGTTTCACGTAGTGACAAGTATGAATCGTTTGACATACTGTTCAACACCACAAGGTTAACTGTATTTTTTATTATTTTTTTAATTGCACCATGTCCACTGAGAAAACAACCTACATGGCGTACGTAAAAACATAGGTTACATGTGTAAATCCTGTAGTTTTTGGGCTTAAGGTTGGTTTAAAGGGACAAGTTTTGCCGATAGATGGCACTACAGTCTTCGTATCTCTCCCATGTATTTTTTATCTTTCACGAAAATTCACGATTTCTCTTACAAATTTCAACCTACAGACTTCAATTTTTTAGAAAAGGAACTTCATAATCTATCGAAGGCAGTAATCCGTGCCGATATTTTATTTAGAATTTTCTTCATTGTTGAAATGATTTGATTGTTAAAATGGATATCCAAACTTTTAACAATCGAACTGTTTCAACAAAGAAGAAAATTCTAAATAGAAAATTGGCACGGATTGTTCCCTTTAATAGGTTACGAAGCTCCTTCTCTAAAAATTTGAAGTCTGTAGACTGAAATTTGTAAGAGAAATTGTAAATTTTCGTGAAAGGTAAAAAAATACATGGGAGAGATACGAAGAGTGTAATGACATCTATTGGCAAAACTTGTCCCTTTACACTAACCTTAATGCACGACTGTATGTAACATAATGCAGCAAACGTAGACTATAACTAGAAACGTATATTTTATAATAGTGTCCGTATAAGTGTTTCGAGTAAACACACTTTCCCTACGAAAGAAATATCTGTATATACGCGGTCAGGATGTCACATTCAGATGGACATATATAATATTTAGCTGACATATATAATATACTGAAAGTTACTGAAGAATAATAGATGTCAAACATCCTGTAACGGCATGATGTAACATCTAAGCGGGGGGAAAAGGCAGCACCTATGTAGCATATGTATAACGTATGCTCCTTACAGATTCCCATAGTAAATATATGGATTCCCTATATTTGTACTATGTACCGCTGTCCGGATAACGGATTTTTCTATGTCTGGTTATTATTACATATTTCATATTTACATGTTTAACGAAATGTTACAACACTGCATTTAGTATTAGGTTTTACAAGCTAAGGACTGCACAATATCTCAAATATGCAAATTTGGGGGGCCTGTACACAGTAATAACGTAATTGAGTTGAACGGAGCTATGCACGTTAAAAGTATCTTAGCATCAATTACTATGGTGTATTTTCTATTAGTAGAAAAAAAGTTATAAGAGCTTGAAACCGATATTTTTCAGAAAGTTTCATTTCGAAAAACTACGATATTTCGGTTTTCAATAGACGTTAAGATCATAATATTTTTTACAGCAGGGGCGAACCCACGGGAGATGGGGCACCAGGGTCAGGACCCCCTTAAAGAAACTTCCTAACTCAACATACATTTGTACACTTTCTCAGTAAAAACTATATTTTTTCATACTTGTTAAACAGAAAAATAATTGATGTAGTATGAAAATTTGATCTTACACTTCATCTGTACTCTTTCTCTTATAAAAACCGTCTAGTTCTAGCTGAAACGGGTTCACCCATGGGCGACCCATGAGGTGCAGATCCCCTCAAAACTTCCAAACTCAACATACATTTGTACACTTTCTCAATAAAACTATACTTGTTTAACAGGGAAATGATTGATGTAGCATGAAAATTTGATCTTACACTTCATCTGTACTCTTTCTCTTATAAAAACAGTCTAGTTCTAGCTGAAACGGTCTCACCCACGAGAGACCCATGAGGTCCGGATCCCTTCAAAACTTCCTAACTCAACATACATTTGTACACTTTCTCAATAAAACTATACTTGTTTAACATGGAAATGATTGATGTAGCATGAAAATTTGATCTTACACTTCATCTGTACTCTTTCTCTTATAAAAACCGTCTAGTTCTAGCTGAAACGGGCTCACCCATGGGCGACCCATGAGGTGCAGATCCCCTCAAAACTTCCAAACTCAACATACATTTGTACACTTTCTCAATAAAACTATACTTGTTTAACAGGGAAATGATTGATGTAGCATGAAAATTTGATCTTACACTTCATCTGTACTCTTTCTCTTATAAAAACAGTCTAGTTCTAGCTGAAACGGGCGACCCATGAGGTCCGGATCCCCTCAAAACTTCCTAACTCAACATACATTTATACACTTTCTCAATAAAACTCTACTTGTTTAACAGGGAAATGATTAATGTATCATGAAAATTTGATCTTACACTTCATCTGTACTCTTTCTCTTATAAAAACCGTCTAGTTCTAGCTGAAACGGGCTCACCCATGGGCGACCCATGAGGTGCAGATCCCCTCAAAACTTCCAAACTCAACATACATTTGTACACTTTCTCAATAAAACTATACTTGTTTAACAGGGAAATGATTGATGTAGCATGAAAATTTGATCTTACACTTCATCTGTACTCTTTCTCTTATAAAAACAGTCTAGTTCTAGCTTAAACGGGCTCACACACGGGCGACCCATGAGGTCTGGATTCCCTCAAAACTTCCTAACTCAACATACATTTGTACACTTTCTCAATAAAACTATACTTGTTTAACATGGAAATGATTGATGTAGCATGAACATTTGATCTTACACTTCATTTGTACTCTTTCTCTTATAAAAACAGTCTAGTTCTAGCTTAAACGCGCTCACCCACCGTCGACGAATGAGGTCCTGATTCCCTCAAAACTTCCTAACTCAACATACATTTGTACACTTTCTCAATAAAACTATACTTGTTTAACAGGGAAATGATTGATGTAGCATGAAAATTTGATCTTACACTTCATCTGTACTCTTTCTCTTATAAAAACAGTCTAGTTCTAGCTTAAACGCGCTCACCCACCGTCGACGAATGAGGTCCTGATTCCCTCAAAACTTCCTAACTCAACATACATTTGTACACTTTCTCAATAAAACTATACTTGTTTAACAGGGAAATGATTGATGTAGCATGAAAATTTGATCTTACACTTCATCTGTACTCTTTCTCTTATAAAAACAGTCTAGTTCTAGCTTAAACGGGCTCACACACGGGCGACCCATGAGGTCTGGATTCCCTCAAAACTTCCTAACTCAACATACATTTGTACACTTTCTCAATAAAACTATACTTGTTTAACATGGAAATGATTGATGTAGCATGAACATTTGATCTTACACTTCATTTGTACTCTTTCTCTTATAAAAACCGTCTAGTTCTAGCTGAAACGGGCTCACCCATGGGCGACCCATGAGGTGCAGATCCCCTCAAAACTTCCAAACTCAACATACATTTGTACACTTTCTCAATAAAACTATACTTGTTTAACAGGGAAATGATTGATGTAGCATGAAAATTTGATCTTACACTTCATCTGTACTCTTTCTCTTATAAAAACAGTCTAGTTCTAGCTTAAACGCGCTCACCCACCGTCGACGAATGAGGTCCTGATTCCCTCAAAACTTCCTAACTCAACATACATTTGTACACTTTCTCAATAAAACTATACTTGTTTAACAGGGAAATGATTGATGTAGCATGAAAATTTCATCTTACACTTCATCTGTACTCTTTCTCTTATAAAAACCGTCTAGTTCTAGCTGAAACAGGCTCACCCATGGGCGACCCATGAGGTGCAGATCCCCTCAAAACTTCCAAACTCAACATACATTTGTACACTTTCTCAATAAAACTATACTTGTTTAACATGGAAATGATTGATGTAGCATGAACATTTGATCTTACACTTCATTTGTACTCTTTCTCTTATAAAAACAGTCTAGTTCTAGCTTAAACGCGCTCACCCACCGTCGACGAATGAGGTCCTGATTCCCTCAAAACTTCCTAACTCAACATACATTTGTACACTTTCTCAATAAAACTATACTTGTTTAACAGGGAAATGATTGATGTAGCATGAAAATTTGATCTTACACTTCATCTGTACTCTTTCTCTTATAAAAACCGTCTAGTTCTAGCTGAAACGGGCTCACCCATGGGCGACCCATGAGGTGCAGATAACCTCAAAACTTCCAAACTCAACATACATTTGTACACTTTCTCAATAAAACTATACTTGTTTAACATGGAAATGATTGATGTAGCATGAACATTTGATCTTACACTTCATTTGTACTCTTTCTCTTATAAAAACAGTCTAGTTCTAGCTTAAACGCGCTCACCCACCGTCGACGAATGAGGTCCTGATTCCCTCAAAACTTCCTAACTCAACATACATTTGTACACTTTCTCAATAAAACTATACTTGTTTAACAGGGAAATGATTGATGTAGCATGAACATTTGATCTTACACTTCATTTGTACTCTTTCTCTTATAAAAACAGTCTAGTTCTAGCTTAAACGCGCTCACCCACCGTCGACGAATGAGGTCCTGATTCCCTCAAAACTTCCTAACTCAACATACATTTGTACACTTTCTCAATAAAACTATACTTGTTTAACAGGGAAATGATTGATGTAGCATGAACATTTGATCTTACACTTCATTTGTACTCTTTCTCTTATAAAAACAGTCTAGTTCTAGCTTAAACGCGCTCACCCACCGTCGACGAATGAGGTCCTGATTCCCTCAAAACTTCCTAACTCAACATACATTTGTACACTTTCTCAATAAAACTATACTTGTTTAACAGGGAAATGATTGATGTAGCATGAAAATTTGATCTTACACTTCATCTGTACTCTTTCTCTTATAAAAACCGTCTAGTTCTAGCTGAAACGGGCTCACCCATGGGCGACCCATGAGGTGCAGATCCCCTCAAAACTTCCAAACTCAACATACATTTGTACACTTTCTCAATAAAACTCTACTTGTTTAACATGGAAATGATTGATGTAGCATGAACATTTGATCTTTCACTTCATTTGTACTCTTTCTCTTATAAAAACAGTCTAGTTCTAGCTTAAACGCGCTCACCCACCGTCGACGAATGAGGTCCTGATTCCCTCAAAACTTCCTAACTCAACATACATTTGTACACTTTCTCAATAAAACTATACTTGTTTAACAGGGAAATGATTGATGTAGCATGAAAATTTGATCTTACACTTCATCTGTACTCTTTCTCTTATAAAAACCGTCTAGTTCTAGCTGAAACGGGCTCACCCATGGGCGACCCATGAGGTGCAGATCCCCTCAAAACTTCCAAACTCAACATACATTTGTACACTTTCTCAATAAAACTATACTTGTTTAACAGGGAAATGATTGATGTAGCATGAAAATTTGATCTTACACTTCATCTGTACTCTTTCTCTTATAAAAACAATCTAGTTCCAGCATTTCTTTTTTTGAAAATATAGGTGGATATATTTTACAAGTACTTATTGTCTTTCCAGATTCCGAATAATACCCATACAATACTACAAAGACGTAGTGACATGTAGAATTAGACCCTCCCCCAAAGCTTGGATCCCTCTCAACAAAAATTTCTGATTGCGCGCCTGGTTTGCAGCAATTTAATATGTTAAATAGCTCCGGAAAGTTAAAAAACGTAAATGGAGATTGATAACTGCTTAAAAGATGGCGCATTTATGACATGGTTTTAAAATGGTTGCTAATTTCCTTTGATTTTAATACATTTTAACTTTTTTTTTCTTTTTGATAATTATAATTACAAGTTATCGCAATTATATAATTTTAAGCACCCAAATTAGGTTATTTTCCATTCAGAGAAGTTAATTCTGTGTATGTATATGCTAAGGATCTACCCATTCTTATACTGATTAACTAACAACATATGATGCTCTATCTTTCACCAGATGACAAATATACAGCAAAAAAAAAGAGAAAGAATTTCCTCTTGTTTGAGGTGTATATAGAGTTTATGAGGCAGGCGCCAAAACCCAAGTAGAAAACGAGAGAAGATGCTTATCTTGTATAAGCTTACGTGTTTACACGTCTGTCGAGAAACACGCATGATGCACACAGGTGGTATATTTCTGTGGGTTCCTATCAGTCAAAAAAATACAATTATATATATATGCAATCAAGGGACTGACTGTCCTTCATGAGGAGGAAAAATCTAATTTCCGTTTCTTGTTTGATCGCATGGAAATTTAACCACGCTATTTCTGAGGATATACGTTCGAGGAGGAACAGGATTGTGGAAAGGGAACAAAAATACGAAGGTAACCAAAGATAGAAATGGCAAAAAGAACCTTTAAACAGATAATGAACGATGAAATGAAATCCTTCAGTTTAACGTCCAACTGTAATGCCTGTTAGGCTAAGGGAGACGTGTGATTAAGGCAAGTGAACGATGATGAAAGAACTGGTGGAATAGTAAAGTGGAAGGAAACGGGAGAACCCCGAGAAAAGCCAATGATACGATGTTGTCCACCACAAACTCACTTGGATTGGGAGGGATCCTACGCACCAGTGGTAAACGCTCTATAACTGAGCCATTGTGCCCAGTTTTAAGTATGTTGTTAAAGCTTGAAGGGTTAGATAACGAGATCAATGACCCAGACTTCACTCTTAATAAGCAGAACTACAATGAGTTCAAAAGCTTCCTTGTGGCTAAGCGATTAGCGGACGAGTCTTTGACATGGGGCACCCAGGTTGGATCCCCGGCAGGAACTCATGTGATTTAGATCCCGTGTTAAGTTAGGTCTACTTTTCATATAGCCTTTCTGCTGAAAGGGACGACAAACTCAAAAGCAGATCAAAATCCACACTCGGTTCAAAAATAATAAAGAAACAAGTGATGTAAGTGTAGTTTTAACTGACTTTAAAAATATATAAGTAATGTATAATTCGCTCTTTACCTCGAAAACTGTTGGTCCTAATTCAATGCGATTTTCATTGATTGAATAAGCTTTTATATATAAAATAGTTCAACAAATATGATAATTAATTAATTATTAGTTATAATTGTTTGTTTGTTTGAAATAAAGAAAGTGAATTTGTTAAATTCATAATATCCTGTAAGTTATACACCTCTGTACCTTTCTGTAGTATTTTGGGTTGCTTACCAAATAGGGAAAAGTATTTTTATGGTTCGCACTGTCTCTATTATTATTCCATAGAGGTCAACAAAAATAACAGACTTTAAAAAGCAAATAGTAATTGAGTTCAAGAAATAACTTTAACTAAAGAGCAAATAATAATAATAATAACAATAATAATAATAAAATATATTAACAATA
This sequence comes from Thermobia domestica, assembly GCF_964235325.1. Taxonomy (NCBI): domain Eukaryota; kingdom Metazoa; phylum Arthropoda; class Insecta; order Zygentoma; family Lepismatidae; genus Thermobia; species Thermobia domestica. Next base: position 5,541,569 of record NC_137465.1, on the reverse strand, counting down.
ACATAACTAGAGCAATAATTATCTCGACCGAATTTGTTAACGGAGTTAAACCGTTAACGAATTAGAAGATAACGGGAATCTTAATGGTGCACCATGGTGGCTGTCTGTAACCCATATCGATAGCAATGTTGAATTATCTTTTTATTGTAATAGATAGATAGATTATCGGTTTATAGGTTTCGTTATCTCGGGCAGAGACAAGCTCGTTAATTAACTCTGTCAACATATTAACGGACAAGGGTTAGTTTAACGCATTACATATAGTCCGCACCCCATATAAGTAAATTTTGAAATTCTTTTCTCTTTTTTAATAAAAAATCCAATATATTTCAATAAAAAAAATTCTTGTACACCTTATACCTGGAGAACTACATATAGTGTAGCCAAATCCAAACTATCAGTTAACTCACAAGTAACGCTTACCAAGTGTAACATTCCGATTTTGACAAAATCTGGCAGGTAGATACTACACATGAAATAAACGAATACGTGTTTCTTATTTTCTGCGGAAATAAACGATTTTAGGGGCCAAAAGAATCAATCAAAAATTTTGGAATTTAACGTCAGAAAGGCAAGAACAAGTAGATCGAAGTCAACGAAATTGTGCATAGATATTGTATACATAAAATAAGGGATTACGGGTTTCATATTTTCCCGAAAAAAAAAGGTTGGGGGCACGAACGCCTCCAAACCTTTGATCACGAAATATCAAAAGTCTAATAACTGTATGTCAGATGTGTTTAAAGGACATGAAGAATTGTAACAAAACTTTGTGTAGGGACAATACGCAAAAAATAAACGAATACTAGTTTTTTCTTATTTTCTGCGGAAAATCGGTTTTGGGGGGCAAAAGTCTCAATAAAAAGTTTTGTAATTTGAAGCCCGAAAGGCCAGATGAAGTGAACCGAAGTGAACGAAATTGTGCACAGATATTGTATACATAAAATAAGGGATTACGGGTTTCGTATTTTCCTATATTAAAAAAGTTTGGGTGGGACACAGACCCCTCTAAACCTTTGATCGCGAAATATCAAAAGTTCTAATAATAAGATGTCAGAAGTGCTTAAAGGACATGAAGAATTGGAACGACACATTGTGTAGAGACAATACACGAAAATTAAACGAACACGGTTTTTTTTTTCTGCGGAAAAATGGTTTTAGGGGGTAAAATCCCAATCCCAAAATTTTGTAATTTGAGGCCCAAAAGGCAAGAAGAAGTGCATCGAGTTGAACGAAATTGTGCACAGATATCGTAGACGTAAAGTGAGAGAATTGGATTTTGTATTTTCCTGGAAAAAATCCGTTGAGTGGGGCACGGACCTTCTAAGCCGTTAATTACAAAAATGCAAATAAGTGTACGTCAGAAGTTACTAAAGAATATGGAGAATTGCAACGAAACTTAGTATAGAGACAATTTGTAGAACAATAAATGAAACGTGTTTTAATTTGTGCTGAAAAACAGGGTTGGGACCTAGGTCCCCTCCGAAAAAAAGTAAATATTACCATAATAGCGCAGAAAGGAGTGGACCGAAGCAAATGAAATTGTGTGTAGATATTGTATAGACCCTATGTAAAACAAGATCTTTCGATTTTCTCAAGTGTCCGTATCCGTTTTGCTTCAAATTTGACACATCAACAGCGAACAGGAAATTAAAAAAAAAAAAAAGTCTTTTTTCATGCGGAGAAACATTGTAAGGGTTAAAGGTGCCTCCTGAAATACTATAAAATATGCTATGCTGTTTGTGCTTGTTGTTGGTCTGCCAAATATGAAGAAATCCGATGGAGACACTTGTGAAACACGAAAGACCTTATTTTACATATTCAATATCCATATACAATTTCATTCGCTTCAGTCCACTCCTTCCGCCACTCAAGAGGTTTTATATATATATATATATATATATATATATATATAGCTATATATATATATATATATATATATATATATATATATATATATATATATATATATATATATATAGAAAAATACGAAACACGTATTCCCTCATCTTGCCTCTACAATATTTGTGCACAATTTCATTCGTTTCGGTTACTTCTTCTTGCCTTTGGGGCATCAAATTCCAAAATTCTGGGTAGGGGCTTTTGCCCCCTAAGACCATTTTTCCGCAGAAAATAGAAACAACCTTATTCCTTCATTTTTTGCTTATTGTCCCACACAAAGTTTTGTTACAATTCTTCATGTCCTTTAGGCACTTCTGACATACTGTTACTAGCACTTTCAATATTTCATGATCAAAGGTTTGGAGGGATCCGTGCCCCACCTAATCGTTTTCTTCCAGGAAAGTACGAAACTCGTGTTCCCGCATTTTTCGTCTACAATATGTGTGCACAATTTCATTCACTTCGGTTCACTTTTTCTGGCCTTTCGGGCGTCAAATTCCAAAATTTTAAACGTGGGCTTTTGCCCCTAAAACCGTTTTTCCGCAGAAAATAAAAACTATATTCGTTTATTTTTTGTGTATTGTTCATACAAGGAAGTTTCGTTGCAATTCTTCATGTTCTTTACACACATCTGACATACTAGTATTAGCACTTTTGATATTTCGTGATCAAAGGTTTGGAGGGGTCCGTGCCCCACCTAACCGTTTTTCCAGGAAATTACGAAACATGCATTCCCTCATTTTTGTCTACAATATCTGAGCACAATTCCGTTGACTTCGGTTCTCTTGCTTTTGCCTTTCGTGCGTCAACTTTCAAATTCTGGGTGGGAGCTTTGGACCACTAAAACCGTTTTTCCGCAGAAAATAGTAAAAAAACACTTATTTGTTTATTTTATGTGTAGTATCTACCTGCCAAATTTTATCAAAATCGGAGTGTTATACTTTGGAAGTGTTATTTGTCAGTATCATGTGCTTATTCCGTAGAATATATGAAAACTCCGTTTAGAGGCCGTTCAAAAAATTTGTGGTCCTTGATCCAAGATCCAACATATTTCAATGAAAAAGTTTCTAGTAGGCTTTATATCTGGAGAACTACATACAGTGTAGCCAAACCCAAATTATTACTTAACTCAGTATGATGTCCTTATTCCGTAAAAAAAAACGAAAACTCTATTTAGGAACCATTCAAATATTTTGTGATCCCTGATCCAAAAATGCATCAAAAGATTCAATATATTTCAATCAAAAATTTTCTTGTAGGTAGGGTTGCGCACGAGACAAGATTTAAGGTTGTCTCGTCTCGAAAATGTGCTGTAAAAGCGATGTCTCAACTCGAAAAATGTATATTTCTCTATTGGAAGAGCTGTGTCTCGACTCGAATTTTGTCAGGAAAATTCTGTCTCGACTCGTCTCGTGCGCATCCCTACTTGTAGGCCTATATGTGGAGAACTACATATAGTGTAGCCAAATCCAAACTATCACTGGTGCTTGGGGTCCCGGGTTCGATCCCAGCCCCCGCCAAGTGAACTTTGTGGTGGACAAACACCGTGTGCGTGGGTTTCCTCGAGGTTCTCCCGTTTCCTCCCACTTTCTTCATTCCACCATTTCGTTCATTATTCATCATCACCGTGTCCTTTAGTCTAACCGACATAATCATGGGACATAAAACTCAAAGATTTCATTTCATTTTCAGTATGATGTGGTTATTCAATAAAAAGTACGAAAACTCGATTTAGGGGCCCTTTGTGGCCCCTCATGCAAAAACTAATTATTGGCCAAGATCGCAGTCTTTTGATGCATTTTTGTTGGATCATTCCTAAAATTCTTGTTTGTGAAAGATCGCAAGAGCGAAAAAATCAATGAAATCTTTGAGTTTTACGTCCCACGATTATGCTTCTAGGCTAAAGGAGACGGTGATGATGAGAAATGAATGAAATGGTGGAATCAAGAAAATGGGAGGAAAACGGGAGAACCCCGAGGAAACCCACGCACACGGTGTTTGTCCACCACAAAGTCCACTTGGCGGGAGCAGAGTTTGAACCCAGAACTCCATGCACCAGAGGTGAACGGATAGCAAGAGCGATTATTTAGGCCGTCTTCGTTAACAGAGTCAAACTGTTAACACCGTAACGGGCAACAGTGACCAACAGTGTCTCTCCATATCCCATACATGGAAACATTTCACATAATCCATTTTTCTATCTTTCCCAGAGTATATTGTATACTGTTGTAGAAGTGATTATCGTGATTTGCAGAGGGAAACGGAAACGCCGGAAGAACTGGTATACAAAATAATTTGGTGTGATATTGGAGAAACTTTTTATACTCTATCAACATTCTTTAAAAATACTCTTTAAATGTTTCTTTTTTCTAAAAATGAAAAAGAAAAAGAAAAATACTCTTTAATGTTCCTTAAAGCTATCTTCATATGTGACATATTGAGTTATGATGATTCAATTTTTCATCTTATGTTAAATAATTTTACAGTCAATACATCAACGCAAACAACTTCAAGAATTTGACTACTGCTTTGACACAAATTTTATTATATTGCAATGTTCTGTAAGTAGAGTCTAAGTATTTTTTCTAAGTTTTTAAATATTTCCAGCGTAGGATAAGTATGAAGCACGCGGTACATAATGTGGCCTCGGGAATAAAGGATATTTGTCTTAGCCCACAACTGCTTCAGACGGGATAGATTATACTTCGGAATTCATAGCAGCCCCGGGACTAGGTATTCAAGGAAATCTCTGTCACTCATAGCAACCTCGGGAGAAGGTCTTAGAGGATTATACTCTGTAGCTCATAGCAGCCTCGGGAGAAAGTCTTAGAGGATTATACTCTGTTACTCATAGCAGCCTCGGGAGAAGGTCTTAGAGGATTACACTCTGTAGCTCATAGCAGCCTCGGGAGAAGGTCTTAGAGGATTATACTCTGTTACTCATAGCAGCCTCGGGAGAAGGTCTTAGAGGATTGTACTCTGTAGCTCATAGCAGTCTCGGGAGAAGGTCTTAGAGGATTATACTCTGTCACTCATAGCACCTCAGGAGAAGGTCTTAGAGGATTATACTATGTAGTTCATAGCAGCCTCGGGAGAAGTTCTTAGAGGATTATAGTCTGTCACTCATAGCACCTCAGGAGAAGGTCTTAGAGGATTATACTCTGTAGCTCATAGCAGCCTCGGGAGAAGGTCTTAGAGGATTATACTCTGTAGCTCATAGCACCTCAGGAGAAGGTATTAGAGGATTATACTATGTAGCTCATAGCAGCCTCGGGAGAAGGTCTTAGAGGATTATACTCTGTAGTTCATAGCAGCCTCGGGAGAAGGTCTTAGAGGATTATAGTCTGTCACTCATAGCACCTCAGGAGAAGGTCTTAGAGGATTATACTCTGTAGCTCATAGCAGCCTCGGGAGAAGGTCTTAGAGGATTATACTCTGTCACTCATAGCACCTCAGGAGATCTTAGAGGATTATACTCTGTTACTCATAGCAGTCTCGGGAGAAGGTCTTAGAGGATCATACTCTGTCACTCATAGCAGCTTCGGGAGAAGGTCTTAGAGGATTATACTATGTAGCTCATAGCAGCCTCGGGAGAAGGTCTTAGAGGATTATACTCTGTTACTCATAGCACCTCAGGAGAAGGTCTTAGAGGATTATACTATGTAGCTCATAGCAGCCTTGGGAAAAGGTCTTAGAGGATTATACTCTGTAGCTCATAGCAGCCTCGGGAGAAGGTCTTAGAGGATTGTACTCTGTCACTCATAGCAGCCTCGGGAGAAGGTCTTAGAAAATTATACTCTGTTACTCATAGTAGCCTCGGGAGAAGGTCTTAGAGGATTATACTCTGTCACTCATAGCCGCCTCGGGAGAAGGTCTTAGAGGATTATACTCTGTCACTCATAGCAGGCTCGGGAGAAGGTCTTAGAGGATTATACTATGTAGCTCATAGCACCTCAGGAGGTCTTAGAGGATTATACTATGTAACTCATAGCAGTCTCGGGAGAAGGTCTTAGAGGATCATACTCTATCACTCATAGCAGCTTCGGGAGAAGGTCTTAGAGGATTATACTATGTAGCTCATAGCAGCCTCGGGAGAAGGTCTTAGAGGATTATACTCTGTTACTCATAGCACCTCAGGAAAAGGTCTTAGAGGATTATACTATGTAGCTCATAGCAGCCTCGGGAGAAGGTCTTAGAGGATTATACTCTGTCACTCATAGCACCTCAGGAGGTCTTAGAGGATTATACTCTGTAGCTCATAGCAGCCTCGGGAAAACGTCTTAGAAGATTATACTCTGTAGCTCATAGCAGCCTCGGGAGAAGGTCTTAGAGGATTGTACTCTGTCACTCATAGCAGCCTCGGGAGAAGGTCTTAGAAAATTATACTCTGTTACTCATAGTAGCCTCGGGAGAAGGTCTTAGAGGATTATATTCTGTAGCTCATAGCAGCCTCGGGAGAAGGTCTTAGAGGATTATACTCTGTAGTTCATAGCAGCCTCGGGAGAAGGTCTTAGAGGATTATAGTCTGTCACTCATAGCACCTCAGGAGAAGGTCTTAGAGGATTATACTATGTAGCTCATAGCAGCCTCGGGAGAAGGTCTTAGAGGATTATACTCTGTCACTCATAGCAGCCTTGGGAGAAGGTCTTAGAGGATTGTACTATGTAGCTCATAGCAGCCTTGGGAGAAGGTCTTAGAGGATTATACTCTGTAGCTCATAGCAGCCTCGGGAGAAGGTCTTAGAGGATTGTACTCTGTCACTCATAGCAGCCTCGGGAGAAGGTCTTAGACGATTATACTCTGTCACTCATAGCAGCCTCGGGAGAAGGTCTTAGAGGATTATACTCTGTAGCTCATAGCAGCCTCGGGAGAAGGTCTTAGAGGATTATACTATGTAGCTCATAGCAGCCTCGGGAGAAGGTCTTAGAGGATTATACTCTGTCACTCATAGCACCTCAGGAGGTCTTAGAGGATTATACTATGTAGCTCATAGCAGCCTTGGGAAAAGGTCTTAGAGGATTATACTCTGTAGCTCATAGCAGCCTCGGGAGAAGGTCTTAGAGGATTGTACTCTGTCACTCATAGCAGCCTCGGGAGAAGGTCTTAGAAAATTATACTCTGTTACTCATAGTAGCCTCGGGAGAAGGTCTTAGAGGATTATACTATGTAGCTCATAGCAGCCTCGGAAGAAGGTCTTAGAGGATTATACTCTGTAGCTCATAGCAGCCTCGGGAAAAGGTCTTAGAGGATTATACTCTGTAGCTCATAGCAGCCTTGGGAGAAGGTCTTAGAGGATTATACTATGTAGCTCATAGCAGCCTTGGAAGAAGGTTTTAGAGGATTATACTCTGTAGCTCATAGCAGCCTCGGGAGAAGGTCTTAGAGGATTATACTCTGTCACTCATAGCAGCCTCGGGAGAAGGTCTTAGAGGATTATACTCTGTCACTCATAGCAGCCTCGGGAGAAGGTCTTAGAGGATTATACTCTGTCACTCATAGCAGGCTCGGGAGAAGGTCTTAGAGGATTATACTCTGCAGCTCATATCAGCCTCGGAAGAAGGTCTTAGAGGATTATACTATGTAGCTCACAGCCCATCAGGAGGTCTTAGAGGATTATACTATGTAACTCATAGCAGTCTCGGGAGAAGGTCTTAGAGGATCATACTCTCTCACTCATAGCAGCTTCGGGAGAAGGTCTTAGAGGATTATACTATGTAGCTCATAGCAGCCTCAGGAGAAGGTCTTAGAGGATTATACTCTGTTACTCATAGCACCTCAGGAGAAGGTCTTAGAGGATTATACTATGTAGCTCATAGCAGCCTCGGGAGAAGGTCTTAGAGGATTATACTCTGTCACTCATAGCACCTCAGGAGGTCTTAGAGGATTATACTATGTAACTCATAGGAGTCTCGGGAGAAGGTCTTAGAGGATCATACTCTGTCACTCATAGCAGCTTCGGGAGAAGGTCTTAGAGGATTATACTATGTAGCTCATAGCATCCTCGGGAGAAGGTCTTAGAGGATTATACTCTGTTACTCATAGCACCTCAGGAGAAGGTCTTAGAGGATTATACTATGTAGCTCATAGCAGTCTTGGGAAAAGGTCTTAGAGGATTATACTCTGTAGCTCATAGCAGCCTCGGGAGAAGGTCTTAGAGGATTGTACTCTGTCACTCATAGCAGCCTCGGGAGAAGGTCTTAGAAAATTATACTCTGTTACTCATAGTAGCCTCGGGAGAAGGTCTTAGAGGATTATACTCTGTCACTCATAGCAGCCTCAGGAGAAGGTCTTAGAGGATTATACTCTGTCACTCATAGCAGCCTCGGGAGAAGGTCTTAGAGGATTATACTCTGTCACTCATAGCAGGCTCGGGAGAAGGTCTTAGAGGATTATACTCTGCAGCTCATATCAGCCTCGGAAGAAGGTCTTAGAGGATTATACTATGTAGCTCATAGCAGCCTTGGGAGAAGGTCTTAGAGGATTATACTCTGTCACTCATAGCAGCCTCGGGAGAAGGTCTTAGAGGATTATATTCTGTAGCTCATAGCAGCCTCGGGAGAAGGTCTTAGAGGATTATACTCTGCAGCTCATATCAGCCTCGGAAGAAGGTCTTAGAGGATTATACTCTGTAGCTCATAGCAACCTGGAAAGTAGCCGTAATTAATGGAAGTCTCCGTAGTCCATGGTGGCCTTGGGAGAAGAAAAAATTAAATCTTTAAGTTTTACGTCCCACGTTTATGCCGGTTAGGCTAAAGGAGACGGGGCCTTGGGAGAAGGTTTTGTTTGGTGAGCGATCATCACAGGCTCTGATAACTTCTTGGTTCTGTCGTTCTTTTTTATAGCCATCCTCCTGCAGGGAGGGGTTGTCGACTTTCTTCGTTGTTCTCTGAATTCTCTTCGTTACTTTCTGGAGGTGTAGTCTTCTTTTGTCGTCTGCCACGGTTTGTTTATAATTGTAAAAACACGTATTTGTAGTGAAAACATGTGGCTTGCTTGCAGTACGTGTGGGTACATATATCCTTGCAATATTTAAGTGATCCCTTTTGTTTTCTTGAAAAGCATGCACGTGGTAGAAATTTCACATAAAGTCAGTGTCTGTCACATTACCATGTCTTACGTTGAGCACGTACGCAGGAATTTCTTTCGGGAACTGTCCAAAGCTTTTGTGAATGTACAAATTCAATATGAAGAAAAACTACAATATTAAAATTTTTAATAAAATATCCCTAAAATTTCATTAGATTTATAGAAAGGTCAGGATTTCCAAGGTCCCCACAGTCCATCCCCTGCGCAGTGGCGTCGGAAGTATTTTTCAGCTGGGGGGGGCAAACTGCTGTCTAGAAAATAGACACGGGAATGTAACATAGGTAAGATAATACGAATATATGTTTGTAATATAACAATAATTTGATTTGATTGGTTAATAATAATAATAATAATAATAATAATAATAATAATAATAATAATAATAATAATAATAATAATAATAATAATTATTATTATATAATGAAGCTGTAAACAGTTTCGTTAGAGTGAAATTTCCATCTATTAGAGGCATCTTAGTTTACATCTTTAGATTAATTAATCCCGTGTCAGTTTTGTGCTGGATTTTGGCCTGGTGCAGAAATTTTCAACCACTGAAATCAAAATTAAAAACACATAAAATTGTAAACTTTGTACTGCTCACAATGACTGTAAGTACAAATTTTACTATTTTATATACTGGTACATATTTTTAACTGTATTGGATATGGTCACACGGACAATATTAAAGAATCTTAAAGCTACTTAAATCACTTGGAAACGAGGAAATTAAAATTATATTTTTAAAAATCCAGTTCTGGTGTTGCAGTACACTGTAATATTACAGTTAGAACTACAAACTTTGTAGCACCTTGTAGTAGAAAGTAACTTGTACATTATAAAACAGGCTACATAATTAAGTAAAAAATAAGAAAAAAATTTTTTTTCTTTCTACTTGACTTCGTACCAGAAACGGAAAAATGGAATTTTCACTAAAGACTTCATAAAATTTATATAGAAAATTCAATTACACTAATTATCCAGTTATATTTGTATTTTTTACTACACTTACTTCAGTATATCCAGTTTGTTATTACATTCACCTCTCTTCCTAATCTCATTATATTCACTTCACTTCACACTAATAAAGTACGACAAAATTAATAAGAAATAATTCAAGTTTATATTGAATTTTAAGTGCTATTTTATAATTTAAATAATTGGTTATAATACGCATAATATTTTCACTTACGTAATTCTACATTTATTTCTTTTCAAAATTGACCAATAGTATCTTTTCTTTCGCTTGTCTTTGATATGAATTCTCTTGCAATGGTGTTTAAATCTGGTCGCTACACATATGCAACAACAGCAGATGAGCCAATCTTTCCTGCGTCATGGACGTTCTCAAATACAGTATGTCTTTAGACTACGCAAACAGTAACATCATTTCAGATTTGGCTTGGGGGGCAAGACCCCTTGATATATGTAAAATTTCGCGTTTTTCACTGACTTACTACTATTCTATTGATAAAATCTACATAAATCTCACTCAGGGGGGGAAAATGCCCCTCCCTGCCTCCCCTAAATGACGCCCCTGTACGCAAATAGCTGAATGATCTTTCGCAAATGCTCAAGAAGCTGGCATAGTGAGAACGAAAGTCCCTAGACGAACAACTTGGTCGAGAAGACTGTGAGCAGTTGGGGTTTCAGCACTAATAGTTTTTAATATTCTGATCGTCATCAGCGACTCAGTCGTCATCAAAGTGGGTGGAAGCAGCCTGAGCTGAGCTCATAATCTATCCAGGTTAAAATCCGACAAGTGAACTCCCAATTCCTGCTTCAAATATTCTCTTGAGAGAGGCTCACCAGCACATAGCTCCTCCAGAAAGTATCTTCTAGAGTTTTATGAGTTGTTTGAGGCCTGGCAGATTGAAACGACACTGCACTTCATTCACCAAAGAGTCAATGATTTCGACGTACATTTTTCGAAGATCTGATACAGGTTCTAGGGTAGCTGCTATAGAAGGATTATCAGTCTCCTCCAACCTAATTGGTGTTCTCTTTGATCTTGATGAAATGGGCAATTTTAAGTGTAGTATATCTGCATTTTCCTTTGCTTCCTTATAGATGTTTTCAAATGCACTGTCCGTTCGTTGCTCAGAGTGTTGCTGCTCTTTTAGCTCCAGAAGCAGAAGCTTCAAAGCACGTGTACTGACTATTAGAAAAAATATCATTCCGAATTTGTTCATTCTTTTCAAATGTCCTTTTAGAATTACTTTTTGATCATCGTTTGGACCACTTGTATTATTGATGATTCTTTTCGAACGTGATTTGAATTCGTTTGTAGTAGATTGAAATCTGATTAGAGATTTTCGCCTAACACACCAGTGAGTAGGACAAACAGGTAGTAAATGTTTAGGATTACTTTAGTTGATAGTTTTACAGGGTTCAAGAACAATGTCGGCGTGCGTATATTGTCTATCGTTTTGCAGAATCCAGGTTGATGTTTCAAACGTCTTTCACTATGGCTCGCACGTCACACAAAGGTTCGCATTTTCGTGCTACTTCTTGCAATGGAAGATATAATGCATGATTACTGCAATGAATGTATACAGCTTTCGGATGTTGAGTCGAAGTTATCTTCTGCGCACCACTCACTCGTCCTGACATGATAGCTGCACCATCATGACACTGTTCGCGTATATTTTCTGCATTCAGGTTAGGTTTCGTTAGAATATCTTGGATCGTGAATTCTGTTTCCGATTTTGTGACATGTGGGGTGATCATTTCCATAAATATTTCGTTGGGTTTCATGAATTAGAGTCAATACAGCGCACACAGATACAACTGTTCTTTCTTTAAAATATCAGTCGTGGAATCGGCTATGATTGCATAAAATGGAGACTCTTTAACTTCTGCTACCAAGTCTCTCTATATTGCATGTCACATAATCTTTAAAATTCTTTCAATCAGCACTAAGCCAGTTATCCTGTCGATTAATCCATTGGTTGAGAACAGGCACATCCATTTTTCTTTCATCCAGGAGTGACATCAAATTACCCGTACTATGCAAATGTCCACTGATTGCTTGACCACTGCGAGCTAAATATCTAACACTACTAGTTATTATAAGCAGTGACTGTCTTTCTTATTCTTGTTTACAAACTTGGTCTGAAAGGAGAGCTGAAATAGAGGTTCTGTTTCTGCACTCATATCTGAACCCTTTCACTACCACTGGGATATATGTGTCCCACGATACATTCTCAGAGAACCCTTGTAATTTACCACATTTTATTGCTATGAATCGATGTTCCACTGGTAAAGAGAAGCCCGCTAATGGTTCACAGAATTTCTTATTAATATTATCCAATAGACAGTAGTGGAAGTGAACGTGAACAATGAAAGTGATAATGGAACCGATTAAAGTGAGGAACAATGTACTAGTGATAAAGCAGTGGTTGCATGTACTGTAATTTGGAAAAGTATTCCGAAATGTAAAATATTTGTAATCATAAATACGACCCAATTGTTTTTCTGACAAAATACATTTCATAATTGAAAATACAAGATGATCATTCATGTCAATACCACTGGGACATATAGGACCCACGTAAAAATATCAGAGGGATACATAATGTCCTACCCTTCCCACATCGAAAAACGAAACGGTGGAAAATGTTTTTTATATATATTTATACGTTTGAAAACAACTTAAAATAGCCATATATTAATGTTTTTCACTCCGAAAAAAATGGTAGTGAAAGGATCAAACGAACGGAACGACAATAGAGTTCGCATTTTTCATATGCTCTGAATTATTAATCCTACCTTATACATTTTTCCTTCTCACTGTAACTCTTACTGCACTCTGCATATTGTTTGTAAGAACATTAATTTAACTTTATGGAAAATGTATTTAGTTCCTAGATGTCCTGTTACTCATTTAAACTGTTATATTTTTCAAACTTTAAAATCTCGCTCGACGACTCGTTTCATATTGCAGACTTACGATTACTTAAACAAAAATTTTAAAAGAATTTACAGTGTTTTGAGAATGTACACCAATGGAAATAAAGATAATTTTCAATTCTTTTTCCTAACTCTTTCTGTCTAACATGGGGGCAGAAAAAGCGCCCGGTCTCTTGTTTCAAAGAGAAAGATGAATCTGGAATAGATAATATTTCTCACATTACTATAAAAAGCAAAATTTAGTTCATATAATCAGTGTTGTGTGATGTTTCTACAGTCTGAAAGTGAGGGGGCAAAAAGGGTATCTTGCCCCCTTTGAAAATTTCAGGAGGGGCAACTGCCCCCCTTGCCCCCCCCCGGTTCCGGCGCCCCTGCCCCTGCGCACGTCCCTCTCTTATGACTTTTAAACAACGAATAGGTACGCAATCTTGCCTCAGCACAAATACGAGTGTATCACATGCGTAATAACTAATCTTTTAACTCTGATAGATCTATTTTTTTTAATACGCACAAATCGAGCAGATTCGATATCAGGCATTCTTTATACTTCAAAATATAGAGATTATAAAAAATCTCTGAAAAGAATAATCAACTGTATAGCTTTTGCCTAATTCATACTTTTCTCCTGCTGCTATTACTTGAACGTGAAATTACAACAATTACACCCACCTCAATACTACGTGTATGAGCATTTTAAGCGGCAAATAAATTAGCGAAGGCATAAAAATCAATTGTGTTAAATTGAAATTTATAATTTTTCTTTCCTATGAAACATTGGGGATAGAACAGCATAATGCTGTAATCAACGTAATCTCTGGTTCTGCTAATTAAAACACAGTTAAGAGTAATACTTTCACAACTAAACAGATTCAAATAATAGATTCGTTGGTTTACTTATCTTTCAAGGGGAGTAAGTTGAAATATTTCGAAAGTTTTCTTCCATAGAAATATCAGATTGTTTCTTTTTACCATTTACTCAGTTTTATCAAAAGTTTATCAGAATTTTCTACCAAACAAAGATTCAAAGGCCACCTGAACACCGTAAATAAATATCAAAGTCTATTTAGATTCGCTAACAAATAATATAACTCTTAATCACTTTTACTAATGAAATCTCGTTGACTGATTCATTATTTGTAGTTTGAAGTTCGTTTCCAGCAGGTACGCTATGAAAGACGAAATCCACTTTCTTAAAATTTGAACGGAAATCTCTCGAGCTTATATCCGAGGGAAGTTCCTCCATTGCGATTAGAACCTAGAACGCACGCAGGCTAGCCATCAGACCAATCTTGTAGTGAGTCAATTCACTCAGCATTGTGTAACATGGTATTATCATCTTGTACTACTCTGAGGGAGAAATTTCTTTATTCATTGCATATCACCTTTCAATGCGAGAGGGGAGTACGGTGGCTCAGTGGTAGGGCAATTACCTCTAGTGCGTGCGGTCCCAGGTTCGATCCCTGGTAAGTAAATTTGTAGTAGACAACATCGTGTTCGTGGGTTTTCTCGAGGTACTCCTGTATCCTTCCTCTTTCTTATTCCACCAATTTCTCCATCATCATTCACTTACCTTTATCATCCGTCTTCCTCACCCTAAGAAGCACAACCATGGAACGTTAAACTGAAAAATTTCATGTCCATATGAACACTTTCTGACTCCATTGCTATACAAGCATCTTAAGTGGCTGTGTCAGACAACTGTCAGAACCAAAACTTTTTCCCTCAATATGTAGTTAGGATATAATATAGTTAGCTTTTACTAAGGCATCTCATCTTCCCCAAGGGGGCGCGGTGGCTCTGTGGTAGAACGTTCACCTCTGATGCTTGGGGTCCCGGGTTCGATCCCAGCCCCCGCCAAATGAACTTTGTGGTGGACAAACACCGTGTTCGTGGGTTTTCTCGGGGTTCTCCCGTTTCCTCCCACTTTCTTCATTCCACCATTTCACTCATCTCTCATAATCACCGTCTCCTTTAGCCTAACCGGCATAACCGTGGGACGTAAAACTTAAAGATTTCATTTCATTTCCATCTTCTCCACCCAAATGGACGGACTTTCAAAGGTTAATTAATGTTCTAGTATCCACACTGGAACACCACTGAAGGCAGTGTTGGGTCTGATCAGAAGAAAAATGGTTCTGACCATTCGTAATCATGAGGAGTTGGCATTGCAATCTCCAGCCAGCGTTGTGAGGAGAATTTGGAAGCTACTTGAAAGAAAGAAGTATCGAACTCCCGTCTAGAAAGTAACGGCGAGAGTACCCGATGTGCTGATCACACATTACCCGAAAGGCATGAGTGCCAAAGCCGGTTGGTAAGCCATGACCCACTAAGGGCTGTTGCATCAGTTTTTTATATATATATATATAATATTACGCTTGTTTGTAGCCAGCGATATTTATGCATCTGGGGATCGAGAAAATCATTAACAAATTGTTACAAATTAAAATGTTAAGAATTTGGACTCTTATATCTTATCATATATTCATAATTATAGTTTTTTTTAAAGAAAAATCTTAACCTCTTTCACGTACGTAACTCACTTGTTTAAAATATTACAAAGAACAGAAACAGTACAATGTACTATGAAAGTATTCAGAAACTTTGCAGTACAACTCCTGTGCTCTTATGCAACCATAACCACACTAAAGAATGTATGGTTGCCTATAAACATGTTACTTTGCCATTACTAACCAGCTAACCAGTTTGATAGTCTAGTTTCAAATGTTATCAGATCCTAAAGAAATGTATATGGAACCACCAAGAAGGTATACTCTTCCAAACAAAAAAAGAACCACCAAAATCGGTTCACCTATGTCGAAATTATGTGTGAACATACTTACAACACATGCAAGAAGTGAATAGAAAGAAAGATTTACAAAGCCTGCAGTGATACATGTATATATTATTCCATACAACTAATACAGCCAATAATTAGTACACGTACATGCATTAAGCCACATTGCGACGTTAAATGAATCTTGTACCTGTCATAAAAAAAAAAAACTTTCAACCCGATCTTTCTATTTACTCTTTACATGTTACAACTTCTTGAAGGCAAGAAAGGTTTCTCCACACATGCAGCACTGCACTCTAGTGGACAAACAGTGAACCTCCTCATTAGAAACGTATATTTTGGCGCACTCTCCCTCCCTGTCCAAAAGAATACGTTGTTTCGGAAGCGGCGAAACTGGTTTTTCTTTTATGTCAGCAAGAGGGCGATAGCAGGTAGCAAGCAAGATGTCCCAGAAAGTTGCGCATCATTCAACTTCTTGCAAGATGGAAACAATATTTTATGACCCTTTCAAGTCTATGTGTACACGGTGAAATATGGTACAGTTTCAAGACTTTTGTTTATGACACCTACAAGTTCTTCTAACGTGACAATGTGACTTTAGGTTATTTTTCGACATGGTCTCCATATAGATTGAAACATTTGTCACTTGGTGGGAAGAACTTGAAGATTTTCTAAACCCTGTTCTTGTTTGTTCAGTTACGTTAACCCGAAGTGTTTCACCTCCTCGTTTGAAGTGAAGCGACGGCCTCCTAGGTGCTCCTTCAAGTGCGGGAACAGACCCAATAAATCTTCTATGATTGGCCCATCCCCTAATTCAACTTACACATAACCAAACAAACCAAAATGCTCCCCGACTACACCTGATATTGGCGCCACACAGTAATTCACCTATTTCATTTTTTCTTCAAGTGGTAAAGCTTGATTTCAAATTGCAGTATATAATTTATTTTTCTAGCACAGGATAAAACCCCAAGCATTAGTATTTGATTGCCAAATATAATCTGAGGGTAGCATGTTTGACATATCCTTATAACAGGGGCGGGGGCGATCGGGGCAATCGCTCCCCCCCCCAGAAGGGCGAACTTTCTTATTTTATATATATAAATAAAACCCATCCCAGAGTTTGGAACACTTAAAAGTAGCTCTAAGTAGCAACATTATAACCAACCGCCCCCCCCAAGAAGTCCGTCCTGGATCCGCCCCTGCCTTATAGTCCTATCATTATAACTACAAATCACAAGGTTTTTGGAATAATATCGGCATGTGCATATGTGTAGAATAAATCAATTGTGTGTTGCTTTAGAGTAGAATATTTAACTATGACAAACAGCCAAGCTGTTGTCTCGAGTATTATACTCGGATATTTTGCAAATCTCTTAAATTGATGTAAGTTAAATGAAAACACAAAAAGCATGAAATAAAATATAACTTTGTGGGCTCTTCTGGTTGCAAAGGTTTTTACAATACCCTCAAAAGATAGCTTTGAAGCTAACTTGTGCTCTATGGATATGATCCTAAAGTTGGTGAGTCATCGTTGTACTGTTAAGTTTCTGAGGTAATTTTTAATGATCTTTAGTTTGCTGAAACTCCTTGCCTTGCCTTATAGTGAAAATAAATATTTGCCCAGTTTTGCGTCCTCCAATTTGACACCCGGGACACAAGCCTCATTTGCCTCTCACTCTTAGTTATGTCACTGCAAATTTCTGCCTTAAATGTAACCCCACGACTTATAAACCCTTGGCCCTGACAAGGGGTTTAATAATTCAACAAACAAACAAGTAAACCAACAAATCCACACCTATGGTTGACGTTCTAATGTGGAGAATCTAGGCTAGTTATTCTGTGGAAGTTTAAAACACAGGAAGCGAATTGATTTCTAACTAAACTTTTAAAAGATAATTGTGAACTTATTTACGAGGGAAAGCTAATACCTGTGGTGAACAAGTTAATAAAAAACATTACCTTCATTGTGAGAATAGCACCACGTAATATATAATATGATACTTACACATACGAAAACCAGTACGGAAAAGCCAAAAATATAACATCTTAAAAAGATAACTCAAATGAGGCAATGTTAAGTTACGTGAAATGAATAACAAAAGCGAAAAAGCTATTTTTCAAACAAATAACATACGCAACTTGTCGTATTAAACAGCGATACTTGCTTGAAACTTGTTTCTAAAGAGATTGCATCTTATGTTAAAAAGTTATTACTCAAAAGACAACTACATATGACAGCATGTTCAATATAACAGAGGTGTAGAAAACGTTTCAACACTTTGACAGATATTCATTAACGTTCAGAGCGGAAAATGAACAAAAACAGAATAAATTCGATTGTTTTTAGCTGATTGCTGTTTCTTCTGTACAATTGTTTATATTATTTGTTCTAATTTGTGGTCCTATTACTCAGTAATTACTAATACAATAACTATATATTATCCTAAGCAATTGTAATTATGACTTTTCCTTTGTTATTGCTAATAATATCTAGTTCCTCATTCCTCATATGCATTCCTCATTTAAGCGAATACTTAAGATCTGGTAAAGACTTCTACATATACGATCGTCATGTTTCACAGCTTTATAATAATAATAATAATAATAATAATAATAATAATAATAATAATAATAATAATAATAATAATAATAATAATAATAATAATAATAATAATAATAACACAAAACCACACTATAGTTTCTGAGTGTTATGTATAAACTGAACCATGCCAAGCTGCAGTTATTAGGGAAATATTTATTTACGAAATACTAGCCGATACACTCCTTCTAAACATAGGGAAAATAGCTTTGTGGAAATAATTTTAACTCCCTTTCCACTTAGCAAGAAAGTGTAATGATAAAAATCCGTAATGTCGCCTTCTCCCATTTCCCACCCCTTACCTCTTCTCACCTCCACGTCGATGAGGACTGAATTTGCACTTAATCGACATCGAAAGTATCGCTATTCGTCTCAGCGACCCCGAAAACTATGGATTGGATACTAATATTGGTTCTTTTACATTATTTTTAAATGTCATTCACTTTTCATTTATATCCCTTACCCTCATACCGATGGAGAATGACTTGGGAATTGAATGGCAACGGAAGTATCACTATTCATCTCAATGACCCCGAAAACTATGGATTCGAGGCTAATATCGGTCGAATTTTCAAATGTCATGGAAGGAACCTCTATGTCAAGTTTTACAAAAGGAGACGAGCAAACTTTCGAAAAATTAAATGAAATAAAACCCTTCATTCAGTTTAGCGTCCCATGATTATGTCCGTTAGGCTAAGGGGACAGATGATTAAGACAAGTGAATGATGATGGATGAATTGGAGAAATGAGAATATGGGAGGAAACGGGAGAACCCCGAGAAAACCCACGGACACGATGTTGTCCACCACAAACTTACTTGGATGAGGACGAACCAGAGACCCCAAGCAGCAGAGGTAAGCGCTCTACCACTGGGCCACCGTGCTCCCCAAGAAAACTTTGGAGACACGCGGAGAAAAGGTTTTCAAGAAACGAGACGAGAGAAGAAAGGATTCAACGGGAATCAAGGAACCTTATCATTGGTTTGGTCCCGTTTCATGGGCACCATTACTCTCAAATTTATCCAATCTCCTTAAAATGAATATGCTGGAGTAACCTTGGGAATTAAAGGATCTTAAACTTGATGTTAAACACACTGCCTCCATGAGTGCCGAGGTCAAAAGACTGTGGATCCTTTACCTTCGCACACAATTGCGGCTTCAGAGCCTGTCCTGAAAGAAAAGAACCTTCACTTGAGTTGTATTACTATTCACTATTTTTCTTATTAATTTATACATTCTGTTTCTTAACAAAGTAAATATGATATTCCACAAAGCAATGGAACATTGTAAAATAGGGGTGATCAGAAAGTAAGGTCACAAAGCTTGCCGTGAAACGTGTATATATTATTTCATACAACCAATACAGCCAACAGATAGAACATACATTAGGTTATTTTTCGACATAGTCTCCATATCGGTTGAGGTACTTATCGCATCGTGGGGTGAGTTTGAAGATTCCCTTCTGGTAAATATCCTGTCTTTGAATGTTCAGCCACGAGAAGTGATCAGAAAGTAAGGTTACAAAGCATGCAGTGAAACGTGTATATATTATTTCCTACAACCAATACAGCCAACAGACAGTACATACATTAGGTTATGTTTCTGACATAGTCTCCATATCGGTTGAGGCACTTATCGCATCGTGGGGTGAGTTTGAAGATTCCCTTCTGGTAAATATCCTGTCTTTGCCTGTTCAGCCACGAGAAGTGATCAGAAAGTAAGGTTACAAAGCATGCAGTGAAACGTGTATATATTATTTCATACAACCAATACAGCCAACAGATAGAACATACATTAGGTTATTTTTCGACATAGTCTCCATATCGGTTGAGGCACTTATCGCATCGTGGGGTGAGTTTGAAGATTCCCTTCTGGTAAATATCCTGTCTTTGCCTGTTCAGCCACGAGAAGTGATCAGAAAGTAAGGTTACAAAGCATGCAGTGAAACGTGTATATATTATTTCATACAACCAATACAGCCAACAGATAGAACATACATTAGGTTATTTTTCGACATAGTCTCCATATCGGTTGAGGCACTTATCGCATCGTGGGGTGAGTTTGAAGATTCCCTTCTGGTAAATATCCTGTCTTTGCCTGTTCAGCCACGAGAAGTGATCAGAAAGTAAGGTTACAAAGCATGCAGTGAAACGTGTATATATTATTTCATACAACCAATACAGCCAACAGATAGAACATACATTAGGTTATTTTTCGACATAGTCTCCATATCGGTTGAGGCACTTATCGCATCGTGGGGTGAGTTTGAAGATTCCCTTCTGGTAAATATCCTGTCTTTGCCTGTTCAGCCACGAGAAGTGATCAGAAAGTAAGGTTACAAAGCTTGCAGTGAAACGTGTATATATTATTTCATACAACCAATACAACCAACAGATAGAACATACATTAGGTTATTTTTCGACATAGTCTCCATATCGGTTGAGGCACTTATCGCATCGTGGGGTGAGTTTGAAGATTCCCTTCTGGTAAATATCCTGTCTTTGCCTGTTCAGCCACGAGAAGTGATCAGAAAGTAAGGTTACAAAGCTTGCAGTGAAACGTGTATATATTATTTCATACAACCAATACAGCCAACAGATAGAACATACATTAGGTTATTTTTCGACATAGTCTCCATATCGGTTGAGGCACTTATCGCATCGTGGGGTGAGTTTGAAGATTCCCTTCTGGTAAATATCCTGTCTTTGCCTGTTCAGCCACGAGAAGTGATCAGAAAGTAAGGTTACAAAGCTTGCAGTGAAACGTGTATATATTATTTCATACAAGCAATACAACCAACAGATAGAACATACATTAGGTTATTTTTCGACATAGTCTCCATATCGGTTGAGGCACTTATCGCATCGTGGGGTGAGTTTGAAGATTCCCTTCTGGTAAATATCCTGTCTTTGCCTGTTCAGCCACGAGAAGTGATCAGAAAGTAAGGTTACAAAGCTTGCAGTGAAACGTGTATATATTATTTCATACAACCAATACAGCCAACAGATAGAACATACATTAGGTTATTTTTCGACATAGTCTCCATATCGGTTGAGGCACTTATCGCATCGTGGGGTGAGTTTGAAGATTCCCTTCTGGTAAATATCCTGTCTTTGCCTGTTCAGCCACGAGAAGTGATCAGAAAGTAAGGTTAGAAAGATTTCAGTGAAACGTGTATATATTATTTCATACAACCAATACAACCAACAGATAGAACATACATTAGGTTATTTTTCGACATAGTCTCCATATCGGTTGAGGCACTTATCGCATCGTGGGGTGAGTTTGAAGATTCCCTTCTGGTAAATATCCTGTCTTTGCCTGTTCAGCCACGAGAAGTGATCAGAAAGTAAGGTTACAAAGCTTGCAGTGAAACGTGTATATATTATTTCATACAACCAATACAACCAACAGATAGAACATAATTAGGTTATGTTTCTGACATAGTCTCCATATCGGTTGAGGCACTTATCGCATCGTGGGGTGAATTTGAAGATTCCCTTCTGGTAAATATCCTGTCTTTGCCTGTTCAGCCACGAGAAGTGATCAGAAAGTAAGGTTACAAAGCTTGCAGTGAAACGTGTATATATTATTTCATACAACCAATACAACCAACAGATAGAACATAATTAGGTTATGTTTCTGACATAGTCTCCATATCGGTTGAGGCACTTATCGCATCGTGGGGTGAATTTGAAGATTCCCTTCTGGTAAATATCCTGTCTTTGCCTGTTCAGCCACGAGAAGTGATCAGAAAGTAAGGTTACAAAGCTTGCAGTGAAACGTGTATATATTATTTCATACAACCAATACAGCCAACAGATAGAACATACATTAGGTTATTTTTCGACATAGTCTCCATATCGGTTGAGGCACTTATCGCATCGTGGGGTGAATTTGAAGATTCCCTTCTGGTAAATATCCTGTCTTTGCCTGTTCAGCCACGAGAAGTGATCAGAAAGTAAGGTTACAAAGCTTGCAGTGAAACGTGTATATATTATTTCATACAACCAATACAGCCAACAGATAGAACATACATTAGGTTATTTTTCGACATAGTCTCCATATCGGTTGAGGCACTTATCGCATCGTGGGGTGAATTTGAAGATTCCCTTCTGGTAAATATCCTGTCTTTGCCTGTTCAGCCACGAGAAGTGATCAGAAAGTAAGGTTACAAAGCTTGCAGTGAAACGTGTATATATTATTTCATACAACCAATACAACCAACAGATAGAACATAATTAGGTTATGTTTCTGACATAGTCTCCATATCGGTTGAGGCACTTATCGCATCGTGGGGTGAGATTGAAGATTCCCTTCTGGTAAATATCCTGTCTTTGCCTGTTCAGCCACGAGAAGTGATCAGAAAGTAAGGTTACAAAGCTTGCAGTGAAACGTGTATATATTATTTCATACAACCAATACAACCAACAGATAGAACATACATTAGGTTATTTTTCGACATAGTCTCCATATCGGTTGAGGCACTTATCGCATCGTGGGGTGAGTTTGAAGATTCCCTTCTGGTAAATATCCTGTCTTTGCCTGTTCAGCCACGAGAAGTGATCAGAAAGTAAGGTTACAAAGCTTGCAGTGAAACGTGTATATATTATTTCATACAACCAATACAACCAACAGATAGAACATAATTAGGTTATGTTTCTGACATAGTCTCCATATCGGTTGAGGCACTTATCGCATCGTGGGGTGAATTTGAAGATTCCCTTCTGGTAAATATCCTGTCTTTGCCTGTTCAGCCACGAGAAGTGATCAGAAAGTAAGGTTACAAAGCTTGCAGTGAAACGTGTATATATTATTTCATACAACCAATACAACCAACAGATAGAACATACATTAGGTTATTTTTCGACATAGTCTCTATATCGGTTGAGGCACTTATCGCATCGTGGGGTGAGTTTGAAGATTCCCTTCTGGTAAATATCCTGTCTTTGCCTGTTCAGCCATGAGAAGTGATCAGAAAGTAAGGTTACAAAGCATGCAGTGAAACGTGTATATATTATTTCATACCACCAATACAACCAACAGATAGAACATAATTAGGTTATGTTTCTGACATAGTCTCCATATCGGTTGAGGCACTTATCGCATCGTGGGGTGAATTTGAAGATTCCCTTCTGGTAAATATCCTGTCTTTGCCTGTTCAGCCACGAGAAGTGATCAGAAAGTAAGGTTACAAAGCTTGCAGTGAAACGTGTATATATTATTTAATACAACCAATACAACCAACAGATAGAACATACATTAGGTTATTTTTCGACATAGTCTCCATATCGGTTGAGGCACTTATCGCATCGTGGGGTGAGTTTGAAGATTCCCTTCTGGTAAATATCCTGTCTTTGCCTGTTCAGCCATGAGAAGTGATCAGAAAGTAAGGTTACAAAGCATGCAGTGAAACGTGTATATATTATTTCATACAACCAATACAACCAACAGATAGAACATACATTAGGTTATTTTTCGACATAGTCTCCATATCGGTTGAGGCACTTATCGCATCGTGGGGTGAGTTTGAAGATTCCCTTCTGGTAAATATCCTGTCTTTGCCTGTTCAGCCATGAGAAGTGATCAGAAAGTAAGGTTACAAAGCATGCAGTGAAACGTGTATATATTATTTCATACAACCAATACAACCAACAGATAGAACATACATTAGGTTATTTTTCGACATAGTCTCCATATCGGTTGAGGCACTTATCGCATCGTGGGGTGAGTTTGAAGATTCCCTTCTGGTAAATATCCTGTCTTTGCCTGTTCAGCCATGAGAAGTGATCAGAAAGTAAGATTACAAAGCTTGCAGTGAAACGTGTATATATTATTTCATACAACCAATACAGCCAACAGACAGTATATACATTAGGTTATGTTTCTGACATAGTCTCCATATCGGTTGAGGCACTTATCGCATCGTGGGGTGAGTTTGAAGATTCCCTTCTGGTAAATATCCTGTCTTTGCCTGTTCAGCCACGAGAAGTGATCAGAAAGTAAGGTTACAAAGCTTGCAGTGAAACGTGTATATATTATTTCATACAACCAATACAACCAACAGATAGAACATACATTAGGTTATTTTTCGACATAGTCTCCATATCGGTTGAGGCACTTATCGCATCGTGGGGTGAGTTTGAAGATTCCCTTCTGGTAAATATCCTGTCCAGCGGCGTGCCGTCAAGGGGACTAGGGGACTAGGCTAGTCCCCTGGCATTTTAATTAAAGTACGTTGTGATAAATATATACGGAAGAAAACGGAACCAGTGTTTATATTTCTCTATTTTCTTCGTAAAATAGCTGTTTGAATTCCCACACAACTTAATCCGCGCCCGTCCGCTGGCTGCGATAGCTAGTAGAGATCGGAAAAGTTCGGGCCGTAATCGGCTCTTCTCGGGGAAGGGAACAGGTTCCGGTCAGCTAGTCCGTGTATCGCGCTGTGTAGAATATAAGTGTGGGCGTTCCGTCGTAAGTAAATTTAATGTTCGTTTGCTTTTTACTAGTTATAGTATTGACTCAATTAAACTTACATTATTATTCTTGACATTATAAGAGATCTAGTGAAGTGTGAACTTGTTGCATTATCAATATATTTTGAAAGTGAGTTGAAGTGTAAAGTATGGAAGGGGACTCGGTTGAGAAATCTAGTCCCTTGCAGCAGAGGGATGGCGCAAGCAATGGTATTTCAATTGATACAGGGGAGTGTAGGAGTGGGGATCGGGCCTTTCAATGCTGTGTTCTGGACAAATTATTCATGGTATCGTTTGGGGGCCTTAGTTTTCAGGAAAAACAACAAATAATAACCAATGGTAGACCAACTCCAAGTATTTCAATCCAGACAAAAATGAAAGATTATACACGTAATTTCAAAACTGACTATTATGCTTCTTCAAAATGGATAACTGCATGTAAGTTAAGAAACAAACTATACTGCTGGCCTTGTGTTCTATTCCATACAGAAAAAGACGTGTATAATAATGATGGATTTTGTGACATGAGCAATTTTCACAAAGCCAAGATGCGCCACGAAAAGTGCTATTCACACCTGTCCGCAATAACAAAATTGAAAACTTTTGGGGAGAACCAGAATTGATTTTCAATTGAGCGAGCAAAGAAGGTTAGATGTTTTAAAGCATAATGCAGAGGTTGATTCAAACCGAGAAGTAATGAAGCGATTGATAGATGTCTGTTGTCTTTTGGCTAAACAAGAGCTGCCATTTAGAGGACATAACGAACAGGAAGATTCTGTCAATCAGGGAAACTTTATTGAAGTAATTCAGTTACTCTCTAAATACGATAGTAAATTGAATTCTCATCTTCATAGTGCGGGAGTGTTTAAAGGGACATCCAACAAAATTCAGAATGATATTATTAAATGTGTTGGTGACGTAATTCTGGATAAAATTAAGTTAGAAATAGACAATACACTTTTTATAGCAATAATGTTGGACGAAACTACGGACATTGCAAAGCTCTCTCAACTTTCAACCGTCGTTCGGTACGTTAATGACGGCACTATTCATGAAAGGTTCATTGGTTTTATAGACGTCAGTAGTGATCGCACTGCGACTGCTCTAAGTGAGCATGTTTTCGAAGTTCTCTCTCACTTTAATTGTGAGCGAAAGCTTGTAGCACAAGGCTATGATGGAGCTGCCACGTTTTCTGGACATTTGAACGGCTTACAATCTCTTGTGAAAAGGAGGTGTCCCAGTGCACTCTTCATACACTGCTATGCTCACAGACTCAATCTCGTTCTTTCACAGTCTGTTAATTACATCAAGGAATGTAAAATATTTTTTAAAACATTGAGTGGCATTCCAAATTTCTTTTCGCATTCATCGAAACGCGTTAATGCTCTTGCTGAATCGGAGGTAAATAAACGATTTCCAACGGTCGCCAATACAAGATGGAATTACAATTCAAGAATTGTGAATGCAGTGAATGAAAATCAAACACAGCTCTTACGGTTTTTTGAGGACATTGCAGAAGACCCAGATAATTGGGACACTGAGGCTTTTATGACTGCAAGAGGTTACGTGTTATCATTGAAGGATTTCGATTTTGTATTTCTATTAAAAGTTTTCAGTCATATTTTTTCGCTCACGGACACATTATTCAACATTCTTCAAAGTAAAACATTGGATGTGAAATACTGCATCGAAAAAGTAAGAGAGACGATATCTCATCTTAGAGATGCAAGAAATTATTTTGAAGAGATTTATAGAAAAGTAAAAGTAAATGATAACGTGGCAGCTCCTAAGAAAAGACGTAAAGAAGATGACCAAGCAGATCCAAAAATTAAATATGTGCGTCTCTACAATGAAATTATTGACACTGTGATTGGACAAATGGAGGTGAGATTTCAAGATCTAAGTGAATTGCAGTTTCTTGAACTGTTAGATTCAAAGAAATTTCAGTGCTTCAGAACTCGATTTCCTGATTCCTTGTTTTTGACTCTTAAATCAAGTTACGGGAGTTTTTTTCGATTTCAGTAATTTGCGGAGTGAATTGACATCAGTTTACAGGCTCTCTGATTTTTCAAACAAAACTGTGACTGAAATGATACATTTCTTGAAAGAAACAGGTTTAGCAGAAGAAGCGTTTCCAGAAACATATAAATTATGTTGTTTAGTGTCAACAATACCAGTCAGCACTTCCACTGTAGAGCGAACATTCTCTTGTTTGAAACGTGTAAAGACGTCTGTTCGTAATACGCAGAGCGAGAATAGAGTTTCTACATTTTCCCTGTTATCTATTGAAAAAAGCTTGCTAGATGAACTGCAAACTCAGGGATCCTTCTACGACGCAGTAATCGAAAAGTTCCTTCAGATGGGTGACAGGAGAATTCCATTAATATATAAATAAAGGTAAGTTTGACAGTATTATATATATGATTGTTTCACATTTTATTTGATTAATTTACTAACTTGCTTCTTTGTTATTAAATTATGTAAGGCTTATGTTTATTCGATTTCTAATTTTTTTTACACCTGATAGAAATGTCTTCGAACCTAGTCCCCTATGAGAAAAGTCACCGCACGCCACTGATCCTGTCTTTGCCTGTTCAGCCACGAGAAGTGATCAGAAAGTAAGGTTACAAAGCTTGCAGTGAAACGTGTATATATTATTTCATACAACCAATACAACCAACAGATAGAACATACATTAGGTTATTTTTCGACATAGTCTCCATATCGGTTGAGGCACTTATCGCATCGTGGGGTGAGTTTGAAGATTCCCTTCTGGTAAATATCCTGTCTTTGCCTGTTCATCCACGAGAAGTGATCAGAAAGTAAGGTTAGAAAGCTTTCAGTGAAACGTGTATATATTATTTCATACAACCAATACAGCCAACAGATAGAACATACATTAGGTTATTTTTCGACATAGTCTCCATATCGGTTGAGGCACTTATCGCATCGTGGGGTGAGTTTGAAGATTCCCTTCTGGAAAATATCCTGTCTTTGCCTGTTCAGCCACGAGAAGTGATCAGAAAGTAAGGTTAGAAAGATTTCAGTGAAACGTGTATATATTATTTCATACAACCAATACAACCAACAGATAGAACATACATTAGGTTATTTTTCGACATAGTCTCCATATCGGTTGAGGCACTTATCGCATCGTGGGGTGAGTTTGAAGATTCCCTTCTGGTAAATATCCTGTCTTTGCCTGTTCAGCCACGAGAAGTGATCAGAAAGTAAGGTTACAAAGCTTTCAGTGAAACGTGTATATATTATTTCATACAACCAATACAGCCAACAGATAGAACATACATTAGGTTATTTTTCGACATAGTCTCTATATCGGTTGAGGCACTTATCGCATCGTGGGGTGAGTTTGAAGATTCCCTTCTGGTAAATATCCTGTCTTTGCCTGTTCAGCCACGAGAAGTGATCAGAAAGTAAGGTTAGAAAGCTTGCAGTGAAACGTGTATATATTATTTCATACAACCAATACAGCCAACAGATAGAACATACATTAGGTTATTTTTCGACATAGTCTCCATATCGGTTGAGGCACTTATCGCATCGTGGGGTGAGTTTGAAGATTCCCTTCTGGTAAATATCCTGTCTTTGCCTGTTCAGCCACGAGAAGTGATCAGAAAGTAAGGTTACAAAGCTTGCAGTGAAACGTGTATATATTATTTCATACAACCAATACACCCAACAGATAGAACATACATTAGGTTATGTTTCTGACATAGTCTCCATATCGGTTGAGGCACTTATCGCATCGTGGGGTGAGTTTGAAGATTCCCTTCTGGTAAATATCCTGTCTTTGCCTGTTCAGCCACGAGAAGTGATCAGAAAGTAAGGTTACAAAGCTTGCAGTGAAACGTGTATATATTATTTCATACAACCAATACAGCCAACAGACAGTACATACATTAGGTTATGTTTCTGACATAGTCTCCATATCGGTTGAGGCACTTATCGCATCGTGGGGTGAGTTTGAAGATTCCCTTCTGGTAAATATCCTGCCTTTGCCTGTTCAGCCACGAGAAGTGATCAGAAAGTAAGGTTACAAAGCTTGCAGTGAAACGTGTATATATTATTTCCTACAACCAATACAACCAACAGATAGAACATACATTAGGTTATTTTTCGACATAGTCTCTATATCGGTTGAGGCACTTATCGCATCGTGGGGTGAGTTTGAAGATTCCCTTCTGGTAAATATCCTGTCTTTGCCTGTTCAGCCACGAGAAGTGATCAGAAAGTAAGGTTACAAAGATTGCAGTGAAACGTGTATATATTATTTCATACAACCAATACAACCAACAGATAGAACATACATTAGGTTATGTTTCTGACATAGTCTCCATATCGGTTGAGGCACTTATCGCATCGTGGGGTGAGTTTGAAGATTCCCTTCTGGTAAATATCCTGTCTTTGCCTGTTCAGCCACGAGAAGTGATCAGAAAGTAAGGTTACAAAGCTTGCAGTGAAACGTGTATATATTATTTCATACAACCAATACAGCCAACAGACAGTACATACATTAGGTTATGTTTCTGACATAGTCTCCATATCGGTTGAGGCACTTATCGCATCGTGGGGTGAGTTTGAAGATTCCCTTCTGGTAAATATCCTGCCTTTGCCTGTTCAGCCACGAGAAGTGATCAGAAAGTAAGGTTACAAAGCTTGCAGTGAAACGTGTATATATTATTTCATACAACCAATACAACCAACAGATAGAACATACATTAGGTTATTTTTCGACATAGTCTCTATATCGGTATAGGCACTTATCGCATCGTGGGGTGAGTTTGAAGATTCCCTTCTGGTAAATATCCTGTCTTTGCCTGTTCATCCACGAGAAGTGATCAGAAAGTAAGGTTACAAAGATTGCAGTGAAACGTGTATATATTATTTCATACAACCAATACAACCAACAGATAGAACATACATTAGGTTATGTTTCTGACATAGTCTCCATATCGGTTGAGGCACTTATCGCATCGTGGGGTGAGTTTGAAGATTCCCTTCTGGTAAATATCCTGTCTTTGCCTGTTCAGCCACGAGAAGTGATCAGAAAGTAAGGTTACAAAGCTTGCAGTGAAACGTGTATATATTATTTCATACAACCAATACAACCAACAGATAGAACATACATTAGGTTATGTTTCTGACATAGTCTCCATATCGGTTGAGGCACTTATCGCATCGTGGGGTGAGATTGAAGATTCCCTTCTGGTAAATATCCTGTCTTTGCCTGTTCAGCCACGAGAAGTGATCAGAAAGTAAGGTTACAAAGCTTGCAGTGAAACGTGTATATATTATTTCATACAACCAATACAACCAACAGATAGAACATACATTAGGTTATGTTTCTGAGATAGTCTCCATATCGGTTGAGGCACTTATCGCATCGTGGGGTGAGATTGAAGATTCCCTTCTGGTAAATATCCTGTCTTTGCCTGTTCAGCCACGAGAAGTGATCAGAAAGTAAGGTTACAAAGCTTGCAGTGAAACGTGTATATATTATTTCATACAACCAATACAACCAACAGATAGAACATACATTAGGTTATGTTTCTGACATAGTCTCCATATCGGTTGAGGCACTTATCGCATCGTGGGGTGAGTTTGAAGATTCCCTTCTGGTAAATATCCTGTCTTTGCCTGTTCAGCCACGAGAAGTGATCAGAAAGTAAGGTTACAAAGCTTGCAGTGAAACGTGTATATATTATTTCATACAACCAATACAACCAACAGATAGAACATAATTAGGTTATGTTTCTGACATAGTCTCCATATCGGTTGAGGCACTTATCGCATCGTGGGGTGAGATTGAAGATTCCCTTCTGGTAAATATCCTGTCTTTGCCTGTTCAGCCACGAGAAGTGATCAGAAAGTAAGGTTACAAAGCTTGCAGTGAAACGTGTATATATTATTTCATACAACCAATACAACCAACAGATAGAACATACATTAGGTTATTTTTCGACATAGTCTCCATATCGGTTGAGGCACTTATCGCATCGTGGGGTGAGTTTGAAGATTCCCTTCTGGTAAATATCCTGTCTTTGCCTGTTCAGCCACGAGAAGTGATCAGAAAGTAAGGTTACAAAGCTTGCAGTGAAACGTGTATATATTATTTCATACAACCAATACAACCAACAGATAGAACATAATTAGGTTATGTTTCTGACATAGTCTCCATATCGGTTGAGGCACTTATCGCATCGTGGGGTGAATTTGAAGATTCCCTTCTGGTAAATATCCTGTCTTTGCCTGTTCAGCCACGAGAAGTAATCAGAAAGTAAGGTTACAAAGCTTGCAGTGAAACGTGTATATATTATTTCATACAACCAATACAACCAACAGATAGAACATACATTAGGTTATTTTTCGACATAGTCTCCATATCGGTTGGGGCACTTATCGCATCGTGGGGTGAGTTTGAAGATTCCCTTCTGGTAAATATCCTGTCTTTGCCTGTTCAGCCACGAGAAGTGATCAGAAAGTAAGGTTACAAAGCTTGCAGTGAAACGTGTATATATTATTTCATACAACCAATACAACCAACAGATAGAACATACATTAGGTTATGTTTCTGACATAGTCTCCATATCGGTTGAGGCACTTATCGCATCGTGGGGTGAGATTGAAGATTCCCTTCTGGTAAATATCCTGTCTTTGCCTGTTCAGCCACGAGAAGTGATCAGAAAGTAAGGTTAGAAAGATTTCAGTGAAACGTGTATATATTATTTCATACAACCAATACAGCCAACAGATAGAACATACATTAGGTTATTTTTCGACATAGTCTCCATATCGGTTGAGGCACTTATCGCATCGTGGGGTGAGTTTGAAGATTCCCTCCTGGTAAAAATCCTGTCTTTGGCTGTTCAGCCACGAGAAGTGATCAGAAAGTAAGGTTACAAAGATTGCAGTGAAACGTGTATATATTATTTCATACAACCAATACAGCCAACAGATAGAACATACATTAGGTTATTTTTCGACATAGTCTCTATATCGGTTGAGGCACTTATCGCATCGTGGGGTGAGTTTGAAGATTCCCTTCTGGTAAATATCCTGTCTTTGCCTGTTCAGCCACGAGAAGTGATCAGAAAGTAAGGTTACAAAGCTTTCAGTGAAACGTGTATATATTATTTCATACAACCAATACAGCCAACAGATAGAACATACATTAGGTTATGTTTCTGACATAGTCTCCATATCAGTTGAGGCACTTATCGCATCGTGGGGTGAGTTTGAAGATTCCCTTCTGGTAAATATCCTGTCTTTGCCTGTTCAGCCACGAGAAGTGATCAGAAAGTAAGGTTAGAAAGCTTGCAGTGAAACGTGTATATATTATTTCATACAACCAATACAACCAACAGATAGAACATACATTAGGTTATTTTTCGACATAGTCTCTATATCGGTTGAGGCACTTATCGCATCGTGGGGTGAGTTTGAAGATTCCCTTCTGGTAAATATCCTGTCTTTGCCTGTTCAGCCACGAGAAGTGATCAGAAAGTAAGGTTAGAAAGATTTCAGTGAAACGTGTATATATTATTTCATACAACCAATACAGCCAACAGATAGAACATACATTAGGTTATTTTTCGACATAGTCTCCATATCGGTTGAGGCACTTATCGCATCGTGGGGTGAGTTTGAAGATTCCCTTCTGGTAAATATCCTGTCTTTGCCTGTTCAGCCACGAGAAGTGATCAGAAAGTAAGGTTAGAAAGCTTGCAGTGAAACGTGTATATATTATTTCATACAACCAATACAGCCAACAGATAGAACATACATTAGGTTATGTTTCTGACATAGTCTCCATATCGGTTGAGGCACTTATCGCATCGTGGGGTGAGATTGAAGATTCCCTTCTGGTAAATATCCTGTCTTTGCCTGTTCAGCCACGAGAAGTGATCAGAAAGTAAGGTTACAAAGCTTGCAGTGAAACGTGTATATATTATTTCATACAACCAATACAACCAACAGATAGAACATACATTAGGTTATGTTTCTGACATAGTCTCCATATCGGTTGAGGCACTTATCGCATCGTGGGGTGAGATTGAAGATTCCCTTCTGGTAAATATCCTGTCTTTGCCTGTTCAGCCACGAGAAGTGATCAGAAAGTAAGGTTAGAAAGATTTCAGTGAAACGTGTATATATTATTTCATACAACCAATACAGCCAACAGATAGAACATACATTAGGTTATTTTTCGACATAGTCTCCATATCGGTTGAGGCACTTATCGCATCGTGGGGTGAGTTTGAAGATTCCCTTCTGGTAAATATCCTGTCTTTGCCTGTTCAGCCACGAGAAGTGATCAGAAAGTAAGGTTAGAAAGCTTGCAGTGAAACGTGTATATATTATTTCATACAACCAATACAGCCAACAGATAGAACATACATTAGGTTATGTTTCTGACATAGTCTCCATATCAGTTGAGGCACTTATCGCATCGTGGGGTGAGTTTGAAGATTCCCTTCTGGTAAATATCCTGTCTTTGCCTGTTCAGCCACGAGAAGTGATCAGAAAGTAAGGTTAGAAAGCTTGCAGTGAAACGTGTATATATTATTTCATACAACCAATACAACCAACAGATAGAACATACATTAGGTTATTTTTCGACATAGTCTCTATATCGGTTGAGGCACTTATCGCATCGTGGGGTGAGTTTGAAGATTCCCTTCTGGTAAATATCCTGTCTTTGCCTGTTCAGCCACGAGAAGTGATCAGAAAGTAAGGTTAGAAAGATTTCAGTGAAACGTGTATATATTATTTCATACAACCAATACAGCCAACAGATAGAACATACATTAGGTTATTTTTCGACATAGTCTCCATATCGGTTGAGGCACTTATCGCATCGTGGGGTGAGTTTGAAGATTCCCTTCTGGTAAATATCCTGTCTTTGCCTGTTCAGCCACGAGAAGTGATCAGAAAGTAAGGTTAGAAAGCTTGCAGTGAAACGTGTATATATTATTTCATACAACCAATACAGCCAACAGATAGAACATACATTAGGTTATGTTTCTGACATAGTCTCCATATCGGTTGAGGCACTTATCGCATCGTGGGGTGAGTTTGAAGATTCCCTTCTGGTAAATATCCTGTCTTTGCCTGTTCAGCCACGAGAAGTGATCAGAAAGTAAGGTTAGAAAGATTTCAGTGAAACGTGTATATATTATTTCATACAACCAATACAGCCAACAGATAGAACATACATTAGGTTATGTTTCTGACATAGTCTCCATATCAGTTGAGGCACTTATCGCATCGTGGGGTGAGTTTGAAGATTCCCTTCTGGTAAATATCCTGTCTTTGCCTGTTCAGCCACGAGAAGTGATCAGAAAGTAAGGTTACAAAGATTGCAGTGAAACGTGTATATATTATTTCATACAACCAATACAGCCAACAGATAGAACATACATTAGGTTATTTTTCGACATAGTCTCCATATCAGTTGAGGCACTTATCGCATCGTGGGGTGAGTTTGAAGATTCCCTTCTGGTAAATATCCTGTCTTTGCCTGTTCAGCCACGAGAAGTGATCAGAAAGTAAGGTTAGAAAGCTTGCAGTGAAACGTGTATATATTATTTCATACAACCAATACAGCCAACAGATAGAACATACATTAGGTTATGTTTCTGACATAGTCTCCATATCGGTTGAGGCACTTATCGCATCGTGGGGTGAGTTTGAAGATTCCCTTCTGGTAAATATCCTGTCTTTGCCTGTTCAGCCACGAGAAGTGATCAGAAAGTAAGGTTACAAAGCTTGCAGTGAAACGTGTATATATTATTTCATACAACCAATACAGCCAACAGATAGAACATACATTAGGTTATTTTTCGACATAGTCTCCATATCGGTTGAGGCACTTGTTGCATCGTGGGGTGAGTTTGAAGATTCCATTCTGGTAAATATCCTGTCTTTGCCTGTTCAGCCACGAGAAGTGATCAGAAAGTAAGGTTACAAAGCTTGCAGTGAAACGTGTATATATTATTTCATACAACCAATACAGCCAACAGATAGAACATACATTAGGTTATTTTTCGACATAGTCTCCATATCGGTTGAGGCACTTGTTGCATCGTGGGGTGAGTTTGAAGATTCCCTTCTGGTAAATATCCTGTCTTTGCCTGTTCAGCCACGAGAAGTGATCAGAAAGTAAGGTTAGAAAGCTTGCAGTGAAACGTGTATATATTATTTCATACAACCAATACAGCCAACAGATAGAACATACATTAGGTTATGTTTCTGACATAGTCTCCATATCGGTTGAGGCACTTATCGCATCGTGGGGTGAGTTTGAAGATTCCCTTCTGGTAAATATCCTGTCTTTGCCTGTTCAGCCACGAGAAGTGATCAGAAAGTAAGGTTACAAAGATTGCAGTGAAACGTGTATATATTATTTCATACAACCAATACAGCCAACAGATAGAACATACATTAGGTTATTTTTCGACATAGTCTCCATATCAGTTGAGGCACTTATCGCATCGTGGGGTGAGTTTGAAGATTCCCTTCTGGTAAATATCCTGTCTTTGCCTGTTCAGCCACGAGAAGTGATCAGAAAGTAAGGTTAGAAAGCTTGCAGTGAAACGTGTATATATTATTTCATACAACCAATACAGCCAACAGATAGAACATACATTAGGTTATGTTTCTGACATAGTCTCCATATCGGTTGAGGCACTTATCGCATCGTGGGGTGAGTTTGAAGATTCCCTTCTGGTAAATATCCTGTCTTTGCCTGTTCAGCCACGAGAAGTGATCAGAAAGTAAGGTTACAAAGCTTGCAGTGAAACGTGTATATATTATTTCATACAACCAATACAGCCAACAGATAGAACATACATTAGGTTATTTTTCGACATAGTCTCCATATCGGTTGAGGCACTTATCGCATCGTGGAATGAGTTTGAAGATTCCCTCCTGGTAAAAATCCTGTCTTTGGCTGTTCAGCCACGAGAAGTGATCAGAAAGTAAGGTTACAAAGATTGCAGTGAAACGTGTATATATTATTTCATACAACCAATACAGCCAACAGATAGAACATACATTAGGTTATTTTTCGACATAGTCTCCGTATCAGATGAGGCACTTATCGCATCGTGGGGTGAGTTTGAAGATTCCCTCCTGGTAAAAATCCTGTCCTTGGGTGTTGAGTCACGTTGTTATCTCCTTATCTGAAGCAAAGCGACGGCCTCCTAAGTGCTTTCCAATGACATTCATAATATCTGCCATCAGATGACGTAACGTGATTCTCCTGTTGTCCTGAATCAGCACCTCAACGTGAGCTGTTGATGCCGTGCTGTGTCAGGCACTGCGCTCCTCGTTGCGGACGTTTTCTCTAGCAACCGTAAACTTTCGACACCATTCTGCAACATGCTGACGAGAATTCCAGTCTCTCCATAAACCTCTACCAGCTGGCGGTGAATTTCAGCCGCGATTAGATATTTCACCCACAGAAATAAATAAAAAAAAAAAAAAAAACTGAGCGGACTTCTTCACAAGACCAGTTTTCGAAACGAGTCGCCTACTTTTGTTGACGTACAACTAACGCCGTAGGTGGCTGAAAATCTGCACAGTTGCCAACTCCATGTATTACAATTACTGCATAGTCTTCATTCCTCTATAGTAGACGAAACTCCAGAAATAACGGTTTTGTAATCTTAGTTTCTGATCCTTCCTATATATATATATATTAGGGTGGAGTGAAAAAGAGGCCAAAACCTTTTTTTCGAAATTCGATTTTGGATAGGGGGCAAAAGTTGCATCATATCGTAGTACTTTACCATGCAAAATTTCAATTCTCTAAAATAATTTTTAACCGGGGCGCAATGGGCCTCAAATTTGATAGATTTTGTAAATGAGTGAAAAAAGCTCATTTTTTTTAATTGAATTCGGATATAGAGCAAAACTTGCATCATATTGTAGTACTTTATAACGGTAAATTTTAATTATCTAAAATTTTCTTTAGCCGGAGCGCAATTGGCCTTAAGTTTGATAGATTTTGTAAATAAATACACGTTTATTGTGTATTTGTGTAATTATTAGGCAGCTCTTTGCTTGAAAGAGACTGTAATTTGAAGGTGTTAAGATTTGTTGTCGTGTCCAGGTGGATTTCTAAACCTATCGAAGCTCATATTCTATGTTACAGGCTACTCAACCCAAAAGTCACCACGAGGAGGTAGCTGCTGTCAAGGGCGCCGATTTCTCTGTAAATTTGGGGGGTCCCACTCAGACGCAAAAGTTATATATATGAGGATGTTAAGACAAATTGCATTCAAATTATGCCAAATATTGTATATTCATAAATTCACTAGGGGGCCCACATGAGCTGTGGGGAGCCGGGCCCCCTCCCTCCCAGGATCGGCGCCCTTGGCTACCATCGAGTTCCATCCCACCCACCCACGAATATTAGATTGAATGTTTCATAAATTTCGTTAGCAAAATTCATCTTCAAGCAAAATTCTGCAGTCATGTATTTTCTCAAGTCAATTTTGGAACGAATAAAGAAATCTCTCGTGGCTCATATACTGACGAAGAAGCTTCACTAACTATTTTCACTAATCTTCCCACTACTTGCATATGACATGGAAACTCAGGGATATCAACACGTGTGCTTTCTGAAGAACAAATTTCTCGCAATTTGTCACCTGTCATATGAGTCAGAATTAGCGGTTTTGTTGCTACACTCATTTCAGTTTATCACTCCTGTTACTAGCCTCGAAGTTTAATATTAGCACTTGGAAGGAACGAATTTCAGAACGTTTACATTGTTTTCTGGATTGGAGGATTTTATCGGCAGCAAGGATTCGCGTAGCTGATCTGTCGTCACCAATCATGGCAATAAGAATATTTTCATGATTCGCATAGAATGCATTTCTGGAAATTACTTTATTAACAGAAGTCTTGTATGGTTCTTGCCAACATCGCGAGTCAAAAACAAATATTTAGCTCTCTCTCTGTATTTTACTTCTGTCAATTATGTTTCGCGGCTGCTCTTGACTCATAATATTAAAATCTTCCAAAACTTCAGTAGCAATTGCTGCAATTTTTCTTCCATAGTCACGCCGGTTTTCTCCTTCACGTTTGCTAATGTTGGGAGGAATTTTCTCATTTCCGTGCATCTAATCTGTCATCGCTTTCTTGTCTTTGAAGGATACTTCCAACTAAAATCACAATCTCCTCCAGCTTCAGTGTGTTCTTTATTGCCTTCTTTTCTTGTTTCCAAAGATGACAAGAAGTCTGAAGATTCAATAATGTAACTGGTACTGTTTTGGTTGAAAGTTTGACCGCTAGTTGCTTTTTGGCTTTCCTTTCTTCTCTTTTCTTTGTCCAAGTAACATCAATATACCACCAATTACCATGTTTCTACTTGTCCTTTTGTCTGATAAAACACTCTTTCCGATACAGGCACTTTGAGTGTCCTGTACAACGACACATTGCGAAATCTAAGCACTTGCAAGCTGCTATGTCAAACGGTTTATTGCCCTGCTTCTTCAATTCTTGTAATTTATTTCTTTTTTCATACTTCCTCTTACTGCCAATTTTAAAAACATTTTTCAGTTTTCTGTGGTAACTGTTGATCACTACTGATATACGGACGAGTAAAACAACAGGAATTGAAACACGTTTCCAAATATCTTGTACCATTTCTGTTACCTTCCTGGAAATTAAATTCTCTGCTGGTTCTTTGCTTCCGCCTCCTTCAGTTGCTGACGCGTAAATAAATAACATGCCATAACATCTTCGTAAGT
The DNA here is from genome assembly GCF_964235325.1 of Thermobia domestica. Taxonomy (NCBI): domain Eukaryota; kingdom Metazoa; phylum Arthropoda; class Insecta; order Zygentoma; family Lepismatidae; genus Thermobia; species Thermobia domestica. Next base: position 5,503,020 of record NC_137465.1, on the reverse strand, counting down.
TGGAAGCGTTCTTCAGTCGACATCTTTAGCACCACAAAACATCTCTCCTGCTCTTGATACATTCTATGTGGTTGATTTTGCCATCTTTCTTCTTTAAAGAACAAAACAAAAACACCAGATGTTAGGCTGTAACACAGTGGTAGTAAACCCACCAGTAACTACAAAAACGCAAAACTAATCAGATCACTAACGTAGCAACATGGCCGTTAACCAGACTCGTGTCCCGTGCACTCGCAAAACACTCTTATCAAAATCGTCGCGCTGCCAAACAGTTCCGCAAGACTTTAGCACCTGCACAAGCGCGCACCCTGATTTACTTCTTTACCCTCGTATCTGCATTCACCGAACTATTATACTAGTGACTTAATTCTGCCAATAAGTTCATTATAGGATATCAGATTACTTTTCGTCTTATTATTCCCAAATTTCAGGGCTATTGCGCCCATTCTAAGAATAATTTTAGAGAATTAAAAATTCTTGTTCTTATCTACTGATAAAAGAAACATTTTTGCCTTCATCCACAATACAAATTATAGTTTACTTTTAGCGAAGATTTGGCAAATCGTTGTATAGAAATGGAAATTGATTTACAAAATCTCAAATTTAAGGCCCCTTGCGTCCCAGCTAAAAATTATTTTAGAGATTTGAAATTCTCTATGGTAAAGTATTATGATATGATGCAACTTTTGCCCCCTATCCAAATTCGGATTTCGAAAAAAGAAATTCGCTCCACCCTAATATATATATAAAGGGACTGCATAGCTTTGCCTATGGAAAACGTAATGGGAAACGATTAATTGAGATTTCGAGGACTACGAAATAATTAAAAAAATAAAGTCCGAGCATGAAATTATTTTCTAAATTTTCTATATTATTCCGTATATCCTTATATAGGGTGTTTCAAAATTATTGTTTCTGTGATTGGAAAGTGATTCTATTCACACACACAAAAAAAAAGAAAAAGAAAAAGGTAAAAGAAAGAAAGAAAGACTGCAATTGCCGATGAGTTGATTCAATTCCTTACAGTATTTCGTTAGACCCATATTCTTCGTCGAGAAGATTGTTTAAAGCATTAAGGCGGAAAGATATTTAACATTTTGCGGTTTTTTTTTTTTTTTTTTTTTTTTTTTGTCAAATTGGACTCGCGAATCATGCTTAACGTGCTTTTCACGGTTGATTTCATTCGTTTAAAAATTGCATATTACAAACGTGCATTGTGCATAAAGTGCATTGTCCCTTTGTTCTGGCTAGAAAACTGTCACATTCTCGCGACACGTGAAGTAAGATCTAACGTCTGTCGCGTCGCGGGTGTGTGTCGAATATCAGCGACGCAACGACACAGCCTGTCGCGCGTCTTCGACACTCGAAGTCGCGTAGTCTGCGAACGTCCTAAACCATCATTTTGACCCCTGATTTAATATATAGCGTTAATGTAGTACGTTTGAACTTTGAAGACCTATCATTATGCAAGGAACGCTGTAATTTGTTAAATTAATTCAAACCAGTTAAGACAAATTCGGCAAATATAAAAGGTCTGCAAAGGGTTAATAAGTGTATATATAATTTTGAATCACAAGAAGATATCGGCTATATAAAACAAGTGTAGCTGAGACGCGATAGACATTGAAGTGGAAGAAGTAGGTTAGAGGCATTGAAAATAGATATGAGTAGCTACTAACATTTTCAGTGGCTTACACGAGGCATGCGATCAATGGATTAAACAAAATGTTTCCTCTCGTTCTTGATCTGAAATTTCTAACTAATTAGTTAATTATTTATCTAAGCTTCCTGTATCCAGCAAGTATGCACAGTTTCAATTGTACATAACAGTTGCATTTTTAGTATACGGACTGCAGAACTTCTTAGGAGTATATAGAATCTTCAGTCACTCCCTTCAAAAGTTGGAGTAATTGTCAATATTTACAGTTAAATAAAGCTTTTCTGATTTAGATTACTACCATGTTAAGTACACCAATTATAGAGAGTAAGTAATACCGTTTCACGACAATATTTTGCACTAAACTTCAACAATATTGTACACATAACATTTACAGAGATGCTGTCATCTGTTGATGAACCATGCATAGTCTTTGTATGTACTTTGGTATTGGGTAATTTATTTCAAACAGAATGAAAACGATTAGAACAGGGATGCAAATAAACAACAAAATTTTTTTAGCTCAAGAAAAAAAAAGCTACTACCCCACATCCTACAATAGAAATCATTTACTTAATACCTTGGATATCATATTAAATACTCGCCAGCACCAATGAAGAACTCGCTTCGGGCGAGTGGTTATTTGCATTCCTGTATTAAAAGTACGTGATTTTAAAATTGTAAAATTGGCAGATTGTCCTAGCAGTTTGTAACAGTGATATTTATTGTTTGTCCGACAGGTGGCAGCAGCTAATTGGAATACTAGAGGAGGGCAGAGCAGTGATAATAAAATGGCGACACTAATAGCAACATGAATTAAAGAGAAAGAAAATACTATTGATTTGATGCCCTTCTATTAAAAAAAAATGAGCAACTTTTTTGAGTATGAAGAAATAAAACTCACCAAATTCATCCAAGGTGCGCTATGATTACGAATCGCAGTCAATGCGCGAATGCGGTAGGAAGTTTTATTTCTGTGGCATATTGGCATAGAATTGGTTTTATTTCTGTGACAACGTCTTTTGAATACGTTGTGGGTGGTGAGGCCATTTTACGCTATTCGACCTCATTGTCACTCTTGAAACCATGTCTATCATGTTTCTGAATGTTACCACAGTATTAAGATTTATATTTGATTCTCTTCCGTAAATCAAATAAATTTTCCTTCAGCACAATATAAAAATTGCTTCTTTCATTACGACTGAAATAAATAATTTTCAAAATAAATACATCCACCCTCCATATCCTATCCACCACATTCCGCTTGGTGTAACAGCTCTTTTTTAGTGATGAGCGCAAGAGTCTTGGTCTTGCAGTTTTTGCAAGAGTCTTGCATGCAAGACCAAGACCAAGACCAAGGGGTGCAAGACCAAGACCAAGACCAAGGCTCTTGCGCAAGAGTCTTGCACAAGTGCCAGTACTACTTGATTTTTTTATATATAGAATGTAAAAAGGAAGGGGGAAATAATTACATCTTTCACTTGAATTTCTTGGCTTCAGTAAAAATGCCGCTGAAGTCAATGTGTTCCAAGTAGTTTATGCAATATATGTGATTCTATCTGTCCCTTTAGGATACAGCTACAGAATGTCGTTTTCTGAATCGGTTGTTCGCGTTCTCTGAAGTTATTACTCGTTTTCAAGTCATACAGGTATCATTCTAATCAAAGCTTGATGCCAGGGCCGGCTTTAAGCCGATTGCTTCCAATCGGGCTCCGCTCCTAAGGGGCCCCACGCTAGTGTTGTCTACTCTACTCTCCAGTGCCGTTTTAACAGCATATTAGAGCCCATAGCAAACACGTATGTTGTGATCCCTATGAATAAATTTTCCTAATACATGCCATTCTCCTCGTGGGGCTCCGGCCACCTGGCTATGGTACCGTTAAGATGGCTCTGCTACTTACACACAACAACCAATTGCAATACAAGTACATCCATGGACTCCACAAGAGAAGGTATGGCTCTCCCTAACAAGTAAGTGAATAATTAGTATTAAGTTTCCGGGCATAAGCAAATATTTTCTGAATTTAATGCTGCAGTAGTTTCTTTATTTTTCTACGTTTACAACTTGTGTTGTAAAAATACGAGGATTAATCCAGAAATAAGGTTCCCAAAGAGCTCCAGCCGCATGAAAAGGTGCGAGGCGAAATCTGGCAACATCGCTGTGCACGGCTCTTCCCACTCTCGATTCCTCCTGGCTACGCTTCTCTGCGCCGTCAGTCTTGCCTCAGTAGTCGTTCGAGATGGAGGTGCCCATTGTTGCTCCCGCCAAATGCGAGATTCGTTAAGTAATTCGCTTATTGTACGCCAAAGGGACTCCATCCGTGAATATTCATCGTCAAGTGACAGAGGTATATGGCGATAATCAACTAAGACAATTACTGTGCAACACTACGAAACCTCAGGCGAGCTATCCAGAACCGCCGGCAAGGACGACTGACAACCAGTGTAACGGTGCTTCACGACAACGCCCGACCTCACGTCTCCGTCAAACCCAGGACCTTATGACAAACTTTGAGTGGACTGTCATGCACCCCACCGTACAGTCCTGACCTCGCGCCAAGCGATTATCACTTATTCCCGAAGTTAAAGGAACACTTGAGTAGTCAACGCTCCGATGGAGACGATGAAGTCGTAGACGAGGTGAAGCGCCTCCTCAACGGGTTGGCGGCAGAGTTCTACGACATTGGGATACAGAAATTGGAGCACCGTCTGCAAAAATGCGTAGAAAAAGATGGCGACTATGTCGAAAAATAGAGCAAAGTGTCTTCTTTCCAACGATGTTACATTGTTATGGGAATAAACAATGTTGTCTATTTGTAAAATTGAAGGGAACCTTTATATGGATCGACCCTCGTAGATATTATGTCCAGGGAGTATTCTGCACTGCACATCCCCAACACCCCTAATACTCCCTCAAATTTCCTTACACATACCCCTGGGCGTATAAATATTGTTTTCCTTGAGTTTGAGTAAGAATGTATACCATTATTCTGGGCGCACGCCCTTTTTTATTTTGAACATCCAACTAAGTAAATGTTCCTGGCGTTCTAACTGATTATGTCATGTGATACTATCGTGAATACCGAGATGATATCAAATAAATCAGCTTTAGTGCGACTTCTTTGCATATCCTCTCTTTTATTATAGCTATATTAAAAATACAAAACCAGAGGACAAACTTTGCAGTCTCCTGCGAAAAATTCCGTGGATGATTTGTTGTTGTTGTTGTTGTTTTTTTTTTTTTTTTTTTTTTTTTTTTTAATCAAGCCAGGAAAACCGAATGTATACTAGTGCGTACTGAATAGGTGGCTACTTACGAAGGTTTGTCTTCTAACTCAAATAATCCAATGGAAAATATCTCACATATCTTCCATCAGTTCCTTAAGGCTTGTGATCGTCTCACCACCATTTCATTTTGTCTGCAGTCGATAACGATTTCAAGCTGATTATTCCTTCCATAAGTAGCTACCTACGATGTTCTCATTAGCGTACATTAGGTTTTCCTGACTTGAATTCTTTTCAAAAAGATACAGCTGTTAAGAAATCTTTGAACCAACGAATTCATATTAATGTCCATTTCATTATATCTTACAACTATAAACTTACGGAAACAGATTCACCATTGTATTTCTAGTAAAATTCTAGCCCAATTTGATATATTACAGGAACCCCTTCCTATTTAAAAAAAAGTCGAGCAAGATACAAGATGGCCGACTTCATGATAGCGGCCACGATAAGCATGCCCTCAAATAGATTTCTATCTTCGTCCGGTGTCGGTTAATTTTTTTCTTTCATCCCTTTATCCGTTTTACAAATAAAATGAAATTTTCAAACTTGAAATACATTGTTATTTTTTATTCTGATCAATCAGGTTTTTTGGCCACTGTGGCCGTCTTTATGGACGGAAGCACTTTAAATTTTGTTTACGCTCGTTTCTTGATATTCCACACTTCTCTGCCAAGTTTGGTTAAGAAACTAGTTTTCGACATCGATAGGTTTATTTGTAAGAGAAGAAAAATATGAAATGCTGGTACAGAACCTTCTTGAAAAATTGCGAGGCACGAGGGTGAAATAGGTATTTTAAAGTGCATGAAATGAAAATGAAATCTTTGAGTTTTACGTCCCACGGATATGCCGGTTAGGCTAAAGGAGACGGTGATGATGAAAGATGAGTGAAAGGGTGGAATGAAGAAAGAGTGAGAAAACGGGAGAACCCCGAGAAAACCCACGAGCACGGTGTTTGTCCACCACAAAGTTCACTTGGCGGGGGCTGGGATCGAACCCGGGACCCCAAGCACCAGAAGTGAACGCTCTACCACTGAGCCACCGCGCCCTCCACGTATTTGAAAGTGCATTCACTGCTTGCATTTCCATTTAAATTATTTCCCTGAAAAATTAGCTGCTATATACAATGAACAGGGTGATCGTTTCTACCAGAACGTTTTGCAAATGGACAAACATTATAAAGGGAAATGGGACCTGTCCATGATGAGAGATTACTGTTAGTTCCTCTTGAAAGAGAACTCCACAACGTAGAAACGGGAAAATGTTTCGAAACTCTTTTCCGTTAGTCATCTTTCTTAATCAAGCTTATAAGTAAGCATGCAGGGTACTCCGGGTATAAACTCACAAACGTATCATATGTGTTTAGGATCTCAATACAAGAAAAATGATTTTCTGCGACTTTGCTCGGAAACACTTAATTACGGAGATAGAGTTAATTAAAAGTAATAACTGGAATTGGTCATTTCTCTTACCCTTTTATTATCCCTATATCCGTAATTAAGTGCTTTTGATCAAAGTTGCAGACTTTTTCTTGTACTGAGGTTCTGAATACATATGCAAAGTTTGTTGGCTTTTCCCGGAACCCCCTGTATATGAATACGTAATAACGATGTACACATAAATTTGTAAATGATGTGTTTGCAATGTTTAGCATCACATTCACGTATTTTTTCATTAAAACCTAGAATTTATCCTCATAAATACCTTTTATTTTATATCTTAAATTACATTTACTCCTGTCAGCAGTTAATTATCATCATTATCATAGCAGAAAAACTGAGTGTAATGCGAAACAACTGACTGCATTTTCGTTTTCAGGACGTTTGCTTTAGTAAGGGTAGCATTGTTTTATTTTAACAACTCTTCAAAATTTCCGGGGGGAAGGGAGGTCACTAAAACAAGTAGTATTATGACTATGTCATTTTCAGATATGATAAACTAATATCGCTAGCTGTAGATTTACATATATATAATTTTATATTGAAATGTACCTTATATATGTTTAGTCTATTAACATTCACGCACTATTTAAGAGCACATTTTGATTTCAATCCATTCTGACTGCAAAATGTCTATTCAACTTTTGAAATAAATGAAAATGATTTTTTTTTCATTTGACGTCCCAGGATTTGTTCTTATAGGAGATGGATGATTAATGAAAGGGAGTGACTATGGAATTAAATTTTGTGAGCTCTCCTACCGGGAATCGAGCTCGAGACTATGTACACTACAGGTGCACGCGCTAACCACTAGACCAGCAGGGAGAGCGCAATATATATATATATATATATATATATATATATATATATATATATACAAGGGCGGATCCAAAAAGGGGCTATAGCCCTCCCCCCTTGACCCTCAGGTATATACTGGATAAAATGGACTTCAATCCTGTTTTACATTGGATAAAGCTGCAAACTATAGTTTTAGCCCCTCCCTTGATCATATCCTGGATCCGCCACTATATATATATATATATATATATATATATATATATATATGTATGTATGTGTGTGTGTGTGTGTGTTTTACAGACCTTGGTGCTAGTTAGTTGTAAACCGGGGGCCCCGTAAAATGTTCCCAATCGGGCCCCGCACCATCTAAGGCCGGCCCTGCTTGTTGCACACAAAGAAATGAGTCTTGCGCCATGTGAACTTTTTTGGTGGATAAATACCATGTACAGGGGTTTTCTCTGAGTTTTCCCGTTTCCTCCTCCTTTCTTCGTTCCACCATTTCATTCATTTCTCGTCATCACCGCCTCGCTTAGACTCGGTGCACAAAACGTGGGACGTTATACTAGATATTTCATTTCATTTCAAGACATAGTGGCGTTCTTCCAAAACTAAAGAGAAATGTAGTATTGAATATCGGTAATTCCGTACGCCATAGGTGCCCACTACATGAGTATGGTCTTGACTCCGCGACTCGAGCATCCGTTGGAAATTTTTTATTTGTGCTCACAAAATTAATATTGAAATAACATTTTCATGATATTAACAAAAATTTAGTGCATGTAACTGCAAGTTTGATTTCATGGGTGGATGCTTATACGTTGAATATTTTTTTTTTATCAATCTAACTTTTAGCATCCTCACAAGGGAAGGTCTCGAACTGGCACCGCTGAGATTCGAACGAGACAATTGTGTTTGCATTTGATATGTTATAACTAGACGAATCCCAAAGTTATACGTGCCACCGGTTGGGATATCGTGAGTTAGAACATATTTTGTAATGTAAAATCTATTAGCTGGCAGAATAGTTGGAACCGGGTCATTTGTTCGGGAACGGTTGGGTATATGGAAAACTTGACGAGCACATATCCCATCATTTTTAAAAGAACACTTTTTGGGGTAAAAAAGTTTGCCGCAGGATCCCAGACGGGGTCCAACTCAAAAGCTTCGAAGGCAAGGAGTGTTAAGTAGCACATCATTTGAAAGCTGTTGTAAAATGAAAGAAGATGAGTTCATAATGAGGGATTAATTTATGTAGACCCTATGATACAATAGGATAGAAAATGAAAGTGAGAATGACAACGAAATAAGAAATAATCGAAATAAATAAATAAATAAACAAAATACTAGTCTCCGTTCCATGCTGCTTCCAATCGTCTGCTGCGGCGGTTAGAGCTGCCACCTGGTGGCAACAACTTCCGTACTTCAGACGGGTCGTAGATCTCTTTATTTCAAAGGGTCGAATGAAGGAAGATCCAACATAATTCTTAGCTGTGATTGTTAGATGGAACATAATTGTCAGCATTTATATACAAACGCATTTTTCACGATGGCAGCTATATTGGATTACAGATGATACGTCTTTGACTTTTATGAATATCTGCTATTGATAATAAACGTAAATATCACATTTCGCTTCTCTAGCTCCAGTCGTTTCAGCTGGACATGCGTGTGATATATAGTGCGGCATTTTGAACCCAAGATGTCGCGTTTTTTAACATTTCCTATCGTTTAGTCACCTACGCTTACTGATCAACATTCATGCCAAATTTAGTTTTCAGCTTCAGCAGTTTGGAGTGTCTATACTTTCGACAAAGTTTTTAAGCGGCTATCTTGGATTCAAAGTGGCCATAGACTTAATACACAAATGTAAAGTTTGTATTTACATTTTGATCTGTTACTGTTTTGCATAGGTTTGTCGTAAAGAGTCGAGACTTGCTCCATTTTCTTTCATTTCACAACAGCTTTCAAATGATGTGCTACTTAACCCCCTTGCCGTTCAAACTTTTGAGTTGGACCCCGTGTGGGACCCTGCGGGGCACCTGGGACAAACTTTTTTACCCCAACGATTGTGCCCTTGAAAATGAAGAAATATGTGTTCGTCGAGTATTTCATATACCCAACCGTTTCCGAATAAATGATCCGGCTCAAACTTTTCTGCCAGCTAATAACTATTACATTACAAAATAGGTTCTAAGTCACAATATCCCTCCCGGTGGCACGTAGCTATAACTTTGGGATTCGTCTAGTTATAACGTATCAAATGAAAACACAATTGTCTCATTCGGATTTCAACGGAGTCAATTCATGACCTTTCCTTGTTAGGTATACGGCACATCGAGAATTGAGCGATATAACATTATACAACAGTAAATAATCGATATTCACGAGTGAGAGTGAGTTTGATTTATTATTTTGTATTTCTAATATAGGTGAAAAGTATTTATATAAATTGAGTTTACACAAAAGACATAGACAGTTCAGTCGTTTTCAGTTTTCACTCAATTTATTCTAAAATATGAAGAGATTTGATTATAATCATTATTATTTTAATTTTTTTCTCTTTTTTGGCCAAAATTGCTAAACATATCATCATTATCATCATAACTATTTTGCCATTATAGGCAGGTCACTTGCTGCAACTGAGAAGCTTTGATGTACAGTGATCCTCAGCTACTCTCTGCATCTTGACGTAGCAATTTTCTGTTTTAATACCTTCCTTCAGCTACAGTCTCCTTCGACCCCTCTCTCTCTTTCCTTTCACCATACCCTCTAGCATGTCCCTTATAATACAGTGCCTCCTCAGCCAATGTCCTCCTCTTAATTACATCCAAAATTCTTCTTTTCTCCCCTACTGCTACTACTTCTAACATCCTGTTTTCCGTTCAACCTAGCTAATTCTCTCCTTTTTTCTCCATGCCCACGTTTCGGAAGCCTCCAACGTTTTACGTCGCTTTTGCGTAATGTTCTTGTTTCTGCCCCATAGAGTACATATTGCAATCAGTAAAACAAAATCTCAATATTTAATCGGAAGTTTGACAATACAAAGATTAGTTAATCGTGGTTGAAAAGAAGAAAAAAATCTGACGCCTTTTAAGTGTAAAAATAATTTTGTAGTATTTCAATAATCTGTGCCGTCTTGATTTTCTTTCATGCGTCCCAGGGGTAGACTCCCAGTTTGGGAACCAGTTTAGTATTGGATCTGTTAAGTAACTTTTACTTCTGTTTGAGTAATCTTAGCTTCAAACTATAACTCTGGTTTCCTAGTAATAGTAAAAGAATAAATGAATCGATGATTTCAGAAAGGATCTAAGTCACATTCTTCTGAAGATTGTTTTATGAATTTACCACTTTATGTATAGAAAGGGCAAGTATAGTTGCTATTAAAAAGGTGTAAACGCAACTTGAACTATAGGTCGAGCGTAAGAGAAGTCTGCAGTCCTGGACTTAAACAGTTTTAATATCTCAAAAATGCAGAAAATGGATTTAGACCCTTTCTGCAATTGCTGATTGAAATACAGTAAAACTTTCTTTTTAAGAGGAAAATCCACAACGATGTTCTATTTACGGGGAAAAGCCACCAAATTTATCACGACGTGAAATCATAGGCACCGACTATGCCGGTGCTCGGGCATTCATTCAAGGTATTTAATAGGAGCTGAACACCCATTGAATTTTTTAGTTGGAATTACCTTCGAAATTACATATTTATGCGACGAATAATAAAAAGAAATTGTAGTGCAAGTGATTCCAGGTTAAATTTTAGAGATAGGGATGCATATGTGTTGAATAATAATTTATCTATACCTATTTTAGATTCTTCAGGTTTACGACACATCGAGAATCGAGCGATATAATATTACAACGATAATAATCCGTAAGTGCAATTTTGTATTATTATTTTTTTTTGAAAGAACTTGGTGTTTGATATGGTTAATTTATATTTTTAAAAATGTAAAATCCTTTATGTAAATTACAAGACAGTTGAATCATTTTCTATTTTCACTCAAATTATTCTCAAATATTCTAAAGATTTGACTGTAATCATTATTATTTTAATAATTTTCTGTCTCCTTCTTTGGACCAATATTACTAAACACGTTTGAAATTCACAAACAAAATCTTAACGTTTAGGAATTTTGTTCAATATAAAGTTTAGGAAATAGTGCTTTTTTTTTTTTTTTTTTTTTTTTTTTTTTTGCCTTTGCCATTTAAAAATAATTTCACAGTTCACTTCATTTCAGCAAATCTTGGTAATCTTTCTCGCCTCTCAGGAAGAATTTGGGAACCATTAGTCAATTGGATATACTAGAAAGATTGGACATTTTACTGCAATTGATAGTATTTGTCCTTTCTGACAGCTCGCTGCGCGGACGTGGTGCTCAATGCTGTGTTGACAGATTTTGCGTCGGGTATTGAAACATGAAATTATTCACTGCAAGTAAATCTCATTTTTGTAAAATTAAATGACTCAGAAGAGAACTAAAAAGAATTCAATAACCTGCAGGTTCACTACTCAAGTTGACATTCGATTAAAACATATGCATTTCTTCATATTCAAATTGGCAACGTGCGGAAAGGATGGAATGTTTACCATTGCAGAGCGAAAGAAATGAGCCACTATAATTGGCTGAACGTGCTGTTGCCATAGAAACAGTCCTTTTTGCCTGATTATTATGACCATGTGCAAGAAAGAAAAACAGAGAAAAGCAACTATCAGAAAGGACAAATTGTATCAAAGGGACTGTAGTGGCGAAGCCTAAGTACTCGTTGGAAAACTTACTAAGTCGGGGCCTATGCGTGAAATAGCGACGAAGCCAAGGCTGTGAGCCGGTACTGTAGTTAATCGTACCGTTCCACCTATACTAACATGATTATTATCATTCTTGCTTAATCCAAACATTTACAAATAAAGGAGAAATCTAATGGCTACCAGTCTCTTGAGATTATATATATATAGTTTAAGGAATGAAACACAGTTTTTTTTTTTTTAATTTCCAACTGAGACGGACATTATTTTTTTCTTTTCTTTATTATTAATTATTTACAATGACATCTAACGAACGCTTCACAGCACACTTTTTTCTTAAGTATATAACAGTAATTAGGGAGGATTTTTTTTAAAATCTTGCCTTATAAAAAACATAACCCTACAGAATCACTGAATTTTTTATTTACTTTCCCACATAGAAATTGAGAGAATGTGCATTTTAATTTTATTACAAAGAAAACAATAAATTTCTTTTTTCTTTAACATTTTTCAAAAAAAAAAACAGAAAACGTATGACATTTCAAAATAATTTAAATTTTCTAGTAGCTTTAGCAAGGAGAAACTTTTCTTAAGAGGCTTTATCACGGTGAAATTAAAATACCGCTAATTTTACAGTAATTATGTGATGTATTCAAATAGATAAAAAAAAAAAGAATCGAAAAGTGGAAGAACAGCTACCTAGAAAATATTTTACATGAGATACCGTTATCACGACTCACTTATCTGCTTTCGATTTTCAGTCATTCAGAAAATCGGCATTTATTTTCACCTTTCTAAATGGCTGCAAACGGAAAGCTACTAGGTGACTCCTGATAACGGTACCTCATGGAAAATAATATTGTGAAGGGCGTTCTTGTTCCACATTGCGATTTTTTTTTATCTATTTGAAGATATCACACAATTACTGTAAAATTAGCAGTATTTTAATTTCGCAGTCATTAGGCCTCTTAATGACGTTCCTTCGATGTTAGAAATTGCTATAACCGCTCTAATGAATTAAATGAAAAATAGATATATTTCTGTTGCAAATATCAAAAATTTATCAAAAACTTTTTAAGGAAACTTCTTTAGAGTGACAATTTGTTAACGTTTAATTGAAAATCAATGTTTTAATATTGAAATTTACAATTTGAAACCACATAAAAATTTTGAAAATTAACAGACCAAAAAAAACACGTATTTGAAACAAGTTTTGAAAAAATAATCATTTAACATCGAAGAAACAATCTTTTTCTTTTTTTCATTTCATTGAAAATGATTGGAAAACACCATATTTGATTTCCATACTAACATATTGGATTTCTTTTTTTTAAGAAACAATGAAAATAATAATAAATGGACCAAAAGCAGCCAAATATATACACATGGAAAATAAATATTGAATATAATTTTAGCACACTGCTAATCTTCAATAAACACAAATACTCACATATTGTACAAGATCAAAAATTTTGTACTTCAAGTCAATATATTATGACATACATCTTCTGTTTAATTTATGAGGAAAACAAACAAAAAAATTCCTCTTCGAAAAAATTTTCGAAACGAAAAATTTTAACAAAAAAAATTGTTTTTACAAACAATAATATACATATGACAAACACTTTATAAATGTTTCGTTTGTAAGTTTCCGTTACAATTTTTCACCTTTTAAAGAAGTACAAGGGCTAATCGAAATTTAACAAATTTTCTTTGCCTTTCTTTTATTTTAATCAAAAATGAACGTGGTGGGAAGTAATGGAAAGACTTGTGCAGTAGCCGCTCTGAAGGGAAGCCATGTTGGTAAAAATTGAAAATATTTATGGCTACAACCTAAGAGAAAAATTTTACACAAGAAGTTTTCTTTTCTTAGATTGATGCGAAAAAAATTCAAATTTTACCAACATGTCTTTCCTCAAGACCTGCCACTAGACTTGTGGAAGATATTTATTTTTATCAAATTTGTTTTCGAGATGTAACTCCTCTTGGTTGTGTTTTTTAAGATAGTTGTACAACTTTATTTTGTTTTTCGTAATACTTTGAAGAAACATCGCTAAGAAAAACAAATTTTCTTCTTAATTATAAACAGTTCCTTTTTATTTTTAATTACTTTTTTCTCTTATTACTTTAAATGAATCTGTACATTTATACATGTGGACACGTATCAATAGTAATAGTAATAATAATAATAATAATAATCACATATTTTTTCTGTATATCCGCTCTCCATTTAATGTGTGGGTGTAAAAAGTTCATTTACTTATTAATATTTATATACCTGCAATATATATTTCTTTAATTCTTTCTTTTACCAATCACTGGGCTGCTAAATAGAACGATTTTTATTTTTTTTTTTAATCTTTTGTGTACACAGTACATGTCTTCGCCTGCGCCACAAGGGCGTATAGTCTTTTTTTATTGCACTATTCAGAAAATGTATTTTTACATCACATTTTTTGGGTTTATTTTCTTATTTATTTTTTACATGTTCAGTATATATATATATTTTTTTTTCTTATAACCAACACATATAACAGTCACTTGGTTTTCTTCATTGTACACTTAACAACAATTCAGTTCACTTCGATCATACACACGCACTAAAATCATTTTTTCTGTTGAACAACCATCTACCCTCGACAAAGTTCGTTTGATGTATTTTCATTGCTTGATCGTATAGCACCAAATCTTCCTGTACAATTTTCACAGCACAGCAAAATTGTCTAAGATGGTTCTGTCATGCACTGGAGCGAGGTTCAATTTCCGTGGCCAGCTACTATTTACGACTTCCATTAATCGGTGGTCATGCCTAAAGCATCTTAACTTAATCAACAAAAAGCTGTAAAAACGTACCCTCTTTTTATGTATACCATTTAAAATGGATATATTACTTTTTGTTTTCTTGAAGGATCGTTTGCAGCCCGCTCCGCGGAAGTTACTTCCGAAACTGGCATCATCGCCGCTCCTTCCAAAACTACAATCCAGGCACATTCTCACTTCGGATTCATTGAGGCCGTTACAACGGTGAGGATGTATGGGAGGAAGCCCATATTCTCACACAGTTTGCTAACAACGATCTCCAGCATCATAAGATATTTATTAACTAGTCGCACGCTATCGAAAACAAGCATCGTTTGCTCTAGTTACCCTGAATAACTTTTTGATCCTTTCTTTTGTTACCACCAAGTTGGCACAAGGTTAAACCTCATAGGAGTGTTCTGATGACTGTGTCACGAACAGTCAGCTGACGATGAAGTGTGCCGGTGGATAGCCTCGTTTTGACTGTGTAGGTTTCGCTTTTTCCGGGAACTAAATACTTTATTGCAACCGTCCACTGTACACCTAAACATTTCAGGCAGGTGCAAGTGTTCGTAATGTTCTTTCAACGCAACACCGTCAGGGAAAGTCTTGTGACAAAATTTACACGGTAGAAAGCCATCACGATCGGGAGTCGGAAGATCATCTTCCAAGCTGTAGACCACTTGTAACGCTGCAGACGAGATTCCAGAGGAAGCTCCTACGTTCGTGGTTATTGTACTAGGAGACGATGACGTCACAGGAGGTGACGGTGACTCTGATCCAGAAGACTGTTCTTTGCCGGTGGGTCCAGTTCCGTTCACACTGGCCAAGTGACTAAAGCTGTTCAGGCCGCTGAAGCTAGTGAGGCTTCCGAGGTTGGCTGCCGCTGCTGCTGCTATGCTGTTAACGCCTAGTGTGGGCAAGAGGAGGGGCGGAGGAGGGAGACTAGTAGGTAGTGATGTGGCTGGCGGCAGTCGGTCTCCGTTGACCAACATTTGCTCTGCTAGACTTGCAGGGAGGTGTTTGTACGCCTCAAGATTGAGTGGCAATGCTTGAGTATCAGCATAGAGACGTGCAAGGAATTCACTATGTAACGACGGGTTTGTAGCAAGTGTTGCAAAAGGTGATTTATCCAAAAATAAACCAGCCTTGTCGGAGGACGTTGACAATAATTTCCTATGTAGGTTTAAATTAGCACTATGTCTATCTCGACTTCGTTTGGAAGGGAAAGCTGCATTACAACCCTCCACAGTACATTTATGCATTAGTTTGAGATGAACATTTTGATAATGTGTTTTCACGCCGAAATGATTTTGGAATATTTTGCCACACGCTGTACATCTGCGAGGATTGTCTTTATCGATGGGAACATCAACTGATCCAATAAACGAAGTATCTCTAAAATGAGACATAGAATGAGACAGTGCACTCTGACTGTCCCCAGATGGAGAACCTGGATTCGACAGAGAACCACTTCCGCCTTTGTCCGCATTGCTGTCTTTGTCTAATGACTTAGCTGGGCTCGGAGGCCCCGTAAGTCCACCAACTAATCCCAATGGGAACTGAAGGGATCCTGGAAGAAGTGATGGTTGAGGAAGAAGATTTCGAGACACTAAATCACCAAAATGACCTTGAGACAAGTTTTCCAGGTGTCTTAGAGCGTTTGAAGAGTCCAGGGATTCTTCACTGGCAGATTCTTGTGCGTTTTTGTCAGGCGAAGCTGTGTCATTTTCTGGTTTATCTTGTTTTTCTCTTTTCAGTTTGTCTGCTGGGATCAAAGGTGCTAAGCTAGTTTTAATCTCGCTTTGTTCGGCGTGATCCTCTTGAGCATTTTCCAGTTCATCATTCTCTTCTTGTATCTTTTCTTCTTCTTTCGGTTCGTTTTTTATTTCATTTGTCTCCTCTTTATCTACGTTTTCATCTTCTTCCATTTTATCATCTAATTCAGCTTCATTTCTTTCTTCAGATGCCTGTTCTTCCTTTTCTTCACACACATTTTCCATCTTTACATCCGATGTTTCTTCTCTCTCTTCCTGTTGCTGTTGTTGTTGTTGTTGTTGTTGCTGCTGCTCTTCTTGTTCATGCTGCTGTTGTTCGTGCTGCTCGCGTAGTTGTTCTTGTTCTTGCTGCTGGAACTGTTCTCTGTGTTCTCTTCTTAACTCGTCTCTTGGATCTTCGGCAAAAACAACGTCATTCGAGGAATCGTCCGTCGAGAGATCATCATCTTCTTCTAGTGGGAGAGCACAGCGAGTGGGATTCTGACTTTTCCTTTTCCGAACACCTTTGGAAGACGGATTTTCAATATTTTCAATACTTTCTTCTTTTAAGCTTTGGTTATCTACACTTAACGAGTCATTGCTGTCTAAATTACTCATTTCTTCGTCCATATCTGACTCGGAAAGCTTGACTCTTTTTACATTATTATCAAGATCTCGTTCCTCACGTACACTATCCTTTCGGGCATCGATGACATCGTCCCCATCCCCTCCACCAGCGTCGTCAACATCATCTGTATCACCTTCGATACCTTCCTCGTGATCACCATCATTGTCGTTATTTGTGTTTGTAGAAAAGGCGATATCGTCTGATGAGGTGGTTGTGTTGCTTTGGACGCTGAGATCCATTCTTCGGTCAGAGTCTTCGTACCGCGGCATGCTGAGATCCAGGCTCTGCTTCAAGTCCGACGATTGATGCCGTTGAAGATCTGGAGGTGGCGTCAAAAGTGGAAAGGAAGTCATGGGATTGAACGTACTTCCAATGGGGAGGGGAGCTCCAGTAAGAGGATTCAAGGTTGGGAGGTTCAATGATTGTGTCATGAGGAGGGGATGAGGTTGTGCACTTCGTCCATCATGAGGAGATATCTTACGTCTTAGGTGTGGAGAATGGAGCTTTGGATTAGGATTCGCACTATGTCTGTTGCGACTTCTTCGTGAACTAAACATCATGTTGCAACCCTCCACCGTGCATTTGTGCATCTCACGAAGATGAACCGCAGAAAAATGGATTTTCAGAGCACCTTTATCACAGAAGGTCTTCAGACATACGTTACACTGCACACGTTTCTTACCAGTCGCAGGATTTATTAGTTGCGTACCTAAGTTAACTGGTGTCCATTGACGTTTCATTGGCGTAGATGCTTTACGAAGGTGATGACGCCTTTTCTCGTCAGAAAACGGATCCAAACTACTTCGATCTCGGCTAAGGTTCAAAGCGCTCTGAGAATTTTCATCTTCGGAACCGTATTCGCTTGCACTCAAGTCCGATTTACTGGTTACAAGCCCTGAGAATGAGGTCATGTTCAGAGGAGCAGGAAGGCCAGGGAAAGGCCCTGGGGGAAGACAAGAGGGACTCGTGACACTAAGATTGAGGCCAGGACTGGTATCTGATGTCTCTGACGTCCGCCGATGGTGATGTTCTTGTTGTTGTCTCTGTTGTTGAGATTGCTGTTGCTGCTGTTGTAAATGAGATTGTCCCTGATCCGGACTGTGTGTTCGTTCCTTTCTGAAGTCGAAGGGTTGCATATTTTGTAGGCGATTTAAAGGAGATACACTGAGAGGGCTTGTTGAATTTACAGGTGAACTCACTTGAGACGTCGGTCCATTGGGTGCTGTACTGGTTATACTTGGTAATTTGAGAAAGTTAAGACTTGCAGCCGTACTGCTCGGAGTCTGTGATTGTGGTAGAGGCTGGTGAATACTAGTAATTATATTAGGTGGTGGGGGAGGAGGAACTTGGCTCCGTTGAGAGAAAGGTGGTGGTTGTGACGCAGGTTGATGTGTCGAGTGATGGTGATGAGTCGATTGGTGGTCTTGATGATGTGATGATTGGTGATGGTGAGAGGAGTGGGAGGAGTGGTGTGTCCTTATCGTTGGAGGTGGGGAAAGTTGACGCTGACTTCTCTCCGGTGGCGGTGGTGGTTGATGATGATGATGATGATGTGACGTCGGTGGCTGTTGTTGCTGC
The DNA here is from genome assembly GCF_964235325.1 of Thermobia domestica. Taxonomy (NCBI): domain Eukaryota; kingdom Metazoa; phylum Arthropoda; class Insecta; order Zygentoma; family Lepismatidae; genus Thermobia; species Thermobia domestica. The sequence continues at coordinate 5,484,332 of NC_137465.1, read as the reverse complement.
GGCTGTGGCTGCGTCTGCTGCTGCTGTTGAACAGGAGTTTCTTCTTGTTTCACTCGTGTCGTTCGTTCAATGAATTTCTTTATATCGGAGTCGATTCGAGCGTTCCGTTGCGGAAGGAGATCAATGGTGTCTTGTGACAGGAGTTGCTGGGTGATTGCCCTCGTTTCTCCAAACCTAAGGAACTGTTGCAGGACTAATGGTTCTTCTTCGCGGCTACACATGTTCCATCGATCCAATACTGCGCCATGAGGATCCTGAAAAAATACAAAGAAACAGAGAATTTTTAAGATATGTCTCTACCTGCACGATACAATATTATCATATACAAAAATAAATAAATAAATAAGTTACTAGCTTATCTTAACAGTAAATCACTGGAGCAAGATTGACATGAAAACACTGTTTTTGCACTTACAATGTTCAGAAAAAATTGATAAAGCAATTTCACCTTTATTTCAGCTCTACTATACAACCTGGAACATTTGACTAGACATACCCTTGTAATTTCTAAACTAATTGATCTCAAAAAGCGCTGAAATTTTGAACGAATGAAACAGCAAGACGCGTCTGACATACTTAGCAATACAGCCAGATAAGTAACGAAAACCTTTCAGTTTAACGTCCCACGATTATGTCCTTTAGATTAAGGTTAGTGTAAAGGGACAAGTTTTGCCGATAGATGTCACTACAGCCTTCGTATCTCTCCCATGTTTTTTTTTTTTTTTTTTTTTTTTTTTTGTTTTACCTTTCACGAAAATTTACAATTTCTTTTACAAATTTCAACGTAGACTCTTCAAATTTTTAGAAAAGGAACTTCATAAACTATTAAAGGGAACAATCCGTGCCTATTTTTTTAAATTTAGAATTATCTTCATTGTTGAAACAGTTAAAAGTTTGGATATCCATTTCAATAATCAAGCCATTTCAACAATGAAGAAAATTCTAAATAGAAAATCGGCACGAATTATTGCCTTCGATAGATTATGAAGTTACTTTTCTAGAAATTTGAAGACTGTAGGTTGAAATTTGTATCTGATATCGTGAATTTTCGTGAAAGGTAAAAAAAAAAAAAAAAAAATACATGGAAGAGATACGAAGATTGTGCTGCCATCTATCGACAAAACTTGCCCCTTTAAACCAACCTTAAGGGAGACAGATTATTAAAACACGTGAATGATGATAAGAGTATTGGTGGAATGAAATGTGGGAGTACCTCGAGAAAATTCACGGACACGATGTTATCCGCCACAAACTTATTTGAGTGAGGATGGAACCAGCGGCACCACGCATCAGAGGTAAGCGCTCTACCACTAAGCCACTTTGCTCCCTGGAATAGCAGTGTTGCCACCTTAACATAAGCTTGTATTTTTTTAAAATTATATTTTGTCAAATTATTATTATTATATATTTAAAATTTACGTTATACAAAAACGTATGATACCAAGTTTATTAGTCAATGTTTCCAATTAAGGAAGCTACACTGCCACAAACAATTGAATGATACAGCAACATTCTACAACAGTAAGAGTATTGCAGATAGTCATGGTATGTTGGCTTGAGACGCTGAGTTTCTTTGAAAAAATAGCTTCTGGCTATGTTACCATTTTTGTTCTATGACGATAAACGTTGAAACCGGAAATGACTAGTCTGAACCACTTCTGGTTTAAATAGAGAATTAACGAAGGAAAGGAACCTATTCTTGGGACGCTGAATCGACTGCAAAGAAACACTTTTCGTATCTCTCACCGTTTCCGCTCTGACATCTGTGGACAGACGAACAGACGGACACATTTGTCCCGTAATATTATACTTCTGATACTTGTGCGTAGCAAATTAAAATAATAGCTGATTGATAACGATTTTGTAAAAACAAGTTTCAGGCATTATGGAACTAATTTTTACTTCGTTTTAATACAACACTCCTTTAGTTAAAAATACGTAAAATCTATCTCGTAAAATTTTTCTTTGGAGTTCTAATAGAATAATTAATTTATCTTAGCATTTTACTTTATAATTTATCAAATACAGTTTTATATTTGATGTGAGAATTTTAGGGATTGCTGGATATTTTTTTAGTATCACATACTGGATAAGGGGTTAATTTCTTACTGTTTTATTAACTTACAGAATAATAGTCTAAGAAAACTCATAAATGATTATTCTCTTAGAGAGTTAGGACAGTGACGTATTTAAGGGGGGTTTCCGGGCTTAAGCTCCCCCTCCCCGAAATTTTATTTACTATATTAAAGTACATGAAATATCTTGCAGAATTTTCACATTTCGAAGAATAAAGTTAGCAAAGTTCCCCCTCCCCGAAACAAAATCGTAAATACGCCACAGAGTTAGAATAAGCAAGTAACTAGAGCACGAACACTTTCGGAAGCATTTTTCAGGATTAACAGACAGAAACAACAAAAAGATGGATAATTTTATTGGTTAGTATGCATATAGTACAGTTAGCGATGAAAGTTATTTCCGTTTGGTAAACTTTATTTTAGGAATAACAGTGGTACGGCTGAAACATACACCGGTGGCGTGGCTGGAACGAACAAAAAATTATATTCTTTTTAATTTATTGAAAATTACTCAAATTGTCCTTCCATTCTGAAGTTATTTACGAAACTAATTTCACCAAACAGGAAGAACTTTTGTCGCTGATTGTGACAAGTGATTTCTTTCATACGTTTCATAACCACTTCCATTCTGAAATTATTTACGAAACTAATTTCACCAAACGGGAAGAACTTTTGTCGCTCATTGTGACAAGTGATTTCTTTCATACGTTTCATAACCACTTCCATTCTGAAATTATTTACGAAACTAATTTCACCAAACGGGAAGAACTTTTGTCGCTCATTGTGACAAGTGATTTCTTTCATACGTTTCATAACCACTTCCATTCTGAAATTATTTACAAAACTAATTTCACCAAACGGGAAGAACTTTTGTCGCTCATTGTGACAAGTGATTTCTTTCATACGTTTCATAACCACTTCCATCCCGAAATTATTTACGAAACTAATTTCACCAAACGGGAAGAACTTTTGTCGCTCATTGTGACAAGTGATTTCTTTCATACGTTTCATAACCAAGATAATAGCTTCAAAATTACGATCGCAGTGGTGCAGCCAATCAAGCGTCTACCTATCAATTGAGTATCCCGGGTTCGAACCCTGGTACTCATTCTACTTGTTCCAATACGGCTCAGAGGTTCACTCAGTTTCTTTAAAAATGGGTAACTGTGTGTTAAAGGTAGCAGACTACAACATCTCCAAAGAAAGCGCTGAATCTTGCAAGCAGCCAATCTTTGGGCCCCCTATGACCTATCCGGAATGGAGGGTCCCCTTTACCAATAGCTCCAAAGCTGATTTAGCTATAGTTAAATCAGAATCTTGTAGATAATATATCCCTAGTTCTTTAGTGGATACTGTATCATCTTTTGAGAATAATAATTTCAAAATACTGTATTTTATAGCTAACTTGGAGAACCTTTTCTGTTAAAGAAAAAGAAACAGTTGACATGTGAACGTACAGACTGGTAAAGAAACTCATGTTTTAAAAAAAAATACCTTCGTTACAGCTTAGATTCTCCCATGTATATAATTTATGCAATGCCCGTCACTTTGACGAATCGTCTTTCCTCTATTTATAAACCACAATTAAAACACATGATGGATTATGTCATAACAGCAGCCATCACAACGCTCTACGTTCGTAGATGTCAAGTTTGCGGATGGTGATGTCACGTTTAGATATATTTGGAGATATTAGCCTCGTGCTCAGCGTTGTCATTGGATGAAATGCGTGAAATGTAAGTAGTGGGAACAGGATTATATGAATCTAGTTCTTGGAAGCAACACTGTTTAAAACGAAATTAATATCACAGGTACACGGTGAAAGAAAATATACATACTACAGTATTTCGATATTAATTAGAAAATTTTTTTCTTTATGAATCATAAAAATAGGTAGTGTGCTTATTTCTACTTATAATTCAATTAATAAGCTACCAACGTTTTTCTACTTATGATAATCCAAATAATAAGCGACAAACGTCTTTCTACTTATGGTAATCCAGATACCTTTGTAACAAGTGATAAACGTCTTTCTACTTATGATAATCCAAATAATAAGTGACAAATGTCTTTCTATTTGTGATAATGCAAATAATAAGTTACAAACGTTTTTTCTACTAATGATAATCCAAATAATAAGTGACAAACGTCTTTCTACTTATGCTAATCCAAATACCTTTGTAATAAGTGATAAACGTCTTTCTACTTATGCTAATCCATATACCTTTGTAATAAGTGATAAACGTTTTTCTACTTATGCTAATCCAAATAGTAAGCGACAAATGCCTTTCTATTTGTGATAATGCAAGTAATAAGCTACAAATCTCTTTCTACTTATAATAATCCAAATAATAAGCTATAAACGTTTTTCTACTTATCCTAATCCAAATAGTTACCTTTTAGTAAGTGACAAACGTGATAAACATCTTTCTACTTATGATAATCCAAATAATAAGTGACAAAAATCTTCAGTACTTCATGTAAGGTAAATTATGTATTTGTAAAACGTAATATAAAATATATTGGGTTTTGTACTTAATATCAGTATTTCTTTGTTTCATATTGCTTTTATGATTATTTATTTATTTATTTTGTAAAAAAAATCGGTTATATGATTACCCCCAATCCTGAATTATTGGATAATCGATGCTCTACTGTAATTTCTTTCGTTTTTGTTATTTTTTTAAAAAGTTAACATGTTACTTCATGTCCAAAAACTTCATTTTTTATGACATATTTACATAAAATGGTATATAACTGTATACCAACTTATTTTAATATTTTCAAAAAATCAATATGAACTTGTGTTGATGGTTGTACAAATAAATAAATATTAAGAGCTTTACATGATTGCCTACATAAGCAAGACTATGTTAATAAACATATCATATGTAGTCTTTAGGTATGATACCATCTTAACACCAAACGATCCGCCTATTTTACCCGTGGGAAAATAAACTTAAGATTCTTTTTTTAAGGGTAGCTACCAGATTAAGTTTCATTTACTTTTTTCTTTCATTTCGTTATTTCATTTTCTGATCTGTAACGTGACTAAAATGTATGTAATTTGATTGGTTCTGATTGAGAAACAGAGACGATTGGTTTATTATTATTATTTTCGTTTTCTTATTGGAAGTCAGAAAAGTCCTGCATCTAAAATGTCCTGTTTACTTCAAATTACTATTACGCCTTTGCAGAGGGCCACCTTTGTTTTCATTATTCAACTAATTATAAGGTTAATGTCTGAACAGAAAGTAAGTTTTGCCCCTCCTCCGTACATGTACTGCATTGAATGTATTAACTTTTCCTTTCTCAGTCAGTAACAAACGAAGAACCGCCCAATGAATTTTTTTAAACAAATTTTTGTCTGCTCTGTTATTTGAACAAAAAGCACAGAATAAAAACTTGTTTCAAAATAAAGGGAAAACAAAATCAAAAATTAAATTCTGTATCACAATGACAATTACACACAACAACAAAAGCTTTTAATAACAATTGAAGGTAGCTTTGTCGTTAAAAGAGCGAGATTACATCGATGCTACGTTATATTTAATAATTACTTTGTTACGATCGGAAAAGGGAAGATAATTTTCTGTCGCCATTGAGATTTGAAATCGTGAAGTAACGTATCATTACACAATTTCCACAGCATCTTTATTTATTCGTGTCTCCATTGACCTTAAAACGTATCTTGAATACTCAATAAATAAGTGATTCTTAAAAAACGGGGGGAGGGGGGGAGGTAGTCGTTTAACTAGTAAGAATTGTCTGGGTGTCAACATTAATTTTTATAAATAGGCGTATTATGTCAGGTTATAATTTGGGAAAAAGGATTCGATCAGTAGACCCTGAAATTAATACTCAAAAACAATCTCAAAAAACCGCTTCTTTCAAAGTTTTGTTTCTTTTCTGTGCTGCCTTAATGTCAAAGCGAAAATCCTGCAATTTTCTTAAGACTAAATAACATACGTTGGTTACGCGATAAGCATTCATGGTTCAAGATCTTTTTTTTTTAATACTAACTGAAAAAAAAAGGGACTCGTCTTTAGACGGCAAAAGAGTGGGGGGATTATAATCATTTTTTATTTTTTTTAATTTTGGTTTTATTTTAGCATTTTTGCATTTCTCAGCAGTATTTATATCAATTTCCGAAATCACAGTGTGTCGTTTTGTATCTTTCTCTTAGATCCCGTGATTATTATAAAGAACGAAAAATATCGTGTCCCCCCCCGCTCATCTTCCTTTGATAATATGGACCCGAAGCAAAAATAATTACATTGAATGTCGCCTTTATGCGTCAGTTTGATGGTGCCCGCCCATTTCTTTACTGAAACTACCAATCAGAAAAGACACCGAGTTACTCATTATCTAGAAGTGGGACAATGTACGATTTGTCTTGTATTGATGAAGGAAAAAAACACAAAATTCCTACTTAAAGTGCCATATTATTATTAAGAGACAAAAAAGTAATAATAATAATATTAAGGAAGGGCTCTTTGAACAGTATATATGTATGTATAAAGAGGAGAAAATTGTCGCGCACTGGCTGATGGGAAAACGATGGTGCTTCATCATTGAAGAAGCCATGCAAGGTTTAATAATCCCTGTGTTTACCTCCCCCCAGCCTTGCCTCCACCTCTTGGGATACAAGAAAACGGATGATTATTTCCTTAACTACTCACGGATGGAAGTTTTTTGAAAACATCTGTGAAGCTTCTTTATCGTTTAGTCTGCTGTGGCTAAACCTTATAATTTCGAACAGCACGACTTTGAGATCTTCTGAACACGGTCGCTTACTAGTCAGCTATACCATCTCTTCTTCTGGTTTAGTTTTATAGCAGAAGCTTCCTTTAACTGACCTTCACGTTTCTTTGCTTTCTTTTTTCTCTCTCTCAAACATCGTATTTTTCTCGTTGTTGTTATTTAAAATGTCGGTTATAGATTAAAAACCTATTACCGTGTGTTTTTCATTATGTGGAATCCTGTGATACACGGTAATCTACATTTTTTCTTCCATGGAATTACGACAAAATTAATTTGGGAATTCGACTACAATTCGTTTTGAATAAACATCAAACGCAAGAACAAGGAGACATGGAAAATACGTATTCTGTCTGTTTTACTGTCGAAATGGCTAAAATGGTTAGCGTGCGTGTCTTGTTAATGGAAACCCGGGTTCGAATCAGGCCCTAGCCAGCCCAAAAATGTAGGGGGACCAGTAGAAGTTAGGGAGGTCGTCCCAACCATATTATAGTTCATTTGCAAGTCTACCGTGAACATTTTAGGGGGGCAGTGAAAATTTAGGGGCGCCGGCCCCCTAGCCCCCCGTGGATACGGGCCTGGTTCGAATCCCAGCGACAGCTTGTGTGGTTTGAATCCCACATCAAGTTGTAGATCAACGTGCCATATTATTGTCGGTGCTGAGCACGGTCGTCTCTGACGGGGGAACGAGGTGGACGCGTCTCCCCAATATTTTGAAGTACAAAATGTTCAATATTTTATTCTAATTTAATATATTTACTAACGACAGAATAACATATAAGTAATAATTATCATATTTATTTGGAATATAATAACAGGCTGTGAAACGATTATAACATAGTTCTTATATACCTCAGGGGGCCAGAGGCTCCGTGAAGGTAAGCGGAAAGGTAACAAATTGAATCGAAGATAATAAACAGGTCGGGCTAGCTAGTATAATTCAAATCACTTTCTTTGATATCCCCCCCTTCCAAATTTTACATGCCAGAGACACCATGATGCTCAGCAAGAACGCTCAAGCACGACGAAACTAAAATCTGTCGGTGACGGGGAAAACTACTAAATGTCAATTTAAATGCTAAACTTTTTCTCAGTTGAATTCTCAAGCTATTTGTTTTGGTGGCTCGAAAAGCCTCTCTACGACACAAGGATTGACGCTGTCTCGTCTCAAAAAAAAAACATGTAATGTCTGTCTCAAAAAGTGTACACGTTTCTGTTGGAAGAGCCATGTCTCGTATCTCATCACAGTAATTGCCTCGTTCCGTCCAATGGGTGACCTTAGAATCAAACAAGTGTGTCATTTTAGCTTACGAAATTAAGTAGTAATTACGCCTACTCTGTGTTCCCATGTAGTGGACAATGTTAGTCCCGCACTTGATTCCCGTTGGAGCTCAAAATACTCGGTACTGACCTAGCATTAACTATAACTGAATACGGTTTTCTGAATTTTTAAAGAGAGGCAGTGTGACTCAGCGGTACAGTGCTTACCTCTGGTGCGTGAGGTCCCTACTTCGATCCTCAGCCAAGTTAAGTTTGTGGCGGACAATACCGTGTCCGTGGGGGTTTTAGGGGGAACTCCCGTTACCTTCCACATTTTCATTTCACCAATTTTTCCATCATCATTCACATGAGTTAATCATCCGTCTTCCTTAGTCTAAAGAGCATAATAATGAGATATTAAACTGATATATTTCATTTCATTTTGATTTTTTAAAAAGTAACAAAAGCAAAAAATAGTAATATATTTATGTACTTCTTTTCCTTAGGTATTCTGCTATTTTTGGTGTACATCGCTTTTTTTTTTTTTTTTTTTTTTTTTTTAAAGTGTTGAAAGATACTCTATTCAACTTCAGCTTGGTGCTGTAGTCCCGAGTTATTTTTTCCCAGTGGGGAAGCCTTAAAAGTTAAACACATTACGGTGGTTCGGGTTCTTTTTCAAAGTGTAAGCCAGCGTCTTATATAGTAGCATCGGTGCTGTAAAAGAAGCTAAATTCCAAATAACTTTCACGAACAGAATATGAACTCTGGACTCCATAATTCACGGAACATATACACAAATCATTCCATTTGATTGATTGATTTCTGTTATATATTCTTTGTCAACAGCGAGGCAACATATGACCCACAAGGAATCGAAACCGGAACTTCATACAACAAATACAACCGCCAATCGCCGGACCATAGCAAGCAGAGACACTCCATTTCACAGCACTGCTTTTGTTCTGTTAAAAATAACGATGAATGTAATATTAAGAAAGTGTCTTTCTGAGGTCCAATCTGGTTCACACACGTAACTAGTACATCTATCATTTATATATATATATATATATATATATATATATATATATATATATATATATATATAAAGAGGAATCGGCGCACTTGATAGGCACAAAATAAAGCAAAGAAAAAAAGGGCTTTCAAAAGAGAGTGTATGTTCGTTGATTTTGGCACACGGGGACTATTTTTGGCCACTACTTTGAATGGTCACCCCATGAGTCCTCCACAAGGCATGGCCTGGAAAATGTCTCATAAGGAATGCATAAATAAACTGCGTTCGGCCAGACGTTTTTGTCGTGGAGGTCGTTTCAAGAGGGCTCGTCGTTCTTCACCGTCATTCCGCCCACATTAGTCCCCCCCTCAACCCCCGAAGTATATTATACACCTCCACCAGAGACTTCTTTCCTCTTTTTAACAAGGAAAGCAAAGATAAAAAAGCCAGACTGTCCTGGATCGCTGTGAGATAAACATGACACTTCAATCTGCTTTTATGTATGTCTGTGAGTGTCTCACTAGTCTAGAGATGAAAGGGATGACTTGTGTTTCGGATTATTGACACGAAAATCTTTACCATATACCACACACACAGGCACGTCTTCTCCCCCTCCACATCAAAACTCCCTCATGGCTTGGAAAGATGAGTGTGTCTGCTATAAAGTGCACGATGCAATTCACATGTTTGTGTAACTAACTTAGTTACCTTCTGCACCAGTGACACTTGGGAGCGAATATATGTAAGTGTGTGAATACGAAACTCTATTCCAATGGTTTTCAACGCATGGCCCGCAAAGCTTGCCGTGGCCCCCGCCTATTGACTTTTAAATCAATTTTGTTTAAAATAAGTTTTAAATCAATTTTGTTCACCGACGAAGCTTTGTATTTACACTGTAGTTGCTTGTAAAACGATAATCATGCCTGTTGTTCTGTATGGTTGCGAAACACGGTCGTTAACTCTGAGGGAAGAACGTAGACTGAAAGTATTTGAGAACAAGATCCTGAGACGAATATTCACACCCAAGAGGAACGGGAATGGGGGAAACTTCATAACGACGAACTACATAATTTATACGGTTTACCCAACATTGTTAGGGTCATCAAGTCTAGGAGGCTAAGGTAGGCAGACCACATAGCCAGAATGGAAGAAAGTAGGAACGCTTTCGAAGTCTAAACTGGAAGATTAATCGGCAAGTGACCATTAGGAAGACCTAGGCGCAGATGGGAGGACAATGTTAAGATAAATCTCTCAGAAATAGTAATACAAAATAGAAACTGGATCCAGTTGAATATGGATAGAAGTCAGTAGAGAGCTTTTGTGAATGCGCATTGAACCCCCGGGTTCCATAGGCCATAGAGTGAGCGAGTTAGTTAGTTTAGTAGCTTGAAAAGGATAATGAACTGTGATGGCGCTATTGACTTGGTTAGTGTTGCCAAGGGAGACGAGACGAGAAATAAGGTTTTGTCATCTCGTCTCGTACATTCTGAATATCTCTCGCTCCATTCTCAAAAAATATTTGTCATTTTGTTACGATTCCTGAAACCTCTTTTCGTCTCGTGTCTCGTTTTCTAAATGAATGTCCTGCTTTTTTTTTTCTAGAAGTTATCAGAATACTTCCGCTTCACGAGAAGTTCACGAAAAATGTGATATAACAATATATCAAAACCCTATTTATTAATGGAGTATATTGTGTAATGACTTGTATGTCTTTAAACGTTGATAAATGCTCTTCATTATGTTCGTATGATCAATTTATCAATTTGTTTTTATACTAGAAATTACGTTAACGCTAAAAGAGGGCTTGAAGGTTAGGATTAGAAATTAGATTTCTGGGCTTTCGGCATTTATGGCCATGTTAGCCCGTGACGTATGAGAGATGACGTCACTTGGCGATCACATTAACCGAGGAAAGATAAGGAAGGAATCGACCTAGGACCTGTATGTTATGTATGTACCATCCCAGCATTTGCTCGTGTGAATGTGGAAAACCCATGTAAACCTCACCTAAGATGACTATTCTGAAGAAGATTTTACACTTTTTCGCCCTAGTGTTTCCACCAGGAATCGAACCCGGAACCGGTCGCACCAAAGGCTTCAGATCTAAGATTTGGTTAAGCAAGTGTTGTCACCAAGTCTTGTGAAATTTGTCATCTCAAACACTCGTTTCGTTAGACAACATTAATCTCGGTACATATCTAAGACTATTGATGTACATAGAAAACAGTTTTCAGGTTTCTGTTTTTCAGAAAAATAGAGCCGGTTCTTGAAAATTTCCTTTAAAAAACCAGGTTTTCAAAATAGTTCTGTTTACTATCAAAAACTGGTTTCGGTTTTAAGTCCAGTTTAATTTTCTAACAGAAACTTTTTTGCTTCTAACGTTAAACTTATTTGCAAATCAGTACTACAAGAAAAACTAAGGTATAGCTTCGACAAAAAAAAAAAAAAAAAAAAAAAAAAAATCTTCGCTTGGTACAGCTTGGAATTCAATCAAAACCCCAAAACTCTTTTGGAAAAGGCTGAAAATAGTTTCGGTAACAAAACCCGACAAGTTTTTGAAGAAATAAACTGAAGTGTCGTTTATCGTTTTTTTTTTTTTTTTTTTTTTTTAATAAATCGGTTTCTGGGTTTTGTTAAAACCGGTTTTGCACTACTATAGACTGTCTGGCCCAGAAAATTTCCAGAGCACATCTGTTTGCATATCGTGCAATCAAAAAGTTTGGTATAAAGTAATATCCACAGACACACACACACATAATTAATTTATTTTTTCACTAATAAATATATAAGTAAATTTAAAAAAAAAGAAAGTAATGATTTATTGTTAACCATACTTGAATGCATATTCCTGCTTTCAAGTTTATAGCGTATCGTCGTATTGAACATGATACATTGTATACCATACATTGGACACTGTATACATATTATGTTTCGAATGGACAGAAAGTGAAGGGATCCTGACTAGACTCCTGAGGCTGATTTTTTTCAACCTTTCTGTATTTTTTTAGTTTCTCTCTCTCTCTCTCTCTCTCTCTCTCTCTCTCTCTCTCTCTCTTTCTCCTTAACCCTTCCATGCGAGCGAGGAGTCCCTGAGACGTTAATGGCTGATTCAATTAGATGGTTCGCACTGACGAACTCCCAAGCAAGTCCCTCGTGGTTCGAAAGCTTGTTATGTTCCAGCAAGCTCGGTTTTCCAGGTTCTCCAGTCGGATAGAAAGGGGTTGAGAAGGGGGGTTGAGTGCAGCTTCTCCTATAAGCTTGTCACGGTGGACCTTGTACACATGGTTGCCAGGGCTCTTCTTATATGTCTGAAAATGCTATCTACTCTCATAAATCAGTACGTACTTCATCTTAGCGCGATATGACACACGATCTCAGTTGTCAATAAACAGGACTAATTTCATAAATGTATTATATTTTGATACAATGCAATATAATCTCACTTGGTGTGATATTTTCATAAATTACATTTTCATCTTGACAATGTGACAAAATCTCAATTGTGAATAAAGGATGTGCCTTTTTTCTTAAATTATAACATTTTCCTCTTAACGCAATGTGACACATATCCATAGTCAGTGTTGCTTCATCTATTAAACTTATTTTATTTTGATACTTTGACACATCATTTCAGTTGTAAATTCACAAAGTGTCAATTTCATAAACCACAACATATTTCATCTTCACACAGCGTGACACACAATCTTAGTTGTGAATAAAGAGCTATTTTCATAAATTCCTATATATTTCACCTTAATACAGTGTGACATATAATCTGAATTGTGAATAAAGAGTATTTTTAATCTTGATACAATGTGACACACAGTTTCAGTTGTAAATAAGCTGCACTGAGAAAAATCCGTCTTCCGGCCAGCGGTATATTGTACAAATATACATAACCCTTATATTTACTACAGAAATCAGTACGAAGCATACGTTATTCACATGCCACATGCGTACTGCTAGTTTTACACTATGCCATTGAAGGATGTCTGACATCTAACAGTCATCCGTATATTACATATGTATACGTATGTTATATACGTCAGCTATATGTTACATACGTCCATCTGTATGTGAGCTCCTGACCGCCTACATACAGTTCTTTCGTTCGTGCGGAAAGTGCATTTATTCGGAACACATATACGGGAAGCACGTATAAAATATACTTCTTCAGTTACGCGTTTGCTGTAGGTTAAGTCCAAAAATTACAGGATTTACAAACTTAAAACCTACGTTTTTACGTACGCCACATACGTTAGTTTTTCTCAGTGTTCTTTGTCATGTTTCCTTCACTTTGCCATTCTTTCTCCAATTTTCATAATCGTAACAATAATTCCTCATTATTTATTTAGGGCTACATTAGCAAATGGAAAGCGTAATCTTGGTTACCTGAAATGTCTATCTTTTTAGCTTCAAGATACATTTTATTTTTCGTAATAATTTGCTTTCGTTATAGTTAATAACAATGCTTTTGTGAGAATAGGTGCATCTTAGAAGTTTATTGATCTCTACGTGTGGGTTTGGTGTTCGTAGTGCTAGTTTCGATTATCAATTCGGGCATAAAATGTTAGGTAGTGAGCCACAAATAGTGAGCGAATTGGGAATCTAAATGAAATTATGGTATAACAATAAGCTACCTGGTCAACATAATTTTGAAAATCATGTTGAATTCAGTAATATAACTTTTTATACTCTGCGCCACGTATAAGTACAAAAATATGACATCTTGAGTAAATCAAATTCCAGCATTTAGAGATAGGGCAATGCAATACAATAAATTCCAGCATTCATGGATCAGGCAACGCAATACAATAAATTCTATGATTCAGAGATAGGGCAATACAATACAATAAATTCCACTATTCAGAGATAGAGCAATGCAATACAATAAATTCCAATATTCAGAAACAAGGCAATGCAATACAACAAATTCCAGCATTCAGAGATAGGGCAATGCAATACAATAAATTGCAGCATTCAGAGATATGTCAATGCAATACAATAAATTCCCGCCTCCAGAGATGGGGCAACGCAATACAATGTATAACTTACATAAAAGAGAAAGAGTAGATATTTAGAACTTTAACAAGAGAAAACTGATATTGTCTTTGCAAGGACATCTACGGAAGCACAGAAGCAGTGTTTCTCAAGAGACGAGAAAATAGTTTTCGTCTCGTCTCGTAATTTTTTGTCGAATTCTCGTCTCGATTCTCAAACAATTCTTTCTCGACTCGTCTCGATTCTCGGAAAACTATTCTCGTTATTTTTATCACACTCTCAGTAACTTCATGTCCTAGGAAAGACAAGCGTTTATTACTATAGAAACAAAACTATGTCACAAACAGTGATTTTTGTGACACGCAATCTCAGTTATAAATAAAGACTGTTATTTTCATAAACCGCAACATATTTCATGATGATACAATGTGACACACAATCTCAGTTATGAATAAAGACTGTTATTTTCATAAACCGCAACATATTTCATGATGATACAATGTGACACACAATCTCAGTTATGAATAAAGACTGTTATTTTCATAAACCGCAACATATTTCATGATGATACAATGTGACACACACAATCGCAGTTATGAATAAAGACTGTTATTTTCATAAACCGCAACATATTTCATGATGATACAATGTGACACACAATCTCAGTTATGAATAAAGATTGTTATTTTCATAAACCGCAACATATTTCATGATGATACAATGTGACACACACACAATCTCAGTTATGATTTGAATAAAGTGTGTTATTTTCATAAATCGCAACATATTTCCTCCTGATAAAATGAGACACAATCTTAGCTATAAATAAGCTGCATCTACGCGTTTTTTTTTACTTTCCCCTCCTTTCGTCAATTTCATATAATAGTAATAATGATTTTATATTTGTTCATGTAATGGTCCCGCTAGCGAGTACCACATTCTATATCAAACAAATTAAAATTGTATATAATCCATCGCTGAAAAGTCTAGATTTATTATCATGCTCCTATCCTATTCATAATTAAACGAACACATTATATTCTAAACAGACCTTTTAAACTATTTTTGAAAGATGTTGTTTCAAACGTAAACAAAATGTAATAGCTCCTTTCGTAAACAAAAATCATAGGTGTAAGCCAACAAAATATGTCCTAAATAAGAAACAGGAATTAGGTTCAATGTGTTGATGAATTTGGTGAAATAAGATAGATAAGACCTGGCAACATTTCTTGTAACCTTCTCTCCTGGTTTGTTTACGCTTCATGCAACACACCAGGAAAGTTACGACCACCGAGGGCGAATCTGGTCAAGCCTTTCGCTTGGACGATCTCTGCATCCATCCCCCCACCCCCGCACCACCTTCCCAAAAGCTTACTTTTCTTCTCGTCGAGTTTCCTCGCGGGCATCAACAGAATAACTGTTTCCTTAGAGATGAGATGAGATGAGCAGCATCCGTCCGTCCGTCCATCCATCCAAGCAACCCTTGCTTCTTGTTTGTGGCATGCTTGAGGTCGCCACTGTTTGCTTCTGCGAATACTCTCTATGTCCTGCCCCTCCCATTCTGCAACCTTCTCGAATATTAGAGAAAACTGTGAGAGTGGCGCGAATTGAGAACATTTCCCTTTACCGTCTACAGTTTTTTTAAAAGTAATACACCATCAAGGAAGTAAGGAATTATTACACCATATATAGAACGGTCAATGGATAAACTGTTCCAACGACATTGATAATTGTTTCAAAGTCTTCTCTAATCATTTCTTCTTTCTATTTTCTATTAGAACTTTCTCATGACATTACTTCATAAATTTTCAGTTCTACGTAATCTAGCAATAGTACTACTAAGTGCCATATAGTAATAAATAATACTATCGCAATGCTTTATACAAAATAAGAAACCTTATAAACATTTGAATTTTTTAAACTACTTTTTTTAAAAAAAACATTGTGTAACATTTCCCACCTACTGTATATTCTAATCTGTGAAGCAGGGACAACCACCGTTGACTTCGGTGAAAGCAAAAACTTTACAGCTGCTCCGCATGGTGTCACTATTGTCTATAGTTAAAGTAAATGGTTTAGACACAGTTCCCATTCTATTCCAATACATACACTCTTGTATATGTTAACAACAATGAATAGTAACGTACTAGGTAGCACAGTAATTTAAGCATACTTCATTCGAAATTCGTTAGAGAATCGGGGCTGTTAAAATTGAGTGCATATTTGAATTTGGATTTGTAACTCTTTATTTGTTGAAGTATTCAATTCTTTAGATAATATGGGACCTGTTAAAATTGAGTGCATATTTGAACTGGGGATTTCTAGGTTTTTGGATGCTGAATTATTGGATTCTTTAGATAACCAGGGGCTTTAGCAGTAGTACTATATTTGATGTATTGTTTAACTTTGTTTTCCAACGTTTGGTTCAGAGATGCCAACGTTTTTAACTATTCGGAACAACTCTGTGAAGGCCTTCATCAGCATTAAATTAACCAACGGCAAATAATTCTTGGACGAGGATACGAAACAGGATTTCGTTCTGTCAATACATCTTTTATTTCAAGAGTATTGTGTGTGTGTGTGTGTGTGTGTGTGTGTGTGTGTGTGTGTGTTGACTCCTTTTTATTTGTTGAATTCGATCTGCAGTCAACGAATGCAAGGATGAGAGTTAATTCATTGTAACCATAAACACGAATTGACGTAAACTCAGCTGGACATCGCTAAAGAAACTTCTTGTCCGGTTCATTGGTAGCAAAATGGTTTATAGCCTCGGTTCTTCTTTCTTTCAAAAGCTACGATTGCATGTTTAAGCATCATACATCATCATAAAGAACGTTTCACTTTTTGTTCTTTTTCCAAAGGTTGAGATCGTCTGCTGTTTGTACGCATTTATCAACTTCCAAGCTTCTTCGCTGGCTACAGCTTCGCAAGGCGATTTAGTTGTAATAAATTCATCAGATCTGTTTTCTATTTCATGAGCTCCTGCTTTCTATGGATGACATTGTAGCTCCAAAGAACAGTGACATCTTGCGGTCAACGTTGCTAACGAAACTGCAAAGTAGTGGTACCATGTTATATGTAGAAGCACTTGTCTTTGGACACCATCCAAAAGCGATTCCCATGGCTCGTTCTGAAAGGATTTAGCCAAACAAGTTGGGTTATTTATGATCCGCCCAAAAACACATTACACCTATGCAACATCTCTATTTGATTCCTTGCAACGTCAGTGACGTAGCGTTTCTCTCTACCACGTGGTCTTGCTAGTCGAACCATCCATGAATCAGAGGAGATATGGAAGCTACAGAGTGAGCAGAACTTTCGATGTATCATGACTCTCAGCATGTTGATACCACAAAAGCAAAATGATTATGGAATCTGTTTAATATTTAAACAAGAAAAGAGTTATCCCGAATCGATACTGCATTAAGAGGTTTACAACTGAATGAATCAGGTACATTATTAGCTTATTCAAGAATGAGTTGCCATAAAATGCATACACTATCAGATGTATAATATCTAAAATTATAAATATTTATACTATTTATAGAATAATAGAACAAAACGTAAAATAACACAATAATACAATGGAAGATTTATAAATTGTTAAGAAAATATGTATAAACTACTAGCAGAATACTCGTTCTTCGCACGGGGAGAATACGTTTTATTTTGAACATAGACCACCTAAAGGGCTGAATTTTTATTTAAACTGCATCAGAAGTGTCGCTGTTTATCTCAGCGACCCAGAAAACTATGTATTCGACGCTAATATCTATCAGTTTGATCATTTTTAAATATTTCCCCCTTGCCTAAGTTGCACCATCAAAGTGAAAGGATAAAAAAATATCCCTGGCCAGAACCTCATCTAAGTTGAAGATTTGATCGAGATCGTTCAAGAGTTAATAAGTCACAAACAAGAATTTCATCTTTATATATAGAGAGAGGTTTCACTGTATAGCACAAGCTGCTAAACAGATTTTACTGTATGATCTTTTTATGCTTAGCTATCAATCGTATAAATTCTCACAATACTACTTATACGCAGTGAATGATTGGGCTCATATCATTTTTATAAATTTTGCATATATTTAAAATAGTTCGACGATAAAAGGATACATTAGCAGAACTAAAAGAATAACATGACGATCCCATTTCTGCAAAATAATTCCTTTTCATATGTAAATTACGCTCATGCAATGACTTAATATAATGTCAAAAAAGGGTAGCGTGCCTTTTTATTAAAAGACAATAAGGCGAGTAATAAACGAGTTTGAACGTCTCACATCTTTCGAATTAACATACGACACAACTCCTAAGCGTAAAAGACTCCGACGCTAATAATATATGATTGGAAACCGAATGTTATTTGCATATGTTCCTGCATACGAGGGTCACATAAAGCATGGAATTAAAGTCTAATTGTTTGTACGGGGCCAAGGACATCCAATCAAGTCAAGTCGTAAAGACATCAAGTCTTTTTTTTTTTTAATATTATTTGTGTGTGTGTTCTTAATGCTTAATAATAAAACTTGTGACCTACCACAAGGGAATACACACGATATACTTAGATCGTATTCTGTTCACATAATGAACATCCGATATAAGACTATATTGAATGATAGGTTGTGTTTTAACAGCATGCAAAGAAATTCAACTGGAAGTGAACATACCTAGGTAGAGTATATCAGTTACTAGGCAATTGCAAAGATGATAAAGCACGCTACGCTGCTCTCGAATACTGAATGCACTTCTTTAAGAGGCCTAATTACTGCGAAATTAATATACCGCTAATTTTACAGAAAGTATGTGATATCTTCAAATAGATAAAAGATAATAGAAAAGTGGAACAAGAGCGCTCTAGACAATATTATTTTGCATGAGATACCGTTATCACGAGTCACCTAGTAATTCGTGATTGCAATTTAGAAAAGTGAAAATAAATGCCGATTTTCTAAATGGCTGCAAATCGAAAGCAGATAAGTGAGTCGTGATAACGGTATCTCATGTAAAATAATATTATCTAGGGCGCTCTTGTTCCACTTTTCGACCATCTATTTGAAGATATCACATAATTTCTGTAAAAATTAGCGGTACTTTAATTTCGCCATGATGGGACCTCTTAACATACTGTGAATAGGGAAGCGAAATATATATATATATATATATATATATATATATAGAGAGAGAGAGAGAGAGAGAGAGAGAGAGAGAGTTCTCTTTGGTCTTAAGTTCCAATCACAAGATGCCGAAGAGGTTAACAACACCGATAATCAAGGACTGTTGAGATGCGAAAAGTTACATTTCAACAGTTATACAAATAGACATTTTTTAATTTTTTTTTTTTTTTTTTTTTTTTTTTTTTTTTTTTTTTTTGTAAATCAGCATTTGTCTGAGAAGAAAGAGAGAAAATATAAAAAATGTATCCATTATTAGGAGATGCATGAATCTTGAACTACGAAATTAGGGAAATAAAAACAAAATGAAATCTCTCAGATTATGTCCCATGGTTATATCCTGTGGGTTAAAGGAAATAGATAATTAATGAAAGCGAATGACAATGATGGAATGGGAAAATAGGAGTAAAAGGAAGAATCCGGAGAAAACTCACAAACGTTATGTTGTCCACCACATTCACATAGCCTAGAGTCAAACCAGGGACTCATCACACCAAGAGGTGAGCGTTGTTACAATGAATCACTATGAACCTCCATGAAACTAAGAGTAAGGCAAAATGTGACGGACAAAAGTCACTCAAGAATCACGCAAGCATTTATTTATGAACCACGTAATTACGAAATAGGTAATATGTAATATTCGCAAAGAAGAATATTGTACATTAACAGAAAATCATGGAATTAATATCCTGTTTTAACACCATTAGAATGTTTACCATGAAGATTTTCTTCAATAATTAATTTCCTTTCATAACAGCAATAAGTAGCCGTAAGTTTTATGTTATGTAGGTTTATGTTATTTTTCATTTATTTTTTATTTACTAATCGTTACGCTTCTTTTCATTTATTAATAAGGCTGATATTATTTTCCAGTTGTTTATTTAGTAATGTTTAAGCTTTTTTCATTTATTAGATAAAGGTTATGTTATTTTTCCATTTATTTGTTTGTTTATCAATAGTTAAACTTCTTTCTATTTAAGCTTCTTTTCATTTATTAAATAAGGCTGATAATATTTCTAAATTTATTTGTTTATCAAAAGTTAAGCTTCTTTCCATTTATTAAATAAAGCTAATACTATTTTTTCATTTATTTATTTATTTAGTGTTACTTCAGTTCCTTTCCATTTATTAAATAAGGCTGATAACACTTTTCTATTTATTTAGTACAACTTAAGCTTCTCTCTATTTATTAAGTAAGGCTGATACTACTTTTTGATTTTTTTATTTACTATTACTTATGTTTCTTTCCATTTATTAAATCAGGTTGATGCTATTTCCCATTTATTTATTTATTTATTTAGTATTGCTTAAGCTTCTTTTCATTTATTAAATAAGGTTGATATTATTTATTTATTTATTCATTAGTTAGTAATACTTTTCTTCTTTTCAAATATTAAATAAGGCCTATATTACTTTTCCTCTTATTTATTAATTTCAGTAGTAACTCTTATGATTCTTTCAATTTAGTACATGAGGCTAATGTTATTTTTTCATTAATTTATTTAGTAATGATTATTCTCATGGAAGTTAGCATAAAAAATGAAATATTTAAGTTTTACGTCCCACGGTTATGCCGGTTAGGCTAAAGGAGACGGTGGAATGGAAGAAATGAATGAAATGGTGGAATGAAGAACGTGGGAGGAAACGGGAGAACCCCGAGAAAACCCACGAGCACGGTGTTTGTGCACCACAAAGTCCACACGGCGCGATCGAACCACGGACCCCAAGCACTGGAGGTGAACGCTCTACCACTGAGCCACCGCGCCCTCGAAGTTAGCATACATTAAGACATTAAGGCTATACATTATAGTTTATGCATGGTTCCCGAATTTTAATCTTTGTTTAGACTATATTACCTGGATTGTAATTACGATTACCTTGTTCTGGTTCATAAACAAATATCTGTGAGATTGTTCCTTGACTCATTTTATTATTTGTCATTTAACCATTACTTCAATTTTCATAATTCTATCATTTAAGCATTTCTCTAGCTTTCATAGTTGTAGATTCAAATTTTTTCTTCTAATAATATTTATATGGGTACAATTTTTATATTATTTCTTCTCTTTGTTTTCTCAGGCTAAAATGCTGATTGTATGAAATCATTTCTAAAAGCTGCTACATTTGTGTCACCGTTCTAATATTGATGTACTAAGTAGAGTGTAAAATCTTAATATAACAATAAATATAATTATCAGATAAACAATAATGTTCCTCAATACTATATAAGTAGTTATGTCAGTGAATTTACGTAGGATTCATAATAGACCAGGGAAGGATGGAAGGGGAGCTGCAGTTGAGAACCCTGTACTTTTCATATAACAAGTAAGGTTTATTTTAGTCTTCAATAATTGTTGTAAAATATTCATGGCACTATTTTCATTAATTAAATAAATTTAATGTTATTTCTTAAAATTTGTTTGGTAATGTATATGCTCATCATTTATTAAATAAGGCTTATATTATTTGTTTAGTAGAGATTATGCTACTTTTCATTTGTTGCATAAGGATATTTTTTAAAAAAAATTAATTATCAATACCTATGTCCTGTTCCTTTTATTATACTTTATTTATTAACAACTATATTCTGTTCATTTTATTTTATTTAGTAATACTTATGCTTTGTTCGTTTATTTTCTTTTATTTATTAATACTTATGCCCTGTTCCTTTTATTTTCTTTTATTTATTAATGCTTATATCCTGTTCCTTTATTTCTGCTATTTATTTATACTTTTGACCTTTTTATTTAGCAACATTTATGCTTCTTTTCATTTATTAAGTATACTGATGTTATTTTTTCATTTACTTGTTTAATAGTTCTTATGATGTTTCTTTTCATTTACGAAATAAATCTGATACTATTTTTCCATTTATTTATTTATTTATTTATTTAGTATTACTTAAGATTCCTTTCTATTATTATATAAGGTTGCTGTTATTTTTTCCATAAGCTTCTTTTTATTTATTAAATGAGGCTGATACTATTTTTCCATTTATTTATTTATTTAGTATTACTTAAGCTTATTTTCGTTTATTAAATAAGGCTGATGCTATCTTTCCAATTTATATATTTATTCATTAGTTAATAATGCTTTTGCTCCTTTTTATTTATTAAGTAAGCCCTATGTTACTTTTCCTTTTATTTATTTATTTATTTCAGTAATAACTCTTATGATTGTTTTAAATTAGTTGGTAAGGCTAATGTTATTTTTTCATTAATTTATTTAGTAATGCTTATGCTACTTAAATAGTTAATCAAATAAAACTGAACGCGGAAAGTTGACAGCTATTTTGTTTCGTGTAATATTTCAGAGAAAGAGAAATGGAGTTCCCCCACTCTTCTCCCTACGAAAGAACATGAGATCCCTGAAGATGTTGCATTGTTATCATTGTTATCTCTGTTGCACACGAAATGAATTCAAAATGTATATAGTGTAGTCGCAGCAACGAATTTTTCTCTTAAAATTTTCGTTTCCTTTTATATGTTATCAGCACTCAAGACCAGTTTCTCTATATATCGTCTACTTTCGCCCCCCCCCCTCCTTTTCTTTACACACACACACAAAATACAGTGTATATATATATATTCTGTATTTTTTCCCCCTCGTTATTCATGACAAACTTCCAGGCGAGAGAGAGCATGACGGGATGTTTTAATTAGGTTTTCCCAAATAAACGCAACAGCGGCACAAAGGCATGACCAACGAAACAACAAATCCATCAAACAAAACACGCCCGAAGACAAACGTATCAACCAAAAGCTTTAAAGATAAAATCAGTTAAGAAAAGGATCCCATAAAGTACAACGAAAAATACTTTTTCGTTTCTTCTCCCCACCCCACCCCGACCCTTTCCTTTTCACAAGCCAAGGGTTTTTGTCGACAGAGTCCCGTATTTCAT
The DNA here is from genome assembly GCF_964235325.1 of Thermobia domestica. NCBI lineage: Eukaryota > Metazoa > Arthropoda > Insecta > Zygentoma > Lepismatidae > Thermobia > Thermobia domestica. The sequence goes on along the minus strand of NC_137465.1, from coordinate 5,461,148 downwards.
ATTTTAGTTCATCCATTTCTTCACTTTCCCAACATGAATCTCTTTTCCACCAACTTATATGTATCCCAAATCTTCTTCAAGAAAGAAATATGACACTACTTATGGGAACAGTGTGCGTTACACTATTCCCCCCACCCCTTTTCGTATCCACCTTATACACCATACCACATCCTTCCTCCTCGTGCAAGTGCTCTTGGACTGGTTCATTTCCTGCACTGCATGCAATAATAACCAATGAGATGTTAGCGCACGCATTCATCACCAACAGTTTTTTAAGCCCTTATCACTGAGATGATGTAATATACACGGGCATGTAACAACAAACGCTTATATATAAAGAGAGGTTGATTTTTTTCTAAATTGTTTGTCACGGAATACGGCTAATCATCCATACGCTCCTGCTTCTGTGGATCACACTACAACTACAGTCCGAAGAAATACTCGAAATAAAATCAGGCAGGTGACGATATTTTTTTTTTTTTTTTTTTTTTTTTTTGCTATTTAAAAGATACGAAAAATTGATACATTTTAACAATAAATTTTCTAACATCTTCGGCCATTTAAAAAAAAAAATCTCCATCCAATATTGTTTGCGTCTGACGAGAAAATAAATGTAAAAAGATAAGATATTATACCAGTCGATAGCTTTTACTGAGCCAAACAGAATAATATTGGCGAGTCTAAATTCTCATGAGCAATTTTCGAATTTTTTTAAAAAAGGCAATTTTTCTTGTAAACTTAAATTTGATGGTGCACGACATTCATCTAATCCTTTAACAAAAAAAAAAAAAAATACTGAAATACATCATCTTCAACATTTTTTTAAAAAATTAAGACTCTAGAAAACGTTCTAGTTTGAATACAATTATCGTTAATTGGTTTAAGTTCTACAATGATCATCTTTTTCGAACACTCTAAAGGTTCAATGACGCAATCTGCGTCATATGTTTTCCTTAAGATTAGGATTAGGAATTAGATTTCTGGGCTTTCGGCGTCTATGTCCATGTTAGTCCGTCGAGAGATGACGTCCCTCAACGATCACACTGCCCGGGGAAAAAATGAAATGAAATCTTTTTAAGTTTTACGTCCCACGATTATGCCGGCTAGGCTGAAGGAAACGGTTATGATGAGACATGAATGAAATGATGGAATGAAGAAAGTGGGACGAAACGGGAGAACCCCGAGAAAACCCACGCACACGGTGTTTGTCTACCACAAAGCTCACTTGGCTGGGACCGAACCAAGGACCTCATACATCAGAACTGAGACACCACGGTCTTCTCCCCCCCCCCCCCACACACACACACAGACACTGCCCGGAGAATTAGAGAAGAAAAAATAATGGGTAAGGAAGGAACCGGCCTGGGACTATTTAGTATGTTAGGTGCCATCCCAGTTTTTCGCTGGTATAAATGAGGAAAAACGCTCACTGAGAATGGCTGGGCTGAGAAAGCTGTTATGCCTTTTCGACCGAGTATATATGTTTTCTTTATAGCTAACTACAGTATTCTCAAGAACATACTTACGCCTTTATGAAAAACTCTTTAATGTGTGTATAATAACACTAAAAAACCAACTAAACATTATAAGATACTTTCTATTATGAACTAAATGTATTTTATCTATTACAACATTCTCTATGTTTATATGTATGAAGGCATTACTAAATCAAATTTTTAAAAAGATCCCCTTTTCTTGTAAAACCAATGAAACGTTGCTTTTCAGTTACAGTTTAGAGAGTCTATGCTTCATTAGCAAAAAAATAACAAAATAGAATCTTTTTAGTTTCCCCATACAAGAGGCTAACGAAGTAATAGTTAAGACGAAGATGACCGCCATTATGTAACGCCTCAAGAAATTAAATGACCATCCATTGTTCTTCATTCAATGCATTTGAAAGGAAACATGGACGGGCAATACACTACCGCCATCTCTGTTCTACACCGAGACTCTATTGTTTTGCTTTTGACTCGTCTTACAGGTGATATAATGTTACAAAGAGATGTTCGGCGTGGCTAAACAAAACACTCAAACCAAACTACAAGCTACCAAATAACAACAAACTACAAAAATCCACAGATGGCGGTACAGTTCGCCCAACAAAAGCGTTGACTTCACAAGTTTCTTGATGCTGATCAACAGGAATATTTTCTTCCTTTTTTTTAAAAAAAAAAAAATTTTTTTCTTCTTGAAGAAGCACTAATTAGCATTAGCAATGAAGCGTAAAAAAGTATTCATTAAAACCGAAATGAAGCTATTGAGTCATTTGCCTTGGCTGGAAAAAGAAAAACAAAAAACCCTCAAAACCCATCAGAGTTGCGGGAAGAATGAGGAAGCTTCAGCTAGAAAAGGATTAACGCCATGGTTGATCTTCAGCTAAAAGTTAACAAATATGTGCAAATTTTACATCATTAGCGTACAAGGAAAACACTGTCCAAAGATGAAACACTGTATATTGCTCGGTAGATCTGATTAAGCTGAACAGGGTGAGTGTGATTCCAAATACATAGATATGAGTGGGCAGTGGCGTATTTACGATTTTGTTTCGGGGGGGCTTTGCCTGAAAATGTGAAAATTCTGGAAGATATTTCATATACTTTACTATAGTAAGTAAGATTTCGGGGAGGGGGGCTTAAGCCCGGAAGCCCACCCTAATTACGTCACTGTGAGTAAGTGTGAATCTGGATACATAGTTTTCAAGGACCCACGTTTAAGCTGTAGGTCCAAATCTCATATAGCCTCGCTGCTGAACGGGGCGCTAAACTGAAAATCAAACCAAAATTACATTAATTGAAAATGTAACATTTTTTTTCCAAGTGACTTCAATAAATAAAGGCAAAATTTTGAAACTATAATACAATATAAAGCGGCCAGAACTTAATCTCCTGTAGGAGATACGTAGGAGTAATCCTATAATTAATCCCTCCCGGAATTGACACAGTGAGGTGGGAAATAGCCTACGTTCTTGAAAGGTGGTCTTGCAATGAATCATCTGCATTTATATTCTAGTATGGTTCGTTAAATCCAGAAGTCAATGTGAATATGTCCTGTCCTTCATAACTTTTGAGGTGCATTAGCGAAACAAGTCAAAGGGGGAGGGGGAAGATATTTATTCCTTTTACAAAATTTGCGCTCTTAGCGGAAATCGAACTGGAACCTACGCGCATTAAAGGATCTGGGCTAAATATTCAGCAGGTATTTATTGCTTTTACAAAATTTGCGCTCTTAGCGGAAATCGAACTGGAGCCTACGCGCATTACAGTATATGGGCTAAATATTCAGCTCACCCAATACACCTAATACATACTTTTAAGGATTTTGCAGGTGTTCGTTGTGTGAATGTTGGTCGGATGTATGGATTTATGTCTATTAGTGGAGTGACAAGAATACAGGAGAAAATGCACAGAACAATCTCCGTACAAAGTTCGAAAAATTCTAGCCTTTATGCCAACACTGGATATCTGTTGACAATTCAACGACCATGGTACTATGTTATATTTACTGACACAATGATAAAATCTCATTTGCATCTCCTAAGCTCATGGGAAAACCGCCATCTTGTGTAGCCGTTGATTAGTCCGACTGTTAATAGGGTGACCTAGGGCAATCCAGCGGAAGAAAGGGTTCTGCCACAAATGTCACATTATCTGCTCTCAAACTCTACGTATAATTCTCAATAGAAAACACTGCTTGGCAGGGTGGCTAACCTAACATAGATTACAGTAAAAATGGAAGGTTTTTTAAAAAAATAAAATAGTAAAATTTCCTTATAATTTCGTGAAAGCCAGACAAAAATAACCTTAAAGTTGCAGATGAAGTAATTAGGATTAAACTATTAAAATATGAATGATTTTTATAATTTTTAAAAAACTTTATTATTATTATTATTATTATTATTATTATTATTAAAAATTTAACGTTCCACGATTATGCCTTTGAGGCTAAGGGAATGATGATGGAAGAATTGGTGGAATGAGAAAGTGGAAGTACCCCAAGAAAGCCCACGGACAAGATGTTGTCCATCACAAACTTACTTGGCCGGGAATTGAACCAGGGACTTGAATAGTCAGGGATGTGCGCAGGGGTGGGTCCTGGCGACCGGAGCCCTCCTTCTCCGAAATCTTAGTTTTTCTGTAAATTTAGTCTAATTTTAGGGGTGATATTATAAATTTTCTTCATATTGAATTTGGACATGTTTCGAAAAACTTTGGTCGCTCCCCCGAAAGAAATTTCTACATACGCGGCAGAATAGGATATATGTACAAAAGGTTATGAAAAAAACTTCTACGGAGAATATTGTACTGGTCAGAGAAGAAATACGAACATTTTGGAAACGAGACAAAATAAAAAAAAGAAAAGAAAGAAAGAAGGAAAAAAGACAAGAAATAGCGTACAGTTGAAAAAAATGAAATATTTAATTTAACGTCCCGCGATTATACACCAAGGCTAAGGGAGACGATGATGATGAGAAAAGAATTGGTGGGATAAAGAAAATGGAAGAAAACCGAGTAAACCCACGCACACGGTATTTGTCCACCACAAAGCATACTTGGCGCGAGCTGCGATCGAACCAGAGAAATCACGCACCAGAGGTGAACGCTCTGCTACTGAGCCACCGTGGCTCCAGAGATACAGTTGAACTTCCTTATAATAATATCGGTTTCTAGGACAACTCGTGTATTGCGTCAAATATTCAGTGGGACCAACTAATTCCTCATAATGTACGTAATTTTATATACCATGCTTCATACGACATTTCAGAAATGTATCAGATTCGTATCTGTAATATAGGTTTGATCGAGTGGTTAAATACAAAACTTTGATGTATGATACTGCTTATTACACACCTAGGTTACAACGACACTATTTTTTACGTCCTTCTTGTAACGTTGTAACCGAGTTCTACTGTATATGTGGGCCGCGATGGCTCAGTGGTAGAGCGTTCACCTCTGGTGCTTGGGGTTCTGAGTTCGATCCCAGCCCCCGCCAAGTGAACTTTGTGGTGGACAAACAACGTGTGCGTGGGTTCTCTCGGGGTTCTCCCGTTTCTTCCCACTTTCTTCATTCCACCATTTCATTCATGCCTCATCATCACCGTCTTCTTTAGCCTAACCGGCATATTCGTGGGACGTAAAACTCAAAGATTTCATTTTTTCTACTGTATATGTTTAGAAATGTGAAGAAAAGACTACAACAACCCGATCAGCACGTATTAAATTTGTAGTCTTCAATGATATTGCTTGCTTAATTTGCTGGTTTAATTCCCAGGAAGAAAAGGATAATTTATTATAATTTGCACGTTCCTTTGGTTGGAGTTCTTTTCTAGAATCTACACTACGTAACACGTGGAGCTGTGGGTTAAGGTGAAACTCGAAAATCTTTCACCTTTTAGTTTAACATCCAGTGATTATATCCATTAGGCTAAGGGAGACGAATGATTAAGACACGTGAATAATAATGGAAGAATTAGTGGAATTATAAAGTGGAAGGAAACAGGAGTACCACGAGAAAACCCACGGACACGATGTTGTCCACCACAAATTTACTTGGCCGGGAATTGAACCAGGGACCCTACGAAAGTGAAACTCGAAAGAACAGTAAACCTACCTCGCTGGTCTAACGGTAAACGCGCATACTTTTTCTGCACGAAGTACCGCGTTCGATTCCCGGTCGGAGAGCGTTGAACACACTATACTGGTTCAGATTTCAGTTTAAACTGCACGTTTCGTCCTATATAGCCTATCTGTTGACAAAAGGACGTAAATACAAAGCAATCAATAGAACCACGCGAGGATCAAAGCTGGATACCCACATACGAAAAAAAAAAGCCATCATTTACCCAGCTGAAAAAAACAAACGAATGGCTATCACCAACACAGCAGCTTCGTATTTCTGTCTTCTTCAAAGTTCCCTTTTTTTCAAAAATTGAAGATGGCAGCACTGCTTCCTTCCATCAGTAGGAAATCTCTCGCTCCACCAAACGTAGTGGATGTCTCTCTCTTCCCCCTCTCTCCTTTTTCCGGGATTAACTCCACAAGAAGGAAAGGATTCTCTACGGGTACTAAATAATGCATCGGCCAAGAGACCCAAAAGCACGCTACTCGACTCGAGGCGAGTCCAACGTCCTAGCTCATTGAAGCAAGACTCAAGTGCCATCTAGTGAGCAAACAGTTCAATTAAAAACAAAAAAAAAAAAACCTTAAGCACTTGTGTTAGTGCCACTATAATGTTTATATGCATAAAGAGTGCAGTGCTTGTTTCGGAAGCAAAAGAAAAAGAGAAAGATCTTAAGTTATGTAATGATTTAACTTTGGAAGTCTTGAAAATGAAAATGAGATGAAAGCTTTCAGTTTAACGTCCCACGATTATGACCATTTAAAATAAGGGAGATTATAGTTAAGGCAAATAAACGATAATTGAAGTATTGGTGGAATGAGAATGTAGCAAGAAACGAGAGTATTCCGAGAAAATCCACGGATACGGTGTTGTCCACCACAAACTTAATTCGCCAGGGGTCGAAGCAGGGACCCTATGCACCAGAGGTAAGCGCTCTGCCACTGAGCCACCGTGCTCCTCGTTTAAGTTCTTGAACAGGTGAATACTCTACTCTATGAGGCTCTTAGGGATGCGCACGACACTAGATTTGCGGCTGTCTCGTCTCGAAAATGTACTGTAAAAGTGATGTCTCGACTCGAAAAATGTATATTTCTCTATTGGAAGAGCCGTGTCTCGACTCGAATTTTGTCAGGAAAATCCTGTCTCGACTCGTCTCGTGCGCATCCCTAGAGGCTCCGAGTTTGATGTTTACAGAGCCCAGGTTTTCATTGGCCTACATAAGATAGCTAACCATGGATAAACAACTGCTTTATTTCACATTGGGAAGCTACAGTAGACGACCAAACTATGTGGATTCAATGCTGAAATCGGAAGGAGGAGATAGAGTCGTAAGATCGGAGACAGCATCTCTTCTTCAGACGCTGAATATATATCAAAAGCAGCTTCTCGAATATCTATACAATTATTATTACTATACAGGAATCAATATTGTAATTTTGAAAAGTATAATATGTTTGCCTACGAAAATAAAATACTTTCGGTTGCACTCTTGAAAAGAAATCTTTAAGTTTTACATCCCACGGTTATACTAAAGGAGACGGTGATGATAAGAAATGAATTAAATGGTGGAATGAAGAAAGTGGGGGGGGGGGAACAGGAGCCTACGAGAAAACCCACGCATACAGTGTTTGTCCACCACAAAGCTACTTGACGTGAGCCGAGACCGAATCAAGAACCCCATGCACCAGAGATGAACGCTCTACCACTGAGTCACAGAAGCCCTACTAGAAGAATAAAAGCTCAGATTAAATTTGTCTTTGAGATCCTGATTTTACTTCAATATCAAAAAGAAGACTACCAATTGTGGACGGTATTGAAGAGGGCAAATCTCACGTCAAATCGAAGAGTTTAACACAAGATTGTAGCATGAGAGCATTGTGGCTAAATGTAGAGAGCGCACTCCACCAACGGAAGTCAAGTGATTTATCCAGTCTCTTCAATTTCGGGGGAGAGGGAAAGATGTAAAGTTCTAGGTGGAAGACCCTATTCGTCACCTACATGGTACACCTGAGTAGAGTTATACGCAAACGTTCATTTTTCACCTAGAAAGTACTTAACACTCTAAGTACACTAAGTACTCTCGTTGAAGTAATGAATATTTTAATTACTCTAAGTACATGCACTCTAAGTACTCTTGTTGAAGTACTGAATATTTTTTTTATTAATTGAAGTGCAAGGGTTTATTTAACATTATTTATTACGTTTTTTACCGGTACTTTAGAAACAATTACTGACATGTAATTACTTAATTATATTTACTTGTGATAGCACTGCATTGGACATTGAAAATGTATAGTCTCATTACTCTGTGTTGCCCTTTTTACGTATATAACATTGAAAGTACTTAGTTTTGGTACTTAGAGTGTAATTACTTTCAAGGTCAAAAACAACGATGTTTGTGTACAACTCTATTCACCTGTATCTTCAAAAATTTCAGGAAAAATTCTAGAACTTCGGGATAATTCCTCCTAGCATGTCTAGATAAAACATTGGTTAAAGTTATTCGCCTCGCGAGACAACAGTTGTGGCTCTATCGTGTCGAAAAAGGTTTCGTGAAAGTGACCTCGGGAAATGTATCTATTTCCAGTGGAAGAGTTCTGTCCAGAGATAGAGTGGATAAGTGGATCGTAGGTCAAGTGGATCAAGGTCTGTGAGTGGGTCAATGGGTCATGGATCAGCAGGACGTGACCCACTGCGACCCACCACTCACCATGACCCACTCTGACCTACTGACCCACTCTGCTCAGTGCATTGTAGCCAGTGTCCTGTGAACACTGGTGAATTTGTCTACGTTTTACTTTCAAGGCGTCCATTTTTCTTCATTTTTCATTTGTTTCTATTTTCTTACCTCAGATATCTAAATGAAAAAAGAACTTCAGGGACTTTTGGATATCGATATTTGTAATTGTAATAATAGCAACAGGAGTTACTACTTGGCTTTGGGTAGAGTGGGTCCAATGGGTCATGGGTCAAGTTTTCATTGACTCACATCTCTGGCTCTGTCTTATCTCGTTTCGCAGTCAACCATAAGTGACTCAACATTATAGGCAGTGATGAATTGAGGGATATTTCTCCCTTTCTTATTTCCCTCCCATCTCACCCCCCGAAAAATATACTTCTGAGAATTATTTTTAAAACTCCATTTTACAATTTTTACAAATGAAGATAGGAAGTTTTTTTTTAAAAAAAGAAAGAGTTCTCTATGTTTTGATAGAAAGATTTTCAGAGTCCAATATTTTTTTATGAAAGGAGATTAACTATCCTTAATTAGCGAAAGAGAAAAAAAAAACACAATATTAAGAAAGCAGTTAAACATTATTAATAAGGAACATATAAAGCAAGAAATTAAAGAGAATTTTTATTTTTAGAAAAAAAGAAAAAAGAAGAAAAGAAAGAAAAAATGGTGATGGCAGTAGTTGAAACAAAAACCCGGGGATATAAGTGCCATGATTTGACTTCAAAATGGAAAATTTTCAGTTTTATTTTTCGCCCTAATAAGACGAGAAAGCAAAGGAAATAGCACATTAAAATAATAATAAGAAGAAGAAAAAAGTCTTGAATAGAAATTAGTGTGACTATAGACCAATCCTTGTGCTCTTCAGTGCAAGAGTCTTCCCCATTTTTTTCTAATTGGCTTATTTGGAAAGGAAATTAAAAAGACTGAGCAATTATTATTAGTTATAAAACAAAATAAGAAAGAGAGAGAGAGAGAGGAAAATGAAAGACGAAGAGCGATCGAAGGAAATTGCGTAATTTCTTCATTATTAGGAGGGTTTTTTTTCCTTTCTTTTTAATAAGTGAGACTTACTTGGTATAAAAGGGGAGGGGTTAGAGAGACCTAAAAATTCAACGTCAGTCACTTGAGTTGCTTTGTTATGTCTCCAAGAATCCACTCAGAGCCAGTAACCAAGACGTTTCTCCTTCAAGCAGGGTTGCCAATTACATAAACTCAAATACTCGTATGAAAACTTTTATTTTTGGTGGTCAATGTATGTATTTGATTGTCTAATATACAGGATAATTACATTTTATTCCATTGCTTGACTGTAATTCTAAAATACTGACGCGCAAATGTCAATGGGAATATATATATTGGCTATTATTATTATTATTATTATTATTATTATTATTATTATTATTATTAGTAGTAGTAGTAGTAGTAGTAGTAGTAGTAGTAGTAGTAGTAATAGTAGTAGTAGTAGTAGTAATAGTAGTAGTAGTAGTAGTAGTAGTAGTAATAGTAGTAGTAGTAGTAGTAGTAGTAATAGTAGTAGTAATAGTAGTAGTAGTAGTAGTAGTAGTAGTAGTAGTAGTATTTCTTATTATTATTATTATAAGTTACTCAGCTGTAATGTTGTGAGTAAAGGAGACAACAATATTGTCACAAAGGGAAAGTGAAGTAACAGCAATAAAAAACATAATATCCGTTGGTTTCTCGGAAAGAGGCCGCGGTGGCTCAATTGTAGAACGTTCATCTCTGGTGCATGGGGTCCTTGGTTTGATCCAAGCTCGCGCCAAGTGAGTATTGTGGTGGACAAACATCGTGTGGGTGATTTCTCGGGGTTCTCCCGTTTCCTCCCACTGTCTTCATTCCACCATTGCATTCATTTCTCATCATCACCGTCTCCTTTAGCTTAGCATAATCGAGAGACGTAAAAGATTTCATTTCATTTTTCGTCTCCTTTAGCCTAAAGGGCCTAAAGGGACTTACTTTCATATTTAGGGTAGAATCCTAAAATTTATTTTATAATGTATGAGGATTACTGTTAGGTCTGGCAACTCTGACTGGAAGAAATACCCTTTCAGTGAGTTGCCAATGAAAATTGGAAGTCTTGAATAAAAAGAAAGAGGAAATGAGGGGGACCTAATTAAGAAAGAACAAGGGAATTAGATACGAAAAAACGAAAAAAAAGAACAACCCAAATGAAAAGTATACCTGTCAACAGTCAATCATATTTTTTTAAAAAAAGAAGGGGGAAATAGAAGTGATTTTTCAAGGATTGAGCACGATCTATATAAGTTATAAAAATCATTCTCGACAAAAGGAAGTATAGAAAAGGGGATCTGCCAAAAGAGATTTGGTAATTTACAAGAAAAAGAAAGAAATGGAATAAAATAATGTAAAAGAATTAAGAAAAAGATCTGCTTCTACTTAAACAAAAAATAAAAATCAATAGAATGAAATTAAAATAAGGTTCTTCGTCGTCTTATCAATACTTCAATAGTATCTATTGATGAGCATTAATTTTTAAGCACACTAAACAAAATACGTTTTCAGAAATGCAAAACAATTGAATTCAATACGTTTAGTTTTGAGTTACGAGTATATACTTAATTAACAAAATTTCTCGGTTCTTTCTTCAATAGCATTGGCTGGCTGAAGTTCTTCAACACACTCGATAAGACATGTTTAGTACGCCTGTAACTGCTTGAATACAACAAGAAAACCCATTCATTAGTGGTGGCTGGTTTGTAGATTCCAATTTAACGACTCTGCTTAAACTGAGATAAAAAACATTAGTGGGGGATTTGTATTTAATGCAAGGTTCTACCGGGAATTAAGCCACAAGTCACCTAGTGGCTTTCCGTTTTCAGCTGTTTAGAAACGCGAAAATAAATGCCGATTTTCAAAATGACTCGAAATCGGAAGCAGATAAGTGAATCGTGATAACGGTTTCCCATGTAAAATAATATTGTCTAGGGCGCTCTTGTTCCACATTTCGATTATCTTTTATCTATTTGAAGATATCACATAATTACTGTAAAATTAGCGGTATTTTAATTTCGCCGGGATGAAGACTCTTAAGAGTTTAACGCTGTTTCAACACCAAGGCTACATAAGACATGGGCCTACAGCTTAACGTGGAATCCAAAATCATATGTGTTTCTACCAAGAATTGAACCCAAGTCATGACGAAGGCCTGCGTTTTTAGAGATACAAGAAATGTCATACTCATTAATCATCCGTCTATGCTTTAGTCTAAAGCGCATAATCATGGGACGTACAGAAAAGTAGACACTTCGTTCTATTGTGAGAACTTTGGAATAACCGCAATTAGAATTATGCAGGTGATATTTGAATCTCTTGAATATGGTGCACGAACATTACCATCAATCCACTAGTACAAATACACCCTTTGGTAAAAATATATAGAATTGTGTATTCTGAACCAGAAGGTTAGGTTAAGTGCAATATTTGCTTTTTCTTTCTTTTGCTTTAATATTCTTCTGTTAAAGTTATTTTCTACTTCAGTTGAATAAAATTTGACTAAGTTCACAGCACATATATTAATAATGAAATACCTGTATATCTATACGTCTAAAATTTTAACTATGAAAAACAAAAATATTTAGATAAGTTACGTGTGAAGAGAGGGAAATCCTGATTTGAGAAAGTGTAAATTATCGAATTTCAATGTCGGAAGTGAAAATTAACCTAAAGTGTACATTGCTACAGGCTATATTATTGTTTTAAACTAGCGCCTTTTGTTATTATAAACTAGCATTATTCTAAACATTTTATTTTACATTAGCATTAAAAAAGTGAAACAAATTCACCTGCTCCGTGTTTAACTTATGTTTTTTAAAGGAATATTTTAAATTTATAGATGTATTGATTAAAGGTTAGATTTGCTTATACCAAGGGATCAAGCAAAACGTAGAACCTATCCGGAAAAAAATTCTTATACGACCATTAATAATAGTTTTATACCTTTGAAAACTGAAGGCTTTTGTTTTAAAAGACACGTGCTCGTGTGTGTGTTCTTAAAAATACTAATTTTTTTTTTACTTTATTTTAAGTTGCGTGTGGAGAATTTTTTGATATTCATATGTTACCATAGCCGTGGGATATATTCAGTGATATTCACCACCAAAAAAAAAAAAAATACCTTTTGGACATGGAGTATCACTTAAGTTCTTATCGTATCATAAGAACAGAGAAAGAAAAGAAAAGGTGAGGGACAGCTGCCCATACCTGGAGAATGTAGCCCCTGGCGTAGTCCTCGTAGGTCCAGCCGAACCCGTGGAGCACCTGAAGAACTTCTTCGTGTTGGAGGACGGAGAACAGTCGGTCGAGCAGGATTTTCAGTCGAATGGGCAGCGCCTGGCACCCGTACAGGACAAGGCTTGCGATGTCGAACGCCACGTTCGGTTGTACAGGCTCCACTTGGCTTTGGTTGTATAAGTGACGAAATCCTAACTTGTCAAGAGCTGGAAAGTAAAAAAAGAAAAGGTATAAGACACATATCAAAGTAAACAAAACCACTATTACAAAAAAATAAATAAATAAATAACCTATAAAATAATCGAAACTATCATTGCAAAGAAAAATAACAATAAGAAAAATATCAAAATAAATAAAATAACTATCACAAAAATCACTAAAAACACATCAAAACAAACAAAATAACTATCAAAATGACAAAAGAAAAAACAACACAAAACATATCAAAACAAAAAAAAATAACTATCACAAAAATCACTAAAAACATTCGAAGCAAATCAAACAGTTATCACAATGACAAAAACAATAAAAAGAAGCTTATGGAATAAGGAAAACCAAAATCACAAAAACAAAGATAAGTTCCAGATAAGAAATATCAAAATAATCAAAACCTTTATCACAATGAAAAAATGAAAGAACAATAACAAGAGACAAAAGAAACAAACAATAGCACCATCTCAAAAAGCAAAAAAGTGATATTTTGATAACTTTATTCAATATTTTACTGAGTTAAGAGGCTTAATCACTGCGAAATTAAAATATCGCTAATTTTACAGTAATTATGTGATATCATCAAATAGATTTAAAAAATCGAAATGTGGAACAAGAGCGCGCTAGATAATATTATTTTGCATGAGGTACCGTTATCACGAGTCACCTAGTAACTTTCCGTTTGCAGCCATTCAGAAACGCGAAAATAAATGCCGATTTTCTAAATGGCTGGAAATTGAAAGCTGATAAGTAAGTCGTGATAACACTATCTCATATAAAATAATATTGTCTAGCGAGCTTTTGTTCCACATTTCGATTATCTTTTATCTATTTGAAGATGTCACATAATTACTGTAAAATTAGCGCTATTTTAATTTCGCCGTGATGGGGCCTCTTAAGTTCAATTTCAAGACACACAAATGACTATGAAAAACAATATTTAATACATTATGTATTTTGTATTACTTTCATTTATTAGAATTCCAAACTATGCTATTCATAGGTATGGGAAATTTATTTTAAAACAGTTATTTTCGTTCGTCGTCAGAGCAAAAGCGGAGTGAGATAGCAGATTTTTTGTATATGAATTCTGTATCTCAAGAATAAATTAGATCTCCTCTTTCAACACTGTATTTAAACCGGAAGTGGTGGTAATCTTTCTTTTTTCGGTCTTAGAAATGATAATCAGCTAAAACAGTAATAGGTAGCGAGAAGTGGGTTTTTGGTATAAATTCAGTGTTGCAAGAGTGCGTTCTATTTCCGCCTTTAACTCTGTACTGAAACCAGAAGCAGTACAAATATTCTACCACATCCGGTTTCAATATTAATTTCATACAGAACCAGGAATAAGTAGCGAGAAACCATTTTCCATATATACGGAATTCTAAGAATAGGTAACATCTCAAATCTTATCCTACTACTGAAACCGGAAGTGGTACAAACCTACCCTAACTTCCGGTTTTAAATATTCATTTCCCAAAAAAGCAAACACCGTAAGCGATGGCGAAACCCTTTTGATCAGGATTCAGTGTCCCAAGTACGAAAGTTCAATCTTCGAGCTAATTTCTGTTCTGAAACCGGAAGTAAGGCTTACTACTTCCGGCTTCAATGTTAAATTTCCATCGTTTCACAATATATAATAAAAATCACTTGTTTTTTGACTAGTTTAATTAAAAACTGCCCAATTCAGCTTGGAAGACCGATTTACTCTGTAATATCCAACTTTATATAACAAAAATAAAAATAACAAATATGGGAAAGGAAGTTGATCAGGGTCTACATTTAAGATATTATCCACGAATTTGCTTGTGGAACTGAAGAAAAGGAATAGAAGAAACTTCAGTCAGGAGGCTGACCATTAGATTCGAACCCGGAATCACCTAATAGGGAAGTAAGAAGGAGAGTCCATTGTACCTGAATTATTTTTCCCTCCTGCGAAATGAAATGAAATATTTCTGTTTCATCTCCCAGGATTATGTCGGGTAGGCTAAAGGAGATGATGATGATGAGAAATGAATGGAGAATGATGGAATGAATAAAGTGAGAGGAATCGGGAGAACCCCGAGGAAGCCCACGCCCACAGTGTTTGTCCAGCACAAAGTTCACTTTGTGCGAGCTGGGATCGAACCAAGGACCACGTGCACCAGAGGTGAACGCTCAACCAGAACCACCGGGGCCCTCGTCCTCCGAAAATCAAAATCTTTTTTATTGTGAAATGAGAAAAAAAAAGAAGAACGTCATCCTACTCCTGTATTCCAATTAATATCATTAGAAACTTAATCCAATGGGATTTAGGTGAAAGTGACGTCACAATTATCCCCTCTCCTTTCTTTTCTCCATCCGTATGCCTCTTCTCTACATACCTAATCTGAGATCGTAGTAGTAGATGGTCCAACGAACGTCCAGAAGAGTTCTTGTGTTCAGGGAATAGCGAGGAGAAGCGATGCTTGACTTTGAATGGCATAGCAGGTACCGGTCACTCGCATTAAATGACAATAATTGGATCTAATACAGCCGAATCTGACAGTTTTGATTATTTAGTGATGGTGTCTGTTATGCAAAACCTTCATGTAAGTTGCACAAGGCGAAGTAAAGAAGGGGAGTGGAGGCAGCAGTACGTGGAGAGACAGAATTTTAGTTAATGATATTTTCCAGCTGAAACCCATTCTTACGGGATTAGGCAAACACGGTAAATGACGTCCACTTCCAAATATATCCGGACGGTCAGTTACTTCACAAAAGGAAATTCCCTTAAGATTTATCTGGAATCAACTTATCTTCTCAGTAATATCCCACAAAGACGCAAGTATCATCTTCTGTTGTTGTGTTCATTCCTCGTTGTTATTCGCTACTGCGTGACCATCTTGAGCAAACCTATCAAGAGATTGCTGATCCAAGAAGGAAAAGAAGAAAATGATAAAGAAAAATACTCACTTATTCCACTTTCTCTCTCTAATTCTATGCACGACAAACTCCCTTTTATATGACATTACAGATCCTATTTCACGAAAATTCAGTAGAGTGCTATTTTCATAATCACATAGTTACCCAATCATCAGCTTTCTAGACCAGAGTTGTCTATCTCTTAATTCAAGTTAACTGCCTAGTTACCTTAAACACTGAAACTCTACCGTAACCACTGATAAACTGAAATTCTACTGTAAACACTGATAAACATGGAAATTTTACTGTAAACACTGATAAACATGAAACTTCTACTGTAAACACTGATAAACATGAAACTTCTACTGTAAACACTGATAAACACGGAAATTCTACTGTAAATCGAACTCGAAACCACGGACACGAAATAAATACGTGTTAACCATTGGGGTACCAAATGAATACATGTTAACTACTGGGGTACCAAATGAATATGTGTTCAACTATTGTGGTATCCAAATGAATACATGTTAACTACTGGGGTATCGAAATGAATACATGTTACCTATTGGGATACCAAATGAAGATATGTTAAGTACTGGGGTACCAAATGAAGACATGTTAACTACTGTGGTACCAAATAAATACATGTTAACTATGGGATATCAAATGAATGTGTTTAACCATTGAAGTACTAAATGAATACGTGTTAACCATTGAGGTACGTGTACACAGTAACACAATAAAAATAAACGGGTTTGGAATCTAGTCTATCATGTGTTGGTTCCACTTTGAACAATGGGGAAAGAGCAAAACTCAAAGAATTATGTATTTCGTTTTTCCTTTCTTTCCTTTAAGTTTATTTTGCTCTCTTGATCATTCGCTTATAGCACACCTTTCGGCAAGTCAATTGTTCAATAGTGTACGGTTAATAGTTGTTGGCCGAAACTATTAAATGGGCCGTCAACAGATGGTGTTGTTAGAAGACATCAAATTGATGTTCAATGGTTTTTCTTTCATCATCATCATTTCACGTTTCAACTTTTTTTCTTCCCCACCTACCTACCCCATTCAGTGTTGCCATATATGAAATGGAATTTATAAACATTATTTGTTTCCACATATAATTATTTCCAATATTAGGGCTAAGGGGGATGCAATTCAACATTTCTCATTAAAAATGTACGCTGCTTTTGAATTTAAAAAGTTTGACAATTGGGTCTCGGTGTTCAGATAGCATTAACTCTTTGCGAATCATTTGAAGGTATGTCATGTTAAATATTATATATTTAGAAGTACAGCAATTAAAATGTAGAATGTACCAACCGCTTTTTGCTGTAAAGCCAATACTGTCTCTCAGTTTATTGAATTGAGTTGATTTTGAGATTAACGTCCCTTTCAGCAGCGAGGCTATATGAGACGGGACCTACTGATTAACGTGGAATCCGAAGCACATGAGCTCCCACCGCGAATCGAACCCGGGTTCCACGCCAAAGTCGCGTACGCTAACCGCTTAGTCATAAAGGAGCTCCCTTAGTTTATTTTAGGACATACTAGAAAGTACGTATCAACTCTGATGCGAATTGTATTTTCCCTTACATATATTTTTTGTCTTGTTTTTGAGTTAGAATCATTCCCGAACAGAGTTCTGAAACTATGCTTATTATTTTAACTATAACATTCAGTAGAAGAACTTCAATGATTTGCGAGAAAAAATATTTTTTGAGCATGCACTAGTTGCTGGTCAACAAATTCTTGTGAGATCGCTAAAGTCAAAATCTTTTAACATCCCACGATTATGCCTGCTAGATAAGGGAGACGATGATTAACGCAAGTTAATGATGATGATGATGATGATGATGATGATGAAAGAATTGGTGGAATTCGAAAGTGGGAGGAAACTATAGAATTCCGGGAAAACCCACGAGCACGATGTTGTCTACCACGAAGTTACTTCGCCGGGAATCGAACGAGGGCCCCCAAGTATCAGAAGTAAGTATTCTACCACCAAGCCACCGTGCAATCTCGCTAAAGTCAAGTATTGCAGACCTGACCAATGATGTTCCTGACGAAATGAAAAATAAAGTTTTCTCGTCTCGTAAAACTATTGTCTCGTCTCGATTCTGGAAGAATTATTTATTGTCTCGTCTCTCTTTTCAAAATTTATGTACGAAACGTATTTCCTGATTTCTTATTTCATTTAGAACTTATCAAAATGCTTCCACGCAACGAAAAGTCCACGAAGGGAGTCTGCGCATAAGAACATTTAAACCATATTTATGATTGGAGTATATTATGTAATGCTTTGCCTGCCTTTAAACGTTGATAAACGTTCTTTATTATGTTTGTACAATGACTTTATCAACTCATTCTTTTTATATTATGAATCATTTAACACTTAAATAGTGTTTGAGAAGTAAGTCTTGGGTAAACTAGTGTAGCACACAAGACTCGAGAACTTTCCCGTCCCATATCGATTCCAGTCTCAGGAATAAGACGAGAATTCTTATGTTTCTTACCTCATCTTCAGCTTGAAAGTATATTTCTCGTCTTGTGGGAACACTACTTGCCATAACTTGGATGGGTAGTCAATTGAAAAAGATAAAACTTGATGGTGTTGGCAGTTCGGTGCTTATGCAGATCCCATGAGAACAACTGGGAAGATACCCGAGAAACGAAGTAACCTAAAACAAGGAATAATGGCGATGGAACTACGGATGTGCTGACCACACATTCCTAGTTTCAAAACCCCGGTTAGTTGACGTAAGAAGCCTTATCACTGCGAAATGGAAATACCGCTAATTTTACAGTAATTATGTGATATTTTCAAATAGATAAAAGATAATCGAAATGTGGAACAAGATCTCCCTAGATAATATTATATTGCATGAGGTACCGTTATTACGAGTTACCTAGTAGCTTTCCGTTTGCACTCATTCATAAGCGCGAAAATAAATGCCGATTTTCTAAATGGCTGCTAATCGAGAGTAAATAAGTGAGTCGTGATGACGGTATCTCATTGTAAAATAATATTGTCTAGTGAGATCTTGTTCCACTTTTGATTATCTTTTATCTATTTGAAGATATCAAATAATAACTGTAAAATTAGCAATGATGGGGCATCTTAAGCCCTTCGAGACTTCCTGCCAGACAGTTAATACATCTCGATTTTAATATATCTTTTAATAATTGATATTTTATAATTTATAGTTTAGCAACACTGATACTAGAAATTTCTGCTCTTTTTTTTTTTAATACCTGAGCGTCATCTGCAGCTGGAAATGTCACACAGGTATTGTTATTTTTAGGGGATAAAAAATTTAAAGAACTTTTAAAAATACTGATTTTGTTTGAGGTACGGGCAAGGGGAAAATCAATTGTTTGACTAGTCTGACGTGTCTTTAGAACTTTTTTTTTTCCTTGTCAGATGGCATACGCACTCATGCTATGAAGATCCATGGAATTTAATGTTATTGTGAGAAGTTTTCTCTAAAGACAAATCCGAATAGAACTGGCTGTGGATTTTTCACATAAACAAAAAATACGGATCAAGATTTGTTAAAAGTTTTGTCATTAATCATGTAGTTAGATTTTTTTTTTTTTTTTTTTTTTTTTTTTTTTTTTTTACTGCATGTTAACCAACTTGAGATTCGGCTGCTGAAAATGCAGGATTCCACTTTCGCTTTCAATATCGGAGAAAAAGATTAAAAAAAAAAAAAATGAAATGAAATCTTTCAGTTTTACGTTCCACGCTTATGCCGGTTAGGCTAAAGAAGACGGTGATGATGAGAAATGAGTGAAATGGTGGAATGAAGAAAGTGGAAGGAAACGGGAGAACCCACGTACACGGTGTTTGTCCACCACAAAGTCCACACGGCGCGAGCTGGGATCGAAACAAGGACCCCAAGCACCGGAGGAGAACCCTCTACTACCGAGCCACGCCCCCTTCCGAAAAAGATAAGATATAGTGAGATTAATATATATTAATAAAAAAAAAGGTGGTGATAGATCTTCCCATTCTAATATTAAACTTCCGATTTCAATATCAGACAAAAAGGTAAGACATTACTTGATATTATTTTTTATACGGATTTAGTGTCCTAAGAAAATTTATTTCTCATTTCCCATCTTTAGTTCCCACTACAAATTATGGATGCGTTAAAATCTCAAACGATACTTTCGATGAAGTAGATATTTTCAAATATATAGGACCAATATTGACAGATCAAAACCATATTCACGAAGAAATAAAATCTCGACTAAAAGCAGGAAATTCTTGATATTATTCGGTTCAAAACTTTTTGTCGACGTGAATTATATCGAGGAATTTGAAGCTTAAAATATATAACATGATAATCATGCCTGTTATTCTGTATGCTTGCGAAACATGGTCGCTTACTCTGAGGAAAGAACATAGACTGAAAGTATTTGAGCAAATCTTAAGACGAATACTCGGACCCAAGAGGAACGAGAATGAGGAATGGCAGAAACTTCATAACAAGGAACTACATAATTTATACGGTTTTCCAAACATTATTAGAGTCATCAAGTCTAGGAAGCTCAGGTGGGCAGGTCATGTAGCCAGGATAGAACAAAGTAGAAACGCTTTCAAAGTCTTAACTGGAAGACCAATCGGAAAACGACCATTAGGAAGACCTAGGCGAAGATGGGAGGACAATATTAAAATGGATCTGATAGAAATAGGAATACAAAGTAGAAACTGGATTCAGTTGGCTAAGAATAGAAGTCAGTGGAGAGCTTTTGTGAACGCGACATTGAACCTCCGGGTTCCATGTGCCATAAAGTTAGTTAGTTCTTATCCTTGCGTTGAAACAGACAGTTATATAGACTTTCCCAGCGCTCATCCAGAAATTTTTGCTGAGAGGGGTCTAAACTTTGAAAGGGGCCCAATACTATAAGACAATACGTCTTATAATATTAAACCGGTGTTTATAGCATTAAACCGATGTTCTTTGTACCTGAAAAGACGATAAATAAGTAATGCCACTTACATTTTCAGAAATATTCATAGAACTATATTTTTTCTATAAAAATGAAAGACCAGAGATGTAATACGTATTCATGCCACATCAATCATATCTCTGCTAAAGAAGCATAATTTTATTACGAACGTGTACAAAGGTATGTCAAGTTGCTAAGATTTTTTTGGGAAGGGGTCCGGATTTGGTGGACCCCCCGCGTGGGTGTGGCCCTGGACCTTCGGTTTCAGCATTAGATTCAGGCCCGTAGCCAGCCCAAGAATGTAGGGGGGCCTCAGTTGAAATTAGTTGGGGCCCGATGCAACTATACTAATGTTCATCACCATATTATACTGTTCATTTGCATGCCTAACGTGAAAATTTTAGGGGGGCAGTAAAAATTTAGGTGGGGGTGCATCCATGTGCCACGGGCCTGATTAGATTCCAGTTCCAGTTCCAATATCGGATTCTACATTTTGAGATCACAGTTTCAGAATGTGAAATCAATATATTATTATTGAATTGGTTTACAGAAAATAGATCTATCGTATGTCATCACGGAGTTACCGGTATCTGTATCATCTTCCACCTGTTTTTTTTTTTTTTTTTCATTTGTTTACGGAAATTGCTTGTTTACGTCTTTCGTTACAAGTTGTTGCCCCTATGTGAGAAAAGAAAAAGAGAACGTGTGTTGTCGGCCGGCGTATTGTAAACAAAAAGCGATCGGGCAACAGAAACAGAAAGAGAGAGAGAAGACGAAAATAGAACTAAATAAACATTAACCGATTACTAAGTGCTTGTTCGGTTTTCCTAATCGCCTTTCCTTCTTCGTTCCACGTACTCACTGAGGTAACATTTTTTTTTTTTTTTTTTTTTTCTGTATTAGAACCCCTTCCTTGTTGTATGGAAACCAGTCAGGTGCTAAAGATTCACGGAATACACACACACTTGTAGATACATATTGTGGTCTTTTCCATATATGCAGGAGGCATACGTAAGCGAAAAAAACAGGATTAAAGTTGATCCTCTGTTAATTCTAACGCACCTTCGACCGCTATCCTTTAGCTCACGTTCGGCGACGGACATGTTTTCTTTTCAATTAGTACTACGGGTAAGATGAAGGAGGGGAGAGAAAGGAGCAAAGAAAGATCACTCTCTCCACACATACACATACATATGTAGACATTATACATCTCAGTAACGATACAGAGTGAACGAGAGAGAGAGAGAGAGAGAGAGAGAGAAAGAGTTTATCATGTGTTGTGTCCGTGGGCAATCAAAGCTGTTAGCAATCCTTGCATATAGCAAAGAATATATAATTTAAGATGTTGTACACGCTTTCATTAATTCTTTTTAACACACGTATCACTTACACACATCTTAAGACGTATACTGCTTAGGCGTGGTATACATTCTCCTAATATTGAACATAATTTACAAATGCTAATAAAGCCAGCTGAATAAATAAATACATACGGTTTGACGTTTTGTTTATCTACAAGGTTTGCATAATTATATTGTAGCGAAAATATTTCCGTAGTTTACTGAATGCCAATGTCCATACACAGGGTGACCCATATGAATCTTCATCGCTTTATTACGGATCATGCAATGTTAGTAAGTCCGTACATACTACGTCATCTGTTATTTCACAAGATAATTATTGAACGAAAGAGAAATGTTATTTATTTATTCAATTATTTTTGCAATACATAGCTAGAGTGACTATCTCGGCCATGTTTGTAAATAAAGTCCATCCGTTAACATTTTCACATGTAAGGGTGACTGTATCGTTTAAAATTCCCATTCCTTAGTTCCTATGCAACCTGTATAGCAACAAAGTATTGTTGGTTGTCTATGCCAAAGGATATGCAGATTTTTATTACTGTAAGAAGTTCATTAGCCTTTGATTTTGCTTGATTGTCTTACTCACAACAAGCATGTGCAATCGGTTGTGAATTATAAAATAAACGTCAGAAAATAATTTTGTCAAAGCAAATTTTTGGGAGGTTAGATCAGGTGACTTGGGAAACCATTAGTTGTTCTTTGAAATTATGCGCTCATTAAGCAAGTGGTTGTAAGTTCTAGTGATAGCATGCGTCACCAGATCACTAGGGTCGCTATTTTTGTCCGGTTTGAGTCTCACGCGTCAAATCCGGTAACCCAGACAGATTCGAAACCGGTCTGACCTCGAATCAGCTTTAGAGAGAATGTTATACCATTACTTGAACTCGAACAATTCACGTATTTCATTCCCGATGTGATATTGTTTCTTAATCGCGATACATTTAATCTTATCGTACGTCCTGAACGAACGAACGATCATTAGAAGAAAGCACCAGGCTTTTGTTTAAATTCTTTGGCCTTTATCATTGTTTTTAAGTTCTTGTAGGTTTGTGTGTGTGTGTGTGTCGTACGGATTTTTCGTTGAACGCCGCCGCCACTGTCGAAGGTTTACAGCCGTGGAATCGGAACCAGATGCAGTCTTAACAGCAATCGAATCTGTCTCTCCGGTTCTTGGGGTCCCTGGTTCGATCCCAGCTCACGCCGTATGGACTTTGTGGTGGACAAACATCGTGCTCGTGGGTTTTATCGGGGTTCTCCCGTTTCCTCCCACTTTCTTCATTCCATCATTTCATTCATTTCTCATCATCACCGTCTCCTTTAGCCTAACCGGCATAACCGTGGGACGTAAAACAAAGATTTCGTTTCATTTCATTTCGAATCTGTGTCTAACGTAAAATTGTAAACTGAAACCAACTTTGCTCACATTTGTTCACAGAAGTTTAACTTTCAGTATGAAAAGTGTATATATACAGGCTAGTAAAAAAAATGCACGTAAGGACACCTAGTAAAACATTTACGGATCTGACCCAAAGCTGATACGCATAGATATGATGGTGAAGAGTTTAAACTAATGATGAGCAAACTCTGGCCCATAGACTAAATGTGTCCCTCTGGAAGGTCCTATGCAGCACTAACAGTTCCTAATCTGACTAACGAAAAGAAGAGAGCTACTTCGAAAGATTTGTATTACAAACAAACTGACAGATAAGCATTTACTTACACTGCTGAGAATAAGTCCATTCCAGTTCGAAACATATTGAGAAACTTGAATAATTAAGGGGGTTAGAATTACTAGAATTTTATAGCATGTACCATTGTTGTTTGTAATAAATTCAAGAATTTTATAGTATGTACCATTGTTGTTTGTAATAAATTCAATCTGACCTAGAGCATTTCCATTTCAAGTGTGCCCTCGGAAGATATGTGAAACATTCTACGCCCTCTCACGGAGGAAACCTTTCCTTTGCTTTGAGGAACGAAGAGAATGACCTCGGCTGTGTTGCCAATTTGTCATTCAGTCCTTTGGTCTTAACGAGCAGAGCAAAGGTCATAGGCTATTTAGAATGGCTAACAAGACAGTGCACAGCGAAGTCCGTGAAATAATTCAATGTGGCTGTCGTGCTTGCATCCAACCATTGAAGGATATCGGCCCCAGCAACTTGTCCCTCCTTTTGCGAGTGAAGCACGGGAAAACACACATCCACAGCAGCTCCAGAAGGGGCACAGTTGAAACAGAAAGGCTCTACCTATTTTTTTTCGTTTTCATTTGGCCCTCTCTTAAAAAAAAAAAAGTTTGCCCATCGTTTGTTAAACAAAAATGTTTAGGTTGGTCCCAATGCATGCGCAGTCATAATCAGTGTGATCACCGCTAGTACTTTCGTACTAGATCTAGTACCTTTTATAATATTTTAGTGTTCAAGTATGTTCAGCAACAAATCTAGTACTTTTCTAATCTTCTTTTCTCATAAATACATTTGGGAGAGAAAAAGGAATATCATCAAAATTTGGCAATGCACGAAAATTTCACTGTTTCTGGTAACTTTTTCTGTCCCTTTTTTTTCTTTTTCTCAACGGTGGTATTTACAAGAGCGGAAGTGGACATAGGTGCCGTCCGGTCGCCTCCTCCAACGAGAAGGAATTCTGGTTAGGGATTCGCACGAGACGAGTCGAGCCAGGGTTTTCTTGACATAATTCGAGTCGAGACACGGCTTTTCCAATAGAGAAATATACTTTTTTCGAGTCGAGACATCACTTTTACAGCACATTTTCGAGACCGGACAGCCACAAATCTTGTCTCGTGCTCATCCCTAATTTTGGTAACTTATAGTTCATTCTATTGGGGAAAATAGCAAGTACAAAAGTGTCAAAGAACGAAGGGTTAAAACTAATAAATGATCACAGTAAACAATATTACATATTTGGTGATCCGTTTAAACAGTAGGCTATTAAAGAATTAAACCTCGATTTTGTCAATAAGCCCATTTTATGATATTTCTTGTTTTCTCCCAACATCCTCTACATTTGTCATACTTGTGTTAATTTACCGGTTTTACTGCGAGTTCTAATACGACAATTAAGCAGGGATTCCACCAGAATTTTTAGTTTGGGGGGTGTAAAGTAAAAATTTGGAGGGTGTAAGTCCTTTGCACGGTTTGTATCAAATTTTAAAAGTAAACATTTTAAAGTTGAGGGTAATGTCAAGAATGTGGGAGGTCACTTCCGCACGCTAGAGGGTTTCCGGTAGAACGGAAACCTTTTAATAAGATATTAATATCGTAAAATGTCATAAATATAGTGAAACGCGATCACATAAAATGTTAGTTCTTTTTCCTCAGATCTAGTACTCTTTTCTGCATAGGTTAGTACGAAATATTTTTGCTGGGTGGTCACACTGGTCATAATAAAAAAAAAATAATCCGAGGGTAAAGAAGCACGTACATTGCAATGAGAAGAGAAAACTGAAAACTCTCTTATCCATTGTTTTATTTATTTAGGAATAAAACCTCAGTTAGTAAACTTTGTGCATGTGAAAGGGAAGGTATTTCGAAAGCGGTTAGAGCATACCTCCCTCTTGTAAAAACCCTTTTCGTACAATTGTGTTTTTAGAGATTTAAAAGAATACAAAAAATCTTTCTTTTTACTTTTCATCTATCTCTAGCCTTGCGCTTTATTCAGAGAAGTTTTCCCGCGGATTTCGGACAGGAAGTTGGTGGCGCTGCAGTCGCTGTTTCCGCTCGTTGATGGAAGAGAACGGAAGCGGTTTCCGGTTCCTTGCGTAGGTGGATTGCCTTCTCTCCTTCGTCTGATCCACTTTCCTCTTAGTCTGCAATGCAAGAGATGGAATTATGGTCTCTTCCCCCCCGCCCCTCCCCCAACCATTACTTACACAAAAAAAGGCAACTTCTATATACTCTTTATGCCACTTACCCCTATATCTCCTGCCCCCGCGCGCTACTCCCCCTGCTTCATGCACAAATTATAGGTTCTGTCATTTTGTGAGGAACTCATGGACTGCCACGTCTTTTAAATTATTGAGATCATTCCGTCTCTCGTCTGCAAGATTACTAAAGGGGTCGGAAAAAACTTCTGTACTTAATGCAAACTTAGCTGGTTTTACTGTAAATAAACTTTTCATGATGGTAGACTTTTTTTTTAAAGGAAAAAGATACTACTACTAGAGATGGCGGTCGTAAAAAAACAGGTATCCTATATTTGGTAAAAAGAGATCTTTGAATTCGCGAGATTTTTACAATTTAGAAGAATAAAAAATAAATAAATAAATGGACATGTCAATTCTAGTGCTCTGAATGGAGACACGATGGGTCAGTGGTAGAGTCCATAGCAATGGTGCGTCTAATCCCTGGTTCCATCCCCGGTCAAGTAAGTTTGTGGTGGACGACGCCATGTCTAGGTTATCTCGGGATACTCCCGTTTCCTCCCACTTTCTCATTCCACCAACTCTCACATCATCATTCACTTGCTTTTATCATTCTCCCCTAAAAGAGCATAATCGGGATGTTAAACAGAAATAATTCATTTATTTTTTTCTAGTACTCTGGATTTTTACAGTAAATTTACAAGAAACCATTGTCATCGTATATACTAATTTAACAATGATAACTGCTAAGATTTTGTTTTTAGTTTAACGTCCCACGTTTATGCTCCGAGACTAACGGAGACTGTGGTGATGATGACAATGAACGAAATGATACAATGGAAAAACGTTAGAGGAAACGAGATAACACACGTATACAATGTTTGCCCAACACAAGGCCCACTTGACACGAACTGGTATCGAATCAAGGATCCCACGGACCAGAGATAAGACTCTAGCACTAAGCCACTGCAGCCCAATTCTAAGAACAATTTAAATATATAGTAAGTTTGTTTGTAATAAGATCTTACTTTTTCTTTGCATTACTTTTTATCATCAGTATTGTTTGTGATAAAATATTATTTTTTATTGCTTTCTATCCACATAAAACAGTAAAATACAGTGGAGTCTCGTTAATTCGAACTTGGATAATTCGAAATATTGGATAATTCGAACAGAAGTCCATTCCCCTTGAAAACTGTATTGAAAACAATAGTAAAAAATCGTGGATAAATCGAACTTTTGAACCTATGTTTTGGATAATTCGAACTAAATACAATTGAAAATTTTTAATGTTGGACAGATGTAAACAGAGAAATACAGTTTTAACGTGTTTTCAGTTATCCAGTTGCAGCCATAGGGAAGAGTAATACAAAAGATAAATAGAAAATCTATGTAATGATAAAGATGAAGGTGAGTGCGGAAGAAGTAAAGATAGAGAACGTGTGCCAATCTCATCTTGTTTCAGAATTGGTTGAAAATTTAAGATGAATTATTGATAAAGTCAACCAAATGTTATATCGTATTCCACGCAATACATGAAATTCAAGATTTATTGACCATACAAAAACAATCAAATTTAAGCAAATGAGGTTTACGACTTCTTAAAAGTGAGAACAGAATATTGAGATTGTTACTGGTGTTTAATTGTTTGGGCTATTCAGTGTATGTTGTAGTGTTGTACGTAAATATATTTTCCATTGTACACGTAGTTTGAATTATGTGGAGTCAATGTCGTTTGTTAGTTTGCGGTATTCGACCACGCAAATAATAAGCTGCTTTAAAGGTAAAATCTACACCATATGAATATGTTTTTGATGCACAGTACTTTGGTTTGTTTGTTGTTATATATGTGAAAATGAATGCTGTTGGATAATTCGAAGTTTTTTCGTGTCCCCTTGTACTTCGAATTAAAAAGAGTCCACTGTATATAGGTTAGTAATATTATCCTACACTGCTGAAAATGCAACACAAAGCTTGCAATGCAAATTTTCTTCACCAATTACAAAGAATGCAAATAATGCAATTAGTGCATTTTAAGCCAAAACTTTTGTTGTTGGTTGTACGTGGAAAAGAAAGAAAAAAGATGGGCCCACATATAACTTGGCTACCCACAGAGCTGACAAAACTGAAAACCGTTTTCTGGTGTCAACCACACCATTAAAAAAAAAAAAATCCTTTTCGGCTAAAGTTTTAGAAAGGTATCCTGCAGAAAATAATCAAGTAACAAACGAAACTGGTGGCCGCGGTTTCTATTCACAAACAGTCAAAGTCAGGCAGGTAAACCAGAGGTTGGGAGGGGAGGACAAGTGAACGGACAGAAAACTAATTGCTCAAGTGACCATATTTTTGTCTCAGAAATCTAATTTTCTTCTGCCTCCCCCCCCCCCCATTCTCCCACCGAAACCAACAGATTCAACAATGAAATGTTAGGTCAACGGTTATTGTTATAAAGACTGTTTGTGTATTGTGGATGTTATATGGAGAATCATGTATAACATACCTTTTCCCATTGTCCAAAGAGAGACCCAACTAAACGAGGGCGTCGGAAGAACTAAGAAACACGGGGAAGAAGAGGAGGAAAGGTTTCGTCACCTGTAATTTAAAATTTTCCGATTTAATTCTCGGAGTGACCAAACCTTTTGCGGGGTTGGCTTCATTTCCTGCTAATTTGGCGGAGCGACTTCAAAGCAAAGCGACGTCAACTAAATAGTCCTGTCGTCGGTTGACAAACGACTGTCTTACTTGTCTTTCCGCCTTCCTCCATCAACTTCTTTTTTTCTCTTCCTTCGTCTTGTTTATTTCTTTTTAACCTTCTCTTTTCCTTTTGTATTCTGTGTTGTTCAAAATGCCAATATAAAATCCACTGGTTTTCTGTTCTTCATCTACCAATGGGCCGTATCCATTTGTTCTTTTGTTACGTGGAAAAGCAGTCCAAAACAATAGTTGCCATCTAATATGATTATTTACTAATTAATATAAGCATTTACTCGTTTTCGAAATAAAAAGCAGTCCCAGGTTCGTTTCCCGGTGGAGGCACTAGATCGAAATGAAATTAAATGAAATCTTGTAGTTTAACGTCCCACGATTATGGCCTGTTAGGCTAAGGGAGACGATGGATAAAGCAAGTGAATTATGATGAAAAATTGGTAAAATGAAAAAGTGGGAGAAAACGGGAGTAACCCGAGAAAACCCACAAACACGATGTTGTCCACCAAAAACGTATCTGACGGGAGATCGAACCAGGGACCACACGCACGAGAGGAAAACACTACCACTAAGCCACCGTGCCCCCACTCGGTCGAAAATGTATAACAGTTTTTTCAGGCCAGTCATCCTGACTGGGGTTTTCCTGGATTTTCTTCATTCACACCGGGCAAATCCCGGAATGGTGACAATAGTCCTAACCCGCTTTCTTCCTCTCCAATTCCCTGGGCAGTGTGACGTCATTTCTCACATGTGTGACGGGCTAACATGGTCATAGATGTCGAAAACCCAGAAATCTAAATCCTAATTCTAATCTGTTTTCGGCGGGGGGGGGGGGAGAAAATGACCCATCAAATGTTTCGTTTCTTTATTTGTGTATTTTGACTTCTGAAGGACAGACCTTACTATTAAGGTGGGCTTCGAACCACGGACTGGGGCATCGGTGTGGTGCAGTAGACAGTTGCACAGACCATATATTCACAGTATACGTAGACCTTTCCCCACCACGATATCTTGTCTGCGAGAGAGCTGGATAACAAGACCACGTCATCAAACGTGCCCAAATATTTGATTGGTTAGTTGCAGTTGGACTGGAAGTTTATGGTCCCCTCCAGCACCGAGGCTATATGACATGTGGGCCTATAGTTTTAAGAAGGAAACTGAACCACCGTAACCAGTGTAGCCAGATTGGACTACAAGTAACGGATTAGGCCATTTTTAAAATGCTCTCGCTGCCAAAATTTCAAAGTGGCTGCTTTTGGGCTACTACTATATTGCTCCGTCATCTCTTGTATTGTTTCTTTCGTTGTGCGTGTTTTCTGTACTGTACTGTGCAGTTTTTAATGCTTACTGTTCGTTTTTTTTTTTTTTTTAACTGTACAGCGCAATACAGGTGTTTATGCGTTCAGAGTGTTTATTTTACTGTAAATCCGTATTTTTCTATATTTTCTGATAATCGGGCTTTTCTTTTTTTTTTTTTTTTTTTTTTTTTTGTTCCGACCATACCTCCAGTCACAAAGATGACGGATTAGAGGGGCTCTATTATAATTATGTTTCTTTGTCAGTCTTATTTTGGTTACATTTTACAAGCAAGAGCTAGAAACACTGTCATAGATTGTCTCCTGATTCTTTGCTACTCATTATCTTGTTGATAGTTCTCTAAAGGTTAAATCATCTGCTTTCTTTCGTTCTTCTCAGAGTCATTCTGATTTCTTTTACACAAATTCTGCAACATCATTGGATGCAGGTAGACGGCTAATCGAGAAAAACCAATTCTCAAAACAACAGAACTCGAATGTCTTGCCCTCTTTCCAAAAAAAAAAAAAAAAGAAAAGAAAGAAAAGAAAAGAAATACGCTTTCCAACTGTTTACCTTCACAGTTACGCTTTTACGCTTCTTTGAAATTATCAAAACAAAACATTATTATCAAAGAATCATTGCGTAGCATTGAACTCTGGTCTTTCGCAACAATAAGACAAACAAATACATTTTTTCCATCAACAATAATACGAACATAAACATTGTTGATTGATTAAGTTACGGCTATGATACGCGAGGGTAACTTCTCCCATTTTATTACCTTCCACAGACTATTAAAAAAAAAAAAAGTATTCAACTTTACGCACTCTAAGATTTCAAAATAATATTACAGTCAACTACTGTCAAACATGTTGCAAATTAATTATTACCAAATTACAAAAATTGTTAAGATATGGAATAGTCGTGTAATTAAACAAGACAAAGATTGACTGGTATTATTAGTGTTCGTTCTCTTAACATTCATCAGTGTTATATTAATATCAATCTATTTCTTTAATTACGCAATACCGTAATTTAACAATGATACAATGTCTGTGTGTTGGCAGCTCTTAGCTGTAATTTTACTGTTCTTCTTAATGTTTACGTTTGATCTTAATTGAGGGAGTATTAAATAGTTTGAACTTCTGTTCAACAGATGACGTGACTTACATTGAGGCCAAGACAGAGAACCAGTGAAGTTTAAAAGTGTTCGAATCAGAGACAGTAAAAAGGTGAAATCTTACACAGAATCATTGCCAGAACTCTTCTAAAGCTATGAGTAGTATGAGTTGATCTATGACCGTAAACAATCTGTATCACCAATCAATAGAATGAAATGAAATCTTTCAGTTTAACGTCCCGCGATTATGCCCTTTAGGCTAAGGGAGGCGATGATTAAGGCTAATGAGTGATAATGGAAGAATTGGTGGAACGAGAAAGTGGGCAGTACCCCGAGAAAATGCACGGTTACAATGTTGTCCAGCATAAACATACTTGGGCGGGGATCGAACTACAGACCCACGTAACAGAGGTAACCATTCTCCTACTGAGGCACCGTGCCCCCCACCAAAGAATAGAATCCGAAGGTTTGTGTAGGGAGTCATTCACAGAGTTTACATCTGATAGCCAAAACTATAAAGCCAATATACAGTATTCTCAAAATAAAGAAACAAAATCATGAAACGTTGACATCTCCTCTCTTGTATTGCACAGAAAACATCTTAAGCGTCTTCATCCCGGCGAAATTAAAATACCGCTAATTTTACAGAAATTATGTGATATCTTCAAATAGATAAAAACTTAATCGAAATGTGGAACAAGAGCGCCCTAGACAATATTATTTTACATGAGAAACCGTTATCACGACTCACTTATCTGCTTTCGATTTCGAGCCATTTTGAAAATCGGCATTTACTTTCGCGTTTCTAAACAGCTGAACACGGAAAGCCACTAGGTGACTTGTGATAACGGTACCTCACGCAAAATAATATTGACTAGGGTGCTCTTGTTCCATATTTCAATTATCTTTTATCTATTTGAAGATATTACATAATTACTGTAAAATTAGCGGTATTTTAATTTCGCCGGGATGAAGACACTTAATGTGTAGTGTTTTTCGTATCTATATTCAAATCTTTCGTCAGATCATTAACTTAGTTCATACATTATTATTGTTAAGCTAAAGTAAAATGGCGGCACATTTATCTCTATGCTTTCAATATAGTTTTTAGGAAGAAACCATATTTACAAGAGACTAAAAAAATTCAAGAGATACTGATAATCTATGCAAAAGATAACGTCAATCATTAAGAATAAGATAATTCTATTTGCATTTTTCTTTGATTGAGTTCAATTTTACTTTTCAATGCTAAGGCTAAACATAACAACGAATCCTACTGATTAAAGTTCTATCCAAATAATTATCCGGGTTTGTATCATCTCCTTCTCTTTTATTGTTAAGATCAAATAATTGTTGCAGCCTCATCCGCTACCCTTCATTCTACGATCCTGATATGTTGCCGTTTAGAAGAAAATTTATAATCTATATGAATCGATTCTGACAAGTTTTCGGTATTTTGATACTCATAAAATGCTTCGTGTGGAGTATTGTTCTGTATGAGGCAGAAACATGGACATTATAGAAAAATGAAGAAAAACGACTAAAAGGTTTTGAAATGTGGGTGTGGAGAAGAATCGAGAGGATTAGCTGGGTCGAACGGAAAACGAATCAGAGGATGTTAGAAATGGTAGGGGAGAAAAGTACAATTTCAGATATTGTTAAGAGAAAGAGAAACTGGTTTGGACAATGGCTAAGAAGGAACTGTATCATGAGGGACGTGCTAGGGGGTAAGGTGGCAGGAAAGAGGGAGAGGGCGAAGGAGACTAAAATTAATGGACGATTTCAAATTATACGTTAAGACCAAGAAATTAACGTAAAACCGGGAGCATGGAAGCTTCTCAGTGGCTGCAACTGACCTGACAATAATGGCAGAATACCTATGATAGTGATGATGATGATGAGATCTTTTGATTGTTGCAGATTTTCACCAACAAATTGTGATTGTAAGGAGAGCGCTGCAAGTGACTTTTACTCTGAGTTCCAGCTGATATAAAAAGTCTCTTTCGACAGAATTAAATTCTCTTAAGTATGATAGTCTTTTATGATCCTAAAGGACAAAGGAAGTTCAGGTTCATAATTCATCCTCTGGAAAGAACCTTATTAAATGGACAATTTAGACGTGGAATGGTTCGTAATTTCTTGAGGAAGTTCATCTCCAGAGGAGTTGGTGAACAGAACATTACAGGGGCTAACTAAAGTGTCATTGTGATAAAGCATTGTCAGATGGTTACCGCAATGGAAGGGAGACATACTGTTTGTGGTCTCCGCAATGAAAAGCCGCGGTAACTACCGTCATTTGTTGTCCTTTTCTGTTGGAAGTAAGTCCATAACGAACCCTCAAAAACATTAAGACTTTACTCAAATCAACCCCTCGTCGCTTCTCCAATACATTCTCCCGTACAACTGTTTCCCAGAAATGTTTGAGGGATACAAACAAGTGTTTCCAACTCGTCAAGTAATAGAAAGAAATGCTTAAGAGGCCCCATCACGGAGAAATTAAAATACTGCTAATTTTACAGTGATTATGTGATATCTTCAAATAGATAAAAGATAATCAAAAAGTGAAACAAGAGCTTGCCAGATAATATTATTTTACATGAGATACCGTTATCACGACTCACTTATCTACTTTCGATTTCCAGCCATTTAGAAACTCGGCATTTATTTTCGCGTTGATAAATGGCTGCAAACGGAAAGCTACTAGGTGACTCGTGATGACGGTACTACATGCAAAATAATATTGTCTACCGCGCTCTTGTTCCGCATTTCGATTATCTCTTATCTATTTGAAGATATCACATAATTACTGTAAAATTAGCGGTATTTTAATTTTGCAGTGATTAGGCCTCTTAAAAGGATACTAACGTCAACGAAGAAGATTGGCCGGTCAAACGGGCTGTTAAATGGCTTATATGTGGTTAGTGCATCAACTATCGCTGCTAGTGTTCTAGATTGTCCCCAGCTCTTAATTTAAATAAGTCCTTAATTGCCTCACGATGCTGTCAAAAAAAAAAAAAAAAAAAAAAAAAAAACTGTGGCCTATCTCTTGCAATCAAAGCTGGAACTACGTCCTAAGCATCCGGATCATAGAAGCAACAATGTCAAAGGTATATGCAGCCCCGGATTTACGTATAAAAATGAAATGAAATCTTTCAGAATTACGTCTCACGGTTATGCCGGCTAGGCTAAAGGAGACGATGATGATTAGAAATTAATGGAATGGTGGAGTGAATTAAGTGGAAAGAAACGGGAGAACCTCGAGGAAACCCACGCACACGGTGTTTGTTCAGCATAAAGCTCACTTGGCGCGAGCTGGGATCGAACCAAGAACCCCATGCACCAAAAGTGAACGGTCTACCACTGAGCCATCGCGGCATGTTCAGACTATAGGGTCATATGACTGTAAGAAGATGCGTTGATACAAAAAATAATAATGCTTACGTATATGATAGGTCTTCGTTAACCATAAAACACAATAGGTTGTTAACACTGTGACCTCAAACAAAGGGAGTGCTAATGCGGACGTTAAAGTAATCGGCAGTACCTCACGGCGAATCTAAGAGGAAGAAAACGAGCTGTGCAATATTGACCGTGTCCAAAGCGACAAAGGACATTTTCTCCTATTTTGGGAAGAGAGTATATAACTCAAATCAACGTTTCGACGGGGCCGGTAGTCAGCACAAGCGGCGGTCGGTCGTGCCTTCTTCAAAGTAGGGCGAATTGAATGTATATGCAACAAAAGGACCACCCAAACAGTTTTCTACTTTGTCCAGAGGGCATTATTTCCTAAAACAATAGCAGGCTTTGGAAATCCGTCATCAACGTTTTGAAGAAGAATGATGTAAAAAGAAAAAAAATTAAGTTAATGTTGTTTGTCGTTTTGTTTTCTGCGCTTAAATAACAATGTTCTGATACGTACTTTCGGCGACCTTGTTTTCTTACCTTCTTCAAACGTTCATGGTGAGTTGCAATTAGGTATAGTGTCATAAATATAATACAAGTCACAATTCACATTTTTAATCATGGGATATTCTCTAATAGTCTCAAGAATAGTCGGATGACAAGTAGATGCATCTTTGTGCGCCTGATTGCAAATTTCTCAGTAACAGCATGGTCTGGTTCCGTATTTAACTGTAGAACTTCGTTCTGGCGTTGGAACAGTACTCATTTCAGGTTATGATTGCGGAAAGGGGGAGGCAAGCCATTAGTAGATATATGAAAATGAACTTCCTCGTGTCTAACATAGTGATTAGCTTACACGCCTTTGGTGCGAGAGAACCGCGCTCGATTCTTGGTGGGAATTCATGAGGTCCGGATCCCACATTAGGCTGTACCTAAACATCTCATATGCCCTGGATGCTGAACGGGTTGTAGAATTCCAAATCAATCAGGAAACTTAATCCAGCAATCAGAAAACTTAGTAGAGATGTATGGCTATCTCAATGTTTATTTATTTATTTATTTATTTATTTATTTTTGTAGTATTTGAAAAACCACAAACCTGTTCAATTAGCATTAATTGTATCTATGTTAGAAAATTTATCATCATAATTCAATTACCTAAGCAGTATTTGGCCAAAGTTTAGTTGAAGGGAGTCAACTTTTCTTTTCGAAAAATACATGTTACAATTTCGGTAATTTCTGTTAATGCTAGGTTAGGTTAGATTAGATTAGGGCTAACTACTTGCGTAATTGTATTCATATTCCATTATCTGCGCTTCCAGTAAGTACATGTAGTCTCTACAGCATTTCGCATTTCTCAGTTCTACAACATGTACTTCTATTCCATCCTTAAATGAGACACAAATCAATTATGCTTCCCTTCTTCAACTCATTTCTCCTGTTAATCTCCTAATTTTTTACCTACTTTTGGCCCCTTTCATCTAAACATAGCCCTTGTAATTCACAATAATTGCAATAATAAAACTCATCAGGAAATTAAAAACCTGTGATCATTTCAATTGCTTTTAAATTGACATCCATAATTTCAAAGTATACTTTCACTCAGATCTAGCTGAGCAAATGACTGTACAGGAACTAATAGGGCACAAATGAACCACATTAAAACTGAAATTTCTCCCTTGCCCTTTTACCCTCTGTTATGGATAGTGTGTACAGTATACTTTAATATTTCATTTCCTGAAACCACTTTCCATCAATTCTAGAATATATCATTCTTCTGAGTCACTCAGTTTTACTTTTAAGCAGATACATAGATACAAAGGCACAAGTTACTAATATGTACAAAGGCACATACGGTAAATAGATACACTAGGTAAAGCTCATCAATGAATTCTGTAAATAATACAGATAAAAGGAAATTTTGCTTTGAAAGAATATCAGAACACGTCCTGCAAATCTTTACCTAATACAACTGGCCACACAGTGTTGTATAAAATATTTGGAAAAGAATTAACTGACCGTAGAGGTAATTCTCCTGACCACTGACTCCCACAAGGGAATACAGCTCTCATATCCAGCAAAAGTCTAACACAATGCTCCCGTTGCTTTCTAAGGCATGTAACAACT
Organism: Thermobia domestica; assembly: GCF_964235325.1. NCBI lineage: Eukaryota > Metazoa > Arthropoda > Insecta > Zygentoma > Lepismatidae > Thermobia > Thermobia domestica. The sequence goes on along the minus strand of NC_137465.1, from coordinate 5,424,579 downwards.
GCCCTATTCCCGTCTCCCCTTATTTCATCCCTTACACATATTACATGTATGGTATACGTACGCTATAACTTCTCTTTCAGGTTTTATAAAGCTCACTGCACTTGAAATGACCAGAAAGTAAAGCTTAGCCGGAGGATACGAAACCTTTTCTCGTATGCTCGGCCTCTTTCCGGCTTACCGTAACAATTCTCCCTCTCCCCTCTTATCCACCTCCCACCCTACAATAACCGTGTATGACATGTTCCTTCAAAAAGTCCTATACACTAGTGCCTACTCTTAGCTACCATGTGTGTGTTTTATCATGTATGTATGTGTGTGTGTGTGTGGACCAACCAATTCTTATACACAGGCGAACCTTATACAATTACCTGAGAACATATATATATATACATATATTGCTTGCTTGGTCCCCGTCCAGAAACAAAAGGCAGGGTCTTTCAATTATTCACAGTCAGCCGCAATGGAATTTTTAATTTTTACTTTTGTGTAGTAGTTGTACTAGTAGTAGTAGCAATATACATATACATACGACGTTTACTTCCAGTGTGTCTGTATGGGATGGCTTGGTATAGAGGAAGGGGGTGGAGGAGGTAGCATAGAACCCACGACTAATCTTCCAGTTCTCTGAATTCTCTGCAAAGTCAATTAAAAGGCCGATTTTTCTTTCTATTTTTTTTTCAGAAGAAAAAATGGAAGGATTTTTATTCTAATTTCCTCTGGAAGAACAGTTTGCTGTTACGTTTCGTTGGAGTTGAAAAAAATTATATATGTATATCTAAAACCCTTCTTTTTCCCGTTTTCCAGTTCAGACTAAACATAGGTGAGCCCACGTATATATATGTGTGAGATGGAAATCCAAGAGCCTTTTATTATATATACATATATAGTGTTGTGTGTTTCTCAGTTGAGGAACTGTTTGTAATAATTGTGGTATGTACGCTGCTACAGTATCTGGAGAAGTTTCCCAACCTTCGACATTACCGTAGAAAACTGAAAGAAAAATATAAAACGTCCGAAACTTTTTTTTTTTTTTGGTTAAAGAAAACACGGTTTTAAAAATTAACAAGGCAGGAACGTGGTGTACGAAAGCATAAATTAATAACAATATTACAGATTTTGTTGGTACAAACACACTTTATAAAATCATACAGTACTAAAGCATATGTACAGTTTTCTTTATATAACGTCCAAAACAGATAGAATGGTTTGGTATAACTCTACCTACGCAAAGAAGTACGGTATATTTTTTTGGAAAGAAATCTAGTCTTTTTTTAAAAAAAAATGCATTGTAAGCAACATAAAATAGAGTTGGAACAAAGAGTTATGTTTACAAAATAAGTGCAAGGAGCAAAAGGTTATCAAACAAACCTACTTTTCTGTACATAACATTTTAATGTAATTAATTAGTAACATTGCATAGTTTTGTGTATCTACTGAAACTGAATAAGATATTTTGTTACCGAGTTTTTAATCTGTTCGGATTAAATTCTATTACGAATTGATGGTAACAAAATTTTAAGGAAAATGTTACATTGACTCACTGAAACATGTTTCTATCAGATTTTATAATGTCACAAATAGTTTATAAATATAAAATTCGAATTAATGTATTATATTCTCGGATCAAAAAATCCAATATATTTCAACCAAAAATTTTTCTTGTAGGCTTTATACCTGGAGAACTACATATGGTGTAGCCAAACCCAAACTACCACTTAACTTAATATGATGTGCTTATTCTGTAGAAAATACAAAAACTCAATTTAAGGGCGCGTTAAAAAATTTTGTGGCCCCTGATCCCCCCCCCCCAAAAAAAATCAAATTTTCTTATAGGCCTTATATATGGAGAACTACATATAGTGTAACCAAATCCAAACTATCACTTAGAAAGTACGAAAACTCTATTTAAGGACCGTTCAAAAATTTTGTGTCCCCTGATCCAAAAACTAATTATTGACCAAGATTGCAATCTTTTGATTTATTTTTTTGGACTATTCCTAAATTTCTTGTTAAATATTGTAAGTTGGTTATTGAGAAAACATGAAACATTCCCATCCATACGTTTTAATTTTTACTTTTTTTTTAAGGTTCATAAGCTTAGTACAAAGTATAACTTTTTTTTTTTTTTAAATTAAAATAACTGACCTTACAGAAGCAAAATAGAGAAAGGAAGTTATGACTACTTGAGTAATGAATCATGTCGAAATTAAAATTTAAAATTACTTAGTCTAAGACGATATAAATTTCAGACGGAAATAATATTATATTTCTCTTTTTACATTTTCATGCGAGACTTCACCAATGTATTTTAAAAAAATGAAAGTGACAGTGACGTTAAGTCCACGAAGGCAAAAGCCAATTGGATGTCGTTGAATCGAGAGATTTGTAGTCGTATAGGATTCCCCAACCCCGTTATCTCTCCAGCTTTCTTGACAGGTAGGAATAACTAAATTTTCACCGTATCCCTTAACTAAAAAAATGCCAGAGCCAATATTTTTAAGCTTACAAATGAACTACAATGTATAAGGAGGTGCAAAATCATTATTATATAACCTCGATAATAACCAAAGTGATCTATTTAAGATTTAATGATCAGTTTGAGCTTGGATTTTAGGGATCAAGAATTGCCTACCTTGTTCCCTCTTCTGCCCGCCTACAGATAGTACTGCTAATTACTACAAGGTTCTGTCTTAGCGTCTGTTTTCCAATTACACGGTATATCGCAAACTGTGAGTGGTTCCTCGTAGCTGAGCGATTGATATGCGTGCTTACTGTATATATGGTTCAAGGTTCGCTTCTCGGTCGGGAAGTTTATATCGGATACAACCCCGCGAAGGGGTCAGCTGTAGATCGTGTCTCATATACTCTCAATGCCGGAAAGGAAGGTGGAAGTTAACTGAATCTAACCTAATCATAAATGTTACATGTTTGTAGCACGAAAATCAACAACGAATAGTGTGTGTGTGAGTGTGTGTTATATGTGATCGTTTGAATGGTATCAGAACTGATACTTGGTCGTGCTGTGTGGAACCAATTTCTTCACCGCTCTAATCGGTTCAGAAATAAATGTACAAATTGGTATTTCTTTTTCTTACTTCTCAACAATGTTTCTTCCAGACATGTTTCTGGGGGGTTGGGGACATTGCCTCCTGGAGCTCTGAGAGTGTCCCCCGAACGAGACCAAAATAATTCGTCTATAATTTAATAATAAATAGAATAGTACGAGCAGTGCCCCCGGAATACTAAGTGTGCACCCCGCCCCCGGAACATTGTTTCTGAAATAATAATCCAAATAACTTCTATTTTGATTTTAACACTAGAACCACGTTGTTCTAATAAACAACTATTATGTTTAGTAATTACAGTACTAATTAAATTTACGGTATTTCAATATAAATGCACGTACTCGTAATGTAATTCAATTTGTAGCTAACATGTCGCTCTAATATCGTTTCAATGAAAGAATGTCTAAAAACACATACTGAGTGCAGTGAACTGAAGGACCTTCCTGTCCCTGTTTTTAACACTTGGCTGGTTCCTTCCATTAAAAAAGAAAAGAAAAAAAAACTGGCAACGAACTTGAAAGTGTCTGGCGGAACTGTCACTGCATCATATGAAGTGATCATTTCATTAGAAGTATTATGGTCACTAACACTTGTCATGGTACCTTAAAAGCACTGCGCGATAAATATCAATGGGTGTCTGTCTCATCAAAGCTTGTTAGACAATGTTTTTCTCCAGTCTGCTGTCTACTACCGTGGAAGGCGAATCTATTAAAGAAACAAAAAAGAAACGAAAGACTGCAATGTCATCTTGAAACCCACAGTGAGGAAAAGAGACAGAAAGATACGCCCCACTAAATTTACCCAGCTTTGGTAGAATCTATTGTGGGCCGGGCCGGTACAAAATAATTTTTTACGATAATATTTCATATTCTGTACTAAAACCACGGCTACTCCTTATAAATTTTACATTCTTTCCTAAAATTTACTGCTAGGTGTAGGGCCTGGTTATTATTTTTACAAGATAAATTGTTCCGTTTTTAATCCACTTTTATCAGGATGTCAATAATCTATTTCGTTATTTGAAACTGAACCGACAGTAAACACTAGGAACGAAAAATAACTAACAAAAAGTTTACGGAAGATAATAATTTTAAGTGGTTACTACCCTAGAACTCTATTCCTTGTGGCTCGAAATCAAATGAAATGCTAAGTTCACAGTTACTTTCATCATCGAATAAAGCATATAAATGTTAAATCAATGGTGAAAGATGGGATGAGACCCCATCACGTCGAAATTAAAATACCGCTAAGTTTACATTAATTATGTGATATCTTCAAATAGGTAAAAGATAAAAAACAAAAAGTGCAACAAGAGTTCGCTAGAAAATATTATTTTACATGAGATACCGTTATCAAGACTCACTTATCTGCTTTCGATTTCCAGCCATTTAGAAAATCAGCATTTATTTTCCTGTTTCTAAATGGCTGCAAACAGAAAGTTTCTAAGTGACTCGTGATAATGGTACCTCATGCAAAATAATATTGTCTAGGGCAACCTTGTTCCAAATTTCGATTATCTGTTCAAGACTCTATTTGAAGATATCACATAATTATTGTAAAATTAGAGGTATATTTAATTTCGCAGTGATTGGGCCTCTTAATAGTGACACTTATTGACATCAGGGCCATTCACAAAGTCTCAGAAATGACGATACGTCAACAATCATTACCTGTGTGTTTAAAACTTTATATTATTTTCCCTCCTATCTGATAGGAACGAAAAAAAAAGTGGTAACAACTTTTTTTTAAAAGAAAAACACACACTATGATTTTACACAATATATATTATATGAATCCCTTTTGCTGTCTTAACTGGATGTGTCCTTTGTTTTCCGTAATGGATGCCAGGTAGGGAAGAGAATTCTTGCTTACTAATGGCGCTTCAGATAAATTGTTCTTTTAACTTTACTTTGTAGGAAAGAAAGAAATAAAAGACGCTTGGTGAAAAGTTGTCAAAAGAACCATAACAGTAGCTCAGTGTTTAAATGTCTTTAAGGCACATTCACTTTTCAATTTTAAGTTCAAGGTAGGGTTTTTTTTTTTTTTTTTTTTTTTTTTTTTTAATATACATAGTGATTCAAACGTCTGATGTAGCCATAGCTTGGAAATGACTGTAAGGTTTGGGATTACATCTGCGCTATGTCTATTGAGGGTAGGACTCTACCTAATAGGGCATACGACGTCAATGTTATGCTTAAGGAGTTTAGTGTATTCGGTTCATCTACCAAGAAAAAAAAACGAAGATGTTGACATGAAGACGTCTTACAATGGCATATGAATCACTAACAGAAATATTTTTTTTCTTTATTTAAAGTTTTACATCCCACAGTTATACCGGCTAGGCTAAAGAAGACGGGGTAATGACGAGAAATGAATGAAATAGTGGAATGAAGAAAGTTGGAGGAAACGGGAAAACCTCGAGAAAATCCCCAATACGATGTTTGTTCACCACGAAGCTCACTTGGCTCGAGTTGGTTCGAACCAAGGACCCGATACACCAGAAGTGACCGCTGTACCACTGAGCCACTGCAGGCCCGCTTACAGGAATAAAATTAGGTAAAAAACCAATATCGAGTCTATGGTCTTGGAGACTTCCTAGCGCCAAATAATACTGCATGAGACTGTTCCCATTTGAAAAATTTCAGTTGGATTCAAGATGTCAGACTTTGATTTGATTTGAGTTTAGCGGCCCTTTCAGAAGCGAGACTATACGAGACGTGGACCTACAGCTTAGCAAGAGTCCGAACCCCATGAGCTCCAGCCGAGAATCGAACTCGGGTCTCTCGCGCCAAAGGCAATACTGTAATTTAGAGTAGTACCCGTGATAGTCATATGCTCTCTTAGGTTGAACCCAAAAACCATACCTCAGATGTCATCCCAAATCTTGCAGTAATTTCTAATTTACAAGGGTGTATCCATAATTTTGAATTATATACAGTGTAGAATTAATTATTTTCAATACCTTTACTTCTCCCATTTTCCCCTTGAAATACACGTACTTGTACAGTCACGTTACAAGATATAATCATCCACAGCGTATGCATGTTTTGTTACATAGACTAAATGTAAAAATAAGAAAGATAGCATGCCATTTGAAATAAAAATGTATTATTGCGAGGGTAAGTGAACCTGAATGCCACTTTAAAATCTTCGAAAGCATGGGTATCGTATGATTTCCAGTTCATTTTGAGAGAATTTCGGTTTTTCAACGTTAGTGAAAATTGTATTCACATTGCTTCATTCATTTTGAAGTTATCGTCGATTTGGATATAAAATTTCCTCTCGAACTGTTCAAGGCATTCATTATATAAATGAAATCACAAGGGGTTTAATGGGAAATAATAAAAATAATTTCTTAAACATACTTAACACGATGAGTAAACAATATACATACAGTGAAATTCAATTAAATTCTGTTGTTTCGCATAATTTTTCGCCACCTTTGTATACTATTTTTGTTTCTATTACATGAAACCTTTTGTTGTGAAATACAAATTAGATTACAGATAGCTTTTCTTCGAAATATGTTAATGCTTATCAGGCAGGTAGCCAAAAAGGGAAGGGGTCCGGACTCCCCCCTTGAAACCAGAAATGAAAAAAAAATAGGCTAAAAAAGGATTAAACAAAAAGAAACAAGTAAAACAAAAAAATCAGAGTGTTTTATTGTCTGTTCCAAATGACAAGTTAAATAAGCAGTAGTTAATGATATGCAAACTTGAGCACAGTGTTGTTGGCTTATGCCCTTCTCATTGTTTCGTCTTCACTCCAGCCTTACGAGGAAAGCATTAACCGAATTACTTGTAATACATGGTGTCAAATGAGCGGGATATCCTGGGAAAGTCAGAGAATCTGAAATTTCTAGAAAAAAGTACGGAATTCTCAGAATTTCTGCTACTAATCAGGGAAATTTCAATCTTTCAATAACATAGAGTCAGTTGTGTAATAGTGGGACATTTTGATCATAATTTTTCGTCATCTCTTCTCTGCAGTATCAAACATGTTATTTCAATAACAGTTTTCTCTACCGCTTCTTTAACTTGTCATTTGGAACAAACAGTATTTGACGTAATAATAAAAACAAAAATTTATGTAAAAAGAAAGTTTTGTTAACATTTGATTCAACAGCGAAAGGAATGCAGATATTGTAAAAGATTTTACAAGTCACAGGATCTGTACTTTTTTAATAATAGTTGAGGTCATAATGAAAGGAAAATTGTTAGATTTGAATGAACAGAGAAAGGAACGTAGATACTGTAAAATCTTTTTCAATACTTTTTTATATTCTTTTACTCGAGATTTCTTCATAGTTTGTTATTAAAATACTAACATATATTTATTTTATTGTCCTAACAAACCAATATATGTTGCCAGTAAAATAGTTTAGATTCATCGAGCCCCTGGTGTCGTAACCACAGTATTCCATGTCACTCCCCACCCCCCCACCCTCTCCTTACGAAATCGTGCCTGATACTTATAATCAATCAATATTGTATTGTATGTAATGAACTTGTCATACAAGGTATATACTAGGTTATTCTAACAGAAAGAAAAAATTGCGTGTTCGTATCCACTAACATATAAGTGCAAATGAACTATTTTTATGAAGTTTATGTAGCGAATAGGTAATATTGTTTTTCTCTTCTCTTTCCAACGAGCAATTAACAAACATACGTAAATTTCCTCTGTAAGTTAATTACAAAATTGGAGTTATGAATGAGATGTGACACGAAATTGTACGAGGTTCATGGACATGTTACATGAATATTAAAAAATAAAAAATAAAAAAATAGTAGTAAGTATCTTAAAACATGAAAGATATCCCGTCATTAAGAGCACTTCCATGTGTAGATAGTTAATTATCTCAGGTTGTGACGCAAGGAGATGCCATTATACATTAATTGTAAACATAATACTTATGTTAGTAACAACACACACACATTGACCACAGATGCGCGATAATTGGCTGTTGTAATGAGTAGCCACTGTAAAATTTCAAGGAATTGTGAATGTAGCGTGTGTCATAAATATTGTCGCGCTTTACTGCTACTGTCTGCCCTGTTGTGTCTTGGTTAGATGCAGTTGTGCGACAGCCAACATAAAAGGTTGTCTGGTATTTGAATCGGTAACGCTGAACTGATTCGTTTGTCGGCTGATGATAATGTTACCTGCTCTTTGCGAAACTTCATTTCCTTCTCTTTCTCCATGAACATAAAAATCACGAATTCAAAAATGGCGACTTACTACATTTCGCATTAAAGTTAATCGCCGTTACAAGATTGCAATCGGAACTACTTGGTATAAACAATATTACGCTTTGAGTTAAATGCACAGACAAATTATTTTGACCTACCCTTTTCTTGGCTTTCTCATCAATAATGCAAGGACAGTTCAAATCAAATAAGGATTTTTGAGTTTATAAGATAAAACAACAAATTTCGGGGAGTAGAAATTGATTGATTGATTTATTTATATATTTCGACATACATAGTTCCCTGGTATCTTTATATTTTTGGATCAAAAGATCCAATATATTTAAATCAAAAATTTTCTTGTGGGCCTTATCTGGAGATCTACATATAGTATAGAAAAACTAAACTATCACATAACTCAGTATGATGTGCTTATTCCGTAGAAAATACCAAAACTCGATTTAGGGGCCGTTCAAAAATGTTGTAGCCCCTGATCCAAAAACGCATTATTGGCCAAAGTTGCATCTTTTGACCCATTTTTTGGTTTTCCTGTTTCTTTTTGACATAGTCTATATGCATATTTTAATGCCTGAAAAGCTTTGGCATAGAAATTTGTCAATACTCTTGAACTATTCTAGGGAAGGCCGCTTCAATTTGTTCTCAGTGCTAAAATGCCTGACTCCGAGAAACGCTTTTAGAGATCCAAACAAGTAGAAATCATTCACACCAGGCACTCCATGCGGTGAGTACATATATGGCATATAAACACACGCTCATGAGAATTTGTCCTCGCCCCCCCCCCCCAAAAAAAAAAAACTTCCTAACTCAACATACATTTGAACACTTTCGCAATAAAATATACTTGTTTAACAAGGAAATGATTGATGTAGCACGAAAATTTGATCCTAGCCGTAATCTATACTTTTTCTCAAACAATCAAGTTCTATCATTTTTTTCCCTGAAAATATAGATGGAAGTATTTTGCAATCACTTATCGTCTTTTCGGGTGCAGAATAATACGGCACCCTTGAATACTGCATAGACGTAGTGGCTTATAGTATTAGACCCCCCCCCCTCCCAATAAAAATTTGTGTGCGTGCTTGGTGTCGACAATTAGTGATTAGCCCACTTGCTGCTTTCATAATGAAAATTGAAAAGCTTCATAAGAATATACTGACGATGGTATGGCTAATGTACATCAATTTTTAGGTTTAGAAAGCAAATAGCTTCTCTCGATTTTCTCCAAAAAGGGCGCATGAGAATTTTTACACCCATCCATATTATTTTGGTTGACGGGTTGATTTGGAGTTTTAGTGTCCCATTTAGCACCGACGCTATATGAGACGTGGACCTACAAGTTTACTTACGTGGGGGTCGGAATCAAATGAGCTCCCACTGGGAATCGAACCTGGATCTCGCGCGTCGAAGTTGCGTATTCCACCCATATAGTTACGAGGGAATTCATATCAATTTGTTCGGCTCATTTTTGGACATATTTTCTTTTCGGTTAAGAAGTCCCATCACCGCAAAATTAAAATACCGCTAATTTTACAGTAATTATGTGATATCTTCAAATATAGGGTGGCCGAAAAGTAGGTATACAATCCTACAAAGTATGACATTTTAAATTTATTAAGATAATTAGTTTATTTGCTTCTGTCTGTTCCAAGCTTAAGGTATGAGTGAAGAGAGATTAAGAACAAATAATAAAGAAACTAAGTCACTACTTGAATGGATAACAATAAGAAAATTATATAAAATGTCATGAACCGGTCAGTATGGGACTGTATACCTACTTTATGGCCACCCTGTAGATAAAATATAATCGAAAAGTGGAACAAGAGCTCGCTAGACACATGCTAGAGCTCGCAATATTATTTACATAAGATACCATTATCTTGACTTACTTATCTGCTTTCGATTTCCAACCATTTAGAAAATCGGCATTTATTTTCGTGTTTATAAATGGCTGCAAACGGAAAGCTACTAGGTGACTCATGATAACGGTGCCTTATGCAAAATAATATTGTCTAGGGCGCGCTTGTTCCACATTTCGATTATATTTTTATCTATTTCAATATATCACATGATTACTGTAAAATTAGCGGTATTTTAATTACGCAGGGATTAGGCCTCTTAAACGCCTATAATATTGCAGTATTTGTTAAATCTGTCTTACATTACCTTATAGGCACTGTACCTCGTGTCTTTGACAACGTCCTGTTCTGTCGAAAACGAAAATAAAGTTGCTTCACCTTTTTTTTCAATTCTTTCGTTTTTTTTTTCCCGTTGCGCCATTCACAACCTTCTCTTATCATTTCCATCAAATACTTGGAGGACACTAGTTTCCGCCGAAGGTGTTGCGGCTGATAACAATAAGTGGGATCTTTTTAGATAACTATTCTTCCTTCTTATCTGATGGTGATGAGAGGGAGAGGGCTGCCTGCGTGTGACCATTTCTTCCACCACCAGCGACGGTCGCAGCGGTCGATGATGATGGTCTCTGATAACAATCGACCATCATTTTTTTCTTTTTCATTATTGCGGCATGACAGAAGTACTTGACAACAAGGCCACTTCTTTTAACTAAAATGGAACGCAAGGATGGCACGATCGTCTTTTTATATCTAGAAAGCAACATCTATCCTTTTAACTCTCCAGTGAAATTGCATTTCTAGGAAGGATTCAATTCCATTTTATTTCACGTGAATGCTAGAAAATTAAAATAAAATAACAGTAAAAAAAATATCTCAGTTACTTCAATTTCTTGATTCCTGAGTAAATTTTGCTTTTGCCAGGGACGTACGCAGGGGGTGGGTCCTGGGGGTCCGGACCCCCCCCCCCCGAAATTTCGACTTTTGTGTAAATTTAGCCTAATTTTAGGGGCAATCTTAGAAATTTTAATATAAAATACTCTCATATTGAGTTTCGACCCCTTCCGAAATCAATTCTTGCGTACGCTACTGGCTTTTTCCTACCTAAGTTATTGTTGCTGAAGTGTATAAACATTGCAGCAATAGTTAAATACTGTCTTCTTGCTAGACGCACCCTCTCCCCTCACGCTACTCTTAGCCCGACGTACCAATGGTTTGATTTCCGAAGACAGAGTATTAATCTTTTTAAAATTTAACGACTCTTTCAGCAGCGAGGCTATATGAGACGTGGACCTACTGATTAACGTGTAATACGAAACACATGAGTTCCCGCCGGGAATCAAACCCGGGTCTCCAACACCAGAGCATTGAAATTTGAACGCATCGTGGTAGTATGAATCTGATCTTAAATTATACTAGATCCACACGTGACGTATCCAAAGGGAGCTCTCAGAGTTTTAACCTCCACCCCTCGAGCGAGACATTATGGAAAAATAAATATTTACTATATTAAGATATACCTATAGGACAAAAATCACGTGGTCTTGAAAATATAAGATTGAGTGTTTCAACTCCCCCACTTTGATAAAATTCTGCGTACTCCACTGGATCCATGTATCATTTAGCCTCGGTGCTGAAAAGGGATGCTAACCTCTAATGAATCAACCAACCAAGCTCTTGCTTGCTGTCGTGTACCTAGAATTAAGGATCTCCTGACTAATTTCCATGGACTTTGCTGACTACTTTCCACGGAACCAGTAAAGACTATTAGAAATCCAGAAAGTTTTTTTCCTATAGACCAGGGGGACTGTGATACCTGAGCAGTGAACTCGAAAGCTACTGAAATACTGTGCCGTATAGACTACACGAGATGAGAAAAAAATATATTCAATGTATTTTTATCTAATATTGAACCCGGAATCTCATAGTTGAAGGTTAGTTACAGTACTAGATCAACAACAGAGGGTACAAACTGATTGCTATGAAGTTCAACGTCTCATTTCAATCACCGAGACCATACAAGACATGATCACGCCTAACATATGATTGGAACCCGAATCTTCACTGCCAATGGCGTTTTTGTGACAAGTTATAAGGGGTTCAGAAAAGGAAGGGAATCGTTTATATCAGGTTGAAAAAATCATGATTAAGGCAAATTAAGATTCCATGATAATTTTCACATTAAAACTGAGTGCAAGACTTTATGTTTTCCTTGTGTAATAACCGGTAATTAGAAATCAAGAGGTACATTACCGACAAGAGTAAAAAAAGAAGCGTTTATGAAGTTAGAGCCTAATCAGTTCCAATAAAGAAGTTACAAGTTACATACATTTTTTAAAAAAATCTTAATCCCGTAGTAGAAATGTCATACCAACGCTGTACATATTCTGTTTGGTCACCACGCCCCTCAGCAAGAGAGACACTGACATGTTAAAGTGTTGTCAGTCTTTGTTGGAAGAAAAAGTATCGAGCCAATGTTGTAAGCTGTCGCTCAAAAATGTCTTTCCGTTGGATGCGTTGCCACTGACAACCTATCATCGTCTCTAACAAATTCCCACCGATGTCTCTGATTGGCTGTCAACATACGAATGTCACTTCCTCCTCCACAAAAGGTGTCGCGCCCATCAGGAAATGGAAAAATAAAGTTAAAAAAAAGAAGCTTATCTGACATCCGCCAATTGAATGACACATTTTCGCTCTTGCCCTGTAGAGTACAGAGAGAGAGAGAGAGAGAAGGTGAACGCTGTCAGTTAAACGTCTGCGCGCTCAACGTCCTTGTTCTGCCACCGCCCTTCATGTGATCATTCAAACTGTGCGTTTTTTTTAAACGAGGGATTATTCTCTTTTTTCTTTTCAAGTAGGAAGTGGGAGGGTCTATATACATTGTCATCGTATTGTCTGACATCTGCCCTCGCTGTTTGTCCATTTTCAACCCCTTTTGAAGCAGAGTGCTCTCCCCTTTTCATCCACAGACCAACAGGGATGTCGAATTGTCCACATGGTTGGGTGCACACTGAAGAGGATTTGATCCCGAAGCCTTCTTTTACGAAGAGTCTTTGTCCTCCATTTTTTTAGAAGCAGAAGTCTTAAAAAAAAGGGTCCTCAATCCGTTTGCCCTGTCTCTGTGGAAACCACCAATATGAAGCAGTCTTACTAATGCCTTTGTCCTGTTGAATGCACCTCAACAGTGCCACCTCTTTCTGTTGAAATAAAAAAAAAATCTTATCATATACTTTTCCTTTTTTTTTTTTTTTTCAAGATAACAAACCCTTCCTTTTTATTGTCGCTGTAATTGTGCAGTGACAATCAACGAAAGAGCCCTTGGTGCTCCAAAAACACTTCGACCCCTTTGATTCCGTGTGGTTGCTAATGCCATTGGGCCCTTGTACAGAAGGACAAAAGGTTCTGCCTGTAGAAAATCTTGTTTAGACAGGTTATGAAGCAAACACTCTCATTGGATAGAACCTGACCCCGTTTTATTTCCTAAATATAAAAAAGGGGTGGGAGAATAATAACAATAATAATAATAAAAAAAGACAATAGATCTACTTTTTTTAAAAATGTTCCTGTATGGCTGTCCTGTTTGAAATGGGTTACTATATTATCCAAAAAGGCTTTTCTGTACAAGGGACCCCATGGTGACTGTTCTATGCCGGTGGACACCAATCTATGGTTTATTTTCTAAAGGGTTACTCAGTCGAACCAGATTGCGACGTTTCCTGAATCAAGCTTCAGATGATGTCTTTTTTTTTCTGTTGTTGATGATTAAAGAAAAAAAAAAGTCTTGCAGATTTGTACCAAGTCCATATTTCCTGCTTCAATGGACACTTTGATTGATGGGGTTGCGTACCTTAATAAAGAACCAGAATGAATGACAATATACTTTATGGGAGTTCATAATATACAAGAGGGAACATGGCAGACAAACAGATTATTATTTCTTTTCAATGTCATCCATGACATCAGGGAGCAGCTACGTATAAACTAACGCTTGAACAACCAGTCAGCTTGAACTGGTAAGGTTTCGGGTAATAGTACATGATGGTAAGTTTCTCTAGAAACCAAGCAGTACTGGGTTTGATACTTTCCACATTCAAATACTTTGATGCGAGTTAGACCATACAAATAGGGGAAAGTAAGTAACCGCTTTCATCAATCCGCTTTCTTCATGACTCATAGTTATTGAACTAGGTAGTCTTAAAGCAGTAGCGTTATTCAGATTCTACTTCTGTACTAAAACTCAAGGAGAAAGGTAGGAGTCAATTACACTCTAAATGGCACCCCTGATTTCCATTTTTTCTGCGTCCAGTATTTTGTGGTTCTGAAAAAGTTTTCGACTCTCCCATCATCTTTCTCCACGATATCAATGGATGGTGGATATGAACCGGAATAATACCCTGAAGCAACGAGATCTGTTAAAAGTAAAGCCATTATATGTTAACAAATAACTCAAGAACATTGTAAACAAGTACGTTAGAAATACCGTAGGTACAAATAGTTGAAGATAATATAACAACTTTTACATTTCCGTGAATACTAATGTACTACTCTTTAAAGTACCTGTTGATTAACGGCATGTCCAGAACTCATTTGTTAATGGTAGCAAAGTTGAAAGTATTAGAAGAATTGACCGTACTTTTCCCTTCATCAGTTGCTCGATAATAATCTCAACAACTAAGCACAACCTCGCATGGTAGTTACTGAGTTCGACATTAGCTCCTCCTACAGTTTAAAGAGAAATATCTCATTTCGAATGCTTCTTCACAATGTAGTCCATCAAGAGATTTATTGATAAAGCAGTGACACTTTTGAAAAAGTAATCTTGTAAAATATCTTTTTCTTCTTTCCTTTCCTGGAGATTGCTTCTTCTGAGGCAGTACCGCCCTCGTCTTGTAATTCTCAGCTTGTCATTTTAAATGAAAGAGGACAGCGACTGGTTCTCTGTAGCCGTGATCATTTCAACAATTCATCTACTTTTCACCTGTACTATAAACAGCAATGTTTGTACTTTATACAGGGTGTTCAAAAAGACTATCAACATTTTTGGGGAAATGAATCCTCACAACAAAGTACGATTTAAAAAGATTAACGAACAGTATGGGTCCACAACTACGTGATTTCCGAGCTATAATCCGCCGAAAATTGACGGAAATGATGAAATACAGCACGAAATGTCAGATCAAGGTCTAGTATTAGAACATAGTTCTTAATTTGAGCCTAGATTCCGTTAATATACCAGTGAATGTGGAATAGGGGCGGCGACAGGGTTAGCCTCGAAGTATCGAAGGAAATTCATGAGGTCTTCTAGAAACAACAAAATGATAGATCAGAAACTGAAAATTAGCACATACTCTCCATATCCAACTACAACTTAGATCTCTTACCCTAAAGCAATAACTCTAAAATACACCCGTGCAAGATTTCCATGCAAGTGACGAGTCCCGCCCACCTTACGAGTCTTGGTCTAGCAACTCCTACAATGTCTGGTGACGTGCATACCTAGGTATATATTGTGGCGATTTACGTTGCATAACTTTCCGATTAATCCGTTCTTTTAAAGTTCTTTTTGGTTAAAAAAAAAAAAGTTTCTTCATTATTATTATTTGCTCCAACCTGGTGAAGACCGCAAGACATGTCCCTGACCTGATCACCACTAACTGAGAAAAAAAACCTGATTAATTTAGTTGCATCAATCCAGTAAGCATGTGTGAGTACATGTTTGTTTGTGTGTGTGTGTGTGTGTGTGTGTGTGTGTGTGTGTACATGTGTAAATGGGAGAGAGAGAGAGAGAGAGATCATTATCGAAAGGGAAAAAGCAGTCACTGGTTGTTCCAAGGACAAAAGATTATAGAAAAAGGATGTGTCGGTCGGTCGCTTGAAGGAAAAGACAGGACGCTCTCCAATTGTCGGATGTCCAGAGAAGATATGGCGAACTGCATCATCAATATTTATAAGCCAATTTGTGCTGGCAAAGGTTCCTCTCTCTCTCTCTATCTACATTATAAATTCAAATTTTTCACTCGCACGAAGGGAGTGGGGGAAGGACAAAAGAGATATGTGTGAAAATTACCTTTCCTCCCTCACAGTTCTCTATAATCATTTCTCCGGATCTCCCAAGAAAACTCCTCCGAAGGACAGGAAGTAATCTTGAGAATGTTTCTTTCACATTCACGACATACCTTTTGTTCTAAAGACACACATTATACGAATAAACACACATATATAACGCATATTCAGAGACGTGACGCGGCGTTGCCAATTAGCCTGGAAACACTTATCTTCTGTTCATGAAGTTATAATTCTACGTTTCTCAGATTCGTAAGTATTTTTATTATGTCAGAAAACTAACGTTACCTACGAAACGAGGAAGGTATTGTCTCGTATCTACTCTCGTCTCGAAAAAACCTTTTCGAGACGAGATGTGAATCACCTCTTTAAATTCGAGACGAGAGGAGAAATAAAACAATTCTCCTCTCGTTTTCCAAACGAGAAATTTCACGATTATCGTGGGGAACACTAGTTCACCTAAGTCTCAGCTCTCAAAACGCTGTTTTAGTGTTACACAATTTATAGTATAAATACTATAATTTTGATAAAATAATTTCATCATTGAGCTCTGAAAAATTCATATTAGAAAGCACATTAACACACTGCAAATGAGCTGTTACTACATCAGAAATAGAGCAATTTATAGAATTAAGTAAAGGATTAAATATATCCTCGAATAAAATTAATTGATAATTACTTTGGCAGATAAGTGCATTAGATTTAGGATCTAATAGATTTACTCTTCTTTTTCTAATGCTTACTAATCCTAAAACTCTACTATTCTCAACAACGCTTATCCTAGGGTTTTCATAGAAGAAATTCCTATCCTATCTTCGTTGGCTAATATTGAAATTGACGTTTATTACGAAAATAATGGTAACACAATGAGAAGCAAATTATCAACGTTTAAAGACATACAAGTCATTACACAATATACTCTAATAAATAGGGTTTGAATGCTTTTATATCACACCCTTTGTGAACCTCTTGTGACGTGGGGGGGGATTCTGATATCTTCTAGATAACTACAAGAAAGGGTCAAGTAAATGGTTCACCTTGCAAATATCTTTCTGAACCACAAGAAGAAAATTGACAACCCTATTCCTTCTTCTATTTGTTTAGTGGCCCCCACAGAGCTACGTTAGGGTAAATAGGCTAGAAAATGCCTTCAGGCAGAACACTCTCAGGCATAAATCTAGTTAGTGTTGCCCAAGAGATGAGACGGGAAATAAGGTTTTCTCATCTCGTCTCAATTCTCGTCAAGAATCACTTCCCGAAATGCTTTTCTTGGCTCCACATACACTCATGTCCAAAATTATTGTCGCATATCAATAACTGTCTTCTTGTAAGAATATACTATGATAATGATTTTGCAGGGTACTTTTAATACAGATACTGTGTGTATAATCGGGAAATGTATATTTGTGGTGAAGTTCATAAGAAAAGAATTATATATACGAAAATTAGAATGAGTAAAACAAAATGTTGCTAAATGGACTAGAACGTTTTATTTTCGTTTTATTGTTCTTATTTACTGTTCTTTTGACATGAAATTTTCCACATACATGTTTTTGCCGATTATACACATACTAACATTATAAGAAATACCGGTCGAATTCGTTATCAAATTATATTCCTACAACAACGTATTTATAGACATGCGATAATAATTTTGGACAGGAGTGTACATAATTTTCGGCCATATTTTGTTCCTACTTGTAACTGGAAGTGATCAGAATTCTTCCATAACGCAAAGTATACGACAAGACTGATATAACAGTTAAACCGTATTTATTATTGGAGTATATTGAGTATCTATAACTAACTGATAAATGCTATTTCTTATGTTCATGAAATCACTTTATCAGTTTATGGTTTTTATACTATGAATCATGTAACAGGAAAAAAAGTGTTTGATGTATGTCTTGGGTGAACTAATGTTGTCCACACGAGACTAGTAAAACTATCTCATCTAATCTCTCTCGAATTTGAAAATGCACTTAGTATCTTGTTTCTCGTGTCTTTCCAGAGCTCGTTCGTGGCCAAGCGGTTAGCGTACGCGCCTTTGGCGTGGGAGACCCGGGTTCGATTCCCGGCGGGAGCTCCTGTGGTTCGGATTCCACGTTAATCAGTAGGTCCACGTTTCATATAGCCTCGCTGCTGAACGGAGCGTTAAACTTAAAATCAATTCAACTCATCTCTTTCCAAGTGAGGCGATACATTTATCGTCTCGTGGGAAATACTAGAGTCCAGTGGCGTAGAGAAGGGGGGCCCGGAATGGCCAGGCCCCCTCAAAGAGGTCGGACAATGTACTTTGGTACTTTGATGTTTGTAATTTTTTATATATTTTTATGCTTATATATTTTTTTGTTTGTAATTTTTCTATATGTATCTATAACAGCACTTGCCCCCCCCCCCAAACACACATCCTGGCTACGCTACTGCTAGAGTCTAGCGTTCTTACAGGATTCCTTACCAAGTTCATCCTTTCTTCTTGTTAAAATAAAAGGATTCCAAGTTACCTACATAATTCTATAATTATCACACAAGTACTGGCAACACTTCGAAGACGATAAAAAAAAAAATGGAAAATTTAAATTATAGACATACAAAACAAAGTTACCTGGTGACATTCATGTTTTAAAAGAACACTAACGTGGGATTTCAGCATCAAAGGGGGAGAGTTTGTAATGGAAAAGCACACAGGAAGAAAGAAAAAAAAAACAGTAATTATATTCTTGAAGGTGCAAGGACAAGACAATGAGATACTTTGACGTAGAATATTACTACCTGGATAACTTTTTTTTAAAATTATTTTTGTTTTTCTCAAAAAGTTTAACAAGCTTTTTCAATGTCATCTACTTGTAGAAACAGAAGTCACAAAAATTAAAAATGGCAGCAAAAGATCTTAATCTGATTTTTGTCTCTCATTATTTTATTAGTGGGAAAGTGTTGCGTAAATATGCGAAATATTGCAACACATTCGCATGACAAGAAGAGCAGGAAAATACATTTCATGTCACAACAGTTTAGAATTTCAAGTACTTAAGTAAATGATTAGAAAATATAATTCTTCAATAGAAGCATTCAGGCATTTTATTCTATGGTTTCTAACTTATTATTAAGGTATTAATAATTTATGGCCTTATTTCTATTTAGAAAGCAAAGAGAGTTTTATTGAATTAATCCTTTACGGTCCTATTTCTTATTAAGAAAGGAAAGGGAGTTTTATTGAGTTAATCCTTTATGGCCCTATTTTTTAAGAAAGCAAAGGTAGTTTTATTGAGTTAATCCTTTATGGCCCTATTTCTTATTAAGAAAGCAAAGGGGGTTTTATTGAGTTAATCCTTTATGGTTCTATTTTTTAGAAAACAAGGAGAATTTTATTCAGTTACTTCTTTACGGGCCTATTTCTTTCTATAAAGCAAAATGAGTTTTATTAGTTAATCCTTTACGATTTTATTTCTTTTTAGGAAGCAAAGGAAGTTTCACTGAGTTAATCCTTTATGGCCCTATTTCGTTTTCGAAAGCAAACGGAATTTTGAGTTAATTTTTTGTTTTTTGAGTCCCTATAGGTTATGAAGAACAGGACATATTATTAACATGGGCTCTGATCCTCGACCAGGGCTTGAATCCCTCGGAGTTGGCGGGTACATAGAGCGTCATACATGATAAAGTTTCATTGCATTTTCCAACTTTACTTATGGAAAGTTAATCAGCAGATAAATCGGCTAGTAATAACGGATGTAAGAGACCACAATCAAATTATTTTTGCTGTATAACTCTTTGAAAAAGCCATGCGGCACGCGATCTACAAAGCCCTATTTCGAAGCTGAAGATACGGATTAGTGACGACGCTAGAGTGGGGCAAGGGGAGAGTACCCCTCTGATGCTACATCTTCTCACGACTTCCTCAGACATTTTGTTTTATAATGTAGGCCAAATAATATAAGACGATTATTTTCCGTATATAAAAAAGTCAGCTGCCCTCCAAAATTACTTTGCCCTCTGCTTGCCCCCCAAAAGAGAAAAAACGAGCGTCATCACTGATGGGGAGACAAAACTTTTTGTTAAAGTGTAGAAATGAATTCCTTAATTTAGGGTAAGAAGAGATGAATGGAAATGAATGTTTATGAATAGTGATGAGCAAATGCAAGACCAAGACCAAGACCGGGGTGGTCTTGGTCTTGGTCTTGGTCTTGCACACCCAGTCTTGGTCTTGGTCTTGCACTGGAACCTTCGGTCTTGGTCTTGGTCTTGGTCTTGGTCTTGCATACCCAGTCTTGGTCTTGGTCTTGGTCTTGCACACCCAGTCTTGGTCTTGCTTGCAAGAGTCTTGCAAGTTTTGCTTTTAAGAAATCTTATGTTTTTCATAGGTAAAATTTACTCTGGATATAAGGGATAATAAATTCTACAATGCTCCAATAGTAACGGAAATACAATATATGTTTTTAAATGTAACATACTTTATCTTCGTGTAAGTATGATAATAGTGTACAACATAAGTGATGACCTTTATTTTTTTATTGGGTGCCCACGCTTCACTAATCTTTTTACATTTTTTAACAGATCCAACATTCCACAGGTTCCGAAACTGGGGAGGCTACCCCTGAGACGAATGAAAGAAAATCAAAACGGTACAGATAATTGAAATACCATGAAATGCAAAATTATTTTTACACTCTAAAGGCGTCAGATTTTTCTTTTCAACCACATTAACTAATTTTTGTGTTAAACAAACTTATAATTAAATATTGAGATTTTGTTTTACTGATTCCAATGGGGCAGAAACATGGACATTACGCAAAAGCGATGGAAAAAATTACAGACTTTCGAAAGCTGGGCATGGAGAAAAATGGAGACAATTAGCTGTGTTGAACGGAAAACGAATGAGAAGGTGTTAGAAATGTTAGCAGTAGGAGAAAAGAGAAGAATTTTAGATATTGATAAGAGAAGAAAGAGGAACTGGTTGGGATATTGGCTGTGGAGGACGTGCTAGAGGGTATGGTGAAAGGAAAGAGAGAGAGGGAGAAAAGGAAATTGTAGTTGAAGGAAGATATTAAGAAAATTGCTACATTAAGACGAAGAGACTAGCTGAGGACCACTGTATATCGAGGTTTCTCAGTTGCAGCAAGCAACCAGCCGATAATGGCAGAATAGCTTTGGTGATGGTTATGATGATATGTTTAGCATATCGACAAAAAAGAGAGAAAAAATAAAATAATTATTATAATCAAAACTTAATATTTTAGAATAATTTAAGTGAAAACTAAAAACGACTCATCTGTCTGTCTGTCTATGTCTTTTCTATAAACTCAATTTGTATAAATACTTTTGACCTATACTAGAAATACAAAATAACGACATCAAACTACAAGTTATTTAAAATAACTGTATAAAATCAGTCTTACTTGTGAATATGGATTATTAGCATCAATTACAAACTTCGTTGGGTTAAATTTTAAATAATAATAATAATAATAATAATAATAATAATAATAATAATAATAATAATAATATGTTTCGTTAATCAGTCACTTTTCATTATTACTAAGCGCTTTCTGATATTGGTCATTTTCGATTATTTTTATATTTCTCTCCCCCTCCTCCCCAAGTTGCGGGGCTGAATTTGGGTTTAAACGGCATCAGAAACATCACTCTTCATCTTAGAGACACCGAAAACTGTGGATTCGGCACTAATATCGGTCATTTTCAATAAATTTATATATCTCCTCCTGCCCCATGTTGCAAGGCACGGCATCGGAAGTGTCACTGTTCATCTCAATGACCTCGAAAACCATGAATTTGACATTGATAATAATGGTCATTTTCAATAATTTTTATATATCTCCTTCTTCCCCCTTCCCCAAGTTGCGGTGCTGAATTTGCATTTAAACGGGATCGGAAGTATCACTGTTCACTTTCGTGACCCCAAAAACTATGAATTCGACACTAATATTAATTTTCGATCATTTTTAGATATCTCTCCTCCCACCGCCAAGCTAGGGGCTAAATTTGGATTTAAACAGCATCGGAAGTGTCATTGTTTATCTCAGCGACCCCAAAAACTGTAGACTCCACTCTAATATCGGTCATTTTCGATCATTTTCAAAATATCTCTCCTCTCCCCGGCCCCTAAGCTCCATCGTCAAAGTGATATGACAGAAACCATCTCAGGTCCGAAATTCATCTATGTTGAAAATGTGATCGAGATCGGTTGGGTGGTTCAAGAGTTATTAAGTTTTATTTATTTTTGTACACTTCCTCTCCCCTCCTCCTATACTTCCTCTCCCCTCCTCCTATCTTTAGTTCTACTATCAAAGTGATATGATACAAAACACCCCAAGTCCGAACCTCATCTATGTTGAAAATTTCATTAAGATCGATTGGGTGGTTCTAGAGTGATGAAGTCACAAATACAGTCACTTATACTTTTATTTTTTACATATATCTCCCTCCTCCCCATCCCCTATGTTGCACCGTCAAAGTAAAATGATAAAAATCGTGAAAGGTCTGAGCTTCATCTATGTTGAAAATTTGATCGAGATCGGTCGGGTGTTTCAAGAGTTATTAAGTTTTATTTATTTTTATATATACCTCCCCCTCCCCTCCTCCTCCCCTAGGTTCTACCATCAAAATGAAACTATAAAAAACTTTCCAGTTAGGCACCTCATACATGTTAAAAAATTGATTAAGGTCGGTCTGGTGGTTCAAGAATTATTAAGTCACAAACTTAGTCACTTTTATTTTTATTTATTTTGATTTTTGTATACCTCCCCCTCCTCCCCCCCCATACGTTGCTCCTTCAAAGTGAACTGATAAATAACATTCCAGGCCCAAACCTGATCTATATTGAAAATTTGATCGATCTCGAGCTGGTGGTTCAAGAGTGTTCAAGAGATTGGGAGTCACAAGCATAGTCACTTTCAATTTTATAATATAGATTTTCTGTTGTTGTGTAATGTTATATCGCTCAATCCCCGATGTGCCGTATACCTAAGGAGGCTAAAAATTATATGAATAAACAATTATTCAACGTATAAGCATCTGCCCATGAAATCAAACTTGCGGTCACATGCACTAAGTTTTTGTCAATGTCATGAAAATGTTATTTCGATATTAATTTTATGAGCACACATTAAAAATTTACAACGGTTGCTTGAGTCTCATAGCCAAGGCCATACTCATGTAGTCAGCACCTATGGCGTACGGAATTACCGATGTTCAATACTACATTTCTCTTCAGTTTTGGAAGAAGAACACCACTAGTATGCTTTGAAATGAAATGAAGTATCTAGTTTAACGTCCCACAGTAATGCACCAACGCTAAGGGAGACGGTGGTGATGAAAAAAGACTGAAATGGTGGAATGAAGAAACTAGAAGGAAACGGAAAAAACCTAAGAAAACCCACGCACACGATGTTTGTCCACTAAAATAGCTTACATGGGCAAGATGACACCTGTGTGGCTTGAGAACGAGCAATATCTACAGAAAACGCGAACAACCAATTCAGGAAACGATATACTGTAGCTATATGCTACAGGGGCAGATCGACTCACACGGATTGCATAATACTACTGGGAACACATTCACTCTAGTGTCACTTTTACTGAAGTCAAAATATTCAAGTAAAGATGTAATGAATTTTCTCCTTTTTTATATTGTATAAAAAAATTCAAGTAGTACCAGTACTTGTGCAAGACTCTTGCGCAAGAGTCTTGGTCTTGGTCTTGGTCTTGCAGGTATGGTCTTGGTCTTGGTCTTGTTCTTGCACACCTTGGTCTTGGTCTTGGTCTTGCACCGCTATTCGTGGTCTTGGTCTTGGTCTTGCATGCAAGACTCTTGCAAAAACTGCAAGACCAAGACTCTTGCGCTCATCACTATTTATGAAGAGAATGGAGAAGGAAGAATTAGAATGCGGGAAAAATGGACACGAAGCAGGATTTTCCTGACAATAGAAACAGATACTTTTCGAGATGAGACATCACTTCCACGACATCTTTTCGAGACGAGACAGCATCAAGTCTTGTCTCATGGTCAGGACAACCCAGACAAGGTGTTGTCCATTACAAACTTGTATGGCTTCTGGCTTTTATCGAACCATGACCCCACGCACCAGAGGTGAATGATCCACCACATCTTATATTATTTCGAGTGATCTACCAGTGACAACAGAATACAGATCTGGATAAATGAGAAATATTTATTGCTGGGAATCTCGTTCTTCAAAATTACTTCTATGAATGAGACATTGAATATTTCAACCTGTTAAGTAAAAAAAAAAAAAAAAAGAAAAAGAAAAAAAGAAAAAAAAACTCGATAAGTAGAATTAAGTTGGTTGTCCCTTTCAATCCCACTTATTGGGGTTTGACTGTATTTATTATTCTAATGACCCCTAATCTTAGCTGCTGCAGTCTAATACAAAATAGTTAACAACATATCAATTCATACTATAATTTAACTTGTCATTCTATAAAATAATTTTCATATCCCCGTCCGGGTTCAGGTAAGAGTTCATGTGACCCAAGGTTAATCAAAATTAATTAAAATTAATTGCACTAGAGCTATCCATGATCAAGAGAAAAAATGAAGCTGAAAATCGTAATAAAACTGATTCGCTGATTCAGAAGTTATTGGCAAACGAGTATTATAGAATATATATGCATTTCTGTTGTTAATTAACGCAATACAATATATATGTTTAGAGATCATTTGGTTATAAAGTTATATCCCTACAGATTAGTTGACCCAAAACGCACAACTGTTAAGTGGGTTGTATATTCACTAGGCGTCACTATTCATTAGTTCCCATACTATAGAGAGTTTAGCTTCTATTCAACAGTGAGGCTATTTTATGAGACGTAAACCTACATCTTAATATGAGATCCGAACTGAGCTTTTGCCGGGAATCGAACTCGAGTCCCCCATGCAAATGACGCATACATTAACCATATTGCCATGAGGGAGCTCATTGATTTTATGTTATTTGTTGACGCATAGCATCTCTCTTTTCCCAACAGAGGCTGCATAAGACGTGGACCTACGGTTTAAAGAGGAATTCCAACCAAAATAATATGTGTTCACCTTTTTAATTCTCTCATACTGGAAATAGAAACCGTGACCACGAGCCGCTAGATCAGCTTAAAGGGCTCTCCGTTAATACGTTAAAATTTAAAAATAAGAATGATATACTTTAAAATAACAACCAAACATTATTTAATATTAACTGCACTGGAGTGCACAAGGATTATATTTCCGAGTTATAACGTCCTTCTATTGGCATTGTTCAAAATGAAGAAAAGGCTATTCAAGAGTCCCCATGCGACTCATTCAAGATTATGCACATAAGAAAAATATAAACGGAGTTACTTCATTTAGCTAGACTGAAATTGTCTTTCTCTGCTGATGGCATATACACGTGTATATTATACACAGGTTATATATGAGAGAATTTAGTAATACTGAAGGAAAAAATACGAAGGTATTCTGTTATTATTTGCAAGATGGTTTCTCGTTTGGAATTATGTTAACGGGCAAAATTACTAGGGAAAAGTTTTTTTTTTTTTTATTTCAGTAAAAGCCTAAACTATGCATTATGAGGATCATATCGCTGGGAGATAAGGGAGGGGGGAAAGGAGAATAAAAGTACTGTAGAATGCAGTACAGCAGCCGAAGGTTGTACGCACAAACTAACGAAGCAGAGAGAGAGGTTTGAGAAGTTAGGCGGGGACATCGTGGGGTGATTACACCTAGGAAGATGACCATGTGATATTACTCAGAGGCAAGGCATTCGCTCTCTAGGTATAAGCAGAAACTTTGGCTTACAGAAGAAGTTGATGGGGAGGGGGAAAGAGGGAGTATAAGTGAGAGGGAGTTTGCTGGAAAACAACCGAGAGAGACGAAGAAGAAAAAATTTCCTCCGGAGCTGATGGACTTAGGTCGGTTTTGCAGAACGTGGTTTAATTAGGCGGAAAATATTCGCACGTTGCTGCCGGTCGGACAAATATTTACTGTTGGTCGGAGCCAGCCTTAGGCATTCCATTCCGAGCCAAGCGCCTTTGTAGAGAGTTGGTAGAACCACGCTAATCAGGTAAACATTTGCAGTCCTGTCTGGCCCACGGGCAGTTCTTCTATACGGCTGACTTTTCCACCAACCTCTCTCTCTCTCTCTAAAGTGGACCGAGTATCCAGGATCCTTTCCTCATCTGCCAGCCTCGTTCATCATTGATATCCTCGCTATGCATATGCATACGCGTCTCCCCGCTTTTATTTACTGTATCATATATGCACATCTAATAACCATCTATAATATAACAAGCAAAAAATAAGTTCTGTAGGGGAACACACATGTGCAGCGTAAGAGAACGTTCTTATTTTGTGTCTCAAGTACGAAAAACTCATATTATTTCGTTCTGTATCACGAAGTTTTGAAAAAAAATAAACAAACAGCAAATATGAGAAAACTTTTACGAAATGAAAAATCTACGTAACCAGGATCATGTCCCGTAAAGTAAAGATGTTGCCTTACGAGACAAGAGTTCATGCTGTATGCTCTCGTAAAGCTATAATGAAAATGATGTCTTGTCTCGGAAAATGCTGCTTCTATTGGAAGAAATTTGTCTCGTCTCGTATCCCGACACGAAACCGTTGTCTGGTAAATGAAACGTAATGAAATCTTTAAAGTTTACATCCCACGTTTATGCCGGCTAGGTTAAAGGAGACGGTGATGTGAAGAAAGTGGGAGGAAATGGGAGAACCCCGAGAAAACCCACGTACACGATGTTCGTCCAGAACAAAGTTCACTTGACGCGAGCTGGAATCGAACCAAGGACCCCATGCACCGGACGTGAATGCTCTACCTCTAAACCACCGCGGCCCAATGTTGTCTCATTTCGTTTTGTGGGTAAAACCCTATGCATGATTAATAATTCTCTCATGTAGCTACTGGGATACAGAGTGGAAGGACCCAGGAACATTCGAAAATTAGCCGAGACGAAAAGCATCGCTTTAAATTCGAGATGACTATAACACGTCAATTCTAATCTCATTTTCGAGTCGACACGAGAAATTTGTCAATTCTCGTGAGCAACATTAGTTCACATAAAACTAAGACCTCAAACACACTTTTAATGTTGCATGATTCATAGTATAAAAATTATAAATTGATTATACGAACATAATGAGAACATTTATCAACGTCCAAAAAATACGAAGATCATTAGACAATATACTTCCATATTAAATCTTGGAGTAATAGGAAGTTGGTCGACGGTGGTACTTCATCTCTAGTACAAAGGGTTCCTGGTTTGGAACGAAATTTGATTTGACTTTGTAGTGGAGAACAAGGGTAATTTTGTCCACGAGACGAGAAAATAAAGTTTTATCTTCCATAGTTTTTGCGGTCTTCCATAGTTTATGTTCATAATTTATGACCATATTGTTTTCTCAGAATCCTTCCGTATTACAAGAGGCCCACGAAAAGTGTGATAATACAACATTTAAACCGTATTAAATATCAGTCATAAATCATATCCAATGGTAGTCCCAAAATTATTCCCCTTTATACCAAAGGGGACTTATGATTAATAAAAGTGAACGCTAATGAAATAATCGGTAGAATGATAATGTGGGAAGAAAAGAAAGAAACTCCAAAGACACGATGTCGACTATAAACTCACAAAGATCGAACAGAGACCTTTTGCAGCAGAGATGAGCGTTCTGCCACTAAACACTGTTAATTTCAGGGGTGTCCTGGAAAAGTTCTTCCGGGCGCATACTCTCGATCGTGCCCGAAGTCTACTTTATTTTCCCTCCTTCCGTTAGGTTAGTGCCCCCAGCGCTAATGAGCCGTAATGTCCCATTATTATTATTATTATTATTATTATTATTATTATTATTATTATTATTATTATTATTATTATTATTATTATTATTATCATTATTATTATTATTTATTTATTTATTTATTTATTTATTTATTTATTTATTATCTGAAATACCCATTCTTCGCATGCGTCAGATAAAATATCTATGTAAGCGAACTGAACAACAAAAGGAAAAAAATATTGGTCATTTTCTACTACTTTTACATATCCCGGTAAACGCCCCCTAAGACCTCCTGGTTCGAATTTTGAAAAAAAAAAAACGCCTCTAGCCCCCAGCCAATAGGTGCTGTATTTGGAAGTCAACGCCTGTAGGAGTATCACCATTCATCTCAGTGACCGCGAAAACTATATTAATTTGACACTAATATCGGTCATTTTCTACTACCTTTACATATCCCGATAAACGCCTCCTCTGAGATCCCCCTGATTAGAATTAAAAAAAAAAACGCTTCGTCTTGGTCAGGGGCCTCAACCAAGGTACCTGTGACCAAAATTTGGTAACTCTTGGTCCACTCATCTGGTTCCCAGGCCGCACACAGACAGACAGACAGAGAAATTATTTATTTTATATTATTATTATTATTATTATTATTATTATTATTATTATTATTATTATTATTATTATTATTATTATTACTATTAATAATAATAATAATAATAATAATAATAATAATAATAATAATAATAATAATAATAATAATAATAATAATAGTTGTAGTATTGGAACTTCATATAAAAGAAAAGTATCAATTATGCCTCTTAGATACAAAGACGGAAATTTGTCAGAGAATTCTTCTGAAATTACAAATACAAGAATTTCACCTTGCAACATAGAGAAAAGACAGAAAAAATGGATTGTTTATAAATGAATCCGCTCACACAACCGGCGGGAGACTTGTCAAAATGGTGGCTGTGTGTTGCGTTTCTTTTGCAGCGAGAACAGGTCACACTGCATCGCTCTGCAGGACGCCGACCAAAAATAACCAGATTATTTGGAAAAAAACAGAAGACAATCTAAAGAGAAGGTCGATTTTCTTTCGGTGCCTGCCATGTTTATGTGACGCTCAAGAAGAGTCGAAGATCCATCCTTCCGCGAGGGGAGGAAAGCGCTTCCACATCTAATCATTGGAAAAGCTTTTGACAATAACACATTTGTTTATAGTGAGTTTCAAACAGCATTACGAAATGCTACTGTCAATGTTCGGTTACGTTTGCCACATTTTACAAATTACCGTACTTTAACAAATACTAAAATACACAGTAGCTTATTCATAAAATATATATATGTTAAAGTGGAATATGTAACATCTTATAATTGTGCAGTACTGGAAACAAGCATCAGTACTGTAGGATTTCTGACAAAAAATTGCAACAGATCAATGACAAATATTCTGCCCATATTATTCATCTTATACGATTTATATAATGTACCGAAGAGCGAATGACAACACATTTGTCAGGTATTCTTTGTCATTTGCTGAAGAAAAAGAAATGCGTGCCACAGGAATGACATATAATGAAATCAATAGTCATTAAAATTATACAGTACAGGAGCTAGAGAAAAAAGAAGAGGTTACAATAACAGATAACGAATTCTGGCTAGAGAGAACAAGAATAACAGATAAAAATTCAGGCTAAAGAGAAAAAGGATAACAGATAACAAATTCAGGCTAGAGGGAAAAAAGGATAACAGATACGCAGGCCCGCAACCAGTCACAGAGGTTTGGTGGGAGGCATGAATAAGTTAGGAGGGCTAAGTCATTAAAAATTCTCTTACAAATAACTAAATTGTTTTTTGTATTAATGATGGAATTATGTATGGAAGTCTGGAGGGGGACAGGCCACCCCTAGCCTCCATCTAGTTCCGGACATGCAAATACGGTAGAAGTTGCAATAACAGATGTGCTGACCACGTTAACTAATGTGATATATGATCATCTAACAAACCATTTAGCAGGTCAAAGCCCTTCATAGACTTAACGTCTTAAAATTTATTTAAAAAGTAGCTTAGTTTTTCTACATACAATTCTCAAATAGGATTACCCTATTTTGTTCCATTCTTTAACTTTAGACCTTAAATTTTAAGATACAGGCGACATTACTTTTGTAGTCCCTGTAATAAGGGGCTCATTTTGATCTCAAATCTATATATCTATATATCTATATCTATATCTATCTATCTATCTATCTATCTATCTATCTATATATATATATATATATATATATATATATATATATATATATATATATATATATATATATATATATATATATATATATATATAAACGAAAGACACTATTTTTGAGTCTTACAACTATTGAACCATCTGACCGATCTCTATCAGATTTTCAACATAGATAAAGTTCGGACCTGGGATGATTTTTATAATTTCACTTTGACGGTGCAACTTAGGGGAAAGAAAGGGATATATAAAAATGATCGAAAATGACCGATATTAGTGGTGAATTCGTTGTGTTCGGGGTCGCTGAGGTGAACAGTGATACATCGGTGCCGTTTAAACCCAAATTCAGTACTCCAAAGGGGGATGATGTCATATAAAAGTAATTGAAAATGACCGATATTAGTGTAAAATTCACAGTTTTTGGGGTCACTAAGCTGATTATTTTTGGTGTCCTTTATATCCAAAATGAAACGCGTTCTCCCGTACGAAGAACGGGCATTCTGCTGGTAATATCATATTTTTAAAGAAAGGCAGCAGATGGCTATATTATTATTTCTACCTGTCTCCGTGGGTTTTAAATATAAAGAAAGAAAGGAACAACCGTATAACGACGCCTTATTAATCAAACCAAGTTCTATGCTATTTTGCGTCAAAGCGTGGATCCCTCCTACTGATTTCTCCTTTGTGTACCCAATCTCAATTGACAAAAAGAACCAAAAGATTACAGCTATAGTCCTCTTATTGTTATTATTATTATTATTTCTTCAATCATAAGAAAAAAGAAAAGAAAACATTGTCGCAGCCCACCAGAAGGTCCCGACAACTTGCAGTTCCTGGAAAATGGGACACCTCTCTATATTTCTACCTAGTATTTGTTGTTAATGAACATAAGGATCCCTGCCGCCCCATTTTTTATTCTCTCTCTCTCACACACAGGAATCTGTGTAGTCACGATGCGTAATCAGCGATAAGGTTGTATACGAATCTCTCACCCCCTTCCTCATTTCTCCCATAAATGAACCCTTTTTCTCAGAGATATCCGTTACTCTTATGGCAGTGTTTCCACTTCTAGTTATTGTATAAAATACATCATCTAAACAATTACAATAAATATATATTTTTACAAAAATCTTTTAATTAAGAATTTTTACTATTACATTTCATTTATAGTGTAAAATGTATTAATTGCTCTATAAGAAATAATCAATAGTATTATCCAGTGGCGTATTTATTGGGAAGCTTTCGGGTTTAAGCTCCATGGAAATTTTATTTACTATTTTAAAGTAAATGAAATATCATCAGAATTTTCACATTTCCAGGAATAAAGTTAGTAAAGCCCCCCCGCCGAAACAAAATCGTAAATACGCCACTGGTATTATCTAATTAAACTCTATAACTGAAAGAATTTGAAAGTTCATTGTAGCAGAAACAAAAGTCATGTTACTGTATCCTATCCAATCTTACGAAACCTCTGGTGCGTGGGGTTCTTGGTTCGATACCCGACAACGTAATTTTCTGGTGGACATCATCATGTCCGTGGGTTTTCTCGGGGGTACTCCCGTCTTCTTCCACATTCTCATTCCACCAATTCTTGCATGATCATTGACTTACTTTAATCATCGTCCTTTGTCGTGGGAGACCCAGGTTCGATTCCCGGCGGAAGCTCATGTGGTTCGGATTCCACGTTAATCAGTAGGTCCAGTCTCATATAGCCTCGCTGCTGAAACGGCCGTTAAAACTCAGAATCAACTCAATATTTAATCATCGTCTCCCTTTTCCTAAAGTATACAAACGTAGGGCATTAAACTAAAAGATGTCCTATCTTATCAAGCCAGTTAATTAGGATTGTTATTCGGAGTACCTAGAGTTGCCTACAAGAAGAAACGATACAAGACAACTTTCATTATGAGACAAAAGATTTTATAATATAAATATAAGACACTTTCTGAGACAAGGAATCATTTTAATACATGTTTTCGAGACAAGTATCACTTTTATGATACCTATTTGAGACGAGACGACATTTCTGTGATACCTATTCGAGACAAGAGAGCTTCAACTCTTTCGTGGACGACCCTAGGCCTACCCATCTCATACGTTCGTGCGTTATATTTACAGAGTTCTCATGTTTTTTTTTTTTCGATCTATGCCCAAAAGTTCTCCAAATTTAACTCAATGTATTTTGCAAATACTTCCATTGTGATTAATCCGTTGTACTAGTCCTAGGTCGCTCCACATAATTGTCCATATAAAATCCAGGAAGTTGTAATACAGATACAAAATTATAGCAGAAAATAATGTATTTTTAAAGTTACGTATTTTTAAATTATGTGAATAATTGATAATCCCCAGCTCATACATGTAGTAATAGTTGAATTTCTAAAGGAATGTCATACATACTTTTGTTGCCAGATGGACATCACGTGCATTCTATGAGAGTGATCTCAAGTTCGATTCCTGGTGGCGGCACCAAGACTTCAGCATAACCCCAAGTAGTAGAGTACACAAAGGGCGTTTTCCTTGTCCATCGAACAAGATAGATAAAATAATAAACATTTTCCGTATTACTATAGTATGCAAAAATCCTATAATTCTATGAACTTCAGGAGCTTAAACCCCTTGAAGAAATTATGCATCCGCTACCGATTCGAAGTAGCAAATCGATCCCTCTTTAACCACTAGGTTTGGTATCATATTAGGATGACTACTATATAAAAGTTGAGGCTGTTGTGACCCGTGAAAGTGATCTCTCTTCTCGTCTCGTCTCGTCTCCTTTTGTGGGTAACCCTAGTCTCATATAGCCTTTGATTTGAAAAGAAGCGTTAAAAGGAACTAATCATACAAAAATCAGCACTTCTGCTCAATGTATTACTTTAGGAGACCGTTGTTTGACTCTCTAGTAAGGCACGTGCCTAGTGGATACCAGACAATATGAAGTACCAGCTCCTGAGCCAGTACCTTCAAATTTCCAACTTGTTACTCTAACTTCGTAACTATTTCCTTTTAGTCGCTTGCTTGGCTAACAAAGCTATTAACTAGACAGTGGCGGACCCTAGTCCGTTGCCGGGGGTCCTAGGTCCGCCCAGTTTGTTGAGTAACAAAAATAATTTAAGCTATTACTTTTATATTTTGAAAGTTTATAATAAACTCATGATATATCTATCATAGTCTGGGGTCTGACTGCCCCACCCCACAGCTTTTACTCTCTAGATCCGCCACTGTACCTAAATTCCATAAAGTAGACTTTTGTAAGCGTAGCAGCTTTGATCCTATGGCATAGATATATTGAGCATAACCATAAAAATGTAACATTAAAGAATTCTCATTTTTAAATATACTCATGTTTCCAGACTTAAGAGTGGACTGGAGCATGATTCAGTTTCTACATTCTAGCTTTCTTGTTCTTTTGGAGCTGTCAAACAGCGCCCTGTGGCGGAAGGCAGAAGCTCCAGGTATATGGAATATCGCTTGGCTGCCTCTCCCCGCCCCTTCTTGAACGCAGCAGGGGTGCCCTTGCAGGAGGAGGAGTACTTGTTTCGGGAGTGAGCCCTGACCCTCGAAAGAGAGAGAAGGCCGTGGGTGAGAAGGAAGCTTCTTACACTGTGATGAGGCGGGGAAAAAAAAACTTACTTTAGCTCGCTTTGGAAAGATGGCATGGTTTTTTTTTTTCCTTCCTGTTTACGATTTGAATACAGAAGAGAATACGTATTTGTTTCGTTTTGCCAATTTCATGTTAGAAAATGAAAATAATAATAATTTTGAAATCCAATATCTCGTTAGTAGAATGGATTTCGCAATCAATTTATCTCGTTATCTCCAGGCATGTTAAAACACATTACATTACATTTGGAACAGTAGCATAGACAGGATGTGTGTTTGGGGGGGGGGGGAAGAGTTTTGTTATAGGTACATATAGAAACATCATAAACAAAAAATATATAAACATAAAAATATATAAAAAAAATTACAAACGTCAAAGTACCAAAGTACATTGTCAGACCTCTTTTGGGGAGAACGGCCCCTCTGCCTCCTCCCTTCCATACGGCACTGATTGGAAAGAAATGTCGCATGTCAATTATATGCCTCACTGGCCAATTTGTTGATAGGTCGTGGAAAACAAAAGTGATAAATCATCAATTTCAAATAGTTCTGCGTCAGTAATTCATATTTGTTATGTTCAGTACGTCATATCCAAACCAAAGAATAAACTACGTGCATTTCTCCTTTTTTTTTCACTCATGTACAAAAGAGTAGCGAGAGCTCCTTCGTGGCTAAGAGGTTAGCATACGCGCATTTGGCGTGTGAGACTCGGGTTCGATTCCCGATGGGAGCTCATGTGGTTCGGATTCCACGTTAATCAGTAGGTCCACATCTCATATAGCCTCGCTGCTAAACGGGACGTTAAGTTCAAAATCAACTCAAAAGAATGGCGATCCGTATTATTTCTACATATTTTAAGATTGAATACATTCTCGTCGCCAGAAAAATATTTTTTTTCCTCGTTCATGTTGGTGCAACTATTTTTCTTTCAACAAATGTTGCTTCTCGTTTGAGATTGAACAGCAATTGAAAGACATGATTGTTTCTTTTCCGAAACCATATATAGTTCTGGAATCCATTTTCCGAAACCATATATAGTATGTTTGCACATTTATGAAGCTCTTGTAACAGAAAATAGTCATTAAATTCGGTTTTAATATGAGTTACCTTCATTTTTCTACATCTTTGCACTTCTAGAGGCGTTTTCACCTCCTACCCTTGTACGATTCTCTTCCCCAAAAAACTTGACTTGTACTTTGAACCATAATAAGCAATGTGTGAAAGTTTAATTCGAATCGGTTCTCATGTTTGGCAGTTATCGAGTCGACTATTTCGCTATACTCAGTGAAAAATAAATACTTAGTATTTTAATATTTTTTCTTCACTTGTACTAACGAAATGTAACTAAAACCAGGCTCTGTGATTCTCGCAACGAGCTACTCTGTAAGATCAAACCAAGGACTTCCAAGCACAGGCCACACGAGAAAATAAACAGCGTCTCAGCACTATGTTTGATCATTACCTCGACGTTATATCCACGGATTGAGTCCGGAAACTCTCGCCTGCTTTCGACGTGTGTGGTCGCAGGTTTAAACCCTGCTGGAAGTCCAACGCTTCGGATGAATACCCAAGTAGTGGTTCGGGTTCCACTTCAAACTGTAGGTCTCGTCTCTGTATAGCCTCGGATCAGGAGACCTATAAGCACAAACAGCCGGGATTCTGATACTTGCAAATCGTCACGGAAAGCCTGTTCTACTAAGCTGTTGTGTCAGGAAAAAACCATGAAGACCTAACCCAAAATTACACTATATCTAAGTATGTACACTCATGTTCAAAATTATTGTCGCATATCTATAAATTTGTTGTTGATTGTTGAAGGAATATAATTTGATAACGAATTCGCCCGGTATTTCTTATAATGTTAGTATGTATATAACCGGTAAAGACATGTATGTGGCAAATTTCATGTCTAAAAAGAAGTAAATAAGAACAATAAAACGAAAATAAAACTTTCTTGTCCATTTAGCAACATTTTGTTTTACTCATTCTAATTATCCTATTTGTAATTCTTTTCCTATGAAATTTACCACAAATATACATTTCCCTTATACACATAGTATCAGCATTAAAAGTAGCCTCCAAAATTATCAAATTTTATTCTTACAAGAAGACAGTTATAGATATGCGACAATCATTTTAGACATGAGTGTACCTAGCTTGAGGGTCCTGAATCTGAATTTTCCATTTTGGACATCTTGTTTTTCATCAATTTCACATATGTTTTTACATTCTTGTTGGAATCACCCCCCCCCTCCCAAAAAATATATAATTCGGTCGCCATATTGATAAAATGTTCCAGAAAAATTCTTATCACTTTTACAGGCGCCATCTTGAATTACTGAAAATGCTCAAAATGTACATTTGTATACCAGGTAAATTCCGATTCAAGACCCACAATTTTGGTAGAAACACTCAAGAAACATCTGACACAGCAGCGCAAATCGGTCTTCAACATTCAAAGGGGGCGGGGGTAAGACAGTTCCCATAACCTTTCTTGTTTGTTTGTTTTTTTAAGAGATTTTGAGGCTTATTGTGGGGGGACATCTGTTTCATCTCACTTTCCTTTGTGACGATCGGACACAAATCAACATTTCTCCCCAAAAACCACATTTCAAATCGGATTATTGAGGGGACAGTCCCCCCCCAGTTCCAAGATTGGAGGGGACATGCCCCCGGGATTTGCGCCAGCGATCTGACATACTGAATTTTTTTGTTTAGATGAATTTCCTCCAGACTATATATAACAACAAAGGGTTGAAAACTCAAAGGAAAGATCCTCCCCCCCCAAAAAAAAACAGTACTCAAATAACGCCAGCGGACAACCCTCCCGCTGGCAAAACCGACCCATCAATG
Source organism: Thermobia domestica (assembly GCF_964235325.1). NCBI lineage: Eukaryota > Metazoa > Arthropoda > Insecta > Zygentoma > Lepismatidae > Thermobia > Thermobia domestica. The sequence continues at coordinate 5,387,881 of NC_137465.1, read as the reverse complement.
CTGGTACGACGTTGCCTTATGTCTTTCCAAATTGTCAAGAAATGGTCAGACTATTTTTCCTCTTTTTTTTTTTTCAATTTTTAAAAATCATTTTCGCAACACACTTTTATTTTCCCGGAACTCAGATAAAGTAAACATTTTGCTGCGAAACTAGAGCAATGTAACACAGCAAGCATAAACAGCTATAGAATAATAAGCGAAGCGCTATGTAAATAGTACCTATTGACTACAGCAAAACCAAAGAAATGTACTATAATAGACGCACTCTCCAATTTTGATAAACATTGAAGTCTATTCTGTAACACAGATCGAATACTATTATCAATATAATAATAAATGTGTCTGATAGAGTGCTGTTCACTAGAAGAGACGAGAAATAAGGTTTCCTTATCTCACCTCGTAAATTTTGTAAGTCACATCTTGTCTGGCTTTCGAAGATTTTGTTTCTCTAGTTTCGAATATCGAAAAAGATGTCCTCGTCTCGTTTCATTTTGTAAATTCACATACAAAATTTATGAACCGATTTTTTAGATTTCCAAACTATGCTATGGATAAGTGTCGGAAGTCTTACAGAACGAGTTTGTCTGCCTGTTGTAGGGTATCACAGCCAAAACAATAGGAGATATCGAGATGCGGATTTTGCAATCGATTCAACATCCCACAAACAGGTTTTGTCTTCTCTATTAACCCTCTATTCAAACGAGAGGTAATTAAAATTAATCATTTCGGAATGGTAATAGATAGCGAAAAACATTTTTCTGCAATCGATTCATGGTCTCAAAAGTGTATATATTATTACCTTCAACACACTATCGAAACCGGAAGTGGTTCAATGTACAGTACTTCTGGTTTTAATATTCATTTTCCGAGCAAGAACTGTAAAAAATATTGAGAAGGGCATACCTTTTTAGGAAAAGGATATACCTTTTTTGCAATCGATTCAGCGTCCCAAGAATAGGTTCTATACCCTCCCTTAACCCTCTATTCAAGCTGAAATGGTTCAAATTAACGCTTTTGGTTTTAACACTTATCGCCACTGAACAAAACCAGTAAGAAACAGCTTTATATATATATATATATATATATATATATATATATATATATATATATATATATATATATATATATATAGATAGATAGATAGATAGATAGATAGATAGATAGATAGATATAGATATAGATATAGATATAGATAGATAGATAGATAGATAGATAAATATATATAGATCTAGTATGAACTCAGGAACAGGTTCTTTCATTGATACTATTCCTCTATTACAACCAGTTTTAGATGTAACCGACTACTTCGAAGTTTGAGCATTGTATTCAGATGGTTTGGGAGTCTTCCGTAGTTTTAAAATTCACTTGTCTTAATTTCATCTACAAGTTATCAGAATCCTTCAGCGTAACGAGAGGTTCACGAAGGGAATGATATAACATTCAAACCATATGGAATAACGACATGCGTATTCTTCAAAAAAACTGATAAATGTTCTTCACTGTGTTCGTACAATTAATTTATCAATTTATGATTTTTATGCTATGATTCATGTATCAATAAAACAAAGTTTGAGAACTAAGACTGGGATAAACTAGAGTTGCTCGCCAGACTCGTGAAATTTATCGTCTTGTCTCGATTCTAGTCTCGAAAATGAGACGAGAATTGTCATTTTTCTAATCTCATCTCAAATTTACAAAATACTTACCATCTCGGAGGCAACACTAATATAATACTATATATACTAACAATAAATTACGCTTAATTTGCTCAAGTATAAATTAGAAATGAACATCTGCGTGAATTTGTTATTGTGTTTTTGTCATACTCATGATTTTTTGGGCTGCACAATTCCAATTGGTTGTTTCTTTCAGTCATTACGGATTCAGTAGTTAATTTTTTAACAAATCAAATGTGTTCATTTAAAACCTACTTAGGCAGTCTGTAGGACAAACGTAATACGTAAATAATGATAATTATTATTATCCCTTACTGATCACTTTTTTATATATTAGGTATTTTGCAATCGTTTCCTCGTATACAAAATTCTTAGGTATTATGTTTTAATACAGTGCTTTTTTTTTTTTAAAAAAAAAAAGAACTTTAGAAATAACACAAAAAGAAAAATGTGGCAACTACAGATCTGTCACTCTCACCCATTTTCCTTCGACTAGCAATAAATAAGCTCTCATACTGGGTTTGGTGACATCCTACACCACCCGCGGTGTGTCGGCATGGGACAGAAACCCGGTCCCGGAAGACGAAACAAGCCTGCTTTCTCCGGCTGCATTTTTAACAGAGTCATCTAACGGGAAAATGCTGAACTTTTTAAACATTAATTACTACGAGAATGTGCACTCTTTAATTTAATTAGCATTTTCTCTGTAGATAATAATTAATAAGAAATAAGAAAATTATAGGTTCAATAAAGACGAATCAAAGATTATGAAGGTATGCGCCTCAATTGCTAATTCTAATTACTTTCTCTAAAAAGCGGTATCGGGTTTAGTGGTAAATCTTGATTTCCTTATGGGGAATTAAAAAATGATATTAATAATTTTGAGCAAATTACACACACATAGTTTATGAATACTTCGTGAATTTGAATAATATTGTTAAATGTGTAAACCTGCTTTACGATTTTCTCCAAATGAGCAGTGTAGGTCGTGATATCATGCAAAATTGAAAAAATCCTATGTTAAATTTATCCCATTTTTCACGGCATCCTCGCAAAGCTCCAGTCCACTCTTAAATATATTTTTATAAAATGAATAATAGCGAAAGACTCACAATAAACGTCAATTTATATAATAGTCTTGAAAAACAGTAAACAAATTCTCCTCGAGACATTTATTTTTTCATAAACTTACGTTTTAGAACCTGATCAAAATTAAGAAGAAAAAACAAAAAAAAAAAAGAAAGAAAAGTGTTTATCTTGGTTACTTGTTATTACAAATGCAAAATCGTGAGTTGACTACTAACTTCAACAGTTGTTCGCTAGATGGCAGACAAGTCGCTAACCAAGCTCAATATTTAGTACCGGATTACGTGAAAGGGTTACACATCTCACTTCAATATACACGTTCAGCGTATAGCTTTAGCTTCGCCGTTCGCAGGAATACAACAAACTTTTATTTCATTATTTTTTAAAAAAGTCTTAATATACTGAACAGAATAGTAAAGAGCACCCATCTCTCTGTGCTGTCACGTTGTCTGTACGGTGGTTCTTTTCCTATTTTAACGCTCCCTTTTAGCTCCAAGGCTATAAAAGACGTGAACCTACAGCTTAACGAAGGATCTGAACGAACTACTACTCTCAGGAATTAAACTCGCGTCTTCCGCTCTCATAATTATTGTAAATAACCATGTCCCATAATGTGTCCGTTATTTAGAATTTTAAGTTTGGGATTTCCTCATTTTATAAACATATAATTATATCCCATAATGTGTTCATGGTTCAGAATTTTAAGTCTGGAATTTTCGCATTTTCAGACAAGTAATCATGCCACAATATGTCCATTATTCAGAATTTTAAGTTTGGGATTTCTCATTTACGGACAAACAATCATGTCCCATAATGTGTCTGTTGTTCAGAATTTTATGTTTGGGATTTTCTTATTTACGAACAAATAACCATGTCCCATAATGTGTCCGTTATTCAGAATTTTAAGTTTGGGATTTTGCGCCTTGTATTCTTACGTAAACCTAGGTTATGAGGGACGTAACCTACTATTAAGAGGCCTCATCCCGGCGAAATTAAAAAACCGCTAATTTTATAGTAATTACGTGATATCTTCCAGTAGATAAAAAGATAATCGAAATGTGGAACAAAAGCGCCCTAGACAACATTCTTTTGTGTGAGGTACCGTTATCACAAGCCACCTAGTGGCTTTCCGTTTTCAGACGTTTAGAAACGCGAAAATAAATGCCGATTTTTAAAATGGCTCGAAATCGAAAGCAGATAAGTGAGTCGTGATAACGGTATCTCATGTAAAATATTGTCTAGGGCGCTCTTGTTCCACATTTCGATTATCTTTTACCTATTGGAAGATATCACATAATTACTGTAAAATTAGCGGTATTTTAATTTCGCCGGGATGAGGCCTCTTAACGTAGACCCCGAACGACGGCCGGGACTCTATTTCGGTGTAGTTGGCGGGTTCACAGTTCATCATATTATGGGTCGTGCCCCACTACATTATCTCGCCTTCATGAGAGCTTAGTTATAGGACCATGCCACCGTCCCCAGCTCCGTTATTCACAGGTTCCACTATGTATACATAATATTTATTGTTCACAGCCATAATAAGTATATTAATGTTATACATACGTAATACAAAAACATATGTGGGCCTACTTTAAAAGCCCGGAGAAGTAAGGTGGAACTCGAAGCACTTTGTCCTCTTAATGAGGGCGATTTTCAGACGAAATAAACGACATTGGGGAAACCTAGCATTATACGTGATAGAAGATTCTTGACTCCGCCCTGGATCGAACATTATGTCTTCTTCGTTATTTAAAAGACCATAAAATTCAAGCGTATATCTTTCTGATGTGAAATTCTCTCTCTCCGATAATTGTGCATTTCATTTGGAGTCTCTCTCTCTTTTTAACATTATACAGATAGATATAGGTGTATATTCTCCATCTGATACCTTTTTTTTTCGTCGTTGTATAAAATTTGTGATGCCCCCATTTTTAGAAGGCGGGATCCCTGTAATTTTGTATCCAACCCGACAGATAGATGGAGCAGATGTTGACCCGGAGGTCACAACGGCTAGTCCAGTTCCTCAGCTCATCGGATCGACAAGACATTTAGGAGAAGAACCGCGTGCACTTTTCGATGATCATAAATCTTATGGCAGATGGACGGCTTTCATACCCACCCCACACTTCCATATTGTGGCTTCATTTTGGTTTTAAGAGAGGTAGGGGAGGGGGAGGGGACGATAAGCAAGGTAAACAAGATTGAATAAAAAGATGCGTGAACAGCACAGCCTATAAAATTCCACATTAATACTGTATTTGGTATGAATATATCAGTGACTTCAGAAGTTTCAATATTGTTTGTTTACATGAAGACTAAAATATTTTGAACAAATATTTCTATGATTGAGTTCTTTTTACCTGCGAACAGATTGAACTCTGATGCGGATATATCTTAGCGGATTCATAGCAGAAATATAGTCATAACTGGCAGTGGCGCCCGAAGAAAATTTTCTTGGGGGGCATCTCTATGGTTACTACATTATGTCTGTTATTTCTGGTATTTAATATGCGTGGTTTGCTGTATTACGTATACATTTTTCGTGAACCAGGGGAGCCCGGTCCCCCCTGTGCTCCTTCGATTGCCCATGATAACTGGGGAAGCAAAGCCAAGGTTCGAAATATCTTGGCCAAAGAGAAGTAGGGAAATGCTTCTTGGTGAGTTACTATGGGCAAAATTGTCATTTCATATCTTTAGTATCATATGACACCAACAACGTCGGTCTGTACACAGCAAAAATAATGTGTTAAAACAACACAAAATGCCATATAATACCATACTTTAGCGTATTATATGTGTGTTATTTCGACAGAAGAACATAAGAACAACATATGGCAGCACTGCTACTCACGTAAATGTTATCAGGCAATTCATAGGCTTACAAAACTATTTTCGTGACCGAATAAAGAAAAACATAGCACGTTGTTCGTTACTTGGTATAAATGCCAATGTAGTGTGTAAAGCTTTGATCATGGCAAAAAATACAAACCAATGAAAATTCTCACACTGACAGTTATTAGTTAATTATGATACACTCAATAGAATTCCGCTAAATAAAGATTAAAATCATCAAAATTCCATTAGATAAAGAACAAATCCATCAAAATTCCGCTAGAAAAAGATAGAAATCTATCACATTGTGGTGGACAGTGTTGTCAGTGGGTTTTCCCATTTCCCCAGTACTTCATTCCATCAGTTTTCATCCGATCATCTAGCTAGATTTGTCATCCGTTTACTTTGACCTGCACTACATATTCGTGTAACGTTAAATGTTTAATTTCACTTCAAAGACGATAACCACTTGGTAGGAAAACCACGAAATTGGCACCCATGACACGAAATGCTAACGATATCTTTCTGGAAGGCTACCCGTAAGGCTGAAAATGTGCGATAACAGCATGTTGCTACAAATTTGGTGACGGTTATTCTCCAAACGCTAGACTGTGAGACAGTCCTCTGGGATTCTATGTCCCTTTACGTGTGCAAATGTTTACTTCTTTTTTAAAAAAAAGTCTGCAAGTCACGTGACGTCAGAAGGGAGAGCAAGGGGAGGTCTCTGGTGAGAGAACCTCTTCTTGGATTATTTAGTAAACATGTCGGTCCTGGTTTTATCCAACGCCAAGAGAATTCCCTTTGGTTCACCACAAATGCTTAAAAGAACATATACACAGAGAGACACCGCACTCAAAGATACATAGGGAGAAAAAAAGGAGGAAATACAAGCAAAATCTAGAATCCTCATGGAAACAGTACACCTTAACTCCTCGAATCTTTACAGTTAGATTTCCTCCTAATCTTTTTAAGAAATGTTGGTTTTGATTTCCAACTAATTAAGCACGGAAGCATTTTAACATTTTCGTTATTAATTTAAGTAAAACGGTGTATTATTTTTTTAAGTAATACAATAATAAACATAAGTAATTAGGCCCTATTAAATATATATATTTTTTAAGGACGTAAAATGGCAGATATAATATGTGACTACTCCTTAAGAGCCTGACATACTAAAAATAATACAAAATTTACCATCTTTCTTTTGTTTGTTTTTCATAAGTGAAAGGAGATAATGAAATGCGACTTACCACAATCATATATAAATGTTATTCTACAACAGAAAATATGAACCTGAAGATTTTTCAGTGTTGTCATCCATAGAAGTTACAGTGTTGCCAGAATAACATTTATTCCAAAATCTAAGTTGTCAGCGACTAGAGGAACGAACTCAACTGCATTTGATTACGTATCATGTTGTTTTGATATTCTGTGAACTAATTTTTAAATAACATTATTATTTAATTTTAATAATTGTATGTTTAAACTGTTTTGTTTTATTAAAAACTAAATACAACTAACTATTATTTAAAAAGTAGTTCACAGGATATCAAGACAACATGATAAGTAATCAAATGCAATTGAGTTCTTTCCTCTAATCACTGCCTTAACTTGGCAGTTGTTATTCTGCCAACATCGTAATTTCTATGAATGGCAAAACTGAAAATTCTTCAGGTTCATATTTTCTGTTGTAGAATAACATTATCTATGATTGTTGTAAATTGCATTTCATTATCTCCTTTCACTTATGAAAAACAAGGAAAAGAAAAATGGTGAATTTTGTACTATTTTTAGTATGTCATACTCTTAAGAATTAATCCATGGTTCAACTGAAAATTGATCTTTTTGTTTGTTTAAATTTATCATTCAATTTCAGCACAGAGGCAGGCTGTATGAGACATATTTCTAGACCTACGATTTAAGGTGCAACGCAAACCACCGTAATGAGTTCAAAAATGTTCTTCCACCGATGATCAAACCTAAAACCATGTTCTCCAAGAGCGTGCGCGCGCTAGCCACTAGACTAGCAGAGAACATTCTGGAATCTATAGCCCGCGTCAACTGAACTGGTGGAGGGTGTGAACCAATAATTCCGCCGTGCGGTGTTGCCAAATCTTAGGTGAGAAAGTGGGCGCATGTTGCATGTATCAAAGGCACTAACTAAAGCCTGTGACAAACATCTTGGCATTTCAGCTAAACGAATAAAACGCAAGCTCTGGCGCGACGTTGCCAAGTGGCAAAAGGGTGTGGCTACGGCTAAGCAGACAAACTACAGCGCGATCAGGTGACAGGGGATCGACGTGGATGTGTGCAAAATAAACGTGGCAATACCACTGGCCTCGCATTTTCTAGCAGCATTTAAAGGGAACTTGGAGCGCCGCCTTCAAATGTCAATGTTTGTCACGCCGTTTAGTCTCACTAGGGTCATTATGTATATATATCTTATTACTAATATTTCCTTCTGTTACGAATGTAGTATGAATACTATATTTCATTTGGTTTACATGGTAAGCAAATTAATGTAAATACTACTAGGTATTAGTTGGCTTAATGAATCGCTTATAATCCCATTCAATCCATCCGAGAATCGAACTTGGGATCCCGCAAACCGAAATCCAATGCCCTACCATTTTGATTTTTTTTTTTTAAGTTCCAAGACAAAGGAAGTCTCGCAACAAGAAAACAATTACATATTGTGCATTAATTTATGAAAGATATAGTATCGCTGAAAAGTTTTCGAACATCCCGGATTTTTGTAAGCATTTACTGTGATTCTATTATTTTGGCACGAGAACTTTACCGTCTTGCAACAGAGGTACTCTACTCCTGCCTAAAGCATAGAGTTTGACGACAGTTGAATCGAGGTCTGAGAGGTATTGCAGATGATATGTCAAATTATAATTCTTAAAATTGAAACCAAAAAGACAATTATATATATATATATTGCACAGTATAAAGAAAAGTGTGGATATTGAGGCAAGATAGTTTTGTTTGGAAAGTGTAGACATATAGGATCAATATAGTGACAAAAATTTGAAAGAGAAAGTGGCTTTCCAAATTTTGCAGTTCTTTATAGCTTGTTGGTATGCTAACGTTTAAAACGCCAAAAATACCATACTTCGAAAAGTGTTTACGATGGTTTCCTATGTTCCATTGTTGCTCGTTTGAAATAGTAACGACGAGCATTACATATACGCTTCCACTGAGCGACAATTGAACAGAGAAATATGTAGGTATATTGACCGTCGTAAACATGTTTCAAAGAATGGCGTTTATAAAGCCAGCCAGAATAAAACTGTCGTAACTCTGAAATGTCAATTTTAAAAGTAAGACATGTATAAGGTATGAATAATTGCAAAATTTAGAAAACTACTTTCTTTTTCAATTTTTTGTCATTGCATTGACGCTCTATGTCTACACTTTCGAAACAAAACTAATATTTTGCCTCACCTTCCACACTCTTGTTTATACTATGCAATATATAGGCTGTATCAAATTGTCGTTTTTGGTTTCAATTTTAAGAATTATATCTGCAGTACCTCTCAGACCTCAATTCAACTGTCGTCAAATTCTATGCTTTAGGCAGAAATACATCTGATGCAAGGCGGTAAAGTTCTCGTGCCAAATGAAAGGATCACAGTAAATGCTTACAAAAATCCGGGGTGTTCGAAAACTTTTGAGCGGTAGTGTACATCAGGAGTGCACCGTGTTCAAGTGATAAGGCACTCACCTCTGATGATAAGCGTGATATATAAGCAGTGGCGTATTTAGGGGGGTGGCTTCCGGGCTTAAGCCCCCCCCCCGAAATCTTACTTAGTATAGTAAAGTAAATGAAATATCTTGCAGAATTTTCACATTTCCAGACAAAGCCCCCCCCCCGAAAGTTAGCAAAGCCCCTCCCGAAACAAAATCGTAAATACGCCACTGTATATAAGTAACTATTTTAGTGCCCTGACTAATTCTCATCAGTTCGCCTTTACGAGAGCAAAATTTGCTACTATAGCACTACTTGGGTCAAAACCTGATATATTTGTTACAAAGTTATATATACATGTAAGTATCATGGTTGATTTGAATACATTTCTACACGTTTACCATAGCTGTAAATTTCTTTGAGAAACACCCATTCTTACATTTGCATTTTTTCCCTTCCTTTTTGTAAACAAGTACGAAAAAAAAAAGAAAAACAGTTCATCATCTTTATTGGAGTAGTGAAATGATTCTAGCAGTGTCATAATGACGGGGTTACAGCTCTTTACAAGTACGAGAAGGCGAGCAAAACTACTTTACTTTGAAACAAAAAGGAGAAAAAAAGCTTGACCAGAAGGTATTCCGTTAAGAGAGAACATTTTATACCAGCACGACAAATATTATAATTTGTAAATGGAGGTAGCTGCGAGATACAATTCGGTATTGGTAAAAAGAAAGAAAAGAACACGTGTATGGTCATGGTTTATTAAACCAACAGATAAAAATCTTTTGGCGCAATTTTTTCCCCCATGTTTCAGCTGTTTAATGAGCAACTTTCTGTGCGATGATGATTTGGCAAAGGCATGATCTTTTCAGTATACATTGGAAGAACCTTAATCATAATGTAGTCGTCTTGCGAAGGATTTAATACATATACGAAGTTTGTATCTACAGTACATCACCAGCAACTAACGGATTGTTTGTTATGCTAGAAGCTCGTATTCATTACTTACAAGGCTATGGCCTGGAGACACTTTATGTAATGTACTGTCCAATTTGTAACATGATGATGACGCCGGAAAACTGTTGGAAGAAATATTCTTTGTGAAGAAGGCTATCTGTTCAGTCGAAATTCTGCACAAAAGAGAGAGAGAGAGAGAGAGAGAGAGAGAGAGAGAGAGAGAAATGTAGGGTATTTGGTGCTACTTTCTCCAGCCGACCTCAACGGAACATACGATTTAACCCCCCGTAAGTGCTACTTGGAACCCCGCCTTTTCCGAAAAATTGCCCCCGATCTTCTCTCTTCCTTGATGATTTCCTTCGATCAATAACCACGAGAAGGCAGCACTGTTCCAGGTCACGGAACTTCCTAATAGCTCCCTCTCTTTCTCTTTCTCCCTTGCCCTAGCTGTTGGGGCTATCTTGGTTGCATCTTATAGGTTTTTCCCTTCAAACTACACGTCTCCATAACAGTGTTTCTGATCAACAGCCAAGATTGCAGGGCAGCTGCTTCTATCCACTGCAAAAGTTACACTCACAACACAATCCAATATTACACTTTAGTCAGCAATGATTCCTATAATTTTTGGAATAGAAGAAGAAAAAATACTCCAGATTTTTACTTTTTTTTATTTTAAAGAAGTGAATCACGAAGAAGTTATCACGTTCTAGAAAGACCAGTCAATAAGGAACCATTTTCACGACAGCTTCTCAACTACCCAAATATTTCATAAATTAGTTATTTTAAATGCGTGAAATAAATTTTCTTTTCGTAATAACTACTGAATAGAATTAACTAAACACAACTTATCACAACCTCAAAATAAACTCCATTTTTGTGATTTTTTTAAAAAAGTTAATGAAATCAGTTGTTTTGTTAGAATAAAAAAATCCAGAGTAGAACCAGAATTTTAACTTCTTTCTCTCTTCCTAGGTATACGGGTAACCTAATTTAAATAGAACAACAGTTTGGCTACCGTTTAGGAACGGTGGAAACCGATCATTCTATAAATATAAGTCCATATGCCTAAAGTAAAGAGAGGGATATTCGACACACTGTCAGTTCGTGAGAATTTTATCGTTACAAGCTAAGGGAAGACAACTTACCTAATGTCCTAATTCTTGCTAACCCAAGGGAAAAAATTGTCTGCTTAACTTTTGCTAACTAAGAGAAGAAAACTTACCTCATATCGTAACTCATGCTAGCTAAGAAAAGGACACTTACCTCATATCGTAACTAGCTAATATTTTAATTCTTGCTAGGTAAGGGGAGAAAACTTACCAAGTGTCCTAACTTTTGCTAGCTAAGGGAAGAAAACACCTAACACCTCTAATTCTTGTTAGCTAAGGGAATAAAACTTACCTAATATCCTAACTCTTGCTAGCTAAAAGAAGAAAACTTACCTAATGTCCTAACTCTTGCTAGCTAAGGGAGAAAACTTACTAATATCCTAATTCTTGCTAGCTAAGGGAATAAAACTTACCTAATATCCTAACTCTTGCTAGCTGAAAGAAGAAAACTTACCTAATGTCCTAACTTGCTAGCTAAGGAAAGAAAACTTACCTAATATCCTAACTCTTGCTAGCTGAAAGAAGAAATCTTACCTAATGTCCTAACTTGCTAGCTAAGGAAAGAAAACTTACCTAATATCCTAACTCTTGCTAGCTAAAAGAAGAAAACTTACCTAATGTCCTAACTCTTGCTAACTAAGGAAAGAAAACTTACCTAATATCATAACTCTTGCTAGCTAAAAGAAGAAAACTTACCTAATGTCCTAACTCTTGTTAGCTAAGGGAGAAAACTTACTAATACCCTAATTCTTGTAGCTAAGGGAAAAATAATCTAACGTTCTAACTCTTGCTAGCTAAGGGGAAACAATTAATCTAATATACTAATTCTTGCTAGTTACGGAAAGAAAACTTACCTAATACTCTTATTCTTGTTAGCTAGATGAAGAAAACTTACCTAATACTCTAATTCTTGTTAGATAAGGGAAAAAACTTAATATCCTAACTCATGCTAGCTAGGAGAAGAAAATTTGCAAAATGTTCTAATCGTTGTATACATGAATTAGGACATTACATAATCTTTGGTAAGTTGTAGCTTTTACCGACGTGTTCTCCCTCATCAGTCGCCACTGCTTTCACGTGCTGGTATACTTTCTCTAATTATAATATTCCTTACTGTTCTATTACGTGAGAACTACAATATAAAACACGATGAGTGAATATTTTTTTTTGTTTTCTTTTGCATATTAGGGAATTAACGCTTCTCCTCATCACCACTAAGGTTATGAGAGGAGGACCTACATCTCAAAGTGAGATTCGAACCACTAACAACGAACTGGAAATTAAGTTACAGTCTTTTACTCCTAAGCAGTATTTTTTGTTTGTTGCAGTAAACAAAGTACTGCTTTGTAGCGAATAAATGACTGTGCTGAAATAGAAGAAAGCAAATTAGATGAAATATCACTTTTATTAAGTATTTATAAAATGTTTCCTGTTAAATTAAGAAAATATTGTGTATAATTTAATTGTCCATGTTGTAATTTGGATCTTCCGGTGAAATTCAAGAAATTATATTGAGAATTATAGTGTATTGGCACTTGTAGAAATTATTTATTTTCCCTAGTCCTAGTTGGTAGTTAATGTCTAATATGCAAACGTTGGTTCCATGAGAACTGTGATGCATGATCGGTTATATGAGAAATGAAAAAAAAAGTCATAAAGTTATTTCTTTTTAAGAGTGTCGAGCGAGAGAGACCTTTTTGTACTACGAAAAAAAAACCGACTAAATTTTAAGTTTCTTTTTGTATGTATAATGCAATATAAATTATCTTTAATACACAGTATGCCCGTCACATTTGGTTGCATTTAATGACAGGTCCTTATATAAAAGAACTGCGTTGTGATTCGTTCTTCTAACATCCATATTAAAAGAGAAAAAAAGATACTAGCGTTAAAAGTTGCTAAGTGATTCACAAGGTGAAACACATTTAGAGCTTTATAATTTTTTTGCTTACTAATTAGCTAAAGGGTTTATATTGCATATAATAATAATAATAATAATAATAATAATAATAATAATAATAATGATAATAATAATAATAATAATAATAATAATAATAATAATAATAGGCGGCAATGCATACAGAATTTATAGTTTGTGTAAAGCAACATAAACTTTACCCTAATCGATATCCATTTGTGATTTGTCTGATTTCAATATGCAAGATTTAACATCATCATTACTTAGATTTTCATCCCCAAAAATTTTACACATTTAAATAACTGAAAGTTATAAAAATAGAAGACCAAAAGTATAAAGAATTAAATTTTTAAATAAAAAAAAAAGTATTAGAACTTATAGAAGTAAAAGAATTATAAAGTTCATTAGAGCAATACCTTTTTCTAGAGGTAATGTTAGTTAGATTAGGGTTTACCGCTAATTTTACAGTAATTATGCGATATCTTCAAATAGGTAAAAGATAATCGAAATGTGGAACAAAAGCTCACTAGACAATATTATTTGGCATACGATACCGTTATCACCAGTCGCCCAGTAGCTTTGTTTTGCAGCCATTTAGAAACTCTAAAATGAATGCTGATTTTCTAATTGACTGGAAATCGAAAGCAGATAAGAGTGAGTCGTGATAACGGTATTTCATGTAAAATAATATTGTCCAGCGAGCTCTTGTTCCACATTTCGATTATCTTTTATCTATTTGTAGATATCATGGTATTTTAATTTCGCAGTGATGGGGCTTCTTAAGTGTCCTTTTCAGTATCGAGGCTATATAAGACGTGGACCTACAGCTTAATGTGGAATCCGAAAGACTTGAGCTTTTAGATCCGCCACTGGCACAAAATTCATTTTATTTTCCATTTATTTGATTGGTCTGCCTCAGAACCACAAAGACTCAATGTCCAGCTTTACAAAGAACATCTATGCTTCTACAATTGAAATGTTTCGATTTACCACGCCAATTCCCAATAAAGAATGCCACCATGGATAGGCTTCATACTAAGGCCGCGCCTCCATTGCATCCGAATGCGACTGCGAACGCGAATGCGAATGCGAACTGCGAATTCATGTGCCTCTACTACATCCGAAGTTTTGTGAATGCGAATCAAGTTGTAATATCTCTTTCAAACCTTCAATGTGAAATATTTTTGCTTGAAAATTCATATCTTAAAGTTTTCAGAGCAATAACAATAACAATAACAATAATAATAATATTAATAATAATAATAATAATAATAATACTGTATTAATTTCCTTTGTGTGCAAAATAGAGTGAATGTCGCAAATGTCGCTCCTGTTATTATTATGCTTCTGTGGTAACCGCTATGTTCACTTTAAAATAAATAAACTAAATAAAATTAGAGATTGCAAAATCAACCAACTTTCTAAGAAAATTTTCTCCATGAGTAAAAAACCCGTTTTTGCTATTTCAAACATATTAGTCAATAATTATATGTATTCGTAAAATCATTATTTGAGGAACAAAGAGGAAATATAAATTGAATAAAAAGTTGCGGTTCATGTATTAATTAGATCTTCATATTTTAAAGAGAAAACAAATAAAATTATAAATATCTTCCACTCCAAGTTCTTTACTTACATCTGCCCATAATTTGTTCACGACGTGTCGTTTGTGGTAATCTGGATGACTTTGGATCCAGAATGAAACTTTATAAAAAACACAATTTATTAAAACATCAACATCTATTTCCATTATTATTTTCATTTTTATCTCCGCACCATCGACTACTTTCACGCAAAAAGAACTTTCTTCTCTCATGTAGCGCTCAATTTCTCTGCAGACGACGCTCCATTCGCATCAATTCGGACGAACAATCCCAGCATGTTGGGATCGTTCGCATTCGCATCTTTTCGTCGGTTTTCGCAATTCGCAGGTCGGAACTAGTCGAGGCACTCCAATTCATTTACACGTGCTGGGAAATTCGCATTCGCATTCGCAATCGCATTCGGATGCAATGGAGGCGCGGCCTAAGAAAGATATTGATCTGACGTAGAAGAAGAAAAACAGACTAAAAGAAATGATGTAGAAAAAAGGGGCATAAACTGTGTTCGAAAGATCCTGGAAATTAAGTATGATTTTGCTTTCTTCTTTTCGGCGTGGCTACGTGATTCTCTGTATATTTTTGACATTGTCGCTGTGGCTTCTGCATAGCTGCACACTCTTAAAAAGTTGAAATTACTTAGTCACGCAAGAATGCCCTCTATTGTCACTTGCGGTGGAGATAATAGCCCCGACGAGTGAAAACGTAGAAGCCCACAAGAGCTCTGACTCAACCAATCATCAACGACCAAGTGAGCCCTCCATTTCATTCCATCAGGCTGTATGCTTCGATGGTTTTTCTTCTTGTAACCTTTTATAATAGAATATGAAGAAATCACAAAATAACTTTATGGATAAATAATCATGTTCTATCCAAGAGTATAGTATATTGCATAATTGAAAATTTTCCTCTTCTTTGCCATATTGTTTCGTTGGCATATCACAGTTTATTACTTAATAATTTTTATCTGTTAAATATTAATCAACATGGCCAGTATTGGATTTATCTCCCTTTCTTTGGTATGACTCTGTAAGTGCAGGTGCACTATGGCTCAATGCCAGAGACCTAATCTCTGCTGGAAGAGACCTTTGGTGACCCCAAGCAGAGTAAATTTCAAATTTTCCCCAGAGAATATTTTCAATACACGGAAGCTGGAAGTAATACTGCGAAAATATTGGTAGACTGCATTGAGATCGGTCGGAAATATGCCCCCGGAGCAGTAGAGGATTTAGCCCGGGACCTGGGGTCTAGGTCTCCCCAGTTTTGGGATGGAAAAAGTAACTTAAGAGACCCCATCACGGTGAAATTAAAATATCGCTAATTTTACAGTAATTATGTGATATCTTCAAATAGATAAAAAGGTAATCGATAACTGGAACAAGAGCTCGCTAGACAATATTATTTTACATGAGATACCGTTATCATGACACACTTATCTACTTTCGATTTCCAGCCATTTAGAAAATCGGCATTTATGTTAGCATTTATAAATGGATGCAAACGGAAAACTACTAGGTGACTCCTGATAACGGTACCTCATGCAAAACAATATTGTCTAGCGCTCTCTTGTTTCACATTTCGATTATCTTTTATCTATTTGAAGATATCGCATAATTACTGTAAAGTTAGCTGTATTTTAATTTCATAGTGATTAGGCCTCTTATGCTATTATTTATACATTTTTGAAAATTAAACTAAACTCACGATATACCTTTCATAGTCTGGGTTCTGGCTTCCCCTTGCAGTTTTTACTTTCTAGATCCGCCACTGCCTCGGAGGGTATTCTAGCTATTTTTCGCCTGAAATCATCACTGATCTCAAGCAATGTGAGTTTAGTAAATGGTGGACATAATTCCGTTCGTGGATTTACTCGGAGGCATCCCATGTGAACCTGTTTTTTCATATCACCAATTCTTTTATGATCGATAATTTCCATTTACCACCTCTGTTCCCTTCAATCTAAAGAGCGTAATTGTAGGATATTAACTTTAAAGAATTTATTTAATTTTATGAATTATTTGATTTAACTTCCATTAGTGAGAGTGAGAAAATTTAAATACCTAGGTATATAAAAATAAAAATGACTATCTTTGTGACTCAATAACTCTTGAACCACTCAACCAATTTCGATCAAATTTTCAACATAGATGAGATTCCGACCTGGCAGTTTTTTTTTTTTTTTTTTTTTTTTTATCAATTCACTTTGATAGCGAAACTCAGAGGAGCGAAGGAAAAGATATATAAAAATGATCGAAAATTACTTATATTAGTGTTGATTCCATAGGTTTGGGGGACGTTGAGTTGAACAGTGACACTTTCGATGCCGTTTAAATCCAAATTCAGCCCCCATTAGTACTCCTAAGAGAATTATGATATGTAAAAATAATTGAAAATGACCAATATTAGTATAGAATTCATAGCTTTTGGGGTCCCTAAGTTGATTGCTGACAGTTTTGGTGCCCTTTATGTCCAAAATGGAACACATTCTCCCCGTGCAAAGAACGGGTATTCTGCTAGTCGTAAATAAAATAAAGTTTAAACATACAGAGGGGAAGAAGGAAAATTAAACAAACGAACGAAAGCTCTGTTCATGCTTAATGGAGTTTCCAACAGTATTTTCTAAATGTGCCTCTGAAGCATTTTCGCAGCCTTCCGTGCATGTAGTCCCGGGTTCGATTCCCAATGGTATTTATCTCAGATACAAACTTCAGTTGCGATTCGGATATCGTTTTGAAAAATAAGTCTCGTCTCATATGGTCTCAATGTTAAAATGGGACATTACGATTAACCCTTTAACCGCCATGAGGCATCAACGCTATACCTCGCTGTTTTTATAAATTTGTGTCGCGTGGCACTTATGGACGCCTCAAACGTTTTTGTTTTCGAAGATTATACACATGCAGTACGCAGAATCGGTTCAAATAAAATTAGAAAAATCAAAATTACGTTTTGACCTTAGGGATATAGTTTCTGCTAATAAAATGTGGCAGTTAAAGGGTTAATCAATCTAGATTCACTTGCATAATAGTGTGTTCTAGCCTCGGTGGTGAAGAAGTGGAACATTCAGCTCCAATCAATGTAAATTGTACTTGCATAAAAGCATGTAGGCTCTACTTTCATAAGTTGGCGTGGGAGACCCGGGTTCGATTCCCGGCGGGAGCTCATGTGGTTCGGATTCCACGTTAATCAGTAGGTGCACGTCTCATATAGCCTCGCTGCTGAAAGGGACGCTAAACTAAAATCAACTCAACTCTACTTTCATAAGTCAGAACACAGCCTTAAAACCTCTTAGCGTAACAGCTCTTGGGGGGCGCGGTGGCTCAGTGGTAGAGCGTTCACCTCCGGTGCTTGGGGTCCCTGGTTCAATCCCAGCTCGCGTCGTGTGGACTTTGTGATGGACAAACACCGTGCTCGTGGGTTTTCTCGGGGTTCTCCCGTTTCCTCCCACTTTCTTCATTTCACCATTTCACTCATCTCTCATCATCACCATCTCCTTTAGCCTAACCGGCATAACCGTGGGACGTAAAACTTAAAGATTTCATTTCATTTTTTTTTCGTAACAGCTCTTTCCAACGCCATCTGTTAGCGACCGTCTGAACTACATCTAGCTTAGCGAAGACCACGTGATCAATTTGATGCGTCACCCTGTCTCTAACAAGCGTATAAGGAGCTTTCTAGACCATTTTTTATTCACGTGACTCTTCATTTGCCTCACGTCGTCGGATGGACGCCGAAAATGGGAAGCATCGGCCTGGAATCGAACCCGGGACCACACGGAGATGAGTCCAACGTTCTAACCACTAGGACAATGGTGCCCCGAACACAGCCTAAACCTACATTAAATTAAGGTATCCAATAACTCATTAATTTTCTCATATTTAAAGTAGAAGATAAGACTTACGGATATTGCCATCAGTAATATTTCTTAATTATATTGAATATATTTCAGGCAAAAAAAAGTCGAAGACAAAGAAATAAAGGACCGTCCATTGTTAACTGGTGATACACTAAAGCGTATGAACAGATCAAACAAAAATAAAGCATATAACTTGATTTTCCTGTTAGCTAACAAAAGGATAGCTCTTGAGGCACGGCTGGGAGGGTTCAGATGTATAATCAAGACGAACCAAAGAGATGGGGTAGGCAAAGGCAACACACCTTCTGGCGAGTGGATGAGTAGAAGTAGGAATCAAGCTGGGAGGATGTTAGGATAGCCAGCTGGTCAACGAAGACCTCTTGCTACGAAATGCAGAAGAAGACCCAACGAAACGTGATTTACGCCTGTGCCCCAGACAGCGTATGTCCAGGGGATTCTGTCCTGTTACGTCGTAATGCAGAGCGGACAGGAGTAGAAGAAAGATGGCCGAAACACACGCAGCTTCGCAGGTGATTGCATCGTCCCTTAACGACCCACGGGCTTCTTCAACTCACCAGGAGATCAGACTTCTGACATGCACAGAAGAACCTCTTTATGTTCAGACACACAAAATGGATCATTCGAAACAAAAGCAGGGAAACCGAATGAATTTTTTATTAACGACAAGATGTCACTAGGTGCTCCACATAAAACCCTTAACACACACTTAATTCAAGGGTATTCCTACCAAGACTTTTTAAAAATTGAGTTTAAGTTGTTTATGCTATAACATATTAGGCTTCAATAAAATGACTCAAGTAAATTTTGAGATCTAAAATTAAATTTTGTTTTTTGAATTTTGAATCTTGCATTCTCTTAGCCAATCAAATTATACTTTTTTTTATGCGAGTGGTCTCAGATTTGATTCCAGTAGGTGTACTAAGTTGTTTCAATCTGATTTTAAAGAAATAAGTTCCGTTTCACATAACCTCGGTTACATAATTCTTTCATATAGATACCTACCGTGTAAACTAGATATAGCGATGAACATGCATTATAATATGTTGTAATGCTAAAAATCAAAGCATATAGGAGACGTTAACGACTGTTAACAAGGAATTCGAACTATTTGAACTCCCACCAAAATCGAACCGACTTCTCTGGACGCACCAACCAGTTATCGCACGAAGTCTCAATTGTGGAGCAATTACCTCTGATACGAGAAGTCCTTGGTTCGCTCCCAGACCATATGAGTTCGTGATGCACACCATCATGCCTGTAAGTTTTCTCATGGTTTTCCAATTTCCTTCTACACTCGCATTCCATCAATTCCTTTGATAATCATTCATTTTCAGTAATTATCCGTTTCCTTTAGCCTACAGAGCATAAATTGGAAGATAAAAGTAGAAATTTAATTTTTTAACCACTTAGGCATGATAAAATTCCAAGAATAGTTGATATGAATATATTGCAGCGCAGTTTCCTGGTATATTAAGTAATTCTATACTCCAAGAAACAAATCAGTGTTTGGACAATTTTCAGAAACGACCTATTTTATAAGTTCATTTTTCCCGCTATAAAATAACAGGTCTTATTCTATATAATTGTGGTGCTAACACAAGATCCAAATGAAAATGAATCTTACGAAGCTGTAACCCAGTAATCATTAACTACAACATACTTAATAGAGCCGTAGATCTTACCAATCGCCTGATTCTCCGATTTTTAACATTTTTCTTTTTACTTTTGCGACGTCAGCAAAGACAAGAAACTTAATCGACTAAGTGCTACTTAGCTTTTGGCCGCTGTTTCTTTTTATTGAAGTGTAAAACAAAACATCGATGCGTCTCTTTATAGTTTTTCTGTCAATTGTCGTGAGCAGCAACCACAACTTTCTTCTCAAGAACCACCACCTGATCATTGCTCCCAGTTGGCAACTGATGGTAGGACTTGAACATTGTGGCTTAAGATGAATAGGAAGGCCCCCCAATCCCCACGAGGCAGATGCCAGTTGACCGCGAACGAAGTACATCAACTTGATGCAGCACCATGTCTGTTCTGATGGCCATTTTCCTTCCGAGCGTAGATCGATGGACTCCAACGACTGACGCTAAACGCGGACACCAAAACGTAAAGAAAATAACAGACGGCGCAGCAAAGAAATGGACGAAAATGAGGAGGACCGAACAAACTCAGAAAAGAAATCAAGATACATGCTCCGTTACAGCCAGAATCTAAGTCTTAACATTTCGCTAGATAAGGATGAAGACTCAGAAACTGGATTTCTCGGAATATCGTTGGGATTTGCCTAATATGATTATCTTTACCCGTTTCTGGTCACGAATACACCAGTCTCAAAATGAGTTGAGTTGACTTTGAGTTTAACGTCCATTTCGGCATCGAGGTTGTATGAAACGGGATCTATTCATTAACATGAAATCCGAACCACATGAGCTCCCGCCGGGAATCGAACATGGGTCTTCCACGCCAAAAGTGCGTACGCTAACCGCTTAGCCACGAAGGAGCTGTTGTCTCAAAATGGATTCGAACTCTGGACTAAATTCTCAACTGCGTGTTGCTACAAGCTTAGACTTCGAAAATTCTTATTTGGTGTCTGAATATGTTGTTCATATGTCTTGATTTACGCAACAAAGTTCCCAATTGCTTTACAATGCAGCGTTAGCAAACAACAAATATTATTTCCACTTCAACCAACAATTGAACGTGGGCCACAAACGTTAAGTATGAACATGCTAGATATTTCGAGTTTATGGTGTCTTGTAACGATTAGCTTTTTACTTACAGCAATTTATTTTGTTCTAACAAAATAATAATAATCATAATTGAGTTTCTTGACATCTTATGA
Source organism: Thermobia domestica (assembly GCF_964235325.1). Taxonomy (NCBI): domain Eukaryota; kingdom Metazoa; phylum Arthropoda; class Insecta; order Zygentoma; family Lepismatidae; genus Thermobia; species Thermobia domestica. Next base: position 5,366,286 of record NC_137465.1, on the reverse strand, counting down.
AACCACGGCAGACTCAAACTATGAAGTTTTAATACTGAAGTGGTAAAGTATCCATTCTGCTTTCAATAAAACGATATGGACGGAGAAGGAATCTGTCTTGAGACAATGAATTCATGACAGGAAGGTGTATTATCGTTTTTATTCTATGGAAACTCAATACTGAAACCGGAAATTATAACAGAATTCTACCGGTTCCGGTTTTAGTAGGGAGTTAAGGAAGAGAGATATTCTTGCATTTGTTGAATTCCTCGTTGTGTACGAGTGATAGGGGGTGCCAACCTGGAATCGAAACTCCAATCGTGACAACTGGAACGGAATAGAAAGATTTGCACATACTTCGGGATACGATTCGTAACATCAAAAGAAGACAAAATGTCCTCTTGCATATTGTCGAATTCCATGTCGTGTACGTTGTGCATATCTTTCTATTCCGTTCCATTTGTCAAGGTTCAAGTTTCGGTTCCAAGTTGACACCCCTGTCATTGTTGCATGACGCGGAATTTGGCAATGTGCAAGAGGACTTTTTTTAAATCTTCTTTTGATGTCACGAATCATCTCCCGGAGTTTGTGCACATCTTACAGGTTCACCCTGTATATATTATAATTGCTTCGCATTATCTATAACAGTTACTATTCTATGATAATGAGTTTTGAAACAGGAAATCGAAGATTTCTATTACTTCCGGTTTGAACAGTGATAAGAAGAGTGGATATGGTATTTATTCTTATAGCGCTGAATTCATTTCGTGAAACCGCTTTTCGCTATTTATTACCGTTTTGCTCTATAGTTACCAACATCGAAACCGGAAATGGTTGATTTCTACCACTTCCGCTTTGGATAGAGGATTAAGGAAGGGAAGATGGAATATATATTCTTAGGACTTCGAATTCATATCAAAGATAACATTTGGCAACCTATTTTAGCGGTTTTGTTCTTATATCTGTCGAAGGTTAAAAATGGTAACAGCGAGAAACTTTCAGCAATTCAAGAATAACTTCGTGTTTATTCCTCTATTGAAACCGGAAATGGTACAGATTTATTATTTCCGGTTTCAGAAATGATCCCCAAAGAAAAAATATGATAAGAGGTAGATGTTTTAAATATACAAAAAATATATATAGAAAATATATAAATGAAAGTGACTATGTAATGTCATAACTCTTGAACCACCCGATCGATCTCGTTCAAATTTTCAACATAGATGAGGTTCGGGCCTGGGATGGTTTCTAATATTTCACTTTGACGGCGCAACTTAGGGGAGATGAGGGGGGAGATATTTAAAATGATCGAAAATGATCAACATTAGTGTCGAATCCATAGTTTTTGGGGGTCGCTGAGATGAACAGTGACACTCCCAATGCCCATTAAATTCAAATTCAGCCCTTTATGTTCAAAATGAAACTTATTCTTCCAGTGCAAAGAATGAATAGGGCCCTATTCTGCTAGTAGTAGAGATTCAAATCTAAAAAATATTCAAAGAATATGTTATTTCCGCTCTTGTCTATTAAAACCGGAAGTGGCGAATTCGTTGCTTCCGGTTTCAATAGTGAATTCCTGTACCTTATAAGTTTATTATAATTTTACGATGTGGAACGAAACACGCTTGTTTCTTTCATATAATCTAGAAAGAAAGTAAATTTTGAATATATGTATACGAATGTTAATGAAGATACTCTTCTGGAATTTTGTACAGAGAAAATGAAGGCTTCCTTTGTTTGATAATAGTATCGTTGATCTTCTGCACCAGAGGTCGCTTTAGCTTATTATTGGCTGGACACAAGTCGACTAAAGCAGGAAACTATCTTTTCAATTCTCTCCTACCCCCAAAATGTAGCATCTCATCCACATCCTCATCAACGAACGTTCTATCTCTCTCTCCCCTAAATTCAACTTACCCCTTCCCCTCGTAAGAGTTCGCAGAAGGAAAGCGTAGGGGTCAGGTAGAAAAGGATAGGAAAAAGCCGTGGTTACCCATGGTACATATTGAAATTGAACCTTAGAGGGTTAATATGACTCATTTGCAGAGGCTGGATGGTTTTAATCTGGATCGTAGAGCAGAGTGGACGGTCGCCTTTTGGTATGCTCCGATGAGCATATTCGAAGAGAATTCACTGAACAGGCGAGCCACAACCTATATTACCAAGGAAAACGCGCTCGACTTCTTGTAACAACAGCTGGGAGACATTGTTTTCCAATTACGATGAATGCACACAGCGCTTTTTTTTTCCCAACATTCCCTCCTCCGCATATTATACACACTTTAAAGACAACAGTATTGTATGCGTACTTTCTGAAGGTTGGAAGTTCCTAGTCTACCACCAATGAAACTCTCTCTCTCTCTCTCTCTCTCTCTCTCCAGTAGCCCTCCTGAAATCATTTTCCACGGTCTCTGGGGAATGTCCGCATTTTCCAGACGCAAGAGTGAAGGCGATTATCGCATGTAGCTTCATTTTCTCATCATCTCACCCTTCCTCCTTCCCCCCCCCCCGAACTCACCCTTTTATTGTAGAAAAAAAACTTTGTGCCTGAAAGCAACGAAAAAAAAGTAACAATGGTAAAAAGGATGCTTCTTAGGCACGTGCTTCCATGTCAATCGGCAGATGAGCTACAGTGTAATCTTCTCAAGAGAAAGATGCAGGATTATTAAGCTGTTTACAAATCTATAGGAAAGAAGTGCGCTCTCGTATGGCCTAATAGTTTTCATGACTGACTTTCACAACTATAGCCTTGGGTTCGATTCTCACTGAAAGCACAGAGATTTACTGTATTTGTCTAACAACGAGAGGTAATTTTAATGTTTTTATTAATTAAGACGGTAACAAACTTCAATGTAGATGAAGGACAATTTGAATCAGTGGTAGATCGTTCATTTTTGGTTCCATGCCACCCTTGTTAGTTTGTGGTGGATAATATCAGTCTTGGTGGATTTTCTCGAGGTTCTTCTGTTTCCTCCCATTATAGCCTAGAAATTATTTCATACTAATTTCCAATCATTAATCATATGTCTACTTTAGCCTACATGGCATAATCGTGTGACATAAAACTTAAAGATTCCATTTAGCATTTACTTTGTGGCATTATAGTGACCAACTTAGAATAGTTTCATTGTATAAGCCTAATCACTGCGAAATTAAAATACCGCTAATTTTACAATAATTACGTGATATCTTCAAATAGATAAAAGATAATCGAAATATGGAACAAGAGCTCCTAGACAATATTATTTTGCATCAGGTACCGTTATCATGAGTCACTTAGTAGCTTTCCGTTGGCAGCCACTTAGAAACGCGAAAATAAATGCCGATTTTCTAAATGGCTGGAAATCGAAAGCAGATAAGTGAGTCGTGATAACGATATCTCATGTAAAATAATATTGTCTAGCGAGCTCTTGTTCCACTTTTCGATTATATTTTATTTATTTGAAAATATATTATAATTACTGTAAAATTAGCGGTATTTTAATTTGGCCGTGATGAGGGGCCTCTTAACATAAGTATTAAAAATAGTTAATAACTCACTTACTTACGAAAACCATATTTCTCAACCACTCAACTTGTAACTCCTGTCAACTTACCTAAAAGGAAAGAAATAAACGAGATTAACATACCATTAAATTAAGGTTTATTTATTTTGCAGATAAACAAGGCTGCATTTCAGGTACAGTTTCGGCAATCTTAATAATCTAAATAGAGCATACTATTATTATATGAATATATTATAATATATAAAACACTTTTAACGTAACACACAAATAAAGCCGTGGTAGCTTAGTCGGTAAGTGTCTACGTAAGAACTGAGCGAACCAATTTCGATCCCCGTTGGGGGTGGGACATTTTTCTCGTTCTACCCTGTTCTAATATAGCTTTGCAGATCACTCAGCCTCTTTAAAAGGATACCTGGGGCAACAGGGGGAGTAGGGCAAGCATGAGCTTCGTGCTAACTACATTGCCTCCATGCGTGTCTTTCCTCATCTTATCTCCTTACACAGTCCCTTGGACCAGAATGACCTGTCCCAAACGGAAGGTGACTACTAACGTAACACAATTAAGAGATCTTAATATGATTCATCGAATTATCTTTGAACTGGGAAATAAGCAAGGTGCAGGCGTGTACCCAGAAATTTTTGTGTGTGTGGTGGTGGTGGGGGGGGGGTGCAATACAAGCCACTGAGTCTATGTAGTATTGGACGGGTATTATTCTGTATCTGGTAAGTAACTGTAAAATACTTCCACCTATATTTTCAGAAAAAAAAGAAAGAACTAGATTGTTTTTATAAGAGAAACAGTACGAATTTACATGCTACATTTTCCTGTGAAACAGGTATAGTTTTATTGAGAAAGTGTACAAATGTATGTTGAGTGAGCCCTTCCCCCCCATCGTGGATGTGCTCATGGAAAGATGAATGGGAAATGAACATAATGTGAACGCAAAATGAATATAAAGCAAATGATAGGAATGGCGAGATAAACCTTTATGAAGAAGAGACGCGAATAACAGTATGGCTCGTTCAGTGAAGAGATACGTAGAAAACTCACCAATAGTTCGTATATGAAGGATAGAAACATGTATGTTACGGAAATACAATGAAAAAACGAGTAGAAGTATTTGAAATGTAGATAATGAGGAGAATTAAGGAAATGAGCAGGGTGAAACAGTCAGAGAAGTCTTAGAAACAGTACGGGAAAGAAAAGAGGAATTATAGAAATAATTGAAAGTAATTAGGAGCATTAATTCAGAATAAGTTGTTGAGTTGAGTTGATTTAGAGTTTAACGTCCCTTTCAGCAGCGAGGCTATATGAGACGGGAACCTATTGATTAACGTGGAATCCGAACCATATGAGCTCCCGCCGGGAATCGAACCCGAGTCTCCCACGCCAAAGGCGCGTACGCTAACTGCTTAGCCACAAAGGAGCTCAGAATAAGTTGTGTTATTAGAGATATGGTAGGCGGTATGGTGGAAAAAAATAAATGAAATATTTCCGTTTAACGTCTCACATTTATGCATTTTAGGCTAAGGAAGACGATGATTATCGCAAGTAAATTACAATAGAAGAATTGATGGAATAAGAAGCTAGAAGGAAACGGGATTACCCGAGAAAACCTATGAACACGATGTTATGCACCACAAACTTACTTGGCCGGGGATTGAACCAAGGACCCCACGCACCAGAGGTAAGTTTTCTACCACTGAGCTACCGTGCCCCCTCCCCCCCTCCGGGGGAGATATGGTGGAACGGCAAAAGTAAGTGTTGGAAGAAAGAAGAACAATACCGGAGATAGATAAAAACAGAAAAAGAAATTGGTTGCTGCACGTTTGAAAAGAAACATATTTTGAAGTGATTGTAAGCATGGCGAAAGAGGGAGATGAAGAAAAAGATTACAAGAAATGGAATATATTCAAGAAAGTAAGAAGAGATCCGCAGTGGATAAAAGTTTGTAAATTCGCAGTAAGTAACCAGCAAGTGATACAAAACCATCTCTGATAATGATGATGATGATGATATAAGATCCGTGAAGGACACCAATGGCTATGGCAATGAGCCAGCCAGCATCTGATGCTAGAAGCACAAATCGAAATTATAGGATCACTGCAGAGAAGGACCTTGCTTAACCGCATAGAAGCTATTATCATTGTTATTAGCTGCATGTCACCCACAATTGATTTCCCGGATGTAATCACAAACATTGCGACATTTTTCTCTCATCCCCCTATCATTTTCCGTCATTATAACTACAGTAGTTATCCACGAATTCAATTCATGAAAACCGGAAAAAAGAAGTCGATAAAAAAATTGTATCTAGATTTTTTCTATCTCCTGTCCCACTGTCCTGAAATGAATTCGTCAACTATAAACCAAACTCAATCGTTTTTATAGGTTAAGAAAGACTATGGCTGGCCAAACGGATTTTAGTTCCTTTCTATTGCCTTTATATCTTGCTTCTTAGATCTTCTATTATTCACTAACTAACTCGATGGTCTATGGAACCCGGAGGTTCAAAGCCATGTTCACAAAAGCTCTCTATTGACTTCTGTCCTTAGTCAACTAGATCCAGTTTCTACTTTATATTTCTAAATGAAAATGGAATGTCTAAGTTTTACGTCCCACGCTTATGTCGACTAGGTAAAGGAGACCGTGATGGTGAGAAATGAATGAAAATGATGGAATGAAGAAAGTGGGAGGAAACGGGAGAACCTCTAGAAAACCCACGCACAAAACTGGGATCGAACCAAGAACCGCATGCACCAGAGGTGAAGTTCTACCACTGAGCCAGAGGGGCCCCATCTGGAATGATGTGTGTTGACAGGTTTTATTGTAGAACGCGCTCTAATTACGGGAGAGCTGAAAAGATACAGTATGTGTTTATGAGCTATATGGTAGAAGGTAGGTAGACCATGAAAGATAATGGTTTACGAGTTATATTGTGGATATAGGAGTGGACAACCTTTTTAGGCTTGAAATCTATTTTTCATTTCAGAAGTCACTGGCAGTCTGCTTAACTTTTCCTTAGCCCGCTAGACGGAATCAAATAATAATAATAGTGATCAATATACACAGTATAACAGACCACAGTGGGCTACCTCTCATGGTTAGAGGATCGCAGTCGACACCTCTGACGTAGAAGATTGACTAAAGTTTATTCAAGGAACGTTCAGTACCTCATGTAAACAAATACACGTGGTGATTGTTTGATTTTATTGGTTAGAGAGACTTAGAACACCCATGCGGCAGAAGAAAATAGTCCTTGCTTATAAGGCTCATTACCAGAATTCCTTAGAATTAGACACAGAAACAACACTTTATCTAAGAACTTAATTGAATGAATGCAATAAAAGAGAATACCCATGCATTGAAAGTGGTTTTGACCCAACTTTAGCGCGAATCACAGTTAACAATATGGCCACATGCGGGGAATAAGTAAAACATCGACAGGGTACAAGCACGTGCTTCTCGAAAGAAGCGCTGACCGATAGCCAATCATCCGATGACTGGCGGAGTAATACAATTCTGCAATGTTTACATCAGGATCAGAAGGTTCGTTGAATGAACTTTAGAACACACTATTGTAAAAGGGGTTGCATATCTATCGGGGGTCTGAGTTACGGAGCTAAACATTCCTTTTAAACACAGAGTGTACATATGAGACGTGGAAACTGGACATATAGCTTAAAGTGGGAATACGAACCACATTAGCTTCCACAGGGAATGGAGCCTGCCTGGCTCATTCATGCCGAGGGTTTGGGCGCTAGCATATTGCCGCGAAAAAAGCTCATCTGTCAGGGATATAAAATACTGTTAATACATTGAGATATCCTCTTAAAATTTATGGACTCTTGCCAAAACACATCTTCAATAATTAAAAGAAAGGCTTAACTACTTTAAAAAAAACTAAGATAAGAAATAATGTATAAAAATGCAATCAATGTTCGTCTCTTGCGGAGAAAATTTGGGAATAATAGTAATATACAAAAAAAAAAAAAAAAAAAAAGAGTAAGCAATTTTTAAACTATTGTTCCTTTAAACGAAAAAACAGAACATCGCCACTAAACACCAACCAGATGCAACAATGAATGTGTTTCAGAGAGCACACTGCCAAAAGGCACGTTCTATAATTTGATTGACTTTGAAAAGCTTGTGGCTTGCAACCGCACTGTGGCACTTTCCGACCGCAGGCGAATGTCTATCAATTGTCGCCTGAATTCTGTTAGACAGTGACACATTGGGGGCACCGAGTGACGCATCATAAAACACATCATATATTCTTATTCCCTCCCCCACCCCCTTTGGCCTTCTCCCCATTCCCTCTTTGCTTAAAAAATAAAAAAAAGGATCGAGGGGAGAAACGAGAGCTTCCGATCTCTTTTTGCTAGCAAGCAGGGATCGTATCCCCTTTCCCCTCCCTTCTTTTTTTATCTCGTTCTGAATAGCTATCCATAGACATTAACATTTCAAATGGTCCAATGACAGCTCTCGTGACTCCAGTAAGTTTTCACTTTGAATGTTCTGTCGGTTAGTTGCAGGGTGGAAATCTTTAGGATAAAAACAATAAAACTTGTAAATATCATATTTTCTACTGTACCAATACAATTCTCCTTTTGTAACCAAAACTATGGTATGACAAATATGAGTCTAAGAGATTGTGTGCGCCAGGATTTTTTTTTTTTTTTTTTTTTTACGATACAGATTGCTTCTTTAATCTACAAATTTGTCCTCATACAGTAAAATATGAATTTAACGGAATCTCATGCTATAGCATAACATTTTCCATACTTCCTTTAATGGGAATGACTAACCTTGTCGACTCACCATATATGTGCACCTCCTCTTCGTAATCGAGGGGTTAGCTCACGTAGTACCAGGTTCGATTCCCGGTTCGGATATTTCTTCGGACTCCAACCCAAATGCTTGTTTGGACCTCACTCTAATCAGTAAGCAAGCTCCCTCGTGGGAGCGTACTCGCTTTTGGTGAGGGACACCCGGGTTCGATTCCGGGTTAGTGTGGTTCGGATTTCAAGTTAAGCTATAGGTCCATGTCCCGCATAATCTCACTGCTGAATGGGATGCTAAACTCAAATCTAACCCAATCTAATCAACCCACGGGGGAGTCCATTGGGTCTGGACTTCCCTAATCTTCGTAACTCAACCTACTTTTTAGAAGAGAAATACTTGATATAGACTAAAAATGACCTTACTCATCATCTGTACTCAAAGGCGTACCCAGGAGGTGGGTCCTGGGGGTCCGGACCCCACCGAAATCCTGAGTTTTTGTAAATGTAGTCTACTTTTAGGGGCAATTTTAGAAATTTTCATATAATTTAGCCTCAAATTGTATTTGGACCCCCCGGATCCCCGCTTTTCTGGGCGATTCCATACACCCCAGTCCTTTGGTAGTCTGTCCCCCACCCGAACAACTTTATGTGCTGCTGGCGCCAGTAGAGGAGGCTAATCAAATCAGTTACGCCCACTTGGTAGATGTAACAACGGTTGTGAATTGCGCGATTTAAAAGAGCTTTTTCTCCCATAAAAATTATACAGTTTCCTATCCTGTCCTTCTTGTCTCTTGTTTGTTGCAGAGATACGACATGTCAAGGCAGAAGGGGGAGAAGATAACCCAAAAATAAAATAAAAAATGAAAAAAGTAGAAAAATCGCTAAGGGGTTGTCAAGAAATGGTTGTGGAAAGAAGGGTGAGGGAGAAAGGAATAAAAAAAAAGGGAAGAGCCAATGATTCGATTTGTCTCCTGGTGATGTGACATGAGACAGAGAGAGAGAGAGAGAGAGAGAGACTTGTCACACTCCGTTCGGAAGAAGCAAGCGTCCACGAGAAAAATAGAATTACCTTTCTTTTTGACATCAATACTTTGTTTCATGCGAATAGACCTGTCATATCAAAATGCCAACTCTTATCCAGTTCTCAGAACGATCAAGAAACAACAGGGTGCATCAAAAATACATCAATTTTCCTTCAGAGTGACAAAAGAGTCAAATTATATTGGACTGGTAAAAAAAAAAAAAAAAAATTACATCAAACGATACATTTATCTGTGTGAAACTGATATAAATATTTTTTTTAAAAAAATAATTGGTAAGTACTCATACAAAATAACAGACTTTTGTTATGAGATTTCGCCTTATTTTCGAGCACCCACAAAAGTAAAGGAAGTTTTATCTAATGACATTTTCTCTTATTTTCAAGTATTCACAGAAGCGAAGCAAGTCTTGAGATTTCCTCTTACATACGTTGAATACCTAGAAAAGGGAGTCCTTTTATAAGATTCTCTCTTACGAGTACTCATAGAAACGAAGAAATTCTTGTTACTTGTTTTCGTCCTACGCTCGACCATCCCTTAAAATAAAGGAAGTATTATTATATTTCCTCTTACTTTTGACTACCCTTAAAAATAAAGCAAGTCTTGTTACGAGATTTCCTCTTACTTTAGACTATTCATAGAAGTGAATAAAATCTTGATACGAGAGTCCCTCTTTCTTTCAACCACCCTTGGGAGTGAAAGAACTCATGTTATGAGATTTCCTCTTATTTTCGACCACAAATGGAACGGAAGGAAGTCTTGTCATGAGCTTTCTTCTTACTTTCGACCACCTATGGAACGGAAGGAAGTCTTGTCATGAGCTTTCTTCTTACTTTTGACCACCTATGGAATGGAAGTAAGTCTTGTCACGAGATTTCTTATTACTTTCGACCATCCATTGAATGGAAGTAAGTCTTGTCACGTGCTTTCTTCTTACTTTCGACCACCCATGGAATGGAAGTAAGCCTTGTCACGAGATTTCTTCTTACTTCCGAGTACCATGGAACGGAAGGAAGTCATGTTATGAGATTTCTTCTTACTAATACTCTACCATAGTGTTTGTAAACACCACCACATGGTTTTACGACAGTGTACTACGCACCACGTGGATTTACTATAAACAGCAGACGACGGACCTCTGGCTCCTCCTATGAAGTACATGATGACATCGGAGCACAAGCGACACTACCACCGTGGAGACCTATAAATTTGGCAGCAACCAGCGGACCCGTACCAATTCTCTGGTGTCCCTCCTACTGTTTGCCATGGAACATTAGGAGTAACCTAACCCCAAAGCCTCTAGTCTGCTTCGGGATTCTTGAGTATTCCCTTTCTCATGGCTTAGCTTGTTTCGGGGCTCTGTAGGGAATCCTACCACAGTTGCTTAGCCTGCTTCGGGGCTCTGTGACATCTAACCCCCTCATTGCTTACTTCGGAGCATTGGGGTTTCCTTCGCCACTTTGCTTAGCTTGCTTCGGGGCTCTGTAGAGACCCTGTCCTAGGTCTCACGGTCAGGGACTACCTACTTTTTACCTGATAATTTCTGATCTGATAATACCTGACAGTATTTTCTGTAAATACTGTTATATAGTGAATTTTATAAATAAACTGGTAGTGGGAGTCGATTCCGGACCTTGTTTCAATACCAGCTCTTCCTATCAAGAAAGTTATTTTTGTCACTCGAAAAACGCGGGCTAGATTCGCCACTGCTCGGTGCTTCTAAATCAAGGCTATACTATTAAAGCTTTCCGTTAGGAAATTCGTATATGTCGTAACAATGCTATCTAAAAAGAGACATTGAAGTTGTAATAACACAAATAGAAGTTGTAAAAGACAACTGAAGAGTTGGGAGGGAGGGAGATAATAATAATACATGGTGATCCATTACGCAAGATTCTACGTGATTAACGAACGATCGTAAATTGTCTAATAATAATAATAATAATATTTTGAACTGAAGAGGGAAGGAAAAGATCTTGTTTGCCTGCTGTGAAGTAACCTGTGTTCAAATATGTTGGTATTTGTCCTTCACATAAAAGCACATTATGATACCTAAATCTCACCTAGAATAATGGATGCTTTCCGCAACACAGTATCTAATGGTTCATTAAAACAGAAATATGAGTAAAATTGTTCATCATATATGGCCTTCCCTTTTCTTTGTTTTTTTCCTCTCTATCAGGTGTCTCTAAATAGCTCACCGGAGGCAATTGTGTAAATGTGGACATTATTTCGTACCTGAAGTCATTTACTATTGGTTGTTCTTATGTATGTAGAAGCAAATCTGACAAGAATGATAGAAATTATAGCCTCATTAGGAAACCAGTTCAGTAGCACATAGATGTCTTAGTTTTTATATGTAAGGCAGGAAGAATTAAATTGTTCGACGTCTGGAAGTCTCAGCCAAGCTAAAACTAAACCCAACAGTTAATTCTGTGGCCAACATTAAGATTGTAGTAGGGGATGCGCACGCGTAAAATGGTTTATGACGGAGTTATCGCGGCTCGTGTTTTTAACAATGGTATGGACACAACAATGGAAATATGAGGTAATCAATATTTTAGATGGGTAATGCAGTAGAGATTGTAGTATCTATCATCTAGTCATTATGCGTCCGAAATCCAGCATACCTATGAGAGCTCTACCACCTAGCAATTATGCGTCCGATATCCAGCGTACATTTAAGAACTTTATCACGTAGTCATTATGCGTCCGATATCTAGCATAGATATGAGAGCTCTATCACCTAGCCATTATATGTCCCATATCCAGCATAGATATGAGAACTCTATCACGTAGCCATTATATCCAGCATGAAGCTGATTCTCTCAGGATAGTTTAAGATCTGTTTGTGTAGTATCTCCCCAACATCTTCGCAGCTGATCTAGTGACTACTGTGCGTGTTGGGGAGGGGGGAGACGGGGTTCCAGATGTGATTCTCACTGGTACTTTTAAATTTGAACGCAGAATTCCGTCTCAAATTGTAGGTCCCCGCCTCATATCGCCCCCAGAAAGCAGAAAGGCGCTAAGCACCAAAATGCAAATTTCTCATGAGAGCATAAAAACGAATGAAACACTAATTAATTCCGATTCTATCTTTCTTCTACAATTCATATTTCACTGTAGACCTTTCATATTGTATTCTACCACTTGTCTCCTTTCTGCACAACATTAAAAATGAAATGGGTAGTCAAGATATGCACTTAGTTGGAAATCAAGGAAAGTAGCGCTTAGCGTCTTTCTGCTTTCTGGGGGCGATATATTCTAGGTGCTGAAACGGGACGACTAAACTCCTACCAACCCAAAAGACTCTTTTTCACACAGACTTTTGATCGGGATGATGTCAGCTAATCTCAATCGTGGTTGCGTAACTGCCAGCTTTGATATCCTGAGCCACTTCAACTGATTTGTAATATTTTTCCCTTTTTTTTTTTTAAATCCTCAAAGCACATACACACACATTTATTATATATATAATCGTGGGTTTGTGTTTGCGTCTTATTTTCAGGAAGTACTTAGAAAAATGAGTCCTTGAAATGGTGAAAATCCAGCAAACTATTTTCTTTTTGTTTCATCTTAAATTCTGAACTCTTTTGGATCTGTTGAAGTTAATAGGATTTATGTCTTGTGATAATCTTTCCTTCTGACATATTATATCCTCCTCCAGCCTTTTGTTTCCATTAGATGCTGTCAATGTGTGTGGGGGGGGGGAGGAGGTATTGAATAAGTGAAAGGGAGAATGAAGAAGATCTCCGTGACTTGAAAATAAGGAAATGTGGCTGTGACTCCCTTTTAAGAAAAAAGTGTCAAGGATCTTGTTATAAGCTTTTGTCTCTGCCATTGTCTTTCGGTTTTTAAGACTCGATTTTCGTCCACACGACAATCACAGGTCTTCCTTTTATTTTTGTTTAGTTCTTTTGATAATTGAAGGTACTGTGAAGGCTGCATTACTTGTTAAACAAATAGGATTCCGGGGTATTAATAGGAACTTCCTTTAAACTTGAACATTCATACAAGGTGCAGAGCAAGGTTACCCACGAAACGAGACGAGACAGCTCTTCCAATAGAAGCATACACATTTTTCGAGACGAGACACCTAGTGCCCCATTTCGGAGCTCGGTGCCTCCAATAATTACATGTTTCATCATCCCTAACTTAAAACATATAATTAAATTTATGCTTAAGAGGAATAATCACTGCGAAATTAAAATACCACAAATTTTACAGTAATTATGTGATATCTTCAATTAGACTTCAGAAGATAATCGAAATGTGGAACAAGCGCGGCCTAGACAATATTATTTTATATGAGGTTCCGTTATCACGAATCACCTAGTAGCTTTCCGTTTGTAGCCACTTATAAACATGAAAATAAATGTTGATTTTCTAAATGGCTGGAAATCGAAAGCAGATAAGAAGTCGTGATAACGGTATCTCATGTAAAATATTGTCTAACGAGTTCTTGCTCCTCTTTTCGATGATCTTTTATCTATTTGAATATATTACGTAATTACTGTAAAATTAGCGGTATTTTAATTTCGCCGTGATGGAAACTCTTAATTAGTGAATTAACAATTTATTACAATTAAATACAGTACCACTCACTAGGTGCTACGGCTACAACTACATAACAAAAAATAACAAATGGGAAACTTTTTAACACTTACACATTTTTAAAATATTTAATTTTTAAATTTTGCGCTCTAGGCACGGGCCTAGTTGGCCTAATGGGTAATGCGGAACTGAAGACATCATGTTCACACCCTTTCGAGACAAGACAGCTTCAAGTCTTGTCTCATAGGCGACCCTAGTGCAAACCCTGAAAATAATTTTAAGGTGGCAATAATGTGCATGAAGGCTCTGGTAGGATAGTCTGCAAGAGCTCTATTTACAAATAGACAGCGCGGGTTCGATTCCTGATGGAAGCGAGAACTTTTCTTCGCTCTACTCTTGAGTTCATCCAGTTTTTGTAAAACATGTATACCTGAAAAAACCTGAGGACTATTAACATACGTAGAATTTTATCAAGGGGAGTTAAAGCTCCCAAGTTCGTATCTTCTTAGATAATTTTATATGTACATATTTTAATATTATATGATAAATATTTTTTAAATCTTTCTCAAGAGGAGGAGTTTAAACCAAGAAATTCCCACTTCCGTACGCCACTACTGAGGAGTAAACGTGAACAGAGAGTGTTGCAGAGTGCATCATTTCATGTGTGCCTAAAGTTTAAGGTGCAGTGTATCGTCTCCTATATGTGCCTAAAGTGTAAGGTGGACGGAGCGTGGTTACAGGGTATATCACCTCCTGTATGTGTCTAAGTCAAAGGTGGACGGAGCGTGATATAGAGTACATCACATCCTGTACGTTGGACGGAGTGTGTACAGAGTGTATCACATCCTGTATGTGCCTAAAGTCCAAGGTGGATGGAGCAGACACTAAGCACTCTAATTACAAAAACTAATTGAAAAAGGTGACACACTAATTGAAAAAATAAATACGAATGGACATTAATCTACTGAATTGTTTGCAGCTGTGAGGTATCCAATTTTGCATTACCACCGTCTGCCTGTTTCAGGATACGTCTGCCTTCCTACTCCGCCTGACGTACTACAAGACGATCAACAGCCAGGCGCTACATATTCATTCTCATTATTGCCACTTCTAATATTTTAATAGGTGCTTCCATTAATTTGATATCAATCTATATGCATACAGATATTGGAACGCAATAATTGGAAGAACAGTAATTCTGTTGCAAAAGGAAGAAACCAGATCCAAATGAATTTAAAAAAAAATAAAGAAAAATAAACTGAAAATTAGCTTTAAGACAGCTGTGAGCATCAAACAACAGAAATCCCAGATTAAGTTAGTTTCCAGTCCCCCTGCCCTTCCCCCTCCGAAAAATGGGGAGTAAATGACATCTATACACAGCCATTGTAACTCGAAGACAATGGCACACACATAAATCGGAACGTCTTAATGTCACATATTTCTTTCTTATTCTGTTCCGAAGGCCACGCACAAACCACTTAAGTCCCCGGCAAAAATCTTCGAATAAAATCTTGGCTCCAAAATAGAATCTGACAACAGAACAGTCGAATGTCACTGTAAGTGTTGGTCGGCCCACTCTCACGACAACAAAACGTGTCATGATTAATGTCAAGCGATATTCGCTTCAGATTAACATGTCTTCTTCCAAAGGTGACATTGGCTGCAACAAGACAGAAGAAACCACACGCATCACTGCCGGTTCCATTTTTTTTATTATTGTTTCCATAGTTTTATTTTTGCTTTAAAGAAATGCTATTGTCCTATTGTAAAACGGAGCAAGAATCTAGATTAGAAGTTGGTTCGTTAACAAAGAAAAATATTCATGGTATTTTATAAGTCCTATATCAACAATTGGTATCAACAATCGGAATTTTTATACAGAACTAAAAGCTCAAATAGGAAAAAAAGAAAGAAAAATACTGTACATAATACTCAGATTTACGACCGGTGACCTGTTAGCCCCCCATGTAAACAAATTTGATTGGAATTGGCCCAGATAGTTTGTCGCCACACGTATTGACCAAGGACGCCAATCCTGGGGAACCGAAGGGTCCCCTGTATTTTTATGAATACCGGTATATATTTTTGAATGCATTTTTTATTGTTATATTTTTTATGAATATACAATATTTGGCATAATTTGGATTCGATTTGTGTTAAAAATCCCCATATATGCCTTATTAGACCCTTGTCTGCAACTATATTTGAATGCCCCCTCTGAAGTTACAGAGAAATCGGCGCTGTTGGTATTGACGTACTAAAAGTAATTTTGTCGGAAGGGGGGCAACGGGTTAACTGGTTATCTTCCCCCCATGGAACCAAAAGCGTGGTTGTGAATCAGTGATACTTAGCGATCAAACGCGATAAAACGACGATGAATCGATCTTATTCAATTTTGATCAAGTTTGCTTACATCGGGGTCTAACAGTTAACCTGTTGCCCTCCGCCCCGCGACAAAATTATGTGGAGTACATCAATACGTGTGATGATGAAACGATAATTGTTAGCGGTCAAACATGATCAAAAAATGATCAAACGATCTGACCCGATTCAGATCAAATTTGGTTCTATGGGGAGGGCGGTTAAGAAGTCAGCAGTGGTTTATAGCAGATTTTTCGTGATGATCTACGTTTATACGGGAGCTCAGAAGTAGAGTGCTCGCCTCTGGTGCGAGAAGCCCTTAGTTCGATCCTATCCTAATCATTCACGTCCGCATTAATCATTCCGTCCACAATGGCTCAGTGGTAGAGCATTCAACCCCGGGTGTATGGGGTCCTTGGTTCGATTCCAGCTCGCGCGCCAAGTAAGCTTTGTGGTGGACAAGCACCGTGTGGGGGTAGGATTTCTCGGGATTCTCCCGTTTGCTCCCACTTTCTTCATTCCATTTATTCATTCATTTCATATCATAACTGTCTCTTTTAGCCTAACCGGCATAATCGTATGACGTCAAACTCAAAGATTTCATTTCATTTCATAGAAACTTCCTTTCACTTCGTTTCAATCAATTTGTGTGTATGTTGTCGGACATTGAGAAACTAATCAATAAAAAAAAGAAGATTCCTCCCTCAATATTAATTTTAAGAACACAAAAAAGTTTCGATTGAAAAAAATAACCTTCATATTTTTTTATTCTTTCTTTTAGAAACTTCACATCCTAAAGGCTGAAAATAAATTTAAGAATGGAAAAAGGACCCACACACTCCATACGTTGAGAAGAACACATGTTTCTGCAGCTCTTCAACAGCTATAAAGTTGACAAGCGGTTGAACATCGAGGACCAGAACCCTCCTTTTATACCCAAAGTTATATTCATTCATGTTCCTACTTTTTTTTTACAGGCTCTTTAAAGGACGTTTCACATGGGAGAGGTCCTTGATCGAATTGGAAGCAGCTCCTTCAGTTCTTTTAAAAATGAACTTTCGTCTTATAAGGCATTTGCTGGAACAAAGGTTTGGACCAAAAAAAGAAAAAAGAAAGAAAGAAAAGAAAAAAGAACCAAGTATTTCTTTAAAAAACAAAAAGTACAAAGAATATACTATACTTCTCATCATAAAAGTTGTTTAGGAACATTACTGCTACAAAGATATAAAACATAATGCAACATTTTGTCGACTATTTTTTCGAAAATGAAGAGAAATTTTATGTTTTTTTTTTTTAAAAAATATCGTATTGTCTGCTTTCTAGTGTGTGTGTGTATGGTGGAACATTTCTGAAGATGTTCAAGTGGCTTGATAAATAAAGCAAATTTTGATACACAAATGTCTCATGTAAAGATCTTCCAAAGTGGATGGTCTCTTTTAAAAGAATTATTTCCGAAAAGTACTTGAGGTCTCACTAAATAAGGCCAAGAGACACATAAGGACGCAAAAACCTTAAAGAAGCCCTCAAAAACATTTCACATCAGAGCCACACAAGCAACACACACTGTATTTCTTTTTAGGAATATGTAGAGAAATTCTTATGCTAAAAAGTACCAGAGAGACTTCTTTTAAAAATATATATATATTTATGGTCTTATGTTGTTAAATATGGTGCATGCCTGCCTTAAATCGTATAATTTAATTCTTCGAACGACCCAAGTAATTTTGTGGTCATTGATAACGGTTCAGTGAACAGGTGTAAAACTTTCACTTCTTGTTTTACGACTGGAAGCATGCTGTAAGAATTAACTACCAATTTCGTCAAAGAAACAGTAACTACAGTATACATAATGGCTGTCAATGTTTGAAAAAAGAAATGGACAAGCACACCTAGACAATTATTTATTTCATTATAATAATTTATTTGTTATAAAGAATAATCTCGTCACAAATTATTGCTACAATATCTGTAATTCAAAGGTTTAGCTTTAGTAGTTCAACAGTTTATCTGTAAGCCAAAGAAAATTTAAGGCAGAGATGTTGCAGTTCTACATTTTATCTGAGTTAATACCTAGAATAGATTGGTTTCTACAATTTATTTATAGATATATTGTTTAGGAACAGATTATTTTTTCAATAACTTATGTGAAATTCCAAGTTTTATCTAGGAAGAGAGTTGTGTTTGACAATTTAACTTAAAAAAGTGATCTAGGTATAGATTCAATAAGTAATCGAGAATCTCTCTCGTGGCTAAGCAGTTAGCGCACACACCTTTCGAATGGGAAATCTGGGTTCGATTCCCGGCGGAAGCTCCTATGGTTAAGATCCCACGCCTCGTATAGCATCGCTGCTAAAAGGGATGCTAAACTGAGATCAGATCAAACCAAAAAAATAACGAATCAATTTATCAGAAACTCAAGAGGCTACAGTGGTCCCGTGGCAGAGTGCTTACCTCTGGTGCGTGGGGCCCCTGGTTCGAACTCCAGCCAAGTAAGTTTGGGGTGGACAATATCGTAACCATGCGTTTTCTCGGGGTACTCCAGTTTCCTCTTACTTTCTCATTCTACCAATTGTTCCATCATCATTCACTGGCCTAAATCAAGCGTCTCCCTTAGCCTAACGGGTAATCGTGGGATGTTAAACTGCAAGATTTAATTTATTTTCATTTTTTATCAATAACTAAAAGCCCAGTCCAGAAATAGGTGAATAACTTCGACTATTTCTGTACAATTTAAAGAACTTTAGAGATAGGTCAGTTCAACAACTTATCCGTAATTTAAAGAATTATCTAAGAATAGATTCATTGGTTCAATAAGTTTATTTGTAATTTATTGAATATTTATTACTTCACCAGGTTATCTTTAATCTAAAGAAAAAGTAGATGTCATAGCTCAACCCAGATTTATATTTTTTTTAAAAAAAAAAATCTAGATTTACATGAAATATCTATCATGTAAACAGTTATTAGACAAATTTTACTTTCAAAGGATATTATTTATATCAACTAAAGAATTATTTAGTATACATGTCGTGGACAGTAGCAAGGCATCGTATATTAGTTTCTCACTGCGAATGGAAGCCGAGAGCACAAGTGCAAACCGTTTCGTTATATCGCGAAGGCGCCGTGGCTCAATGATAAGAGCGCCCACCTCTGGTGCCAGGGATTATCGGTTCGATCCTAGATTATGTAAATTTCTAGTGGACAACACCACCATGATCGTGGGGTTTTCTCGGAGTTTTCAAGTTTTCTCTTATATTCTCAATCTACTCATTCTTCCATAATCATTCACTTCCATTAATAACCCGTCTCCTTTAAGGGTCTACTCGTGTGACAAATTAAAAATTTCATTTTTGGATCAAAAGATTCAATAGATTTCGGTCAAAATTTTTTGTAGGCCTTATATCTGGAGAACTACATATAATGTAGCCAAATCCAAACTATCACTTAACTCATATGAAGGGCTTAATCTCGTAGAAAATACCAAAACTCAATTTAGGGGCTGTGTTAAAAATTTTCTGGCCCCTGATACAAAAACTATCTATTGGCCGAGATCGCAACCTTTTGATGCATTTTTTCCCTATAATTCTTGTCATTCTTTCTTTTTAGTTTGGACTGCATGGTTGTGTAGCTTCTACGGTGGCAAAGTGCCTCAGTAGCTTCTGATCGTTTTTAAAGGAGAAATTCTCTCTACGGCAGTCATACTTGAGCGATTCAGCAAAAGAAGAACAGAACAAAATGATAGAGATCCCCTTAGTTATTAGTTCAAGCATGTGGTTTCTTCCTTTAGATGGCATCGGACGAGTCCTTCTTCCTTTCCTTTTCATTTGAGTATTGCCATTTTATGTCTCCATTCAACAACAAAAATCTCCAGGAATAAAGTTAACAACCCACAGAATGATAAAAAAAATGACAAACGATTCTCAAAAAGAACAACGAAAACAAAAAAAAAGAATCTTTCTGAGGCTCATCTGAAGTAAAGACGATTCATCCACCTAATCGATTCCATTTGTCTCCAAAAGCATGACGAGAATATTTTTGCTTGGCCTTGCACAGACCATGAATCTTCCAATCGTCTACTGCTCCCTGACAATAATATTTCGTGCCAGCTTTCTTTCAGCCTTCTTCACGTATACTGTATATTTTCGATGGTCGAAGAAGCCTTCTTCAGTGCTAACTTGTTTGATATAACCCGGATATTATCGACTGTAGTATAGTGCTTGTCATAATCTAGCAGCATTGGCACATCTACTTGCTTAGTCATAACCGCTTTAATTTCTTTCAGAATTTCTTTTTTTCTTTCACATGAATGATAAAAAAAAAAAAATCTTACCAATAGTTTCGTCACTTTTCCTTGCTGACACCTTCCGTTCAAAGATGGAACTAAAAGCCATCTCGTTCTGCATATCATCGTCCCAAATAGCGTCCATAATGAGACCTGACATCTGGATGATAGCTGCGCACAGTAACAGGCAGTTGTTTTTCCAAGATCGTCCATGGTCACGACAAATCAGGGTTGCCATTTTGTTTTCAATTATACAGCGTTTGTTAGAATTTCACTCTCATCTTCTATAAGATCAACTGTCATCTGTTCTAAAACCTTCCATACAATAAACTGTATCATCTATTCTATTCGTTGGTATATTTCACTACATGAAAAAAAAAAAAAGGTAAACATCTAAATGGATTGGAGGTGTCGAAGAAATACTTTGGTCCCTGAATAATTATTTTGTTAAATTCCTAATTGCATATCAAAAGTTGGGATGAGTAAAATCAGGAAAACGAAATTAGCCTAGGCCACTGGTGCAAATCCTGGAGGAATGAGGGAGACATGTCGCCCAAATATTGGAACTGGGAGATTGCCCCCTCCAATAATTCGATTTGAAAAGTGTATTTTGGTTTGGAGAGGAATGGTATGATTTGTGTCCGACTGCCACAAAGGAAAGTGAGATGAAATTGATATTCCTTGCTGTATAATATACAACAGGTTCACCTCAGAAATCACATTCATCTACTGTACTGTGAGTCTCATCCCCTTCCCCCCCCCCCCCCCAGAGAATAAGCCTCAAATCTGCCCGCCTACCAATGTTGAAGATAACTCTGTTCCCTTGATCCTCCACATTGTTTTTCAAGTTCATAAATATTTTTGACATTGCTTTTAAAAAAATTATGGGAACGGTCTTACCCGTCCCTCAATGTTCAACACAGATTTGCGCCGATGGTCAGACCACTAGTGGATCCAGAAGTATCGGACCCTGAGAGGACGTGACACCCAAAATTTGCCTGGACCTTAAGATCTCGATATATTCACTTAGATCTTTGGCTGGATATCTGACAACATACCATATTATATATATAAGAAATGACAAACAATGACTATAACAAAAGAACGGCTTTTCTCGACGTTATACTGAAATCGGCGCCACTGTGCAAAAGGGTAATTTAGAACGGATGGATCACCTCCTGGACGATGAGTGTAGGCTGGAAACACAAGTTTTACGTCATAACAGAATAAAATAGTGCAATATATTGTACAGAGGCGCACCCGCGGGGAATCCACCGGGTCCAGATCTCCCCAAAAGAACTTTCTAACACACATTTTTGTCCACTTTCTCAATAATACTATAATTGTTTAACAGGGAAATGGATGATGCAGCATGACAATTTGATCTTACACTTCATCTGTAGGTGTATCTTTCTCTTATGAAACCAATCTAGTTGTATCATTATTTTCTGAAAATATACGCTGAAGTACTTTACAATTACTTATGGTATTTTCGAGTGCAGAATAATACCCGTTCAATATTACATAGACGTAGTGACTTGTAATATTGGACAACACCCTCCCCCCCCAAAAAAAGCTTGGGCCCCTCCCAACAAAAATTTCTGGATGTGCTTCTGATACTATATATTATAATAATGAATAAAACTCATATATTATAATAATGAATTGTAATGTGATTCAAAACAATATGACACGTAGTGTTCGAAGTGAGCCCCCACAAAGGTACTAAAAAAACGTTTCTTATCTGGTAGTTTCAATTTATCTTTATAGCAATGTAAAGTTTTGCACAATTCAAAAGAAAGATAAAAATAATACACAAATTGTAATTTTGAAAAGTAGAGGATCACTGTTTTGCCCCACTTCAAGTAAGGATGCGGTGACGCAGTGCTAAACCCCTCACTTTTGGTACGAGGTGTCCTTGGTTCGATCCCAGGGTATGTCACTTTGTGGTAGACAATATCGTGTTCTTCACAATCAATAGCTTTCATTAACCATCTGTCTACTTTGGCCCACAGGGCATAAACGTGGGATGTAATAACTGAAAAATGTCCGTCAAGTACTTAGCATGTGAACGTTGTATCAACTACAGTCTATAGCATACTTAAATAATACAGATACAGATGTATGCTAGTTTTTCGTAATGTCTAACATATTAAGACATGTGTACAAAAATGTCTCAGGTCTTGAAAAGTTATTTATTTATTTGTGAATAACACAACAGGCATAAGCTCAATTATAGTGTTGGTGTGTTACAAAATAAATTTACAATAGTTTTCTTAAATAAGTTATACTGTAGTTCAAATTACAGATGGTAATTTCTTTGTGTTCGATACATATTTTGTTATAGGAAAAGATATTCTCCAGATTGCTGACTTCAACAATACGTCGGTCCTTGCTTTTTTGCAATACAACAGGCCAAAGTTGCCAACACGAGTTTTTAAGTATCGGGACACGAAACTTTAGTGTCGATATCAGATCCATATAGACACGGTTAAGCTTGTTTTGTATTATTTTATGGAGAAAAATCAGATCAATCACATTTCGCCTTTGTTTAAGTGTGGGGATACAGAAGTTGTCCATTAACGTAAGATAGGTAGGTTCCAGTTCTCTTGTATGCCAAGTATTTGATAAATATATACTGGACTGTTTCCAGTTGGTGCTGGTATTGGTGTTGCGATGGGTTTCAGCTCACAGAAGCATAGTCGAGTTTTCATCGGACATACGACTAATACATTTATATTAGTGTGATAATATTGCTAAACTCCTTTCCAGTTCTAATTATGAACCCTAACATCATAAAGAGATTCGCTTACTATGTTCATGAAATGGTAATTACAGGTTAGTTTCGTACCAAACGTAACTCCAAGATCTTTGATGAGTTTAATCTATTTAATAAGATGTGATTCATTGAATAGTTAAACTCTATTTGGTTTTGGTTTCTAGTAAACGATATAATGCTACATTTATTTATGTTTGCATTCAGTTTATTAAGAAAACACCAGTAACACTATTTTCTATGTTATGTTGTAAATTGAGACGGTCATGGATGATCTTTATTCTAGCGTATATTTTGAGGTCTTCTGCGAAGAGAAATTTGTCACTTAATAATATATTATCAGGGAGATTCGTTAATGAGTAAAAGGAATAATAACGGACCTAGGTTGGAGCCCTGTGGAATTCCAGAAATGAAAAAATGAGATCTTTAAGTTTTACGTCCCACGATTATGCTGGTTAGGCTAAAGGAGACGATGATTATGAAAAATGAATGAAATAGTGGAATGAACAAAGTGGGAGGAAACGTGAGAACCACGAGAAAACGCATGAGCACGGTGTTTGTCCACCACAAAGCCCACACGGCGCGAGCTGGGATCGAACCGGGGACCCCAAGCACCGGAGGTGAACGCTCTACCACTGAGCCACCCTGTGGAATTCCAAAGTATGTAATATATATTAAGTTGATTTAAACTCTTTATAGATAACATTTTGTTTACGACTGCTTAAAATATAATGAGAAATATTTGATCGAGGAAGAAGAGAAATTATAACTACTTACTTTATGTAATGTTACTCTGTGAATGACTGTCAAACGCCTTTTCAAAATCTGAATTCGGGTGCTTGAACCGTCCATTTGATGAAATTCTATGCACGCCTGTAGTCCGTGGGTGTTTCCTACTTAGTGTTCTCTAGTGTTTCCCCCACATTTTCATTTCATCAACAATTCCTTTGGCCTATAAGACATAACCATGAGACGTAAAACATAAAAATATTTTAGAAATAATTCTGATTGCTGTTAATATAAAGAAACAATAGTTTGCAATCCTGCTATAAAAAAATTCTTGCGGACTACCGCGGTAGTAAGATTGGTGTAGAACAGTGGTGACACGTGATTCCCATTTCTTTCTATCTCTCTGCATTTTTTCCTTTTTTTAAATGTAAGATCAAAAGAAAGAAATCTCCCTTCTGTTATTATGACGATCATAACGCTCGGTGGCTGAGAGGAAAAGAGAAGAGACGCGTTTTTCCACAAGAGTGATACAAGTAGAAGCCCATCACTCGGTTCTCTGTTATTGTTATTATTATTATTGTTATTAGTATTATAGCTTCTTTTTTACTACCTGGAAAAAATAATAACGCGCGCTCTTTTCTCTTCTGAGTTCTCGTGCCACCCAGGACAAAAACGACCAACAGGAATTTCCTTTTCGAGTGATGTCTTTGATGCTCAGAGCTCCGCCTCCTCAACTTTTCGGTCGGTAACTGTTCTTTCTCATTCTCAATAAAAACAACGCTTGAAATACGTACAATCCCTTTTCAAAATCAGGACCTAACACAAACGATAGTCATGGAACAAGATGAAATTGTGAAGATTATTTAAAGACATCGCGTTGTGATTTTAACTTCATTTACGTTCAATTTACGGTTTGTTTATTAAAGTTGAGCGCCCCTCTTGAGGCTATATGAGTAGGAGACGTCGATCTACAGATTAAAAAATTCGAACCATCGTAATGAGTTCAAAAGCGCTACCATCGGGACTTGGGACCATAGAATCGAATCTGAGACCCGTGCACCAAAGGCGAACTCGCTAACTACTAGACTAACTGTAAGGGCCATTCAATTACAGTTTAGATTTTTACGGTTTCATTAGTACCCTCAAGTTAAGGCCCACAATTCCGGCTTTGATTTCCGGTCGCAGTACAAAATTTGAAGTACTTTTACCCCAAAATCAGCAGGTAATTGAAAAGAAACTTGAATTAAGCTTCTGGGGGGAAGCACAGCAGCTCAGTAATAGAGTGCTTACCTGTGATAGATGGGGTCTCTGGTTCGATCCCCGATCAACTAAGCTTGTGGTGGACAACATTGTGTTCGTAGGTTTTCTCAGGGTACTCCCGTTTCCTCCCACATTCTTTCATTCCACCAATTCTTCCGTCATTGTTCACTTGCCGTAAGAAGCCCCATTACGGCGAGTGAACAATGAAATCATAAACTTTTTGAAATCATAAAATATCACTAATTTTACAATAATTATGTGATATCTTCAAATACATAAAAGATAAATGAGAAGTGTAACAAGAACTCGCTAGACAATATTATTTTGCATGAGGTACTGTTATCATGACTCACTTATCTGCTTTCGATTTCCAGCCATTTATAAAATCGGCATTTATTTTCGCGTTTACAAATGGCTGCAAACGGAAAGCTACTAGGTGACTCATGATAACGGCATCTCATGCAAAATAATATTGTCTAGCGCGCTCTAGTTTCACATTTCGATTATCTTTTATCTATTTGAAGATATCACATAATTACTGTAAAATTAGCGGTATTTTAATTTTGCAGTGATTAGACTTCTTAATCATCGTCTCCCTTAGCCTAAAGGCGGTAATCATGGGACGTCAAACTAAAATGTCATGAAAAATGATTATATGAATTAAACTTTTTCACCTTCGTTTGTAAAACTAGCTCCCCTGAAAGTATTAGCAATCATGACAAAACCCTAGTGGATAGAATGCGTACTATAAAAATAACTTAATTTTACAAAATAGAGATGTTTCGCAAGGTGTTATAGCAACGCACAAACATATCGGTGGCTTCAATCAAGACAAAGTTTGAAATTATGACAACAAGTAGGAATTTGGAAGATCACATAGAGATTACTTTATATATAGTTCTCTATATGTGATATGAAAACAGAAGATACTTGTGGCTGAAATTTTTTAAAAAGTAGAACTCATATAACATGAAAATTCCCCCATCTTATACACAGTTTCGCGAAAATAACAGAGAATCATATTGCTGGAGGTGCCACATGGACCTCTTTATTACAGTGATTAAATTTTCAGATTGGATCAAAATATTTAAACTCAATATTGTGTTTTAAGCGTTACACTTGGACGCACATGAAATGTGCAGGTTTCATATATTCTATAACAAGAAGATCACATGAGCTCATCTGCAGGATACGAAACATATCATTTCTTTATAAGCGGATGGTTTTATCCACTGAGGCGTCAAAAACGATGACGATCTTGATGATGATGATGATATTTTCCCTTCTTCTTCTTCTTCTTTATTCATCTCTCGTATGCATTGTCGACTGCTTCCAGAAGGTGCGTGAACCTTTTGCATAGGAAAAGCTCAACGATGCATACGTTTGTCCGAATTATTCATGAAACACTGAGAAAATATGCTGTCAAGCTTTTCGAGGCGGCATTACATTGCAGGAAGGACGTCCGTCGGTTATATGAGAGGAAAGGGAGGCTGTGAATGCTTCAAGATGTATTTTCATGGCTGACAGAAGATTGCTTGTCAAAAGAAACCATAGAGAAGGATGACATAAAAATTTGCATCCGAAAACTTGGGACGGGGGACGTTCGCCGCAGCTCTCAAAAAAGGAGGACAAAGCGATTTGACTTTTTGACGCAAAAAGTTTCTTTTTTAGAGGATACTTCTTCCACCCCACTCACTTGTTCGTACAACTTCAGAGCATCGCCAGAGGGCGTCGTTTTGCCGATTTTTCTTTTCTTTTCTTTTAAAAGAAAGAGCATAGTACTAGATAGGTAGAATCCTATAATTGGCGTCCAGAGGCTCGTCCTGACATAGGTACGGGCAAAGAGAAAAGAGAAAACGCCCGACATCACTTTTTTCAAATGGTCATTGATCATCAAACAGGGGAGTTTTCCGCGTAAAAACATAAAAAGAAAACGAACAAGGGTCAATGACAAAGTTTTTTTTTTTTTTTTTTTTTTGGACATTTCTTGTGCGGAATATAAGTTGCTTCCAATTATAGTGGCAAAACTCAAGAAAGCATGAATTTCAGCGCTGAGTGAAGTGCTCCGACTTCCAAAAACCCTCATTCCCTTTCTCTCTTGGCGTTTCCCACCCCATCACAAACTCTTGATGACACAAGTGAAGGCGTCTTTGTCATGATAATAGGTTTGTTTTGTCATCTGGAATCCAAGAGGCCGTGGCTGAAAAGTTGCCACAAGAGAGAATAAAACCGTCATTATCATTCCAGGGTTCTCTCCTCTGTCATGTCCTCACCACCCCCATGTCTCTGGCTCCTTTTCCAAAAGTTGAAAACACCCTCTCTCTTCTCTTTCAAACGAGTGACTGACACTTTCTGACTGAGAAAATGTGTACGATATCTCTTACTACTGCCTTTAGTGTCCCAGTTAGAATAATTTCGCTGCGTAAGTTTCGAACACTCCCACTTGAATTTATATTATCCTGTTAACTTTTCATTTCCAAGTAAATTCTTAAATACGACGATACGCAACATTTCACACTGAATCTTTTCCACATGTTATGGAACAGCACTGGAAAATATACAAACGATTTTTTTTTTTAATCTCTAGGCCGACATGAAATCGAACCCCTGCCTCTTGCACACTCATAGAAATTTATTCAAAATATTCCTCATAATATTGGTTTGACTGCTTCTGAACTTCATAATATTTTTTCTGAACTTTATAATAGAAAACCCAGCCTGTTTTAGCTGTCAAATTAAACTCAAAGCTCAGTTTATTTGAGCTATCAATCTGAAATTTAAACGTGTCATTGCTACTAAGTAGAAACTCGGAGTAGCTTAAGCTATTAATTAAATGCGCTTTAGCTGTAAAGATGAAACTTAGCAAGTAGTAGGTACAGTAGGACGTCGATAATTCGAACGTCAAAAATCCGAAACGTCAAGAATCCGAACACCGTCCCTAGAAGCTTTTTTACATTTCATCTTAGTGCTAGCGATAAACAAACAATAGGGTTGTCCGTCGGCGTTGTGTGAAGTCAGTGTATTTACAAAAACTCATTCATATGTAATTGTTTGTCATATATATTAATATTTTTATTTTCCCTTAGACCTATATAAGTTAAGTTTTAAGTGTGAGTTACAAGAAACAGTGTAATTTAGTGTACGAGCAGGTACTTCAGAAACAGTCAATGTAAGTAGCCTTACGTACGGTATTGTAATTATTGTTTGTAGTGTATAACCACTGTATCGATAAAAGAGCATACCGTACAGTATATTTAAGCCGAAATGGCATTTTTTTGTTCATTTTTGATAATCCGAACTACCTTTAGTCCCAGTTAGTTCGGATTTTCGACTTCCTACTGTATTAAGTAAAAGCTGAGAGTAGTTTCTGATAATTACTCATAACCAAAAACCTCACAACAAAATTCACATGGTCATAATATCGTAAAACAAATCTCGCAAGACTTACTATTGTAAAAAGTGTATGCTTAAACCTCTGATATACCTAAGAAGCACAATGGCTGAGTAAAAGCTAATTCATCCAGCAAAAGAACGGGTGAGGAAATTCGATGCCCAATAATGTAAACTCTAACTTTATTAAGCAATACATCTACTCACACCACAACAGACCAAGTAATTTTCTTCACTTACGCCAAGCGCTCTGGAACTTACCTGCAAAGAGAAGAAAGAAAAAATAAGAGATTTCAAAACAGTATGCCTTATAAATTTCATACTATATACAATAACAAACCTTTGTTTAAAGTAGACAAAAAGAATGCATTCAATTTGGTCTATGTATTCAAAAGGAATGCTTCACTGCATGTTTTTCAGTAATACTAAACAGGCTAAATAAGAATTAGTGGCGTACTGTAGGTCGATCCTAGCGTCAAGTTTTTTTATTGATTGATTGTGTACGTCCTGTGTCAGAATTCGTCTAATTTGACGGAAACTTTACGTGGACATGTAAGCACTTGTTTCAATAAGTTGGGAACGCATTGAGTGTTTTCGGTATTTGTATTTTACAGACGATTATGTTCCCTCCTTATCCTTTAGCAATATGGACTTAAAAAAAAACACACACACACATTCATAATAAATTGACAGTGATACGCACGCACGGTAGCATAATGTCATTTTTTTTTTCAGATGATTGATTTACCAAGCAAAATCGCTTCATATTCTATATTATATATATATATACCCTGTCTGACTGTCCGTCCGACCCTAGGGTATTCTCAAGATCTACTCGGTGGATCATCATTAATTATTGCCAGTCTGTAGACGGTCAGAATTTTTAAGAATAGAATTCGTTCAGTTGATTTTAGCGTCTCTTTCAGCAACGAGTCTATATGAGACGTAGACTTACTGATTAATGTGGAATCTGAGGCACATGAGCTTCCGCCAGGAATCGAACCCAGGTCTCTCACGTCAGAGGCGCATATGCCAACCGCTTAGCAACGAAAGAGCTCCGGTTTAGTTTTCGAATTATTGGCCATCAAGATGGAGGTTTGCACTTAGTTAAGTTTTAACAACAGAACAAACTATAGTATATAATTAGTGGAACAAACCCGTTAAACGTTAGTTTGAAATATATGGTTTATTAGCTATCTTATAAATATAATCCGCCTTATGCAGAGTCGTTTTGATGTATGATTAGCGTCATACTAAAGGACTGACTATTGCAGGAAACATATATTAGTCGAACTCTTTAGTACGGTACTAATTACGCGTCAGAACGATTCTGCACCATTGTATCTGCTTATTATAAAGATTTGCTGTAACAACATCAGTGAAGGATGATCTTTCTCACAATAGGAAAAGTTATTAGATCATAGAATAAATTTTATAACACGTAAAAAAAAAGAATCTTTTTAAATATAAAACAATGGCAACACTGTTATTTAGAGGGGGGGGGAAAGAATAAAAAAAATGTTCTTTCATAAATTGCTTCTCCCTGGAGCGCATTTTTCTCTCCGTTTTTTATTATCATCTTTTTTCTCCCTTTTTTCTCGTGGCCTATCCTTTTTTTTGAGGTTGACATTCACGTGTTGGACGAATCAACAAGTGTGACGACGAACGTAAAGAGTCTGCTCAGGGGGAAAATGTCATCCCTGGATGTCGGGATGGAAAGGGGAAGAAGAAGAGAATTGTTCTCCCACGGGATAAAAAAACACAAGGAACCAAGGGGGAATTCCAGAAAGAACAGCAATAACGACCAAGGAAACTTAGAAGATTGTTTGGAGACAGTAAAGAAACTCAGGGGACAGGCAAAACGCCGGGACTTAGAACACGATTCCGGTGAACGAATCGTTTAGAATTTCTTAATGGTTCACATCTGAATTTCAGTGACAAATATTCGCGAATTTTTACTTCCAAGCCCGGTTCTCAAGCGACCTCAAGCTGAATAATGTAGCACGAGCAGTACAGTGGTGGATCTTGTTCAAGGGGAGCTAGGACCCCAGTTTTTTGACTAAAAAAATAATTTAAGTTATTATTCATATATTTTTGAAATTTTATAGTGAACTCATAATATACGTATCATTGTTTCGGACTTGGCTGCTCCTTCCAGGTTTAACCTTTGGGATCCGCCACTGGACCACTAGCAAGTGCCAATTCGCGCCAAATTAACTATATAGCCACAGAGTATTTTTTAGAAGAATGCTTAGTATTGGCTGGAAAGCTGGTAGGAAAAAGTGTCTTGAGTAAGCCGAAAATGAATTAGCATAAGACAATATTTCTCAAAAAAAAAAAAAAAAAAAAAAAAAAAAAAAAAAAGGAAATGTTTATTGCCTCCTTCGCAAAGAAAAATTACGGACATTTCCTACAGTTTGCCATCTTTCCAAAGAAAAATGTAGCAACGGGAATCAGGGTAGTATTGACGAGATTATTTTTTTTTCGTAATAATGAAATATAAGTCTTTCTAAAGTGCATAGTTTCAGAGCTAGGGCTGTCAAAAATCGCAAAAAAGCCAAATTTCAAGAGGTCCTATTTCGAATTCGAGAGACTGTGGACGGTGGTCCTTATCAGCGTAAAGGAAGTCACGCGTACGCAATCCAAAAATGCATATCTCATGAATTTTCAATGAGTGTACAGAGTATTCCCAGACATGCAATCAACCAAATTTTGAGATATGCTCTGACTTTATGATTGGTCCAAAGTAGGTAAACGATAAGCTTTGACAACGGTTTACGAAATCCTTTGGCGGGATGTCGGAAGTGTTGTGGACCGTCAGCAGTACGGTCTCTTGTATTCGGGAAAAGGTGATCATCGATGGTTTTCTTTCACGCTTATAAGTGCATAAAACGTGAAATATATCGTGACGAATTACATCCCAGAACACGTTATTCCGAATGCCCCCCCCCCAAAAAAAAAAGTAGAGCTGCCGGTTTCTAAAACTTCCGACTTATCTCCGAAGCATTGGGTATCCATTGTTGTCAAGTCTTACGTATTGCCTATCTGGATCCACCTTGTAATCAAGGCATATCTGAAAATACTATTGCGAGAATATCTGAGGATGGCACTCTGTAGAGAATACCCTGCACACATATTGATCAAATATTCATTTTTGGATTGCGTATGCATAGCTTTCCTTATGCTGATAAGGACCACCATCCACAGTTTCTCGAATTCGAAATATGGTCTGTCAAAATTTGGTTTTCTCACGATTTTGGACAACCCTAGCTCTGAAACTGTTCACTTTTTCCATATGAACTTTTTCTCTTATTTTGATGTGAGGAATCACCTCTTACAGTTTGTTGGTATAGTTCATTAAAACACTCTGAATATATATATAACAGGAGAGTTGAAATAATATAAACCGTATAAAATATAATATATAATAAAGACATGGCCAATTTGAACAGTACGTTGCCTATATGTAAGCTTATATTACATGTTACGTACCTAAAAACATGCAAAGTGAACAATAGAAATAGCAAAGTATCCCAACACTTTAATAACAATTTGTTGTAGGAAGAGCACCATTTGTTGTTGTTATTGCTTCAGCTGCTACCACTCCCAGGTATACTGCTGCTGTTACTTGCATTTAAATATTTATTTCTGATTACCATGAGAAGTCGAGCTTCACCATGATGGGTCTCGACACTTAGCTTTGGAAAGATGGCAATATTTTAAATATTTTTTTGAATATTTTTGGAATAAGGCTTTCCTATCACCACCAATAAATTATTGAGGAATGACAGCATTGTCAGCACTTTGCATATTATTATTATTATTATTATTATTATTATTATTATTATTATTATTATTATTATTATTATTGTTATTATTATTATTATTATTATTATTATTATTATTATTATTATTATTATTATTATTACAATAATGCACATGTAAATAACATGTATCTCAGATGTAATTAACGGATAAACTCGTAGTATTATAGTTAGTGGTACCCGTAATATCATAGTTTCTGAGAGGTCCCACGACGGCGAAATTAAAATACTGCTAATTTTATAGTAATTATAATATATTTTCAAATAGATAAAATATAATCGAAAAGTAGAATAAGAGCTCGCTAAACAATGTTATTTTATATGAGATACCGTTATCACGACTCACTTATCTGCTTTCGATTTCCAGCCATTTAGAAAATCGACATTTATTTTCGAGTTTCTCAATGGCTGCAAACGGAAAGCCACTAGGTGACTTGTGATAACTGTACCTCATGCAAAATAATGTTGTCTAGCGCGCTCTTGTTCCATATTTCGATTATCTTTTATCTATTTGAAGATATCACATAATTACTACAAAATTAGTGGTATTTTAATTTCGCAGTGAATAGGCCTCTTAATCATAGATGTTCAAATATGTGAACTATCTATGTCGAAGCATTTCAATGCGACGAGCTTTTTTTAAATTTATTTATTTATGTTCGTTTCTTCACCTCAGCCCCAGCTCGACTGTGATAATTTCACACCGTGCAAGTAACCCCACCGTAAATTGAAGCCAGGATCATGTGCTTAGAAAACCACTTATATTAGCCTATAACGATGCACTTGTTGGTGTTTTGTACGTAAAACTCCGGGTAAATTCAAGCAAAAATACGTGACATAATACATCTGGAATGAACCTGAATCGAAACTAGTTTTTGTCCTACCAATTCCAGCTCCAGCACAGATTTCGTCTTAGAGAATAAAAGTGACATAACAGAGACGTCGTGTGGAAGGGGAAAAGGGGAATAGAAGAGGAAGGGGAGGGGGTAAAGCACTCTCCTGCAATTTCAAAGCTCTATTTCTTCCTCTACATTAGTGGGATGTAACAGAAAGAGAGAAAAAAGTATTTCGGGGGACTTTGACAGATGTTGTAATCTGGGTGTTACTCTTCTCTTAGAACGATTAATATGGTAGTACTTAAACTTCGCAACCGTCTCCCCCTGAGGGTGCTGCTGTAGCTGACAAAGCGACTTTACGTAACCTGTAGTCACTCCGTTGGTAGATCTGATGTGATGGAGGAGTCAAGTGACTGAGTATCTTAAGGGAAATAGAGGCATGGCTTTTATTTATTTTTTTCTCACGGATTTAAAAAAGACATCCTTCGACAATTTTCGCACGCAAACTTCCAACCGTGTCCTTGATATCCTATCTATATGTAATTAGTGACATGGTGATACACAATTATTGTACTAGTCATATCCTTATTATAAAATGGTTTCAATTTTCAAAGGAATAACACGGGATTAATTAGCTTCAAAAAGTCGCATCACGACAAAGAAACGTCAAACACACTTACAACTGAAGCACAAAGAAACGTGCTTCGTCGTGGTATAATAATAAAAATGTTATTTATTACCCACTTGAGACAGAGTTGGGAATACTGAACTATTTATGGTTATATACTTGCTTAGTTACTTGGTTAGTAAAACAGATTTTTTTTTAATTAAACAAACTTAATTAGATTTGATTAGGACTAGGATTAGAAATTAGATTTTTGGGCTTTCAATATGTATGGTTATGTTAGTCCGTGACATATGAGGGATGACTTCCCTCAGTGATCACGCTACCCAGGGAATTGGAGAGAAAGGAAAAAAATGGGGCAGGAAGGAAGCGGTTTGGGACCATTATATTAGTTACTATCTCAGCATTTGTCTGGTGTGAATAAGGAAAACCTAATTCAGGATCGCTAGCCTGAAAAAAAAGCTATTCAACTTTTCAACTCAACGAAAAGCTACATCGCAGATAAAAAGCCATGCGGTAGATGTACCAATCCATCAAATAGTTACATCGATTCTTGTCAGATGGCAGTTACAGTCAATAGAAGTTCACACTAGCACCACCTATTAGCGAAACAATCAATGTAACTGCTTGATGGATTCGTAGAACAATGTTAATTATTGCAAGTTATTCTACAACGTTGCTACGTACTGAAATTTTTGATTCCCCGTAGTGGTTGAAGAAGGCCCCGGAAATTTTTGAATGGCCCCTAAATCGAATTTTCGTATTTTTTTTCGGAATAAGTACATCATACTGAGTTAAGTGATAGTTTGGGTTTGGCTACATTATACGCAGTTCTCCAGATGTAAGGCCAATAAGAAAATTTTTGATTGGAGTATATTGGATCTTTTGATCCAAAAACAAAGAAGTAAAAATTGTCCCCTCTCCTAGAGAAAAGAATTTGTGGACGTCAATGAAGGTGACACAGCAAAATGCATTAATATCTACAACCATATTTTTTTTTCTTAACTTAAAACAACTCCGTAATTAAGAAGTTAACATCAGAAGAAGGATAAAATGTCATTTTTAACATGGTAAAGAAAAGCACTAACCACTGAGCATGAGAACGCAATCTGAAAAAACAAATTCCAGCGTAAGTGTGGGCATTGTGTAACAGGGCGTGTTTCCTCGTCTAACAACGGTGACACGAAAAAAGCACAATGAATTATATAAAGTAAGAATAAAAATAATAATAATAGTAAAAAAAAAAAAAAAAGAGGGTTCAAGAAGTCCCGACCGACCGACCGAAAAGTGGATGGCTTTATCTTCTTCCGCAGCGTGACCGCAACGCCAGAGACCTCTTTTAGCGTCCTGGCTAATCACACCATCGAATCTTCACACCTACCTGCTAGTCCCTCGTCGGTGTCATAGTTTGAAAAGATTTCCCCTCCCCACTTTCTTTTAAAATAAAATAAAATAAAATAAAAAAGTGCACGAACGAAGAGGCCTGGGAAGAGATGGCACCTGCATTGTGAAACGGGGGGAGGTTATGTTAGTATCTTGTTCCTTCATTGTGGTCACTTAGTAGTGTGTTATCTGTCTAACGCTCTGTCACGTAGAGTGCTGTCGGTGCATGCAAAGACATAGAGAGAGTCAGAGACCAAACAAAAAGCAACAAGAAGTCTGGAAGAATAGTTAGCACCTTCAGAGACCCGCGTGCACGCTGTGTTATGGTCGACAACACACAACCTTTAAGACAGGAGACGAAAAATAATAAAATACACATACACAGGTACACACATTCACTTTTATGCTAAAAAAAAATCCCCCTTAGAGGTGCTTTTAGTATAGTTTTTCAGATAGAGGACAGATGAAGACTGTAATACCCTGTCGTGATACAGGAACACCTTTGTGTTGTTTTGATATTTAAAGATACAGAGAGATGAAACTTGTTTCAAACGTGTCAGACAATTTTCGACAAGAGGTTCCTGAGTTGAGCTTCTTGTGCTAATGTTTCTCCTAAGTTTAAAAAGGAAATCAGTTTCACATCTCACGATTATTCCTTGTAGGCAAAAAGAGACCGAATGGTTAATGCAAGTGCATGTGCATGACTATAGGAGAAACTGATGGAATAAAAATGTGTGGGACAATGAGAGAATCCCGAGAAAATGACCGAACAAAGATATTATCCTGCACAAAGTTACATGGTCTGGGACTGAACCACAAATCCTTGCATCAGAGGTGAGCGTTCGACGACTGAGACACCGTTACCATTTCTGAGTTGAGTTCCAACCAGGGGAGTCATTTCAGACTTCGCTTGGGGGGGGGGAGGGCAAGAGCACCACTGACATAAGACTTTCATGTTTTGTACTAGTATATTAATATACAATAGATTAAAGTATGTGTGTTCCTCAAACTCTTGGGGGGGCAATTGCCCCCTCCTGCCCCCCCTAAATGACGCCTCTGGTTCCAACAAAGTGTTAAAAGGTAAACTGAATTAAATCCGATAGAACATCTTGTTCTCGAGCACCAATGTAAATTCCGTAGAAATTCCTCGAAAGTACTTTTCTTATTTTTAAATTTACTGTTGCAGTATTTACAGTATTCAGTGGTTATAGTAAATAGCCCAATAATTGGATTGGTTGATTGGCTCACAGCTCAAAGGCTAATGAGTTTCATGAGAAGGAACAAGACAGAATTTTCTTGATAAGATGCGAGACGAGAGAGAGATCTTCCAATAATACATATATAGGGTCTATACTTTTCGAGACGAGAAAGTACTTAGACGACAGCATTTCGAGACAGCAACACTATTAAAGACCGTTATAGCAGCAAACTTATGCCAGACTTAGACCTACAGCTTGACATGGGATACGAACCACATGAACTTCTACCGGAACTCGAACTCCCAAAGCTGAAGCTGCGAATGGTAACATGAAATCTTTTAGTTTTACGTCCAACGGCTATGCTGGCTAGGCTAAAGGAGACGATGATGATGAGAAATGAATGAAATAGTGGAATGAAGAAAGTCGGAGGAAACGGAAGAACCCCGAGAAAACCCACGCACATGGTATTTGTCCACAACAAAGTTCACTTGGCACGAGCTGGGATCGAACCAGGGACTCCATGCACCAGAGGTGAACGCTCTACCACTGAGTCACCGCGGCCGTTACGAATACATATAGCCACTACTGTGTTGATCTAGTGGTTAGCGCGCTCACATTTGGTACGCGTGGTCTGAAAGAGATACTAAGATACCAAACTCCAAGCCAAGAATTGAACTCCCCCCTGGCTAAGCGGTTAGCGCACGCGCCTTTGGCGTGGGAGACGCAAGTTAGATTCTCGGCTGGAATTCACATGGTTCTGATCCCATGTTAAACTGTAGTTCCACGTCTCTTATAGCATACTCATATAGTTCCTCGCTGCAGAATGGGACGCTAAACTCAAAATCACATGAAATCAACTCAAGAAACCAAAGCCATGAAGCAACAATAACTGCAAAAACTAAATTATAATGCTATGAAATAAAGTTAAAAAAGAAATGGATTCCTGGGAAGTGGATGGTAGTCACTATTTTCGGCAACAAAGTGGGGTGAATGTTACTAGTCATTCACGATAAACATCAATTCCTGTGAAATAACCTTATATGCACTTGTATACTATAAGATTAGAGCATCAGGAAAGATTTCTCCCTTTAGTTTGAAAAGTTTAATTGTTTGCCAATACGATTTCCGTCAAGAGCCGCCACTGGTAAACTATATTCTTATTTTTTTCTGAGAGTCCTTTTCTTTTTCTTTTTCTTTTTTTTTGGGGGGGGGAGTGAGATGAGGAAATATGATTCGTAGTTTGCATGTGCGCCCTTTCTTTAGCGTTAAATTGAAAAATTGTCGATTTAAAAATGTTCCCATCGCAGCTGACAGTTTCACCAGAGGAAAACAATCGGCGTTGAAAATAAGACGAAAGAGAGAGAGAGAGAGAGAGAGAGAGAAACAGACAGTTGGTTATTTTGGATTTTACCGTCGTCGCAGGAGTTGATATTACGAAGGGAGAAAATTGTACCATGATAAATTTTCACGACAATTCAGTAACTGGTGAGGTATTCCACTCAGGAGGATGGGGTAAAGAAAAGGGAACGAGTGGTGACGACAACCAGCCAATTAGACTAATCAATCATTCTGACATCACATTCCTCGATCCTCATTGCGTCACTGTCCTCTCAAGCACAAAACATACAGTGTTGCTACCTCGGTTTATTTTTTATTTATGATTTCAAATAATGTTCACAGTTCCAGGTATTAGTTTTCGTTCTCTTTGGTGTTTAAAGTACATTTTCAGCAGAGGAGCAAAATGAAGTTTTGGACAATTCGAACGTATGATTAGAAATATTTGTAGACTGACTATAAAATCCGTGCTAAGTGCCAAAATTAAAATGTTGATTATAAAGCTCAGATTTTACTTCAGAACTGGCGGTACATAGGCCCACGCGCATTCTTCTGGCGATTATTTGAGCTACTTCCACATGGAATACTAGATAACCCGATTTTAACTGAGCAGTGTTAGGAACATATCCCACATTTTGACATTAAACGAAATTTTCCATTCTTGACACTTAGCATGATTTCATTTTCAGTCTACATTTGTGCTCCTTCCATGGATCAAAACACGAACTGCTAATACGTGTTAGCTACTTAAATATAGCATATTTTATTGCGTCTTTTTTTTGTTTAATTTTAGTTTATCTACCAAAAGTATTTTCAACAATAATACAATTAAACAAAACGAACTCCATTGTTTCGTTCTGTAGACAACATTCTATTGATAATTCTCCAAAGGTTATATCACTTCTATCCATTAGCCTCATTCGACGATTTTTCTATTATCATTCACTAGCATTCGTTTCCTCAGCTTACAGAGCATAACCACAGGACGTTATAGACAAGGAGTTACAGAGATAATTTTTGCTTTCTACAGACGGAGCTAGATATCTATTACCTTCTAGATAATTAGATATTTACCATCTACATAAAGAGTAAATATTTATCATCTTTTAGATAAGAAGTTAGATATTTATCATCTTCTAGATAAGACGTTAGATATTTATTATCTTTTAGAAGGGAGTTGGATATTTATCATCATCTAGATAAGGCGATAGATAGACTGTTATCTTCTAGATAAGGAGATAGATAGCCTATTATCATCTTCTAGATAAGGAGATATATACTTATCCTCATCTAGATAGGTAGATAGCTATGTATCATCTTCTAGATAAGGAAAAATCTTTGAGTTTTACGTCCCCCGGTTATGCCGGTTAGGCTAAAGGAGACGGTGATGATGAGTGATGAATGAAATGGTGGAATGAAGAAAGTGGGAGGAAACGGGAGTACCCCGAGAAAACCCACGCACACGGTGTTTGTCCACCACAAAGTTCACTTGGCGGGGGTGGGATCGAACCCGGGACCCCAAGCACCAGAGGTGAATGCTTCTAGATAAGGAGTTGGATACTTATCATCTTCTAGATAAGGAGCTAGATATCTATCACCTTCTAGATAATTAGATATTTACCATCTACATAAAGAGTAAATATTTATCATCTTTTAGATAAGAAGTTAGATATTTATCATCTTCTAGATAAGAAGTTAGATATTTATTATCTTTTAGAAGGGAGTTGGATATTTATCATCTTGTAGATAAGGATATAGTTAGACTGTTATCTTCTAGATAAGGAGATAGATAGCCTATTATCATCTCCTAGATAAGGAGATAGATATTTATCCTCATCTAGATAGGGAGATAGCTATTTATCATCTTCTAGATAAGAAGTTAGATATTTATCATCTTCTAGATAAGAAGTTAGATATTTATCATCTTCTAGATAAGGAGTTGGATACTTATCATCTTCTAGATAAGAAGTTAGATATTTATCATTTTCTAAATAAGGTGATAACTATTTACCATCTTTTGAATAAGGATTTAGTCAATACTTTCCTTCTTCTAGATAACGAGTTAATAGACCCTAAACATAAGGATCATTTCTGTCTTTTAGATAAGGAGTTAGATATATCTTGAGCCAAGTATCCACACAAAATAATATAGTATATAGGGCATTAGGATCTTAAGTTCTATGTTGCTTTGGGAATCGAACCTGCACCGAGAGTACACAGAATATTCAGAAGGGCATACGTGAGATAGAAATTGCAATATGTTTTAGTGTTAAAAATTGCGGGACATGCTTGCATAGTTTCAATTAATAAAACTAAGAGATAAATAGTGGATCTAAAGGAAAGGTATATATATATCCAGGGATGCAAATAAGCAACAAAATTTTACTCGCCCAAGAAAAACGCTATTAGCCCACATATCTCAGTAGAAATAATTTATTTACCTTCGCTATGATACTAAATATTCGCCCGCACTAAGTGGCTATTTGCATCCCTGATATATGCAATTTTGTTAAAGCAAACTAGGTTCATACAGCTCTAGAAGCCCGAATACAAGAACTAAAGCTTTAGTTAAGTTTTCTTCTCTTAGCCTGTAGCCATAAAACTATATTTTCCGATGTGACTTCCCCTTAAGAACCGTCACTGGAAAGAGTGAGAACTATACTCTTATTATGGTAGCGAGGTGATCCGGCTTCCTTTCATTAAATTTGAAACTATTTTGTCATCATCATCATCATAAACAGTTTGACACGTCAATCAACATGTTTCTAAAATGTTTAAAAATTTAAGGAAAATATAATATAGGATGAAATAAATGCTAGAAACTAAAAAACAATAGTTACAAGAAAGCGATCTGCTTCAAAAATGAAAGCTGGAGCGACAAATAAGAACAGGTGAGTGGTTTTCACGTGTATGCTACGATTATTGGAAGAATGAAGTGATATCATGAAATTAGAGCAAGGATATGAATGGTGAAAAAAGTATTTGAGGAGAAGAAAAGAAAGTTAAAGAAAAACTCGAATGGAGTATTATACTCTACAGACCAGAACGTGAACATTACGGAAAAGTGGCACAATATGACAGTGGAGAATGGAGAACATTTGATGGGTTGAAAGGAAACTCAGTCAGGAATGATCGGGACATTATTTGGGACAGGTTGGGAGAAATCCTGAGACGTGGTAAAAAGCATGCCACAAAGAAAAAGAGTGAGAAGTGAGGCAACTGACGAACAGTGTTAAAACGGTACACACGAAACGAGACAGGAACTCTTACAATAGAAACACATCACATCAAACAGCAATTTCGATATCAACATTTGATATTTTTCTGGTATCGATATCAACAACATCGATACCAACGATATCGATATATCGACGTCGATATTTTTGCGATATCGATTACCCATATATCGACATATCGCACAGCCCTATTCGAGACGAGACCTCTGGTTCCGAAGGCACTTCTAAGAAGTAAAGATGGTTGCTTATATGTTAAGCCATAGAGCTTAGCTGAAGACAGTGACACAATCGAGTCCTCTCAGTTTGCAGAAAATGACCTGTCAATGTTACCAGAATACTTTTGACAGTGCTGATGATGATAAATAAAAAGCAATCTGACTTACAATGACCGAAAAGCTAAAATCAGTTAAAATTCTCGTTGAGTAGTTGGCGCTATTGTTGGAAAGTACACCTACAATGTATTTTGTTGTGTCAAGGACTCGGAGACTGCCAAATCAAGTCTTCTTCCTTGCCGCTGCGTCCACCGTACGTTATAATAATAATAAAAGCCGTTTGCGGATTGCCAATCGCTTTGACTTGTCTCGGCGTCGCTGCTGTTAGTTTAGACTCAGAGGCAAAAGCTGAAGGACTGGTTTCCTCTTGCGCAATTAACTCCTACAGCGAAACAATACTTCATTCGCTCGATTACAAAAATGCTCACGGAGACTTCTTTTTCCAATTTTTTTTATTACAATAATTTTTAAAAGAAATATGTCATAATGATAATAATGGCTGAGAAAAGGAAAGGAAAAATTGAGAGTTTCCTGGAAGTCCGGGTCTTTTTAAATCCAAATTGGGCTGTCTATTAAAACATCGACACATAATCCAGTTGCGATAAATACCTAACGCTCTTTTTTTTTCTTTTAAAAATTACAGACAAGGCAAAAAAGAAGAAGAAAATCTCATAGTGGCTGCAATTATATTCTGTTGAAGCCTGATCTGAACTGAACGAACCCTGAGCAACGATGAATGAATTACGACTCGACACAGAAGTCTGGTCCAGTTTTAAAACACTCGCATTATTAGTCACAAATACAATACATTAATTTTGTTGGCAACTTACTACAACCATTCACCTGTCGCCCGCGGGACTTGTTTTACCAACTTCTGCCATGTTCTTTCACTATCTTGTTGGTCCCATTAGATTCGGCTGATTTCAAAATAAGAATTATAAAAAGAATAAACTCATTTTTCATGTGTAATTTGTCTTACTACAATGGCCTTCCTCTTTATAGGCTCTTTGGTTATTAATGTACGG
Organism: Thermobia domestica; assembly: GCF_964235325.1. Lineage (NCBI taxonomy): Eukaryota > Metazoa > Arthropoda > Insecta > Zygentoma > Lepismatidae > Thermobia > Thermobia domestica. Next base: position 5,323,889 of record NC_137465.1, on the reverse strand, counting down.
GAGACTAGATCGGAAATGAACCACACAACTGAATGAAATCATTCCTAATCTGCTTCGTTGAAAAGTAGCCGTAACCCATTATACGCGAACGTCATATTTATGAGGCATCATATTTTTGTTTCAGATCTCAAACGTTGTGATCAGTTTGCAACCATCAGTAGAACGCAGTGGCGGATTTAGAAGGTAAAAACTGGGGGAGGAGGCAGAAAAAAACTCAGACAGTGATAGGTATATCATAAATTTACTATTAACTTCCAAAAATATATAAATAATAGCTTTACTTATTTTTGTCACTGAAAAAACTGGGGGGCCTAGGCCCCCGGCTCCGGGCTAAATCCGCCTCTAGTAGAACGGATTGTTAACTGAGAAATACAAATCTTCACATAGAAGTTTCACGCAATAATTGGTTATATATCAGAGCCAACAATAGATATACAGCTACTGAATTTGGATGAAGCTGCTTCAAACTGATTTCCATTTAGAGAGTTTCAACTGTTTCTATTTATACGAGAAATACACTTTTTGAACCTGATTTGAGTTTAGTGTCCCTTTCAGCAGCGAGGTTATATGAGATTTGGATCCCACGTTAGATCCACACCACCTGAGCTCCCGCCAAGAATTGAACTCGTGTCTCCCACGCCAAAGGTGCATATGCTAGCTCATACGAAATATACGAATGTAGAACACAATAGAACTTAGGAATGACCATGAATTGGAATTTTATGAAAAGAAATTGGGAGATTATGATGACATACTAGAAAGATCTATAAACAATTTCCTCGGGAACAATAGATGAAATACGAGGATGTCCGTAAACTTGCTCTAGCTTGATTTTCTACAATTACGATTTATTTTCCTCTTGAATTTCTAAAGAGTTGTTCCAATGCTGGTAACTCTGGCTCCTAATAAACATATTTACCATATTTTTGCAGTTCAGTACGGTTTCTGAAACTAAATGTTTTGTGCTGTAGACCGATATGCCAAGCCTGGTATATATGCAACCCAACTTACAATGTGTTTGGTTGGTTGCCTATACATTAGGATGTGAACGATGGGTATAATACACAGGTGGTCTATAAAAGTAATTTCCAACCACAGGTATCAAAAGTCGCGAGACCGGCACCTGAGTTGAATCAAGTTCGAGCTCAATAATTGAGCATGGGCTCATGTGAGCCCATACTTATAACTGAATAACTAGCCAGAGCCCCAATGAGGATAACAAGCCCGAACTCGAGAACGTGTGAGCCTGAGGTAGCGTTATCCTCCTTAACGTTAGTGAGCGCGAGTCTGATTGAGGAAAGTATGCCTGAACATGTGTGTATACCAGAGAGCCCGGATTACAAAATACCTATCACTATTCCCAATTCACTGCTCTGTGACGTCACAGTCTCTACTAAAACAGATCTGTCTCGTCTTGTATCATGAAGAATCCCAGATTCTTGAATTAAGAGACAGGAACTTTGGTCTAGAAAGCCAGAAATTGACCACAAATTATCCAAATAATGTCCTTTGGTTGGCCTATAAACGCCCACGATGTTTGGTTTGGTAGTTTAAATGTGTGATCTTACTTCGAATATTCTAAATCTAATTTTGTTATTCTTCTATGATGTAACCGCCCTCCTCGATGGTCTAATGGTTAGCACGCGTGCTTTTGCTGCAGGTAGTTCCAGCTTCGATTCCCAGTGGGAGATCATTATATTGAAATTTGAACACATCAGAGTGAAATTTGACCTTAAACTAGGTTCACGTCTCATAGAGTCTATGTGTTGAAGAGGACACTAAAAACTTGATCCAATGACGTAGCTGGGATTCAATCTCCGAACGTCACGGCTATTAAGTTTAAAGAACTAACTGAAAGAAACCGGACAGAGAGGAAGAGAAAAAAAAGAGTTATTGTATCATATACAAGCATAATAAACAGCTTCTAGACACAAATTATGAGTGTTATCTGAGCAAAATCAACATTCAAAGCCCAAAATGTTGGCGTACAAAGTGGTCACAGAACAATAATTCATCTTAGCAGCCACCTGTTATACAAATCTCTTTAGTCTTTTTTTCTTTCTTTCTCTTATTTTTACTTAAGACGACGACAACGAAGAAAAAGAACAAACCCAATTACGAAACAGCTCCAAAAAGGACGGCAAAAATAAGAACAAGAAAAAGGACATAGTCACAACAGGTATTTGTTCTAATAAGGACAGTGTCACCCGGTTGTTGTAGTTTTTTTCAACATCGTGTGTGTGTCGTCGATCCATGTATCTCTCGTGGGCTCTTTCAGTTTTCCAACCCAATGCATCTACAGCAACACCCATTCCACCAAAAAGAGCAGGAAAAAAACGAAAAAGAAAGAAAGAATAGGAACTGGTTTCATATCCAGTTACAACAAAAAAGAATAAAAAAGAAAACCAAAGTTAGATAATTGAGCAAATGACAAATAATCTTTTACTGAATGGCCTAGATATAAGGGAATAAATAAAAAAAAAGTAAATATTCAATTGTAACGGTGAAAGTTCCTTTGAAGTTGAAAACTAATAACAAAAATATATTTCCTCATATTGCTTAGATACGTTCCCACAACAAACAGTCCATTCTTACAAGACAAATTAGCGTCTAAATTCTTTTTCTTTCTTTCTCTCTCTGATGTTCAAGTTCTTCACTGCATCACAGGTGTTAGTTAGGTCAAATGAACATATAACACACATCGAGTATCGTACACGCATATATGAAAGTAACAGCGTTGCATAATATTATCAAAAATGGCTTTTTGATTGCATAGTTGAATCGCATTTAGTACGAAAATTAGCGCATATTTTCCTTTCAATGTATATACTATATACAAGTTTACAATAAGTGTCATTCAACCATTAATGATTTTTAAAATCGAGTCCTACATCATCACAATGAATCATCTATCAACTCAGAGTAGGTGATTCGTAAAGCTATGTTCATTATTACTATTATTATTTGTGCATTTCTCGTCTGAACACATGATACAGTAATATACGAGCCATCCAAGAATATTACTGGAACTGCTTGAGTTTGTTTACTTGCTCTGAGTTTAAAAGCCTCTTATGTCAGTACTGTGCCATAATTTCATATATACAGTATATGCTTATATATACCTATATAAAAATGAAAGTTTGTATGTTTAGGGATGCGCATGAGACAACATTTGTGGCTGTCTCGTCTCGAAAATGTGCTGTAAAAGTGATGTCTCGACTCAAATTTTGTCAGAGAAATCCTGTCTCGACTCGTCTCGTGTCGTGCATCCCTATGTGTGTTTATATATTTTTTCGACGTACAAATTCACACTGTTGGTTTGACATACTTCAAAATAATTTTATCGACGAGATCATAGTCTAGAAGGCTGCATAGAACTTTTTGGTTCGTACCGTAATGACGGAGGAGAAAGCTTCAAAGGAGAAGAGATGGTTTAAATGTTAAGCCAAAAATAGTGTGTCATGAGCTATTCATGTTAGAAGATAAAAAACTCGGCATATAAACTATTTTTTTTTAAAAAAAGACAAGTGCATACACACATATGACTTACACTTAGAAAGATGCATTTGTATTTGTATTTATTTACTCCATTTAAAACCAATATACATTTGGTATTTGGAGGGTTCAGACAGTCCTCTTTCTTACAGTAAATACACTTAGAAAAAGAAATATGTTACTACTATTTAATATACATTATTGTAAAGATAATCTGTTACGCTGTAATATACTTTATCCACCAGGAATCTCTTGAGTTTCTTTTTAAAAACATTTATATTTTCTTCATTTTTTATTTCTCTGGGCAGCTTATTGTAAATTTGTACTCCCATATGGCTTGGGCCTTCCTGAACTAATGTTAGTGTTGTAAAATATTGTCGTCTTTCATTTTGTTGTCTGGTATTATATACGTGATTTATTTGGGTTCCATCTTTCAGTTTAGCTGCATAGATTGCAGTTTCATATACATAAATAGATGGTAGGGTAAGGATGTGGTGCTGTTTAAATTTTTCTTTGCATGATGTTCTCATGTGTAGACCAAATATTATCCGTATTGCTTGCTTCTGTTTCATGAAGACTGCTTTGCTGCTTGAAGATTTGCCCCAGAAAATGATGCCGTAATTTAGTATAGGGTGTATAAGCCCGTAGTATACTTGGATCAAAGCTTTAGTATTTAACGTTTCTTTTAGTATCCTGAGTGCATAAAGTCTGGAATTTAATTTTACTATTATTTCTTTAACGTGGGTTTCCCAAGTTAGATTTTCATTTATATGTAATCCTAAAAATTTAATTTCATGGGTGAAATCTAGTTTTAGATTGGTCAATTTATTTTTGGTTTCTTTTATTTTCGTGTTTTGTTTTGTGTGAAAAAGTAGGTATTTCGTTTTTGTGTTGTTTATGCATAAGCAGTTACTTTCGAACCATTTTTTGGCTTGATCCAATACTCTACATGTGTTGTTCCTTAGCTCACTTACGGTTTTACCCTCTACAATTACGCTTGTGTCATCTGCATATAAAATTACTTCAAAATTCTTCAATATTCCAGGAAAATCATTTATATACAGTAGAAATAGGATTGGACCTAATATTGAGCCCTGAGGCACGCCGTTGCGGACTTGTCTTGGGTTTGATAAATATGTTTTTACATTCCCATTTTGTATGTGGGAGACTTCAACTGCTTGCGTCCTCCCCTGTAAATAGGTTTCCATCAGCTGTAGCACTTTTCCCCTTATGCCATAATGCTCAAGTTTTCGTAAGAGTATTTTGTGGTTAACTAGATCGAAAGCTTTGCTTAAATCATAGAAAATGCCTAAGATTAGTATTTTATCGTTTAGCCCTTTTAGTATGTTTTTTATAAGCGTATATGTTGCCGTAGTTGTGTTTTTTCCAGTTACAAAACCGTGTTGTTCATGGCATAGTATCTGCTGTTTGTTCAAGAAATTTATTAGTCTCTTTTTAATTAGTTTCTCAAATATTTTATTTATTGGGTGTAAGAGTGATATCGGTCTGTAATTTTGTATCAATGTTCTGTCTCCCTGTTTAAAGATTGGTTTTATTTTAGCTTCTTTTAATTTTGTTGGATATTTTCCTGTATTGAGACTTTCATTAAATAGGTATGTAAGTATAGGTACTAAATTCTGGCTGTTCTGCTTGATTATTTCAATTGGAATTTCGTCGCTTGTAGCTTTATTTGGGTTTAATCTATTTATTTCATAAAATACCTCATGTTCTATTATCGGCATGAGGAACATAGTTTTGCATGTCCTAGGTTTAAAATTTCTTAATAGTTTAATAGCCTTTTCGCTATCTTGCGTCTTATTCGTTAATTTATCTGCAATATCGATAAAGTAATCATTAAATATTTCTGCTATTTGGTCAGGATTCGTGATCTGTATCTGATTGACGTAAAGACTAATATTGTTTTGTGTACGTTTATTTTCCCTTCGTGTATTTTGATTAACTACCTTCCACAATGTTTTTGTTTTGTTATTTGCTGTCATTATTTTGTTTGTGTAGTAACCTTGTCTAATATTACGTAATTTTCTTTTGTATTGATTTATAAATACTTTATTTAGTGTAGTATTTCCTGTTTGTTGGGAGTTTTTCAGTAAACGTCTTTTTATTTTGCTGAGTTCCCTAACTTCTGGTGTCACCCAACATTTTTTAGTGTTTTTTGTATTATTTTTTATTATTATTTTCGGGAAGGATACGTCAAAAATACAGTGAATACGATCAAAAAAGGCGTTATATTTTTCGTCAGTTGTGGATTTGTTATACACGTCCACCCATGTTTCGTTTGTTACTAATCTCGTAAATTTCTCTTTATGTCTTAGCCTGTAGTTTCTGATTGTGCGTGTTTTGTGAGTATTGTCAATTTTTTGTTGTGTTTCTATGTACATCATCTGGCATGTGTGATCAGATAGCCCATCAATTATATCATATTTGATGTCATCTTTTACATTAGTAAACACATTGTCAATAGCCGTTTTTGAGTGCGTGGTTATTCTAGTGGGTTTATTTATGATGTATGTTATGTTATACATGTTTAGAAGTGTAATTGCGCGTTCTTTTTCTGAGGAGTTTTTTAGGAAATCTATATTGAAATCTCCGCATATTATAATTTTTTTCTTATGTATATTCCGTATGCCCTCTAGGAACATTTTGAGTGAATTAAAGAAGGTGTCAAGAGATCCCCGTTGGCTACGATATATTACAGCTATTATTAAATTTAACTTTTCTATAGTAATGACTGCACTTTCATAAGCAAACTCGGTACTTCGCATGTCTATTTTTTTAACATCTTGTGTCAAGTTTTCTTCGACTAGGATTACTGATCCTCCCCTGCTGTTTATTTCCCTACAGAAGTGACTAACTACTTCATAGTTTTGAATTTTTATTTGTTCAATATTTTCTTTTGTTAACCAATGTTCGGTCAGGCACACGATTTGCGGTTGTTTGTTTATTGTATGTAAGAATGTAAGAATGCAAAGGAGATGTCGTGTAAAAATAATCGAAAACGACCGATATTAATGTCGAATCCTAGGTTTTCGGGGTTGCTGAGATAAATAGTGATACTCCCGATGCCGTCTTAAGATCAACTTCAACCTTCCCCCCCGACCCTGAAATGCGGGGAGGTGAGAAGTTAAACATCCGAAGTAATGATGACTCAGCGGTAGAGCGTTCATCTCTCATGCGAAGGATTCCTGGTTCGGTCCTTGGCCAATCCAGTTTGTGGTAGAAAAATCGTGTCCGTAGGTTTTCTCTAGGTTCTACCGTTCTAGGCTCTAGGTCCTCACACATTTTCATTCCAACAATTCAGTTATAATCGTTCACTTAGCCATCTCCCTCAGCCTACAAGGCATAACCGAGAGACGTAAAGATAGAAATTTAACGTTATTTTAATTCCTTAAAATCGAAAAAATCACGTCTTCGAAAAATAATGAAATATTTCCAAAGTAAGAAAAAATTATTGGAACGCAAAAATGTATTTTCAAAATTGGAATTGAAAATAAAAAAGGAATTTCCAAAAGTGTACTTGTATCTTGTATTTTGGGGGGAGTAATATATATCGCTCATAAATCAGGAAGAAAAATTAATAATATCGGAAAGTGTAATACACAAAAGAAAAGTTGTCGTAGACACGTAGGCGCTGGCAGCATAGGCAATGAGTTAAAATGAGTGGAGTGTTTTCCATCCTCTTTACAAGACACACACACACGCACGCTTTATTATATGTATATATAAACGCATACACACATTCATACGTGGAGTCAGGTCAACTTGTCGCAGAGGACAACTTCAGATTTTTTTGTTTTTGTTTTTCAGCCTCCATATTTATATATATTTTTTCCTTGCTTTGATTAAGTGAAATAAAAAAATAAATAATAATAAAAAAAAAGTATCCAAAACATGATTTTATGATTTGTCGGGACAACTTTTGCCCGAACCAATGTCACGCTTCACTTAACCATCTCTGGAAGGGCCAGCTTAGACCCCACCAGAGGCTAATTGCGTCGCTGGGAAACGGCTTTGTCGGTAGAAACAAAAGAATAGAAGAGTGCCATGACTGCTGAAAACGACAACCAGTTACAACAACGTATTTTGTCGTTTTATTTTCCTTGCTGTTATTTATGTCTCTTTCGGAGATTTAGTTCCCGTACGACATCCACACGAAATACTGTATAGCCTGGGACACATTGTTTTAACAAAACCGGAAGCAATGAACAAGAACAAAAAAAAAAAAAAAAAAAAAAAAAAAAAATTAGCAAGAACAAATTTGGTAAAACTAATTGGATGGGGAACAACATGAATCCTTTCCTTACATGAAATTACTTTAACAAATCTCAACTAATAAATATATTTATATATGCACAATTAATTTAGTATCCAACATAAGCGAATGGAAGATTCTCTTATTCATAGCAAAACCGCCCTTGGTGTCTAAATGACTATAGGAGAGCACAAAAAAATTAATTTCACTTTCATTAAACATACTTACCCTTTAGCCTAAAGGATATGATGTTAAGCTTAAAAAAATTCATAACAAGTAGATGTATAGAATACTTATATTGATATCCTAAGACTTAGCCCCTTTTTGTACTCTATTAATTTAACACCCTGCAAACCAGGACTTAGCTCCTTTCTAGCTTCTTTCTAGAAACAACTAGAAGTTTTCGAAAATGGAGAAAAATGAAATGTGGGTGTGGAGAAGAATGGAGAGAATTAGCTGGGTCGAGCGAAAAACGAATGAGAGAGTTCTAGAAATAATGGAGGAGAAAAGAACGCTTTTAAATATTATTGAGAAGAGGAAAAGAAACTGGTTGGGACATTGGCTAAGAAGGAACTACATCATGAGAGACGTGCTAGACGATATGGTGGCAGGAAAGAGAGGGAGAGGACGAAGGAGACTACAATTGATGGATTATATCAAAACACAAGAATCGTACGTGAAGACGAAGAGGTTAGTGAAAGACTGTCGGGTACGGGAGCTTCTCAGTTGCGCAAGTGACCTGCCAATAATAGCAGAATACCTATAATGACAATGACGAATTTAGGATCCAACACTCTAGGATTTAGATCCTTTAGGGACTCTGTTAGTGTAACACAGAACAGAAAGTCACATAAGAATTTCTCTCTTTAAGCTTCTAAATGCTGAGAGCTAAAATAATTTAACGTATTTCACTGGTTTTAACGCATATAAATTCGCTACCTATTCATCATTTGGCACAGTGGTGGCCAAACTTTTTTTTAGAAGACGTCCAAAGAAAAAACTTAGGTGGACCAATACAATGGTACATTTTACAAAATTCTTGTAATAGTTAAGAGGTCTAATCACTGCGAAATTAATATACCGCTAATTTTACAATAATTTAATGATATCTTCAAATAGATCAGAGATAATAGAAAGGTGGAACAAGAGCGCGCTATATTTTGCATGAGATACCGTTATCACGAGTCACCTAGTAGCTTTCCGTTTGCAGCCATTTAGAAACGCGAAAATAAATGCCGAGTTTCTAAGTGACTGGAAATTGAAAGCAGATAAGCGAGTCGTGATAACGGTATCTCATGTAAAATAATATTGTCTGGCAAGCTCTTGTTTCACATTTTGATTATCTATTTGAAGATATCACATAATTACTGTAAAATTAGCGGTATTTTAATTTGGTCGTGATGAGGCCTCTTAAGCCCTATTAATGATTGAGGTTTCTCATAATCTAGTTCGAACCAGAATGCACTGATTCTCAGAAGTGAAGTTAAATATTCATTTGTCAATCTGTTTCTAATACAACTCTTTCGAAGTAACCCTATTTTTTCATTCATTAGAATCAAAGACGTGGCAGTGATGCCAACCCGCCGGAAAAATCCCATTTTGTTGAATTTTGTGACAATAATTTCTCCAATAAGGATAAAGGGAATTTTCGTAGAAATTGGTAGCACATAGTTCTGAGATTTTTCATACATTTGTTCCATCGGTGGCAACAAAATTCTCAGTGGGCCGAAAATAGACAAATGAGCCTTCAATAAACACGAAATCAGTGCTAATTGTCAAATTTTATTACTGTAAAATGCATCTACTAGTATGGAAGTAATTTATACAGTGACCTCAGAATCTTTAAAATAAGCTCCAAAAGAGTTTATTAATAAGTCTGGTGTTTAAAATCGAGAAGCAACCATCTTCCAAAAACGTTCCACACGAAATTATTGGAGAATGAAGCTTGTCTTATCTAGTATCGTTACGTTCCATCGAAATTTATGTTACAAAAGCTTGATAGAAATGCTAATTTCTAACAACAAAATGTACTTGTTTTTGTCAATGTTTTCGGTTCTCTCTCTCGAAAAAGTGTAAAAATCTTTTTCAGGCCAGCCATCAAAGGCCGGGTGGTACCTAACTTATAGGTCCCAGGCAGCTTCCCTTTCGCAGATAGTGTGATCTCCAAGAGACGTCATCCCTCATACGTGACGAGACAAATGGCCACAAATGCCGAAAACCCAGAAATCTAAAAATCCTAAAAACGAGTGACATATAGTAGGTTCACTTTTGTTATTTTAAGAATTTTGAAAATTTTGTAAGAGGTTGGGAAATTCAAGAGCAAAATGAGAATTTCTCCTTCTAGAGATGCGATTTTATAACGTTTCAGGTTGTATCACTGAATCGTGTAGCAGGTTGGACAGAATCTTTCAAGGGTCCGTAACTGGCCCGCGGGCTGTAGTTTGCTCATCACTGGTTGAGCACATCAAGCTTAGCTCCTTGTTCCTTAGTTGCCTTTAAAAGATTATAACCAAATGTTAAGCTCTTTATTGATAGAATCCATTACTATATCACTCAATGTACCATTTCTTATTTCTTGTTCGTTGAACGTTACTTAAGTATGATTAAGGATTGATAGTGTTAGATAATTTAATTAAGCTTAAATAATGTTAGTAATCTACAGTGGCGTATTTACGATTTTGTTTCGGGAGGGGCTTTGCTAACTTTCGGGGGGGCTTTGCCTGGAAATGTGAGAATTCTGCAAGATATTTCATATACTTTACTATAGTAAGTAAGATTTCGGGGGGCTTAAGCCCGGAATCCCCCCTAAATACGCCACTGGTAATCTATATTGTTTCATTCTGAAGTTTTTGGTCTGCCAACTGAACCAGATATTCTGCCACCTTTTTATAATGACAGAAACAAAAGACTGTAATCAAGTCCGAAAATAAAAAAATATATATAAAAAAATAACATTCTCCAAATTTGTAGACATCATTAACTTAAAATTTCTACGAAGTAATAACCAAACATAAGTTTGTTTTTTCTTAAAGTCACGTTAGCATCTACTGTCTTTTTGTTTCGTCTCCTAATACAAAGTGAACCACATTTCTGCCAGCTTAAAATTTCAAGGCGACAACCTGCGTAGAAGAATTTAATTAGGCTTTAGAAGAACAAAGAGGGCGGGGCGAAAGGCTCTTATTGTGACGGGATATTTCATGGTGTTTTGTGTCCAAATGGTCACATTTTCATTTTATAGCCGCATATCCGTGCCACGGGGCCCACGGAAGTCAGTAATCATGGAACGTAACGTTTTCTTATCTCTGCAGTGTAGATCGTCAACAGGAAGCTTACAGATCATCCGGTAGGCTAATGAAAGACCAAAGTATTTTAGGTTCTCCCTTTGCATTCATTGTTGCCATCCAGACTTTTTCTATTTTATTGTAAACAAAATACACTGAAGATTTTTCTAAGTTAAGCGTTGTAAACCTCTCTCTTTCTAGTTTTCTTTTCCACATCGGATTCATTCTAAAACTGTATTTACAATTTATTTATTTATTTATCTTAATATACTTATTATTCTTCACCAACAAAAATTAAATTAAATTAAATTAAACTGTAAGTTTTACGTCCCACGCGTATGCTGGCTAGGCCAAAGTAGACGGTGATGATGAGAAATGAACGAAATAGTGGAATGAAGAAAGTGGGAGGAAACAGGGAAACCCCGAGAAAACCCACGCACACGGTGTTTGTCCACCACAATTTTTCTTGACGCGAGCTGGGGTCGAACCAAGAACCTCAAAAACCACTACCACTGAGCCACTGCGGCTCCATCAACGAAGATGAAGATATAATCAGAAAAACAAAATCTTTCAGTTTAACGTCCCACGATTATGTCCTTTAAGCTAAGGGAGACAGATAATTAAGGGAAGTGAATGATGATGGAAAATGGTGGAATGAGAATGTACGAGAAAACGGGAGTACCACGAGAAAACCACGAACACGATTATGTCCAACACAAACGTACTAGGCCGGGGATCGAAGGAGGAACTCCACGCGCTCCGAAGTGCTCTACCACTGATCTACTATTCCCCCAAGATGTAATCAGGAAGCAACCTTACAAGATTTTCTCATAAATGCTAATGAAGTGGTTATGTCTGCCCCCTGTCATGTTGTATAGTAATGTAGATAAAGTGATATAGAACTCTCTTTTTCGGTACGCAAAAAGTAGCTGTCTTCACAAAAAATTCATTGCCCCCCTCCGTTTGTATCCCCAAAATATTAGAGTTGGAATCATCCCTGGAAGGAATTAGGGATTTAAATATCAGCTTGAGCGGTTAAAACAGTATATCAGTGGCGTAGCGAGAAATTTGAACTGAGCAATGTTATCTGACAGTAGAGTTGCCATCCATGTTCTTTTTTTATTGAAACAATTGCAATTTTGTTGCATAATGCCTCGTACCCGTTCTTAACCACTTTATGTTCCGACATTTTACGCAGAATGGCACTAATAAAATATTGATATCAAATGCCTAAGTTTGCTAATAAATAAAATATATACTCTTGAGTGATTTATAAATGAACATCCCCTTAAACTTGAGTTCTAAACATAATAAAAGTGTGAAATATGAAGAACAAGAAGAAGAAGAAGAAGAAGAAGAGAAACAAAGATATCAATAGTGAACTAAAAATCTGATCAGAGTTTAATACTTGGAGACCTTAATAAATAAACCTTGTAGTTAGCAACACTGAGAATTTGGTTAAGAGGAAATACATATATTGAAACAATAGCGTAGTATAGTGCTCCGTTTTTGCCTTTGCCGATACAGAAAAAAAAAAAGAAAGAAGAAACAATGTCACAGTTTGAAGTAAGCATCAGCTACAACAATGACCCCTGCATGGGCTGAATATTGTTGCAATTTGAGTGTGTATATAGTCACTAATTTGTGTGTATGGTAAAAAGAGAAACACATATATTCGAAACCAAGACATGGAAGAAACGTCTTTAAAAGAAAAAAAAAAGGCGGAGACGAGAAAGAGAGAAAAAAGATAGTCGAACGGAAAAGTGGTTTTGTTTATAAGAAAATGGGAAGAAAGACGTGGGAACGCCAGATGAACGGAAGAATAATTTATCTAAACGAAAAAACAACAACAGGAAAAAAAAAATATGTAGTTGTTAAAATTGTGTTCCTGTTAGTTGACAAGTCGTCATTTCATGTTAGAGGTTAAAAATCTTGTCTATTTTGTGTTTATTGTTTTCTCTTCCCTTTTCTTTTGTTTCTTCTAAATTTTTGCTTTGTTTTGTATGAAGTGCAAAGCAAAAAAAGACTACAACAATGTTAAAAGATGCTGTTCTGCAGTAATAATTTGTTTTCTATTTAGAATTTTCGGTTTTTCCTTTTTTTTTCCTTGTGCTAAACCACGAATTCAATTGAAACAAGTACTTAAGACAATATACTATACTTCTTTTTCTTTGTTTCAGTGTGTTCCATTTAAAACTACACTTACTAAAGACTATACCAGCCGGAAAAAGTGAACCATGTAAAGAATAATACAGTTCACAGCATTTAACTCAGTTTTTCTTTTTTTACTTTCGAGCGACAAAAGTACAGAAACTAAAAACAAAAAAAGCAAGTTTGTGATTTCAACGGATATACATCTTCCATCAGTGATGTAACTAAGGTGGGGCAAACAGGGCTTGTGCTCTGGGCACCGGATTGGGTGGCGCAAAACTGGGCAAATATTTATTTTCACTATATTGCAAAAAAAAAAAAAAAAAAAAATACAAAAACTACTTTTAGACACAGTAGGACACTGTAAATATTACCGACATTCTTTAAACACCTCCAGATTACACATATTCACTCCTTGTAGATACTGTGTTGTCCAAGTATGTATGTCCCAGATGTATGTACAACATGTGCAAAATATATGTTATCACTTTGTTTTCGAATTGTTTGCCGGGAAGAAGTGTTTTAAATATGTCATACGAGATACTAGTTTCGGAGAATGAACGCTATAGTACACGCTAAGCACACTTTATATATTTCCCCTTCAACTTCTGTATTAAAAGTGTTTATTTATTTATTTATTGGTATATAAGACAAGGAAGGGACTTTTAGCAAAATTAAAGATCATTTAAAAAATATCTCAGAAACCTAACATCAACAATTCACCAATCTTAGAATCATATCCATAGAGCATAAGTTAGCTTCAAAGGTATCTTTTGAGGACAATGTATAAACCTTTGCAGCCAAAAAAAAAAAAAACCGCAAAGTTAAATTTTAGTTCCATTTTTTTGTGTTTTCATTTAACTTACATCGATTTAAGATGCGACATTCGCAAACTGCCCGAGTATAATACTCAAGACAACGGCTTGACTGTTTGTTATAATTAAATATTTTATTCGAAAGCAACAGGCTGTCGATTCATTCTACATATATGCCAAATATATACCAAATATGCCAAATACATATACACATATGCCACCAAATATAATTCCGATTGGCGGAATGAGAAAGTGGGAGAAAACGGGAGTATTCCGGGAAAACCCCACAGACATGATGTTGTCCATCACACACTTACTTGGCCGGGAATTGAACCAGAGGCTACGACTAAGCTACCATGCCCTCCGTACACTCAGAGATTATTTATTGTTAGTGTTGGAGTATTATTGAAGATTATTTACTGTTAGAGTTATTGATGAGATTCAATAGTTCACTATAGGCCTATTATTTGCAATAAGACCATGATTTATTCCAAGCTGTGACAACGATTAAGCGTAGTGTCAAACTTTATAAACACTTTGCATAATAAATTCTTTAATAAAATTACAAAAGTATGTATTATGATGGTATGTATGTCATATCGCATTTCTTGCAGTTGTTTTGTGTCAATACGTTGAATGGTCCTCGGAACCACCTTGAGGCAATTGAAATGACCTTTCCAAATGACCCTTGAGGCTATTTCACGTTTTTCTCAGGAAGGACATGTCTTAGGTTTCCTTTATATGACTTTTCATTACTCCCTTTAAATATGGTTTATTCTCTTTTATGCGTTGCATCAATACCAGTGTAGACACCCTGATTAGAAACACATTAAAATTTCTGTTTGCTCAAGGTGCCTATCTAACGTTACTGTAAACGTGGAGCGATGTTTTCGATAGAAACTGGTTGTCTGGAAGAGTAGGGTGTAAATGAACTGCATTTTCTCAAAAGCAGAATTAAATTTACTATCTTAATGTAGCTAATGAACATATTCGCATAACTTTATTATTAATATTAATAATAACAATCAGGGCCGGATTTAGTGGGGTGCACCGCAGCACGTGCACCCCCCTTCGTTCTAAATATACACTGTCTAAAATGAGAAACTAGCAGTGAAAACAGGATCACTTTCCGAAAATTTCTTTCGTCATGTTTCCGTTTGGGGTTTAAAAGAAAACGGAGTTTTTCAAAACCAATAGTTTAAGTCGATTTTCTGAAGGCTGAAGGAAAAGGTTTCACCAAACAAAATGAAATTCCTCATTCACACCACAGATGTCTAAAGGCAGTTAAAAAATTTTAATGTAGTGGTAGTTAATGGTGCACCCTCCTCAGAAAATCCCGGATCCGGCCCTGATAATATTATTTTACTTGACCGTGGCCACCACAGAATGTAATATCAAAGCAAAATGTTTATTGCTTTTCTCTAGATGTATTGCTTCCAGTGTTGTAGCGATTTCTTTTTATTTTCTAGTATAGTTAAAATTGCAACTACGAAACTTGTATTTTATGAGATAACTGATAATGAAATACAGTAAAGCATTTTAGGAAGAAGGTTGACCATACAACCTACATGTTACTAAATTCCATATCTGCGTACATCCCATGGCATTGAGGAAATCCCTGGAAACTTTGATTAAGATTCGAACCCATGACTTCCTGGCTGTGTAATCAGAGCCTTATCCCTTTTACTACAAGAGCTATTAACTGTGGATATGAAACTGACCTTTTTCCTCTTCAACAAAACTAAAACGTTCTATAAGAATTGATTTTTATAACTTGAGGCAGTTCCCTGAAATTCGTTCTCTTCCATGCACCGCGGGATCTGCGGTACCGTCATCACCGCCAATAGCCTATTAAACGTATTTAATTTCATTATTATAAAATTTCAACACAGCGATTTGTCTCCAAAAAATCAGTGTCATACTGAAGATTGAATATCATACGGATGATAAAGTCGTCATCGAATATCATACAGACAATAAAGCAATCACCGAATATCACAAGGAGAATAGTCACCAAGTAATGCCATATGGATAATAAAGTCATCATCGAATATCAGATAGACAATAAAGCCATCACCGAATATCACAAGGAGAGCAATTCCACCAAGTAATATCATGCGGGTAATAAAGTCGTCATCGAATATTATACAGACAATAAAGCCATCACCGAATATCACAAGCAGAGCAAAGCCACCAAGTAATATCATACGGATAATAAAGTCGTCATCGAATATTATACAAACAATAAAGCCATTACCGAATACCACAAGCAGAAAAAAACCACCAAGTCATATCATACAGATAATAAAGTCATAACCAAATATTACACAGATAATAAAATGGAAACGCCCAAGATGGGCGGTACACATCGTTTACACAAATAATATGCACGAGGTGCACAAAGTTTTAGTCACGAAATCCAGGAAATAAGACCTTTAGGACGACCAAAAATGAAGGCGTGAGAGGAGAACATACACCAGGATCTTAAGAGATGTGTAAACACTCTAGAGTGGATTGGCTTGTGCCAGAGGTTAGAAATCAATGGAAAAGTTTTGTTTTAGCGGAGATAAACCTTCGTTTCTTAATCCAGCGTAAAACAGTTTTTTTTGTAAATATAGTTTTTTTTTTTAAAAATATTGCAACAATTAAGTTTTGAAGAATAAATACATTTTTCAGCTTACAATTCCAATTAGTAGCATTACTCTTTCTTTCTATACTACTGCCATCTGCAGGACAATTCTATGAAACATTTGATGTTTGTACATGGCTGTTTTAACAGCTGTTGTTGATGTGTGTTATCTGTAGTTTGTCACAATGAGACAGAGAACAGGTTGCAACAGGTATTAGCTCCATCCCCATAAATCACCAGGCATTAATTCCATAAGCCAACTAAACCATATAGAATTTAATACTCCAACTAAACCATCAGTGGTGGATCTAGAAGGTAAAACCTGGGGGGAAGCAACCAGACTTCATCCTATGAGGGTGTATCATGAATTTATTATAAACATTAAATATATATATATAAACAATAGCTTAAATTATTTTTGTCACTCAAAAAACTGGGGAGGCCCTAGGCCCCCGGGGCTAGATACGACACTGTAAACCATACACAAGTCCATAGGGCAACTAACCCTACACAATTCCAAAAGCCAAACTAAACTTTGCACAATTCCATACGCCAGTTAAACCATACACAATTCCATACACCAAAAAAATTTCATACTACAACTAAACAATACACAAATCCATAGAACAACTAAACCATACAATATCCCTTTCCTCCCACTTTCTTTATTCCACCATTTCATTCATTTCTCATAATCACCCTCTCCTTTAGCCTAGCCGGCATAACCGTGGGACGTAAAACAAAGATTTCATTTCATTTTTTAAATCATACAATATTCCATAGGTCAAACTAAATCATACACAATTCCACACACCAATTAAACCATACACAGTATTTCATACTCCACCAAAACCATATACAAGTGTAAAGGCAAATAAACACACATAATTTCATACACCAAATAAACCATACGCAATTTCAAACTTCAGTTAAACCACACATAATTCCATACCCTAATTAAACCATGTATCATTCCATACGCTAACTAAGGCATGCAGAATTTGATACGCCAACTAAACCATACAAAATTCCATACACGAATTAAATAATACACAATTGCATACACCAACGAAACCATAGACAATTCCAAACACCAAATAAACCACGCAAAATTCCATACACCATGTAAAGAACACATTTTCGAACCATCTATTTAGAACTTTCTCTAGGACATTAAAAACAACAGTAGTTATTAAATAAAAGCATTTTAGAACTAATAGGGGTACTATATGTTGTAAAAAATTGTAACGAAAAGTAACAAGACAAAAAAGATTGTGAGCCATTACTTTAAGCCAAACTTAGTTGATATTAAGAGGGTTATAAACTTATTTGTTTAAAATGCTACAAAACATTTGCTATCCGGAGGGGGGAAAGCAAAGAGAAAATCACAGTTACAAAAAACAAAGCTAAAAAAGAAAAAGAATAAAACAAAAATATAGCCGGTTAACAAGTACTATTTAATCGGAAGTATCACCGTTGGTAAACCCATTGCATTGCACTCTACATTTTGGTATGTCAATTGTTGAGTTTTAACAATGTAGATAAAACAGCCCGAAGCCAAAGCGCTGTCGACAACTTTTACCAGAAATCTTGTAAGACATCGTTAAGGCAAATTCCTCTGTGACATCAGCTTTTGATTATAAGATTAATGTTCAGACTACTGAACCGGGTAATTTGCTGGAACTTGTTCTAATGGGATGGTGTGGTGTCTTTATATGTATTTATAGTAGAAGCAGTACTAGTAGCTAAGTTGATACAACGTGGGAAGTATATAAGAGAAAGATTGAGACACCCCTTTCCGGTAGAAAAGATGTCTTTTTGTCAACAAGTGCAAAGACCTTTTGATTTTCTTGTGATTTCGCCTTCAATAAGCGCTTCCGTCCCTGCAGCCATATTTTACGAAGAAAAAAAGGGATAGCAGGCACCCAACAGAGTTCATTCTGTACGGAAATCAGAATTCAAGAGCAGCCGCAATTGTAATTCAGTGATCCAAGTCGTTACCGCAGTTAAATATTGGTTATTACAAATGCAAATCATTTGAAATTCGAGACGGCCTGTTTCAACCGCCCAATCATCGATTGCATTATTTACTCTTCCATCACGTACGACAGAGAGGAAAAATAAAAAAATAAAAACTAGAACATACAGAGACAAGCTATGCGGGTAACGGGGAATGGAGGCAGAATATATTTTCATTTTACAGTAGTTGTTTGTTTCAGTGTACTTTAATGGTCCTAACAGGCTCCATCACGGTGAAATTAAAATACCGCTAATTTTACAGAAATTATGTGATATCTTCAAATAGAAAAAAAAATAATAATCGAAAAGTGGAACAAGAGCTCGCTAGACAATATTATTTTACATGAGATACCGTTATCAAGACACTTATCTGCTTTCGATTTCCAGCTATTTAGAGAATCGGTATTTATTTTCGCGTTTATAAATGGCTGAAAACGGACAGCTACTAGGTGACTCGTGATAACGGTACCTCATGCAAAATAATATTGACTAGCGCGCTCTTGTTCCACATTTCGATTATCTTTTATCTATTTGAAGATATCACATAATTACTGTAAAATTAGCGCTATTTTAATTTCGCAATGATTAGACCTCTTGAAAGTGTCCTACAGTTTAATGAAATATCCAACCAAAAGAAATAACAGGAGGATTCGAATCTGGATCTTTTACATCACACTAAAGATCGGAACACTAATTATTAAGCCGAGCTCTCTTGTGGCTATGTGGTTAGTTTCTATAATGAGTAGCATCATGTAGTACGGAATCCACGTTAAGATATAGGTGCACGTCTCATATAGACTCTCTGTTGAGAGGGATGATAAATAAAACCAAACTAAGAAAAAGAACAACAGTCGGGAATGGTCCAAAAGTATTGCCGCATTGCCAGAACAAACTTATAAAGAATAAAGGGATGTAGTGGTAAGGATAACTGTGGTTGTTCCTGCATGTAAAAGTAAATCTTTTTTTCGCATCTTCTTCTGTTTCTCGAAAAAAGTCATTTCCCTATGACTTGCGGTTCCCCGAGATATGGCTCCTTAATCTAAAGCAAATCGGAACTTTTTTGGTCAATATCTCGGGAACCGTAAATCAGAGAGAGATGACATTTTGCGAATTTTTGCGAGAAACAGAAGAAGGTGCGGATAAAAAGATTTAATTTTACATGTAGGAACAACCACAGTTATCCTTGCCGCTCCTTCTCTCCATTCTTTTTAAGTTTGTTCTGGCAATGTTTTTGGAGCATTCCGAATTGGTTTATTATAATTAGTATTAAACAGTCTGTATAAACACCTGGCAGGGTTTGAAGAACTCTCTAAGACACAGATTACGCAGACGACACCACCACTTCAACAGCAATTTATAGTTTCCGTGTATTTGATAGAATTGTCGTACAGATGGAGATGGTGTAGAACTAACAATATATTATTTTAGGTAGTTTTACTTTGAGACTGTTATAATTTCAGATTTCGTAAACCTGCTTTGAAAAATATTCGAACAGGAAGTTTAGAAGAAGAAATATATGTTTCATCCGTTGCCCCAATTATTTTCCTTTGACACTAACTCCATCTATGTGACTATTCTATGAACTATTTGAATCTCGATGTCCAAACAATCATTCATCGGATTGTCTGTGATACAGGTCTACAGAGGTCTCAACGTATATTAGAAAGCTTATAGCCATGTTAAGAGGTACTCCAGGATATGCATTTTTCGTCGAATGTGTTTTACCCTGGTGATACAACCCTTTAAACCTTTGTCCGCTTCCCACCATCCCAAAATAAATTTAAAAAAAAAAAAAAACAAGGCGAGGGTAGGGGGTGGATGGAGCTCAAGTAGATGTATAGACAATCAAGGTACCACTATGACCCTGTCCGTGTAGTACACCTCTCTTTTGAGCTCTGGAAAAAAAAGAACGAAAAAAATCCTCCTCGCCATTTTTACCTCCGTAAGCCACCCCCTTAGCTTGTTTTCTCCATCACCGTCTGAACTCCCAGCTCAGAGTTTTTGGCGACTATCCACAGGGAGCGTACAGCAGTACAAGGGAGGATGTGTAGGAATATATATATATATATATATATATATATATATATATATATATATATAGTATTAGTAGTAGAAGTAGCATGAGAAAGGGCGCTCGCAGAGAAGAGTATTGCTCCAAGCATCCACGCTACAATTATGTGGAAATTTAATCATCTGCATACTTGATCGTTTTCCGCGTGAACGATCAGAAGAAGCGAATACAGCCTCTCGTCTGCAGCCTACCCTGGCGGGGAACCCCCGTAAAAACCTCAGTTTCCTTTTGTCCCGTTTGGAAAATTTTGGGGTCGTCCGCGAAAAGGCAAAAAGGCAGAGACAGAGAGAGAGAGAGAGAGAGAGAGAGGATATAATGAATATACATACAAGAGAGAGAAAGAGAGAGAAAGGGCTTTCCTGTTCCCTTCCCGTCATCCTTTGGGGCTCTCTCCTCGTCAGAACACCCAGAAATTCCCTCCACAAAACCTCGTATATACATACCTCTCTAGTTCTTCAGTTTCCTGATCTCTAGGAAAGAGAGTGTGTGGACCACACTACGTTCCCTGTTCAACATCCACACAACACAGGTTTTTTGCGATCGCCATGGACACCCACGCATTTCCTCCTTACCTTCTCTCAGAGATATACGGATATCTTTTACTCTTTGCATGCATTTTAAATAATAATAATAATAATAATAATAATAATAATAATAATAATAATAATAATAATAATAATAATAATAATAGAACTCGGGACTACGTTCATCGAAGGCGCCCGCTCTTGCCACTACACCTGTGGAGAGGGCAATATTAATAATTATAATGAGCTCCTTTGTGGCTATACGCATATGGTTAGCGTACCTGTGTTCGGCGCGGAAGACCCGGGATAAATTCCCGGCGGGAACTCGTGTCGTTTGGATCCAATGCTAGACTGTAGGTCTTCATTACGTACAACTTTGGTATTTAAAGAAACGTTAGATTCCACTTCAACCAACTAATAACAATAATCATATATATATAAGTGACTACGTTTGTGACTTCATATCTCTTGAACCACTCCACCGATCTCGATCAAATTTCCAACATAGATGAGATTCGGGCCTAGGATGCTTTTCATCGTTTCATTTTGATGGTGCAACTTAAGGGAGAGGGAGGAGGAGGGTACATATATAAAAAATAATCGAAAATGACCGATATTAGTGTCGAATCCATGGTTTTCGGGGTTGCTGAAATCAATAGTGTCATTTCCGATGCCGTTTAAATCCAAATTCAGCGTCCATTGCCCTTATGTCCAAAATGAAACGTATTCTTCCCGTGCAAAGAACGGGCAATCTGCTAGTAATAATAATAATAATAATAATAATAATAATAATAATAATAATAATAATAATAATAATAATAATAATAATAATAATAATAGCTAATAGAGACAATTTATTCCTACCATCATTGTGGAGTTAAGAAAGCTTCGCAGTTTTAATATCATTGTCTTCATTAGCTTTCATTTCATTTTCTGTGTGTATGTACTGATACATTTGATGTGAAATTCACAGTACATAGTAGTTTGTCAAATACACTCGTATGTAATTTACAGATCATTTTCGCGTGGTTCTTGATTTCGAGTCCCGACAGGGGAAACGTAATCCTCGGTATTGGTAAACATCGTGAACAATCGAGGAGCTGTTGTTTAAATTAAGATTCAGAGTAGACAGCTGAAAAAAAAAATGCAATGAGATTCGATTTGCTGGTCCCACTCGACATCTCTCAGCATCCAATGAAAAGCCATCTGGTCGGCTACACACATCTCTGTGGGCTGCGACATCAACGCAGATCATTTCTGTATTAACAAACAAACTAAGCCTAACTGTTCTAACATCAGTACAAGAGTGCAAAATTGATTGATTTGCATTCACGTCTTAGACTGTATGGAACGAAGCCAATGCCCTAGATGCCCTGGAATATCGCGTCCCGTGTGATCAGCGAAGTCAAGCTGTGCAGGGTTTGG
This sequence comes from Thermobia domestica, assembly GCF_964235325.1. NCBI lineage: Eukaryota > Metazoa > Arthropoda > Insecta > Zygentoma > Lepismatidae > Thermobia > Thermobia domestica. The sequence continues at coordinate 5,301,209 of NC_137465.1, read as the reverse complement.
TCAGAGGAATGATGGGTGGAATTTCATACTCACCAGATGGCGTTGGCATTCCGGCGTCCACCCAGCGTCGTGAGGATAATTGGAAAGCTATATGGAAGAAAGAAGTAGTCAACTGTGGCTTAGAAAGCCAGTATTAACGGTAAGGTTAACTGTTGTGCAGATCACACATCGCCCCAAAGACTTGAGTGCCACAAACCAACGGATGGGTTCTGGTTCCCTAAGTGTTGTTTCTCCGGGAGTTAAGTTCCATATAGAACGAAAACTACAGTTCAAAGTGAGAACTGAACCTAGATTCTACTGGGCAACAAAGGCACTCACTTTAGCCATTGGACTAGGGAGTAGGGCTAAAAGCAGACAATAAAATACACGGAAAAACAAGTATAGCAAAACTCTTACAGCTACATGGGACAATTTTCTATGGAAAGCTCTCTATTCGAGAATAAAAAATAAAATATTGCCAACGAAAAATAAATTATGTTCACAAGACAAATAAATTGTAGCCACTGTCGTTAATATTTCAAATGAATAGATATCAACAATGCATATTGATACTTGTACCCAAAAAACCCATTGAGTTGCATTGTTCATATTCACTTTTGGCCATCTTCGAAAATATATTTAAAAAAAGAGAGAGAGAGAGAGAGAGAGAGAGAGAGAGAAACGCCGACTGTATAGAGAAGAAGAATAAAAGAGTGAACAGGTATAGAAATGGGAAGATACCCCGAAGTGAATAGACTAGAAAAAAAATGCATGCCTCATTTGTCAACAATAACCACTAAAAATATGATGAATAAGTTTCGTAAACAATGAAAGGACAAAGGGCCTCCTAAGACTTCTTTTTTGTCAATATTATACACTGACTGTGAAGAAAATTTTCTTTCAAAAATATTTCTCAATAAATAGAATATTGTAACGAATAGAAAGAGAGATGAATTGGAACATCTGTGACGAAATATTATATATTTTGGACATAGATCGTGCCTCTTTCCGAAAAAAAAAAAGAGCTAAATTAAAGAAAAAATATATATCCAAAAGTAAATACTGGTGGAACGTTTTATAAAAAATAACAAGTATTCTCTACGGATGTACCCTTGGAACTACGTTCCTTTTTACCTGTCATTGAAGATTTTAAAAAAATACAAAAAGAGAAAGATAATGAAGAAAAAAGGTACTTAGCTGTGGTAAAAGATTTTTTTTTACAGCGCCCTCTATTATGACAGGCATAGTGTTGTACAGTTATAAAACTTGGTCCCTGCTTCTTTTTCATTTCGATTTTTTTTAAGTACGAGAAAATTTTTGCTGGTCCAGTTCTTCTAAAACTTTAGTAACAAGAAAGTAAAAAAAAGAAAACTTTTTTACGATTCTTTTTTTTATCAAGTCTCGAAGCTAACCTAAAACGACCTGCAGTCCTTTTTTCCTTTTTATATTATTTTGTTTTGTTTTGGGGACAACAAAGAATTTGTATTTTTGCTTTAGTTAAAAGCTTTACGGACCATATTATCCTTGTGGTGTGTACGCATAGAAAACTTTTTTTATATTCTTTTTTTAAAATTCTATAACAGAACTCTAAAAATGGTGTTTTATGGTAAGGATATATTTTGAGGGCTATTATAGAGTAAGTTTTTAATTACGGTGATAATTGACTGAAACAAAGATCTTAAAACAAAACACATACATTGAGTAAAGAGTTAGAAAAAAAAGCAACTCAGAAGTGCATTCCTGCCTGTTCCACGTCCGGCTTTTTATTATATTGTTCCCGTAACATGATAATACAGAAACTATAATTATGAACGAAGTTCATAAATGAAATACATCTTTCCTTTTTGTTTTGTAATTCTAAACTTTTGTTGGTACTTCTTTACTATTGTTGCATTACAGTATATTGTATATACATTTTTTAAAAAATAATCTTTCCTGAGCACAATAATTATTATGTTGTAGACAGAGCCACACCACATCATTAGTGGTCGTAGAGTTTACGGAACAAACTTGAGTGATTTGAGAATCATTATAAGCCAATGAAACGTAGTGTGTAATTTTAACAAAACACTGATAAACATAATTATAAAGCCTTATAAAAAGTGCATCTATTATGAAAAAGTGCAACTGCTACGGTTGACGAAAATTTGACAACTTTAAGAGAAGATGATACTAATTTTGGAAAGAAATTCATTTTTTAAAAAATAAATGTTATAACTACAGGGTGTTCCACAAAGAACGTAAGTTTTGAAATGTCCGTCATTTCTGTTCTAGTAAAATGGCAGCATTGAACGTTACACAATTTTCATCTGTTGACTTCAGGCTTGCCAACCATATGGTAATTTATTGTAGAACGATAATTTAAGTTTAAATGCTTTATACAGTAATGCCCTTACGATAATAGGTGAATATACGATAATTTTAGAACGCACACTTCTTTTTGTAGTTTTTGAATGTACAAATAAGTTGTAGATTGCACTAAATAGTTGTTAAATACACACACACACACTAAGGTTTTTAACAGCCATTCCCTCTAAAAATAAATCAATAACGATTTGAGAATTGGCAAATGGCAACCCTGTATACATTATTTAAATTCAATTACATTTACAAGAGGGTTGGAAATATTGTTGTTGTTCAAAGTAGTGTTAATAATGACTTTTTTTTTTATGGTGAGGACATTGGCCTGATTTGTAGTTCGAAACTGAAGATTAGTAAATAAGTTTATATCGTATAACGAATATACGATAATTTTAAAGAAAAAAATCGATGGTTTTATTCTCTGAGGTTGGCAGTTTTGGTTGTCTTTGAGGTCAGTAGTCAGAGAGTGCCGAAAAGAGCATGATTCGTCATTAGTTATCTCTACGGGTAGGAATGGAGCTCTTCACGGCGGAACAGTGTGTTGTCATAGTGAAAATTTATTTCAAATGTGGTGAATTTTATGCAGAGACTGTTCACAAATTCCGTGGGATGTTCGGTCAACGTAATGCACCGAATAAGTCGACTGTGCTAACGTTCACCAAACATTCCACGGAGTTTGTGAAAACAAAATAATGCTTTTTAAATTTACTAAAACTAAATACGTTAATCTCCTGGTGCAATAGCTTTTGCAAAACCAGAACCTGTAGAACCCGGCTTATAGAACTTATGCCTTTGGTATGGTATGTGGTCAGTACATCGACTCCCTGGACTCTAATGCTGGCTTTCTAGACCGAAGTTCGCAACTACTTGCTTCACATCGCTCCACAATCGTCCTAACGATACTGAGTGGAGATCGCATAAACCAGCACTATTTGTAGAGGGCGAAAGGTCCTATCTTCCCTCGGACCAGAGTTAGCACTGCTTGACTTCGCTCATCTCGCGAGATGCGGTATTCCACTGCAACTATTTGAAGATAAATTCAACTCCTAATTTAGACAAAATAGATAGTTTTGCCTTCAAATTCCGGAAGAGAAAAGATTAAATTTTTAAAGATGATTAAATATTTTGTGACCTTTTTGGATGTCATGACAGTATAGTTGACAGCAACTAGTTATAATTTGACTGAAGGAAAAATACAACATGGTAGATTTGGGAATAAAAGTACAAACCCGCTTCACACATGTTGGTTTCCCAATAACTTCGGGAAAATGGATGAATTAAACTTCGATTTACGGTAAAATCCAAGAACCATGGTAAGAAAATGTGGTACCTACACTAGTAGTCTACATATATAGCAGAATTGACACACGAATGTACAGTACGTGGCATGCAATTTTGATATTGACTCTGGTTGTACTTGCAAAAGTATGCAATACCGGCACATTTTTCCTGATCTTTTTACAAATATAATTCATACAACTTTTTAAAATCTTTTAGTATACATGATTTTTTTAAAAAAATAAGTCGATTTGAACTTGAAAGGGAGAATATTATATGCATTTGATCAATAAATGAAATGAAATCTTTCAGTTTTACGTCCCACAGGTACGCCAGCTAAGCTAAAGGAGACAGTAGTAATGAGAAATGAATGAAATGGTGGAATGACGAAAGTGGGAGGAAACGGGAGAACCCCGAGAAAACTCATGAACACGGTGTTTGTTCACTAGGTGCGCGTTGGGGATCTTGATCAATAAATGTGAGATTACTAAAAATTTCGTTCGTGTTAAGAATACTCTTTTTGCATTAAGTTTTAAGTGTACGTACACAATTGTCCATGTACGCACTTTTGTCTTCAATTTTGAGACAGCTTCATGGTTCGATCCCTGTAAAATCCTTTAACAAAATAACTACAAGTTTCCTGCATAATGCGAGGAATTTTGTAAGTACGAAAATTTAATATATAATATGAATGAGGAAACAATCCGTTTAATAATGACAACTTACAAATAGCAATCTTAATTTAGTTAACAGGAAGTTGTGGTTGTTTTTATTTGATGATGAGAGGTGACCCAGATCGAATCGTAAAAGTCCTATCTGCCATTACAGACTCTTTCAACCTCCCCTCCTCCCAAACCCCTAGAGATTCCAAGAAATCAACTGAGAAAGAAAAGAGGAGGGGGAGAGAAACAGCCTCCTCTTGACATTTTGTATTAGCCTTTGCTCTCTCGTGTGTGGAAATTATCTGCCGAACGCATAACACTCGTCTTGTATGTAATATGTCACCCCGTCCAACAGTTTTTTCAAAGCTTGTCCTCCGATTGACTCACTACTATAAATAACACCTTTTTAAGCGCTCGATGACGTCTACAGGGCCAGAGATATTTTTACTCTCTCTCGCGGAAATGCTTGATTCATTGAAAACTTATCAGTCGAACACGGAAAGAAACGACTCGCTTGTTGTTAAAACACAATTATTTGGCTTTGGGTATTTTTATAGACAGTTTTCAATAGGACATGACAGAACTGTCCATGGACATTCAAAAAATTCCATATAAAGTTGCTCTGACACACGAGATCGTTCATAAAGGTCTAACATTTGATGTAAATTGATCTCATTTATTAATTAAATGATCTGAGTTGAGTTGAATTTCAGTTTAGCGCCCCTTTCAGCAGCGAGGCTATGTGAGACGTGGACTTACTGATTAACGTGGAATCCGAACCACATGAGCTCCCGCCGGGAATCGAACCCGGGTCTCCCGCGCCAATGGCGCGTACGCTAACCGCTTAGCCACGAAGGACCTTTAGGGAGACATATCAATAAGACAAGTAAATGATGATGGAAGAATAGATGGAATGAGAATGCGGAAGGAACCCGGAGTACCCGAGAAAAACCCGGACACGATGTTGTCCACCACAAACTTACTTGACCAGGGATCGAAGCAGGGACACCAGGCACCAGAGGTAACCGCTCTATTACTGAGCAACCATGTCTCCCAATAAATAAAAATTGAAATACTACTGGTACATACTGAGCCTCTAACCTATTCGAACAAAAAATCCCTGATTACATCTGAGTATTACTATTAGCTTTGAAGTTCTAGTTGAAGTATTCTTTGCACAGATTGTATGTATAACAATCAATATATTCATAATAAGAAGTAGAGCTAAGATGGCTCAGTAGTAGAGCGTTCATCTCTGGTTCATGAGGTCCTTGGTTCGTTCCCAGCTAGCGCCAATTGAGCTTTGTGGTGAACAAACACCGTGTACGTGAGTTTTATCGGGGTTCTTCCGTTTCCTCCCACTTTGTTCATTCCACCATTTCATTTATCTCTCATCTTCACCGTCCCCTTTAGTCTAGCCGGCGTAAATGTGGGAAGTAAAATTAAAAGATTTCATTTCACTTCATAATAAGAAGTAGACGTCGCCGTGGCGTGTTATTGTTATCCCACTCTCATGGAGGCAAGGTAATGTGATGGGGAACGGCTTGTATTGTGGTCCGGAGCTCACTTCCTGTGATTCATAACCTCGCGTAAGGTCGTAAAAATACAAAAGGTTGAAACTGATAATAAAAAGTGCGCCTGATCGTTAGACATCAAAACACAATTTTGTTGTTTGGGTTGACTACCATCCAGGATAAAATTATATTGTGTGTTAATGTATAACTACAAATAATTTCAGAAATTGATTTTGTGAACATTCTGCCAGCAAAACGATCATGTAAACATATAAGAAATCAAATAACGAAAATTCTTATTTTTAAATCTATTACAGTGAAAAATACAACGGTGTTATCTGAAACACCCGGTATATAGGTATATAAAGCAGTGCTTATTTGATTTACAGAATAGCTCATGCGCATGTAACTAATCTGATTAAAATGTTGCATCTTGTTATTGCTACAGGGTTCCGACATTACATATTAACAACATGATTAAACAAATGAATAATCCTATAACGCATAAAAAATGTAAAAAAAAAAAAAAAGTCACCCCAAAGTCACTGACAGCATAATTGTATGATATACAAGGGACAGACATTTAGACAGATGTTTTCTCAGAATATAAATAACAGTGAGTGTAATGTGCATACATACATATATTGTATCATGCTTCGTAATAATTAGTCTGTTTAAGCGACACAGTGATTACAAAGATGGATTTTGTGGAGTGGTCATCAGTCAAAAAAACACTGTCAACTAGTGAGGGCGGTAATTGCACGTTGCTCTCCACAGAGATTAAAAAGAAAAAGCTTGGGTTGCGGGAGCGGATATGTAGAGTTTCCATGTCACACGTAATAATCTACGTATTCAAATTCTACCCCTGACAGACTGCGTGCGTGATAATCTCTTCAACCGTTCTGGGTGACACAGAGAACAAAATGTACTGCTCGTTTAGTTTGTTGTTTTCAAATGTGACGTTTGAAATGGGGAAATAATTTTGTTTTATAAGCAATGTAATATACTGTTGAAAGTTGAGGAGATTTACTAGTAATACAACATTCGATACTATTCTCAAGCAAAATAAAAATAGGCCTAAATACCAGCTATAATTATTTCTGAATAGTTTTGAAATAAAAAAAATACACCAATCTCGTATATAGATGGATAGTTATAATATATAATACTTTAACGTCCTTTTCCAGCATCCGAACATACGAAAGTGTTTTCAACTCATATCTTCCATAGTGATGACAGTGGATCGAACTTTGAGGTACGCCTACTTATTTCAAGGACATATAATGCATTTTCTGTTAGCACGTAGCTCTCCCCTTGTTCCTGCTGTACAATAATCTATCTGTGACTCAGATGAGAAATTATTCTAATTAACACCACTTTCTTCGTTTAAAACAGAATCCACTAACTTCCTTAGATCACTATGTTGGCAACTGGCCGGTTTTTCACCGGCCTTGCCGGAAATATTGCTGTTATTTTGATTAAAGCTGGTGACCGGTACAAACTTCTTACCAGTTCCTTTATGGCCGTTTTTTTTTTAATCTAGTTCGAAGCAATTTCATCTAGTTCGAAGTATGGTAAAATTCTGTAAATCTGTAAATCATTCTGTCTTTCATTCTGTAAATCCAAACCTTGTCACTTTTCACCATCTATCAACGATTAATAATTTTGTTCATCTGTTTAGATAATTTTAAAGATATGACAGGAACTGTGTCAGGGAAAATTTGAAATTTACTTGTGAGGAATTTTATATATTTATTGAGGGTGAAAAAGGACTTCTTAAAGCAATTTCCTGGAGTTGAAGTATAAGTTTAAAGAATAAATTTCATTTCCCAAATCCAAAATTGTCACGTAAAGATTAATATACTTTTGTTTATTTGTTACGATAATTTTAAAGAAGTGGCAGTTACTGGTAAATACAATAAAATGATCAATGCCGATTTCAGTTTCGCATTTATAGCACAATGTATGATATCTATTAAGATTATTAGTGAATGTACTAAGGATATGCAGAATACAGGTGCTAAGTACTTTTGTTCTTGATAGTACATTTCCTTTCCATGGATGGGTCCGAACAGAGATAGTCTACTTCACACTTAGACCTATATCTCAGAGAATTTTAAGGGGGTGCGGGTTTTTTGATTTTCCAGATTTGGCAACCCTATTAGAGTTCCTTCATGCATGATCTCGAACCTCACGGACCCAAGTGACAAGATGTATACGTACAACACAATAGTTGGAATGAATAAAGATAATGATTTCACTTGAATATGTGATTCAATAATATAATAAATATATTAACGTGGAAATCTCCCAAGCACTCCAAGAACTAAAGAACTGCCAAACAAGAAACACTATCTGAAAATTAACAAGGAAAACTTTTAAGGACTGAAAGAGGAAAAAACAAGCTAGCCAGACAATTGTGTTACCAACTTTTTTCATACCAAAGAAATCTAATTTATCTTTTAGATCCGCCACTACTGTTTTGGCTCCTCAGTTTTTACCTTTTAAATCTGCACTGCTGTTTTGCTCACACAGATTTTACTTTCTGGATCCGCCACTGCTGTTTCGCCCACCCAGTTTTTACCTTCTAGATCCGCCACTGCTGTTTTGTCCACCCAGTTTTTACCTTCTAGATCCACCACTGCTGTTTTGTCCATCCAGTTTTTACCTTCCCGATCTGCCACAGCTGTTTAAGTCAATTTTTGGTTAAATAACATTTTATTTTATTAAAGAATAAATACAAATAAATAATAAATACATCTACGTTTGACAAAAACAAAGACGAGATGTCAAGGTTGGTTGCTGTCACTTAAAAATGAATTATAAACGCAAAGACAGTAAATGTTGTCATACGTCACAAAAATGTCATGCTGTTTAACCATTGTTGTAAGCTCAACAGAGGGGAAACACTACATCTTCCTTGATTGTCATTTGTCAAGGAAGAAAAAGAAACAACAAGTTTCATAATTTTAGTCAGACAACAAATGAAAAAAAAAAAGATAATGACTCAATGAGGAAACGTACGTGTGGGGGAAGAAACAAAGGGAAACAGGGGAAGGGCACAACAGATATCTTTGCAAGCTGTTTCGCAGAGAATCTTCCTCTTCGTGTGACAAGCCACGCCGTGACACAAAACGTCTGTCCGTGTCATTCGTGTCTAAGCAGGTGATCATAAGAAAACAATGCCTTTACATATCCATTTGTGCTTGTGCCTTTGATGAGGGTGGGTGGTTGACTGTTGACATGTCTATGTATTTTAAAGGCCCTTAGAGGTCAGTCAGTGTCCTAAAAGATTAATGGCGTTACGTCACGAATGAATTATGATTTGCATCAACGAAATGGAATCATTCAGCTATCTAAAGCACATATAAAGTTCATGTAATTATATTCACGAGCACTAGATTATAATTTGAAACTTTTCATATCGCTATTTGCATAAGAAGCAGGAGATTTTTAAAAATATTTTTTTACGGACTTCGGTGAGCCTAAACTCCTTTATATACGGTAATTTCTTTGTTTGTTCCTGTGTTCGTCCGTCCAGCAGACAAAAATTTCACTAACAACTTGGTGAGTCACCATTAATTTTGGCCAGGATATACAGGGATCAAAACTTAGGCAACGAGCTATTTGATTGACTAATGTTCAAACCGGAAGTGGTAGAAATCAACCACTTCCAGTTTTAACGTTGATCGCTATAGAGTAAAAACGGTAATATATATATTACCGCGTCCCAAGAATATATTCCATCTCCACTATAATCTCTCTATTAAAACCGGAAGTAGTAGAAATCTATTACCAATTTTGATTTAAATATACAGATAATATCACGCCATACAAACCAAACTCCTGCATGTGGTGTACACGTAACACAGCTACTTGCTCACACATACAAGAATAGTACTAGTAGTAAACTTGGTATAGATAACTCATATATCCTATCTTTGCTAAACTTGGTATGGATAACTCATCCCCTTTAAACTTGGAATAGGCCTAGATAACTCATCCTAAAATTTAGATTTCTGGCCTTTCGGCATCTATGGCCATTTAGTCCGTCATGTATGAGGAATCACGTTCCTCGACGAGCACACTATCCAGGGAAAGGGAAGGAAGGAAGCGGCCTGGGACCTATAAGTTAGGTACTACCCCGGTATTTGCCTGGTATGAATGTAGAAAACCTCATTCAGAATGGCTGGTCTGAGAAAGCTTTTTACACTTTTTCGACCGAGTGCCCCCACCAAGAATCGAACCAGGGACTAGATAACTCATCCTATCTTTACTAAAGTTGGCATAGATAACTAATCCTATCTTTACTAAACTTATCATAGATAACTAATAATATCTTTACTAAACTTGGCATAGATAACTCATCTTATCTTTATTAAACTTAGCATATATAACTTATCCTATCTTTATTAAACTTAGCATATATAACTCATCCTATCTTTGCTAAACTTGGCATGGATAACTCATCCTATCTTTGCTAAACTTGGCATATATAACATCCTATCTTTGCTAAACTTGGCATACATAGCTCATTCTATCTTTACCAAACTTGGCATAGATAACTCATCCTATCTTTACTAAACTTGGCATAGAGGACTTGTTCAGAATACATTTGAAATATTTTCCCATGAAGACGTTTGGTTTTTGAGTTACGTGTCATTGAAGTTGGGGTGAAATATTTGCACGCATAAATCACTCAATAATTTTTAGGACAACAATTAGAGAAAATACATAGAATTTGTGAGTTGTACATTGCGGACCAAAAGTAGTATATTACCTTTTTGTTGACGTGGAAAAATGAAATTTCTAGATTTATGTCCATTGATTATGCCTTTTAAGGTTATAGAAGACGGATGATTAATGAAAGTGAATAGTTATGAGATAATTGGTAGAATGAAAATGTGGGAAGAAACGGAAGAACAGAGAAAATGCACGGAACTATGAATGTTCACCACAAACTCACATGGCCTGAAATCGAACCAGAGACATTCTCACACATTCTCATTCCACCAATTCTCCCACCATCATTCACATGTTTTAATCATCGTCTCCCTTAGCCTAAAGGGCATAAATTGTGGTACGTTAAACTCAAAGATTTCATTTCATGTTTTTCAAATCCCTCGTACATGATATGTTTAATTGAAGAGAATTCTTCAGAAAATTTGGAGAGTACTATGTGTAGATAAACTACGGTGCTCAAATAGTATATTCGATTCATTTATTGGTTTAATTTGGAGTTCAAAGTCCCTTTGGGAATCGATAAGTCGTGGATCAACACAAATATGTTTTTTTTTTTTTTTTGTTAAAGGAGGATTAATGGAAGGTTAATGAAAATGAATATATAGTGATAGTATAAACCAGTGGTTCTCAACCGATGTTTCGCGACACACTGCTGTATCATGCAGATCCTTAAGGTGTGCCGCGAAATTTTAGAATTTAAAAATCACGAAGAATTTAATAATAATTAGTTAAAATCGGGACAGACTGTACCAGCCAACACCTTCAGCGGTAGTAATAATGTTCAATGCTATATAGAGTCATTATAAAAAATAATTGGTTTCAATATTATAATACACATTATTATTATTATTATTATTATTATTATTATTATTATTATTATTATTATTATTATTATTATTATCATCATCATCACTGACTAATAGTTTTTAATCAATGATTTAGAAACATTAAGCCAAATGTAATTTTATGACTGCTGTTCTTAGCTTCTTGTTGTTTCAGATGGATGGAGAACTTGATAAGTTTCACTGCGTTGGCAAGGAATTATTTCTACTTAACTGACTTTTATCTACATTGTGTTTTATATTAGTACCATTCTTTCTTTTTTTGTTTTCTTACTTATTATTATTTTTAGTAGTATTATTATTCCATCGTAATGTAATACTCTGATACCACGTGCTGTATTTTTGCCAAAAGCTGTTCGCGGCACTAAAATAAAGATTATTATTATTATTATTATTATTATTATTATTATTATTATTATTATTATTATTATTATTATTATTATTATAAAACATCAAACAAGTAATTCATGATATGCTGGACGTTTGTATAGTGTGCCGTCAGTCAGAAAGGTTGAGAACCACTGGTATAGACGGATACAATGTTGCCCACTATAAACTCACTTAGACTGGAGTCGAACCATCAAGCTCTGCATACCAACAACTTAAGAGCCCCATCACGGCGAAATTAAAATACCGCTAATTTTACAGTAATTATGTGATATATTCAAATAGATAAAAAGATAAAACCGAAAAGTGCAGCAAGAGCTCGCTAGAAATTATTTGACGTAAGATAGCGTTATCACGACTCACTAATCTACTTTCGATTTCCAGCCATTTAGAAAATCGGCATTTATTTTCGTGTTTCTAAATGGCTGCAAACGGAAAGCTACTAGGTGACTCGTGATAACGTTATTTCATGCAAAATAATATTGTCTAGCGCGCTCTTGTTCCACATTTTGATTATTTTTTTTACCTATTTGAAGACATCACATAATTACTGTAAAATTAGCGGTATTTTAATTTCGCACTGATTAGGCCTCTTAAGGTTAGATTCAAGCCAAATACGCTCTCACCGGGAATTGTACCTGAATTTCTTTTGGAGTAGCCGTGTATAGACTCCTCGTAACCATGCACACGGGAACTTGAAAATATTTTCAATTTCAGTAATGTAAAGGTTAAACCAAATAGATATATCATTAACCATAAAGTCTATATGATGCTTAGTATTAGTATTGCGGGATCAGATTTCCCTGAAATCCTCCAATTTATTGAATAAAGTGCATAACTTACTTTCAAACCTCAATTGTTTATTTTCGTGTTTTTAAAGATACCTCCGCCCCGATTTTTCCCTCTTGAGTACAGTTTTGTACGAAATAGAGTTGTACTTAAATTTTCAGTCCAACATTGTAATGCAAGAGCTACTTTTTCACTAACACTGTATGAAAAAGAGCTCTTTGTGTAAATTTATCGTGACTGCAACATGTAGATAGAGATGTAGCAATATATTACATGCATTTACATGCATTTATAAACTGATGTGAATTGGTATATTATATACAATGTCTTTAATATAATGAAAAAAAATCGTCATTATAAGGTAAAAGAACTAATATAAAGTTAGTTATTGGCAATAAAATGATGTGTAGTTTGTAAATCGTGCTGCAGAAACAGTAGAAAGTCCTATGTCCTGGTCATTGGGAGAAAACGCCTCTACAACGGGACATTGTTTTTTCCTTTTTCAACAATCACGATGAGATGTATGTTCTTTATATGTGAAAATTATGAAACAAAATTAGCTTATTTACATGAATGGGAGACGTCCTTCAAATTTATGTATTATTACGTCTCGTCTCTCTCTCAAGACACACACGCACACGCACAGTACATATAACCTTAATTTTCTCTCGGATGGTCCCGTTATTTATTAGTGTTCTGAAGACCGTATTAACACTACGATTGACATTAGTAACACAATTTAAAATTCATCCTTGGGATTTATCTGTTTTTTACCCTCTGCCACCTTTTTAACATGGAAATTCGCTTATCAACTTTATGATTTTGTTCTTCTTGTAGATGTAAATTTTTCTTCGACAGGGATATTAATTTTACTGCCAGAGATACATATTTTAACACACATTTGTCAGGCATCAGTGGTTCTAAAGTATCAACGAATCATAATTTTAAGATATAACCATGGGCGGAGTTAGGAATTGTCTACTGGGGGGGGGAGACAGACCTTTTGGTCGGTCTTGCAAATTTTGACAGATCTTGGTAGGTGGCCATCTTATAGGTGACATTTTTAATTTTTGTTAAAAAGTTGGGGGTGGTGCCCCCATGCCCCCCATAGCTCCACCCATGGATATAACCCATCTCCTTTCTTTTAATATCCTTCATTTAATATACGTTGACGTTGGCTAACGTCTGTTCAACATCGATGCTATGTGGATTGTGTACGGCTTAAAATAGATCCTATAATCAGAGCCACTATTCGGGGTTTGCATATGAGGAAGTACTCTCAGAGGAAATCGAACCAAAGACGCACTCAGGAAGCACGCGCTTTAGCCAGTTGCCTACCCGGATGCATAAAATAGAATTTGGAGAAAAGAAAACTGGTCCTATTTAGATGTATCTCCATGCTAGATCAATTCATTTTCAAATAAAAGAAAAACTCAGAGAAAAACCTTTCAAGAAAACCAACTTCAGGCCTCTGAATGAAGATACTAATATATTTCTACTACTTTATCTAATTAAAAGTTCCGTTTTGTCTGTTTTTCTTTTCGTACACGAGAACCATATATGAGTTGTAAAGAGCTCCTCTCTGAAGATATTTTTTTTTTTTTTTTTTGCGTTAGATCTCTGATTTGCAAAAATCAGTTTAACGTCCCACGATTATGCCCTTTAGAAGAACAGAGACGATGATTAAAGCAAGTGAATGATGGCGGAAAAATTGGTGGAATGAGAGTGTGGGGAGGAAACAGGAGTATCCCGAAAAAACCTGCGGACACGATGTTGTCCACCACAAACTTACTTGGCTGGGAATTGAATCAAGGGCCTCACACACCACAGGTAAGTGCTATACTACTGAGCTACCATACCCCCCTGATTTACAATATATGCAATATATACATATGAAACATATGCTAACAGAAACATATGAAGGACTTACACATTATAGCCACATATGTAGAATCTACTCAGAATCTGCTGTACACTTACCTAAAAGATATCAAAAAAGACATAATTACTATTTAAAAAAAATACTTTGTAAAATTAATCTTAAGGTAAATCGAAAAAAAATTTAATAAGAGATTAAAATTTCATAAAGGATAAACAAATATAATATTGTTACAACTCACAAGCTATAACAAAGCAGTTTCAATATATAAATCAGAAACTATAAAGTTTATTATCAAGAGAGTCAAATATCTTTGTGTAACTAGGAAACCCTGCAGGTTAATAATTAAAGTTAAAAGAGATGACAGCTGAAATGAAATACTGATTACGGAAATTTTTTTCGTACTTTATAAATAATAAATGCTTATAGTTTTGTCGAAGAAAGTTCTGCACTATCTATGTTTCACAACAGTGACCTAAAAATAATTCATTTCTTTCTAAATTAGATAATAGAATCTTGGCCCACAATAATCGAAACTAAGATACTGTGGACCAAGGACGGACCCTTGCGGCACACCTGAACTTAATGAAAAAGAAAGAACCCAAAGGTAGGGCAAGGGAGGGAAGGAAACACGTTGTTTTTGAATATGTTATAGGAAACGAGACACCAGTCCTGAAATTGAGCGAAGTCGGGATTTGGGAAGATAGAAAAGACTCGCTCGTAACTTGAGCAGGAGGGGGTCACTGTCACGCCCCTCAACGCCACATAATTCATAGCTGGCCGACAAGCCTAGATGCTCCTTTTTTTTCTCTGCTGTGGCCGAGGACCTTGTCTCCCTGGACAAGCACATTAAAATTTAAATTGAACTCTTTGGGGAAAGAGTGACAATGAATTTTTCATACCTTCTAGGCAGAGAGTGACATGCTGTGGATATGGCGCCACTATTAAAAAAGAAGCACTGCATCCACAAGAAAAAAAATGCCCACGAAGATATTTTTCCAAACACTCTTGCTCACCACGTCTCCCTCTTCGAGGTTCATTACTATTACAGCAGTGGAAAAAGAGTAGCATAGTTGTCGGAAAACTACACAACAAGAAAGAAGGGGATGCTTTATTAGTTAATCCAAAAAACAAACAGGAAAAAAAAAAGAACGAGGTACGTATTCAGCTGGTTTAGCCAAAGAGGAAAAATTTGGAATTGTGGAGTCTAGAGACATAGGGAGACATAAATGTTGCGTTATTTAACTCTGTTGCCAATCATACGGTCAAGTTAAACGTTGCACAAAGCGACACAACAGCAAAACTGTAGCTTTTATATGACTACATCAGAATCTTGAAAAGTAGGACATCTCAGAAAAAATAAAAAATTAGTAAAATCTGAAATAGAAAATATCTAGCGAGATGATAAACAGTCTTTTGTTGGAAACCTAGGTCGGTGTATGTTCAATTGTTTATTATTTATTTATTTTGTTAAATAGTATGTGAATCTATGCCAATATGGAGCAATCATGATCGTAAATTGGTCGGTTGGTCGGAATATATGAAGTTTATCGTTCCTTTTCAACACTGTAACTATATGAGACATTTACCTACAACTTAACGGACGATCCAAACCATGCGGACTCCCATCTGGAATGAACTCGGGTCCTCCTTCCCGAAGGCAGCAACGCTAACCGTTTAACCATTGGAAACCCCATCGCTGTGGAGAAGGTCGGTAGGTACTCATATAAATGTAAGATCTCCCAACTAACTACGATAGGTCTATTGAGCACTGTGCGTTTGATTCTCCGATCAGATTTGAGGTTTGAGCAGGATTTCCAACTAAATTCCAAAATATGCTAAGTATGAGATTTAAGACACTAGTTGTTTAACGTCCTACGAGTATGAACCGAGGGGAAGGGATTCGGTGATAATGATATGCATAATAATGGTGAAGTGAGAGAATCATGAGAAAACCTTCGCATATGCTGTTTGTCCACCATAAAACCAGCTGAGCTACTACTGTGTATACTTCTGTAGTGTAAATCAATAAATAATCAGTGTACGACAGAATCCGATTGCGCTGACAGAGGGCAGAAGAATTCAATGATGACTTCTTTGTAACTGCGACAATTAGTAATTGGGGTGCTCATGCTACAGAATGAAAATCAGATTTATCACAGAATTTGTGGATATTTCAAGTCCAACTACTGCAAATAGATAACTGAAATTTTGTTTATTTAGTGATATAGTATTTAACATACAGATGACGTGAAGTCTTGTGCACTAGAAAATTAATGATGGAAAGAGGGAGAGAAAATTTGGAAGACAGCTTGAGGATATTATATATAACAGTTCACTTGCCTACTGGAACTTATATCACTAACCACATAGGTCTACCAATAGCGGGATACGAACCCGGGCCCAGTCAAAAAAAAGGAATAACCTTATTCCCGCTTGGACATAGTAAAATCCTGACTATATATAAAACTACATGAACTGACATAAAATAAAGGGGTACTTCCGGTTGACGTGGGAAGTTGAAATTTGGCATGATTGTGGCTTTCCAGTACCAACCCACAGAAAAATTGCCAAAAGTGAATATATTTTTAATTTTTGTGAGGCCTTAAGCGGGGATGAAGAAATTTCTCATGTTATCTAAATGGCCCTTATTTTGAACTTATAATCTCATGTTTTAGGTACTTGGAATTGGAAGAAAAACTTGAAGTTTGGTATGCTCGTACATTTTCGTTAGTGTTACCTAAATGAATCACCAAAAATAAAAATTTCCAACTTTTATGGGCAACTGAAAAATCTTTCCCATGTTATTTATATGGGACATCATTTACAACCAAAAATTATTGGGTACTTCCTGTAGGGCTACAATGATTAAATTTGGCATGATTGTAGCTTTTCAGGCTAACCCACAAGAAAATTGCCAAAAGTGAATATTTTTAATTTTTAGGGAGTCTAAAGGGAGGATGAAGAAAATCCCCATGTTATTTAAATGTTTTTTTTTTTTTTACCTATAATCTCATATTCTAGGTACTTGCATTACCTAATTAAATTAATAAAAATAAAATTTTCCAACTTTACAGTGGTTTTATAGCGAACTGAAAAATCTTTCCCGTTATTTATATGGGACGGGACTCTTCTATATCCCAAAATGTTTAGGCATTTCCGGCAGGATTAGAAATTTGGCATTATTGTAGCCTTCCAAGACCAACCCACGGGAAAATTGCCAGAAGTGAGTATTTTTAGTTTTTAAGGGGTCTAAAAGGGGGATGAAGTAATTCCCATGTAATTTAAATGGATGTTTTCTCGGGATACAAACTCTTATCTTTTAGATTGAGTTTAGAGTTGGGGGAGGCCGTAGGCCGAGCAAACGCGGGGATCTGGGAGCGAGGCACCCAGCTGGCCAAAGGCTAGTTTAAATTCTGGAACTCCCTCTCTCAATTTTGTTATTTATTTCTTTTAAAATCTTTTGTAGATGAAATAACTTAACTGTTAAAGGGAAATTTTCAGAGATGCTCTGGCTATTTTCCTCAGAGATTT
The DNA here is from genome assembly GCF_964235325.1 of Thermobia domestica. Classification (NCBI taxonomy): domain Eukaryota; kingdom Metazoa; phylum Arthropoda; class Insecta; order Zygentoma; family Lepismatidae; genus Thermobia; species Thermobia domestica. The sequence goes on along the minus strand of NC_137465.1, from coordinate 5,283,241 downwards.
AACAAGTGGTAAGATGCTATTTATTGATTAAATAATAATAGTCGTAGGCACTACCTTGTCCTTAAAATGGATAGGCGAGATTTTTTTTTGAAGAGAAACATACGCAGTTGTTCCATCTACGTAGACGGCGTTTCATTTCTTCTGACAGGAGAAAATGTTGACTGCTTTCCCTTTAATTTCTACACGTACTGGTGTTTCGTTATGGAAGGATAATTGCTTATGGCGAAGGACGGATTTGAAGAACTGACTGTCATGCAGTCACAAGAACTCTCCATTTCAACTCCCACAAAGTCCGTTCTCTTTGTAGACATCACGGATTCTTAGAATATTAGAAACTGACCCGTCGTTTCACGAGGGAACTTCTAGCGCCTCAGGTTAGGAAGAAGACCTTCTGCCGTGGTTGTGGAAATCCTATGAATATGTATGCAATTGTTGGTGGGTCGCCGTTGTGGACGAGCGGAGATCCCCTCATCCCTTTTAGAATGTACCTGTCCTTCTCCTAACTATTCGCCCTCCGATCATAAATGATTCAGATTACGTTGGTAATAGGGAATTTGCTAAGGCTTATCTCGTAGATTCGTTGGATTAGGGTTTAATCTCCCTTTTACCACCAAGGCTATACGAGAGGGATACCTATAATATAAGTTGAAATCCGAATCATCGCAATATGTTCAAATTTCAATGTTTTCCGGTCAGAAATCAAACCCCAGACCCGTCCACCAAAGGTATACGTACTAGTCACTATACAAGCGGGCAGGGCCTATCTAAAGAGACTTTAGACTTCCTTCCTAGTACCATGAACTTGTTAAAGTTGGTCGCCTTTATAGTATGACCAAAGTAGGTTGAGTTTCTGTCGAAGCACGATTAAAACAAGTTGGCTACCTCTTTTAAGCTCGGAAACGTAACTTGGAACCAGGTACACACGAGCATGCCACCACTCGAATACGTAAGTTGACCATTACTTGAATACGTTATACATTTTATGAGAACAAAGATTGCATTTTACATAGTATTAAGATGTAGCTTGACTTAAGTTGTTGATAAGCACACAAAAAATCATGAGCTTTTGGGCAAAGCTTGAATATTCATATCTTGAAATTGATTGAGTTCTTGTGAATGTTGTCGCTACATACGAAATACATTGTAAACAAAGGGATACGTCCTTCCATCCGTTGCCGAGATTCGAACCTTTACACACTTACCTTAAGGATTGATTGAACGCGTTGTTGAGGAATGGTAGCTAAAAATGTGTCCGACACACTATAAAAATTGAAATGCAAATATTTATTGTATCGGTGATCTTTGTCGTAGCTCATACTTGGTTCAACATTTTTCTACAAGAGGACACTATTTGCAGCGATCCTGTTTGCGCCATCTTGCAACTGAAATAAGAAAGACTTCTCATTAGATACCTTGATAGTGTTGAACCAATTTTGAGCCACTACGTAGCTCAATGTTCGTAGTTTGAGGGAGATTTCCCTAATCTAGGGATATTTTGTAGGTAAATTTAGCAAAAAGGGAATTTTTCGTTAAAACGTGAAAATCCACGGAAATCCTCACACTGATTGATTGACCAATATAAATGATTATATTTTTCTTCGTTTTTCAGAAATAAAACAATATAGTAGCAATAGTTTGTGTTTGTGTTTGTGTATGTGTTTGTGTATGTGTATGTATATGTATATGTGTATTGTGGTGTATCTCTTCAAAGTAGCATAATTTTCAGCAATTGTTGGCTGGGTGTACTTGTATATCAGTGGCGTATTTAAGGAGGGCTTCCGGGCTTAAGCCTCGAACAAAATTTATTTACTATTTTAAAGTAAATGAAATATGAGGGGGGACCCAAAAGAAACCGGATTGAAAGAGCGCTGCCGTTCCTAGGCGTAGTAGAGAGTTCTCCTGCTAGGTGGGTCTAGTAGAGATCAGATCAGATCAGTTTGCCAAGCGGCGTCTGCGTAGGAGGTTAACGTTTGATCGTATTATTATTTTTTTTTTCTCAACTGTTCTCGTTTGCCGCCTGCGAAATCGTTATGGCAGATTCAAAGGAGCAAGTAGTGTGTTTGCTTCCTACTTGGAAAATCGGAAACGAAAACTTACCAAATGCTTCAACAGGCTTTCAAGAAGAATACTATGAACCGCACACAATTTTTTGAGTGGTTTGGGCGCTTTAAGTGTGGTGAGATAAGTGTTGAAGATCATGGTCGTTCTGGGTGCTCTTCATCATTTCGAAACGACGAAAACATCGAACAAATCTGCCCCAAAATCAGCGAGGATCGTCGTTTCATGATCGATGATATTTCAAAACAGGCAAGAGTGAGTAGGAGCTCGTGCCAGCGTGAGGTTTTGCAAATGAGACATGTTGCCGCTAAGTTTGTTTCTCGCCAGCTCACACAGGATCACAAATCATTCGTCTGAATTTGAGCCAGGACTTGAAAAATCAGATTGAAAGTGATCCAAACTTTTTAACCAACATGATGATATTTTCCTAGAATTAAACAAAATCTAAAAGGAAAATGTTTTGATGGCGTAGAGGCTGTAAACAGAACTTCGCAGAGCGCATTGGACGATATAAAAGTTCCAGAGTTCCAGAGGTGCTTCAAGCAGTGGGAAAGAAGATGGGAGAAATGAATTGCATTTAATGGAGAGTACTTTGAAGGAGACTGAAAGAATTTTGTAAAAAATGTAAGAAATTATTTTTTTTAGAACAAAAGTCTGGTTTCTTTTGGGTCCTCAACCGTATCTTGCAGAATATTAAGATTTCCAGAAATGAAGTTAGCAAAGTCCCCCCGAAACAAAATCGTAAATATACCACTGTTGGATAACGGGTCAATTGGTATAATATTTTAATTTCTCACTTTGTCTCCAACTTTGTCCTGGAGTATGCTGTAAGGGAAATCAAAGATAGCAACCAGGGCCTAGAGCTGGAAGGTATTCACCAGGTTATGGTGTACGCTGACGACATAAATCTGATAGGAGATTATAGGAGAACAATAGAGAGAAGGAAGGTCTTATTAAATGCTTGCAGGTACTTAGGTTTAGAAGTAATGCAGAGAAAACTAAATACATGGAAGTACGCAGGAATCGTAATACTGGAAAAATTATGGATGCGTTAACATATCAAACAATACTCTCGATAAAGTGGAGACTTTCAAATATCTAGGTTCAATATTAACAAACCAAAACCATATTCTTGAAGAAATTAAATGTCGACTAAAAACAAGGAATTCGTGATATTATCAGTTAAAAAAAAAATTGACGTGGGAGAATTCTGTCAAGGAATTTGAAGCTTAAAATATATATGAAACGATGATCATGTCTGTTGTGCTGTATGGTTGCGAAACATGGTCGCTTACTGTGAGGAAAGAATGTAGAAGTATTTGAGAATAAAAACCTGAGACGAATATTTGGACCCAAGAGGAACGGAAATAGTGAATGGCGGAAACTTCGTAACGAAGAACTACATAATTTATATGGTTTACCAAACATTGTTAGGGTCATCAAGTGTAGGAGGCTTAGGTGAGCAGGTCATGTTACCAGGATGGAAGAAAGTAGATACACTTTCATAGTTTTAACTGGATTATCAATCGGAAAATAACCATTAGGAGGGCCTAGGCGCAGATGGGAGGACAATATTAAGATGGATCTCGCAGAAATAAGAATACAAAGTAAAAGCTGGATCCAGTTGGCTAAGGATAGAAATCAATGGAGAGCTTTTGTGAACGCGGCATTGAACCTTCGGGTTCCATAGTGTTAGTTAGTCTTCATAAAATGAAGAAAGTGACGAAAGAATTGAACCGTTTAAAATGAGTTTTTGAACAGTGTGCAGTTGAATCAACCTGCGTTCTTATCTTTTAACTTCGATTCAAATAGTTGATTGATTCATTCCAAAAGGCAGAAGGGGATTCAAATATACCTCCCAAATATTTACCATAAACTTAATCTTCCCGTGCGAAGAACGGGATTGAAGCTAGTAGACTATATAGCATAACTACCTCGATAAAAATTTAATTTTTTTAGTTCTAAGAAAATGTTCATTTTAAGTTCAAAATCCCTCGGGGTAATACAATGATAATGTACATCTTGTCATGCATTTTCATTATGACTTCAACGTCAATACCAAACAAGGCAATTATTGCGCAGAAAAAATCTTTCTTCAAATGTATATATATATGTAACCGTCCATAATGAAAATAAAAAGACGGTGAAGAAGGTGAATTAATTCATCTTGGCATCTCTCATAACTTCCACGTGAGTTTTGAGTAGAATAATTTTTCGTTGCTCAGTTGTGTTTATCCATCAGTTGCGCTTTTCGTTTGTTTCTTGTTTTTATTTTTCTTCTGAAACATCAGACATTTGCTCATGTCTTATTTCTCCGTTGGATATTTTCATTTCTCGTCTTTCTCTCTGTTATCCATCTCCCCAGAGCGGATCTTTTTGAGCGACCCTTACTCTTCGCTTTAATAATCAAGCCTTTGGGGAAATTTTCGTCTTTGTTAATTTTTCTGTTTGATCCCATTCACAGCGCAGATAATGCTCCTCGAAGACTAATTATGAAATTTATTATGGCTTGTACACGCCGGAAGTTAAAGTTGGAGATCTAGAAAAGCGTCCCGACCTCCAGGCGTTTCTTTGTCTTGTGTGGAAAAAGAAGTAATTGCCTGGAGTAGTCCGGGAACAGGGACAGAGTTCCCTCGGGAACGAGGAAGGGTTTGCTGGGATGGAAGGGTAAAAAGGAAGCCGTAGGGACTTGGGCGTTGTGTTGAAGAGGTTTCGTCCGTATCTTCTTCTCATTGGGCCTTTTTGCCTCCTTCTAACGCCCCTCCTTCTCTGGCGCATCTCATCTCAAAGAACCCGGGTTTCTTTGTGTTGCTTTCCTCAAGAATTATAAGTAGCGTTTCTTCTTCTCTTCAATGCAGACTGGTAATTCTTTATATTTCGTCTCTTCTGCGACGACTCAAGACTCCTCCTCCCCCACTGCGTTTTAGTGTGTGTCGTCATCTCGTTATAAATGTTATTTGTTCTTTATGAAAGGGGCTCACACATAGACAGCCGCTTTTTATGTATGCATTGAGTTGACTCAGAAGCGAAACCAAATGAGACGGTCGCCTGGTTGCAGTAACTTCTGCTCTGCCACCAAACATGGCTTCCTTTTATTTCTACCGTCCTTTTCGTTTCTTTCGCTTTCGAGTTTTTCTTTATTTTCTTTGTTATTCTCTAATTTCGTCGGTATTCTGCTTGTTCTCTTACAATCATTGCATGAAGAGGCTAATGCAACGTCTTGGAAGAGTCCGGAGGTTCATGGCCGCAGAAATAAAACAACGATATTAGATCTATCCAGTTGTGGTTAGTACACCGTACTTCCTCAATGTCTTGTAGATATATCCTGTAGTAGTCCTATCTCCGGAATATTTTACCATAAGAAGATCCAAAGAGCTATTCATTTTTCTGTTTCTTGACAGTGTGTTTTGCGGAATAGTTATGCGTCCAATCATAAGCACTTACACAGGAATTTAATTCGGAACGAGTCCAAATCTTTATTATTATTATTATTATTATTATTATTATTATTATTATTATTATTATTATTATTATTATTATTATTTTAGGTTTGGGTCTGGAAATGTCTCTTCCACGTTTCTCGATCTTTAGCTTTCTCTCTTAACTTCCAATATTTTCCTCTATTCTTCAAATCATCGATCATTTGTGTTCTTCTTCCTGTTCCTCGCTTTCCTTCCATCTTTCCTTCTATAGTCGTATGAAGAAGACAATTTCTTCGCAAGATGTAACCAATCCAATTGGCTTTCCTATGAAGGATGCTGGTTAAAGGAATCTTCTTCTCTCCTATCCGTTTTAAAACATCTTCGTTTGTTACTCTCTCTGTCCATTTTATCTTCTCCATCTTCCTCCAACATCACATTTGAAAGCTACAGTATCTAAATACTGTATTTCTTCTCTAACTTCCGTAATCTCCATCTCTCTAAACCATACAGTCCAACGCTCCATATATAGCACTTAACGAATTTCTTCCTTAGTCCAATATTAAGGCTGCTAGTTAAGGGTCTTCACTACAGCGAAATTAAACTACCGCTAATTTTAGAGTTTTTTTCTGTAATATCTTCAAAACGAATAAAAATATTCGTAAAGCAGAAACGTAGTGAACTAGACAATACGATTTTGCATGTGATACCTTTATCACAATTCACCTCTTTCCTTTTAGTATGCCGCTATTTACAGAATTCACAAAAAGTGTTAAATCTATCTACAGTTGCAAATCGAAAGCAGATAGATGAATTCTGATAACGGTATCACATGCAAAATAATATTGTCTACTTCACTACGTTTTTGCTTTTCGAATATTTTTATTTACTTTGAAGATATTACAGAAAAACTAAAATTAGCGGTAGTTTAATTTCGCTGTAGTGAAGGCCCTTAAGAGAGATATTTTCTTGTTAAATGCTTCTTTGGCTATGGCAATTCTTGACCTGATTTCTTTGGTGCAGTAAGCGTCTTTCGTCAAAGCTTTTTGGGGTATCCAAATTCAGTGAGGATAAATTTATTATTTTTTTTAAAAAAAAAAAAATCACCCCAATAATTAGACTAAATTTACAGAAAAGTCGAGATTTCGGGGTCCGTATCCCCAGGACTTGCTCCGCATCCAATCACTAAGATGCTGGACGACCACACATACCTTGATTAGCAGGTTATCGGAGCTAGCCGAGAAGAAAACTATTCAGATCTACCAAGCTTCCCCCATCTTTAACCTGCAAGAGAGATGTCATCTTCAAGGAATTACACTTTGATTCCTCGCCGTAAACTCCCTTTCTACTTAGTGACTAACGTGTATATATAAAATGTAAGCTTAAAAAAGTTAAAATGTCTTAGTCGTTGGACTTTTTATTTGTTGCTTTCTGCTAATGTGGGACCAAAAAGGCTTTTATTTATACTTTCGCTAACTCCCCAGCAACACATGTGTCATCGCTGGTGCTCATGTGATGTTAGAGCCAACATCGACAACTGTCGCCTGCGAACATTGAAGGCGTGTGCTCCGCTCGTGTAAACACTCTGCACGAGATGGGTACATCTGGTGACTCTGTCGCTTCTCCATCCACGTGCTCTCCATTTACTCTTTATGGATGGAACACCACCAAATAAATAAACAAAATAAAATAAAAAAAAATATATAAATTAAAATAAGGATAGCTAATAATATGCAGAAATTTGATGATAACAATGAGATTTAAAAAAAAAATCACAAATGACTTAGGTTTAACAAGAAAAAAAATTGCAGAGATGAGTGGTCCTATTGAAGTGAATAAAATATGAGTGTGAAATCTCATGTGTAGTTTTCGAGATCATCATCACAGATATTCTGCCATTATTGGCAGCTCACTTGCCACAACTGCGAAGCTTCCATGCTCCACAACTTCTTCGTATCCACGTATGATTTTTCTGTTTTGATATCATCCATTAATTGTAATCTTCTTCTCCTCCTCCCTCTCTTTCCTTCCACCATATCCTCCAGCACGTCCCTCATGATATAGTTCCTTCTCAGTGAATGTCCCAACCAGTTCCTCTTCTTAATAATATCTAAAAATGTACTGTACCGTTCTGTTGACAAAGGTTAAGTTATACGTTTCTTCATGTACGTGGTTGGAAGTTCAATTTCTATTGAGATCTCAAATTTAAATATCGTGAGGTAATCGGAGAGCTTATCGAATTAAGAAGTAGCGAACTGTAGATCTAGAAAGCCAGAAATAATAGCATAGGTAGCAGGTGTCCTACCCACGCTTCACTCTATTAAAGATTGGCTATGTGGTCAGGTGGTGGCTCTGTAGGGAAGTCAGATCACTAAAAATTCAAATGTTATCGCTACAACTTAAGAGTCTTCATCCCGGCGAAATTAAAATACCGCTAATTTTACAGTAATTATGTGATATCTTCAAATAGATAAAAGATAATCGAAATGTGGAACAAGAGCGGCCTAGACAATATTATTTTACATGAGAAACCGTTATCACGACTCACTTATCTGCTTTCGATTTCCAGTCATTCAGAAAATCGGCATTTATTTTCGCGTTTCTAAACAGCTGAAAACGGAAAGCCACTAGGTGACTTGTGATAATGGTACCTCACGCAAAATAATATTGTCTAAGGCGCTCTTGTTCCATATTTCAATTATCTTTTATCTATTTGAAGATATCACATAATTACTGTAAAATTAGTGGTATTTTAATTTCGCCGGGATGAAGACTCTTAAGGGAAGAAAACTTACCTAATATATTATTTTTTTATATAGAAGAATTAGTATATTTTAAAGTTTTCTTCCCTATGTGACTTCTCTCAAAATCCGGAACTGTGTCAACTAGAGATTTGCATAAGCTTATTGAAACATCTTTTTTAAAAATTATTGTTCTTGGGCTAATATTGAACAGTCAAATAATAATGAGAGTTCACGTAATTTCAGTATGCAGTTTCATTCTAAACAACATTAAAACTGCTCCCATAATGATTCACAAATTGGACAAAACTTCTATATTCTGTGTAAGATCAAAGACGGTGGGTGTCTGTGTCTAGGAGACTTTCCCCATTGTTTCAACCACACCTTCTGACTGATTATGAAGTCTTTTTATTGGTCATTTTGTTCCACCTTGTTACCTGAATCCTTTCAAGCGTCAGTATTCCCCCCTCCCTTCCCCCACCCCCACGCGTCTGTATAGTTGCCTGGGCTAACTTTAAGTGATGTTTATTCATGGCAGGAGAAACCAGCTTGTCATTCAAATGCATACAGGAAATTGTGATCACCCACTAAAACGTATACAGAAATAACAATATTATATCAAACGAGGGAAAGGATAAGCTCTGTCAGCTATACAAAGCCCACAAGTAAATAATAATAATAAAAACTAAGTCTATGTGCCTACTAGAATGATGATAATTCAAAGAGTCATTTTAAAAAAAAACTATCCTAGAAATGTCTGAATGTCCAAATGATTACGAATTTCGCCATTGATCTGAAAGACTCAATTTCGACTCCGGATGGTAGTAGCCTACACGTGAAATCGTTTTACATTAAGCTGGTGCTGGAAACGGACGATGAATTTCAAAGCACTAAAAATTATTTTTTGTACGTGGGGCGTCAAGTTACATTTTTCGTTGGTGCCCCAGCATTATAGTGACTTATCTTTTCAAAATAATAATTTAACTTAATTGTTAAATATAGGAATAAAAAAAAATAAAAATTTATACTGGATTCAATTACATTTCTTCCTTTATACTTCGTTATCAACACATAAAGCTGGTTCGTAAGTTTCTCCCCACTTTCTGTGCTATTGATGATATACTTGAATTTGGACGTTGCCTCGTCCAATGTATTATTTTTAATATTTTAAAAATTCTATATTCATATTATCACTCACTTATGCAAACTCAATATTGAAGGGAAAAAGATAGTCACCTCTCTGTTCGTAGGTTTCCGTAAGAAAAATTCCCTCGACTGACATAAAATTTCCCCTTTTCTTATCAAATTTTCCCTAGTTGAGTGTTCAATTCCTATGACAAAAGTTATGTAATAAGATAAATTCAGCTATACTAAAGGAAGTGCCAACCACATTTGTTATATTCATTTGCCTTTCGCTTTTATTTGTTTTTACTTTTTCCTTCATTTTAATTTAAATTATTAAGATAACTAATCGATTCTTAACACGTATAAAATATTATTTAGAAATATATGTCATAATTAGTGTACATTTTCTATTTGGCCATCTGCTTACTTAGTAGTGTGTATATGGAAGTACAATCTAATTAAAACAATAGGGAAGGGGAATGTTGACGGACAGTCCACAAAGTATTAAAAATTCTCACGTTTATAGTGTACAAAATGGTATTTCAAGTCTCTGAAATAAAATGAAATTTCTAGATTTACGTACTATGGAACAGATAGACAAATACACAAATGCCAATCTAGTCGAATGGTGGAAGTTCGTTAACGCTCGCTTCAATAACAGAAAACGTAGGAGAAATTTGTTTTTGGTTTCCTTTACAGTACTGAGAATATGAGACATTGGTTTTTAGTTTATAGTGGATACCGAACCACCGTATTGCATTCAATATTTTCCCAGCGGGAATCGAACCCAGGACTGCATCTACCACTAGATCAGCAGGGATGGCCGAGAGAGATTCACAGTCAAAGGGTAGGACAGACCAAGAGATTTAGCATTTTTTGCGAGTTCTGTAAGTAGCGGGATACCAAAAGCGGACAGCTAAATTGTGGTAAAGGTATCACATGCAAAATTGTATTGTCTAGTTCACTACGTTTCTGCTTTCTGGATATTTTTATTTATTTTGAAGATATTACCGAAATACTCAAAAATTAGCGGTAGTTTAATTTCGCTATAGTGAAGACCCTTAACTGCCACCTAGAAAGAATCAATGTAACTATTTGATGGATTGGTAGATATACTCTGTGGTTCTTTATCTGCGACGCCACATAATGCAATTCGTGTCTCCAGATGAGAACTCGAAAGGTATACAATACAACTATACAACAAAACCATATATATATTGCATGGTTTTGAGTTATTGAATAGTGCACTGTGATCCACGGACGCCATTTTAAGAACATCCGATATACACATATACTTGAGGCTTTGATTTTGAGTTTAACGTCCCTTTCATCAGCGAGGCTATATGAGACGGGACCTACTGATTAACGTGGGATAAGAATCACATGAGCTCCCGCCGGGAATCGAACCGATATTATATATATAAATAATAGTGTGTGTGTGTGTAGCCCTAGTCGATGCAGTGCTCCTGTTATCCAGAGCTCTTGGATGTGAGGTAATGTGATGAGGAACGGCCTAAACTGCTAAACTATAAGGGTTGATCTTGCATGATAGTCTGAGCATCCGGTAGATGCACCGGATTTAGGTCCTGCTCGTGGGTCAGAGCTAATGTTAGTAGTACGTTCCGTCCTTCATAACCTACACAATTATGTATTGCACACGGACGCAAAAACACAGAACCTATATAAATGTGTGTGTATATAGTTTCTGTGGATTTGTATGCGTAAGGAATCCATATTTAATCATAATCACTTTTTAAACTTATTGTTTCTGTGAAGCTGCGATTGGCAGGAGGCAAATGATGAGGACGATGATTGGAGATGGAAGATAAGAGACCTGGCCACTCTGATGTTGGTGATTGTTATTCATCATATGTCACACAACCTCCTCTTTCATTGTCTGACAGAGACTGGTTTCATTTTCATCTGCTCCGCCTCCCCCCACGGAAAACGCCCCTCGCATTCAATCATCTCCCTGTTTCTCTTCCCCCCGCCTCACTTGCTTTGGATGCTTCAACTTTAAATATATAAATCCCTCCTTTCACATATGCTTATTCCTCCTTTCTACATCTCTCTTCTTTCTAACATATCAACCTGCAGGGCACACACAAAGACAATCAGACATACGAACACACAAACACATTACACGAAAAATGCCTAAAATGAAATCTCACGAAGTCAACATGAATTATTATACAGTTTTCTTTATAAAACAGGTTTCAAAGTCATTGCACGTGAGTACCTTTCATACGCATGGTCCAGGGTTTGACTCCTGGTAAAGAGTACAAAATTATCGGTTATGACTTAGCGTTGTGAGCTAATATGGGTTAAGTTAGTTGAACTTAAAAGTTAGCGAATTTTAGTCTCGAAAGTCAAAACTACTGGCGTTGAGAGATCACTGCGAAGAAATACGTACCATCCGGTTGAACATGAGAATCTTGTAGGGCACAACTCTTCATGAAAGAACTATGCTTTTAGTTTAACATTAGTTTAAAAGCATCACACGATGTGCTTCTATTAATGTTTATGCACGAGACGAGAAATGAGATGTTCTCGTCTCATAATTGTTTGTAGAAATGTCTCGTCTTGATGTTGGGAGTGTCACTATTCATCTCAGCGACCACGCAAACTATGATTTCGACTACAATATCGCCCACTATATATAGTTGTCTGAGCTCCACAGTACTTGTTTCCAGATTGTAAGCCATATGCGTACAAAGTTTGGCCAATTGCCGTAGACGTTGCAGAGTTATATTGGAACATACATAATATAGACACAAAATCACCTCCCTTAAAACAAAAAATTTCAAAAACGCTGGAACACCTTACCGTATATTTTTAATGAGGAGTTCTTAGCTTGAAGTACGTGAGATACTAAATTTTTCGTATCAATTATGACCCCCGCCTCACTTTAGGGTATGCATTTTAATCAATGTAAGATGATAAAAACCCAGTTTGAGGTAGTTGATAATTATTAGGGATGACCAGCTCCGGAACTTTTATTTTCCGAAATTCGAAAAGTAAAATCGAAAAAGTTCCGGAATTCAGAAAAATTATGTAATTAAGGTAATTCCGAAATTCAGAAAAAATCCGGAATATTTCCGAAATCCGGAAAGTGATATTTCCGATTAGGAAAAATAAATTTTCCGGGAATCCGGATAATTTCGACCATCCCTAATAACTACAGGGTGGCCCAAAAGTAGGTATACAACCCTGCATTGACCAAGTAGAACATTCTAGTTTATGGGTTTATTTGCTTCGGGTCTTCCAAGCTTTAGATATAAGTAAAAACACATTAAGAATAAGTAATAAACAAACTAAGTCTACCCGCAAATAAATAATAAGAAATGCATTAAGCTGACCGGTACGGTACTGTATACCTACTTTTGGGCCACATGATATATTCAAAGATTCATATCAATTGATTAAGTCGTTTTCACGGGATTCGATTACAAATAATATTACTTTTATTTTTATATAATAAATTAGATAAACTAATCATTGAGCAAAATAAATCTAATTTTTTAATATAAAAATAATGATTTATTCTATATTGAATTGAATATTACCATGAGCGCTGTAGCCCAAGAAAAGTTTTCTTGCCCAGCGGATTTCGATATCTTTTCTTGCACATCTAACAACGAATCCCCTCTCCCTTCTTTTGCTCTCTAAGCTATACAGAAATCAGTGTCACTGAGTATGACGAATGTAAATATGTATGGTGTATTCTAAAATAGTTTTATTGCTGACACAATAAGCTTATCTTTTTCTTTTCTTTCTTTGTTTAAAAAAATAATGTTTATAAATAGACTAATTTATAATCATTTTGAATGTTTTAAATTTACTAATTTAAGCGGCTTTTCGTGACAACTTTATCTTAATTATGTTCTCATGTAGAACTAACTGGAGTTTCTGCCATTGCTCCGGGGAAAAGGACAAAGCTAATATTTATACTTAATTTAAAGAGAAACATTACAAGATTTTTTCCCATGTATATTTCTTCTTCGTTATTCCTCCATCCCGATTTCCCTAAACCAGTGGTTCTCAACCGATGTGTCGCGACACACTGCTGTATCACGTAGACCCTTAAGGGGTGTTGCGAAATTTTAGAATTTAAGAATCAGGAAGAATTTAATAATAATTAGGTAAAATCGAGACAGACTCTACCAGTCAACACCTACAGCGGTTGCAATAAGGCTCATTATAAAAACTAATAGGTTTCATTATTATAATATATAGACCCTATTATTATTATTATTATTATTATTATTATTATTATTATTATTATTATTATTATTATTATTATTATTATTATTATTATTATTAATGTCAAACAAGTGTGTCGCGAGTCCTGCACGTTCAGTAAAGTGTGTAGTCAGTCAAAAAAGGTTGAGAACCACTGCCCTAAACTAGATATGGTAAATTCAAATAACACATTATAAGAATATATTGATAAGCTTTCAATTTAGCGTCATCAGAAGCCTAATTAATGCAAAATTAAAATACCATTAATTTTACAGTAAGTTTATGATATCTTCAAATAAATAAAAGATAAGCGAAATGTGAAACAAGAACGCCCTAGACAATATTATTGTGCATGAGGTACCGTTATCATGAGTCACCCAGGGGCGTCATTTAGGGGGGGCAGGAGGAGGCAACTGCATCCCCTAAGAATTTGAGGATTACATATACTTTAATCGATTGTCTACTAATTTACTAGTACAAAACGTGAAAGTCTTGCGTCGGTGGTGCTCTTGCTCCCTCAAGCGAAGTCTGAAATGACGCCCCTGGAGTCACCTAGTAGCTTTCCGTTTGCAGCCATTTAGAAACGCGAAAATAAATGCCGATTTTCTAAATGGCTGGAAATCAAAAACAGATAAGTGAGTCGTGATAACGGTATCTCATGTAAAATAATATTGTCTAGTGAGATCTTGTTCCACATTTCGATTATCTTTTATCTATTTGAAGTTATCACATAATTACTGTAAAGTTAGCGGTGTTTTAATTTCGCCGTCATGGGGCCTCTTAAGTTATGTTTGTGATTTTATGTAGCCTTTTCAGGAATGGAAATGGTTTTTATATATCACAATTACAGATTATGCTTTAAAAATATATATTGAAAATTTCAGGGTCCACTGAAATATTTGAAGGCCCAGTGTGACTTACCCAGGAAAAAAGCCTGACATTGCCTTCTCATTCTCGAGGCAAACGGAGGTATAAGTTTTCTTGAGGCGCCATTGGAGACATAAATTTCATACTTTAGCAGTCTTATTTGAATACAGGATACTCACTCCCCTCTTCAATAAGTAAGCATGAGAAGAGGGGAAGAAGTATGTGAAATCACACTGAAAGATATTTAGAGATTAGGTAACTTAAAGCAAACCCTTTTGAATGAAAATGATGTCTGGTGCGGATAGATTACTTCTTCCCGGCAACAGATAACGGGAGAGCAAATAAAAATCGGATAGTTACTTCGAGACTTATCTTCAAGCCTGACTTTTTTTTCAGATTGCACTTTTGAATGGACGGTAAAATTGAATCCAGATGCGAAAATACAGCGTAGCTAAAGGAACCTTTGTCAGACAAATGAATGCGTTTTAAAAGTACTCCTTTTTTTTTTTCCATTTTGTTGTAAAAAGAAAATTTTGTTATTTTTGTTGTAGAAGAAGGAACCAGCCTGCAATGATGGTAACACAATACGGCTGCTTCGAAATTCTCTTTTTGACTTTTAGTCTCTCGGCGTCAGTTAAACTGAAGGACCCTGGACTGACGGAATAAGGCCATCTAGTGTCTTGTGACATGCAACAGAATACGACTCTTAAAAACCTTAAAAACTTTAGCTCTTGTAAAAATAGTGGTATAAAAGTGTGATACAATCTGCTTTCATTACAAAACAAGAGTCCTTGTTTCAATTTTTCATAGATATTGTACAGTCGGCCCAAAAAAGTCATACTGTTTGTCAGTGCGCTAACAGAGATACATACAGAATACCTTAATACCACTCATTCTAGCTTTGGAACTTCTTGTATAAATTAAGAGACAAATTCTGACCAAAGCATATATATACTAATAAATAATAGCGTATTATTTATTAGTTAATATATGCTTTGGTCAGAATTTGTCTGTTAAGTAATACCTTGTTTCTAAATGTTAGCAGATAATCTGAAGAAAGAGTTTCTTTTTTTATCTTAGAGGAGAGAAATTAACTGACTCATGTAACGGAGAAAGTTTGGAAGCTCAGAAAAATGCTCCTTCTCATCTTACAAGTAATATTCCGTTCTTTGTTCTTCGTTCAGTTCGGATACCTAATGAACATATCTAGTGCCATATTTCCCAATAGGCCAACTAGACCCGTGCCTAGAGCGCAAAATATTTGAAGCGCACAACTTTGTAAAAATTAAATAAAATTTATTATTATTTTTTTTTTTCGTGCGAAAGAGTTAAAAAAATCAAGAGCAAATAGAGGATTTTTATATTTGATAGAAGCGTCGTGCTCTTTGAATCTATGCAGTAATAAATACAAAAACAAACTCTCATCTACATTAGAGTCTTCATCCCGGCGAAATTAAAATACCGCTAATTTTACAGTAATTATGTGGTATCTTCAAATAGATAAAAGATAATTGAAATATGGAACAAGAGCGCCCTAGACAATATTATTTTGCGTGAGGTACCATTATTACAAGTCACGTAATGGCTTTCCGTTTTCAGCTGTTTAGAAACGCGAAAATAAATATCGATTTTCAAAATGGCTCGAAATCGAAAGCATATAAGTGAGTGGTGATAACGGTATCTCATGTAAAATGATATTGCCTAGGGCGCTCTTGTTCCTTATTTCAATTATCTTTTATCTATTGGAAGATATCACATAATTACTGTAAAATTAGCGGTATTTTAATTTCGCCGGGATGAAGACTCTTAACATAGAAGAGCTCCGAATCTATGCAGTATTGATGCAACATGCTCTAGCATCGTCTTCCTCTGCCAGCGTGGTCTCCTCGACCCTTCAATATTTAAAGAAAAAAGAAAAGATCATATTCCTACCTTTGCATATCGTCGAAGATTGTAATTTGCAAAAATTTTTCCAAACGTGGACATTATTCTCAGAATTGTGTTCAATATGGCCCACTTGTTCAATATGTCTGTTGACACTTACTTTTTTGTCTCAAAACTTTATAGAGCCCAGGAAGGAAAACCATATGTATCAATTCCGATACATACGGCCTGAACGTGTTACCTTTTGAAAGTACATCTTGGCCCGGGAGGGGGGAACCAGCAGAATTTTCCTTGGCGCTCAATACTCAAATTTTCATTTAAATTAAAATTGGCCAGCGTGTCTCTCTCTTAAATCTGTCAAAGAAATGGAACATGTATACCTTCTTTTAAGCTTCCAATATTCCTAATCCTTACTCCCTTTCTTTTAAAATTTTATTAAATACCAATGCAATCATCTACTTTTCCTTTCCATTTAATAACAAGATTAAGTCATCCTTATAACTATGCAAAACTGTTTACATGTCAGCAAGACGGGAAGTCTACGTTTAAGGATATGTCAAATATTGCTGCATAGAAGCTATATCCCCTCTGTAAGTTCTTTAGACGTAGAAAAAAAAACTAACGTTATCTCTTCGTTATACGTTGCAGGAAAGTGCCTTCGTGTTGATGGTAGTGAAGAGTGGGAGGGGCTACTGTCTCGGAGAATTATCTCCGTGCAGCCACCAAATGCAAACATTTCTCCCTTCTCCTGGAGCACAAAAGTCGAGGCCTTACAAACAGTGTAATGTCTCTGGAAGCCGGCCTCCAGCAGTGGCATATAATTTGCGTCGTCTATTTCATTAGCCTTTGTTTGTCTTGGAGACGAGTCGGAGGACGGGGAGGAGGAGCAAACCTTGTGTAAAGCACAGAGAGTCAGTCCTCTTCCCAGAGACAAGAGGACGATGGGGAAGGGATATATGTATATAATGAGGAGGAACGTCCCTTTGGCGATGATTCGTTATACTTGGACGCATTAGGCTGCTGACTCTGTGATTTTACAGTGTTCTAAATTTCGCTGGGGGGACGACATGGAATAAAAACAACAGAAATGAACTCCTCTTCCTCTTACCTTTCCCCTCACCCTCTCGCTACTTTTCCACTTGTCTTTTGTTTTTGCTCGATTTTGCTACTCTCAATATTTGAGGTAGAGATAATTCAATTTATGTCAATCTTGTATTACAGTATTGACAATAAGGATACTCAGAGGAGACAAGAACTCTGCAGCTACGAACACAAGAAATTAAAGCAGCAGATAACTAAATCTGTTTTATTTCTTATTAAGTTTCATTTTCACTCATCTTCGTTTGTTTTATTATAAATATGCTTTAATTTCAAAGGTGATGTTTTAAACTATTCAAGGTTCCCTTCGGAAAAGAGTATAGTCACGTTATCTCTCACTCTCTCTCTCTCTCTCTCTTATATATATATATATATATATATATATGGATGTACGCAGGGGGTGGGTCCTGGGGGTCCGGATCCCCCCGAAATTTCGACTTTTGTGTAAATTTAGCCTAATTTTAGGGGCAATTTTAGGAATTTTAATATAAAATACCCTCATATTGAGTTTGGACTCCCCGAAATAAATTCCTGCGTACGCTACTATATATATATATATATATATATATATATATATATATATATATATATATATATATATATATAGGGTGTTTTCAAAGTGGCGCCCAAGGACCACACAGAGCACTATTCTACAAATCAAAGCCAAAAATGTATATATCTTGGTTCCTCGTCTGAAGACACTAATTGCACTATGTGGGAACATCGCATATATATGTATGTAGAAACATAGGTTAGATCTACCATTCATCAAATAGTTATCCCAATTCTTGCTAGATGGCACTTAATGTAGATCCATTAACACTAGCACCATTTATTAGTGTAACAATCAATGTAACTGTTTGATGGATTTTTAGAGTAATGCTAATGGTTCCAAGTTAATCTGCAACGTTGCCACATAGTGAAATTTTAATTTTCCCATAGCGGCTGAAGGAGGCCTCGGAGGGTATACCGTTATAAGTATAATTCGCTTTATTTTAGAGTGAAGAATATCGCTCTGTTGTCCGTGGGCGCCATTTTTAGAACACTCGATATATATAAATGGAGCTATCCTTTTCTTCATCTATTTAGAACATGTCTTAGAACTACATTAGATTCACTCAAACTCTTGCCTACTTCAGCCAATCGCGTGTAAAAACAGAAATCCAGTGTTGCCATGTCGAAGAGTCACTTTAAAACATGGAAGGGTAAGGCAATTTGTATGAATTTGTAATCTATGCAAATGGCTTACTTATTCTCTGTCAATCAATAGTTCTGATAAATTAAAAGAACGAATAATTACTAACAAAACAAACCAGAAATGAAACCAGAACATTTGACAACAGAGGGAATACTCTGAATAAACGAGATTTCGCGATAGGCTCCAATAGCTTACTACGTAAGTGTTTCTGTCATTGGGTGCAGTGACGGCAAGAAACACAAGGTTATAATGCATCGGGTACACATATCAAAAATAATGTTACATAGATTTAAGAGAAAAGACATGAAAAATATGAAATGAAAAAATATTAGAAAGTTGGAACAATGAAAATTGAGAAGAAGAAACTATATCATATATGTATATAAAGTTCAAAAGTAGAAAGAGGTGAAACAGACAACAAGATTACATTTACCTCATTTGGTTTATTTATTTACCATATTTCCAGATAATGTTGAGAAAGTCTTTTACATTAAAGACAATTAACAATGAAATTTGGGAAGTCAATCATGACGTATTTAAAGACATTATTCCATCATTCGCCTAGTGCTACGTTCTTCTAGCCAATTTGATGGTCAATTAAGGAGTTCAAATCCACTACTTACACCAGATCTTTTACCATTCACTTATTCCTATCTTTCCTAAGAAACTAAGAAATTAGTCAGGAAATCTTGAAAGCAGAAATATGGCAAAGAATGAAGAATATTGCATAAGTGGAATATGAAAGCAAATAGGATAGGTTAGAAAAACTGAGAAAGAAAACGAAAAATATTGGAAGCAATGAGGACAGGAAAGGGAACTTCTAATATACTATTTGAAAACAAGCTACGTATATTCTAATGGATGTAATGTCAAAAAGTGCATGGAAGAAAAAACATGGAAAACAAGATGATTGCTATTGAAGATTTACTGTTCTTATTCCAAGACAGTGATGAACAGGGGATCAACCCAACCCATCGGGAAACAGAACTCTATACCACACAGCATACAAAACACACTCATATAAATCACTGGGGAATTCAAGATGCCTAAACACGTCATTGTTCGCATAAGAAACAAAACATTCATATACATGAATAAATATGTATTAATAAAAATACAATCAAATGCACCATTTTTATGCACTAAAACATTGGCGACAGTAGCACAAACTTTAGGGAGGTCAGACTACCGGACGGACTGGGGTATATTGAATCCCCCAGGATAGCGGGGTATTCGGGGGTCCTCCCCCGGAATTTTTTAAAAATTGTCTTCGTACATTGCATTTTAAAGCATTTTTGACTTAAAAAGCAAGCATAAACTTTTTTTTTTTTTTTACCTCTGATGGTCTAGTTTTTAAAGAGAATGTGATACTAAAAAGAACAAAAAGACACATGCACACACAGTTTACAGTTTGATGGTTTATTCAAACGGTAGAATTCAACCTTGTTTTACAATTTTAGTTAATTGATAGGAAGTGTATGTCAAAAACAAAATAATGAAAGGTAGAGTGAAGTGAATACTCAAAGTTTTGAAAACAGGTTTTAGGCCTACAAGCCTACAACTAATGTAAATGAGGCTCAAGAATGTACAGTAGTTAACAAATTAGTTGAAAATTATGATTTTTAAAGCTGAATTGACTTTGCTGCTCGCTATATAAATGAAAACAGTTTGTCACCTTACGGTTTACTCCAATCGCACCTTCATAGGGTAAAAAACTGACTCCTTTTCTTTATAATTGGAAACAAATGTTGGTACTACTTTTTTCATATCATAGCAAACTGCTGCAGTTTGAGCCTCTTTAGAGTCATAGTTAACCTAAAGTACTTGAAATATTGGGGGAGGGACGAAAACCGTTTTACAAATATTGGGGGGGCACGTCTCTGGTGTCCCCAGTGGGATTAACGCCCGTGCACCAAAATGCATGAACACGTCAATGTTCGTGTAAGAAACAAAACATTCAGATACATGAATCAAATATGTACTAATAAAAATACAACCAAATGCACCACTTTTATGCACCAAAATGCGTAATAATGCATTTATCATAAGAAACCATTTAGTGCATATTTTATTGACTTTTATTCCGATCAGCGTGTCATTAGCGGTGAAAATGCATTTTCTAAGTACATGGGTCAAATTTCTGTTAAGTTGATTCTGCCAGGATAGAAGCAAGTGGACTCTCCCTCCGTTGAACGTGATATTGAAGAAAGGAAAAAGAGGAGCGAGTCAAAGCAAAGGCACCTGACACAGTGTTGGGTGAAAAAGACCAAACATGATGGGCATTGATGTCAGCCATATTGGAGACGAAAGGCTTGGATCGAGCCCTGTAGGCACCTCCCACGGGCCAGTTACCATGGAAACCGAGAGTCTAAGGCCACATCTTCGAATCTATTGACCATTATAATGACGTCATCAGCGTCGAATCTGATATCAAGTAACGCCCGAAGCAAGGGAGTAATTATTCACCACAAAAGTGAGTTAGAGAGAGAGGAAGGGGGGCGACAGAGGAGATGTCCAGGCACTGGCTGGCTTCGAAGGTAATGTGATGATCAAGGGAAAGGGTTACGCGCGGTGAGGGACAAGGGACGACAGAGTTACTCGAGAGGGAGGCCCTTTGGTCCAGCGCGTCGCAGCACTGCGTCTCCAAGACAACACATCTTTTTATCTAAAGAACGCGAAGGGAAGGGTGAGAAACGACAACACAGGAAATGAGATTCTTAGCTTCAAAAACCAAACATTAGCCTTTGTGGACAAACTTTGTGGAAACGATTCTCTATGTATTCAGCTGTTCTCATACGAAGGACGTACAACTAGCAGCAGGAATGTATTAGAATATTTAATTTCAATTATTTGTCGCATTAAAACTCAAAAAAGAATTTTTTTCTGCTGCTACAACTTACGGACTATGGCTTGCCAGACGGCTTCTACTTAGGAAGTGTGACGTCAGCAAAACATCGACCACCACTATCATTATTTCAGCTCTTCAGACCGCGGTTCGCTAACTCTTAATTCAAAATTAACACTATATAAATCCTTATACACATTTCATATACATAATTATTTAGGTATTTTTTGTGGCCAAAGTAAATGTCAATGTAGCCTTCCCCACTGATCTTGTAGCTAGCTCATGTACGTTTGTTTTACGGGGGTCCCAGGTTCGGTTCTCGGTGGGAAAAAGTATTGAAATTTCAACATGGTTCAGATTCCATCTTAAACTGTAGATCCACGTCTCATATAGCTTCGATGCTGATAAAGGATTCTGAACTTAAACAAACATCAACCACAATAACTTCAAATAGACACCAGTCTTATGTATGCACAACTGAAAGGAGCTCTGCAACCAACATGACGTCTACATACAGTTGGGTTACATATAACCAAGGGGACGTCTACGTACAATTGGTTTGCATAGAAGCAAAGGGCAATAGCACCATATCTGGGTAAATACATGGAGGGCCATAACTTCGGATCAACTGGATGGATTACCCCCACAAACAAACATGATTTCTTACCCTCAACCCTGTACATCCTGGCCAAAATTAATGGTGATCCATCATGTGGTTCTTGAGATTCTTTTGTCTTCCGGACAGACAGATATGGTAAATATATATAAAGGAATTTTGATAAATCCAAATTGTCAATAATCTCAATCAATCTTATAAATCATAACCACATGATATATCACCTCAACACCTTAATAAAAATAATATCTAACCAAAGCAGACACTGATTATTACTAATCTGCTTTACGGTTTCGGCAATATTTCATCATTCCCATTACTAATCAGTGTTACAGTTTCGGCAATATGTCATTTTCCTCATTACTAATCTGCGTTACAGTTTCGGCAATATGTCATTTTCCTCATTACTAATCTGCGTTACAGTTTCGGCAATATGTCAATACCCTCATTACTAATCTGCGTTACAGTTTCGGCAATATGTCATTACCCTCATTGCTAATCTGCGTTACAGTTTCGGCAATATGTCATTACCCTCATTACTACTCTGCGTTACAATTTCGGCAATATGTCATTACCCTCATTACTACTCTGCGTTACAGTTTCGGCAATATGTCATTACCCTCATTACTAATATGCGTTACAGTTTCGGCAATATGTCATTACCCTCATTGCTAATCTGCGTTACAGTTTCGGCAATATGTCATTACCCTCATTGCTAATCTGCGTTACAGTTTTGGCAATATGGCATTGCCCTCATTACTAATCTGCGCTACATTGCCCTCATCAGACACATGATCACTGTAATAAAGATTAGTAAGAATCAGTGTCTGCTTTGTTATTTGTTAAAGTTATACGAGTTGTAAAGTCAAAACGATATGCACACCATTCTAATGGAACAACAACAAATCTCAGTATGCTTTTTCACCCGAAATTTTTAGATATAAATTTGGCAACACTGTGTTTCATGTGCACTGTGTGTAAAGTGTATATGAGTTGTTTAGTGTGAGTGTGTTAAGGTTACAAACCTTTTAACCTGGTCGTCGTCTTCTGATAGCATTTTGCATTTATGTTGATGACTGCAGATGGAAACGGTCTTCCCTCTGCCATATTCGTGTGTGTGTGAGTGAGTGTTACGTGGCCGCTCTTCCTTTCAAAAGGGACAAACGAAAAGTAGCTGCCACTTTGTTCTGAGCCATTTACTTTGACTTCTGCATTTTTCCTGTGATTACATATTAAGTAATTGTCTTCGTCTTGATGGACATCGAAGAGATTTCGGTACCATCTTCATATGCAAGAAAGAAAAAAAAAACCTTTTAATGTTTCTGTCGTGGAAAGCTTTTGTCGCCAGTCTTTTGAATCTTTTTTTTTTTTTTTTAATCATATACTTTTTCTTCCCGTAGGCTAGTTATGAGGTAAGCACATCCACACACACACACACATTATATACGAGTAAATGGCATGTGATTTTTGCTTCATGTACGCACCTGGTCTCCTTTTAATGTTGTCATTTACCAATTCACTTATAGCGTGTCATCTAAAACAGAATAGTAAAGTGTATTTTTTCTTATTATAACCAATCATGTGAAGTGTCACGTAGTCTTGTTTGACGCTTTAGCCGACATATCTTTTTTCCACTTTAAGTTTTTAAAGCAATTTCCTTTACACAGAGTGTTTCAAAACAACACCGACAACATTAGGAAGGTAATTCCTGACACCAAGATAAGACAAAAAGTACAGAACAACCTAGGTACACACATGCTTTCTTTCGGAGTTATAGGCTGCCGAAAACATGAGAAAATGAAGTGTAAAGGTCCGTAGCTCCAAAACTATGGGATCTACCGTAGTCGGGTCAAGACTTTACTAAAAAACTAGTATGTGCCCTATCCAAATGTCCAAGTTTCAGAATCCTGTGGTACTTCCGCAACAATTTTTATAGAGGCCGTTGGTGAGTATAGATTACTTCGTCTATACATGTGCAGTTCGGCAAATTCTTCAAACTTCCCTGCTGGATTTTACAACGATATTCTTTCCTCCCTCCATCCCTCTTTTAACCTCATTTTCGGGATTGCAATATCTCAACACCCACTGTGTCTCTGTATCTCACTCTCTCTCTCTCCCAATACTATCGCTATTGTGAAAAAGATGTGAACAGTTTATATCACTATATAAGACGACTATATAAGAAAAATATATATCAGGACCTTCGAAGAGAAAGGGAGAACCCGAAAAATTGATTTTTTTGGTTTGTTTTCTTCCTCGCATCAGACAGGTCTGGGCAACACAAAGATATCGCGTTTTGCTCTGGTTCGCTCTTAGTTTTCTCTCAGTTTCAAGGTAAAGAAAGATTCACTCTTGTTATCTTAATGTCCTTGCAAAACTTTCAGCTTGATTTCATATCACCCCGATTTCAGGATTTGTCCTCTCTCTTCCAGGGTCCTGATATGTTGAACAGCAATCTTCTAATCATTAACTGGAAGGACAGCGTTTGGAACTGTGGTAACTAACAAGTAAGTGTCCACGTGGACTTTACAAGATCCACGCTGTCAAATGCTGGAAATGAGGGTTCTGACTGGCAATTTAGTTATCAGGGGTGTTTTCCACAAGTTCCTGCAGATGATGACTTCTTTATAGCAATAGCCATCACACGTAGAAGGCGGCATCATTTATACACAAACTGCACATGTATAGAGGAAATAAACTTTACTTCAAATTATGTGCCCACGGGCAAACGTCCTCTATAAGAATTGCTTGGCTAGTACTTTAGGATTCTAAAACATGTAGGCCTATATTTGGATAGCACATATACTAGTTCCTAAGTGAAGTCTTGACCCGACTACGGTAGGTCTCATAGTTTTGGAGCAATGGATCTTTTAAAGTTAATTTTGTTCATGTTTTCGGCAGCCTATAACTCCAAAAGGAAGCATTTGTGCACCCAAGTTAGTCTATACTTTTTGTCTTGTTTTGGTGTCAGGAATCACCTCCCTAACATTGTCAGTGTTGTTTTTAAACACTCTGTATAAGTACTATACGAATGCCTGTAACGTCACACTCCATTATTGAACTAATGGAAGGAAACGGGAATTATATACAATGAAAAATAGAGTTTTCAAATATTGCGTATGTGAAACGAAATTCGATATGGCAAAATTATAAACTATTTCAATCTCAGTGAAGGTTTTTAGAGGGGTTCGGCGGCTCAGTGGTAAAGTGTTCATCTCTGGTGTTAGGGGATCGCTGGTTAGATCCCAGCCCAAGCGAGTTTGTAGTGGACAAGATTGTGCCCGTGGATTTTCTCCTACATCCATCTTTCATAAACATTCACTTTCCATAATGCTAAGTACACAACAATTGACTCTAAATAGCATTTTAATTTCTAAGTACAAAGTGTAATATTCTGTGAAGATTACTTTCCAAAGCATATAAATTTACAAGATGAGACAAAATAGAATCCTTCGAGAAAAAGAGACGAGACGGAAACTTATTTCTCGTCTCGTCTCGTAAGCAACACTACTCCTTTTAAAATAATTGAAATCACTCTTACTTTCATTGGGAATTGAACACGGGACTCCTTAATCAAAAGCGAGAACGCTAACCATTTAGCCACAATTATTATAATTATAATTAATAATCATAATAAGCTGTATAAATAAAAATCACTGGATCTATTGAGAGTAATATAATGTCTGGCCGTGTCTGTTGCTCGAACGAGTACATAAAGACAGTTAACATTCACACATGAAGGTTAAAAAGAAGCCGGGGTGTAACTTGAGATCACTATATAAGACCTAAAGGACGTGTTACAGGGCTGGGAGTGAGCACACAACGGTGGAGTGGGATGACTCAAAAAGGAGACAAGATTTGTGTTTAGTTGAAGAAGATCCCCACACGCTCTCATCGAAATACAATGAACTCACTGTTGGTACAATTAAACGTAGTCAGTCACATAGGACTGTCCGCTAAAGAAAAGAAGTTAAAAAGAAATCACGCTATAAATATGCGTGTGTGTTTGTGTGTGTGTATGTGAGTGTCTTGAAACAGCTTCTTTGTGCGTCGGGTCGCCTGTGACCAGAGATGGACCATCTGACTTCAATCGGGTCGTGTGTCGGCCTTATCTCAAGTCGAGAGAGAACGAAAAATCCCGTATGTTTGGATGCTTCTGGAAAGTGTAGGAGATCCAAGAGATGAGACACAAACAGCTAGACCAGTGTTGGCGGTTCTTTGCTTCTTCTTTTTACCTTCTTTTCTTTCTTTCTTTTTTTTTTTTCACTGCAAAACTGGTTGATCTAAACGCATTCCCAAACGAGATGCGCTTCAAAGTAGAAAGACATCTGGATCTGGACTGCTACACATAACATCATTGTTTTCATTATCACTAAACACATAAATGTCTTTAAAATGTATGAAATGATTTAAGCTCCACATGGCGATTAGAATGAGCTTCTGACGACTTAGGAGGGCCATTATGACTCAGTGGTAAAGTTTCATCTCGAATGCAGAGGCACCAAATTCGTGTTTTTTTTTTAATCACATGTATGTTTGGGGCGTCTAAAGCCGATTGAAGGGGGGTCCGAAATGGTGGAATGCAGTGTGTGCGCTCCTGGTGCACACAAAGCAATAAGCCTATTATTTAAAAATAATTAACAAGTGTTTTTGGGGTCTGGACTCGATGAACCCCCGTGAATGCACCCCTGATACGCACAATGAGTCATGAGAGCTCAGGGTGGAGTGCTCACTTCTGGTGCGACGGGTCCCTGTTAGATCCCAGATTATGTGAGTTTCTGGTGGACAACATTGCGTCCATGGGTTCTATCGTTTCCTCCTACATTGTCATTCTACTAGTTTTCCATAATCATTTACTTACATTAATCAACCGCCTAATTAGTCTACGGGACATAAATCGTGGGACGTAAAACTGAAAATTTATAATTTCATTTTACAATTACTAATATTCTGGAATAATTAACAACTCAAAGTCAACAATGAAAAAAAATTAAAGGAACTCATCCAGGATCTGTATGTAAAGACACCATTCCGTCAGTCGCCTAACATAACGGACAGAAAACTTTGGATGGCCGAAAAATGGATTCAAACCCAAGAACTCGTACCTTTCAACAATTTTTTTGAAAAACAGTAGAAATTTTTGCCCACTTGTATATATGTATAACTAACTGTATAGCAAGCATCCGCATGGTCGAATAGATAGTGTGAGGAGCACCTTTAAAACGTCAAGTTCCGGGTTCAATTCCCAACGAAAGCACAGATGTTTCGTACTGATCCAGCATCGTGACTCAAGTGGAAAGCAACCGTTCTTTCCATGTGGTCATCAACGACCTCCAGGGGCGTTCTTGTTTCCAATGGGGGCAACAGACTACTTAGAAGTGTTTGAAATTTCAAGACTTCTTACATTTTTGTCTTCTTATTATTGAACGAAAGCATCTTACAAATTATAGAAGTTTAGACTATTTTTTTCTTTACAAACAGTAGCGTAGATTCCTCAAGCCTGATTTTAGGAATTGAAGCCTTTTTCTGGTCCTTACATTGCTTCGTTCATGTCTTAACTTCAGACTTGTGCATGGATAGATTAGAATAAGATGACGGAATCACTAACAATAATCGCATTCATCCAAGATCTCGAAAAGTTTGAGAACCACTGGTCTAGAAAGTCAGAAATTATGTCACTGGTCACGTACCACTCAGTTAAACATGCCCCGCCATATAGTTAGGAATATACCTTCGTAAGCTGCAGTGTCAGGAATTTGTATATGTTTGTATCAATTTTTAATAACGGTATATCACTGTGCAAACTAGGAATTCCCTCACAACTGGGGGTAATTGATGGGGTCCGTGAGTTTGTCATTTATGCCACTGAATATAAACACAGTAGAACTACTAAGGGAATAGAAGTATATCGTAGGTGAACGGAACACTTAGTTGCTAAACGATTCCGAAGTGGAATCCCACAGTCTGTTATTTTAAATTGACGAATATCTCCCTCAGTACCATCAGATGAAAGCCGCAGTTGAGATATTACAGATTCTGACTTTCTTTAATTGAAAAATTACTTTCGATCTCAAATTACTAATGTTTACAGTGTACAATGGTTTCACACCAGCTAGAATTTTATACTTTCCAAAATCAGAAAAAAAATCTGTATTTATTTATTTGAAAATGAGCCACCCCTATATCAACATTTCTTTCTTATAGGTGATCAGCGTCTCAAAAAAGACACAAGATTTAAAATGACACACCCTTGTTTAAGCACCTGTACCCAAGTGACCAGATCCAGATAATGCTTATCAGAGCTGGAATCACTGCCAGAAGACATGCAGTTATGAATCTTCCCCTTCCAAATCTCGTTCTTCTTAACTAACACCGGCATCATCTTTATAAAGACTTTCTTTTATTATCATTTTGTAATTTCTTGATTTTTTCTATCTTTTTTTAATTTTATTTTCGCTGCTGTTCTTGTTTCTTCTCCATGGGCGAAACAGGAAGACAGGTGCTGCCGCCAACAATCGGTGACACCCACCGTAATTACAGCCAGGGCTGGTCTTCTCTTCTGTATGTTGTCCCGGATGACACTGGCTTTTCCGATGGCCATCCAGGCACGCAAATGCATTGAATAGGAAAAACAGCTCTTTGGGTCGCAATACAACACAGATGGTATCTCTAGCGCTTCGTAAATGTAATTATGCTGACACTCCCGAAGTATCATTGACCGCTACGCGCAATCTTTGCTGTACAATGTGTATCCTCTGGACATGGAGTGCGAGAGAGTTTTATGTTGGAATTGGAGCCCACCCAATTGGGAGAACGGAATTCGACGCCTCTATAGCTACAGGCCTATTAAATAGCTTCCTGCAGATAAAGTAATTATGTGCTCCAAGGAGCGGACACATGTCTTTCTTTGGTCCACCGATCTCTGTGGTAATGAATGGTATTTATGTTTTTCTGCGTGTATCCCATTTGGATTACAGGATCTGATTACGATTTTAGGTTAGATTTCCTCTCGAAGCATCGTCCAGAGTAATCTGCAATTTTTGATTGATTGATTGATTGATGCATTCGAGTTTGAGTTCCTTTTTGAGTACCGTACCTATCTTGAAATCTTTGAGTTTAACGTCCCACGATTATGTCTGGAGGCTAAGGGAGACGATGATTAAGGCAAGTGAAGAATTGATGGAATAAAAAGTGGAAGCAACCCGAGAAAACCCACGGGCACGATGTTGTCCACCACAAACTTACTTGACCGGGGATCGAACCAGCGACATCACGCACCAGAAGTAAGCGCTCTATCACTGAGCCACCGTGGACCGTGCCTCTGTAGCTATCTGGGTTGGGACCTACTCGTTACAGAGGAATCCATTACTTAGATTTTTGTTGGGCAACATCACGGGGATCGAATCAGAAACTACACGTAAGGAAGGCACACGTCTTAGTCTTCAGCCAGTAAGAGAACTAGCAATTTGTTGTTAATTGTTAAATTGATTCGCGTAGACAATTGCTTAAAGCGGAGTCCTTGGCTCGTGATTTCGACTTTTTCGAATTACGCAATGGGAATTAAAAGGACTGAGCCGTTAGTACGTTCGTCCGTTACTCCACACCATAACACTTGAACGAAAGCAATAGACAGGTAGAGCTATTATCTCAGCCGAGTCCAATAATAGAGTCAATCCGTTAGCATCTTAACGGGTAACGGTGGCTATCTATATCCCTTTAAAATCTATAATATTCCCTAGCTTCTATGCAACCTGCACAGTACCAAAGAAATGTTGGCTGCCTATAATAAAAGGATATGCAGGTTTTCTTACTGTAATTATCTCGGCCGATTTTGTTAACGGAGTAAATTCATTAATATCTTAACGGGTAACGGCGACTTTAACGATTTCTATGTCTCTCATACATGCAAGTTTCGCGTGTTTCTCTTTATTGTTGTAGCAGAGTTTTTTTTTTAATTGGTATAGCCTCAATATAGTCATGTAAGAAGGGATTTACATTAAAAAGTATCGTACTTCAATTTAGAAAAGCTGAAATAAAATCATGGGTAGCCTAAGTGATGACCACGTATCAGCACGCTGACATTGCTCCATCTTCGTGGGTTGCACTGACAAAGAATTTAGTTCACTGCAGAAAGTCCCAGATAAAATTTTTATAATCCAATTTCCTTAAACAAATATAGAAACAGACACGAGAATTTCTCTTGAGTTAGCAGCAAAAGTATCTAAAATATGATAATATGGGAAGAATTATTTGCAGATGTCAACTAGCAACCTCCAAGGTAAGGTCAATGCCTTTGGACATTTCGGTATGACCTGCCCTGCCCTTCATTACAAACTAACACAGCATCTGGTTAATGGACAATCCAAAGTTCATGGTACTTAAACGTAGTATGAAATATTACACTTGTAAAGTATTTAGTGTTTCTTTGTGTATGTTTGGGGTAACTAACCCTTCACAATAGTTCTTAAGTCTATCAGAATATACTTTTCACTTTTGATAAAAAATTAAATAAACTTCCTTGTACATGAACACGACACACCCAATATATATAAAGCGTAAATATTTCGCATTAAGAAGTATGACAACAACTTAAAAAGGAAGTTGGAATATAAAGCGTTTGATTTCATATCCCTTCAGGGGATATCTTAAAAGCGAGACTTCATATGCATTTTATGACTCTTGTGTCGATTTATTAAGTCCAGTGCAATGACACAGTTACATCACCGAAACAAGATCGCTTCTCATATTTACAATCTGTTTGTTCTTTGTATTCAATTAAACCATGAACGATAGACGCCGGGTGTGGTCTTTTGAGTTTAGGAATAATACACTCCCTCGAAACTCAAATCTGTTCTGCATTCGATTCTCTTATAGAGCACTGCTGTTGCACTTTGCAAGAATTACATAAGTTAGAAATCTGATTATGTTCAGAGAGAGAGAGAGTTTACATTTTCAAACTCTCTCAGACTTCAATCTTGATTATCCTTTACTCCAGTGGCGGATCCAGCCCGGGGCCGAGGGGCCTTGCCCCCCAGTTTATTTTTAGTGACAAAAATAATTTAAGCTATTATTTACATATTTTTTGGAAGTTGATAGTAATCTTATGATATACCTACCACAGTCAGGATTCTGGCTGCCCCCTCCCCCAGTTTCCAAATTCTAGATCCGCTTCTGCTTTACTCTATGAGTTACCTTCAAGAATTGTTGAATTCAGGGAGTGGTTCGGGAAGAAATTTTCCTTCCCCCAAAACTACGAATTTATCCCCGGGGTATATCTCCGATTGTGCTCAATAAGAATTACCAGTATTTTCTCCGTACAACTTAACCCTGTGTGTCTTGAAATCCTGTTCCCCCCGGGAGAAATCTTCTGAAACCATCACTGTCTTCAGGTTCTAATTTCGTATTAAACCAGATCTTCTATTCTCAAAACCCTGTATATTTGGACCTTAACATTCAAATGCTAATGTTATTTTCACATTAACCTTCAGATTCTAGTTTTAATACTGGCAGTAAGCCTCAGATTGTAGTTGTGTACGAGGGAAGCATGATAGCTCAGTGGTAGAGCGTTTACCTCTGGTGCATGGGTCCTTGGTTCTTTCCTCGGCCAAGTAAGTCTGTAGTGGACAACATCATGTCCGTAGGTTTTTTTGTTGGAGTACTTCCGTTTTCTCCCATACTTTCATTCCACCAATTCTTTCACCATCATTTTCTTGCCTTAACGAAATAGCAACTACCAATTAGTACTGGCGAGGAGTGATGTATATTTTAGCACTATAAGATATTCTCCATTTTGTCTCAAAACCACGCCAGGCCGGCAGCCAGTCTAAAAATGTAGAAAAGGTAGGACCGATCCAACTAAATTATAGTTCATCAGCATATTATAGTTCATTTGCAAGCCTATCGTGAAAATTTTAGGGGAGACAGTAAAAATTTAGGAGAGCCCGCCCCCTTAGACCCCCCTTGGATACGGGCGTGAACGACGCATGAGAATTTATCCTCAACATCTCGTTTTGATCAGCACGATGTGATCTACTAATTAACGCAGGTCTAATCTTTGCACAATATTATACTTACAAGACTTATAATTCAAGAGTTAATCAAAATTTTGAGTTACACTCGTTAACCATAGAATACTGTATACTGTGATAATGTAAAGTTTGGTTAGTGTATTCTTTATTATCAGTTTCATCTTAGTAGATGGCGTGATTACGGCTCACAAACAATTATTAGAGTTACATGTAGGTTTTATTTTCGATTTTTGTCAAAAACTGCGCATGACGATATACGAGGTGTAATCAAAAAATAAAGCGAATAATTTTATTACAAACAAAGCAATAAGCTTACACGGAATTGGATTTAATCTCCTTCAAAGTACTGTCCTTGGCTAGAAATGCACTAACCCTTACGTTCAATCCATGACTGGAAGCATTTCTGGAAGCCTTGTTTCGGAAGGGCGTTCAGCTGCTGTGCCGTGTCCCTCTCAATGTTGGGAATGGTGTCAAAACGGTTTCCTTTAAGCACGGGTTTTAATGTTTGGAAAAAAAAAAAAACAGAAGTCGCATGGTGCTATATCTGGTAAACACAGCGAATCTGCACAGACGAATATTTTTTCGGCCCAAAACTTGCGGATCAAAAGCAACGTGCAACACGGCGCGTTTTCGTGGTGAAGAAGGAAGCTATTTGCCCATATAATCGGCGGTTAAAACGCTTTTCACAGACCCAGACGAGATGTTTAGTTCTTCGGAAAGCTCTTGAATAGTCATTCGCCTGTTTCAACAAAAATCATTTGTTCTTTTTTTTTTTTTTTTTTTTTTTGCACATTTTCATCTGTTTTTGACGTCAAAAAAAGACGTCTCGATCGTTGCTCGTTCTCAACCGACTCCTTGCCGCTTTTGAATAGCTCGTACCACTTGTCAACAATCTTCAATACCACCGCTTCGTCGCTTTACACAGATTTTGACACTTCGTCAGCTTCTTTGACCATTTTTTTGCAACTTAAAAACAAAACTTAATGTTGGCGTGCGACAGACACTTTTAACACGTCCTCACTCTTCTGCCTCTGGGAACCCAACTATAGATATACCAGATTGACTTGATACCTAGTCTTCCGTTCCGAACGCTGCTATTCGCTAAGGCTCTTAGCAACAGCTGAACCATCATTGGCTCAACGCGTGAGTGTGTCGAGGGTGTGAACTTTTAATTCGCTTTTTTCCACGGTTCAAGACATTTTGGCAGCACTATAACATGTCCCAACTCGTTCAAACTCGACCTTGGCTGTACCAAAGGTTTAAGCTACCGGGCTTACTACGTAGTTTAAATGGATATAACACCGATAGATGGCACTGTGCAACTACATTCACTGTACTTTTTGATCACACCTCGTACATTCACTCATATCAGTTTGTTCAGCTAAATGCGATATATGAATTAGGTTTGAATATCATCTTTGGACTTTTTTTTTCGTTTGACTCTAATAACATTGTACGATATGTTTTAAATAGATGATATCAATAATGATAGCACTATCAACATATCGACTGGACATCTCCCTGTTGACATGTGTTATTATACATATGGGAGGACTTTACTTCTTTTTTTTTATTTCTTATGTAAAGAACTAACTCCAAATGGTCAGTGCACTCTAGCCGTTATGGCTTTCTCTAAAATGCAAGAAAAAGAGCTTCCGCATAGAGAATTAAAAAAAAAAGCAATAATTAAAGATTGAAATCAGAAAACAGGGTGACAGCAAGAATAACGAATGCATTTATATGCCTGTCAGACCAACAGGGATACCACAACAAGAAGATGGCAAATATTAAAAAAAAAAGAGAACATATTCCTCTATAATTGTAGCATAATATTTTATCATTGCAGCAACCAGGCCACCACATACTTTACGAGAATATCATCATTTCCCGATGCCAGAGCCCTCAGGCGGCTGGAACAAGAAACTAACTGAACAAGCCCTAGCGAAATAAAATGCAAATGACGAAAGCGACAACTAACAATTACTAATGTCTCTAAACAGAGGGTTTTGCAAGCTTAATGAGCACATAAAATTCCCCTGACTTTTTTTTTCCCCTCCCAAGTCTTGAGAAATTTGTTTCAGGGCAAAATATGTTGCTGAACTTCTTGAAACTAATAGAACCATTGATTGAGTATTGCTTCAAGAATGTGCACATGTAACATTACTGTTTTAGGCTTCCGGGGAGTTTAGTTCAGGTATCTCACTACGTACGTATTGCAACCGAATTATAGATCATAGCCAATCATGGTAACTGTAGTTATAGATTTTAACCAATTATAGAGACTGTAGTTACAGAACATAGTGAATCATAGGCATTGTACTTATAGATCATAGCCAATTATAGGAACTGTAGCTATAGATCATAGTCAATCATGAACATTGAAGTTATAGATCTTAACCAATCATGGGCAATGTAGTTACAGACCAATGCCAAGCATGGTAACTGTAGTTATAGACTTTAATCAATCAAGGGTACTATAGTTAAAGATTATACATTGTGTAGTAAAAATTATAGACATTATAGTTACAGATCATTGTCAATCATTGGCATTGAAGTTATAGATCTTAGCCAATCATGGGCACTGTAGTTACAGATCATAGCCAATTATGGGAACTCTAGTTGTAGATGACCGCTAATCATGGGAACTGTAGTTATAGATCATAGCCAATTAAGGCATTAAAGTTATAGATCATAGCCAAACGTGGTTACTGTAGCTATAAATCTACTCAAGCATGTGGACTAAAGTATTAGATTTTAGCCAATTATGAGTACTGTACTATAGTTATAGATCATAGCCAATTATAGACACTGTAGTTACAGATCATAGTCAATCACGTACGCTGTAGAAGAACACAAAGAAAAGAAGTATGTTATGTTAGAAGCATATCAAACCATTATCACTAAAACATTAATTATGCTCTGCCTGGATGTTTCAACATATTTCTTGTCCTTTCCCAACTGGCAATAATATTTTTTTCTGTTTACAGACGATTCCTTCCTTTGCGAATACATGACTCTAAATGCCAATCATGAAAAACGTGTATGTCCGAAGAGAGGTTCTAGCTCATTTATCTTAACGTAGCTAGACAGGCCACTAAACCATTGAAGTAGGGGTATGATGATCCAGAAGTCTGACGTTGGTGAGATTGAGTTATAGCCTTACGTGCGATTTTGTCCACCACACGCAGGAAATGATTACCATCCTCGCTCCGATTTGAAAGATCACGGATTCGAATTCCGCTACTCACCATCTTAAGAGGCCTCATCTCGGCGAAATTAAAATACCGCTAATTTTACAGTAATTAAGTGATATCTCCCAATAGATAAAAGATATTCGAAATGTGGAACAAGAGCGCCCTAGACAGTATCATTTTACATGAGATACCGTTATCACAAGTCACCTAGTGGCTTTCTGTTTTCAGCCGTTTAGAAACACGAAAATAAACGCCGATTTTCAAAATGGCACGAAATCGAAAGCAGATAAGTGAGTCGTGATAGCGGTATCTCATGTAAAATAATATTGTCTAGGGCGCTCTTGTTCCACATTTCGATTATCTTTTTATCTATTTGAAGATATCACATAATTACTGTAAAATTAGCGGTATTTTAATTTCGCCGGGATGAAGCCTCTTAACCAAGGATTCTCCACCTTTTCCCATCACTCTCACCAGACAAATATTCGGATAATTTATTTAAATGTGCGTCATGACTGATTTCTGACTAAATTGGTTTCTAGTAACTAAATGTCCACCTCTGGGATACGATTGGATTCTGCATTGTGAAAACCTGAGGTGGATAACATCGTGTAGATGGATTTCTTGTAATCTACCAGCAATTTTGTAACCATCATTGGTTTGAATTTATTATGCTTTATTCAAACTAACGGCCAAAACAATGTTAAATGTAATATTTATAGATATAACCGTGATGCGAAGATTTCAGAGTGTACTGACCATGAGACAAGACATTTTACATTTTTTCTTCTTAATTTAATCTAGAAGTGATCAGAATCCTGTGTCACGAGAGATTCACGAAGGGCGTGATATAACAACATTCAAGAACTCCCTAATGACTATATGGTTCGTAAATCGTCTTCGGTGGGGGAGACCCGGGTTAGATTCTCGGCGGGGACTGAATTTATTCGGATCCCACGTTTAAGCTGTAGGTACATGTCTTATATAGCTCTGCTGCTGAACGGGACGCCAAACCATATTATTAGAGTATATTGTGTAATATCTTACGTATCTTTAAATGTTGATAAATACTCTTTATTGTGTTCGTATAATTACTTCATCAATTTATAGTTCTTACGCTACGAATAATGTAACACTAAAACTGTGTTTGAGGTCTAAGACTTGGGTGAATTAGTGTTACCCATGGAACTCATGAAAGATATGTTATCTCATTTTTCTCGTTTCGTCTCGTCTCGTCTCGTCTCGAATTTAAAAAGGTACATCTCGTATCGACTCTAGTTGTTTTCGAGACGAGAAATGTCTCGTGTGATGGGTAACACTACTCAGTAACTGTATTTGTTTAAAAATAAGACATTCTTTTCATCATAGGTAATTTATCCAAGGAATGATGAACACGAAATCTTTCATGTGTGCCAGACCTCCGAATCATGGCTGACTCATAAACAATGAAATATATCCAGAGTGTATCAAATAAGAGCAGGGTTGCAACATATTTATCGGAAAAGAAAAGTGTTTAAGTATTTTCCCTTTCACATGGTAATAACAACAATGCAAGAAGTAATAGTGAAGGCAATGCCAA
This sequence comes from Thermobia domestica, assembly GCF_964235325.1. Classification (NCBI taxonomy): domain Eukaryota; kingdom Metazoa; phylum Arthropoda; class Insecta; order Zygentoma; family Lepismatidae; genus Thermobia; species Thermobia domestica. Next base: position 5,246,347 of record NC_137465.1, on the reverse strand, counting down.
TTTATTTAGTACACACACACATAAGGCAAGAGGGAGATGGTTTTCTATAATAAAGTTGGCATTTCGTTACAACAAGACAGCTCCACAACTTCACCACCTGACGGCTACAGGTATCTATTGTTGAAACTTTTTATTGTTACAATGATGACTGAGTTGTAACACACATGGCGCCGACTTTTCCCCATTCATCCTTCCTTTGGACATCTCATCCATGTCAGATTGGGGGAGGAGGGGAGAGGTCATGGTGACGTCATATATCCTCGACTTCAGCCGTGACCTCCGTGATGGCCGTCAAGTATTGAAAAGAACAGATGACTGTCGAAAAAGGCTCATGTCAATATTTCAACAGAAAAATTATGCATTTACAATGTCTCCTTTTATATATGTGTTCATACATGATTGTTAGTCCCCAGTGTTGGCAACTTCGAAAGTTTCGTGGTTTCTTTGTGAGTAAATCATTACACAAAGAATAACCTCATATATTATTATAGGGATTTCTGAAGCTTAATGCAGAGTTTAATTTTATTTATAAATAGTAATAAAAGCTAGATGCTAAACTGAACACCATCGCTCTGCAGTCTATAAAAAGGCTATGGATGGTCAGATGGTTCACTTTTTATTGGACAATCAGCACTGACTCCAAACGTTATTAATTATTGTGATTCTGGATCGAAGTAATCACTCAAAAATTCAGGCCAGACTTATTACAGTTGTAAAATTTGATTCTTAGATAGATCCTGAAAAAAACAGGAAACCATATGGACATTCATATGGATAAATAGGGATTGGAATTACAATAATACAATAATTCAAATATCCTATATATTTTCACCATATAGACGATGTCAGAGATTTTACACTGTACCAACATATTATATCAAAAATAACATTCTACTTCACCTTGGGAAATCATTTAGCGATTTTAAGAAGGTTATCTTTGGGTTATTCGGAATGTCGATATATCGGGAAGTGAGTTAGCAGGATTTTACTGTATCTATAATAACTGCTCTTGATTTATTACCCGCAGATATCCAAGTGGGAAGGATGTGACTTAAGATATATAATTTTGGAGAGGACACTTCAGGTCTCCTCTTAAGCTATTTGATGATTGCATTGCTAAAGCCTAAGAGAAATTTACTATTCATCTTGAAATCTATATAAATAAAGATGAAAGTGACTTAATAATTCTTGAACCACCCGACCGATCTCGATCAAATTTTCAACATTGATGAGGTTCAGGCCTGGGATAGTTTTTATCATTTCATTTTGAAGGTGCAACTTGGGAAAGGGGTTGGGTGGAGAAATATAAAATGATCAAAAACGACCAACATTAGTTCGAATCCATAATTTTTGGAATCACTGAGATAAACAGTGATGCTTCCGATGCCGTTTAAAGTCAAATTCAAACCCTATTAGCAGTCCTAAAGCGGGGTGGGTGGGTGACGTAAAAATAATCCAAAATGACCTATATTAGTGTCAAATTCATAGTTTTTGGGGTTCTTAAATTGATTGGTGACAGTTTTGGTCCCATTTATATCCAAAATGAAGCGTGTTCTTCCCGTGTGAGAACGGGTATTCTGCTAGTAAGCTATATAATCGCAAAAGTAATAAGCGGAGCTGCTTTTTGCAAAAATCCTACAAGAAAATATAGCACAAAAGATAAACTCGGTCTGGTGGTCAGCTGTTTCAAAGAGAATTGATAGTAAAAGACGTTTTAGATTATATAAATAGTCCAGCTATCCTTCCGCTGATAAATGGACACTTGTCACATGAGAGAAATAAATAAATAAAAAAGTATTTTTATCTTATATATTTTTCTAAAAAAAATGATAAGTAAAAAATCATAATTTTAACTAATAAAGACAAACGTTTTATTATAAACAACACAACAAGCAAATGACTCGCAAATAGTTTTATTTCTTTATTTATTTGAGTGTTAACGACGTTTCGTCTCTCATTTAGAAAACATATTTCGTTGTCATAGATCATGCCTTTCCGAAGTCGTTAACTGTCACCAAAGCATAAATCACTATTAACATTTCAGGTCTTCCACAGATAACCCCTCGGCACATGTTAAGAAGCCGAGCGACGCGTTTTCCTCTTATTTTTAATGATTTACTAATAATTAATTCCACTCCGATTACGTCAACATTTATAATTATATATGTATAAACTCTGTTTCTCTTCCCCAACTAATTACTGAGTACAATTCTTGCTTTATATATGTTTATGAGTGTTATATTTTTATGTTTATCTGCACTAGTTGTAGTTTACAGAGAAATTGCCTTGTTTAATTCGTTTGCTTATATAACCAAGAAGCGTCAGCACTATAATAGGGAAAAAATATTCCACCTACACAATCGCTATACACATGCAGATCCACAACGAAATTACTTTAAGGTTATGTAAGCCCATAGACGAATAGCAGTATCTGTCTATCATTAATAGTTTCTTCTCTGCAATTAACATATTTCATTGAAACAAAAACAGTTTTGTCAAATTCGATAAAATCAGGATGAAGATTAGGAATAAACTAAACTCTGACAGTGGCGGACCTAGAATGTAAAAATTGGGGGGAAGAGCAACCAGAAACCAGCCTATGATAGGTAGGTATATTATGATTTTACTATAAACTTTCAAAAATATATAAGTTAAGCTTAAATTATGTTTGTTACTCAAAAACTTGGGGGCTTAGGCCCCCGGTCCCGGGATAAATACGTTTCTGGATCCCGAATCTCTATAGACCTCAATGAAAAGGGGGTTCCAGGACTTGAGGGCACGAAGAAGGAAATTGAAGTTTTTGACTTTCACGAGACAAGACCGAGACACTTTCTTCGTGACGAGATACAAAACGAAAATGAAATGAAATGAAGACTTTCAGTTTAACGTCCCACGATTATATCTCTTTTAGGCTAAGGGAGACGGGCGGTTAAAGCAAGATAATTGGTGGAATAACAATGTAGGAGGCCCACGGACATGATGTTGTCCACCTCAAACTAACTTAGATGAGGATCGAACCAGAGACTCCACGCACCAGAGGTAGACGCTCTACCGCTGAGCCAACGTAAAAACTTTAAGGGCAGTTAAATCGCCCATGTTCTTAGGTGGAAATGGAACCTACTGCGAGTTTTGCCTCAAAATTGTCAGCGTAACGACTCAGACACCACTCAGTGTGACATACAGTTCTCCTTCGTCCTTATTTGGAAATAATATCAACTCAGAGGTATTCGATGGTGTATACACACACAGAAACCCGTTCCCGTTACACTGTTCAGCATTCTAGTAACAAGTGACTAGAGCGTGTGCCTTTAGTGTATGACGGCCCTGGTTGGATTCCCGGTGGGACATTCCAGTGCTTTCGATACCAGTTTAAGTTGTACGTCTCATCCTACATAGTTCCGTTGCTTACGATGAACATACGTAGAAATCAATCAATCATTGTTAATTCCAAATCAATCAATCATTAGGAGCTACCTCGTGGAGACCTGGGTTTGATTCTCGGTGGGAATTCATGTGGTTAGGGTCCCACGTTAAGCTGTAGGCCCAGGTCTCATATAGCCTTGCTGCTGATTGATACGCTAAACTCAAATCCAATCCAATCAATCCAAATGCAACAAATAAATAAATATATGTACAATCAATAATCATTATAGTCCAATCAATCAACCAGTCATTATATTGTGCGTGCAATCAGTCAACACAAGCCTAGTCAATCAGTCAATCATTATAGTTCAACCAATTAACCAATCATTATATCGTAGTACAGTCAATACACGCCCAGCCAATCAATCAACCAATCATTATATCATACACCCAATCAGTCAATATAGGTCAAACCAATCGATCAATCATTATAGTTCAATCAATCGACACTTTCTACTAGCTCCAACCGACAGTGAAGTTGGATTCAAAAACTGCCAAGAGTCCACCAGATTGTTAAATTTAAGAAAAAACTTAATTTCATTTTCTAAATATTTCAGACTTTTTTTATTTCGTTACAATCCTTGCATTTTTAGATTAAATACTTTTTTTTTTTTTTTTGCTTTTAAGGATATAGTTTTTCGTTCATATTTAGATTTTTTAAAAATAGAGTTCCTCCATTCTACTGATTTAAAAAATATATATACTGTCAGTATTTTTAAAATTTTACGTAACACCTTAAATTCTAAACAAAGAATATAATAATTTATTTAATGGGTATATTTCAACAAGACTCGCTTTGTTGGAGCCTATTGTTAAAAAAGGGATAACTTTTATTTTTGTTGTTTTAACATTACATATGTATATTTTTTTTACAAAAAATATTTTGTCTCGTCTCATATCCCAGCTACTTTGTTTAAAATAAAATTAAAAAAAAAAAGACGTAACATTTTCCCTTGAGTAATTGTCCTTTGTGAATATTATAGAGGCATACATATGAATATGCTTTGTCTTTTGCCAAGCAAACGGTAGTAGTGGTGGTGACGGCGAGAAAGACGAGAAAATAATTGCAGAATGTCTTTCCGCATTTGCAATGAAACAACTTCAATTAGATACGCCACAGGGTGTTTGGTTGGTCTATAGCTTCGTGCGTCACGATTCAAATAAATGAACATCGCAAGATAATCATACATTCATTACATATTGCTCATCCATTTATATTGTATTTTTTTTCCTCTAGATGGTCTATCGTCTTCCCTGCAGACGCTTATGGCCATTACAAAGACATATGCAACCTTTCGAATATATGGATAAATATAAATATTATTATAGCTGAATGTTTGTACATTTGTTTGTTTCTTTGTCCTGTGCACATGATGATGATGATCGTCATAGGTATTCTACCATTATTGGCAGGTCACTTGCAGCAACTGAAAAGCTTCTATGCGTCACGGTCTTCAACTAACTTTTTCGTCTTGACGTACGATTCTTGTGTTTTGATATAATCCATTAATTGTAATCTTTTTCGCCCCTCCCTCTCTTTCTTGCCACCATATCCTCTAGCACGTCCCTCATGATACGGTTCCTTGTCAATGTCCCCACTAATTTCTCTTCCTCTTCTCAATATCTAAAAGTGTTCTTTTCTCCCCCACCACTTCTATCACACTCTCATTCGTTTTTCGCTCGACCCAACTAATTCTCTCAATTCTTCTCCACACCTACATTTCGAAAGCTTCCACTCGTTTTTCATCATTTTTACGTAAATTCTCAAATCCACTGAGAATTTTGAACGTAGAGTCGGTTTAGTTTTTATATTACACTTGGACTAAAACGTGTATCCTGAGGCGCGAAAGAGCTTTCAAAATTTTCACAAAGCATAAATGATTCCATTCAGGTGACATGAATTTTTTTTCTTGTTGTTAGCACTTGTGCCAAGTTAGTTTTCGATTCAAATACAAATCCTAAGTACAATTGTGACTTAATTTGAGTTTACCGTCCCTTTTAGCAGCGAGGTTATATGAGACATGAACGTACAGCTTAACGTGGGATTCAAACCACATGATCTCCCGCCGGTAGTCGTACCCGGTCTCCCGCGAAGCTCAACTTCGTGGCCAAAAAGTGGTCAGAAAGCAATTCATATAATTTTAACGCTCAGAAATTACTTAACACTGTAATAAACTTTCGCAGCAGGAGTACCCCGAGAAAACCCACGGAGACGATGTTGTCGACCACAAAGTTACTTGGCCGTGGATCGAACCAAGGACCCCACGCACTAGAGGTAAGGGCTCTACCACCGAGCCACGTGCCCCGCTAGAACAGTAACGATTCTATATTTTTTGAATGAGTGACGTGCTTGCGCGACATAGAATTAATTCTTAATTTAAGAAAAAAGAAAAGAAAAAACGGTGTATACTTGAGTGACTATATATATATTATATCTCGGAAACAAATAACTTAGTTGTGTCGCCGTTTTATCCAAGGTACTTAGGAAAGCATGACATGGAAGTTATATATCACGCGTAACAGAGAGGTTATGTGGGTTGCAGAATTACAAGGCATCAACAGATGTAGAACTTTGTGCTGTAACAAGAAGTTTACATACTCTAAACATCAATTTCCTATTCCTAATTTTTTGTATTTTTTTTAGAAGTACAATACAAGCCGCAATTCTAAAAATAATGTGCTCATTTCAATAAAAAAAAGTTTTAATTGTTATTTAATTGTTTGTCGCTAGTGTTGTTAGCTGATCGGTAATTTACTAATCTCGTATTCGGAAGTTTCTCACTTTCCGAGGTCGTGTAATCGCTAATGGACATCATTGCTTATACGTGACGGGCTAACATGGCTATAAATGCCAAAAGATCACAAATCTAATTCCTAATTCTAATCCGAAAATCCCAATTTTCATATTCTGTTGTACCTAACATTTTTTCAGCAACATCTTACAGAAGTAGTGAAAAATGACGAAAACTGATATTTTTTGTTTAAGGTTCCACAAAATATCTCTTTCTTTCTTTCTTTTCTTTTCTTTTTTTCTTTCTTTCTTTCTTTTTTTTTTTTTGAATTATAAAAAGACTAGTTGAAGTACCCGATGATGTCCTACTTGCGACAGTCTTATGTGCGACAGGAACTTTTAACTGACCTAATGAGCGACCGATTCGATCTGTTAACTAGCCTATAAGTCACCGATTCGTTCATCTCTCACAGGACTTAACACTTCATCTAGCTATAAGGGATTACATCAGATTGCTCTACAACAAGCTTTTATGTATTACTCAAAATAAGGGGAAGGCGAATTAAGCAATTAGTTTACGTTTTGACAGCTTTCAAAAGGGGAAGGTAATTTAAAGAGTTTGTTTATCGTTTGGATTGTTTAAAGTGCACTGCATTGTAATTGGTGAAATTTGTTAGGCATAGCCTATCAGATGTAAGGGATCTCAAAGCTGTCTTTTATTATTTATTTTTTTTTTCATTTTATTTATAGTTTTTGAAAGTCTAAAAAGTCGATAATTTGCGAAACTGTTACACGTTTAAGCTTTCCAAAACAAAATATATTGCTTTGCTTAGTGAGTAATTATATTTGAGTTAGATTAAGTACAGAAAGCAGAGTTTTGAAGGAGGAGGATGTTACAATTGGATTTTCAATAATTAATTACATGGGAATATACTTTTCATTGAAATACCCCTGTTGTATCATTAAGTTATTTGATATGTTTTATGTCAAATCTAACTTAAAATTGAGATAAGTTTTATTTGCACCTACAGTAAAAGGGAAATATATTTGACGAACAGTATGATCGGCACATACATTTTTTATAGCAAGGTTGTTCGAACGCTAATAACGCCTGAAGCAAACATAATTTACGAGAGGGAATCATATCATCTTCCATCATTCCAATGTAAATGAATAGGTCGCTCATAGGACAGATAACAGTTCGTGTCGCTAATATGACTGTCGCTTCTAGGACTAATTTGAAGTACCCGGCCTACCCTGAGGATAAAGATGTGACGTTAAGAAAGGTTATATAACTTATGGTTTCTTCTGTTTCTAGACAGCCCACAGCAACACAGGTAAAACTGATACTTGATTTCTTTCGTAGATGTCATGAAGGGTTTGTTACCAGTATCAGACCGGAAAATTTTGGAAATGCCCTCATAACTACAACGCAGAACATGACCCTTTTGGGACTCTTATAGTCTGTCGCGAATTAAGGTCCCCTTTACCTTTTAAAGTTACTATTATAAAGGAAGTTCACAATACCGAAAATCACATATACCTATAGTATTTAAAAGAATGTGCAGAAAAAGAGTTTTTATTAACACAAGTACCTCTTTTCAGTTCTCGTAAATGTGTTTGAGAAGCAAAAAATGTGCACAACATATCTCAATCTTCTTCTCCCTCTCCCTCTTCATTCTTATTTTATTTGATCTTTTGAAGTACATACTTCATCCAGAAGATATGTGAAGGGAAAGTGCTCCTTAGGGAAGGGTGATCAATGTCAAATACGCTTCTGGAAAATAAATAAAAAGAGAAAAAAAGACGCTCGATCCTGCTGGATATAAAAGGCAGAGGATGGAAAAACGGATCAAGATACGGGGGATAGAGTGGAGAGAAATCACTCCGCACACACATAACCATTCTAAGGCCCCCCCTCCTCCTCAACCTACACCTATTTTACATTCCGCTTTTTTCTCGTGGTCAGCAAGTAGTGAGGTTGGCTCCCTACTCGCGGAAAACGGTGTAATGAACTGCCAAACTTCTTTGAGTTATTGATATGTTTTTGAACTCTTTTTTTTTCCTCTATTTTTAGCCTGGTACTTCAGGTTTTCATAAGTTTTTTTTTTTAACTCTTATATCCATGAATAAATTTGCATGATTCATTGCGATTTCCCTTTCTTTTGCTTCCTCCTTTTTATCCGCCACCGGCAAAATCTGGATTGCATAAAGTTACATCTTTTTTAAAATGTTCTTCTTAATTTCTTCTTTGGTGCTCGAGTGTAGCAGTATTACTATCGAACACAGTCCCAAGTTCGACTATCGGTAATACAACTGCCACCAATTTAATAGATACTATACATGCCTTCAGTACAAGTGGTCCTAGGTTTGATTCCCAATGGAACAGCATTACGGTGGTTCGGATTCTGCTTTACTCTAGGTCCACGCAGTAGCGCACATAGAATTTCATCAGGAAGGGACATCAAGCTCCCAAGATCATAATGGTTTAGAATTTTTACAAACACAACTTAAGAGTCTCCATCATGGCGAAATTAAAATACCGCTAATATTACAGTAAGTATGTTATATCTTCAAATAGATAAAAGAAATGTGGAACAAGAGTTCGCTAGACAATATTATTTAATATGTGATATCGTTATCACAACTCACTTATCTGGTTTCGATTTCCAGCCATTTAGAAAATCCGCATTTATTTTTGCGTTTTGGCTGCAAACGGAAAGCTACTAGGTGACTCTGATAACGGTACCTCATGCAAAACAATATTATCTAGCGCGCTTTTGTTTCACATTTCGATTATCTTTGATCTATTTAAAGATATCATATAGATACTGTAAAATTAGCGGTATTTTAATTCCGCAGTGATTATGGTAAATGTTTCTTTTTTATAGTATCTTGTTCAATGCCACTCCTTTTACATATGCCACTCGGTCCACCTCTCATATATTCTCAGTACTGAAAAGGAACATGAAATTTCAAAAAACAAACTACCGGTAGTGGTACAATATATTCAACATAGACATAGTATTATGAGACAATTGGGAGCCTCTTGGATTAAGAGGGAGAGAATTCCGGTATACAAAGCTAGAAATATGAGTTCTAAGGAGTGATGCGCATACCATACATTACTCACTTGAACAGTGGCTATCTGGCTAGCTATAATCCTTCACAGCATGTAACAAGGGGGAACTCATTTTTGTCTTATAGAATAAGAGTAGACTAGTGCTTCTAGTTCTTGACAGGATGTCCAACGTTTGAATACGGTAACCGCTCATCCCGGCAATTTCTTTCTTTCTTTTTATTTTCAGATTTGTTACCGACACTTTGTAATTTACTGAAATATTACGTTGCCGTAAAAGTTTAGATCAAGTTCAAGTTTTAGGTGTTATTATGGTTTACAGGTAAGACTGTACATCGCTCCACTGGTTCAATCCCAGATCGTTTAAACACGTAATGAATGCCATAATTTCTTCTATTTTCTTTGCGATTAATTATTTCAGAGTTCACTATTTGCATTTATTATCCTAACTCCCTTAGTTTACGAAGCGATGAGAAACTAAAGGGTTACTTCATAGGTGAAACTAAAGGTCGTCCCAAGCTCCGAGGCGTAGGAAGGAAGAATTAGACCCTTCATAATAATAATAATAATAATAATAATAATAATAATAATAATAATAATAATAATAATAATAATAATAATAATAATAAGTTTACTTCATTGTGATCCAAAAGTTGGTATCCCCAACCTTGTTCCGAGGTAGCTACATTTATTATCAGAATATTTACACAATACAAAAGCTCACAGTAAATGCTTGAAGTTACCACCTTGTTCCCCATGCTGTTTTCTAACCTGCTCTAACCAGTTAGAAAACATATTCCGTTGTATGAGAGGAATAATAACAGGAGAACACGTGGTTCGAGTTGGCTCAGTGGCAGAGCGCTCATATATGGTGCATGGAGTCCATGGTTTGACACCAGCTCACGTCAAATGGGCTTTGAAGTGAACAAACACCGTGGGGGTAGGTTTTCTCGGGATTGTTCCGTTTCCTATCATTCATTTCATTATCACTGTCTCCACCAGCCTTGGGGCTTAATCATGGAACCTTAAGGGGCCCCATCACGACGAAATTAAAATACCGCTAATTTTACAGTAATTATGTGGTATCTTCATATAGATAAAAGACAATCGAAATGTGGAACAAGAGCGCGCTAGACAATGTTATTTTACAAGAGATACCATTATCACGAATCACTTATCTGCTTTCAATTTCCAGTCATTTAGAAAATCATCTATTTTCGCGTTTCTAAATGGCTGCAAACGGAAAGCTACCAAGTGACTCGTGATAAAGGTACCTCATGCAAAATAATATTGTCTATCGCGCTCTTGTTCCACATTTCGATTATTATCTTTTATCTATTTGAAGATATAACATAATTATTGTAAAATTAGTGATATTTTAATTTCGCAGGACTCTTAAACTATATACAAAAAGAACATGGTTTGAAGCTGAACCATTACATGGCACAACCTTCGCCCAATAGAAATATATTAGAAAATCGAAAAAAAGATTGGGGCACAATAATTACTTTATTTACAGCAATAATAAAACCAAACTTAGAACATTACCGTAAATCAACATTATTTAGTGCATTACCCATGCAAAATTTTGATTAAGTCATTATTTCCATTGTTGCAACCATTCATTGTTGAAAACGCGGGACACGATATCTTAGTCAGTAATTCACCAATGGATGTCAAATCACGCAGACGTATGTTCTAGTGCATTACCAGTGTTTTACACTTCTTGTGTTCTATGTTTATCACGACTAACCTGTTTCTATACAAGTTCCCACAGTAAAAGGTCAGGAGAGCTTTGGGACGAATTTACTTTCGCCCCAGGGCCGCAAAATCAACGGCACAGCCCTATCTGAAGGCTTTATTCTTTAATACATTGTATTTAGCTCGTATTCATTCATACTACCTGTAAGTGGACTTTATCAAAAATACATGTCTCGTAAATTTTTTCAGGGCAAAACGTCAACTGGCCATGAAAAGAATCAGACGTCCGTCAACTTAGCTTAATCTTTATATGTTGTAAACCAAAACGGAAATGTCTATACGATTTCCGGTTCATGGAATCGTAATCTGTCACTTAGTTATATTAACTTCTTCCCTGCTTCTTTAAGTAATGAAAATCTTTCTACAGTAACATAGTTAAAAATAATATCTTCCATATTTTTTATAGCATTCGTCAAATGCAAATTCTGCTTTCGCTTCAGTGTAACTAAATTTATGCATCTCGTGCGTTCATTTGTTTGTCTCTCTTTTTTTTACTTTTCTTTCTTTTCTTCTTTCTTTGTTTCGGGACAAAAATTAAGAAAAATCCCTTTCAATGTCACGTCAATGTAACTCGAATGGTTGTGGCGTTTCAAACGTCATTTTTTCTTGCTTTTAGTCATAAAGATGCTCTGCCGACCAAAAAGTGCATTCAACTGTAGTCATTCCACGTGCACATAATGAGCAGTCTCCTTTGTAAAAACGCATTATATATATATTGCTTTAATAAAGTTATATATAACTGCAACGTTTTTTTTCTTCAAATTCTTGTCCTCCCTGGTGTCACCCTTGGTGCAGGAAAGGGGATTACACACGATACGAAATGTAGTTAAATATGAATTTGGAAATGGGAACATATTCTTTTTTTAACTTGGATACGTACAAACAAAGACAAAGGCAAAATCAATTTAATTGCAGTCAGGAACGCACCCACGAGGGGTCCACCGGATTCGGATCTCCTCCAAAATTTGATGTTATACTTCATCTGCACTCTTTTTCTTATAAAAACAATCTACACTGAGAAAAGTCCGTTATGCGGACAGCGGTATAATGTACAAATATACGAAATCCATGTGTTTACTACGGAAATCTGTATGGAACATATTTTACGTTATCTGTATGCTACATATGCACTGCATTTTTCCCGCTTAGATGTTACATCATGTCGCTGCATGATGTCTTGACATCTAACAGGCTTCCGTATATTACATACGTCAGCTATATGTTATCTACGTCCATCTTTATATGAGATCCTTGCCAAATATATACAGTCATACGGAAAACACTTATATAGATGGAACACTTATACGGACAGTATTATGAAACATACGTTTTCTGTTATACGTTTGCTGCCGGATGCGTCGTACGTTAAGTCCAAAAAATACAGGATTTACGCATGTAACCTACGTTACGTGCTCCACATATGTTTTTTTTTCTCTGTGTAATTATATTTTTTTTCGGAAAATATAGGTGGAGGTATTTTACAATTAGTTATCGTCTTTTCAGGTACAGAATAATACCCGTTCAATACTTCATATATGTAGTGGCTTATAGTATTACACCCTCCTCCCCAAGTTTGGACCGCTCCCAACAAAAATTTCTGTGTGTGCCTGATTGCCTGATTACAGCAAGTTTGCGTTACGTAAAGAAGCAATTTTCTGGAACGTTTCATCATATTAATGACATTTCATTAAAATAACCATGGCCAATTTTAGAAGTACAAACTGAACTCTTTCGTACGCAACGCAGTGTATCATTTGAAGCATAAGAGTAAATAAAACTGCCACTTGATACACTGTGCATCCTATGGATAGTTGTGATCTGATTCAAAACAAGCCAAAATCTGTGCTTTGGTTTTTGATAGACTATGTCGCTGACAATTACGGAGGTAAATCCTTCCGTATGTCATCAGGAGTAGTTGAGAAGATTTCGATCAACATAATTGAAGATGCATTTAATTCCATTCCATTGTATAATTTTGTCAAAATAAGATTTTTTTTTTCAAATCCTTCAATCTTTCGACCTTTCCCTGTGAATGAACGGTGATAATAAAAATAGTAACAAAATGAAATTGTTTGTTCTTACCGTGAGGAACCCAACCGTGTTTGCAAGTTTCACAGTAACGAATCTGCATCTTGCCTGGCGTGAAACACTCGCAGGAGCAGCTAGGAATTGTGCAGCGGATTGCCTACAACCAAACAAAAACAAATTATCAATTGACAAGTCAAACAGATATGGTGTACTAAGTCTTAGCTATCTAAAATTCTTTTGCAATACTTAGGAATAGTACAGTCAGCGACAAAAGTTATTGCCGTTTGACAAAATTTATTTTGCGAATAACGGTGGTATGACTGATATTTTGAGAATAACTATGGTGGTAACGCACAGTTATTACATTCTTTTCAATTTAATGAAAACTACTCAAATTGTCCTTCTTTTCTGCAGTTAATTATGAAACTAATTTCATGAAACGGATAGAACTTTTGTCGTTGACTGTACATAACTTATCATACTACCTTTCAAACCTTTGATTTACGGTTATTTGTGATTTCACGTTTAACAAAGACAAATATTTTAAAATATGTGCACTTTAAAAAATATATTTAAATAGACCTTTTTCATAAAGTTTATTTGTTTTTAATTATTGTTCAAAGCCTTTGTATTTTAATAAGCCTTTTCCAAAATAATGCAAATGAATTGTGCTGCCATCTTTGGAGTTTTTTTAAAACTATACGTTTGTGGACGTTTATATGTTTGTGGCCAATCCTTTCGACAATGAGATTTCGGAAACTACAGACTCTAGAAAAATGACGTTTTCACTGATTGATTGCAATTTTTTTGTAGATTGTTCAGTTTTAATTGAATATTTTTTTAAAAAAACATGGCCAGTATTTCTTTATTACATTTTTACAGGTACACTGGAAGTGTTGAAATTAGAAAAAAACTAAAGCATCATATCCTCCGCATTATACATTCCAACATAACATAATTGTACATGGGGGTTGCATACCTCTCAGGCGTTTGTTTCGTGGCCAAATGATAATGAAAAACGAAGAATAACCATTTCTCCACTCTAAGTTGAATCCTTATTGTTTGGAGTGTTTTGCCCGATGAACACCATATATCACTGACATTATAATTAATTGTGTGTGTAATGTATTTGCTTATTACATACTGCATGCAAGAAGAAAGAAAACACTGATCATACATGAATTAAGAACTCCAACCGGAAGTAGCCTCAAATCTTGCAAACGGTGCGAGACATTGAAAAAGTAATCGAAAAATCTCCCCTTTATGGTATCTCTTGCCATTTGTTTCCACTTGTGCCTGTAAAGGGACATGTACAGATGTAAGGAATAACAAGGAGATTCATGCTCATATGTGAATGAAGCGCTGTGTAGAGAGTGTCAAAACGATGCCTAAAATGTGGAATAGAAAAATAAAGACAGTGTCTTGAAAATTTGAGTGAGAACTGGCAAAATCTACACAAAATTTGGAATAGACTAGCGAAAACGGCTCGTTTCTAGCACTTATGGTTTCCGAGATTTCATAGTCGAAAGGATTTGGCCACAAACATATCTAAACTTTTCTTGACCACAAACTATAAACCCACCTCGAAATACCAATATGTATATAAAATTGATATTTCAGTATAATCATCCACAATATACACAAATAAAATCTGGACTATTCTTAAGCGTTGCTTTCATCAAACAATTTATGCTTTCTAATTTCATACATGTTGTTGCTTTTCCTCCTCCCGAGAAGCAAAACAGAAGAAAACAAAACCATAATAAAAATGAAGGGATGATACCATGTGATTTAATTTGAATCGATTTCATCTTACGTGGACGTAATTGGCAATTTTGTCTCCCGGGGAATTGAAAAAAAAGTATTCGAAAAAGGAAATGAAAAAAATTAAAAACTAAAAAAAAAATGGCAACTGTTTATTGATGTAGTCTGAAATAAAGCTTTTGTTATCATTAATCAATTCATTTTCTTTTAGATCAAATGTTTTACTCAATTTTACGATCATTCTCAGGACCTTTTTTTTGTTTCGTTTCCAATTATTTTTTGGTTTCGTTTTTTTTTCCTTGTCGGGGAGGAGAGGTAATAGTAATGTTGTTTTTCAGTACACATGTGTGTATCGTTTCGTCTCGTTTCAGTTGCCAGATCATACACAGTTAATTAAAAACATAAAGACAGAAATAGAAAGAGATAGGGAGATGCGTAATTGTTTCCAAGTACGAAAAACGTCGAGATTGGCCTGTCACATTTCCATACATAACGGGAGGAAATATTTGTAATTTATTCCTTTTGGTCTCGATAAATAAGAGATGTTTTTGACCTCTGGGAAAAATAATAATAATAATATAATACAATATCAAAGAAACATGTTGATATTTGCAATTGTTTCTGTATTACTCAATATCGTTAGTAAATTAGTATTATCCTCAGAAATATTGTCATCAGTTGTTAAGTGTCTGACTTAGCAAAAATAATACAAAATTTACAATTTTTCTTTTGCTTGCTTATTCATAAGTGAAAGGATATAATGAAATGCAACTTACCACAATCATAGATAATGCTATTCTACAACAAACATATGAACCTGAAGAATTTTCAGTGTTACCAGCCATAGAAATTAGTGTTGCCAAAATAACAATTCCCCCAAAATCTAAATTAAGGCAGCGTCTAAAGAAACTAACTCAACTGCATTTGATTACGTATCATGTTGTCTTGGAATCCTGTCAACTACATTTTAGGACTACTTTTTAAATACTACTGCTTGTATTTAGTTTGAAATAAACAGAACAGTTCTAACATGAGTTATTAAAATTGAATAATAAATGTTATATAATTCATGTGTGTGAGTTTTCTCGGGGTTCTTCCGTTTTCTCCCACTTTCTTTATTCAATCATTTCATTCATTTCTCATAATCACAGTTTCCTTTTGCCTAGCCGGCATAACCGTGGGAAGTAAAAATTAAGAATTTCATTTCATTTCACTTGCTATTCATATTATTATACTTTATTTTTTGTCCTCATGCTTCATGTTATTATTTGCAATACCAAACTCCCTTGCGACTATATGATTAGCGTACATACTTTTGGCGTACGAGAGTTGCTTCAATTCCTGAATGGGAGCCTGTGAGGTACGGACTCACAAACTTCAGACCAAATTAAGATCTAGGTCCATTCATGCATCATAATAGCCTCAGTACTGAACGAGGCATTAAACTCAAAAACTAGTCGAATTATTATGCTTGCTTTTTACAGTATATCTTATGAGTTTTTGTTCCCTCGCGACTTAAAGAATTGGTTAACACAAACTTCAGGCGCAGAAAAGGTTTAGGGAAAAGTCTTTGTTTCCCCCCTACTACGATTGTCCACGAGAAGAAACAACAATTTTCGTGATGAGATTAGAGACGAGACAGAAATTTTACAACAGAAACTGATAAAGTTTCCGAGACGAGGCAGAAATCTTCCAATAGAAATAAATACATTTTTTAGGAGACGATACATATATATCTTCCAATAGAAACAGATACACTTTCCGAGACGGGACAGAAATCTTTCGATAGAAACAGATACACTTTCCGAGAGGACACAAAATCTTCCAATAGAACAGATACACTTTCCGAGACGAGACCTCAATTCTGAATATATAAGTTGTTAAGTGCTTTGTACGGTTATTGTTTGTTTATATATTTATTAAAGTTTAGCGTATTTTTTCAGCACCGAGAGTATATGACCTTTAAGGTGGAATCCGAACCAAATTGCAATGTTCTTTCACCTATAATCGAACCCGGGATTACGTGCAGGAAAGGCGTGCGCGCGCTAGCCACTATACCAGCAAGGAAGGCTTTGCGTGGTTATGTCACTAGTAAAAGATAGCCTTCACAATCCAATATAGGTCATGCAGAGAAGAAACGACGAAGTGTATGTCCTTGGAAACAAAGTGATAAAATGAGTAATGAATCTTCATCCTCGTAGCTGTTGGTGTTGTGACTCATTGTTTTGTAGGCAACTGTGACCATCCTGACACCTGCTGACTTTCTAAGAAACTGCCAATACGAGTTTTCCGCTCTTTTATTATTAAGTTCATGCGCAGTTTATAAGACACGATAATTGCGGATAAAATAACTGGATACGCCATTTATTGAAACACTTTTATATCTTTCAGATATCTTTTAAGAATTGTTCCAAGACAGGCAGGCTTTTAATTTTTGTTTCTGTTGTAGAATACTCAAGAAATGATTTTATCTTCGCACAATATGATACAAACAGTGGTGTCATTTCAGATTTTGCTCGGAGAAGGGGAGGAGTGGAAGATGCTCCACCGCCATAAAAATTTCACGATTAAGAAGTATGAATCTCTTAAACTCAGGGAGGGACAATTGTCCCCTTCCCTCCCCAAATGACCTTCCTGGATGCAAATATTTTGACAAGTTTCTTTTGTTGACATCCTGAAAGAAACAATGCCTTCTAATCAAGAGAACATTTTGTAGCTGAGAAGGTGTCAATGAATGACTTCTATGTAGTGGATAGAACTTAACTTACAAGTCTGCATCGACTGATCCCAAAGTTTTGACAAATACGGGTTTGATTACTAGCTAGGCTTAGTAAGTGTACCTTATGTCAGGGCAATTTAAAACTTAAAATCAATAAGTTAAGTTGAGCTCAAATTAGGTTAGTACTTGTAAGAGTAGCTAAGGATAGTTTTAGTTAGTTTGGCTTAGGTAAATGTAATTTAGGAAAGGTTAATTTCGTTTAACTTTGGTAAGTATGGTTTAAAATAGTTTCGGTTAGCTTGGCTTTGGTAAGTGTATATTAGTCAAGTTCCGTAACTTCATGTTCACTATTAACAGACTTAATCACTGCTAAATTAAAATACAGCTAATTTTACAGTAATTATGTAATATCTTCAAACAAATAAGAGATAATCGAAATGTGGGACAAGAGCGCGCTAGATAATATTATTTTGCATGAGGTACCGTTATCACGAGTCACCTAGTAGTTTTACGTTTGCAGCCATTTAAAAACGCGAGAATAAATGCCAATTTTCTAAATGGTTGGAAATTGAAAGCAGATAAATGAGTTGTGATAACGGTATCTCATGTAAAATAATACTGTCTTGCGAGCTCTTGTTCCACTTTTTGATTATCTTTTTGAACACATAATTACTGTAAAATTAGCTGTATTTTCATTTCGCCGTGATGGGGTATCTTAATGATTGCAAGCAAAACAATCTACGCGGTCAGTTTGTGTTTGTTTGGCCACAGCAATCAAAATGCAACATAAAAGAGATGCATCCACAGAAAGTAGATCCAATTTTAGAACCCATAATACACCACAGAATACGTTTTTCACTTATTCTTAAACATTAAGATTCAAACAAGGAAAAGGTCATGCTAATGTAAACAAAGTGTATTAGTCATGCTAATGTAAACAAAGTGCAACTATCCCTCCATCATTAGAAAGAGGTAGATTAACGAAAAATTTCAACAGTCGTGTATTACGTCAATCGCTGGTCTTTAACTTCAACAATGATAGAGGGATAGTTGCACTTTGTTTACATTAGCATGACTAATAGTCAACAAAGTGTAAATTGAGTGTGGTAAGTGTTGTGTAGGATAGCTTCCATTATTCTGACTTTATAAGTATAGTTTAGAATAGACTCAGTTAGCTTGGCTTTGGTAAGTGTACTTTTAGGACTATTTTGGTTTGTTTGTCTTTGATAAGTGTAACTTAGGGTAGCTTGAGTTAGCATGACTATGGTAAATATAGCATTGACTAGCTTGAGTTAGTGTGGCTTACGTAAATGTAGTTTAAGATAAGTACAATTCGTTTGCCTTTCGATTAGCATAACTTAGCCTAACTAAATTTACCGTAAGTTTAGTACGTGTATGTTAGATTAGATTGGCTTCGGACACCTTAGCTTTCTATTCAGCTGTATGCTGGAGGACCGAATCGAAATATAATAATATAGTTCTGTAGGAACAGATTAACCTCTTTGTCAATACTACAAATAAATGTTTCGTTGCTCCATTTTTTTTTTTTTTTTTTTTTTTTGTTTCGCTGTTAGTAACGTGACGAAAATGTGAACTTTTTGTAGACCAACTAAAAGTTAAAAAAGAAAAAAAACTAACATCTTCTGTTTCACATTTCTGACGTACTCATATGTATTCAATTGAATTTTCTGTAAGGTCATCTCTTCTTGGTTTTGAACCGTGGATAGAATACTGTTATTAGTTTTTCCTTTGCATGTTTCATCCTATATATTCATATCCTGTTACGGTTTCTATTTTTTTTCCCTAAAAGTTTCGGACAGACACAGAGACATGGACAGCCTCCCACTCTCTCCATCTTTCTTCCCTCCCCCCCCCCCGCTTTTATTACATTCTTTTTCACAAAGACAAGAGAATTTATCTATCACCAGAATATTATTCTACACAAAAGATACACACCCCGCGCTTACTATGCTATCACCAGCATTACAGGTCTTCCCCATCCCTTTACCTTAGAATCTAGTAATGTGTTCTTTTCATCCTCTTTTTACCAAAAAAAGGGGGGGCATAGGAGGCTCTCGCTTCCTTGAAAATTAGCTTTGAAATTCATATCGACAGCGAATTTATTTCTCATGTCTCGCTTATTTTCAGCCCCCAATCCGACCATGTTCCTCATATATATATATATATATATATATATATATATATATATATATATATATATATATATATGTGTGTGTGTGTGTGTGTGTGTGTGTGTGTGTGTGTGTGTGTGTAGGTTCGGAAAAGTCGCTAGTGACTCCAAGTTCTTTTTTCCCCGCACACGAGAGAGTACGCGAAAAAGAAAAAGAGAGATGGTATAGGCAAAGGAAGAAGGGTCTGTATCTACGTACGTAGTAGTTGAAGAGAGACCGAGAGTCCCACGGGAGCTAACCGAAACCCCTCCCCTATCAGCCCTATATATTTTTGTGTAGAAAGAGAGAGCAGCAAGAAATAAAGAGGAAAAAAAAAAAGACATTGCTTTATGACTAAAATTGCAGTCAACCTCAATGTTACCTTTGGGGCCCCTTAACGAGGCCAATTTGAATATATTTGACATGGATTTTAAAAGACTGTGAATTTTTATTAGGCGTCATCTGTAAATATTGAGCCCTCGAGGCCCCTGACTCGGTCTGTCTCTTGCCGAAAAAAGACACACACACACAAGAAAGACGTACCTTAGGGGGAAAGTCCCACCCCCTTTCCTTTGACCCCCTTTAACTCAAGGGTGAAATTCATATAGGTGTATGTGATGTATGGAATATAGTCGTAGAGGGAGAGAAGATTAGTGAGTGGTCAGCAGCACTGGAGGCTGAAGACGATGGATGTTGGCGCTGGTGTTCGACATCCAATCCTTTTACAGACGTGAAAGCATTATCGCCAAGGATCGGCAGAAACGGAAAACAAAAGAAGCAAAGGTTATTATTTCTTTTCCTTGTTCCTCACACTAAATCTTATTACTGACAATCGTTGAGGCTCTTTCCGTTTCAAGTATCATCTTTCTGTGTTCTTACAAGTCAATAGGAAGAAAAAAGGGACCGAAGAAAAAGGAGCGAAAAAACAGGACGAAATGGAGACTTGTTATTGGTTGGTTAAGTGACGAAAGGAAAGAGATCAGACGACCTAACCACGGATTCGTCTTGTCACTTTTTCTAGCACTTCTAGACCAATGAGGTGTTACGTCATTCACAGGAGATTTTGTTGGTTCTCTGGTAATTTACTCTGCAAATGCCTAAACAGCATTCGAACAAGCATCATGTGCTTAGATACGAACCAAGGATTACCAGGAAAAATTTTCAATTCATGCTTTATAGAAGTTATTTCTAACTGACTGCCCTCTCACGTCATAGTCTGCTGCTCATCTTGTTAGTAAACCATATGGAGAGGGGAAGGAAAAGGCAGAAGACCTGATGTTGATAAAAGACAGTAGTGACAGGTACACACAAATATCGATAGCATAATCGATGGCTTTTCAAGCCTGCTACCTGTGGATACATGGCAACATGTACAGTACCAACAACTCTTTATTTTCTTATCCTATCTCATTACATTGGTAACGCCTCTTTATTTTCTTATCCTATCTCATTACATTGACAATACTTCTTTATTTCCTTATCCTATCTCATTACATTGTCAACGTTCTTTATTTCCTTATCCTATCTCATTACATTGTCAACATTCTTTATTTTCTTATCCTACCTCATTACATTGTCAACACTTCTTTATTTCCTTATCTTATCTCATTCCCTCCTCTTCTTTGTCAACGTATTTCTCACTGGGATTTCTATCGTTGTGAAAACACGTTTCTACGCCATATGTAGACCACTTAGGAATGATTGCATTATAGCTTCAGCAATACCTATATTCTCATTTGATAAAAAAAAAATCCAGTGTTGCCAACGAGACAAGAAATAAGGTCTCGTAATTTTTTGTCGAATTTTCTCGTCTCGTTTTGCACCTAGTAGGTACAAAATGTAGGGCAAAACAACTAAAGAAATGAAAAAGATCAGGATATGGAAGAACAGAAAATTGAGTTCAACCAATCCAGTGCTGACCTAAGGAGAAGAATATAAAGTTCAATCAATCCAGTGCTGATCGAAGGAGGAGAATATAAAGTTCAACAATCTAGTGCTGATCTAAAGAGAAGAATATAAAGTTCAATCAATTCAATGCTGATCGAAGGAGGAGAATATAAAGTTCAACCAATCTAGTGCTGATCTAAAGAGAAGAATATAAAGTTCAATCAATTCAATGCTGATCGAAGAAGGAGAATATAAAGTTCAACCAATCTAGTGCTGATCTAAAGAGAAGAATATAAAGTTCAATCAATTCAATGCTGATCGAAGGAGGAGAATATAAAGTTCAGGAGTAAGTAGTCATATACAGGTACGTAGTCTTTTGAACCATTTTTATGCGTAATTCACAAGTGCAAAACTCTGGGTCCGAATTGTAAGAAAAATTTGAGTAAGAATAATGAGTAATTATTTATTGAAACAATCGATAGGAAAAAACGACCTTTTATTTGAACAATGGGACAGCTATTCAAGTAATTTTAATAGCATTTTTTTGGACCAGTGTCCGACATGGTTGGACTATAGTTCAGCGTTTCTTTCAGCAGCGAGGCAATATGAGACCGGGGGCTACGGCTTAACATGGAATCCAAACCGCTTGAGTTTCAGCCGGGAATTGAACCCAAATCTCTTGGGACGCAAACATGTACGCTAACCACAACGCTACGAGGGAGTTCTGTTCAGATATAGTCTATGATAAGTAAAATCTAAGAGGTGAGGCAGTTCCAATGACTACAGGTCTTCTCTAACAGAATGTTTGGAATTTCTCTATTTCGTCAATGGAATATCACTATTACAAAATATTCTATGCAAGTGCCACCGAAGGATATAAATAATTCTACTCAAGTTGTATTGAGACTAATGCTATGTATTTCAGTCCTCTAAACTCACCCATCCATACAAAAATAAGCTTTATTCTCTCTTTTTTATTTGCAATTTCTCTCTTCCCTTGTTCTTTCACTTACGTTTCCCCATCGTCCCCTCCCCTGTGCAGTTTCCTTCTATTTGGACAGTTCTTTACCGCCTGATACAGCATCTTCCTATTGTGTTGTGGAGCCACGAATTAGCATAAAAGTGACAGATACAATGCCACGGAACAGCTCCACTTTCTTGGCTCGATGCACGCGCAACAGCCATGACATTCGACATTGTTACGTTCCCTCCTTTTGCCCCCCACTTGTCTTCTCCTACCCCTGACATCTGCAGTCACAATTGACTCGACACTAGAGTATGTTGTGGATGTCAGTACACCTTTAGGCAAAGCAATCCCGTTTTTTGAAAACAAAAATCCCTTAGGGCAGCGTTTCACAAACTTTTTTCAAGTGGGGACCACTTTTAGAGTTGTATACGAGACAAGATGTGAAACTGTCTTGTCTCGAAACGGTGTGAAAGTGATGTATCGTCTGGAAACAAAGGTATGTTTCTATTGAAAGAGCTGTCTCGTCTTGTCTGCAGGACAACCCTAGGATCGCGATCGCTCAGTGATAGAGCGTTCACGTCTGGTGCGGGAGTTCCCGGTTCTATTCTAGCTCTCACCAAGTGGGTTTTGTGGTAGACAAACACCGTATAAATGTTTATTCGTGGTTCTCCCGTTCTTTCTCAGCTTCTTCATTCATTTATTCATTCCATTCTTATCATCACCGTATTCTTAAGCTTACCGGCGCTAGGGTGAAATGTAAATCTGAAAAACAGTGGAAGATCTAGCCCGGACCCGGGGGGCCTAGGCACTCTAGGGTTTTGAGTGACAAAAATAATTTAAGCTATTATTTATATATTTTTTAAAGTTTATAATAAACTCATAACACGGTATATCTATTATAGTCCCCAGTTTTTATGTTTTAGATCCGCCACTGCTGAAAGACTTCATTAAGTGCAACTCTAACCCCTTTTATTACTCAGAATGTTCTACGCCTCATAGGCTGCTGTACCGATTATGATCACTTTAGTAGCCTACATCCACTGGCGTATTTACGATTTTGTTTCGGAGGGGGCTTTGCTAACTTTCGGTGGGGCTTTGCCTGAAAATGTGAAAATTCAGCAATATATTTCATATACCTTAATATAGTAAGATTTCGGGGGACTTAAGCCCTGAAGCCCCCTCCCCCTAAATACGCCACTGCCTACATCAATCGACATTGGTCTGGCGTAACTTACTTGTTTATCATATTATTCCCGAGAGGATTCCCTAGGAAGAGAAAACGCCCAAACCAACCTTCCAATATTTACTTACATACCTGGTAGTATTTAACGAAAACAGGTTCATTCTTGCTTCTTGAAATTGGTTTTGCTTTTCCTCCTAACACATTCAAACTTTAGTTTATTTCTACGAGTGTAACGCTATTGAACATATTAGTGCCGTCTGCAATAGCAATTCTCCTTTCAATACGCAACTACACACAAAAATTACCGTTGAAGCAGGTATAGAGGGCTAACATATATTATTCTACTTATTTGTTACGCTTTGAGAGCATGTTAATACCGACGTTGGTTTCCATGCCATCTATTGCGGAGTATATTATTAACATTGTTTTGTTGCAATAACCCGGTAGATGGAAGCGACACTTCTGCCCCCTAGCTGCTGTGTGATGAATTAGTTTAATTCACTTCAGTTTCGTTTGTAAATGGTAGCGTACTAGCTGCAGTGTGAAGTGATTACAGGACAACATACATTTTCCTAGATTTTCTGATATTATACAGTTGATTTAAGAAATAAAGACGGAAACGTGTATGGCTGTATTTGTGGCTGAAAACTATTAACCAATCGAGATATAACCAAAACAGAACATATTCCCTCCAAGCAACCAGTATACTTATATTTTTAGAATGGTATTATTACAATTAGGAAACATCATAGTCTAGGGGTTAGAGCGTTGCACTCATGTCCGTGTGGTCCCGTGTTCGATTCCCGGCCGGTGCTTCCCAATTTTCGGCGTCCACCTAGCATTGAAAGGCAAACGTGAAGGTGTTTTTTTTTACGGCTGTAGATGCGTGTTATGCCCAGAAATTTGTATAAATGAATTATTAAATATTTATAATCTATTCATGTTTTATGTACTCAACTATAGTGTGTATGGGAGCACGGTGGTTCAGTGGTAGAGCGCTTACCTCTGGTGTGTGGGATCCCTGATTCGATACCCGACCAAGTAAGTTTGTAGTGGACAGCATTGTGTCCGTGTACTCCCATTTCCTCCCACATTTTCATTCTACCATCATAATTGACTTGCCTTAATCATCCGTCTCCCTTCGCCTGACAGGCGTAATCGTGGGACGTTAAACTGAAAGATTTCATTTTATAGTGTGTGTATGATACTTAATCCACTTAAAATGTATTCTTTCTATTTTTTATGGGGGGGGGGGAATTAAGGTTCAATCTAGAAGGACCACAGTTTGAGAAACGCTGCTTTAGAGTATTGTATACGTAGTACGCAGGACACTTCTTTTTTCAAAAAGAATAAAAAAGAAATAAAAAACATGTCCTTAGCCACTTTATTTTTTTCCTGTTCTCTTTTTTTCCCTTTATTTATCCCCTACTTTTTACTGGCTTGATTATGGCATTCATGAATGGAATGTCAAAACATTTTTTTTTTCAATTAAAAAGGAAGTTCGTTAGATATGATGCTCATTTTTTGATAGCTGCTCAATTGGTCTGTAGAGGGTCACATGAAAAAAAAAAAAAGCTTTAAAAAAGTTGTTGTTGTGCCTTTTCACCACAACAGTATTCTGTCGTTAACGCTATATTCGTATCGTACCAGTCGCATGGGATTTGCTGTTGTGGGCAATTTGTGGTAGAAACCGTTTTAATTTTCAAGTCTCCTAATCAGCATTGTCACTCTATTGATCAGTCATTTCAACAATGCGTGCCCCCTCCTTTTCCCCTGTTTTCCCCCCATTCCACCCCCTCAAGCGTTGCTGTTGAAACTTCCATCTCCACGTTTTTTTTTTTTTTTTTTTAAACTAACCTATACAACAAGACCACTTAATGTTTAGCAACATACAGTAATTGAAGGTAAGTGACACAGTTTTTTTTTTCATTTGATAAAGCAAATTATCCCGAATAATCCTCCCCAACCCTCTTTTTTTTTATGTGTTTCGGTGTGCTTCCCTTTTAAACCCATAATAACAATTTTGTCTTTTAGGGGTTTTGTAATGAAAGGGTTATACAGCAACTGCTACTTCTATAAATCGCATTTTTATAACAAACTACAACTGATCACAAACTTATCTTCGTTGATGGGTATTATTAACCAATTAATAGGTATTTGAAACAATAAATTTACACACAAAATAAGTACATCTTTTTTTTCTGCTTCACAGTGTGAAACTACGATTTTTAAAACTAGACGAATTCAATACTGAAACCGCTATAGTAGTTCTATAAAACCAGGTGAATTCAAACTGAAACCGGTATAGTAGTTCTATACAACCAGGCAAATTCAATACTGAAACCGATAATAGTAGGTCTATAAAACCAGGTGAACCGCTATCTTAGTTCTATAAAACCAGGACAATTCAAACTGAAACCAGTATGGAAGTTCTATAAAACCAGGTGAATTCAAATTGAAACCAGTATAGTACTTCTATAAAATCTCTATAAAACTAGCCAAATTGAAACTGAAACCGGTATAGTAGTTCTACAAAACCAGGATAATTCAATACTGAAACCGGTATGGTAGTTCTATAAAACCAGGCGAATTCAAACTGAAACTGGTATGGTATTTCTACAAAACCAGTCGAATTCAAACTGAAATCGGTCTGATTGTTCTATAAAACTAGGCGAATTCAAACTGAAACCGGTATGGTAGTTCTATAAAACCACGCGAATTCAAACTGAAACCGGTATAGTACTTCTATAAAATCAGGATAATTCAATACCGAAAGCGGTATAGTAGTTCTATAAAACCAGAATAATTCAAACTGAAACAGGTATAATAGTTTTTTTTTTTAAATCAAGCGAATCCAATACCGAAACCGGTATGATAGTTTTATAACTTGGAAGGATAAAGACAGAGGAAACCTGTTTTTTTGGCGCTGACTCCGTATCAGAAAAACTTCTACTTGTTTCCTATAGTTATTACTATATAGGAATCAATACTGAAACCGGAAATTTTACAAATTTTTACTACTTCCGGTTTGAATTGACGGATAAAGACGAAACTTGTTCTTGTGACAATGAATGCATTAAAAAAAGCTTTCTTGTTCTCTCTCTTACTGTTTTTGCTCTATTAAGATGAACATTGAAACCGGAAGTAGTAGTAAAATTTCTACCTCTTCCGGTTTTAGTAGAGAGATGAGGGTGCGGATGAAATCTATTTTTAAGACGGTGAATCTATTGAAAAAAGCTTCTCAGTTTACCAGATAAGCATTAATCTCATTACAGAAATACGGGGGCAGAGTGGCTCAGTGGTAGAACGCTTATCTCTGGTGCGTGGGATCTTTGGTTCGATTCCCAGCCAAGTAAGTTTGTGATGGAGTTTCCGCGGAGTACTGCCGTTTCCTCCCACATTCCCATTCCACCAATTCTTTCATCATCATTCACTTGACTTAATCATCCGTCTCCCTTATCCTAACGGGCATAACAGCTCCTTCGTAGCTAAGCGGTTACCGTACGCGCCTTTGTCGTGGGAGATCCGGGTTCGATTCACGACGGGAGCTCATGTAGTTCGAATTCGACGGTAATCAGTAGGTCCCGTCTCATATAGCCTCGCTGCTGAAAGGGACGTTAAACTCAAAATGAACTTAATTCAACCTAATGGGCATAGTCGTGGGACGTTAACCTGAAAGATTTCATTTCCAATTACAGAAGCTGAGTTAAGTTTTCAATCAACGTCCCGTTCACAAAGGAGGCTATATGATACGTGGACCTACTGATTAACGTAGAATTTGAACCACATGAACTCCCGCCGGGAATCGAACCCGGGTTTTCCACACCAAAGGCGCGTACGCACAAGTGTTTCCGGGTACTGTGGAAAAGAAATATAATCTTATTATAATATTATATTTGTCTTTGTTTTTCTTTTATTTAAAAAAAAACAGCAATATGATATTGTTTCCCCTCTCAGGAAATCATGCTTTTTAGCCATTGAAATGAGAGGGGGAGGGGAAATCCTATCACAAGCGATGAAATCAAACTGAACACAACACTAGGAAAAAATCTTTTCTTTGGACAGAATTGTATCTCTCTCTCATCCAAATGATTCTCTCTATATGACCTTCACATTAGTATGCGTGTAAGCAAGATGACGACGTGTTTGGTGTGGAGTGAGGGACGAAGCGAGGAGGGGATATCTTTTCTTGTAATTACTTAAGGTGAACACTTTATAGACAGACCTGTTTGTAGTTGTATATGTAGGTGTTGGTAGATATCTGAGTATATATATATATATATATATATATATATATATATATATATATATATATATATGTGTGTGTGTGTGTGTGTGTGTGTGTGTGTGTGTGAGAGAGAGAGAGAGAGAGAGAGAGTAGGGAGAGAAGAAAAGACTTAGAAGATTTTCCCACAGGAGTACTAGTTCCATTACCGGAGGTCAAAGGTCAGTTTACCGAGAACTACCTCCCACCACCACCATTCATTTGCTTTTTTTTTAAAAAAAATCATCTATTTAAATAAATGTATCTTTTTTTCTTTTCTTTTCCATTCTTTTTGATTTCTTACAGAAGCTAACTAGAGGAGCTTCGGTTTAGAGTTCAAGAACCACACCCAAAATCATTGCCTCTCCTGAAAGAAAAAATGTCCATCTTATTAGGAAATGTTTATCAGCGAAAATTAGTTCGTATGTTTTACGGTGATTATTTTTATCTTTCATTTACATTGATTGTTTGGTAAATATCTCCTCCTACTTATTACATTCAAAGTAAATAGAACCTTTAAAAAAGTGACCATAAAATGAATGTTCGTGTGTGTTATTATGGAATTTGGTTTACCAAAATTTCTTTGTATATTTACTCTGTCCGTTTGTCCGTTCACACGTCTAGGAGACAAAAAAAAATCCCAACAACTACTTGATGTATCACCTAGGGATGGCCAGAACCGGTTCCTGGTGGAACCGGTTTTCGGGCCTGAACGGATCCGCTTCTAGAAGATCCGGTTCCAGAGTCGGTTTTTCGGATCCAGTGATCTGGAACCGGTTCCTAAGATCCGGTTTTGGAACCGCCTCCCGAACCGGTTCTGAAAACCGAATCTAATAGAACCGGTTTCTCGCGGAACCGGTTCCGCCGGAACCGCAACTTTGTGGCCATCCCTAGTATCACCATCAATAGCTACCAGAATGTAGAGGATCAAAAATAAGGGTTCGAGTTTATGGATAGACGTGATATTCAAACAGCAAGTGGTACAAATTAACCATTTCCGGATTTAACGTCAACTAACCACTGGCATGACAGCCCTTATGGGCCTGAGCTGCTCCAACGCCATCTATCAGCGACCAGCTGAACTACTAGTACTTCCAGCCTAACGACGAACATGAGGTACGTCGCCCTGTCTACTACGAGTTTTCTAGACCTAATAGCCGTCACGTCCTTTGTTCACATGACTCCCCAATTTGTTTGACGACGCTGGGTTGGAACCGAAAATTGGGAAGCAGTGACCAGGAATCGAACCCGGGACTACGCGGGCGTGAGTCCAACGCTCTTACCACTACACTACGGTGTCCCATTTAACCTTGATTGTTATAAAATAAAACCGGAAGTATATAGCTACACGCGATTTTCTGGAATAAATTAAGCATACTAAGAATGTATTCCATCTCTACTAAAGCTGAGAGAGAGAAATTTTCTGCCATTTCTGGTATCAATATTAATTGAGAAAATATATTCTATCACCCCATATAAACCAAATTCCTTCACGTGATGTATACTTGATGCACCTATTTCTTTTAAAGATTATATCAATGTTTAAGAATATATTCTAACATGTTAAATGTTTCTGCGAGCTTTCTGGAATGTAAGTATATATATATATATATATATATATATATATATATATATATATATATATATATATATATATATATATATATATATATATATATATATGTGTGTGTGTGTGTGTGTGTGTGTGTGTGTGTACATCCAGAGAAAACGAACAAAACGATGGATACTTTCCACTGAGCTGGTGGCTTCCCCGCGCACCTTTGGTACATGGAGTCCCGGTTCGACTCGCGGTGTGAATGACTGAAAAAATTCTGACTTGCTGACCAACGCCTAAGCAAAAATGCTTAAGGTAAAAACTTGAATTTTGGACAGTACATAGGTTTTGTGGCGTAAGGTGTCCCTAAGAAAATATATACTTAAATTTTACGTAGAAGGGAAGGGGTAATTGCAATTATTATAATAAAATGTCCATATCTTAGAATCTCTTGTTACATACATGAAATTAGGTATGGGGACTTTTCATTCAAAATAATTAAACACGTATTTCGGGATTTGTTTATATTTCAACTTGGAGGCAGTAACGGTTCTAGCCCGGGGCAGAAAGCCTAGGCCTCCAGTTTCTTGAGTGACAAAGTAATTTAAGCTGGTCCCAGATCCGCCACTGGAGGGAGGAAAAAAGTGCGAAAATAGTTTATTAAGATGCATATACGAGGAGTTCGAATTTCGTGTGAGATTTCGAGCTCTCACGAATTCTGTAGGAAAGACTGAAAAGGAGGAATGCAAAATTTTGTCTACAGTCACGTGGGAGCATCTAACTAATACAATAATGAGATTTGAACATTATAAAGGTTAACACCATGGGCGCCGGAGGGGAGGGGGCAGGGGACCCGAAAATGTATACGTAATATAGCAAACTACGTATATTAAATACCAAAATTTTCTTCGGGCGCCCCTTGTTAACACTCCCTTGATTCATAATCATTTTCTTAAAAGTAAAACAAATTATCATTTAATTATACTACATGAGGACTACAATATATTCTCTGTTTGTCTATGGGGCTCTGTTGTCAGTCAAGCACTTTGAAATGCTATTGTTACAAAGGATTTTATCTGTAATTGTAGAAATCGCTAAAAGGGGGATGAACTTGTAATGTATATATTTTTAAAAATATATAACGTTTTAAAGCTTTAACGTGGAAACCTCTAGACGTGCGTATACCTACGGGAAGGCATCCAGAGAGAGAGACAGAGAGATACTTTGGGTACTCATCATATTGATAGAGAAAAGGAAAGCGAATAAAGAGAGGTACAGACACCCATCGGCTGTGGAATCATATTTCATCTTCTGTCACTGAATCGTCTGAAAAGGGCAAGTGCTATGAGAGATAGGCTTCAGTAGATCTGACACACCGTCCATCATGCGTCTGCCATTAATGTCCCCCCGTTCTCAAGAGTTTCTATTATGCATACAAACCCCAAAAATCCACGAGGCAGTCGCCATTTTCTTTTCATGATCAGATATCCTCTTCTTCTTCCACTCTTCGTATAGCGTACAAGTAGACACCGAGAGGTCTATTTTGTGCCCTCTATTCCACCCCCGAAAAACACGGATAGATAGACAGACAGACAAACACAAGGAGTGCCAGAGTGAGTCCATTTTAGCCTCATTAAAAATCCATTTCTGCGGAAAGGACCCTTTTTTTCCCAGAAAGAAATTGAAAAAAAAAGAAACGAATTTCTTTTAGCTAGATACTACCGCCATCTCTTAGTTATCAATGGTTACGAAAGAAAGAAGGAAAGAAAGGTAGCATCAATTTTTCATTACTGAGAAACTGTCCCATTTTTCTTCATGTTTGTTTCTCTCTCAACTTCTCTGTATTTATATCTTAATTAATTATTTCAACAAACAGGAAAATTAATTATTTTCAATATATATATACAGAGTCCACCAGAAAAATGTATACATTCTTTGTCATTTTGTATCAGGATATGGCATGGACAATTGTTCTGAAAGTTAACTATGTTGAAGTATGGTTTTCCGCCCAACAGATGGCGTTGGTTTAAGTTAAAATTATGTTGTAGTACGGTTTTCCGCTCAACAGATGTCGGTACTGTCAGTGTGGTTAGTGAGATAAGAAAATGGCAGGAGCACGTTTGAAGTTCGAGCAGTGTAAGTACGTTTTGAAGTGTTTCATCAGGTTTGGGAATGCCATCGAAGTGCAGTGTCAGTGAAGAGAGAAGTTTGGTACTGAACCACCAACTCGCATAATAATCAACCGAATTGTTGACAAGTTTGAGGCACATGGAACGACGAGCGATCGCTGCATCTACACGGTCAATGTGTCAATGGAGGCCGATGCACATGCTTCTGTAATCTTCTGGCGAAGGTTCTCGAGTGTCCCAAGCAAAAGCCATTTTGAACATCTAATGTAAACATATGCTTACTTCCAAGTTTGTAACACATGTTTAAACAGTAATTAAATCTAAGTAAGAAATATGATATATATATAGATTTTTCTTAAACAGTGTATACGTTTTTCTGAAGGACTCTGGGTGTGTATATATATATAGGGCCTATATACAGTGGCGGATCCAGGATATGATCAAGGGAGGGGCTAAACAATAGTTTGCCGTTTTATTCAGTGTAAAGCAGGATTGAAGCCCATTTTATCCAGTGTATACGTGAGTGTCAAGGGAGGGCTATAGCCCCTATAGCCCCCTTATATCCGCCACTGTATATATATATATATATATATATATATATATATATATATATATATATATATATATATATATATATATATATATTATAAAATTGTTAAGGCAATCGTCATCATAATAATAGCTTTTCCCGTTCATGTAGTGGCTAGCGCGCGACTTTCGTGTATATATTCCTGGCGGGATGGCACTGATAGAATATTTGAATACATTACTGCGGTTTGCATTCCATCTTAACTGTAGGTCCACGTTAAGACATAAAAAAGAAATAAAGAAAAAAGGACGCAGTGACTCATTGATAAAGTGCTTACTTCTGGTGGAAGGGGTGTCTGATTCGATCCCAGACCGTATGAGTTTGTGCTGGGCAACATCCTGAAAACAAATAAAATCTTTAAGTTTTACGTTCTATGGTTATGCCGGCTAGACTAAAGAAGACTGTGATAATGAGCAATGAATGAAATGAAATGGTAGAATGAAGAAAAGGAGGAAATGGGAGAACCCCGAGAAAGCGCAAGGCTCATTTGGCGCAAGCTGGGATCGCACCAAGGACCCCATGCACCAGAGGTGATCACTCTACCACTGAGCCACCGCGACCTCCATTGGGCAATATCGTGTCTGTAAGATTTTCTTGAGCTTCTGTCGTTTCCTCCCACATGTTCATTTCACGAATTATTTCATAATAATGCGCTTCCTTCAGCCTACAGCCCATACTGTGGGGCGCAAACCTAGAAATTTCATTCCATTCAGAATTCATTGGAAGGGAGATGATAAACAAACATTCTAGAGATACGACCTATAGACTATATATTCACCGATAATGTCAGAACGTATATCATTTTCTTTAATTTTCTAATGCAGAAAGACCAGTATTGAACGTAAATTTTCGAAGTAAGTAAGTTCATTCGCTGTGAAATTACTAGTACATGAATATTCGTGCCGTATTTAGTGAAGCTTGACAATATATTATTAATGTAGTCCGCCTTCTTCAAAATATAGCTGGATGGATCTATTATTACACGAAATATCATGTTAACATTATTTCGTGGCTTTTGGTTAGTATAAGCGTCTTCGCTGCGGAAGACATGAGTTTCGATTCCCGGCGGGGCGGGAGCTCAAATGATCGGATCGCACGTTAAGCTGTAGGTATATGACTTATATAGCCTCGCTGCTGAAAGAGGTTAATCTCGAATCCAACCAAGAGAGTCTCGTCAACAGGTTAAAAAAAAAAACTACAAATCTTAGGAGCAACTGATATATAATAATACAAACATTAGATCCTTAAACTGGCCTTATTATTATTATTTTTTTTTACACTTTCTACAGCTAAAAGCATCCTTGTAACTGACAATCATTAAAAAAGAAGTCAAAACATTTGCATAATAGCTCAAATATAGGTTCTTCCTGAATATTTACATGATTTTTCCCAAGAGTCATTTCATGCATATCATCCGAAAATCATTTCGGTGGTGAAGAGATGCGTTATTTATTCTGTCCGTTCGTATAACACACGTATGCACATAATATATCGTCTATATATTACCCTCTCTCTCTTTCAAGTCTTATGTGCTATGTCTATATGTCCCTCTGTAACATAACCACATCACATCGTTGCCAACTATAGAAACTAACATTGTTACAAAATACATTTTGCGTCTACAATCACTATTATTTAATAAAATGCAAAATTAATATATACAGTATATATGTACGTTAAGTTGATTTTTAGTTTAATGTCCCTTTCAGCAGCGAGGCTATATGAGACGGGACCTACTGATTAACGTGGACTTCGAATCACATGAGCTCCCGCTGGGAATCGAACCCGGCCAAAGGCGTGTAAGCTATGTATGTACGTGTGTGTATGTATGTATGTATATATTTTATGTATATAAATGACATACATATACATAAAAAACGAAAGACATTTAAAAAATGCCTGGCGTGGGAAACTTGGGTTCGATTCCCGACGGGAGCCCATGTGGTTAGGATGTAAGTACGTAAGTACATATGATGCAAGTATATATTTTAAGAAGACAAACATAAAATCATTCGAGCATGGTTGAGCATAAAAGCAACCTTGCTGTTGTCTGTAAGTCCGCGAAGGTGTACACTTTGGGAAACCCTGCGTATACGATCCACTCGAGATTTTGTTTAAAAAAAAAAAAAAAAAAAAAAACTTGTAGCCCTTTTATCATTTCAACGTTTATGTATCACCATTTATATATCATCCATCCGTCACCTTGTCTGGCGAAAAAAAAAATAGCTTTAATTAAGACATTAAATGTTCGACATAACTTCCACGGAGATATCTGTAATTAAATAAATACAAACGGAAAACCATAAAACTACGTTTTTTAAAAGAAATATTCAAGACATTATTTAAAAAGAAAGTGAATTCTAAGGGATGAGATTAAGGTACGTTGGAAGGAAAAAGAGGAAAGGGAAAACTGATAATTACTACATTAAGAAGACTACCATAGTGTATGGAAGCTTCTTAATTTTCGACCAATGACCTGCCAGTAATGATATAATACATATGATGATGATTGTTTAGTTTGGAAAAGGACTGAACTGCAGACCATAAATCAGAAAACTCTATTTCATTTATAGGAAAATAAACTATTGTGAAACTTCAGTTATGGTTTGATGAGTTGGTAACCTTAGCTTCTCATCAGGATGGACCATGAGACAGCTATACGGTCTCTGTTCAGCTCAACTACACAACTCGCCCTACCTCGCTGTGATTTATTACCAGCTCGACAGTGCACTTCAAATGCAAATGTAGAGATCCGTCAACAAAACTGTTTGTCCGCGAATTTCTCCTCCAAAAAATAGAGCGAGGAGGACAAGATAGACGGGTGGACGGACAATGAAATGGAAAGTCCATCATCTGCTAGAGAAAACAGAGTAGATGAATCAACGTGGAGGGAGAGAGACATTGCTCTCAAAGTGTTACTGGAAGATGCCTCTTTAAGTATCCACGCAAGAAGGTTACTTCATTTACGTACTTTTATATATATAATGTTAGGTTACATAATGAATAACCCATTAATAAATACTGAAATACAAAGTATGAATACAAAAAAAAAAAAAAAAAAAAATCAATTTGAAAAGAATTCATTATCAAGAAAAATTTCAGATTTGTTCTTTTAGCTGTTGTGCCCTGTGGCCTAAGAGATTAATGAAAGTGGACGATTAATGGAAGAGTTAGTGGAATGAGGACGTAGGGGGATCCCAGTATAGTATAACAAAAGCAGCCTAATACAGTAACTATAGGTCATGCCTGTTGCTGCATGAGGTTCAGGGTTCCATTTCCAGTGGAAGAGCGAGCTCCCTCTCGGTTATGTGAATAGCGTACACGCTTTCGGTGTGGGAGAGCCGGGTTCGATTCCCGACAAAAGCTCCTGTTCTTCGGGTCCCATGTTAGGCTCATGTCTTACATACCTCGATGCGCTGGTGAGCGGGATGCCAAATTCAAATCAAATCCGGTGAGAGAGAATGGAAGACACTAGAGTGGTTGAGATCCCACATTCCAAAAAAATAAATCAGTGTTTCAACATTCTTAAGACGGGTTTCCTCCAGAAAATTGGTAAAACTATTTAGTAACTTGTATTTCCTGCGTCCCAAACGTGTGCCATCTCGAAAATATGTTCTACAAGACCAACTTTTAACATATATCGACCACTGTTAAAAGACTTTGATAATACTACTAAGTTACATTTTAGAGGCGCACTCTGTACATTGCTGAAGCATCCAGTGTTACTTTAACCGTACTAATCTGTAATTCTGATATAGGCGAGTCAATTATTGCCTTTTGCCGTACTAATCTATGCTTCTGATATAGGCGAGTTAATTATCGCCTTTTGCCGTACTAATCTGTGCTTCTGATATAGGCGAGTTAATTATAGTCTTTTGCCGTACTAATCTGTGCTTCTGATATAGGCGAGTCAATTATCGAAGGTTTTAATACCTTCATCCAAATACCACCTATAAGTATACGATATAAATTATTTTGCTCTCTTATCATCCCTTTAATCGATACCGTTCAATTCTCATCGATTTTTTTTATTATAAACGAGAATCGAAAACGTGAAATTAAAAATATATAGAAAGACATATTAAATTTTAAAATACATCAAATAGTAAATTAGGTCCACATATTTTATTGCTATTAACATCAATAGTGAAGTACTAGAATCAATGAGCTATGTATTTACCTGTAACTTCATTGTTTTTCACGAGCTGGGATAGCTCAGTGAAGTAAACGCGGAAATATTGTGCATGAAGTTCTTGGTTCGATTCCACCATTTGTATTTTTTCCATGCGTAATTGCATAACGTTAATGTCCATTTACAAAAAAAATATATATCTTCTCCACAAAACAAAAACTTTGTTGTATAGGCTTGGGCAGATGCCTAAAAGTATCTACAAAAGGTGAATACGAAGTATGATTTGAGGTTGTTCAAAGAGTATCGGTAATGCTTATAAAGTGTCCTAACATTCTTTAAAACTCGTTTCTATTCATATACTAATTGGGCATCTAAGAAGTTCAGGTACATTTTGAATACTCTTAGATAATTCAAACTAACCACTGTTAGAAGTGATACATTTTTGGGCATGTGAAACAATGACCGAAACTAATTACCACAAGATGTCCAAAGCATGTTCAAACACTGATTTATTTTTTGCAGTGCATTGTAAAAATTAGGCATCTCTTTCGTACCGGTATATAGCCTCGCCTCTCTCTAGTAGGGTACATAGTCTTGCCTCTCTCTTCTGTATAGTTTCACCCCTCTCTTCTGTATAGCCTCGCCTCTCTTCTCTGTATAGCCTCGCCTCTCTTCTCTGTATAGCCTCGCCTCTCTTCTTTGTAAAGCCTCGACTCTTTCTTCTATACAGCCTCGCTTCTTTTTTCTATATAACCTCGCCTTTCTCTTCTGCATAGCCTAGCCTTTCTGTCCTATATAGCCCCCGCCTCTTGCTTCTATATAACCTCGCCTCTTTCTTCTATACAGCCTCGCCTCTCTTCTATATAGCCTTCCCTCTCTCTTGTATATAACCTCACCTCTCTCTTGCATATAGCCTCGCCTCTCTCCCCTAATATAGCCTCGCTTCTGACAGAAGACGCAATACAAATCAATTGATCAATCAACGGGAAAGGAAGTGGAAATAACTTGGTCAATGAATATATTCCCTAACAGCATAGACTATCAGGTTAACTGTGAGAAACGGTAGGCTATCCAACTCCCAACGTTGGATTTATGTTTGTAATTGACTGCTTTGTCGACTAATTGCCAACCAACTGAATCGCCATGGTAATCCTCACGAAAGAAATAAAATTGCCTTCAAAGATTGCGAAGTTGGAACTAATTGATAAATGATGGTAAATTGTTGGTTGGAAAAGATACAGTTTTAAACTGTAGTCCAACGCATTCTTCAATTTTACTGTTGGAATTTCTAATTCTCAATCATGTTGACCGTCAGGCTGCGCAGTGTGGTGCTGGGTTTAAAGGCACCATCCTGCATTTTACTGGTGAAACTAAGCGAGAAATTTGGAGCAAGCACAATCAAAATGACCCGCTACTAGACTCTAACCTGGGACGTCCCGAAAATGAATCAATAACGCTAATTACTGCCATAGGTTCTCTTATGATTTCGTTGTTTTTTGAATTTTGAAGTGGAAAGAACTGATATAGGTAGATGTAAAATGTACTGAAGAACTATTTCCGTGCCTTTGTGTCGGTGATACGGCTGATGGAACGACTTATGCCCTGAAGAGTTTAAAAGATTTTTCCGAAGTGTCAAATGTAGTTATGTAGTCCACCAGCACAGCACGCCAGATATTCACGCAAACGTGTTTCCTACCTTCTTTCCAAAGACAAACACGCGACAACGCAGCTAATTTCGTCAGATGTTCTTAAAAACAAAAGTGAAAAAGAAATGCTATTATAGACTTACAATGGTAGGTAAATCACATCCATTGCGCAGGGAAGTCACTAGATCTAGCCAAGGAAACTTAATTCTTTATGAAAAGACTCAGTTGAATGTGTTTTCACGGATGGTCACCAAAACATTCCGTGACAATATATAAATGTCGATCAGTAATGTTTCGAAACGCAGGTAGATGTCGTTCGTGTTCCTGGTTTCTTCATTCATTTTATGACCTGTGAAGTGATTGAATATTGTTACCTAATATCAATATTGGCGAAACACTTTTGCATTTAAATTTTACATGACTCTATTCAAAGAAATAAAAAAAAATGTAACCGAAATGTGTTGAGGCAAAGTATATTAAATGACGTAATAAAAAGTTTCCATGATTCAAAAACAGAAGAGCAGAAGGAGTTTGCTGATTTATCATAAGAGATTTCTGCTTATTTCAGCGGCAGATATTAAAGATAAAAACTGGGGAGAGAAGGGGGAGCCAGAACTCACACTATGACATGTAGGCTATATCATGAGTTTACTATAAACTTTCAAAAATATATAAATAATACCTTAATTATTTCTGTAACTCAAAAAGTTGGGGCCTAGGCACCCCCCGGCTCGGGACTAGATCCGCCACTAGCTTATATATCAATATCCAAAAATATACTTAATTGTTTATGTGCCTTCCTTTGCCCACCGTGTGTGTGTGTGTACTTCCAGTGCATTTCTGGAGGGATAACTAAACTAAAGGTGGCCAGGGGAG
Organism: Thermobia domestica; assembly: GCF_964235325.1. Classification (NCBI taxonomy): domain Eukaryota; kingdom Metazoa; phylum Arthropoda; class Insecta; order Zygentoma; family Lepismatidae; genus Thermobia; species Thermobia domestica. Next base: position 5,207,443 of record NC_137465.1, on the reverse strand, counting down.
TCAGACCTACCTCGAATATGTTGGGCTACAGGTCCAACCTGTCACTTGTCAGAAATAAGGAGCCATGCCCTCCCTCTAGTAAAATATCCTAGTTACGTCAATGTACTACGGCTCACAAGAACCGCTTGAGTTGTTTCATCAACAGCAATGGGAAAATTGGAAGGAAAACTGGATTCATAGAGTGTGTGAATGATACTTGTATGTAATTGAGAAGACCAAATCAATGCTTAAATTCCATGCTAGAGTAGGGATGCGCACGGGACAAGATTTGAGGCTGTCTCGTCTCGAAAATGTGCTGTAATAGCGATATATTTCTCTATTAGAAGAGCTTTGTCTCGACTCGAATTTTGTGAGAAAAATTCTGTCTCGACTCGTCTCGTGCGTATCCGTATGCTAGAGCCTTTTCATTTCAAGTCTGCCTTTGTTGGCACTGCTGTCGATGTGTGATTTCACGTATTTCCCTCGAAAGAGAAGAGACAAGTTGCTGTGGTCGAGATCCTTCAATAGTTGGATGCGGACAGGGCTCTTTTCCCAAAGCCCGTGAGAGGGCGGCAGGGAAGGGGCCTAAGTATGTTTCACTTATTTTCCGAAGGTACACTTGAAATAGAAAAGCCCCACCTTCATATTTGAGCACTCACGTGACAGTTGGTTAGTGCTTTACACTGGAACTACTAGCAATAGGAACAATGGAACAGAGAGTGGAAGTAATTTGTCTAGGACATATATTTAAAGCTACCACCCCGTATTCATCCTGGAGGAACTGAGGAAGAACTGAAGGAAAACCACCAGCTAATGGATTCAAACCAGTGCTGTCTCAGTTGCAACGCAAGAACGTACATTATACTAGCAGTCTACATACTTAAATAATTGTGTTTTCTTACGTACACAGAGTATTTGGAAGTCTCAGAAACTGTATATAGATGGTCAGGATCTCACATAGTACAGTGGACGGATGTAACATGTACCTGACGTATGTAATATACGGAAGACTGTGAGAAATCCGAAATCCTGCAGCAGCATGATGTAATATCTAAACGGGGAAAATGGAGTACGTATGTAGCATATAGATAACGTATGCTGCATACAGATTTCCGTAGTAAACATATGGATTCCGTATATTTGTAAAATATTTGGCTATTCGGATTTTTCTCAGTGTACGCACAATCAGCAAAGAGTCGTCTCAGGAGGGGTCAAAGGAGCAAGGTAAAACGTAAATTGGCCACAAGTATGATTCTTATTTTCTCTACTAACTAGAAAATTTAAGCAGGCCAATGCCTAGTGATGTAACAGTTTCTTCTGTAGACAGTCATCTGCTCTTATTGAATATATTTCATAACAATAGGGACGTTATTATTAGCTTTAGTTGAAAGTCAAAATAACTTATGAACATATTACAGAACGGGAAAGATTATTCCCTCCACTGAACTTCATCCGTATAACCTGTTTTCTCTCTTTTGTGTGTATTGACTTTACAACGAAGTTGTCGAATAAAGAAGTTCATTAAAATTGAGTATAGAAAAAAAAAAGTTCCAGGAGAAGGGGGGTCGTAAGGGAATACCTACCTACCTATCCCTGAAAGGGTTGAAACACCAAGAGAGAGAGAAGAGGAGAGTGACAAAGGGGTGGGGGTTACGCTGCTTAATGGATTAATGCAGGGTATTGACCAAACTGTCAGCTTCCCATCCAATCACAGTAGTTAAGACGGCCATGCTTGGTACACTGCAGCCATTGGCAAAATGCTGAGACAAGATTGTCTAAAGCCGTGTAAGGCACATGACAACTTCTCTAATGACGTTCTCGTGCATTGGGAGGAGGAGAAAGGGAGAGAAATCGAGCAGAGAATAATGAACCATTATAGTACCTCCCCATTATAACCCCCCTCCTCTCGCCCCTCATCGCCCGAGTCACCTCAACGAGACGTGTTACTTCGATTTACTTCCCCCAGCAATTAATTTTGCGGGGCGGGGAGGCAGGGAGTGAAGGGACTATCATCCGCCATATTGGGTAAATGTTTGAGAGGAGAAATTGTAAACATTTATGCTGAGAGGTCAGCGACTGTGTATACAGAGGCCTTGTGTATTTGGAATGTACTTGCATTTACACGAAAGACCTAATACATCGAACGACAAATCTAATTTCGAAACAAATTAGTTATACTCTCATAGTTCAAACACACGTCCTACGAATATTATGTTTGAACGCTATGATAACACAAATATGGACACAAGCACCCTGGAACATAACAAACATCGAAACTTTAGCATAATTATGAGCGAGATAACCGCCAATATAAATTCATTTGCCATCTATCAGCTAGGATAGTTTCACAGTAAATATCCTTATGTATAAAAAGACATGCTAGCTATCCAGTGGCGTTGGAGCTGGAGGCAGAATGGGAAATTCCCTCACTCCCATTTGCACTATTTTGTTCATCTCTAATGTAATACATAAAATTATATATATATATATATATATATATATATATATATATATATATATATATATATATATATATATATATATTAACGACAATTTTGTAGCTTTGTCAAAAAGGATTAGATCCTTTTGAAACTCCTCCCTCCTTCCCAGGCAACTCAATTTTGATCTGCTACACCATTTTAAAAACTGATTATCCATTTTGTTATTATTCATTTATCATCGCAACAACTTAAGAGTCTTCATCCCGGCGAAAATTAAAATACCGCTAATTTTACATTAATTATGTGATATCTTCAAATAGATAAAATATAATTGAAATATGGAACAAGAGTGCCGTAGACAATATTATTCTGCGTGAGGTAACGTTATCACAAGTCACCTAGTGACTTTATGTTTTCAGCTATTTTGAAACGCGAAAATAAATGCCGATTTTCAAAATGGCTCGAAATCGAAAGCAGATAAGTGAGTCGTGATAACGGTCCCTCATGTTAAATGATATTGTCTAGGGCGCTCTTGTTCCACATTTCGATTACCATATATTTTATCTATTTGAAGATATCACATAATTAATGTAAAATTAACGGTATTTTAATTTCGCCGCGATGAAGACTCTTAAGCTATTGGACTGATGCATCAAGTTGTTTGCCAAATTTATTGAAATATATACAGTATGTTTAAAAAATTGGTGATTATTCAAACTCCGCGAAATGATTACTTGTATCAAAGAAAAGAAAAACGATCTTAATAGGTCTACATGTAGGTCGAAAAAACGCCTTCTTTCAGCGTTTTAAACCACCAAAAATGCGACGTATCACGTTAAAAAAAAAATGCCCTGACTTGAAAACTATGGAACATATTACTCAGGATATTATAGAAATTACACAAACTAGCATCGCTCTATCTAAATATCCACGTGTTACAATCTTTGCTATTCATGTTTGACAATTGCATTTCAAATTTTAATTACATTGCCTATATTAAGTCGCATCATGTAAACGATCCTTCAGTCGATTGAAGCTCATAAAATTGTACTTGCGTTCATGGGCGGAGTTATGGGGGGCATTGCCCTCCCCCCCAACTTTATGACAAAAAGATAAAAATGCCACTTATAAGATCCTTTAATTCTCATTTGTATTCACTGTGTCCCCCCCCCCCCCAGCAGACAATTCCTAACTCCGCCTATGCTTGCGTTCCATTATGAGCCAAGAAAGACGTATAAATTTGACTGCTCTTTCTATCAGCCATGAAATACCATCAACTTCGGATTTTGAGGATATAATTAAGACTTTGACAGCTACCAAAGCATGGAAGTTTTCATCCTGAATGTTAACTCAAAAACAGACTAACGGGATACGGTAGTTGGAAACATCATTTCATGTAACAACGTATACTGAATAGTCATTTAGGAATTTAGGAATTTGATTTCTCGGCTTTCGGCATCTGTGGTCATGTTATCCCGTCATGTATGAGGGATGACCGTCCCTCGGCGATTACATTATCTGAGGAAAGAGGAGGAAGAAAGATTGGGGAAGGAAGGAACGAAGCGGCCTGGGACCTATATGTTAGGTACCATCCCGGCATTTGCCTGGTGTGAATGAGGAAAACCCAGGAAAACCTCACTCAGGATGGCTGGCCTGGAAAAGCTTTTACACTTTTTCGATCGAGTATCTCCACCGGGAATCGAACTCGTAATAAACAGTCTTTATGCAAATAATACGGCACATAAGCATACCAAAATATTTTAAAATAAAAATACAAGAAATAAAAATATATACATCAAAATAAATACCGGTCAAAATGTGACTAGTTATCTCCATGCAGTGACGAGTGATAGTAAAAAAAATTAAAAAATCCGGCAAATTGTAGCAATGTGTACTCAGGATGCTTTCGCAAACTGAATTTCGTCCAGGGCCACAGTTTGCTTACGTGGTCTCTGTTCTGAACCATTTGCAGTAGTATCCTGTTTTCAATTAATTGTGTTGCACCTCACAAGGAAACCTCTTATTGAGAGGGACAACATATACACGTACACACAATGAAAGTACAATTGTAGACTGAAAGTGAAATCCGTGCTAAGTGGCAAAAACGAAAAAGTTCGGCTTAATGTCAAGATGTGGCCTATGTGCCTAACACTGCTCAGTGAACAACGGGCTACCTAGTATTCACTGTGGAAGTAATTCAAATAATCACAAGAAGAATGCGGGTGGGGGCCTATGTACCATCCGTTCTGAATAAAATCTGGGCTTTTTACTCAACATTTTCATTTTGGTACTTAGCACGAATTTTATGGTCAGTCTACAATTGAGAAATATCTAAAATATAATCCAGCAAGTAATGAATCTGCAAGCAGCAGTAATAACTCAAGCAGTAATGAATCTGCAAGCAGCAGCAATCTGCAGTAATGAATCCAGCAAGTAAGTGGAGCAATTCACTTCACTCCTTTCGTCTGTTATTGTGAATATCCTCAGAAATTTAGTTATGTTATTTGGTTAGCCGTCATCAGGAAGATATAACAAGAGTTATTACAATAACAATTTTGTGTAGAAATCCACTGACTACAATGCATGTGATAAACGGAAGCGCAACTACAAATAGACAAACAATGGATTTTTAAAGAGACAAGTTTTGAAGCCCGATTTTTTCTTCCAGTGGAAGGCATGAGACGTAGACCTACAGTTTAAGATACAAACTATTTATTCCCCATTAGAAATCCAAACAATCTCTTACATAAAGACAAAATAATAATAATAAAAAGAATACATTTATAATTTCCTCCAGATTAATACAAATGGAAATAAACAGTACAAGGTAATATTTTAAAAGATTTGTTATTCTAAAAAGATTCATTTAATTAAGTACGATATTAAAACAATCTGAGATGATAATGTATAGTTTTGGAAATAAACACATATGTTGATGAAACATTACAGAAAAGAGATGAGAACTGAAGAATCTTTACAAAAATATTAGATTTCGTCAACAACATGTTAATTATTTTCTTTCCTTCTTCACCGGTAAATGATTACGAATTATACCATACCTCTCGGTTTCCAATTGTTTATTATTATTATTATTATTATTATTATTATTATTATTATTATTATTATTATTATTATTATTATTATTATTATTCGTATTCATCTTGAATCAACGATATCTCACATGTTTACATAGTTCCCCTCAAACCTTTCCCACCCTCCCAGTACGTCTACACAAAAACACATGAAGTAAAATATTAATTTCTATGTTCACAATTTCTTGTATGTATATTCCAATTAGAAGGTTGTGTCCTCTCAGCAATCAGTTCTCACAGATAATTAAAATGTACCACATTCAGAAAGGAAAACAACATTTCACATTGATTTGCTTATATGCTTTTTTTTCCTTTCTTTTATTTTTTTTTATGCCATCTATTTCTCGTTTCTCATATATATATTTGGTATTGAAAACAAGAATATGTTTCGATCATGGAGAGAAAAATTAACAAAAGAATAATTTTGGTGCGAATCAACAAGATTTTCTTTCTTTCTTTTTTTTTTTTTTTAAATGCAATGTTCAATCAGATAGAATATTACAGATTGAAATATTGGAAACACCGGAAAATAAAAAAGGAAATTAATAATTATAATTTCTGTTTATGTTTAAAGTATTTTTGGTTTTCTTAATAACAGTTAAGGTAGACTGTGGATGTTTGTTTTACATTAATACAGGTTGTATATTGAATTATTTCAAAGCATTTTTTTTATTAAAAACATTACGAATATTAATGTTTTTGGATCAAAAGATCCAATATATTTCAATAAAAAAAAGTTCTTGTACGCTTTATACCTGGAGAACTACATATAGTGTAGCCAAACCCAAACTATCACTTAACTCAGTATGATGTTCTTATTCCGTAAAAAATACGAAAACTCGATTTAGGGCCAGTTCAAAAATTTTGTGGTTCCTGATCCAAAAACTAATTACGGGCAAGATTGCAATCTTTAGATGCATTTTTTTTTTTATCATTTCTAAAATTCTTCTTCTCGAGACATCAGACGACTTTTTAAACAAGAATTAGTTTTTGGATTTGGGGCTACAAAATTTTTGAACGGCCTCTTAATTGATTTCGTATTTTCTACGGAATAAGCACATCATACTGAGTTAAGTGATAGTTTGGGTCTGGCTACACTATATGTAGTTCTCCAGATATAAGGCCCTACAAAGAGTTTTTTGATTTAAATATATTGGATCTTTTGATTCAGAAAAGGGGCAATCCCGGTCTTGTCGCTCTAGGTTAAGTCAACAATTGTGGCAATGAGAAACATGTTGATAATTTAGTGGAAAAAACATAAGTATCTATTTCAGCAACATAAATCATACGCTCCAAGACAGAAAAAAAATTGCAGATGGACTGGTAATTATGGATGGCACGATACTTTTTCTCCCTTATACGTAAATGGAACCTTAAGGGTCTTCAATACAGCGAAATTAAACTATCGCTAATTTTAGAGTTTTTCTGCAGGATCTTCAAAACAAATAAAAATATTGGAAAAGCAGAAACGTAATGAACTAGATAATACGATTTTGCATGTGATAGCGTTATCACAATTCACCTATCTCTTTTTGGTATTACAGAACCCGCAAAAAATGCTAAATCTATCTTCAGTTCCAAATAGAAAACAGATAGGTGAGTTGTGATAACGATATCACATGCAAAATCGTATTGTCTAGTTCACTACGTTTCTGCTTTTCCAATGTTTTTATTTGTTTTGAAGATTCTGCAGAAAAACTCTAAAATTAGCGGTAGTTTAATTTCGCTGTAATGAAGACCCTTAAGTCATGAGAATATCCCGAGGAAATGTGCTCTAGGTCAGAGTAGAACAAAGAATACTTGAAGAAGTCGATCATTTCAAATATCTGGGAAGTATTTTGATGAAAGAGGCATATTGAGCCAGAGATCAGGTTGAGAATTGCCATAGCCAAAGAAGCATTCAACAAGAAAAGTTCACTCTTAACTAGGAGCCTTAATATTGGACTAAGCAAGAAATTGCTCGGTGCTATATATGGAACAGAACTTTACGGTTCAGAGACTTGGACACAGGGGCGGATCCAGGACCGACTTCTCGGTGGGGCGGTGGGTTGTCATAATGCTACTTTTAAGGGCTCTAAACTCTGGGATGGATATTATTTATATATATATAAAACAAGAAATTTCCCTCTTCTGGGGGGAGGGGCAATGGCCCCGATCGCCCCCTGGATCCGCCCCTGCTTGGACATTACGAAGTTAGAGAATAAATATTCAGAGTGCTTCAAATGTGCTGTTGGAGGAAGATATAGAAAAATAAAATGGACAGAAACAATAACAAACGAAGACATTTTAAAATGGATAGGAGAGAAGAGGACGTTTCTGGCCACCATCCTTCGTAGAGAGACAAATTGGAAATGAAATGAAATCTTTGAGTTTTACGTCCCACGGTTATGCCGGTTAGGCTAAAGGAGACGTTGATGATGAGTAATGAATGAACTGGTGGAATGAAGAAAGTGGAAGGAAACGGGAAAACCCCGAGAAAACCCACGCACACGGTGTTTGTCCACCATGAAGTTCACTTAAAGGTCAATTGGATTAGACATATCTTACGAATAAATTACCTTCTTCATACTGCAATAGAAGGAAAGATGGAAGGAAAACGAGGAACAGGAAGAAGAGCACAACTGATCGATGATTTGAAGAATAGAGGAAAATATTGGAAGTTAAGAGAGGAAGCTAAAGATCGAGAAACGTGGAAGAGACATTTCCAGACTCAAACCTAAAATAATAATAATAAACATCTCATTAGTCATAAGACCTGTCAAAACGTAGAATACTTAATAATAATAATAATAATAATAATAATAATAATAATAATAATAATAATAATAATAATAATAATAATAATAATAATACGTAAATGATGCGAACACCATAATCTACAGCTGAGGAACAATGCAAAAACCAATTTCTTGTTCTCCTCTCCCCCCCCTCTGCCCCACCATGAACTTCCTCATGTATGTTAGTTCTTGTGCCATTCGTACTTCAAATCACGTCCAATGTACGACTTCATTCTTCCAACAACCATTAATATAGTCTATTGAAAGAAGGAAGCGTAGGAAAAGACAGACAACCAAGATAGTTCCGAATCACAAACCGTGCGGCGCGGTGAATACTTTGTGTTGTTGTTGTTTTCTTTTTATTAAATGAAAAAAAGATTCCGTAAATAAAGAACTAATTTTCTCTTCCCCCCCCCCTCCCTTCTATTAGTGAACCTCGCAACTTTTACTTTATCACTACTTGAGTTCCCTCCTGCCTCTTGTAACCCGTGCTGATTCGGTCCACTATCTTATAGTTTGGACGTTCACCACGCGCCTGCAATTAAACCTTCCACAATACAGTGGACACAGAACAATGGGATTTTCATTTTCGCCTGCACGAGCTAGTTAAGAAATGTTCTTTTCCTTCCTTCCTTATATCAGACAGAAAATTTCTTTCTTTTATTATTATTATTATTGGAGTTGTTTGTTTTGTATTGTGTCTATAAAAGGGTTATAGCTATTGTTGCTGACGTTTGGTCTCAAAACTTCCAGACACTTTCCGGGTATTGTTTTCTTTCTTCTTTTTTTCCCCCCTTAAGCTCTCCGTTTGGTTTGGAAGTGTTCCGTTAGCTGGGCTTTAGGACAAATCTATCATAATAGTATATAGTCTGGACGGGAAAAAGAAGTGGTTTTGGAATAGGAGATAATCTAGCTACCAGAGGATTCTGCTGGACTGACCGAAGGCTCTCTCTCTTTCCAAGTCTCTTGGGGACAACCGCTGTTCGATCAGCGAAGAGGCATGGCCGAGCAAATGCCTGAAGCCAGAAATCGGCCATTTGATTCAATTCCCAGAGTGACCAAGAAAATAGCCTCGTCCTGGTCCTCAACTACTATTACTACTACTATCAACCCCTACCTTGCTTGCTTTTCCGTTTCTTTCTCTCTCTCTTTTTCTTTTTGTGCTTGATCTACGCTTCTCTCTCTCTTTCTCTGGTCATTGAAGGTCACATGGGACCTCCTGAGGTCGCCTGTGGTTGCTGGTTGCCGAAGAGGCTGGAAGGAGGGAATGATTGCTCTTTGGGTTTCCGAAGAAGAAAAAGAGCTTCTCCAGAAGAAGAGCTCAAAGAAGAAAGTTCTGGAAAAATTGAAAGCACTGAATGACTTATCTTGTGGTTTTCCGGAAATTGTTATAACCTACATCCATCCTCCCAGAACAAAACTCGATCCATACAAAAGGTGGACGTAAATTGCCAGCGCTTCTTGGAAAGTTTCTTCCACTATTTTGTGGTAATTAACTAACCCTTTGTTCCCTCCTCTTTTAAATTAATAAAAAGCCAGAAATTGTCCAATGATGTTACTCTTGTTAATTCCCATGGTACAAAGCTTCAATCAAATATAAACAAAATAACAGTTCGTTTTTGTGGTGAGTTCTTGTATATTACATTATATATTGGGTGTTCTAAAAAAAATGGCGCCTACGGACCACAGAGCACTATTCTACAGGCCAAAATAAAGCGAAAATGTTATATGATGGGATGCCCTTCAAGGCCTCCCTCAGCCGCTAGGGAGAATCAAAATTTTACAATGTGGCAACGTCGCAGATTAACTTGGAAAACTTACCATTACTCTACGAATACATCAAGCAGTTAAATTGATTGCTACACGAATAAGTGATGCTAGTGTCAATATATATCGACTTAGCTGTCTTCTGGAATGAATTGATGTAACTATTTGATAGATTGGTAGCTTTACTTTATGGTATATCTTTTAGAATAGTTCGTGGGCACCATTTTTAGAACACCCTATATATATATATATATTCTTCTTTAATTTCTATTTGTGCGTGAATTTAACAGATCAACAACAATTTCAAAAGCTCCTGACGGCAGCAGCTCATTCATTGGTTACAAATTGAAACTAGTACTTCTTCATAGCCAAATAGCTTTTATGAGGTGGTTCTGGATTCGATTCCCAGTGGTTTCATCATCTAATAAATTGAACTGTTTTCTTCCGGAGCAAAAAGTAATCAATATTTAAGAGAATTATTCTTTAATTTTTTGTGCTTTCTAAAAAGTATCCCTGCCTCGCAATAATAATAATAAATAAATAAATAAAAACTAAAATTTATCGAACAACTGTAATTGGTCAAGGTCTTGTCTCAAAATCGAGAAACGCTGTGTTCCAAACTCACCGGTAAAACTGTCCAATATTTTCGTCTCAGTTCAAGGGTACGAAATCTTGGCGAATGGGGAATTCCACCACTTAATAATTTTGGAACAAATTCCCCTCCCCCCCCCACTAGTGAGTTATTGGGGAGTAAGTAAGGTAACACTATCCTCAGAAGTTTACAAATTTATTAAAGTAATACGTGATTTACATTATTTCGTATTTAATTAACGCGTGGTTAGTGGATAGCGGTATTTCTAATCTTTTGTAGTTTAATAAAACTACGGATGTTCAAATATTGTGAACTCTCCACATCGAAGCGTTCCAGTTCGAATATATTACACTCCTGTCTTTCACCATCCTCATTTCGATTATTACCATTTTGCACCTTCCCCACTTCTACAAACTGAATACAGGGTAGTACTTTTCAACATAGCTCTACGAGGAGCTAATATCCCTACGAAGGTGGTACGGTGGCTCGGTGGTAGCGCGTTCACCTCTGGGCGTGGGGTCCCTGGTTCGATCCCAGCTCGCGCCAGGTTGGCTTTGTAAACGTGATCGTGGGTTTTCTCGGGGTTCTCCCACTTTATTCATTCAACCATTGCATTCATTTCTCATCATCGCCGTCACCTTTAGCCTAGCCAGTGTAACCGAGGGACATAAAACTGAAAGATTTCATTTCAAAGGATATCCATACGACCCTTCTGTTCCTATCCCTATTGCTACTGTTTCTTGTACTTGTAGAAATGACTTCATGACTCAAGATTTCTCTGATTAATAAATAAATATTCTCTAAAGCTCAGACCTACAAAATACAGTACCTCGAAATTTTAACCTAAGTTAGTCTATAGACAAAGTTGTATGCTTATAATTACAGAAGAAGACGTGTAGAACGCATGCGCTCTAATGATAATAATAGAATCGACCGCCTTTTAAATTCGCTGCATTATATGAGTACGCCATACTCATTATGGCAAACAAGACGGAGAGGACAAGGAGTAGGAGGAGGAGACAAATACAAGACGAACACAAAACAACTGAAGAAGAAGATCCTTGAAAGAAAATTTCATAATACACGCACAGATACAAGTCGTTTCGATACAGTCACTTGTTATCCTCGTGTGACAGCCACGGACCGCCTACTTCTTCATTAGAGACTGACAACTCATCTCCCTCTCTCTCTCTCTGTCTTCCCCCTTCCCCTGCAACCAACTGAACATTCTTTTATCTTTGTTACCATGTCCCAAGATGGCAGTCGTTGTTATAATAGGCATTCCTACAACATGCGAAGAGACATTTTACACCCACAACGTGGATTGTTTCATCAGCATTAAGCGACGATTAGACAGCAAATACATGAAAAAATTAGGAAGCCCATTGACTACAAAATCATCTTCTTAGAAATGCTGGTCAGTATTACGAAATATAAAAACAAACAAAAAAAAACTTACTAAATTCTGTTGAAGAAAGAACAATTTGTTCACATTTGACGCTCGCGTAAACTTAAAAAAAAAAAAAAAGTTACTTTTCTTCAGAATAAATTCTGACGAGGGTGAAACCCAGTATTATACTGTATATCCAGGTATTATCTTGTCTCTTTTATATCTACTTTATCCTCTATTCTATTTCTTCTTTCTTATCCTATACTGTAACACCTGATGACGATGTCCATTGATGTTCGGCGAAATATACTCATTATCTATAATTATACTCGATCTGTTTTAACCCTGAGATTTTCTCGCTACAAGAAAATACGTCACTAGTGGGTGTGGTCACCAGACACAGCGAATCACCTGGAGTTGTCAAGTTTAAAACTGTAGCGCAAACTGCTCAAAGCTTAGAGGCCATCAGTTTTGCTGGTACTAACCGCGTTTTATTCCTGCATTTTGACAACAATGCTCTTAGATCACAAGTGCTAACTGGCGCAAAAAAGGCGTGGGAGATCCGGGTTCGATTCCCGGCGGAGCTAATGTGGTTTGGATTCTACGTTTATCAGTAGGTCCCGTCTCATATAGCCTCGCTGCTAAAAGAGACGTTAAAATCAACTCAACTGAAGCAAAAAATTCAACCTGATCTCACGAAGAGTATAAGCCTATATATATATATAGAGTGTGTGTGTGTGTGTGATTGCATTGATTTGCTTTGCAATAAGTGAATAATGGATTTTGAAACATTGCTGAAGTAATGGTTTTTAAGAGGCCCTATCATGTCAAAATTAAAATATCACTAATTTTACAGTAATTATGTAATATCTTCAAATAGATAAAAGATAATCAAAATGTGGAACAAGAGCTTGCTAGACAATATTATTTTACATGAGATACCGTTATCATGACTCACTTATCTGCTTTCGGTTTCTAGCTATTTAGAAAATCGGCATTTATTTTCGCGTTTCTAAATGGCTGCAAACGGAAAGCTAAAAGATGAACCCTAAGTAAGAAAAGAGACAATGGGTGTAGCAGAAGGCACCATTCTGTAACAAGTCCGGTCTTAATTGCAAACAATTATATGTTTCAATATAATTACCGGTATATATGTTTTGTTTATTACCTTTTTTGAATTTTTATTCCTTGCTCTAGAATTTTCTACTAAACACTGAAACAAAATCTTCAAGATTTCAAGATCTCATGCCATCCTATTCTGACGTTAACAACCAGAACAGTTATAGAATATGCGAGAACAGTTATTATATATATATATATATATATATATATATATATATATATATATATATATATATATATATATATATATAAAGGGACGTACCTAGTAGATAACTCACGATGCAATGGAGTTTTGGCCACTTTTGGGAGGATAAAATCCTCCTAAGATGAACTGTGTGAGACAAACCATGCGTGTCTGGCCCTAGGGGTGAGGGCTAAGAGAAGAGACAGTACCACAAGGGAAAGAACTCCCGGCGAAGAGCGCTGGTGCAAAATTAGAAGTTCTCAGCAATTGCCATTTAATTAGCTCGTTCGATGACCGCCGATCAATACTAGGAAAGGTCTGTTGTTTCCTCTCAACAAGAGAGGACTCCCCCTCTTTCTCTCTTCCCTGAAGCCAGTAGAAACAGAACAAAACAAGGAAATACTCTTTTCCAACAACGTTGCCCTTTGTCCTCCCTCAAAACATTACAACCTAAAGTGTTCCAAAATACCACTGACCATTTATATCTATACTTATGCCTTGTACTTGTAAATGCAATTATTGACTTTATACGAATGTATATATTGTAGTATTAGATTATGACTGTCCTTTTGAATATATACGCGGTTAATCTCGCTAATGCACAGTAAACAGTTCATATTATAGTCCTTACAAAGTTCCAGGAATTAATTTGAGTGTCAGTCATCAGTCAAAGTTGGTGAAATCACTGTGCTTTACTCTGCATAAGAGGTTAGTAACTTGCAGTCTATGGAGCGTAATGTTTTCCCTGAAAAAAAAAATGATGAAATTACTTTATTTATTTATTTTTCTATCTTAGAAATTGGGATTAATGTCCTCATCTGGAGATACAAAATATTTACAAAAAAAAAAAAAAAAAAAAAAAAAAACTACTTACAGATATCACACCAAGACAAATTCCACGATACACGTCCAAGATTTTACGTAGAACAAGTTCAAACAGTTGGTTTAGTTTGATAGTACAAAGAGGTATTAAAGAAGCAGATGTCAATTTATAGTATTTACACTTTATTATCAAACAGTTTAGATAATGTTCCCAGCACAGTGAAACACCTTCCGGGAAAGGAGGAAAGCAAATTCCCCGGAGACAGTAAACATTTAAGATCCTAGATCTACGCCCTCTTTTTCCATGCTTTTAAATAAAATGCTATTTTCAAGTCCTCAAGCCACATAACAAGACACAAACCACAATTATCCGCAGGGTTTAAGTAAAACCACAAGCTCTACCGTTCCTCTGTTTTGCTAAATAAATACGTGTCTGAGTCTGAATGTGTGCAACGTAGAATATTGCTCAAGTACTGATAAAGGAAGAATGGATACAACGAAACAAGGAAACCTACTTTTAGTCATATCTGTTAAATAATGAGGTTCATTTCTACACAAAAGATTCGAGAAAGACCGTGACACAAAGTACTGACTCGTTAAGTTCACAGAATATGAAATTTTGAGGCAATTACATATCTACTTATAAAAATCGTTATCAACACATGTATTTGAACGGTCGTTATAAAAAGTTCTTTCGTTTTTCTTTACTAGGATCCACCACGATGAAATTAAAATACTGTTAATTTTACAGTAATTATGTGATATCTTCAAATAGATAACATTTAATCGAAATGTAGAACAAGAGCTCCCTAGACAATATTATTTTACATGTGATACTGTTATCACGACTCACTTATCTGCTTTCGATTTCCAGCCATTTAGAAAATCAGCATTTATTTTCGCGTTTGCAAATAGCTGCAAATGGAAAGTTATTAGGTGACTCATGATAACGGGACCTCATGCAAAATAATATTGTCTAGGGCGCTCTTGTTCCACATTTCAATTATCTTTTATCACTTTGAAGATATCACATATTTACTGTAAAATTAGCGGTATTTTAATTTCGTAGTGAATAGACCTCTTAGCGTTCTTTTGTAACTAAATCATCGTTTTCTTTTTTTCTTTCTTTTTTTTAGCCCATCAATCCGTAATAGTTTAATCTCTCTGATTTCTTCTTCATGTTTATTTATGTTGTCATTTCCGTCGCGAAAATTAAATTCTGTTATGTATAATTTTGTAAATCAAACTGAATTTAGGTAATATTATACTACGTATATTTATATTTAGGTAATAAAGTCTATTTCGACAAAACAATGAACACTCTTTAAGGAAAGTCTTATTTTTTTTTACAATTCTATTTATCGTTAATATTTCCTTAATCACTTTTGTTTTACGCTAGATAATGTGTTGTTCTACGAACAGTTTTTTTAAAAGATGATAGTATCTTTTAAGTTATTTAATATTTTAAAAAATTTTTACAATTAGGCGAGTTTTTTTATTTAGAGCTATTTTTTAAAAATCTCTATATATAAAAATTAAAATGATTACCTTTGTGGGTTAACTCTTGAACCATCCGACCACTCTCGATCAAATTTTGAACATAGATGAGGTTCGGAGCTGGGATACTTTTTATCATTTCACTTTGACAGTGCAACTTTGAGGAAGAGGAGGGAGGAGGTATTTAGAAATATTAGTGTCAAATCCATAGTTTTCGGAGTCGCTGAGATAAACAGTGACGCTTCCGATGCCGTTTAAGTCCACATTCAGCTCTTTATGTCCAAAATGAAACGTATTCTCCCCATGTAAAGAATGGGTATTTTGCTAGTAAATAAAAAAATAAAAGAAAACTGCCCCGTTAAACAACCAGTTTTATAATATATTTGATTTTCTGCCATGTATTAACAACTGTTTCGAAGACTTTATTGGTTCTACAATACGTCGTTTTGAATATACATATTGGGTTGTTATCAGAGTAAGTGGGATGCTGGAAATGTTAAGTTCCACTAGATGATGATTCTTATAGTATTGAAAGCTTACACGGAAGTATAGTTAAAAAAAAAAAATCTCAAGGATTCGGCAGGGTGCTTGTCCACTGCAAAACTCACGTACTCTGCAATCATACTTGTTATTCAAACCCATTTCGCTCACCACGAATGTCATTATTGAGTTGTTATATATTAATAATGTATTCAGTGACATTATTATTATTATTACTTCTTTTCTGTATTCAGAATAAACATTAACAAATGACACATGACATGGTAAAGAACTAATGATCGTAGTACGTAACACATAAAACATAATATTATTTCAATAATTGATGTTATTATTTGGTATTAAACACTGTTATACTTTGTGTTATTTCAAAGAGTAGTTCTGTCTTCGTTAAGCCTAACAAATAATGCTCTTAGAAGCTAATTTCTGTAAATAAACATATGCAAAAATAAATAAAAATAGACACTGGCGATCGTTACACTTACAGATCTGAGAAAAAAAATATGTGCTATGGAGAACTGTAAAAATATTAATTGTCCATAAAAATTAAAAGTACTTCGAAGTACAGTGCAATTGTGCAACACTTCACACGAAGAATATTGTTATGTAATTATAGGACGGTTAAATCGAAAAAGATACTTTTCCAAGGACGTATACAATAAGTGTACGGTAAAAGGAAAAAAGAATTTATTGGAAATAAGTATGGATAGCATCATTACACACAAGGCCAGGTAATAAATGTGTGTCTATTCTCAGTACTTGGAGCTGAGCTGCATATCGCGTAATCGGCTGCAGATTTACATTAAGTTTACCTTGGTTCTCACTCATCAAGAGGTAGTGACGTACTCAGAATGTGCATGACAGGTACATTAAGGGAGAAATATAAATAATTACCGAGAGTAAAAAAGTCGGCATGTAATTATAATAAGCAATTAGTGTAATTGACAAAGCAATACCAAAGAGTAATTCTAAGATACTGACATGTACATTTCATGTTCAAATATATAATAGGTTTGATGTTAACAGAAATTAATTCGAGGCAAAAGTATTAAACTGTACAAGGGAAAAAAAAGACATAAAACAGTAAAGCATTATATTTCCGGCTTATTATATGAAGCACGCCAATTGCAATACACACATTTTCTGAAATTGTTAAAGTACATATGGGGGCATCTATCAAACACAACAGTCTCACTGGTAAATGGAACTTTCGTTTCCAAATTTGAGACGAAATAACCTATTTTAATGGAAATAACCAATTTGCTAAAACGCTCTTCATTTCTTGTGGCCATCATGAAGAAAGGCTAAATCACAACGTTCTTCGGGTTACGACACACTGATATATCCCAAATTTTGATGTAAATTGAAACAGATCATATTCTAAGTCACTTACTTATCTTAACACAGTTGCAAAATTATAACGCAGAACATAAAAAAAAGTACCTGACCACACAAAAAGAAAAAAGATATAAATATGTTGCCCTGTAGTATTCTTCCACCGTGCGCAACCAAAAACTAGTTTTCCCACGTAGACCGTAATTACAACACTAGCGGCGTAAGCCTAAAAACTAACGTCTTAATTTCTTGAAGGTTTACGGAAGTGAACGTCATAAACTGGAAACGTTGTATGCCAGAACTATCGTAACTTGAGGATTCGATTCGATATATAAGTAATTTGTACTATGCCGTAATAAATTCATCTCACGAACAATTGAGGAGTTTGATGCAATAAAGGCGTAAGTCTGAAACGTGCAGTTGGAGAAAAACGATGTTGAAAATTTAAGTACTGTTTTTTCTTACATAAAACAATGTAATATGCACCATTTTATTCCGATATTGAATTGAAATGTTACCAAGAGGCTAAACAAGCATGGCAAAAGCCACAAATGCGTTTGATGCAAAAAGGACGTAAACTCGCTTATGATCTTACTACATCAAACTCCTCAATTGAGAATTAAAAATTTAAATTTCGCTCGAAATTGGTATGTTGGTTTAGTATTGAAACAACTACTGGGATGGAAAAAAAATACCTATTATAGGTCCACCTACGGCATACAGCGTGAAATCCGATCCAAGTCGTGGTGAGTCCTAGTAGGCTCGGCATTCTTTTTATGAAGTTTTATTTTTAGTGAACTATTCGATAGACAAGTGGTACAGATCTTCTACAAGTATATGCCGCTACTGGCATTCCGAAAAACACCATTATATTGGTTATAGTGTAAGTCGTCACTCATGTTTTGAAATGCATGCCAAAAGGATACAAATTATTTTACTTGCTTTCTATTGCACTCATCAGTATGGTACAACTGTAGAATATTGTAGAACACATCGAAACAGCATTTTGTAACTCGTCTGATATTTTATATATTGTGACTGATATTCTGTACAACGAGGATAGTGAATTTCAATGGTTTACTATCACCTTCATTCAGAACTCAAGATACAATTTACGTATAAATCAAGATAAGTAAATAAAAGAATATATCATGTAATAAAGCATAACTTTCCTTATGATTTTATCTTCCTTTTTTAAAGATAAACTTCATATCTCTCATAAAGGTGCACGAAATATAAGACATATTACAGGAGTTCAGAAAGAAGACTTGGAATTAGGCCTGTTTTCCTTTCATGATCTCTTATTTTCAAAGCATCATAAGAAAGATAATGTATCTAAAATTAAATAAATTACCAAAATGGAAATAGAGAATATATGCTGCTACCAGAATGGTAATATACACTTTTGAAAGTATCTCGATTTTTTAAAAGTATAATTAATTATAAGCTTTTTGCTAAATTTTCTATTCGATTCTTAACGTGGTAATGATGTATGTAAAAGACCAATGTATTCACAATGGGAGCACGCAGAGACAGACCAAACGAACAGATGACAAGAGAGGGATATGAAGAATGGGTCTACACACAACTGATGCCATATACACAGGAAAGAAAGAAAAAAGGGAAAGAAAAGGGAAGAAAAAGAGGAAAAGGAAAAGAAAGACTAGTTTGAGCGAGTTTGCCTCATCTCTCTTTCATATTTATATATTTTTTTCTTTTTACCGGGAACAGAGAGAGTTAAACAAAAGACCAACAAATAATGTTAATGTGACAGTGTCATGTGCTTATAGAAAATAAATTAAGAGTTTATTATTTTTTCACGTTTCGTCTTTACAACTAAAAAACTCAGAAGCGAGCATATAATAGAATTCTAATAACCATATATTTAGTTCTAAAGAACAACAAAGCATTTGTAGCTTCCCTTTTTCCGATTCAAACACCAGCACAAACAAAATGACTGAAAGTAAGGATGATAATAATTTCCTAACAATATTTCTATCAGACAAGCATATCTACATGCTGATTATGTACGTGCACATCAGATGAATATATTACAGGAACTGCCTCGCAGCGAAGCAGTTCTTGGTTTGCTTCTGTTGGTATTCTTAGAGTTGTTTTATTATTAATCTACATTTTATGGACGTTATTTATTTCAATCTCAACCTATTTCGACGAGCAATCATATTTGGTTTTATTACCAGCAAAGTAATCCACACAAGTCTCGAACTAATAATCTATCATAAGCAATTGATAGAGTCTTTAGTTTTCCTTTATACATGTGTACCACTAGATACTTGAACCATCATTAAAAAAAAAGAAAGAAAAAGAAGGAACTGATTAATCATGAAGATGCCATGGTCACAACTGAAGTGATTTTACTTTAGCGTTTGACAAAGAAAATGGACGTAATCATGGAAATGACAATCATTAGTTTGAGTTGCGTTGTCTCTCTTCAGTACTGAGACACAGATCAACAACGTGGCATCCTAATCATATAAGCTCCCACTGAGGATAGAACCCGAACACAAGAACGTTACTCATTGGCCACAACGGATTTCAACACCGTTGGTGTCGAGACATAAATGAATACGAGGCACTATGTTCTAGAAGGTTCTGGTCAATATGTCCCTAGAGACTGTGTGATTTATATATATATATATATATATATATATATATATATATATATATATATATATATATATATATATAATTTTTTTTTTTGATCCAATTCGATGATGAATCGTACTTGATTTCGACAAACTCTTCCAGATAAGTTAGTAACAATGTCTAACAATGGAGACAGAAGTCCCTGCGAAATAACTGCTATGGAGAAAGATTATTTCACCCATTCTGGATAGGGAGAATGACTATCTCTGCACTGTGCTGAAAATACTCAATGGACAATTCTTCGCCATCCAGTTGATTCACGAAGATATGAAATGTAAATATCTTTGGAGATGTTACTGTACTTCAGGCAAGTGATGAGGAGTCGTGATACATTAGAACCATCACTTTCGTATCACCATATTTCCGTCGCACTACCAACACTATTTTCGTCTAATTCCCGCCTAAAAGGTACAATAAATGATTAGATGTATTGTTAAGTTCCCAGATATTAAGAACCAAAAAGAGTGGCTCTAAGAAATCTTAAAACTATCGTCCATCAAATGGGATGCTGTTGCATAACGCAAGCACTAAAAATCTGTTCTCAACTTAATTTGAGAAAGTGAACTGTGTTTTGCAGACCAATAAACAAAGCTGACTTACAATTTTATGATTCTTTTTTTTTTTTTTTTAATGCTGATCATTGAGATCATGTTCTATTGTTATTATAGTTTAAATAAAAATAAAATGTGATCAAAAACAGATTACTAATAATAAATGTTTACTTTGATCAAATTTTTAATCTTTTATTTCAGTTATGTATAGTTCTAAAACTATAATGAACACTGATACAACAACTTCAAGCAGCTCATAGTATTTAGTTCTTGTATCCAAATGATAAACACACAAAAGATGCAATTTAAAAGAAGAACCGTACAAATATATCCGTGAGATACGAGATAAAAAGTTTTAAAGTCGGTAGTATTTTGCCAAAATTGGGACGACTAAGATCTCTATATGTAGATAAGTAACGTGCTTCATAAACGTATCCAACTTTTACACTAAAAGTTGAAGTTATATAGGTAGTATGAAAAGCAAAATTTGTGTTCATGTCTGTCCTTAAAGTGCTAAGTTTTTAAAACACCAAAGTGTCTCTCTTCTCCTCCCGCAAATACCCTCACTTCACTTCCTTATTCCAGCTGCAAGGAAAGGGCGTACTTTGTACTTTTGTCTCCTGAAATCCAAACAAATCCTTCCTTGCTTTGAAAGAGTCGCCGACTTTTTACCATCCTTTTACAAATCAGTTTGCTTTTTATGAAACATCGCTTTTTTTCTTTCTTTTCTTCAAGTGTTCTTCCTCACCTCTCCCTCTTCTTCATCTTGTTTCTCTCTCTCTCTCTCTCTCTCTCTCTCTCTCTCTCTCTTCAACTGTTTGTGTAGCGTGTGACTTGCACTTGAGGACAGATTCTTTGTTGTTGATTCTCTACAAAGAGCTAAAACCTTGTATTGCCCATAAGAAAAGGACCATGTTTAACTTTC
This sequence comes from Thermobia domestica, assembly GCF_964235325.1. Lineage (NCBI taxonomy): Eukaryota > Metazoa > Arthropoda > Insecta > Zygentoma > Lepismatidae > Thermobia > Thermobia domestica. The sequence continues at coordinate 5,185,804 of NC_137465.1, read as the reverse complement.
TGAGATTCTCTTTAAATAAAATACAGCTACCGGAATTAGTTTTTAAACCCATTCTTCTCACTTTCATATGTTGATATAGTGTGTGTATACATACATGCAAAACGACAAAAAACACACACAGAAAAGCAAATATTAAACAGTAAACCAACATTTTTTTTTAATGTATGGTATGTATAGTAGTTTTTAATGTTAGAAGCGACTAAAGGAACTACAGGGGATTGTGTCCTTGTGGTAAAAAAAAAAAAAAAACTATTTTGTATCACAGTTAAAAAAATATATATGCAACTGTGTACTCTGGTGCCATTCGTATTGACATAGTGTTTATGCATCTCTTTTGTATGTGTCCCAAGGCACGGATAGGTTCCAACATATGGTATTTTTGTGTATGTGACTGTATGTTTAATGTACCCTACGTCTAAGAGATTTTCTCCCTATGTATGAATGTATGTGTGTATGTGAAAAAAAAAGTTAACTCGCCTGTGGCATGTTTGCGGATAGCTGAGAACGTTAATCAGCCCTTGTACAAATGGTTTATATCCAGTATCTCTCTTAGTGAATCTTTAGCCCTTGTATCAAAGAGTGTTTCATGTAATTTTTTTTTTTTAAAAAAACTTTTTTCTCTCTGTGTTCTTGTGTTAGTCTTCCAATTTTTTTTTAAGTTACAATTTTCATTACCATATACTATGTATGTGTGTGATTGCATTCGCGCAAAAGATTCAACCAAAAGTTATGTTTGATGTGTCGGGAAGATAAACAGAACATAAAAAGATTTCTACCTACGGGATCATACGATATGTATACACACAAGAATAGGCACCCACAAATTAGCTTACACATTCATTGATGTTATTTCAAATTGAACGGTTCTTCTTTCAAAGCTCCAATGATTCCGGTATGTTTCGAATCAAACCAGGCGAAACACATCTCTTTAAAAAAATACTTAATTCGAAATGTAATGTATCATACAAGATGCAAGAGTAGAAATTTGAAATTATTTTTCCTAGTGAAACGGATTAGCATTGTTTTCATTTTACGAATCAATCGGTGTCCATGTGTGTGTGTGTGTATAAAATAGAAGTTTTCCCTTGTCTTATTCTGTTAGCTAAATAACCAACAACAGAGCATTGGTAGCCAATTTGTTGGTCAAACGATGAAATATGTGATGTGAACAAGTTAGGGAAACATGCATATCCTCTAAAAGAAGTCTACGAACAAAGATTGCCCCTCCTGGATTTTCGAAGGGGATTTTGTTTTTCGAAATATACAGGGTGTTTCAAAACAACACCGACAACGTTTGGGAGGTGATACCTGACACCAAGATAAGGCAAAAAGCATAGACCAACCTCGGTCCACAAATACTTCCTTTCGGAGTTATAGACTGCCGAAAACATGAAAAATGAACTTTACAGGTCCATAGCTCCAAAACTATGGGACCTATCATAGTCGATTCAAGACTTCACTTAGTAAATAACATGTGCGCTATCCAAACATCCATGTTTCAGAATCCTAAGGTACTTACGCAACAATTTTTATAGAGGGAGTTAAGCTACGTGCATATAATTTGAAGTACAGTACTTACCAACTACTTCTATAAAAATTGTTGCGGAACTACCACAGGATTCTGAAACTTGGATGTTTGGATAAGGCATAGACTAGTTTCTAAATGAAGTCTTGACCCGACTACGGTAGGTCGCATAGTTTTGGAGCTATGGACCTTTAACGTTCATTTTTTTCTAGTTTTCGATAACCTATAACTCCGAAGAGAAGCATTTGTGCACCCAGATTAGTCTATATTTTTTTGTCTTATCTTGGTATCAGGAGTCACCTCCCTATCGTTGTTGGTGTTGTTTTGAAACACCCTGTATATCAAAATGACCAATATTGTTCTGTATAATGGTAAAATGAAATACGTAATAGGATTTATTTCTACCTTTTCTGTATTGAATCAGAGATATCTTTTTGCTGGATATGTTAAATAATATCCATCGACTCACTAGAAAGCAACAAGTATATACACAATATACTATCCTTCAATGTTAGTCAAATCAATATTATGCATAACATAGGAAAGAATATACGTTTCTTAAAGACAATTCTGCTGTTGGGCATCTCAACTAGTTTACACATACTGTTTATATGCATCTGTGAAAGTTTATATTTCCCTTAGACTGTCGATAACGTTGTACGCTACCTCATCCATCATCATACGTTACAGTGGTTCCCGCTCACACCCTCACCCTCTCTTGACTCATGAATGTGTATCTCATAGCTCAATCAGGGTTGGGGTCTTCTCTCTCTCTCTTCTCTATGTCCCCCTTCTTTTCAAATTCACGCATATGTAATCCCTGTTTGTTTGGAAAAATGAAGTTCTTTAATGATACACTATGAGAAGTGGGTATATATATGAGTATCACATCTCAAAAGTTTATTATAAAAAAAGAGAAGGAGAAAAATCTGTGCACAAAAATTAAAGAAAAACTCGGAGGCAGAGTAGGTAGATAGATGAAGAAGAAGTTAGAGGACACGAGATCCTGTCACCAATTTACAACGTTAATCCAGGCACTCAACAGCAATTAATTAGAGATATGCTGGGAGACGCTTCATTAACAACAAGTCAATATTCAAATGAATCCCCCCTCTATTCCAACCAACATCCTTTCACATACATACATACGGTGCGTTACATACATACATACATACATAAATACATACACATGCATACAACAAACAAGTAGGTTTCCAACTTTCCATATGTATATACAGAATAAAGAGAGGGGGGATATGTTGAGTAGAGAATATAGATGGGGTGGGGTTGGAGCCCAGTTCTATCTACCTTCATCCACATGCTAATGAAGCAGTAGAACGATAGCAACGGGAGTTATACAGCACTGTTCTACATTTTTGGTTATTGTTTTGATGTCTTGCACTTATGAAATAGAACCTTTCTTTTATATACAGTATATGCATACTTTTATTATGTTTTCATATTTCGCGTGTCAATCTTTCGGAAATGGCCTTCAAGACAGGGATGTAGGTAAGAAGACGGGCTAGGCTATGATTATTCGTGTAGTGTATGTGACACAAGAACACACACACACACACACATATTACATATAAAAAGGAGTGAGGGTAGGCTATTTATCTTCTAGAGGAAGTTTTCTCAGGAAGCAGGTATCGTTGCGACTGTTGTGTCTGGAAGGAAGTGGAAGGCGGGTTTATGACTCTCGGGGAGAGAGATTGAATTGTTGTGACACATACATTCAAGGAACGACAGCGAATTTACATATGTAAGGAGGAAATACTAGGAAAGCGATACAGGAATAACAAAAGAAACAAAACTTGGCTGAAAGAGATCAATATTACACACAAATTATAACAAATTAACATATCCTTGCATCTAAAAACACTTTGCGTGCGTTTGTGAAAAATCCAAGACCTAGCCCAATTCAATGCATCGATTTCAAGAAGTTATTGTTGAACGGTCCTTCTTAGGACCATCTAGTGGCGGCTCTTGAGGGAAGTGACATTGGTATTAATGTTTAAATTTTTCTGTAAATTGTCTGCAAACTTGACAGTATACGTCATTCCCCACCACCCTTTCTCACTTCCAAGAGAGCTGGGTTATACGACCACGTCATCGACCTGGCATAGCAATAAAGAAAAGAACTGTTTCCACAACATTAGAAATGAACAAGTTTCCATTACATTAGGCAACTCAATTTGTCTATCAAACAATAATATAATTAATGGTGGAATTCACTGATGTATTTGGGAAATTATTCTGATCGTTTCTTTGAAATGAACTGGAATGTTAATGGTTTGATCTTATCGATTTCTACTTCAAGTCTAGTTAAACATTTCTTAATTTTTGAAAATGAATTTATATTAACATTCAAATTTAATATTACTTAAATTTGATTCATGAACATTAAAAATATGTATCACCAAATTGCATTTTCACGAAGGAAGTGTCTTTTACACAGGTTTCGAGAAAAATATCAGTAAACATTAAAGTACTAAATTTAATTCCCTTAATGACTGGAAACTTTTGAAATGTGGATGTAGAGAAGAATAGATATATTTAGCTGAGACGAACGGGAAACGAATGAGAGGGTCTTAGAAATGATGTAGGAAAAAAATTAGATATTTTTGAGAACAGAAGAGAAACTGATTTAGGACATTACCTAAGGAGAAGCTGTATCATGAGGGACGTGTCAGAAAGTATGGTGGCAGGAAAGAGAGGGAGGGGGAGAAGGGAATTACAATTGATGGACGATATGAAAACAGAAAAAATGTAAGGGAAGACGAAGAAGTTAGTGGAAGACTATGGACCATGGAAGCTTCTCAGTTGTGGTAAGAGACCTGCCAATAATGGCGGAATACCTATGATGATATTGATGATGATGAAATTTTCAGTTCATTTCAAAGAAAAGAGAAGAATAAATTTCTATATAAATCACTGAGCTATAGAAACAAAGATGACGCAGGTACTCAACGCCCTTAGCATCTAACTGATGTACAAGCTTGTTAAAAAAAACTTGACCACCCATCTCTCTGTGAACAGCTCTACTTGGCCACCCATCACTCTTTGAAAAGCTCTGCTTTCTTATTTATAGTTGGAATTAAGTCAAACGAATGAGGACATTCCTTCGTCGATTGAAATTTTTATTTACAGCCCAAATATTGGAGTTTCCTATATACTGTTACCAGAAAATAATTTTCTAAAGTAAGAATGGTATTTAAAAAAAGATCTACCCTGTTTTATTCAAATTTTGCAATATTTTGATTGAATTCTTGCGTTATTTTTCCATTTTGTTTAAAAAAGAAGAGTTTCATACATTAATTATATTATTACCTGATAGAGATAATAAATATGCATTTCTGTACGGTAATGTAAAAAGATATTCTCTCTTTTCTTGATAAAAAAGCTAATGTTGAAAATCTAACTTTCCATTACAATTATCTCCAATGTAGACTATTGATGACCCTTAACTTCCGAATGTTTCAAGCCAGAAGTCACAGAGTTGCAATACTTAATTTATCGCCTACTTTTGCCTAAATGTTACAACAAATCACAGGCCTTACACTATTTAATTCGACAATTCGAAGTATTTCGATTTTCAATTCAATATTCACATTCTTTCAATAAGGATATATTTCCATGCTGAAAGATATAAGGATATTTCCATGCTGATAATAGAGTGCTTGCAGATTTATAGTGCATACATAACAAACGTTTCCATCCTCAGCAGTTATATCGTATACTCATAATGGCTAAATCAAAGTTGCTTTTGTATTTCGGTTATTCCAAATCATGAATTCTGTATATAGAGAATAGGAACTATGTGCAGTTCATTAGGTGGTAGGTACGGCCCCTTGTGTTGACCAACAGCTGAGGTAGTCTCTGGTGAATCGTTTGAGGATTATTGAGAAAATGGACAGACGGACCTTCCCCTCTTCATTCATTCTTCTCGGGAGTTCTTCAGAATCCTGTTAGTGCTTTTTCCCTTGGGTTCGTGATATGTTGACCTGAGACTACAAAGAGACAGCAATCGATAAAATGGGGAGAGGGCTGAAGTACTTCCTCCCCCTCCCAAACTAAATGTTTCCCTCAAAGCAGCGATAGAGTTGTCCAAGTTTAGCGGGTGCCTGATGGGTGTTAATTGGACCAGGTCTAGCCCCATTCGCTTGCCTTGTCATGGCAAGAGAGCAGATTGAGGGTTCGGGAACTCAAGCGATGTCCATCCTGATCTTGCGGTAATAGGCTGCTGGCAGTTGTTCTTCCAGTGACTGACCTCCCCCGTCCTCTGACCTCATGCCAACGGAGTTCTCCACAAAATGCTTTTTCCTTGTTTTCCTATCATGTGCCACTTACAACAACACTATCCCTTTCCTAACTTTTTCCTACTTTTGGTGCTGAATTTTGCACTGAAACGGACAGTTTACATTAATTCAATATATGAAGTAAAGTTATAATGCATACGTGTAACAAAAGAAAAGAACGTTATTCGAAATACTTAAACACAGCATACTCAGAATTTTATAAGGTGAGGGTTCAAACATCTGTCATATCATTTCAGAACATAGCGATTTTAATACAGATATTTTAATACGACAAATATTTATTTTCCTATAATATCTTCATTAAGAAGGATTGTATTGTATTATTTATTTTCACCCTTTTTCATACGTTTTCCATAGTGTTAGAATGCACCTGAAGTAGATATGTCATTTATAGATAAATACAAAAGTAAAAGGAACGATAAGAATGTAAATTGCATAGATTATGCTAATAATTTTGAATGATATCATTATTAAAACTAAACTAGATAATTATTACTCGCAGTGTACGTCGGTGTCCTTGTACATTTCTCTAATGCTAAAATCAAGTAATGACACCCATCAGGTTGTCTAGATCATGTAAATTTTAATGTAATTAGCAATTCATGTATTTCTCAATCGAGTAGAAGCAGTGGTGTAATAAAAAAAATTCTGGAGCTCTTATTTGAATTTAGGAACAGAGAGTCCTGAGTCTTTAGATCTTTGAGAAGTTTATTGTAAATCATAATATCCGTCATCCTTTTTCATTATAATCTAGTTCTACGTTCTACAATAGAATTTTTTTCTTGTATCATAATTATGCTGTTCTCGTACTCGCATAAAATCACCTTCTAGATGCCTCTTTACGAATATCAGTAAATGTAAGATATGAAAACTGGGTAGGCCCTACTGGAAATATACGATTATTATTATTATTATTATTATTATTATTATTATTATTATTATTATCATTATTATTATTAGTTTGCAGTAATCTTTCTGCCTTAATAGTTGATATCATTCTTACAATTCGATTCTGTATTATAAAAAACTACTTTGGCTTTGCATGTATTTCCCCCAAAATTTAATGCCACATATTAAATTAGACTGGGGTAATCCAAAGTAAGTTATTTTTAAAGTGGAATCTTTAAACATATTTTAAAGTTCTTTAACTACGAAATAAACCTGATTTTTTTTTTTTTTTTTTTTTTTTTTTTTTTTTTTTTTTTTTTTTGCTAAGCTTAGTTATATATTAAAGATAGGAAACTCCTCCCTTGATTATGCAACTGACCTGTGAGGATACTGGTATTCCTTTACTAAGAGTTGAGTTGATTTTGAGTTTAACGTCGCGTTCAGCAGCGAGGCTATATGAGACGTGGACTTACTGATTAACGTGGAATCCGAACCACACGAGCTCCCGCCAGGAATTGAACCCGGGTCTCTTTACTAAGAGTATCATGCACTGAAAGCAAGATAAATCTATTTGCAATTGATTCTTGTAATTCTAAAGATACAATCAACCAATACCACTGAAAAATAATAATCCCTCAAAATTCTTCGAGTTGTCACAGCTCATGAAGGACTAAGGCCGACCAGATAGCTATCAGTTGGTCGATATATGGTCAACACTTCGACTACCATGGCCGTTAATTAAGGCTTTCTAGACCGAAGTTCCCTACTTACTAATTTAATCAGACCAACACCGGAAACTTGAAGTATGTTTCTAAAGCTTATTTCTAAGCAGAAGTTAAATGAAGACCCAGACGGAATGAAGAATTAAACCTCAGTACAGTTAAATCAAAGTACTAACCTACTTTCGATCTAGTTCACCATCATAGATGAACAATGATGAACAATAGGAATCTACCTAACACATACCTACAGTACTTGAAATACGCATCTATCATGCAAAGCAACATGATAATGCAAAGCCACGTGATATCGCTATTCTGCCATTATTGGCAGGTCACTTGCCGCAACTGAGAACCGTCCATGCTCCACGGTGTTCCGTTAATCTCTTCGTATTCACGTACGATTTTTCTGTTTTGATATCATCCATCAATTGTGACATCCTTCGAACTCTCACTCTTTTTCCTGCCACCATACCATGTAAAACGTCCCTTATGATACAGTTCCTTCTTAGCCAATGTCCCAATCAGTTTCTCTTCCTTCTAAAACTGTTCTTTTCTCCTCTATCCTCTCATTCATTTTCCACTCGACCCAACTAATTCTCTCCATTCTTCTCCACACCCACATTAGACAAAAATATATATAAAAAGCCATATGAAAGGACAACATCGAATTCCCGGACCACTTACAAATGTATCTTTCGGGCACTTGACAACCTTAAATCAATTTTAGTAATTTGGTTTCCTGCATGTATTATTAAAATATACAAAACTTAAGTCCACGTAGAAAGCTAGAGAAAGCACGCTAATACAGTTAACAACTGTCAGGTGAAAGGAAGAACAGAACAGTTAAACTTTTAGATGAGTAAAGCATGCTACAGAATTCGAACAAACGAGCACAAAAAAAAAAAAAAAAAAAATGACGACATAACCGTTAAATAGGAGCCAAATGCAAAACTGAAGAAGGGAGCTGGAAATTGTAATAACAATAACAATAAAAAACGAATATCGTTATCACATAATATGGTCTCGTGTTTTCACAGAACGAAATGGGTTTAGGGTAACGTGGGGTAATGCCAATAACGGGTAATTTTGCGGTGCGCAGAGCAGGTGGAAGAACAGATAAGACCAACAGAGGTGGCAACAGACTAATAAATGAGTAATGGTTTAAAAAGGAAAGGAGGAAAAAGTGTTCAGACAGAATGTACTTCGGATTATTCTCCTCGCAGCTTACGCGGTTCATCAAACTGTAGATATGTAGAGTAGTTGTGTTAATTGTAGGTAGGTAGATTTGTCATGAAAAATTAAAATTTGACTGAGAGAAAAAAGAAGAAAAATGAACTAGTTTAAAGGACGAAAAAACTAATGGATAGATATGTTGTATATTCTTATTTATAGATGATAAATCTTGCAACACAAACAATTATCATGCTAGATTAACAACTACGTTATGCATGTAGTTTTTAATTTTTTACATTAAGACGCCTAATCACTGCGAAATTAAACTACCGATAATTTTACAGTAATTATGTGATATTTTCAAATAGGTAAAAGATAATCGAAATGTAAAACAAGAGCGTGCTAGACATTATTATTTTGCATGAGGTATCGTTATCACGAGTCTCCTGGTGGCTTTCCGTTTGCAGTCACTCAGAAACGCGAAAATAAATGCCGATTTTCTAAATGGCTGGAAATCGAAAGCAGATAAATGAGTCGTGATAACGGTATCCCATGTAAAATAATATTGTCTAGCGAGCTCTTGTTCCGCATTTTGATTATATTTTATCTATTTGAAGATATCACATAATTACTGTAAAATAAAAGGTATTTTAATTTCGCTGTGATAGGGCCTTCTTGCAATTTTAGAACGAATTTCATCAGAACAAAAGGAAGCTAGTCGGTAGTCTACGAGTTATATAATCATGATTCACCTCCTAATTGGAAATGCACGCTATCTTCAATGCAGAAGAGAATCTGTGCTTATTGATTGAGTATTGAAATATTGATGGAATACCCTCAGGTGGTATTGATTTATGACCGGTTAATTACATTCCATTTTTATTTTCACCAGTGGCCAAAATCTCTTGTTAACTATAACAGTTCCATAAACACAAGCTTGTTCATATGTTTATAATATATACATATATTTTTGTGTGTTATGTTACTAGTTTGTATGTAAGCCCATATATAATATAACAAACGATGAAAGAAGTAAGTAGATACAGTACTTTTTTATTTATTAGCTAAGGTCCTAATACGGTGATGAGACATTTAAGATGAGACAATGGAGGTAGAAAGAAACTGTTGAGTGGAAAACAGGTCCTCAGATTGACAGTTTCAGCAGGAATTTCATGGTCATATTTAACATTATAGGATTTTTGCTGGTAGCAAGAGGAATTTTTAAGCAGTGCTGGCTCTGGAAAGAGGAAAGATGGATAATCGTTGCTAGATGGTGTTAGCATTGTTGTGTCGACAGGTGGTGTCGTGAGGATAATCGGGGAGCTACTTGAAAAAAGAAGTACCGAATTCGTCTAAAATAGCAGCGTTAACGGCCAGAGGAATTGATGTGCTGACCACACATCGCTCCAAAAGTATGATTTCCGGTTGTTAGGTCCTGGCCTCCTAAGGACTTTGCGCCAGGAATGTGTTTTTAACAAGAGGATATTCAATTTCGGTTCCACGTGATTCTTCGTTTTGGCACGGCATTTGTATGGATTTAGTAAAAAATTCGGGGAAAAAATCAGTCAATACGTCCAATAGTGTACTGTATGAGTTGCATTCACTCATTATTCATAAAAGAAATAAAAAAATAAAGAACATTTAGTAGAAAACTTTATGGCAAACCAAAATGTGTCTGAGGCCACTCAAGCCATCAACGATATTGTACCCAGAGTGGGTCTGAGGAAGATCGAGCCATTTATAATACAGTAGCCAGTGTGTGTGTCTGAAGAGGTCGAATTGTTTACTATCAAACCAAATTTGGTTGATTTTAAGAAAGCTCTTTTAACAGCTCCTCCAAACATAGGTTTTCGCATTGTTACTGGTCCAGACAGCGCATGTTCAACTGGGTGATGCATGGTCAGTATCTAGTTTTCTGGATCGACTTACCATGTATTTTAACTCAAGTAACTCTCTACTTCCTACACAAAGTTGGACCAATACTGAAACTTTTCTGCTATTTCCTGCATAACACAATAAGTAGAACTGATATCGTAACCGACAACTTCATCAGGGGAAGAAAATTCTACAGGTATGCACGAAGTTCATAGTTCAGCTGTAAAATGGCGCAGATTGTTGCAAGTAGTTCTCTTTGTTTTGGAAATTTTCGTTTTAATAAATTAACAATTCCCAGTAGTTCGGGAGTTATTTAGTGTGTTGTTGCCAAGGATGTTATAAAATAAAGGATTTGCCCATACGTATCTTTATCACATGAACTCAGTGAAGCCAAAAAACAACTGAGCATCGTCTGAGCCGGCATGTCTGATTGGTTACTCTCGTTTCCACCATGATTGTTGGCTCGAAACATTGTGATCTTAGTGACCCGGAGTGGGCAGAGTAGGTGTGGCGAAGCTGTGACGTATGGCTTCACGATTTTGTTCTATGGGCAGATCCTTTATTTTATAACATCCTTGGTTGTTGCAACGATAATATGCAACTATCATATGTATGTGTTGTTAAAGACAATGGTCTGGTACGCAAGATACTATTTTTTGGTGGACAGCTCTGCACATTTATGCTGTTAGATTTTGTGGCCATACTTATTCATTTATGCTGTTAAGATATAATAAGTGAGGACGCCATCAATGTTAGATGCGTTTTTGAGATATACGAAGAAGAAATGATAAATATTCAGGAAATATAAAGTTTTAAAGGAACAAAATTAGTTTAATTTCTTGCAGTAATTATCGAAGTAAGTTTTGGTGGTTGTTAAAATTAGTTTTATCGAACTGTGGACCTTATATCTAATTGTGTACATAGGCTGCATGGAAAAGGAAGTCCAAATATCAAACAAATAATACCGTAATAGGCCTAATTTTGGGTTAAATATATTAGATGTGAAGTTACTAAAAGTTTAAATTGAAGAGATTTCTAAATTTAAATATGGACTTGAATTAGAAATGGCTGACACCTTTCAAAAGATCATATTCTGATTCGTATTCAGGTACCTCGTCCAATCAATTGAGAAAGTTTTTCTTTTCAATTTAAAGAAAACAAGTTTGTTATACAGATACAATAAAAGTGTAAGTAAATCCTCAGAGACGATGCCATTTATGTAAATATATCTGTTGTGGAAAATAATTAAAATTAACTTTCATCTTTAAAAAAAAAAAAAAATTAAAGTAGCATTTGTTCTTTTTTCCTTCTGGGGAAAAAACGGTGGAAACACATGTTGTGGCACATCACCAAAATTGCTTCAGTTCCAGAAAATTGTTTCTGTTAGTACACGAGTATATTGGACAATATTAGAAAATGGTCGTTTCGTTACGGTAAACAAAATATCTCATTTTCTCGACCAATTACCCGCCATTTTGTGTAACCTCATTTCAGAGCCACCGGCAAGAGACCTCTGGTGATGATTCCTCCCCCTTCCCTCTGTAATAATAGTTATAATAAAAAAAAGAGAGAAAGAATTTGCTATCAGGTCAAATGTCAATTGCTGGGGTTGTCCCGTAACTACCATCTGAAAGCTTCAGGGGACAGCGCAGTGACAACTGCATGCTTGCCTCCAGGTCATAATCAGTGGGAGAAAAAAAAGGGGGGAGCATAAAATCCTCGGAACTTCATATGATTCCGTCATATATATTTTTTCAGTGTGTGTGTATATATATATGTGGAGGGTAGTATATGTAACTTGCAGACCTTTCAGATACACATATGAAAACCAACTACAACCACGTATGTGAGGATACACTCACACTACCCCCACCCTCACCTCATTAGTGTATCCTCAATTGTCCATTTGCATCGAACTTTGCTTACTTAGTTTTTTTAAGCCGGAAGTTGCATATGCAAATAACAAATACTGCTGTATACATATACTATATGTAGATATGAGGTAGTTTGGGATATTAAAAAAAAAAAGAATTAATATGATAAAAAAAAAAACTTTCGTATCAAGCCGAGAGAATATAAGCTGACAAGTTTAGTTGCGCCTGAGAGAGGCATCTCGCTAAAACAAATGGATGGAATTGACAACTACTTTTAATTAAAACTTCTCGTGAAAACGGTGCCCTAAAGTGTACTAGACAAACGACGGGTTCATAACCAGTCGCGTAATTCTCAGCCACTTTAGTACTGCACTTCCATCTGCGCTTTAATCCTTTCCTCACTCCCCTCCACCCTTTGGAAAGTGTAACCCAACTTTTCTATTCCCTTGCCACCAATTTTCTCCGAACACTAGACGTGTCCCATAGACCTTATATATGACTTTTTTTTTTCAAGTTTTTAAAATTCTTTCTTTTCAGCTTACTTCAGATTCATAGTAACTTACTTTTGGGGATAAGTATAAAGTTTAAGAGCTCAACCATACTTTTGGTCAAGAATTTCAAGCAGGGGCGGCGATTGAGGGGGCAAGAGGGGCAGTTGCCTCCCCATTTTTTTTTTTGAAGTGACCTCTTAATGTATAATTATAGTTTCATTTGAAAATGTAAAGTTTTTGTATGTATTACTGGTTCTTAGAAAAAATGGTGCCAAATAATATTTGCCGTTGCGTGAGTACGAATTGGTTATTTGTCTTCCCGTGGAGTTAAGAAAACTACAGGAATTGCGTTTTAATTGCAATTCAAATAAATTAATATTGCAATTGCGTATTTCTTTAAATGTCGCATCATGTGCTTGTAGTATTTACTGTCTTTCATTTTCTAAAAGTAATAACATACATTTAATGGCATATGGAATTAAAAATGTAAGTTTTTTAGTCCCCAGTTTTAATATAACTTCTACAAAACAAGCCTCATTATTCAATTACTATGATTAATATTATCATTTCTACTTGTTTTGCAAATCTGTTAATAAATAATCTAATCACACAATTTTCCAGACAGAATTGTAAGATGTTCATGAACAAGGAATCAAATCTCTTCTTACACTTTCGTTGTTTAAGAGTACAAAGGCACAGCCTTCATGCTCACGCGTACTCGCATTTAATTATTGACCCAAGAGCCCGGCTTACGACTTTGGATACATCTGACTACATACCAAGAGTCAAGAAACAAGCTAAGAAACATCCTCATACAAGATATGACGAAATCAAAATCACTGCACAGGTTAAGGGAAGAAAATGCCCAAGATAGATGGTTGCAGGAAAGACCACCGTTAATTTTGAACATTTTATTAAACAAGAGATCTTTGTTTCTGTGCAGCGGAGAAGCCGATATTAGCAGTGGACAAAAGCTGGATGTCCTGCACTCATTATGGAAGGTTGATGAAAAGAAGTCCACGCGGGTGATTAAAATTTTTTTTTCTCCTTTCAGAGCTCGAGAGAAAGGACAATTTGAAGGCAGGCACCCAGCTGAGCCAGGGGACCACCCTGCAACTTCAGTAGAGTGATGCTTATTATGGAAAGCTGTTGCTGAGTGCTGATGCCTCTGTAATTGCTCTATTGTTTTCCCGAACGAGTGAAATGGTTTCTGGTCCACAGGTTCCTTCCGTGTCTTTTACTATGCTCAATTGATGCACCGCAATACTACGTGATTTATTTTTCAGCTTTTTTTTTCCTTTTCATCTAGAAAGTCAGTTAGGCAATATATATCCGTGTATGATATATTTTTACTCATATTTCTTTTTGTCTTACATTCTTCCTTATTCAGTTCTCTTTACCTGTCTTCTTTTTTTTCGTTTCATTTTCGTAACAATTTTATTTTTTAAAGTGTCAATAAGAACGAAACTTTCACCAAAATATTCCAACACAAACACAAAAAATCATAAGTCCTAAATCATATTTTTTATAAAGTAGATTCCTGTTAGTTTTCGTCATAATACGCTTCAAACCGAAGATTGCTTGAAATATGGTTTCTCTCCATGTTTGTTGTTTGAAAATTAACAGCAATATTGTTCCTCCAACATCTGATGTTCTTTTCATGCCTATAATCAGTAGAATCATTTCATAATTTTTCGAAGGAGAAGGGGGGGGGGGACAAGATTATTCATCAACATGGAAGTTTCACGTTTTTATTAGTATTTTAGCATACAACTAGCACAATATCCGTTCTTCGCACGGGGAGAATACGTTTCATTTTGGATATAAACAACTTAATTTTGATTTAAATGGCATCAGAAGTGTCACTATTCGTCTTAGCGTCCCCGAAAACTATGAATTCGACACTGATATCGGTCATTTTCGACCATTTTAAAGTACCCTCCCCTAAATTGCACCGTCAAAATAAAATCACAAAAAACACTTCCAGGCATGTAACTTATCTATGTGTCAAATTTGATCGAGATTTGTCTCGTGGTTCAAGAGTTATTAAGTTTTATTTATTTTTATATATCTCCCCCCTCTCCTACGTTATACTTTCAAAGTGAAATGATAAAAACACTTCCAGGCCTGAATCTCATATATGTTGAAAATTTGATCGAGATCGGTTGGGTGGTTCAAAAATTATTAAGTCACAAATATAGTGACTTTCATTTTTTTACATTTATAGATTTATTAAAATGCTTGAAATTGTCAAACCCATGGTCTGCCTTTCCCAAATGACGCCCCTACCTATAACTGGAAATTTTTCAAACTAATGGTGAAAAATGCCGTACACAACAACTTGTATCTGCTGAAACTAAACTTAGAGATCCCTCCTTGCACTAAAACTGAGTAATAATTTACCTCTAAACTATCATTACTTTCTTAAAATTAGTAATGAATCTTAATTACAGGAATGGTTAATTTAATTTGCATAACATTACAGTAATTCTAGTTCAGTTATATGCGACTAAATTGAATAGGTCAGTAAAAAGCAACTTTTTTGTTGAGTATATTATGTTTATGTAATGTTCTGGTAGTCTTTTTAAACTTTAATCTAGTGGGAAATGTTCGTAGTCTTTTTAGCCGACATAAAAAAGAGAAGGACTATGAGGTTCTCAATTCAACCTGTTATGATCTGACGATAGTCTGATAGTCTTTAGAACTAGAATATGAAACATCTCAACGAATGCTGAGTAATTATGACCAAGTAACATACTTATAGACAACCATACATTCTTTAGTGTGATTGTGGTTGCATAACATCACAGGGGTTGTATTGCAAAATTTCAGAACACTTCCATAGTACATTATAGTGTTTCTGTTGTTTGTAACATTTTAGAGAAGTGGGTTACCTGTGTTAAGTAGATTTTTAAATTTTATAATTATTTATATCTTCAATATATTTTTGTTTTATTAGTCTTTGAAATGTGCGAAGTTTTATTGGGTCATCCTGTATTAAGTATAACTGAAATACTAGTATTGCTTGAAATAATTGTAATACTTGAAACACTTTTTAAGTTCCTGTAATATTTGAAACATTTCGCAATGTTTAAAAATAGGTGTTTTATTTGAGACTTAGATATTTGTGAAATAATTGTTAATTTTCAAACACTGCTTATACACTATTGTACTTGAAACAATGACAATCCTTAAAATACTTGTAATATTTGAGATCGTATTTAAAATATTTGTAATAGCTGTAATGCTAACATTTCAAGTACTTGTAATTCTTGAACACTATGGAAAAACTTGATATTTTTGTAATACTTAAACACTATGGTAATACTTGCAATATTATAATTCATGAAAGAGTATGATAACAGTTAGATACTGTACTTGTAACCGTTAAATATAATAATAATACTTGAAATGTTCGAAATACTCAAGCTGTACTACTTGAAATACTATGGTAATACTTATAATGCTCGTTATACAGGATGGTTCCAAAGTAGGTATACACCCCTGCTTTGGTCAAGTATAACATTCTAACTTATAGGTTTATTTGCTTCGGCTGTCCCGAGCTTAAGATATAAGTAAAAACACATTAATACAAATAATAAAGAAACTAAGTCTACCTGATGGATAACAATAGGAAATGATATAAAAAGCAATGAGTTGATCAGTACGGGACTGTATACCTACTTTTGGGCCAGCCTATATACTGTGGTAATATGTGAAACACTATGAAGAATACTTGAAAGATGGGTAATACTCTCTATTTCAAATACTTCTAGTATTTGGCACAATTGCATTACGTCCAGTGGCGGCGATTGGACGTTAAAAGTGGGGAGCAAGGGAATCTGAATATTTTAGTATATCAATGTTACTTTTCCTGTTTTTTCTAAAACTTTGTTTGACGAAAAGTGTTATAACTAATAGGATACTATCTTTTTCAGTTAAAATATCGTATATCATATTTTGAAATTTTATTAAGTAAATTGGCAGGAGCAACGCAAGTGCGGCGCACTCACAAGATTTTAATTTTAATAGAAACAAAATAAAATATATATTGCTTGCTTCCAATTATCAAAAAATAATAAGCAATTAAAACATTGAGATGGAAGTTAAAATTTCTAATCTTACATTACAATAACTTGTTCTTAACCTTGGAATCTGGTTTGAACCCGTTTCTCTTGTGTTCAAGTCGGTCGTGTTATCGACTGACCTACGTCAGTCCCAACTTATTGTTATAGTATCGGTATATTTTACTTTATCATAGCACAGCCCTTTATGACAGTATTCATAGAAATTTTAACGAAAAGGAAATCAATCAAAACATATCGAGGCTCCTCTGAAAACATATAACATGTCCCGCCATTGATGTGCACCCACATAAATTTTGGAAATTCGGCGCCGTTGCACAATAGTGAAGTTTAAAAATTGCTAGCAGCTATTCTAAGAAAACTACAGGGTTTAGAAATCATTAAATATTTCAATATTGTTTGTCATTGAATTTATTGACTATTGCTTCAGCATAATTTACCTGTATATTTTAAACTGTTCAACTTTTTTGTAGTTGGTTGATCATAGCTATAGAGTGAGAATTTCTTCGAACAAAGATATCTGCATATAATTTTCTTCGGAATAAAAAGAAGCAGAAGTATTGACACAATCAGTTTCTGAACATAATTAAAGAAAGTCTTCTGAAGTTGCGACACGACAGAAACATTTTACAAAAGAAATCTGTACAAAAGGAATTTTACACAAAGATTAAAAAAAAAAAAAAAAACTATTGGCAATTTTGTAGTGAACAAACATTGTTTAAAAAAGAAAAAAGAAAAGAAAAGAAAGTAATATTTTTTATTATTTTTTGTTTGTTTCTGTTTGATCGTTGCTCTTTTGAGCAAAGTAACAATTCCGAGGGATCCGGACGGCGGCAAAGCCTTTTTATTTCGTCCTTCTTTAAGCACTACAATCGGGTGACACTTACACAAAGCTCCGCCACTCTTAGGAAAGGTGACATCACAACTCAAAGCAAACTAGCTTTAATCTGTTGGAGAAGAGACTTTTCGCTTTCTTTTTGTCTGCATAAGAAGTGGATGATTCAGGTGATATCAAACGCTTTTGCGGTCGTAGATTTTTCTGTATTATTATTTTCTTAGAAAAAAAAATGAAAAGGCATAAATTAAAGATGGGAAATCAAGCAGTCAATGATGGGGCTAGATACAGTGAGTTTGAGGAGGGTTGTCTTTAGAAGGCGGGAGACAAAGATAGAGAGAGAAATGCATTCATCGATGTCTGATGCAGGTCCCTTTTTGACTTTTTCGGGAGGGGAAGGAGGGGAAGCATTATAAGAAAAGAACACGGAGAATTGAAAGAGAAGACTGAACAGTGTAAGAGGGACATTTTTAGCTGGAAGGACTTATCAAGAAAGCCCGTGAGTCAGCACAATCTACTGTGCGTATAAGAAAGAGAAGACGAAATTCTATGACAAGTCAAAAAAAAAAAATCTTTTTCGTCTTTTTATCTGATTGATCTCCAGTGTTAACAACTCAACAAGTAACTTCCATTTGATCGATGAGAAAGAAAAAAAAAAGCCCCATCAAACAAATAAGAAAAAGTAATAATTTGTACAGATATAGCTCTAGAAATACAGGGGTCCATAATTAAAGCAGAATGTTTTAGAGTTCTGACGTATAAAATGTATTGGGAGAATGTGGCTGGAATAACACTATTCCTAGGATATATATCACGCAAAGATAAGAAGATAATAAGGCCAACGTTGAAAAATATGGTTAGGACTAGAGGTTTAGTACTCAACATCAAATAACACTGGTGACCTCATATTCATTCACTCACGTCCTCACCCAACTCCCTCACACTTAGACTCACTAGCCCTCACCATCGTGTACCCGAATGACTGTGAAGGCGAGGGCAAAATGAGTAAGAATTGTCATCTCTGGTTGGAACACCGTGTGTAAGTCCGCTTGATCGACATACAAGTATAGCCAACCCAAACGAGGTTTCCCGATTATTTCGTGAACCTCAGTCAATGAATGTTATAGGCCTACTCGAAAATCCAACACAGCAGAACAGTTCTTTGTAGTTTGTCCATTAGCTATCAAAAATAGTGATACAAACCAACAATTCGCGAGATGTCGACAAATGTTTGCTTTTAGCCCGACCACGGACAGCAGGAAACTTTAGAAGGAACGTTGGAGTAGACTTGCCAATGTTTTGAAAACCTTTATCCAGCTCCTCTGTCTGCTTCTACCTTCCGTCTAACTCCCCCCTTCCCTCCTAAAATATGTTTGTGTTGTTCTTTGCAACTCATTGTTTAGATTTAAGCAAGGGCGCCGATTTCTCTGTAAATTTGGGGGGCCCCATTCAGATACAGAAGGTATATATATATATGAGGATTTTAAGACAAACTGCATTCAAATTATGCAAAATATTGTATATTCATAAATACAATAGGGGGCCCACATGAGCTTTGGGGGGCCCGCCCCCCCTTCAGATCGGCGCCCTTAGATTTAAGTATGAAGTAGTATAATTATTTCTTTTTAGAGGATGGGGTCAATCACTAAACCACTGAAAGCAAATTTTTATCAGAAGAATAAAACCTTTCCTTGGCATTACAACACACGAAAGGCTATGGCAGTGGACTGGTGTGTGATTAGCATATCGGCTCACGATCACCGTTATTTCTGGGTTTCTAATTACGAGTTTTTAAATTAAATTTTAGTTAGTTTAATTTAAGCAGTTCACCAATCCCACAGTATTGGATCGACATAAAGAAATATACCCAACTGGGAATTTAATCTGGGACCACGTGCACCAAAGCATATACCCTGACCTTTCGGCTACACTGGGAGAAAAACTTTTCGTTAATACTGAAGTTAATGCGAATACTACTTTTCTGATATAAATCATTTCAAACAGTATTGTCTCTGAAATTAAATTTGGTTCTCTCTCGTCTCGAAAAGATGTAAAAGTGTTCTCTCGTTTCGAAAAGGTGCCATGAAAGTACTCTCTGGTCTTGTAAAGGTGTTGTGAAAGTGTTCTCTGGTCTCGAAAAAGTGTCGTGAAAGTGTTCTCTCGTCTCGAAAAGGTGTCATGAAAGTGTTCCCTCGTCTCGAAAAGATGTCACGAAAGTGCTCTCTCGTCTCGAAAAGGTGTCACGAAAGTGTTCTCTCGTCTCGAAAAAGTGTCGTGAAAGTGTTCTTTCGTCTCGAAAAACTTGTTTCTGTTGGGAGAGCTCTGTCTCGCTCTCGCCTCCTTTCATTTTATGCTCAACTCTAATTCCAAAGATTATCGTTAACTTAATGTTGTTTATCTCCGAGATTTTACGAGACATAATAAGCGGTGATAAAGAAATTATTACGATTGTTTTAAGGAATATTCTTGATTGCTATGATCTCTGATTCACATACACAAAATGTAAATTCACTACATAAGCTATATAAAGAAATTGTATCCCATCACCAACCATCATTAATAAACTATTTTTAGAATTACCTCATCCTTCAATAAGAATATGACGAAGATGTCTACAAAGAGACAAGACCAGTCTATGCAACTAATTTTGTGTTATTAATCTTTGGGAAATTATGTTTTCGTCATTGCGTCACTTATTTCTTCGAACCAACCTTCAAAAGCTGGCAAGTTCATTTTTCACTGTGTTCTGTCAATTCTGCAAGTGGAGGTGGCTGCATTAAATGACCTCTGTCTTGACAAGAAGCCATTTACAATGTCTTGAAGGCACAGTCGTTTCATTCTCTCCTGGAATTGCATGAATAATAATCTTTCTTTGGAACTGATACTTTAGAATTTCATTTCTCTTCAAAACCAGAGAACTAATCATGAAGAAATTAGTAACAAATTTCTCGCATTTAGGGCGTAATTATGCTACTTCATTTGGTTATGCCATCTCTGCAAAATACAGTGTACGACATTTATTGGATTTCCAGAAACAACTCAAAACAGTGGCGTAACTAAGGGCTTGGGGACCACTCCGCAGACAACATGGAATGGGGCCCCTTCTCTACGTCCTACATCACGATTTGGCGCCCCGTGATGGTTTGGGGGCCCCTGCAATGCGGGGTCTGCGGGACCCTTATTAACGCCCCTGACTCAAAAGTATTTCCAATGCTCTTGAAGCAGGTTTCTGCCAGGAGTTGAAACGGGATAAGAGCTATCCTAGTTCATGTTAGCTTGCTTTAGTAATTCAAAATAGAAATAAGGCATACCCTTTGAGCAAAACACAATGTTTTTATTAAAATATCTATATCCATCACTAAGAGGTATTAGATCATTTCTGTAGACCCCGCCTAAAGAAAAGAACTTACTAACTTCTACCATTCACATTAATAGTGCACGGAATAACTCAATTACCGAGATCTTCCGCACACTATTCTGGAAGTCTATGCACATACGGTTAAAGAACTAGTATTCAACTAATAGGCTATAGCATAAACAATTTTCGAGACATACTAGCTACATCTTGAATTCAGAAAATAAAACGAGATCTTTAGTTTAACGTCTCCAGGGTTACGAGAAACGGCCGAAAAAAACCAGCAGACAATATGTATATCCGAATAACACATAACCAGAAATCAAACAAGCACTCTACCACTGAGCTACTGAGCATCCTTTAGGTACAGAAAAAAAAAATATTTTCGGTGCTGGAATGTAAGGAAAGGGTTTTAATAGGGTAACCATAACATTTTCAGCTGAAAACGGAACAGGTTCTGGCTTTTCAAAAATCATAAGAAATTAGAAACAAGTCAGTGCGTAAATTAGTTCCTGTTTAACTTAGCAATACCTTATACATTTATATTGCAATATAATATATATAAGCTATAAAATACAAACACCATTTACAGTGGCGTATTTACGATTTTGTTTCGGGAGGGGCTTTGCTAACTTTCGGGGGGGGCTTAAGCCCGGAAGCCACCCCCCTAAATACGCCACTGACCATTTACCTTACAATATAGTAGGACATAATGCTGCCTGCATTTCCTCCTTTGCCATAGCTCGAAACCTTGATATTGCATTGGGTGAGAAGTTGACTCTTGAACTGAAGTATTTCTAAGAAGAATCTATCTTCTCAAGAATAGCTTTATTCTTCACTAGTCTTCCACAAAATTCACTGCAGTTCTCTGTGAAGTTCACCCGTACCAGTAACATAGATTTCATTGTTGCAACATGTAAGGAAGTGTCCATAATTATTCATGATTGAAAAAACTCGCTCGACAGAGGTGGATGTACTAGACAGCATAACACCATTCCTACTGCTATCAATAGAATATCAAACTTTATATTTCGAGCAGTACTGCGAACAATAGCTCATGTTTAATGTATGGAATTTTAATTCAATTCTTGCCTCTTTATTATTATTAATTACAAATACCTTTACAACGAGTAAAGGTACTGGGTTTGTTATTTACTTCTTTCATTTACATAAAACGGGACATATACTACTTCTACTGACGGGACGGCCGGGACACGTCCCTAAAACGAGATTGTCCCGGTCAAAATGTAACGTATAGTCACCCTAGGTTTAAATTATCTTTGCTGGGGTTTTCACAACTATATCGAGATCATTGAGTATATAAATTTATCAGAAGAGTCGGAAAGGTTATTATTAATTACCACGACTTTTGAATGTCATCTTTCAAATAGTTCCCAAGCAACCATTCTCATTATGATCAAGGCACTATAACAATAACAACAGATGTCGGTCGCAGAAGGCTTTCTGGCTGGAGAATATAAGAAAAAGAAGAGAAAGAAAGAAACTATACGAAATCATCCATTGATAACAACAACTAACCAACGATTGTATCAAACAACGAACATTAGATCACGCCAATTTAAAAGACGCGGTCTCCCAGTATCGTAATTAAAATCTATTGGGAAAAGGTGTCTGGCAAGAATGGCGACGATGGTGGTGACAGTAAAAAAAAAAAAAAAAAAAAAAAAAAAAAAAAACTGAAAGTCAGCACTGTGAAAAGAAGAGCCTTCTTCACAATGTCTCTCCCACCGAGGTTTGGCCGTTTGAATCTGTTGAAGATTACGCGACGTATATAGTGTACAAAAGCAAATGAAAGAGTTAAAGAAGAAGAAACGCTGGTTGCACAACAGGTGCTCGTCATAACAAGACGCAGCGGGTGCTTTTAACTCTCTCATTCCTTGAGATTCAAAAAAACGGCTTATTGGCAGCGTCAGGGAGTGAGTTACGTTTCTAGTCTACCACTGGAGGCGTTGAAATCCTCGATTTACAGCTTAAAAGACAGGCTTTTTAAGATGACAGCACTTCTCCGCAACGACTCTTAACAATCATTAAAGTCGGAAAACTTTTCAATTTTGTTAGAATCCAGTAGCAGAAAAGAAAGACTTTCCGTTTCCAAAAAATCAATTGCATTTGGGACCAAATGATTGGTATACGACGATACGCAAGTGCCTTCAGATTATCAACGACGCTGTTCTGCCTTTACAGTCATATAACAAAGATAATGTTTTTTTCAGAAACGTATCTGCAATTTTTCTGTCATTGAATTTTTTGTTTGTTCAAATTTGGCGTCCCTTTTCTGCACCGAGACTATGACGGACGTTAACCTATAATTTAAGGTGGAACCCGAACCAACGTAATTCCGTTCAATATGCTCTCCTACCGGTAATCGAACCCGAGACCCGGTGCACCAAAGTCATGCGAGCTAGCCACTAGGCCAGCGGCTAGCGTTAAGAGTCGTGTAATGTTTATTTGTTTATCGGTTTAAAGTTCAAGTGCTTTTCAACTCTGGAACGACAATTAAGAGACCTGGAAATAGTCTACCAGGAGCAGAATCCCGGGACAGCTATCTCGTATTGTAATGTTTATGGTATATAACTGACACACTACGTGCTGTGCAATACTCAATGTTAGTAGGAAATGCTACTGTCTCCTGATAAATATCCTTCCCTTCGTACATCCTTGTATGTTTGGTTGACTATATTGAGGAGAATGATCTTAGCATATTTAAGGAAGATTCCTATTCCTCCGAGAGAAGCTAGGTCAATACAAATATTTTCGAATATTTATTTACTTATTCTATAAATACGTGTTTTTTTAGAATTAAAGAAAGCCCCTCCCGGTAGTCTAGCGGTTAGTGCGCGCGCGCTTTTGGTGCACGAGTTTGTCGTAAATAAATAAAATAGTGTGAAGAAGCATTAAAGGAAATCTCTTATATGATTCAGATCAAGAGTCCTCATCATCACAATTTTGTGCCAAAAATCTTCTCTACTCTTGGAATTACGATTGAGAAATACCAAAACAGTATTTCCCAAACTCTGCACTTTGACTAATTTACGAAGGTGCCGTGAAATACATGAAAAATTTCCTGGAATGATTTTTAACCTACGTTGTTTCCGAGCTCGGTCATACTTTTACTGATCTTATGTTTGTCTTCTCAAAATATGCAGTTACATGATGCTTTCGCCTGTTGGAAAATCGTGGAATTGTCAGGTGATGTAAAGGGAAAAAATTTAAGTAGTACTGCACTAGGGTATCACTAGTGCATTTATACATTACGAAATAGTTTCGTATTTTAATTTGCTTAATCTTTCATATATACAAAAGCCAATTGAACCGATGCGCATAAGTTAGAGAGAGTAATAATAAAATTTTAATTTCACTCTTTTCCGAAAAAGAAATCTTTGTACTTCCTACAACACCCTTGTAGGGAGGCCTTTCTACAATTGTATCATTTTGTACTTTACCAAATTACAGGTGATTGAAAGATGTGTATAATTATCATAATATTAACACAAACAATTTAGGCCTCCCCGCTGATTTAATGGCTAGCGCGCGGGACTTCGGTGCATGGGGTCCCGGGTTCAATACACGGTGTTTAAATTTGAAAGCATTATGTTGGTTTAGATTTCAAATGAAACTGTAGATTCACGTCTCATATAGTCTTGGTGCTGAAAAAAGACTCTGAACTTTAGCAACAGCTACAAGAACAATAACAACTTTCCAATTGTAAATCTTAACTTGTTGCTAAATTAAAGAAAAACTCAAAACGAAATATTTTAGTGAAAGATAACTTTTTGCCTTATTTTTAATTTCCGTAAGTACAAAGGTAGCAGTTCGCCACGGCGACGGAGTTTTGAAAGAAATACAGTACTACTTTGATCTACCTGAGGAACATTGTTTCACATTCCGCCAAACAGAAACAGGGTTGAGTACCGGTTTATCAAAGTACACAGATCCCTTGCGTCAGGCGGTCACTTTTAATATCAGTGTTGGAAGACAATATGAAGTCTAAATGGCCAAACATAAAAGCAATTTCAGAATTGATGTTGCAGCGACAGGTCAAGTTGAGACCTCCGGGAAGCCATTAACGCAACAATCCTACAGAGTAATCGCAAGCAAATGGCATCTTTTACCGTTCTAATCTGCAAAGGTCGGGGCTTGTTTATGTCTGTAATATTTCCTTCCATGTTTCGACGTACAAGCTGGGACAGAGTTATACACGAGAATAAACCCATCAACCGTGTACAGCAAGATTAAACAATCTGTGTTATATCCGCCACCGTGTTATATCATTTCCAAGAAACATGTCCTTTATTGTCAAATTAGTACTGAACTTTCCAGTCAACAACGTCAGGTTAGTACATATCATTTTGAATGTTAATCAAATATATAACAATTTATGGTATGTACTTAAAATGTGTCTCTAATAATAATAATAATAATAATAATAATAATAATAATAATAATAATAATAATAATTGTAAGCTAGTAGTAATAATTGCTCCTGTTGAAGTTACAATATTTTATAATGACAGAGTTCCGGTTTGAAAAAAAAAATAGAAACGGAATATGCTAT
Organism: Thermobia domestica; assembly: GCF_964235325.1. Classification (NCBI taxonomy): domain Eukaryota; kingdom Metazoa; phylum Arthropoda; class Insecta; order Zygentoma; family Lepismatidae; genus Thermobia; species Thermobia domestica. The sequence continues at coordinate 5,160,086 of NC_137465.1, read as the reverse complement.
TATTTTAACTGGCAATTCCGTGTTTATGGTAGAATTGATTACTTAATGTTTTCTAAGCACACAAAGGAACTTATTATAGGGATGATATCTAATTACAAAGTGACATCTATAATCTGTCTTAAAGTAAAGTAATTGGGCAAAGAGTATAGAGAATGATATTTCTTAAGAGCACTAATTGACATAAAACGTCTTCCATCGCTCGAGATGAGTCACAAATCCGGATAAAGTGAACTTTCGAACACTGTTGGGGTCACGTTTTTCGCTTCGAAGGTCTCTACATTTTTGTTTCACTTTCTCCAAAGACAAAACAAGAAATAAACAAGAAAAACGAATATCAGCATCCACGTGCTGCTTCAAGTGATTTTTTTTAAAAGAAATTTCCTGAAATCAATATTTCGGCCTAAAATCGTTATCAAAACAAGTATCCATGCTAACACGTGCATATATAGAGATTAATATTAAAACTTAAAATAGTGAGAATGGATTATTGCAATGTAACCACAAAACACAAACTCCTACCCCGAAATTCGCATGCTCTAATTCCCTAATTACATTTACATGTGACCAGGAACATTATTCTTATGTAATTTTAATACAAACATATGGTAAAACTGGTGGAATATGTTATATATATATATATATATATATATATATATATATATATATATATATATATATATATATATATATATATATATATATATATATATATATATATATATATATATATATATATATAGATAGATAGATAGATAGATAGATAGATAGATAGATAGATAGATATAGATATAGATATAGATATATATATGAAAGAAAATAAGATGATTGTGTGGAGGGAACATGGTAGCTCAGCGGTAGAGTGCTTGCTGCTTGTGCGAAGAATCAAGTGGTTTGGTGCCAGACCATCCGAGTTTGTGGTACACTGTAACCAATAACCGTGAAAATAAGTGCCTCCTACCATAAAAAATATACGGTTTACCGTTTTTCTAAAATAATGGTAGGAGACCGTTTTCCTGTCAGATGCTTCTGTCGGGCATGCGCATTGGAGAGAAAAAGCACATGTTCGAATCGAGGATCGATGGCGCGTAGGTTCGGATGTGTTGTGCTTTGTTTTGTTTTGTTTCTTTCTTTTGTTTGTTTGTTTGCTTGTTTAGTGTGTGGTTTTCTGGTGTGATATATACAATAGGCCTACCACTGTTGAAGATATTCTGGAAATTCAACATTAAGCAAGGTAATGTATGGGAAAGCACCATGTTAATATTTGAACTTTGTTCGGTGACAAACAAAACTTTAGTTGGCTATCGTGACAAGCAGATCGCTCCAAAGTGCCACGATTCGAAACCAAGAAGCTGCTGGATGTATAAAGTCTTATGATAATGTAGCCAACTACGAGTGGTTTTTGAAGCTAGAATTAGAATCACAATGTTGAAATACTTAAAAAAAAAAAAAAAAAAAAAACTTTTAGGAAAAGTGCTTTGTAGTTTACCGTAACAGCATTACATAAATTGTGTTGCATCCACTGGAATTTTTCATGTTACAGAAACAAAAGTATACTGTCACTCATGTATGCCCGAAGGAGGGGCAGGGGGTCGTTCCCCTAGCTAGTGAAAACGTATTAAATTTCTTAATACAAATAAAAAAATATCAGTCCCCTAGAAAATTTTCATCGGGGCCCATGCTGCTGGATAAATAAATTGTTAGATTTGAAAAATATTTCTGTAAATGTTTTTTATCTTTAATTTTGTTCTGAGTACCTATTATCTGTTCTGGTGTCTTGTTAATACATTTGAGCGTTTACTAGTCTAAATATGCAAAAATTCGATACTCTGGAAGTTTGGTGACTTTTTTTTTTTTTTTTTTTTTTTTTTAAGCATTGATGCCACTGTTACATAATTATGCAAACACGTATTTATTAATTTGAGATAGCGGATACTGGATACTGTAGGCAGTGTTGTGAGAAGTCATATGGTTTTACACTTGTTTAGTCGTACTTCTGGTCATTCTAAGCTATGTTGTCGAGTGCCTGCTTGGTTATCTGAAACCGTAATAATGCGACTAATCGAATGAATCGCTGATTAGAATATTTGAGGTCTGTTAGTCTACTGGTACTCATAGCGAAAATACATGCAATAAAGCTAGTCTTAACACTGTAACCGAATATCGATTTATGAATATCTTAAAAGGGCATGGATGTTTGTTCCAACTACATCTTCAAAGCGTGCGAAATCTCAGCTATAAAATTCAAGATTTTTTTTTTTTTTTTTGTATGTAATATCGAATCCTCTTCTGGTGTTTTGTTCAATACATCACAAAATTAGTAATTTTGAAAAGAAAAAGCAATGTATGTTCAAGATCATATCAGAACAAGGGTTCGATATTACAAACTAAGAATTAATTTCAACTTTTATTCTTATGGATATTATGCACGTGGTAGGTGCAACGCTTCTTTCGTTCACTTTTGTTTTCTTTAGTTAAGTAGTCTTTAACAGCAGTGGACCAGTGTGCATTCTAGTTGCATCCATCCAGCAAAAATTATTGCTAGCCAGTGTGTGTACTGATACAGTTTCCAGCAATTCGATGAAAATTGGGTCAATATATATTGCCCAGCAAGAATTCTTACTGGATCTAGCAAGAGGACACAGGTGTACCGTAAATCTTGTACGGTAATAACACACCTGTGCTTTTTTTTTTAAAAAAAAAAAACGACCCCTAAATATTACGGTAAATTACCGTAAAATATACGGTACCAAATTTGTTTCTAAACACGGTCAATATGATTTTGCTTCCAAATATACGGTCTGCCGTCTTTATGAAAAAACGGTGGTCCGTAAAATTTAGGGTAATCGGATGGCAGCGAGAGTTGACGGTAATCGGTCAGTAAATTTAAGGCGAAATTTTTTACAGTGTAGACAACAGGAGCGTACCCACGGGAGTCTACCGAGTCCGGACTCTCCCTTCAAAAAACTTCCTAACATACATTTATACACTTTCTAAATAAAACTATACTTGTTTAACAGGGAAATGATTGATGTAGGATGAAAATTTGATCTTACACTTCATCTGTACTCTTTCTCTTATAAAAACAGTCTAGTTCTAGCTGAAACGGGCTCACCCACGGGCGACCCATGAGGTCCAGATCCTCTCAAAACTTCCTAACTCAACATACATTTGTACACTTTCTAAATAAAACTATACTTGTTTAACAGGGAAATGATTGATGTAGCATGAAAATTTGATCTTACACTTCATCTGTACTCTTTCTCTTATAAAAACAGTCTAGTTCTAGCTGAAACGGGCTCACCCACGGGCGACGCATGAGGTCTGGATTCCCTCAAAACTTCCTAACTCAACATACATTTGTATACTTTCTCAATAAAACTATACTTGTTAAACAGGGAAATGATTGATGTAGCATGAAAATTTGATCTTACACTTCATCTGTACTCTTTCTCTTATAAAAACAGTCTAGTTCTAGCTGAAACGGGCTCACCCACGGGCGACCCATGAGGTCTGGATTCCCTCAAAACTTCCTAACTCAACATACATTTGTATACTTTCTCAATAAAACTATACTTGTTAAACAGGGAAATGATTGATGTAGCATGAAAATTTGATCTTACACTTCATCTGTACTCTTTCTCTTATAAAAACAGTCTAGTTCTAGCTGAAACGGGCTCACCCACGGGCGACCCATGAGGTCTGGATTCCCTCAAAACTTCCTAACTCAACATACATTTGTATACTTTCTCAATAAAACTATACTTGTTAAACAGGGAAATGATTGATGTAGCATGAAAATTTGATTTTACACTTCATCTGTACTCTTTCTCTTATAAAAACAGTCTAGTTCTAGCTGAAACGGGCTCACCCACGGCCGAACCATGAGGTTCGGATACCCTCAAAACTTCCTAACTCAACATACATTTGTACACTTTCTCAATAAAACTATACTTGTTTAACAGGGAAATGATTGATGTAGCATGAAAATTTGATCTTACACTTCATCTGTACTCTTTCTCTTATAAAAAAACAGTCTAGTTCTAGCTTAAACGGGCTCACCCACGGGGACCCATGAGCTCCGGATCCTCTCAAAACTTCCTAACTCAACATACATTTGTACACATTCTCAATAAAACTATACTTGTTAAACAGGGAAATGATTGATGTAGCATGAAAATTTGATCTTACACTTCATCTGTACTCTTTCTCTTATAAAAACAGTCTAGTTCTAGCTGAAACGGGCTCACCCACGGGCGACCCATGAGGTCCAGATCCTCTCAAAACTTCCTAACTCAACATACATTTGTACACTTTCTAAATAAAACTATACTTGTTTAACAGGGAAATGATTGATGTAGCATGAAAATTTGATCTTACACTTCATCTGTACTCTTTCTCTTATAAAAACAGTCTAGTTCTAGCTGAAACGGGCTCACCCACGGGCGACGCATGAGGTCTGGATTCCCTCAAAACTTCCTAACTCAACATACATTTGTATACTTTCTCAATAAAACTATACTTGTTAAACAGGGAAATGATTGATGTAGCATGAAAATTTGATCTTACACTTCATCTGTACTCTTTCTCTTATAAAAACAGTCTAGTTCTAGCTGAAACGGGCTCACCCACGGGCGACCCATGAGGTCTGGATTCCCTCAAAACTTCCTAACTCAACATACATTTGTATACTTTCTCAATAAAACTATACTTGTTAAACAGGGAAATGATTGATGTAGCATGAAAATTTGATCTTACACTTCATCTGTACTCTTTCTCTTATAAAAACAGTCTAGTTCTAGCTGAAACGGGCTCACCCACGGGCGACCCATGAGGTCTGGATTCCCTCAAAACTTCCTAACTCAACATACATTTGTATACTTTCTCAATAAAACTATACTTGTTAAACAGGGAAATGATTGATGTAGCATGAAAATTTGATTTTACACTTCATCTGTACTCTTTCTCTTATAAAAACAGTCTAGTTCTAGCTGAAACGGGCTCACCCACGGCCGAACCATGAGGTTCGGATACCCTCAAAACTTCCTAACTCAACATACATTTGTACACTTTCTCAATAAAACTATACTTGTTTAACAGGGAAATGATTGATGTAGCATGAAAATTTGATCTTACACTTCATCTGTACTCTTTCTCTTATAAAAAAACAGTCTAGTTCTAGCTTAAACGGGCTCACCCACGGGGACCCATGAGCTCCGGATCCTCTCAAAACTTCCTAACTCAACATACATTTGTACACATTCTCAATAAAACTATACTTGTTAAACAGGGAAATGATTGATGTAGCATGAAAATTTGATCTTACACTTCATCTGTACTCTTTCTCTTATAAAAACAGTCTAGTTCTAGCTGAAACGGGCTCACCCACGGGCGACCCATGAGGTCCGGATCCCCTTCAAACTTCCTAACTCAACATACATTTGTACACTTTCTCATTAAAACTATACTTGTTAAACAGGGAAATGATTGATGTAGCATGAAAATTTGATTTTACACTTCATCTGTACTCTTTCTCTTATAAAAACAGTCTAGTTCTAGCTGAAACGGGCTCACCCACGGGCGACCCATGAGGTCCAGATCCTCTCAAAACTTCCTAACTCAACATACATTTGTACACTTTCTAAATAAAACTATACTTGTTTAAAAGGGAAATGATTGATGTGGCATGAAAATTTGATCTTACACTTCATCTGTACTCTTTCTCTTATAAAAACAGTCTAGTTCTAGCTGAAACGGGCTCACCCACGGGCGACGCATGAGGTCTGGATTCCCTCAAAACTTCCTAACTCAACATACATTTGTATACTTTCTCAATAAAACTATACTTGTTAAACAGGGAAATGATTGATGTAGCATGAAAATTTGATCTTACACTTCATCTGTACTCTTTCTCTTATAAAAACAGTCTAGTTCTAGCTGAAACGGGCTCACCCACGGGCGACCCATGAGGTCTGGATTCCCTCAAAACTTCCTAACTCAACATACATTTGTATACTTTCTCAATAAAACTATACTTGTTAAACAGGGAAATGATTGATGTAGCATGAAAATTTGATCTTACACTTCATCTGTACTCTTTCTCTTATAAAAACAGTCTAGTTCTAGCTGAAACGGGCTCACCCACGGGCGACCCATGAGGTCTGGATTCCCTCAAAACTTCCTAACTCAACATACATTTGTATACTTTCTCAATAAAACTATACTTGTTAAACAGGGAAATGATTGATGTAGCATGAAAATTTGATTTTACACTTCATCTGTACTCTTTCTCTTATAAAAACAGTCTAGTTCTAGCTGAAACGGGCTCACCCACGGCCGAACCATGAGGTTCGGATACCCTCAAAACTTCCTAACTCAACATACATTTGTACACTTTCTCAATAAAACTATACTTGTTTAACAGGGAAATGATTGATGTAGCATGAAAATTTGATCTTACACTTCATCTGTACTCTTTCTCTTATAAAAACAGTCTAGTTCTAGCTGAAACGGGCTCACCCACGGGCGACCCATGAGGTCCGGATCCCCTTCAAACTTCCTAACTCAACATACATTTGTACACTTTCTCATTAAAACTATACTTGTTAAACAGGGAAATGATTGATGTAGCATGAAAATTTGATCTTACACTTCATCTGTACTCTTTCTCTTATAAAAACAGTCTAGTTCTAGCTGAAACGGGCTCACCCACGGGCGACCCATGAGGTCTGGATTCCCTCAAAACTTCCTAACTCAACATACATTTGTATACTTTCTCAATAAAACTATACTTGTTAAACAGGGAAATGATTGATGTAGGATGAAAATTTGATCTTACACTTCATCTGTACTCTTTCTCTTATAAAAACAGTCTAGTTCTAGCTGAAACGGGCTCACCCACGGGCGACCCATGAGGTCCGGATCCCCTCAAAACTTCCTAACTCAACATACATTTGTACATTTTCTCAATAAAACTATACTTGTTAAACAGGGAAATGATTGATGTAGCATGAAAATTTGATCTTACACTTCATCTGTACTCTTTCTCTTATAAAAACAGTCTAGTTCTAGCTGAAACGGGCTCACCCACGGGCGACCCATGAGGTCCGGATCCCCTTCAAACTTCCTAACTCAACATACATTTGTACACTTTCTCAATAAAACTATACTTGTTAAACAGGGAAATGATTGATGTAGCATGAAAATTTGATCTTACACTTCATCTGTACTCTTTCTCTTATAAAAACAGTCTAGTTCTAGCTGAAACGGGCTCACCCACGGGCGACCCATGAGGTCCAGATCCTCTCAAAACTTCCTAACTCAACATACATTTGTACACTTTCTAAATAAAACTATACTTGTTTAACGGGGAAATGATTGATGTAGCATGAAAATTTAATCTTACACTTTATCTGTATTCTTTCCCTTATAAAAACAATCTTGTTATATTATTTTTTCCCGAAAATATAGGTGTAAGTATTTTACAATATTATTTATCGTCTTTTTGGGTGTAGAATAATATCTTTCCAATATTACATAGACATAGTGCCCTCTAGTATTAGTCACCTCCCCCTAAGAATATTTCCATCCCCTCGTAATTGTCGTATATAGCATTAAGGCTTAAATTATCGTATATCACGATAAATTATCGTATGGCTGGAAACCCTGTTGTGAATATTTGTTACTTCGTGCTGCCATCTCTGGATGATAGGTGCAAATTTGCACTGTCCTTAACCCTTTATTGGGAAGTGATGCTCTGAAGCAACATCGCATTCTATTATTGCTTTATCCACACGAACTATTAATTGGCATTATTGCTTTCATACAATATTCATATACATGATTTATGGGTCGCTTCTCTAGATACTTATAATCTTCGTCAACAGGGGACAGTCAAATTTAGTACGGTATTGTAGAAGCTTTATCTCCTATGTTCCGCGGGAGTTCTTTTTTATTTTATTTATTTTTTAAAATTTCTAGTTTCTTGCTCTGTAGGAAAATATTTGAACGAAACTGTTGGTATTTACTGAGAGTATTCTTATGATATTTTACCATAAAAGGGCAATGCTGTTCAGTAGCTACACATAAGACCTATTTTATGGCAATGGTGCTTTGAAATAAACACCCTCTATTTTGTAACCAAAGTACAAAAATACTTTAAAAATTACGGAATTATGACCAGAAAGACATGGTTCAGCCATAAATGCAAACTAAATATTTTAATGGTAATGCTATCAATGCTTGCCAATTAAAGTTTTTTTTTTTTTTTTTTTATACATGGCAAAATCTACTTTTAACAATTATGTTGGACTACATTAAAATAGCACTCACAAAGATGACTTCTTGACAATGCCACGATAATTAAATTTAGTTTTTTTTCAAACATTTATTCTAAAGAAATAATTAGAGTAAGATAGCATATAATACTTAAGGAAAATAATTAGGTATTTTCTTACATTAATGCTTTCAAATTCTATCCCAACACAAACAAAAACAAAACGAAACCCGAAATCTGATAATGATATTTTGTCTTGTGAAACATTGGAAGACATAAGAGAATTACACAAACAGGAGCACAGCGTATAATAATAATTATTTCTTTGATCCCCCCTCCCTCTCTTTTTTTGTTTGTCCGCCTCATGTTGCTAGTGAAAATTAGTGCAGAATCAAGTTTCAAGGTATTACAGGAAAATTTTTGTCCCTATTTCCCCACCACTGCAAAAAAACAACCCCTTCTGCCTAACTCTCGGTAAATTGTAAGCTAATTTGCTGTCACCATGGGAGTACATAATAAGACCCCGTTCATTCTAGCTTCCACTGCCTCTACACCCCAACCCCACTTTCACCCCCCACCTCATCCTCAACGCCATGCTAATGAAACCGTATCCCTGGATACATACCGTTGACGGAAACCGTAATTTCAAATACCATCGACGTGGCAGCTTTAGGCACGTGTTCGCAGACAAAAAGGAAATATTATCAAGATGTAATACAATTTTAAATCTTATTAAAGCTCTTTTTTATTATTATTATTATTATTTTCATTCTTTTTTGAATCAAAAATCAAAGAGAAGGCAAATGAAATTTTTCAGTTTATTGAGGTTTTCTTTTATGCGAAAATATTAGTTTATTGGTCTCTAATCTATGTTATTTCTAAACTATTTAAACAAATCAAGCGGGTTAGAAAAAGGACTACCTTTCTCTCTTCCTAACTGCAAGGTCCTGAGATCAAGTCCTTTTCCACACGACCATTGTGACTGTGATTCTTATTTCCGTCTCACTAAGAAAATGTCGGGATAGAATCTTTAACTACATGGGCCCTAACCGAATTGGTACCAAGACATACAGTACTATTGTGGCTTCCATTTATTATTGGTTGTAAAGAGGATGCGTGATAATGCATGCCACCGTCGAGCATCTTCTTTGCTTCAGCTGATCATTTGGAACATGTTTCGTTTTGATAATGAGTGGCAATCTACGAACATTGTAGATAATCTACCTACAAATTTCAAGCATTAAGTTTCTCTACTCTACTTTTTCTGTGATAATGTATGTAACCTTATGCTTCATAAAGTATAGTACTGTATGTGTTAAATTCAGTTTCAGAAACTCCCAATAATCCGGCACTTTCGCTAACCAGCACTCTTCTTTGCAAGAAATGGACGGATTAGCGAAAGTCTACTGTATATGTAAAGTAGGTCCTTTGAAGTCCTGCGACTACTGTGGCACAATTCGGAGGGTGTAACCCTTATTCTTGAAGCAGGGCTTACATTACGAGCATAATCTAAAATGTTGTGCTAGGGTTTATTTTTTGGTTGGATCCCATTTTCAGGAAAATACGATATTATTTCGAAAATATTTCTTAGTGGAAAAGCTTCTGTTATCAGTAAGTTCGTATTTTGAACGAATATGCCATTATAACGTAGAGGTTTGGACAACCTCTTGAACAACACTGAAAATCACCTCAAAAATATTAAATCAAAGTTTTCAGTTTTACGTTCCACGTTTATGCCGGCTAGGCTAAAGGGGACGGTGATGACGGGAAATGAATGCAACGGTGGAGTGGGAGGAAACGGAAGAACTCAAAGAAAACCCACGCACACGGTGTTTGTCCGCCACAAAGTTCACTTGGCTCGAGCTGGAACTGAACTAGGGACCCCATGCACCAGAAGTGAATGCTCAAAAATATTAAGTAGCTTACTCCGTAGGATTTTTCTATTTACTAGAAAATTGTGGGTGATAAAACTGTTGACCTCTTTAATAATAATAATAATAATTAAAATAAAAGATTATGTAAATTCAGAGTTTAAAAAATAGAATTCGGCAGACTGACACAGTATAATTAGTATTTGAATGAACGATTTTACTTTGAGACGTCTGCTGAGTAACTGAAGTGCTGGTGCTGATAACTCCACATGCTTTCTACTTCACTCGCTAGATGGCTGGCACGTCGATCATACAAAACTAGTATCACCGCTGCTCATTCAAATGAGAAAGTTTTTTCCTGTTACGTGTAAGAAACATTAAATCGAATGTTCAAATAGGACTTTACTAATTTTTTTATTTGTATTTTGGAAGGATCTAGTATTTCTGTAATGTTAATCTATCTCTGTTGGGAAGCTTTCTTTGGTTGATTTTCCGAAGAAGAACCAGCTCTAAAAGAAAAGGCAATATCTGGTGGCAGGAAACAAAAACAAAAGCAGAAAAAAAGGCTAAAAGAGAGAAAGAACTGGTGGTCCATTCCCAGCATCCGTGGACCATCACACTGGAAGTGCTGGAGTCCTCGACCCACGTCACGTTCCCGGAATTCCAGGCGAGACATTCTCTCACTGCCTGCTTTTCCAGTAACCCCTTCACTCTTTTTCCCCTCTCTGTTCCACACACACACACACATTTCGACTGAGTCTATCTATCTTCACTTTTTTTTAAAACAATAGAACAACACAACTGGGTATTATTTGCTACAATGAACTATTTTAATTACTTTCCAGCAACTACAGTAGTTTAAAAAAGTGTCTTTTATTGGTTAAATCTATGGTATTGAAAACTGAAGGTTCGTCGATGCGGAAATAAAAGCAAATCATATGTCAGATAACTGTGTGCAACTATCCATATTTATTAGATAGTATTAATCAGAAAAATTGATGTAATTTTAATTTTTGTAAACATTTATATATTAAGAGGCCTCATCCCGGCGAAATTAAAATACTGCTGATTTTACAGTAATTATGTGATATCTTCAAATAGATAAAAGATAATTGAAATGTGGAACAAGAGCCGTGAGGTACCGTTATCACAAGTCACCTAGTGCCTTTCCGTTTTCATCCGCTTACAAACACGAAAATAAATTCCGATTTTCAAAATGGCTCGAAATCGAAAGCAGATAAGTGAGTCATGATAACGGTATCTCATGTAAAATGATATTGTCTAAGGCGGTCTTGTTCCACATTTCGATTATCTTTTATCTGTTTGAAGGTATCATATAATTACTGTAAAATTAGCGGTATTTTAATTTCGCCGGGATCAGGCCTCTTAAGATGTTGTGGCCAATGCCTCTCGACAATGAGATCTCAAATCGCGAATTCTAGAAACGTGCCGTTATGGCTGGTCGATAACAGATTTAGTGAAGATTTGCCAGTTACTGATCTTTCGTTATCTTTGTACTCAACTTTTTCGGGGTCGTGGCGGGGGCTCAGTGGTAGAGCGCTCACCCCTGGTGTGTTAGGGTCCCTGGTTCGATCCTTAGCCAATTAAGTTTGTGGTGAGCAACATCGAGTCGAGGTACTGCCGTTTCCTCCAACTTTCTCATTCCACAAATTCTTCCATCACCATTCACAATCATCGTCTCCCTTACCCTAAAGAGCATACTCTGGGACATCAAACTGAAAGATTTCATTTCATTTCATTGTTAGGAATCGTTTTGAGCCCATAAGATTAACATTCTCTAGAACGTTGATAAAGTTGATATCCTTGTGTTATGCAACCAGTAGAACTACGTACAGTGGGTTGACGGACATGGCAGGCGCTTTACTTTAATATGAACGGCAAAACGTATTACATGCTGGCAACTTCAGAGGTTTGTAGAGCATTAATGGGGTGTAATTATAGATTCACAGGGGGGAAAAAATCGATTTGAAATCATCTACTGTATCATTTCTTCAAATTTGCCACAAATGCGCCATCTTGTATTAAAATCCTGCATTTATATGTTTATCTATAGTAATTCACTCTATTTGTGGTCATCTCGTCTTTCACTTGAGTCTTTTAAGGGACATAATACAGATACAGTGAACGTATACAGATATAATGAGGAAATGGGAACGAGATTCAAACTCATATAAGAATGATGCACCGTGCCTTACTAGCAGGTTCAGTTAGCGCTATTTAAAATACTGTAATTATCTGTGAAAAATAAATATTTTTCAGTTCATAATCCAAGTTAGTGGCTGTTATACTAACGCCATCTATAGATACAATTTTCTAAATTATTTGAAGCCTGTGCCTCGACGTGAAAAATACCCTTTGTTCTTCTGGAATATCTATGATAAAAGTCACGTACTCACCACGCCTTTCTGAACTAATCCTTCGAGCAGGAGACTCATTCAAAATACTTACCTACAAAAGAAAGAAAAAGAATTAATATTAGCATTGCATTTCATAACAAAATGATACACAATGTTACAAATATCCAAATACTACAAACAGCTAGCACAAGAAACGTAAGCCAACTAGTAAAGCTTATTTAAGATGTTAAAATTATCATCGTTATGTACTCATCAGCAAAAATTGCTATATACACATACCTTACATGCTGTTTGCTGATAATTTTCGCAGTTTCGATCATTTTAGACTTTCAAACTATGCTATACATAAATAATGGAAGTCTTATGGAACGGCTATGACCTTCTGTCCGTCTGTCTGTCGACGGGGATCAGAGCAAAATCGGTAAGGTATACCAATAAACTACTTTCTGATATGGATTCAGTAACCAAAAAATAGGAGCCACTTCTGCCCTTAGGTCTCTATTCCAACCGGAAGTGATGGAAAAATACTACTTCCGGTTTCAATGTTAATCGCAATAGAGGGGAAAATATACTGTATAAAAGGTAACGAAAGGTGCACTCCAATTGGTCAAGTTATTGAAACTGACTGTCAAAAGAAGCTCCAGGTACGGGTGCATATTCAGTTCTGCTAATGATTCTGCATCTTGTGCAGTCTTTTGGGGGAAAAAAATCGGTCCACCTACTTCTCTTTAAAACATATTATTTTATCACGATCATACCAATAGGACACTTTAGTACTTTGGATTGAAACACATACCTTTAAACTGCCAAAGGAAACTAATATAACTTATTTAGATTTATGGATTAAAGTACAGGACATTTAAAGTGCGGTGGGTGACAACCATTTTTGAAACAAGACTGTACACATTATACTCGTATTTCTTGATTAGTTAATACATAAACTCTTGAACTGTGAATATGTTTCTAGAAAATTTCAATACCTTCTACGGGGATATACAATGCTTTATTTAAATCAACTACTGGCTTTATTTAATAACGGTAATAGTAACAATCAGAACGGTTGTAACAGTGCTTGCAAATAGACCCGATATCATCATCATCATCATCATCATCAATAAAATGGACAAAGAAGTAACTTTCATAGATATAGCCATAGTGCCATTGACTCAACATACGTACAACGTTTTGTATGAAAATTAGCAAATTATAAAGATCTAGCAGACGAAATCAAAAATATATATATTTGGAAATGTCAGAAAGTTACAGTAAGACCAATCATTATCCCAGCTACAGCTATCGTTACTAAAACTACTGTGATGCAACTGAGCAGATAAACGTAAAACATCTTACAAACTTACAAAAATCAGTAATTCTAGATAACCGAAAGTCATAAAATTGTGTTAATATGTTTTAACTTAGTCCAGAGAAACAAATCACTGATGCAGTGTTACATGAATTAGCTAAAAGTATTTTTCTTTCTTGGTAAATCCGATATAGATTAATGGTCGACAACGTTGGTAACTAGTAATTGCAACATATTAGATGAAAAATAAATTCCCCCGACGTAATTTAAAGTATATATTGACCAATCAACAATTTCCTATCGTTTATATAACAGTTTGGACGCCGCAATCGTAATTTTGCTTCTTTTGCTTGGTTTACGTTGGCAGCTGAGTCAGTTGGTAAATGGTTCGGCAAAGCGTAGGGCCAACGTAGACAGTTGGGTAAGCTACCATTTCCCATCGTTGGGCCTACTGTCTGTGCTGTTGGGGTTCATGCCTAAGTCCATTCTCATTTATTGAGTCTATATAAGAGTATATGAAGTTATATGAGACTATATGAGATTAAATGATGCTATATGGGGCTATATGAGACTATGTGATGCTTGCTATACGAAGCTATATGAGGCTACATGATGCCACAAGAGATTGTATGAGGATATATAATGCTACATAAGACTATATGATGTTATACTGTATAAGGTTATATGATGCCATATGGCACTACATGAAGCTATATGAGACTACCATTTCCCATTGTTGGGCCTACTGTCTGTGCTGCTGGGGCCATGCCTAAGCCTATTCTCATTTACTAAGGCTATATGTGAATGCATGAAGTTATGTGAGGTTACATAAGACTTTATAAGGCTATATGAGATTATATGGGGGTATTCTATGCTATATGAGGCTACATAAAACTACATAAAGCTATATGAGACTATATGATGTTATACGAGACCATATGATGCTATACGAGAGTATGTGAGACTATACGAGACAGTTAGAAGGTTAGAGATGCAAATAACATATCCTCTAACCAGGGATCGAACCCTGAATCACTCACTTACGCAAGTCAATACGCTACACCTCTCAACGAAGTAACTCAGACTCTCTTCCAAGCTGTAGCTACTAGGACCTCAAATCCGCTTTTCTTACAAAGAAACTGAATCAATAAAAACGCTCAGAACAGCCTTTCTATGATATAC
The DNA here is from genome assembly GCF_964235325.1 of Thermobia domestica. Lineage (NCBI taxonomy): Eukaryota > Metazoa > Arthropoda > Insecta > Zygentoma > Lepismatidae > Thermobia > Thermobia domestica. The sequence goes on along the minus strand of NC_137465.1, from coordinate 5,145,080 downwards.
TCACAAAAGAATAGAAAACATTAAAAAAAAAAAGAGAGAGAGAAAGTAAAACCAAAGATTTTGAAATTTTCTAAAGAGACACAGAGAGAAATTGAAACTTTTTCTTTGCAAAATTATGACGTTTGCGTGACGTCTTCAAACGATACCGCTTTCTTCCCCTCCCGTTCGCCGCCCGCTTCTATCTTTTTGTAAAAAGTGTTGATATCAAGAAAATGTCGCGTGCCTCTCGTGCAAAACCCAATACGACGCTTTGTGTGTATATAAAACGTAATAATGCACGAATAAATAGTAAAAAGTAAACAAACAGATTACGAAGAGAAAATACATTACATGTTAACCAACTTCTCTCTCTCTATTCAATTCTATTCTTTTCTATTTCTTATCTATTATGGTTTCTCTATTCTTTTCGGATTAAGTTGTACAAAATGTTGGCCACCATATTAGATTGATTTATTTTTCTAAAAAAAAAAAAAAAAAAAAAAAAAAAGAAGGAAGGAAATAGAAAAATTGATGGCTTAAATAAAAATTAGAATATTTACAGCGTCACGCACTACAGAAATCGTGATAAAGAAAAGATTTTAAAAAATCGTCTAAAGCGTAGATTGGAGAATATGTTCAAACAATTTTAATTCTTTCTTTTGTTACTGTATTCCTATAATCTATGTGGTTTCAATTTTATTTCAATACATTTTGATTTTAGTCCAATACAGGACTATGCAATCATGACACCAAATGCGTCACTTAAATTCTAAGGAAGATCAAGAAATAAAATTGCATCCTGTTAGGAATGAACAATTTTAATAAAACACTGTATCTTGATAATAAAAGGGAAACGTCTTAGTCTATGCCTCACGCTGTCATACAAGTAATGTAGCTGTCTGACTGCTTAGTATCCGAGTGTGTCGCTGCCTGACTGCTTCATTCGAGTAGATGTCGCTACCGTATAAGTAATTTGCCTATTTAAAAAGTATTGTGACGATTTAATTTCAACTTAACACTGAGTTTTGGCATCCAAGACAGACCTTCGCAAGAATGCTGGCTTTTTTCCCCCTACATTAAAAAAAAAAAAAAAATCAAATTTCAAAATCTAGACGCGCAAAAATTAAATATCATACACTGCAGGAAAGTTACACTTTCCTCCTTAATTTGATATATCATATTTTACATTCCAAAAATAAGGCAGTATTGTAAAGTGCATTATGTCTTGCATAAAATACACAAACGAATACGATAATTAAAAAAGTTGACACAGCATTTAATATACAAGTATTGCGCAGTGTGATATGCAAAATTTTACGAAAAGCATTGGAAGTTTATTCACTCATCCACGGGCACTGCTCTGTTGAAAGGATTTCTTGTTTTATACCATACATTGAGCTTTTACATCCGTAGCACGTCGCTATGAACCTCAAAAGAAGTGCTTTTTTTTTTCTACATTTGGATAAGAAATCTTGATTACAGAAGGTAATATAACATGTGGAAAATCTCTCAATCAAAAAGGTCGCCGTAGCATTTTGATGATTTTTTCTTCTAAATTGAGGCGTATGACATCGTCCGAGAGATTTTCTTTTTCGTCATTTTTGCCGTATAAACAACATGCACATCGCTTTCAGACAAATAAGGCTACAGAACGGTAGGAAGCATTATGTAATGATAAAATTGCGAACTCTGAATTCCAAGGAACGATTCGAGATTACTAACTCCGTACAAATGTGAAAGAAACCTGATAAAACAGTTTGAATGGAAACATTTATACGTGATCCGAGGTCTTCCGCGTAAATCAATGAAGCGCAATTCAGTGTAGATATAGAGGCGACACTCATGTGTAGTCATGAATTTTTTCCCCGCCCGCAGAATGCCGCAGTCGTAGACAACCGGCAAACGAGTGAAGACGTGTAATGAGCTGTCGTCGAGAAAAACTTGAGTGAGCAGCGATATTGCATCAAATTTTGTCAAAAGCTTGGCAATATCCAAACGGAAACCATTCAATTTTGAACGAGAATCTGAGCATGAGGACAGTGTCCGTGAAATTCGATCCAAGCTTTCATCGCCAAACACAACATTCCTGTGTGTAGTCAGGCTCCCTACTTATCCGACATGGCTTCGTGTGACTATTGGTTATTTTCCAAGCTGAAAATGCTACTGAAAGGGACCCGATTTGAGTCAAAAGAAGCAAGGGCGCCCATGTTGTGGTTTCCAAGGGGGGGGGGGGGCAAGTATAAGCGACGTTTCAAATATAGTTTCAAATTTTGCTGTAACTAATGAAAAAATTCTATAGGGTTTTCGATATTCCCAAGAACAATTTCCTCTTAGGGGGCGAGCACCCCACTTTGCCGCCCCCCCTGATGGGCGCCCTTGAAGAGAAGACATCATGCGGAATGCGACAACACGGTTGCTCATCATTCCAAAACCTGTTTCCAGAAGTGTTTCCAAGAAAAGCGCTGGGAGAAGTGTGTGCATTACCAATGAGACTCCTTTGAAGGGGATTAGTGTTTTGGATTTCCAAATCAATAAATGAATTTTTTACGACCAAAAGTTCGATACTTTTTGAATATACCTCGTATACACTGCATTATCATCTGTGTAACCGTATGTTGGTTGCTGGGTAAATTCAAGAGAGAAATAAATAATAATAAATTTATCTTATATATAAAAGAGAACGTACAAATCCTTTGTTCCCTCATCACGCTAATACGGCTGAACCAATTTCTTTCATTTTTGGGGGGTTATTAGGATTTGGACCCTAGATGGTTTTTATCATATCACTTTAATTTTTAATTACCAGTGTCTTGAGATAATTGACCATTCAAGTGTCCATAACGTACAAATCCTTTGTTAGTTCATCATAGGTAAAAATAAACGTATTTATATGCAACCCGCATGACCGTGTCACTCGGCGGGTTAACATAAATGACAGGCGATATAATGTTAACATTTACTGCAATCTACTATGGTTTTTATCATATCACTTGAAAGCGAAAAAGTAAAAATTATCTAAGTAACAAAGTTTATTGCGTTCCGGGGTGACCGCAGCGAAGCGGGGTGAACGCTGCTAGTTAAATATAAACAGTTAACTCGTTTACTTTAGCACAATTTTAACGAGGTAGTGAACAACGGGACGAAGGATTGGACGCAATATGACACTATGTTTTAAGAGCCTGACCTACTAAAAATAATACAAAATTTACCATTTTTCTTTTGCTTGTTTATTCATAAGTGAAAGGAGATAATGAAATGCAACTTACCACAATCATAGATAATGTTATTCTAGAACAGAAAATATGAACGTGAAGAATTTTCAGTGTTGCCAGCCATAGAAATTACACTGTTGCCAGAATAACATTTACCCCAAAAATCTAAGTTAAGGCAGCGATTCGAAGAACAAACTCAGCTGCATTTGATTACTTTTCATGATGTCTTGGAATCTTGTGAACTACTTTTTAAATAATAGTTGTATTTAGTTTGTGCTAAACGAAATAGTTTTAACATACAGTTATTAAAATCAAATAAAAGTGTTATATATAAAAGTAGTTCACAGGATTGCAAGAGAACATTATACATAACCAAATACAGCTCGTTCCTCTAGTCTCTGCCTTGACTTAAATTTTGAGGGAATTGTTATTCTGGCAATACTGTAACTTCTATGGATGGTAACAATGAGAATTCTTCAGGTTCATATTTTCTGTTGAAGAATAATATTATCTATGATTGTGGTAAGTTGCATTTCATTATCTCCTTTCACTTCTGAAAAACATGCAAAAGAAATATTGTAAATTTTGTATTATTTTTGGTAAGTCAGGTTCTTAAGTATGCTTTCAGTATTTGTACTACAACAGATGTGCATAGTGTGAACGATGAAACAGGCTATTAGCAACATATATCACATCACCTCTTTGTTTCGAATTGTCATCTGCCGAAAGAATAAGTTTATTATTGTTATTATTATTATTTTAAGAAATGCTTCAGATAAGAAGCTCATTGGAAACTTCTCACCATTTACTGCCAGATGAATATGGTAATAATCTTTCTCTTTAATTGTATCATTTGTTTCGCCTTTCCTCTTGTTGTATAGCCTGTGGGAAGTCCTTGTCGTTAACAATATCTTTTGTTTCTGGTTGTTGGATGTCATAAATGCCACACACATTTATTCTATACTCATCAACACACAAGTCCTCCTCACGACAAAACTTATTCCTGCGCCAAATGCTCACAAAAGAGATCACTGCCACTTTTTTTTCTTAATTGTTACAATAACAAAAACGAAAACTTACGTGCGACTTTGTATCAAGTGTTGCCAACGCCTACATTTTAAAATATAACTTAATGAATACAACACAGCAGTGATGGGTCAACTACGACCAATACTATCCAATAGTGTGGGATCCAATACTGTAGGATCTATCGTAGTCGGGTCAAGACTTCACTTAGAAACTAGTATGTGCCCTATCCAAATATCCATGTTTCAGAATCCTGTGGTACTTCAGCAGCACTTTTTATAGAGGTAGTTGGATAGTACTTCAATTATATGTCCATAGCCAAACTCCCTCTTTAAAGAAAAATATTGCGCGAGTACCTTAGGATTCTGAAACATGTATTTTTGGACACTCCACATACTAGTTCCTAAATAAAGTCTTGACTCGACTACGGTAGGTCCCATAGTTTTAAAGCTATGGACTCTTAAAGTTCATTTTTCATGTTTTTGGCAGCCTATAACTCCGGAAGGAAGCATTTATGCACCCAGGTTGGTCTATACTTTTTGCCTTATCTTGGCATCAGGAATCAATTCCCAAACGTTGCTAGTGTTGTTTTGAAATACCATGTATATATATAATTGTTGATTATTTTATTCTTCCCCTCTCCCTGTAATGTCTAACTTAGTGACAATTTCATTCATTGCAATCTCCTTCACACTTTTGCAATCATTAATTAAAAATGGGCCTGAGCCACTCCAACGGCATCTGTTAACGACCGGCTGAACTATATCCCGCCTAACGTCGAACACTCTGTCTCACCCTGCGTCAGCGTATCAAGAGCTTTCTAGACTTAGTGGACGTCACGTCTCTTATTTATGTGGAATCGAACCCGGGAGAACGCGGACATGAGTACAACGTTCTAACCACTAGACTTTCCCCTTTCAAGCATGAATAGCGCCTAGTATTACAAGAAATTTTTTAAAATGTATCATTGTTTTTGGTAATAAATTATCTTTTCTTTGCCCTCTCCCCCTTTAAAAAGTTTGCCCATCACTGGCGTACAGTACACCACTTTTTAAAAAAGGATCCTGGCGCAATAAATCGTTAAAGGGTTATGCATTAAGAATTTTTACTTTATTGACTCCAAACGCCGTAATCTCTTGCGTCCTATCAGGGGCGGATCCAGGGGGGCGATCGCCCCCCAAAAGATAAAACTTACGTGTTTTATATATATAAAGAAAACCCATCCCAGAGTTTGGAGCTCTTAAAAGTAGCTCTAAGTAGCAATATTACAACCCACCGCCCCCTAGAAGTTCGTCCTGGATCCGCCCCTACTCCAACGTTGTTTTCTCTTAATTCAATTACTAGTAACTTACACACCGATACTGCGTCTCGATATTAGGAATGGAATTCGACACCTTTTTATAGAGCCCAGTTCACTCTTGTTGTTTGTATGAATTAAATTCAATAAATAAACTCACACTCACTAAAAAAGCTAAAAATCATTTGGTGCAAATTTAGACCAAGTTCTAGCGAGTTGACAACACTGATATCTCACGATGCTGCACGATGCAGCTTCAGAGTGGTGTATATCCTTAAAGAAAAATACCAACACAACCACACCTATGTAAAAAGGTTGCCAGCAATGAGAAAAGGTTAATACTTGTAATTTGGGAAGTTTTCGCTTCACACAAGCAATATAACAAAAGAAATCCAACTTCCACTCATTTCTTTCTCCGCAGATGCGATATCAGTGCCGACAATCTGTCTCACGGCAGAAGACTTTCAACTGATTTGAGACACAAGAAAAAAAAAAAGATGTGTTCTTCAGATAAGATATGTTATATGGCCGTGTCATAACTCGATTTAACCTTCTATATTCCGACCAACGCTTCAATTTTCTTTAATGAACTTTCTTTTGCACTCGAAAAAGCATTTGAAAAAAAAAAATAGCTAATTTATATAAGAAAAACTGAGAAAAATGTACTACACGAAATAATACATGTGTTTTTTCGGAATTCCTCTTTTGTCTTATTCAAGTTGTTTAAATTCTGATTTATTAGTTCACATGACACGAAGATGGCTCTGAGTACCTCAATACTCAAGTAGCTCATATAGACATACAATCTGGGAAAAACGCAAGGATTGTTTTAGCTGTCAATTCTATTTGATACTAATTTGTTCCTGCTCCTTAAAGAATATTTTCAGCTTTCATTCTTAATTAAAGCATAAACACAGCTTATTACATCAGGCCACACGATAATGCTAGTTTTGCTTTGCTTTATATAAGAAAAAACTTGAGCGAAATCAACGCCCGGGGCGAGAGCATACGACGGCGCCCCAGGCTCGCAACCAGCCACAGAGGTTTGAGGGGATCAAGTCATTAAAAATTCTCTTGCACATATCTAAATTGTGTTTTGTGTGTTGAGGTCTGGAGAGGCCACGAAAAGTTTAGGGGGGCCAGGCCCTCTAGCCCCCTCTAGTTCCGGGTCTGCGGCGCCCCCGTAGATATGAGTGAGGTCAACAGATCAGTCGCGAATCGTAAGAAAATTTTCAAAAATAACCCATGTTTTCCCTTGCTTTTGAGCACTTTTTATTATGTTTCCTTTCATTTTATAGACCCTATATGTGCACATGCATTTTCCTAACATGAATAACATTATAGGACCACTTTCTGAAGCAGGAAGAGGATTTAAATACATACTAGTAATATTCCAAGCAATTTCTCTCTTTCTTTCCTTCCTTTCTTTTCCCTCCCGAATTTTGCGTTTTCTTATTTCGGCGCCCAAGGACGTCTCCCCCCCACTGAGCGAAATGGTTGTGTAAAAATGTTTTCAACTTAGACAGTATTTAGCGTCCACATAGTTGATCTCAAGGGTTAAGGAGCTGGAATTCTTGCTAGTATCCTATTTACACTGCAAATAAATCAGTGCCTGTATATTATATATATATATATATATTTAGAAATCACTTTTGATCACCGTTTAGCATATCCAAAAAAATCCAGAAGCGTTCTATCAGGGCAGAAAAATGTCTAGAATGTATCCTAACAGTAGTTAATACGAATTGTTCTAAGAGTGTTCAATATAGTACATCTGAAATTCTTATGTATGCACTGAATATAGAGACAGAAATGACTTGAAAATGTGTAAAGCGTCTTAACACTGTTTAAAAGTAGTTTCTGTGTCCTCGGTGGTTCAGTGGTAGAGTGTTTACCTCTGATGCCTAGGGTCCCTGGGTCTAGTAAGTTTGTGGTGGACTACATCGTGTCTGTAAGTTTTCTCGCGGTAATTCCGTTTCCTCCCATATTCTCATTCCACCAATTACTCCATTATCATTCACTTGTTTCAATCATCCCCTTCCCTTAGCCTAAAGGACATAATCGTGGGACGTTAAACTTAAAAGCTTTTAATTAGTTTTTTCTGATGTAGTTTATATGCTCTGCTTATGTTTAGTTAATAAATTATATTATGCTTCACATGGAATAAATACTTGTGGACTTTATATAAGTAATTACAACCTAATATATATTTAATATGGCCCTTCTCTAAGTTTTATTAAGGGGGCCGCGGTAGCTCAGTGGTAGAGCGTCCACCTCTAGTGCTTGGGTAGACTTTGTGTTGGACAAACACCGTGTGCGTGGGTTTCCTCGGGGTTCTCCCGTTTCCTCCCATTTTCTTCATTCTGCCATTTTCATTCATTACTCATCATCACCGTCTCCTTTAGCCTAACCGGCATAATCGTGGGATGTAAAACTTAAAGATTTCCTAAAGCTTTATTTGTAAACTCATGCGCAACACTATATTTTGTATTATAAATCGATAGTATTCATATCGCTGTAAATTAAGCAGATAACTTTACTGTGTATGTATGTGGACAACACTGCAAACAGGGAAAAAAGTTACTTCATTTTAGTGCATCACATGACTGTTTGTCCACATATCCTTTGTCCCATACTTTTGTATATGTGTACCATGTCCAAACATACCAATTACTTGACTTCCTGCCATTAATCAACTCTTTATTTCACTATAAGGACATTCCCCTACCTTAAACTTAGTATTTTTTTTTTTTTTTTGATCCTTTCTAATAAAATTTAAAAAAAAAAGAACAAAAAATAAACTCTTGTCCCTGCAGAAGAAGTAACATGCGCTCAAGACAAAACAAGCTGAAGGCGGAAATTATAGACGTGGACCTTCATTTTGATTGACAACTCTTGTCTTGATACCCCATCATTTCTGGTTCTGGGAATGACACGATAGGACGCCGGGGGGACGGGAGGAGGACATCAAAATGGTCTTTTTACGTTTGTGGGTGGAGTCCCAACTACACGCTTGCGGTCTGACGTTCTTATGTGGATAAACAAGTGACGTCTTGGAGGAAAAATATCACCACTATATATATAGAGAGAATTTCTCTAAGAATTCCTACTTTAGTCCTTGGTTGAATAGATTGTCGCATTGCTACAGACAGTTGACCGCACGCTAAATTAGTACCCTCGATGAAATTAAAAGCTTATTTGTTGAAAAAAAAATATATAAAAATACAAGGCTAAAAGACACCTCCCCCTCCCCTCTTACAAATACGACTAACATAGTGGAACGTGCACAATCAAACGTAACAATAACGACGAGACGTGGAAAACAATATTATATAGAAAGGTCAGGACTAAACCATACCAACTGTCATTTACTTCTCTCTCTCTCTCTCTTTTTTTTTTTTTTTTTTTTTTTTTGTTACATAAAACAAAATAATAATAGTTGCAAATTAAACTGGATCTAAAGACCGTCTTTTTTATTTTAAAACAAGATAAAATATAATTATTAAGATTTTAAGAAATACATTTTATATATTTTTTTACTATCATTAAGTGAAAAAAATATATATTTTTTTTTGAGTTCCGTAACATGTGGTTAATAGCACTAGCAGTATATAATTGGAGTGCATGATAACCAATATCCATGCTTCTCGTTTATCAGCTCTATTTAGTAATACAGTGAGGTTCTTCAGTGGCGGAGCGCTTCATTCTTGTGGCCCCCTGCAGATTATATCCCACTAACATAATCCTTTCTATAATTCCACTATTCCTAGACTCCTTTCCGCCCTAAATTCAAGGCGGTACGTGCACCTATATTTTCGCCACTACTTTCCTGCACTAGTCGTATTTTTGAGTGCTCCTAGGAGTCGCGGTGGCTCAGCGGTAGAGCGTTCACTTCCTTGCATAAGGTCAATGGTTCGATACCAGACGATAAGCACCAAGTGAACTTTGTGAAAGGCAAACACTGTGTGAGTAGGATATCTCGGGATTCTCCCGTTTCCTCCCACTGTCTTCATTCCACCATTTCATTTATTTTTCATCATCACCGTCTCCTTTAGCATATGGCTTACCCGTCGGACGTAAAACTTCATTCATTTTGGGTGCTCCTGTGAATTATTATTATTATTATTATTATTATTATTATTTTTTTTTTTTTTTTTTTTTTTTTTACACTCAGCAGAAAATGAAGTTTTAAATCTAATAAATAATATGAGCATAAAGGCAATTGTCTTCTCTGAGTTTCCGATATTATATAAAGGCCTATATATATAATACAATAGTATAGTGGTTGTTGTATAAAATAGTAAACTAACTAAAAACACGAATCACTACAGCAGGGACGCACCCACTGTAAGGGATCCGAATCCTTGCCCCAAAATTTCGTGGCTCGTCTAACATTTGTAGGCTTTTTAAACAAAACTTTACTTGTTTAACAGAGAAATGATTGATGTAGGCTAAAAATTTGATTTTAGGCCTCATCTGTACTCTTTCTTTTCTTATAAAACTAATACAAGTGGCGGTAATTAACAATTACTTATTGTCTTTTCAGGTACAGAATAAGACAGGTTCAATATATTGACGTATTTGACTCCCTCAAATATTTTGGATCCCTTCCAGCAAACATTTCTTGGTGGGCGCCTTCATTATAGTATGTATCTGGTGGAGAACCTTCTGCCCCCCCCCCCCAAGCAAACCTTGAATGGACGCTGCTATCGATTTCACATAATTTTAGTAATGGCAATAAGCAGATAGTTTTTTTTTTTTTAAATTTAACTGTAATTAGATTGCGGAGGAAACTGATAATACGGATATATTAGAATTTGAACTGTACTCTTTATCTTCCCAACTAAATTAACATGTGGCTTTAATGCGGAAAGTTAAGTGCCCTAATCAAAAATTAGAATCGATTGGTTTGTTTTTAGTTGGACGGTCCTTTTCAACAAAAATGCTATATGAGTCAAGGACTTACAGTTGGAATCCAAATCATACGAGCCCCACAAGGAATCGAACCTTGAACTCTTTCATTGACGGCCAGATGAGATGCTCAGTAATCAAATTGTTTATTTGTTGAAATTGACAGTGAAGCTATATGAGAGTGGACCTACAGTTTAAAATAGAGTCCAAATAGGATTGCCAACGGAAAAGTTGCTGTTATTTTGATTGAGGCCGGTGTCCGGTACAAACTTCTTACCAGCCCCTTTACGTCTGTTTTTTTTTTTTTTTTTTTTTTAACTTTTCTCTAGTTCGAAGTGTAGATTTACAAAGTAACTTTTATTCTGTAAATCTAAAACTGTCACCTTTTACCATCTATCAACAATTAATATATTTTGTTCATCAGTTTAGATAATTTTAAAGATATGACAGGGACTCTATCAGGGAAATTTTGAAATTTACTTGTAAGGAATTTTATACATTTATTGAGAGTGAAAAAGGACTTCTTAAATCAATTTCCTGTAGTTGAAGTGTAAGTTTAAAGAATAAATTTCATTTTCCACATCCAAAATTGTCACATAAAAATTGATATACTTTTGTTCATCTGTTTCGATAATTTTAAAGACATGGCAGTTACTGGTAAATACAATAAAATGATCAATGCCGATTTCAGATTCTCATTTATAGCACAATGTATCTATTAAGCATATTAGTGAATGTGCTAAGGATATGCAGAATACATGAACTAATGCAGAATACAGGTAAACATTTCGTTCCTATGGATGGGTCCGAACAGAGATACTTAACACTTAGACCTTTATCATAGGGAATTTTGAGGGGTGTCGAGTTTTTATTTTTTTATTTTCCAGAGTTGGCAACCCTAAGTCCAAACCACCGTACTCTTCCATCGGGAATCGAACTCGGGATCATATGCAAAAAACAGCCCGCGCTAGCCATTAGACTAGTGGGAGATCAGAAATCAAATTGCACTGTTAAAAAAGTAAGTACAGGAATTGGGGAGGAAGGACTTCACCCAAATCAGCAAATGATAACTTTTCTTTTTGTTTATAGACACCTGCGTCGGTATTTTTTTTAAAAAAAAAAACAGTCTGGATTTCTGGTGGTAGATGAATAGTTACACGCGCACACATACACACACACACACACACCACGTTATGTGCGAAGAGGAACAGAGAAAAGAGCGCTATTCTACCCAAATTTCAAAATAAACAAATCCAAAGTTAGCCGGCTCGCTATAAAGGAGTGACGGGTTTCTGTAGTGAGTCATAGCTACTGCAAGACGCGGAACAGTCTCATGTCGTCACTCAACGCATCGCATCGCGTCGCACGCTGCAGGAACAAGGAACAAATACGAACAAAAAAGTTTCCACCTTCTTTGATGCAGCCCTTTTTGTCTACACAAAAACAGAATGAAGATCTTATGAGGCATCGCAGTCATAAGACTGAAATGGGTAATAACCCATAAAAATGGTCACTTAACAGTTGCTTATATAAAAAAGATAATAACTTGGGCCTCATGAATGTCATCTTCTAAATTAAGTGACAAAAATGCTTTTCGGCGAGCTTCTTTTTGTTGCTACGTCGTTTCTCATAATCTACTGTTTGTTTTTTGTCATAACTGATTTTAACAACGGTCTTTGAAACTGTTATTACAAGGTATTTTATCCTCTCAAAATATGATTACACAAGCCATACTGAGAGTTACTTGATTTTTCCCCTCAGAACGATTACCGTTTACATATTTTGATGCCGACCATTTTTGTTTGTTTGTTTAGTTTTATGAGGCCGTTGATTTTACAGTAATTATGTGATATCTTCAAATAGATAAAAGATAATCGGAATGTGTAACAAGAGCTCGCTAGACAATATTATTTTGCATGAAGTAACGTTATCACGAGTCACGTAGTAGTTTTCCGTTTGCAGCCATTTAGAAACGCAAAAATAAATACAGATTTTCTAAATGGCTAGAAATCGAAAGCAGATAAGTGAGTCGTGATAACGGTATCTCATGTAAAACAATATTGTCTAGCGAGCTCTTGTTCCACATTTCGATTATCTTTTATCTATTTGAAGATATCACATAATTACTGTAAAATCAGCGGTATTTTCATTTCGCAGTGATGAGGCCTCTTAATGGGGAGTGATGTAAGTCTGTAAATAGCGGCAAATGATGAGATGTAAGATTTAGAGGGGAGGGATCATCTTTAGTCAATCTTTTAAACACATACATTTTGAACAAATATTTGGTTTAATTCAGCGGTTTTCATATTTTTGTGAAGTGGAAACCGTTTTTATAGTCAGGATATTTTATGGACTACCCTAGTCTTGTCCATGGGCACCGATCCAGTGGTGGGAATCCGGACCCAGACACCCCCAACGTTTGCTTGGGCCCCTTTTAGGATCTGGATATTTTTCCTTGAGTTTTTGCTTGGATATATGTTAACGAAACGAAATTCACATACCCGAACGGGTCCACCGCAAAAGTAATTCAGAAATAGAAGCCACTGATCTTCTCTTCTTCGAAAACAATTATATCAGACTTTTTTTAAAAAAATGTTTTGATCACATGCCAATATACCAATTATATTTAAAAAAAATTAATATTAATTAAAATTACCGAAGTTTTGCAATTGTATTAAGAGAAGAGAATATTTATAACTTTAAAAAAATAATTGAATGCTACTAGAGATATTTTATAGTAATAAATCTATTTAGGCTATTGGCATTTGAATAATCTTTACTTAATGTTAATTTGTATAATCTATTAATTGTGTATAGCTTATAATTTATTAATTTGCTTATTCTTTTTTTTTTCTTTTTTACATGTTTAATCTAAGGACTACGAGGACAATAAAGGCAGTCCTCGAGGATTACTTGTGAATGTGGGGCGGGCCACAGATGGAGAAACGTATAATGGGTATTCGGGAATGGAAAGACAGAGCTAGGGAGAGAATCCAATGGCGAGGCGTTGTTAAGAGTATCGTAGCACACAATGGGCTGTAGCTCGAAAGAAGAAGACAATTGGAGAAACCGTGCTATACGAGAACCATTTGACCCTATTAAGGTAAAAGTAATATTAAAATATACGCCCATCCATATTAAGCCTTACACACTAGCAACAGGACAGAACACGTGATCGTTCATAAGATATAAATAGAATTATCATTAACTCCTCATGTTTTAATTATGTAATGTACACAAAACAAGGAATAAAATCTGAAGTTTTATCTCCTACTAGTGTTTTCGTCTCGTCTAGTATAAGGAGATATGGTGGCTCAGTGGTAGAGCGCCTACCTATGGTGCGTGGAGTCCTTGGTTCGATCCCCGGCCAAATAAGTTTGCAGTGGACAACATCATGTTCGTGGGTTTTCTCAGCGTACTCCCATTTCCTCCCACATTCTCATTCCACCGACTCTTCCTTCATTATTCACCTGCCTTAATCATTCATACCCCTTATCGCCAAATGGGCATTAGGGATGCGCACGAGTCGAGTCGAGACAGAATTTTCCTGAGAAAATTCGAGTCGAGACACAGCTCTTCCAATACAAAAATATATGTTTTTCGAGTTGAGACATCACTTTTACAGCACATTTTTGAGACGAGACAGCCTCAAATCTTGTCTCGTGCGCATCCCTAACGGGCATAAACGTGGGATGTTAAAATGAAATATTTGACTTCATTTCTTTTTCGTATAGTCCATTTTGTGGACATATCGTCTCATCTCGATTCTTGCAAGAAATATTTTCGTCTTGTCTTGAATTTTTTTTCTTGTCGAGTTTTGTAAATTTATGTACAAAATTTATGCCGCGATTTTTTAAAAATTTTATTTAGAAGTTACCAGAACCTTCCGCGTCACGAGAGAATCAAGAAGGGTGCGGTATAACAACATTCAAACCACATTAAATACGTACAGTGTGTAATGACTTGTGTATCTTTCAACGTTGATAAATACTCTTCACTTTGTTCGTACAATCACTTCACCTATTTATGATGTTTATATTATGAATCATGTAACACCTAAGGAGTGTTTGATATCTAAGATTTGGGTGAACTAGTGTTGCCCACGAAACTCTTGAAATTTTTCGTCTCGTCTCGTCTCATATCGTCCCGAATTTAAAAATGTACGTCTCGTCTCGTGGGCCACATTAACTCACACAGTTATACCCTTAGGCTAAAGGAGACAGACCATTAATGAAATTACTGGTAAAATAAGAATATAGGAGGAAAGGGAAGAACCCCAAGAAAACCCGCGGGTACGATGTTGTCCATCACAAACTCCTATGACCTAGGATCAAATCACGGACACCTGGTGTCACCTGTGAACGCTTTACCACTAAGCCACCATCTTTTCCTCCCACCTATCCCAACCATCTCCCATATCTTCAAGGGCATAACCGTTTGGTTTTAAATTAAACATTTTATTTTCGTCGTAATTATTATACTCCCTGCCGCTTTCTTATAGGACCTGTATATTATAAATAATACTCGGTCTCTCTTTCTGTCGTATTTTGTCTACAAAGCAAATTGTGACCCTTTTGCTGGAATACTTTTCCTTCACCTCTTGAGCAGAATCTCCGAACCCTGTTATTAGGTCTGTTCATGAAGGCGATCAATCTAGGAACCCGATCATTTGTGTCAAAAGCTGCCTCGACACAGGGACCTTGATAAGGAAGGGAAATGGAGAAGAGGGGGAAGAAGATTTTTTTGTTTTGTTTTGTTTGTTTGTGTGAGATTGGACGGTACCAGCAGGTGACACCTCTCCTTCAAGCCCTTTTAGAGAGCGCGGGGAGGGGAGAGACGGAGCGTTGATTCGTTCGTTTGATCAGCCTTTGTCAACGTTGTTCTTCATATAATCCAACATTCTATATAGCCAACCCTTCAACGACATCCTATGCTTTCTTTCAGACTATAGGTGCTTCCAGCCGAAGTCAAAAGGTGACAGACACTAACGAATTGAAGAAAGGGTTCATACAATGCACTGTAAATTACCCAAATAGCATTAGTGACTATATAGGCTTTACAAACAATAAGGCCGTATTTTCGTTCAAAAATCGATCAAATAATACTGTCTTCATACTAATTTGAATATTTACTTTGTTTCCTTCTTTAGACAGTTTGATAGTTTCCTCAGATAAATTTATGAGGCCTAATCACTGCAAAATTAAAATGCCGCTAATTTTACAGCAGCTATGTGATACCTTCAAATAAATAAAAGATAATCGAAATGTGGAACAAGAGCACGCTAGACAATATTATTTTGTACGACGCCTTATCACGAGTCACCTAGTAGCTTTCCATTTGAAGCCATTTTGAAACGCGAAAATAAATGCTGATGTTTTTTTTTTTTTTTTTTTTTTTTTTTTTGAATGTCTGGGAATCGAAAGCAGATAAGTGAGCCATGATAACGGTATCTCATGTAAAATAATATTGTCTTGCGAGATCTTGTTCCACTTTTCGATTATCTTTTATCTATTAGAAGATATCACATAATTACTGTAAAATTAACGGTATTTTAATTTAGCCGTGATGAGTCATCTTAAAAATTTCCTTACAAAGTAGCTATACTTGTCTGCTTCATCGGAACAAAAAGAAAAAAAAAAGAAAGAAAAGGAAAAATGAAATATTTTTTTTTCAGTTTAAGTCCCACTTGTATACCCGTTAGGCTAAGGGAAACGATGATAATGGATGTTAATGATGATGGGAGAATTAGTGAAATGTGAGCGTGGGACGAAATGGGAGTACCCCGAGAAAACCCACGGATACATAATATTGTCAACCACAAACTTACTTGGAGGGGGATTGAATCAGGGACCCCATGCAAAAGAGGTAAGCGTTCTACAGCTGAACCACCGTACCCCATTTTTTTGTACTTTTTAGAGAGAGAGATAGAAGAGTCCCTTATTAACGCAATATTCTTCTTATTCATTCCGAATCTTGTGACTCTGTTCGTTCCCTGCATCACCGTGTTACATAAGCGGTTGTCGCAATAAACAAGATAATGTCACAACTGAGATTTTTGAGTCTAGCGATTGCGAGTCGATATTAGAAGAAAAAAAACGTGACATTCACATTTGGTTCCGTGACAGCGTTTTGACTCACGAATGTCTTGAACAAGAAAATAAATATAAAAAAAAGGGGTTTAAAAAAAAGCGCTATGTGGAGAAGACATGGGGGGAATTTGTCGTGTAAGATTGAGTTCCGGTCTTAAAGGAAAATACTTCCGGTTTCGACTTTCGGATATCAAGCGACAATCAAAATTATATGATCATGCTGGAAGTGGGGGGTGGATAGACTGTTAGGGAGGGGCATTTCCTTTATATAATCTACATGTCTTTTACCTTTATGTTTTTTATAAGTATATCGCACAAAAAATACATTTTTTTTACAAATAGTTTTCTGCATGCAGGATAGATTATGAATTAAAAGGACTTTGTCACTAGTGACATTGCATGTTTAGAACCAATTTTCGTATAGTGAAAACGCAAGTATTTGAAAAAAATTAGTTATTACAAAACTTGAAGAAGTCTTATCAAATATCTATCAATTTGTGTGGTATTTTCATATTATTATTATTATTATTATTATTATTATTATTATTATTATTATTATTATTATTATTATTATTATTATTATTATTATTATTATTATTATTATTATTATTATTAACTAACTAACTAACTAACTCTATGGCCTATGGAACCCGGAGGTTCAGTGCCGCGTTCACAAAAGCTCTCCACTGACTTCTATCCTTAGCTGATTGCATCCAGTTTCTACTTTGTATTCCTATCTCTGCGAGATCCATCTTAATATTATCCTCCCATCTGCGCCTAGGTCTTCCTAATGGTCGTTTTCCTATGGGTCTACCAGTCAAGACTTTGAAAGCGTTATTATTATTATTATTATTATTATTATTATTATTATTATTATTATTAAGAGACGGAAGAACTGTGCTGAAAGTACGCGTGCAATGTGGTAACGATGAGGAGCAGACATGTTTCTGTGTGTGTCAAGAATGGGGCACGGTGGCTCAGTGGTACAATGTTTACCTCTGGTGCATGGGGTCCCTGGTTCGATCCCAGGACAAGTAAGTTTGTGGAGGACAAGATCGTGCTCGTGGGTTTTCTCGGAGTACACCAGTTTCCTCCCACTTTCTCATTCCACCAAGTATTCCATCATTATTTACTTGCTTCAATTATCCCTCTCTCAGCTTTCTCTGCACACATAGATCTTCACAATACCTAATAACTTACGAAGCCGAGTTTTCGATTTTCGATTGCAAGAGAGGAATTCTGGGGGGTCACACTTGTGTATCTTCAAAAAGTACTGAGAATCCCCAGATACCCCTTAAGTTAGACAACTCAAACTACTCCGTTGTGTCACAGGTTGCATACTTTTCAGTTTATGCTAACAACTACTACGTATTATTGAATCAAGAGCAAAATTCACGAGAAAAATCTGCAGGTGACGTAAGAAAACTCAAAATTGCACTGCTTGTGAAAAATAAATATTACGAACTATAGTTAATAATAATAATAATACTAATAATAATAATAATAATAATAATAATAATAATAATAATAATAATAATAATAATAATAATAATTTGTTCATATTCTTGAACTAAATACCGGTACATACCCTAAACTGGACGTGGAAAACTCTAGAGCCACTGTCACCGTGCACTAAATATACATGTAACTCGCCAGCTTCAAGAAACAACAGCTTACAGAGTAACAATAATTTCTGGAATACATTTGTAGCATAAAATCATGATCACTTAATTGAGTGGTGGTTCTACTCTAGTCATGTTCGGAATAATTAGCAATCTCATTTCTGGTTAATCATATTTCACTGTCCCTATTTGCACCCCCTATAGATAGAAAAGCGGAATATGCGACAGTTGGTGGACGGCATTTACAAAAAAAAAAAAAAAAAAAAAAAAAAAAAAGCTACGTGAAAACGAAGAAACTACTTCCAGAATGTAGTACAGGGGTGGATCTAAGGGTGCGAAACAGAAGAGGAAACTTTCTTATTTTATATATAAATAAAACCCATCCCAAAGTTTGGAGTTCTTAAAAGTGGCTCGAAGTAGCAGTATTACAGTCCACCGCTCCCCACAGAAGTCCATCCTGGATCCACCCCTTCTGTGTTGCATGAAAAATTCTCAATTCATGGCAAGTGACCTGCCGACAATGAGAAAATATCTATAATGGTAATGTTGATAAATCCAGGGGAGGGGCTGTTCGATATTAAAACCACTGAGTCGGTTCAAAGTCGGCACTTCTTTTGCGGAGGAAATGTCAGCAAAAGATTTTCGATGGATGTATCATAAACCGTAGGGGTAGGCATGCTTGCTGCGAGGTGTTTAAAGTTTTTTTTTTTGGGGGGGGGGGGGTCCGATACGACTATTTAATATTGAACCTGTCTTATGCCGGACCCGAAAAGACGACAAGTAATTGCTAATTACTGCCATTTATATTTTTGGAAAGAATTTATAGAACTAGATTATTTTAATAAGAGAAAGAAAAAATGAAATGTAATCTTCCAGTTTTACGTCCCACAATTATGCCGGCTAGGCTAAAGGAGACGGTAATGATGAGAAATGAATGAAATGGTGTAATGAATAAAGTGGGAGGAAACGGAAGAACCCCTAGAAAACCCACGCACATGTTGTTTGTCCACCACAAAGTCCACTTGAACGAACTGGGATCGAACCAGGGACCCCATACACCAGAGACGAACGCTCTACCATTGAGCTACCGCGGCCCAAGAAAGGAAACTGTACATATGAGGTGGAAAATCAAAATCTTTGGCCTACATTAATCATTTCTCTGTTAAACAAATATAGTGTTGTTAAGAAAGTACAAATGGAAGTCGAGTTATGAAATTTCGAGGGGCCCGGACCCAGTGGACCCCCGTAAATGCGCCCTTATATATTGGGGGACATACTTCCGCAAAAAGGCAGAAATGTCATACTCATTGATATGACTTTAATCTGAGTCTGAGTGGGAGCAGCAGGTGATACTTTCTTATTGCATATATACTAAAGTAGTTTTATTATTTTCCTCAAGATGAAATTACAGTTCTTTAAAAAAAAAAGTTGAATATTCCTTCTTATTTCTGATTGATTACGCCTTTTAACCAAGGAAGGATAATACAAGAGACCTTGTGGCAGATTATACCGTAATCAGCAACAAAGAGGGGGGATAACAACAGGTGAATGTGGATGATGGAAAAACGTGCCCCCACCCTCTTTCTCTCTTTCCTTTCCTTTTTTTAAAAAAGTAATTTTCTTCATTCTGACGTGTTATAGGAAGGAGAAGGCGAGATAGGCTTTGATTGCAGGGCCACGATGTAGGTCAATCGCAGCTCTCCTGTAACCCCTGGGGTCAAGGACGCGCCGCGACCCCGAACGTATTCGCTGAACACATCAGGTGATCAAGACATGGCTTTTCTTACTAAAAATATTACGTAAAGAAAAATCTATTCGGTGAGTTACGTAGTAAAATATATGACTGTATATGAGGGTTGTTTTAAAAATATTGCAAAACTATTAATCTTATTATATTACGACTATACCCGTACGTATTCTACCGTGAGTGGCAGCCAGACACCTCCTCACCGGAAGGTCTAATGGGTAACGTGAGCCTTTGATGCTCGTGGTCCTGAATTCGATTCCGAGTAGGATAGCATTGATTTTTGAGCACGGATTGCACCTCATATCATAGGTCCCCGTCTCATATATCCACAGTGCTAAAAACAGATACTGAACTTCAATAAAGAAACCATCAAATTCATTGCAGATCATATAATGCAAAGTATGAGGAGCTTCCATGCATTAGCGTACTCAGGTAGTTTCGTCTTCAACTAAGATTTGTTTGCTTTAATACCGCCCAGCTACTATAGTCTATTCTCTTCTCAGCCCTCCTCATAGGTTTAGTAGTGTGTGCCTCTAGTGAGTGAGGTCCCGTGTTCGATTCCCGGTGAGAAGACATTGAATGTATATAATGATTCAGATCCTACTTTTAATTGTAGGTCTTGTTTCATATAGCCTTTCTGCTAAGAAAGGGCACAAATAGAATTAATCAATCTTTTCTTCCCTCCGTTTTTTTTCATCGGTCTCGTTTCTGCTAACAAAGGGCATAAATAGCAATCAAGCAACCTTTTCTTCCCTCAGTCGTTTTTCCCTAGGTTTCGTTTTATATAGCCTTTCTGCTAACAAAGGGCATAAATATCTACCAATTAAAATTAAATTTCCTAAGTTAATTTTCCTTAAGTATCATTTTATATAGCCTTTCTGCTAACAAAGGACGTTAATAACAATCAATCAACTTCCATCGGTTTTTCTTAATTAAAAAATACGAATTAACAAAAGTTGATGAAAATTTAATATAAATCCTTCATATTTTGACAGAAAGAATGTAAATGATTCAACTACCGAATACCTATTGACTTTTGTAGACAATATATTCTGAATCGTTGTTTCTGATAAAACATTGACAAACTACTGGTTGGGGCTGTAGTCTACAAGTCATTTCGCTGATATTTCTGCCTGAGTTCAATATATATATTGTGTGTTATGACGTATTTTCGAGATGAAACAATCTCAACTACTCTCCAATGGGAATCGAACCAGGAACCATATGCAATAAAGGCATGTGCAATTACAGTTAGTTTACATGGAAAACATGTACTGTTAGCAACTCAATTTATTACCAGAAGTAACTGTAGGTAATCGATTTAGCCGTGAATATTTCTTTAACTACAATTATATTAAGTATAGTACAGTATATTTTCCAAACGCAAACATATTATATATATATATATATATATATATATATATATATATATATATATATATATATATATATATATATATATATATATATATATATATATATATATATATATATATATATAATTCGATTGGTGGTGTTTGCCAATAGCATTTACTATAGAGAATTAAACACTTCAAGTATATCAAAGTTATTTTGATTTTATCCATATTCGTATTTGAATAGCATTTTAACCTTCCTAAAGATGATCAGCAGACTTTTTTTTGTTCACTTAAAGCTTTAAGACATACAGCCTTTTTGATATTTTTAAAGTGTTCACATTAGGAACATTTCTGGGCAAGGAATGCACGGTGCTCAATGGTAAAGCGCTTACCTTTCGTGCGACGGGTCTCTGGTTCAACTCCAGACCAAGTGGGTGTGATTGTTAGTTTTTTAGTTGAATTTCAGCGTCCAGGCTATCTAAGATGTAGACATATACAGCAATGGCAAAATTTGTGTCAGTCCTATGATTTCCCACCGGGAATCAAACATGGGACACAGTGGAGCAAAGGAGCACGTGGTCAGTGCCATGCCGTGGAAAAATCAGCGCCCTGGGCGAGAGTATACGATGGCGCCCCAGTACATATGAGTAAGGTCAATAGGCCAGCCGCGAAACGCCACCATAGTTGGTACGAACATAAGAAAATTTTCAAAAACAAACCCTCCTTCTCCTTGATTTTGAACACTTTTTATTAGTTTTTTTTTCTTTCCATTTTATACATGTGCACATACATTTTCTAACATGAGTAACTTTATAGGAGCACTTCCCGAAGGAAAAAGAGGATTTAAGTACATACTAGTAATATTCCAAGTAATTTTCTCTCTTTTTTTTCTCTTTCCTTCTTTTATTTTGTTTTTTTTTTCCTTCCGAATTTTGCGCCCCCTTACTTCGGCGCCCAGGGCCGTCGCCCCGTTCGCCCCCCTCCCCACGGCATGGTGCTGCACGGGTAGCCTTTAGATAAGCGGACAGAGCACCGTATGGTTTTGTGGTGGACAACATCGTTATTGTGGATATTCCAGGGTTCTGCAGTTTCCTCCCATATTCTCATTCCACCGAATATTTCATCAATCATCAGTTTTTTTTGTTAACTCTAAAGGGCATAATCGTGGAACGTTAAATGAATGATTTCATACCTATTAAATTTGCGTTAAAATTAGACTTTTTAGCTTTTCTTTTCTTCTTCTTCTTCTTCTTTTTTTAATGAAATAGAATCTCTCTCAGGTACACAACCTGAGGCAATTCCCTTTTGTCACACGACATGACATCTCCCCCCCACCCTATCTACCTTCTTTTTCCTCTTATGTTCATCCTTCTCTTCTTCCCCAGCTTCCGAGGAGGATGAAGTAACTACGAACGAAGAGGGGGAAAACCATCAGATGACATAAGAAGCTTGCTTAACACATTGTGTTCTCGGCTTTTAAAAAACCAATCTGTCTTTCATTTTTTAAACGCAATTCGTAGCAATCTTAAGACCCACAGGGAATTTCTTAAGAGAGAGGGGGCGCAAAAAAAGTGACGAAAAAGAAGTGATATATATATAAGGAAGACCCCAGTTTGAGAATGAGAAAGACACGGTTGGTGAAACTTGTAATAGTCTCAATACGCCTTTTAAATTTAATCACTCCGGCATTTGAGGAGGGTTTCTGCCCCTGAGGAAGAGAGAGAGAAGGTAACACGATGGAGATAAATAGATAGAGAGATAAAGAGAAAAGAAAGTTAAAAATAATATCCGAGAAAAGTTTTTAATTTACTTTTCTCCCCCTTGCTATTTTTTTACTATTTTTTAAAACATTTTTTTTACCGTGAGTAATGGCGAGAGGATGTCAGCGAATCTGCTTGGTCTAGCTGTGTCGCGGAAGAGCCAGGATGCAACAGATGACCACTGCAAACAGAAACAGGGGAATGCTTAAAAAAACAGGAGTCGACCTCTTAAAAGAATCGAGTAACAAAAAATATTCAAATTTACTTTTAATAAACCACTACAATTTCCTATAATAATTTAATTTTTATGAGTCTGTCATTAGTTATATATTACATGCTGTATACTTGTAAGCATATTTAAAATTTGAAATAACAAAAATCTAGCCAAAAGAAAGTGAGTTAAAACTCAAATTTTTATACGAAATCCAGAGAATACAATACATTAATTAACTAATCTTACATACATTAGTGGATAAATTGCTTCAAACTATTACATACAGAAGAATAGAGAAATGAACACAAAAGATAAACCTCCTATTTTTATACAGGGCTAGCATAAATGATTCATTCATTTGGGAAAGGCTATATTTTCAAAATTATTACACGTATGAAACGAACCACAAATTCACCAAGTTTATACACCCTCTACAAGTGTTCAATATGTGGTGACACGACACACATCCAGACGATACTCGGCCTCATTCCATACATTTTGTAGCATAGTCCTGTCAATTGTCTGCACCGCAGCACTGATGTATTCTTTGAGCTCGAGTAAGGATTGAGGTAGTGCGGGTATGTAAACAAGGTCCTTAAGATACCCCCACAGTAAGAAGTCGCAGGGCGTTAAATCAGGAGATCTGGGAGGCTAGGGAAACAAAGCTAGGTCATTCTCACCAATACGCCCAATTCAACGATGACGGAACTTCATTAAGGATTGCGGTAGTGGGGATACGTAAACAAGGTCCTTAAGATACCACCACAGTAAGAAGTCATAGGACGTTAAATCAGGAGATGTGTGAGGCAAGGGTAACAAAGGTAGGTCATTCTTACCAATACTGCCAATTAAACGATGAGGAATTTCATTAAGGATCGCGGTAGTGGAGGTACGTAAACAAGATCCTTAACGTACCTCCACAGTAAGAAGTTGCAAGGCGTTTAAATCAGGAGAGCTGGGAGGCCATAGAACAATGCTAGGTCATTCTGACCAATACGCCCAATCCAGCGATGCGGGAGTTCATCGTTTAGGTACTCACGAGCTGAAATGTGCCAATGACGGGGTTTTAAACTCTACACAATCCAAACTTGGTGAGTATCTTTCATATGTGTACGTGTAATACACTTTGAAACTATAGTCTCTTCAAAAAGAATAATTCATTTATGCTAACCTTGAATATGTTCTCTAACTTAGAATTTTTCTACCCTATGTACTTTCTACCGTATGTACTTTCTTTTCAATATTTATGGTTTATTTATTTAAAAAGTAGGTACAAATAATATTTGAAAAAGGTAGCCAACAATAATACATCACAAGTAGTTAAATACTTTGTAAACAAGTTGCTAAATACGACAAACTTTAAAAAATATTCAAACATCTTTGATAATTTAATATCTACTACTGTATAAAATATTTTGAAGTATTTTTTTTAAAAATAAATAGCACATAGTTTAAATAAAGATAGTGCTGAACTACGATTCTATATTGTTACTATCAGAAGTTATGGTAACAACCTATAGTTATGGTTATACACTATTTACAATAATTTCATGCATGCTTTGATCTTTATATTCCCACACTATTTTTACAAAATACATTTTTATATATATTAATACTGAAATACCTTGATGAAAAAGGCGATTTGAAAGATTTTTCTAGAGTGGTACACAAGATTTATAGATTTCACGAAAATATTTTATTTTGAATATTTTAAATAAAGATTTATGATATTTTGAATAAAAAGAGAAAGAGGAAAAGAAGGAGAGAAAGGGGCAGAGGCGGATCTAGAATATGAAAACTGGGGAGAGGGACAGCCAGAACCCAGACTACGATGTGTGTATCATGAGTCTACTATAAACTTTTAAAAAACATACAAAAAATAGCTTAAATTATTTTTGCCACTCAAAAAACTGGGGGACCCAAGCCCGTAGCTATTCCAAAAATGTAGGGGGGCCCGATCCAATCATATTATAGTTCATCACATATTATAGTTCACTTGCAAGCCTACCGTGAAAATTTAAGGGGGCCAGTAAAAATTTAAGGGGGACCCGGCCTCCCTAGACCCTCGTGGATACGGGCCTGCCAAGGCCCCTCGGCCCGGACTAAATTCGCTACTGGAAAGGGTGCTTCTCAACAGATATTTCTGCATCTAAAGAAGACAGTTTAAGAAGTCGATGTTAAACGAAATTATTGAAATAAGCGGTGAAATGGTAGCCAAAGAAGACGTTGGGTGCTTCTCCATCTCTAAGTAAACACAATTTGGGAATGGGATCGAACCTGCAATCAGGCAACTTCTTTTCCGTATAATAAGTCGTTGAGAAACGTCGATCTCTAGCCAAAGAGCAAGTTAAAACTCAAATAAATTTATTTTAAAAAATAAATAACAAAAAAATACATTTGGCAAAAGGATCAAGGTACGACTCAAGATATTTTAATTTTTCCCCTAAAAATCTTGAACTAGCTACAACACAAGAGATCGGACATTTCTAGATAAAGACGAATTAAAACACGTAAATGTAATGCGGTACTTTAAAAAAAAAAAAAACAATATTAACTGACTTTAACGGAAGTGCTAAAAATTAGAAAATAATGTGTTACTATTATCTATTCAAAAAATTGAAATCTGTGTCAAGTTAAACAAGTTAATGATTAACTAACATCATATTAGTGTGAAGTATAACTAAGTTTATGAGACATTAATTTGTTTGGTTCAAAAGCTCTGACGCTCCAAAGTTCGGGTTGTGCGACTTTACGGACATCCTGTAGCTAAAAAGACTATCGTTAAATCCTTACGAAGTTTACGTAAGACTGCAAGAAAAGAATGGTCTTTCAAATAATCATCAAAAAATAGAATCGATTGGTTTGTTTTTAGTTGAACGGTCCTTTTCAACACAAATGCTATATGAGTCAAGGACTTACAGTTGGAATCCAAATCATACGAGCCCCACAAGGAATCGAACCTTGAACTCTTTCATTGACGGCCAGATGAGATGCTCAGTAATCAAATTGTTTATTTGTTGAAATTCAGCATTGAAGCTATATGAGAGTGGGCCTACAGTTTAAAATAGAGTCCAAATAGGATTGACAACGGAAAAATTGCTGTTATTTTGATTGTGATCGGCACAAACTTCTTACCAGCCCCTTTCTGACCGGTTTTTTCAAACTTTTCTCTAGTTCGAAGGAATTTCATCTAGTTTGAAGTGTAGATTTACAAAGTAACTTTCATTCTGTAAATCTAAGACTGCAAGAAAAGAATGGTCTTTCAAATAATAATAATAATAATAATAATAATAATAATAATAATAATAATAATAATAATAATAATAATAATAATAATAATAATAATAATAAACGGATCGAATTGATAACTTTCTTCTTTCTGAAATTGGTAAAATGAAGTATTTCAGTGTTACATCCCACGATTATGGCGTTTAGGTTGAGAGAGACCAACGTTAAAGCAAGTGAATGACGATGGAAGAATTGGCGGAATGAGAAAGTGGGACGAAACTGAAATTCTCCGAGAAAACCCACGGACACGATGTTCCTTTAATATTCCGTGTCATCGGACACGGACACGACACAAACCCACAAATTTACTTGTCCGTGGATCGAGCCGGAGAGATTAAAAATTTTAAACAATGAAATAGTAATAACATTTCTTTAGCTAAGACCGAGTTTTTACAACAATAAACTACAGTTCTTTTAGCCGAAAAGTGAGATTAAACTCATATAAATCAAACACTTTAAATGACGAAAACACGACAAATTGTATTTCTCTACCCAAAGAATGAAATAAAACTAAGATAAATTTTAAAAAAAACTCTAGATAGCGAGGAAAAAACATTAATTTCTTCCGCTACAGAACGAAATAAGATATTATTTTATTGAACAAAAAACTTTAAATAACAAAGGAAACAAGTCTATTTCTTTAACCAAAGAGCGAGTTAAGAAACAGATAAATTTAAAATCTTTAAATAACGCAAACAAAAGAGCCTATATTTATTAA
Organism: Thermobia domestica; assembly: GCF_964235325.1. NCBI lineage: Eukaryota > Metazoa > Arthropoda > Insecta > Zygentoma > Lepismatidae > Thermobia > Thermobia domestica. Next base: position 5,117,859 of record NC_137465.1, on the reverse strand, counting down.
TTGTTTAATTTGTTCTCCTACACTAACTTCTCTCTCTTTCTCTCTTGCGGATGAGAATTGTTTTTCTTGACAAACAAATTACCAACAAGCGAAGGTTACAATTTCAAACGAGTGACAATGCTAGAATCTACCACTTAATACAAGCCAAGAGTGTTTTTAATCGATAGGCGTTTCCCTTTGTATTTCGTGTGCACTGATTAGCATACAATAGCCTCAAATGGTTGAGGTCTTCCCATATTGATATGCCACTATCTGCCGTTGAATTACGCGGATCTTTAAGTTTTGTACTTGATAGGAGTCAAAGGTCAACTTCCCTCCTACACAAAGGGGAAGAATTAGTGGGTGGGAACTGAGCGATTGAAACAGAAGAAGAAAAACGTTTAATAAATATAATTATTAAACGGAATGACTGACTAGTGAAAGGAATTTTAAGAAAATAGTTATTAAGGAACATATAGAACAACCTGAATAACTTTTAATGCTAACCCACTTCACGACGATATACTACAAACATTGTTACGGTACGGTATGTTTCAGGTCACTTTTCTCATGACTCTATGGACGGACATATTTAAAAATTATTTCACTGAATTCAGGATTCTTAAATTAGCATAATCCTCTTACAATTAGAAATATATGCAAGCGCAGTCAATTTTTAGCGCCGTCATGAGCGTTAGTTTTTTTTTTTTTTTTTTTTTTTTTTAAGTGGTAGGGTTGTAATGAAAAGCGTTGTCTTAGAGATGAGTAGACAAGATTTGGGTACTGTATTCTATAATTTACATAAAATTAGTTACCTTCTTTCTGAGTTACCGTATAAAAGATTTCTCTAAAATTACGAAAATATTATGCACGTTTTGCATATAACTACGATTTTTTTAAAGTTCTTCGTCATTGTTGTTATAAGTAAATTATTTCCTACACTCTAGTCTACCCACAATACAAAAGAACGTGGTGGGTTGTCTATAGAGCAGGAGTTTCGAAAGAAAATTTTTCAAACGTATCGCTGCAAATCATAATCTACAAGATCAAGTGCTATTTTATATATGAGTGTAAATTCGTATTTCAGTGTCATTGTGATTGTGAGATACATATTAATCAAGAACAATCGTTTTTACATTATTTTATTCAACTTACTTCTTACAACATTTGTCTATTTCATTTACATCTTTAAAAAATCATTTTTCATTCTCTCTCTTCGAACTGGTTTTCTTCCTATTCGCATGCATGGTTGTATTTGATTACCATATAACATTACATTAAAATCCGATTCAAGATTTAAACGTTAGATGTTATAATACTTTTGATAACAATACATGAACTAACTGTATGGCCTATGGAATCCGAAGGTTCCATGCCGCGTTAACAACATCTCTCCATTGTTCTCAAATACTTCCAGTTTACGTTCTTCCCTCAGAGTAAGCGACCATGTTTTGCAACCATATAGTACAACATGCATGATTATCTTTTTATATATTTTAAGCTTCAAATTCCTCGATAGGATTCGCGACGACAAGAGATTTTGAAGTGAATAATAACACGAATTTCCTGCTTTTAGTCGACATTTAATTTCTCCGTGAATATGGTTTTCATCTGTTAATCTTGATCCTTGATATTTGATAATTATATACAGTTCCAAATTCAGGATTTGTATACAAATAGTTTTTTGAAGGGTTGAAGTTTAGTCACTCTTTTCAGCATTGAGAATGATGGAATCCAAACCAGCGTCATACATTCAAATTTCAAGGGTCTTACACCGGGAAGCGAACCTGAGATCCTCTGCACCAAAGGCACATCGCTAGCGAATAGACCAACTCAAAATGCACATCTCAAATAAGTCTCTTATAGTGAAACTACCATCTTTACATAGACCCTGCTTCAAGATAGAGATCGTAGGCAGCAATTGAAAGTTGAAACAATACATTTTATTTCAAGAAGAACGTTTACGACAATTTTAGAGATCGCTGCTCATATAAAGCAGACCAAATTAACATGATTATGTGATATTATCATAATCCATGCGTAATGAAAACAGAAGCTGGTGTTCTCTTTATAAAGATATTATATGTATATATATTTTTTAAATATTTCAAATGTTTCATATTTAGATACATACACGCATTTACATTCCATAACTAACGCAAAACTCCTCTTCCATAAATCGAGTGCTTTGTCATGTACCGAGAGTTGTGTCGACTTTTTTTCTGTCCGTTGGCAATCGACATAGCAGTGCAAGTACGTAGGTTCTCATTTACCACTGCAACATATACGCAACAATCTCTCCTTTCTTTCTCTCTCTGTCCAACACATACACACATCCACAAATATATATGTTTAGTATATGTGTCTGGAGGTGGGTACAGAAAAAGTAGGAAAAATAACACCCAGCCATAAAATTCTCCACAATGCATGCACATATGCACATGTAGCATTAGGTCCACGCACGCTCAAACCCATTGAAGCTATTAATAAATGCGTTACTAAAATACACCCCCTGTAGAAAGAGGGAGAGAGACAAAATCTACCGCCGCGAGTGGCGCTGGTTTTAACAGACAGAAACTTCACAAACCGTTCGTTGTTTTAGCAGATCTACCGCGAGAAAAGGGTTTTAACGGACGTAAATCAGCTCACTCACTCACTCTATACAAACAGTCATTAAAAGTGTTTTGCTGTTGAATGCACGGAGACGGCGATATCAACAACACTCCATTGACTTCCAATTAATTTTACATTTGACCTTCTTATGATATCGTAACACTAATGACTCCGTAGAGGAATCAAATCATTAAAACGTAATATATAACAATAATAAAAAGCCTGTATCTCTATATCAATTCATAATCCAATAATCCGTTTTATATATATATATATATATATATATATATATATATATATATATATATATTTACATCAGCTAATGCTTCTAGCAACAAATACTATTCGAAGCTTTCTTGCACCCACTGGAAAACGTGAAGTATATTAATATTTATTTGCATATATTGTTATTGTAGACTGTTCCCATAATGCCCACCGACTTCGATTTTACAAAATTTGAGAAATAAATTTCACTTTTTATTTAGTGGTCAATTTGAAGGCATTTTGTTATACTACCATTAAGAAACCCATATACATCATATTACGAATCAATCATTATGGAACAATCTCATGTGTGACACGCAGCAGTGGTACCAATCTTTGAAAGTTTCATTTACAACTTTTTTCTTTTTTCTTTTTTAACTGATTTTGTGAGTAATGGTGCATTCAGTATAAAGGTACAACAAGATATTCTCTTTCTCTCTCTCTGTCCCTGTGTGTGTGTGTGTGTGTGTTTGTTTCTTTCTAGTTTCCGGCGTAAGCGTGTGGATACTACCAGGTATACTTTCGTGTGTACAAATGCTAGTGCGTGTGTGTGTGGCGCGTATATATGAACTATTAATTGGGATCGCGTAGTGGAATTTATCAATATTAGTACGTACATACAAACGGCTGTTACTTCACACGATAACTTTGGACGAATGCGAATTTTTAAATTCTGCTTTTTGCAATAAATAAGTAGAGTGATTCCTCTCGAGGGAGTTCCCCTAAATGGTAGCCCCTACCATGTCCAATTAAATCACAAATTGCCGCAATCGTTTGTACATTCTTTGTACAGAAATGTACAGGCCAAACTTTCGTTTGTACACTATTAGGGGCGCCGCCAGAACGAAAACAAATTGGGGCTGTTTAACTGGTACCCCCCCCCCCACCAACATGTTCTATTCAATCACTAATTATCGCAATCGTTTGTACTTCGTTTGTACAGAAATGTGCAGGCGAAATTTTCGTTTGTACACAATCAGGGGCGCCGCCAGAACAAAAAAATGGGTCTGTCTAAGTGGTAGCCCCCCACCATGTCCAATTGAATCACAAATTGCCGCAATTGTTTGTACTTCGTTTGTACAGAAATGTGCAGGCGAAATGTATGTTCGCACGCAATTAGGGGCGCCGCCAGAACGAAAAAAAATGGGGGCTGTCTAAGTGGTAGCCCCCGACCATGTCCTATTCAATCACAAATTGTCGCAATCGTTTGTACTTCGTTTGTACAGAAATGTGCACCCGAAATTTTCGTTTGTACATAATTAAGGGCGCCGCCAGAACAGAAAAAATGGGGGCTGTCTAAGTTGTAGCCCCCCCCAAAAAAACCAATTCAATCACAAGTTGTCGCATTCGTTTGTGCATCGTTTGTACAGAAATGTGCAGGCGAAATGTTTGTTTGAACAAACTTAGGGGCGCCGCCAGAACGAAAACAAAGTGGGGAGCTGTCTGAGTGGTAGCTCCCCCCACGATGTCCAATTGAATCACAAAGTATCGCAATCGTTTGTACATTGTTTGTACAGAAATGTGCAGGCCAAATTTTCGTTTGTACACTATTAGGGGCGACGCCAGAACGAAAACAAATTGGGGGCTGTCTAGCTGGTAGCCCCCCACCAACATGTCCTATTCAATCACAAATTATAGCAATCGTTTGTACTTCGTTTGTACAGAAACGTGCAGGCGAAATTTTTGTTTGTACACAATTAGGGGCGCCGCCAGAACAGAAAAAAATGGGGGCTGTCTAAGTGGTAGCCCCCCCCCCCACCATGTCCAATTGAATCACAAATTGTCACAATCGTTTGTACTTCGTTTGTACAGAAATGTGCAGGCAAAATGTATGTTCGTACAAAATTAGGGGCGCCGCTAGAACGAAAACAAAGTGGGGGACTGTCTAACTGGTAGCCCCGCACCAACATGTTCTATTCTATCACAAATTATCGCAATCGTTTCTACTTCGTGTGTACAGAAATGTGCATGCAAAATTTTCGTTTGTACACAATTAGGGGCGCCGCCAGAACAGAAGAAAGGGGGCTGTCTAAGTGGTAGCCACCCCACCATGTCCAATTCAATCACAAATTATCGCAATCGTTTGTACTTCGTTTGTACAGAAACGGGCAGGCGAAATGTTTGTTTGTTCACAATTAGGGGCGCCGCCAGAACGAAAACAAAGTGGTGGCTGTCTAAGTGATAGCCCCCGACCATGTCCAATTCAATCATAAATAGTCGCATTCGTTTGTACGTCGTTTGTACATAAATGTGCAGGCGAAATGTTTGTTTGTACACAATTAGGGACGCCGCCAGAACGAAAACAAAGTAGGGTGCTTTCTAAGTAATACCTCCCCACCATGTCCAATTGAATCACAAATTGTCGGAATCGTTTGTACTTCGTTTGTACAGAAACGAGCAGGCGAAATGTTTGTTTGTACACAATTAGGGGCGCCGCCAGAACGAAAACTAAGTGGGGCTGTCTAAGTGGTAGCCCCCGACCATGTCCAATTCAATCACAAATTGTCGCAATCGTTTGTACGTCGTTTTTACAGAAATGTTCAGGCAAAATTTTCGTTTGTACACAATTAGGGGCGCCGCCAGAACGAAAACAAACTGGGGGCTCTCTAAGTGGTAGCTTCCCACCAACATGTCCAATTGAATCACAAATTTTCGTAATCGTTTGTACATCGTTTGTACAGAAATATGCATGCGTAATTTTCGTTTGTACATAATTAATGGCGCCGCCAGAACGAAAACAAAGTGGGGCTGTCTAAATGGTAGCCCCCACCATATCCAATTCAATCACAATTTATATCAATCGCTTGTACATCATTTGCACAGAAATGTGCAGGCGAAATTTTCGTTTGTACTCTATTAGGGGCGCCGCCAGAACGAAAACAATGTGAGGGTTTGTATAAATGGTAGAAGCATTAAAAAAATGTGTCACATTTATGGAGTATTTTTCTAACAGGACTTTGTTCACACTATTGTGTGGTTTGGTTTGTTCACACTATCGTGTGATTCACTATATTGATCTTATCCTAACGATGATGGAATTAAATGATTTTTTTTGTTTTTTTATATTTATATTTATACTTACAATCATTATTGCTGAGTTAGTTTTTCACTCCTCGGCTCTTATTATTAAACTTATTCATTATTTCTTACGTGAACTGAATCCTTATGAGAAAAATGTATTTTTTTCTTTCTATCTTGCGCAGAAACCGTTATTCTCATCTCGTACAGGAAATTGATAAGTGGAAGATATAACAAATGCACAAAGCAGACTGTTAAAGGGAAAATTATAACACAGTATTTTGTTTTATTTGATCATCTTCATTAAACTCATTTTGCAGAAACTATAGAATGCATGGTGAAGTATTTTGGTGCATTCAGCATTCTGATTTACGAGTAGAGTTGCTAACTGGCCGGTATTTGCTGTAATTTTGATTAAGGCCGGTGACCGGTACAAACTTCTTATTAGACCCCTTCTGACCGGTATTTTGGAATCTGCAATCCAGAATATAACATTGAACATCGAAATTTTTCAACAGTGCCTTTACAAAAACAAATTTCGGTTGTATTATACATTATCGATATTTTTTTAACGTATGGCAGTTTTTTTTTTATTTATTTAACATAACAAATTTGATAACACTTATATTTTATTGTAAAAGAATTTTATTCATTTATTGAGAGTAGAAAATGACTTTTTAAAGCAATTTCCTTTGTTTGAAGTGAAGTTTATAGAATAAATTTCATTTTATGAATCAACTATTGTTACATAAAGATTAATATCCAGTATTATTCATCTGTTTCGATAATTTTAAACAAGTGGCAATTGCTGGTAAATACAATAACGATCAATACAGTCTTCAGTTTCTCATTTGTACAGAGAATTTTGAGGGTGTGCCGGTAATTTTGTTTTCCTGAGTTGGCAACCTATTTACGAGGTTTTGTTTCAACTCTGCTACGTAGTGGCTCCGTACTGACACTCCGCATGCAAATAAGTATGTAAAGCTACCATACGCCCCGGTTTCATAAAATTTGTCCCGGTGTGCAGAAATTTTCCTTCTTGTCCTGTTTTTTTCTTTATTATTATTATTAATTACATATCAAAATTTCTGAAAAGATAATAAAATCAACTTATTCCTTTTGCTTTCAATTCCGACAATACTATAGGAACAATTTCATTCTAATCTTTATTATTATTGCAATCGCTGCTTCCCCGGATATAACATGCAATGTTCAAATCCTCCTAAGTAGCACTCTTATCACTAAAAGTAAGAATGTATACCCCGAGGTGGCAACAAATTCTTGTGACGTTGCAGACCAGCCCCGAAAACACATTTTTTTTCTGCTTCAGAAAAACAATTATGCAAATTGCTTTCTTTTAGTTCGCATTTTAGGTTAACAAAAATAAATCAGCCTATTGAAATTTTGAAACAACTTCATAAATCTGGATATTTTTCTTTACAGACATGTAGAGCATGTAAAGGTGGTATGCGTAATAATATTGAAAATATAATTTTTGCCTAAATATTGTATGTTCACTGATTGCGTTTATATTGTATAACAGCTTCTAGCTTCTATAATAATTTTTAGCACTGTTGATTAAGTATGGACAGTGGCGTATTTACGATTTTGTTTCGGGAGGGGCTTTGCTAACTTCCGGGGGTGCTTTGCCTGAAAATATGAAAATTCTGCAAGATATTTCATATACTTTACTATAGTAAGTAAGATTTCGGTGGGGGGCTTGAGCCCGGAAGCCCTCCCCCTAAATACGCCACTGAGTATGGACTATATTAATACATTATTTTAAGTTGTATAACTAGTGCGATGCTGTAGTAAAATTCGAAAGATAAAATTAATACAAAATGCAATATTTACTACTAATTTGTAAGATGTCCCGTTTTTTCTGTTTTCAAAAAGTATGGTAGCCTTAAAGTATGCTAAACCATACAAAATAAATTGTACTGTAAATAGTACCCCTCTGATAGTGCTCTCAAACGGGTCGGGTTACGGGTCGGGTTGTCGGGTCGGGTCAGTCGGGTTAGCTCGTGTCGGGTCACTCGGGTCGGGAAGTCACATTCTTCACTTATTTTCTATACGGAATACTATAAAGAGCTTTGTTGTGGAATTCAATTCGAAGTTGGTGAATGAATGATAAATGTGACTAATTGAAGGTGAAATAGTCATAAAATTTTAATTTTACCCTATATTAACTAATTGGCATTGTAATTGTAATTCATTTACTACTGACGTTTTTCCTTTCTGCGTTTCTATGTCAAGTTAAATGTCACATTAAGTGAAATTAAAAGGAAATATCTAGTTAACGTCCCACGTTATGCACCAACGCTAAGAGAGACCGTGATGACGAGAAATAATCGAAGTGGTTGAATGAAGAAAGTGGGAGGAAATGGGAGAACACCGAGAAAACCCATGCACATGGTGTTTGTCCACCAGAAAACTTACTTGGTACGAGCTGGAATCAATACCCATGGACCTTCGGGTCAAACATCTGCCTTTGGGCAGGACACATTATTATTATTATTATTATTATTATTATTATTATTATTATTATTATTATTATTATTATTATTATTATTATTATTATTATTATTATTATAACTTTAAGAGTGCCCAAGAAAGTTCCGCCGCCTTTTCACCAACACCTTAGAACATTGGTGTGTAACCTACGACGTACCTGGAATATCAAAAATCGTCTCCATCAGCCTCGACGACCTTCTGCCGACGTTCTGGAAGGCTATGGATTCCATCGCAGTCGAACTTGGTGGGACGTGAAGTGAAGAAGGTATCAAGTGCATATTGAACCTCTACTAGCGATTTGAATTGGCGTTCTCTAAGGTAATTGTCCAAGGAATGGAACAGGTGATAATCGGACGGTACAATGTCCGTGGAGTAAGGCGGATCCAATAGTGTTTTCCATCCAAGGCGTAGAATGATGTACTGGGTCATTTTAGCCACGTGGGGCTTAGCGTTGCCTTGTAATACGAGGACCCCTTTGCGATTCAGAACTGCTGGATCCAGACAGTACACAGTGACAGTACACAGTTGCATTGATGATCTGACCAGCTGGTAGCAGTACCCGATGGACGATGCCTCGAGCAGTCCACAAAATGCACAGGAGAACCTTATTCTGGCGTGGTGCTGGCTTGGGCTGTTTTTGAACCGGTTCATGGGATGCTAACCAACAATAACGGCGCCGTGGAGCTTCGTACAGGACCCACTTCCCATCACATGTCAACACCCTGTTCAGAAATTGCTCCTTCCTCAGACGAGACACCAAAGAAACACAGGTGTCTGCTCGCGTTGCTTTCTGGCTCCAAGTCAAATCATGTAGGACCTATCAACCCAACTTGCAGTGCTTCTCAAGTTGATGGTGGTGGTGCCGAATGGTTTCTCCACTTACACTGAAATGTAGTACCAGTTCCTCACATGTCTGTCTTCGCCTCAATTGCTGCCCGAAGATCTTTATTTTGAACATCTGTTTGTCTTCCGGCACGTGGTGCGTCTTCGAGTGTTTCGTCACTGTCCTTAAACCGTCATACCACTGCACTCTCCGCGTAGCCACGACACCCTCACCAAAAGCCTGTCATATCTTCCGCTCCGCGGAGCAGGAATTTGAACTCGTACAGCAAACAAGCCCTTATAACGCTCTGTGAAGGCCCCATGTTCACTCAGTCCTTACGCACGTTCACGGTGTATCTGAACAGCCACAACCAAGTAGTATGTTGGATATACTTACTAGTGTTGCTCACGAGACCTGGTTTGGGGCATTCTCGTTTCGAAAATGTGTTGTGAAGGTAGTCTCGTCTGGAAAAGTGCATATGTTTCTATTGAAAGAGCTCTGTCTCATCTCGTACCCTTTCATGAAAATTCTGTCTCGTCTCGTCTCGTCCAACAACTGACCTTCACCTTATATCCATTCGCATTCAACTCACGGTGTGAGGGCCAATTGAACACAGACCTCCACAAAGAGACAGAACTTTCTTGGTCACCTTCAGATTATTATTATTATTATTATTATTATTATTATTATTATTATTATTATTATTATTATTATTATTATTGCTGGGGTAGTGATTTGACTTTCTCCGCAATAAAATACTTGCTAATTTTATATAACGTTGCAAATATCTTCTAGATAAATTAATCAAGAAAAAATAAAAGGTAATTCCCTACAGAATGATATTTCAGTGCAATTAGTTCCTTATGATTCTATCAGACAGCAACGCTGTTTTTAAATAGAAAAATCGGAATGTTAACCTGATGAAATTGTTTGTTACACAGCAAAAAATATTAAAAGAATTCTATATACATTCCTTACTAGAAAATAATGTTGTCTTCAGAACTTTTATTCTTTTAGCCTTCAGAACTTGTCTTCAGAACTCAGTCAAATTTTATTTTGACTTTTGAACTTGATTGCCTAAATTTTAACCTTGGAAATTTGGATGTGGAGTAAAATAAAGAAGGTTAGCAGGGTAGAGAGGAAAACGAATTAGGAAATGCTGAAAAAATGCAAGAGATGAGAGCAATATTAGACGATATAAGGAAGCGAAAAATGGACGGATCACAAGTTTTGATCTTGCTAAGGGATTGCATTCTGAGGGATGTAGTAAAGGGGGTGATATCAGGAGAGCGAGAGTGTGTAAGAAGGTTGGAATTGATAGATTGTAATAAGGAGGGTGGTACTTTATGTTGGGTTGCGAGGCAAATATTAGCGGGAAATCGCAAAAATGGAAGCTTCTTACCTAATTCACGGAAACTGGCCTGTTTATTAATGGGAGAACACTGAGGAGGAGGAGGAGGATAATTATACTACAAGTAAAAAAAGCCGAAACAATGGTTTATGCATAAGAATTGGTCAGCATTTTTTTTTCTGGTGGCAGTTTTGTAAAGTTCTAGCTCTCTCAAACTGGTTAGATTGTAAGGTCAAGTCACTCGGATCGGTTGTCGGGTTAAGTCACCTCGGGTTGGTTCACTCGGGTCACTTTGGGTCGGGCCAATCGGGTCAGCTCGGGTCGGGTTGTCGGGTCGGGTCAGTCAATTTGGGTCACGGGTGGGGTCGGGTCGGTCTTCAACACATATAATTTCCACGAAAATTACAATATACCACGGTTTATACCTCATTGGACTTCCAATAAAACGTTTTCAATGATGTGTACACCATGTCACCATTTTTGTATGGGGGAATGTCTAGAGGGATTTTGTGGGAATTTGATGGAGTGTAGATTCCTGTGTGTGTGTGTGTGTGTGTGTGTGTGTGTGTGTGTGTGTGTATGTATGTGTGTGATACCTTACAGGATACAAGATGTCGAGGAAGTGTGTAAATAAACCGGACAATTTCTGTTATGTATGTGGGGAGCTGATATTTAAATCACAACGTCGATGTTTTACTCCACTTGTGAGGAAGTGTTATCAGTTATATTTTGGTTGCTGTGTAGGAGACCAGGATAAGAACTGGGTTCCTCACTACATTTGTTGTACTTGCGTGAAACGTCTGACTGGGTGGGCAAATGGTGGACGAAACATGAACTTCGCAGTACCGATGATCTGGAGGGAACCAAAAGATCATTCTTCAGACTGCTACTTTTGTATGACACAGATAAAAGAAATAAGCAGTAAATCTAACCACACAGTACATTACCCTAATTTGCCATCAGCAATTAGGCCAGTTCCACACAGTGCAGAATTACCTGTACCGGTACCTCCTCCTCATCTTACGGTAAATGAGGATTACGTACTTGAGGCAACTATTGAAGTTCCAAATGAAGATGATGATCCTACTTATGTAGGAAGCACATCTACATTGGATTCCCATCTGATAACTCCGGGTGAACTAAATGACCTCATACGGGATTTAAAACTCTCAAATACACAGACAGAACTTCTTGATTCTAAACTTAAGGCTGGAATCTGCTCCATCGTGACACTAAAGTGTGTATTTTTCGAAACCTTCATACAGAGTTTCAAAACTACTATTCTCAAGAAAATGATTTAGTGTATTGTAATAATGTCTGTGCTGTGATGGATAGACTTGGACATGCACATATAAGTACAGAGTAGAGATTGCTTATTGACTCTTTGAAAACTAGTTTTAAGGCTGTCCTTTTGCACAATAGCAACAAATTTCCTTCAGTGCCTTTGGCTTATGCAACTAATATGAAGGAAACCTATGAAAACATGGAAATAGTGTTACAAAAAATTCAGTATGAGAAATACAAGTGGACCGTTTGCTGTGATTTACAAGTCATTTCTTTGTTAATGGGTTTGCAGCTTGGTTATACGAAATATTGTTGTTTCCTCTGCGAATGGGACAGCAGGAACAAAGCGGAACATTACATCAAGAAGGAATGGCCAACGCATGTATTAACTCCTGGACAGAAGAATGCTGTTTATTCCTCACTGGTGAGCCCTGATTAGATAATTCTACCTCCTCTTCACATAAAGTTGGGGCTCTTCAAAAACTTTGTTAGGACAATGGACAAAAGTAATGCAGGATCTTGTTACCTCAAGGAAAAAATTCCTCGGGTTAGTGACGCTAGGGATTTTTGTAGACCCCCAAATAAGATGTTTGATTCGTGACCAAAAATTTGAGGATCTCTTAACTCTGGTTGAGAAAGCAGCTTGGTGTCCATTTAAATGTTTAACAGAGATTTTTTTAGGAAACAAGAAAGCCCCAAATTACCGTGAAATTGTGAGTGATTTCCGGCAATCATTCAATGAAATGGGTTGCAACATGTCCCTTAAAGTTCACTTTCTAGACTCCCACCTGCATTTCTTTCCTGAAAAGCTTGGTGCTGTTAGTGATGAGTATGGGGAACATTTTCATCAGGACATTTCCTCCATGGAGACGAGGTACCAGTGACAGTGTAGTTCAAAAATGCTAGCTGATTACTGTTGGACACTTAAAAGAGATGTTCCAGAAACCAAACACAGAAGAAAGTCGACAACTAAAACATATTAGTTGAGGTAAGTAAGTGTCCATTTATTAAGAAGATACCACTCACTTCTTTTGTATTATTTATTAAGTAGATATAAAATGGTGACACGGTGTATACATCATTGAAAATATGTTTTATTTCAAATCCAATAAGATATAAACCGTGCTTATATTGTAATTTTCGTGGAAGTTATATGTGATTTTATCTGCACTAATGAATATTGTAAAATGAACAGTACACATAGCATATTTTTTATATAAATATGTTTATTTCTCTAGATAGAATAATGCTATTCTTATGAAACTTAGAGGGCTTACTAAGTATAAATCAGGCTAACATACAATATAATTTGTGCGTTTATATACCTAAGGTACCCAAGCTACAAGTATGAAAATGGTTTTAAAAAAAGAAAAAAAGAAAAAGAACAGAAATTTGAGGGGAAATTTTCCGAAAACACCTCTGTCACGGGAAAACTGAGGGTGATGGAGAAAAACTGATTGCAGATTCGAATTCTACGTGAAAAGTTCTATTAGAATCAGGCATTTTCTTCCGTGTGCCAGAGAAAAAGAATTTTTTTTCAACTAGTGCAATAGGAACCATTTTCAAACTCATCAACCGTTATTCAAACCGGTTAATGTTGATCGCAGATATTAAAAATACTCACATCCGTATATTCTTTAATACAAACGAAAATTTTACCTGCACATTTCTGCACAAACGACGTATAAACGATCGCGACAATTCGTGGTTCAATCGAACATGGTGGGGCTAGCACTTAGACAACTCCCCTTTTTTTTCGTTCTGTCCACGCATCTGATAGCTTAGAAAAAAAAATTTCGCCTGCGCATTACTGCTCAAACGATGTGCAAACAATTGAGATGATTTTCTTTTGAATCGGACGTAGGGGGTGCTACCAATTAGGTAGCCTATACTTGGTTATCGTTTTGGCGCGCCCGCAATTGTGTACAAACGAAAATTTCGCCTGCAAATTTCTGTACAAAACCGTAACAAACAAGTGCGACAGTTTGTGGTTGAATTCGACATGGTGGGAGGCCTATCAATTAGAGAGCCCATAGTTTGTTATCGTTTTGGCGGGGCCACATTTATGTGCAAACGAAAATTTCAGCTGCACATTTATGTACAAAGGCGTACAAACAAGTGCGACAGTTTGTGGTTGAATTGAACATGGTGGGAGGGCTAACATTTAGACAGCCCCCCACTTTGTTTTCGTTCTGGCGGCGCCCCTAATTGTGTACAAACGAAAATCTCGCCTGCACATTTCTTTATAACTATATTCAAACGATTGCGACAATTTGTGATTCAATTGCACATGGTGGGAGGGCTACCATTTAGACAGACCCCCCCCCCCTTTGTTTTCGTTCTGAGGTCGCCCCTAATTGTGTACAAACGAAAATTTTGCCTGCATATTTCTGTACAAACGATGTACAAACGATTGCGACAATTTGTGATAGAATTGAACATGGTGATTGGGCTATCACTTAGAAAGCCCCCCACTTTGTTTTCGCCCTGGCGGCGCCCCTAATTATGTACAAACGAAAATTTTGCATGCACATTTCTCTACAAACGATGTAGAAACGATTGCGACAATTTGTGATTGAATTGGACATGGTGGGGGGCTATCACTTAAACAGCCCCCACTTTGTTTTCGTTCTGGCAGCGCCCTTAATTATGTACAAACAATAATTTAGCCTGCACATTTCTGTACAAACGATATAGAAACGATTGTGACAATTTGTGATTGAATTGGACATGGTGGGGGCTACCACTTAGACAGCCCCCCCTTCGTTTTCGTTCTGAGCTCGCCCCTAATTGTGTACAAACGAAAATTTTGCCTGCATATTTCTGTAGAAACGATGTACAAATGATTGCGACAATTTGTGACTGAATTGAACATGGTGATTGGGCTATCACTTAGAAAGCCCCCCACTTTGTTTTCGCCCTGGCGGCGCCCCTAATAGTGTACAAACGAAAATTTGGCCTGCACATTTCTGTACAAACAATGTACAAACGATTGCGATACTTTGTGATTCAATTGGACATCAGTAGAGGTAGGACCAACAAGTAGTTCAACCCTTTAGGTCCAAATTGAGACTTCTGGCATTGAGTTAATGCTATTTATTGCGTGATTAGAGGGGTGTCTGCTATTTATGAGTGTTTTTTATGTTATTTATTGCGTTGAAAATATGTGTTTATTGACAATTTATGGCTGTGAAAGTTGAAATTCGTAGAAAATACAATTTGACTGAAGGTTATCTTGAAAAAATAAAACTTTATTGATGTTTTTGGTACGTTCTTTCATCATTTATTATTGAATTTTTAATAGAACACCTGAATTCTCAGAAATGAAGCTTGAAGGTTTTTTTGAGAGTTGATGCAAGGCCAAGTAACGCTTTATTATTGCCCATATACGAATTCTTTGAAGAATTCTTTGAAGATTTAACCATCTTTGTTGGAGGATATACTTATGATTTGTGTTGGTATTTATGAGATCCTGTCCTTCAGCCGAAAGGAGCCGTGAAAAAATTAGGATTCACCGTTAGATACAACCATCAGATTTAATTAGACAGTGTGACCTTCACATAGATACCAGAGTCCCCCTCAAAAAGATTTTTGGAACACAATTGTGCAATTTAGTTAGTGTTAAAAAAGAAACTGTTAGGGATTATTGTTTACTTTTTTAGAGAGCTTTGTGAAGATTGCATTCTAGATGTCCTTCAAGAAATTTTTTACTCCCTTACAGAAAAAAAGAGAAAATAAAACCCAAAGTTGACATTGAACTTTGAAAAAGCTTTATGTATTGTTCCCCTTTTACGTAACAGTTAGGTTGTTACATGAATTTGTTTTCCTCGAGTTTTTGTAAAGATTGTATTGAAACGAAACATTCTTTCTTTTAATGGTTAAGACCGCTGGAAAAGAAAGAGACCCGCGCCGAAACACATGTTGCAACGGAAGGGCGGGGAACTGAGTTGCCCAAACTTGTTTTGACGGGAAGATGGGTTTATAAAATTGTTATTATGAATGAATATTAACTCCTACGATTAAAAATGTATATGCATTATGTAATGGCCATGATGTATGATGAAATCATTTCATGATTTGTAAATATTGTGCCGTATGGTTATATCACCTAGGTTATCTTATATCAGTTTACTCTTCATATCATATCATATCATATACTTCATATCATAACAATCATATCATAACAATCCCCTTATGATAAGTAAAATGTTGGAATGAAGAAAGTGAGAGGAAAACTCATGAGCAAGGTGTTTGCTCACTACAAATTTACTTGATTGGAAATCGAACCAAGATATCTCAAGCAGTGGAGATATGGATTGTAGCAGCAATACACTAAATACTTAGAAAATGTTTAAATAATTTGTGTGACCTAGGATTTCCCAGCTAACAGAGAACAAGACTTTTTTCACTGTGGTACTAGCCCTTAGAAAGTGAGAGGAATCTTTATTTAGATATTATTGATTGACACTTGTTTATGTTGAGTTTAGTAAAATGGTTTTGACGAAGAAATAAACCAAGAACCTCATATACTAGAGACTTCTTTACCACTGAGACTATATGAATTTATTAAATTTATTGTCAGAGAATTATTCTGTTAGACTAATTTATATGAATCCATTTTTGTCGTAATATTTCCTTTATGAAAAATAAAATAGCGGAATGAGGAAGTGGGAGGAAACGGGGAACTTTAAGAAGACTTATGAACTTGATGCTGATTAGTACAATTTATATAATACATTTTTTTTGTTATAAGAATACTAAAAAATGATTTGACCATGCTTGACATGAGAAAATCCACCAGCAGAGGTAGATGCTCTACCATTGAACTAGTTTGTACCATTATTAATTATATTAATTGGGTTCCGCATGAGCCGATTGATACAGAATTTTTATAACTAGATTTGATTTGTGTTGATTTTTAGATTAGTGTGTCTTTTAACAACGAGGCTATATGAGACATGAACCTACAGTTTTATCGTAGAATTTGAACTATACACCTCCACCGGGAATTGAACCCGGTTTTTATGCCAAAGGCACCTGTTGGGAATTGTGTTGAGTTGTGTTGATTTTAGATTAGTGTATCTTTTAGGAGCACAGCTATATGAGACGTGAACCTACGTGGAATCCGAACCACATGAGCTCCCGCCGGGAATCGAACCCGGGTCTCCCACGCCAAAGGTACCCACCGGGAAACGAATTGGAAACGTTACACATACTATTGAAAATGAACTTAGGACCACATGTATTAAAGGCAAGCATGATATAAGGAAAAAATAAGTGTTGAATGCATGGACATGTATGTCATGTGTACAGTAAATGCAATACAATGTTTGTTATGAAATTGATTAAAAATACATACTTGGTGAGGTTCTTAGAACATAATTAATTGCCATACTTTAATGAACTTTAGTTACACATATACTAATTATATAATGAGAGAAAAAATACTCACAGAATCTATAAAACCCGATGGTAGACTATTGGGCGTCTTATTGCAGTTTGAAGGACAGGATTTCTTACCCTCGGAGTAAGAGGGAAGGTAGAATTGCTTCTTTTTTCTTTTTCTTTTTTAAATGTTTGTATCCATTCCGTTATTGCTATGAGGGTTATCGTCCATATAGAATTCCAGAGAGAGAGAGAGAGAAAGAGAGAGAGAGAGAGAGAGAGAAAAAAAAAGTGGTTTACAATCTTTTTAGAGGACTCTTTTTTATTATTATTGTATGGAATTGTGAAAATTGGCGTGGGTTTCTTCTGTTCAATATAAAAACTGAATTTTGAAGATTTTTGTCATTTCAAGTTAGTTGGATAGATTGTGACGGTGTTCTTGCTTCGAAGTTGTTTTTTTTTTATCGGCGCTACTTCATTTGTTCTTATATTTGAAAAGGTAAGTGGACTTCTGTCTTCTTAAATATATTCAGATAAAAATTCATTTTCATTAATTGATTACAAGATATGAAACATTTTTAATATTATTATTATTGGAAAATTATCTTAGAGTAATTTTTGTTGATTGTATGAATTCATTTGGAAATTATTATCTTCTTTTTGTTTCATATCACATTTATTTTACCAAATACATGCAAGCTGACTTATAGTATCCTGAAAACATGACATTTTGAGAAATAATTGGATTTTGTTTTTAATTTCTTAGACTTAGCTCATTGGATTGAAAAATTTCTTCATTTTCGGAAAGGATTAATTTTATAATAAATATTCATTTGATTTTTCTTAGCACTGATTATTTTTTGTAATAGAAAAATTCAAATATAGTAATTCATTTTTTCTTTCTTTTTTAGATTATACCATTTCCAGGAGTTTGAACCACGCTTCAGAAAGAATTACCAGGTAAGAAAAATAATATATTTCTTATTATCATTATATAATATGTAATGTTGAAGACATACAAATGTTTATTTTTTCATGGAAGACCACAGAATGAAATCAATATTATTAGTTGGATATTAACCGTATCTAGAATACATATTGCTTTTAAAGTTTAATTGAAAACAAACATTTGTCGTTATCATAGGTATTTTGCCTTTATTGATAGGGTACAGCTGAGAAGCTTCTATGCTTCACCGCTAACCTTTTTTTTTTTTTGCGTGCGATCTTTTAGTTTTAATATTAACCCTTTCCCTCTTTTTCCGTTATTATACCCTCTAGGATATCACTCATGATAGATTATTTTTTTAGGCAATGATACAACTAATTTCTCTTCCTAATAATGTCTAAAAATATTCTTTTTCACCCAACACTTCTAACATTCTGTTATTTCTTTTTGCTTTACCCAACTAATTCTTACCATTTTTTCCACATCTACATTTTGAAGGCTTCCAGTTGATTTTTTTCCCCACTTAGGAAAGCGTAACAAGCATGAGGAAAACGTAAATTACAAACAGTAGACACCAAATCCATGTTTTTAGCTATGAAATGAAATCAGTGCAGAGCTTTTACGTATTAGTTGAATTCATATTTTATATTTGGACTGATCGGAAGACAAATGGTGTATTATTAAACCATGTTTTATATACGAACACATTTATAAAAATTATTGAGTTATCGAATTAATAGCCTTTTCACAACTAGACTATATGAGACGGGGACCTCAAGTGAAATATATCTTTTTCTCGTGAACCAAGTTAGGATTTTTGTTAACGATAAGTATAATAACTAAGTACGATTTTTGTGCAATAACTAGGCTATATGAGACGGGTCCTAGTGATTATCATTGAATCTGAACTACATGGCTTTGCCGAGAATTGAACACCGCTCTTTCACGGTAAAGGGGTGCACGATAACTAAGAAGTTACAAGTAAATTTTATGAAATGTAATGTTTTACAGAAGATTAAGATCATGTTTTGAATTATAAGTCAGAATTACATCTATTTTAACACGTTTGTACAATATTTCCTTCAGTAATCGTACTATTTGCGGAAAGATATAAAGTGATAGTTGTTTGTGTGTATGATGGACCAAGATTTGAGCATTTATTTGTTCTGAATGAAAGAAATCTTTATATTATTTTGTGAAAATGGTAGATGTTAGATACTGTATGTGATTACTAGGTTGTTTGAACAAAATATATCATAATATTTAGTGAATTTATCAGAAATAGTAATGAATTATTCATGCTAGATTAATCGATTTTTCTTTTTATATTTGGTCTTCCTGTTGGTGTTTTTTCCATATATTGACAGAATAATTAGATTGTTGAATAGAGTTGAACAGTATTCACCAGTTATGGTATATACTGATGATGTAAATTTAATAGGGGATGATAGGAGAACATTAGAAATAAATGCAGAGATCTTATGAAATGCTTGCAGGGACATGGCTTTAGAAATAAATGCAGAGAAAAGTAAATACACGAAAGTGCGTTGGGACCGTAATACTGCATTTTATGGATGCATTAAAATATTAAATAATACTTTTGATAAAATGGTTAGTTTCAAATATTTAAGATCAGTATTAACAGAGGAGAAAATCAAATTCACGGAGAAATTAAATGGCGACTAAAACCAGGGAATTCGTGCATTATTCGGTTCAAAATCTCTTGTTGTCGCAAATTCTGTTGAAGCTTAAAATATATAAAACGTTAATTATGCTTGTTGTTCTGTATGGTTGCAAAACATGATCGCTTACTCTGAGGAAAGAACATAGACTAAAAGTATTTCAGTACAAGATCCTGAGACGAATATTTGGACCCAAGAGGAAGGGGAATGTTGGAAACTTTATAACGTAATTTATTAGATTGTTTATTAAACATGATTAGGGTTGTCAAGTCTAGGAGGGCGTATGTTATGTAATATAGTCGTAATAAAAGAGGAAAACGGTCATCAGGAAGACCTAGGCGCAAATGGGAGGATGGATTTCGCAGAGATACGCATACAAAGTAGAAACTGGATGCAATTATCTAAGGATGGAAGTCAGTGGAGAGCTTTTGTGAACGTGGCCTCCGGGTTTCATAGGCCATAGAGTTAGTTAGTTAGTTAGTTACTTGAATAAATAGATACTTATTAATGATAATAAGAAAACTTTTAAGAATATTATTTCACACTTTTCTAAAATAGAACTGATTGCTTAACAGATTTGGATTGCTTGTTGTTTTATAATATGATATCGTATTCTTAATTTGATTGACTGATTTACATATTTTTTTCATAAGTAATTATTTCCCAAACATTTTAGTAATGTTATTGGAAAAAATGAAATCTTTAGTTTCGCACAATTATATTAGATTAAATTATAATGAACGTAGAAAGCGTTTTCCACGAGAAAATGTAGAAACATGATGTTTGCGGAAGATCTAAACTGACAACATAAATCAAGTAATCCATGCATCAGAAACGAAGGCTTTACCATTGATTTTTGCGTCACCCTTATTCATATTATTCTTATTGAATTAGGAATATAGTTTGAAATATAAACAATGGTTAAATTCCTTTACAGAACACAAGATTTTCCCGAATTTTTTATCATCTAAGAATATGTTATACCGTTAGAACTCATGACATGTACACAATTCAATGAAAGGGTATCTTGACATATGTTGCCTTGCATTGCCTTTCGATTAAATGATTTGACAGTATATATCGTAGAAAAGTGTATATATCATTACATGTAGGTATAGAAAAGAATTCCGAAATTAGAATATAGAGTTGGACATCTAATCTTATTGTCCCCTTGAGGGATGATATCTCTCGGAGAGAGAATAATCCGTAAAGAAAAATGTTTGTATAATCCCTACATGTTAGGGTACCCAATATGTTTTACTGTACTGTTGTATAATTCCTACATGTTAGGCAACCCAATATGATTCACTGTACTGATGGGTTATCTAATCTGAACGATAACTGAGTTTTACGTCTGATGGTTATACCGCTACGCTAAAGGAAACTGTAATTTGTTAAACCATCACTTTACAAAAAGAAACCACATAAAAGTATATAAAACCCCAACAAAAGCAAAGTACATGGTGTTTGTCCACCACAATTTATAAAAAATAAATCCAAACTTAATGTTTGTTATAAAATGTTGAAATAATTCGCAGACGCTAAGATTAAACCGGGACCACAAGCACCAGAGGTGAACCCTGTATCACTGAATCACCAAAAACCCCCAGAAATTATTTGAATTCACTAAATTTTAGTTATTATTCTAAGCTAGGATAAAACACTTGAAAATAACCTGTGGGATAAGGAAGAATTGTGCTTGTTTTTCGTAACGAAATAATTTGATTGTACTGTCCAACTGACTTGATTATTTTCTTAAGGTATAATATGCGAATTAACACATATTTTATTCCAAAGACCGTTAAGAATGATACTTGAGATGATTAAGGCAACGGTCCGTACGATACCTTCATATTACAAGACCGATATATGAAATTAAACTTACATAGACTTTTAATTTGTAGAACTGAAGTTTAGTCTTGAAAATTTGTTGACTTAAAAGATCAAAAATTAATAGTATTAGAGAGTATGGTATTGCTAAAAAATGTTGAGTTCTGATTTTTAGAGGATATAAATTTACCTCTTTTGTGATAAATGATTAGCCATAAGGATACTTAAGTTAAAATAAGTAGATTTGTAAATTTCAATTACTGATAATTTTGTTTCTGTTATTTTGCAGGATGGCAGAGGGTAAATCTACCTTTGAACTTCTTCAATCAATTGAAGAGATTGATTGTATTTTAATAGACATTGAGGAAGAAGAAAAAAGAAAAACATCAGAAATGGAAGAAAGCAGAAAAAGGAAGGAAAGAGAGGAGGACGAAGAAGAAGAAGAAAGGAGAAAAAGAATGAAGGAGGAGAACAAGAACTCGCAGAAGCAAATCAATTATGTCAAACTAACCAAAAGTGATACGCAAGAACTTTTCCGTATTTTTTCTAAATACGTAAATAAAGAAAATAATACTATTCAATATGGTGCTGTTCTTAAATTTATAGCATTAGAACGACGGATGGGAAAATTATAAAAAACTGTAGACAATGAAAAGCCAAAAGTGAAAAAAGTGTACATAGAAATCAAGATTTGTAAATAGTAAAAATAAAATGATTTCTAGTTTAAAATTAATTATATTGAAAATTTGATGGTTTTATTTCAAGAAAATGTGACTCGTTCTTTTCCCATTTTAATATGTGTGAGTTATTTTAAAATATT
The DNA here is from genome assembly GCF_964235325.1 of Thermobia domestica. NCBI lineage: Eukaryota > Metazoa > Arthropoda > Insecta > Zygentoma > Lepismatidae > Thermobia > Thermobia domestica. The sequence continues at coordinate 5,095,350 of NC_137465.1, read as the reverse complement.
GTTTTCAGCAAAAAAAGACTTTTTGAGACATGAACCTGCAACTTATTATCTGATTTCAATCAGCTCAATTTGAATTGTTTTTTTTTTTCTTTTAAGAATTTTAATCCTATTTGAGACATGAATTTACAGAATAAGTTGATATCCGAACCACATAAACAATCAAACTCAAAATTATCGTTGTCAAATGTGGATATGAAGAAGATTTATTATTATTATTATTATTATTATTATTATTATTATTATTATTATTATTATTATTATTATTATTATTATTTTATTTAACAGTTATGATCTTTAGGCTAAACTAGACTATTGATTAAGGAAACTGAATGACAGAAATATTAATTTTGTGCTCTCTCGCCAGATATCGAACCCAGAACCACGTGTACCAAATGCACATACACTAGTTACTTGGCCAATTATTATAATTATTATTATTATTATTATTATTATTATTATTATTATTATTATTATTATATTTATTGTAACCGTATGGGACTTGTACGGTTATTGAAGCTGCTAAGATGACTAGAAATTTAATGGAAAAAACAAATCCTGAAATTGATGGTAAGTAAATTAACTGAAAAATATTCTTTGTTTACATTTGCTAACATGGAAAGATTCAGAAACGTTTCCCCATTTATAATTTAAGGTGAAGATCACTTCACACACTCATAATCACTTGAGAAAACAAGTTTTAGTTGAATACGGTGACTTCTCGTTCCCTCCTCTGCCTTCACCGCCCCTTGAGCGGAGTTTTACTGTTTGGGTGTTTTTCTAAGAAAAGAGGGTCTGGTTTTGGGAGGTGGGATTCTTTCGAAGAAAGCGAAAGTGGTGGGAATAGCCTTTTAAGTATAAAATACTGTTAGGAAGGAAGGAAGGAATTCTGAATGTCTATAAGATTTGAAGGTTATCTTTTGCTATGAATTGTCTGCGCTTTCCAATGTATTTTTGTTTTTATAATATCATAGCAAAAAGTCTAGCAGGGTCGTTCAGATTTATATTGCTATTAGAAATGAAGAATAAAAATATTTAGTTGAACTTGAAATATACAAATCACACGGTGTCCTGTAAGACTTATGGCATTATTGAAAAATCTTATGTGATTCTTTCGTTTTGAGATTGATTTGCGAAAATTGGAATCGAATAGGATTAAGATTACAATTTAGATTTTTGGTCTTTTAACATCTAAGACCATTTACCACTTCACGTTTGAGGGGTAATGTTGTTCAACGAGCACACAATCTCGGAAGGGAAGGAAGGAATAAAGGATCCGGGGAGGAAAAAAGTGGTTTGGGACTTATAAGTTAGGTATCACCAAGGCATTTAACTGGTGTGGATGAGGAAAATCCAAGAAAAATTCATTCAAGGTGGATGGCCTTAAAAGTATTGTACACTTTTTTTGACCGAGTGCCTCCCACCGGGACTGCTTGCATCAAACTGGAATCGAATCATTGTGTCCAACTACATGAATATTTTATGTCAGTCTATTATTTTTCTCTTTCTATATTAATTAAGTAAAAATATGGTCGTTATTCCATATGTTTGAGCAATAAATATTCTTTGGATCGCTATAGAATTTTAGTTAAAGTATCATGGAGAAGTCCATTGAAATGAATTAGTGCTATAGCTTGTGATTCATTAAATTTTATAGAGAATCATGTGTTGGTTTTTTGAAAAATACTATCTTCAATGAAACAGTCCAAAGCAAATGAATGATCAATGATTAAATTACTTACATTATGACATTCTTTGTAAAATATGCATCTTTTAACGTCATTTTAAAAATGTGGTTGTAAAGAAGAATGATAATTTCTGAAACAACGGAAAATCTTTTAATGGTGCTTGTAGAACGAAAAAAGTTGAGAAAATTTGACACCTTGAGAGAGTGTATATTACAGAATGTATATTACAGATAAAACACAATTTGAATAAAAAGTATTAGTTAGGATTGAAACTGATGAGTTTGAGTATTGAAACTGATGGGTTTGAAGGATAATATTCTTTAGGGAGTACACAATTCGGGAAACAATCTGAAAACTATAAGTAAAGTACCATCCCGGCATTTTCTTCAAATGAATAAATAAAGAAAAAACCTGGAAAACTTTATTCAAACTTTTACAAATTTTGAGAGAGCAAAACCGTAAGCGGGGTGCAACATATGCCAAAACGATAACGAATATACTACGTGAATTACTGTAGTATTAATTCAAGAAATATACCAAGTAGCTTAGCAATTCTTCAGGAATAAAATACCAAAAACCTTATTATTTTTAGATTCCGTTTACCAGACATTGTTAGGGTCATAATAAAAAGAGGAAAACAACCGTTAGGAAGACCTAGGGAAGATGTATCTTGCAGAAATAGGCATACAAAGTAGAACCATTTGAGTATGAATAGAAATCATTCAGGAACTTTTGTGATTGATGCAATGAATTTTGGGGGGTTTGTTTGTATTATTCGGGCTAAAAGATAATGAGTAAGAACATATAGAAGTAAAATACACTTCCACTGAGTGAGTGTTATAAAAATTAAATGAGTAAGGTACTTTGTAGCATAAGAAATCAGTCTATCACTGACTTAATTTGATGGAGAGACCTCAAGTATCATAAGGAAACATTGTACCACTAAGCCATCATGGGTATTAAAAATGAACACGTTGAAGATTAATGATGCAGTCTCAAGTTATATAAGGAATCATGTAATGTAAGGAATCAAGTAATATAAGGAATCAGTTTATTACTAAATCAGTACATTCAAAATTCAATCAGGGACCTCAATTAGCGCAAGGAAGTACTGTATCACTGAGTCATCATGTATCATAAGTAAGCATTCTACTACTAATTCTTCATGAAGAAGATTAAATGATGCATTCTCCATAAGAAAACAGTGTATCACTGAAGTCTGCATGGTGAAAAGAACACATGTACCATAAGGAAACAGTATAGTCCTAAATCAATCTGATAAAAGACCAAAAGAAGTAGATGCAATCTAAAAACATGAAACTTAAATTACTATTCACTTCAAAATCTCTTAGTGAAGAATGTGAAGCTTAAAATCATGTATATTGTTCTGAAATATAGGGAAATTAGGTACTCATGTCCTATACCCGAAAATAGATTTTGAAGGAAGACTTAGCCAGTAGATGTGAAAACAATATTAAAATAGATATCGCGGGTAAAATATAAATTAGTATAGAATAATTGTGATGTTCCAGATTTCATACCGCATAGTTAAAATCTATGTGTTATATTGTGTTATAGAATGTATTTATTTACGTTATATTTATCAATTGTAGTGAGAAATAAAGTCTTTGGTATTACAGCAAAGCCGTAATCAGTTCAAAATCTAAGGAACATGTATAGTTTACCGTAAAATTTCTTAGGGGATCTTCCTTGAATACAAACTTGTGTTATACAAAAGAGAAGGCAAACGTCATGGGTATTAAAAATGATTATATTCAAAATTACGATATTTGCATTCTACAGTAAGACTAAAAGTACTTTCTTACAGATAGTCCGTAAAATACATAGATAGAGTAAAAACAAGCTACAGATACTCAAAACATGCAGATACATCATCAAATACATAGATAGAGTAAAAAACAAGATACAGATACTCAAACTTGTAGATACTCCATAAAATACATAAAGAGAGAGTAAAAACAAGGTACAGATACTCAAAACAAGCAGATACGTCATCAAATACATAAATAGATAAAAACACATATAAACGATACGTGCAAAAGAGAGAAAGAGAGAGATAAAGAGAGGGATATGTAGATACTTAAAAACACTCAGAAAGGATGACAACAAACAAGCTACAGATACTCAAACTTGTAGATAGTCAGTAAAATTCATAGAGAGAGTAAAAACAAGTTACAGATACTCGAAAAACATGCAGATACTCCATAAAATACATAGATAGAACAAAAACAAGCTACAGATACTCAAATGCAAGCAAATACGTCCTAAAATACATAGATAGATTAAAAACAAGCTACAGATACTCAAATACAAGCAGATACGTCATAAATACATAGATAGAGTAAAAACAAGTTACAGATACTCAATCTTGTAGATAGTCAGTAAAATTCATAAAGAGAGTAAAAACAAGCTACAGATACTCAAATGCAAGCAAATACGTCCTAAAATACATAGATAGATTAAAAACAAGCTACAGATACTCAAACTTGCAGATAGTCAGTAAAATTCATAAAAAGAGTAAAAACAAGATACAGATACTCAAATACAAACAGATACGTCATCAAATACATAGATAGAATAAAAAAACAAGCTACAGATACTCAAATGCAAGCAAATACGCCCTAAAATACATAGATAGATTAAAAACAAGCTACAGATACTCAAATACAAGCAGATACGCCATAAAATACATAGATAGATTAAAAAACATATACAGAGGATACGTGGAAAAAGAAAGGAACAAGCAGAAAGGAGTTCAACAAACAAACTACAGATATTCAAGCTTGCAGATACGTCATAAATACAGATATAGATAAATAGATAGAAAGAGAAAGGGTGCTACATCAGCAATGGACTTTGTTTTGGGAACCGTGTAAGAATCATTTGTACTGTACGTGCAGTGCAAAAATGATCACAAATTTATTTCAGGAAAGAATACCAACTTAATATGAGAATATTTTATATTAAATATCTTCTCTACACACAAAATAAAATTGCGTGACATGTCCAGACTTACGCCCTGCGTAACTTCTTCTATTTTTTCTATTCCATAGTTAATCAATTAATTAATATGAGTGAGATAAAACATACTAATAGTATATTACATCAATAGGAATCTGAACCTTTATTATAAAGCTTTGAGAGCAAAAATGGTCTATAGATAGTCTAAAAATAGTCTTCCGTTGCAAGCGCTGCTATTGGTTAAAGGAATTCCACTCGCTTTCTTTCGCTTAGCAACAGCTAAACCCTTATTCGCTCAACGCGTAGGTGTGTAAGGGTGTGAGCGTTAGTCTACATTTTTTTGCCACGGCTCAAGACATTTTGGCATCACAATAGTAATTATTAAAACAAAGTGATAAACATATATAGTACGAGCAAAGTTGACATTTTCTTTTCAGTATAAACAAGCAAAAGTAAATGTATATAACATAATACTTAAAGAATATAGGGTTATATTTTATAAGAATATAACTAGTAAAAAATAAACATATTTCAATGAACGTGTTAATTCCTATATTTACAATGAAGTCACTAATATGAATTAAAAATATTAATTTCAAAATTAAAAATGAGTCGAGTGAGTAGTATTATGTTCAAATGTGGTCATACTTAAAAAATAAATCAAGTGAGTAGAGTTGGTACAAAATGTCATATCAATGGAATTATAAGACAATAAGGGGAATCATACAGTAATATTTTGCACATTACATATTCTAATGTTTGTAAGTAAAATTGGAAACATCAGTGTAAACATATACGGATTACAGGAGTTACATATATAGATGTGCGTATAACAAGTAAATATTGCAATTTATTACTTAACAACCACCTAATAATATAAATCCATTTTTCCGCACATGCGTTTATATTTCTGGCACGGATATAAACGTAAAACTGTACTAACAGGCCCCGCGCGCGCCCGGCATGGGTATATTCGTGAAACCGCACTCACCGGTGCCGCATGCAGCCGGCGCGAATATAAACGTAAAACTGTACTCACCGGCGCCGCGTGTGCCCGACGCAAATATAAACGTAAAACCGTACTCGCCCGGCCCCGCGTGCGGCATCCGCGTATAACAACACGCGCAAATTTCTTATGGCTGTGCAATGCCATGTCACACTAGTGCTATGCATCCGATTGGCAAACAAATAATAATTAGTATTGCCAACTTTTCTACATAAATGATACATTATCATTATCAATTACATATTGTATATTAAAGACTATCTTCTCTTAATGTCATGCTCTGTGTATGAAATCATAGATATTAATTAATGCGTAGTAATGTAGTAAATGTCAAATGTAAAGGAATTCTAAGTGATAGAGTATTGTATATACATACATACATACATACTGAATAGTAAAAGCATTGGGTGTCAACAAAAATGCCTAATATGTTATACTCAACATACAAATTGTATAAGAAAAAATAGCATTCACAATATACACTTCTTATAATGTTAAAAATAAAAACATCGGGTTCCCTACATAATACATGCATTGACATGCAGTGAATGGTATGCCTAATGTCTACCATATAGTTTACTTTGATTTTATTTATGTTTAGCAAATAGAATTGGTAGGTATATATGAAGTCAACCATTTCATATTCACACATTTTTTTAAACCGATTTTTTATTCACCGTACCTAATAAAGCATATCACGCAAAGCAAACATACAAGATATCATTTAGTATTGGTATGAACGATATATATTAGTATCTAATAAAGTATAGGAGTTCTGTGAGTATAATAAAGTATTAGTACATCATTGTACATATACACCCTAGCAGTTTGTATCGGTTCATTTCTTGCGCCATACATATATTTGTACCTTTTATATTTTATATTTAAGTATAGTAAATATATGTATTGATATGCGTATATATTGGATAGTAAACATCATGTCAAACATTTTTATTTCCTTTCCGTTATATATCATAAACTATACAACACATAAATAAATAAGATGAAAATATGTGTGTTGTTTATACTGTACAAATTAAATATTTACCTTATAATGTATGTCAAATCATAAAATATGATTTTTTCTCATTATTGCAAATATTTTAGGGGAAAGTCGCAATAAATAAAAACGGTAAGTAACGTTGTCAGTTACCGATAAACTAAACTGAAAATTTCCCCGCTAAAATTATAATACCTGTAATAATCCTTTTGAATATTTCTTAATGTAACATTTCTTTCAAAGCAAACTTTCTTATATTAAGCAATACTTTTTTCTTTAAGTAATATTTTTCAGTCAGTAGGTATATCGTTGCTTATATTTTTGTTCTCTTGTTTGTGTTTGCCATGTAATTTTAATTGTTAGGCTTCTTGTAGGAACAATACTGTTGGGAAAATATTAATTATTTTTCTTTCGTATCTTTTTAATAAATCGCTTTTTACGAAAACTCCTTATTTATTTAACCTCTCGTAATAAATAACTCGAACACTTCGTGTGAGCGTACTAAAAGTTCAAACATATATAAAAATGAGTGAACGTTTCAAAAATAGTTGTTAAAATGTTTTCTTTCTTCTATTGTTTTTGATTGCAACTAATTCTTTTCCATTCTCTTTATATTTTAACCAACTAACTAGATAACTAACCTGATTTTATTTTCTTTCTTTTCTTTTGTTGTCTCTGTTTGCTACTAATTATTTTCCATTCTCTTTATATTTTAATTAATTAACTAAATAACTAAGTTCATTTTATTTTATTTATTTATTTTTTTTTCTGTTCTTAGTGTATGCTACGTAATTTTAATAGTTATGCTTTTTGTAGGAACAACACTGTTGGGAAAATATTATTTTTTCTTTCGTATCTTTTAATGAATTGTTTTCTACGAAATCTCATTATTTATTTAACCTCTCGTAATAAATTACTCGAACACTTCGTGTGAGCATACTAAAGATGATCAAAATACTAATTATTTATTGATTCGTATTATGAACTTTAGTTGATTCGTATGCCAAAGCATACTCGGTAAAACAGCTATTCTGTGAACCTGTAAATAAAGTATTTGCTTTTGCAACTTGTATTTTGATGTATCGATTTCAGTGAAATCTCCTTATTTATTTAAACTCTCGTAATAAATTACTCGAACACTTCGTGTGAGCATACTAAAATGTTCAAAAATATTAATTATTTATTGATTCGTATGGCAAACCATACTCGTTAGAACCGCTACGTTGTAAACTTCTTAATAAATTGTTTCTGTTATACATGTTGTTGTTGTTAGTTATCGTTTAAGTTACAAATTATAATAATTATTAATTCAACATGTGATAAACACAAGATTCTAACGATTATGGATACGAAATTTTTCTTAATGCAATTGCGTACGAAATTACAAACTAAATGCGTCTGGGTACGAGATTTCAAACTGAATGCACCTGGGTGCGAGATTACAAATTGAATGCACCTTGGTGCGAAAATACAAACCAAATGTGGCTGGGTACGAGATTACAAACCAAATGTATCTGAATACAAAATTACATAGTAAACTTATCTGGATATAAAATTATATAATAAGCGTATCTGAATATAAAAATTATAAACTAAATGATTCTAAAGAAATCAACAACGCTAAAATATTTTTATTCATATAATATTTATTTTTTTTTCCATATAAGATAAAGTGATTACATATATATCAAATAAAAAAATGTAATAAAGATATGTATGTATGATCAAATAAAAATGTATTAAAGCATCATATATATTATGAATAGTAAATAAAATAAGTTATTTTAATTTTGAATTCAAGTAAATGTTATTGATAATAAAAATTGTAATATATATTTTCAATATATAACTTTCACTTCATTTAGTTATTTCACTATCACAAACAAAGAAATGAATTAAAAATTATAAGTGAAATCTTTTTTCAAGAGAAATTCTAAAATTAAATTGATGTAGTTTTTCTTTAATAAAATATTAAATAAAGCATAATCAAATGTCCAATCGTCAATTTCAGTCTCATGATACGATGAAAAGAGTTCGTACAGTTCATCAAAGGTATCTGGTCGCACCATAACACACCATGCATTATAACACAACATTTCACGGTCTAAAACAATGCATTCATGTTCATCTATAATACGACTGTTTTGATAGCATCCGTCGCACAGAAGTTTATATTCCGGTTTCCATCTTGATATACATTCCAGCACACACAGTTCATTCACAGAAAGAAAAGTACATTCATACGTACATAATTTGTTTTGCAAACACATCTCTGTCTTTCTTTAAAAACAGTTCAACTAAATCATAAATATATGAATCTGAAAATGTAACTGATTCATATGCTAAATTAAATCTATTTAAAACAGTTTTGTTTCTTCTATAATTCTTATCCGAAGAACTAAAGTGTTTCTGTATGTAAAGTTCAAACACTATGTCACGAGTTTTCTTCTGAATTAAAAATTCCCACACAGTTTCTTTCAAACTATTATTAAATATTAACAAACATTTATGTAGTTTTTCGTCTGGTATTCTTATTGAACAAGGAAAGCACAGTAATGGTTCACTCAGCTGATAATTCTGAAAAAGTTCTTTCACACACAAATCACTTATTTTAAAACGATTGCACTTACAATTCACATTGTCTAATTCTTCAATTTCAATATGTGTATTAGGGAACACTTTTTCAAAATGGATTTCATCATCATATCGATAAAATCTTCTAAACGATTCTTCTATTTCCTGTGTAGGATATAGTATTTTCACTTTATCTTGTTCTTCTTCAGGAATATCAGGATCCCATGGGTGTTGATAAATAATTTTCTGATGCTTTTCACACTCAATCTGTCTCTCTCTTGGAGAGATATACTCAGAAACAGATACTCGCTTACTACACATCTTCACGAATACTGTTAACTTAAGTAATGTTCCTATGTACACAATCACAAGTCTGCACATGCGCACAAACTTTTAACGAATGCGCATGCGCACAAACTTTTAACGACTGCGCATGGGTCCTACGACGTTCCAATTATTTAGTTGTATTCTTGTACACTCCGTGTAAAACATCTTTATGTAAAAATATAAGTCTTGGAAAATCGGAATCAGACATTATCACATGAAATAAAATGCTTTCATAAAGATTATTAAAAATGCATTGTGTAAGAATATGGTCTTTCTTACTATGGATATTGTGTAAATCCATATAGATTTTCATAATTTCTTTGCACGTATCTTCTTTTAATAAAATACTACAAGCTTCCAAGTCCAACACTTCTTTGCTTTTCAACATACACATATGTCTAATGTCATTTTTGAATAAATAATTATAATAACATGCTCCACAAAGTAACACTTTGTTCGGTACCCATTTAATTATTGCTAATTTAATACAATTAATATCAATACTTGATTTATCACACGCACAATTCATTCTTGCACAAAACACGGTTCTTAACACCACGAAAAAGTACGTGTTCTAACAAGAAAATATTCTCGACAACTAAAACAAAGTATCAAAATCGTTTGTTCTTTCTTTACAACTATTGCACTCTAGCGGAAAAAATCTTAAGTTGTAAAACAGTGTTACTAACTTATATAAACTCTACACAAAATAATTTTTAACTACATAAAACTCATAAATCTTAATGTAATTTTTCCATGTTTCCTTTCCTATCTAACTTTAGTTAGATCGTTTCCTGTGCAATTTTAATTGATATGCTTCTTGTAGAAGCTTTACGAACAATAGTCTTGGAAAAATGTTTCGAAATATTAAATATTTATTAATTCGTATTATTAACTTTAGTTGATTCGTATGTCAAAGCATACTCGGTAGAACAGCTATTCTGTGAACCTGTAAAGAAAGTATTTGCTTTTGCAACTTGTATTTTGATGTATCGATTTCAGTGAAATCTCCTTATTTATTTAACCTCTCGTAATAAATTACTCGAACACTTCGTGTGAGCATACTAAAAGTTCAAACATATATAAAAAATGTGTGAACGTTTTAAACATAGTTGATAAAATGATTCAAACACTTTGTGTGAGCCTATTAAAATGTTTTGAAATATTAATTATTTATTCTTTCGTGTTATTTAATATAACACTTGCAAAGTTTTTAATTATACATTTCTTCAAATATGTTCTTGTCTGCAATAATATTTAATTCCAAATAATTTTATTCTTTAAATGTTTTCTTAAGATGAATTAAACTAAAATGATAAATTAGTATAATACAAATATATGAAATAAAACTGTGTATCAAATAATATAAGAAAATAAATATAAAGATAAGTATTAAACATGTATTAGTTTCCAACATTTCTTCTTAAAATATTTGATAATAACATTGCCTGACATCAAATGTTGTAAATAATATTTTGTATAAACTTCACACCACACAAACACACACACACACACACACACACACAAATTAATTTCTTCCGTAATACAAATATAGTTACTAGTAATTTAAAGTTTCTTCTTCTTTTATGAAATATTTGCAAACGTTAAATGTTTAAACGCGTTTTTTTCACAAACACCATAATTTTACTTATGTACATAAAATATTTGTTTTTATTCAGCACTTTTACTTTTATCTTTATCAAGAAGAATATCCACAAGATCACTTAAAAACACTTCACTTTTCAATAATTTAAAGTATGTGTTATAAAACGATTCTCTTGTTAGCAAACCGATAAAATGTGATTTCGCATACGTATAAAATATATTTTCTTCCACATCTATGTTTTCCATAATATCCTTTACTCGTGATTTCATAACGTTTTCATCCAAAAATAAACATTCATGTTCCATTTCATTAAAATATCCATAACTACAAGCAGCACATAGCAAAATATCTTTTGTTTTCCACTCATGTATTGCTTTCTTTATACAGTTCGTGTCTACTTTATTTACACTACATTTACATCTTATATCATTCTCCGAAAATATTTCAGTATCATCCATATATGATAATATCATCTTATAAATTTTTAAATTAATTTTCAAACACTCAAAAACAATTTCACGTAACTGTATTAAACTTTCCATAGTTATTTTACTTTTTATGTGAACAATGTTTAAATAATGCTATTCAAACACCAAACTAAATAATTTTTATAACGCCCAAACTAAATCGTTCGTGTATCTTCGTAAAAGTTCAAGAAAGTTCTGGAAATTTTAACATCATTCGGAAAACTTCGGCAATCTTCGGTAATCTTCGTATAAAATTCTTAGAATTACATAAAATTCTTGGAATTAGGTAAAATTCTTGGAATTAATTAAAATTCTATGAAATTCACGGTCATTTACCTTTTAATCACTTTTCCAGAAATCTCCAAACATTCTTCAATATGCCTACGTGACTAATCAAGTTCAAACGATATTCCTGAATACAATAAAAAATTTAAACGCACACCTGTGTTCTACCTCTCCCCCAAAACAATATAAGCTTTTCTTAGAATTCCAAAACAAACCTCTGCGTACGTGACTATTCAAGGTCGAACTACTTCTCTGTCACAATAGAAAAATTTAACGCACACCTGTGTTCTTCCTCTCCCCAAAACAAACAAAAGCTTTTCTTAGAAATTCCAAAACAAACTTGTGCCTACGTGACTATTCAAGGTCAAACTACTTCTCTGTCACAATAAAAATTTTTTAACGCACACCTGTGTTCTACCTCTCCCCCAAAACAATATAAGCTTTTCTTAGAATTCCAAAACAAACCTCTGCGTACGTGACTAATCAAGGTCGAACTACTTCTCTGTCACAATAGAAAAAATTTAACGCACACCTGTGTTCTTCCTCTCCCCAAAACAAACAAAAGCTTTTCTTAGAAATTCCAAACAAACTTGTGCCTACGTGACTAATCAAGGTCAAACTACTTCTCTGTCACAATAGAAAATGTTATAAACAATATACGCTTCTCTCAACTCCACCCACTACATTCTTCAACTACTTCTCTGTCAACAATAAATCGTTTAAAAGATTACATGTACACACATTTGCGACATCCATTGTTCCCACCTGCGTACGTATATACTCAAGGTCAAACTACTTTTCTGTCACAATAGAAAATAATATAAACAATCAATAAAATATAATAAAAAATAAAACATCTATTGTATACAAATATCGTTAAGGTTAAATAACATTCCTGTAAACAATAGACCTATTGTCAAATAACCTTCTCCTAACGCCAATGAATCAACTCGCTCTCTGATTGGTTAAACTACTTGTTGGTCCTACCCCTACTGACATCGTGGGGGGAGCTACCACTCAGACAGCTCCCCACTTTGTTTTCGTTCTGGCGGCGCCCCTAAGTTTGTTCAAACAAACATTTCGCGTGCACATTTCTGTACAAACGAAGTACAAACTATTGCGACAATTTGTGATTGAATAGGACATGGTGGGGGGGGGCTACCATTTGGACAGCCCCCACTTTGGTTTCGTTCTGACGGCGCCCCTAATTGTGTACAAACGAAAATTTCGCCTTCACATTTCTGTAGAAACGATGTACAAATGATTGCGACAATTTGTGCTTGAATAGGACTTATTGGTGGGGGGCTACCATTTAGACAGCCCCCACTTTGTTTTCGTTCTGACGGCGCCCTTAATTGTGTACAAACGAAAATTTCGCCTGCACATTTGTGTACAAACGATTGAGACCATTTCCGATTGAGTCTGATAAGGGGGGGGGGGGCTGTCTAAATGGACGTCTCCTTTTCACCTCTACTGTAATTAAATTCTTCCTCGAGAAAATCTGTAATCAACACTGTCAGTAGCTACGTCCTCGACTAATATACCTTAACAAGTACAACTTTATTTTCGTATATTTTTCAACAGTTAACCAATTTAAAACTATCGCAAACAAAAATATGTAGTCAACTTCTTAAATACTTCGCTCGCCGAAACCCGTTCAGCGCGTGCAACAAGCAAAAACAACATGTTTGGCGTCTCACGAATGGAAAAGGGGGAAAAAAAGAGAAGGAAAAGCAGCACGGCAGTGCCTTATCGCAGTCAGAGCTGACAACATAGTCTGACAACATAGTTTCGGTCGTCACTAACGCGAATAGACCTACTAGCGGTGTACAAGAGTTATACAGTTACAATATACGTCGTGCCACAGTAGCGCTACAGGCGGAATGTGCACGAACTACAAATGAATATGTTCCCTTACAAGCATCAGTCACTGTTGCACCCTCTTTACATTCTACACATCCTTTTTTCTCCCACTTTTTGACCTTGACAAGCAGAAGTACCAGGCTTTCCGAGTTCACAACCATAAACTGTTTGTGTACAGAGTACGTTTTCAGTTCTTCGAATGACTGTGCGCGCGAAGAACAAGGGTGATGATCGGGCTACCGTATACGGAAGTCAGTAACACCCGGTTGCAATAATAAATGTAAAATACAAATATAGAGCCTTGACAATGCCGTGAGGATGAATATATATATATATATATATATATATATATATATATATATATATATATATATATATATATATATATAGGGACACTGTCAAAGTTTTAACTGGAAATCCAATCGGAACAGGACCATTAAATGGTCCTCCCTAGGCGTAGATGGGAGGACAATATTAAGATATATCTCCCAGAAATAGGAATAGAAAGTAGAAACTGGATCCAGTTGATTAAGCACAGAAGTCAATGGAGAGCTTTTCTAAACGCGGCATTGGACGTTCGCGCAAATGTATGCAAAAGAATCATCCAATTGCTTCATTATAATTTGTGACGAATAGTATGAAGCTGATTTGACGTCTGATGTTGAACCAATCTATACTATAGAAGACAGGAGAGTCCCCAGACAGTTTTAAGAGCGCGAGTTGCGCCCATGGGATTACCTTCTGGGGGACATCATTTTTCATTGAAAATGGTACAATCAAACTGGAAAATGTGAAATTTGTGGGAAAATGATAAAGTGGGGGAGAAAGACAAATTTGGGGGAGGGGCTTTCACCCAAGAACTTGGAGGGATGGGCATCCCTGCTAGTAGTCCATTGGTTAGTTTATTGGATTTGACTTTACCATCCATTTCAACATCGATGCCATATGAAACATTGATCTACAGCTTAACGTGGGATATGAACCACATGAGCTCCCATCGGGAATCAAACCTGGGTGTGCTGTGCAGAAGAAGCGTAGATCATAGGGAAGATAGAAGTTTACCAATCAACATCAATATCAGTGGAAATGAAAGTAGCCGAGGCCTACATTTAAAGTTATAGCCCCAATATAATCATTTATCTTGGTTGGACAAATCTCTTCCAGGCTATTCCACAATATTTCTTGATTTCGTCACATCATCTAGTACACGGACGTTTCCTAGATCGGTTCTTGTCTCTTGGCAGGCAAGACGTGTTTTTGTCCGTCAATCATAATTTCGTCTTGGAATACGTCCAGTCTACTGTCACCTCAATGCTTTTATTTTCATGATAATATCCATCACTCTTATCATCTTTCTGATCCATGTAATTATCTTCGTATCTTTGCCGGTGATTGGTAGCGTGCACTTCTGTCCATGCTTTCTTGTGTAATATATGGAACGGTCAACGTCCACGTTTCCAATCCATGTTAAAACAGTCAAAGTTTATTCTTGCAAATTTTACTATTCATGTTAAAACAGGCAGAATATAGTCTTGCAAATATTACGATCCATTTCAAAACAAGCAAAATATATTCTTGCAAATTTTACATAACAGGCAGAATATATTCTTGCAAATTTTACGGTCCATGTCAAAATTGTCAGAATATATTTTTGCAAATTTTACGATTCATGTCAAAACAGGCAGAATATATTCTTGCAAATTTTATACTCATGTCAAAACTAGTAGAGTATATTCTTGGAAATTTTACGATCCATGTCAAAACAGGCAGAATTCTTGTAAAGTTTATGATCTATGTCAAAATAGACAGAATACAGTCTTGCAAATTTTACGTTTTACGCAAATGCGCATTTTACTTTTCAATATGATCCTCTTCATTCCTAACGCATTCCAGTCTAGCTTAATACATGTGTTAATTCCCTCCTTTATGCTACCATCCATTAATATAATTTGTCTCAAATAAATGTAGGAATTCACTTCTTCCGATTCAGAATTTTCAACTTGAATTATTGACTTTCTTGTGAAGTTGTTGAACATTCCGTTACTCCTTTCCAGATTTATTTTCTTCAAATTTAAGTTATCTTAATTATAATAGTATATAAACTTTGTTCTTTGTACTGACAATACTGCTATTTCCTCTCCTACTCATCTTATACATTTCCATTTATATTTGACACTATTCTGTTTCCAAAGATAGTATTCACTGACCTTTATACCAGATTGCTCTAAATAAATATCAGGTCTGTAAATCTACAATATGTGAATTTTGTTACAAATATTTAAATCTCTTTCTCTCTATTTTATTCATGCATTTAAAGAAAAGCAGAAAAAGACGCAATCGCAAAAGTTCATCGAGGTAACTAAGCGGAGATAAGCTTATCTTTCAAAACGTATTGATTCCTGGAATGAAGTCAGAGAATGCGGTAAATCTTTCCAACTAGATATGCATATTAGTAGTTTATGTATTATTACAAGAATGCCGCAATCCAAGCAACTCGGCCGGACAATGCCTTGGCATCGAAGACCAGCCAGTTCAACTCATTAGCTATCCTCCTTCTAAACGCCCTGGGCCAGCAAGTTTATAGCTGAAATCTCTCCTCCCCTTCTCGACGTGATGTTATTATGTTGAATCCTCAAGCACATTTCGTCAACGAAGTCGCTGGACACATACTCAAGCACTATATACATACATATATATACAGAAAGATACAATATGATCACGAAGGCGTTGGAGGAATTCCTTTTCCGTATGCATAAGTACGTTTTAAAAGACACGATATATCCCGCTAGAATGAAAGCTTGAACATACATTGTAACGTTCCCTTAAGGATCAAAAGATTAGGATCATGAGCCATACCCCAACCTAGCACGCCAACCGACGAAACCATTGGTTTCGAGGATGGACTCCACCTTCCTCGTTGGACCTGTTTTTTCTCCACGCAATCTTCTCCCTGGAGAGTTATCAAAATTTTACAGACCTTCTTTCGCTTTTTTTACATTTTTCTCCACTGCCCGATAAAAAAAAAAGAAAAAAGAGAGAAATCATAAAATGATAAGGAACTATGATACCACATTTCTTCGCAAATTTAATGGTTGCGATTTTTTTATATACCTCCTCTATCTGAATGCCCTAAACACAGTTTCTTCCTCTATCTTCAACTTCATACGAATCAATTTCAAGCCCATTAAGTTCATTATGATGGGCATGAGATAAAGCACATTATTATGTTCAAATTACATCAATTCCATATCGGATATCAATAAATATATAGCGATACTTTAAGAACTTGACCGCAAGCACATAATTTTGATGGGTGTTGTTTGTTTTTAAATAGTTCCATAAATATATAGATATTGTAATTATGTATTGTAAAACTAAACTTCCTGTATTTACAGCCTACGAAGGCTTATGGCCTGCTAGATGTCTTTCAGTTGAGTATTGTGCGGTTAGCACATTGGATCTTATAATGGTTGTTTCTTCCTTGAGAGAGCAGCTAGAACCCCTTAACTGTTTCAAAAATCTTTTAGTTTTTGTTCTAGCAGGCTAAAGAAGATGGACGAGTAATGATAGTGAATGAATGGGAAAGGTTTGGTGAAACGAAAATGTAGGAGGAAACAGGAGAATCAAGAGAAAATCCAGGGACATGGCCTTGGATCGAACCAGGAACCCTTCGCACCAAAAGAGAGTGCTTTACCCTGGGCCACCGCAACTCCTGGGAACAAAACAATATTCTTCGAGTTTATATACTTTCCTTGAAACCTGGAATTTCTAATCAAATCACTTTAGGTAACTGTAAACATCAGTGTTGTCAGATCCGAAGATCAAAAAAGTAGCGAATTCGAACTATTTGTGGCCCAAACATAAAAATGAATTAGTTTGCAGCTATTCATTTCTAATTATCATATATCCTAACCTATTGGATACAATATACAAACACCTAGATTTTGAAATACGCCAGATATTTTGGTTAGCAACGGTCAGGTAGTGGCTGCAGTTTGGCGGTTGTATGTTTGGGCAAACTCCATACTACATCAAGAGAGAACTGCCGTGTAAAATGAACTGCATAGATTGTAATAGTTCATAATGGACGACTTTCAGATTTTCAAGCAGACATGTTTGCTTAAGTCACTTAGTTTTGTAGGTTGCTTTACAATGTTTACACTACGTTATTCACTGATATTCTTCACTTCTTTAATTCGTTTGCTAAATTCTTTATCTCGCAGTTATGAATTTGGAAGTTTTTATGGTAACTCCACTTCCATATTAAGTTAATATGGATAATACAATAACACAATTAAATATACGATGTTCACGTTTACACAGCTCGGTCGGTATAACTATAAGGCCTAGGCATTAACTAAGATACCAACACGGTCCGTGATACTAAAACAGTACAACTCAACTAAAGTCTAGTGTTGTCAGATGTGGACATTAAAAGGTACTAAAGCAAGAATTAAACTAGTCGAACATGTTAGTTTTACTAACAGTGTTGTTTTTGTTGTAAACAGAATATTCTGCAAACAAAACTTTTATTGTATTATATAAAACTAATAATTTGTGGTTTCATATATGTAAAAAGAAAGTAGCCCAAGGTGACCAGAATTTTTACTTGCGAAAACGGGACGCATACGAATCGGCCACGGGGGAAGGGGGATATCTGACTTCCAGATTGCATTTTGGGACTCAGCAGTGTTCTCAATTTACAAAATACACAAGTAAGAATGATAACGCACCGTTTCTAACTTTACGTGTACCACACAACAAATAATGGTCCCCGATTGCAAGTTCTACCCAACAATTCTTTTAACTAGTTGAACACTCAGAATTCCCACTCAATTTCCACTTGAACCACGAACACTCAATTCCCATTTGAAAATTCAGAAGTTCTAGACATGGCTGAACCTTGGCAACGAGTATTGGCACGGAAGAGAGTAGATTTATGTTTTGAATAATAATTACGGGACACCTAGGTCATTTTTACTTAAAAACAGGACATTTAGGCGTCCCGTTCGAGAGTCAGAAAAAAACGGGACGTCTGGTCACCTTGAAGTGGCCCATTCTTAAGAGTTACAACCTGTCTAAAATTAAAAGTAGTCCAAAGAGTAGTGTGTGGCCCAATTTGAAATTTTGGTAACGAGGGCACTTAAAAAATCGTTAACCCGCTACCTGTAGCCCAATCTGGCAATACTGGTAAGATATTTACTAAATAATCAGTTGTAACTTTAATAATAAAATGTTTCTAATTTTTCTTCCATCATTCGAACAATTGTAATTTGAACCAATTCTTCGATACTTGAATAAAAGTTTTGTTCGAAGAATATCAGAACTTTATAAATATTCTAGTATGGATGGAGTCTTTACTACACCTTCCGAAAACGAAGTACAGTGAACACTATATTTTGTATAGCGACATTATAACGTATGTTTCTCTCCAGATCTTGTGACTCCCATGTTCGCAATCTAATCCATTCGACATAAACCGCCCCTAACGCACCAATTCTCATGTGTCGCTTGGGTAACTTAAACGCAACCGCCGTGTTGAATAACACTGTCCAGTCACCGCGTTATTCTACCAAAGGGATGGGAGGCGCTCCTTTCTGTAGTTGCCTCCCCCTCCTTACCCTCTCCGATGTCAGTGTTTGGGATCGGTTGACCTGAGTCGTGCCAAACCAACGTTGACCTTCGTCACCTTACATCCTTGACCCCTGCGACACTCCTCCACACCAACCAACACCAGATACATTCCAGACACGAGAACTTTTTTGTTTGTTAGTTAGTTTGCGTGCATGTGTGTGAGTGAGTGTGTCCACAGGCACAGGCGTCCCTCTTCTCTTGAAGCTCACTAACAACCTATCAACTCTCAATGCCAAACGCTGACATCGTAGACCTAAAACAGTCAACAGAGTAAAATGTCCGGAGAAGGGTTCCGTTGTGCTTTCACACTTTATGCAATGCAGCTCGAAACGAGAAATAAAAAAAGTTAGGTCAAGCGTTTGATCTCCCGGCCCAACCTTTTAGATTTTTATGTAGCGTTTAGGTATTGTCCTTGCGAGTGTATACTAACAGGCACGAATTTTTAATCTAATGAATTTGTAGCCATCACGATTCCGGAGATATTAG
The DNA here is from genome assembly GCF_964235325.1 of Thermobia domestica. Classification (NCBI taxonomy): domain Eukaryota; kingdom Metazoa; phylum Arthropoda; class Insecta; order Zygentoma; family Lepismatidae; genus Thermobia; species Thermobia domestica. The sequence goes on along the minus strand of NC_137465.1, from coordinate 5,075,435 downwards.
TTCGATTCCTGACGCTAGCAGTTTAAAATGAGATAATTTTGCACTTTTGTTAGTTTTGTCTGAATATTGCTCATAGCAGTCTTGAAACTACAAATAATTTCAATAAAAATAAAATTTGGGCAAAGGAAACACTTACTATTAATAATGTGTATTTTAATTTCGGGAATATATCGTTGTCTTCATCAGATACATTATATGAAAGTATAAGGTAAGGCTGTTAAGAGGCTCCATCACTGCGAAATTAAAATACCGCTAATTTTACAATAATAACGTGATATCTTCAAATGGATAAAAGATAATCGGAAAATGGAACAAGAAGTCGCTAGACAATATTACTTTACATGACGACTCACTTTCGATTTCCAGCCATTTAGAGAATCGACATTTATTTTTGCGTTTTTAAATGACTGCAAACGGAAAGCTACTAGGTGACTCGTGATAACGGTACCACATGTAAAATAATATTGTCTAGCGAGATCTTGTTCCACATTTCAATTATCTATTTGAAGATATCACATAATTACTGTAAAATTGGCGGTATTTTAATTTAACTTTGCAGTGTGATTAGACTTCTTGAGTTGTTAGAAGTGACCTCTCATTTTCTTAAATATACAAGCTGAAGCGTCAGATTGTACCGTCGTAATGAGTCTGATGAAGGCAATGGTATATTGCCGAAAAGTAGGACTTTGCTTTGATAATTTATTTTTGTTTATCAGCTGGTTCATTGAGTAGGCGTAGATGAACTATTAGGGTGTCCTTAAGCTGCGTTATGCAGTCAGCTGTTTCATGTAGTGATTTGAATCACTTCCACAAGAAAATGTCGACATATTGGGTTGTATTAGGAGAAAATTCGTTAATCAAGCGTTAGTAACGGGATTAGTTAGTACCGTATTAGCTCTGTACTAAGCATAGTACTTTCTGATATTTAAAGTCTCCCTGGAGCTAACTAATAAGTTGATATGTATGATTTAAATGTGGCAAATACGGAAATCAAGATGTGCGCAAGCGTAGTCTGTAAAAATTAAAATATGTGAAATAAGAAATTGGAAATGTTTTATTTGTGGTTTGACATCGCACCAACTTATAAATAGTTCGAAATCGAATTATAATTAACGTGTTCATTTCTGAATTACCGGTATATATTTAGAAGTCAATTAATATTAGCGACAATAGAAGGATTATGTAGTAATTATAAGGAATGATAATTTATTAATCAGTTGTATGTATTCTTCAGAAAACTGGGAATTTTCTACTCATCTCTCAGTAGAGTACTCGGCTTAATAGCTGCTTCATAGTTTATTTTTGACTAATCCAGGGTATCCTATGCTTTTAATTAGCTAGTCACATGTGATTAACTTAGTCAACTACTACGTACTAATTAGAGATTCCGAATATACTTTTGATAACCATGCATTAGTCAAACCGTAGTGGAGGCCGCGGTGGCTCAGTGGTAGAGCCTTCACATCTGGTGCATGGAGTTCTTGGTTCGAAACCAGCTCGCGCCAAGTGAACTTTGTGGTGGACAAACACCATGTGCGCGGGTTTCCTCGGGGTTCTCCCGTTTTCTTCCACTTTCTTCATTCCACCACTTCATACATTTCTCTTAATCACCATCTCCTTCAGTCTAGCTGTAAACGTGGGACGTAAAACTTAAATATTTCATTTCATTTCAAACCCTTAGTATGGTGCTAATCATACGTTAAAACGACTCTGTATAAGGCCCATTGTCTTTAACTAAGCACTTATTTAGATCTATGCGAGGATTGCAAAACATTTATAGAGGCAAGCAAATTACCACATAATGCATTAAATTTAACATACTTTCAATCCACTGGTGAAAACATTGTCTTATCGGACTCAACAATTTCTTAGTCTAAATTTGCTTTCACCATATTCTCGAAAAGCTTTAGCTCGTGTTCACACTCAGACCAACGTTCGTAACCATATAGTACAAATGGCTTAACTAGACGTTAAAGTTCTGTAAAGTTTCTTCAAATGTAAATTAAAGTAATAAAAGACAAAACATAGAATAAATAAATAAATAAACCAATAAGAAAACTAAAGAACCAGGAGAGTACAAACAGAAAACAGAAAGCAATGTTTCCATTGCAATTGTCTGGTGCATCTCTACACAGTTCCTGAGGCTCTGCTGGCTGTGTGAGCGCGACTTAATAGAATGATCCATTATCACCTACGTGATGAGGCTGTCACGTGGTATGGTTGTAGAGGCAAAAGGTGCACATTATAGCCTCCATGACAAGTCACTTACAGGGACAAAAGACGAGAATCTGCGGCTGTCTGTCTGGTTAAAAGAGCTTCTTTCTTCCAGCGTTTTCACTCCTGTACGAAATATATCGTTTTTATTTTTCTCCCAGCCGTGGGTATAGTATCTCAGCCAGAGCACTCCTCGTCAGCCTGCAATTCTTTGACGCATCACACAGACAGACCCAAATAGAAGTGATATCTGAGGCGTGTCCTATTTCTAAGGTTTTTCAAATTTTGGTTTGAACTTACGAAGCTCAGAATTATGAATCTCCTGTATGCATGTTAGTTTGTTTGCTGAGGTTTAGCATCTCTCTTCAGCACAAGGCTGTACGAGACGCGGACCTACAGTTTAAAGTGGAATGCGTATCACCGTTCAAATTTGTTAACGATCTCCCAGAGGAAATCGAATCCAGAACCCATGAGCACTAAAGGCGCATGTGCTAGCTATTAGACCAGTGGGAAGGGCTATTTATGATCTTTTTGTTATTACTTTAGGGGACACCGTAGTCTAGTGGTCCCGGGTTCGATTCCCGGACGGTGCTTTCCAATTTTCGGCCTCCACCAAGCGTCGTGAGGCAAACTGGGGAGTCGCGTGAATGAGAGACGTGACAGCCAATAGATCTAGAAAGCTCTAGATATGCGGGTTAGTGACTAGGGATGGCCAGAACCGGTTCCTGGTGGAACCTGTTTTCGGGTCTGAACGGATCCGGTTCTAGAAGATCAGGTTCCGGAACCGTTTTTTCGGATCAGGTCTGGAACCGGTTCTTCGGATCCAGGTCTGGAACCGGTTCTGAAAACTGGATCTACGAGAACCGGTTCCGCCGGAACCGGAACTTTGTGGCTTAGTGACAGGGCGAAGCAGTGCGCTGACCACGTGCTCGCCGCTAGGCTGTACGTAGTTCAGCCGATTGCTGATAGATGGCGTTGGAGGGCTCTGGCCCTCAAATAGACTGTTACGTCATGTGGTTGGTGGCAGCATCCATGGAAACGGTGCAATTCCCGCTTCGCTTGAGTAAACAGAATTATACATTAAAATAAATTATGCTAGCGGTGTATGCAAGGGAAGGCGCATGTTTTAATCTTCCATAGAACAAGATATTGTAAAAAATAAGCGTTTACCGTATTAAAATAACTATACAAAAATCCTGACTCCATATGAACTCGGGGGTTTAATCCCCCTAGACTAAATTCTACGTACGCTTCTATTGAATGGTGCAAGAATGATTTGAGCACAACGCACAATAATGTATTAAAAACCTCTCTGAGTAGAAAACCACGCTACGCCACTGATTGACATAGTGATGCTCATTCTCTTACGGACCATAATGTGCTCCCTAAGGTCTTTTGACAATGTTATTACTCTCAGTCCGAGAGTCTTGGGAACAAATGTGGTTCGAATTCCTTGTAAACGCGTTTCTTGCCAGGACTGTTTCATCAATTTCTTCCTCCTACGCCAAACTGGTCACGAAATTTTTGAAAATCAATCGAAATCTTTGAGTTTAACGTCCCATGATTATGCCTCTTAGACTAAGGAAGACGATGATTAAATCAAGTGAATAATGCTGGAAGAATTGGTGGAATGAGAAAATAGGAATACCCCCAAGAAAACCAACGAGCACGATATTTTCCACCACAAACTTACTTGGTCGTGTATCGAACGAAGAACCCAACGCACCAAAAGTGAACGCTCTACCACTGAGCCACCGTTTCCCCTGGACTTTTATTTGAATTAAGTCGAAACAACAAGATATTGATGCTCAAATGGCATGTAGGGCCGCGGTGGCTCAGTGGTAGAGTATTCACCTCTGGTGCATGGGGTCCTTGGTTCGATCCCAGCTCGTCCCAAGTGAACTTTGTAGTGGAAAATCACCGTGTGCGTGGGTTTTCTTTGAGTTCTCCCGTTTCCTCCCACTTTCTTCACTCCACCAATTTTATTCATTTCTCATCATAGTCTCCATAATCGTGGGACGTAAAACTTAAAGAATTCATTTCATTTCAAATGGCATGTTTTCACGACAGTGTTAAGATTCATTGAATTTAGTAGATTTTAAATACTACAGCATACGTACTGAGTACAGGGGTCAGAAGAATATCATAGTAAGTTGTTCAAAATTAGCGTGAAACGATCTTTCACAAAATAAAATCTATTTATATAAATTTTATACAATAGTAGCCATTATAGTAACGCAACAGTTATATAATTTAATTCAAGAGAACCTTTATGTGACACCATCAAAGGCAGTTCATCTTCTATTCTAATGGTTTATGAGGCAATCTCTCCATAAATGTCATCCTCTATACCTCTCCCCTCTCCTCCGATTCCCGAGCTACCGTCTCCCTCTCCCTCCATTATGACCAATTTCAGAAAATTGTTAATAATATACGGCGGGGGTATGTGACGCAAGCAATTCTCTGGAGGAAACCTATAATCAACTGGAGTCAAATTAAGGACATAGGAAAATAATTATCTTATTCAATGCCATTTCGTCAGGTTCCTTATGTTATGTTACTCGTAAGAGGAGATTACGATATTCTTCTTAAGATCTGTTGGATTTATAGCAAAATGTCCTTGACATGGTATGAAAAAGTAGTAGTGTCACGTGTACACGACGTTAAGAAGTTTGGCATATACGACGTGGTATTTCCTGAATTAAAATTTAAACCGGAAGTGGTAGTAGTTTTTTTTAACATTTTCAGTTTTCATAAGTGGAAATGAAACATGTTCTTATGATATTTAATTGGTTGCAGGAAACTCTTAGTTATCTATTTCCGTTTGTGGTCTATAGTGCTCAACATTGAAACCGGAAATGGTTCGTTCTCACAATTTCCGGTTTGAGTATCACCTCCATAAACGAACTCAATCTCTGTACATCCTGGCCAAAATTGATGGTGCTCCATCAAGTACTCCTTGAATTTCTTTTTATCTGCCGGTTGGAAAGTAATGGAAGGGAATATTTTGATTTATCCCCCCACGATTATGCCTTGTAGACTAAAGGAGAAAGTGATTAAAACAAGTAAATGGTGGAATGAAAGTGTGGGGGAAACGAAAGTAAACCGAGAAAACCCAAAAACATCATGTTGTCTACCACAAACTTACTTAGCTGGGGAAAAACGAAGGACCCCACGCACCAGAAGTGAACACTCTACCAGAAATGGCGTGGGTCAAGTTTTCATTGACCCACAACCCCCACCAACCGTGACCCACTCTTACTCACAATAACCCACCACCTACCAAAACCCATCGTTATCACCTCTCACCCATGATTCACGCCTTCCTCTCAACTGACTAAAGAGTTTACACTTGTAGTAAAACAAGGTTGTGAAATTATCACTAATCGGAGTTTCAATTTCTATGATCAATCGCTCATGCACCGCTCTGTTACAATAACGGTGGATCTGACCTTTACGATATAAAATGGTAATGTGTTGTCATGGGCCATATTACGATGAATTTCAATTTAATTATCATACATAATTATTTCCTTGTTGAATTAATCCAGTGGAAACTATGATGAAACTTAAAAGTCTCAAATCAAGGTAAAATAGGCTAACGTAAAGGAAAAAAAAGTGTAAAATTCGACTGTATCTCGAAAGCAAGTCAGTCCTATTGCTATTATTACAATTACAAATACCAATATCCAAAAGTGCCTGAAGTTCTTTTTCTTTTCATTTAGATATACTCATCTCAGGTAAGTAAATAGAAACAAATGAAAAATGAACAAAAATAGAGGCCTTGAAAGTAAAACGTAGGCAAATTCATCAGTGTTCAGTAAATGCAGTCTAAAATGCACCGAGCAGAGTGGGTCGGTGGGTGGTGTGTCAAGTCCTGTTGACCCATGACCCACTGACCCACTCCATCTTTGCGCTATACTCCTGAACCACTGTGTCTCCTTATATAAAATTTTGGTTCGTAAACCAAATTCCTTAAAAACAGTTTACAAATGGCCACACGGAATGAGCAGTCACTTCGGTTCGTTCTTTTAGTGACCAAGATTTTTTTTTTTTTTTTTTTTGCTTTCTCTTAATGTTTAGTTTTTTTCTCCGTGACTTTAAAAGTGTCCACATATAACAATAATAAAAGAAAATTCATTTGATACTAAAACTATTTATCCCATTATGGAACAATTGACATAAAATAAATAAGTTAGTGTCTCCCTGTAAGCAATACCTACGGGAAAGCAGGGGGTAGCAGATGTGAAACAAACCCATTACACGACACTTAAAAATATATATATATGAAAATTTCATGTATGTTTTTATTACTATTTACACAAAGAACAAAGACGGGTACTAGTTGTGTCCACAGGTCCCAATGTAAGCATTGTCATTATAAATTACAAAACAAATTTTCCTAAAATTATATTTTTTTAAAACAGTTTTTTTTTCACCGCATCTGTATACAATTCTAAACATGTATAATATACGAGCATTGAAATGTTAAAATGCGACTTGATGTAGCAAATTCAATAGAAGAAAGGGGGGGGGGACTATATAATATCATTAGCGATAAAAAGTTGAGTAACAGAAAATCATGCAGGTGGTATGCCGGTAGAAAAAAAAATGCGTATGAGATGTGAGGGTGAGAGAGAGAGAAAATGTTATAATATCAGAAAGCAAACATGGCTTTTGTCGCCTGATCTTCTGTTGTTATGCAAATGCTAGAGACGTTAGCGTGGATATAAAACGTCCACTCACTCACTTGTTCTCGGAGGAAAAAAAAAAAACTTCCAGTTCGATAAAGTACTTATCTTGTGCCTTCCCGTCTCCCGCTCCCTGTAGTCAACGTGGGGTTATTTATGATGATAAGACCCTTGGATTGGCAAGAAACAGTCAGGTGATCAATATTCGTTTCACATTTGTTTGTATCTTGAGAAGCTATCGTAGCCTAATCTAATTTCAGCTTTCAGAACAGCAAATTTCTGATAAAAGTATGCCTTGTCTTTATAGGTTTATATGCCAGTCGTTTTGCAGTTGAATGTTCTATGATGCCGAGTTTTATGCTTCCCTTCCCAGTAAACCACGTGGATACGAGACGGAGCTAGCAGGCAAATCTGACGGCTGGAAGGAAATCTGACGTTGATAAGAGACGGCGGAGACAAGCAAAACAACAACATCGATACTAATCAATGGTTTTCCATGCATACTACTCGTGGATGCAGAATTACTCGTACATTGACAACACTTGCTCATTGCCTTTTCTTCCCACCTTTCCTCATGGTGTTTCTCTCCGCTATTTTTCAAATTGTAAAGTCACACTCCTACGTCTAATTGAACACCGTTGTTCCACCAAGTGAAATAGATTAATGGGAAATCTGAAAAATACGTATGAACCCTTTCTTCTCCTTAGGATGCGTGTTTCAATTGAAACCGAGAAACCTGCTCGAACCTAGTGTTTAATACGTATACCTCTTGTTGTCGAATCGACTCCGTGTATTTCCTCTAAGTCTGTCGTTGGACAAAGCATATATTTTTTATATAAGAACAAACCATGATTTTCCTTCTTAAGAGCCTGATACTGAAAAAATACAAAATTTATCGTTTTTCTTTTGTTATTCTACAACAGAAAATATGAACCTGAAGAATTTTCAGTGTTGCCATCCATAGAAAATGAAAATGAAATGAAATCTTTGAGTTTTATGTCCCACAGTTATGCCGGTTAGGCTAAAGGAGACGGTGATGATGAGAAATGAATGAAATGATGGAATGAAGAAAGTGGGAGGAAACGGGAGAACCACGAGAAAACCCACGAGCACGGTGTTTGTCCACCACAAAGTCCACACTGCACGAGCTGGAATCGAACCAAGGATCCCAAGCACCGGAGGTGAACGCTCTGCCACTGAGCTACCGCGCCCCCATGTCATCCATAGAAATTACAGGGTTGCCAGAATAACATTTCTCCTAAAATCTAAGTTGAGGCAGCGACTAGAGGAACGAACTTAACTGCATTAGATTACATAACATGTCGTCTTGGAATCCTATGAACTACTTTTTAAATAATAGTTGTATTTAATTTGTAATAAACAAAATAGTTTTAACATACAGTTATTAAAATTAAATAATAATGTTATTTAAAAAATAGTTCATAGGATAGCAAAACAACATGATATGTAATGAAATACAGATTTTGGGGAAAATGTTATTCTGGCAACACTGTAATTTCTATGAATGATAACCCTGAAAATTCTTCATATATTCTGTTGTAGAATAACATTATCTATGATTGTGGTACGTTGCATTTCATTATCTCCTTTCACAAATGAAAAACAAACAAGAGAAAAAATGGTAAATTTGGTATTATTTTTAGTATGTCAGGCTCTTAAGTTCGTTTTTTCACTTGCATTCTGTGGTTTATGTTGAAAGAACATCCCATGTTGTCACCAGTAAAAAAGCATCCATGCTTGGCTAAATTTTTAATTGCACATTTTTTTAGAATATAATAATTTGAGGGTGCTAAATACAATAGAACTACTTTTAAATGTGTGCGTCCATGGGGTCACGCGACATAAGCGGTACTTCAAAGACCCTAACTTTGAGGTAGTTTTTCTCGTTACGCCAGAGACGGATAAGTTTATAAAGCTTTTTTTGGATTCAGCGTCCTCAATTTAGTATAATTAGAAATTTATCCAAGTGTGGGTACTTTTTATTAGTGACAGGATCGGATGTTCTTTACGCTAGGAACACTGTAAAAAATAATTTTATGATGTGTAACAATGACAAACAGGTAATATTTAAATTTAATAATTAAACATATTCAATCACATTACTAATTGAGAGAATTTAGCGAAACCGAAGAAAACGAAAAATGAAATCTTTGAGTTTTACGTCCAACGGTTATGCCGGTTAGGCTAAAGGAGACGGTGATGATGAGAGGATGGTGGAATGAAGAAAGTGAGAGGAAACGGGAGAACCCCCGAGAAAACCCACGCACACGGTGTTTGTCCACCACAAAGTTCACTTGGCGGGGGCTGGGATCGAACCCGGGACCCCAAGCACCAGAGGTGAACGCTCTACCACTGAGCCACCGCGGCCCCCGAAGAAAACGAGTGGCAGACACAAAATATGTATATTAAGTTACCGTTCATGATCATGAATTTTGATGTTGTAACAGAGAAATAAAGCTATCTTACAACATAATAAGACAAGAGCTTAGCAAATCATGGGTTTCATGTCAACATATTTAGAGACACTTGCAGTGGAAGATAAAATTACCTTTATTCTTCCAAGATCTTTAAGAAACTACCAATGTAAAACATGTATGCAAATATGGTTTATATGTTATATGAATCCTCCCACTTCATGTCGCGAAAGAGTTTTATTTCAACGAAAAGAACAGCCTCAAAAGAAAATAAAGGAAACGCTGGCAATATGACTATAGAGGAGTATTTATATGAACTGCACGACATTTCGACGGTGGTTTTTACTTTTAAATAAAGTGTCATACAAGTGGACACGATGTCCTCAAGTCATATAGGTATCTCCGTATATGTCTTAGGAGATGTCAATGAAGGGGCAGGGCAGAAAACAGAAGACTGGACAAAGGTTTTTTAATTTTTTTCTCTTTTTTTTTGCATAACCACTACCACAGTACCAAACACCATATGGTTAACGATAGTGTTTTTGGGCTAATCTAACAATGCAATTCTATCCAAACGGTCCTTTTGTAAGTGAAATAAGCTTATCTAATTGCGGGGTTTTCTGCTGCTTACAAATGAGCCATCGCTACCCGCCCAGCATTGTCTAAACAGTGAAATGAACTCCTGACTGTTGCAGGCAGGGAGACCTGCAGAAATAAGGTGTGTACTTCTGTGTCGCGTAGGCAAAGGGGGTAGGGAGCGAAGTGTTTATATTACCGAGCATGTCACTGTGTCACGACCATGCTCTTCATCAGGCTATAAAAAGAAAAAGAAAGAAAAAAAACAAGAAAAAGACTGGAAAAAGACAATCATGTCGGAAGTCGTTTATGGCTTTCTTCCGCCAAAGGTATTTTTTTTCTTTTTGCGAAAAAAAAAGTAAAAAATGGAGACAGTTATTGCACACAACATGCAGAAAATTTTGAAAGTACACAACTCTTGTTATTAGATCACAAAAGCAACGGCATTGTATTTAATTGGGACCATTAGAGTCTTAACAATTGTGTTCGGACCACCTCGGAACGACATCGCATTCACGCCTTAAGAGACAGACAGACATTCAGTTGTTTTTTCCTTCTTTTTCTATAGCGAATTTATGATCCCAGACAGTACATAGCGCCAATAATATCATGTACTGTTCGGTATTCCAGGAAGTATAAATATTTGCATGTATGAATTGAATGGGATACAAATGTAATATACAGAAAGTTATAATATGTGTACAGTTATATTTTTTCTAATATCCATATATAAGAGAAGTACATATAGTGACAGGGCCCAAACCATATGACGGAAATATCATAATCAATTGTAGTAATGTGGAACAGACGAATAAATTTAAATATTTAGACGCATTGGCAACAAATAAAGAACGAAGACGACAGAGAGACGCAAAAGATGATTAAGAGTCTTCATCCCGGCGAAATTAAAATACTGCTAATTTTACAGTAATTATGTGATATCTTCAAATAGATAAAAAGATAATCGAAATGTGGAACAAGAGCGCCCTAGACAATATTATTTTACATGAGAAATCGTTATCACGACTCACTTATCTGTTTTCGATTTCGAGCCATTTTGAAAATCGGCATTTATTTTCGCGTTTCTAAACAGCTGAAAACGGAAAGCCACTAGGTGACTTGTGATAACGGTACCTCACACAAAATAATATTGTCTAGGGCGCTCTTGTTCCACATTTCGATTATCTTTTATCTATTTGTAGATCACATAATTACTGTAAAATTAGCGGTATTTTAATTTCGCCGGGATGAAGACTCTTAATGGCGCCAAATACATGCTACTGCACTCAAAAAAACCGCTTGGCGTAACAGCTCTTTTTGTGGTTCAGAGTTGCTCCAACACCAATTGTTAGCGATTGGTGGAACTACGTCCAACTCGTTGGCGAACACGTAGTAAGCGTTCTGCGCGTTGCCCTGTCTCTAACAGACTTATCAGAAGCTTTCTAGACGTATTTTATTCATGTGACTCCCCAGTTTGCCTTCACGACGCTGGGTGAACGTCGAAAATTGGTGAAGCACCAGCAGAGAATCGAACTCGGAACCACACGGACGTAAGTCCAACACACAAACCACTACACTACGATGTCCTCCTAAATGCATGCTGCTATTCTGAAAAAAAAAAGTGGAATGGAATTTGAAGTTTTATGTCCTACATTTATGTCCTGCAGGCTGAAGAAGACAGATGATTAAGAGGCCGTATCACTGCGAAATTAAAGTACCGCTAATTTTACAGTAATTGAGTGATATCTTCAAATAGATAAAAGATAATCAAAAAGTGGAACAAGATCGCCCTAGACAATATTATTTTGCATTAGGATCCGTTATCACGAATCACCTAGTAGTTTTCCATTTGCAGCCATTTAGAAACGCGAAAATAAATCCCGATTTTCTAAATATCTGGAAATCGAAAGCAGATAAGTGAGTCATGATAACGGTCCCTCATGCAAAATAATATTTTCTAGGGCGATCTTGTTCCACTTTTCGCTTATCTTTTATCTAATTGAAGATATCACACAATTACTGTAAAATTAGCGGTACTTTAATTTCCCCGTGATGGGGCCTCTTAAGGAAATTGAAAGAGTATCAAATAATTGGTGGAATGAGGATGTGAGAGGAAACGGGAGAACCTCGAGAAACCTTATGAGCACGATGTTGTCCACCACAAACTCATATTGGGATCGAACCAGAGGCTCATTTCACTAGAGGCAAGCGCTTTATCCCTACGATTAGGAATTAAGTTTTGGGGGTTTAGACATCTATGTCCATGTTAGGTCGTCACGGATAACGGATGACATCTCTCGGTGATCTCACTATTTGAGGAAAGGGAAGGAAGGAAACGGCCTGGGACCATATGTTAGGAACCATCCTGGCATTTACCTAGTATGAATTAGAAAACCTCACTTAGAATGGCTGACCTGGAAAAAGGTTTTAAACTTTTCCGACTGAGTGTTCACACCGGAAATCGAACCCCGGAACCGCTTGCACCAAGGGCGAGAATGTTAGTGACTACACTACACAGGGCCACTCTACTACTACGAAACTGAGCTCATCCAATAGAAGATCTACCTTTCGAGACGAGACAACCTCATTTCTCGTCTCGTAGTACACCCTAAAGAGGACTTCTAAAAGCCAGTAGATCTGAGCTTCCGTTGTTCAGAAATGCTAATGAGGTTAGGGGTTCCACATACAATATATAAAAGTTGAGCTATTATGGCATACTTACGAAAATATTCAATTGCAGACGTCAAAATTCAGTTACCGTAATCTAGAACTCTAATTTCTTTAGTGTTACGAAGCCAGATTCTTAAGGGAGTCCCGTATAAGCCACTTTCCAACTGGTCATTATATGAAGTGTGTATATTACACATACGAGGAACCACTATCAATACATATTTTCGAGCCGAGGTAGTCCTACACCTAGTCTCGTGGACAACACTATTTACAGGTACCATTAGGACATTCGTCTAGCGAGAATTAGGAAACCAGTTGGAAAAAAAAACCACTCAATACGGCTGGTTGTTGAATTCGATAGGACCACCAACCTATTGCCTTAAGTTTGCTCATGTCATATCAAGTAATTTACATCATGGTGTGTAAATACGGAACATCTAAGCAATTTAATAATAGTTTGCCGCAAAACCATCGCAGTGTTGAAATATTCACAAAAAAAAAAAAAAAAAAGGTGGGTGAAATTATGTCAAAATAAAACATGTTGCGCTTAATACATTTCCTAGAAAACGGTACAATGCAGCTGGAAGGATTTTTTTTTTTTTTTTTTTTACTTCGATCCTTGTCCTTCAAGAAATATGTATTTGCGAGGAAACCAACTCTTAATTCAACTGCTCTCTCTCTCTCTCTCTCTTTTTTTTTTTTTTTTTTTTTTGAAATGTTCTATTGTATTTTCACACTTTAGAAACATGTCCAAATTAACGCACCACACGTTGCCCCCTTGACAAATAATATGGAACACACATTTGTCGTGGGGTTTAGCGTGTGTATGCCCAGCGCTACGGTGTGGAACGAACCCGGAAAGTGCGTGCTTGTTCTTCTTAACTCGAGAAAAAAAAGGTGGAGGAGGGGGGAAACATCAGAAACACGTTTGAATTTAAATTTGCTGATTTTTGTTACGCCCTTTGTTTGCACCTGTTTGTCACTGCCGATTCGCATACAAGAAAGAAATTCTTTTGTGTGTGGGATCGCTTTTTCCCCCTGTGTATTGTATTCTGATTGTAAACGGAAGATGTTTTCTTTAAATGACTTCTCTTGTGTTATTGATGTTTTTTGATTGTATGTATGCCCTGAGGCATGGGCTGGTAAATGATCCACCATGTTTTGCATTATTCCTCTCTCACGAAGAGTTTATATGAAAAAAGAGAAGTTTGGCTTAATTGACTCCGTTATTCTTTTGGTTTTGAAACGTATGTTTCAAACATGTAGCGGAAGCCCCCTGCTTTACAATCCGAGAACGGTTAGCACCGCTATATGATCGAATTATATAATCAGAACATCGACTCCCATCGCTCGGTTTACCAGAGTTTTCAGAGAAGAAAAGGAAAGATTCTACGATTTTTTTAGCAGAAAATACGAAAGGTATGTGATATTCAGAATGTACAGATAACGTATATGGTTTCACATAAAAACGTATAACAATTTCAACTGCTAAATCGACAGTTTCATTAAAAAAAAAAAAAAAAAAAAAAAAAGTAACACAATCACTGGCGGATCTAACCCGGAGCCGGAGGAACTACGCCTCCCAGCTTTTATTTAGAGTTGACAAAAATAATTTAAGCTATTATTTATATATTTCTGAAAGTTTATAGTAAACTTATGATATACCTATCATAGTCTGGGTTCAGATTCTCTCCCCCCCCCCCCCATTTTTACCTCCTAGATCCGCAAATGTACATAATAAACAAAAAAAAAAAATGTATTGCAATTCTTCGTGGAACCTCATGTAGTTCGGACCCTGCGTTAAACTGTAGGTTCTAGCTTCAGGATTCGGATTAAGAACTAGGTTTCTGGGTTTTCGGCATCTATGGCCATGTTGGCCCGTCACTTGTAAGGGATGACCTCTCTTGGTGGTCACACTATACGAGGAAAGGGAAGAAAGGAAGCGCCGTGGGACCTGTATGTTAGGTACTATCCCGGCATTTGCCTGGTATTGCACGGGGTCTCGGATTCGATTTCGTAATTGAATACATTGTATTGATCGGAATCAATCTTCTATGAAAATGAATTAGGCTGATCCCCTACTGTTTATACAATCTAGATTAGCCTACGAGACGAGAATTCATGACGTCTCGTCTCAGAAAGTTCTCTCTGTCTATTGGGAAAGATCTATTTCATCTCGTTCCCAGGTTCGATTCCCGGCGGAAACACTCGGTCGAAACCAGCCATCGTGAGTAAGGTTTTTCTCATTCACACCGGGCAAATGGTACCTAACTTACGGGTCCCAGGCCGCTTGCTTCCTTCCCCAATCCTTTGTTCTCTCCCTTCCGTCGGATAGTGTGATAGCCGAGGGACGTCATCACTCATACGTGACGGGCTAACATGGCCACAGATGCTGAAAGCCCAGAAATCTAATTCTAATCCTAGTGACGGGCTAACATGGCCACAGATGCCGAAAGCCCAGAAATCTAATCCTAATCCTAGTGACGGGCTAACATGGTCATAGATGCCGAAAGCACAGAAATCTAATTCCTAATTCTAATCCTAGTGACGGGCTAACATGGCCATAGATGCCGAAAGCCCAGAAATTTAATTCCTAATTCTAATCCTAGTGAAGGGCTATAATGCCCATATATACCGAAAACCCAGAAATCTAATTCCTAATTCTAATCCTAGTGAAGGGCTAACATGGCCATAGATGCCGAAAGCCCAGAAATCTAATTCTAATCCTAGTGACGGGCTACCATGCGCATAGATGCCGAAAACCCAGAAATCTAAATCCTAATTCTAATCCTGTTTCGTCTCGTATTTTGTCACGAAAATTCTATCTCGCCTCGTACTAGCTCCATGGTTTAGATAGGCGAATAAAAAGTGAAGATCCTTCACATTAATTCACACGTACTCGTCATATAGAAATTAGCTATACTAAACAATACAAGCTCATCTGAAAAAGAAATTTCATGAAACGAAAAATAATAAAATATTGTTAAATTATCTTTCGTTTTCACGTGATTCTGAGCAGCTACTTCTCAGCGCCTAACTCCTATAATTTCCTCTTTAACAATTGTCCTTTGGCGTAATTGGACTTATCTTGATTACTGTAATTTGGTGCATGATACGAAAATCAGCCCAAAGTATCTTTCCACAGACCACTCCAACATTTATTTAGAAAAAGAAATTTTAAAAAAAGAAACGAAGGACAATTTGGATCGGAAATTACATAGGGAAGATTTTTTGACTTTTAACTTTGTGTATTTCATTTAATAATAATTTCCCGTACTTCTTTAAAGGAGTTACTAACACGCAATGTTACATTTTGCAAGTTAAAATAGTTTGCTGTCTCTGTTTTGTTGTCTTTAGCGCAATTGCCCTCTTCGTATTTAAAATGTATTAAAATAAACCTCCAGTGACATGAAGTGTTGCCAAATTAGAATTTTACTGATAAACTCAAGTCATTTTTCAATTGACTGTAATTATCCGGTCAAATTATTTTACATTATTGAACTAATTTAAATCAATATCCATATTTAGGTATCTGAAAGAAGCATTTAGATTGGAGAAAATTGGATTTTGTATATTATTATAGAATTATTAAACAAAGCGATTGAATATTTTGCGTGCACTATTATACGTACCAAATAGGGCTCAACTATTGATACTACGCAACATGTTTTTGTTTATTTATTATATTTATTTATTATCGAGGAGTGCAACATGAGAGAGAGAGAAAAAAACTCTCTTCTTCTCATTATTCAGAACCACTTCTGATTTCCAGTAAATCCGCAAGAAATGCTGTGTGATCAATTGTACATTTTGTTCTTCAAATTTATATAGACGTTTATAGTCATGCATATCTGAGTCTCTCCGAATTTTGTACACTTTTCTTCTTGGCTCCACATCCAAAAACTCATCCATTTTGATCCACTCTCACACACTGTGAGACAGGTATTGAGGAAGTTCGAAAAAATTGTAGAGATTATACTCTAGTTGAGATTATACTCAACTTTATGCATACGAAAAGTGAGAAATCACAGTATGATTCATAAGTTCCAAGTATTTACTCAGGTGCCTGAGATTAAACTCAAATGACGTCACGTTATCTCGCTTTTTATGCATACAATCTTGAGTGCATATCGCCGATTATTTTCACGACTCTTTTATGAGCTACCACATCCACGACACCATTTCGAGACGAGGCAGTAATTTTTTCATTCTTTGTCACCCCTACTCATGAATGATATTACGTAAGGAGGACAATTGTGAGTTGCTCAAAAAATCTGAGAAAATCAGAAATCATTTTGAATTAAACAGATACATCGAATACCAACGTGGCAATCCAGAAAAGCGACAATAAAAATTCTGATCACACATCAAACATCACCCAACAAATAAGGTAAAGCCTTCAATGTGATGCAGCATCATACATTTTATCTAATAGCAACAACAACAAAAAATGCTTCATTATTTCTAAATATTGTGCCTTATTTTTTGCAGCTTTTAACCACACGAGTTAGAAACACTGACGTCAAATTGTCACCGCGTAACATACAAGTTTGACAAAATAGATTTTTTTTCTTTTTTAATTTTCTTTCTTCCAAAAAGCGGAAACAACACAATATAATATATTAAAATCAAACGGTGAAGCGTAGAATGATATATATCTCATATGGATATATAATTTTGTTGCAGCCTTCGGGGACTTTTTTTTTTTTTTTCAACTACCACAGAAGGAACTACAGTAACATGGCGCTTTTAATTTTTACATCACAATTGTTACTAAGTGTGTGTAAAATGTCGCATAGCTATCGGGGCTTTCATCTTCTTCAACTTCTAAACTGAACAAATGTACAAATGTCCTCTTCATGTGTTAAATAAATGGTCACCTGTGAATGTGCAATTTGCCTTTAGCAGTATCATTTTGTGATTTTTTTTTTCTCAAAGCATGAAAAATAGTAGCTACCACTTGAATGAATAGGAACATGACATTTTCTGTCTTTTTAAACTTTAAGGGTCGCCTTGGGGTCATCTTTTGCTTTCATGTCACACATATGGTCAGGAAATTGTTTCTACAACTTAAGTGACCATTGCCGGACAAGGAGACATCTTATTTTTTCATTATTATTATTATTATTTTAAAAAGGAAAGAAAATATTTTCGTTTAAAGTAATCTTAAAAGCAAAAGCTTGGGAAAGGCTAGACACAAATTATTATAATTATATAAATCTCTCGGCTAAAAACCTATTATCGTTAATTTGGAAATCACTGAAGGGAAATAATAGGTTTTAAAATTGGTAAAAAGAGAATAATGTTAGTGTATATTTCAACAAATGAATTTACTTCTGTTATCAACAACAAGACATGAAAATTAACGCATATCTGATGTCCATAGGCGCCCGAAGGGGAGGGCAGGAACTGCCCCGCCCCCCCCCCCCCTCTGGCTCACAAAAATGTATACGTAATATATTAAAACAACGTATATTAAATACTAGACGTAATATAGAGATGGGCCCCCTCCTAGAAAATTTTCTTCGGGCGCCCCTGCTGATGTCCTAATATAGGGGACATCGTAGTCTAGTGGTCTCAGGTTCGATTTCCGACCGGTGCTTCCCAATTTTCCTTGTCCACCCACCGTCGTGAGGTAAACTAGGGAGTCGAACGTGAATAAAAGACGTGACGGCTAATAGGTCTAGAAAGCTGCCGATATGCCTGTTAGAGACAGAGGGACGCAGCGCGTTGATCACGTGTTGGTTGCTACGTTGGACCTAGTTTAGCCGGTCGCTAACAGATGGTGTTGGACCGACTCAGGTTTACAAAGTGCTGTCACGCCAAATGGTATTTGTAAGTACTGCTATATTTTTCATTCAAGAGAATGGGTCCAAATTACTAACTAGAACAAACATATTACATTGTAAGATATTTCTGTAACACTGTAACTCTTCTCTCTCACAGAAGTTGTTGATACCCGCCCTCTCTATCACTTGCACCACACTCGTATATTGACCAGACAACAGGACAGCCGAACCGACACGATGGCTCAGTGGTCGAGTGCTTTCATCTGGTGCGTGGGGGTCCTGGTTCGATCCCCAGCCAAGTAAGTTTGTGGTGGACAACATGGTGCCCGTGTGTTTTCTCGAGGTTCTCCCGTTTCCTCCCACATTCTTCATTCCACCATTTCATTCATCTCTCATTATCACCGTCTCCTTTAGCCTGACCGGCATAATCGTGGAAAGTAAAACTCAAAAATTTCATTTCATTTTTCCTATTGGTAGCTCTTGTGGTTCAGCCATGAATTTCTATAAATGGCATACTTCCTTGTGCCATGAATTTCTATAATTTGCATATCTCCTTGTGGCATGAATTACTATAAATGGCGTATTGCCTTTTGCTATGAATTTCTATAAGGGCATACCACCCTATTCTATGAATTTCAATAAAGGCATACCATCCTATGCCATGAATTTCTATAAGGGCATACCACCCTATGCCATGAATTTCAATAAAGGCATACCACCCTATGCCATGAATTTCTATAAAGGCATACCACCCTCTGCCATGAATTTCTATAAAACTACAACTTTGTTCCAAGAAGAGTGGGACATACAGCAATTTGAAACAGAACATTGACATTTCTATGAGTCCATTTAATCAAAGAGAATAGATCTAAATAACAAGTCGAAAAAAAAATGGAGAGTAGATTTGGACAAAATACTGTCAGAACAAAAGAAACCTCCAGGAGCACATGTGATGGGGGAGAAAAGGAAGATCCTGGATCAATGTTGCATTGGACCCACTGACAATGGTCGCTTGTTGTTCATTTACAAAGCAATGACAACAAGAAGCAAAACGGAAATCATGTTTCACTAGAGACAGTTGACACCGTAACAACGCCCCCTTAATTCTTTTGTTCTTCCCATCGATGAGCTCTCTTTCGGTTGCCAATGTTTTTATTTCTCTTATTTTTCAGTTGGTGTATGCGTGTGTCTGTGTTATATATCTCCAACAATTGTAGCTACAGTTAAATCTACCATACACATTGTCATAGAAATGAAAGTGACGCAACACAATCGAAATCCAAATATAAGGTATGCGTATATATGAACTGAATGGAAGGCTTTTTATACGATTAAAATGTCAAAAGTTACTGGAACGTATCGCCTAGACAAAAGGTTCGCTTATACTTTCAAGAATTATTTCATAGTTTAGCGAGGCATCTATCTTACTGAGAACAAAATGGTGTTCAATAGTCCATTTATTTAAATGTTTTTATGAAGTAACTTGAACATTTAATGGTCTCGTTTAGAATCAGACAATTCTCCCGGGTTCGAATCCCATTGTGAGTAATCCCGATTGGGACTGGAGAATTTTCCTCTGTCCCACCATTTAGTAATATAGCATTCATTTCCAACTGAGTGCTCTGAGGAATCATCATTTGATGCTCTGCTTCTCATAAAAACACACGATAAGGAGACGGAGCAGGGAGGAAACTTGTCCTTGAGAAACTGCAGTGGTGACAGGTACTCAAGAAGATCCTTGACGAAGTTGGTGGTTTTGTAAGCATATTACTCATTGATCCATAACCACGCGCACACTGGCAACATTTGCTCATTTCATTCTCCTCCTCCTCCTTTCCTGTAGAGTTTCTTTTGCCACTTATCTGATTCTGGTGCTCCTACGTCATACACTGACCAGTTGGAAATTACAGGTAGGTAGGGTCTATCTAACTTGCTTCTGAAAGTGTCTTCTCTCTCCCAGTCTTAAGAGTTCAGCTTGTCTCGTCTCGAAAAGGTATACAACTGATGTCTCGTCTCGGAAAGTATACCGGTTTCTACTGGCAGAGCTTTGTCCAACCCTATTATTATTATTATTATTATTATTATTATTATTATTATTATTATTATTATTATTATTATTATTATTATTATTATTATTTACGGACTTCATTATTAGTTACAATTTCCCCACTTATGTTTCAGAAAAATACATTCTAATCAATCATCATCATTATCATCATCATCATTCTGCCATTATTGACACGTAAATTGCCACAACTGAGAAGCTTGCATGCTCCATGGTCTTCAGATAATCTCTTCGTCTTGACGTACGATTTTTCTGTTTTGATATCGTCCATTAATTGTAGTCTCCTTGGCCCCCTCCCTCTCATTCCTGCCATTGTACCCTTTCTTTAACAAGTCCCTCATGATACAGTCCCTTCTTAGCCAATGTCCCAACCAGTTTCTCTTCGTTTCTGTATAATATCTAAAGTTGTTCTTTTCTCCCCCACCATTTCTAACACCCTCTTATTCGTTTTCCGCTCGATCCAGCTAATTTTCTCAATTCTTCTTCATACCCACATTTTGAAAGCTTCAGTCGTTTTTCAACAATTTTCCGTAATGTCCATGCTCCTGACCCATATAGTGCAATACCCCACACCAAGCATTTTATTCAAGGTTCTAATCAATAGTATATATAAACCTAGTAATATTTTAATGAAAAGCATGAAACAATTTATGTCCATGAAGCGTTTCCACTCTCAAAGAAAACCTGAAAAGACACTCTGAAGTCACTTTTCCTAAAATCAAACTCAGAACCACCTTTTATCATTCATTTTTCTTTGATTTAAACGTAACATTTTACTTCATTAAGTTGTTATGATAAACGAATTACACAGTACTTTAAAAGAAACACAAGTACTATAAAGTGTGAATATATAATGGAGAGAAGAGAAGAGGAACATGAAAAAAATGGAGAGTGGACTGTATGTACGTAAAGTCTTTCCTTTCAACACAGATTCTCTCCGTCCCAGTCAGTGTTGCCAACAACCTCTGAAGAAAATAGGCTAGACAATCTTCAAAAATAACCCATAACCCATATTGTAGATTTTAAACCCATTTTTTATGCGTAGGATTATAAGTAAAGTTTGAAATGTTGAAATTTATTCGCTGAAGACTAACAAGCAACATACATGAAATTACAATAAAATCCATTAACAACTCATCTGATTTGTGAAAGTCAACAGACATATTATCAGTTGAATTGAAATAAGTCATCATGGATGACGTCACAGATAGCCGAGGAGCTGGAATTGGACGCACCATCGTTGGATTGTGGATTGGTTGTGTTTGTGTAGACTTGCATTGTCCCAATTTTCAGTAGTAATTCTTTTAGCAGGTCATAGTCCTTACAAACACATGTTATTTCTCCGTAGGCCCTACACTCACATGAATCATCACGATTGCATTGAGATTTTACAAGCTATTAGGTATACTATTTGTTTCCTTTAATAAACAGAAACAATCTCTTTGGCTTGAAGAACCGAACAGTTTATTAAATTTATATTAGAAAACTTTCATTCTTGCAATGAAATGGGAAAAATGTCGTTACGGGAGCGACATTCAAATTCTTTCCAAATCGATAAGTATTGTTATGTACAGTAGTTGTAAATCTGTGGGTGGAGAGAGTGAAGAAGAATGAAAAACAAGTTATTGTTGCGTAATAAAACGCTCTCTGTCCAGAGAAATCAATTAAAACGATAATATAAAATGACAAATAGATTAATTTTTAAAAATTACACTTTATTTTCGAAGAAAAAGTATTTTTAGAATTAATTTAACGGCTAACAAGAAACCCCAAAATGGTAAAAGAGTTCCATAAAATAAGCTATATTTAAGGCTAGAAACATTTCGTAGACTTGTATGGCTGCTAAATGCCTCTCCAAATAGGCTAGATTTAGCCAAAAATAGGTTAAATTGGTATCACTGGTCCGAGTTCGCTGTTGAACCTCTAAGCATAAGCAGGGAGAGCCCAACTTCCCGCGGGCTGCTTGTGAATTATTACCGTCTGATCCGAGCAAGCAGTACATTAAAATTGTGCGTGCGACGAGGCTTTTCCAGATTGAGCACCTGCAACTTGAAGTCCCAGGGAGAGCATGTCTCGGTGAAAAATTGAATCTTCAATTAATCCTCTTCCTAATTAATATTTCAGTATTAGAAGGTGGCGATGAAGATGTCAGAGGAAAACGTCACACGTTATATACATGTACAAGCGTTGTTTCAACGAGGGACTTTGCAGCATTAATAAGCTAAGAGGCGATGGCACTTTCCACCGTACTCTAAGCTTATTTTTTGTTATTTTTTTTTACAGCAAGAAAAAAGGAAGAACAAAAAAAGATATTTCGCATATGGGAGCTACTCAAAAGTACCGGTAAGTGCTTTAAATATTCCACACTTCATTAAAATTTTCATGAAGTCCCATAACTAGACGAATGTTCATGCTTTCTTACTGTCATTAATGACCATCACAAAATCATTAAACGCGGAGCAGGAAAGGGAACAAACACAATGTCACATGTTACGAATTCGTGAGTTGGATTGATTTATTCTCAAATATTATCTTTATAAAAAACAAATCATAATACTAGGTATGCATTAATTGCAAATTTGGAGCGAAGCGATCGATCTTCATTGATTATACATAGATTTTTTTAAAGTGCATCAATTATTTTCACGAACGAATACGACATGCAAATAGTTGAATTTGTTATATCAGCGAAAAGTATAATAGCTTTGAAAAATTTTTGTTCGCAGAACAAAGTGAATAAACCTTTACCCTATTTCTAATACTGACAATTCTATTTTCTGTTATTTACAATGAGAAGGTTAAGTCTATGGGCTTCCTGTTTTTTGGTGATTATTCCTCAATAAGATGTCCGATGAAAACTTGCGACCCCTTACGACAATCAGCGCGCGCTCTCGAACCACCATGTCAAATTTGGTTAAGAACGGTTCATCCCGGCGAAATTAAAATACCGCTAATTTTACAGTAATTATGTGATATCTTCAAATAGATAAAAGATAATTGAAATATAGAACAAGAGCGCCCTAAACAATATTATTTTGCGTGAGGTACCGTTATCACAAGTCACCTAGTGGCTTTCCGTTTTCAGCTGTTTAGAAACGCGAAAATAAATGCCGATTTTTCAAAATGTCTGGAAATCGAAAGCAGATAAGTGAGTCGTGATAACGGTTTCTCATGTAAAATGATATTATCTAGGGTGCTCTTGTTCCACATTTCGATTATTTTTTTCCGGGGAACTGTATACGCACAGTTAGGCTTTCCTGTCAATTTTTCGTCTGCATTTTACTTTTATAACTGTGAGGTAACCAAATGTTTAGCACGCGTGGTTCATACTTCGATTCGCTGTGACGAAATAACATTTTTAAAGAGTTGATACATTTCTCCTTTATTTTATAAAGTGACACTGCTATATTTTTTTTAGAGGAGTGAATTGAATATTTGCACTGCAGCAGTTTATCAGGAACAGACAAATAACACAAATGTTCCCTGGGGGAAGGGGAAGACAATATGTACCTTCACCTGCGTAAGGGGATGAGAGGATGCGTACCTTCATCTGGGATGTTTTTACGCAAAACCCTCCTAAAGCTGAAGATTGTTAGATAAATCAATTCAGGTACCCCACGATGGTGGGCCAATATCGAATGTTTTGCTTCTCATTGGTAACTGAACTTGAAACCACGGATACAAAAGTTTAAACTTGATATCAATCATCTACACAACAGGTATCCATTGCCGTGATGACAATTTGCAAATTATCATATATCACGGGTGCAAATGATTGTCAGGAGATCTACTGTTAAAAGTGCGAACAGATCAGAACCACTCTAGTGCGACCGATGCTCTTCCGTCCGGAATCAAACCTAGGATCTCATGCGCAAAATGAACACGCTACACTAGGCCAGTGAGGATGGCTTTAGTTTAAACCGGGATCTGAACCCCTGATGTTGTCCCAACGCAAATTGAACCTGAGGCATCGTGCACCAAAGGGATGTGCGCTAGCCATTAGCCCAGCGAGGAAACCTAGTAATTATTAGAAGAAATGTAACTTATCCTGAATAAAGGAAAAGGGCAGCTGTGGCACAGTGGTGAGGCGCTCATCTCTGATGCGTAGGTCTCTGGTTCGAAACAAGTTCACGCAAAGTGGACTTTGTGGCGGACAAACAACGTATGCGTTAGTTTACTCGGGATTCTTCCGTTTCCTCCCATTTTCACCATTCCACAATTTCATTAATTATCTTCACCGTCTCCCCTTAGCCTGGATGCATAAACGTGGGAAGTTAAACTTGATATTTCATTTCTGAATAAAGGAATTCCTGGCGTACAATACAGAGCGAATTAAATTATCACTGAATTGATAATCCCAACAGGATTCACAATCTGTAAATCTTTTGAAGTTCGATTCTTGGCGATAGGAAGTATCTGAATACGACCAATGATAGAAGAGCAGTTACAAAGACAAAGCGCAGCATGCTTCTGCAGTATTTTACGTCGAGTGAAATATGTCCTGGGAAAGGTCAAGATGTACTTTACATTTCTATTAAAGGAAAACCAAACTGGAAATAGCTGGAACACAACAGAAAGCGCATGATTGAAAAAAAACAAGGAAAAAGAAAAAAAAAACTATAGACTGTATGTAACAATGCATTTCCTCCCATTATCCGATTCTTACAAGAAAGTTCAGGATAGCACAGGGTGCTCTAAGGAAATGAATAAACAGATTACAATCCAAGATTCTCTCTCCACATACTTTAAAATAAACAATGCAAAATGACCGACCTCTTCTGTCATGAATGACGTAATACACAAACACGAATGCATGACATGTTGGTGTGTTGCTGCAAATATCTTGTTGCTCATGGATAGTAAACATTATATAGAGAGATACACACACACACACACACACACTCAAGCGCACAATTACCACGAGAGGCAGACAACACAATAGCCAGACACAATGTGTGAACATGCACGACAAAACGGGCGACATGTCATCAAATCATCTCTCTAGTGATAACAACAATGGAGGGGGCTTAAACAACAATTAGTTAATAACATAGTTGGGGAAGAAGCGACAAAAGCACCCGGATGCCAAGCTCTGTCACTCATGTGTACGCGGATTCTATGCTGTTCGTGTGTGTAATACTGGAATTTGTTTGTTTTAGTGATCTCATCATAAGATGGACGACGCTTTACATGACGCATCTGTCAACGCCTATTGTTAACATGTAATCAACAACAATGAAGACAAAAATATGTTGCTTTTTTTGTTGTTTTCTGTACTTGGTGACACTTCCTGACATTTTTGCTTCCCCCCTTTCTTTTTCTTGTCTTTTCCTAGCATCTTCACGGTCACATAATTAACCGTTTAAGTTAACGACCGTATTGTCTTCTGCTGGTAATTGATTTATCTAATCTTGCACCTCGTTTTCTGGACATTAACACTTTTTATCTACGTAATTAGCAAGAAAAATGAACAATAAATGTATGCACTGTAAACGTTCTAAATAAAACAATTACATACAAATTGTCCTTCGCAACTTTTATTATATTATTATTATTATTATTATTATTATTATTATTATTATTATTATTATTATTATTATTATTATTATTATTATCGCGATTTCGGACTATTTTCCTATTTATAAGAAACTAACGTTAATTGTCCGTTTCACTGAGATAAGAAAAATGAGTAAAATGTTCCGTTAGTTAGTTACTTTTTACTATTACTGAAACGCTCTCTGATGGACGAATTTTTTCTCTTAAATGTTACTATTGCGGGCTGAATTTGAATTTAAACGATATCGGAAGTGCCACTGTTCATTTCAGTCGTCCCGAAAACTATCGATTCGACACTAATATCGGTCATTTTCGATCACTTTTTATATATTTCCCTCTCCCCAAGTTCCAAGGTTGGATTTGGATTTAAACGGCATCGGAAGTGTCACTGTTCATCTCAACAACCTCGAAAACTATGTATTTGGCACTAATATCAGTCATTTTTGAGAATGTGGGAGAAAATGAAAGTAAACCGGGAAAACCTACAGACGCGATGTTGTCCACCTCAAAATTATAGGGATGCGCACGAGACGAGGTCGAGACAGAATTTTCCTGACAAAATTCGAGTCGAGACACAACTCTTCCAATAGAAAAAAAAAAATATTTTTCAAGTCGAGACATCACTTTTATAGCACATTTTTCGAGACGAGACAGTCTCAAATCTTGTCTCATGCGCATCCCTACAAACTTACTTGGCCCGGGATCGAATCAGAGACCTCACGCAGCAGAGGTAATTGCTCTACCACTGAGCCACCTTGTCACCAAACCATGCTCTTGCTAGGGCAGCATTCAAGACTGCGCATGTTGATAGTTATTAAACTAGGGATGAAAATGACACAAGATGTGATTTCGTCTTGAAATTTTTTTGTCTCGTCTCGTCTCGTGCCCAACCCTAATTATTTAAGGGATTTAAAAGTCTTCTGAAAAGAGCTGAAGTGAAGGAGGTTTTCTTTTTTTAAAAAATCAATACTATACTCTTGATATATAAAAACAATCATGAACACTGCTATTGATATAACATATATATGACATTAACTGTGATTAAATCAAGGCATAAATCCTTTTAGACTAAGATTGAGCTTTGAAACAATGCAAGATATTCCTTTTGTTATTTAATGAAACTGGTATTAGTCTGCACGAGAAAACTACAAAACTCACGCGAAAGTGCATGAGAAAAAATCCTCAAAATTTCCCATTCACCTCGAAGTAAAAGGTGGAGGAGGATAAGAAGAAGATTAACAAACGAGAACAGAATCAGATGGAAAAGAAAAAGATTAAAATTATATTCTTTTATACACCCTGTTTCATTGTTTCATTCGTTTTTCTTTCTACACACTGCCTGGCTTATTTGAATATGACTATCGTGCACCTTCTCCAAAACTAATATTTTACTGACAAATAGTATTCTGGAAACAGATACTGCGCTACGGAGCTATAGTTACTGGGAAAATCTATCAAATAAACTATTAAGTAACTACCATTGCCAGGTATTCAAAGGTCCATTGCCTCAGAAACAAAAGTTCTTAATGATGAATTCTGTATAAAAAGACAGTGGCGTACGCAAAGGGGATATCCGAGTTGTATCCTTCCCCGGTATTAAGTAGGGATGCCTAATTTCGGAATTTTTACGTTCCGTAATCCGGAAAGTAAAATCGAAAAAATCCGGAATTCGGAAAAATTTCGGATTTCTGAATTACGGATTTTTTCGGAAATCCGGAAAATGAAATTTCCGATTTCGGAAAATAAATTTTCCGGATTCCGGAAAATTTTGACTATCCTTAGTATTAAGAAAAGAAAA
The DNA here is from genome assembly GCF_964235325.1 of Thermobia domestica. Taxonomy (NCBI): domain Eukaryota; kingdom Metazoa; phylum Arthropoda; class Insecta; order Zygentoma; family Lepismatidae; genus Thermobia; species Thermobia domestica. The sequence continues at coordinate 5,047,641 of NC_137465.1, read as the reverse complement.
AAAACATTTACTACATTAAGATATGTATACAAGAAATCCTAAAACAATATGAATTTGGGAGTTTTAATTCCCCTTGAAGAAATTTTGTATACGCCACTGGTAAAAATAGAGAAATATTGATTGCTATCCATTTCACCAACATCAAGACCACCTTGTTATTCTTACAGAAAAGTATTTTTAAAAGGCTTTCCACCTACAACACTATAGCCCATACGTAAAGAGTATAGTTTGTGAAACATCACGTCTATTCCATTTAAGACCGAGTCAATTTAATACATGTGTACAGTCTTATTTAATGACCATCTATGCTCATTCTGTAGTCATATTCATAAAATTTATACGAAAACCAGTTTTTCTTTCTTTTTCACACACCTTGCTGCAAGATTCACTAGCAAAAATGAAAAAAAAAATGACTTGAAATCTTTTATTTAATATCAACGATTATGCCCTTTAGCAGTGGCGGATCTAGAAGGTAAAAACTGGGGGGCAGCCAGTACCCAGACTATGGTAGGTATATATAAACTTTCATAAGTATATAAATAATAGCTCAAATTATTTTGTCACTGAAAAAACTGGGAGGATCTAGGCCCCGGCCCTGGTCTAGATCCGCCACTGCTAAAAAAAAAAAAAAAAAAAAAAGAAAAAAGAAAATCGATCAAAGCGAATGATTATGAACTACCCAAATGAGATGCGGGAGGAAAAGGGAGATTCTACACAAAATCCACAAGAACGATATTGTACATAGCGTTTACGAGACGAGAGCTTTCGTAAAAATTTCGCAAGCATCTCGATTCTCGAAGAATTGTCTCAACCTGATTCTCGGAAGGCTTTTCTTTTTTTGGTCCTCGTCTCGATTTTTTTTTCTCGTTTTGCTTTGTAAATTTATGTACAAAATATATATGCCTTGATTTTATTCTTAATTTCATCTAGAAACTATCAGAATCCTTCCGCACCACGAGACGTCCATGAAGTGTATTATATAATAACACTTAATTCATATTTATTATTCGAGTATATTCTGTAATGAGTTGGTCACTTTAAATGTTGATAAATACTTTTCATTATGTTCGTATAATCTCTTTATCAATTCATAGTTTCCATAATGTGTCATGTAACGCTAAAACAGTGTCTGAGATCGAAGTGAGTTAGTGTTGCCCAAGAGAATCATGAAATTTCACGTGAAAGAAAAAAAATGAAATGAAATCTTTCAGTTTAACGCCCCACGATTATGCCCGTTACGCTAAAGGAGACGGATCATTAAAGTAAGTGAATAATAATGGGAGAATTGGTGGGATGTTAATGTGGGAGGAAACAGTGTCATGAGAAAACTCACGAACACGATGTTGTCCAACACAAACTTACTTGACCGAGGATCAACCAGGGACCACACACACTACCACTGAACCACCGTGCCCCTTCCGAAATTTCACGTGAAAACGATTCAAGGATTGGTATGTTTCTCCTCTCATTTTTGAGACAAGAATCGAGACGAGACGTTGGACAACACTAGTTGTCTATTACAAGCTCACAAGAACTGGGGTCGAACCATAGAACCCTCGCACCAGATATGATCACTTTACCACTGAATCACAGTGCTGGTGCACAGATAATCATGTAAGATCAACCTTCACCGTACTAGCCGTTTCCCATCGCACTATCTCGCCTACAAGAAAGCTACATTACAGGACAATGCCACTGATTCACGAATTTTTATTATGGATTTGATAGAAGGTAAGAGAGGGGAGGGGATAAATAATGATTGTTTTATACAGGGTGTTTGGAAACAACACCGACAACGTTTGGGAGGTGATTCCTGACACCAATATAAGACAGAAAGTATAGACCAACCTGGGTGCACAAATGCATCCTTTTGGAGTTATAGGCTGGCGAAAATATGAAAAAAATGGAAATTTGAAGGTCCATAGCTCTAAAAGTATGGGACATACTGTAGTCGGGTCAAGACTTCACTCAGTAACTAGTATGTGCCCTATCCAAAAAAAAAAAAAAAAAAATGTGTGTTTCAGAATCCTCCGGTACTTCCGCAACAATTTTTTATAGAGGGAGTTTGGCTACGGGCATATAATTTGAAGTACTCACCAACAACCTCTATAAAAATTGTTGCGGAAGTAACTTAGATTCTGAAACTTGGATGTTTGGATAGGGCATACTAGCTCCTAAGTGAAGTCTTGACCCGACTACGGTAGGTCCCATAGTGTTGAAGCTATGGACCTAAGTGCACTTTTTCATGTTTTCGTCACCCTTAAACTCCGAAATGACGGCTTTCTGCACCCAGGTTGGTCTATACTTTTTGTCTTATCTTGGTGTCAGGAATTAACTCCCAAATGTTGCCGGTGTTGTTTTGAAATACCTTGTACATATATATATATATATATATATATATATATATATATATATATATATATATATATATATATATATATATATATATATATATATATATATCTTAATTCTTTTATCAAAATTAAGAGATTAGTTGAGAGCGAAGTAAATGGAAATAACTAGCTTGTGGCAAGTGATGATGATGATGATCGAATAGAATAGCATACATTAGTCTATTTTATGTCATTGACCGACCCATCTCCAAGTCATTGGAAAAGAAAGTCTACATCTCGACTCTTTATTCGCAATAAGAATGTTAAGCTAAACTGGCTAATTTAAATTACATTCTGTACCTTTATATATATAAAAAAGAATGTCTGCCTGTCTACTACGACTACCCCTTTCACTCCGAACCCGTCTCTCTTCAGGATAACAAACTACCAATTCTTGCTTGATTGTTCCAATTGATGGAATTCACACGTTTTTGAACAAGTATTGTTCACACAGGATTAAGAAGACTTAGTTCCGGTTGGTTCCAGCGAGTGAATGCTCTCCTATCAATCTTCGAGCGAAGACGATTTCCGACGGGCTCCCCTTCTCCTTATTATTGTCTTCCGGCGCCATCTTGCTTGACTGCATTGTCCACTTGCTACAATTAAGGATTTTGCTTTGTATTTTTTTTATTTTTAGAAAAAAAAAATGTCACCGGAAATACCGCCTCTTCTGACGAATGATTTTTTTTTTATTTCGAATGAAAATTACAAAAGTTAAACAACCAATAACGTTGATATAATACAGATGACGTATTTTTCAGAATTGCAAACTAATATTTTAGCAGAAGGAAATGTTAATACATTTTCAGATTTATTTATTGAGAGAAATCTGCGTGTGTTATTGATTTGACCCCAGGCCGGTAGCCAGCCCAAAAATGTAGGGGGGGGGGGAGTAGAAGTTAGAGGGGCCCGATCCAACTATATTAAGTTGATCACCATATTATAGTTCATTTGCAAGCTTACCGTGAACATTTCAGGGGGCCAGCAAAAATTTAGGAGTACCCGCCCCCTAGACCCCTCTTGGATACGGGCCTCTTTGATCCTACTCTTCAAATCAGAACTTCCACGCTTGTGCTTCTTAGGCCGAAATAGTACCTGCGTCTGGGAAATTATTCACTCGTTAGGTTCATGTCTTCGAGTGGTCCAATTAGGGAAAAAAATAAAATCTTCTGAGTTTAATATCCCACGATTATGTCCTTTAGGCTAAGGGAAACGGATGATTAAAGCAAGTGAATGAAGATGTAAGAATTGATGGAATGTGAATGTGGGAGGAAACGAGAGTAGCCCGAGAAAACCCTCGGACACGATGTTGTCCACCATAAATTTATTTGGCTGGAAATAAAACCAGGGACCACAGAGGTAATCGCTCTACCACTAAGCCACCATGCCTCCTCCAATTAGACCAATAGGCACGTAAACAGTGATACCTTAAAATCTGAACTTAATCCACTTCAGAACCCCTTTGAGATCCAACACATTTTTTTTCGCTTAAAAATAATATAAACTGGATTAAGCCGAATGAGAATTAGCATATTAAGTAAATTTTATTCCCGTAGCTTAGCGATAAAATTGTGCATATTACCTATATGACTTCATTTAAGAACTCCACATTTGGTATGTTTTCTTCCCTTAGCTTAGCGATAAAATTGTATATATTATCGATATGACTTCATTTAAGAACTCCACATTTGGTAAGTTTTCTTCCCTTAGCTTAGCGATAAAATTGTATATATTACCGATAGTGATGAGCAAATGCAAGACCAAGACCAAGACCGGGGTGGTCTTGGTCTTGGTCTTGGTCTTGCACATCGAGTCTTGGTCTTGGTCTTGCACTGGAACCCTTGGTCTTGGTCTTGCACATCCAGTCTTGGTCTTGGTCTTGGTCTTGCTTGCAAGAGTCTTGCAAGTCTTGCATTTGAGAAATATCAAGCTATTCATAGGTAAATTTTACTATAGATATAAGGGATAATAAACTCTACAATGCACCAATAATAACGGAAATACAATGTATGTTACTAAATGTAATATAATTTAACTCCTGTAAGTATGATGATAGTGTACATCATAGGTGATGACCTTTATTTTTTTAATGGGTGCCCACGCTCCACTACTTATAAGATATACCTAAATATGTTTCGTAATCTGTTTATATTTTTTAACAGATCCAACACTCCACTGGTTCCCAAACAGGGAAGGCTACCCCTGAGACGTATGAAAGAAAATCAGACGGCACAGATTATTGAAATACCAGGAATTGCAAAATTATTTTTACACTCTAAAGGCGTCAGATTTTTATTTTCAACCACGATTAGCTAATCCTTGTATTAAACAAACTTCCAATTAGATATTGAAACTTTCTTTTACTGATTCCAATATGTACTCTCTGGGGCAGAAACATTGACATTACGCAAAAGCGATGAAAAAATTGCAGGCTTTCGAAACATGGGCATGGAGAAAAAGGAGAGAATTAGTTGTGTTGAATGGAAAACGAATGAGAAGGTGTTAGAAATATTAGCAGTAGGAGCAAAAAAGAATTTTAAATATTGTTAAGAGGAGGAAGAAGAACTGGTTAGGATATTGGCTGAGGAGAACTGTATTATGAGGGATGTGCTAGAAAGTATTGTGGAAGGAAAGAGGGGGAGGGAGCAAAGCAGACTAGTTGAAGGAATGTATTATAACAGAAAATTGCTACGTCAAGACGAAGAGACTAGCTGAGGACCACCGAACATCGAAGCTTCTCAGTTGCAGCAAATAACCTGCCAATAATGGCAGAATAGCTATGATAATGATGATGATATGTTTAGCAATATTGACCAAAAAAAGAGAGAGAGAAAATTAAAATAATAATTATTATAATCAAACCTCGTAATATTTTACAATAATTTGAGTGAAAACTAAAAACGATTCAACCGTCTATGTCTTTTGTGTAAACTCAATTTATATAAATACTGTTGACCTGTATTAGAAATACAAAATAACGGCATCAAACTTCAAGTTATTTGAAGTCTCACTTGTGAATATGGATTACTAGCATCAAATAGCTACTTCGTTAGGTTAAACAACAACAACTACTACTACTAGTACTACTCAGGCCCGTATCCAGGGGGTCAAGGGGGGCCGCCCCCTAAACTTTTACCAGCCCCTCCCAAAAATTTTCACGGTAAGCTTAAAAGTGAACTATAATATGGTGATGAAATATAATGTGATTGGATCGGGGCCCCCTAAATTTTTGGGCTGGCTACAGGTCTGCTACTACTACTACTACTACTACTACTACTACTATTATTATTATTATTATTATTATTATTATTATTATTATTATTATTATTATTATTATTATTATTATTATTATTATTATTATTATTAATAATAATAATAATAATAATAATAATAATAATAATAATAATATACTTCGTTAGTCAGTCACCTTTTACTATTAGTAAAGCGTTCTCTAATATCGGCCATTATGTTTCTCGCCCCTCCTCCCCCCCAAGTTGCGGGGCTAAATTTGGATTTAAACGGCATCACAAGTGTCACTGTTCGTCTCAGAGATCCCGAAAACTATGGATTCGGCATTAATATCGGTCATTTTCAATGAACTTATATATCTCCTCCTCCCCCATGCTGCGAGGCACAGCATCGGAAGTGTCATTGTTCATCTCAATGACCTCGAAAACCTGAGTTCGACATTGATAATGATCATTTTCGATCATTTTTATATATTTCGTTCCACCCCCAAGTTGCGGTGTTGAATTTGCATTAAACGGGATGGGAGTTTGACTGTTCACCTTAGCGACGCCGAAAACTATGGATTCGACACTAATATTTGGTCATTTTTGATCACTATTATGTATCTCCCTCTCCCCCAAAGTTAGAGGCTGAATTTGGCCGTAAACGGTATAGGAAATCTCAGTATTCAACCCAGCGACCTCGAAAACTATGGATTCGACACTAATATTTGTCATTTTCGATCATTTTTATATATCTCCCCTCTCCTCCGCCAAGGGGCTGAATTTTGATTTAAACAGCATCGCAAGTATCATTGTTTATCTCAGGGACCCCCCAAAACTATAGATTCCATTTTAAGATCGGTCATTTTCGATCATTTTTATATATCTTTCCTCTCCCTCTCCCCTAAACTGCACCGTCAAAGTGACATGAAAGAAACCATCTCAGGTCCGATCGTCAACTATGTTGAAAATAAGATCGAGTTCGGTTCGAGTTCGGTGGTTCAAGTGTTATTAAATTTTATTTATTTTTGTACATTTTCCATCCCCCCCTCCCTCAAGTTCTACCGTCAAAGTGATTTGATAAAACCACTCCAAGTCGGTACCTCATCCATGTTGAAAATTTGATTGAGATCGATCGGCTGGTTTAAGAGTGATGAAGTCACAAAAACAGTCATTTTTTTTTTTTTTTTTTTTTTTTACATATATCTTCCTACTTCCCTTCCCTACGTTGCATCGTCCAAGTAAAATGATAAAGATCGCTGCAGACCTGAACTTCATCTATGTGGAAAATTTGATCAAGATCGGTCGGCTGTTTCAAAAGTTATTAAGTTTATATATATATATATATATATATATATATATCCCCTTCCCCTCCTACTCCCCTAGGTTTTACCATCTAAGTGAAACAAACTAAAAAACTTTCCAGGAAAGAACCTCATACATATTAAAAATTTGATTGAGATCGGTTTAAAAATTATTAAGTCACAAACTTAGTCATTTTTATTTTTATTTATATTGATTTTTGTACATCTCCCCCTCCCCTAAGTTGCTCCGTCAAATTGAACTAACATATAACATTCCAGGCTTGAACCTCATCTGTGTTAAAAATTTGATCGATATTGGTCGTTTGGTTCAAGTTATTAAGTTTTATTTGTTACTTTATAACCCCTTTCTCCTCTCCCCTAAGTTTTACCGTCTAAGTGAAATGATGAAAACACTCCCAGGACCAAACTCCATCTATGTTGAAAATTTGATCGAGATCGGTCGGGTGGTTCAAGAGATTAGGAGTCACAAAAATAGTTACTTTCAATTTTATAATATAGATTTATTGTTGTAATATAATGTTATATCGCTCAATCCTCGATGTGCCGTATACCTAAGGAGGCTGAAAGTTATATTGATAAACAATTATTCAACGTATAAGCATCCGCCCATGAAATCAAACTTGCGGTCACATGTACTAAGTTTTAGTCAATGTCATAGAAATGTTATTTCGATATTAATTTTATGAGCATACTTTAAAAATTTCCAACGGATGCTTGAGTCTCGGAGTCAAGGCCATATCCATGAGGTCGACACCTATGTTGAACGGTATTACCGATGTTCAATACTATATTTCTCTTCAGTTTTGGAAGAAAAACACCACTAATATGTTTTGAAACGAAACGAAATATCTTGTTAACGATTATGAATCGAGGCTAAGGGAGACAGTAATCATGAGAAATGAATGAAATGGTGGAATGAAGAAAGTAGGAGGAAACAGAAAAACTTCGAGAAACCCCACGCACACGGTGTTTGCCCACCAAACAGTTCCCATGGTGCAAGCTAGGATCCAACCAGGGACCCGTATAACCACATATGACTGCTCTACAACCGGGCCGGTATCTGTGCAAGACTCTTGCGCAAGAGTCTTGGTCTTGGTCTTGGTCTTGCAGGTATGGTCTTGGTCTTGGTCTTGGTCTTGGTCTTGGTCTTGCATCGGGATTCCTGGTCTTGGTCTTGGTCTTGGTCTTGCATGCAAGACTCTTGCAAAAACTGCAAGACCAAGACTCTTGCGCTCATCACTAATTACCGATATGACTTCATTTAAGAACTCTACATTTGGTAAGTTTTTTTCCCTTAGTTTAGCGATAAAATTTTAATTTTACTAATGTGACTTCCCTTAAAAATTGGCACTGTTTGTGATATAGGGTATGGTGAATTTTTATTGAGCTTCCTGGTCCACCTGTGGCCTTCGCAGAAAAAAAAAACAATCTGTCATCACCCTTGGATTATGCATGACGTTCGTAATAATAATAATAATAATAATAATAATAATAATAATAATAATAATAATAATAATAATAATAATAATAATAATAAATGTAAGTCTTACTTTTCTAGAACGAAAGAACTGAAAATCAACGGAGAATCCGAAATGACTATTTAAGAAACGCTTAATCAAACATTCTATTAGTAGATATGATTGCATTTGAATTACTGCCAACGTTTCGACAACGGACAACTTAGTTAACAGAGCTGTTTTTACGACAGAGAAATTAAAGAGTGATTTACAAAGACAATTTTATTAAGAAAAACCAAAATTCAATATTCTAGTTGTATTTTTCACTCTGTAACAAGGGTGCGGCAATCAGAGAAGTGTATTAAATAATCTACAGAACGATTGACCAAGTTTATCAACAGAAGACTAAACTGTGTCAAACTTCATCATAATGTTGAATCTAAGAAGACGTTAGATATTCATGGCAAACCGTCACCTAGTTCATGGGAGAATGTCCTTAGCTTTGGTTCCTCTCGCCAACTCTGTTGGCTGATTTAATCCCGATTTCATCTATTGGATGATACAAACGATTCTCCCAGATATCCTGTAATTTAATGGCCTGTAATATTCATCTCATCACTGTTGTCTACCCCATTTACCTTAATGTAGCTAGGTGAGGCAATTTAAGCTAGTCAGTAGAGCTAGAGTGGAATGGCTAGTTTCTTTCCTGTGTCGTTTTTCATAACCTTGGTGTTGCACAAGGACGCAAAACACAAAAATTCAACCCTTTAATTGATAATTGCTTTAAATTCAACTCTTTAATTGGTAATTGGTATAAACTCAGTCCTTTAATTGATAATTGATTTAAACTCCATCCTCTCATTGGTAATTGATAGAAACTCAATTCTTTCAGTGGTAATTGATATAAATTCAAGATCATTTTATTGGTAATTGTTATAAACTCAATAATCTAATTGGTAATTGGTATAAACTGAATCCTTTTATTTGTAATTGATATAATTACCAATTCTTTGAGTTTACATCAATTATCAATTAAAGCTCTCTCTCTCTCTCTCTCTCTCTCTCTCTTTTTTTTTTTTTTTTTTTTCAAATATAAGCTGGGTGACGCTCTCCCAATGTGAAATCACTGCTTGAAGGCTTAAAATATGGATTAACGTAATCTTGTCGAAATTCTTTTAATAATAAAGGAAAGACTGTTAACTTAATTCTTTCGTGATTCGCCGGTTGAAGGCCCATATTTCTGTTATATTGTTAACGCTATATTGATTGAAACATTGGACCGGGCGGCGCCATTTCCGAAACAAACACCGGAAGTATTGTTGATAGAGGAGAGGGAACATTCCACACCTTAAAGCTATATTATGATTAGGTCAACCAACACCAGAAACAAAAGCTCAGCTTGGCAGCTCTGGAGGTGACGACAAAACCTCGAACCAAATGACCATGAAGGAGCGAAAATGGATTGATTTCTCGGCACAGAGACCCCCATTGTCTTCTGGGTTAAAACCCGTTGACAGTTAGACAGAATCGAAATTAGAGAGAGAGAACTTATTGGGGGGAAGGAACAAGAAAGAGTTCTTTATTTATAATTATTTTTTTCTTTGTTTTAACGTTGGGGGTGGCTGTGAGGAACGAAAAGGCTCCAGATTTAGAGCTATTTCATTTGTTTTTGATGGATTCTCTGGACAAGCGCCATACGGTTGTTGATTTGTTATACTTTTGACACGGCGAGCTGTTCGAGAACAAAGAAACGCTTGTCCAGGTAATGCGTTTTCTCTCTGCTTCCAGTCATCACAATTCCTGACAACATGTTGAGATGATGGTTTTTTCCTTCTCGTCATCATCATTTCCGTCTTTTTGGAAAGAAAGGGGATGGAAGAAGAATGCAGGGTGAGAAGAGGAAAGAAGAACGAAAACAACAAAAACGAAGCGAACATTGCTGTAGTGTACGAGAAAAGGAGAGGGGGGATAAGTCTCGGAAAAGTTTCAACAGTTATAAAATTAGATAAATGTGAAATCCCTGCGTAACTCTCTTCTTATCCCTTTGAGAACCGTGCCGCTGTTTGGGAAAGATTTAGGCTGCGGAAGATTCAGGACTTACTTGAAATTTATTGAGGATTTAAAAATCTGAAAAGTCGTAATTCTTTATAGAAATAATCCTCAACTGGCCTAATCACTGCGAAATTAAAATACCGCTAATTTTACAGTAATTATACGACATCTTCAAATAGACAAAAGATAACAGAAATGTGGAACAAGAGCGCGCTAGACAATATTATTTTGCATGACGTAATGTTATCACGAGACACCTAGTAGCTTTCCTTTTGCAGCCATTTAGAAACGCGAAAATAAATGCCGATTTTGTAAATGTCTGGAAACTGAAAGCATATAAGTGAGTCATGGTAACGGTTTCTCATGTAAAATGTCTTCTTTAGCCTGGGAGCATAATCGTGGAACGTTAAACACAATAAATAAATAAATAATTCATTCATCAAGTAACTAATTTTCTTTTGAACTTAGTTTGAAAGTCTAAACATACATTTCTCTTTATCTTCAACCCCATAAAGAATTACCTGTAAGTAATGCACTTGTAGATATATTAAAACAGATTTACAACAAATAATATATACAAAATACTCACACGTTTATTTAACTTAGAATCGGATTAAACCCATGTAATGTCTGATGCAAGTAAAACGCTGTGTATGCACCACACGACAGATGCAGTAGTCGCTACGGGCAAAACTGATTACAAACATCGTTGTCAGGGCGGGAGTGCGCCGCCTGCTTGGAAGGAAAGGGTTTCGATGCCCTGGGCTAGGCCTCGTGACGCTGTCTCTTCTTTTCGTTTATTGTTCCGACGGTGTCACTGATTATGTTAAGTCCCAGAGGTTCCCGCTTACTTCTTCGATAATGGTCGTATAACGTATTAAGTACATTATTTGTCATAAAAATAATAATAATAAAAAGGTATATGATATACTGGGAGGAACAACACAAGAATACCAACATTGCCCTAAGAAACTTCCGGTACATTCAGACGAATGCACAATTGACTTTACGTAAGTCTTCCAATACACAATGACTAATTGTCACACCTTTGTGCGATAGGGTAAGCGCACGCCTAGAATTTTATTACCGGCACCATCTGGCAATTGTGTTAACAGATAAGCAGAAATTATTAGAGAGAAAGAGAGAGAGAAAAAGAGAGAACTAAATGTCTGCCCCAGGTGTAGAATGTGGTACAGAACCAAATTGTGAAGACATTGTTAAAGATCTACTGCTCCGCCCAGTACTTGGAACTGTAACTGCTAGTTAAATAGTAATGAACTGATTATATACATACGCGTAAAAAAGAAAATAACTTGTCATGTATATTACAGCTACCTTCTATGATATACGGACTGGATAATGAAATAAATTCTGCTAAAAGATAGTAAGAGGATGATACACTTTTATTGTAGGCAACCAACATATCTTTGCTACTATGCAGGTTGCGTACAAACTAGGGAACGTTATAAATTTTAAACGAGATATAGGTATCCACCGTTGCTCATAAAGATATTAATGGATTAACTATCATTAACGAACTCAACGACATTGAGTTCGACGACTTATAATGTAGAGTAACGGACGGACGGAAGGACAGATTAATCGTGTAATTTTATAAGTCTTACTATGATCCTGATAATACATCGAGGGCGCATAGTGGCTCAGTGTTAGAGCAATCATCTTTGGTATGAAGGGTCCCAAGTTTGATCCCCGATCACGTGAGTTTGTGTGAACAACATTGTGTCTGTTTGTTTTCTCGGAGTTCTCCCACTTTCTTTACCCCACCAATTATTTCAGAATCATTTCCTTTCGTTAATTCATCCGTTTCCTTTAGTATAAAGAACATAATCGTGGAACGTAAAACCAAAAATTTCATTTTAATAAGGTATCGAATTGAGAAAAGTAAATGATCAATAAAATAATATACGCTCTGCAACAGAAAATTACAATCGGTTATTTGACGGATTTTAGTTGATTAACACACGGTTGCAGTGGTGTACACGGGATTTCATTTGGAAAGAGATTCAAGTAACCAACTTATATCGATTCAGGACACGAGCAATTTTCTTTCTTTCTTTCTTTCTCTCTCTCTCTCTCTCTCTCTCTCTCTCTCTCTCTCTCTCTCTCTATATATATATATATATATATATATATATATATATATATATATATATATATAATTTATACTAGGAATGCAATGGATGTACCCGATTGCAATGAAATGAGCTGAACGAGCTTAAACTACGTAATCATTCCTGGCCATTATGCAATAATAAATGCCATTTTTAATTGTTGACAAAAAAATCGCGTGAAAACTTTTTCCCCATGTTAAGTCTATGCAAGAGTTTTTCGGTGATTATTCCTCGATGGTACATCGGATTTTTGATTTCGACCTATGTTGTCACTCAGCACGACATACTCTATCAGCGTGGTAAGTTTTCTTGAGATCGGCCAAACGGTCTAGGAGGAAGCGTTTTTCGGTCAGTATTCCTCGATGGTACATTGGATTTTTGATTTCGACCTATGTTGTCACTCAGCACGACATACTCTATCAGCGTGCTAAGTTTGGTTGAGATCGGCCAAACGGTCTGGGAGGAGTTCGCGGACAACCAAACGGCTAACCCGAGTATAAGAGCTTCGCTTCGCTCAGCCCAATAATTTATTTTAAAATTTATTCTCCATAAAATTTTGTTAAACAAGGGAACGGAGATTAAAACTTGGGCCGGGCACCCCCAAAATTTTCACGGTAGGCTTGCAAATGAACTATAATATGGTTGGATCGTCCCCCCCCCTCCTAAATTCTACCGGGCTCTCCTACATTTTTGGGCTGGCTACGGGCCTGCACTCAACACGGAATTATGGACACTAAATTAAGCACTTACAGAAGCATCAGGACAGATCCTAACAAATATAAGGCATCTAGTTCATTGCTCTCTGCATGCATGACAAAGCAAAAAGAAAGTGTAAAACAAACAATAATATCATAATATTGGTTTACAAGAGTTTTGGAGCTTAGGAAAATGCAATTTTGAAATTAATTGGGGCAGGGGAAATTAGGGAATTCGATTTCTGGGCTGTCGGCAACTATGATCATTTAGCCTGTCACGTATATGAGCGATGACGTCTCTCGGCGAACACACTATCCGATGAAAGGGAACGAAGAATGGATTGGGGAAAGGAAGGAAGCAGCCTGGGACCATTATTTTAGGTACCATACCGGCATTTGCCTGGTGTGAATGAGGAAAACCCAGGAAAAGTCTCACACTCAACATGGTTGGCCTGAAAAAACTGTTACACTTTTTCGATCGAGTGTCCCCACCGGGAATCAAACCCGGAACCGCTCGCTCCAAAGGCGAGAGCGTTAACGACTACGCCACGCGAGGCCATGTCCAAATTAGGGATGTGGACGAGACAATATTTGTGGCTGTCTCGTCTCGAAAATGTGTTGTAAAAGTGATGTCTCGACTCGAAAAATTTATATTTCTCTATTGGAAGAGCCGTGTCTCGACTCTTGTCAGGAAAATCATGTCTTGACTCGTCTCGTGCGCATCCCTAGTCCAAATATCATCTATTGGTCTGCTTACATAAAGATTTTCTTGTAAAGTGACCAGTTTAATACCTGAACTTTCCCTCTAAAATTTATTGTTTAAAAAAGGGTGAAAAAAGAGAGAGAGAGAAAAGAAGATATGTCCACTTCCTTGCTCCAGATTTGCATTTTCTCCACTTACTAACTAATATGAAGCAAAGCTACTAACGTCTTCCGGTTACTTTTTATGATGAGAAAATAATCTCGAGGCCATTTCCAACGTCACACATTGAAACATTTCTCAGTAATAAAGACCTTAATTACACCATAATGACAACGAAGACGGAACATACAAAACAACTGCTTTATGAATAGCAAAACAAATATCATTAACACAAGACATAGCAAAGTTACAGGGAAAAACAAGTAAGCTGTAGAAAACTAGACAACTTACACTGGTTATTGGACTGCAGTTTAAGTACCTTCCAGCACGGAGAGTATATGAGACCTGTACCTGCAGGTTAATGTGTAATCCAAACCACATGGACTTCTATCGAGAATCGAAGGCGGTTCCCCGTGCCCAAGGCACTTACGCTAACGATATAGACAAGATCAGCTTCAACTTCCGTAACAACAGCCATGAATTTTCAAACCAAAAATAAGTGCGTTAATCTATAAATAACTGGCTAATTTATAAAGTAATAGCAACGCAACACATTTCGTATGAGTTCAGCTGTACGAAAAATAGATGATACAGGTGACCAAGTTGGAGACCTAGGCCCTCCCATCACCGACCTAGATCCGTCAATGCATAGTGATTGTTTTGAGAGTTCCAAAGAATGCAACAATGGCAGGCAATTGGGTTCAGTATTAAAGTTAAGAAACAAATGACAATTTAGATGAATAGCTGTAAGAAATAAGTGTATTTATCGCTGTGTTCTATTTTAATACGAGATGTATATATAACACGTATATATAACACGTGATGTATATACACAGTGGCGCATCCAGGATATGATAAAGGGAGGGGCTATACCATAGTTTGCTGCTTTAGCCAGTGTAAAGCAGGATTGAAGCCCATTTTATCCAGTGTATACCTGAGCGTCAAGGAGGAGGGCTATAGCCCCTATAGCCCCCCTTGGATCCGCTACTGTATATACATACATAGCTATTAGTAGCCTAATTTTGGCAACAAGGTCACAATTTCCTATGCTCCTCTTTAACAATCAATCGCAAAGGATATGTTAATACACATAACCCTTGAAATTAACTCTTATTTTGTGGGGGAAGGGGAAAAAGGAGACATATGAAGAGGAAGCAAATATGAGAAATAACTTTCTCATACACACACAAACATATTCATATGTTCTCCCATGAAGAAGGTCGCTCATATACAATAAGTACGTATTCTTTTGTTTTTCTTTATTTTCTGCTTTAATTAATGCAAAAAAAAGTATCATTGCGCAACAGGATGACTTTTATTTTCAACTTCCGCACAAAACAGTGCATAAAATTTTTACTCTCAATTAAAATAAAGCAAAACCCACACAATAAAACGTGTTCTAATTAACATTATGAAAGTGTTGATGTTCTTATGCATAAGTTACATATAGTAAAGCGTTTATTGTTTATGGTCATACGATTGAACGTCTAAATACAATATTTTCGCTTTTTAAAACAGAATGGAAAGTTTAATCATGGATGCGTGGAGGATGGGTAAAGAAGGTGAGTTATTTAATTCTCGTTAACACGCATCGATGATGCGATTTTTAAATGTTTATTTGTTTTGCTTATGAAAAGAAAGTCTATTTGTCGCGTTATCATTAATAAATATATAACTTTTAAGTATTGCGTAAGTTGTAATTTTCTTAATTGACCAATAAATATGAAGAAATTTACATTCAAGTGAGTTTAAAAGCGCTAATTGTGAACAAACAAGGGAATACTTAAACAATAAATTATAAAAATACAGTTGTTTCTATTCATTATTACTTAGTATTGATTACTTTCTTTTTAAAAATGAGTTTTGTGTTTGTATCCATTACCAAGGTTATGAAGAATATGAACAATTTTTAAGAGGCCTCATCATGCTGAAATTAAAATACTGCAAATTTTACAATAATTATGTGATATCTTCAAATAGATAAAAAAGATAATCGAAAAGTGGAACTAAAGCTCCGTAGACAATATTATTGCGACTCACTTATCTGCTTTCGATTTACATCTATTTAGAAAATCGGCATTCATTTTCGCATTTATGCAAACGGAAAGCTACTAGGTGACTCGTGATAACGGTACCTCATGCAAAATAATATTGTCTAGCGCGCTCTTGTTCCACATTTCGGTTATCTTTTATCTATTTGAAAATATCGCAATTTATAGGTATTTTAATTTTGCAGTGATTAGGCCTCTGAATGGGGGCTGCAAACTATGACCAGGGCTTGAATCTTGTGAGTGGCGGACCTATACAAGATCAAATCTGACAGTACAAACTGTTCTCCATTACTGTATAAAAAACAGATGGATTGCAAAACCACGTCCCCCCAGCTGAGTACAGTAAACTCGCAATTATCCGAGGTAACTGGGACCGTCTCTACTTCGGATAGGCAAAAACTCGGATAATTCGGAAATCCGCTATTATTAGGTACAGTAGTACGTACTGTAAATGACAAAACACTTTTTTTTTATGCAGGAATTTTCGATTTGGATTTGTTTTCAGTTTTAGAGTCTCTTTCAGCAGAGAGGACATATTAAACGTGAATCTATAGCTTAACGTGGGATCTGAACCCCACACGCTCCCGCCGTGAATCGAACCTGAACAGTTATGGGCTGATAAATGCGCCCTATATTTGAGACAACTTCAAACAACCCAAAATCCAGACCATTATTTTCATATTAGCTTTCCTAAAAATATGAGCTATAATGATTTTTTCAAAAAAATCTATCGAAGTGAAGAAAAAAGTTATTTGAATAATCGGTAGTTTAATTGCTTGCTCCTGCTGTTCCTCTACCTTCAATGTTTTTTAGATTCTTGTCCGTCAACCAGAACAGAGAATCACTTAATTACGATACGTGATGCACTGGTTTTAGCGCGTGTCAGGGCGACAATCAATGCTCCAGATTTTCATCTCTTTCTCTCTCTGGTGCACATGAGTTGGTTATCTCAATTTGTGCTCCCATTGTCTAATTTGTGTGTGAGGAAAGGGAATGAAGACACACGAATCAATTGCATGTACTCGAATCCCCGTGTGCGGGAAAGGAGTCGACAAATACTGCCAAAACCACAAGTGCCGTGGAATTATGGCCTCAAGACATTCTCTCTCTATTGTCGATTCAGAAACAGAATGCTATTGCTATTAGTAGCAACCACACCACTGCCTCTCAGACAGAACTCGACTTTTTTTTTCTATTTTCAGCAAATGAAAATGCGCTCAGTTTCATGGTTCATTATTTCTAGTTTCCTACTAGAGAAATTCCGTACCATATACACATTAGCACTGCCAGCATTGCCAGCTCCAAATAAAATATCAGATGTCGACAAAAAACGATAGAAAAATGACTAACTGCTTCATACTAGTTTTACAATCTTAAATAACTTGAAAATATCTTAAATAACTAGAAAAACAAATAACTGAACAAAGTAACGTTTATTTAATAATAATAAATGTGTAACAGTTTCGCCAATTAACTAGCCAACTAACAGTTTCGCCAACTAATTGGCCAACTAACAGTTTCGCCAATTAATTGGCCAACTAACAGTTTCGCTAATTAACTGGCCAACTAACAGTTTCGCCAACTAACTGGCCAACTAACAGTTTCGCCAACTAATTAGCCAACTAACAGTTTCGCCAACTAATTGGCCAACTAACAGTTTCGCTAACTAACTGGCCAACTAACAGTTTCGCCAACTAACTAGCCAACTAACAGTTTCGCCAACTAATTGGCCAACTAACAGTTTCGCCAACTAACTGAACATATTGGCTTCATCATCAAGGTTACAGTGTCTGATGAAGCCAATATGTTCAGTTAGTTGGCGAAACTGTTAGTTGGCCAGTTAGTTGGCGAAACTGTTACACATTTATTATTGTTAAATAAATGTTGCTTTGATCAGTTATTTGTATTCAAATTTAAGTAAAATAAAAAAAAATAAAATCTTTATTTAACGTCCAGGCAAAGGAAATGGATGATTAATGAGATGCATTATTATGAACAAATGGATGAAGGAGAATATGAAAGCAAACGGAAGATTCACAAGAAAACTAACGCTCTGTCGACAGTCTAAGGCAGTGTTTCTCAAAGTGTGGGTCGCGGGCCGTTTCTTTGGTAGGTCGCGAGAAGTTTTTCTTTTTAATTGTAAAAATTTTATTTTGATGCAGAAACATATGTTGTAAAGCAAGTACCATTCAGGAAATGAAAATTGAAAGCGTTTGTTAATTGAGGTGAAGAGTCAGTGGTTATTCAGAGCCTGTTGTACAGTCAGTAGAGATGCTGTGTTAGGATGGAAAGAGAATGGGTGAGTCAAAATCTGTCACGGGGTAGGGCATTGCGTTGAGAATAGCGTTCGCTCTGTGTTACCTTTCCATGGAAAAATTAGAATTATGATTTACAAAATTGAAATACCACCATTACGTAGAATGACACTGTGTATTTGAATAAAAGTAGGTGGGCCACAAAGTACTTTTTAATATTTAATGTGGGTCGCGGTAACAACAAGTTTGAGAACCACTGGTCTGAGGGATATGGTTGACTAGATGGCGCGCGTTCAATAGAGATGAGTGGTCAGCGCATCGATTCTGCCACACCATTACTTCTAGTTTTCTAGACCGGAGTCCCCTACTTCTTAATTCAAGTAGATCTATGCTTTTACCTGCCGCAACAACTACGAATGGGATTTACAATTATGAGCAAGAAAGATACGTTGGCCTGATATTCGTCTACATGGGGCGTGATTGAAAAATAGGCACCCTTAAGTGTTCAACGAATGAAATTTATGAAAGTGTATTACGCGTGGACAAAACATTGAATGATACCTTCTCTTACTTATATTGTAGAGGACCGTCCTCCTTGCTTCAGAACAAAGTGTATTTTTTGGTGGGATACAAAATATACATAGTTCACGATGGCTGATCCCAAACAAATCGAGAATTCAACTCAGAACCAAACAAGCCAAAGGTTAGACAAATTATGCCATAGGCAACTAGAGAGTCTCAAAAAAGAGAAACAGGAACTATGGTTCTGCTGAAAATCTGAAATAAATCATTTTGAGTACCTCAAGCAACCAATTCATACAGGGCAGTTTATTCTCTATTGTATTCTCAAGCAACCAATTCATACAGGGCAGTTTATTCTCTGTTGTATTCTCAAGCAACCAATTCATACAGGGCAGTTTATTCTCTGTTGTATTCTCAAGCAACCAATTCATACAGGGCAGTTTATTCTCTGTTGTATTCTCAAGCAACCAATTCATACAGAGCAGTTTATTCTCTATTGTATTCTCAAGCAACCAATTCATACAAGTACTGTACTATATTTTCTGAAGAAACACTTGTACTTATTCTTTTTCAACCCCATTCCCGATAACCTGGCATTTTCACAAACTAGGCCACCCTTCGGTCCACATTAGACCGAGATTTCGGGGCTCTACTGTATCCAAGAATAAGGTGAAATAAAATTATCCCCCCTCCCGCGGTCCCTCCTATCTTAGTGTTCTTGCTAAGGACTTGGCTGTAATAATTTACTTGTCTTAAAAAAAAAAAATAATAATTTTAAAAGCAGATTATGTGGCAACCCTGCCTACTGTGGTGTTTCATGCGAGAGTGCTGAGATCAGTGGAGAGCGGAAATCGTGTGTGATGTTTGACGATCCATGATCTGGCTGCAAAAAGGAAGGGCGAGTCATCTCGTCGTGTGCTGAACGAGGGGGGACAGAGGGGGGAAAAGAAAGAGAGGTAGCAGCGCAGAATATACATGGAATTATGGGTGAAAGCTAGTGGCGGGGGGGGAGTACGGGGTCTCTCTCTCTTTCCTAGATCTAACACGAGAGGTAGGAAAAATAATAAACATATTAATTTTTGATCGGCGATGCGTGATTGCGGGCAATGCCGTGTTTTTGGTCTGTCAATGCGCTTTGATAAATGGAACGTCGAGTTCCACGGAGACACGGATTGGGGGAGAGTGGGAGAGGATGTTTGTGTGCTTAATATCATTGAAAGAAAAATATTACGTATAACTTCTCCTCAACCTGTCCTCCTTCTGTTGTTCGGGACGTGGGTGGGGTGTCGGGAGAAAATCATGTTACGAGCACAAATCGCTGGAACAAGACAAATTGGGCTGTCTTTTCCTGTTTTCTCGCCAAACTAAACAAAAATGAGGCTTTTAGTGGAATTGGCCCGCTTATGAGAGAAAGAGCGAAGGGTTAGGCACGAAAACAAAAAAGAATACAAGGGTGAAACAAGAAAAAGTAAAACCCAGCGAAAGAAAGAAAGAAAAAAAAAAAGGGTTGGTTCCGGCACCTTAAGTAACGCTAACGAATACGTCACTATGGCGCAGTTGACAGCATAACTTACCGATGATGGCTGAAGCCAAGCGATCTTCAGACTATTTACTCTCCACTGCGCACAATTTTTCAACAATACCTTTATCATTATTTTTCTTCTCTGATGAACTTTTTTTCTTTCCTTTTCTTTCTTTCTCTTTCTTTCGTTATAGGTCCAATTCGATCAAACCACATATTCCGTAATACGGTTATAGAAGTAAGTTGCAGTGTCACGTTACACCACGCGACATTTAATCTAGATGCAAACTTTCTGTTCACCCGCATTACTGTTCGTCGGATAGAAACGAAGCACTACAAGAGCGCCACTTGGAGAGTGGAGAACTAAATATGTCTGGTTGCATATATAGGCTATATCTTGACGCAATAATTCGAATTGGCATGCAATAATCGGAATATTTGGTATCAAATTATAAACCGAGATAATCGATAATCATGATAATCGAGTTCTGTAAGTTGAAACAGATAAGGGGCGGCTCGCGTCCTAGTTTTTGTAGTCAAGTGTGCTTCTAGGGGGAAAAAAAAGGAAAATTAGATATTGATATGGAACAAGATATTTGAGAAATATGTACAAACAATTCTCATGCAATCCGACTGGTATATGGAAGGGTCCAGAGGCAGGAAATCTCTTCTGTAAACTTACGCCAATTTTACTTAGTCTTAGAATCGCATTCATTATTTCCACAGACTCTCCTAATGAGGATTTAACGAAGTTGTGGTAATCGAAAAATGAGATTTTACTAAGTTTATGAAATTCTTAGGGAAGTTTTCAAGACACATCTCAAAGCGTCCCGAAAACATATTTTTGTATATTAAGAAAACTCCCATAAGCGTTTCCTCAATGTTGAGATCTAACTAGATCTCCCTAAACGGATTTTCCCAATGTTTAGACATAGCTAGATCTTTCTAAAAGAGTTTTTTCCAAAGGTAATACCTAGTTAACGGTCCTAAATGAAGTTTCACAAAATTTAGACATAATTAGACGCTCCTAAACGAGATTTTCCAGCGTTGAGACCTAGCCAGACACATCTAAATGGGTTTATGTAATCGTGAAAGCTAGATAAATGTCCTTAAGTATGTTCTCCCTACCTAACAAAATCTCTGTGTTGCACTCGAGAACAAGTTTTTCAGCCGATTTCATGAACAGCATTAAAATAGGTTTCAACTTAAATATTTATAACTTAAAGTATCTACAAAACATTGCAGAGCTACGCCCTTGCAAGGAGCAGGAAAGGATTTAAAAAAAAAAAAAAAACCGGAAATATTTACACATCTTAACTGGAAACAAGGCTGTATCCAGATAACTCGGAAAGTTATTATTTAAAAAAAAAAAAAAAGTATTGAAATGACAATTCTGTAAAAGTTTCAGAATTTCCGGATGACATATGTTTTGAGTCTTTCCTCCTTTTATCTCCGTCGACATGGTCTTGATTGAAAAGTATTTTTATTTTAACTTACCCTTTCCATTTAATAGTATTGATTTGGTTTTAATGTTCCTTTTGTTTCAAGACCGAGATGAGATCTACTCTTTAAATCGGGATCCATACTAATATCTGGGTTTGTATCTTACGCAAATATCCACACCAAAAAGTCGAACCCAGGACCATATGCATAGCAGAAATGAATTCTTTGAGTTTTACGTCCCATGGTTATGCTGGCTAGGCTGAAGCAGACGGTGATGATGAGAAATGAATGAAACGGTGGAGTGAAGAAAGTGGGAGCAAATGGGAGAACCCCGAGGAAACCCACGCACACGGTGTTTGTCCACCACAAAGTTCACTTGGCGGGGGTTGAAATCGAACCCGGGACCCCAAGCACCAGAGGTGAACGCCCTACCACTGAGCCACCGCGGCCCTTATGCGTATATAGAAAGTATCGACTATGAAGATGTACTTGTTACTTTGATGTTTTCCTTATTAATTAGGTGGAAAATGTAAGTTATAATAAGCAAGTAAGCTGTGTAACGGAATTTAATAAAAAGAATACAACAAACATTACATAGGCACAAAGCTATATTGTAATAGTAAACGACTTGAAACTTTAGAGAAAAACGACAAAGTAGTGTAATTTCGTTGCGCTTACAATTTTCGATCTGTCTTTTGTTTCTTTGCACAACGTTAATGACAGTAATTAGGAGTTAAAAGAAGTAAATAGCTATTCCTAATTCACTCAGAGGCTTAAGCTGCTGAGTGAAGTTGAGAAACCATATAAGTCTTTTATGCAAATTCATGCTCATATGTTAGCAGAGGAGTTACAATGCAATTAAAAGGTTTCAACGTTCGAATATGTAATGATGATACCTGTGAGTGCCTGTTAGTGCTAAAAAGACGTTTTGTAAATACAATATGGTTTAAAGCAGTGGTTCTCAATCTTTTTTAACTGACGCCACACTTTACTGAACACCGCGACATATTTAAAAGATTGTTGGGCTAAGTTAGGCAAGATTCGGACGTTCATTAGAACAAATTCAAACGAAATGAGATCTTTCAGTTTTAGTTCCCAAGAATGTGTCTTGTAGGTTAAAGAAAATTGATGCTAAGGTGTCATTTAGGCAGGGCTGGGTTAACCGACCTGGAGGCCCGCGGCTAGAAAAAATATGTGCGCCTACCAAAATATATGATTTTGGTAGGTAGGGAGAACATATATATACTTAAGTACATCTATCTAGCTTTCACGATTACATAAACCCATTTAGATATGTGGCCTGACTTGACCTAATACATTTCTGTGAAAGTACAGTAGGAAAGTTTAAGGTTAGTGTAAAGGGACAAGTTTTGCCGATAGATGTCGCTACAGTCTTCGTATCTCTCCCATCTATTTTTCACCTTTCACGAAAATTTACGATTTCTCTTATAAATTTCAACCTAGAGACTTCAAATTTTTAGAGAAGGAACTTCATAACCTATTAAAGGGAACAATCCGGGCCGATTTTTTTTATTTAGAATTTTCTTCACTGTTGAAACAGTTCCATTGTTAAAGGTTTGGGTATCCATGTCAACAATCAAGCCATTTGAACAATGAAAAAATTCTAAATAAAAAATCGGCACGGATTGTTCTCTTTAATAGGTTATGAAGTTTCTTTTCTAAAAATTTGAAAGTCTCTACGCTGAAATTTGTAAGAGAAATTGTAAATTTTCGTGAAAGGTAAAAAATACATGGAAGAGATACGAAGACTGTAGTGCCATCTATCGGCAAAACTTGTCCCTTTAAACCAACCTTAAGGGAATATGTTTCATATTTTTGGTCATATTTTTATTTTATGATCATGCTTGTATCTTCATGATTCTTTTTAGATAGCCAGTTGAGATTTTGATCAGAGTGCAGGCCCAGGGCTATAGCTCCCCTAAGCTCCTCCCTTAATCCGGCTCTGCATTTAGAGTAGGAAGGAGACAACTGATTCCTGAGTTTATATATATATAAACCAATACAAAAATCTATTGTATTGTCCTACATAAAAATGAAAGTGTATGTTTGAGACTTAATAACTCTTGAACAACCCAACCGATCTCGATCAAATTTTCAACATATTGATAGATGAGGAAGGGGCCTGGGATTGTTTTTATCATTTTAATTTGACGATGAAGCTTAGGGGAGGATTATATATGGGCTATATATGATCGAAGCTGGATGATATTAGTGTGGAATCTATAGGTTTCGGGTCGTTGAAATTAACAGTGACAATTCCGATGCCGTTTAAATCCAAATTCGCCTCTTTGTGTCCAAAATGAAACGTATTTTCCCCATGAGAATAACGGGTATTCTGTTAGTAGTAAATAAATCAGTAATATATTAATGGAAAACATTAAACTACTAGTGACGGTGGAGAATATTTCCTTTTTCGTCATCCCCCTGAAATGACGCTGCTGTGAAAGTAAAGGATTGTGAAAGAATCGGTAGAATGAGCATGTAGGAGGAAAGAGGCCCATTGACACGATGTTCTCCATCACGTGGTCTGAGATCGAACCATAGACCTCTCGCACCAGAAGTAACTCCCACAGTCTGTCTCGAAATTTATTTTAACTTACTAATCAAGACTTCATGATACAAAATTTTATTTTATCCACAAGGCTTAGTTTTAAATTCTAAAATTTCGCGACACATTCCATGGGGGTTGCACGATACACCGGTTGAGAAATAGAGAGATTCAAATAAATACTTTAAAATTGCACTAATATTTACAACATTGACAACCATGATTTCAAAAGTGGTCGATAGATGGCAACACAAAATTGAAAAAGAGTACACGAAATAGCCAACTAACCTGTATTTTCCCGCTTGACCTGTATATTTGTCAGGCTCAACTACACTACATTGTGTGTTTAAATATTTAAATACATTTATTCTTAACCTATTTTGAATATTCGAGCGGGTGCCGGTAATTTTATTTTTTCAGAGTTGGCAACCCTATAGGATTGCTGAGCAGTAAAATCTGAAAGATTTAAAAAGAATCACTCGAGATTAAGGGCTAATAAATTTTTTGCAGTTTAGATGTAGCTAAGAGAAGCTACATATCCTTATACTATAGGCAACCAACAATTCTTTCATACTGTACAGGTTGCATATAAGCTAGGGAACGTCACAAAATAAATTATACAGTACAATAAAGTCAGCGTTACCCGCGAAGATTGGCTCGACTAACGAACTCGCTGAGATAACCATTAAAAAAAATGGAATTCCAAAATTCGTTTTTGTTCAAGAGTTATCGTGTAAAAAACAGACGGACGAACAAACCTTATAGGTTCACTTCGTGATTCTAGCAACAGTTTACTTTATATAGTAAGCCAATGGCGTAGCCGGACTGGAATACCCTTTCTCGTGATGTCACAGGAGTTAAGCAGTGTTGGAACTGGTCAGAGGAATAATGAATGATCGTTCATATTATGTAGACATTGTGGCGTCCATTCAGCTTCGTGAGGATAGTCGAGGAGCTGCTTGAAAGAAAGAAGTAGTGAAGTTCAGTCTTCCTAGTAAAAAAAAGCCAGTATTAATGACGAGGGGAGCCGATGTACTAGCCTGAACACTTATGTGTTGTTGAGCCAAAAGTTCAGATCAGTTCATGTAGTAAATCGATATTTACAAACATGTTATTATAAAGATGTAATATTATGTTGGACAACCTGAAAATAAATTTTGCAGCATTTTTTATTTATTTTAGAAAAGATTTTACTTTCCTGACGAAATTAACGTAAAACAAAAATGTAATATCTTCTTGTGAACATAACAAAGTTTCAGTAGAAAAACAAAGCTCTGTTTGTAAGCGTTGAGTACAAAACAAAGATGACACAAATCTCGTGTAACAAATCCAAGAAGAAAGAGGAGCATGGGCTGTCTGGTGCACACACACACACACGAGGACAAAAGAAGACAGTGTTTCGAAACGCTGCTCTATGTAATTAGTGCATAGTTGTTAGTAAATATGCGTTAAGAAGACCGTGTATAATGTCCACTAATGTGTGCTGAACAAAATGGGCACCATTCTTATTAACGTTTTTGCATCGTTTCGTGCGACAAGTCGCCAGGCGTTAGAATAAGTGAAAATTAGTTTAGTTGCGTCATGACTCATGGGATCTCTTCAATCGCTTACTCAATACGACGTTCATTTTTCTTTTCCTCTCGTCCAAAAAGTAGAACTACCAATATCATACACAGATATTATTTTCTTTCTTTTTCTTAATAAATAAATAAATAAATAAAATAAAATAAAATAAAATTTTCTCCATAAATTACAGTTTAAAAGTAGTAAATAAGTTAGTAAATAGTTTAGAAGACTGTTGAGAAAACAAAGTTGTTTGTGTAAACTATTACTTTATGCAGGTAAACTATGAGAAAATCAAGTTCTTTGTGCAACTAGGCCTATTCCTTTACGTAGCATACAAGCAATACGAAAACAAAGTTCTTTGTGTAACTATTCCTTTACGTAGCAGATAAGCAATAAGAAAACAAAGTTCTTTGTGCAACTATTTCTTTACGTAGCAGATAAGCAATGAGAAAACAAAGTTCTTTGTGCAACTATTCCTTTACGTAGCAGATAAGCAATAAGAAAACCAACCATTACATCTTTGCGTGCTATGCTTCAGAATAAGAGACCCACGTTAATTTCCTAATTTTTTGTTGAGAATTCATGTTGAGCTGTAGGCCCACGTCTTATATAGCATCGGTGCTGAACGGAACGTTAAATTCCAGGTCATCCCATCAACCAGGTAAGAAAAGTAATTTAAATTTTGTTTATATTAATAATCTCCTTTACCTTATACCCATTCTCTCATATCTAGCACGCTTTGTGCTTGTCACATACATTAAGAGGCCCCATCACTGCCAAATTAAAATACCGTTAATTTAACAGTAATTATGCGATATCTTCAAATAGATAAAAGATAATCGAAAAGTGGAACAAGAGCTCGCTAGACAATATTATTTTACATGAGATACCGTTATCACGACACACTTATCTGCTTTCGATTTCCAGCTATTCAGAAAACCGGCATTTATTTTCGCGTTTCTAAATGGCTGCAAAGAGAAAGATGCTAGGTGGCTCGTGATAACGTTACCTCATGGAAAATAATATTGTCTAGCGCGCTCTTGTTCCACATTTCGATTATCTTTTATCTATTTGAAGATATCGCATAATTACTTTTAAATTAGCGGTATTTTAATTTCGCAGTGATTATGTCTCTTAAATGGGATAAGCAGAGTTAGCAGTTGATACTACATTCTATGTGACACCAATCTGCCGGGGGTGCACAAGCTACATTGCACCAAAAATGTCAAAAGCGAGAAACTATGTATAAAACTTCCACAACAGGACAAACATCTTCAAAGCATTTGACAGCACCTGACACTGCGGGAGCACACAAAAACCAGAGCATACAAGGTGGATAAAACGAGAGAGAGAGAGAGAAGGGTTGGAGAGGGGATGAGGAGGGAAAGTAACGAAACAGGGAACTGCTTACTTCTCTTTGTCTACTCTTGTCGCCCAGGGACACAAAAACACTAAAACGTATATCCTTGTGACATGTGACTTGTAATACGGGACACCCTGTCACAGACAGACTCAAAACTCCTGTGTGTCTTGATGCTAAGCGTGGCCCGCGGGCTATAGGATGATATCTCGCTGAGATGGTCGCTTCTACACAAACTTTGTGTGGTTGACAACGAAAGTGTTATACTTGTCTCCCTTTCATAACTTTTTTGTAAATAAAAAAATATATTTATAAAAGTTTTTAGTCGGTTTCGCCTTTCATGTCACCTGGAGCTCAGGAAAATTATTCTGTTTAAATTAAAAATTAGAAGAAAAACTCTGTGTGATGGTATCTCTAGTAATATAGATCGTATACACAGTATACAGAGAGTGGTGAACGTGTAACTTCCATGGAACGAAATTAACACTACACTTTTTTCTCTTTTTTTTCAATTCTTTCTTTTCTTGACAAATTAACACGACAGACAGGTTGAAAGCTTAAAAAAACAGACGAAAGAATAAAAGCAAAACATAAAAAAGTACAGTCATAAAAGCATATTTTTCCACGAAAACAGCAAAAAACCAAGGTGACATGTAATTTACACATTTATGCGTCATATATTCATTTTCCAAGTTCTCATTTGTTTTTCTAAACAGAGATGTCAATTGTAAAGAAACTGTTTTTAAATGTCATGGACTAAGGATAAAAGGTCTAACACAGGTACTTCAAGACAAACAAGAATTCGGTAGTGACGGATCAAGTCCGGGGTGGGGTGGGGGCGTAGGACCCCAATGTTTTGAGTAACAAAAGTAATTTAAAATGTTATTTATATATTTTTGAAGGTTTATAGTAAATTCATCATATACATATGATACATGGGTTGTGGCTGCCCACCCAGTTTTTACGTTCTAGATCCGCCAATGGAATTTGGATATAAAGTGAACTCTAGATTTCTGAACCCTCAGTTTCCGGATAATTCGGTTTACGTACAAGCTTTGTACATAAAAAAGTTCACTCGGCTTACGAACAATATTTCGGAAATATACGCCAGTCCCTGTACCGAGAATCCCACGAGTCTATAGATATACTACACTGACTTGACACCTAGTCTTCCGTTCCAAGCGCTGATATCGGCTGATGGAATACCACTCGGAGGCTGCAAGGCCCTCTCGCTTAGAAAAAGCTGAACCCTTATTGGCTCAACGTGTGGGTGTGTCGAAAGTGTGAGCTTTAGTTGGCATTTTTGCCACGGATCAAAACATTTTGGCAGCACTATAGTAGTGCTTTTGCGTGTTTACCGTAAACATTATCCGTTAATGTTCACAATTCAAAACTACTTTTCTTTCTTTCTTGCACTTTTTGTGTTTCTAACCAATAGCATATTTAGAAAGTAAAAACTGTGAGGGCCGGTCAGAACCCAAACCACGATAGGTAGCAGCAGCGTACCCAGGAATTTATTTCGGGGGGTCCAAACTTAATATGAAGGTATTTTATATTAAAATTCTTAAAATTCCCTCCAAAATTAGGCTAAATTTACACAAAAGTCGAAATTTCGGGTGGAGGGGTCCGGACCCCCCGCATCCACCCCCTCCGTACGTTCCTGATAGGTAGGTATATCATAATTTTACTTTAAACTTTCAAATATATCATGATTTTACTTCAAGATATAAAAGTAATAACGTAAAATATTTTTGTCACTCAAAAAACTAGGTGTTCTAGGCTCCCCGGCCCCAGACTAGATCCGCCACTGTTTTTAGGCCTCATATTCTCTTGTTTAATATAATGTTATTTATTTGTCTTGAAAAGCGGATTATGATATTTTCATTCCTTATTCCTCGTCACAGTAAAAAGCAGGTAAAAATGAAATACGTTGAAGACCCTTAGTATACATTTAACAATAGATAGCATCTGGACATTTTTGCTTGGCAACGTAGGCCTACATACCCCATTCCCAGCATATACAGAAGTTGCTGCGGATAACTATAGTGCGTTCGATGTACCCTCTGTGATTCAAGCCTGGAACCTAATGCACCAAAGGTACATACATGTGCTCCGTGTAAAATCCATTGTTTGCAGTAACATATTTGAACGGTAAAATTACCCATTTTCAGTAGGTCTAAAGTAAAGCTGCACCCAATACCAGAAAATATTAGAAAATAAATAATATTAATAGTTCTAGTATGGATAATATATTTTAACTCTTTTCTGCATAATGGGTAAACAACAAGAAAAAAAAACATTTTTAAGAACTGCACTGGTATTGTTCCCACCTTTTTTCATTCTATTAATGTTTATTGATTCGCTGAATCACAGTATAAGTTTCTAAAGACAAGGTATTGTTAAACAGAATCATCTGAACGCACTTCCTCTTCCTTTAGTACGCAATAACAACATTTCTTGTTTAAAAATAAATTTTATTGATTGCAATCACATCATTGGAAAGTTTTTTCTAACATTTTATTATTACATTTTGACACGCCACTTTGAAAGCAATAAATCTAAATTCGTCCCAAGCTGAAAAAGATAAAAAGTTCACAAACACATACAAATAACGCGTTTCATGAAGCAAACAATATTGTATTGTCACCAACCATCGAGGTTGCACTCAACAAAGAAAAAACGTGGACATAAGGAGTCCATCAAATAACTAACTCCATTTCCAAGTTTTTTCTCTTTCTCTTCTTCTTCTTCTTCTGATTTGAAAGGCGTAATCACTTCTAAACTGACAACTCTGTGAAGTGCTGTGACAAGTTTGGACGGCCCCTTCCATCTTCAATATTATTATTTCAGTCTTTTTTTATTCTATCATCTTTCTTTTAATAATATAAAGAAAAGACGATCGTGGAGATAAAGTTTTACAATAGATGGCAATGGGTAGTATATTTGCCAGGTTTTTCTTTTGTATTTGGGAAATCAATAATAAGAGAGAGAGAGTGAGTTCTATTCTGCGGATTGATTATTATTAACGTACGGTTAGTTTATCTCTTCTTCAAACTTTGATAAATTACTACAAATTAAAATGAGCTTAGAAGCGCAATTTTCGCAACAAAATCTTATTAATTGATTATTAGTAACATAACGAAATGACACTTCAAAGATGGTATTGAAAACAAGTCTGTTCGTTACTCCACACAGCAGCTAGAACGATGATCTCGGCCGAGTTCGTTATTAGAGATAATCCGTTAACTTCTTCACAGGTAACGGCGGCTATTCATGTCCAGTTTAAAACATATTACATTCCCTAGCTTGTATGCAACCTGGAAAGTAGTATCCAAGAAATGTTTGTTGCCTAAGGATATGTAGAAAAGTGGTTATCCATGTCCCATTTAAAATTTATAACATTCCCTGGCTTATATGCAACCTGCACAGTAGCAAATAAATAATGGTAGCCTAAAATAAAAGGATATGTAGAAAAGTACCTATTCATATCCCGTTAAAAATCTATAACATTCCCTAGCTTGTATGCAACCTGCACAGTAACAAAGACATGTTGGTAGCCTACAATAAACAAAAGGCTATTCATGTCCCGTTTAAAATCTATAACATTCCCTATCGTTTATACAACCTGCATAGTAGCAAAGATATGTTGGTAGTCTATAATAAAAGGGTAGGTAGAACAGTGGCTATTCATAGCCATATACGAATAGTGTTATCTTTGTTATTGTCTCTAGTGGAGGTTATTTGACCTAATAACATGGGTCATACTGTTGCCAATGATAAATGCATTGGTTTACCGATTCCTATTAGATCATTTAAATCAAGTAGGTGGCACAGGCGCTAGCGGATTCAGAACAGGTGGTCATTTAACAATCGGGGTTTACTCGAGCTCAGGGTCACTATACTGAATGGACTAGTGCTGACTAATGTTAAGACTCACTCCCGCTTGTGCAATTGAACTCCCCCCCCCCTTCTGGAGCCCCAAATTACGCCTCTGGTATTTATCAATTACACTTGCGAAAACGGTAAATATATAGCATATGTGTACACCATTGATCAAAGATAGAACCACCACAGAATGTGGAATCACACAACAAAAGCTATGATAACATAAATTTAGGAATAGAACAGATATTAATAATTTCAAACTCACATTATATATTGCTGTTTACATACTGTTAAATGGAATGCTGCACTTGAAGTACTCTGCAATTTATTATGATGATTTTTTGGCCTTAGTTTCAATATAAAGCTTTTTATACGGTAAACCAATTTTGCCTACAAATGTCCTAGGAAATGCCTAGGTGGCACCAATTGATGAGAAATACACAAAGTCAACTAAAGCTAAAGACCTATCAATGGTTGGTTTGTTAATATCAAAATCTATCTTCCATTATAAATCAACGACAGCCAATCCCGAGTATCAGGTAATCATGACAGTTACACTATGGTTAATCATAATCTGGGTCGTCGGTTTCTATACGACCTGGCAACGATGTTTGTTCCGCTCGTTCAGTCTTTCTTCGCTGTGTCTGAGCGCACAATAAAGCACGGGAAGGGTTCATTTGTCATAGCTTGTTATGCGACAAGATTTTTTTTTCTTTTGTCACACAAGAACCTTAAAGGAAGACTTGTCGATTTTGTTATCAGTTCTCAGAAATTCGATCAATAATTTCGTACATGAGAAAAAAGGAATGTTGGCAAGATCAATGAAGCAATTATTAATTCCTGTGAGATTATGTATGGTTTCAACCATCTTCCAAATTCAGTGGTTATTCCCATATTTAAAAAAAAAAAAAAAGAGTGCCTAAGGTACAACTTAAATACGTTTTTTAAAACAATTGACTTTATCAATTCAAATAGAAATTTTTATAATTACATTTTGTGAAACAGTCGCATATATCATGTTTAAACATCTGATAAACGTAAAAACAATCTATTTCATCACACACTTCTACACCTAGCATTCCATTTTCGACAACCACAAACACATTCAATGTTACCAGAACACAGAACAGAAACTGGAGACCACAGTTTAGCACTATAAATTTATATATATATAAAAAGAAAGAAGTCCGTCTAAGTTCAACATCTTAGGCAAATCTTTTCGGAATTAGTGATAAAAAATTGAAATCAATTCAAAACGCTCATTTAACATTTATTATTGCTAGATTTTTTAAAATTGTTGATTCGTATATGCATTGCGAAATAGGTCACGTGTGTTTTGAGAAGGAGCTTGTCAAGTTGATGGGGGTCACGACGTCATCTGTTTGGCTTTCAAAAGTACAACGCAAAAGGCTTATTTTGTTCTCTCGCAAAAGATGTCTAAAATGTTTTATAGGATCCAAGAACACGTATATATGTCATCAAAATGACTATCGACAGAGTACCAGTGTTATAGCTTCTTTCCTCCTCCTCCTCTCCCTTCCCCCTCTACAATTTCCTTATCATTGTTTGCTTGAGTTAAAGGGGACTGAACTTTTGAAAAGGGATGTTTTTGAGAAAAAAATCCATCCCGATTTTTCTCTAATTTCCCTTTTCAGGTATATGATACGGACATGCAAATGGTACCATTTGGAAGGTTCCTTTATTCTAAAGAGAATGAAGTGCGAACCGAAATCCTAAGGCAAATACTGATGATGCAGTAGCTGCTTGACTGAAAGTCTAAGATTTCTCTTAAAATCCCAAAAGGGTAAACAAAATACTTTTGAAACATTAACAAAACGTACCCTCGTGGTAGAGCGTTCACCTCCGGTGCTTGGGGTCCGTGGTTCGATCCCAGCTCGCGCCGTGTGGACTTTGTGGTGGACAAACACCGTGCTCGTGAGTTTTCTCGGGGTTCTCCCGTTTTCTCCCACTTTCTTCATTTCACTCATCTCTCATCATCACCGTCTCCTTTAGCCTAACTGGCATAACCATAGGACGTAAAACTCAAAAGATTTCATTTTTTACACAAAATTAATATCTTAAAGCCGTCAATGACCGCGTTCGACATGAAAAGTAACTATATAACCTCTGTAACTCGAAGTTGTGAATGTTCCTTAAATTAAACAAGAAGATTGTAAATACTAGGCATAAGTAAACCATAATTACAGTACACACTAGCAACAATGACAATTACATAAAAGCATAGAGCAGTAGCGTACGCAGGAATTTATTTCGGGAGGGGGTCCAAACTCAATATGAAGGTATTTTATATTAAAATTCCTAAAATTGCCCCTAAAATTAGGCTAAATTTACACAAAAGTCGAAATTTGGGGGGAGGGTCCAGACCCCCAGGACCCACCTCCTGCGTACGTCCCTGGCATAGAGCTATAACTTCGAGTTATCGAGATTACATTGAGAGAAATTCGACCTATAGAAATAAACTTCGTCTCGTAGAGGTTCACAAATACGAAAAGTTCGAGATATCGAAATTTTAAAATATGATTATAAAACCCTCAAAATCCGACTTATTGAGGCTCTAATTTTTAAACATTCGACTTACAAAGGTTATTTTAACATTAAGTGTTATGGAGAGATCAAGGAAATGTTTGAAAAAATCGAGTATTCACGGAATTCGAGTTCGAACTGTGGTCCAACTACATTATATCCTCAACCAGAAGTGGATCTAGAAGATAAAAACTGGGGGGCCAACTAGAACCTAGTCTATGATAGGTATATCATGAGTTTACCATAAAGTTTCAAAACAAAAAATAAGTAAATAGCTTCTACTATTTTTGTCACTCAAAAAAATGGGGGCCTAAGCTCCCCGGCCTGGATTAGATCCGCCTCTGCCCTCAACACGTTTAATCGTTTATGCTGGACACAAATGCACACACATATATACACTTGATTTTGTTCTCTCCTAAGTATTGCACTCTTAATAACATTATGATTAAAGAAACACAGTAATTCTGTACATTAGAACGTTAATTTCTCTGAGAACTGTAACTAAAGAATATGACTAGTTCCTACTCGTCCTCCCTACAAGAGATTTGCAGAGGGTGAGGTGAATAAATAGGGCACCGTGTAGGGTTTGGATGGTTAGAGGAAGAGGGTAAGATATTCAGAAGGGGAAGTGATGTACGCTTTATATGGTTCCCAGCCTTTATTAAATCTAGACCCAATGGACCCCTTATTTTATAGAGTTCTCAATGCTGATGGCATCAATATTGATTAAAGTGTCTTACTGTAGCAAGGAAAAAGGCTTAATACAACTGAAGAAGATGAAACCTTGTTGTATACAAATATGTTCATTAGGCTTTGTGTTGGACGAAGGCTAAAAGAGTCGCCGAAATGTTACTCCTTTCTATTTAACACAAAAAACAGGGCGTTTGTAAGTTATTTATACAAATTAGCGTTTCATTGTGTCGAAAACAGGATTTTCTGATATATATCTGATTGCAGTATGCTTGAAGTGCACAAGTAGTATTGCGAATTTGGTAGAACTGTGTGTGTCACAGATTCGTGACACTGTTAAGAGAATGTCTGTCACTACTAGGAGTATATGAGTTACTGTAACTGTCAGGGGTATTGTGTCAATGTTAGAAGTAATGTGTGCCACTATTAAGAGTACTGTGTCGCTGTTAGGAGTACTGTGTCGCTGTTAGGAGTATTGTGTCACTGTTAGGAATATTTTGTCATTGTGAGGAATATTGTATTACTGTTAGGAGTATTGTGTCAGTTAGGAGTATTTTGTCACTGTTAGAAGTATTGTGTCACTGTTAGGAGTACTGTGTCACTGTTAGGAATATTGTGTTACTGTTAGGAGTATTGTGTTACTCTTAGGAATATTTTGTCACTGTTAAGAGTATTTTGCCACTGTTAGGAATATTTTGTCACTGCTAGGAATATTGTGTCACTGTTAGGAGTATTGTGTCACTGTTAGGAATATTGTGTCACTGTTAGGAATATTTTGTCATTGTGAGGAATATTGTGTTACAGTTAGGAGTATTTTGTCACTCTTAGGAATATTTTGTCACTGTTAGGAGTATTGTGTCACTGTTAGGAATATTGTGTCACTGTTAGGAATATTGTGTCACTGTTATAAGTATTGTGTCACTGTTAGGAGTATTTTGTCACTGTTGGGAGTATTTTGTCACTGTTAGGAGTATTTTGTCACTGTTAAGAATATTTTGTCACTGTTAGAAGTATTGTGTCACTGTAAAGGTGCTCAAGCTTTGATACATTGCTAGTTGATTTTTTATACTAATCTGAGAACTCTAAATCTAATGAAATTAGTTTTAAACTTGTGGGTCTCTCGGGTGGTATAAGAAAAAAATACCTCAAAGCTGGAATTTTGGAAGCATCGCTTATGTCAATAATAAAAACTGCCCCTGATCTCATGGACTACACAAGAAAAAATCGTATGTTATGTACACTCATGTCCAAAATGATTGTCGCATACCTATAACTGTCTTCTTGTAAGAATATAATTTGATAATGATTTTCCAGGGTACTTTTAATACTGATACTGTGTGTATAAATAGAAAATGTATATTTGTGATAAATTTCATAGGAAAAGAATTATAAATACGAAAATTAGAATGAGTAAAACGAAATAGGCCTATTGCTAAATGGACAAGAAAGTTTTATTTTCGTTTTTTCGTTCTTATTTACTGCTCTTTTGATATGAAATTTGCCACATACATGTCTTTGCCGATTATAAACATACTAACATCATAAGAAATACCGGGCGAATTCGTTATCAAATTATATTCGTACAACAATATATTTATAGACATGCGTCAATAATTTTGGAAATGAGTGTACGGTATGTAAAAACGTAGGTTACATACGTAAATCCTGTAATTTTTGGAATTAACGTACAACCCTATGTAACATCCTGCAACAAACGCGCCATCTATACGTACTCTTCGTATGAAAGAAAGAACTGTTTCTAGGCGGTAAGGATCTCACATACAGATGACAATTTGTAATATACGGAAGACAGACAGATGTCAGACATCCTGCAGTGGCATGATGCAACATCCAAGTGGGGAAAAAGGCAATACGTATGTAGCATATGGATAACGTATGCTCCGTACAGATTTTCGTAGTAAATATATGGATTTCAATATATTTCTACAATATAACGCTGTCCGGACAGGGTTTTTTCTCTCAGTGTAATAAGTTTAAAAATAGCTTCATCGAATTCAGCATTTTAAAATTCATATAAAAAGTGTAATTAGAGATTTATCCACGCGTAGGTACTTCTCACTAGTCGCATTGTTAGTTCTTTTCGTAATGAACAAATTTAAATTAAATATCACAAGTAAATAAAAATCTCGAAGAATGTGATTTGTCATAGTTGGTACGAAATAACCGCACTATGA
The DNA here is from genome assembly GCF_964235325.1 of Thermobia domestica. Lineage (NCBI taxonomy): Eukaryota > Metazoa > Arthropoda > Insecta > Zygentoma > Lepismatidae > Thermobia > Thermobia domestica. Next base: position 5,010,893 of record NC_137465.1, on the reverse strand, counting down.
TTCGTGTGTACTTTTTTTTTAATTGTCAGTCGAAAGTTTAAAAAAAGAAAAGCCGAAAGAGAATAAAATCTGTGAATTGAATCGCAGACGACAGTTCGTTTTCATTTATTTATTTATAATTAATATGCACTGAGATACAAATGATTTTCTTTGTGACTTGATTACCTATTGTAAATTCTTACAAGAAGTCTTGTTTGACTGAGTTTCTCATCTGAAGATAGCCATTTATCTCTCGGAACAACCTATGAGAAGAAAGAAAGGAGGAGAAGAAAAAAACTGGTCACAGCAGGGACACTTGGAAGAACACGACCGTCAGAGGAAATGACGTGCTGGCAGCCAAGAAATTTTCATCGCCAGTCAATGATTAATCTACTTTGGTTAAATGAAGGAAAAGAGCTTGTGTGATTAGTGGTTATTCTAGTAGATGGCAAATATTACTGAAGTTCACAAGTTTTTCTTGTAGACTAGTTAATATAGTTTGTTGTACTGTTCCTGAAACATGTCTAGTATGCAGAGACAGCAGTAAAAGTTATTTATTTGGTGTGCCTAGGTTGAATATGTAGACGATGTTCTTCGAAAGTACTTCATAGTGACATGGTTTGTATCTTGTGGTGACTATTAGCCTTTTACTTACGTTATTTCTAATTATTATCACCGCTCGCAATATAGTGATAATGAATATACAATGTTCGTATTATCTAATTATGATCAAGAATACGAAGGTTAGGCTCATCCTCGCCTTTAGTGTATGGGATCCCTGGTTCAATTCCCGGTGAGAGAGTATGGAAACCATTATGGTGGTTCGGATTTCACTTTGAACTGTAGATTTTACGTCTCATATAGTCTCGGTGTCAAAAAAAGGACACAAAGCTTCCACGTACCTAGAATAACAACTGACTAAAGAGAGGGAGTAATGGACCCCGCATAGTTTCGGTGGAAGTGAAATCCTTTTAAAATATTCTAAAATTCTTGAATATCTTAAATAAGTATAAAGAAAATTCACTCAGATTTTCTGTAATTCTTTGGGAGGAGAGGACACACTGTTCAGAATATTCATCTTAAATCTCCACCTCTCCATGGTTATGACACTCAAATAATTACAAAAATCATTTGCTTAGAGATAACTGACACAAGAATTAGGTTTATTATATTCTATCTAAACGTTTGTTACCACACGAATGTCTGAAAGTTCCCTATGGCTATGACACTATTTATTATTATTATTATTATTATTATTATTATTATTATTATTATTATTATTATTATTATTATTATTATTATTATTATTATTATTATTTTACTTTCAGATGGCGACATAAAAACTACAACCCATTTGGTTAGATGAAACTAATCATGTTTCGGACAAAGTGTTTCTGAGAGGTCGAATAGATAAGGCTCTGCTCATATGATCTCAAATGGCCTTAACGCAATATTGATTTCTCATCTTGTAACAATGCCTCATCAGCTATTATTAAGAACTGTCCAAGACAAAGTCCAGGCATGTGATCGACTGAAATATTCTGTTCGTGTTCTATTTAAACCTTGAATAGAAGACAAGGAAGAGAAATTTGTGTCTCGAAAGTGATGAAAGTAATAATGACTTGACGTTGTTGAACAGTAACATATCTATTTAGTTGCTTGCGATGACGTAGTGGATTTCATCCCTTCCCCGTACGTTGTTACAAACGTGTTCCACAAAGAGGTAACCAAGAAATTCGGATCACCCTGTACAAGATGATAAATTGAAGATTAAAAACAAAGTATTTGTCTACATTCAATAAAAGCACCAATAAAAAAGAAAGAAAGACCCGACGTAGAAGAGAAAATCATGCCGTACTTCATCCCAACGTAAAAAAGATTGGAGATTCTAAAGATAGTAGTCTTAAACGCGACTAAGGGCCCCATTTTGTAACGGTATGCGCCAACCCAACGCAACGCAAAATTTATGTTTTAGGTTGCAATAATCGGAATGAGTTACAATATTATTTATATTTTGTATTGCGTTCTGGTACGTATAAATTTTCGAAGAGTTGTACGGAATGACGCCTGTGGTCAATTAGAACCATAATAAACTGTATGTCCAAATATATATCGTTATAAAAATAAGTATTGCTTTTTGCAAAGTAATTCTTTGTATATTTGAATTTAGATTGAGTGAATTTGATATCCGGCTCGTCTGTATCTCGGGCTGTCAGCGATACATAGTCGTTCCAGGTTTGGGAAGGGAATGGGGTTCTGTTAAATGGCCTATTTGATCACCTAACCTCAACTCCATTACCATTACTGTATGAAGGTTTTAGAAATAAAAAGTGTATGCTTTGAAAATATCATCCCGTTACTATGCTTCTCACTGGTATAAAGAAAAAGTACACAGAAATGACCAAAAGGATGCTGCTTGAATACAAAGACTACCGAATTTTACAGTAATTATGTGATATCTTCAAATAGATAAAAGATAATCGAAAAGTGAAACAAGAGCTCCATAGACAACATTATTTTACACGTGATACCGTTATCACGACTCACTTATCTGCTTTCGATTTCCAGCCATTTAGAAAATTTGCATTTATCCTCGCGATTCTAAATGACTGTAAACGGAAAGCTACTAGGTGACTCGTGATAACAGTATTTCATGCCAAATAATTTTGTCTAGCGCGCTTTTGTTCCACATTTCGATTATCTATTTGAAGATATCACATAATTACTGTAAAATTAGCGGTATTTTAATTTCGCAGTGATTAGACCTCTTTTAAGAATAAGCACACTACTCGGTAATATGTAGACCACTCAGTAGAAATAATTTATTATACAAGAAACAAGCATCGACGAAAATAAGTTTTTCATTTCTTTTTTTTTAAAAAAAGTAAAAGCAAAATGCACAAATCTTTGAAGAAGGAAAAGAGTAACTCCACACCATTGATGTCTCCTTCTTCCCCCTCCCCCTCTTCTCTTTGGTCCTTTCATAATAAATACATATAGCAAGAGGACGAGAAGCATTAAAAAACACACAGGGAGAGAAAGAGGAGAAAAAAGATAAACGAAGACTAAAGAAGAAAGGATTGTCAATCACATGGTATCTAAGCAACGAGCAGCCAATTAGATTTCCCGAGAGATCTTATTAACAAGCTGTAAATCACCAATCAGAATTCCCGACATTATTTAATACCCGGAGTTCTCACTGCAGCAAAAAAGAAGAAAAAGTGCTTAAAGGAGGGAGAGATGAAAAAGAGTAAAGAAATGAAAAAAAAAAGACTTCAAAAGAGGATAGACGAGTGGAAGAAAGAAAGACGGTGTGAGGAGGGGGAAACTGTTAGAAAGAGGTGAAGAGGGAAAAGAAGAATAAACGGCCTCGTGTTTGCAAATCTACAGTAAGTACATTGACGGGACAATATAAAATAGATGTACTCTTCTCGTACAGTGTTGCCATCTCTTCTTAATTTAGAACCTAGCTTGCTCTGAACGTATTCTTGGTGCAGAAAGTTAACAAGAAAGAAGTAAAAATCATGGGAGTATTTAATAACTTACATCGATAGAAGTTCCACAAGGCAATATGATGGCTACCCTAATTACCGATTTACATATTCATAATTAAACGCTCTTTTTTGGTTTTCTTCCGTTTTTTTTTAAAGTAGGGGTAATGTATGAAACGAGGATCTAAACTGGCTCCGCATAGCGTAGTCGCTAACGCTCTCGCCTTAGGTGCGAGCTGTCCCAGGTTCGATTCCCGGTGGGGACACTCGGTCGAAAAAGCTTTTTCTGGCCATCCATCCTGAATGAGGCTTTCCTGAGTTTTTCTCAGTTATACCAGGCAAATACCAGGGTGGTACTTAACTTATAGGTCCCAGGCCGCTTCCCTTTCCCCGAATAGTGTGCTCGCCGAGGGACGTCGTCCCTCATACGTGACGGGCTAAATGGCCATAGATGCCGAAAGCCCAGACATCTAAATCTTAAGGATCTACACTGGAACAAGATGACACGCACGAAGACACATGCATAGAAGGTATGGCCTTCCTTCAAACGCCTTGTTTTCGTATAAAGTATAACTTAAAAAATACAAACTATATTTGTTATCTGCTTCAAGTAACTTAACAAGTTTTGGAAGAACGGTAGATCAGTAGTAGCCCCTCTTGTACGACACAAATGCTTTCAAAAATCAATCATTTTTGTCCTTCAGCGTATAGCAGGTACAACAAACGCTGAGCTTCTTAGCTTTAAGAAAGGGCATAACAGCGGGACGCTAAATGAAAACGAATTTTCCTTCGATCCACATTCCATAACAGCTATGATGCACTTTACTCCATGATTTCGCCTTAAGTAGAGCTTCCGACAGAATGCAGCAGCGTAATTTCAGATTTTGCTTGGGAAAGGGGGGGGGGAAGATCCTCCATCGATAGGCTGACTAGTTATTGTTTTTAACTAATAGTACTATGCTCTTATATATAGCTCAGTGTAGCAATAGCCTTCAGCCCTCTCCTAAATGACGTTCGGGTATAATGTAGAAATATCTATTGAAACCTAAGACAACTTAGGGTATCCTTAGAATAAGCTAAAAAGAGTACTTCAAAACAGAAAATAATGTTTACATAGGGCCACATTCCGTACAGTGGCGTCATTTCTGATACGACGTCAGAATTTCACGTTTATATATAGTATACAATTAATTTAAAAAAAAAAAAAAAAAAACATGTAACTTTCAAACTCGGGGAGAGCAATGCTCCCCTGTCCTGTCCAAATGACGCTCCTGGTTCTGTAACTGTTTTCGTCAACGCAACGCAACGCAAAATCTGTATTTTAGTTTGCGATAAAAAGGCATAGCAGTTATAACTGATTTTCGCAAACTGCCTTGCGTTTCACTCTGCAAATTTTGTGAAGACTCGTACAGAATAAGGTTCATTGTAATTAACTAATCTAGTAAAAATTACACGTCTCATAATTAGCGCAAAAAATAATCCTTAAACGTGCTGTAAAAAGTTCAACAAGTGCTCATGTATGTCCATTGCTTTGTATGACGCTTTTTATGGTAAAGTAGAAAATATATTATCATGGCAACCCTGATTACATATGCTGCTTCACTAACATGTCCCTCGTCTTTACTCACTCAATGGAGACATGGACAATTTACCCCTTCCATCATTTTGCTAACCCCTTCCGCCCCGTATATCACTCAGCTGCTTGCGAGGTACGCAACAAAGGCAGTCCCAATGCGACCAGAGGAAACCTTTGTTAATCAGCGTATAACAGATTCAACATACGCCGAGCTTCTGGCCCCAATACACTCTAAAGTCATTAACTAGATGTCACCACTGCATACATAAAGCAAAATGGCAAATGGCTCCACCAGAATGATTATCCTGTCAAATGAGCACTTCTTTTTTTCTTTCTTTCTTTTCGAGATCTGGAGAATGTTTTACTACAGTGACATCTGTCGATGAGCACTCTAATTAATGTATTATTAATACGAAAGAAACATATAATTAGTTTTAAGAATTATATTATGTCTTGTCCATTGCAAAATTTTCATACAACATGCACACATTGTTGAAACCTTTACGGTCTGCTTGCTGTAAGAGCGAATTTAATGTTTTGTCATGCATACATTATTTCACTTTCTCCGAAAACGTTTCATTAACATATTTCTTCAGTTTTCTTAATGGCTTTTACAAAAACATAACAAGTGCAATTCGACGATAATATTCATTGTCGTATTACGCAGACTAATAATAATAATAATAATAATAATAATAATAATAATAATAATAATAATAATAATAATAATAATAATAATAATAATAATAATAATAATAATGAAATCTTTCGTTTTATGCCCCACTGTAGGCTAAACGAAACGATGATGGTGATGGGAATTAATGAAATGATGGAAGGAAGAAAATGGAAGGAAATGGGAAAATCCCGAGAAAATCCGATGTTCGCCCAACATAAAGCCCATTGATTGCGAGCTGGGATTAAAACTGGAACTCTATGCACCAGAGTTGAACGCTCTGCCATTGAGCGACCACAGTCCTGATACTAATAATATACTTGATGTTGAGTGTAAAATAACACGATGTTAAACCTCTGTTCGTGTATATATTAGAGGTCATGGTAGTTCAGATTTATAGATTTCATCTCTGGTACGAGTGGCCCCGGTTTCGTTTGCAGGACATATGAGCTTGAGCTGAACAACATCATGTTCGTGGCTTTTCTTGGTTTTTTCCCGTTTCCTCCAGGGTTGTCCCTTAAAACCTACAACGATATATTATTATTATTATGGTATTATCAATCTGTACCTGTTTTGTCGACATATGATCAGAGGCGCAATAACTGAACATATATACAGTTAAAAGAGAAAAGAATTAATTAATAGGTTGTCATGAAAAAAAATGTTGTTGATAATATAACTTATAGATGTATAGAAGAATAAACGAGTGTATCTAGGCACGATCCTTATAATAAAAAGGACGAAAGGGAATAATTATGGTCAGTAATTATTAGTTAATATACCGTATTTAATGTTATAGCTTATTAACCTTTAATCTAAAATTAATATATATATCAACGAACTTGGGCTAAAACGAGAATTAAAAATATTATCGTTTTAAACCATAGTTCATCCGGAATAGAACCCCTAATGGCGAAAATATTAATTCATCGCACCACTCTCTCTTTATTATGCTGAGTTTGGTCCAGTCTCCTAAACCTGTGCTGTCACATTTCCTGCTGTATTCCTGCCATGTCACCACTGTTCGAAATAAACAACAAAAATTTTATTTACACTACCGAACTGGTACAGTGTCCAAGATGAAAGGAAAAAAATAAATCACTTTTTGGTTTGCAGGTTATTCGTGCATGTATTTCTTGGTAAAAACTACGATTGAAACGACTAGAAATTTTGAATACATGTAAACTGAGCTCCCACAACTAGCAGTGCGCGTGAAATAAGCAGCAACAATTGAAACGCAACTAGGGCCGAATTAAGAGGGTTTAGGAGGCTGTAGAACCGGGCCTTCAGATGGACGGGGGAGCCTCCACTCTGAACAAAATCTCAACATATTTTTTCCTAGCCCTGGACCTTCAGATGGGTTAATCCGGCCCTGAACACAGTTGTAGTATAAACACTGTATATGGTCGATGTTTTACACGAACTGACGAATATCCCATTTCCCATGCATCAAGAACCGGCGAATTTGAAATCTAGATTATGGGAAAAACGATGTTGAAAGCAGTGGCGGATTTAACCCGGGCGAGGGGGCCTAGGCCCTCCCAGTTTTGTGAGTGACAAAAATAATTTAAGCTATTATTTATATATTTTTTAAAGCTTATGGTAAACGCACGATATACTTATCATCAGGGGTAAAAGTGGATCTGGAAAGGTAGAAGGACGGTAGGTAGCGGCATTACGTCACGCCGTCCCCCTACGTATAGCAGGGGACGCCCTACATATTTTTCGGAGGTGAGGGGACGTTGTTCCCTCGCGTTTCCCTCACTTTTATCATAGTCCGGGTTCTGGCTGTGCCTCCCCCCAGTTTTTACCTTCTGGATCCGCCACTGGTTGAAAGTCGTAAATTTTGCATTACTCCTGAAGAAAAAATATTCGAGGCAAACGTAATGGAAGCTTTACACATTGTCAGAAAAATAAAATTATTCCAATATAAACAGTGACACAAAACTCAACATGTCAAATTTTGTACAATCGACAGTTCGTGATTCATAGGAAATAGATTTCTTCGCCAGTTCGTGAAAACACCAATCACATGCTTGTGATTTTCTTATGTTAAACCATTACTGTGGAAAATCAATAAACATTCTAGATTATTGGTGTTTTTCCATTTATTTGCGCAGTTTTATCCGGTGTTTAGCACGAATAATCGTGAGTTTACTGTATATTCTTTCTTCATTTCGTTTTCTTAAAAAAAAGAGGAAAACTTACTTAATAAAAAGTTTGGGAATAAAAAATACTTAATAATTGTAAATGAGCGTGATAAAGGAAAACGTAAAATAAGTTTTAAGTTCATGAATATAATTCACAAAGTTTCCAAACGAAATGAAGAAATTAAGACAAAATGACACGCAAAATCTTAACACGTTTGTGAACTCAAATATTATAATATTTGACTAATAGATGGCGCAGTTAAAATTGTAAATGACCTTAAGCTCAAGTGAGAGCAATTCAGATATTGCATTCTGTCTTCTACAATAAAAAGGCGAAGACGCAAAATATTGTATAAATCAAGAAAGACGTAGAGCTTTATTCTGTAATGAGACCAAATAGTAGGGCTTACATTGCTTATGGATCGCTAATTGGATTTACCATCATTAATTGTTCAAAGAGTTAAGATAATATTGTTGTCCCATCAGCTCACTTAAATTATTGTTACTAGAGATGATCAATAACAAATGGATTATTTCAGTTACATAACTTCGTATATACCAGGGTATGGCTTGTCTTGCGATCAATGTGCACTGAATGTACATATCTTTCAAACAGTTAAATTATTTTTAGTTGGCTGTCCCCTTTATGGAATCCTGAAAATTAGATGTCCCATTCCCGTCCCATTCCTAATGCTGCTCATGAAATGAGAAATTTCTCGTATTGTCTCAAGAACGAGACAAGAAGTATCGTATTTTCAAATATGAGACGAGCCAAGAAACATGACAATTCTCGTCTCATTTTCAAATCGAGACGAGATTGGAAATTTCTCGTGTCTCGTACCTATTACTAGATCACATAGGTATTAGATCTCAAACACTGTTTTAATGTTACTTGATTCACAGCATAAAAACTATAAATTGATTTAGGATTTAGATTTCTGGGCTCTCGGCATCTAAGGCCATTTGAGGGATGACGTCCCTCGGCGAGCACTCTATCCGGGGAAAGGGAAGGAAGGAAGCGGCCTGGGACCTATAAGTTAGGTACCACCCCGGCATTTGCCTGGTTTGAATGAGGAAAACCTCATTCAGGGTGGCTGGCCTGAGAAAGCGTTTTACACTTTTTCGACCGAGTGCCCCCATCGCGAATCGAACCCGGGACCGCTCGCACCGAAGGCGAAAGCGTTAACGACTACGCTACGCGGGGCCACAAACTATAAATTGATAAAGGAATTGTGCCAACATAATGAAGAGAATTTATCAAAGTTTAAAAATACCCAAGTTATAACAGAATAATACGCTCCAATAATAAACATGATTTTAATGTTTATATATCACTCTCGTTACGCGAAAGGACTCTTGATAACTTCTAAATGAAATTAAGAAAAAATCAGGCCATAAATTTTGTACACAAACTTACAAAACGAGACGAGAAAACCTCATCGAGTGGAGGCGAGATTTGCACAAAAAAATTGTAGTTTGCGCTAAACTTGTGAAGAGGCGACAATTCAACGTAGCAATGTAGGAAATAAAGCTTTAGAAGGAGGCAGCTCAACGTAGCAATGCAAAAAATAAAGCTATGAGGAGATGACAATTCAACGTAGTAATGTAAGCAATAAAACTACGAGGAGGCGACAGTTGAACGTAGCAATGCAAGATATAAAACTATGAGGAGGCGGCAATTGAATGTAGCAATGCAGGAGATAAAGCGTTGAGAAGGCGGCAATTTAACATAGCAATTTCAGAGATAAAGCTGTGAGGAGGCGACAATTCAACGTAGCAACGCAAGAGATAAAACTACGAGGAGACAACCATTCAACGTAGCAGTGCAAGAGATAAAGCTGTGTGGAGGCGACAATTCAACATAGCAATCCCGGAGATAAAGCTGACATGAAGCAATAATTGAAGGTGCCAATACAGGAGATAAAGCTGTGAAGACAATTGAACGTAGCAATACGTAGTCAGTACATGAACCGCTTTAGTCTTATTTTCTTCCAGACCTGAGTTCATTACCTTTAATGTCTTCTCCCAACTGTCTCGCAGAGATAGATCAACAGCGAAAAGTCTAAATTGAAATCGAACTCAGGTCTGCTAACACCAATGCAATTTGACTACACGCGAGCATTGTATAAGTATTGAGCACTAACAATAAAGATGAGAAACTTGAACACTCACCATAGAGATTACGTGCTTACACACAGAGAAATGAAATGTCAAAAGATCGAAAAAATGTTGAAAGGGAAAACAGTATGCAAATACTTGCTGCTAAAGGTGTCACGACGCTGAAACTTACAAAGAAACGTAGAACTAATAATAATAGTAATAAAAAAGGACAAGAAACTCAAATATACAGTAGCATATCACAGGACACACATATACATACATATTTGAAAAATTCTTTGTAGAGTTTACCTTCTTTATTTTTTGGTCTTTTGCATATAAGGAAGTTTTCCGAAAAATCCTATACATTTTTTTTAAAAAATAGTATTATTGCAGATCACTTTATATGTCGTGACACAAAGACGCCCAATTGTAACAGGTTACTTTTTTTTATTTTTGTTTTATCCTTTTTTTTTCATTTTAGAATGAAGTTCTTTGGCGACACAAACCGTGTCGCTTTCTGAAGGGTAATGTGCCCTGATGTCCTCAACTGTGAAAAGTTCAGGGGGAGAAAAAATAATAATAATAAAAAAAAGAAATAACAGGCCCTTTCCAGAAATCACATTGCGTGTTAGAAGTCCGTTTAACTAAGTCCAATTCCGTATTCTTTTAATGGCCATAAAAGTTAAGCGACAGGAGACCGTCCAAAAAGGGTGGGGGATTAAATTTAAGAGACATCACATAAAGAGAGAGGATGAGGGAAGAAGACAAAATGAACATATTTATAAAGTTTTCTACATATATTATATCTACGGAGGCATTCTGAACCCGATGACGGAATATGCTTATACGAGTGTGTGTTGGATAAAAGGATAGGAAGAAGGAGGAGGGGAATTTGTGATATATACATACATACAGGAAGGCCATGGGCAAAATACCGCTTGATCTTCTACATATATAACGCGACTCGACTTCCCAAGAAACAAGACAGGGCTGGTCTCTTAATTTTCAACCGTGAAAAGGTGACATTCTCCTGTAGGAAATGTCAACAACAAAACTACTTGTTGTTGTCTGCAAGGGTGGGAAACGAATAAAGACGCTCTTAGCTTGCCATTGTAAGCTAAAGAACATTTCCTTCGCGTCGTGTTATAGGTACAGCTTGGTTCAAAAGTTAAAAGCATCATTCGTGTAGTCTCCCAGCTGAGACATGAAATTTTGGGATAAAAATATTGAATATTCTCATGATACATCAGGAAATGGTATCTAAAGTAAACTTTCGAATGTTGAGGTCCACGAAGGGCCATCAAAAGATACAGAATTTAGGAGGAGGAAATGAAAATGTGGAAGGAAACGGTAAAACCTCGAAAAAAATGATGGACACGATGTTTTCCATCTGAAGTATATTTAACCTGAAATCGAACCAGGAACCCCTAATACCACAGACCAACACTGAGCCGCCGTGGTATTGTCTCACAGTTAAATATTTGTTTTTGTCTCACAGTTGTGCCATTTAGCATAAAAGAGACTGTGGTGATAACGAATGAAATAATGGAATAGAGAAAGTAAGAAGAAACGAAAAAAACCCGAGAAAACAAACGCACACGGTGTTTGTCAATCACAAACCCCACTTGGCTCAAGCACATATGCTGAGATAAACATGTCCCCTAATACAGTATAAACAGCCAATGTGATTAGTCACCTGCATTTCCCTGAACACTCGTCAACGTGTTATTACCAGACGTTACGCGCTGACGTAACTTATCATTTTAGATATTAAAGCATACTGAAATGGACCGACCCTGATCCCCGTTATATCTGGTTTTCTAGACCGAAATTCTCCACCTCTTAGTTCGTGTAGCTCCCCAGTTGCCTCAAGATACTAGATCAACTTCTATCGGAAATCGAGTCAGGAACCACGTATAGTAACTAGCGGTTACATGTAAAAAATAACCAGGATATAACATCAGCCAATAAAGAACAGAATTTGTTCTGGTGTCCTTCTTAAACTAATACTTACTGAGTAACCCTTATATATATTAAAAATTATAATGAATAAGAAATTCACATTTCTGAAAGCGGAAATAAATCAGATGCTCCCCATAATGCCTTGTTACATTAAATATCCCCACAGCCTTGCTCTCTTCATGACGTCAGCGCGTATTTCTGTTGACCTCGGAACGTCAAGTATTTCCAAAAGAGAGGACGACGCCAAATAATAATAATAACAAGAATAATAGGAAAAAACAGAAGGAAATTAACAGGTGAAACCGTCTAGAGATTTTCCCAGCGACTAAGGACACCAGCGAGATGTGTTTTAATTGCCAAGTAATTCTGTCCTTGCGTTGCGTTTCCTTTTGCCCCTAATGATCGGTCATGGGGACAAGAGCTCATGAATAAATATGAACACCTTTATTTCTTCTTCTGTAAAGATTCTTTTTTTTTCTTTCTTTCTTTTTATTCGGGTGGCAGCAGTCCATGTCGCGATCGTAAGTGGCCCGCGACGAAACCACAACATGCCATGCGATCTCTGCCGTCCTGTGTATAAATAAGGCTCTCTCGCTCTTATCAAAGCCGCTTTTCTGAATTGCAATTGTCACACATACATGGTCAACGCAAGGGAGACAGCAATTCCAATTATATAGGCCCTAAGCTGTAAATTACTTTTTCTTCTTCTTAATTTACAGAAAGCTGCAGGGTTTCCAACTTTGGTTATTTATTATGTTAAGAAAAACGGGAGTATCAGTTCAAAATGGAAACAAGACGAAATATTTAGAAATAATTAAAGGTTACATCCCTTCCTAGTATAAATTTGCCTTGGTGGAAGTGAGGAAATCATTGGCTGAAATCAGAATAGCCGTAATGGGATTCGAATCCAGTCTTTCCCGAATTTAAATTAAAACTACCATGCCGATATATTGACTCTTCTTGGCGGAAATAAGGAAAATATAGGATAAAAATTGGAACAGCTCCTACGGAATTCGAATCCAGCACCTTCCAAATGAAATGAAATTAAATCTTTAAGTAAGTTTTACGTCCCACTGTTATGACGGCTAGGCTTAAAGAGACGCTGATGGTGAGAAATGAATCAAATGGTGGAATGAACAGGGAGGGAGGAAACGAGAGAACCCAGAAAAGAACCACACACGCGGTGTTTGTCTACCACAAAGCTCACTTGGCGCAAGCTGGGATCAAACCACGGACTCCATGCACCAGAGGTGAACGCTCCATCACTGAGCCACTGCGAACCAGCACCTTCCAAACTTTTTGACTTGTGGAGGACTCTTCAGGAGAAATCATTGGCCATGCGAAAACTTATCACGTTAAGAATTCAATTAAATGTTACTCCGATCCCTTCAATCTCTTCGGAGGACACTTAAAAATTTCCTTGTAGAGTAGTTTACACCCTGCAGAACCCAGTTTGGAAACAGTGGTTTTTAGAATAATGAAGAATATTCTTCACTTCACTTAACCCTTTCGTGGGCCAATTTTTTCTACAAGTGATAGAACGATACCTCCTCTATAATACCCAACACACACTCAAAACAACCAAGCAATCAAAATAAATGATTTCTCAAGTGCAATTGTCATTTATATGGTGAAAACGACTCATAATCAATGGGAATATTGCTTCCCAGTGGAGCAAATAAGACCAAACTTAGGTTCCCTTGGCGGGAACTCTTCTTCCCATTGCCCACGAAAGGAATAGTTTTACATGACTAAATTGTACTGTATTTCACAGTTACATATAGTAGTAATAGCGTAAATAAATTATACCTGATATATATACAACCCACAAAACTTAGCTTCTCTTCGGGTTGTGTAACCCCCAGGATATGCGGATAATGGAGAGGTGGTAGTAGGTTTGCTATCCCTTTTCGGAATATCCAAACCTAAAACTTACAGATCCATATAGAGATACATTCTTATTTTTCTTCTTTTTGGTTTTTGGAAATAGAAGTTAAGTTCAACTTCTTCAGAAGAGTATATATATATACTCTTCTGAGTTATATATTATATATATATATATATATATATATATATATATATATATATATATATATATATAAATGGGCCGATACTGTTTTGTGACTGACAGTCCCGTACCATGATAGAAGTGAGCAGTGGATTTTAATTTAATTTGGAGTGATTTCACTCCCTTATCGGTGATAGATTTGAACTTCAAGTAGCAGATTCAACTGTAAAGCTTAAATTGCACACCTCGTTTCATGAAAATTCAGAAGCATATTTGAAATGCTATCGTTAAACTTTATGTATATAAGAGAGAGTGAATTCATCTCCTTAATCTGTAAGATTTGAACCCCACAAGAAACAAGTCCCATTGGGCGTGAAAGAAAACCTTACACAGTGACTAACTTAAATAATTTTCAGAAAATATTATTTTATTTTATTTTTAAGGTGCTACGCTCACTACCTACTTGTACAATTTCAGATGGAAACCCGTTGAGAATGCTCCAAGAGTTGCTAGAACGAAGTAAAAGGAAATATTTTTTCTTAACTTCTGCAGGCTTTATAACAATTGTTCTATGTACTTTATTATTATACTCATTAAACAATTCTTGTCATACATCTATCCATTTATAATTTCCTTGAGTACTAAATTTTTTCTACGTGTTTTGTTAAAGAGTTCTGTTAAAACGTTATTCGATATGTTTTACGAAGACATATGCTCGAAATTGAAAAATTCGCAAAATATCATTTCTCTATGACTTACGGTTCTCGAGATATGGCTCCTTAAATCTCCCGAAATCGGAACTTTTTTTTTTTTTTTTTTTTGGCTAATTCCTCGGGAACGGTAAGACTGACGTGAAAAATTCCATCACTTCTTTCAGATAGTTTTTGACGCTGTACCGAAAGGAGGGCTCAAAATTGAAAAAAAAGAAAATGCGAATAACAGACACACACATACACAGCTAGAGAATGCAGTAATGAATGAATTTTTTAAGTTCGTTGCGAATGATAGAACTAGACCAGGGATGATGCAAATAAGCAACAAAATTTTACTAGTCCAAGAAAGAAAGAAAGAAAAAAAGGATACTAGCCCACATCCCACAACAGGAATCATTTACTTACATTTGGTATGATACTAAATACTCGCCCGCACCGATGAACCACTCGCCCGGGGTTATTTGCCCCCCTGAACTCGACTGTTTTCATCAGAAAAAAAAAAAAAAAACAGTACAGATGAAGTGTGGGATCAAGTTTTCATGCTACATCAATTTCTGTGTTAAACAAGTATAATTTTATTGAAAAAGTGTATAAATGTATGTTGAATTACTAAGTTTTAGAGGGGTCCGGACGGAGCCAGTGCATCCCCGTGGGTACGCCACTGATCCACAGTGTCCTCATTGTTCTTATCTTTCTTTGATAAGTTATAGTGCTGCCAGAATGTCTTGAGCCGTGGCAAAAAATATGAACTAAAGCTCGCCCCCTCGCGTTGAGCCAATAAGGGTTCGGCTGTTGCTAAGCGAGAAAGCCTTGCAGTTGTCTACACCAAACGGAGTGGAATTCTTTCAGCCGATAGCGGCGCTTTGAATGGAAGACTAGGTATCAAGTCAATGTGGCATATCTTTATTAACAAATTTCTTTCGCAGATTATACAATATTAATCCGATGCGGACTGTAGTTTGTTCGACTAACTTTAAAGATTAGGATTCCTTTTATTTGAGTATTTCGGTTATTGACCTAACAAACATGTGCAACTGGCTACATAATATTTTTTTATGATACTCTAATTACAGAGGTAAGAAGAAAACTTCTTGGTGAAATATGGTGCCACCTCATAAGACACGCCACAATCACTAACAATTCCTTCGCTATTTATCAAATATGAAAGAAAGAATGATTGGTGCTAACTAATCGCATCGTAGTAGTCCCTCATCAACACTTTCTCTCACTTTTTTTTATCAATTTTTACCATCAACGTTACATTCTTATGCATATTAGTTTGTCATCTGCACGGTAAGTGGCTCTGTATGGTCAAATAATCACAGCGAAAGTTAATACATTGTTCTTGTTAATTGCTATTATTCAAGCTGTAACAGCGTAATATCATTACAAAAAAGGAATTCTCTTTTTATTTTTTTTTAAATACAGATTTATTATCTTGTTTATATTTTCCTTCGATTTCTCTTCTACAAAAGAATTATGAAGCTCCATTTTTTAAAAAAATCTATAATATTATAGCGTCCAACGGAAGAAAAACAGATACGAGGGTAGTCCGAGAAGTACCCGATCTGACGTATAAACATATATTTAAATCACGCTCGATCCTAGGCATAGGAGCTAAATACACGGTTCTGATTGGTTGGAGTTATCCATTTCTCACCACGTAGCATACATATAGCCAGATACTGTCGGTCCTCGTAGCGAAACATGCTAGCGTGTTGGCTAGTAATGAAAATAGCTTTTGGTGTGGGTTCAAACCCGGACCAAAGAAATTTTTTCTTTTAATTTTCATAACACTTTTTTTTAATTAAAATAAGATGAAAATAATACTCATAAATTGTGCTTTTTCCACCATCTACCACCACCACCACTAATAATAATAATAATAATAATAATAATAATAATAATAATAATAATAATAATAATAATAATAATAATAATAATAATAATAGATATAACTAGGAACGTTAACTATAACTCGCAATAAACAAACAAACAAGCAAGCATTAATATTGTTTATCGTACAGTTTGCAACGCTCTTTAAGAATCCTTATCGATATATTAAGGTTTAGTAACAGCGAAGTCATACTCGTGGAAAATTTTCCAACCAACACAAATTCTCAGAAGAAGACGAGAGAGAGAGAGAGACTGGACACCGAGCGTAGCTAACGAACGAACGAAGAGAGAGAGAGAAAGAAAGAAAGATATTAAGAGTATTTCGTTGGGTGACCGTCGTCAGCCGTGACAGTTATCACGGGGAATATTCTTCATCATTTAAATACAACCGTGAAAAAAAGTGTTCACGAAAACGACCAACAATTTACAACATAGCTTCTTGCTTTTTTTTTCTTCTTCTTACTTATTTTTGTTAGTTCCTGCTTATAAACAAACATGCACGCTACCGTGATACCTTTTTTCTTAGGTATATTATTATTTTTACTATTTATTTACACGTCACGGTGTTATCGGAATGTCTTTCATTTCATTTTTTTTTTAAATTTTCTTTCAAGAGAATTAAGAGGGTTAGTTCCTCTGCTTGAAATAACAAGCTAAAAGGGCGTGTAGTTAATGGTCGACAGTGCAAACACTGTGAACACATTCTAATCAAGTTACAGAGGATATATTAAAAAGAGTTCACACTTGAAGCTTCGTAATCAAAGGAACTCATGTTCGATTTCCGATGTGATGAACTCAAATTTTTCTTAGAGTTCTAAAGTTCAAGCGTGACCTTCAAAAATAATTATATACACGGTGGCTCACTGGTAAAGCGCTTATCTCAGGTGTGAAGGGCCTCTAGTTGCTAATCAAGACGAGTAATTATTAGTAACCAACAATGATTTTTGTTTAAACGTACTATCGCCACATTCGCCTGGTGAAACTGAAGAAAAAACTCTGGAAAACTTCAATACGAATAGCCACCTCCAGATTCTAACCTGAGACTTCCCTCATGTAAGCCCCATGTATATTTATGAATATGTAATTTTTATAGTTATATGTACTTTTTTTATGAATATACAATATTTGGCATAATTTGGATTCAGTTTTTCTTAAAAGCCTCATATATGCCTTCTTAGACTCTTGTCTGTAACCAAAGACACATCTGAACACCCTCTCTCCCAAAGTTACAGAGAAATCGGCGTCCTTCCTTGTCTTTGAAAATTGTGAGTGGAAAAGTTCAACGAGGGGTTAAAGAAGGGAAGGACATTTTTAAAAAATCATTTTGCGTATAGATCCTATAGGAAAGCTGCTTGCCAACGCTTCGATCTGAACCCACTTCTGTCAATCTGCAATAAAAATATATTACCCACGTAACATAGTTTCAAAACATAAGTCATGAGTTCGTTCACCGGTTGCGGTAAAAGAAATATGGTGTTGACCTAGAATCACGATACAATTGTGGAAGCATTTATACTCAAACGTAAGAAACTGCTATGGAAAGGAAGAAAAAATCAAATGAAATCTTTCATTTTAACGTTCCACCATTATGCCTGTTAGGTTAAGGTAGACGATGATTAAAGCAAGCAAATGATGCTGGAAGAATTGGTGGAATGAAAAGTGGGAGGAAATGGGAATGCCCTGACAAAACTCACGAGCAATGTTGTCCACCACAAACTTACTTTCTCGGGGATCGAACCAGGTACCCCACGCACCAGAGGTAAGCGCTTAACCACTAAGCCACCATGCCCGCTGTTCTATGGGAATGGGAGCCCAATTCTAATTTATATTCCATCTTAAAATCGTTCAGACAGTGATAGACCTTCATTGGTTGTATACCAAGGAGTTAACGTTTTATGTTTTGGAAGCGTATATAAAGAATTATTATACTTTGCTCCCTCTCCCCCTTTCCACACTTTGGTCGTAGCTCTTAAGAAGCGGCGAAATTAAAATGTCATTAATTTTACATTAATTATATGATATCTTCAAATAGATAAAAGATAATCGAAAAGTGAAACAAGAGCTCGCTAGACAATATTATTTTACATGAGATACCGTTATCAGCAGTTACTCATTTTGCTTTCGATTTCCAACCATTTAGAAAA
Source organism: Thermobia domestica (assembly GCF_964235325.1). Classification (NCBI taxonomy): domain Eukaryota; kingdom Metazoa; phylum Arthropoda; class Insecta; order Zygentoma; family Lepismatidae; genus Thermobia; species Thermobia domestica. The sequence continues at coordinate 4,992,201 of NC_137465.1, read as the reverse complement.
ATTGGCATTTATTTTCGCGTTTATAAATGGCTGCAAACGTGAAGCTACTAGGTGACTCGTGATAACGGTATCTTATGCAAAATAATATTGTCTAGGGCGCTGTTGTTCCACATTTCGATTATTATTTTTTCTATTTGAAGATATCATATAATTACTGTAAAATTAACGGTACTTTAATTTCACAGTGATTAGACCTCTTAAGGGAAACCGCATCTGTAAAAACTATTGTTTTGGCTACTAGTTAAGGGAATAAACTTCACTAATATCTGCAAATTTATACAGAAAAACTAGGACATTATGAATTGTTTCTTCCTTTAGTTTCTGACGATATAACTTTTAATTGTTACAGATACGACTTTCCTTAAAGGCCGCCATTGCCCGACTTTCGAAAGCTCGATATTTAACGGAAAAATAAATTCGTATCAAAATCGCTTCAAAAGGAAATTATGACTGTGCATAGACACATTTTACAATCGTTTTCACTGTGTCAAGCAACATAAACTTAGATGCAAACTTGTGATGACTCAAGAAATATAAGAAATACGTAACATTTATGTCCATCCGTCAGCCCACATACGTACACATTACAAACATGTAAGCACATCCTTTTTTGTTTTTTTAATAACAAGCTTGCTAAAGACAGAAAGAGAGAAAGGCGCTAAGAAAAATAGTCAGTCATAAAGTAATAAAAACATAAGTAAATCGAAAGTTTGTCTTTACTGAAGAAAAACCACAATTAAAAAAAAATCTACACATCCAGACGAATTTATGACTTTATATCTTCTTACATAGGTAATTGTTTCATTCAGTTGTTACGAGAGGGGAGAAAGTGAAATACAAATATCATTATTATTACGGTTTACAGTGGTCAGTGAAATTAACGTGCATATATCGTGTTGACACGTATAAGCCAAGGTTTCTTATATAGATTTGCTCAAATGAGTGAAAGTATACTGATATATCTTTTGTAATGAATACAACAGACCAGTGACCGCATATGCTTTATAACCTATAAGTTTTTTTTTCTTTAAATAAGAAAAAAATAAACACATAATATACTTTGGCTCTCAGTACAATGACATTGATGTCTCTGTCCGCTCAACCATGAGACACACTGCTGATTAGATAAGAAATCACGTAAAGTATTTCAGTTAGAAATTCTTACGAAGTTTCGAAAACTTCAAAATAATAATAAAATAATACTAAACGCTATAAGAAACTATGTTCCTAAATGTGAACCTAAATTTGTTCAGAATGTCTGCCATGTTGATTGATTGATTTTGTTTGAAGTTACGCAAGGTGTGGGGTTCCTGAGGTTCCGGACCCCCCCCCCCCCCGACATCTTGACTGTTTTGTAAATGTAGTCTACTTTTAGGAGCAATTTTAAAAAGTTTCATATAATCTAGCCTCAAATTGTTTTTGGACCCCCTACCCCAGAAACGTTTTAGACCGCTCCCGAAATAAATTCCTGCGTACGCTCCTGGGTACGTGTTATGAGACGAGACAAGAGTTAGGTGTCTTATCTCAAAAACTTATGAAAGAGTGATGGATCTAGAAGGTAAGAACTAGGTGGGCAGCCAGAACCCAGACTATGATAGATATTATGAGTTTACAATTTTTCATGGATCTCCCGATGGGTATCATTTCTAAGTTGGACGTTGACATTATGGACCTCAAGTATTGTTTTACATATTGCGTAACATAAAAACTGCAACTGAATCTATATCTAATGTTTCAGAAATTTTCCTTTCACGCTTACTATAAAATTTCAAAAATATATGAATAATAGTTTGAATTATTTTTGTTACTCAGAAAACTAGGATGGCCTAGGTACTTCGGCCCCGAGCTAGATTCGTCACTGGTGAAAGAGGTGTCTTGGACATAGTTTGTGTTTGTATTAGAAAGGTTCTGTCTCGTCACGAAAATTCTGTCCAATCTAGTGAACAAGACAGAAGTTGTGAAGAGCGAAAGCCTGTTTACGTGGCCTTCGTGCTCATCAGACTTCAATCCAGTGCAAATTAATGTTGTGTACAAATCACCATTGAAGATCAACTCATACAGAGCAGAACCTTCCCCACCTCCAAAAGGAATTCACCAACACAAGGGTTGAGACTGTCTCAATCGGAAAACGTGTTGTGAAAATGACGTCTTGTTTAAAAAAAAAATGTATCGCTCTTGGAAGAGATGTGTCTCATTACGGAAATTCTCGTCTCGTCTCGTGCGTAACCGTAACTGGATTACAGGAGCGAGCGACAAGCCACCATAACCACATTCTTAACTACAACCGAGGTGGCAAAAAGTCTTATTTCTGAAATTTATTATTCCAAATTGGTCCGTCATATACAAAATCTTGTTTCATACACAAGGCTTTTTTTTTTTTTTTTACAAGGAACCCACCATTTTTGTCGTCAAAATGAGAAAGAACACTCCCACAATAGTATCACGCAATTGGTCGTTTGTGTGTAGCTATGTAAAAATACTTGTCCCGTGATGATTTCCCTTAGGGTGAGATCAGGGTTTCGTGGTGACCATAATAACAGTGAAGTGTGGGGGCCAATGTGGTGTGGTGAAATCAAGTGTAATAACCAAGACAAATGGTTGCAGAGAAGAGTTGGATAGACTTTCATCCAGCACTGAACTGACAATGATTGCTTATGATGATGATTATGATGATGATGACGACGATCATAAACAAAGAATAAACAATTACGCAACAAAGAGGAAAATAATAAATAAATAATTAAAAATCCAGCGTCTGTCAGTTTTGCCAAGAAATTACATTAATTTTCTTCTTTTGCCTGTAGGTTTGTGCCCAAAACCCTCTTCGAATACAATTTCTATGAAGAAACAGTAGCTAATGAAGATTAGACACTAGACCTCATTAACACAAAATTCTTACGAAAAGAAGCTTACGAAGCGGAGATGCATAGATTCAATTTTAAGGGCTCATTGATCCTTCGTAAAGAATTTATAGGATACCATAATTATGCTTTTCCAAACACATGTTCAAAGAAAAGCAAAAAAGAGAAATAACATACAAAGTATTATATAAGTAAAATCAATTACTTCTATCCTGTTGCAAGGAAAGTGTTAAAATGCTGAATTATATACACAATCTTAAGAAGTTTGGTTTACTTAAAACTCCTTTATATATTTGTTCTGTTCGTGTGTCCGTTTGTCCGCCGCAACTAAGCTTCCATGTTCCACGCTTCTTCCGCCAACTTCCTCATCTTCACCTATGATTTTTCTATTTTAATATCCATCAATTCCACCCTTCTTCGTCCTCTCCCTCTTTTTCCTGCCATCATACCCTTTAGTACCTAATGATACAGTTCCTTTTTAGCCAATGTCCCAACCAGTTCCTCTTCTCAATGATACCTAAAATAATTCTTCTTCCCCCCACCATTTCTAACACCCTTACAATCGTTTTACGCTCGATCCAACTAATTCTCTCCTTTATTCTTCACACCCACATTTCGCTAAATTCCAGTCCTTGTTAATAATTCTTGCGTAATGTCCATGTTACTAACTCATACAATAAAATACTCCAAACGAAGCATTTTGTAAGTCTTTTTCTCAACTCCTAATTCAGGGTCCCACAAAATAGTATTTTCTTTCTCCTAAAGGTTTCTTTCGCCATTCCTATCCTTGCTTTTATTTCACGTTCACATTTCATATCATCAGTAATAATAATTAATTAGCGAAAGGGATTTCCCTGCAATCGATTAACCGTCCCAATAATACATTTTTATCTCGATCCATAACTATCACAAAACAGGAAGTGATAGAAATGTATTGCAAGTTCCGGTTTCAATATCGATCGATAGAGTAAATATGATTAAAAGATCGTGAGTTTTTAAATTGATTTAGCTTCTAAGACTAAGTGTACAGGCTTCACTTTTAATACTGCACTCAAATCGCAATCCTATAAAATCCTTTCAAATATTCTGTTAGCAAGATTGACCCCATACGCAGATGAAATTATTGGAGATTATCAGTGCGGATTTAGACGAAATCGATCAACTATCGACCAAATATTTACCATTCGCCAAATACTCGAAAAGAAGTGGGAATACAATACCCCGGTACATCAACTATTTATTGATTTTAGAAAGGCTTACGACTCGGTTAGGAGAGAAACATTATACAACGTTCTTACAGAGCTTGGAATACCGAGAAAGCTAATTAGATTAATTAAGATATGTTTAAGTGAATCCCAAAGTAAAGTCCGGGTAGGAAAATTTTTGTCCACGAGCTTCCACGTCGAAAATGGCCTGAAACAAGGAGATGCGTTGTCGCCATTATTATTTAACTTTGTGCTGGAATACGCCATAAGGAAAATCAAAGATAGCAACCAGGGCCTAGAGTTGAACGGCATTCACCAGGTTATGGCATATGCTGATGATGTAAATTTAATAGGGGATGATAGGAGAACAGTAGAAATAAATGCAGAGATATTATTAAACGCTTGCAGGGACATGGGTTTAGAAGTAAATGCAGAGAAAACTAAATACATGGAAGTGCGTCGGGACCGTAATACGGCAAATTGTGGAGGCGTTAAAATATTAAATAATACTTTTGATAAAGTGAATACTTTCAAATATTTAGGATCAATATTAACAGACGAAAATCATATTCACGAAGAAATTAAATGTCGACTAAAAGCAGGGAATTCGTGTTACTATTCGGTTCAAAATCTCTTGTCGTCGCGAATTCTGTCGAGGAATTTGAAGCTTAAAATATATAAAACGATAATCATGCCTGTTGTTCTGTATGGTTGCGAAACATGGTCGCTTACTCTGAGAGAAGAACATAGACTGAAAGTATTTGAGAACAGGATCCTGAGAAGAATATTCGGACCCAAGAGGAACGAGAATGGGGAATGGCGGAAGCTTCATAACGAGGAACTACATAGTTTATACGGTTTACCCAACATTGTTAGGGTCGTCAAGTCTAGGAGGCTTAGGTGGGCAGGTCATGTAGCTAGAATGGAAGAAAGTAGAAACGCTTTCAAAGTCTTGACTGGTAGACCCATAGGAAAACGACCATTAGGAAGACCTAGGCGCAGATGGGAGGATAATATTAAGATGGATCTCGCAGAGATAGGAATACAAAGTAGAAACTGGATCCAATTAGCTAAGAATAGAAGTCAGTGGAGAGCTTTTGTGAACGCGGCACTGAACCTCCGGGTTCCATAGGCCATAGAGTTAGTTAGTTAGTTAGTTAACTCAAATCGCAAGTGTCACAAATCAACCAATTCTGGTTTTAGCGTTAATCTCTACAAAACAAAAACGATAATAGATAGCGAGAAACGAGTTTCTGTAATCAACTAAAGCATTCCAGGAATATATCTCGTCTCTACTCTAGTATCTCTACTAAAACCAGAAGTGATATGAATCTACCAGGAAATCCTGTTTCAGATTTAATTGAGGAAATATCGTGCCACACAAACCAAACTCCTTCACGTGGCGTACACGTGGCAACGCTACTTGTTATCAAATAAAGCAATACTTTTTTAATAGATGATAGCTTAAATGTAAATTAACTTCTATTATTTCTAGACAAAGTCTTATGAAATAATAGCAAGCAAAACAAACATCCAGCAATTAAGAGGCCTCATCCCGACGAAATTGAAATACCGCTAATTTTACAGTAATTATGTGGTATCTTCAAATAGATAAAAGATAATTGAAATATGGAACAAGAGCGCCCTAGACAATATTATTTTGAGTGAGATACCGTTATCACAAGTCACCTAGTGCCTTTCCGTTTTCAGCCGTTTAGAAACGTAAAAATAAATGCCTATTTTCAAAATGGTTCGAAATCGAAAGCAGATAAGTGAGTCGTGATAACGATATCTCATGTAAAATGATATTGTCTAGAGCGCTCTTGTTCCACATTTCGATTATCTTTTATCTATTTGAAGATATCACATAATTACTGTAAAATTAGCGGTATTTTAATTTCGCCGGGATGAGGCCTCTTAAGTTAACGGGCGTTGCATACCTACGCTAACATTAATTTTCAGCTCACTGGCTTAAACTGATAGTTATTTTCTGTGGAACAGGGACGGATTCAGAACGAATTAATGGGGGCAGTGGACAGAGGGCTATGAAAAATTCTCCGTTTTCTTTCTCTCACCGGGCTTTTTGGAGCACTGGTTCCTATGCGGCGGAGAGAGAGGGAAAGACCCTTGCTCCCCCTCCTGGATCTGTCTATGCTTAGGAATAAACCAGAATTTTAATATCTTAATTTTAATGATTTCTTATTCAATACATTTCAGTAATCTTTCCTTCGTGAAAATTAAGTTTCGATAAATATGTATTTTTAATATTTAATGACCAAATTTAAATATTACAACAATTATCAATAACCGAAAGTCAATTTGAAAAGCAAGAGACATTTACTAGAGTTGAAGGGAATAAATCAGTAAAATTACATTCTTAAGTTTCAGTTCATTTCGGAGAAAACAAAAATAATTCCTATCGAAATAACTGGTTATAAATAAATAAATATGGTATAGACACTCAAGAGTGTTAATGTAACAAATAAAGAACAAAAACAATAAATAAATAAAAATACATTATACGTATATAGGCACGGCGACTCAGTGGTAAAGTGCTGACCCCTCCTGCAAGGGCTTACTGACTTGATCTCAGGTCATGTCCGGGGGGTCTTGATATTACGTACTCATTGTTTTGTACAAAAAATAAATAAATAAATAAAATAAAATAAATAAAGAAAATGCAATTTGAAAAGCGTTACTGAATCAGGTACTCTGATTTCCTTACTGTGTCCAAAAAAAAGTGGTATACTATTGTAATAACGCAAAATAGATAAGATGGATAATTACATACAATTATCTATTTAAGATCTATTCATACATTTAGGTCAATTTGGTTAATCTTTAAACACACTAGGAGTTTAAACAGGATGAAATAATCTATAAAATGATGTTAGGTCTTAAAAATATATTTTTAACAAAGCTAAAGGTTTTTAAATGAGTAAAGAATAAATGTAATAAAAATATGACGTGTCTAAGATGGTGTAATTTGTATATCGTACAAATTATTATTTTATGAAACTATGTAATTGTCCCCTGCTTTTCTTAGTCAGGACATGTTGTTAAGCGTGGGACTTTTCATAAGCAGACTTTTTTTTTTTTGTTATTTATAAAAACTTTTTATTTTTCGTCGTAACAGAGCACGAATAAACAATTAGGTATTATTATCACTTAATTTAATTAATGAAGGTAATTGTGGTATAAAGAGACGAAAAGTGGCGGCTTTTTACAACGCATGTGAGTGCTGTAATATCACATATCCCCCTTCCTCTCTCTCTCTCTCAGAAACACATATCAGAGATATGTACGTAACGTATTATATACACACACATAATACTCGACACATATTACTATCAAAAATGACCGTCCAAAGTTTGCCTGCATGTTTCATGCGAAAAAGGAGGCAACATGCAAACAGTCATGATAGTACCCCTTCCCTCACTTCTTCTTGATGTTTTTTTTTTTTTTTAAATAAACTTCTTATATGCCGTCCTTTTCCCTTTCCTTTCTATCAACTTTGTTTATCTATACCTTCCATGTTTCTATATGCTATTTTTGACAACTTATTTACATTTTATGGGGACATTATGTGAGTCATTTAGAATCCCTATTATCCTTTATTATGTGTTTAAAAATAAATTACCTCTTTTTTCTGTTTTCACACAACAATTTTGCAATTAATTACATCAGGCATATCACGTAGTTTTCATTTATAAGGCAATCTTTTGTAAAGTATACATAAAGACATATATAGGTGGGTCTATATCATTCTTTTTTTTTTTTTTAAGTGCCATATGAACTTTAAATGTATGTTTTGAAACGAAATTAATGAAATTCTAGTGTTATATCCCACTATTATGCCTTTTGGACTACAGAAGATGGTTGATTAATAAAAGCGACAAACTGATGCTATGAGATTGGGGGAGGAAATAGATCGACACCTCCTTCCTAAAAATAACATCGGCACACTGTACTCCACCACAAATTTACACGGCTCGAGATGGAATTAGGGTCCCCTTCTCCCAGAAGTGAGCGCTCTAGCACTGAGCTACGGTGGTCTCCTGTATATTATTAGTGATTATGTAAGTCCAATGACTCCGACGTCGAAAATTTTAACAACGGTAAAGCTTCGAAGATATTAGTTTTGGGAAAAGTCCTTGGAACAATTTATTCTCGTAATTTCACAATTTTCGCAGGACGTCCCTTTATGATCCTCCTAAAAAAATCTCCACAATGAAAGAAAATGAAATTTTTAAGTTTTACGTCCCACGATTATGCCGGCTAGGCTAAAGGAGACAGTGATGATGAGAATTAAATGAAATGGAGTGAAGAAAGTGAGAGGAAACGGGAGGATCCCGAGAAAACCACACAAGCGGTGCTTGTCCACCACAAAGTCCACTTGGGGCGAGCTGGGATCGAACTAGGGATCCTACACACCAGGTGAACGCTCTACTACTGAGCCACAGCGGTCCCTAGGATACTCCAAAGTCATCCTTTATTATGTGTGGTCAAAGCATTGGCTCCCAGGTGCCATTATTTCTGGCTTTTCAGACATACTTCCTGTATTCCTTAATTCATATAGCTTCCCTATTGTCTAAAGATTTTGGGTAAACACCCGAAAGCCTATATTCCACCGGAAATTGAACCCAGGACCACCCGCTTATCATTTACCTAAACGGAAACTAACAGTAGGAAATTGTAAAGGTGGTTGAAATATTCTTGTGATTTCCGCTGGATTTCATGGAAGTGCTTGTCTCAAGACAATACTACAGGATGTTTCGGAACTCGATCGTGATTATCCTCCAAAGAGACCAGAAATGACCACAAGAAGGCCCATTTTCAGTGAATGAGAGAACATGTAGATAGTCAGTGGTAAATATAGGACATCCTAATACCCTGGGACTGGGACGTCCAAGAGATGTCTGTGCTATATGACATAAGAAGCTCATTTAGAGGGGTCAGCACTCAAATGTCCTTCCGTTCTACACCACTACTCGGTAACTCCTTTGAAAATAAATAGTTTACAAAACTAATAAAAAAAAGCAATAAAATTATTATTTTATTCACGTCCTTTGCCAGCAGCGAGGTTAATAGGACGAAACCTACAGAATGAAGTGGGATCTCGACCATTGCAAGGGGTTCGACACTATTCCACTAGGGATCTAACCGAAACCAGACAGACCATAGACGCGTGCTGTGTTCAACAGGCGAGGAAAGAGATCAAAGTACAAAAAATGGATTGACTCAGTGTATGGCGCTCACCTCCGGTGTATGGGATCCCGGATTTGATCACAGTTTGCGTCAAGTGGGCGTTGTGGAGGCTTTTCTCGGGGTTCCTCCGTTTCTTCTCATTGCCTCTATTTAAGTATTTCGTTTCTTAAGCATTCTCTCCCCCTTAGCCTCGGAGCATAACCGTGAGATGTTAAATTTTAAAAAAATCATTAAAAAAAACACTTATTAAATGGCAGCAGCTTTTATGATGACATGCTACGCTTTTATTCATTTTTTCATATGGTTTTCTTCTTCTTTCTTCGTAGTAGGAGCCATCTGTTGTCCTCCAGAAGAAGATAAATAATCAAAAGTAACAAAAAAAAAAAAAAAAAAAAAAAAAAATACAGTAAGCTCTTAGAAATACGCAACAAACACAGTGCTCTATAATGCTGGCAACACATTCATCAGCGACAGAAGGCATTTAATGCTAACCACCAGTTTGTGCTAATGCTGCAAAATAAAATGACTTTATTCAAGTAGACGAGTGTCTTTGGGTACTTGCCCCTTTGCTTAAGGTCTTTTATATGAAGATGTATACAAACTTTTACAAAGATTTTGAATTTGCAGAGCAATTAGCCTACTTGAGAGGGTAAGAAGCTAAAACAATATTTACAAACTCTTTGTAATAAATAACATAATTGCATAAAGCACATTAAATGAAAGGAACTTCCTAGTTTTATGCCCCAAGATTATGCCCTTTACGCTAAAGGTGACGGTTGATTAATTAAAATGAATAACAAAGTAATTGGTGGGATGATAATGCGGGAGAAAACTAGAAAACCCACGCACACGATATTGTCCGCCGCAAACTCATTCGAGTTGGAATCGAACCAGGGACATCTAGCGATCTACCAGGAGCTGCCATTACCCGTGTTCTTTCTGTGTAAAGAACGGGCGTTTCAGCTAATATCGAAATGAAATATTCAAAAGCATAGCTTAGTAATTGTATTATATGATTATCGAAGTTGATCCCGGTGAGGACAGACTCAGAAGATTTTCGGAAATGAAGCTTTAGCAGAAAATATTGTTGAAAAAGAAGAGAGTCAGATGGCTAAATGAAGAACGCTAAATAATTCGGAGCTATTTTCGTTTCAGACTATCCTGAGGATCAGTGGCGGATCCATGGGGGACGATCGCCCCCCCCCCCCAGAAGAGGAAACTTTCTTATTTTATATATATAAATAAAACCCATCCCAGAGTTTGGAGCTATTGAAAGTACCTCTAAGTAGCAGTATTACAACCTCCCCCCCCCAGAAGTCCGTCCTGGATCCGCCCCTGTTGAGGATAAAACGATTGGAACCTCTAATATGGATGACCAAAGTACGCGAGAATTGTAGCCGAAAAGCCTTTGGTAAAAGAACCTCTGAATGGGTCGAGAAAAAATATACGACACTCAATGATAGAAAGGTTGGTAATAAAACATGATCAGATGGATTTTGTACAGGAAAGTACATTCATTTCGTGGGAAGTACATTCAGGAGTGATGAATCTTCTGTCTTCTTAAGAGTCTTCATCCCGGCGAAATTAAAATACCGCTAATTTTACAGTAATTATGTGATTTCTTCAAATAGATAAAAAATAATTAAAATATGGAACAAAAGCGCCCTAGACAATATTATTTTGCGTGAGGTACCGTTATCACAAGTCACCTAGTGGCTTTCCGTTTTCAGCTGTTTAGAAACGCGAAAATAAATGCCAATTTTCAAAATGGTTCGAAATCGAAAGCAGATAAGTGAGTCGTGATAACGGTATCTCATGTAAAATAATATTGTATAGGGCGCTCTTGTTCCACATTTTCATTATCTTTTATCTATTTGAAGATATCACATAATTACTGTAAAATTAGCGGTATTTTAACTTCGCCGGGATGAAGACTCTTAAGTGTTGCCCACGAGACGAGACGACATATTTTTCGTGAAAATGAAATGTTTTAGTTTTACGTCCCATGTTATACCGGTTAGGCCAAAGGAGACGGTGATGATGAGAATGAAAAAAGTGATAGGAAACGGGAGAATCCCGAGAAAACCCACGCACACGCCATTTGTCCACCACAAAGTGCACTTGACGCGAGCTGGGATCGAACTAAAGACCACATGCGTCAGAGGTGAACGCTCTACTACTGACCCATCGCGGGCCCAAAACATAATTTTGGTGACGAGTAGCTCTTCCAATAGAAGTATATACACTTTTTGAAACGAGACTTTCACACAAGATGAGACAGATACAACTTTTGTTTAGTAGGCAACGTTATTTAGAGTTTAACGCACATTTTAGTACCGAGGCTATATGAGACATAGCCCTACAAGCCTTACTCGGAATCTGATCCATATGAGCTCAGGCCAGGTCTTTTTGTACTTTAAAGTCCCCTTAATTTAAGATAATTCCTTTCATCTTGTCTATTGGAGAGGCGGGGCGGTTCCAGGACGGATTTCTGTGTGGGGGGGGGACGGTGGGTTGTAATACTGCTACTTAGAGCTACTTTTAAGAGCTCCAAACTCTGGGATGGGTTTTATTTATATATAAAATAAGAAAGTTTCCTTCTTGGGGGGGGGCAATTGCCCCGATCGCCCCCTTCCCTCGTGAACCCGCCCCTGGTCTATTGCCATAGATTTCATAACCTCAGTTACAACAAAATACTTTGGCTTGAATAATATTTACCTGTACCTAGGGCAGAAAGTACTCATACATATGCACTGTGCTTAGTAAAATGTTCATTTCATATTAAAAAAGGAAGAATGTTTTTAATATATGTAAATGATTATTATGGGATAGTTGTTGCTATGTACATGTTTATGGATACCGTGTCAGCAAGTTTCGGTGCTTGTCAGTGTTAAGGAAAATATATTATAAAAATATATCAACTAATAAACCATTCTTTGTTGCACTGTTTATCGACGTTATTATTCATATAAAAGGTGAGAACGATAGTATATAATTATTAAAGACTACTACCACTCGAGACTTATATATCTTACTAAGCCGAACCAGGTTGACGATTACCATCGGTAAGTCGTTATAAAAATTTGGTTTACCTCACCCGGGACTTTGTAAATTCAGTTCCCGAAGAAGAAGAGTAAGGTTGAATTTACTTTTATGAATAAGAACTTAACCATATTGCGAAGTGGTAAGGTAATCATAAGAAAAATGGACAACGAAGCCATGCAGCAGGAATCAAATACTAGTGACCGAGGTGAAACTAGTGTAACACCAGGTTTGTCATCAGAGGATCGACTCTTGTTAGCTGTACAGCGACAAATAATGCAGATGACTACCGAGATAAAGCAGACCATGGAACAGAAGTTCAACGAATCTAACACGACCATGGAACAGAAGTTCAACGAATCTAACACGACCATGGAACAGAAGTTCAACGAATCTAACACGACCATGGAACAGAAGTTCAACGAATCTAACATGACCATGGAACAGAAAATAGAACTGAAGTTTGACGAAGCTAACAAGCAAAATGAAGAATTAAGCAGACGATTGGAACAGAAGTTTAACGAAATGGAACAGAAGTTTGACCAAACTAATAAGCAATATGAAGAATTAAGTAGACGGATAGAACAAAAATCCGACGAAACGAAACAGACAATTGTTCAGGTGGTAAACGACCTATCTTCACAGTTCGAGGAAAAGTTAAAAAGGATATTCGATGATTGTCAGGAAAAGCACAATCACCAAAATCAAGAAATCTGTGCTGTAAAAAAAGATTTAGAAGTAATAGAATCTTCCATTAAACAGCAAAAGATGCAGGTCAGTAACAACTCTAATAACATACGTGTAAATACACAGTTGTTAGCTACTATTCAAGAAGAGATTAGAATGTTACAGGCGAAAGACAACATTTACCGAAATAACTTGGGTAGTGATCGCTTTGAGTTGTCCCACTCACCAGAGATGATCTCGCCTTCGCCCGGATCTGATGAGGATATTATCCTAGAAGAAAGTTATCCGAAGAGTACTGATGAGCGAAACTTAGATGGTGTCACGACACAGCACGTCAAGGATAGGAGCTATCACTCAACAAAACCAAGGAATGAGAAAAAGAAGGTAAAATTAAGTGTTAAGATGAGTGAAATACGAGCTATGAGTAAATTCAGTGGTAAGTGTAATGAAAATGCCACTTCTTTCTTAGAGAAATTTCAAGATGAATGCAATATAATGTCTATCGATCGATCACAATATATGAAATTAATACCCCATGTATTACTCCCACCTTGTTCCTTATGGTTCAAGGCAATACGTGATCATATTGGTACATATGAGGAATTCAAAGCGGCATTGATCGCAAATTATGAAAATGACTTTTTGCTGGCAAATAGAGATGCCACCCTTAGAAATCAACACTTCAATCCTCGATTGCACAAATCTCTTGTAGAGTTTGTTGTAAATGTCTACAACGAATTAAAGGTCGTTAATCCTTTGCAATCGGAATCGAGAATAATAGCATCGATTCGAAATTTGCTTCCATTTAAACTGCAACAGATCTTATTTTCCACACAGTGTATGAGTTTCAGCCATTTATTGATGCTTGTCCAATGTTACGAAACTCAATACCATGCCATGAACCCACAATCAGGAATGGGTAAAAATAAGAATAATTCAGATCATTTGGTGCCTGTTCGGAATTTAAATATTCGGAGTGTGAATAATACAGAACCTAACCTAAGCCGAGTATACTCTAGCAATCAAAGTGAGCAAAATAGGCAAAGTTATGTAGGGAATCCGCCTAATCTAACTAATCACGGTAATTATGATGTCAGATCACCCAACAGCAGTAGATATAAAAACAATCGAAGTACCGAGAGAAATTCCAGAAATACAGCGAACTACGCGGATAGACGTAATGGAAGGACAAGAGATGGCACTTCATACCAAAGTCAGAATCACGATGAAAGACATGTACAACACAATGTAGAACCTAATCATGATAGCGCAGTACAGTGTACTTTATTAGAACCGTATGCAAGTTCGAATGTAACCTGATTACCGTTACTGAAATTAGGTTAAATTCATGTTAGTTGTAGATTCTTGTAAATTTTATTTTTTAAGTTCATGTATTAATATCAATAATGAAAACGATTCTTATAAATACTTGAATTTACTTTTATAATTAGGTGGACTGAAAAGCTAATTTTCAAATGATTTTTATTCTTTCTTGTTAATGTTTTTAATATATGCAAGAATTATAATTCGATTCATAATTAATTAAAAGCAAAGATTAATTATATTAGATTGATTTGTGTTGAAAACTTAATTATCAAAGATTATGTTAAAAAGAAGCTCTATTCTATAAAATCAATTATCCAACGACTACCTTGAAAGAAATTCTTCTTTATTATAACATCTTTGTGCTACTATGTATACCTTTTAATGCAACATCCGACTTATTTGTTATTTAATGCGCCCGTAAGGATTAATATTATTTGTAACCCACGTTTGTCCTTTACATTTTTTTGAAATCGCACCCGTCGACGATTAATTAAATAAGCGACGATATTTTAATAAGGAAATATATTAATAATATAGTGGATAATAATAAAATAAATATAATTAATGTAATTAAAGATAAATAATGATGAAATGAAAGAATTGTTATGAATGTATTTATATATATATGTATATGTGATATATAATGAATAGATATACAAGGTGCGATCAAAATATGATGGACATATACAATGTAAAAACACTAATGTTAACGGACCAGTGGTTCTTGAAGATAAAAGCCAAGCCTACTCATGACTTTTATATTCAGTCCCTTTGTCGAGCGACATTTTATACAACAAAATACTTTGGCTTGAATAATATTTACCTGTACCTAGGGCAGAAAGTACTCATACATATGCACTGTGCTTAGTAAAATGTTCATTTCATATTAAAAAAGGAAGAATGTTTTTAATATATGTAAATGATTATTATGGGATAGTTGTTGATATGGACATGTTTTATGGTTACCTAGTCAGTGATTTTGTGTACTTAATAGTTTAAAGAAAAGGAGATTTAAGTTATATCAAAATAATAAACCAGTTTAACACCATTTATAGACGTTGTCATATTTATTAAAAAAAGGTGAGATTAATGGTATTTACATATCGAAGCTAATTTTTACATGAGGAAGAAATACTACCACTTCAAATTTTTATTTTAGCAAACGAACCAGGTTTACGACTATCATTTTAATAAGTCGTTGTACAGTCAATGTATTATTATGTATCAGATACTATGAACACATAACCAATAACTGCTAAACCTTGCGCGTTTTTCTGACCTTTAACTATGAATGAAGCAACGCGGAAAGTAGGAAAAAAAAAAGTTCCGTCTTCCAGTTCCAACGATATTTATCAAGGGAAAAAACTCGTACATTACAAGGCTTTCTGTTAAGTTCAGGGATATAATATATACGAAAGTATATGTACACTTTATAGCATATACTTACTGTATGTAGGATAAACAATGCTCAAAGTCAAGGAGGTAAGGACATATTCTTGACAAAATCCCTTTGCTCGCACGTCACACATACACACACACACATACACGCTTAAAACATAATAATAACACTAATAACAATAATCAGTAACAATGGTTGCGAAGTCGTCAAGGCATGTTAGATGGGAACGTAGATAATGTTTTCCTGAGAACAGCCTTGTCTCCATGTCAGTGAAGAAATTAGAGTACTTGGCTCGGGTCTTCCTACCGTTTTCACAATCATTAATGTGGAAAACAAAATGGTTTCAAGTTCGCTTTTTTTTTCTTTCTTTTTTTTTCTTCTTTACATAGGTACGCAACAATGACAAACGTGAATTGTATTATCTGTATAATTTCATGAAAGTGGATAAAACATATTTGTAAGATACACATATAACCTGTTTTGTTTAGAAACAGTTATCGAAATAGGATGTGTGTAACCGATGGTTTTATTGTTGTTTAAACGTTCACCGCAGGGCCACATGGTCTTCATTTTTCAAAATTTCGAATCGCCTGGAGAAAAAGAAAAGACAATCTTCTCCGGTGGCCATTCCATTCACCAGATCTGAATCCGTGTGGTTTACGTCGGGGATTTCGTTAATGAACTCTTTAAGAAGCCTAATCACTACGAAATTAAAATACCGCTAATTTTACAGTAATTATGTGATATCTTCAAATAGATAAAAGATAATGAAAATCTGGAATAAGGGCGTGCTAGACAAGGTTATTTTGCATAAGGTACCGTTATCATGAATCACCTAGTAGCTCTCTGTTTGCGGCCACTTAAAAACGCGAAAATAAATGCCGATTATCTAAATGGCTGGAAATCGTAAGGCAGATAAGTGAGTCGTGATAAAAATATCTCATGTAAAATAATATTGTTTAGAGAGCTCTTGTTCCACTTTTCGACTATCTTTTATATATTTGAAGATAATCACATAATTACTGTAAAGTTAGCGGTATTTTAATTTCGCCGTGATGAAACCTCTTAATTACTACTCTAATCAGAACTCTTTAGAATCATACACCTTGTAGGATATAACCTATTCCATTAGGAACAGTTTTCAAAATTGGAGAAATGTTACTTTTTGAACCCTCATTGTAGAGTCACAACGCCTCAATTTCCAAAATCTCGAATCAGCAGAAGAAAAGAGAAGACAATCTCCTCCCGTAGCCAATCTATTCACCAGATCTGTCACCATCGGATTAGTTTCGTCCTGGTTGCCATTAACGAAATAATTACGTACCACCTTTTCTGTAATCATACAGGATCTTAATGTACGAATAACTACGCATTGTAAGTGGGCTACTTCGAAGCACATTCTTTAGAAGACAGCACACATATTACTATTTTACACTGTTTAACTGTGATTCGAACCTTAGCTTACACAAACGGAATCGAACCAATAATGTACAGTGAAATAAGGTTTTACAGAAGTTACTATAAAGAGACAGAAGTCTATCTCTTGTATTGATTAGAAAAGGTTTGTTAATTTAATTCATGTTAAAATGTGCAAAATTACAGCTCACCAAGGCTATATTCATAAAGTATGTGTGGTCCGTTACCTATGTTCTAGTTAATATATATAGTGTGTTCAAAAAGTATCGCTGCAGTGGATGTGGCAAAGTGGCTACAATGTGGCACTAACGTCTTTGTTGCCCAGTGCACGTCTCTGTTGAGTTGTAGCGTAAAGTCTGGCCTCGTTCATGTCTGAATCAGACATTTACATGGTACAACATACATATACACAAGCAGAAAAGTGTACCGGTATGTTTTAATATTTTTCTCGCAATAACAAGTACCTTATCTCTAGAATTCACGAGATTTTAATACAAGTAGCTTCTCATTTAAATCAGTGTGATGAGTGAACCGAAATTCGAACCCAGGACCACACACGACAACTACTCAGGAACCGATATATTTTTAGAAATGAAATGCAATTAAAAATTTAATTGAATGCCGTTAGACTAATTAACGAACGGGGCTGGTTATTAAAGAACTAGTGGAATGAGAATGTGAAAGGAAACGGAGAACCCTGAGAAAACCCATGAACGACATTGTTGTTCACATGAATTCACGGTCTGGGACTGAATCAGGGGCCTTTACACACACCACTCAACCACTGTGTTCCTTCCTGATCTTAAGTCTAAGGATAATGGTCTCTTGAAGGTGACATAGTGTGATGGGTAACGGCCTATACAGTGGGAGATCTAGAAGGTAAAAACTCGGAGGGGGGGCAGCTAGAGCCCAGACTATGATAAATATATCATGAGTTTAGCATAAACTTTCAAAAATATATAAATAATAGCTTAAATTATTTTTTCATTCAAAAAACAAGGAAGGGGCTAGGTCCTCCACTGGGCATATATTGTAATGGTTGATTTTGTAGAGTACCGGAGTAAAGTTCAAATTAATAGAGGTTCAGAGCCCATTCTTAGTAGGTCCCGTCTTTCCCTTAGTATTTGCATAAGGCAGAGGAGGATCTAGAAGCTAAAAACTGGGGTGGGCAACTAGAACCCAGACTATTATAGGTATATCATGATTTTACTATAAACTTTCAAAAATATATGAATTAGCTTAAATTATTTTTATCACTCAAAAACTGGGGGGCTAGCCCCCGACCTAGATCCACCACTGGCATAAGGACGAAAAATGAAAAACTACGCCTAATTGAATTAAGAATTGAACCCAGAACCACGCTTGCCAGCTGCCTGCATTGTAGCCATTTGAACAAATGCAGAAGCCTCATAAGATATCTATGCGTGTTAACTGAGTGACAGTACTCAATGCACATCGTGGGATGGGAAATCGATAGGAAAGAATAACAAATAGCCCTATATTAATACAGAGATGATTATAATAACTGTTATTAACAATTGACGTTCTGCATGATTTCATATCATATAAATTCAATTATTGCTTGTCATTAGTAAAATGACGCTTCAATCTGAAATCATAAGTATCTATGTATATGTACAGATGAATGTGACCCAAACCTGCTATTATAATTACGTGGATCGTATTACACAGTTGATCTACTGTCGGATTGTGTAACAACGCTCTCGAAGTGGATCTATTCAAAGCGCTGAAAACCGATCACTTAAATTAGTTGCTGTAATTGTTACCGGAACTTCACGTAGGGAGACTTTTTTTAATTTTTCAACATTTTGCATATTGTCTTCTCAAACATTATTCTTTTGCAGAGGTTAAATGAACCTAAATAGTCTACATTATTAGAGTTTTTAACTATATTATGTGGGAGGTCTTATAAAACGACTATGTCCGTCCGTCTGTCCGTTTGTCGACAGGTATTAGACAAGAAGTAAGAGATAGCTAGAAATGAGTTTTGATATGAACTTAGCATGAGATAGAGGTAAATTATTTTTGGTATGAATTCAACATGAGATAGTAAGAAATGCTTTCTGATACAAATTCAACATGAGATAGAGAAAAATGATTTTTGATATGAATTCAGCATGACATAGTGAGAAATAATTTTTGATGCAAATTCAGCATGGAAGAGCGAGAATTGATTTTTGATATGAATTCTGCATGAAAGAGCGAGAATTGATTTTTGATATAAATTCAGCATGAGACAGAGAGAAATGCTGTCTGATATGGATTCAACATGACATACAGATAAATGATTTTTGATATGAATTCAGCACGAAGGAGCGAGAATTGATTTTTGATATCAATTCAACATGAGATAATGAGAAATGATTTTTGATACGGATTCAGCATGATCTAGAGATAAATGGTTTTTGATATGAATTCAGCATGAGATAGTGAGAAATGATTTCCGATACGGATTCAGCATGAGATAGCGATAGATAATTTTTGATATGAATTCAACATAAAGTGAGAAAAGATTTCTGGTATGAATTCACCATCCCAAGAATAGATTCAATCGTCAGCCATATTCCTCTCCGAAAGTGATATATACGCCCAGTGGTAAAGCGCTAATTTCTGGTGTAAGAATTTTAGGCCCATGGTTTTAGATAGTAAAATAGTTTCCGAAAGTAAGCTTGGGTTTTGGATGTCGAGAATTCATTGAGCTTTTATCTTTATAGATAGAATAGGATCTTGAAGTAAATATGGTCTCTGTCGTCAGTACTACAGACAGTTTCTAGTAATATTGTATGTAGTCCGTAGGGGATTGTGTTCTTGAGAACCTAACAGATACCTAAAGCCAAAGGTCCTTTTTTTGGGGGGGGGGGATTCATCACTGAATTTTAGCTGAATGTATGATCGAAAGAGATCAGTTTTGTCATAAAGAAAAGACACATATTAGACTGTTTTCTGTTGCAAAGATTAACGAACTTTAGTAATCAACTGTGCTTATAAATGTATCAAAATTTGCGACACAATTTTTCGTTTGCATCGCATTTCCAGAATTTTGTGTAGCAAACTGTGATGTGATACCGCTTAAATAAAACGCTGGTGTATATATTATTGAAACAAGGCGTCGCAATATTTAGGAGTATAAAAATGGATTTCTTATTTTGTGAAATCATATAAGTGTATAATCAGCAACTTTGGCTTGTTTTCCCTTACTCCTTCTCATAACATTAAGGCCTGCCCTCGTTAAACTTTACAATACGGTTTTAAAAATATACATATATCCTTCTATCCAATTACTATATTTGTGGAAGCCTCCCTTATCCTGGAAAAAGAAGGGCAAATATGGCCATTAATAACACATAAGTCTGGCCTAGACAAACGAACGATTAGCCAAATTAGGGAAATCTGGAATAAAGTGGGGGTGGAGGAAGACAAATGGAAGGGAAAGTAAAGACAGGGTAAGAAAAGGGGAAAAAGAATCGGGAGTTGTTTTATTACTCAATGGAGCATTTTAATTGCTTTCCCTAGAATGAGGCTAAGAAAGGGGATGAAATTATGTCCACATTCCTTTCAGTCTTCTAATTTAAGGCTAAGGGTAAGAGTTAAACAAGGACAGCCGTTAGTGCGATGAATTTCTAGGCTTTCTGAGTCTTAACACACATTGATCCTGCTATGCTTGCAGGGGGAACATATGATAGGGACTTTTAAAGCACAATTTTGAAGAAAATGTGTTTATGGCAGAACAAAAAAGGATCAACGGGTAAATGCAGAAAATTAAATATAGCCAAAATCTTGTCATCGAATACACTACAATATATAACTATTTAATAAGAATTTTTCTTAATTTTTGGTCTTCACTTAGTTTTAACACCTTCTTGATATCAGAAAAAAAAAAAAATCTTTTAGATTTCTGTCCGACGGTTATACCAGTGGACAAAGGGAACGGTGATGTTGAAAATGAAGAAAGTAGAAGGGTACGGCAAAACCCCGTGAAAACACATGCACATGGTGGCCTAATAGGAGATTGGTCATCTCTGGTCTGAGGAAGGCCTTGGTTCGATCCTACTTCAAATGAGATTGAGGTGCAAAAATTGGGTTCCTGTTCTATTAGGGGGTTCTCAAGTTTCCGTTTTTACATTCTCATTCTACTATTTCTTTGATAATCATCCACCCACCTTTCGCCACTAACAACCATTCGAATTAAACTGTCACAATAATAATAGCAAAAATATAAAACAACTACAATTACAATATCGAAACGAAACTTAGTGACAATTTGATAACACTGTATTCTCGGGAGAGAGCGCGAGAGACGACATTGGCAAAATTTCTTGGGTGTGAGTTAACGACCGGGACACATCCTCACGTTCTATTGGGTAGTGAAATGGGTAAATCTAGGTCAAACTTCACGATTCATTGCGATCACTATAGGTTGTCCACAAAACGAGACAGCATATTTATGGCGAAGTACGAGACGAGACACCCTCAAGTCTTGTTTTGTAACCTCCGCAGGCTTCTGTTTCTGCGGTGCTGAACATTGCTAGTTCCTTAAGCCATACTTTTAATGATATTGCATAGAATTTACGCAAATTGTTGTGTTGCCGGCCTGAAAAATTGTGCGTAATATATATCAGTAAGAATGGCCCTCGTTACTCTAATTTAGAAACGAAAAAAACTAATGTGGTTATTAGAAACAGAGGTCGAGATGGATATAAACTCTATAGGACAATCTAAAGTTAGAAGGGCAGAAAATTAAATTTCATATCCCGGCTGCAGTGACATAATTTCATTCTATATTCCCCCTCCCTTTTCTGTTTCCATTGCATGTTAAACGTATTCTCATTCATATATATATATATAAGTTGGGTTAATATCAATCTATCACGTCGTCTGCCTCTTTGGTTCTTATTTATTTCCTTCCCCCCTTGTCTTCCTCCCTCATTTATTGCGTTCATTTCCTTGCCTGTATATGGTACCCAAGGCGCACAAAACGCTTTCATTACAAGGGTGTAGAAACCCTTGTACTTCTTTTAATCTATATCTGTAGAATGGCCTAATTTCATCTTTAGAAAATGACTCGGATTTTTAGTTCGTTCGTTTCCCAGTTTTTCTTGTGTGTGTGTGTGTGTGTGTGTGTGTGTTTTCTCTTCACCTCAACCAGAGGGTTGCAACGTCACTGTTCTGCGAGGACACAATTAAATTTTACAAACATCATTTCGTCAGGAAGCACACACACACACACACAATCTTCTCACTACCCTATCAATTCTACCTTGGTTAGATTTTCTTCCTTTTTTTTTAAGAAAAAGAAAAACGTAAAACGAGGGTATGTGAAAATAGTTTTTTGGGGGGTAAAATCCCTTGGTACACACTAAACTCGAATTAAGTGACAAGCTATGTTGGTCGTGAGAATGGAAGGAGGATGAGAAAAGCGAATAAAAAGAAAAGAAAAGAAAAACAGTATAAGGAGATGAAGGGAAACTGTTGGGAAATACGTCAACTGCGAGTGGTTTAGTTAAGACGGTGGTAAGGGTAAAAAAAAAGAATTAGCCAGAGGGGAATTTTGTTCTATATCTTTTAAGAAAGAAAAATTAAGCATGAAATTTCTTTTAAAATGCCCCTCCCCGAAGAAAACTAAAGCTAAAAAATAATGACACATAACGTTACTATGTCGAAAAAACTGTTCATTATGGTACAAATGTAAAGAATTAAAACACCATGCTAACATTTTAATCAATTCGAAAAGTTTGTACATGAAACTTCTTGAATATCGGTAAAATGATTAACACTCATGTTCCCAATGCCGCGAACTCAAATTCGATTCCAGTGACGACGAAAAGCTTTCAATTCTCAATTTAATTCGTAAGCAATGTTTTAAAGTAGAATTGCCCATGAAACAAGAGATGTCTCGTCTGGAAATGGTGTCGTGGTAAAGATATGAAATATAATGTTGCGTAGCCCTTTGGTTCCTTAGTTATAGATAATCAAAATTGGATTTCATCACCATCATAGGTATTCTGCCAGTATTGGTGGCAACTGAGAATTTTCCATGCTCCACCATCTTCCGCTACTGTTGTCACGCACCACTTTTCTCTTTTCATTTCGTCTATTAATTGTAGTCTTCTTTTCACCCTCTCTCTCTTCCCTGCCACCATGCGTTCTAGCACGTCCCTCATGATACAGTTCCTTCTAAGCCAATATCCCAACCAATTTCTTTTCCTCTTCTTAATAATATATAAAAAGTTCTTTCCAACACTCTCTTATTTCTTTTCGTTCGAAACAGCTAATTCTTTCCATTCTTCTCTACACCCACATTTCGAAACCTTCCATTCGTTTTTCATAATTTTTTCGTAATGTCCATGTTTCTGATCCATACAGTCCAATACTTCACACGAAGCATTTTATGAGTTTTTTTTTTTTCTCAACTCTTTATTCAAGGTCCCACAAAATAGTATTTTCTTCCTCCTAAAGGCTTCTTTAGTTATTCATATCCTTGCTGTTATTTCACGTTCAAACTTTCATATCATCACTAATAATACTACTTAGGTATCGAAAACTAGTAACTTATTCTACTTTCTCCCCTTTTACTTTTGTATTTGACACCGACCCCTTGTGCAATCACGTATTTGGGAAGAATTGCCATAGCAGTGTCGTATCTTCCACACTGCTTATTACATTTTGGCGAGCAAGATGGAATTGAGATTGATGAAAAAAAATGTGTGGTATAGTACTCCAAAATAAACACAATACTTGTAAATAAAGTGAGGTACGAGCAAAGATTCACATATTAAATGCAGAATAACGAACAGTAGCACACTGGGGAAATAATAGTAAAAGCAAAAAAGTATTTTTCCATGGCTTATGTAAGAAGTGAATGAAGATATGACATAATGCTTTTTTGTTGTTATTGTTGTTAAGAAAATGTGGGAAATTGCATCTACTTAACAATGGAATTTTTACATTTTTTCAGTTAAGAACGATCGTTTATTTATTCTTCGCAATAAGAGGATTTTCAAGTTCACTTTTCTGTTCGTGTAGTGTGAGACACTCTTCTAAGCCGTTTAAATTATGTTTCAGGAAAGCTAATTAAAATTGAAATAACGTATTTACTGAAGACATACCAAATACTCGACTGTACATTACTTACAATATGGTAATACCGATTTGCACAACTATTAGCTATTCATTTCCCTCATTTTCTGTAATAAATTCTATTCTTAATACTAGCTACTGATAAAAAAAAAAAAAGAACACGGCGTAACAGCCCAGTTTGTGGGTCTAAGCCTGCTCCAGCGCCATCTGTTAGCGACCGGCTGAACTACATTCAATCTAGTAGCGAGTGTGTGGTCAACGCGCTGCGACGCTCTGTCTGTAACAGGCGCACCAGGAGCTTGCTAGGCCTAATGGCCGTCACGTCTTGTTTCCACATGACTCCCCAGTTTGCCTCACGACGTTGGGTGGACGCCATAAAATGGGAAGCACCGGCCGAGAAACGAAACCAAAACAGCACGGACATGAGTCCAACGCTGTAACCACTAGAGTACGGTGTGTCCCGCAACTTGATATACATAAGTAAAAACTGAAAGCAAAAAGTAAAGAGCGTAGTGGGGTCTCAGAAACCCCAATGTTTAAGCACAGGATTAAGGGTCTTCACTACAGCGAAATTAAACGACCGCTAATTTTAGAGTTTTTCTGTAATATCTTCAAAATAAATAAAAAATATTCGGAAAACAGAAACGTAGTGAACTAGACAATACGATTTTGCATGTGATACCGTTATCACAACTCATTTATTTGCTTTCGAATAGCAACTGTAGATAGATTTAGCATTTTTTGCGGGTTCTGTAAATAGCGGCATACCAAAAGCAGATAGGTAAATTGTGGTAAAGGTACCACATGCAAAATCGTATTGTCTAGTTCACTACGTTTCTGTTTTACGAATATTTTTATTTGTTTTGAAGATATTACAGAAAAACTCTTAAAATTAGCGGTAGTTTAATTTCGCTGTAGTGAAGACCCTTAAAAGGTTATCTGTACTATGGTCAAATAGTATACCAGCACTAAAACACTGTTCAGTTTATGCACTAGTTCTAAGTGAAGTTCAGCCAAGAGTTTACAAGATCTACGTGTTGTATGATATAGATAATGTTATGATTACAATAAAACACGCAACATTACGATCTCCAGCCTATTTTCATTTCAGAGCATATTTCTACTTAAAAATGAATGCAACCACAAGCCATAATACGCATAGACATTTCGCATACAAAATGTAACCGTGTACATTAAAAAAAAAAATATTACTTTTTCTTAGGGAAAGTTTATTTTATAGGCTTAACAAATATTTACAAATATGCTAATTTGATTAGTAGGTAAATATTATTTTTAAAAGTGAAACTAGTACTGCATATTTATTACAAACATTGCAATTATTATAACACGTATTATAGAAAAAGAAATTATTTTTAACTTTATGTAAATTCATGTTAAGAGTTTGCACTGGACTATGCATCGTAGAGAAATACTGCAGCAAAAAGTTAATATTTAACTGGAATATTTTTATTATTATTATTATTGTTACTAATAATACTCTATGCCAGTGGTTCTCAACCTAATTTCTATTACAACCCCTATTTTATCACATCCATCCAGCGTCCCCTTATAATTTCTGGTTTTAATAAGCATGTGTGGGATTTTTAATATACCTACTGCGGAGATCTCACGATATTCATCTATTTCTATAATAGTAGAATCCATTTCTTGTTTATAGTGGATACACTAACTTCCCTAAAACCTAACGAATTAAAACCGAATTTGGCTACTTCATTCATATTACAAATATCGAACCCGATTCGACATACTGTTTCAAAATTGAGGCCTTTTGAAAATTTTAAAACTTCATAACTCACTTAATTTTGGGTCATATGATAAAGAAAATAAAGTGATTTCTAGTTTTGGTTTTAAAAAAAATTTGGACAGTTGTTAAAAAGTTATTGAGTATTTTAAATGACTTGATAATGTACGTCGCGAAGATCGAACGGGCAATTGCTGCACTAGTAAAATCACACCATGCTTAGGTATCTCATTAGCTTTGAATTTTAATTGTATTTCAATATACAGGTTTTGTTGCATTTGTATTTTTCTGGTATTTCAATATGCAGTGCTGATTAGTTTCATATCGTACCTCTTTCATTTAAATTGATTTTTAAACAGCTCTGCACCTGTTGAAAATGTATGGTAGACCTATTTTGCTGTTGTTCTTAACAGTATGTACAAAAATAAAAAAAAAAATACCTATCAGAACAAAATTCAAAATAACGTTTAAAAATATTTCGCCGTATTAGATTCTAATTACATTTATTATCTCTTCCGCTTATCTTCGCGACCTCCACGTTGAGAAACCCTGCTCTATGCAGTTAATACTACATATGGTGCTAGAGCAATGTTGAATATGTGGTTCTTATGAACTGTTGATGTAGTAGAAAAATTCTAGGTTGTAGCTAGCACTCACAACGAAGGCTACATTCAATATTAAAAAATGAGCCAATGGCAACGCAATTACTAAGGAGTTTCATTGAACGTTAAAAGCAAATTAAAAAATAAATAAAAGAAATTCGCAGGATAGAATTCTTCAATTTATTTTATATTATCTTGTGCCAGCAATATAATGTTAGAAGTCAAGAATATAACAAAACGCTTGAACTGTAACAAATAAGTTTTATAATAAGTGCATTTGACGCAAATACTTGATCAATTTTTGCACTAATTTCCAAATTATGCATGCAAATATAAGTAAAACATTTTAATAAAAGCTTACCAACGACAAAATTGGTAACAGAGCCACCTAGAAGGCTTTATATCAATTGCTTTGATCAAATTAGTTGAATAATTCATCAAACAGAATAGAAATAATGGGACAGAAAAACGTACTGTATAATTGAAAATATGTATAATTAATATTTCTTTTAATGTTACTTAAATATGAGATAATTACTTAATATATAGCTATAATGAAACTTACGCATAAAACTATTAGTTTGTGGATATTAAAATTATCATTATTTCGAATATTCAATTATTTTCTTTTAAAAAAACTATAAATACAATGTTTCAAGAGAAGAAAAAAAAACTTTTTCTCGTACAAAAAATAATTTCTTAAAAATTAAATTTATGAAGTAGTTAAAATTCTTGCTATGCAAATCACATGTCCACGAAAGTACAATTCCTGTCATTTAACTCTGCTATTCGCATTTTAATTAATATCTTTTGCACAAACATTATAATTCTTCGATTCTCCTCGGTAACTCTTCTCTTCTATTTAATGTTCATTTCTGTATATTCTCTGAAATTAACAAAACAAAATCGAATTGTGTCCCTGTTATATACTTGCATTATTATTATTATTATTATTATTATTTGAATTGCTTCACAATAATAATAATATTACATGTTTATTAAACATTATTCGTATGTATAGCTTCATTCATATATTAATATGGTAAATTGATTTTTTTCTGTTTGCAACAGCATGTTTCATTTTTTCTTGTTTTTTTTTTTAAATGAACAATTAACATAAACCGGTCGTTCAAGTTATTTAATACGGAATTATGTAGAATCATAAAAAATAGTGTTGATAATTTAAGCCTTGCGAAAAGACAAAGTGCTTCGTTGGTTTTCTAAAAGAAATTTCTGAATTTAAATAAATTGTTACAATTTTAATAAGGTCTTAATTTATGCTCTTTCCACACCAAATTAAAAAGTAAAATAATAATAATAATAGACAAATCTTGTGAGAAATTTTTAATAAATATTTTCCAACCGAAATGTGTATTTACAATTATTTTGAATTATTTTGTTCCTTTGAAGCAACGAGAATTAGTTATTCCAAGAAAGAAAAAAAAATATCGAAAATACATCCTGCTGCGAATTACGCTATAAATTTGGGTGCCCAACCAAACACCAGGACCGGATTAAGGAGGGGGCGCCCCTCCAGATGGACAGGGGCCTCCATTCTGATCAAAATCTCAACTGGCTATCTAAAAAAAAATCATGAAGATACAATCATCATCATAAAATAAAAATATGACCAAAAATATAAAACCTATTTCCTTAACTTCCTCCTGTACTTTCACAGAATGTATTAGCTGAAGTCAGCAGGGGCCACATACTTTTTTCTAGCACCGGACCTCCAGGTGGGTTAATCCAGCCCTGCCAGGCATGTATTATTTATTTCTGGAGGGATCCAAAAGTTTTGGGGAGTGGTCCAAATTTAATATGAGAGTAATTTATATTAAAATTTGTAAAATCATACAAAAAATTTGACTAAATTTACAGAACAGTTGGGATTTCGGAGGGAGTCTGGACACCAAGGACTACCTACTATACGTGCCTATGCACAATAATTATAACATAATTGCGCATTCAAATTTCTGGTCTATAAGAAAAGGTTTGGAAACAGTTTATTTGTTTATTTAAAAGCATTATGTAGACGTCTTCACTATCTTTGAGCTATTTGCTAAAATTAAAAAAAAAAGAAAAGAAAAGAAAAAAAGATAAAAAGAAAAAGAAAAGCAAACAGTACAAAAAGTATGTTCAAGCTTATTAAAGGTACTATTTATAACTGCCGGAGAAAATAAACACAATGAATTGCTTTAAGATTGTCATCTTATTTTTCATGTATCTACGTATTTTTAACTATATAAAAGACGTAAAATTTTACTGCAATTATTTCTTAAGAGGGCTTAATCATTACAAGAATTTTGTCTATGTATCATTGTTGGTTTTAATAAATTACTTTGATCTGCCTGAGTTTACTTTCTATTTTCTTCGCCTCACTCTTTAAAAAATCCACCATTGGTGTGGTACATTAGACGCTGTGCACTAAGAAAACTACAGGAGCGGCGTCATTTGACATACCCTAATGTTATAGCTGTATTTTACGCACTGTCTTGTCCATTATGAAAAATGCTTTTATCTACACTATCATGTCACTGATATTAAAAATTACAATGTTTAATGAACAAAATGTACCAACTGTGCAATGAATATTATTAGTTCGTTTCCTCCTTGATCTATTGCATGTTTATTATACACACTGACACATCTGTATGGTAATTTTACTGTAAAAACATTTTGAAGATCATAAAGAGGGCAGTTTACCTGTAATCTAGAGTGTGTTTTGACTTTACGTTATGCCATACTAAATGGGGAAAAACGTAATAAATAATCTTAAGAAGCCCCATCACGGCGAAATTAAATTACTGCTAATTTTACAGTAATTATGTGATATCTTCAAATAGATAAAAGTTAATCGAAATATGGAACAAGAGCTCGCTAGAAAATATTATTTTACGTGTGATACCGTTATCACGACTCAC
Organism: Thermobia domestica; assembly: GCF_964235325.1. Classification (NCBI taxonomy): domain Eukaryota; kingdom Metazoa; phylum Arthropoda; class Insecta; order Zygentoma; family Lepismatidae; genus Thermobia; species Thermobia domestica. The sequence continues at coordinate 4,962,674 of NC_137465.1, read as the reverse complement.
TTATCTGCTTTCGATTTCCAGCCATTTAGAGAATCGACATTTATTTTTCTGCAAACGGAAAGCTACTAGGTGACTCGTGATAACGGTACCTCGTGTAAAATAATATTGTCTAGCGAGATCTAGTTCCACATTTCGATTATCTCTTTATCTATTTGAAGATATCACATAATTACTGTAAAATTAACGGTATTTTAAAATCGCAGTGATTAGACCTCTTAAAGTAATATTAAATGTAAGGTTAGAAACTTGACAATGAAAAAGAAATAGAAATTCAGAAGAAGAAAAAGAGAAAATCAATAACTCACAAAAACCTCGAAAAAATTGTTAGGAAAAAAAGAAAGAAAGAAAAATCTTTACATCAATTTTATTTTAAAAGTTAGTTAGCAAACACGAAAAGATTGCGTGTCAATTTAAGTTTTGTGGATTATGCTATCAATATCTGGAATTTGTTCGTGATTAAATCCTATTGTGTGCTATTAATTTATGTTCGTTCCTAATAGAGGTCATATGAATATTTAGTTAAAATATCGAAGAAAGAAACAGATTTCAACGAGAGACCACACAGTCTCGAATTAACTAGGATGAAACGCAACCTATTTTATTTGAAGACTTAAAGGAAAAAAAAAGGCAAGAGTAGTTTAACCTTCGTGTGTTCCTCACCCTCATTTCTCACAATTAAATATCTTAAAAGCTAACAGATATAGAATTGAATTTACTCAGACGTTGTATTCCTTCATTTTCTAGGTAGTCACTGTCATTCAATCTACAGATTCAATGTGACAAACATCAATACTCCTGAGATTTAATTAAAATCTTTCGGATCAAGTGTGCTTATCCCTTCAAAACTTATCATTTTTCTCCAAATTTACCATTCTGTCTCCCCAAGTTTACCATTCTCTCTTCCCAAATTTATACTTCTTCCCTAAATTTACCATTCTTCCCCAAATTTAACATTGTCTCCCTAAATTTAACATTCTGCCTTCCCAAATATACCATTGTCTCCCCAAATTTAACATTCTGCCTTCCCAAATTTAACATTTTGTCCTCCAAAATTTAACATTCTTCTCCAAATTTACCATTCTGCCTTTCCAGATTTAACATTTTGTCCTCCAAAGTTTAACATTCTTCTCTATTTACCATTCTGCCTTTCCAGATTTAATATTCTGCTTTCCCAAAATTTACCCTTCTAGCCCCAAATGTACCTTTCTCTTCCCAAATTTATCATTCTCCAGTTCGATTGTTCCATTTTCAAGGAAAACTTGACCTCGCCCCCGAATATTCTGATAGATGCAACGTGCGCCCTAAAATAGGCTTCTGGACACCCCTGTTTCGAACCAAAGAACGGAGATGCTAATTATGTATTAACGTGAGATCTGAAGCACCACTAATGGGTATTACAACGCAAAGTGCTTCAGATGTGGGATGGGCATCCACAAACGATTATCATAACGCAAAGCACGTCATGTAAAGAGGTGCCCTAAAAGGAAATTATAACGCAAAATACATCCTTTAAATTTTTAGAGGTGGCGTATGGTTGCCCAAGAAACGAGACGAGATCTTGCAATAGAAATAAGTAGGCAGGCCCTATTCTTCCGAAGACAAGATATCCCTTTGACACCTTTTAGAGACGAGACAGCTTCAACGTTTTGGGTAACAGGCAACCACGTAGGGGTGGAGAGAAAAGAATTAGCCTAAAACATTTAGGCTAGCTGTAGGCTAATTAAATTGTAAATAATGCCTAGAATTGTTTATGACGTCACTGGATCTTTTACATTATGTGAAATATCTCAAAAACAAATTTAGGGTTGATTTAGATAAGACCAAATTTGAAAATGTAACAAATTTGATATTTTGCAGGAAAAATTTTCTGTTCTGTCTTTCTTTTTTTCATTGTTTTCGTTTCCGTGTCATATTTCAAGCTTATATTAGTAATTTAGATGAGTATTTGGGAAACACGATCAGTCAAAATTACAGAATATAATCTGTAAAATATGACATGAAAACCAAGAAAGGAAATTTATTCTGTAAAATTTCAAATTTGTTACCTGACCCAGTATCCTATATAATCAATCCTTTCAAATATTAGTACAGTTCATAGCATGTGTATTTTTGTACGTGTTAATATTACTTGCCAAAATTTTTGTATTGGTTACTGCACAGTTCATAGCATGTGTATTTTTGTAAGTGTTAATATTACTTGCCAAAATTTTTGTATTGGTTACTGGACAGTTCATAGCATGTTTATTTTTGTAAGTGTTAATATTACTTGCCAAAATTTTTGTATTGGTTACTGGACAGTTCATAGCATGTGCATTTTTGTAAGTGTTATTATTACTTAACAAAATTTTTGTATTGGTTACTGGACAGTTCATAGCATGTGTATTTTGTAAGTGTTAATATTACTTGCCAAAATTTTTGTATTGGTTACTGCACAGTTCATAGCATGTGTATTTTTGTAAGTGTTAATAGGCCTATTACTTGCCAAAATTTTTGTATTGGTTACTGCACAGTTCATAGCATGTGTATTTTTGTAAGTGTTAATATTACTTGCCAAAATCTTTGTATTGGTTACTAAGTTATTTACAAAAAAGAAAAAGCAAACGTGGTGTGTGAGGATCCTTACCATTCTGTCTTATCATCACGTTTTGCCTTTTCCTAAATAAGAATATTCTATCAAAGAAGGAGCTTTCCTTACTAGGTTGCTGGGCTTGTGATTTCTCAACAAAAATTCCTATTTGCATAAACCCAAGTGTGTGATCGTCGCGTGTTTTATATATTGAGGAATAAAACATCGTCAGCAAATGTCCACATATGAGAACTGGAAAAAGAAAAACTTGGTATGTAACACGTTTTCGCTCGACATGCCTATATATCAAGTTACGCAAAATACAAAAATGTGTCATAAAACCGATTGTAAATGAAGTATTGATGTTTATAAAGGTGTGTACTGGACACGAACTCGATTAAAGTACATGCTAACCTCTCCTAAGGACACAGAGGACACAAAACCAATAAAATACTGTTGAGAATTTAACACTAGAAAAAAAAAATGATTTTCTTCTCTCTGGTAAGCGGGGACTATGTGAAGACGATTTGTCGGCGTTTGGTGACGGGTTCAGCCGTTGCTGTGTGACCACAGCCAGGCGTTCACAAGACTTTCAATCTTCGATTTTTTACCCCCTCCTTTCCATCACTGGCGCTTGGGAGTTCTTTTAAAAAAGAAAGAAAGATCTACAAGCTGTGGGAAAGCTATTGTCCCTCACGAAGAAAATACCTTTGAGGGTAGCGGACACAACACACACACAAAAACCAATTAGCCTCGAACGGCGATTAAGTAAACGAAAAGTTAAAAATATAGTATTATTTAGCTCAGCTGGATATTATTGTATTACTAGCATTGATTCTAAGACTTTTCACTTTGTCTCAAATTTGTGGATCATAATTTGGTACTGATCTCATTGTGAAGAAACTACGTTTAAAACAGATCCTATTTGTCGAGTATACACCCCTATCTTCATTTTCGCTACTATTTAGAGATGCCTGGCGTCAGTTATTGTACTTGAATTCCTCTAATATGGCGCAAGGTTCTTCTTTACGTATCAACCTGACATAATTATAGTAATTATTAATATTATGTAAATGAGAATACTTAAAATAAAAATAAAAAAAATAATTGGTTTAACGAATACACGTCGTATTGTTTTCAGTCCTTTATACTATTTGAAAGTTAATCACACGTATGAACATTTGACATGAACAAATATTGTGTAAATTATGACGTATTCAAACTATTGCTGGTGTTATTCTCAAATGTAGGCGACATAGAACTGTGAACATGGATGATTTTACCATCGTAGAATAAGTGTGATGATATATAGCCAACTGATTTGCAAAAAATGATCTGAAAGTAGCTACTTTATATTAGATCTTATTATATTGTGCCGGAATGGAAAGGGGGAAAAAAAAAGTAACCTATTTCTTAAAATAAGTCTCTAGAAATGAGAAAATGCAAAAAAAGCTACATTTTTAAAGAATAACATTTCGATGTTTTTATTATGCTGTTTTCAGACGCACACCCAGAAATTTTTGCTGGGTATTCAAATACTACAAACCAGTACGTCTATATAGGATTGAACGGGTATTATTCTGCACCCGAAAAGACAATAAGTAATTGTAAAATACTGTACTTCCCCCTATATTTTCAGGGAAAAAGTGATAGTTTTATTGAAAAAGTGTTCAAATGTAGGCCTATGTTGAGTTAGGAAGTATTTTTTTGGCGGGGGGAGAGGGGGAGTGGACCCGATAGGCGTGTCCCTGGCTGTTTTTATTGAAAAAGTGTTCAAATGTAGGCCTATGTTGAGTTAGGAAGTATTTTTTGGCGGGGGGAGAGGGGGGACCCGATAGGTGTGTCTCTGGCTGTTTTCATCCATGGTTAATTACTTTTAGCATTCCGTTAAGGTACTGTTACTAACATGGATTAACACTATTTATCAAAACTGTAGAAACACAGATTAACAACACGTTATATATTAGCAGAAATATCGAAACAAGTTAATGGAACTTTGTATACTGTTTTGTATAAAGAGAGACTAACGTTTCAACTGTAGATCAAGTTTTATTTTTTACCTAATTCAAAAACAAACTCCAAGTACTGCAAGTATTTTGTATAGCCAAGCTGAGCTATAGAAGGTTAGCCTAGGTACCTATTTTACATAAGTTCGGTGAATTTAGCCTCATTTCGATAAGGGTAAAACGAAAGAACAATTCTGTCTCCTAGTGGCTCGAACCCGGGTCCTTCGGTTGGCGCCTACATACTAATGACACCGTAGCTCATAACTAACTCTATAGTCTATGGAACCCGGAGATTCAATGCCGCGTTCACCCAGAGCTAGCCATTGACTTCTATCCTTAGCCAACTGGATCCAGTTTCTATTTTGTATTCCCGTTTCTGCGAGATCCAACTTAATATTTGTCCTCCCATCTGCGCCTAGGTCTTCATAATACTCGTTTTCCGATTGCTCTTCCAGTTAAGACAACGTTCCTACTGTCTTCCATCCTGGCTACATGACCTGCCCACCTGAGCCTCCTAGACTTAATGACCCTAAGTATGTTTGGTAAACGGTATAAATTACGTCCTCGTTATGAAGTTTCTGCCATTTCCGTTCCTCTTGAGTCCAAATATTCGTCTCAGGATCTTGTTCTCAAATACTTTCAGTCTATGTTCTTCCCTCAGAGTAAGTGACCATGTTTCGCAACCATATAAAACAACGGGCATGATTATAGTTTTGTATATTTTGAGCTTCAAATTCCTCGACAGAATTCGCGACGACAAAGATTTTGAACTAAATAACAACACGAATTTCCTGCTTTTAGTCGACATTTAATTTCTTCGTGAATATGGTTTTCGTCTGTTAATATTGGTTCCAACTCATATATTGACTATAGTAAACAATGAAAAAAAAATTGAAGAACTGAGTTTCTGAAAAATATTTTAATTACAACGATACAGCTAATTCAATATTCACAACATAATAATGGTTTAAAATTAAAATCGCAAACATATTAATTATGATATTAAACATGTATATATCACGTACTAAGGACAATACAAAAAAAAAAAATATATATATATCATTTGACGCAAATGCCAAAACTCCTATTTTAATGCATTTTGAAGTGTCATATAAATATTCAATTGCACAATTTCTTGATTTTAATGCAGATTAACCTGCTACACGATCAGAAAAATGTATAAATCAATTATTATTATTATTGTAAAAAATTATTGACCCTATTAAACCTTTTGTTGCTTAATTTGGCTTTTTCCAGCCAGGCGTGTTAATATATATATAGCTGTAGGCCCAAATAAAATATCCACAAACTGCCTTTCCCCTTGAGACAGGGGAGGAAGAATATAAGTGTTAAAATGGAATGTCGATTGAACAGGATTTTCAGCCATTACACATTTCTGTAAAATTCATTTAATTAGACTATTATTGTGGCAAAAGCGCTTAAATCTATATAAAAGGCTCTCATAGCAACTTCTTCATTAATTGTTATACGCATCATTGCATTTTACTTATTTACGCCTGAAGGGCAGATATAAGTTTAAAAATGACAAGCAAATAAAGTCAATATTATATAGACTTCTGTTCTTGTTATAAAACTAAGATTGTGTACCTACACATCTTATATGAGCGTTCAGAGCATAAGTCAAAATCTAATATACTGAAGGTGTGAGAAGAGAGGCAAAGTTTGTAGTATGCGGACGTACACTCATGTCCAAAATTATTGTCGAATCTCTATAAATATGTTGTTGTAGGAATATAATTTGATAACTAATTCTTCCGGTATTTCTTATAATGTTAATATGTATATAATCGGCAAATACATGGATGTGGCAAATTTCATGTCAAAAGAGCAGTAAATAAGAACAATAAAACGAACATAAAACTTTCTTATTCATTTAGCAACATTTCGTTTTTACTCATTCTAACTTTCGTATTTATAATTATTTTCCTATGAAATTTACCACAAATATACATTTCTCAATTATACACGTAGTAACAGTCTTAAAAGTATCCTGCAAAATCATTATCAAATTATGTTCTTACAAGAAGACAGTTATAGATATGTGACAATCATTTTGGACATGAGTGTACATAAGTACGTTACCACTTTTCTTTTTAACGAGTTATTTACAATCTGGAGATGCGTCTTTTAAGCTTTAAAAGGAGCTTTAGATAGAGATCAATCTTTTAAGCTTTAAAAGGAGCTTAAGATAGAGACCAATCTTTTAAGCTTTAAAAGGAGCTTTAGATAGAGACCAATCTTTTAAGCTTTAAAAGGAGCTTTAGATAGAGATCAATCTTTTAAGCTTTAAAAGGAGCTTAAGATAGAGACCAATCTTTTAAGCTTTAAAAGGAGCTTTAGATAGAGACTGATCTTTTAAGCTTTGAAAGGAGCTTAACATAGAGACCAATCTTTTAAGCTTTGAAAGGAGCTTAAGATAGAGATCAATCTTTTAAGCTTTGAGAGGAGCTTTAGATAGAGACCAATATTTTAAGCTTTGAGAGGAGCTTTAGATAGAGATCAATCTTTTAAGCTTTGAAAGATGCTTCAGATGCAGATCTTAAAGATGAAATATATCCAAAATGACAAAATTTGACTTAATTCCTTGTGCATTGGACGTGTGATATATAGCACAAAGTGCTTCTTACAAGTTACTCAACCTTTGAGCTACAAGTCAGTGGCGACGCCAGATTTTCTTGATGAGGGGAAAAGTACGGAAAAGATACATATAGAAGCTCGCAATAAATTATGATTATTGCTATTTCTCCAACTAAGGAAAATATCAATATATTCTAAGAAAATATAGACAATCTACTAAATTGAGCTATACTTTTATATCAAACAAGAAAAATACCAAACGTTTATTCTCAGCTAGAAGAAATTAAGCTCAAATTTCAATAGACAAGATATTCAAACATCAACTGAACCAAGATCACTTATCAATTTGATTTGTTTTATAGCACTCTCACTTCTCCCCTAAATAAGATATCGTTTACAAGGTTATGGCTCATTTAGAGCCAACGATTCTTAGGGTCTACATGGCCATTTTGTAATGTACCATTACAGTTGAAAGTAATGGCAATTTTTTTTACGCACCCTGTACCTAGTAATTTTTTTTTTATTCAATTTCGGTTTAGCTACACAATTTATTTACTCCCTTTACTTCGAATTAAATATAATGAATCGAAAGGTTTCATTAATAACCATATTTCCCACTGTATAATATATTTATTTATATTTTGATTAAGTGTAAATCCCATTTTCTGATATATAAGTTGAAAAGTTTCCAGGTTTACCATTCTGACGTCATACCGAAACATAGTTCTGTCATTGGATATAAATTTTCTTAATTTCAGACCAATGTAGAATTTAGTCAGGTACCTAACCTTTTCCCTCACCCCCTCTCAGTAGTCCTTAGTCACTTTCAGATCCGGTTATATCTGGATTTACCAAATTTCCATTCGCTTTGTAATTTCCGCGGCTAAAGTTTTTTTTCTGATTGGAGGAATTCTCCTACCTCTGGCTTTTTCGGCGCAATGTTATCAGAATAATCGAAGACGCTGATGAGAGGCGTAGCTTGTGACGTTGATTGACACATTTTGATGGGAAGAAGCTGACATGTTAAGGAAAATCCAGGTAACATTAACTTAATTGCATAGATAAACGTCGTGTGATCAATCAGAAGCCAGGAAATCCATATTTTTGTTCAAAGAACTGAAAACCAGGGGAAAATATCTGACTTCCGGATTTCTGTTTTCTAGGAAGCCATGTTTGCTGCCTATCGAGAATAGACAACAGTGAAAGAGTGACTTTATTTTTTTTTTTCAAACTCAAGTAGGGATTAGGGAAATTACGACCTGTTTGGTGCATGTTGTTCGTGTATTAAGTAAATGTGACTTTCTATTATTTATTCAGTAATCGCATGTACGTAGGTTTGATGGTTGTAAAGTGAATAATAATAATGGCAGCTTAAGTTAGCTTAAAAGGGCTCCTATCCCCTTTTCCAAATTGAACCAGGTTCTAGCGGGGGAATGGGTTAGTTATTGTTCGTTTTAGGGCCTTTTCCCCTTTCAGGGGAAGGGTCCCTACATAAACCTCGTTAAGGTGCCCCCCGGGCATCAATTTTTGGCAATCATTATGTAAACAATTGGTCAGGTCAATTAGACCTAGTGTTACCTTTCTCATTTTTGACCCCCTTTAAATTAAATAGAGCCGACTGTATATATATCGACGAGGGAGTAATGTATTTTAAATCTAATGTGTTAGGTTATTTTCGTCAAAGTGCATGTAACTAAATGGTGCATGTTTAGTTTAGTTAGTTGTCTTTATGTATAGTACTAACAGTGGTGTATGTAGTTAGTAGGTTTGTGTGAGTGTGTGAATTTTCGATTTGGACAGTGTATAAATATGCTTTAATTTAGTACCATTTTTCTAACATAAATAAACCAGAGTAAATATTAAACTTCTGATTAATGAGTACAAGTATATATTTCAGTACACGGTAAATTATGCCTCCACTACAGCGCCATAGCGTCCGGTTTCGGTACTCAATTGTTTGTTGACATTACGACATCGCATGACTTAGTGATTTAGATTGTTTGATTTTGGACATTTATTCTCAAATTACTTCCCGTGGACATGGTTTTCGGTTCGGATGAGTATACCTTCCTATAAGATAGCATGAGATCTTACTGTACTGAAAATTTCAGTTTGCTAGGTCCAATAGTAAATGAATAATCCGCTGAAATAAAGAACACCTATTTTCTTAATAGAAGTAAAGCCCATATGCTGTTACTGTTTGTTTCAAAATGTAGTATTAAATTCTTTTTTCCCGTGGCTGTCGAAAATTCCATTGTTGCTTCAGTTTTATCAACAAATCAGAAATAGATTAATCATTGACAATTTAACTTTCCGTAAATACATGTATGATTTTTTTTTTAAACCTGCAAGGTAAATACAATTTGGGTGCTTCGAAATAAAGAGTACGTGGTTCGATGAATGTGATCGTGTGGTGGTTTGAGCGTAATAGATTGTGATAGTTATATATATATATATATATATTTATTACTGCGTAATGTAGATATGTGTATGGCCTGCGTGTAAAATGTACGAAATAGGGTGTTTATAAAATATTATTTCGTGCGGAAATTAGTAGATAATGAATGAATGTAATGAAATGTTAATAATATGATATATAATATGAATAAGATGATGACCCCTATAGTTAAATGAATAGGCCTAGTGAATTTTATATAGTGAAAATACGAATGTGTTTACGAAGAAAAAAAAAATATCTCTCGCGTTTAGACTTCTACACCGGTGCATTCATCCAACCGAGTTTGCTACTTGGATAGTAAATTATAGTTGGGAATTGTGTGTTACTTTGCATTTATGTACCTCATAATAACAGCCCCAGATCTTAAGCCTTTCAATAGATAGAGTAGTATCATGTGGGAATTACTTCTAAAGGTTGACAGAAATGATAATTAAGAAAAATAACTGCTATTTCCTGTGATCATCGAAAAGTACAGGTTTCGGTCATTTGTACCTTTAACATTCATAGCCTCTCCGAGATTTTTTTTTTTCCGTTGCTTACCTTATTTATTTATTGTGCAGTGTTCATATAACTCAGTTCGGACTATCCGATTAAATCAACTGCTACTAAATGTAGCGTACCCGGACGTCGACCCCTAGTCCCCTTGAGTATTTTTCATGTCTTTTCTTAGTTTAATTAGATGAGGGAAATTAACGACGTCCCAGACGGTGGCATGTCTGCGCTGGGTAGCCATCGGTGATGTTTCGGTAATTGAAATCACCGATCCAAAATTCAGTTTATTTATTTAATTTTTTTTTTAATTTTGGCGAATTACTAATTAGGGATACCTTAGCTATTACTCTAATTTCATCCCTATTCTGGAATCTTCTAGTTTCCAAGAGGTCGGATGATTTTTTTTTTCTTTCTTGAAATTCTAAATTAGCGCCTTCTCTAACCTTCCGGACGATATCCGGGAACCTGCTGGTTTGGGCCGGATACGGGGATCGGATTTCAATCTTACAACCAAACTCTTGTGGGATTGGGATCTGATGGACACAGAACTTGCATCCTTGGCAGCAGGGCGTTCCTTGAGTCTACGTATTTGAGTAGACCACCCTTTTGGCATGTTAAGAATATTTTGGCTATGGATTTTGTTGAGAGCGAAATTCGACTTTTATCTTTGTAGCGTTAGTTATTTCCCACTTAAGTCTTTGGCGCCCCTATTCTTCGTCTTCCTTCTTCTCTATCTCTCTCTCTGTCTTCATTACTTCGAGATTTTTTTTTCTTTTTTCAAATTTTTCAACCTTGCCCCCCCCCCGGTTTCTGAAACTCATGAAAATGTACAATACTCCATATCACTTATTTCGATCGTATGTACTAACTGAGACATCGAGGGATGCAATTCGTGGAGGTATTGCAGCACATCTCAGGACCATTTTCGCGATATTCAATCCACCACTGGAGAAATTGATGGGAAGGTACACTATGCTTTCGGATTCCTAGAAACATTCGTTATTCATGGATCATACAAATTATATCCATTGACAACTGATTTCTGGTTTTTATTTCTATTGATTGGTCATATAGTGTGTATGTATTAGTAGTCTGGGCCCACTAGTTTCCAATAACATTGATTTTTTTTTATATACATCTATATATGTGCTTACATAGTTTTAAAAGTTACGTGCCTGCTCAATTTGTTACATTTCCACCTCTTATGTCACTAAATAACACCAACTATTTTTTATATATATATATGCGGATCTTTAGTAAATTGAAAATGATTATTGATTATCGGGTTTATATATATAAAGTACAATGTTGCAACCTTATGATGAAAAAAGTGAATTTTGATAGTCAGGGTTTTTGTTTTGTTTTTGAGCCGATAAAATATGGATACTTATTGAATATAAAAAGGTTATGTAGAATTTAAATGTCGACGAAATACTACGATGGATATTAAAGTGAAATTTATTATATTGAGTAATATGAATATATATATATATACGAGTATGTATGTAATGGGCTCGGTATTTACCCTGGTTTTGTTTAGGTTGCCATAGGTTTTTGACACCCGACCGTTACCAACTATTTGTGACATATAGTGTTACCGCGTATATTGTAATAAATTACATTTTATTGAGTGGTTACTGATGTCTGTAACTATTAAAGTTGAATATAATGTTAAATACCGCATGTAAGTAAAACAAGTAGCAGGTCGTAAGATAAGTAAAATAACCCTAATCCTCATCCAAATTTATTCGCAAGATCAAAGTGAAATTAATAACCTACGAAACAGTGTGCCCCACCAACGAATCTTCTATCAGTAGACTCTGAAACAAATCCTTCCCCTACGATCAGAAATTTAACTATTCAGTGACTAGAATCTTTTGACTACAAGATCTATACTATAAAGAAAATTACTGGTCTTAAATTTAAAAAAGAGAAATTTAGTTGATAACTTAATGTGAATACCGGAATATGGAAATATGTTCTCAATATCTGTGACTGGATTCAAAATTTTTTTAACCTTGATAAACTTTGAAATTTTATATTGAGTGCGTCGAGTGACGAAATGAGAAATATAAATATATATGTGATATGAAGCGACTATTTGTCTATAGCTAAAACAAAAACAATTAAACACTCTCATGGACACAAACCACAGTGCAAAAAGAGAGTTGGAAAAAGGAGCTATTATCGATGTGAGAACAAAGACTCATAAAATCGTCGAAATGTCTCCTCTTGGGACAGAGACCTAATAAAATGTTACTAAAGTGTTTTTTTTTTAGAATGATTAACCAATTATATATATATATATATATTTTTATTTATTTTTTCTTTCTTTTTCCGCAACGATATATATATATATTCATTACATTGAATCCTAAATGTATTGATCTTTGAATTTTTTTATTTTTGTCTTTCATTTTTTTTTTTTTTGTCAAATTCTCTTTTATGTAATTCAACTTTTAATATATATATAGGAAGAGAAATGTGTTATTTGGTCTTGATAAAATTAGCGAATTTCTATGCATGTTAATGAAACATTCTTTCCATGTATTAAATTTTTTCCCTGTTATATCCAACTAATTTTTCTTTTATTGAAATGTAATAAATGTGTATAGTAACGTAGTTAGGTTAGTTTAATTTAACTAAATACAACCCGAAGTATACATTGTCCTGTATGAATGTGTGTGTGAGTGAAATGTAGGTTTAGTATTAAGTGCATCCATTATTTTGACATATATGTGTGACTTATTATAATTAATGGTAGTTATCAATTAAACTCATTGAATGTTAATACTAACTTAAGTTGGCTCTATGAAGGAAGTAAAAAGGACTGAAGTAGCCTGAACGAATGATCAGCATGGGAGAACTGTGAGAGTCAAAATCTTCTACGAATATGTAATACTCTGATTTTTTTTTTTTCTTTGTGGTCGATTCTAACATGCCATCAACTTCGTCGTTTATTTTTCAAATATTGGATATTAGTGGAAATATTGAATAAACTGTAGAATTAAACTTTCTCATCTATCTCAGATCTAGATCGGGATAATTTGGTAGTTAGGGTTAAATGGATCTAGATCGGGGATGTATGGGTTAACATGTGTCTACCCTTGATCACCTTAATACCAAATATTAACCCAATAGCTATTGGAATTCGATAATTATTCACTTTTCTTTACCATATTTTTCAAAATATTCAGTAACAGCTTCCTCTTTATCACCTTCTTACTTTACCTCTTTCCTTTTCTATTTTCCTTTTCCTTTCTTCATCTTCTTCTTCTATTTTTTAATAAAACTGAAAAGGGGGTCGTGACTGGGAATCCTAGATGTAATAAACACGGTCATGTATTTAGTTATTTTATTTCATTCTCTTTAGAAGTCCGATAAAAAGTTTTCTCGTTTCAATCGAATCTAGTATGTTCAAAATTAAGAAACGGTGGTTTCTATGGCAACGACGACTTTCCCTTTTACAGTTTTAAATTGGCGACACGTGACAAGACTGTTGCTATGGTAACCATGTTTACTGTGGTAACGGATCTGAAAATGCTTATTGAATAATACCAGTTATCATGCCAATCAGTTTGAGTTGGTGAACCGCGATAAGAATGGTTGTTATGGCAACGTTTGTTTCCATGGCAACGGATCTCAGTTTGAATGGCAACCGATAGATTTGAAATTTTTTTAAGAATGTCAAAGAGTGAGGTTGAAGGCATGTTGAATTGATTATAACATTGAAATTAATACGAGAAATTTTATAGTGAAACAAGTAGAGTCGTTGGCTACTTTGTCATTTTTGTTTCCTTTTCTAAGGGGGAGAAAGAGAAGGAGTGTCCAAATTTTTCTAAAATTAGAATTAAACGCTAGAAGGGTTTCAAGGAAGGAAAGAGAATGGGAGTCCTTTAAGTCATGAATAATACTTGTCTGGATAGCGAATAAGTATTTTATAGTATATGTGTATTTCTGATATATATATCTTGTCTTTTGTAAAGTGTAAAGTGTCTCAAAACTATGGCAACAAAAAAGGTTGTGTCACAGGACGAGTGTGATGTCACGTGCACTCAATGCATATTAAACGAAAAAGAGAAAAGATCTCGCGCCCCGCGGAGACTTATAAGATGTACCGGTTGTGGACTAAAATGGATCCACTTTGCTTGTTCCAATTTGGACGATACTGCTGAAAATGCAGAAAAAGTTCAAACCGGCGAAATAGAAAAATATTGTGAGGACTGTGAAAAGGACCGAGGCCAAATATCTCCAGCGGAGATATCTGACCTCGACGATGAGGAAAAAAATGAAAATCACAGTGATTCTCGGGATCAGACGGCAAACCCGAAGGAAGGAATGTCATCTGGAGGGTCTGACACGTCTGCATTAATTCGCCAGATGATGGAAATGATGCATGAAAAATTTTCTAACATGGAAGTTAAAATAGAACAGAACGGTGCAGAAATGAGGCGTGAGAATGCAGAAATGAGACGTGAAATAAATGAGAAGTTTGATACCTCGAAACGAGAGACCGACGCTCGATTCGAGGTATTAAACAATAAAATTGACCAGATCTGTTTGGACTTTGCTTCTTCGATGAGCAAATTGAAAGAGCAGACATCTACTGAACTGGAGCAGGTTAGATACCGGGCCCAACAGTCCACCGAGCAGCTCAGAGACGAAACAAATGAGAAATTCAACGAAATAGATATAAGGTTTGAGAGTACAAACAAAAGATTTGGTGACATCGAACAAAAAGTTGAACAGCAGCAGGCTGAAATAAGTAGATTGAATGTTGTAGTATCCGACCTATCAATAGAATCTAAACTAGAGTCGGTTGACCAAAGAATTAGTCGAATTCAAACCGAAGTAGACAGTATTAAGGGGAATATTACTAAATTGCAAATCGCCAAGTCTGATATTTCCTATCCTTTTCCTGATGGCGATTCTCCAGGGAAAATTCTCCCAGAAAGAAGTAACGTCCTCCCGGGTAAGAGTCAAGTGTTGCCTGATGCACGGGACACAGCAATGTATTGCCCCCCGCATCAGCCAACCTCGAAATCATGGTTGAGTAATTTTGATGTACCGATGCAGTCGAGTGTTGTGACTACAACAGTCACTAGCGTAAATGCTCACTCTACCTTTGGAATGGTACAATCTTACAGCGTGCTGCCAGGAGGGGAAAGGAGATGTGCCGGACCGTCAGTTACTGCAGTGGTGGGTCCTAAATTCGAACCTTACATGGTCAATACTAATTATAAAACCTCTCTTGGTCATATGGGAGCGTTCAGTTCAGTGACCACTCCGTCGGTGACAAATCCGGTGACAACCCCAACCGCTCAGGATAATGCGTTGATTCCACTAGATTATTTTCCTGCCCCGTATAGTATGAGCTCTAAAGTTTCCCTCCGGGATATTGAACGTTTTCCCACTTTCGATGGGAACATTACTAACGGGTTACCTCGAGTTTTCCTGCGGAGACTGCAGCAATATTTAGACATGTATAAACTTACTGATGGGGAACGCCTGCAGATAGTTGAAAAATGTTTGATCGCCGCTTCGGGCGCATGGTTTGCTTCGGTTAAATACCAAATCCGGACGTTTAGTGATTTTTTGATTCTTTTTAAAGAAGAATATTGTAATGAGCACATCGAACGGCTCCAAAAGAGAAACTTACAATCACTCCGGTATGATCGCTCCAAGTATGGATCCCTCTTGGACTATGCTTGGAAAATTATCGAACTATATTATCAGATAGCTGAACATCCCTCTCAGGCTGAACTTGTAGATATTATAGTTAACGCTCTTCCACCCGATGAGTCCCGGGCCATAGCGTCCCACTTGTGCCAAACGGTGCGAGAAGTCACCTCACGTTTAGCTGCCTTGTGCGGCAAGGAAGTTGGTGGTCCACCAAAACGATACTTCGCCCGACAGGCAAAGATTCTAAAACCGACGAAGACGAAGGTAACGGCAAGTTGCCAGACAGATTTCCTGAGTTATACCCAAGCTGGATCTCGTTATCCTAGTGGGTATGGCTCAGAAAACAACAATAATGGCCGGCGACTATTTAGGAATCGGCCCATGTTCAACAATCGCCGGAGTTATCGTCCCTATGACCGTACCAACATGGCATCGAACCCGGATAGGGGCGATAACACCAGGAGGAATTTTAACAGGACGTACGGAAGAAGGGAGAACGGTAATAGTCAGGGCAATAATAATAACAATAATAGTAACAATAATGTAAATCAACCCCAGAATTCAATCCATTCGCAAGTGCGTGGTAACGGTGAGCCTAGAACAATATTAAATGGGAGTGATAGTCGCGAAACTGCGGTAAAGTCGACAAACTAACGCCGCAGTTACCTGATGAAATGGGGGAGGATAACTGCGGGTACATACACCCCATTAACCACAAAATGCAATATTCTAATAATAGTAACTCCGAGTTTCAGATACAAGAATACCCCTCGCCGAATTCCTTAGAATTTATAATAAAATTCGTAATCGATGAAGAGCCATTTGCGGTGGGGGAAGAACGTTATTTCTCGGCATCTCCCAGCCTAAAAGGAAGTATCGGTGGCGTTGAACTTGTTGCTACCATCGATAGTGGTTCGGAGCTCTGCCTAATGGACTGGGAGGTGTGGAGAAGATTGAAACAGCGCTTCCCTTCTGCAAAATTAAGGCCGTACACGGGTCTTACACTGGGTGCATTTGCGGGGAAGGAAAGTTTTTCAGTTCAAGGGGTTCAAAATTTCAATTTTAATATTCAAGACCATATTTTTGAAATAGCTATTTTTGTTATTAAATACTTGCGAACGGATTTAATCTTGGGTTGCCCATTCTTAGATAAGTTCCATTGTATCATCGACCGTGAAAAGAAAGAAATTCGTATGAAAGATAGTCTCGGGAATGCAGTTACTGTTTCAACTAATAAACCAAATGTAATGTTAGTGGGAATACAGGAAAGAGAGATTGCAATCGGTGAGTCAGGGCGGCCAGTGATGGATCAGCCCATGCTTGACCCCAGGTTTATCTGTCAAGCTGCCTGTGTAGCGACACCTCTCAATGGGGGAGAGGTTAACAGGGACGATCAGCTGGATCCATTCCTGAATGCCGAATGCAATGTCTCTCCACAAGACATCGACACTTACATTACTACTCGGGATGACTTACCACCACCAATTAGATCAGGTCTCCGTAAACTATTATTACAGTACAGATCTCTCTTCTCCGAGTACCCACGTCGTGTTAATGCGCCTCCATACAAAATTCAACTAAAAGATAACGAACCAGTTGTCGGACCTTGCTATTCTGTCCCACAAGCAATGCAACCCGAGTTTGAGGCCGAATTGAATAAATGGTTACGGTTAGGAATTGCTATAGAACAGATGTCCCCATACAGAAATCCTATTCATGTTGTCAGAAAGGCCTCTGGGGGCGTACGTCCCGTTTTGGACCTCAGGGCTACCAACTCAAAAATTATTTCTCCACAAGCACAGGTTGAACCGATAGACGATTTATTACATCGTGTTTCACAAGCCACTTGGTTCTCATCTTTTGATGCGTCTAGTGCCTATTATGGGATCAGTTTACACAAAGAATCATATCAATGTACTAGCTTCGTGTATAAAGGAAGGCAATATTGCCTTACCGTTTTGCCACAGGGATTGAAGAGTAGTCCTGCTGTTTTTCAATCCGTTATGACTAATTTTTTCAACGACTCAACTCGTTCTTTTGTAGTTTTATACCTTGATGATGTTATGGTAAAATCGGTCACGGAAGAAGAACACTTATCTCATTTAGAAAGAACCTTTGAAATTTTCAAGAGGGCAAATTTTTCCTTAAATTTTCAAAAATGTAAGTTCTTCGCACGGGAGATAAAATTTTTAGGTCATATTATTAGTGGCAAAACGATAAGGGTCGACCCTAAATTAAACGAACCCATTCGTTGTTTCCCGGTTCCGAAATCAAAGAAGGCATTACAAAAGTTCCTAGGCCTCATAGGGTGGAGGAGAAAGTTTGTACCAAACTTTTCTGGACTTACCGCTAAATTATATCAACTACTAAAAAAGGATCAAAAATTCACATGGAACGATGAAACATTGGAAACTTTCCATAAGTTAAAAGAGCTTATTAGCAATCCGCCTGCTCTAAGTCAGCCAGATTTCTCCTTGCCATTTCACATACACAGTGATGCGTGTATGGAAAATCTGGCTGGCTATCTTGCACAATATCCCCCAGGTCAAGAAGATCCTAATGTCATCGGATATGCTAGTCGACGGGTAAAGCCTTACGAATTGTCTCTGTCGATCTCTCAGTTGGAACTACTGTCCGTTCTGTTCCTATGTGAGTACTTTGAACAATATATTATGGGTCGTATCACGTATGTTCATACCGACAATGCAGCAGTTACTCATGCTTTCACTCAGAAGAACCTTGAACCAAGAACCACCAGGATCCTACTTAAATTACAAAAATTTGACTTAACATTTCAGCACTGTCCAGGCCGCGAGAACAATATCGCCGATACACTTAGTAGGTATCCGCCCGAGGTATTGCTTGAACCCGAAACCCATTATGTGCATTTCCTAACGAAAACACAATATGCTGACATTGATTTAAATCATATCAAGAAAAATCAAGAAACGGATGAATTATGTCAAACGTTCTTAAGGCAATTTGAAAATAGTGGTAATCAGAATAGAATCGCAATGCATTGTGGGTTAATGTATATAAAACCGTTGCGAGTTCAAAAATGGCTTTTAGTAATACCTCAGGCTTGTATTCACCAAATTATCAGTATTGTTCACTCCACAGGTCATTTTGGAGTTCAAAAATGTTATCGCTTTTGTCGCGCAATCTTTTATTGGAAAAATCAAAAGGCTACCATAAAAAATTTCATCCGAAACTGTATCCAATGTGCGGAAACAAAGTTCGCAAACCGAACCATAGCTCAGCAAGAATATCACATAAGAGCAAATGTACCCCATGAGACTCTGGGGGTGGACCTTATTGGGAAATTACCACCTAGCCAGGGATACTATTATATTTTATCACTAATAGATATTTACTCTCGTTTTGTTACTTTTCTTCCGCTCAGAAAAGCACATACTAAAGAAATAATAACGGTACTAGAGAGAAGATATTTTCACCTTTTACCATATCCTCAAGAATTCTTAAGCGACAGGGGCCCACAGTTCCAGTCCAAACTGTGGCAGGATTTCTGTGCTAAGTATAAAATTAAACACAAGAAAACAGCTAGCTATTCCCCTCAGGGTAACAGCATAACAGAGCGCAGCCATAAAGAGCTCAATAGGTTAGTTCGGTTATGGTGTAATGAAGATCAAACCACCTGGTATAGATATCTTGTAAAAATACAGGACCTTCTTAATAATTCTTATTGCTCAAGTATTGGTTGCACGCCGGCGGAACGCTTTCTGAGTTACTCTGCTGTTGACAACTACCGGAAGGTGTTCCCATGGCCAAAACAATTAGATTCCGTTGAAAATAGGTTTAAATTTACGGAGATAGATATAAATTCACGAAATTCTAGTAAACGGTCAACACATTCTGTTACTCTGGAAGAAGGTCAATTAGTAATGCTGAAATTACACAATTTATCGTCAATAATAAAGCAGGAATCCGCCAAATGGATGAAAATTTTCACTGGCCCGTTTATCGTGAAAAAATTATTAAAAAACTGCGCTGTTTTGTATAATCTCAAAGGTGAAAGTATCGGAACTCACAATTTCCGAAATTTAAAGATTTTCAATTGTACAGAAGATAAACGTAGTGAATTACTTGTGCAATACCCCAAGTAGGTATAATATACTGTCCTAGAGTGACTGGTAACGTTTGAATGGGATGAATGAGTGTGTTAACTTAACAAGCATCATTAGTTAGTATTCCCAATTAGCAAAATTTTGTTATTCTAACAAAATTTTGTTAATGGGCCGGGGAAAACTGTAATGTACCATTACAGTTGAAAGTAATGGCAATTTTTTTTACGCACCCTGTACCTAGTAATTTTTTTTTATTCAATTTCGGTTTAGCTACACAATTTATTTACTCCCTTTACTTCGAATTAAATATAATGAATCGAAAGGTTTCATTAATAACCATATTTCCCACTGTATAATATATTTATTTATATTTTGATTAAGTGTAAATCCCATTTTCTGATATATAAGTTGAAAAGTTTCCAGGTTTACCATTCTGACGTCATACCGAAACATAGTTCTGTCATTGGATATAAATTTTCTTAATTTCAGACCAATGTAGAATTTAGTCAGGTACCTAACCTTTTCCCTCACCCCCTCTCAGTAGTCCTTAGTCACTTTCAGATCCGGTTATATCTGGATTTACCAAATTTCCATTCGCTTTGTAATTTCCGCGGCTAAAGTTTTTTTTCTGATTGGAGGAATTCTCCTACCTCTGGCTTTTTCGGCGCAATGTTATCAGAATAATCGAAGACGCTGATGAGAGGCGTAGCTTGTGACGTTGATTGACACATTTTGATGGGAAGAAGCTGACATGTTAAGGAAAATCCAGGTAACATTAACTTAATTGCATAGATAAACGTCGTGTGATCAATCAGAAGCCAGGAAATCCATATTTTTGTTCAAAGAACTGAAAACCAGGGGAAAATATCTGACTTCCGGATTTCTGTTTTCTAGGAAGCCATGTTTGCTGCCTATCGAGAATAGACAACAGTGAAAGAGTGACTTTATTTTTTTTTTTCAAACTCAAGTAGGGATTAGGGAAATTACGACCTGTTTGGTGCATGTTGTTCGTGTATTAAGTAAATGTGACTTTCTATTATTTATTCAGTAATCGCATGTACGTAGGTTTGATGGTTGTAAAGTGAATAATAATAATGGCAGCTTAAGTTAGCTTAAAAGGGCTCCTATCCCCTTTTCCAAATTGAACCAGGTTCTAGCGGGGGAATAGGTTAGTTATTGTTCGTTTTAGGGCCTTTTCCCCTTTCAGGGGAAGGGTCCCTACATAAACCTCGTTAAGGTGCCCCCCGGGCATCAATTTTTGGCAATCATTATGTAAACAATTGGTCAGGTCAATTAGACCTAGTGTTACCTTTCTCATTTTTGACCCCCTTTAAATTAAATAGAGCCGACTGTATATATATCGACGAGGGAGTAATGTATTTTAAATCTAATGTGTTAGGTTATTTTCGTCAAAGTGCATGTAACTAAATGGTGCATGTTTAGTTTAGTTAGTTGTCTTTATGTATAGTACTAACAGTGGTGTATGTAGTTAGTAGGTTTGTGTGAGTGTGTGAATTTTCGATTTGGACAGTGTATAAATATGCTTTAATTTAGTACCATTTTTCTAACATAAATAAACCAGAGTAAATATTAAACTTCTGATTAATGAGTACAAGTATATATTTCAGTACACGGTAAATTATGCCTCCACTACAGCGCCATAGCGTCCGGTTTCGGTACTCAATTGTTTGTTGACATTACGACATCGCATGACTTAGTGATTTAGATTGTTTGATTTTGGACATTTATTCTCAAATTACTTCCCGTGGACATGGTTTTCGGTTCGGATGAGTATACCTTCCTATAAGATAGCATGAGATCTTACTGTACTGAAAATTTCAGTTTGCTAGGTCCAATAGTAAATGAATAATCCGCTGAAATAAAGAACACCTATTTTCTTAATAGAAGTAAAGCCCATATGCTG
Organism: Thermobia domestica; assembly: GCF_964235325.1. Lineage (NCBI taxonomy): Eukaryota > Metazoa > Arthropoda > Insecta > Zygentoma > Lepismatidae > Thermobia > Thermobia domestica. Next base: position 4,940,863 of record NC_137465.1, on the reverse strand, counting down.
TTACTGTTTGTTTCAAAATGTAGTATTAAATTCTTTTTTCCCGTGGCTGTCGAAAATTCCATTGTTGCTTCAGTTTTATCAACAAATCAGAAATAGATTAATCATTGACAATTTAACTTTCCGTAAATACATGTATGATTTTTTTTTTAAACCTGCAAGGTAAATACAATTTGGGTGCTTCGAAATAAAGAGTACGTGGTTCGATGAATGTGATCGTGTGGTGGTTTGAGCGTAATAGATTGTGATAGTTATATATATATATATATATATTTATTACTGCGTAATGTAGATATGTGTATGGCCTGCGTGTAAAATGTACGAAATAGGGTGTTTATAAAATATTATTTCGTGCGGAAATTAGTAGATAATGAATGAATGTAATGAAATGTTAATAATATGATATATAATATGAATAAGATGATGACCCCTATAGTTAAATGAATAGGCCTAGTGAATTTTATATAGTGAAAATACGAATGTGTTTACGAAGAAAAAAAAAATATCTCTCGCGTTTAGACTTCTACACCGGTGCATTCATCCAACCGAGTTTGCTACTTGGATAGTAAATTATAGTTGGGAATTGTGTGTTACTTTGCATTTATGTACCTCATAATAACAGCCCCAGATCTTAAGCCTTTCAATAGATAGAGTAGTATCATGTGGGAATTACTTCTAAAGGTTGACAGAAATGATAATTAAGAAAAATAACTGCTATTTCCTGTGATCATCGAAAAGTACAGGTTTCGGTCATTTGTACCTTTAACATTCATAGCCTCTCCGAGATTTTTTTTTTCCGTTGCTTACCTTATTTATTTATTGTGCAGTGTTCATATAACTCAGTTCGGACTATCCGATTAAATCAACTGCTACTAAATGTAGCGTACCCGGACGTCGACCCCTAGTCCCCTTGAGTATTTTTCATGTCTTTTCTTAGTTTAATTAGATGAGGGAAATTAACGACGTCCCAGACGGTGGCATGTCTGCGCTGGGTAGCCATCGGTGATGTTTCGGTAATTGAAATCACCGATCCAAAATTCAGTTTATTTATTTAATTTTTTTTTTAATTTTGGCGAATTACTAATTAGGGATACCTTAGCTATTACTCTAATTTCATCCCTATTCTGGAATCTTCTAGTTTCCAAGAGGTCGGATGATTTTTTTTTTCTTTCTTGAAATTCTAAATTAGCGCCTTCTCTAACCTTCCGGACGATATCCGGGAACCTGCTGGTTTGGGCCGGATACGGGGATCGGATTTCAATCTTACAACCAAACTCTTGTGGGATTGGGATCTGATGGACACAGAACTTGCATCCTTGGCAGCAGGGCGTTCCTTGAGTCTACGTATTTGAGTAGACCACCCTTTTGGCATGTTAAGAATATTTTGGCTATGGATTTTGTTGAGAGCGAAATTCGACTTTTATCTTTGTAGCGTTAGTTATTTCCCACTTAAGTCTTTGGCGCCCCTATTCTTCGTCTTCCTTCTTCTCTATCTCTCTCTCTGTCTTCATTACTTCGAGATTTTTTTTTCTTTTTTCAAATTTTTCAACCTTGCCCCCCCCCGGTTTCTGAAACTCATGAAAATGTACAATACTCCATATCACTTATTTCGATCGTATGTACTAACTGAGACATCGAGGGATGCAATTCGTGGAGGTATTGCAGCACATCTCAGGACCATTTTCGCGATATTCAATCCACCACTGGAGAAATTGATGGGAAGGTACACTATGCTTTCGGATTCCTAGAAACATTCGTTATTCATGGATCATACAAATTATATCCATTGACAACTGATTTCTGGTTTTTATTTCTATTGATTGGTCATATAGTGTGTATGTATTAGTAGTCTGGGCCCACTAGTTTCCAATAACATTGATTTTTTTTATATACATCTATATATGTGCTTACATAGTTTTAAAAGTTACGTGCCTGCTCAATTTGTTACATTTCCACCTCTTATGTCACTAAATAACACCAACTATTTTTTATATATATATATGCGGATCTTTAGTAAATTGAAAATGATTATTGATTATCGGGTTTATATATATAAAGTACAATGTTGCAACCTTATGATGAAAAAAGTGAATTTTGATAGTCAGGGTTTTTGTTTTGTTTTTGAGCCGATAAAATATGGATACTTATTGAATATAAAAAGGTTATGTAGAATTTAAATGTCGACGAAATACTACGATGGATATTAAAGTGAAATTTATTATATTGAGTAATATGAATATATATATATATACGAGTATGTATGTAATGGGCTCGGTATTTACCCTGGTTTTGTTTAGGTTGCCATAGGTTTTTGACACCCGACCGTTACCAACTATTTGTGACATATAGTGTTACCGCGTATATTGTAATAAATTACATTTTATTGAGTGGTTACTGATGTCTGTAACTATTAAAGTTGAATATAATGTTAAATACCTCATGTAAGTAAAACAAGTAGCAGGTCGTAAGATAAGTAAAATAACCCTAATCCTCATCCAAATTTATTCGCAAGATCAAAGTGAAATTAATAACCTACGAAACAGTGTGCCCCACCAACGAATCTTCTATCAGTAGACTCTGAAACAAATCCTTCCCCTACGATCAGAAATTTAACTATTCAGTGACTAGAATCTTTTGACTACAAGATCTATACTATAAAGAAAATTACTGGTCTTAAATTTAAAAAAGAGAAATTTAGTTGATAACTTAATGTGAATACCGGAATATGGAAATATGTTCTCAATATCTGTGACTGGATTCAAAATTTTTTTAACCTTGATAAACTTTGAAATTTTATATTGAGTGCGTCGAGTGACGAAATGAGAAATATAAATATATATGTGATATGAAGCGACTATTTGTCTATAGCTAAAACAAAAACAATTAAACACTCTCATGGACACAAACCACAGTGCAAAAAGAGAGTTGGAAAAAGGAGCTATTATCGATGTGAGAACAAAGACTCATAAAATCGTCGAAATGTCTCCTCTTGGGACAGAGACCTAATAAAATGTTACTAAAGTGTTTTTTTTTTTAGAATGATTAACCAATTATATATATATATATATATTTTTATTTATTTTTTCTTTCTTTTTCCGCAACGATATATATATATATTCATTACATTGAATCCTAAATGTATTGATCTTTGAATTTTTTTATTTTTGTCTTTCATTTTTTTTTTTTTGTCAAATTCTCTTTTATGTAATTCAACTTTTAATATATATATAGGAAGAGAAATGTGTTATTTGGTCTTGATAAAATTAGCGAATTTCTATGCATGTTAATGAAACATTCTTTCCATGTATTAAATTTTTTCCCTGTTATGTCCAACTAATTTTTCTTTTATTGAAATGTAATAAATGTGTATAGTAACGTAGTTAGGTTAGTTTAATTTAACTAAATACAACCCGAAGTATACATTGTCCTGTATGAATGTGTGTGTGAGTGAAATGTAGGTTTAGTATTAAGTGCATCCATTATTTTGACATATATGTGTGACTTATTATAATTAATGGTAGTTATCAATTAAACTCATTGAATGTTAATACTAACTTAAGTTGGCTCTATGAAGGAAGTAAAAAGGACTGAAGTAGCCTGAACGAATGATCAGCATGGGAGAACTGTGAGAGTCAAAATCTTCTACGAATATGTAATACTCTGATTTTTTTTTTTCTTTGTGGTCGATTCTAACATGCCATCAACTTCGTCGTTTATTTTTCAAATATTGGATATTAGTGGAAATATTGAATAAACTGTAGAATTAAACTTTCTCATCTATCTCAGATCTAGATCGGGATAATTTGGTAGTTAGGGTTAAATGGATCTAGATCGGGGATGTATGGGTTAACATGTGTCTACCCTTGATCACCTTAATACCAAATATTAACCCAATAGCTATTGGAATTCGATAATTATTCACTTTTCTTTACCATATTTTTCAAAATATTCAGTAACAGCTTCCTCTTTATCACCTTCTTACTTTACCTCTTTCCTTTTCTATTTTCCTTTTCCTTTCTTCATCTTCTTCTTCTATTTTTTAATAAAACTGAAAAGGGGGTCGTGACTGGGAATCCTAGATGTAATAAACACGGTCATGTATTTAGTTATTTTATTTCATTCTCTTTAGAAGTCCGATAAAAAGTTTTCTCGTTTCAATCGAATCTAGTATGTTCAAAATTAAGAAACGGTGGTTTCTATGGCAACGACGACTTTCCCTTTTACAATTTTCAGAATAACTTTGAGCTATTATTGATTTAATCAGAGCCATATGTAAAGTTCACACCTTGCCTTAGCGAAAATCTATTTAATTATTAAAGTAAAGCTCAAAACTAACTCTGCACACGACGATAATTTAGGCAAAGAAAACCACTAACTATAATAATTCTTAAACCTCTAAATTATTTTTCGACTAATTAATTAATTGTGGAAACATTCTTTTGCTTTTATTTTTCGGTTGTATGTATTAAATCAAAAAGCATTTTCTAAATGTCAATTATGTGATCATCCCACCTACCGAACAACTATTCGTGATTCCTTCTCTTTCACAATTTGGACCAAGAGGACGCCAAACATTTCAGTTAACATTAAAAATATATATATATATAGAGAGAGACTCCATTTATTTTAACGGGAACGCCTATGCTAGTTTTGGCCGGTGATGGTTAGTATTTGACAAAACTGATCAGCCTATAACTAATTTGCAGATCCTAGGGAATTACAGGCGAACAATAGAAAGAAATGTTTTATTAAACGCTTTTAGGGACATAGGTTTAGAAGCAAATTCAGATAAAACTAAATACATGGAAGTTCATCGGGATCGTAATAAGGCAAATTGGATGCGTTAAAATATCAAATAATACATTTGATAAAATGGATACTTTGAACAGGGTCGGATTTCCCAATAGGCCAGTAGGCCCGGGCCTATGGGCGCAAGCTCCCAGGGGGCGCACGGCCGAGAGAAAAAATTTTTAAAAATATCTAGAAATAAAAATAAATAGCCATAATTTAACATATTTTTTGAACTGATTAAAAAAACCAGGCTAATAAAGCATTCTGATTTTGAAGTTCATTGGAACAAATAATTGTTGGTAAATTTCACCAATCTTTTGTTAATACATTAATGGTATTTTGTTAAGCCCAGAACCAAGTAAATTCCTCAAAAAAACTTGCAATGATAAAATTGCATCGTGGAGTGGTGTTTAAGCAATTAACATATAGGCCTGATATAATTTTTTAATAAAGGTTTTTAGGAAAGTAACTTTAACCAGACTAGGGGGCGGAAAAAAATATTGGGCCTAGGGGTGCCAAAATGCCAAAGTCCGGCCCTGACTTTGAAATATCTAGAATCAATATTAACAGACGAAAAACATATTCATGAAGAAACTAAATGTCGACTAAAAGCAGAGAATTCTTATTATTCATTGAAAATCTTTTGTTGTCGCGAATTCTGTCGAGGAATTTGAAGCTTAAAATACATAAAACGATAATCATGCCTGTTCTGTATGATTACGAAACACGGTCGCTTACTCTGAGAGAAGAACGTAGACTGAAATTATTTGGGAACAAGATTCTGAGACGAATATTCGGACCCAAGAGGAACGGGAAAGGTGAATGGCGGAAACTTCATAACGAGGAACTACATAATTTATACCGTTTACTAGACATTGATAGGGTCATCAAGTCTAGGAGGCTCAGGTGGGCAGGTCATGTAGCTAGGATGGAAAAAAGTAAGAACGCTTTCAAAGTTTTAACTTGAAATTCAATCGGGAAACGACCATTAGGAAGACCTTGGCGCAGATGGGAGGACAATATTAAGATGGATCTCGTAGAAATAGGAATACAAAGTAGAAACTGGATCCACTTAACTAAGGACAGAAGTCAATGGAGAGCTTTTGCGAACGCGGCATTGAACCTCCGGGTTCCATAGGTCATAAAGTTAGTTGGTTTAGTCTAGGGCACGTCAGTAAATACAAAATTCCATTTCAAATTCTAATTTGAGAGAAAAAAGAGAACTTCGACAATTATATTCCCTCATGATCAGTAAACCGAAATACAGCAATAATAATAATAATAATAATAATAATAATAATAATAATAATAATAATAATAATAATAATAATAATAATAATAATAATAATAATGTAAACGTTTTGTGAATTTGAGGAAGAACGAAAAGAGAATACTCTGTGAATGACTGAATAACTAAGACTTATTTCAGGCATGTCTTGACGAGTATAGACTTATGCAGAAGTAGCAGCTTCCACATTGCAAAATAATAATAATAAAAAAAAAATCAAATGTGGATGTGGAGAAGCATGGAGAAAATTAGCTGAGTTGAACGGAACCCAGGGAGGAAGTATAGCGAAGACAAGAAAGTATTGGAAGTAATTTAAAAGATGAAAAAGAAATTGGTTAGCATATTGTAACACAACAAGCTGCATTCGAAGGAATGTGATAAAAGGTATGGCGAAAGGGGAAACATAATAAAAGACCAGGGAGGAAAACCTAGAATTGATTAAAAAAAAAATATTTAAATGGATACATATCGTCGCCTAAGTTAGCTGACGATCGTAGTTCATGTAAGCTTCTTAGGCTGCAAGTAATTTGGCAGAGTCGAAGGCACATCGGAATGATGTCAGTAGAAATTCACAATTTATCGCTAAATCTTGTATTCAGCTTCTAGTGTAAAAATGTACTGATTCCATTATAGCTTGAAGCAATAGAATATTAATTTTTAACAATAAGACTTTCCACAAGAGCCGCCACTGCTTGGAGTGATACAGTGCTCATCACTGGTGCTTGCGGTCCCTGGTTTGATCTCAGTCCGCGTCAAGTGAACTTTGTAGTGGACAAACACCATGGTGTCTGGGTTTCTTCGCAGTTTACCCGTTTCCTCTCCATTTCTTCATTCTACCATTGATCCATTTCATCATCACCGTCACCATGGGACGTTAAACTCCAAAACATGATGGAGCTCCTTCGTGGCTAAGCGGTTAGCGTACGCGCCTTCGGCGTCGGAGACCCAGGTTCGAATCTCGGCCGGAGTTCATGTGGTTCGGATTCCACGTTAATCAGTAGGTCACGTCTTATATAGCCTCGCTGCTGAAAGGGACGTTAAAATCACCTCTAACTCCAAAACATGATACATTAGATTAACGTTCTTCAAAATATTGCCAAAAAATCGGATAATAATTTTGTAATTTCTGGGAGTAATTTTAACATACTTTTTTTTAAAAAAAGTTTAATGTCCCATGATTATGCACCGAGGTTAAAGGAGACGATGATGATAAAATGGATTATACTAGTGGAATGAAGAAAATCTGAGAAAATGAGAGAACCCTGAACAAGCTCATGCACACGGTGTTTTTCACCACAAAGCCCATTCGGCCTGGGATCGAACCACGAACGCCATGCACCGGAAGTAAGGACTCTACCACTAAGCCACTATACCCCAGAGTGCATCTAGAAGGTAAAAATTGGAGGAGGGGCAACCAGACCCCAGACTTTGACAGGTATATCATGTGTTTACTATACACTTTCAGAATATATAAATAATAGCTTAAATTATTTTTGTCACTCAAAAATTGGGGGGCTAAGGTTCCCCCGGCCTCGGGCTGGATCCGCCACTGCTACAGCCCCTTAATTTACTTATGAAATGCCACTTAGTTAAAAGTTAATATTTGTGAAGTATTTATTCAATTACTAAATTAATTGAATTACGTCTTATCAACACCGATATCATGAAGAATGCAGTGTTATTTTCTCGGTTATTTGGTATTGTGCTAAGATTGTATTGTGTATTTATCTGGTTACACTGTTGAAACGGCCGCGTGGCCTGGCCGAACAAAGAACTCTGAGAAATGAGGGATTGTGCCGAAATTTTATTTAAAGTAAATTCTTCCCATTTTGAACAAATAAAAACAAACTCAGTGAGATATTTGTGCCAACAGATGTGCTGTTACTTTCGAGGATAAATATCTTAAAGTACTATGCTAAGCAAATAAAGTTTAATAATGGGAGAACTGGGGGCGGAATAAGGGGTTATTAGAGAATTATAGAAGAGCAGGATTGTATTTTCAATTGCCAGGTATTTTAAGGCATTTCTATGCTTCCTTGGCGTGATTTGTTGATTTCATACTTATTAACATGCTAATAGACAATAATGTGTAAGAGGCGCGCACCCAGAAATTTTTGTCGGGAGGGATTCAAGCTTTCTGGAGGTAGGTCCCAGGGGCGGATCCAGGACGGACTTCCGGGAGGGGGGTTGTAATACTGCTACTTAGAGCTACTTTTAAGAGCTCCAGACTCTGAGATGGGTTTTATTTATATATATAAAATAAGAAAGTTTCCTCTTCTGGGGAGGCGATTGCCCCAATCGCCCTTCCCTGGATCCGCCACTGATCCTCAGGATACTCTGAAACGAAAATAGCTCCGAATTATTTAGCGTTCTTCATTTAGCCATCTGACTCTCTTCTTTTTCGACAATATTTTCTGCTAAAGCTTCATTTCCGAAAATCTGAGTCTGTTCTTTCTGAGGTCATCTTCAATAATCATAAAATACAATTACTAAGCTATGCTTTTGAATATCTTATTTCAATATTAGCTCAAGTTTCCTGTTCGGGGGGGGGGAATCGCCCCCCCCCTGGATCCGCTCCTGGTAGGTCCAATACTACAAGGTATTACGTCCGTGTAGTTTTCAATGGGTGCTATTCTGAACCCAAAAAAGACGATCCGTAATTGTAAAATACTGCCATCTATAATTTCAAGGGGAAAATAATAGAAATAGATTGTTTTATAAGAGAAAGAATACAGATGAAGTGTAAGATCAAATGTTCATGCTACATCAATCATTTCCCTGTTAAACAATATAGTTTTATTGAGAAAGTGTACAAATATATGTTAAGTTAGGAAATTTTGTTTTTTTGGGGGGGAGAGTCTGGACCCGGTGGCTCCCCTGATGTGTAAATACGGTTTTGATATTTGCTATATTAAAGAAAACATATTTCTTATGGAAATAGGCCTCCCTGCTGTTCTAGCGACTACTGAGTGCGATGTTGGTGTATGTGGTCCCGAGTTCGATTCCGGCTGGGAGACCTTTTTAAAAACTTGAAAGCGATACGGTGGTCCAATTTCCACCTTAAATTGAACAAACAAAAGTCAATTCATATGTCTTCATTATATATGACATTTTAAATATTTTGTTAGTGTGACTGCGGTTATCTACGAGATGAGACGAGACGAGACGAGACAGAACTTTTCCAATTGAAACATATATTTCCCTAGATGAGATATCACTTTTGCGAGACGAGACAGACTCAATTCTTGTCTTGTAAAACCCTGTGATTTTGCTTCGTTAAATCCAATTCAATACACTCTTATGCTTTGAAATAACAAGAAAGTACGGTATATCAATCCATTTTAAAAGATAAAGGTGTAGACTATTTTATGATGCATACTGGTGCTTGTGAAATAATTTTAATGCCTGTATAGGTCTGATTTGATTTTTAGTTTAGCGCCCCTTCCAGCAGCGATTCTATATGAGACGCGGAACTACAGCTTAACATGGAATCCGAACTACCCGGAATCCCGGATTCCCGTCGGGAATCAAACCCGGGTCTCCCACGCCAATGGCACGTATGCTAACCACTTATCCACGAATAACTCTTATGCCTGTATAGGAATGCACATTTTATTAAATACATACAAAATTCTAACTAATTTGAGAGTACTTTTATGGCAAAATAATTTCTACAGTTATTACAATTTGAAATAAATACGGTAGATGTCCTTCTGAGCAGTTTGTTAATGTGCAAGGGGGAAATAATAAACATGAAGGTCGAGAGAAGAAGAGATCAGAATTTCACAAGGAACACAGAATTGTGGTAATAAAAGCGACTTTTAAATAATAATAATTATTGTACCCTATTTGAAATAAGTTTGTCTGTTCCGTGTCCCTGAAATGTCAAGACTGTGAATATTCCTGGGTTTAATTCTCGTTGCGGTTACAGAAATTCAGTATTATGAGAAAACAGGTCTCTCAGAAGATTTTATAAGATAATTACAGTTAACATCCACTCATACAGTTCATGAAGGGTTGTGGCCGGCCAGACGGATTTTAGTAATGTAGTAAGTGGTCCCTATCACAACTCCTGGGGACACAGTGACTCAGTGGTAGAGCGCTTACCTCTGGCGCGTAGGGTCCCTAGATCGATCCCGGCTTCCGCTAAGTGGATTTGTGGTAAATCCACCGTGTCTAAGGGTTCTCTCGTTTCCTCCCACTTTCGTTATTCCACCGATATCATCAATCTCGTCATAACCATCTGCTTTATCCTCGGTGCATAATCGTGGGACCTAAAAACAGTTCCTGTAATTATGATTTACCGGAATTCGCTATTTCTAATTCGAGTAGTTTCCTAATTGCCTCATTGTCGTTTTCGAGTTCAACGTCGCGTTCCTTTCAGCACCGAGGTTATATGAGTTGTTAACCTACGTTTTAATGTAGGATCCAAACCACATGAGTCCTACCGGAAATTCTGCCCTTCTCCTTCACGTTGAAGATTCGTACGATGTGATGCGGAGACTATATTGAAAATTTTGTGCCACTATAGCAATTCTAATTAGCTAACTGCATGGTTTAAGAGGCCAAAAAGTCCATCGTTGTAGAAGCAAAATCTTATTGGATCGCATCTTGTGCGGAGCTAATCCAGTTTGTATAACTTCGCTTCTCGAAACGATATGGTTATTCCCCCACCGTCTTTTTGTTACAAAGGTAACTTCCCGGATGATTTTCTGTCCAGGACTCTATGTACTCCCCCCCATTTCTCATACAAGCAACGTCACGTCTTAATTTTATCCTGTGCAATATTCGGTCATCCCTAGATGTATAAAGTTCTGCTTTGTGCAACTTTCTAAATTCATTTATTAGTATTTTTCGCGTCAATTTCTTTTCTGAAAACTTTTGTCTTCGAAAACCCCTTTTTCTCCAACCTGCAAAAACTCCCTTAATCAGCTTCAAGAGCATTTAAGAGTGATTTCAACTTTCTTCGAATAAAGAATTGGACTTCAAGTCAAAACTGCAAAATTAGGGCTTACAAGCGTCTGTATTCAAAATAAAGTTTTCTGGAAAATATCTATGATGTAAAGTTTTTAAGATTTTCAATCCAGAATTTGTTTTATGTAATTCTTGATGTTTCGACTATATTATTGCTTTCATTTTCATAGAGTTAAACCATATTTAATCTTCGGCCCAGTTGCAATCTTTTACTCTTTCAATTTTCTTGGATGTACAGCTACATAGGATTTGCCGTTATAAGAAAAATATCGATTATATGCCAGATATACTGAGAAACAGAAGATATAATCGATATTTCTCTTTTAACAGCAATTCTGTGTAGCTGTACATTCAAGGAAATTGAAAGAGTAAAAGAATGCGACTGGGCCGATATTTATATAAAATAACTGATAGTTTTCAACTGTTAACTTGTGAAAATAGAAGTAATAAGATATGTCAAATTCATCCATACATTAATAAGATAGACTCTATGTAGGTTGTCCAAGTATGTTAGTTACCAAGTTTAGTACATTCAAGTGGTCATAAGGACTGAACAAGAACCCAAAGAGAAATCTGGGAAAATTTCGGGTAGCATCGTGGTTAAAACAGCATGGATTCGATATCCTCCTTGGTCAAACTTCTCCACTCTACGAACTTCACTTGGCTTCATACCTGCAGAGAACTTGATGTTGCAAAATACCGGTAGTTTCCTCTATTTATTACACACATAATTACAATATTGTTTCAAAGTTAATTCGAGAAACAATACTGTTGTCGAACCAATCAATGTTTTTAATTACCTAAGTAACGGCAGATATTTAGTATTATTTTCCATCAATCACTTATGTTCGGATTTGAGAGTTGAAGAAGTTAAAGGGAAACCCTTTATGATGGCTATCCTAAAGTAAATCTACACGCTAGCGACTAGTTGCTTATTGATATTTGCTTTAGTACGGCATAGAGAAGTATAATCTTGCAAAATTACAATTTTTGGACAAATGTTTATGGTATTTCCGTTAAAGTAAACATGTACGCTTATGATCACACATAATTTCGAGGAAATTACCAAGCAAACAATAGACGAGACGTCATCAAATAAACGTACTGTATTGGAAGTAGATATTAACAAGTGAGTGGAAGATATCGGAAATGATTATGTGTTCTACTGTCAATGAACCAGTTGTGTTGTGAGCAGCGTGTTTTACAATAAAGAGACACTTAATTACCTTAAACATTGAGATAACAAGTTGTAAACAGAAAAAGAAGAAAACTTTCATATTCTAATGAAGCAATACAACGGTCTACCCGATACTAATGAAGAAATTTTTAGGACGATTTGTCATTGTGGATGTTAATAGGTGTTATACATGGCTTTTTAATACCTTTTTCCTTGGTTACACCAGCATATAATGAATCGTACAATAGCATTTTCAGCGCAGGAAACAACGTGCATAGAACCATTCAAGAAACACAACTATCAAACTTTAAAAAAAAGAAAAAAAAGCATAAAACCATAATTTTAAAAATACCAATCATAAATTTAGTCATTGCAGTTGCTAATTCGACCATTTTTTAGTGAATGGATTTAAACTCGTGTGGGATATTAAAAACAATAACTTTGTGACTGTATACAATTATGCTCAGCGAATGATTACCTCTTAAAGAAGAAACAAAATACGTAATAAACGCACCATAATATGCAGAAGAATTCCCAGGAATCGTTTTGCCAAGCCTATTTTTTCTTTCTTTTTGGATCAAAAGATCCAATATACTTTAAAAATCACACATTTTCTTGTATGCCTTGTATCTGGAGAACTACTTATATAGTATAGCCAAAAATTCTGAAGATTGTTCCTTCTAGCTTTAAACTCTACATTTGACTTAAAATTTGACCAAAGCAGCTACTCATTATTAAAATCTGTCTTCCAGTTTCGGCATAATTGACATTGCCTTCATCAGACACGGATAATGTTTCTGATTACGGCAATGATGAATTCGGCAACGATATCTTGCCGAAACTGGAACAGATTTAGCTGCTTTGGTCACATTTTAATTTTATTTAAAACAACAATGTAGGATTTTATTTTAAAAAGAAGGCTTTCAATACTTAAAAGTGCAATTAAATAAACTGCATGATCTTTCATATTATGAAAAAATTTTGAATGTCTGATCATTACGTTCCCATAAAATTCTTGGATTTCTAGCTTATAAGCGAAGACATGAGAGCAGTTACAGTTCATATAATAGCATTTTGTACATACTATCTGCCTCGGTTTCTACATTTGTCGTTTCTTTATTATATTTGAAAGTTTCTAACTAAAATTGCTAACATGCCTTAAGAGCCTGACATACTAAAATGATATTTTTCTTTTGCTTATTTTTCATAAGTGAAAGGAAAAGGAGATAATGAAATGCAACTTACTAGAGTCATAGATAATGTTATTCTACAACAAAAAATATGAACCTGAAGAATTTTCAATTTTGCCATCCATAGAAATTACAGTGTCGCCAGAATAAAATTTCCCCCAAAATCTAAACTAAGGCAGCGACTAGAGGAACGAACTCAACTTCATTTGATTACGTATTATGTTGTTTTGGTATCAGTTGCTATTAAATAATATTAAATAATAGTCGTACTTAGTTTGTAATTAACAAAATAGTTTTAACATACAGTTATTAAAATTAAATTATAATGATATTTAAAAAGTAGTTCACAGGATACCAAAACAACATGGTACCTAATCAAATACAGTTGAGTTCGTTTCCTCTAGTCGGTGCCTTAACTTAGATTTTTGGGGAATTATTACTCTGGCAGAACTGAAATTTCTATGGAAGGCAACAGTGAAAATTCTTCAGGTTCATATTTTCTGTTGTAGAATAACACTATCTGTTATTGTGGTAAGTTGCATTTCATTATCTTCTTTCACTTATAAATAAATTCAGGCTTTTAACTTTAAAAATTTCATTTCAGTATGAAGAATGTATTAGTACCTTATTGTGCATTTCTAAGGAGGACAAACAAACACGAATATTTTATACAAATTTAGCTTGACGGTCTCTCTCTAAGATAAAGAAGAGTGAAATCAGTTGAAATTCTCAAACAGAATCATCACCATTTCCTCGTATGGGAACTCGGTCTGATATCAATAAACCATCAGAAATAAAACAGATATTGGAACCCAAAGGCAATATCATAAATTTGTAAATGTAATGATTTAGAATTCTGAATTGCTAGCAATTACTTAGCACTTTTCCTATGAACAATCACCAAAAGTATTCCACGCATCATTATAATAGTCTTGAAATTTCTTTAATTTAGAATACTTAATAATATATTTCCTATCTGTAATGAATACTTAAAATTTGTCAGTAAATATTAGAAGAAAATGTGAGACGTCAAGTTAATTTTTATACTACTATCCCTGCAACCAGAATTGGCCTCTGAAAGACCATATGCCAAAAAACTATTATTGTTATTATTTGGAAGCCACACGCTCCTGTTATATTTTTATGATTATAAAATTATGACTTCTTAAATATCGTAATTTGTCGCCAAAGCTGCAGTGTCTGTTGCAGAGCCTTAGGCAACAGCGCCACCAATACTCCACGTGCTCTACCCAACTGTGAGAAGCCAACTCTTGTTGCACGGATAATAGTATCAATATAAGATTTTAATAAAAAAAATTATACCGAAACATTGGCAAATATCCTGTCAGCTTGTGACTGTTGACTCTAGCGGTGTATATTAAGAGAAATATTGTTCATATTAAAATAATAATTACTATTGATATTAAACTCTATGGACTATGGAACCCGGAGGTTCAATGCCACATTCACGAAATCACTTCGTTGACTTCTGTCCTTAACCAACTGGATCCAGTTTCTACTTTGTATTCCTATTTCTGCTAGATCCATCTTAATATTGTCCCGATTAGGTTTCCAGTCAGAATTTTGAAGACATTTCTACTTTTTTTTTTACCCCGTCTGTCTATATAACCTGCCCACCTTAATCTCCTAGATTTTATGACCCCAACGTTAGGTAAACGTAATGAGCTCGTCTGGCTCTTAGATCCGAATATTCACCCTAGGATTTTATTTTCAAATATTTTGAGTGTATGTTCTTCTCTCAAACTAAGCGACAATATATATTTCACAACAGGTATACCTGGTAATTAAACATTTTTTAAGCTTCAAATTCTTCGAAAGAATTCGCGAATATTTTTGGTACTTACATGACAAATAAACAGTAACTATTATAATACTAACCCTCTCCTAGTGTTATTCGTTGCTGTAAAATTTACAAGAATAGAATGACAGTATTTTCTGCCAATGGTTCGCTGTAATTTTAATCGAAATTCTAATTAGCCTATTAATATTGTGATGTTAAAAGAACATTTATTTCAAAATTGCAAAAATAGAAAACTAGTTTCGGCTAAATTCGATCAAGAGAACAGGTTCGATGCTAATATACTTGATTGATTAACTGTTTTTAACGTGTTTTCAACATCGCAGCTCTATGAGAGAGGGCCTACTTCTTAAAGCAGGGTCTCAAAAATTCAGTGGGGATCCAGGGGAGCGATCACCCCCCCCCCCAGAAGAGGATTTTTTTTTTTTTACTTTATATATAAATTAAACCCATCTCAGAGTTTGGAGCTCTTAAACGTGGCTCTAAGTAGCAGTATTTAACCCCTCCCAGAAGTCCGTCCTGGATCCGCCCCTGCAACAATTACCCGGATTTGCATCTCCACCGCCTAATAGAGCGTTTAAATTAATAGTATTACAACTGATGATTAGTATATTTCAATATTATATTTCAATTTCATATATTTGCATGTTAGATTTAAACTTTATATAAGGTTACATACATCAGTTATTTTGCGTGTAGAATTTTTGAAAGTCTCTGTTCACGGAGTAACAGCAGAATATAGCTTTTAATTTTTGTTCAGTATGTTGACTACATTCTAGTGAAAAGTTTTTTTGTACCCTGCCAACGGAATAAAACCGAGCTATGTAACTACTATCTTGGAAAGAAAGACATTAAATCCAGCCATCTATGTGACAAAGTTGCAATTTGATAGCTATCTTCGTACTCTACTTAATGAGTACATTTAAATGCAATGATCAGACCCCACACATATTGTATTAATTGTCTTTCTTTTTAGTCTTGTCGTGTGCGATTCAGTCAAATTTGTTATTAAAATTGATTTTGAAATTTATAGTTTTTTTTTTTTTTTTTTTTTGTATCCACGTTTTTCAAAACAATAGAATTCAAACTGTAATCCAAATCCTAACCAGAGAAATCTCTGTGAAAAATCAATGTTGCAAATAGGTGTCTCTAAAAATTTCAATAGCTAAATGACACACGGAATCTATCTAAAAGTAACTGCTCTTTTAAAAATTGCAACTAATTTGCTAACAGAATTTATCAATACAACCAGCAAAATTTCTTATAATTTTACTGTACAGTTTTAACATACGTGCATTGCTTAATCAATTACTTCTAACCTTAACCTATACCTAAAATATTTATAATACACTTTTCCTGTATCATTGACACATATGCCTACCTAGTGTACTGTTTTGCGAACATATCATTCGTAAAGTAGTTACTTATTGAAACTGAAACTAGCTTTGGAAAGTTGGTATTTCCAGAATCCCTATTTGCTGTGGTAGTAAGGGAGTAGAAGTGAGGGGGAACGCGGGCTGACGTCGTCCTCCACTTTCAAAAATATCTATGGCGTCCCCCCACTTTCTAAAAAGATACAACGGGCAGAGATAGACACGGCGTGACGTCAAGCGTCCCCCTACCTTTTTATATCCACTTTTATCCCAGCGTGAAACAGTGCTAATAACAGCAAATGATAAATAGGATGCGTGAAATATATTGTGGTGTGGCAATGTAAGTACTAGAAGGAGCACAATGATTATTAAAATAGGAAATATCTCTTTCTATTCATAATTTTATAGAAGCTTTTGATAGATACATGCATTAGCTATCGCTGAACGCAAATGACTAGAAATTGGCAACTTTGAACGCAGAATTAGCTAAAATTATAGTTAATGGCCAGTGACGTAATATGAGAATTCTAGGTGAGTATACCCTCGACCGTTTTCAACAATATACCGTATACCGACTACTGAATAGGCAGGAAACCATTTTCGACAATACAACGTATCCAGAGTACCGAATAGCCCTGCTCTCTCAAATTTAAGGTAAATATATGCTGTAACATCCATATACTTCCGTATTGGGTTCTATTACGTCCCTAGTAATAGTTAAACTACTCTTTTATTGGGTAAATATCAGATATAAAAGGGTAGATTTAGGCATACAATGTCTAAATTGGCCACAATGTAAGAAAATATTATCAAGACGTTCCTAAGTATGAAAACAAATTATAATGCCGGAGGCTTGGACCCAAAATGATTATCTTAGAAAATAGCGTTCGACTAGCTTAACCCCTAGAATTTTGTACTTACTAAAATTCACACAAAGAAATTTTTATTACAAGTTGTATGTTTGTAATTTTTAGGAGAATATGGGTCACTACTAAGAATGTGCACATCATTATTTAGAAGACGACACGATCTGTTACTTCTTTAAACATTTAGATAACAATCAATTCTTATCTTCTAGCGAACGACTATCTTGAAGCGCGCTATAAAAGCTCATTTTCGTCATTTTTTCGAAAACTGCGCATCAAAATTTTCCCCTTAGCATGTTACATTGTTACATATCGATGTAATTTATCGGCTGATGTATACAGAATATGCCTTTTCTTTAATTTTAATTAAAGAAAAAATGTTTCAGAGTTGATCACACAGTTAATTTTGGGCTATACCTATCCCCATAACCATATTGGACCCTGTTCAGAGTCTGTTTAGCATTAGTTAAGTTAACAAATGATTTATATGGAACAAGACCAGCCACGACTTTTTTACAGGGTTATCCAAGCGTATTACTAGAAATCATGGCAGACCTTAATAGACAAGTATTCTCTCTTACCTTGACTTCTCCTAATGTGTTTGGACAACCCTGTGAAAAGATCGTGACTGGCCCGTTTTTCGATATCAATCATTTGCTTACTTAACTAACGTATTTCTAACTACGGGAGTTACAATCAAGCGTTAGTCAAACTCTTAATACGACTCGGAATAGGCCATGTCTTGCTAGGGTCATAATGAAAAGCTTCATGAGAGCGCAATTCATTAGATGACGTCCTTGTGGTAAAGCATCAACTTTTGCTTAACAAAAAAATCCGTTTTTCTTGATTTTTCTCAAAAACAACGCATAAGAATTTATACTATTTTGTTCAGGTCGGTGATATCTGTTCTATCTTTGTACTTTGTTTTATTTTTACACTATAATAATATTACAATATAAAAAAATATACGGCTTAGCAAACATTGATAGGGTCATCAAGTCTAGGAGGCTCAGGTGGGCAGGTCATATAACCAGAATGGAAGAAAGTAGGAACGTTTTCAAAGTTTTAACTGGAAGTTCAATCGGAAATGGACCATTAGGAAGTCGTAGGCACAAATGGGAGGACAATATTAAGATGGATCTCGTAGAAATAGGGATACAAAGTAGAAACTGGATCCACTTGACTAAGGCTAGAAGTCAGTGGAGAGCTTTGGTGAATGCGGTATTGAACCTTCAGGTTCCATAGGCCATAGAGTTAGTTAGTTAGTTGACAATGTTACAAAATTATCGTTTGATTTGCACAACATTTTTCGAGAATTGAAACAATTGGGACGGAGAACATTATCTTTACAATGCTGGGAAAAATGAAAAAGCCATCTCTAAATATGCTACATTTTGTCGAAATTTTCTGGAATATCCCTTTTATTTTTGTTACAGAAAAAATCGCCGAAAATAGTAACTCCGAATCCTATATTATATTAAGAAAATAAAATATCGGCATATTTCGAAAACATGCTTATCAATCCTATGTAACAAAAATCTATAAATATGGTAAACAAACACTATGTGAGTAGGTTTTCTCAAGGTTCTCCCGTTTCTTCCCACTTTCTTGATTGTATCACTATCATCCAATCTCATAATCACCGTTTCCCTTAGCATTGGTTTATAATCATGGGAAGTTAAGCTTAAAATAAGTATCTATCAATCATTGAGTAATTAATACTTCATTCTTTACATATTCTATATGATATGCCCATTCCAGTTCAATTGATTTACACGCGTGAATTCCGTGTAATTATACGATACCGGCTTCGATTCCCTATAGTTGCCTTGAATCCCACGGTTTTCAATCTCACTTTTAAGCACTGCTTCCCATTCGGTGCTGATACATGACGTTAACTACAATAAACCAATCAAGTCACTTACATTAATTTATCCAGAATTGTCATTTGGTCATCAATTGTTATTGCCATAAGCTTTGAAAATTATCCGATCATTACAGAAATTTCAATTTAACAATGGCTGCGATCACTAAACTTCAAATGACACTACGTTAAATGCTGAAATATACGTAGATAGAAATATAAATCAACAAGAATTCATATTCAAATCTGGATAGAAGGCGTAACTACATTACAGTCATACCTCTTCGCGAAAAAAAAAAAAAAAAAAAAAAAACTATATAGGAATATATGAAACTATAATAATTTAGAATATTCGGAGACCCAAGTGGATCGGCAATGGGGAATGGTGGAAACTTCATAACAAGGAACTACATAATTTATACCGATTACCAAACATTGTAAGGGTAATCAAACCTAGGAGGATTAGATGGGCTGGTCATATAGCCAGGATGGAAGAAAGTAGGAACGGTTTCAAAGTTTTGACTGGAAATCCAATCTTAAAACGTCCATTAGGAATACATAGACGCAGAAGGGAGGACAATATTAAGATGGATCTTACTGAAATAGGAATACAAAATAGAAACTGGGTCCAGCTGGCTAAGGATAGAAGTCAGTAGAGAGGTTTTGTGAACGCGACATTGAACCTCCGGGTTACATAGGCCATAGAGTTAGTTAGTTAGTTTAATAAATCGGACTAATCTACAGTTGGTAAGTTAATAATTTCATAAAGGCTAAATAGCAAACAATTTTACTACAAATGGTTACATTACTTCGTTTCTTTCATTTATAGGAATAGTGTCGATTGCAAAATAAGAAATTTCTCATGCCAAAAAGGAGACGATTTCAAGACAAGATATGAAATTTCACGAGTCTGGTGGGCAAACTATTTCACCCAAATCTTCGATCTCAAACACTGTTTTAGTAGCATTACATGAGTCGCATTATAAAAGTATAAATTTGATAAAGTGATTCTAAATACAACGAGCAAGTATCAACTTCACAGAATATTCTCCAATAAAAAATATGGTTTAAATGTTAAATCACATCCTTATGGACCTCTCGTGACGCAGAAGGATTCTGATAGCTTCTGTAATAGATTAAATTAAGAGAAGAATCAGGTTATACGCTTTGTACATAAATTTACAATACGAGATAATTTTTCGAGAAACGAGATGAGAAATCTTATTTTTAGACTTGTCTGATATGCAACACCAATTTCAAGCAGTTACAGATTTAACAGCTATAGTACATTGTTCGATACGATTCCATACGATTACTATCGCCGGAGATTCATATAATTCAACCAAGCAGTACAAATGACTGAAATATATTATAAAAATATTTTCATTGAAGTGTAAATGTTAAACTATAGTACGCAATGACCTGATACGACATTTTATTTCGTACAGAGTCATTAAAGTTTATGCGAATCGTAATATTTTTCTGTCGTTCAAAGTCGGGTGACTAACTTCACGAAGACGCAAATAGCAAATTAAAGTGTAAATAATTATTTAATTACATGAAAGAAAGTTTCGAAATTATTTTACTGTAAGAGGACACATTTCGAAAAAGATGTTGAAATGTGAAAACAGATTCATCTATTAGCAGTGTTGATTTAATTATGAGTCAGCAATATTTGTGGAAAAGGAAAGACAACAATAAATGGTGTCAACGGATATTAACATTTTTGTATCGATAAGAATAAATTAACAGAAATATGATCATAGTAAGTTGGCCTCGTATTAATATTACTACTGCATGATTATATTATTATTAATATTCCGATGATACTAGTAACAGTGATTAAATCATATAGAAATTTTGTATTAAAATTGTTAGATTGATTTTTACCAGAGAATTTCGACTGAATTGTACACTGCCCATTTCAATTAGTATTCTCAAGCAGACATGAGAAATTACTCTGGATTGTACTGCACAGAGGTTGTACTGCAATATTTCGGAACACTTTCATTGTGCATCATTCTGTCTTTCTTTCTATTTGCAACATTTTAAACAAATGGATTAAGTCAACGCGTGTGAAGCCGCTTAGGACTTTTCTTTTTTGAACAAACTACAATTATTATTCTTAGCACTCGTTTTCTAGGTACAATCACATTATCAATTTGTAATTTTTATACCATGAAACGTGTAACCCTAAAACACTTGTTTAAGATCTAACACTTGTGTGAATTAGTGTTGCCTAAAAGACTCGTGAAATTTTTCGGCTCGCGTCGAATCTTGTCTGGAAAATTAGACGAGAAACTCAATTTTTTTCCCAATCTTTAGAGGTAAAGTGAGACCTCGCTAATCCGAATTAATTGGAACTAGTGCAAGTTCGGATTATCCGAAATTATTGCCGTATTTAAGGGTAATTTTCTTTATTTAATATTGCAGGACATGTTATATTAAAATACACGAGTAAAAAAAGGAGTGACTGACATTCTATAATCTTTTGACAATAGTGAAGTGCTTCTTGCGTTTTTAAAACTAACTAGAAAGCTATATTATATACGTAATTCATTTACATTTGTAAGTTTTCCACTTCTTTGAATTTTCTGAAAGGTATTTTGAATTCTATTGCGTAAAATTCTACCATATTTTTTAGAGTCAACGAAAAAAACAATAGTCCAAAGATGAGGCATTATAATAGGGTGACTAGACGTCTCTTTTTTAACGCGATTGTCCCCCCCATTTTTCCGGAAAGTTCTCTGGTATCCCGAGAAAAATGTAAACGAAACGTAAAATGTCCATTTTTGAAAAATAAGCGTTTCGTTTTGAATATAGTTACGTAGTAGAATTACAAAGGGTCATGTGAAGCATATTTCTTGTATGACTTCCAGAGTTTGCTTGAAAAAATACCCAGCAACTCTTCTACAAGGAAATTCAGTAATCAGAAAACATGACATTGAAGGCGCAATGGATATCCCTAATTCTGGTTATCGTTAAATATTAAAATGTAACGTAACAATTAAAATTACAATAAGGTTAAAGGTTAGATCAATAAAAATTTGGTTGCTTTAAAAGACTAGAGGTTTGTTCCTCTCTGGCCGAATAATCACACAATGACCATATAGCTACGTGAATTGCCAAATCACTCGAATTTGGTGAGTGTTGCATTTATTATTATTATTATTATTATTATTATTATTATTATTATCGCTTCCACTCCATATGGTTCGAATTGCGGAATTTTGCAAATTTAGAATCTATAAGCATAAATCATATAATGCATAGCAGCACTTGTTAATTCCTTGTGTTTTTGTTGCAATCAGGGTAAGCGTTTTGTAATTGGTTATGCACCCTTGTACATATTGTTTACAAGCGCAAAGATTAAGGTAGGTTAAATTAGCGATAAAGTTAAACTAACCGTACCCCTAAACTATATTTTAGAGAAAAAAAAGCTCTGATTATTATTGTTATTCTGAAATCTTGTCAACCTAGCATGTAACAATGGGTAGTAAGTGTAAAACTTTTTGCGCCGTTTTCGATAAAATTGAGAAAAAAAGTAATTAATTTATAAAGATTAACACTATATGAGAACCATGTCATTTATTGAGATGAAACTGATGTTGACTTTACGGTATAAGCAAAACGATAGTACTAGTATGATTAATTAGAAATAGGCTAAAATCGTAATTAACTCTTAAAAAGTTTTAATTTTTGTATAACTAAAATATTGTTTAAAGATAAGACATAGGCACAAAATACATCTAGATGAACCGAACAAAATGTTTGGGTATAAATTCTCATGCGAAGTTTTCCAGATTTTTTTTAAACGACCTTTTATGGTGTTAAAAATATGTTGTTAATAATTAATGATTTTTACTTTCCGGAAGAAACATGTATTTAATTATTTACTGTATATAACGTGAAGTACGCTGTTAAGTGGAAGATAGTGTTTTCATAACGAGGATACAAACTCTTCACGCATATATTAAATGTAATGTTATTTATGAAGAGAGAAATGAAAATGAAACCTTTCAGTTTAACGTCCCACGTTTACGCCTTTTAAGCTACAGGGGACGGATAATTAAGACAAGTAAATGATGACGTAATAATTAGTAGAATGAGAAAGTGGGAGGAAACGGGTTTACTCTGAAAAAAATCCACGAAAACGGTGTTGTATACCATTATGAAAAGCAAGTTACTGCATATGTACTATACAGTATTTAATGCTTAAAGAAAAGGTGCAAAAATGTGCAACATACGTATACACAATCTATCATAATTTTCTTTGAATTAGCCCCCGCCAAGTGAACTTTGTGGTTGACAAACACCGTGTGCGTGGGTTTTCTCGGGGTTCTCCCGTTTCCTCCCACTTTCTTCATTTCATTCATTTCTCATAATCACCGTCTCCTTTAGCCTAACCGGCATAACCGTGGGACGTAAAACTCAAAGATTTCATTTCATTTTTTTAAAATTAAATTCAATAAAGAATACCACATATGCCATGAAGTTTGTTCCACGTTTATGCCCTGGATGATGGAATGAGAATGCGAAGAAAACTCAGAAAACCCACGAACATGATATCACATACAAATTTATTGGCTGATTTACCTAGGTTTATACTCAAATACGATAAAGAATCTTATGTTTTCGTTTACCGAAGTTTGATTCGCTTATTTTTTTAAAAAAAAATCGGGTAATGGGAGTTGAAGTATATTGAAAACAAAAAGAAAGGTTTGACAATTGAAACTGGATATTACTTGGACTCCTCTCCCCCAAAACAAAAGGAATTCTGGCGACAATGATAAATGGCTATTTCTATTTTTGTCCAGCGACTTCAACAGCCACCGCATGGTGTTCTTTCTTTATTGTTTACGCTGTGTTCCGACACAGAAGAGGGTAAGGGGATGGGGGGAGATAATGGTCAGTCTGGTGACAGACGTGGGTTTTTAAGCACTTGTCACGGCGACACGACCACCAACCTAGAAAGCACCCTGTCACTTCAAAACACTTTGTTCTGGTCCCCTGAAAAAGGACACTTTTCCAATTTGGGAATTTCACAGCAAGCGACAACCAAACAGTCTGACCACAAGAGCATGAGAAAAACAAAACCACAACGTCCTCGGCTTTTCTCCACGGCTGCAAATTCTCGCGGATGAACAGTGACCATAAACGTATGGGGGAGGGGGGTGGAGAAAATGAATGTGTGTGTGTGTGTGTGTGTGACAAGTGTGACGTGAACTCTCTTGGAGCTCATGTGGATACGTTGATGACGCTAGTTTAACGAGTCGGTCGGTAAGCGTACATATGATGCATATATGCAGCGTGTCTTCCCCTCCCCGCGGCGACCTGCCCTTACAGAGACTTTTCCCATAAACAAGTTCGACGATGCGATAGGCCAGTCTTCCCCAAGAAAAGAGCTTTTTAGAATTAGTTGTGCGTTCAAAATTTCTACAAAAATACAATAAAATTGCACAAATTAACAAATTCAAAAACTGACATCCATTGTGCACGAGGAGGGTGGGTATGTATGGAAACCTGTATATCTGCCGAATCTTTCTGTCATGTTAACCGAAATCGCGGCAACAGTTTTGTTTTTATGTCCATGGATTTCGGGTAAAGAAAACAAGAAAAAACCTATGGGCCACCTTGGACGAATCCAAGCTCAAAAAGGAACACAGTATCCATTTCGACAACCCTATTGTTCCGAACAAATTACTAAAAAAAAAAAAAAAAAAAAAAAAAAAAAAAAAAAAAAATATATCATATACAAGTTTAATGTAAATATTCTTTAAGAAGCCTAGAGCTAATCACTGCGAAATTAAAATACCGCAAATTATACAGTAATTAAGCGATATCTTCAAATAGATAAGAGATAATCGAAATGTGGAAAAAGAGCGCGCTAGACAATATTATTTTGCATGAGGTATTATCATCACGAATCATCTAGTAGCTTTCCGTTTGCACCCATTTAGAAACGCGAAAATAAATACCGATTTTCTAAATGGCTGGAAATCGAAAACAGATAAGTGAGTCGTGATAATGGTATCTCATGTAAAAAATAATATTGTCTATTGAGCTCTAGTTCCACATTTCGATTATCTTTTATCTATTTGAAGATATCACATAATTACTGTAAAACTAGCGGTATATTAATTTGGCAATGACGGTGCCTTTTAACCCCCTCACATCGTCCAATTTGGCAAATTTTCTTCTAAGACTTTTAAACTTATTTTTGTCCTCAAAGCAAACTATTTAGAATCATTAATAGGCCTATGTAAAGTTAAGTGTAATATCTCATGCATATATTCAAAGTAAACTCTCTGAAAAATTGCTACACGTTACGATATATTTTTTTCCATATCAAGTAAAAAATATTCTATCAATTTTCGAGAATAAAAAAAATCACTTTGTAGCATCATTCACTGCTACTTTTGGTCATTCTTTCAAGATAATAAAAATATTTGATAAAAGTGACATCTTCAAGGCATCACACATAACAATCACACGTGCAATCGTAAAAAACAATGTATACACCAAGCAAAAAAAAAAAAAAAAAAAAAAAAATCCAAAACATTGTTGTTTTGAAAAAGAAAAACATACGGAAAGTCACACGTGTTTCAAGAAAAAAAAGTAACACACTAAAACACACAATAACACACTAAAAACACAATCACTTTTTTTCATTTTCTTTTTATCCATTTAAAAGAGAGAAAAATACGTAATGACATGTAATTCACACATGTCGCCCACATTGTCGCGCGAAAAAAAAAGTGCCCAGAGGCAAGAAAAGAGTGTTGGCCGCTATAAAATGCAAATTCAATTGCGGAACTATTCTCAATAAATTTGAAAACTAGATTTTTGCAATTTCACTTTTTATGAATACATTTTAGGACTCTTGTAGCGATGACTTTGAAAGCTCTTATTATGTATGAGGGTTGTTTCGCAACTTTTCAAACACACAGAGGACAACACAGATTTTTCCTAGAAAATATTTGTTGGGGTACACAAATTCACACAAAAACACACACACAAAGATAGAAAAATAATATTAAAAAATAAATGCACAAATATAATTTAAATCGATAATGGCACAACACCAACATTACGTAAACAAGCATATGTAGGAGACAAAATATGAAAATATTTTTTTTATATAAGGGAGGGACTATTTTTTTGTTTTTAATTTTCACTCACGTTCAATGGAGCTAGTCTTGGTGGAAATCGGACGCTGACATCCGACATCATCTGATGAAGAGCCTGCCCTGTGGGAAGCGCCTGATGCAACATCAAAATCATCGATGGACGTTCATGTGTGAAGGGTTAGGCGTCGAGGGGTGCGGGTGGATAGACCAAGGGAAAAAAACAGAAACTGTGTTAAAATGTGAGAAACCGCGTGTAGGGACACAGAAACTTCGTACCACTCCCGGACCGAGAACTAACGTTCCTTGAGGAACAATGAGGATCGGACTTCACAACCGGAGGACTCTTGCACCGAGACACACCGACAGAAGCCGAGGCTTGCCGATCACGACGACCGCTGCCTCGTAATTTGTCAAACAAAACAAAGTATAAATAAAAGTGCATGAACAGAGCAAAAAGCGGGCCGTATAGAGTGCGCGGGGAGGGGGTTGGTTACAAAAGAAGGAGATAGAGAGAAATCGCTTCTTACCACTTCCATCATCAAAGCCGCTCCGTTTGTTGTACTAAGTTTCAACCTGGCCGGTGATTGGTCATCAGGCTTGCTCATGCGCGCTGGCATCTTGGGTCCCCTCTCCCGACCTGGACTGCCGTGGTCTTCACCTGAAAAATCAGATCAGTAACGCTATAAATACTGGAGATGGAAAAAGGGAATAGGTTTTGTCAAAGTTGAAAACACAGAGAAGAAGAGACAAAACTATATATACACACTCTTTTCATAAGACATCTCGGGCGAAGAAACAAAAAGTGTTCTTCCCACAAATAACACATCCATCATTTTCAGAATCCGTCAGATTTGCATCCTTTATCAATTCCTTTTTGTGTTTTTCTTCTTTCTTTATCACTCACTTCCTCCAGAAGTAGTATGCGTGCTGTGTAGTTCATTGTTTTTAAAAAACCCAACCAAATTAAGAATAACAAAACAAACATTAAAACTATTTTAAAATCGAAATAGCTACAGCTTTTCCACGGAGCAAGTTACTAAGGACAAGAGGACAATCTCTTAGCTCGGAAATCTCTGGTTAGATAATCGACCCACCACTCTTTTTGTTTCTTTCTTTGTAAAAGATCAGAGTGTGCTATTTCTTAATTCAAGATGTTTGCCAGCTGATTGTATTTACATTCTTTGCCAGTGGCGAAGTTGTAGTTTAAAATGAACCATTGTAGAACGATAGCTTCTCTTTTACCAGGAATCGAACTCAAGACCTCGTGTACCAAAGTCATGCGAGCATCTAGCCGCTAGACCGGCAAGAAATGATGTTTGGCAATTCAGTCTATACCGAGGGTCGAACCTATAATTCTAATATTTAATTGCGTTTATCTATGTTTAGTATTATATAATCTCAAACTGCGAGACGGTTTCATGGCATAATGGATCCGGGCTAATCTGTTTATTAGTTAACAATAAATCCTATCTTCAAATCTCAAGGAACAGTGATTTCAACGAGGTAGCTCCAGGAAGAGAATCATCCAACGCGGGCCCTTCTTTGCCTGATGAAACTGAGGGTGAACATCAGTAAAGATGCTCCGCCACTGGATTCGAATACTAAACCTCCAGATTTTGAAGCTAACCACCACCTTATTCTTGCGTGGTGTATGGTGCTATATATATATATATATATATATATATATATATATATATATATATATATATATATATATATATACATATATAAGATCAATTTCTTTCACACAATTCCATTAGTTAAAACTGAGAAGAGAGTTTGAACCGAGCGATTCACCTCTTGAATAATTCCTGTGAGGTAATATTATCATAATTAATTAATTAATCATTATGTTATTACCAATCATTTGTAGTTACGTGTGGACTAATATGATTTACAGTATAACCATAGAGCATTGAACTTGGGCGAACGAAGAAAATTTTCTAGAGGGGGCCCATCTCCCAGGGTCCTATATTAGTTTGGTATTTTTTATTTGTATTAAGAAAATCTTCAGAAATTTAATACATTTTCGTGAGCCATGGGGCCCGGGCCCTCCTTCGGACGTCCATGTCATTGAAGTCAATCTGCAATCCCTCTTGTAATCTTTATTTCAATCTAAATTCAATTATATAAAGATCATTCAAATTATTCGAACTATCCGTAGAAAAAAAAAGGTTTATTACATGGTATTAATGACACCATCCTCGTATTCGACTGGGTAGGATTCAGAAAAAAAAAAATTGCAATGAGTTGGGCGTGAAATTCTTACCGGGACTTCCGAGTTTTAAAAAAAAATAATCGTAAATATTTACCTACCAACTTACTCGTTTATTGTGGTCAACTCGTTTATTGTGGTCAATTTTTATAATACAGAGTTTCGGGAAAAGTTAAAACGGGTATGCTGGGGTGAGGTGAGAGTGAGATTACTTCTACTATACAATCGGAAAAACAAATTTAGGAAAATAACTCTATTAGCAATAAACTATTTCTGTGGAACACATGCAGACCAAAGGCCAATGGGAAGTGTATGCTACATAAGATACAAAATGTATGAAAAGAAAAAAACTAAGTGTGGCTATTTTGCTTCTCTCTTATACAAATTTCAGAATAACAGAAAAGAAAATAAATATTGGAAAATAAATACATATAGGATCCTACATAAAACATGTAGGATCTAGAAAATATGTCCTATGAGTAAAATAGTGCATAATAAAAATACTGCGTTTGATATTAGTTTTTAGATACTAAACCATCGGGATTTCCTAAGTTTTGACTTTATTTATTTTCTAAAATGGAAGGTTATGTTGTTGAGATCACAAGCTCTAAACAAGCGAATGTTTATTTCTTTATTTATTTATTTATAAATACTGTGACTTCACTACGAACTTTTTCCGATATATATTTTTCTATTTGATAACAACGGTTCTATCAGACAACAGGGTAAAGCATCTTTTAGCCTACTAATGATTCTTAATATTACGGGATTTCTGAGTTGAAGCGGAAGAGGATACCGCTAATTAAATGTAGGAGATAAAAACTCACTTTCTGAAAAGTTCTTTACAAAGTTTCCCACTTATTTGGCGAACACGAATTCCCTGACATTTCCAAGTTTTCCAGGTAACGATCTACAAATTTCCAGATTTATATATAATGTAAGAAAAGCAACCATATTTTTCCCGACCAGGGGATTCCTCATATACTATGCATATAGATGTATATAGAGTGTGTAGTGTAGGTAGAAAAGTTTTTCAAAACTAACTAATTTATTTTACAAAATATCCCCTACCAAAATTTAGTCAAAAAGAGAAAGAAGCAAAAATCCTAAAATTCCCTGATTTTTTCAAGTTTTTCAGCTTTTCAAGAAATTTCCTGACTTTTCCAGGACCTTTTACGAGTAAATTGATTTCCTAACGTTTATAGGTTTTCTATGTTCTCTAGGTCGGTGGGAATCGTGGTTATATGCACGTAGCAGGTTGTAAGATTTAGTAATTTTAGTTGAGATAAAATAAATGTTTCTCCAGTTCCCATTTCATACATTTAGTCGTAGTTTTTTTTTTTTTTTTTTTTTTTTTTTAATAATAATATATATGATTTTGAACATCATTCAATGGTTGAAATACAGTTTTTATTTCCCAAGTCGTGAATTATTATTGTCTACAGCTAAGGTCATACATATAATATATTTTGTTTTCCCATAGTTCATCATCTGAAAAATATTGGAACAGAATACGGAAGCATATACTGAGGTAAATTGTTTTGAGCTAGCAGTTCACCAATTTGCAAGTTGTTCTCGGCACATTACTCTAGGATCAAATGATCTTTCATATCCTATCAACAATAATTTGAGATCATATAATATTAACGTACTGCCGATATAAGAAAGCGCGTAGCAGACATGGACAATTTTAACAGTTTGTTACAAAATTATTTTGTCATAAATAAAAACTGTACGCAGTTTACTTCACATTGCTTGATATAATTTATACAAATCTTCACAAAACATGACAGAGCTAACATCTATAGTTAATTATCATTATTATTATTATTTTTATCAAGCAACGAAAATGGCTCCATAAAATGTATTTCAAACTGTATAAATATAGGATATAAGATATTAAGATTTCTGTCGTAGAATGTTAAAGCCTGCTTAATCAAATGATTAATTTGTAATGTATTGATCGACCAGACAAATATTACAAAACAGAATAAACATGTTGGAAAATATGAAAATGTGTCACTTGCCTGTTTCCTCTGGAAAGCCGATTTAATAAACCACTTTTATTGAAAACTTAGGACAGATTTCAATATCTTAAAAGAACGCATGACAGACATTTTGGTAAAAGCCTATCGATACTTCGAAATTAAACCACGTTAATACTCTTGTACTTCGTTTTGTTCATCGTGATTATCGAAGATTTTTAAATACTTACTTAGGATTATTAACTAGCAACCCCCCCCCCCAAATTTACCATACCTTAAAGGAACGAAAAAAAACGTAGCAAAGCAAACTGAAGTTGATTGTAATAAAACCAACGCAGCTTGCTTTAATTATAGACTAAACTTTATTAAACTTCGTTACATTGCACAGATCTTGAAAGCCTTATTATGGTATAATTGAAGTTCGATTTTGCCATTTTCAATGAAAAATGTTGTCCCCTCACAAATATACAAATATGAGCACAACCTGTGGCCTAAAACCCGCATATGGGCCAGCACAATCATTTCAGATTTTGCTTGAAAGGCGGAGGAGAAAGACCCTTTGATATAAGTAGGAGATTCGCGTTTTTCATTGGTAGATTCTAGGCTATATTAATTAAATTGATTAAACTGTATCTGAATCTCCAACTCAGTGTGGAGTCCAATTACCCCCTGGAGCCCAAATGACGCCCTTACTGTGGGCACCCTTTGTTGTCAACCGTTCCAATACCACAATAAGGGACATTATACTCGAATTCGAATCAAACCCAACTTACAGATATTTTGTTAATCCACTATACAGTACTTTCTTTTTAAAATTTATTACTAATATGTCCAGCGAATAACAAAAACTATATAGTTCTCTGCGTGACAAAATTTCCTGGTCTTGAACTCACACTTAGAATACAAATATACCACTTAACGATAATATTCTATAATCCAATGATAGTTTACTAATATTAGGCCCTGAGACAATAGTAAACTTTAGCGGGCCAGCAAATCATACGGTACCTTCCGTAAATTTTGGTATTATTATTCGGAATGCTTACAAGGGCAGGGAAAATTTAGGAAGACGGATTGTCCCCAAAAGAAAAAAAAAATTTCTCTTCGATGATGAGAAAGATCACAGAAGGATAAGTGAAAGATGAATACCTTCCAATTTACTGTAGGTGTAACTCAAAATTCTTAAACCGTGGTCCACAGAGCTCTCGAAGTCCTTGAAAGTATAGTCGAGGGTCCGCAAGTCAAATCTATGTTTATACAGCAATTACGATTTTTTTTTTTTTGTTATTAAGCTGGTCTTGGCAATCTTTGTAATGTAAACTTGAAATTGTAACAGCTTGTTATTTAAAAAAATCATATACATAAATATACATATTTTCTTACCTTCTATTTTTTTAAAAAAATGGTTAGGGGTGAGATAAAAGTGGTCTCGAAATCACAAAGTTTGAGAAACGCAGTAATTACATGGGTGATTATTAATTTACATTGTTCTGTTTCAACACATTTGTTAATAGTTCAGTTAGTTTGTCTTATACCTAGGACATATTTTGTGTATGCAATAAAGTAAGCATAAATACATGCATTAGAGGTTTAAGATAAAAGAAGCAGTAATTATTATATTTTTCTTCTGTGCACGTGTTTGCCAATACAAGTAGTTTTGATTATTTTTTATTTATTAAGTAAAATAATTCAGTTCCATTACAAACAGAATAATCATTGGACAAATTTAATAGTTCAATATTAGTGTTACCATGCATGGAATAAATATTATACTATCGTAATGTACCCCCTAAGAAGACATCGCATATCCCTATTAGTACTTGTATCCCAGGTTGAATATCATACGCATTTTTTCTTCTTTCTTTTTGCTTTCACTGACGCAAGGCTAAATTCAACATTAAAAGAAAATAACTTACTGAAACTTAGTGGATAGGAAATTTATCGGATTTTTTGGCTTTATTTATTTATTTATTTATTTATTATGAAGACAGACTTAACGACAAAACTAGTCGCAATTTCAATTAAAACTTTTTTGTCTTTACTTTTAATGAGCATAAGAAAGGAAACAAACCCCGGACTGTGTCTTCCACTTACCATTTACAGTATGGCTTCCGGAGGATTTCATTGGATTCTCAATCTTACGTCACCACCACAATTCTAAATGCGCGTATTGGCACTACATAACAGTAGCAGTTCCATTTGAGAAAAATCACAGGCGAGAACTGAACACAGGTACAAAAGCTTGAAAGAATACAAATCATTCGAGCTGTCGAATCTTGGCATAGGGAAAGGGGTTGATAGATATAGAATAAATATATAATTTCGGAAAGTTTATTTATCTTAGCAAGCAGACCACTTTCCGCTGCAAATCTTGTTCTTCAGAGGAAGGGAGAGGATGTAAAGATTGTCACCCGCTAAGATAGACTAGTATCTCCCCTACCAGTCCACTTAAGATAATACATATTCACACACTGAAAAAAAAAAATCACTCTAGTACATATACAAACGACACAGACGTCTGTTCTATATTTAACTGAGCTGTGTGGAAACCCCTTCTTTACAACTTGTCCAATGTTTACAACTGAGAGCTTAAGTTTCACATTCCTTCGTCGTCACAATTCTCGCGTTGTGTGGCCAGCCCTGCTTCTGCGTCTTTGTCGCCGACCTGCTCGCGAGTGTCTTTCGAAGATGTCTTGGAAGCCAGGCCCTCGCTCAAAAACAGACGGCTGCTGCACGAAGACGCCACGGGGGTGTGAGGGGGAAGCGGAAAAGGGTGGCCAAACAGGTGACGACGCCTTGTGTCGCGGCGCAGGGGTCGTCTCTCTGTCTCTCTCTCTTTCTCGCAGACATTGGCGGACAACGCGGGGATCATGCGTATCGCATGGGTCGACCCTTTGATCACACGCCGCCAATCTGAGACGGTGACATTACACAGGGACATCTTCCCGTTGGTGCGACATTGGACCGTCCACTTCCCCCAATCAACGACTCTCGGGCGACAATTTTCCCGTCTTTTTATGCGCTGACAAGTGTGTGCGGGCATCGACACACACATACGCGCCGCTGCGCATTTGCATAAAACAACCCCTTTTCCAAGTGGTGGCAAAATCTGAATTAGAGGATCTTGCGTTGTCTATTAATTGCGAAAAAAGGACTCTATAATCTAAAATTAAGGCTTTTGGACTTAAATATCGGCAAAATGGAGATTTATTAAATCGCATATTTGACAAGACGCAATTGACGTCTCCAAGAAATATTATGTGTTTATAATTTGAACTTATTCAAGCTAGGGAGTGAACACCTTTCCCCAACATAGCTAATCAAACTACTTCTGTTTCTGCACCAAAATTTTAGATTTTCAGAAATCAAAATTGGAAATTAGAATACACATTTAATAATTTATTTTTACTTAACTAATTCTGAAATATTCAGACATATTTTGTTACAACTTTATTCCATTAAAAAGATCCTAGAGAGGTCCAAATCTACGTGTGTAGATTCGAACAAGGATACATTACATACCGTCAGCCAAAGGTCAGTTGTCTTGCGAGGGTTTCGCCCTCTATCAGGAGTAAGGTTTCTAGATTATGTTCGATATTTAAGGTATTATAATTGAACATTAAATCGGGAAACGGTTCACCGCTTAATTATAATTACAGCTAAGCAGTTTAAAACACTCGTTTTAAACGATTAATGCTCGGGCTACAAGCGCCTTACGGACAGTACTAGTCATAGAGATCTGCTCCCTCGAAATCACATCGGTAACTAACATTATATTTCACCCTTATCGCAAAACGCGAAGTCAATTCGAAAATATGCCTTATAAAAATAAAGAAAATACAAAAATATTTTTCCATAATAGCTTTCTATCATCGCAATAAAGATATTTGCTTTGTTGACAATTATTTTTATTTTTGAACATAACCATACCAACAGTATTTATTATTTCAACACATTTAGTTATCGAAGTAGACGAATTTTATTTTTAAATCTGATGTTTCATTACATTATTTTGACAAAAAAAAATATGCGAAGTAGCTCGGTACGTGACATCAACAAATGTAATGTTTTTAGCCGATTACAGGATCTAGCCACTACAAAATCTCGTAGAAATTATTGAAATACGCTACATGATCGGTTTGTGCTTTTAAAAAGCGGAAACTCTTTTAAGCAGTCTTCTCTCAAACGAGAAACATTCTCAGAAAAAAAAAAATATTTGTGCCATTACTTATAACGCAAAACTGGATTTTTTTTTTTTTTTTTTTGTAGTTTGACGTCTCACGATTATTCATTTAAGCTAAAGGAGACAACGAATATGCTAATGTACGAAATGGTGGAATGAAGAAAGTGCGAGAAAACGACAGAATCCCGAGAAAAAAAATATTCGATAAATTTAGCCCATTTTACGCAATGCATTCAAAGCAAAAAAAAAAAAAAAAAAAAGGTCACTACAGCTGAAACCGCATTTCCCTATAACCACAGAAAAAAAAGCGATTGGTCTAGATAGAATCTTAAATTGCTTTTGCATGAAGAGTTACCAATGTCTCATCAAATGAAATTGGTTTCACTGTACAAACTACGAATATTACACCTTATAGAAATTTATCGTATGAATTTGTAGTACTAAGATTCTAATATATAGACTATATTCCAATTGGTATCGCCATATCGTTTGCTTTCTGAGTGCTGGTGCTCAAACTCGAATAGCGGTCCGGACCTTAAGTTTACTTTAAGGACGGTGCAGTAAAGTGACAATTGAATTGCAATTCATAATATTTTGAATGGCTCCTTTGCGTAAACATCGACTGTTTTTTTTTTTATTAGCCCATTGAATTAAACTTATAATAATAATAATAATAATTTTTAATACGCTACATGAAATTGCTTTTACGCTTAAAAAGAAAGCGAAAAAATTTTAGTTTACAGACTTGTAGAATCCTGTCGCACGGAGGTACAGTACCTACGGGTCAAAAGCATAAGAAATATCTAATTTAACTTTTTAAAAAAAGTGTTAAGATCGGAAGGACATTTTGGTCTTTTCTTTTTTTTTCTTTTTTTGAAGGGGGGAAGGAGTCGGGATTCAAAGTTTAAAATGCTGTATAAATAAAATACTGCGCATATGTAGTAGAAATCCTTTGGAAATTTGAGCTTTTACCTTGATATTTTGGGCTCCATGTTAATTTTCAATATTTGCGGCAGTTCCAGTCAATGATAGAAATATTTTTAAAATTCGCCTGACTTCAAAACTGAACTGACTGGGCAAATAACTTTTTAAGGTATTTTTAAAAATAAAGATTTCTTGTCTTTATAAAAATAGAATTTGTATAGTTCTTTTAAAACATTATTATGCTACTCTTTGATTTGGACTCCGATCCTTGTGTGATGCATTCTATTGGAGATTGTACGCGGGACCACGCGTATAGCAAGCACACGTCCTAGCCACTCAACAGCTATACGGTCACACGAATGTATTATTGATTCCCTATTTTAGATCACATACATTTTTTTATAATAGTAAAGATATGAAAACTAATCCTGAACTTTATTAATAGATCGTTCCGAAATATGATCTCATCCTCTATTTATTATAACAGTAATATTCCGTCATCCGTTGCGGCAACGTCAGAGGTCCTTGGTTCGTTTCTTGCCTAGTACCTCTTCTGGAAGCCTATAAACTCAAAACACAAGTAAATCAAACTGACATCTTTGCAAGAAAAAGCTAAAAAAGAGAACGAACTTCAGAATTCTGATCGCTTGCGTCAGAAAGTTCAAACCCTGAAAACAATTCCATCTCTCACCTACGCATTCCCCTGCCTAAACCGAATCCGAAGCCCCATTAAGTATTCTTCGTACAAGAAGCGGCTCCCCTAGTCCACTTTTATTGGGAAGGAAGGCAGAAGAAGGTTTTAATCAACAAACCAGCCTCCGCCAGCTGAGAAAATTTACTTCGGGCTAGTCTTTCTCGCTGCCCGGTAGATGGGAGTAGTGTTCACATTGCACTTGCGGGAGCACTGGGCCCATTCGGCAACACGAAAACCAAGAGTGGATTTTCGGTTGTGCTTTTGCGAAAACAAAATACTATCAAATTGTGATGGATTGTGCAAACTTTTAGGTAAGAAATAGTGTTATTTGTGCCTGTTGTCATGTATTACTTTTTTGTGTTAACTGTGATACAAATCCACAAAAAAAGATTCTGACACGCTTCCATCGTAAGAAGCATCGTTCTAACAAATCGATACGCGTTGGTTGTAAGAAAGCACTGGAAACATTTCTACAAGAAAAAGTACGTAAAAAAAAATTATACCTACCTATTCCCATATCGGCGTAAGTCGCGGTTTTCTTAGAAACCATTCACTCTGTGATGCGTGTATATCGTAAACAGAAACCACTGTCACTTCACCAAGCTTATGAGTTTTTAACAAAATCACACAGTGTAATGCATGTATATATTCATATAGCCTTTTTATTATATATGTATAATATATATTAATTAGGTGTCAGTAGCAAACACAAGAAAAAACTTATCATGGTTTGACCACATTTTTTTCTCCACTGTACATCACATCACACAAAACAACACACAAACACACACTAATTTATTATATTTGTTTACTTTTTTCTATTTTCAATCTGATTTTTTTTTTCTTGTATCACTGTCACAAACACTTCTTTACGAACAAGTTTCAGCAAGCTGGTTGACTCGATAGATGCGCAGCGGAGCGGCAGGTCTGGCCGAACAGGCGAGTTCTCGTGCAGTCAATGTGCAAGGTCTGGCGTAAAAACTCCACATAATTTCTTCGTTTGCTGTATGATCCATTCGTAAATGACATAACCAAAGTAAATTAGCTTCACTTACTAAAACAGTCAAATAGATTATTTCTCCATTAAGTAGCGGGGAGCTGCAATTGACTTGAGAAGTAACGAAAAAGAAACAACAACGTTGGGATGTGTTTTCGTGTCTCAGGCGCTATACATACGCGCTCGACCGCTATGCCGTGTGTCACTCTCCCGACTTCACAGCAGTCACTGTTGAGCGCGACGCGACTGGATTGTGAGACGGGTACCCTCCCTCCCTGCTGCAACACGACTAGAAAATTTTCCCCCTATCCCCGTGGGACTGCCGGAGTGTCACCGTATCGGCGAACCAGCGTCAGCGAAAGCGGCAAAGGGGCGTTGACTAAGCAGCCCGACCAGCGAGTCCCAGGTGAGAGTGCTCGATGACACTGACACTCTGTAACCACCCACCGACAAATGACATTGAGGAAGACGTCGTCTTAATCCCCCCTGTTCCCCCCTTTTATCTTGTGCAAATCACATACAAACAGCATATAAATTCTCTCTTGAACAAGGACGCCGTAAAAAAAACAAAAACACTTGACAGTGTTTTTTCACTTAATTGAAACAGGAATTTTAGATTTTACAAAACACTTGCTAAATCGTTTGTGTGTGTGTGTATGTCAAACAGAATTGTATGAGAAGCGTTTTTCTTTGTCACTCTGCGGTCCTTGCATCAAGGTTAAAATGGCTGAAGTCAGTTTGTTGAAGTAATTTCATTAGAATTTTCCCTTGAAAGAGTGTGCGAAATTGAATAAATAACCGCCTCATATTGTTTGCCTTTTTTTTTTTTTTTAAAGTTTGTTTGTGGTGTCTTCCGTATAATTGATATTGTAATTTTCAATCGTGAAAATTACTATGCATTGCCTTTTTTTTTTTTTTTTTTTTTTTTTTGAAAATTGTCCGGAACATTTTTGAACACGAATTTCTGTTCACATACCAAAATAAATAAATATATTTTTTCTTGTGAGAGATGTATAACCGATCAGTGCGTCTTTCGTAATCATACAAATGTTGATTTTTAAAGAAGAGAATGTGAAAATGTAAGATAAAATAAAGATAAAAAAGAAATAAAGCAGTGGCGGTTTTAGCGGGTAGGGCAGGTAGGCACGGGCCTACCCAAAATTTTTGAAAAATATATAAACGCTAAAAGATAAAATAAAGAGTAATATATATTTCCCACTATTTATATTAATGTTAGATAATTATTTAACAAATAGCATCAACCCTACTTTCCTACTGTCATTAATCAAATGTGTAAATGTATCCGTAAGCGAGAGAGCGGGCCTACCCAAAATTAAAATCCTAAAACCGCCCCTGAAAGAAAGAGGGAAAGTATTTCGAGCTAACTTTGTCCCGACATTTAAAAAAAAAAAAAATCATATTTTGATGCTTTATTATATACTGTAAAGGCTATTTTTTTAAAAAAATGTTTTTAAGTTTATGCAGAAATCTGGCTACAAATTCGTTCAATAGTTAGACCCTAATTGAAATACACTTTACAGAGTTGCTCTAGGGACTTTCATTAAACAAACAAACAAACAAACAAACAAACAAAAAAAACTACTGTCTAGTGACCATCAAACTGGGTTTACATGAGATTGAGCCCGAGACAAGATGAAACAAAGCTTTTCCCAATAGAAACAGATATATCTCCCGGGACGGCACGAATACCTTTCCGAGCTCCAGCCAACTCATGCCTTGTGGGCAAATCTACGAGGTCCTGGGTTTGATTCCCCCAGTGGCAGAGCCTAGAAAATTTGAAAGCACTATAATGGTTTCGATTTCACCCTAAACTGTGGATGTACGTCTTATATAGCCACAGTGCTGAGGATGGATGCTGAATTTCAATTCAATTAAATCATAGGGAACTCAAGTTTGAAAAGTTTTGTTTACATGGATGCCTTATTATTGATTGTGTCTCCTATTGAATCCAACTGATTGTCCTGGAAAGAAACAATTTGAACTTATCCATTTAAGAAACAATGTCCATGACTATCTGTTTCCCTACATCTTCTAGTGGCGGATCTAGCACGGGGCTGGGGGGCTAGCAGCCCTAGTTTTTTTGAGTGACAAAAATAATTTAAGATATTATATATATATATATATATATATATATATATATATATATATATATATATATATATATATTTGATAGTTTACAGTAAACACATGATTCTGCGTTCTGGCTGTCCCCCAGTTTTTACCTTCTAGATCCGCCCCTGACACCTTCCTTGATAGACTAAATAATAATGAAGTAAAGAGACAATAGTAATATTCGTCATAAATCTTGGAACAAATTAGTTCTTAAAACAAATGAGATGTCATCCCGCACAGAAATGCAGATTTATTTATGGACGTTTTATTGCCCTATCATATTACCCACTTTCCCAATACCTGGCATCAAACTGATATAACCAAACTAAAGCAGTGATGACCAGAATTAAGACATTTACACCACCAAGAACTTCTTAAATTTCAGTATACAGTATACTCACAACAGGCGCACACTAGGGATGCGCACGAGACGAGTCGAGACAGGATTTTCCTGACAAAATTCGAGTCGAGACACGGCTCTTCCAATAGTAAAATATACATTTTTTCGAGTCGAGACATCACTTTTACAGCACATTTTCGAGACGAGACAGCCACAAATCTTGTCTCGTGCGCATCTCTAGCGCACACCCAGAAATGTTTGTTGGGAGGAGTCCAAGGTGTGGGTCCCTTGTCACCAGTATTTCTTCCAGACATGTTTTTGGGTGCATTGCGCCCCCCGGACCTCTGAGAGTGCACCTCGCCGGAGGAGACTGCAATAATACATCTATAATGTAATAATAAATAGAATAGTACCAGCAGTGCCCCCCGGAATACTAAGTGTGTCCCCCCGGAACATTGTTTCTGAAAGAAACACTGCTTGTCACCACTGACACTGTGTTTATGTAGTATCGAACGGGTGTTATTCTACAGCCAGGGCCGGCCCTAGGTAATTTGCAGCCCCGTGCAATGCCATCATTTGCCACCGCTCCCTTTTCACCAGAAAGAACAAATCTTAAAAGCCACTATGGTACCACGTCATGAATAACGAAGGGGGGAAGTTCACTTGCACTCAGAAAGGCCTAGACAGTACAAATACAATCTCTTTGTTACTGTTTTTTTCTTTAAATAATAATTGACCTATATTATGCTAGTGAAAGATAAAGCAAACACACCTGCAGGCGAAAGATGGCAATCCTTTTATAGGGTTCAACATGAAGTTTCAATCTCAACATATCAGTTTGCAATTACAGTGCAACTAGCTCTTTTATCTTTATTTCTTGATTTTCCTTCTATATTTGTTAATAATAATAATAGTAATAATAATAATAATAATAATAATAATAATAATAATAATAATAATAATAATAATAATAATAAACTTGTTTCCATCTTCAATGATAAGGAATTCGTTTGTGATAAAGACAGACTAGTTTTCATATCAAAACTGAACTGTGATAACTAAATGGAACAGGTGTTTCGAGAATTGAGTTCTTGTATTTAATAACGATAAAACAATTCATGCTGGGATTTGTTTGACCCTTTGCTTTAGAATTAGGGCTAAGCTTTATGTTATTATTTTGTTTATTGTAAAATCGAATGTGTTCATACTGTAAAGCAGGGACACATCT
The DNA here is from genome assembly GCF_964235325.1 of Thermobia domestica. Lineage (NCBI taxonomy): Eukaryota > Metazoa > Arthropoda > Insecta > Zygentoma > Lepismatidae > Thermobia > Thermobia domestica. The sequence continues at coordinate 4,899,695 of NC_137465.1, read as the reverse complement.
GTGGGGGTCTACCTAGTCCACAGCCCCTTCAAAAAATAAATAAATAAATAAAAAATAAAATATAATAAAAAACAAAGTTCTAACTCAACATACATGTGTACACTTTCTCAAGAAAATTACACTTATTTCACAGAAAAAAAATATTGATGTAACATGAAAATTTGATCTTAAACTTCGTCTGTACTCTTTCTCTTATAAAAACAATCTGGTTCTGTCATTTTTTTCTCTGAAAATACTGTATAGGTCTAAGTATTTTACAATTACTGTACTTACAGTCTTTTCTGGTGCAGAATTATACCCGTTCATAGAGATGCGCACGATACAAGATTTGTAGCTGTCTCGTCTCGAAAATGTGCTATAAAAGTGATGTCTCGACTCGAAAAATGTATATTTTTTTCTATTGGAAGAGTCGTGTCTCGACTCGAATTTTGTCAGGAAAATCCTGTCTCGACTCGTCTCGTGCGCATCCCTATCCGTTCAATACTACATAGGTGTAGTGGAACTCCCTTTCTCAAAGCTTGGATCCATACCAACAAAAATTTCGGGATTCGCTCCTGCTGTTAAATTTACATCATTTTATGTTTCCTGCAATTAAATTAGACATTATAAAAAAAAAAGCGCATTGCAGTAGCCCACATAATATAAGCATACATTTATAAAATACTGGCCTGTATTAAGGGATCAAAAAATATGAATAATAACGGGTTTTTAGTATAAAAAGTGTCTTTAATGGAATAGGTGGGGAGTGTTTCTTTTAGAAGAATATGTTCCGGGGGGCACACTTAGTATTTAGAGGGACACATACTATTTTCACACGGTACTATTATTATATTATAGATGTATTGTTCTGGTTTCCTTCGGAGGGGACACTCTCAGAGCTCCGCGGGAGCAGTGCTCCCCCAAAAACATGTCTAGCAGAAACGCTGGGTGCGGCAGGAAGTCTACTGTGCTTTATAAGTCCAGAGTTTATACAGTACGTATTTACAAAGGGACGAACTTGTTTTCTCCCGGAGAAGGGGAATTTAACCCCGTATACCCCTGCAACTTATTTCTTGTGGCGAGGCCAATTTTCCCTAAAATAGGGGAAAATATGGGACAAAACAGCTTTTCTAAGAGGAAAATTCGTTTCTACTTCAAAACTGATACTCTTATAATAGAAATACTTGTACAGACGACAGCAAAAGTGTCTCTTATTATTGTCGCGTCTACATCAATAGACCTGTTCTTACAGCTTTTCCACTAACTTCAAAAATGTGTTTTAATCAGAATCAACACAAAATCATACTTATGTTGGAAAGCTATTTTTATAAAGGCAACAAAATTAGTAAGTCAATAATTGTTCGCAATTAAAAACACACACTATTGGATTGTGTGCTCCATTGCAGTGAATATGTGACAATATAGATAAATAAATAAAAAGGGACGCGGCGGCTCAGTGGTAGAGCGCATACCTCTAGTGCGTGGGGTCCCTGGTTGTATCCCAGCTCGTGCCAAATGGAATTTGTGGTGGCCAAATACTGCGCACATGGGATTTCTCGAGATCCTTCCGTTTCCTTGCACTATGTTTATTCTAATATTTCATTCATTCTCATCATCATCGTCTCTCTTATCCTTGAATCATAATCGTGAGAAATAAGATGATTTTTTTTCATTTCGACAAAGAACGAGGATCGATTTGCACGAGAATATACAATCGATATGTATCGAAATCGAAACTCGTAATGTGTCTATAGTAGACCGTATATATATTACGTAGACACAGACATTATAAACACAGAGTTTCTAATTATTTAAAATGTGAGACATCGTTCTGAAATATCTTGGACTCTAGAGTATAAATACCCTCCTGTTGTGCTTTTTTCGTATAGTCTTTTGTTCGATTCTTGATAAGGCACTAAATTTTTCAGTATTGAGTTAAGCCAGTTGTGGGCCATTTTAAAGCGGGAAACAACAGAAATCCGAAGAGAGACTGGCTGGTCGTAACCTTTCATGCATTTCTATAGTACTCGCGCTGAGTCGTGAAGCGTGGGCTTTAAACCAATCATAGAAATATTTTGCTTGAGCTCCAACACATCGGAAAACTTCGGTACAATTCGTGGAGCCACTTCCCGAGCGCACACTTGGGGAAACGTCGAACAGCTGAATTCACCAATAATGTTGCCAAACTTTGAAGACATAGTAAACGAGTATATAAAAAAGGCATTTAAAAATTACCAATAATAACACTGCACAATAATAATTACTGTAACAACTATTCTAAAATGGAAACAATAGCACAAATAGTAACAACGAAAATATAACGCAACAAAAAGGAATTAACAAAACGGAACTTGACGCCAATTCGACAACACTGTTCTCTCGGGAGATGTTTTCCGTGTAGCGCGAGAGAAGACACTGACAAAATTTGATGGGTGGGGGTTGACGACTAGAACACACCCTCGCGTTCTATTGGGTGGCGAAATCGGTAGATCTAGATTAAGCTTCATGACTCGGCGCGAGTACTATAAGCGGTTAGCGTACGCGCCTTTGGCGTGGGAGATCCGGGTTCGATTCCCGGCGGGAGCTCATGTGGTTCGGATTCCACGTTAATCAGTAGGTCCACGTCTCATATAGCCTCGCTGCTGAAAGGGACGCTAAACTAAAATCAACTCAACTCAACCTTTCATGCATTTGTAACACAGTGAGTTTCTTATTGAAGTAAAGAACCCGCTCCGTATGGAACAAGCCATGGAAGGCACAAGAACAGGTATGGAGATCGATCTTAGCTTTACACTCTTCACACATGGGCTTATGTAAGGCATGGTGTAGTCAGAAACCTCACTCTACCTCCAGGTTTCCACAGGTAGGCCTATCCGTTTTATAGAAGCTAGGTAAATCCCTGCTCGGCCGGGTAGAACAAGAAATACGGCAACTTGGTTGTTATTCCCAGTAGCGGATCTAAAAGGGAAAAACTGGAGGGGCGAGCCAGGCTCCAGACTATAGTAGGTATATAATGAGTTTTCAATTTTCCATGGGTTGTGCAAACGTTTCCAATTTAACTCCCTCCCGACGGGTATTATGGCTAGGTTGGACGATGACATTGTGGACCTCAAGTATTGTTTTACACATTCCACAACAGAAAAAATTCAACTGAAACTATATGTAATGTTTCAAAAATTTCCTAACAAAGAATAAAGAGCAACACTTAAGAGTCTTCATCCTGGCGAAATTAAAATACCGCTAATTTTACAGTAGTTATGTGATATCTTCAAATAGATAAAATGTAATCGAAATGTGGAACAAGAGCGCGCTAGACAATATTATTTTACATGAGAAACCGTTATCACGACTCACTTATCTGCTTTTGATTTCGAGCCATTTTGAAAATCGGCATTTATTTTCGCGTTTCTAAACAGCTGAAAACGGAAAGCCGCTAGGTGACTTGTGATAACGGTATCTCACGCAAAATAATATTGTCAAGGGCGCTCTTGTTTCATATTTCAATTATCTTTTATCTATTTGAAAATATCACATAATTCCTGTAAAATTAGCGGTATTTTAATTTCACCGGGATGAAGACTCTTAATATAAACTTTCAAAAATATATAAATAACAGCTTTAATTTTTTGTCACTGGAAAACAGAGGGCTAAGCCCCTCTCCCGATCTCAGGGTAGATCCGTCACTGGTTATTCACTGAGATAAAAGTAGATATCTTTAAATGGACACAAAATTTCATTCAAAATTGAATCCAATTTATATTCACATTGTCAGTCAAATGGTTGACCGTTTTAAATTTATCTATGCCTATAGGCCCATTTTAAAAAGGAAAACGTTTTAATAAAATCAAGTTTATAGCGTCAAAATTCGTTTTACTGAATAAAGTTACTGTCACCCTTGATTGGTATAGGCCTATGTTTCATTTTTGGACTTATATTTTCATTCCGTATGGTAGCTACTGAACAGCCATATAATTTTTATCACAATAATTAGTGCAACTCAAATTAACAGAATAATAAAACATGAAAATACTGCAGTAAAGTGAATTCTCAACCTTGTTCTACTATAAGCCTATATCACATCATAGTGCAAATTATGCTTAATCCACTTTTTTTTTTCTAATTGGTGTACCCTAAGGATTGGCATTGTCACCATTTCTTTTGGTCTACTTGTATATATATATATATATATATATATATATATATATATATATATATATATATATATATATATATATATATATATATATATATATATATATATGGGCAATATACGTGACACGCGACATGGGGCGTGTATTAAGCACACAGTGGCGAAACTATTGTCTCCGCAGAGGAGGAGAGGGTGATAATTAGGCAAAGAAACCTGGCCAGATAATTGAAGAAAGATTACTTTTGAATTTAGCCAGGAAGAATTAATTAATTTTTAAATGTATGCCCTAAAGTGTAATGGTTATCTAATTGATTCAGAGCACAGATGGAGTGGGTCCTGGGTCAAATGGGTCAGGTGAGTCAAGATTTGCGAGTGGGTAATTCGATCGCGGGTCAAGAGGACGTGACCCATTGAGACCCACCACCCTCCGTGACCCACCATGACCAAACCTACCCACTCTGCTCAGTGTATACAGCATCTTTTGAACACTGGTGAATTTATCTCAGTTTTACTTTCAAGGCCTCCGTTTTTCTTCCTTTTTCATTGGCTTCTATTTACTTACCTGAGATGAGTATATCTAAGTGAAAAAAGAAATTGAGGCACTTTCGGATATTGATATTTTTAAATTATAATAATAGCAATAGGACTTACTGCTTAGCTTTCGAGACACAGTCTAATTTTACCCTCTTTCCCCTTTACGTCGGCCTACTTCACCTTGATTTGATACTGTCAAAATTTCATTCTATTTTCCACTGAAAAGTATCTATAATTTAACAAGGAAATAATTCTGTATATGTTAATTGAAATTCGTTGTAATATGGCCCATAACAAACACTTTACCATTGAATATCGTAAAGGTTAGATCTACTGGTATTGTAACAGAGTGGTGCTTGAGCAATTGACCGTAGAAATTCAAACTCCGATTAGTGATAATTTCACTGCCTTGTTTTATTACAAGTGAAAACTCTTTAGTCAGTGAAAACTCTTTAGTGGATCATGGGTCAGAGTTGATGATGATGGTTCATGGGTGGTAGGTCAGAGTGGGTCACGGTGGGTCGTGAGTCAATGGGTCATGTTTTCATCGACCCACGCCATTTCTGATTCGGAGTACTGTAAAGATTATATATTAAAAATTGTAAGATTTAAATTTATGTCTGCATTAAATTCTTAAAATTACCTGATTGTAAAATTAGACCGCTGTGTTACTTGTCGTAGAGAAAGCATATTAGTTTCGAATGCAATATATGAAAGTTATTGATAATGGACTAGAAAATTTAACGGTTATGTAAAGTACTGGAAAGCATCCAAGTTAATAATTTACTAACAGACACTGTTGTTGGAAGAAGACCCCAGTTAAAGACAATACTTCGTTTTAGCCCCGCTAGTTCACCGGTCGAAGTTAAGCAGCACTGTGTCTGATCTGTACTTGAATAAGTGAACGTTCGGTAAACCAGATGATGTTCACTAAATGCGTTCACCCCAATCTTGAAGACAGTTTTGGAGATATTTGAGTAATAGAAAAAGCAATCTATTAGCAACCACAGATGGACTCCTGGATCCATTATGGGACTGGGTCTCCTGGATCCTGGACAACGATTATGGGACTGGGCCGCGGTGGCTCAGTGGTAGAGCGTTCACCTCTGGTGCTTGGGGTCCCGGGTTCGATCCCAGCCCCCACCAAGTGAACTTTGTGGTGGACAAACACCGTGTGCGTGGGTTTTCTCGGGGTACTCCCGTTTCCTCCCACTTTATTCATTCCACCATTTCATTCATTACTCATCATCACCGTCTCCTTTAGCCTAACCGGCATAACCGTGGGACGTAAAACTTAAAGATTATGGGACTCGCAATATGGTGACCATACATCGCACAGTTGCTTTTTGTAAGTGCGTCGGAACTTTGCGACAGGGAATTAATTTTTTGTTTAGCTTTTGGAACAGAAACGACTTTGACACGTAGCAAACATTCCAGTGGTAGGCTATCGTATTTGAACTTTCGTTGCTGTGATGAGTCGAGTGAACGAACTCCGTATTCAGTGGCGGATCTGGAAGGTAAAAATCTTGGAGGAGGCAGCCAGAACTCAAACTATGATAGATATATCATACGTTTACAATTGTTCATGGGAGTTTCCAACTTAACTGTCTCCCAATAGATATTATGGCTAGGTTGGACGATGAACACTGAAACTATATCTAATGCTTGAAACACTTTCCATCAAAGAATAACAAGCAACACTTACCATAAACTTTCAAATTTTTTTATATAATAGCTTCAATTATTTTTGTTGTTCAAGAAACTGAGGGGCCTAGGCCCCCCTTTCCCTAGACTAGATCCACCACTGTTCGTATTGCGAAAAAAAATTCTTCCTTCATTGATATTTAAGCCCTCGCTGACAAATCGATCTCATTATTTACTTTCTTGTCCGAAAAAGTAACATTTAATAATAGGTTTATTGGCTGTAGCTTTGTTCTAATTAACATTTTAGTCCTGCGCATCTTGATATTCCATATGCATACTAAATTTGTCAAGTTCTCCCACTATACTAAGTTTGGTCAAAAGCAGGGCGGATCCAGGGGGCGATCGGGGTGATCGCTCGTCCCAGAAGAGGAAACTTTATTTTATATATCAATAAAACCCATCCCAGAGTTTGGAGCTCTTAAAAGTAGCTCTAAGTAGCAGTATTACAACCCACCGCCCCCCCAGAAATCCGTCCTGGATCCACCCCTGGTCAAAAGATCGGAGGAGCTTGATCGATATTACATACTGTATAACATTCTCGTATCCATTTGAAACTTTAGATTGATATAAAGCTTTTAGTTTGTTTAAGCGAAATTTAAGTAACGGTTCGTTATCAAAATATAAAAGGGGGGGGGGAGCAATGGGAATATTTGCAGGAAGGATATAGCACATTAAGAGAATAATTTTTGAAATTGAAGTTTCACTGTACAGCCGGGGACGCAGTAGCAGTTATCCCCAATCTTCTCTCCTAAACTATCTGCTTCCAAGAAATTGATCGCCGGAAGACCCTCTATAGAAATACGGTGATCCAGAAATACTGCCCTCTCCACACATGCACACACACAAGTACACATACAAAACTATGCTTCATCAATTAACTGTGTATATCTGGTATGGAACGGGTCACGAAGTTTTTGACCCAGAAGACGCAGAGGCAGTCACATCCATGACTTACCCGACTTGTTGACCCAAAGTGACTCGTACACACCCATGACCCGAAGTGATCTGGTCTAACCCCGAGACGACGAAACATCATCATATACACATAAGGATGATAATTTGATTCTAAGAAACACGACTATCCTCTTTCTGTCTCCTCACTAGATCTATAATTTTCTTTGTCACTTGCTGTATGCACTTGTGTGTGTGTGTGTTTATGAATGTATGTATGTAGATATGTCAAAGCATTGCACTGAAACATAACTGCAAGGTTTATCAAGAAATGAATGTTCGAGCTCGAGTAGTGGATAATGGACATTATTAGTCAACTATACAATTCTGCAATAATGTTGCAGACTTAATATTCTGGCTCTTTCGGGTCATCAGGTTTGTCTGGGTCAGATCGGACTGAGAAGTGACACCCAGATCTGGATGACTTGGTCAAAAGTTGTGACCCATTTCCCGTTCCATCATTGATGTGTCTACTTCTGCAGGTGACAAATGAAAAATCATAAATGTATAAAGTATTTAGTGGGGTTGTAAAATGGAAGAAAATTGAAGTGGTTCATAATGGTTAAGTCTCTTCATCCCGGCGAAATTAAAATACCGCTAATTTTAAGTAATTATGTGATATCTTCAAATAGATAAAAGATAATCGAAATGTGGAACAAGAGCGCCCTAGACAATATTATTTTACATGAGAAACCGTTATCACGAGTCACTTATCTGCTTTCGATTTCGAGCCATTTTGAAAATTGGCATTTATTTTCGCGTTTCTAAACAGCTGAAAACGGAAAGCCGCTAGGTGACTTGTGATAATGGTACCTCACGCAAAATAATATTGTTTAGGGCGCTCTTGTTCCATATTTCAATTATCTTTTATCTATTTGAAAATATCACATAATTACTGTAAAATTAGCGGTATTTTAATTTTGCCGGGATGAAGACTTTTAATAAAAATTTTTTCAGGTTTATGTCCCCCGATTATGGCCGTTAGCCTAAGGGAGACGGATAATTAAGGCAAACGAATGATTATTGAAGAATTGGTGAAATGAGGATGTTGGAGGACACGGGAGTAGACCCAGGAAACTCACGGACATGATGTTGTCCACCATAAATATACTTGACCGGGGAATCGAACCAGGGACTCCACGCACCAGAGGCAAGTGCTGTACTACTGAACTACCATGCCTCTCCCCATAATGGTTGATAACCAACTCTGGTGACTACTAACAGTGTGTTACTTCAATAAGTAAAGCCATTCGAGTCAAATGGACTGATGGAATACAAAAATATATTTTTAAAAATCTATAAATACAAGTGTACAGCTTAGAAGCTAAAGAAAACGTAGATTAGTAATACTAATTCTTTAAATGTTAAAAAAAATAATTCAATTAAATGCAATATTTAGTTTTTATTGTACAGAAACAAGATCCACAGGAAACTGTATGGTTATGAGAGAAAAACTGAATTTTTTCTCAGCCACGTTCTTGGATTTTCTCTTGCCTTGAGAAGTAAAGGACGAAAAAAAAAGGAGGAAGGGGTGGCGGGGGAGGAGGAATTTGAGGTTGCCATTTAATACTACCGTAGATGAATGTTTTAGGGAGACTTTGCGTGATGGGATTCATTTAACAACCAAGAAATATATGAATGGCCGACAGAAAGTAAGAAAAATATGTATTTTTTTTTTTTGTTTTATTCCCCCCTTTTCTGGTGCGCTAATTTAAAACAAAACAAAAGTATGAATGAATTGACCTCTTGAGGTTACTTGTGACCCCACAATATTATAGTATGTTTACAAGATGTCCTCATGGACCTCGTACATGTCCCATACCTGTCCCAGGACATTGAGGTTCATAGTAGGCACTTTAAGAATAATGAAAACATCCACGGGAGTTCTGTCTTGTATTTCAGTGGGATGTGCCTGTCTTTACGTATTTGGATGTCCAAATATCGTTTTGTGATTATCTCCCAAAGAGCCTAGGAATGTCCCACAGGATTCCTGGAGGACTACCCATTTCCGGGACATAAATGGGACATATGAATTTCCACAGGACGTTCGCTAGTAAAAAATGAGAGGTCCCATGGATGTCCAAATATATCGGGACCGACGTTCCTTGGGCATCCAAATGAATTATCTTTGCTATATAGGGTTGTCCACGAAAAACGACAAGCAATTTTTGTGACAAGCTACGAGACGAGATAGATCTCTTCCAGCACAAATAAATACTTTCCGAGACATTACTTTCATAAGGGGAAGCACGGTGGCTCAGTGGTAGAGCGCTTACCTCTGGTGCGTAGGGACCCTGATTCGATCCCCGGCCAAGTAAATTTGTGGTGCGCAGAATTGTGTTCGTGGGTTTTCTCAGGGTACTCCCACATTCCTATTACAAAAGTTCTTTCACCGTATTCACTTGCCTTAATCATAATAAAATCAGTTGTAATGGTTGCTGTTCACGCCTTTCGTCCAAGAGACCTGAAATAAATTCCTTCTGGAAGTGTTTGCTCACGAAATAAGAAATTTATTGTCTCGTCTCATTTTCAAATTCGAGACGAGACGAGAAACATGAAAATTCTTACCTTGTTTTCGAGAGAAGACGAGACGAGAAATGTTTCTCGAGTCTCATAGATAATAAGGTACTCGCGCCAAATAAGGCCCACCTAAGTATAAATGCTTTATTACTTAAATACATATAATGTAGTACACAAAAATTTATATCCATTTTATTTGTCAATATTTTATCTATCTTATGGTATATTTCCTTTAACTTAAACATTGAGCTAAATGTATGAAAAACGTATTGAAAGAGAAACATACAAAATGGCCTTATTACCCTCACGGTACGTAAATAAGGCCCACCATTTGGAAAGTAAATTTTACAGCCTCAGAGACCACTCGAACTCAATTAATACCTAACATTTTTTGCAGCACTTCAAATACTAATAATAAAACGATATTTAGTAACAATATGGATATGAAATATTAAGGATATGGGGTCTAGGTAATTTCCCTTGTGTTATGCAATTGTTAGTTAAGTCGTTGCAACTTACGTAAATTTAAAGAATAAGCTTGGACACACAATAAACAAACCACCATTCGAAACACATTTCACACTAACTTTCAACAATGTTTACACTTGACAACACTTGTAGGAAATGAATTCTTCATCATTGGTGTCGACCAAGCCAATGCATTCGTGGTGTATCCATACATCGCACCTTTTACAGCTTCGCATGTCACCGATCCATTCTTTGTCACATAATGAACGATGCCATTGATACCTTAAATGCTCAGAACCACACGAAAATGTGCTTAGCATATACCCCGAAACAGTGGTATGAGCCATTCGTATGTATTAAAAATAAAGATTTACATTATGAAAGACACCAATGTAGAAGTCGAACCTGCGAATCCCCATAGTCAACAACTAGGCCACAAACACGATAGACCGGTCTATTACAGAGACTGGCACTGGCCAAGAAAGAATAACAAACTAACACACATTCAAGTTGCCAGTTTTTTTAAAGTATTTAACAATGTATACATGTTTTATAGGGTAATGAGGGCCACTAGATTTTTCATGGGTCTTATTTACTGAAGATGTATTCGTCATTTTATAAGCTATTATCTTCAAAAATGTTTCGAGCTAAAACGAAGTAATTGCTCTCCCAAATACTAAACACTATGATCCTCACAAATAAACACGATGTTTCAGATTAGCTTTATTATACACAGAAAAAATGAACTTACTTTGCCATCCTAAATTATATCAACACATAGAAACTGACATCTCGATGCTTCAACACTGCCAGTGTTCCGTCTAAACATGCACAAGAAGACGAACTCTCTCAAGCAGTCATTGTGTGAGTAATTGCTACTTGTGATGTTGTTAGATTTCTCCTACAGTGATTCTAACCTATGAGATTTGGCAGTAGGCCTTATTTCCATCCGGGCCTTGTTTGCCGCAAGTACCTTTTCTAGTCCACCAAAGTGTCAAATTTCAAACAATGTTTTTGAGTTACATGATTCATGCTATAACAGCTATCAATTGATAAAGTGATTATACGACCACAATGAAGAGCATGCACCAATGTTTCAAGATATGCAAGTCATTACGCAATATACTCCAATGATAAACATTTTTTGAATGTTGTTATGCCAGTCCCTTCGTGGACTTTTCGTAATGTACAAAGAATCTGATAACTTCTAAATGAAATTAAGAGAAAAAAATAGGGCATTAATTTTGTAAATAAATTTTACAAAACTAAGTGAGACGAGAAAGGGTTTAAGAGAATCGAGACGAGATGAAAATTTTACGAAAATTTACGAAACGAGAATAGATCTTTTTTCTCAACTTGTGGGTAACATTAGGGTTGTCAGATCTTACGTTTTTACCGTAAATTTTACATTTTTCCCCAACTTTTATGTTATGCATTTTCATTTTTCCTGTAAATGATATCTTCTGTTTTCCTTAAAATATTCTTTACAAGTTAGTACGAAAAGTAAAATTAAATTAGAGGGACTAATTTCTTACACATTCTTAACAACGTCACCTAACGATGTAACATAGTATTCGAAGGGAAAATGCAACAGGTTGCGTTTTTATCCCTTATCTAACAGACAACCAATGTTATATTTAAGAATAATTGGTTTTAGCACCTTACTCTTCATCTGTCAACAGCATTTCGATTATATCGCAGTTTCAGTTGATCACGATATACTGATGTCATGAACAGAAGCTACTGTGAACTAATAAAAGCAGAATATACTGATGTCAGAAACAGAAGCTACTGTGAACTAATAAAAGCAGAATATACTGATGTCATGAACAGAAGCTACTGTGAACTAATAAAAGCAGAATATACTGATGTCATGAACAGAAGCTACTGTGAACTAATAAAAGCAGAATATACTGATGTAATGAACAGAAGCTATTGTGAACTAATAAAAGCAGACTATACTGATGTCAGAAACAGAAGCTACTGTGAACTAATAAAAGCAGAATATACTGATGTCATGACCATAAGCTACTGTGAACTAATAAAAGCAGAATATACTGATGTCAGAAACAGAATCTACTGTGAACTAATAAAAGCAGAATATACTGATGTCAGGAACAAAAAAATATTGTGAACTAATAAGAAAACAACTTCAAGTACTTGTGAATTTAGATTTGTCCTTTTAAGATTTTTTTAACGTATAAAATGCACGGGGACTTTTAAGAGATGTAAAATCTTCATTAAATAACAAGTTAATTTTAGTGTCTCTTTCAGCACCAATGCTATATAAGACAAAGACCTACAGCTTAACTCGGATCCGAACCACATCCCACTGGGAATTGTAATATATTTTTGTTTTTTGTATTAAAGTTGTTTTAATTGAAACAGATCCATTTTCCAATTAAATTATTCAATATTACTATTTGAAACCATGGGAGCGCGGTGACTCAGTGGTAGAGCGTTCACCTGTGATGCATGGGGTCCTTGGTTCGATTCCAGCTTGCGCCAAGTGAGTGTTGTGGTGGACAAACATCGTGTACGTGGATTTTGTCAGGGTTCTCCCGTTTCCTCCCACACCTTTCATTCCACCATTTAATTCATTTCTCATTATCACTGTCTCCTTTAGCCTAGCTGGCATATCTGTGGCACGTAAAACTTCAAGGTTTTATTTCATTTGATATATGAAGTCATGTTATATGCGCACACATACACATTTGTATATATATATATATATATATAGAGTCTATATATATATAGGCAGAGGCTCAAATCTATCTTCAACATTGGGGGGGACAAGTAAGACCGTTTATTTTTTATTTTTATTTTTTCTTTTCTTTTTTCTTTTTTCTTTCTTTTTCTTTTTTTTTTTTTTTTTGTTAAGCGATGCTCAAAATAATTGTGAAGTTGAGAAACAGTGTGGAGCAGAGTTGTCTTCAACATTGGAAGGCGGGCAGTTTGAGGCTTATTCTGGGGGGACATCAATTTCCTCTCATCTTCCTTTGTGGCAATCGGACACAAATCTTCACATTTTTTCCCCAAAAAACACATTTCAAATCAAATTATTGGGGGGAACAGTCTTCCTCAGTTCAAAGATTGGAGCGGACATGTCCTCCTCATCGCCTCACCCGGGATTTTCACCAGTCTGTATAGGGACGACCGCAGGATTTTCCAAAAGGGGAAGACTGACACACACTTTGATGCATGCATACACATTATTAATTACAGTAAATCAACTATCCCTATAGTTTTATATTATGTATTATAGTATGTCAGAGCAAATTAGTATATCTTGAGATGTATCCCAAAAACTGAACACTCTAGCAATTTATTTCGGATAGTAGGGACCGAAAACTTTTCGGGGAGGTCCAAAATTAAGTTGAGGGTAGGTTATATTTAGAATTTTTAAAGATCACCCTAAAGTTATACTAAATTTACAGAAAAGTTTGGATTTCAGATGGGTCGGAACCCCCAGAACCCACCCCTCCCTATGTAGTATATTAATGTAAGGTAAATTAAGGTTAACCACCTCGCTCCCCCCTTCTATCTTGGTGTTCTGGCTACAAGCCTGTAACATTACAGATTCACATCTACTTGTAATAAGCCATTTTTTGAAAACAGACGATAAATTACACGTAACACACACAGTTACTGATTAATTTTCGCATGTTTTGTGTATCACGCGATTATTACAATTTCAAGATATCTATTATGAACTTAACACATTGAAATTATATAATGTTATTGATACCATGAAATCAAGTAGCATTTATATTCTTCATACATAAAAATACATTTTCACCTCTTAAATAAAACGTGATCACAGCATAAGTTCATTTTTCTTTCAAAGATTTAGAAGATTCGTGGGTTCACCTCATTAAAAATTCAAGCTGTTAACACGCGAATGACTTAACTAGACCGTGTTAAAACGAATTGAAGAGCTGTACTTCTTTTCAAATGGAATATTTTCTTAAGAAAAGAAAAATATGTATAACAATGCTTTATAATAATAAGTAGAAGTAACAGTGGGAATATCTCGACAAATATTCTTATGATGGATATTGTTATTGTCTAACTTGGAGCATAACTTCTAATTGTCATGTTTGATAATAATTATAATTAATACTAGTATTCTCCGTTTGCGACAGAGTGTAACAGGAGGATCATTTTTAATAACAAAGAGGAATGCGCCATCTATCGATTTTCCACTTAGATGATATAGAAAACGAAATTTTTAGTGACACGTAATGTTTTTTTTTTTTTTCTGTTACTTGGTTTAAAATTCTCGTAACTTTCTCACTTTGGTATCGTAATAATACTACTAATAATAATATATACGTAGTAATGTATATAGCCTGCAATAAATTTAATCTTTGGAGCGAGACGGATTGTAGTAACCAGCAGCCGTGATTGGACTTGACAAAAAAAGGAGAATAAAGAACTTGCTTTGGTGTTATAAGTTGGATAATGGTTGTTTGGTATTTTCGCTTTCACTGCAGGTGCGGTGCGAGGCGATTGCCCGATGCACTCTTCCGAGCATATACAAAAGGAGTTGTGTTTTGATGGACCTCACGATGGTATTGCACCGTTATGATAATGTGGGTAATCAAAGTATAGTGCCATCTTATGAGGTATCACCATTTATCTGATAACCCTTTTATATATATATATTGTGTACGATAAGTTTAAAGACACCACTTGAAATAATTGTTTAAAAATTAATTCTTTTTAAGTAATTAATTCTCTTCTTTGTTGAAGGTTTACGCAAGGTGATATGGCGCGGCCCCTGCGAAGTGCAGCCTTAGCAGCGATGTTGTAAGGAAAGGGCGAATCCCTCAGGACCAAGTGCGCAAGGGCACCGATTTCTCTGTAAATTAGAGGGGGGGGGCATTCAGATGTAGAAGGTGTGTATATATATGAGGATTTTAAGACAAATTGCATTCAAATTATGCCAAATATTGTATATTCATAAATAGAATAAGGGACCCTCATGAGCTTTGGGGGACCCAGGCTCCCTACCCCCTCCCCAGGATCGGCGTCCTTGCAGGTGCGCACCCAGAATATATTGTTGGGAGGGGTCCAAGCTTGGGGGGAGGGGTTTCAACACTACAAGCCACTACTCCTATGTAGTATTGAATTGATACCGTATTATTCTGCACCCGAAAAGATAAGTAATTGTAAAATACTTCTACTTATATTTTCAGGGGAAAAAAATGATAGAACTAATTGTTTTCATAAGAGAAAGAGTACAGATGAAGTGTTAAGAGTCTTCATCCCGGCCAAATTAAAATACCGCTAATTTTACAGTAATTATGTGATATCTTCAAATATATAAAAGATAATCGAAATGTGGAATAAGAGTGCCCTAGACAATATCATTTTACATGAGATACCGTTATCACGACTCACTTATCTGCTTTCGATTTCGAGCCATTTTGAAAATCGGCATTTATTTTCGCGTTTCTATATGGCTGCAAACGGAAAGCCACTAGGTGACTTGTGATAACGCTATCTCACGCAAAATAATGTTGTCTAGGGCGCTCTTGTTCCATATTTCAATTATATTTTATCTATTTGAAGATATCACATAATTACTGTAAAATTAGCGGTATTTTAATTTCGCCGGGATGAAGACTCTTAAGATAAAATTTTCATTCTACATCAATCATTACCATGTTAAACAAGTAGGATATAGTTTTATTGAGAAAATGTACAAATGAATGTTGAGTTAGTAGGTTTTGGTGGGGTCTGGACCCGCTAGACCCCCTGTGAATGCGCCCCTGTCTAGGAGCAATTAAATTTTCCTTTCCGGGGCATATCTCTGATCGGCTCAACGCGACTGAAACTGGAATGTACTTACTCTTACAAGTGAATTAAGTGCTCGTCTGTCATTCTGTTTCTAATAGAACTCTTTTCTTCTTCTTCTTCTTTTTTTATTTGTGAGAATAAGAATCCTGTTACAAATCGCAAAGAACCTTTCAGGAAGCTGTATCTATCCCTCGGGCCGTAGTTTCCCCACCCCTGATGTAGATTATACTGAGCAGATCCTTCAGTAACATGTCTATGAATATTTCTCTGTAACAACCTTTACTTCATATCTTAAAGTCATTTAGGGGGGCAGGGAGGAGCAATTGCCCACCCTGAGTTTGAGATTTATATAGATTTTATCAATAGAATAGTAGTAAATCAGTGAAAAACGGGAAATTTTACTTATATCAAGGGGTGCTGCCCCTCTCCAAGCAAAGTCTGAAATGGGTCTCCTGCTTAAAGCCCGTGTTCTTTTACTTATTTCTAATTTTTTACTATATGAATACTTGCACAAAGGAATTTGTTTCGTGGCTCACCGGAAAGTGTTAGGAGTAGGAGCGAACAGAAGCAGGCGAACTCCAAAATCATATTTACGAACTCCAAAATCAAAAATCAAAATCGAATCATATTTACGATAAATTTTATTCATATCTTGGGAGGATCTGAAGATTTAGAAGCTCATTAATGTATTCTTTGCTTTTATATACACGTTCAGTAACATCTTACACTTAAATTTGATTATGTAAATTAGGAACGAGGAAAGTGCGTAATGAATTTGCAAATGGGCTGTAAAACTGAATATCAATTAATTACTTTACACATGCTTTTTAAAAAATGGAATTTCACTTATTTTCATTTTCTTGTTTGTTGTTGTGTTGAATTTTGACATTTCTTTTTTTTATCACTGAACGTACGCCTAAGACATGTGCTATTTCTCGCTATTGCTCGTACCGGAAGTTGTAGTTGATTTTAGTACTTCCGGTTTCAATAGAGGAGCTCATCCGTGGCTAAGCGGTTAGCGTACGCGCCTTTGGCGCGGGAGACCCGGGTTCAATTCCCGGCGGGAGCTCATGTGGTTCGGATTCCACGTTAATCAGTAGGTCCACGTCTCATATAGCCTCGCTGCTGAACGGGACGTGAAACTCAAAATCAACTCAACTCAACGGTTTCAATAGATAGTTAAGAACGAAGATGGAATACATTCTTGGGACGGTTAATCAATTGCAGACAACTGCTTTTCGCTATCTATTTCTGTTTTTACTCTATAGTGGTTAACGTTAAAACCGGAAATGGTTGATTTCTACCACTTCCGGTTTGAATATGACCTCTTCAACGAACTCGACTCCTAACCTTTGACTCCCTACGTCCTGGCCAAAATTGATGGTGGTTCTTGAGATTTTATTTTGTCTCTCAAACGAATGGATGGACAAATAGGGTGAATACGGTACACCAAACTCCTTAAGGAAAAGCGAATAAACAGCCTATGCCTTGAGGTAATGGAATACAATTTTGCAGTACGATTCCCGGTGGGAGCTCATGTGGTTCGGGATCCCACGTTAAGCTGTAGATCAATGGCCCCGCGTAGCGTAGTCGCTAACGCTCTCGCCTTTGATACGAGCGGTCCCGGGTTCGATGTCTGGTGGTGACAATCGGTCGAGAAAGTGTAACGACTTTTCCAGGCCAGCCATCTTGAGTGAGGTTTTCCTGGGTTTCCGTCACTCATACGAGACAAATGCCGGGATGGTACCTAGTATAACAGTCCCAGGCTGTTTCCTTCGTTCATCAATCCTTTCCTCCTTTCCTTTCCTCGGATAGTGTAATCGCCGAGCGACGTCATCACTCATACCTCACGGGCTTAAATGGCCATAGATACCGATAACCCAGAAATCAAATTCCTAATTCGAAGCTGTGGGTCCACGTCTGATATAACCTCGCTGCTGAAAGGGATGCTAAATCAAAATCAAATTCAAATTCAAATTACTGTACTGTAGCTTCTACCAAAATTTCTATTAAGAAGAAAAATGCATTTTTGTTTTGATTTACGGCCAAGACTGCTTAATACTTTGATTACAATCGCAAAGAACTATGGGCAGAGAATTTCGTCATAACAAGCAAGTATTAACTGCTTGAGGGTGTGTTTTTTCGCTTTCCAAACAAGCATGAAAAAAAAATGCAACTGATGAAGATGCAGCTATCATTAACGATTATTTAAATAAAGTGAACAAAGAGAAAAACAGCTTTGTAAACTCGTTAAATTAAGCCTTTTAGGAACCACTTTCTACCACCTACGTCACTGTAACGATAAGAGCTGTTAAAAACATGAAAAAAAATCTTGTTTCGCCAACTTGCATTGTAATTTCGCGATTTATTTATGAGGTGAAAATATGGGGCGAGATATCTCAAAACGACACGGCACGTATCTACTGTGGCACTTATTGTAACTACAGGGCGTTGACCTATGCGGTACAGGAATTATAATATCGAGGGTTGAACTCAAGATTCTTCACTGCCAATGGATAATATAGAAATGGAGTTCAGTATTTAGGTTAATACGTCACAGCTGGAGGAGACAAATGATAAACATGAAATAAATGAAATCTTCCAGTTTAACGTCCCACGATTATGCCTTTTCGGCTAAGGGAGACGGATGTTTAAGGCAATTGAATGATGATAAAATTGGTAGAATGAGAAGTTGGAGGAAACTGAAGTACCTCAAGAAAACCCACGGACACGCTGTTGTCCACCACGAACTTACTTGGCCGGAGGATCAAACCAAGGACTCCACACACCAGGGGTATGCACTCTACCACTGTGCCACCGTGGTCCCTGAATGGTAAAACATATTTGGTGGGAATGTAAGTTATTACTAGAAGGGAGCATAAGACATAGTAACAATAGAAAATATAGCATATATGCCTCATCCAGTCGTCCACCATAATCACACATGAACACCTCTGGCTGATCTGTGGATAGCGCGTCTGCTTTCGGTGCACAAGGTCGCGAGTTTGATTTCAACTTGGAGAACATCGAACGAACAACAGTTGTTCAGACCGTACTTCGAAACTATAGGTCTCCTTCTGAACAGCTGTTGATGAAGGACGTAAATACCAAAGTAAAAAAAAAAAAAAAAATGTTACCCTAGATTCACGTTAAGGATAGTTCACACAAGATTTCACCACGATTTAAGAATAAAACAAAACTGAAGGACTATGTTTTAGTTTAACGTCCCACGATTATGTTCTTTAGGCGAAGGGAGACGATGATAGAAGAATTGGTGGAATGAGAAGGTGGAAGAAAACGGGAGTACTCACGGACACGATACTGTCCATCACAAACTTACTTGGCAGGAAATTTAACCATGGATCCCACGCACCCGAGGTAGGCGCTCTACCACTGACTCACTGAGTTCAATTTCTTACAGTTGCGTACGAAAAGTTTCTTTTTTCAGCTTCTAACACCTCCTTCAACGAGATATTATGGGAAAATAAGCAATTATTGTATTAAGGTATACAGGATGTTTCAAAACAACATCGACAACGTTTGGGTGGTGATTCCTGACATTAACATAAGACGAAAAGGATAAACAAACCTGGGTGCACAAACACTTCCTTTCGGAGTTATAGGCTCCCGAGAACATGAAAAAATGCACTTTAAAAAGGTTCATAGCTCCAAAACTATGGGACCTACCGTAGTCAGGTCAAGACTTCACCTAGAAACTAATATGTGCACTATCCAAAAATACAAGTCTCAGAATCCTAAGGTACTTACGCAACAAATTTTATAGAGGCAGTTTGGCTATGTGCATGTAATTTGAAGTACTCACTAACTAACTCTATAAGAATTGTTGCGGAAATACGCAGGATTCTGAAATATGGATATCTGGATAGGGCACATACTAGTTCCTAAGTGAAGTCTTGACCCGATTACGGTAAGACCCTTAGTATTGGAGCTATGTACCTTTAAAGTTCTTTTTTCTTTCATGTT
This sequence comes from Thermobia domestica, assembly GCF_964235325.1. Classification (NCBI taxonomy): domain Eukaryota; kingdom Metazoa; phylum Arthropoda; class Insecta; order Zygentoma; family Lepismatidae; genus Thermobia; species Thermobia domestica. Next base: position 4,879,600 of record NC_137465.1, on the reverse strand, counting down.
TTCGGCAGCCTATAACTCCGAAAGGAAGCATTTGTGCACCGAAGTTGGTCTATACTTTTTGTCTTATCTTGGTGTCAGGAATCATCTCCCAATCGTTGTCGGTGTTGTTTTGAAACACCCTCTATATTAACGAAATTTCTGTTTTTGAGGAAAGAGATGATGATTTGAACACCGTCGCATCAGCCAATTCAAGATTCTCCATTAGAACGGTCAAATCGCTTTAGTGGCTGAAATTAAGGTCATATCCAGAAAAGAATCTCGAAGACTAATTAAAAAGTACTTGAAACACCGTTTATCCACCAGAAACTTATGGATTAAGGGAAACCTTTGAGCTTGTATATCTTCCGCTTGGTATTGCATTGGCTATAGTGTTCAGGAGGTCTTCCACACTAATTTCCCTAAATGTTAACGCGATGCAAATGGCGTGGATTAGTTGATTTATATTTACATCTTTCTCAGCAGCGAGGCTAGGACGAAATCTACAGTTTAACATAGAATCTGAACTAGTACTTTTGATGCCTTTTTGCAACGAATCGAACCCGAGATCTACTGGGCTTTCTCTAACCAGTAGAAAAGCGAAGGAAGACTCAATGACGTGAGATTTTCAAGGTGCTGGCCCTGAATACTATTCTAAGTACTGCAAACTCGTATCCAATATTTTAAAATAGCGAATCGATTATGAGTACTACAATTTTTGTCCTTATTCATATTTCTTCAATGAATATTTTTTCACTTCTTTTCTCTATCCTTCACATACATTTCAAAGTTCCGTTCCTTTTAAATTAAGTGCTTCCGCATATTGCATGCCCCTTGTATAGTGTTGCAAGGTAATTCACACTAAAAGAAACAAGTGAACACGTTTAATTAACTAATTGGGCTTCTCAACGTCAAAGGACAAGGGAAACATTAAAAAGGATGACCTCCACTACCCAGGAGACATACAACAAAGCCCAGATTTACTCACTCGTAAAACCCATATTCATAAAAGGTAACTGTGAAGTTAGGGTGTTGTAAGTGAAATTAAACAATGAATTAATAAATAAAATTAAATTAATAATAAAATTAATAAATGAAATTAAACCAAATCGTTCAGTTTAACGTTCAACGTTTATGTCCTTTAGGCTAAGGGAGACGACAATTAAAGTAAGGGAATGATAATAGAAGTATTGGTGGAATGAGAAAGAGGAAGGAAACGGGAGAATCCTGAGAAAACTCACAGATAAGATGTTGTCCATCGCAAACTTACTTGGTTGGGGATCGAACCAAGGACCCTACGCACCAGATGTAAGCACTCTATCACTGAGCCACCGTGGCCTCCAAGTGCATTATAAGTTGAAGACTAAAGCAGTTTCGTTTAAACCGATATTTTACCTTCGGTGCGCGGAGTCGATGTTTCTCAATGGTAGAGCGTTTACCTCGGGTGCTAATACTTCCTGGTTCGATTCCCGGCAAGTTTGTGGAAGACAATACCGTATCCGTGAGTTTTTTCGTTTTTTTCCCGTTTCCTAGCACATTCTCATTCCACTTGTTGTTTTATAATCATTCACTTCCTTTAATCCGATTTTTTTTTTAAAGAAAGAAAGAAAAGAAATGGGACACCTAGCAAATTGACATGCAAGTAATTGGACGATTCCCTAGGTATAATCATTGTTATCCTGTTATCCATAGCAGTGAAAAAATCGTCTCTATATTTTAAAATAACCAGTTTCTTTTATTTATATAACCTTACTCTAATTTTTATAAGGGACAGTAGTCTAGTGGCCTAGTGCTTAGAACATTGGACTTACGTCCGAGTGGTTCCGGGTTCGATTCGATGCTTCCCAATTTTCGGGGTCCACCCAGCGTCCTGAGGCAAACTGGGGCATCACATGAACAAAAGACGTGACAGCTACTAGTTCTAGAAAGCACCTGATGCCCTTGTTAGAGACAATTCGCTGACTACGTGTTAGTCGCTAGTTTGGACGTATTCAGCTGGTCGCTAACAGATGGTGTTGGAGCGGCTCAGGTCCACAAAGGGCTGTCACGCGAAGTGGTTTGGTTTTTACTCTAATTTTAATCTTTAATTACCTTATAAAGTGTAATAGGAACCAGGATTAAGGGATCGATTGCCTCTTGAACAGAGATGGCGTGGGTCGATGAAAAGTTGACCCACTGACCCACCACCACCGTGATCCACGACCCACCGTAACAAACTACCCACTCTGACCCTCCACCACTCAATCCATCGTTATCAATTCTGACCCATGATCCACGCTTAGAAATGCGCACGAGACAAGATTTGTGGCTGTCTCGACTCGAAAATGTGCTCTAAAAGTGATGTCTCGACTCGAAAAATGTATATTTCTCTATTGGAAGAGCTGTGTCTCGACTCGAATTTTGTCAGGAAAATCCTATCTCGACTCGTCTCGTGCGCATCCCTATCCACGCCCTCCTCTTCACTGACTAAAGAGTTTACACTTGTAATAAAACAAGGCTGTGAATCACCAGTTTGAGTTTGAATTTGTACGGTCAATCGCCCAAACACCGCTCTGTTACACTACCAGTGAATCTGACCTTTACGATATAGCTACAATGGTAAAGTGTTTGTCATGGGGCATATTACGATGAGTTTCAATTTACTTATCCTGTATAATTATTTCCTTGTTGAATTACAGATACTTTTCAGTGGAAAATAGGATGCAATTTGAAAATCTCAAATCAAGGTAAAGGAGGCCAACGTAAAGGGGTTAAAAAAAAAAAAAATGTAAAATTCGACTGTCTTGAAAGTTAATAAGGAGATTCTATTGCTATTATTACAATTACAGATATGAATATCCAAAAGTGAATGAAATTCTTTTTTCACATATATATTCATCTCAGGTAAATAAATAGAAACAAATAAAAAGGAAAAAACGGAGGCCTTGAAAGTAAAACGTAGGCAAATTCACCGGTGTTCAGAATACGCCGTCTACAATGCACAGAGCAGAGTGGGTTGGTGGGTCGCAATGTGGGACAGAGTGGGTCATTGTGTGTTGATGGGTCGCAGTGGGTCACGTCCTATTGATCTATGTCCGACTGACCCACTCAAAAATTTTAACCTACTTGACCCACGACCTGCTGATCCACTCCATCTCCGAATTATACAGAGATACAAAGAGATTGAATTAGGTGTCTGGAGATCTTTCCTTTACTAAGGTCCATTAAGTTAAGCATCCTTAAATTCTGCTTTAATGGGAATTGGAGATTTCAAGATAGGAGGACAGATCATTTAACAAGATCAGGTATACAGATGGCACGGTTATTATGGCTAGAACCGAAGAAAGACTGCAGGAGAAAGTAGTTGACACTGGAAAAATATGAAATGGAAATCAACATAGAAAAGTCGAGTCATGAGAATATCAAGTGGAAGCGCGCTCTTACGGGCCAGTGTGAAACAAAGAAAACTTGAAGAAGTTGATAATTTCAAGTATGTGGGAAGTATTTTGACGAAAGACGCTTACTGCAGCAAAGAGATAAGGTCAAGAATTGCCACAGGCACAGAAGCATTCAACAATAAAGGGTCACTCTTAACTAGCAGGCTCAATATTATACTAAGGAAGAACTTGGTCAAGTGCTATATATGGAGTATTGGACTTTATGGTACAAAAACTTGGACAATGTGAAAGTTAGGGAAGAAATAATTACTAATTAGAAAGCTTCGAAATGTGGTATTGGACCAGGGGCGGATCCAGGGGGGGCGATCGGGGCGATCGCCCCCCCAGAAGAGGAGACTTTCTTATTTTATATATATAAATAAAACCCATCCCAAAGTTTGGAGCCCTTAAAAGTAGTATGACAACAAACCGCCCCCTCCCCAGAAGTCGGTCCTGGATCCGCCCCTGTATTGGACGAAGACGGAGAAGATACGTGGTTCGTTCAAAAATTATTTGCACTACATTTTATTTATTTATTTATTTATTTTTTTGGTATATGTGTTCACAGGAAGCATTTACTGAACAAACGAATACAGATTACAGATATTCCCCGCCAAAGTCTATGCTCTTTTGTCATCATTCTGGCAGCTTCCGTATTTGCGTAGCAAACTCTTCTTTGGGGATATCCCCACGCCACTGGTGGACAACTGTATGAAGTTCTTCATTGGCGGTGAACTGCTTACCTCGGACGACCTCTTTAATTGCGTCAAATAGGGCGTAGTCGCTCGGAGCCAGATCTGGCGAATATGGAGGCAGCACAGTAAATTCTAGTTCACGCACGGTGACAATGGTCTGGTGACTGGCATGTGGTGGCGCATTATCGTGTTGAGCAAAACGTCACGGCCCCATTTTTCGTGGAGGCGCTGTTGAATGTATTGGCGGATTTGGTGCAGTGAACTGCAGTACTGATCAGTTGAGGGCTGTATTGGGAAGGAGCCAATCCACCAGTAGTAATCCCTTCCTGATCCCAGAACACGGTCGTCGATCCACATGCCGGCCACTACGTCTGTGTAGTATTGAACGGATATTATTGTGCGCCCGGAAAGACGATAAATAACTATAAAATACTTCCACCTATAGTTTCAGAAAAAAATGATAGAACTAAACTGTTTTTATGAGAGAAAGAGTACAGATGGAGTGTAAGATCAAATTTTCGTCCTACATCAACAATTTCCTTGTTAAACAAGTAGTGTTTTATTAAGAAAATGTACAAATGTGTGTTGAGTTAGAAAGTTTTGGGGGCGTCCGGAGTCGGTCGACCCCCGTGGGTACGCCCCTAATCTCGCCCTCACCCCTTACCAAGTCTACCTTAGCCTTGGTAAGTAACGTGGGACATTTAACTAAGAAAACATGTAAATAGCTCGTATCTGTCATTTTCTGTTTTCTTTAGTTCAGAGAACATAACCATTAAATTTTAAACTTAAAGAAAGAAACTGGGGGCCGCTGTGTCTCAGTGGTAGAGCGCTCACCTTTGGTGCATGGGGTCCTTGGTCGATCCCATTTCCCGCCAAGTGATCATTGTGTGGATAAACCCATGGGCGAACCAAGGACTGGGCAACCTGGGCGACTACCCGGGGCGCCACAGTCAGGGAGCGCCAAAACGAGCTTCAAATACGTTTTCTAGTGACTTTCTAGTGACTTTTATAATCTTGTAAAGTAGCGTCAATTATGTCATCTTTTTCCATTTCACCATGGAAGAAGAGAGGTTCAAAGTACTAACGGGAAGGAGGGGGGGGGGGGCTGTATCGACAAATGGAGATATGGCATTTAGAAAATAGAGTGGAGGAGGTGTTGTTATTGTTTATAACGACCTATGTTGTTTGTAAACTTTTCCCAGGCAATTAATGTTATTGGTCTTGTAGAATAACTCCTGCTGTTATTAATATAATAAAACAACTTACAACATAGCAGTAATCATGTCGCCATTAGTAGTATTCAATAAATGCTGTTCGATATTGTTTTTGTTTATACATATCGGTACATAACTAATAATCTTAATGAAAATCACAATGTAATTGATACTACAGTTATATGTATATTTTTTAAGTACTAAATATATCTATATCATGTGGACTTATTTAAGTATTTATTTTTCTTTTTGAAATGGGTTTAAAATATTAAAATCATTTTAATAAAATGTAAAATACAGGCTAGGACTAGGGGGGCACCAAAAAGTCGCTTTGCCCGGGTGAAAATTTTGCCTTGCTCCGGCCCTGGATAACCATCATGTGCGTGGGTTTCCTCGGGATTCTCCCGTTCCCTTCTACTTTCTTCATTCCACCATTTCCTTCATTTCTCATGATCACCGCCTCCATTAGCCTAGCCGGCATAAGCGTGGGACGTAAAACTTAAAAATTTCATTTCAAAGAAAGAAACAAAATATTCGTTTCATATAATATATATCAGTACTTCATTTGAACAACTACATTACACTACTTAACTTTTATTGCGCTGTTTGGTAACATATTATAACCAATATATGCTCACCTCTCAGCTTATTAATTTGATTACTTTAACAAGTGTGTTCGGCCTTGGCTGGAATTAAAGCCTGCCACGCTATTTGTTAAAGGAATTTAAATGGAAAGCAGTCAATACGAGAGTAAAAGTCTTCTGATTAACGCTTCACTGCAATCGTGTGTGCTCTTACCGTTTTAATAATTTTCTTTCCACTTTGTACGTGTAATAGTTTATTATGCGAACGACGATGTCCATTAGCATGTAACGTAAAATGTCTGGCTAAAGAAAAAAAAAGTTGATAGCCCTATATCAACGCCAATAAAATGTTTTGACAATTAATTTAAAATATTAAATGAGAACAGAGTTTTAACGTTATGCATGAATCCGCACTTGTATTGTTCATAATGACAAGTTTTGTTATGAAATTTTGTGTTTTTTTTAAAATAATAAAAGTGTCCTTGTGCAGTCGATCAGAGCTAATTACATACATTTGTACGTATGTCGTTTCTCGCTAATTAGTGTAATTACAGCCATCAGAGTGAGTGTCCAGAGAAAGTTTTCCGCTTGGTTATTAGTCAGAGTACAGTCATTGCCATCTAGGGGGCAATTTTTAATCTTATGGTATTATTATTTGTATTATTGTTACAAAAATACATTATAGGTATATCAACAAAGTTGCTAACTCACTGGTATTTGCACTAAAGATTAATGTTCACGCAAAGCAGGCCTTTATTGTTTGTTTGTTTGTTAGTCAAAATTATATTTACCACTGTAGCCAGTTCGTATATTTTAAAAAAAAATGTTAAAATAATATGCTTAATACTCAAATTTGTGGTCCATATATGTATGAGAGACTTTTAAAGTGTATGAATTTCTGTGACTCGTACATTCTCAACAAACTTAAAAAGTTCGTTACTGCAGGGGCGGATCCAGGACAAACTTCTGGGGGGGTGTAGTAATACTGCTACTTAGAGCTAATTTTAAGAGCTCCAAACACTGGAGTGGGTTTTATTTATATATAAAGTAAGAAAGTTTCCTCTTCCGGGAGGACAATCGCCCCCCTGGATCCGCCACTGCGTTACTGAATTTTCTCTCTTTCTGTGTGTGGGTGAGTCTGTTATTTGCGATTTTTTCAATTTTGAGCCCTCCATTCGATAGAGTATCAAAAACTATCTGAAAGCAGTGATGGAATCTTTCGCGTCACGCTTATCATTCCCGAAATATTGGCCAAAATGTTCCAATGTCAGGAGATTTAAGGAGCCATATCTCGGGAACCGTAAGTCGTAGAGAGATGATATTGGTGTTGATGATGCAATTTTGAGCCCTCCATTCGATACAAAATCAAAAACTATCTGACAAAGTAATAGGGTTTTTCGCGCCACTGTTACCATTCACCAAACATTGGAAAAAAAAAAAAAAAAAAGAGCAACCATATCTCGGGAACCGTAAATCATAGAGAGATCATATTGGTGTTGATCAATACCTAAGAGGATGATGAACATTTTGGTACCAAATAGTAACCGGTGCCCACTGTTCTCCAGATATGGGCCAAAAAAGTTCGGATTTCGGAAGATTTAAAGAGCCATATCTCAGGAATCGTAAGTCATAGAGAGATGATATTTTGAGAATTTTTCAATTTTGAACCCCCTATTTTGAGGATGTGCCTTTATAAAACAACATATGGAAGAACGATTTAACAGAACCTTTAAACAAAACATGTGGAAAAAATGTAGTACTCAAGGAAATTACAAATGGATGGCAATATTACAAGAATTATTTAATGAGTATAATAATAAAGTACATAGAGCAATTGGTATAAAGCCTGTAGAAGTTAATAAGAAAAATTAATTCTTCCTAAGTTCGTTCTGGCAATGCTTTTGGAGCACTCTCAACTGGTTATTCATAGAATATCATTTTAGTTGGGCTTTTCGTCATCGATGGCGCCAAAACAGAATGAGCACTTATCCTTCCAAACAATTTTGAAATGGGAGATTATCTCCCATCTTTCTTGTGTACAAGCAAAAATACAGGGTGGTCCAAAAGTGTGGAAAGATTCGAATAAAAGGCAGAAATTTAAAAGACTTACTAAAGTAACACTCTAGGTTAGTAGTACAAGTGGAGAGGAAAACTTGTAGGACATGTGATGTAAATGGCTTCTATCTTGAAATCTACCATTTTGAATTTACTTTCATTTTCTTATTGTAATACCCAGTTTTTATCCGAAATTTCCACAGAAATTCAATGCTGTGTTTATCATTTATTATAACAAAGTTATGACTATTTTTTTTTCACAGCGTGAGTCACATACCACACATTTCTCCTGATTAAAGAATGTGTTTGATGTGTTTTCCTTCACCTGTTCTACCGATCTAGTGTTACTTTCGCAATTCTTTCAAAATGATGCCTTTTATTGGGATGTTCCATATTTTTGGACCACCCTGTATTGTATCATATATGTGCAGAATTGAAAAACACAGAACTCTGGAACGAAGAGGGGAAACTCGAACAGCTGGTTTTAGCGGGGAGATTCAGGTGTCGTTCGATACTCGAACGGGCGATCGTCCGGATAGATATGAAGGCGCACTAAGACTGGAGCATAGTTAACTGTGCCCACACCCCACACTTTGACGAAACCCGACAAAATTAATATTTAATTGTATAATTTAAGAATATTCTCCTGTAGTAGAATACTTTTAGGTTAGGTTGATTGGGTTAGGTTTAGCTTAGGTTGACTTAGCGTATGTTAGCTTAGAATAGCTTAGGATAACTTAGATTAGCTTAACTTCACGTGATTTGGAATAGTATGGAGCGTGGCAAATAGGCCTATATATTTGTAGCACACGTTAATATTAAATAGTAATACTAATAATAATAATTGTACCAAAGTACTAATGGGTAGGGAACTTTTTGTTTGTAGTTCTTTATAAAATAGAGTGATGGCTCATTTGCTCAACGGCTAGCTCTGTGCTAATGTTTAACTCTGCGTCATTTCAGATTTTAAGTGTTGAGTTTCACATTTTTCATTGATATAAAATTATAATCCTATTGATCAGAACCCGCTACAATTATTTTGACATTCTTGCATGAAATATTTCGGCTCATCCTGTTTTTCCTATCTTATGTTTACCTAAACAAAACAAAAGAAAACCTCTGTTACTTTCCTGAACTAAATACAGGGTGTTTTAAAACACACTGACAACGTTGGGGAGGTGATTCCTGACACCAAGATAAGACAAAAAGTATAAACACATCTCGGTGTGCATAAATGCTTCCTTTCGGAGTTATAGACCGCCGAAAACATGAAAATGTGAACTTTAAAGGTCCATAGCTCTAAAACAGTGGGACATTACCATACTTTGGTCAATACTTCACTTACGAATTAATATGTGCACTATCCAAAAATACATGTATCAGAATCCTAAGGTACTCACGCAACAATTTTTATAGAGGGAGTTTGGTTACTTGCATATAATTTGAAGTACTCATTAACTACCTCTATAAAAATTGTTGCTGAAGTACCTCAGGATTCTGAAACATTGATATTTGGATAGAGTACATACTAGTTCCTAAATAAAGTCTTGGCCCAACTACGGTTCCTTTAAAATTCATTTTTTTTTCATGTTTTCGGCAGCCTAAAACTCCGAAATGACGGATTTCTGCACCCGTGTCAGTAATCACCTCTCAATCGTTGTTGGTGTTGGTTTGAAACACCCTGTATAAGTTAATGTCAATTCGATTTTGATTAACTAGGCTGTGAAGCATGCTAACATTGTATGGAAGGTTGCTTTAATGTTTTATATAGTTTGTCGTAGTAACCGTTCATCGTATGCTACAAATTCGGCAAACCAAAATAAAATAAATAAATAAAAATAATAAAAAACCCGGCCCAACTAAAATTTGCCACTCTAGGCGACTACCTAATTTGCCTATATGAACGAATCGATCTTGTTATTGATTCAAATAGGTAAATCTCAAACCCAGGGGAATAATTACCTCCGTCCTTGGAACAACAAATGACACCCCTGGTTTACCTGCTGTAAAGTTGCAGTCTCACTGAATTTTCCAAATTTACAATGACATTTGTAATGAAACTTACATTAACCCAAATGAGACTACGGTGAAATCGTACGGAAAGATACGGAGCGAGGCAAGTGTAGAGTTGCAGAAAGACCTAGCTGTTAATAGATTGGCAATGGGCCGCGGTGGTTCAGTGGTAGAGCGTTCATCTCTGGTGCATGGGGTTCCTGGTTCGATCCCAGCTCACGCCAAGTGGAGTTTGTGGTGGACAAACACCGTGCGTGTGGCTCATACAGCCACGCTGCTGAAAGGAACGCTAAACTAAAATCAACTAGACCGTGTGTATGGATTTTCTTGGTGTTCCCCCGTTTCCTCCTACTTTCTTCATTCCACCTTTTCATTAATTTCTCATCATCACCGCCTCCTTTAGCGTAACCGGCATAACCGTAGGACGTAAAATTCAAAGATTTCATTTTATTTTTAGGTTGGCAATATTGCCGTGCATTCTGGAAAGCACAATGCTAATATATTTACTTAGCGCACTTCCTTTGTTTTAGTTTGGTGCTTGATTTGTCAAGTTTTATTATTATTATTATTATTATTATTATTATTATTATTATTATTATTATTATTATTATTATTATTATTATTATTATTATTATTATTATTATTATTATTTTAAAAAATAATAATAATACTTGTGTTATCTTTTATCATAAAATTTCCAAGTTAGTGCCCGACTATTCTTAAAACGCACTCAAAATATTAAATACAATTTATAATTGGGCTTGGATTCATTTTATAATCATTTGAAACGTCAAGTTATAATTACCAGCTCATAAGTAGTGTAAAAATCCCAGTATTATACACGTTGTTGCTTTTTTTCATATGTAAAAATCATGAATTTTAAATGAGGGAAAACGAGTTTGTGTTATCATATTGTAGATATATGCATAATTGTGTGACATCGTTTTGCCAGGTTTAACAAGGCATAATCATCGTACAAACTGGTAACAGGTACTCGGTTAGCTTCATCGTTAACTATGTAATATAATTTAAATAGACGTTTAAAGTAAATTAATCAATATTACAAAAGGATATTTCTTTAAGCATGTAATTAATACGAGTTTCTTCTTTTTGTCTTCAATAGAGTGCTTACATGTGTATTTATTTATGGTAAATTAAATAACAGAACAATTAAACATTTGTTTCAAAGTTTGCTAAAGATGAAATACGAGTATGTTAAAATATTTTGTATGATATTGTATAAAGTACTGTTTTACACGGAGGCTGCAGACTACTAAATATTTTTGAAGAACTAATATTTTTTCTTTTGCCCGTTTTTTCGTAAGTGGAAAGAGGTAATAAAATGTAACTTACCACGTTATTCTACACCCGAAAATACGAATTGGAAAAATTTTCAGTGTTGCCATCCATAGATATTACAGTGTGACCAGAATTTGAATTACTCAAAAATCTAGGTAAAGGCAGCGACTAGAATAATGAACTCAAGGGTAATTGATGACTTATCATGCTAGGTTCCTTGTTTACTACTTTTTAAATCATGTTTCTATTTATTTTGTAATGACTTATTTATTTTGTAATAATTTATGTAAGGTTTATAAAATAAATAGAAATATTATTTAAAAAGTAGTAAACAAGGAACACAGCATGATAAGTCATCAATTACCGTTGAGTTCATTTTTCTAGTCCCTGCCTTAACCTAGATTTTTGAGTAATTCAAATTCTGGTCACACTGTAATTTCTATGGATGGCAACACTGAAAATTCTTCCGATTGGTATTTTCGGGTGTAGAATAACATTATCTATTATTGTGGTAAGTTACATTTTATTACCTCTTTCCACTTACGAAAAACGGGCAAAAGAAAAAAAAAATACTTTTTCAAAAATATTTAGTAGTCTGAATGCAATAAATTGCTTTTTACTAGTGATGTAATGGAAGTTTTTTTTTTTGTGAGTATTTGTCTAACGATTCTTCTAACGTAAATTTAAAGTGAGTGTACGCTGGGCTACAAAAATATTAGATAGGTTGCGTTGCATTACAACCCTGCTTTATAATGCTGTAGTACCTGACAACTTTACCCGTAATTGGACAAGTAACATATCAGACAGAATTAAAAAAAAAAATAATAATAATAATAAGCTTATTGACAAAATTGTTCAGTTTATTACTCATTCTTCTTCAAAATTGGTTTAATGGGGCCGTTATACGTTGGTATGGCATTCCGATAGTACAGCTTATCCATAAAAATACTATCACATTTTAAAGCGGTATTATGTCGCTTTGGATAATTGTATTTAAATTAAATTGGTCACATTTGAAAGAAAACTTCAGATATTTTTTACTAAACCGCATAAAACATTGAATGTGGGCCCCTGGAGTGGCGATACAGACATCAAGACGATACTCATATTAACGCTACGGCAGCACTGATACGAACTTGCACTTCTTGTAGGTTTTGGGGCAATGGGAGTACATAGACACAATCCTTTACGTAACCCCATAAAAATAAGTCACAGACTGACAAGTCAGGCGACCTCGGCGGCCACTTGTAGAAAACATTATCATCATTTCCCGCATGTCTAATCGGTCTTCCTGGAAGCCGCTTATTCAAATGTATCCGAACATGTAAATGCCAGTGAGGAAGTGCTCCATCTTGTTGGAAAATAAAGTCATTTCTTTCTTCTTCTTTCAATTGTGGAAGTAACCAATTAGTGAGTATGTCAAAGATAAATTGCACCTATAACAGTGGCCTCTCGAAAGAAAAATAGGCTATAGACTTGACGTTTCGATACGGAACAGAAGACATTCACTTCAGGGGAGTCTCTTTCAACTTCTAAAATGGCATGTGGATTCTCGCTCTCCAAATCCTAACATTATGCCTGTTCACTTTTACACTAACGTGGAATGTTATCTCATCGCTGAAAAATATCCAACAATGAACCCATATCGACTAATCACAAAGCAAACATTAGTGAATTTACTTTTGCTGTCTTTGATCCCTTTTTTTATTGACATTGTTTTCCATTGTTGACATTCACAAAAATATTTGAGTTTTTCTTTGTAATGTAACCATTTTATTCAAAGTGACGTAATACTACTGTAAAGTATAATAGTATTTTTATAGACACGCTGTATATTAAGACCTCAAAAACCGGAACCAAGTACTTGGATAAAACCTATATATCGTCTGAAAGCTCTTGCCATGAGAAGTACGAAACCGTTTTCAAATCACGGGCAAATCCACAACCTCACCCTACAAGGGGCCAGTTTGTTGGTATTTGTTACCCTATTATAACATATTCGACAGAAGTAAAAACGAATGTTACCACCCATAACACGTAAACATCTGAGCCCATTATGTTCATTTTTCGCTCGTTGCTAGAACGTTACTCGGGCAAGGGTTTGGTAATATCACTTTGCACCCAGACATACCTATTTGGTCAGTGTTGCCAACGAATTGTAAATACAATTTGGCAAAGGGTTTCTCTACACTGAACGTATATCCATGTAACGTGGCATAAACACCATTCGTCACTAGAGAAAATATACTATGGACGTATTCCTCTTTCAAGGACCACAGTTTGTCAGTGTTGCCAACCAATTGTCAAAATGAGAAGGTGTAAAACAAGTTCTGTACGATGAGAAATTTATACAACAAGCTTGGCAGAAAGATCACACGACACTATAGCAAGAAGACGTTGAGTGTGACCATTTCTCAACCATTCTAGGTTGTCAGTGTTGCCAACCTAATGTGAACATCACGATGTTGCAAGTGACGTGCTTGTAATTGAACCAATATATAAGAAATGTGACATAAGCAACATTGGACAATGGAAAACCTAGAATGGGTCACAGTCTAATTCGCATTAGTTGGTAACTCTGCTAAACTATGATGCTTTGGAGACGGGGACTTTCATAGTATGTTTTCCATTGTCCAATGCTGCTTATGTCACGTTTGTTTTATATGCGTTCCATGGAAAGCACGCCATTTTAACATTGTGATGTTTACACTTGGTTGGCAACACTGACAACCTAGAGTGGTTGGGAAATGGCCACATTTAACGTCTTCTTGCTATAGTATCGTGTGATATTTCTGCCAAGCTTGGTGTATAAACGTCTTATCGTACGGGACCTGTTTTACACCTTCTCATTTTTACAATTGGTTGGCAACACTGACAAACTGCGGTCCTTGAAAGAGGAATACGTCCATAGTATATTTTCTCTAGTAACGAGTGATGTTTATGCCACGTTACATGGATATACGTTCAGTGGTAGAGAAACCATTTGCCACATTGTATTTACAATTCGTTGGCAACACTGACCAAATAGGTATGTCTAGGTGCAAAGTGATATTACCAAACCCTTGCCCGAGTAACGTTCTAGCAACGAGCGAAAAATGAACATAATGGGAAAAAATGAAATAAAATCTTTAAGTTTAACGTCCCACAGTTATGCCGGTTAGGCTAAAGGAGATGGTGATAATGAGAAATGAGTGAAAATGGTGGAATGAAGAAAGTAGGAGGAAACGGGAGAACCCCGAGAAAACCCACGAGCACGGTGTTTGTCCATCACAAAGTCCACGGCGCGAGCTGGGATCGAACCATGGACCCCAAGCACCGGAGGTGAACGCTCTACCACTGAGCCACCGCGCCCCCCATAAACATAATGGGCTCAGATGTTTACGTGTTATGGGTGGTAACATTCGTTTTTACTTCTGTCGAATATGTCATACAAAGGGTCACAAATACCAACAAACTGGTCCCTTGTAGGGTGAGGTTGTGGGTTTGCCCGTGATTTGAAAACAGTTTCGTACTTCTCATTGCAAGAGCTTTCAGACGATATATAGGTTTTATCCAGGTACTTGGTCTCGGTATAGAATCATCCCTAGTAAGTGAATTAAACAAAGTGGGTTTCAATTCGAGTATTTACACGGACACGAATTCGAGTTAATTTTGCTGTTTATCTTTTCTGTTTTATTGAACGCTTAGCTCTGATGTGTGGTGTCCCTGGTTCGATCCCCGGATAAGTTTGTTCTGGACAACATCGTGCTCGTGGGTTTTCTCGGGGTACTCGGTTCCTCCCACTTTCTCATTCCAAAAAAATATTTGATCATCACTAACTTGCTTTAATCATAGTCTCCCTTAGTCTAAAGGGCAGAATCGTTCTAAAAGGCAAGAAATGAGGAAGATAGAAAACCTCAGAGGAAATATATTCCATATTGCACCAAAATTGGATTAATTTTTAATGAAAGTTGGACTGGAGAAATATTTTCATGTAATTATAGCTATATGCAAACTTAATGAGGTTGGATTTACCCTATTTTTATCTTTTTATTCTTGAGGGATTTCCATCCGAGATAACAGATTACGGATAAATTTTATGAAAGTTATCGGGAAACACATTGAGACAGACAGACACGCAGTTCCTGTTCGCTTACGGAGAGGCGCACTCACGGGGGGTCTACTGGGTCCGGACCGCCCCAAAACTTTCTAACTCAACATACATTTGTATACTTTCTCAATAAAATTAGCCATATACTTGTTTAACAGGGAAATGATTGCTGTTGCATAAATATTTAATTCTACACTTAATCTGTATTCTTTCTCTTATAAAAACAATCTAGTTTTATCTCTCTTTTTTTTTCTGAAAATATATTTAGAAGTATTTTACAATTACTTGTCTTTTCGGGTGCAGAATAATACGAGTTCAGCACATACACGTAGTGGATTGTAATATTAAATCCCTCCAAAGCTTGAATTCTTTCTAACAAAATAATTATGGGTGCGCGCCAGCGTTTACGCACCTACTTCAATTATAAAATTCATTAGAACCAACAACAATTCGATGATTTATGTGTATAACTATCGAACATTTTTTGTTACTTCAATAATTCAAACAGTTGATTGTTGATTGAGTGACATTCGAACAATTGTTGGTTATTTGAATAATATTTGAATAATTGATTGTTATTTGAATAACATTTCAATAGTTGATTGTTATTTGAATAACATTCGAAGAATTGATCGTTATTTGAATAACATTCGAAGAATTGATCGTTATTTGAATAACATTCGAACAATTGATCGTTATTTGAATAACCTTAAAACAATTGTTCGTTACTTGAATAACATTCGAACAATTGATCGTTATTTGAATAATATTAAAACAGTTTTTATTATTTGAACAGATATTTGAGTAATTGATCATTATTTGTATAACTATTTGAACAATAATTCGGTCTTATCGGAATATTATTGGAACAGTTGGTCGTTTATTTTAAATAATTACTTCATTAGAACATTGAGAAAAGTCAAATAATTTTAATTATTGAATAAATATGCTAAACTGATTATTTTCATTTCCAAAATAAAATAAAATAAGCGGATTTATATTTATTTGTGATTATATCTTGAAAATAATAATACCAAAAGAACAAGAGTTTATTTTGTTGCGGTAGGAATAAGTTGCAACCGTCTTTTGTGCTAAGCAGCAGGTCGAGAGGTGGTGTTACTGTCACAAAGGGAATCAATATAGCAGCTACCGAAAGGGCTCCACCCTCACCTTCTTCATGTGAATGGATTCTGAAACGAAAATAGGACTCACAGAGAGAAAGAGAAAGAAAGCGTTAATGCATCTCTCTTTTCCTTCTTTTCTTTTTTCTTTTTTTTAAAGAGCATGAAACGATTGCTTCGGAAGGGTCCAAACTCTTTAGTCGGCTGTTTTCTTAAAGATTCACTCTCGTCTCGAAAGATAACGGTTCTCTTGTTTATGATTAACATACGTGTCTATATTTCCCATTATTTCCCTAAGAAGCGAGGTTAATTAGTATTGTTAGGTTCATGTTGAATTAAATTAAGATGCAAACAGGTGCATATCTATCCAAGATCTTAAGCGAAATCCCACAAATATACCACTCTTTTCCCCAAAATTTACTATTCTTTCCTTCAAATACTATAGATACCATTCTTATCTCAAATTTACCATTTTTCGAAATAAGTTCACTATTCTTAAGTTTCATTACTCTTACCACACATTTATCAATCTTTCTCGCAAAAGTTACCTTTCTTCCCAAGTTTATCATTCTTTCCCTGATATTTATCACTCTTACCCCCAAATTTATAAATTTCTTCCCCAAATTGACCATTCTTCTTAAATTTACCACTTTCCCTCAAATTAATAATTCTTTTCCCCAAATTTACCAGTCTGCTCTCCAAAATGTATCATTCTTCCCCAAAATTTATATTTCTTCTGCAATTTACCATTCCTTCTAAAATTATCATTATCCCTCAAATTTACAAATCTTTCCTTAAAATTTACAAGCCTTTTCCCAAAAATTTACCATTCTCTCCAAATAAACCTTTCTTTCCCCCCAAATTTGCCATTCTTTCCCCTAAAATGAATCATTCTCCGTCAAATTTATCTTTCTTTGCTCAAAATTTACCTTTTTTTCTCCAAAATTTATCATTTCCCCCAAATTTGTTTCTCATTCAATTTACAATTCCTTCCCGTAAAATTTATCATCTCATAAATTTACAACTCTTTTCCCAAAATTTACAAATCTTTCTCAAAATTTATCATTCTTCTGCAAAAGTTACAGTCATTCTCCGAAAATTTAGCAGCCTTTCTTTCAAAATGTACCATTCTCCCCCAAATAAACCTTTCATTCTCACGAAATTTACCTTTCTTTCTTCCAAAATGTACCATTTTCCCCAAAGTTTAAATTTCTTCCAAAATTTATCATTCTTCTACAAATTTACCAGTCTTACTCCTAAAATTTATAATTCTTCTCCAAAATTTACAATCTTTCCTCAGCATTTATCACTCTTTCTCTCAAATTTACCAGTATTTCCCCCAAAGTTAATTATATTTCCCCAAAACTTACCATTCTTTCCTCCAAAATTTACTAATCCTTCCTCCCAAATTTATTATTCTTTCTCCCCAAATCACAATTATTCTCTACAAGTTTACAATTCTTCCCTTAAAGTTATGATACTTTCCCCCAAATATACCACTTTTCTTCCAAAATTTATTATTCTTCCTTAGAATTTACCATTCCCTCCAAATTTTCGATTGTTTCCTCCTAAATTTACCATTCTTCCCCCCCCCCCCAAATTTAACATTCTTCCTTCCAACTATACCATTCTTTCCCTAAATTTATCATTGTTCCTTCCAAATATACCACTCTTTCCCTAAATTTACCATTGTTCCTTCCAAATATACCATTTCCCCCCAGAATTGACCAATCTACCGCTACGTTTTCCATTGTTTCTTCCATTCTTTTCCTGAATTAACTATTCTTTCCTTAAATGTACCATTGCTCCTTGCAAATATACCAGTCTTCCCTGAATTAATACTCCTAAAAGGGAATGGTGACATGTAAAATAATTGAAAATGACCGATATTAGTGTCGAATTCATAGTTTTTGAGCTCCTTAAGTTGATTGGTGACAGTTTCGGTGCCTTTTATGTCCAAAATGAAAGGTATTCTCCCCGTGCGAAGAACGAATATTCTGTTAGTCCTTATTTAAAACGCGAGCCCATCTATCCATAAACGTACATTTTCCGTGATCTTTGTATTGTCTTTCGCAGAGTTTATAATCAATGCCTGTTTTAGATTTTCAGCTATAATCTGCAATATGGAATTCACTTCAATTATTATTATTATTATTATTATTATTATTATTATTATTATTATTATTATTTTGGTTTACTGTTCTATCTCAGACGTGCAAAAGGGCAAACCTCGAGGACCACAGTTTGAGAAACGCCACAGCAAACGTTGGAATTTGTTCTGAAATTTGAGCTCTTAAATCTTTGATAGAGGTACAGCGATAGAGTGAGCAACAAGTGCATAAGGTAAGTGCACCAATAGCTGACACTTTAAGGATGCATTTCTAAATGTAATGCTTTGGTTTGTAAATAAAACAACATAGGAAAATTATGCCTTTAGTAACTGAAAGGTTTAAGTTTAAGGAATGGATTTCAATTGATATAAGAAGTTCAGATAAACATATATGAGTTACCGAAATTTATATGGAACACAACCCACTTGTACCAGTTGCTGACACGCAGAAAATACCAATGATCCAATGCCTGACATAGTAGTGTACTAAAAGCTGACAGTAAAATGAAATCATTTATTAGTAAGAATAACATCACGTATTCTTTTAAAATATAGGTTAAAGAGAAGTAACAGATTTATAATAGGTAGAATATGCTTTTTGTTTAGTATTTATTCAAATATATCCATTTAAAATTTCAAGACATTTCTTACCTTTTGTTAACGCGATAATTCTCAATTTCTTCTATCAGATATGCCCCCAACTTGGAATCAAATCAGATTTAGGTGAATTGATTTTTTTTTCAATATGTCTTCATATGCATACAATAGCTTGTCTTCAACTTTCGGCCAACACCAGCCATATCTAGTCTTTAGCGTAACTTTGACGAAAGCTTCGTTTTGCTTAGTCTTCAAAATCCTTCCTGGAAAATATTCACTTTTATATTATATTATATTTCTTCCACTCTGCCGATGTTGCGACTGAAGCTCTTTTCTCTCTCCTACTCTTTAAGGTAGGCGTGATTGTATGGTGCGCCAAATTAAAGATCTTTTAAATGGCGAGGGAATTAATAGTATCAGTACCTTTCTTTGCTCCCTGTTCATGGTTAGGAACGTCAGTTTCTGTAGTTTTCGAAGTCCTTGGAACTGAAAACATAGTTTCACTTATATTTTGATGAGTAGAAATTTTAGTTACTTCTGCAACTTGTTCTTGCGTAGGAACGTGTGTTCCTGTAATTTTCGAAGTGCTTGAAATTGATATATTAGTAGTGTCATTCGTATTTTGTTGAGTAGATATTTCATCTCTAACTTGTTTGTTGTCTATTCTGGGTGCAGAAACATGTCTGCTACACTTCTCTGCATCCATAGAAGGAAAAGATTTTTATCTTCTATGTTGCCTAAAAGCGTGCCATCACAATCGGGGATTTTTTTTAACTTTCTCAGTACAAATTGTTTGTTCTAGGAAACGCAAGAATTAATTTATTTGGCCGTGATGAGTTTCATTGGAGAGATTTCCGGAAGATATCTCTAAAGTTGTTCCTCCTTTCCTGAACTTTTGATAGTCTACATTATCAGCGTTGAATGGGTAGAGACCACATGCTCTGAATCCATTTTGTATTGCAGTTGGAGTTATTGACATATTTTTTTTTTTTTTTTTTTTTAAGAGGTGCAAAGTCTTTATTTCTTAGCTTTCTACCGTCATGTTTGATTCTCCACTGATGCACACCACATTTCCAAGCGCTCTTGAGTGGATGGAAAACTGAAACATCCATCGGTTAAAGAACATGAGTGGAATTCGGATACAAAGCTACAAGCACAATACCATTGTTACTACAAAAAGTGCTTAGAGGTTCAGTGAGATGCTATGCATGACCATCAAGGAAAACCAACACAAGAGTTTTGATATTTGACTTTTCAAGCCATGGTTTAAACACATTAGACATATATTCATAAAATGTCTCTACTGTCATCCAACCTACTCAGATCTACCAATACCCCAATTCTTAGGCATTGAATTAGCTACAGAAGCTGGTATTCGTTTGCAATTCTATACAACCATCGAGGGAGCCAAAATACATGCACTAGTTGTAATCAGCATTGTAATCATACATTCTTTTTCATCATTGCTTGCATATGTGTATATAGTTTTTTTCTTCCTTACGAACTAACACCTTATTTCCTTTCGGAAACGAAAAGGATGCAGTCTCGTCTGCGTTAAGAATTCTGGATGGATCTTAAGGTGCCTGGATAAAATACCGCACTCTCGGCTGTTCACACACCTCGGCTCATCTGGTTTCCAACTACAGGAGAAAGTGCCACTATCTATCTGTGTTTGTTCTAATCAATGAAAAGTTAAAAAGAAGCAGATCACGAATTTTTATTTTGTCTTAAATATGTTTCAGAACAACCACATTTTCTTTCTGTAAAATGATGTTTGCATCATTGCGTTGCTCAAATCCATTGAAAATGTTTATGTCAGGTCTTGGTACAAAACAGTATTTTGCTGCTCTAATAAGTGACAACTCCTGTCAGCTTTTGGACCGAGACATCCAAATTTAGTGAAATTGATACCAGAAGACAAGTGTTACTTTCTCGTGTAAATTATGTATGAAATTCATAAATTAATGCCGTTATGCTGTTTACCAGTGCCTGACATGCAGTGTCAGCTACTGGAATAACCCTTCACAAAAGGACACCAATACCTGACACCCCCCTTCTGAAGCTTTAGAATTTGAAATTGAACAAAATTTTCCTCCCGCAATTCACTACACTGTTTCACCAACAGAATACATATTCAACATGCTACTGAACTAGAAAAAAATCATAAATTAACATAAGAGTAACAAGGTAAGTAGGCTTACCGTTTTTCTTAAGAATTCTTCTCATTTTTGCATATTTCTTCACAGCACGTTATTCAACTTTGTCATACTTCTATCAGTTGGCACGCAAATTAACCACGACTAAGCAAAATGTTGCTAAACCATCAAGAAAAGTGTGTGCGCTGAGAAATCTGTTAATGATCGCAATTGACCTTATTGTGTTCAATTTAAGATAAAAGTGTCAGCTTTTGGAACAGTGTCAGCTACTGGTGCACTTACCTTACTTTTGGGGAAAGGTATGGATATCTGAATTCCAATTGTCAAAGTTCCATTTTTTAAAGATTTCTCCCCCCAAATTTTAACTCAAGAAGGTCCAACAAAGATTTGTATATCCTCGCCCTAACAGTTTGAAGGTCTTCAGAATTCGATTTGGAGAACATCTGCACCTGTAGGACGGTTGTATATTTTAACAGCAATTAGTGAACTTTTAAATCTTCAAATTTTCTGACATTCATCGATGTACAAAATTTTAGAAGGCAGTTCAGTGATATAATTCTCTCATCTGAAGTGAGGGGTTTAGTGGTTCGATTCAAAACCATGTATACTAAGCTTGTGGTGGACAGCATTACGTCTGTAGTATTCTCGGGATTCTCCCGTTTCCTCCGATATTTTCATTCATTTTTGTTAATCATCTGTTTCTTTGAACAAAGATCAGTAATTAGAATTATTCAAATTTTCAATAAATTGCTTAGCAAGGACCCTCAATACAATAACATGCATTTATAAATATATATTCAAAAAATCCGAACTGGAGATATTTCAGTATGATTTACTTTGTTGCAGCTTCGGGAGATCTGGTTGCACTACTACTTTCAAGAAACTGAATATATTGACTTCTTTCTGGATTCATAAGGAAATATCAGAAGAAAAACTTGATGTTCATGTGAAATACTTAATATTTAGAAGTACTCAGAAAAGACCAGAAGTGTGTAATTTAGAAGTATGAAATAAGCCTGTCATCTCGTAACTAAATTTGTACTATTTTCTAATCCGTGCGTAAGCATGGTATTTGCATTCTGGAGCCAGGAGGTACTGTGGTTCGGTGGTAGAGCGATCTCTAAGTCTGGCTCTGTACTCCAATGCCTAATAAATCTGGTCTAAATGTTAAATTTCACCCATCGTGGATTCGTGGACCCTTCGGGACGTGAAACTTCTAGATGAAATAAAGGGGCGAAATCAGGGCATAAATCCTAACTATATATAAAACTACACGAACTGACATAAATTATTGAGCACTTCCTGTAGGTTACAATGATTAAATTTGGCGTGATTGTAGCTTTTCGGGACAAACCCACAGGAAAATTACCAAAAGTGAATATTTTTAATTTTTAAGAGCTCTAAGAGGAGATGAAGAATGTTCCCATCTTATTTAAATGAGCCTTTTTTAAAACTATAATATCATGTTTTAGGTACTCAGAATTGGAATAAAAACTTGAAATTCGCTATGCTTGTGTGTTTTCGTTAGCGTTACCTAAGTGAATCATCAGAAATAAAAATTTCCAAACGTAGAGTGGTTTTATGGAGAACTGAAAAATCTTTCCTGTTATTTAAATGGGACATCTTCTACACCCCAAAATGTTTGCACTTCCGGCAGGATTAGCATGATGAAATTTGGCATGAATGTGTGTCCTGTAGGACTAAGCGACTGGAAAATTGCCAAAAGTAAAAATTTTTAATTTTTTAGGGATCTAAAGGGGGATGAAGAAATGTCCATGTTATTTAAATGGGTGTTCCCTTGGGATACAAAATCTTATCTTTTAGATAGTTGAAATACGAAAAGAAACGATAGAATTGTGGGTTCAAGAGCTGCGAGGCCCTAGGCCGAGCAAAGACAGTGTGTGGGGATTCAGGAAATATGAAGAGCAAGTTCACGGTTGATGCAAAAGCCGATAAGAAATGCGAGACCGTAGGCCGAGCAGACTCGGGGTTCTCGGGGCTGAGCCCCAGCTAGCCAAAGGCTAGTTTTGTATATATAAATTTACAAAAAGGAGACCAAACTTGTACTAAATTCACGAGACGAGACGAGACGAGAAAATCTTATTTCTCGTCTTGTGGGCAAAACTAATAGCAGTGCTTCTTCCATGGGGGGGGGGGGGATGAAGGACACGTTGTTAACAAAATAGTATTCCAGTGTCTCACATTTTGATCTACCCCCCTCTGGACACAATTTTCTGGAAGAAAACCTGCCTACTCAGGAAGGTTTATAGATTAGACTAGTGGTTCTCAACCTAATTCCTATCACGATCCCCATTTTGTCACATTCTCTTGCCTGCGACTCCATTATAATTTCTTGTTTGTCATAAGCTTGTGTGGGATTTTTAATATACCTGTTGTGGAGATCTCACGATATCCATCTATTTCTATAATAGTAGAATCCATTTCTTGTATATAGTGGATACAGGAACAGTAATATATTCCCTACAATCAAAATGCTGGTTCAAGATGGATATTAAACCTGTTCATTGAAGAGACCATCAAAGTAGATGATCTAAGGTCCACAATTTCTTGACCAACTAATAGAATTATCGTGCGACAAGCCCTTGCAACTGGTTTTCTGTAACAGAGACTTGGACAAGTTCTGGCTGAAGAGGAGAGAAGAATATCCTGGTCTGGTATATGCTGCTTCAAAAGTAATAATTCAATTTGCTACATTGTACCTGTGCGAAAGTGGGTTTTCTTCCAAGGTAAACATTAAAACAAAGGTAACAAATCGCTTATCAGTTGAAAATGACTTGATAATGTGCTCCACGAAGATTGAACAAAACATTGCCACACTAGTGAAATCTCATTCTCAGGTATCTCATTAGCTTTCAGTTTTAATTATATTTCAATATGCATTTGTATTTTTCTTGTATTTCAATATGCAGTTCTCATTAGTTTCATATCGTAGTTTCATTTAAATTGATTT
Source organism: Thermobia domestica (assembly GCF_964235325.1). NCBI lineage: Eukaryota > Metazoa > Arthropoda > Insecta > Zygentoma > Lepismatidae > Thermobia > Thermobia domestica. The sequence goes on along the minus strand of NC_137465.1, from coordinate 4,855,303 downwards.
TTAAGCAACTCTGCACCTGTTGAAAATTCTTGTTGTTCTTAACAGGATGTATACAAATAAAAATATGCCTATCAGAAGAAATTTCAAAATAATATTTAGGACTATTTTCCGGTATTAGATTCTAATTATATTTCTCTCTTCCGTTTATCTTATCGACCGTCATGAAACCCTCTCGCGATGCCCCTAGGAGTCACGACCCCCAGGTTGAGAAACCCTGGATTAGACGTACGATTGATTTCAGATATATCATTAAGAAGAATTGCTATATATATATACTAGCAGCGTTCACCCCGCTTCGCTGCGGTCACCCCGGAACGCAATAAACTTTGTTACTTAGATAATTTTTACTTTTTCGCTTTCAAATTGCAAGCGCCTGTCATTTATGTTAACCCGCCGAGTCACGTGGTCATGCGGGTTGCATATACATACGTTTATTTTTACCTATGATGAACTATGGAGACTTGAATGGTCCATTATCTCAAGACACTGGTAATTAAAAATTAAAGTGATATGATAAAAACCATCTAGGGTCCAAATCCTAACAACCCCCCAAAAATGAAAGAAATCGGTTCAGCCGTATTAGCGTGATGAGTTCACAAAGGATTTGTACGTTCTCTTTTATATATATAGATATCGTACAAACGATTAAGTTAGAAACTTGACTCTATTCTTAAGCGATCTGCTTCGATTAACAAAGGAATGTATCACATACTGATATCTTTTGTTAATACTTGCGTAAAATTAAGTCAATAAAAAGTGCATTAGCCCTACGATACGAATCTATTATAAAACAAAATGTTATTTACACTTCCAATGTAATTCTCTGATCACATGCGTAATTGTACTTTCTAAAATTATATTGAGCACTGAAGCAATGTGTAATAGAATTGTAATTGATGCTCTTTGCACTGCATAAGCTTATTAAGAATGCTCGCTGGGAACATAGGTACCGTCACAATGATTGTGCTTATAGCAAAAATTTCTTTTAGAGCTTTGTACGTTGTTCAGGAGATAGCACTGCCCTTGTCCACTTCAAGTAATGTAGTAATGTTGCTTTAACGCTAGAATTTTTTTAACAAATGGTTGACTAATTTACATTTTGATTATTGTTTCGTATACCTTTGACTTGCATTATAATTCTACTGAATACATCATACATGTAATATTTTTGTATGTTTCATCTCTTGGTAACGTCAGAATTAACAATGGTGGATAAAGTCGTTTCGTAAGTTGTATTTCTACTAAATTCTAATTTTAGTTCAGTATTAATAACTTCAACGGTAGTTGATACTTTAGAGAGTAGATGATTTACGCGCTTGCTGTATAAGAACCAATATTCACACAAGTCAGTTTCATTTCACAGTGTGAAACTCCGATAGTCTTCCAAACTATGGGCATTGAATACTCAAACTCGAAGTACTACACTTTTAACTACTGTTTGCAATAGATTAATGAGATCAAAGGTAGAACTTGTTCCTCGGACGCTGAAGCCAGAGATGGCGTGGGTCAATGAAATCTTGACCCACTACCCACCATGAACCACCACACACTGTGACCCACTCTGACCCACCACCACCACCATGACCCATTCACAAATTTTATGTTTATTTTTCTCACAACTTAATTGCTTTGTGCTATGAACGCTGCATATAATAAACACAAGCTTCAACAATTATTAGCTATAATAGAAAACATTGGATATATAATGTGAAGCACTGTATTCTTTGTTTCTCAATTAATAATTGTTTCTCAACTAATATCGATCGTTTTCGATTATTTTTACTAGTCAACCCACTACTAATTTCTCATCTATAGAAAGTGCTCCCCATAAAAGAGAATTTAAAAAAATGCTAGGACATGTTGGGCCTTATACAGAGTCGTTTTGACGTATGATTAGCGTCATACTAAAGACCTGGCTACTGCAGGAAACATATTAGTCGAACTCCTTAGTATGGCACTAATCACGCGTCAAAACGACTCTGCATAAGGCCCGTTCTGTTTACTTTTAATAAAGAGTTAATATACTAAATTTCAGCCCCCTAAGTTGGACAATTTGTGAAATACTCAATTTTCCGCAAGGGGGCCGCGGTGGCTCAGTGGTAGAGCATTCACCTCTGGTACTTGGGGTCCCAGCTTCGAACCCAGCTCCCGCCAAGTGAACTTTCTGGTGGGCAAACACACGTGCAAACACGGGCAAACACCGTGTGCGTGGGTTTTCTCGGAGTTCTCCCGTTTCCTCCCACTTTCTTCATTCCACCATTTCGTTCATTACTCATCATCACCGTCTCCTTTAGCCTAACCCGCATAACCGTGGGACGTAAAACTCAAAAATTTCATTTCATTTCATTTCAATTTTCCGCAAAAATTCGGACCCCTACTATCCCTCCTAGTGGGATAGTTTGGGTACAAAACCCCACGGCCAGAAGCTCGCGGACTAAAACTTCGCCTGTCCAAAACGTCGCTGCCTAAAGCCTCGCGGCCCAAAATCTCGCCGGGCCGAAACCTCGCCTGGCCAAAACCTCGCGGGACAAAATCTCGCCAGGCCAAAACCTCGCCGCCCAAAACCTCGTGGGTCAAAATTTCACCGGGCCAAAACCTCGTCTGTCTAAAATCTCGCGGCCCAAAATATCTCCAGGCCGAAACCTCGCCTTGCCAAAACCTCGCGGTCCTGATTTCTGGACACAGAATCTCGCCTGGTCTAAACTACGCGGGACGTAATCTTGCCTGGGAAGAAATGTCCTCAGTATAAAACCTCGTCATGACGATTTCTTCGATGTAGAATGCTCTATATATTGCTATATGTATACATTTTGTAGTAACACATAATTGCATTAAAATAATGACAACCTGTATATCTGCTTTGAAAATCTGTATATATAAAAATGAAAATTACTATGTTTGTGACATCATACCTCTTGTGCCAGCCGACCGATCTTGATCAAATTTTCAACATAGATGAGGTTCGGGCCTGGGATGTCTTCTGTAATTCCACTTTGGCGGCATAATGAAGTGAAGTGAAACTTAATAAGTCTTGAATCACCCGACCTGTCTCGATCAAATTTTCAATATAGATGGAGTTTGAGCCTGGAATGATTTTTATTTCACTTTGACGGTGACCTTAGGAAACTCTAACAAAATCGAATAATATTTGTGAAAGTATGAAATAATATGTGAGTTTTTACGTTCCTCGATTATGTCCTGTAGGTTAAAGGAGATGTAAATGATCAGGATGAAGGAAATGATGGAATGAAGAAAGTGGGGAAAAAAGGGGAATACCCCAAGAAAGCCCCCACACGATGTTTTGTATATTATTATTATTATTATTATTATTATTATTATTATTATTATTATTATTATTATTATTATTATTATTATTATTATTTGTAATATGGAATTGCATATTAAGAAACTCATTGGGTAAATTTTAAGGAAATGTTTCATTCCGCAAATTTTTGGCCAAGCGAGATTTTCGTCCGCGAGGTTTTCACGAGGCGAGATTTTGGCTCACGGGGTTTTGGGCGGCGAGTTTTTGGTCATGCAAGATTTTGGGCGACGAGGTTTTAGCCACGCGAGGTTTTCGGCGGCGAGGTTTTGGCCCGGCGAGATTTTAGCCCGCGAGGTTTTGGCCACGCGAGGTTTTGGGCGGCGATGTTTCGGCCGCGAGATTTTGTCCGTATCCCGAAAACGATATCATAATATATCAGTTGGATTGAGACCTAATTATATTCAAAAAGTAATTTCATTTGATTTTGAAATTTGGCCGTGATGATCAGGCACACAATTACATTCATTTTTTAATATAATAATTCATATATTACAAGTGATTCAATTATATATTTTTCCAGTACTTATTTCCTCTAAAAGTTTACAGGCTGTATCTCGAAAGCCAAGTAGTAAAGTTTATTGGTATTACAATTACAAATATCAATATCCAAAATTGGCTGAAGTTCTTTTCCCATTTAGATATACTCATTTCATGTAAGTAAATGAAAAAGGGAGAAAAATGTAGTCCTTGAAAGTAAAATGTAGACAAATTTACCAGTGTCCAGAAGATGCTGTCTACAATGCACTAAGCAGAGTGGATCATTGGGTCCGAGTGGGTCATGATGGGTCTGTGGGTTAGAGTGGGTCATGGTGGGTGATGGGTCATGTCTTCCTGACTCAGGACCCACTGACCCACTCCATCTCTGACTGAATCCATATCAAAAAGCCATTACTTGCTATAGACTACATTACTGCTTTTGTTTGAAACGAAATCATGAATTTGAACCATTTCTGGTTTAAATAGAAGGTTGAAGATGGATCCTATTCTTGGGTCAGTGAATCGATTGCAAAAACCTATTTTTTTTTTATTTGCATGACACACCTTATAAATTTATTTTTACGTCATGCCCTATTATCTCTATTTATTTATTAATTATATATTACTTTTTTCAAAATAAACAGTGGAAATTTTTTACAAAATAATTTTCAGATCAGACATATAGCAAATTAAATGTATAATAAATAAATAAATAATATAAGCTTCCTACGCAGGACGAAACGTTTAACACCAATTTGCCCTACATAAAACTGACACGTGATATGTTTATAATAGCTATGAAAACATATTGGAAATTTCTCTCCTTAAATATACAATCGCTGATAACAGGGAAAGATCAATTTTCTCAATTGCTTCAAAAATTAAAACAGAACAGCTTTGTTTTGAATGAAACTTTTTGATTCATAAACAACTTACGTACCGTACATTCCGATTATATATCCTCATATGGTATGATAGAGCATAGAGAGCTAGTAATTTGGAACCACATTTGTAATCAAATTCCATGTTGGGAATACACATCTATTTTTCATAATATTTCCGAGCATTGTATTCATACGAGTTTTGAAGTTTTCAAGTAGATCTGGTACCATAGCTAATTTAGATGTCCGTCCTTAATGTTATTATGTACTTTGAAATTAATTTTCGCAGCGATATAGTCGATCGATATAAGTATACACTCGCAGCTTAATAACGTTAGAGTGGCCAATATAACTTCATTAACACGGTTAAGAATATAGCAAACTTTGTACATTACCTTGTGCAATTCGACCGGGCACCATCAAGTTGTTTGAGTTGTTAGGGTGGTGGTCACAACTATCTGTTGCAGGTTTGAATCCCGTTCCGAATACATAAGGATCATGTCCGTTCACTATTACGTCCGTCCGTCATGTCCGTCTACTTGACATTTCTGGAATTTCGTCTGTTATAGAGTAATGAAGAGTGTGAGGTAATGTGGAGTGTGTCAAGTAGAATCTGTTTAACTTTTCTCCAACTATTTTCTACATTGTCTACCGTATCGCCAATCACACAGAATTTTTCTTCAATCTCTTATTTCACGTCACTGTCCATACTTCTTAGTCGCTCTACGTTCCTTTTTCGATTTTTCCTCCCATTTTTCTTGATTGTCTTTAATCGGGTTTGCACTTCCGCCACTAGGAGGTTGTGATTCGAATCGATATCTGCTTCCGGTAGTGTCTTCACGTCTCGTACACTATTCCCGAAACGTTGCTTCACAAGAATGTAATCGATTTGGTAGAGTTTCTTATCTCCTGGACTTTTCCATGTGTACAGCTTGGTTTTTCTTTTCTTAAACCACGTGTTCGTCACCACTATATCATATTGCCTACAGAAGTCGATAAGCATTTGGACCCGTTTGTTTCTTCTACCTAGTCCAAATGGTCCCATCACCTTATTCGCGGCTCCTCCTCCTACTACGTTGTTGAAGTCTCCCACTATGGCCTTGACCTTACCTCTTCCCTCCTGGTGCAATATGTCGCTAATCTCATCATACAGTACTTCTGCTTCACTGTCATCATGGTCGCTTGTTGGCATATATGCTTTTATTACCACGATATCCACTGGTTTTGCACGTGGTTTTACAAACATCAAGTGGTTACTGCAGCGTTCCACTTTGGTTGCACTTCTTTTACTTCGTTCTTCATTGCTATCGCGACACCATTCTTGGCCTTAACGCCATCCGAATAGAATATTGTGTAATTTCCCGATACTGTCTCACCTTTTCCTGTCCATCTCACTTCACTTAAACCCATTATGTTCACTTTACATTTGTCCATTTCCACTTTTAAATTTTCAAGTTTCTCCACACGCCGCAGTGGTCCGAATAGCGAAAAAGATGGACAAAAATGGAAGGAATTCTTGAAATGTTTTGAAATTGTGTATATAATGGTTTGTAAGGTTGACGATTACGAATTTGATATCAAAAATGAAAAATTCAAAATGGCGGATCCAATATGGCGGACCAAAAGGTGACAGATTCATAGTATGGATCTCAAATTGGGCACAGAGGGTTTTGCACTGTCACAGATTACGAAGTTTGATAAGAAAATTGTAAACTTCAAAATGGCGAATCCAATATGGCGGAAAATGTAAGAAAATGCATGTTACGGAGCTGAAATTGGTATGAGGCAAGTACGAATCTCATATTAGGAGTAAAATTAAATATAGAGTATCTAATATAGCGGAGCAAAAGGAGAAATAGTTGATTATGCTAATGAGCACTCACCTGGTTACAAGCCTAACTCGTCTTCAGATGAAGTATTTGCAGAATCGTCATCTTGTGTGGTTATTTTCAGTAGCGCAATCACATCCTGAGGCAGTTTATGGCTTTTCTTCTTTGGGAGTCCTACCAAGGTGGAAATTACTGGATCCGAACTCAACAACAGCCTTTGAAAGAGATCCAAATTACTGGCTACTCTTGATGTTTTTCGAGTGTTGTGTTCTCTGTATTTCCGCACATCCTTGTGTCTAGATTCAAGGGCCTCCTCTGAAAGCTCCCCAATCGGTAAAAGAGCTGCCTGCACAATTACTGACCCGTGAATGAGAACTTTGTGCACGGTGGGTGGCATGTAGTACCAGGGATATAATCGCACAAATAACTGAGCAGTTTTGATGCAGTACGTGTCGAATTTTGCAACATCTATGTCATGTCCACAGGAAATTGTTGTCAAGATTATTTCCAAAACGCGTGATTAACTGCTGATCCACTCCTGTTATCTCCGAAGCTATTTGAGGAGCTGCAAAGAACCTGCGGGCGGTATTCCGTCATTGGTAGTTCCATAGCCATGTTTGGGAATATCCACACTGTGGCCTAGTATGCATCTGAACCTCTCTTGGATAATTTGTTTTCTGCTTTCGAACATTTGACGAGTTCCATCTTTCGTACTCGCTTTCCACTTTTGAAAATCTAATCTATACGAGATATGAAGGATATACTCAAAAAATCTAATATGTGCATGGAGGATGGAAAGTCCGAACTCCAAATGGGATAGATCTTGTGGCACATTTGTCATTCTTTTAAGATCATTCATTTGTGAAATTTTCGCGCCACAGATGTAACATTTCAGGCTTGATGTGTTGGTGATGGCATTGCATATTTTGCTATCAACCATTGATAGTATAAGGGAGTAGTGTACAGTCAGGGTATTGTTTCTTAATGGCTGTAAGCTTTCTATCTGTTTGTTTATATAGTCTCTTTCTTCCTGGGCAACAGTAGTGGTTTCGTGAATACAACGGAGATGAATAGGTCTGCAGAAACGTCTTGATGATGGTCTTTCATTTCTCCACACGCACTCTCCTGTTTCATTATCAACCAATCGCAAAGGAACGATCGCTGTCATAAATAAACTTGCGTCACTCATGCCACTTTCAGTCCATGTCTGTTTATATTGTGAGTGACCAGAACTCCCGTCAAAACCCCACTTGCAATGCAATATATACGCTCTGTCTCTTAATGATGGCCCATTGTCCGACAAAAGTTTCAAAATTCGGTTTGCAGTATGGTCTAGTAACTCTTGAACTTTCACCTCACATTCACTTTCACTTACACTTATATTTTTCGGATATGTTGCTTCTTTTGCTTGCAGAATAGCGTAGTAGCTCGGATATAGCGTGTGACCATGTTTAATTGCCGTGGTTCTAATTGCCTGATATTGGTGTTTACTTAAGTTCGTAGAGACAATCATCGATAACGCTTCCTCGTCTGATAGCTTCGTTGCTTCTTGTCGTTCCTTTATCCAAGTGTCACGAATTCTTTTGCCCCTGGTCGGTGTTGTTGTGGTTACTTCTTGCAACAATTTTGCGGCTTGTTCATCCCCGTCAGATCGCAACTTCATCACCGTAGCATATGCAAGTTCAGGCGTACTTGTATTACTTCTTAACGATTGCGTTTTTCGTCTTTTAGTCCTGTCACACACTTCGTGAAATTCTTTGGAAGGACGTCCAGTTGTTGCCGACGACGGAGTGGAAGGAACATCTGTGATTGTAAGATGTACTTCTTGCTTCAACCAGCCCGAATATTTACATAAGTGCATAATAATTACTCCGACACTTATTCCAGCGCCAATAATATGGAATAAAGAAATGCAACCTCATTACATGATACAGCGATTTTGTGGCTTCGCTATCTATATCTAATCCACACTTGTTTTTCACATATTGCACAACACTTTCTTCTTGCTGCACACGGGTTTTCCTTCTGTTTTCTTGTATTTTATCATGCAACTCCAGACGCGATATATGTATATCCATTGTTTACTTCCCCACACTACACAATGCTGAAACACACACTGCAAACACTCAATAGCTTTGTGATAGCTACCGTACACGCGGCTCTGTCGTTTTCAACTAACTCCACGTGCTTGCACTGTCAAACAAACGCTATAACTTACGTGCTTATCTTCTGCTCGTCTCGCCACCTCAAGCGGACACCTTCAATATCATAATTCCAAGGTCATATTTCCTGCAGTAGACGGAAGTAGACAATGAAACTTATACAGCTTATTGACAACTATCGACTGTTATCCATGTTTAAATTTCGTGGTATACATGTGTATCCATTTTTTTAAAACTCTACGAGAAGTCTGTGGTACTCCAATACATACGAGTACTAATATATGTATTTATTATAACTACTACGATGCAATACACATTGCTCATTCTAACTGTGTCACGTACATAATACTATACCAAGTGCATAATAATTACAATATGCCCCCTCATTCTCATGGCTGCTCGGAAAACAATTTCCCAAACTCAAGTCACAAATTTGCTAATTTCCTGCAACGAAGCTTCTGCCATTTTGGGACGTCTATAATTACCGGTACTAAGAGATAATTCAGTCAATATCATGTTATTCTCATGAACTGACTCTCGATGATGACTGTTACACTTCTTTTGTGTCTGTAACTTCAACTTCATAAAATGACTTTTGTCCACCTTTTTCGCTATTCGGACCACTGTGCGCCGTAAAGTCCGTACTTTCCATGTTCCTATGCTGAAATGAAAGTTATTATTATTATTGTTATTTTCTCCTCTGATGATTCTTCTGGAAGTAGTCCCCACCCGGAGGTCCGAACGGGGGACTATTTTACCTCCGGAATTTTTACCTCAGGAAAAACCATCGAATTTATTTGTTCTCCTCCTTCGTTCGTTCTGGGAAAAAGATAATGTGGTAATATTCCTATTCCCTTTCTACATCTCCAGGCCGTTGACCACCTTGTGATTCATCTGCCTTTTAGGTTAGTTTCCTCTCCTAAGGGCAAGAAGGTGCCCTGACCTCCACCCACGCATCTGCCCTTCGAAAAGGCCGTTGGCACTCGGTAGAGGCTGACTCCTTATCCCGGGAGTCAGTCGGTCACCACCTACATTAGCCGCCTATGCCGTTGCCCGCTTTCTCCCGCGAGGAGGTGTAGGTTGGGATTTTCCCCTAAAAATTGGTATGTAATTACTGGGGCATTCTTAAACATGGATATTTAGATAGTTCACATATCAGTTCCTCAGTGATGTCTTGACCCGACTACGATAGGTTCCATAGTAGTAGAGCTATGAACCTATAAGGTTCATTTGTTTCATGTTTTCGGCACCCTGTAACTCCGAAACTATCCACTTTTGAGCACAGGTCCATATGAACATCTTTTCTTATTTTGATATGAGAAATCTGTACCCAAAATATTGAGACACATTTTTGAAACACCCTGTAGACATTATTATTATTACTGCTATTGTTGTATTTTCAGTGTACTAACTTATTGAAGTATGAGCGCTAACAGTGTGTGAAGTTAGAACCACAGGTTGTTTGAAATACAGGGTGCGGCACGTAAAACCGGCCCGTAAAGTGAACACATAAAATGAAATGTAATGTATTGAATATGATTAACTACAACACATAAATGAAATGTAATGTATTGAATATGACTACTCACCTTCACAGCAGCCTTCACAGCAGGTGCTGAAAGTGTCCTCCGCCCACTTCAACACACATGTGAGCACGATTGAGGAAATTCATATATACCCTTGTCAGTTCTTGTGTTGTAATGCTATTGGTGACATCCTGGATCCTGGTCTTGAGTTCTTCAATTGTGTGTGGATTTGTTTCGTATACTCTTCCCTTTAACAGTCCCCGTAAGTAAAAGTCACACGTGGACAAGTCTGGTGACCGAGGAGGCCACAAGCCTTTGCTGATTGTCCTCTCTGGTGTAAACATCTCATGCACAAGGGACAATGATGCAGCTGATGTGTGGCATGTTGCACCGTCCTGCTGAAAGTAACATAACTGACGCTCCTCTTCGGTCAAGTGTGTATAAAACTCCTCCAGGATTCCCATATACACGTCACTGTTCACTGTCGTCTCTAAGAATATGGGCCCAATAACGCGTGTGGCGGAAATGGCACACCAAACACCAATCTTCTCATCATGCAAGGGTACCTGGTGGATTTCGTGTGGATTTTCTGTCGACCAATACCGGTTGTTTTGGGAATTTACGTACCCAGACAGGTGGAACCACGCCTCGTCACTCATGATGAGCATTAGTGGATCCAAGAAACCACTGGCAACATTGCTCAACAGCCATGAACAGAAATGCACCCTCTTCTGCAGGTCAGGCTCCTTCAGTTCTTGCACAACACTTATCCGGTACCGTTTTAACTTCAGTCCCCTTAAAACACGTCTGCAACTTCTCTCACTCGCATGAACCTGTTGACTCAATCTCCTGGTTGACTTTCGAGGACTTCTTGTCATTATCTCCTTCACCTGCATCTTTAATTCAGGTGTGCAGACAGATGGTCGTCTGTTCCTGGGAGCATTTTGAACCGATCCTGTACGCCGCCATTTTTCAATCAATTCCTGAATGGTGCTTTTTGCTGGCACAGAACGTCCTGGAAATTTCTCCCGAAACAAATTCTTTGTTTTCACAAAAGATCCAGTGAGAATGTACCCTTCAACAATGGCAACACGCTCGGATATCGAATACGGCATTATCACACACTGACACTCGCCCGGCTTAACAGAACGAGGCCTTTTTCTCAACTGGTTTCGACAAGTTTCACTGGCTGCGGCTGCACGTGACTGCTGCAGGTCACGTAAGTCGACCCGACCTCGACACGCCATCTCTTGGTAGGAAGGTAGATTATTTAAGTGTTGCCAAAAACACAATATACCAGAATATTACGACGGGCCGGTTTTACGTGCCGCACCCTGTATATTAATAAAATATTCGTACGGAAATAAAAAATTGTCTACGAAAATATACTTTTAACTAAGGAACACTTGTAGACAAATTAAGATTAAACTGAGAAACTGTTATGCAATAGCAAGAAAATAATCTGTAATAATATTGTGTTTAATATAAATAGGTATATATTAAGTACCAGAGCCGGATCCAGGATTTCTTGAAGGCGGGTGAACCAATAACTACCACAACATTTGATTTAAATTTCTAAGTTTTTAAATGCCTTTACGTATCTGTGGTATGAATGACGAATATTACTCTATTCAGTGAATCCTTTTCCTTCAACCTTCAGAAAGTAGACTTAAACTACCGGTATTGCTTTTGCAAAACTAAGCTTTCTTTTAAGCCAGAAAAGGACACATGAGAGCAGAAAGTTTCGGAAAATGTTCCTTTTTCACTGCTAGGTTCTGATTTTAGATAAGTGTATATTTACAGTGAAGGGGGGTGCATGTGCTTCAGTTTACCTCCCCTAAATCCAGCCCTGTTAAGTACTGCAGTATATAAGAACTAATTACTATTTTCAAAGAACTGATTATTCCGAAAATCTAGGGACCCCACTATCGGCTGTCATTTGCAATAGTGGGGTGAAGTATTCGCGAAGAAAATAGATATAAAAAATTACTCAAAATAGTATGGTGATATGGTTAAATTTAATTCTATTTTCTTTAGTTTTCTATTACAAGTATTCTTCATTTCCTAAAAGTGTTACCGGTAAACGAGTTTAATAACTGAATAACAGACAAACTCGTTTGAAAAGGAAACAATTCTGAATTTTGTTCATGTAGCCGCACCCCTGGCTTCATACAAAAAGTGTAACAGTAATTACTATTTAGTACTTTTAGCTCAAGTGTCATCTGTGCGACACTTCTATGATACATTTGATTCTGTATTTAACTGTTGTAAGTAGTATGGCCTATCTGTTAGGAGAAGTCGAACAGCAATCTGCTACATAACACTCATCATCATACGTATTTTGCCATTATTGGCAGGTCACTTGCCGCAACTGAGAAGTTTCCATGCTCTACGGTCTTCTGCTAACCTCTTCGTCTTCACGCACGATTTTTCTGTTTTGATATCGTCCATTAAGAGTCTGCCTTACTAAAAATAATACAAAATTTACCATTTTTCTTTTGCTTGTTTATTCATCAGTGAAAGGAGACAATGAAATGCGAGTTACCACAATCATAGATAATGCTATTCTACAACAGAAAATATGAAACTGAAGAATGTTCAGTGTTGCTATCCATAGAAATTACAGTGTTGCCAGAAAAATAACGTCCCTAAAATCTAAGTTAAGGCAGCGAGTAGAGGGACGAACTCAACTTCATTTGCTTACGTATCATATTGTTTTGGTTTCCAGTGAACTACTTTTTAAATAATAGTTTTATTTAGTTTGTAATAAACAAAATAGTTTTAACATACAGTTATTAAAACTAAATAATAATGTTAATTAAAAAGTAGTTCACAAGAAACCAAAACAACATGATACGTAATCAAATGGAGTTGAGTTCATTCCTCTACTCGCTGTCTTAACTTAGATTTTAGGGAAATTGTTTTTCTGGCAACACTGTAGTTTCTATGGATTGCAACACTGAACATTCTTCAGGTTCATATTTTCTGTTGTAGAATAGCATTATCTATGATTGTGGTAACTCGCATTTCATTGTCTCCTTTCACTGATGAATGATCAAGCAAAAGAAAAATGGTAAATTTCGTATTATTTTTAGTAAGGCAGGATCTTAATTGTAGTCTCCTTCGCCCCTCCATCTCTTTGCTGCCACCATACCTTCTAGCACGTCCGTCGCGATACAGTTCCATCTTAACCAATGTTCCAACCAGTTTCTCTTCCTTTTCTTAATATCTAAAATTGTTCTTTTGCCTCCCATCATTTTTAACGTCGTCTGATTCATTTCATGCTCGACCCATTTAATTCTCTCCACACCCACATTTCGAAAGCTTCCAATCGTCGTTTTTCATCATGTTTCCATAATGTCCATGTTTCTTACCCATTCAGCACAATAGTCCATACGAAGGATTTTATGAGTCTTTTTCTTAACTTTTTATTCAAGGTCCCACAAAATAATATTTTCTTCTTCCTAAAGGCTTCCTTCGTCATTCCTATCCCCTGCTTTTATTTAACGTTCACACTTCATATCATCACTAATGATACTACCCATGTATCGATCACTAGTCACCTGTAGTGCATAAATAAATAAATGATCCATTCCAGCACAATTAAAACGAGCGATTACATCGGACTGGAGACAGACGACATACTTTTCAACGAAATAAAGAGTTCGTTTTTCTCGAAAACTACGCATGAGAAATTCCCCTTAAAAGCACCTGATTTTGTTTAGTTTAATGTGGTCTTTGAACGGATACGTCTCTATCTTCACACAGTATTACACTGAAACAAAAATAAAAGTAATGATGATGATCAGGCCCGCAACCAGCCACAGAAGTTTGGGGGGGGGGGCATGAATATGTTAGGGGGGCCAATTCATTAAAAGTTCTCTTACACATGGGGGCCGCGGTGGCTCAGTGGTAGAGCGTTCAGCTCTGGTGCTTGGGGTCCCGAGTTCGATCCCAGCCCCCGCCAAGTGAACTTTGTGGTGGACAAACACCGTGTGCGTGGGTTTTCTCGGGGTTTTCCCGTTTCCTCCCACTTTCTTCATTCCACCATTTCATTCATTACTCATCATCACCGTCTCCTTTAGCCTAACCGGCATATGCGTGGGACGTAAAACTCAAACATTTCATTTCATTTTTTTGTCTTACACATATCTAAATTGTGTTTTTTGTGTTGAGGTCTGGAGGGGCCATGAAAAGTTTAGGGGGAGGCCCTCCCTAGCCCACCTCTGGTTGTGGGCCTGATCATAATTTCCAGCCATGCGATACACTGCCACAATAAAAAGTTTAATCAAGGGTCTACTTCAGTCTCATACTTACTATCAATTTTTAGCTTTACACAAAAAGTTTTCCTCTCCTCGACTTTCTCGAAATCTACGCATGAGGATTTATAATTATTCTTCTCATTTAATTCAGCTCAATGGGATCTATCATTTTTTAATTTTTTTCAAGGACTGATAATACTGTAGAATTGTTTCAGATTTTTCCGTTAGAAATGAAAATGAAATCTTTAAGTTTTACGTCCCACGAATATACCTTCTAAGCTAAAGGAGACGGTGATGATGAGAAATGAATGAAATGGTGAGTGAAGAAAGTGGGAGGAAACGAGAGAACTCCGAGAAAACCCCCACACACGGTGTTTGTCTACCACAAAGTCCACTTGGCGCGAGCTGGGATCGAACCAGGGACTCCATACACCAGAGCTGAACGCTCTACCACTGAGCCACCGCGACCTTTTTTTTGTATTAGCATGTAAGGTACTTCCGAGTCAGGTTATTACCAAAAAAAGGAGGATGGAGACCGTAAACTTCTTTTGACAATAACTTTAAGGTGGCTAGCCCATTTTAATGTTGAAGGAAACGGAAGTGCTCCGAGAAAACCCACGACGACGATGTTTCCACAACAAATTTGCTTTGCTGGTGTTTCCTGTATAGTATTTAGAATCACCTTCAACGTGAACTTTCAAAAGATTCCAATACAGAACACACTAGATTAGCATATCCATTCTTTGCAAATAATTGCACATTGCCTCAAATTTCGACCTAAACCATTTTAATGTGCTTTCTTTTGAAGAGAGTTCAATATTAAGATTATTCAATTTTGAACTATCTTTAATATTAGTGTATCCAGTAATTGTTCAAACAGTTGCATCAAGTATTTATTGTGACTATAACAGGCCTTCAAACATTTCACAAATAAACGAATAATCATTTTAAAAGGAAATAAATTGTCCCATTATAAATAATTAGCAGAATGCCTGTGCTTCGCACGGGGAGAATACGTTCCATTTTGGACATAAAGGGCACCAAAACTATCACCAATCAACTTAGGGACCCCAAAAACTATAAATTCGACACTAATATCGGTCATTTTCAATCATTTTTATATATCTCTTCCTCCAAATTCCCTAAGTTGCACCTTCAAAGTGAAATGATAAAAAACATCCTGGGCCCGAACCTCATCTATGTTGAAACTTTGATGGAGATTGGTCGGGTGGTTCAAGAGTTATTAAATCACAAACGTAGTTACTTTCACTTTTATGGTATAGATTTACTCTTGTAGTATATAGATTTGAACAACGTTTTTTCTCCAATTTTCATCCTTTTTTCATTAAAATATTTTATGATATATTTCGTAACAATGAATATGTCTTCTTCTCAAAGTATATGAAGATTGGACTTTTGTTTTTAAGTGTGTACCTTAAATCTCCTGCTATAGCAAACTGCATATTATGCTTGTAGCCATTTCACATTGTTCTCTGATGAAATATTAGATAATTGCTGTAACATTAGTTTATA
Organism: Thermobia domestica; assembly: GCF_964235325.1. Taxonomy (NCBI): domain Eukaryota; kingdom Metazoa; phylum Arthropoda; class Insecta; order Zygentoma; family Lepismatidae; genus Thermobia; species Thermobia domestica. Next base: position 4,839,308 of record NC_137465.1, on the reverse strand, counting down.
GAGAAGATTATTATAAATTATTGTCGGTGTTTCCAATACTGTCATTATAACTATTCGTGAAATGTAGATCCAGTCATACTTTTATTATCTAGTGAACTCCTTTAAGTTCAAATACACATATTTATAACTGCTCTATACGAATATCTTTAGTCACTCTGTTTGATAATCATGTATAGTTCGTTTCGTCAAAACTTTCCTTAGCACGTCAGCGATAACGCTTTAAATAGCGGGTGTGATTCTCATTTTCAAAATGAAATCTTTAAGTTTTACGTTCCACGGTTATGGCGGCTAGACTAAAGGAGATGGTGATGATGAAATAATGAATGAAATGGTGGAATGAAGAAAGGAGGAGGAAACGGGAGAACCCCGAGAAAACCCAATTACACGGTGTTTGTCCACCACAAAGCTCATTTGGCGCGAGCTGGGATCAAACCAAGTTACCCCACGCACCAGAGATGAATGCTCTACGACTGAGCCCCCGTGGCCCTGATTCTCACTTTCAGTTATGGGATACTTGCAGGTGGAGAAGAAACAAGAATCTTGACTGACGCATGGTGTTCTCTGCATGAACAAAACCATGCTGTTTTAGGTCTGGAGAACTAGCTGGCCACGAAAGTAGCTCTGATTATAGTTGGTCCATCGTAACGCTAAACGCTGATTCAAAACTCACCTGAATTCTCTATTACCTTGGAGTGGACTCCGTCCTGCGTCAAACCATTATGAAATCTTAATATCGTAGTTCAATTGCGGAAGGAGATATTCCATGGACATTCTTATTTTTACAGCTGATTTATTACGGAAAACCTTCCCTTACTTGGTCCAGTTCTGTACCACATGGACGGTTACTACTCTTTCCACGTACGAATAGAATTAACTGATATCGGATTCCTTTTGAACTGAATGTCCTTTGCACAGTAATAACTCAGTAACTTCAATGAAATTTCTAATCACAACTGACTCGTCGCTTTCACATTGCATCATCCAGAGTACGAATAGCAGCCATTTTGAACAGGACCGTAACTTGTGGGGGGCAGGGGTAACTGCCCTCCCAAGGGAAGCTTCCCGCCGTTCGAGGGGGGCCACTTTAAGACAAAATTTTCTCATTCCATATACGATACGAACATGAAATTATAAATGAAGCATCAAACTGGTTCACTACATTACGTAAACAAAACACCATACAAAAGATAAATAAAACAAAAATGAGTCGTGGGCCCATTTCAGTAAAAAAATATCTACTATTAGGGGCCCTAAAATAATATTTATTCGAATGACTTTAAGATGTGTCAATATTGTCCCCTTAATTAATTTATCGTGTATGGAAGGGGTCCAGGAGCGTAACTAACGGCCCCACAGACCTTGTCGTGCAGGACAGCCCACAGGCTCCGAGGGGCCATAAAAAGTAAGAGAAAGATGGAAAGAGGGGTCCCAGGAATTAGAAAAACAACTTTTTAGGGTGTTAATGCTTCCCCCCCCCTCCCAGAAAAATATCAATGTTATGGCGCTGATTTTGAAGGTATCTGGGAATGGTATTGGACATTTTGTTTGGTATCTGTTTCAGCTTTCTATTCATTGGCCATTCCATTGTTGATTGAACAATGAATTGGCATTACTCGTACAATTTCCATTTTCATTTCGTAAAACCTGACTCCCAGAACGAAAGCTGGAACTTCTGGACTCCTGCTGAAACAATAAATAAATAAATAAATAAACTTATTGGGCCTTATTCAGAAACGATCTTTCTTGTGATTAACGTCATACTAAGAGTTTGACTATTGCATAATTAAATGGTTGATCAAACCATTAACATGACGCTAATCACATGTAATAACGACTCTGGATAAGGACCAGTATGTTTTCTTTTGTCCATTAGCCTTTGCAGTTACGTGTTTCATATCCATCGTACAATACAAGACAAAACTGAAACCCCGACAATCATTTATAATAACCTTACAGTAAGGATATTGCTTGAAATTTATACATTTTTTGTTTCTTCTTTTCAGGCAAATGCAGCAGTTGAATATCATCTAACGTGGTTGTTCAGAGCCAGGCGCGCACCCAGAAATTTTTATTGGGAGGGATCCAAGCTTTAGGGACAGTTCAATGCTACAAGCTTACTATCTCTATGTAGTATTATTCTGCACCGAAAAATGAGTAATTGTAAAATACGTCTACCAACATTTTCAGAAAACAAATAAAACAACCATTTCCCTGTTAAACAAGTGTAGTTTTGTGAGTACAAATGAACTTTGAATTAGAAAGGTTTTTGGGGGGTGTTCGGACCCTTTGAACCCCCGTGGGGTGCCCTTGTTTAGAAGCATTTTCATTCAGTCACATTCTCAGTCTTTAATTTACACTCGAAATGGTTTTGAATACCTGCTTCATTTTCTTTTTGAAGTCCATTGAGTGCTTTCTACTGAAGGATTGTAGGTATAAATAATCAAAACACTGTATAGCGGGACCTTACCACTCACAGGTATAGTACGGTAGAAATACAAAATGCAAAGTCCACTTTTTATCACGCAGTAGTCCATAAGGAAGATATGATGAAGTGAAGTGCTATGTGAAGGTAGTGTACAGTCAGCAGCGAAAGTATCACCTCCTGACTGCCACAACTCCATTGGGTTGGATCCAGTACTTTTGCTGTTATCACAAACGCCTGTACAGATGCAACCCAATTTACATCTAATATTTCAACCAGCAGACGGCAGTTGGTAAGCTTGTAGAGCACCAAAACAGGTTTTTGCTGCGGATTTGATGTGCGAAGAATTTTTCTCCGTTATCAGATAAATCTCTATTGTTTGGAGCATGTAGTCCAATGAGTGCTATATATCAATATTAGGGTCTATTATCAAAATTATTATATGTATCGAAGGTATATATTGTTGTGTGCATAATATGCTATTCCAATATATTCGGCATGTAAGAACAAGAAAAACACTGATCACACATAAGTTAAAACATGATTGAAATTAACCGAAAATATCAAATCTAAAACAATTGAAAGAAGTTTGTAAATTATGGTTAAGTGATAGAAAACCTATCTCTTGTGCCTAAGGTCTCTGGTTTGATCCTCATCCAAATAAGTTAGCAGTGAACAAAATTGTGTCCGTCGTTTTTCCTCGCAGCACTCCCGTTTCCTCTCACATCCTCATTCCATTAATTATTCCATCGTAATTCACTTGCCCTAATCCGTCTTTCTTAGCCTAACAGGGACACTCGTGGGACGTTAAAATCAAATATTTCATTCCATTTTTATCTTCTTTCTACTTCCTCAAGTTCGTCTATCTCATCCTCATCATTTATTTTTTCTTGCAAATGTTCTTTACATATATTTTTTAAATATGTCTTCGAATTAGGCTTCCTTCTTTGTTCTTGCATCCAATTTCTCTTCGTAAGTATCTTTTACTCATCTTCTTCCATTACTTCTGGTCACTTTTTCAATCATTTTCTTCCTCGCATTATTCTTTTGTTTAATTACATTTCGACCTTCTTAATCAAACCAATCTGTTCTGCTTGTTCTTTTTTTCTTTACCAATAGCTTTAGATTAAAAATATAATTATAGGGTTATTCAATTTTGCCTTCTTGGTTTTCTGTTGTTTTTTCTTTTTTGTTTACTTTAGGTAATAATACTCACAGTTTTATTTATTTTAGTATCACTTTTCTTTGTCCAATTCATGACATGAAATCTTTCAGTTTTACATCTCACGATCATGCCCTTTAAGCTAAAGGATAGGGATGGCCAGAACCGGTTTCTGGTGGAACCGGTTTTCGTGCCTGAATGGATCCGGTTCTCGAAGATCCGGTTCCGGAACGGTTTTTCGGATCCAGGTCTGAAACCGGTTCTTCGGATCCAGGTCCGGAAGTGGCTCTTCGGACCCAGGTCTGGAACCGGTACTTCGGATCCAGGTCTGGAACCGGTCCCAAGATCCGGTTCTGGAACCTTGTTTCCGGATCCAGGTCTGGAACCGGTTCTGATAACCAGATCTCCAAGAACTGGAGCCGAAACTTTGTGACCATCCCTACGCTAAACCCGAGCTGCTGGAAGGCTGTGAACAGTGTGCTAGATGAAATGGTGGAAGCGACAGGTAGGCGCCCAGGCGGCGGCCGCTTGTCTCATTTGGATAAATAAACTGGGTAACTGGCAAACTCATTGGCTAAACAGGCAAACTGACCAACTCATTTGACTAAACACCCAGTGGTGGACCAACATTTTTTTTTCTGGAGGCATAAGCGGGTCTGGGCGGGGAGGGCACAAGCGCATGGTCCTTTTTGCAGTGTTTTGAAGGTGAACTTTGTGCCTCCTTTACGGGTCTTTGGGGGCTTTCGGATCCAGGTCTGGAATCGGTCCCTAAGATCCGGTTCTGGAACCGGGTTTTCGGGTCTAAGTCCGGAACCGGTCCCAGAACCGGTTCTGAAAACCGGATCTCCAAGAACCGGTTCCTCGTGGAACCGGTTACCGGAACTTTGTGGCCATCCCTACTAAAGGAGACAGATGATAAAAGCAAGTGATTGATGATGGAAGAATTTTTGGAAAATGGGAATGTTTGAGGAAACATTAGTAACCCGAAAAAACTCACGGGCATAATGTTGTATACCACAAACTTGCTTGGCCAGAATCGAACCAGAGACCCCACACTCTACCATTGTAAACCACTATGTCACCCTTGTCCAAATTCAGTTACTACTTCAGGCGCTTCAAACGTCTTCCATTTACTATCTGTTGTTTCATTATCCTATCTGTGTACTATTTCATCCAATATTTTTTGTAGTTGTGGAGTTGGACTTTACGCTTTCCCATTTACCTTTTATTTCCTTCTGGTATTTGTTTTGATATTTTTCTTCTCTTAATTTTGCTTTGATCAGATAGTGACCTGTGTCGCAATTGTGTCCTCTGTGGCTTCTAATATCTATTGTGGTTGATGCGTGTCTTTTGTCTATTAGAGCGTGATAGATTTGATTCACTATTCTACGTCAGACGACTTCGAGGTACCTGGTGGAATGAAAAAAGTGGGAGGAAACGGGAGAACCAAGAGAAAACCCACGCATAAGGTGTTTGTCCACCACAAAGCTCTCTCAGCAGGAGCTGGAATGAACAAGTCATCCGACGCACCAGAGGTAAACGCTCTACCACTGAGCCACCGCAGGCCAATATTCCATAATTAAATCCATTATCATTCTGAGCCTGTGGTGTAGTTTTCTGGAAATTCTATGTTTAACAAAAGAAGTTATTAGCTCTTTGCGTAATCCCAAACTTGGAGGACCACAATCTTTCTTCAGGGTTGTCTATCCTTGCCTTTTCAGATCTCTCTACTACTCTACAGGGCTACTGCTATCTTCAACTGTCAACTGAATTTTTAGGCCTCAGCCGCATCTCGTACACAAAAGGCTTATATATATATATATATATATATATATATATATATATATATATATATATATATATATTATACATGGCGTTTCAAGACAACACATTAACGTTTCGGAGGTGATTTCTGACATCAAGTTAAGACGAAAAGTATGGAACAACTTGGGTGCACAAATGCTTCCTTTCAGAGTTATAAGCTGCCAAAAACACGAAAAACTGAAGATTAAAAGTCCATAGCTCCAAAATTATGGCACCTACTGTAGTCAGGTCAAAACTTCACTTAGGAACTAATACGTGCACTATTCAAAAATACATGTTTCGCAATCCTAAGTTACTCACGCAAAACAATTTTATAGTGGCAGTTCGGCTACGGGCATATAATTTGAAGTACTTACCAACTACCTCTATAAAAATTGTTGTGGAAGTACCACAGAATTCTGAAACATGGATATTTGGATAGTGCACATACTAGTTCCTAAGCGAAGTCTTGACTCAACTACGGTAGGTTCCAAATAGTGTTGTCAACGGCTCGAGTGTCTCGGCTCACGGCTTAGTGACCACCGAGCTGAGAAGTGAGCCGAGCCAACAGCTCACCCAACTGAGCCGGTTCGAGCTCTCGACTCAGTTGGGCCGAACTGAGCCGAGCCGATAGCTGACTCCAAACGAGCCGGCTCGAACCGATGGCTCAACTGAACTGAGTCGAACCGAACCGAGTCGATTGCTCACCTGAGCCGAGCCGTACCAAACCGATGGCTCATCGCAATCGAGCCGGTGGCTTACCTAAGCCGAGCCGAACTGAGTCGATGACTCATCTGAGCCGAACCGAGCCGATGACTCACCTGAGCTGAGCCGAAATGAGCCGATGACTCATCGCAACCGAGCCGGCTCGAGCCAATGGCTCAGTTGAACCGAGCCGAGCCGAGCCAGTTGACATCACTAGCTCCAAAGTATTGGAAGCTTTAAAGTTCATTTTTTCATGTTTTCGGCTGCCTATAACTCCGAAAGGAAGCATTTGTGCACCCAGGTTGATCCACACTTTTCGTCTTATCTTGATATCAGGAACACCTCCCAAACGTTATCGGTGTTGTTTTGAAACACCCTGTATATATATATATACCCTCCCTACTGATTTACTAGGTAGTATACGTGATCCCGGGTTCAATTCCCAGTGGGATAGCACAAAAAGTTTTAATATCCCAATCATTCATTTTCATTAATCATCTGTGTCATTTAGCCTAAAGGGCATAACTATTGGCGTTAAACTAAAACAGAATCATTTAATATAAAATATGTATATGTATGTATATAGCTTTGCAAGCCTAGAGCACTAGTAAGTTTATAGTTTTAATTTAGTTACAAAGAAGATGACATAAATACAGTGAAATAACGTGCAGGGAAACAATAAAAGAAAAAAGAGTGAAATAAATCTGTGAAACAGCATGGAACAAGAATAAGAGAAAGTATTGAATATGTAATACCAAGGAACGAACACATAACAATTAAACAGTCATTAAGAATTATGCATTATTCTTTCTTTCAAAACGTTTTCTTTGGTAATAAATCATAAAGGAAAAGTGTAGATAAGCATCCAACAATTGACTACGACTGTCACGCTTTTTATTCACTATATATACATAAAGCAAGTAGTATTAATAAAATAATGTTATTATTGTTGCTATTATTATTATTATTATCATTAGCTGCACCGTGACATGTAATATGATGCCAGTTAGAGCATTTTTCACATTGACTGAAAAATACTACTCTTTCGTAAAGCAATGTGGTCATTTACATTTTCGTTTGTCTCCCATACAAAACGCTGTATCACGCTAAAACAAAACGTTATGTGCTAATGCATATGGATTGGAGAGGAGGGCATAGACACAAGCAAACGGCTTTGACAACCTAACATTAACACCTCGTGACTGGTCCAGTCCAGTCCAGTGCGGTGCGGTGCGGTGCTGCATCCTCTACATTTGCAATTCTTTTATATGGAACCGAGAGGGAAAAATGATTGTCCAAAGAGAGCTTGAAAAAAGAATAAAAAAAGATGAGTGGAGAATAAATAAACAGAATACTAAAACAAATTGTGGTCTTTTTCCGTGTCAGTGCTCCTCCTACTAAACTCTTTCTACACAGAGAAAACCATGAGCAGTATTTAATTCCATGGTTTGTGCTGGCCGCGTTAATTACTTTCGCAAATAATCAAGATGTTTTTGTTTTCTCGTGTACCGGCGTGGAATTTTAACGCATTGACATTTCAAATCTGAAAAGAAATACGTTTAAAAAAAGGAAAGTGAATGACGAATGGGAAATATTAGTGCCTTCTAGCGTGTTCAGGTCTCACGCTAAACTGTAGGCCTTGCCTTATATAGGCTTACTATTGACAAAGGATGTAAATAGAAATCAATCAATCAATCAATGGTAGATTCAGCTTGTTGACAAAGGATGTAAATACAAATGAATCAATCCTTGATAGATTCAGGTTATTGACAAAGGATGTAAATAAAAAATCAATCTATTATTGATAGATGCATATTATTGACAAAGGATTAAATAAAATCAATCGATGATTGATAGATGCAGGTTATTGACAAAGCATTAAATAAAATCAATCGATCATTGATAGATGCATGTTATTGACAAAGGATGTAAATACAAATCAATCAATCATTGATAGATTCAGGTTATTGACAAAAGATGTAAATACAAATTAATCAATCATTGATAGATTCAGGTTATTGACAAAGGATGTAAATACAATTCAATCAATCATTGATAGATTCAGGTTATTAAGAAAATATATAAATGCAAATCAATCTATTATTGATAGATGCAGGTTCTATGAAACAAATGTCTCTGAATATAAAATTTGTGTTGGACAACATCGTGTTCATGAGTTTTCTCGGAGTACTTCCACTATTTCATTCCACCAATTCTTCCATTATTATTCACTTGCTTTATTCATCCGCCTCCATTAGTCCAAAGGGCATAATCGTAGGACGTTAAAGTGAAAGATTTTATTTCATTTCATTTCGATTGAAATTTAACGTCCCTTTTTAGGACTGAATCTACTATGTTCCTACTGTCTAAAATATAATCCGAGTTTGTTTGAGGGACATACTCTCCACCGAGAGCACGCTCACATAAAATATGTTCCTTAGCTACTAATCTACATAGGGCCCTCTTATGGAAAATAAAAATTATGTGCGCAGGCTTAAAAAAAAAACTGTGCCTGAGAGTCATCTATATTTTGAATTCAATAAAATTTATAATTCTTATTTTTGGAACCAAATTGCTTCCAAACGCCAAATTTCTTGCATTTTACTCGATCTGGTAAATAAAAATAATAGGTCAGTAATAATATTGTATATAGAGTTGTTGGACCCCCACCACTCTTATCTTTTAATGGGTAAATTTCCAAAATTCTATTGTGGGCCGCGTAGTGTAGTCATCTTTTGTGCGAGCGGTTCTGGATTCGATTCCCGGTGGGGATACTCGGTCGAAAAAGTGTAAAAAGCCTTTCAGGCCAGCTCTCCTGATCGAAGTTTTCCTCATTCACAGCAGGGAAGTACCGGGATGGACCTAACATATAAGTCCCTGACCACTTCCTTCCTTCCCTTTCCTTGGATAATGTGATCGCCGAGGAATGTCATCCTTCATATAAGACAGCCTAACTTGGTCATAGATGCTAACAGGGGCGGATCCAGTACCGACTTCTGGGGAGGGGGGGCGATGGGTTGTCATACTGCTACTTTTAAGGGCTCTAAACTTTGGGATGGGTTTTATTTATATATATAAAATAAGAAAGTTTCCTCTTCTGGGGGGGGCATCGTCCCGATCGCCCCCCTCTGGATCCGCCCCTGGATGCTAAAGACGCTAAAATCTAATTCCTAGTCCTAATCCAAAATTCTAGGAACATCAGCCCTATCTCATGCAATAAATAAATAAAACGATCTAATGTTTTTTGTGAAACTCCATCAAGCAATCGTTGCGAATTGGAAGTCGTCCAATTTGAACTCAAGGTTATACATACTAACTTTAAAGTCCCTTAGGAGTTACGAGAAATTTATCGTGGTCAAGTTTTCTTCTAATCCAATATTCATTACCTAGTAACCAATATAACCAATATTGAATTGTGAAACCAATATTCGTTACCTAGTAAGTCTGTAAATGAAACAATCCGTATTAATAGTATAATACAATTCGAATATAACAATATTTGTTTAAATAATATAACTTATTTTGTTAGTTGGGGTAAAAGTGAGGGCGAACGCGGGGAGATATCGTTCCCGACATCGAAAAAATATGTACGGCGTTACCCCAGTTTCTAAAAAAAATTGCAATGGGCAAAGATAGGTATGGGGATGGCATGAGGTCATGCCGCTATCTACCGTCCCCTTACCTTTTCAGATTCACTTTTACCCCTGTTTGTTAGTAACCCGATAATATGTATATCATATAGTCTGGGGGCCAAAAAACGGACGTTAAACACTTAAATAGTGGAAATAATAACAATGGAATGTTAAAATAACTCGTTAGAACTTACATTTAAAGGATTTGTGCCCGCATTTGCTTGCTGAGTTTGCTAGAATATCCTGAGAATGCTTCAGTGTGGATCCTTGGATCCGGGTCTCGAATCGGGTTCGTGATTTCAGATTTTGTCAGGAGGATGAGAAGGGGAGAAAGATTGTCCATTGACATACGAATTTCAAACTTTTTTAAAATTAGTATATCAATATACGATTCTTTAAAAATAATGTGTTTCTCAAATTCAATTGGTCAATTGCCCCCTACACTCCCCACATGACTCCCGTGACCTGATACCTCACTTTTGCAAATCCTAACTTTCGTATACATATTCTTTTATAATAAGAATTATCCTAAAGGGCGATATATCCAATATATTAATTCTTTGTGTGGTAAATGAAAAATATCATTACCTGGTACATGTAGCAATACTGTTTTCGATAATACGTTTTCTGAATTTACGTTGTTATATAGCTAGTAATTTATTTTAAAAAAATGACAAGAGGGAAATTATTTCTTATTTTCTGTAATGAGCGTAATGAATATTTCTTTGCTAAGCCTGTGTATTTATTTTAATCGGATTCGTTTCTGCTTCCTTATAGTTCAATTTTTGGTTATTTTGATGCCATATTGCTGCAGCGTATTCTATCTTAGATCTTAGGCCTAACTAACTAACTAACTCTATGACCTATAGAGCCCGGAGGTTCAATGCTGCGTTCACAAAAGCTCTGCATTGACTTCTGTCGTTAGCCAACTAGATCCATTTTTTTTCTTTGTACTTCAATTTCTGCGAGATCTATCGTAATATTTCCTCCTATCTGCACCTAGGTCTTCCTAATTGCCGTTTTCCGATTGGACTTCCAGTTAAAACTTTGAAAGCATTCCTACTTTCTTCCATTCTGGCCACATGACCTGCCCACCTAAGCCTCCTAAATTTGATGACCTTAACAATGTTTGGTAAACCGTATAAATTATGTATTTCTTCGTTATGAAGTTTCCGCCATTCACCATTCTTGTTTCTCTTGGGTCCGAGTATTCGTCTTAGGATTGCATTCACAAATAGTTTCAGTTTAAGTTCTTCCCTCAGAGTAAGCGACCATGTTTCACAACCTTACAGAACAACAGGGATAATTATCGTTTTATATATTTTAAGCTTCAAATTCCTTGGCAGAATTACTAAAGCACTGATATTTATGGGGTTGTTACTAGCCTCATTTTAAAGCACAAATTTCTAGAGGCTTTAATAATTACATAATTCATATGAACGTCATGTTGCATTATCTTGCTTACGTGATCACACCGGGGCAAATGCGTCATTTAGGAGAGGCAGGAGGGGCAATTGTCCCCCAAGAATTTGAAGAATGCATATATTTTAATCGATTGTCTACTAATATACTAGTACAGAACGTGAAAGTCTTATGTCAGTGGTGCTCTTGCCCCCCTCAAGCGACGTCTGAAATGGCGCCCTTGCTCCGGGGTCAGAACAGAAACAAATCTGCTACATTTATACCCTTTTAAACTAAAGGACTGATTATTAGTACAAGCGAGTGATTATGAAAGAATTTTTGAGATTAGTATATGTGAGGAAACGGGAGAATCTCGGGAAAACTCGTGGAAATAAAAAATAAAACGAAATTTTTAAGTTTTACGTCCCACGCCTATGCCGGCTAAGCTAAAGGAGACGGTGATGATGAAAAATGAATGAAATGGTGGAATGAAGTGGGAGGAAACGGGAGAACCCCGAGAAAACCCACGCACATGGTATTAGGCCTATTCTCACGTGGCTTGGAGTCAAGTTCGGACCTTTCTCACCAGAGGTGAGTACCATACAACTAAGCGACCATGTGCCCTGAGATAATTCTTGTTAGTTATGAATATCATATTCATAGGCCTATATAATATTTACAAAGGTTTGCTTATTTTAGTCCAATCTGAAAGCAGAGAGCACCTTGGTTCAGTAGTAAAGTACTTCTCTCTGATAAGAGAAGTCTCTAATTCGACGCTCGGTCACGTCAATTTGTAGTGGATAAGAACATATATATATGTCGGTTTTCTCAAGCCTCTCCTGTTTCCTCACACATTCTCATTTGAACGATTGTTTTGTTAATCACCCGTCTCCTTTAGCCTGCAAGGAATAATAATGAGACGTAAAACTAAAGATTTCATTTACAGCGCGAAAGTTCGTCATTTTGCATCATTGAATGACAGTAACACGTTAAATATTCAGATCATTATCATTTCAGGTTATCGTGACTTCGGTCTTTCAAATCCACTTACTTTTTGGACCACCCTGTACACACGGACTGCAGATGATATTTATGTGTGACAGAGATCAAAGTTGAGCTTGAATATTATCATCATCATCATCTTTGGAACAGAGGACAACCCGTTCAATGCTCTTGCGATGTAAAACAGCTGGTAATTATCTGAGGAGATGGAGTAACAAGTTTTTTTGTTTCTTTTTCTCATGAAGATACATGAAACTAATTAGTTCATATGTCCTGTCCGTTATCAATACACGGATTCTCTTTGTGAGAGCTTCTGCCGACAAGAGTTGTCAGTCTATACCAGAATTGCCAACCATATACATTTTGTTGATACTTTTTTAACGTTTGTGCTGTCTGGCCACCTACAAATTGCCTGGAACATGTATAGAAATAATGACATTTCAACCTCAAGAGCTCCCTAATGGCTATATGGTTAGCGCATGCGTTTTTAGTACGCGAGCCCCGGGTTCGATTCCTGCTGGAAGCTCAAAGTGGTTCGGATCATACATTAATGGCCTAATCACTGCGAAATTAAAATACTGCTAATTTTACAGTAATTATGTGATATCTTCATATAAATAAAAGATAATCGAAATGTGGAACAAGAGCGCACTAGACAATTTTATTTTGCATCAGGTACCGTTATCACGAGTCACCTAGTAGCTTCCCGTTTGCAACCATGCCGATTTTGTAAATGGCTGGAAATCGAAAGCAGATAAGTGAGTCGTGATAACGGTATCTTATGTAAAATATATTGTCTATCTAGCTCTTGTTCCACTTTTCGATTATCTTTTATCTGTTTGATGAAGGTATCACATAATTACTGTAAAATTAGCAGTATTTTAATTTCGCCACGATAGTGCCTCTTGAACTGGAGGTCCATGTCTCACATAGCCTCGCTGCTGAGCGTAAACGCTAATCAATCACGCAATTCAAACCTAAACTACTTTCGTTTTTCACGTGAGAATGTGTACGTAAGACAAAAGATGGTGAGCAGTGATGACGCCAGCTTTAATTTCATGGTGGGGGCAAAGGGAGGGACAGAAAAATTTTCAGGGGAGAGCTAGTATTCATTTATTTTAATATATCTGGGAAAGTTTTAACATATCTGGGGGACAGAGCTCCTTCGTGGCTAAGCGATTAGCGTACGAGCCTTTGGGGTGGGAGACAGGTTCGATTCCCGGCGGGAGTTCATGTGGTTCGGATTTCACATTAATCAGTAGGTCCACGTCTTATACAGCCTCGCTGCTGAATGGGACGTTAAACTCAAAATCAACTCATATCTGGAGACAGTAGAGAAGCAGACATATCTATCGAGGGTGTTTTCCCTCCGCTTGGCGTAACCAGTGTTCGAAGTGGAAAAAAGCAGGTGGTATGTTTTCTTGCGATTTTAACTTTACATACCGGCTATCTAAATGTTGAAATACAGTGAGGGTATGCTTGCCTAAAACATTGCATTTCTATTTACATAAGACTGAAAACCACTGGAAAGCTTCTCTTTAGTTACAGTAAGGGGGGGGGGGGTCATGGAGAGACTTTGATCCCTCGCCAACAACTTTCTGAAAAAAAAAATATTCCCTCATGTTGTATCATAGAGAAACAACATATTTTACCATACACGAAAAATGATCAAAAACCGAATTTTTATATTAACAATTTCCTGCGGGAATGCTCCCGGACCCCCACTCAACTGAGGGGTGTTCCAAATCTCCTAAAGAATCACTCCCACAGCAGGCAACCCCTAAATCCGCTCATGTTCGAAACACGACCTTTATATGAATTAAGACAAGAAGACACACACTCATACATACGAAAAAAACAATTCAATGTGGCACATCAAAATATAAATTAGGCGAACTTCTTTGAAGACACACCATTTTAAAAACAAAAGGTAGGAAATAAATAATAAAAATATCGATGTTGTCAACTTAAAAATTATTTCTACATAAGAAATAAAATCTTTTTACGTGCAAAATCATTCATCAATTACTATCTATAAAAATGGATTTATTAAAATGGATTTATGTAGCATCTACTCTCCCGTGACGGTATGTCTTGATCACTACAAAATCAGAGACGGTATGACTTCATCACTGGAAACCCAGAGGTGGTATGGCATACCACCACATACCGTCTCACTTCGACCACTGTGTGTAACATACTGAAGAGACGACGTAAACATGCGGAAAGTTGAAGAGAACAGAAAGGTATAAAAATATTTAAGCGGGGGGAGGGGGGCACGGATCATAAGGGATGGGCTTTCTGCTATACTTTGTAACTATTTTGATATGATAATAATGTGTACAAATATTTTCAATTTACGCTCGATACGCTTTCAAACCATAAAATCAAATTTTTAAAGTTTTACGTCCCACAGTTATGCTGCTTAGGCTAAAAGAGATGGTGATGATGGGAAGTGAAGGAAGTGATGGAATGAAGAAAGTGGGAGGAAACGGGAGAATCCCGAGAAAATCCGCGCACGTGCTGTCTACCACGGGTAGTTTGTCCACCACAAAGTTCACAATGGCGCGAGCTAGGGATCGAACCAAGGATCCCATGCACCAGAGGTAGTTGAGCCACTATGGTCCTTAGCTTTCAAACCAAAGCAATGCGATAATTTGGGCTTTAGCTGGAAATTTATATTAAAAGACTAGGAATAGTTTTAACTTATTCTAATGAAGTTTTAAAATAAAGCAGAAGGAAAGAAAAAGCACTATAGGAATAAAATATTTGAACACAAGATGGAAATATTGATGCAGCTGAAACTTATGCATGGTGGATGTGTCGAGGGCATATTCTTACAAATGACTCAATGCTCACTTTAAGATATTACTGCGACCTTGAACTTCTGCGGAATCAAGTATTTAAAAGAAAAAGAAAGACAGAAAGTGTGTTCATCACAACTTTTTTAAAAAAGAAAAAAAGTTAATTTAATGACATTTACTAGTTTTCTGAAAGAAAAGCTCGTAAAAGAAATTAAAATCACGTTGATGTCATACGGTTTCTTATTAAAAGTCCCTTTGTTACCATCATGTTCATACATGTTAACACTACATTAAATGTAGGAAGTACAACTCGTGCTAATGACGCAATTACTAGAATCCCTGCAATGTTAATGATGAAATTGAGCGGTTCCCATATCCCCAAAGCTTGGGCATAATACCCCCCCCAAAAATGACCATTCATCTTTCCTCAAGTAATAGGGGAGACTGCATTCCCCATCGCCTTCGGTGCGAACGGTCGCGGGTTCGATTCCTGGTGGGGCACTCGATCAAAAAAGGTGTTAAGATTTTTTTCAGGCCAGGCATCTTGAATGAGGTTTTTCTGGGTTTTCATCATTCACACCAGGCAAATGCCGGAGTGGTACCTAATTTATAGGTCCCAGGCCACTTCCTTCCTTTCCAATCCCTTTCTTCCTTCCCTTTCATCGGATAGTGGGCTCACCGAGGGACGTCATCTCTCATACGTGACGGGCGAAATGGCCATTGATGCCCAAAGCCCTGAAACCTAATCCTAAATCCCTAAAAATCCCACTTTCCCCAGAAAATATATACTGAGTTTCCTACACACATTTTCATGTCAAATACATAAGAGACTATTTCATTTCGCAACTTGTGTCCTATCTTTCTAAACAGAATTTGTTTATATCTGCTGCTTAAGCCTCCCACCACAATTTTGTGCTTTCAATCAAAGAAATAAAAAAAATTCAGTTTAATGCCCCCGATTATGACTTTAAGGCTAAGGGAGACGATGGAAGAATTAATAAAATGAGAATGTAGGAGGAAACGGAAGTACCCGAGAAAACCAAAGGACACAATGTTGTAATTGTAAACCACAAACTTACTTGGCCGTCAATCAATTAAGAATGCATTCTTTGCTATGACAATACTTATTCTAAAATTGTATTCATGGCAAGTTCTCCATCATAATTTCTTAAAAGTATCATTGTGATATAATTAAAATTCGATTTTGCCATTTTCAGTAATAAGAAAAATGTTCTCCTCAAATCTCATGGGCACAACCTGTGTCTGTGGGCACCTCTGCTAAAATTGATTTTGTTATTATTGTATCGATAAGGATGGTGAGGGATCTTTGTGAATATGAGGACGACTTCTTTCTTACTCGGGGCTGTATCATATATGCGTCTCGCCGTGGGAGAATTGTATTCGATTTTCGCTGTGATTTGCGTGGTTCAGTTCCAGTGGCGGATCTAGGCGCCGGGGGGCCTAGGCCCCAGTTTTTTCGAGTGACATAAGTAATTTAAACTATTATTTATATATTTTTGAAAGTTTATGGTAAACTCATAGTGTACCTATCATAGTCTGGGTTCTGGTTGCCCCACCTATTTTTAGCTTCTAGATCTGCCATTGTTTGGATCCTACTTTAAGATATATGTCCACGTCTTGTAGCCTGTGGGCTGAAGAGGAATCTTAAAGTGGAAATCAATAAAGTAGCCTCTTCTGTAGTTTTTGGTCCGATCGGAAATGGATTCCATTAGGCTTTTCCTTGATTTTACAATAATACTCGACAGTAGTCAATTTGCGACCCTGGTACTTGCGCTCAACTGAGCTTCACTTCAATAATTCACAGGAAGCCTAATTGTCGACAGCAAGGCAGAGAGAGAGAGAGAGAGAGAGAGAGAGAGAGAGAATGTCGAGTTCCATCGAAAAATGAACGGGATCCTTATTTGTTAGTAGCGAGTCTGAACAGAAGTCCAAGCAAGCCCCAATGCTAAATGGTTTTCTATGTTATAGCCTTGATGCAGAAAGAATCTTAAGCTCCAAATGAGCTAACCCAAACACATAGAAGTCGCACGAGGATATATTAGTGCAGTAGGCTGGATGAGCCAGGACCTTGCATGACTCGATGATAGCCGCCATTATTACGAAAGATAATGACAGCTATCATCAAGTGACCTCACTTCATGGTCTCAATTTCCTGAAGCAACAATGTATAGGTTTTGCTATACAAGTTCTGTCTAAAGGCTCCTGGGATGTATGGAACCAATAGTGCATAATGGTTATGCGGGCTTGCATAACAGCAGAGGATCGATACCCGGGAATAGAATAGCTATGGGAAAATTCTTTAAGGATATTTTTCTTCCTTTTTTAAAAAATCCAGATTCTGCATTAAGATCGGAAACGACAGGAGCTTACAGCTAATTATTTATATAATGAACAAGCATTCTGAGGAATATATTGTTTTGTTCGATAACCTTTAGCTATCTTTCGGTGAGTTTCATAATTCCTCATTCATAGAAGGACGTGTCTTGAAAGAAGGAACTGAAAAAGATTATGTCTCTCTTCTGGTTAAATGTTATACCGCACAAGGGGTTTTGAAGAGAGCTGAACAAGTGGATGTCTGATGGTACAAAATCAGGTAAGTATGATGAGTGTGGCAACACGTCCCATCCATACTCCAATGTTTTTTGATGAGTGGTCAAACAAAAGCTATCCGCATAGTGACCGAGGGACAGGACAGCCACGTCGAGGCGCAATACATTCCGGATGCTATGGACAATGGAACAAAGCTTGGAACTACATACTCACCTGACCAGTGCTACATAAAAAATGTCTCCAATGTTCTGATTGAAACATGGGATCAACGCACTCAGGCTTCTCTCTCCGCATAATTTCGTGTCTCCCTCTGCTTCAAATTTGGTGCCCTGCCTTTTAATCAAAATGCGACTAGCATTAGGTGTGGTTGCGAATTATCGTGATGGAACAGAACTCTTT
The DNA here is from genome assembly GCF_964235325.1 of Thermobia domestica. Taxonomy (NCBI): domain Eukaryota; kingdom Metazoa; phylum Arthropoda; class Insecta; order Zygentoma; family Lepismatidae; genus Thermobia; species Thermobia domestica. The sequence continues at coordinate 4,821,407 of NC_137465.1, read as the reverse complement.
TACAATTAGCCTATGGCTCACGATGATGCGTTACCGATGCGTTATCCCCTGCAGCGAACGCGACCTTGGTGGCTACTCGGTAATTTTACTTTCACCGGAGTTATAAATCATACTGTGAGCTAGTCAGGGTTTCCAGGTCTTTTTTTTTTTAATATTTCCCTCGCCGGAGCAGTAGAATCACAATGATCTGCTTCAGTTGGTTTGTTGTGAGAAGACATGAAGGTCTTGCTAAAATCCCCTTGCTTGGCAACACATCTTTCCTTTTTTCCCCTTCCTTTAGACATCCTTTACTAACTCCGAAACAGCAGGCGGTCTATTGTTCCGAAACGCACCCAATACGCTCGACCCGACGTATTTTGCGTGTTTTTTTTATTGCTTTCGCGTTTGCAGTGCATTGTGATTTAACATACACATGGTCAGCGTATTCCAAGCGTACGCATGAGCGATAAAAACACGTTGCAAACGGATGGAGTAGAAGTGCACTTGATGTGCTATCGGCGTTTGTCAATGGTAGATTTATTCAAATTGTCTAACTGCTGACAGTACATATTTGAATTGCTTGTTTAGTTCCTTGGTAGTAGTCCTTGAAACAACACAGCTTTTAAAAACCCCATCAAACTGAGAACATAATTTTCCTCTGATGAATGTTTGCTTTTTATATGGTATTAGGCATAAAGATCCTTTGCACACACGTTGTTGTAAACTATTCAGTTCAACTATTCAGTTCAAAAGCAAGAAACACTAGTCACCTTCAACAAGACTCATGGGGCTGCAGTGACTCAGTGGTAGAGCGTAGGATCCATGTTTCGGTCAAGCTTTCGCCAAATGAGGTTTGTAGTGGAGAAGCACAGTATGCGAGGGTTTTCCCGGGCTTCTTTCATTTTCTTCCATTCTCTTCATTCCACCATTTCATTCATTTTAATCATCATCGTCTCCTTTAGCCTACCGGGCATAACCGAGGGAAGTAAAACTGGAACATTTAATCTTATTTTGTTTTCAATGAGGCTGATACTAGCTCAAAGTTTCCTCGAGCTCGTCTAGTTCCATCTCACGCTCGTTTGCCTCAAAGGGAACGCGTTTGCTCATGCTGACGCTCATTAACTTCATTGGGGCTCGCACTTGCTCGGATAAGGCTCTGGCACACTAGCGGATCCAGAAGATTTGTTTTCTGGGAGAGGAGGATCAGGACAGTATTAGAATGTTAATAAACCAGGGGTCAAGTCGCTATGAACACTAGAAATACGAGTCTAGTACCTAGATAATTTAAAGGCAAATAATTTAGGCCCATGTATTATATTGAATTTGTGTTATTTTGCACTGAGAAAAAAATGGTAGGTGGCGTACGTAAAATCGTATGTTACATGCGTTATTCCTGTAGTTTTTGGACAACGCACAACAGACGTATAATTGAAAACGCATGTTTTATAGTATTTTCTGTATACGTGTTCCATCTATACGTACTTTCCGTATGAAACAATATAGGCGGTCAGGATCTCAGATACAAATGGACGTATATAACATATACCTGAGGAATGTAGCATAACTATATGCATGTGATATATGGAAAACTGTTAGATGTCAGACATCCTGCAACGGCACGATGTAACATCTAAGGGCAGTGCCTATGTAGCATACGGATAACGTAGAAACCCTATGCTCCGTACTGATTTCTGTAGCAAATAAAAAGAATCCGTATATTTGTACAATATACCCCTGTCTGGAGAACGGATTTTTCTCAGTGTGGTATTGAGAATTGGCGCATAGATCAGAAGAAAATTTTTCGAGCACTAATATACAGGGTGTTACAAAAGTGCGTCACAATATCTTGGCAACAGATTCCTCAAATCAAAATAAGAAAAAGAGAACTTCATATTGACCTGGGATCAAAAGTTGATAGTTTCGGAGTTATAGGATGCCAAAAACGTGAAATAACTGAAGTGAAGTTCATAGCTCCACTACTATGGGACTTATCGTAGTCGGGCCAAGACATCACTGAGAAACTGGTTTGTGAACTATCAAAATATCAATGTTTAAAAATGCTCCAGTACTTGCGTACTAATTTTTAAAGGTAACTGGAAAGTAATCAAGTACTCCCAAATAGCCTCTCTAAAAATGATTGTGCAGGTACCAGAGAGGTTCTGAAAGATGAATATTTGAACAGTTCACAACACAGCTCCTCAGTGATGTCTTGATCTGACTACGATCGATTCTAAAGTAGTGGAACTATGGAACTTTAAAGATTATTTTTTCACGTTTTCGGCACCCCATAACTACGAAACTATGCACTTCTAACCACAAGTCAACATGAGCGTTTTTCTTATTTTGATGTGAGAAATCTATTCCCAAAACATTGAGACCATTTTTTGTAATTCCCCATATATATATATATATATATATATATATATATATATATATATATATATATATATATATATATATATATATATATATATATATATATATACTCATGTGCAAAACTTAAGAATAATGCTATTCGCATGATTTATTGCACTCAGAGAATGGTGAATCAGCCATATATTATTGGAATGTTCAATTGCAAGTGGATACAGTCCGAAAACACTGGAAGAGAGTGCACAGGATGGGCATGGGAAAAATTCGGAAATATACCAATTTCCGAGGGTTTTCGAGGGTTAAGCGTGAGATACAGGACATCAATAGTGTGTGTGATCGCCCCGCACTGCAACACATGCATCACAACGTGATCGCATGCTGAGAATGATATTATCGAGAAGTGGCTGGGGTATGTTTTGCCATTCCTGTACAAGTGCCTCCCGAAGATCAGGAATGGATCTTGGAGCCATTTGATGACGCGCAATTCGCCGGTCAAGCATGTCCCACGCATGCTCTATGGGGTTTAAGTCCGGTGAGCAACTGGACCAATAGAATCACCTGATATCTTGGTGCTCAAGGTATTCATCCACTACGGCAGCGCGATGGAGACGTGCGTTATCATCCATTAGAATAAAATCAGGACCCACTGCTTCCCGAAACAGACGAATGTATTGGTCCAAGATGCCATCCCGATACATTGCACCAGGGACGGTACCCCGTGGGAAGACATGCAGAGGTGTACGGGACCCCAGGATGATCCCACCTCATACCACAATTCCTCCGCTCCTGCACTGGTTTACAGCAGTCATGTTAGCTGGAAGGAACCATGTTCCTGCTTCTCTCCAGATGAACACACGTCGAGAATCACTGGTGAGACTGAACCTGGATTCATCTGTGAAACAAAACATGACACAATTGCTCCGGGGTCCATGCGTGATGTTCTCTGGACCAATTCAATCGAGTTCTTCTTTGCTGTGGGGTCAATGGAACACACCTTGCTGGTCTTTTGGCATACAAGTGTCCCTCAGCTAATCGTCTGTACACTGTAAATCTTGACACTGACGTTCTTGTAGCAGGTGCAAGGTCCCTAGAGAGATCTGAGGCGGTGCTGTGTCTATTGCGCCTGGCAGTTAGACGTAAGTAACGCTTTTCCTGGTCACTGGTGCTCCTTGGACAATCTCCGCCGAACCTCCGAGAGACGTTTTCACCCGTTTAGAATCGTTGCCAGATTCTCGAGATGATACTTTGTGGGACACACAATTCACGAGACGCGTCCATCTGGTTTTGACCCCTCTCGAGTCGCCCGATGACTCTTCCACGCATAACATCATCAATATAGTCTCTTTGTGCCATTCTCCTACACGTACACTGGCACTATGTCAAGTAATGCAGCTTTGACTCACAAGTCTCTAACGTCTCGAACACAAGTGCTTGCGTGTTGAAACAGCGCTCATCACTAACTATCGTTCAATGGGTGTATGCAGCATCACCAAGCGGCAACATTGGGAGTTACGCGTGTCAAGCAGTCAAGTATGTGTAATAGGATAAATTATATGCATTTACCATACTCGCAAAAACTGTTGTTTATGTAGCTGGATGAAAATCTTCGAAATCGTTTCCTCGCAGCTATCTATCTCGGGCAATTGTTTTCCACGTTACTTTGAAGTGTTTCTTGATTTCGTCTTACTACCTTATACGAAGATGTTTCTTGGCTTCTTCTTGACTCTCGGCTACCTGTTCAAGAATTGCGAAACAATAAATTACCGATTCAAATAAAAGACGAAAGTAATATGAAGAATATAAAAATGTTTGATTTCAAAAAGAACAGACAATATGACAAATTTAAAAAAAAGGAATATTAACATAAGTAACGTCCAGCCCAAATTATTGTATTAATCCATTGATCTATAGAAGTTGACTCACACACAAACATCTGCGCTTATGTGCTTCCTCATGTCATACAGGAACCCTATTATTGGAATCAATACATGGCGAGCTATACTGCCCGGGATCAAAAGATGGAACTTCTAGAATTCGAAGCCCTATCAACTTTAGAATAGCGATGGGGTCGCAGTGGCTCAGTTGTAGAGCGCTTACCTCTGGTGCGTGGCGTCCCTGGCTCGAGTCCCGGCCAAGTAAGTTTGTGGTGGACAACATTGTGTCCGTGGGTTTTCCCGGGTTACTTCCATTTCCTCCCACATTCTCATTCCACAAACTCTTCCATCATCATTTACTTTCTTTATCATTGTCTCTCTTAACTAAAGGGCATAAACGTGGGACGTTAAACTAAACATTTTTACTCCATTTTGGAATAGCGACTATGTTAAACATTATTGGTATAGGAAAGCTTAAACTCCGACTTCCTTTAGTACACGATGAAATAGGAGGAAGTATTGACTTAACCAATTTGCTTCGAGTGATTTCAATTTCCTTTTCTGTTTTGTTTCTTTTGCTTGTAAATTGTATTTCTGTATTACCATACTGTTGTTTTATAATTTGGATATACATCTCTACACAGGGGCGGATCAAGGATACGATCAAGGGAGGGGCTTGGGCTAAACCATACTTTGCTATTTTATCCAATGTAAAGCAGGATTGAAGCCCATTTTATCCAGCGTATACCTGAGCGTCAAGGGGAGGCTATAGCCCCTATAGCCCCCCTTGAATCCGCACTATCTCTACATAATCCTCATTGAGATTCAGGCATTTGTCTCACCGTTGTACAAATTTGTCCAAATCCTTTGCAGAAAATTAGAGCTCTGGCTATTTAGAATTTTTCTCCCATTCTGCTTCACTTCTTCATCGTCAGTTGAAAGGGGGCCAGTCGCTTATGTTGAATTTGAAATCATCTTCAGGGAAACGCAATTCCATATAAACGACCTGGTCTCTTTTGTCTTGACGATAACACGCACTCTTACTCAGCACGCAAACAAGGCACAAAATTGAAGAATCACGGCAAGAAAGGCTGTCCCATTCCCCATACAGCCTTAATTTAGAGCCATTTTACTGCTAAATGCATGTTTTTGTGGTTTTAAAGTCTGCATTGCAAGGTGAACGTATCGACATAGATGAAGATAGAAGTGAAGCGAAACGTGAGGAGAGTGTTAGAGTTGAGTTGAGTTGATTTTGAGTTTAACGTCCCTTTCAGCACAGAGGGTATTTGAGACGGGACCTACTGATTAACGTGGAATCCGAACCACATGAGCTTCCTCTGGGAATCGAACCCGGGTCTCCCACGTCAAAGGCGCGTACGCTTACCGCTTAGCCACGAAGGAGCTCTCGAGGAGAGTATTAGAGACTTGATTTTTTGCAAAGGGTTTGGACAAATTGCTGCAACGGTGAAACAAATGCCTGAATCTCAATGGGGATTATGCGAAGAGGTGAGGAAGGACCCACCTACACATGTATATATTGTTTACAAGTGTATCTTAAGAAATAAATATTTTACAGCTTAGGAAAATTTATAGGCCTATATTGAACGATTTGTACATTTGAAATTTCCAATATACCATGGTAATTTGTATAATATAGGGTATAGTAATTTTTATTATTTAAATAAATAAATGGATAATTTTAGTTGTTTGTTGGTATAATGATATAATTTATTTTCTAATATTTTAACATGAAGAGATTAATTAAGTAAGATCAATTTATCAAGCAATTGTAGCAATATTTACACATTTTTTAAAACAAATATTATAGGAAACAGAAATTAACTTTTTTTAAAAAAAAATATACACACACATATACATAAAATCTAATAATACAAAGTGTTACATTTTAACGTTTGGCAAATGGAGTTATCTTAGCGTTTGACACGAGCATTTACTTTTTTTTTTTTTTTTCATATTTGCAAGTAAGTGGCCTTTCCATCTCACAGTCCAGTCTGTGTCTGACCTCCTTCACGTGGTATGTGTGTATTCGTTTACATCCTTGGTATTATTATTATTATTACATGATAGACGCATCAATTAAACAGAAATATCAATTCATTACTGTCATGTAATCTTGTTAAGTTTAAATTAATTTTTCTTTCACGTCTTGGACTCTGGAATTGCTAAAGTATATATTTATGAACGTTACTAGCTGTCAAACACATTTGTATCTCGGATAATAATATCATGTTTAGAGTGCATCCGGAGACTGTAGGCATATGAATAGAAAATACTATTAGAGTTCTTAGCCTGTTAACGGAAAAGAACATGGGTGCACGAAGGGGGGCCCGCCCCTGCTCTGGCTCACGAAAATGGATACGTAATATAGCAAACCACGTATATTAAATACCAAAAATACCAGTCGTAATTTAACAATGGAGATGTCGTAATGGAGATGCCCCCTCCCCTAGAAAATTTTCTTCGGGCGCTCATGGAAAAGAACGAAGCTAAAATGAATAAATAATCCTTCTAAGAATATATCCTGATAAAAAATATTTAAATTGTTTGTTTTGATTCTCTGAAAAAATAAATTCAAAGTGGCCTCTACAGAGACCTACATTTCTCCGATGAATACGGTTAATATTGTCAATTATTGAATGAAAATGAAAGGAAATATTTCAGTTTAACGTTCCACGATTACACCCTTTAGGCTGAGAGAGACGATGATTAAAGCAAGTGAATTATGATGGAAGACTTGGTGGAATGAGAAATTGGGAGGAAACTGGTGTACCCGAGAAAACCCACGGGCACGATGTTGTCCACCACAAACTTACTTGACCGGGGATCGAACCAGAGACCCCAAGCACTATAGGTAAGCCTCTACCACTGAGCCACCGTACCACCTACTGGGCAATTCACTAGTTAACAAAGGTTTTGTTACATAAAAAGAAATACCTGTTCTTAAAGGAACTTTTTGCGCTGAATTCGAATATGCACTCGGTTTTTCTCCATCACGTACGATTTTCCCTAACAGAGGGATTTTCGGGAAAATCCCTCAAAAATTTCCCTTTTCGTTTATTTTACACCCCAAGATCTTGTCCCCTTGCATATACTAACATAGAAATTATATCTAAGTATACTTTGATTCATATTTAACAAACCCTCCAAGTTTCGTAATAATCGCTTTATTCTTTCTAGAGAAATAAATATGTTTGTATGTATACTGTGTGTACTGTTTATTGCACCTTATAGTAATGCTTTCAGATCTCTTAAGTTGAGGTAAAACGTTTTGCTTTATTACCACAAACACATATATAAAATATAATACAATATAATTTACAAGTGTGGCAATTTACAATAAACAATAATACAAATGTACCAAAAGGTCATGAAAAGACAATCAAAACTATCACAATATATGAAACTTCCATTGGGTTACAAAAACGTACACTACTTCCTTCTTTTGTAAGAAATGTTGCATTCTCTAACAAGACCCCAACAATAGTCCCCCATCATTGAAGGATCCCATCGTCCCTGGTACCTTTTCTCCATTGCCATTATATCTTGGTGGAATCTTTCCCCCTGTTCGTCGCTGAGAGCACCTAGGTTAGCAGGAAAGAAGCTGAGGTGGGAGTGCAAAAATTGGATTTTTAAAGACATCCTACAACCCAACTCTTTGCATTTCTGTATCATGTCCTGTACGATTTCTGTGTAACTCTCAGCTTTGTTATTGCCCAGAAAGTTGCGCACAACACACTTAAATGCTGTCCAGGCAGCTAGCTCAGCACTGTTTAACTTGCTGTCAAAGCTATCATCAAGCATTAATTTCCTAATTTGGGGACCAATAAACACTCCCGCTGAAATCTTAGCATCACTCAGGTTAGGTAACTTATCTCGCAAATACTTGAAACCTTCACCAGATGTGTCCATGGCTTTGACAAAGTTTTTCATAAGTCCTAACTTGATATGAAGTGGCGGTAGTAATATCTTATTAGGATCTACCAAAGGAGCGTATTTGACGTTGCATTCTCCAGGTACGTAATTCACTCTAGGTTCCCATTCCTTCACTTCATAATGTTTGTCATCAGCTCGGCTATCCCATAAACATAAAAAACATTGGTACTTCGTGTAACCGCACTGCAGTCCTAATAAAATACCAACTACCTTGAGATCACAACATATTTGCCAACAATGGTCCTTGTAATTTATAAGATTTAGCAAAGTTGACATGGTGTCATAGGATTCCTTTATCTTCACTGAGTGCGCAAGTGGTATAGAAGGTTTTTTATTTCCATTATGTAAAAGGACAGCTTTAAGGCTGACCTTTGACGCGTCGATAAATAACCTCCATTCTTCTGGAACGTAAGGAATTCCTAGCTCCGCCATCAACCCATTTATATCCGTACATACGCACACATTATCTAGCATTGAGAAATAGCTTGAAAATTGAACATGCCTTTTCCTGTACACTGATATGTTCGTTTCTGCATCCAATAAGTTCCACTGCTGGAGCCTTGATCCCAGAAGTTCCGCCTCTTGTTTTGTCAGGTGCAAATCACGGACTAGGTCATTAAGTTCACATTGCCGGATGAAATGTGGCTCGCGAACACAGTCAGGGATGAACGTTGGATCCTTGGATGTGCATGTTGATGTCGATGGTTCATCAAGGTCATGATCATCATCAGTGTCTTTTGGCCATATCTCTTCCCAGTTGGTAGGGGGCTCGGGAAGTGGAAGTTCATCCCCGTGCGGAATAGGTCTAATTGCGGATTTAACGTTGGGATAACTTATTGTGTATTTGCTTTTTTTAGAATGTCCCTTAACTACTGTGAGACAAAAATAACAATCATCCAGATGGTTGGTGGGTTCTCTCCACACCATTGGTACAGCAAATTTCATGAACCTCCGTTTCCCTTTGGCCCATGCAAGTAAAGTGACGTAGCACGACGCACAAATTATGTTGGGTGCCCAAGTTTTGTCCTGATCTCCCACACGACATCCGAAATATATATAATATGCTAGTTTCACCGATGGCGTAATGGATCTACACTGTCCTTTAACTACAAACTGGCCACACACATAACAAAAACTATTTGGTGAGTTAACACACGAACGCCGTCCTCTTGACGCCATTGTACTGATCACAAACTAAACTTCTGGTCTTAGTTGGGTATAATGCCGTTAAGATCAAACATGAAAGCACTCTTAGCAGCAAAGACAACTTTGAAAGTGAAGTAGTGTTAAACCACACGTCAATATAAAAATGTACAAAACTCCCTCACCAGGTGTCAAGAACACAAGAAAGAAAGAAATGCGCGGGGGAGGGGGGAAACGATACCGTAGTGGAAAATTCAGACTGCATTAGTTCATTGTTGTCAACAATGAGTCTGTATTCCATTCTTTCTTTCTTTTGCATTCTGTTACATTTGATAACAAATATTGATAACCATTTCATGAACAAAACGAAAAAACTTGGAGAATTGTATATATATATATATGTATTAAGATATACATATACTGTACGTTTAAAAAAAATATACGTTGGAAGTACATTCTATTTTTATACACGTTTCTAATTTACAGAGAGCAATACAAGTGTGTTGTTGACTATTGTAAATATTCATTTTTATGTCTGTGTTTGTAGTAATAAAGCAAATCGTTTTTACCCCAACTCAGGAGATCTGAAAGCATTACTATCAGGTGCAATAAACAGTGCACACAGTATACATACAAATATATTTATTTCTCTAGAAAGAACAAAGCGATTTTTACGAAACTTTTAGGGTTTATTAAATATAAATCAAGGTATACTTAGGTATAATTTCTATGTTACTATATGTAAGGGGACAGGAGCTAGGGGAATAAAATATCTGAAAAAGGGAAATTTTTGAAGGAATTTCCCGAAAATCCCTCTGTTACGGGAAAACTGTACGTGATGGAGAGAAACCGAGTGCATATTCGAATTCAGCGCAAAAAGTTCCTTTAAGATCAGGTGATTTTCCTCATGTAACAAACAAAAAGTTTAAATTTGTTAACTACTGTTATTGACGATCTTATACCTTACTTGATTTGAAATGAAATCTTTGAGTTTAACGTCCCACGATTATGCCCTTTAGGCTGAGAGAGATAGATGATTAAGGCAAGTGAATGATGATTGAATAATTGGTGGAATGGTAATGTGGGAGGAAACGGGAGTAGCCGAGAAAATCCACAGTCATAATGCCTTCTGGCCCGAAGTCAAATCATGTGTGACCCGTCGACCCAACTTGTTCCGAAGTTGATGGAGGTGCTGTCGAATGCTTTCTCCACTCATACTGAATTTCCAACCCTAGTCCCAGTTCCTCACATGTCTGGCCACTGTTCGCCTCGATTGCTGCCTGAATATCTTCATTTTGTACATGTGTTTGTTTTCTGGCACGTGGTGCGTCTTCGAGTGTTTCGTCACCGTCCTTAAACTTGCTAAACCACCGCTGCACTGTTCGCATAGTCACGACACCCTCATCAAAGGCCTGGCATATCTTCTGCCCCGCTGCAGCGGCGTTTGACCCCAGTTTGAACTCGTACATCATACACGCCCTTATGACGGTATGCGGAGGTCCCATGTTCACTCTGTCCTTACGCAAGTTCACGGTGTAATTGAACTGCCACAACCAGTTAGTATGTTGGATACCCACAGCAACAAATGACCTTCGCCTTATCTCCATTCGCATTCAACTGACGGTGTGAGGGCTAATTGAACACAGATCTCCACAGAAGGCGACGAAACTTTCTTAGTTACATTCAGGCCCGCAACCAGAGAGGGGGGCTAGGAGGGGCCTGGCCCCCTAAACTTGTCGTGGTCCCTCCAGACCATATCACAAAATGCTATTATTAATACAAGAAACACAATTTAGCTATTTGTAAGATAATATTTAATGACTTGCCCCCTAACATATTTATGCCTCCCCAAACCTCTGTGGCTGGTTGCGGACCTGGTTACATTTATAGATTTATTACACCCGGTTTCAGTATATTGAGTCCCCTTAGTTTGGAAGTCTACCATTCTTTCAAATATGGAACGAAACTCAATTGTTATTTTTGATGTGAGGATAGAAAGCATACTAATGTTAATCTATAAAAGTAAATCTATGGACCGTAGAACATTTATTCCAAGTTTCCGACAGAATTCTTCAGTTCCACTTTTGTTGGGGCTTGTTTTCCACGCGAAGGACGAGTTGGATTATGTTTTCGATTTTTTTTTTTTAAGACTACAATAATTTCATAACGCAACAACTAATGGTAAGGACTATGATCAACTAGCCGACTATCGTCATGTACTTTGGGTTGTTGCGTGGTTAGCACATCAATTTTCCTTTGCCAGTGCCGAATCTAGAAGGTAAAAACTGGGGGAATGGCACCCAGAAACGATTATGATAAGTATAACATGAATGTACGCAAATTATTTTAATTTGAAATTCGTTTACGCACTTCGTTAACAGGAACCAGGAATATCTAATGTTTCAAAAAAATTTCCAATAAAGAATAGAAGGCAACTATTTACTATAAACTTTCAAACAATTACTTTTGTCACTTAAAATACTGGAGGGTGGCTAGGTCCCACGGCCCCAGACTAGATCCGCTACTGCCCTATCTGTTTAATTCTATTAACAGTCTCCTTACTTCAATTCCCCCTCTCTCTCTCTCTCTTTTTTTTTTTTTTTGTTTGTTTAGGTAGTGTCCTAATAGCCCTCACAACACCGAAATATTACTATTGTTCCGATGATTCCGAAGATGTACCCACCTGGTCACTGACCAAACCCAGCGATGTTTGATTTCTGTGCTATCGTGAAATCATTAGACCAGCATAATTTTCGTGACGATATACGAAAGGGGACAAACTCTACCAATAGTAACTTTCGGAGACGAGGTATCACTTTCACAATGCCTTTCCGAGACGAGATAGCGTCAACTGTTATATTGCAGGCAACCCTAGTGCACATGAGTGGAGATTGAGCTCTTCTAATAAAAACAGATACACTTTCCGAGACGAGATATCACTTTCACGCCTTTTCGAGACGAGGTATCACTTTCACGCCTTTTTGAGACGAGACACTCTTAATTCTTGTATCGTAGGCAACCCTAGTTCTCCGAGACGAGATATTACTTTCACATCTTTTCGAGACGATGTATTACTTTCACGTCTTTTCGAGACGAGACAGCCTCAAATTTTGTATCGTAAGCAACCCTTGTGCAGTTAAGTGCAGACAAGGCTCTTCTAATAAAAACATATATAATTTCCGAGACGAGTCATCACTTTCACGCCTTTTCGAGACGATGGAGACAAACTCTTCCGATAGATATAGATACTGTCCGAGATGAGGTATCACATTCACGACGCCTCTTCGAGATGAGACGGCCTAAACTCTTTCTTATAAGCAATTCTAGTGGTTTCACACTAAATAAAACTGTAATCAGTTTAGAGAGCGGCCAACTACACATATGTAGACTCAGTGTAATAATATATGACTAGGTCTACGTGGTTTCGCACCAAATTAAAAGAGGTAGCCAACTGCTACTGACTTATTGTTGTAGAACAAGACCAAGTCTAACTGATTTCACAGACCAAATTAACCAGGAGTCAATTTAGGGAGTTAATAGGTTTGTAAAGTACTTATCAAACAACAATGGGCAACAACCAAGACTGGAATACGAATTTAGTTCGAGTTTTTGATGCGAAGCGGAAATGAATTAACGCATCGTGGAAATGTGATGACGGTCGTTTTTAATAATATTTCTAGTAAATAGTGTCTAGCAATATTTTTCACGAGTGGGTTAAAAAGCAAAGAAGTGTTGAGCACGCGCTAACAAACAATCCTTGTCACTTGGCTCTGTAGAGTTTTTGTCATTGCACGTGTGGAAAATTTAAGAAACCCTAAGCACGAGCCATCTATAATTTCAGTGATGAATGATCAGGATTGCCAGTATGTTAAGAATTTTCTCGAAGTATTGCTTTTTGACAAACGGATTGTTTTGTGTAATTTATTAGCAAGGTTAAGGGCGTAAATACAAACGTTGTAAAAAAAGAAAAAAAAAAAGAAAAAGGTATTTATTCCGAAGTAGATCGTCCTTGTAGTTTTCGACAAAAAGCGTAATAACAGCTACGATAATTTAAAAATAATACATTTTTAGCACCGATTTAAAAGGGTACAACGTACAAGAATGTAGGATAGGGTTAGGGTGGACAGATATCCTGCTTTTGGCCGGACAGTCCGGCTTTTGGAGGTTCTATACCGTGCCCGGCTTTGTAGTCGAGCCGGCCGCCCATTTGTCTTCTTTTCAGTTGTCTCATTTCAAATGTTTAACTTTCCATTATCCTGATAGCTCTTCCATTCTGAAGTTATTTACGAAAGTAATTTCTTCAAAGGGAAAGAACTTTTCTCACTGATTGTATATGTAAAAGGAAAACTTGTCATAAGTAACGACACTACAGTAGAAGAAATATTGAAAAACAACCCTATTTTGGAGGATTCTGCAACAGTAATAACACAATTGAGACGGACAGGGTAATGTACTCAAAGTACTATCATGCCGAATACTACAGTCATCATATGACGTAATTATTTTGAACTAACAGAAACAAAGTTAGAAGAAATTATAAAATTTGACTTTTTCACATGATTTTATTTTGGTAAAATGTTTAGATAACAATCACATCGAATTACTTACAATAGACACACAGATCATAATGTCATTTACAGTAATACATCTCAAATTAGCGGCGTCACCTTATGTAGTTCACAAGAGCACGTGTACCACCAAGTATTGTGCGCTGTTTGTTGCTTCTTAAGATATTTAATAATTTGTTTCTTTCTTTTATTTCTTTAAATTTAAATTAGACTATTCACTTGCTTTACCCCTTGAATATACGGATTCCATCATCACACCACGTTCACAACAGTGCTGCGAGCGTGATAGGCTACTCTGTGCGTAGTGCAGAAGGGTTAGCGCGGGCAGCGTAGCATAGGAACTTGCGGTCTCCTGACGTTCAAACAAGATTTGAACGTGCAGCATTGACAGCTGTTATTGACTAATTTTCAGTAATGTATAAGAAAAAAGTTATTAGTGTTACACATGAGACGATACGAGACGAGAAATAAGGTTTCCTTGTCTCATCTAGTATATTTTGTACATATTTAGTCTCGTGTCGATTCTCGAATAGTTTTTTTTTTCTCGCTGCCTCGTCTCTTGAAAAGTTATTCACTCTTTCTTTTTATAAATGTATATATTAAACTAATTGTGAGTGTGTAAATATATGTGGGAAAAAATGTGAAACAGTGGAACCTCGATGACTTCAAGCTGAAGGGAATAGAAATTCGAATTCTCGAGTTCTCGATAAAGGTTCGACTTATCAACATGGTCACAACAAAATTTTGAGATATCGAGGTTCTACGTTCATCATGAAAAGTGACTATATAACATCTATATCTCGAAGTTTTATTGCTTCAACTTCTGTAACTCGAAGTTGTGAAAGTTCCTCAAAATTAAATAAGATGACTGGTAAAAATAAAATAATTATTAGATAGGAGTAAAACACAATTACAGTACACATTAGCAACAATGACAAATACGTGATAGCATAGAAATATAGCTTCGAGCTATCGAAAATCACATCAAGAGAAATTCGACTTATAGAGGTAAACTTCGACTCGTAGAGGTTCGCAGATACGAAAGTCCGAGTTACTGAGGTTTATAAAGATGATTATGAAACTCATAAAGTTCGATTTTTGAGGTTGTAATTTTTAAACTTTCGAGTTACAGAGGTTATTTTAACTTTGAGTGTTATGGAGAGTTCAAGAGAATGTGAAAACATTCGAGTTATTATGGAATTCGAGTTATCGACATTCGAGTTATCGAGATCCAGTACCGGTACACTCGTACGTTATGTTCGTACAATTAATTTATCTATTTATAGTTTTTATACTGTGATTCATGTAACACCAGAACAGTGAGTGATATCTAATACTTGGGTGAACTAGTATTGTCCACGAGGCTCATGAAATTTCTCGAATTATCTTGAATTTAAAAACGTACTTGATCTTGACTCTCGTCTTATTTTCGAGACGAGACGAGACGGGAAATTTCTCGTCTCATGGCAATTACTATCAGATAACACACTCAAAAATCCAATTTACTAAGTATGGCCTCTCTACTCTCAAGAGAGGTATATAATAATACAGCGTACATTTCTGAATGTACTTGCAACCCTGTTACTCGGCTGCTAGATGTGTTGCATATGCACTCTACAACCCTTCATCTCTCTCTCTCTGTTTTCTTTTTCTGATCTGATCTTTTTCTGTAGCTTTTTCTTATTATTTTCGGAAGAAGCTAAGTTCTAATGCTCTTAGAACCATGCTTTTTCATCGTCAAAAGAATTGACATTGAACGATGACATGTGCGCATGCGTCAGGCGAGAGACGGTCGTAAACATTTTAGGCGCAACTGGAAAATGAACTCTCTTCTTCTTGCCCAACACAAAATTCAAAACACAAAGACGTCTTTCAAAGCTACAAAACGGTGGTGGACACGTTTTCAAGAAATCATTTTCATTCCTAACGTTAAAATGAGAAAAACAACTGTTCTCACTAATTATGAATGTTTATCCAATCTCTCACCAGATGTCAGAGCTGTTCTTTCAACTATTTATTCTTAATGGTGATTGCTTTCGTTGGAGGAAAACTTGAAGTTTATTCTTTACGATAATTTATTGGTTCCTCTTCACAATTGCTCTATGATTTTACCAACACAATTTTAAAGAGAACAATGCATCTTGTCTAGGTGCGTAAGTAGATCAAACCATTATGATTACAGATAGTCTTCGGCACTGGCATCTCTGGCATATAAAATTGGGGGGGGGGCATCAATCGTTCCACAGCCTGAATATTATATTCCAAATAAATACAATTATTATTATTTATATGATATTCTGTCGTTAGTAAATAAATTAAATTAGAATAAAATATTGAATATTTTGTACTTCAAAATATTAGGGAGGACGCGTCCCCCTCGTCTCCCCCCCCCCGCCAGAGACGCCCGTGGTCTTCGGTCTTTTCCCGAAGTAGTGTTTCTAGATTAAGGGAATTTTCGCTAATCTATTGATATTTCCACTTCGAAGAGGAGGGGGAATATTTGAAACTATACTAAATCTAGGGAAACTTTTAGTATATAAATTATATTAAAATATACATGTCAATAGAAACGTTAAAAGACTGTAAAGTGCTTCAAAATGACTTGAAAGAACTAATAATGGGTTGGTGTAAAGAAAACATCATAAACGTGAGTAATAACAAATCTAATGTAATGTCCTTACAAATCGCAAAATCTCTCAGAAATTTTCGTATAAGATAAATGACATTACTTTGCAAATCACGGGCACTGTCAGGGAACGGCGTCGACTTTCCAAAATTTATGTGAGTGCATACTTTACCGAGCGAAGTAGCTCAAGTGGTAGAGCTTTGGCTTCGCATTCGGAAGGTAGCGGGTTCGATTCCCGATGCCGACCATCCTGATTGGGGTTTTCCAGGGTTTCCCTCAATCCTACCAGGCAAATGCCGGGATGGCACCTACTAAGACAGGCCCTGGTCGACACCTTCCCAAATCCTTTCCATTGTTGTTGTTGTTGTTATTGTTAGATATCCAGTATAAAATGGCCTCAGAGCTGTATCTGGTAATTGTTAAATAAATAAAATAAAATATCAATGGCAGGAAGTCTCGATATTTGATTGATTTATTTCTAGTTAAAATCTTTTATGAACACTGTCGTAAAGGTCTCCTATGATAAAGTAAAATATACCGGTAGTATAAGGGTAAGTTGGGGCTACCCTAGCTCAGTCCTTAATACGGCTGACTTAAACGCAAGAGAAACGAGTTCAAACCCGGGTTCAAACCAAAAATCTTGTGGGTGTGGCGCACTCACAAGATTATTTGTATGGGTGCCGGAGCATCCACGTAGTCGGCGCGCGTGCTGTCAGGGATTTTCGAGTGGTGTATGATAGAAATTTAACATTTAACAATCACATAAACCATATGATTACCAGACGCGTACAGAAACCTTGGATTCATTATCAAGATTAGCAAAGCGTTTACCGGTATTACCGCTAGCCAAAAGCTATATGAGCACTACGTTCGTAGCAAGCTTGAATACGCTGCCATTATATGCAACCCTCACACAAAAAACAAATATAAATAATGTAGAAAAAGTTCAGAATAAATATTTAAGGTACTTGGCATACAAGGAGATACAAATATATTCCAAGTCAATCTTCAAATTTAAACTTCAATACACTAAGTCTAGAACAGTGACGAATAATGCAAGATATGGTGTTTCTGTAAGCTATTTAATAATAAAATCGACAGCTCTGACTTACTTTACACACTCCTACAACTCGTCTTAAAAATTTCAATTTCTTTTACTGCGGCAGATTACACACGAATGCAAACAAGAGGACACCAGTATGGAGCTTGAGTACAGCCTAAAATAGATTAACAAAATACAGAATAGATTTGGATATTAACATTAACCGCGTAAGTCAATTCAAGCCAGTTAATTTGTAATGTAATAAGAAATAATTGCAGATGAATAATTGTATAAGAACAACATTAATGATATTGCAAATGCACTATAACTATATATTGCAAGGATCCCCACATCACGACAGACGCACGTGTCAACTCAACAAGTGCTATTGATTATAAACAACCTAGCAGACAAGAATTCGACACAAAGGACACCGAGGAACGCCGAAGGAAGACGGACCTCACGGAAGGACCCGAAGAGGACAAATAAAAGGAGGACCACCGAGGGACCCAGCATCAGTCGTCCAACTGATCAAATCACCTACACCGCCCTGATGTATTATATGTATTATAATATGAAAGTATGAATGTGTTATAATTACTTAATACATGTAATGGACACTGTAATTCGATTATGTAGCCTGTTGTGTCTAGAAATAGATTTGCTAAATAAATAAGTATTCTTCGCTTAATTTTATCTATACTTATTTCATCACAATAAAAATAAACAAACAAGTGAAATACTGAAAGAAAATATAGACTAAATGCTACTGAGCTCGATACATATTCCATCCTAATCAGATTTTTTTTTCACGTAGCTGAATTTCTATGACTTATCACAACAATTCAGCTATTTATTATTCGTTCTGTTTGCGTAATCAGTGTACAATTTTTCGTGCGATTTTCACACGAAGATAAGTTTTATTTCACGTTCGAAGCATACGCCCGTTTAGACTAAAGGAGATGGATTATTAATAAAGGGGAAAGGATTATGTAATAACGGTGGAATGAGAGTGTGGGAGGAAGCGGTAGCACCCTGCGAAAACCCTGTGATACTATGTTGACCACTACAAATTCACTCAGCCTGAGATTGAACCAGAGATCACTCTATCACTTTTCAAGAGTTTAGTTTACCAAACCAAACCTTTTGGTTTGTGAGTCTGAGCCGCTCCAACACCATCTGTTAGCTACCGGTTGAACTACGGATAGTCTAGTGACGAACACGTAGTCAGAGTGCTTCGTCGCTCTATTTCTAACAGGTGTATCAGGAGGCTTCTAGATCTAGAAGCCGTCACTTCTTTTATCCCCAGTTTGCCTCATGACACTGGGTGACGCAGAAAATTACGAAATGCAGACCAGGAATCGAACCCGGGACCACGCGGACGTGAGTCCTACCTCTTTAACCACTAGAGTATGATTCCCATTTAGGAGTACCAATCGGTCCTCTCCGGTACGAGTGGCTACGTAGCTAATACGCTCTAATCGCCTACCTCATTATCTCCTAAGACACTGCAGAAAGGTACTACATACACTTCTTGGCCCAATGGTCCGTGTAATTGACTCACTTATAACGATGGCAGCTTCTTTTGACTCCTTGCCTCCTCCGTGGGAGGAGGGGAGGAGGTTCCCATCATCACCTCCATCATATCCAAAGCTAAAAGACATCGAGGATAGTTAAAAATCACCGTTGCTGCCACAGAGAGACTCAAACTCCCGAAGGGATTCTCTTAATGATCGTCAGCCTTACGTCTTAGGCCGCTCGACTACAGTCACCGACTTACCACTGAGCCACCGCGCCCCGCACTAAATGTGAATGAATACGAAAGAATTGCTAGAATGTAAATGTGGGAGGAAACAGGTTTACAATCATGTGTTGCGTTTGCTATTGATTGATTATAACGGCCCGATTTGTGGACCTGACCCGCTCCACGCCATCTGTTAGTGACTGGTTGAACTACGTCCAGCCTAGCGGTCAGCGCTCTGACTCGTCCTATCGCTAACCAGCGTATCAGCAGCTTTCTAGACGTAGTTACTGTCACGTCTTTTATTCACATGACTCCCCAGTTTGCTTCACGACGCTGGGTGGACGCCGAAAATTGGGGAGGTACCTCCGGGAATCGAACCCAGGACCACGCGGACATGAATCCAAAACATTGATTAATTATATTTTGGCATCTTATAGCCGTCTTTGTTGAACTTTATTCACGGTTTTCATATCCAAAGAATCATATCATACAATAGATGTCCAAAGGATTTATTTAATTAGTATCCATGCGTGGGAAATTGTCATGTTCTAGGGATATCCATTGATCAACCCATGGAGATTGACATTACACGATATAACGATCGTCCTTAGCGTTGAAAGTTCTACTGGTACTATTTGGATAATAAATAATTAGAGCATGCATAATAGTTGGAAAATCCTTTGTGGGTGTAAGTGTCATAGGGTAAGCAACACTGACAATTTTCCGGTGTGGCTGGACACAAGAAAGAAAGGCAATTTATAATGTTTGAACTATTTATTTGAACTTTTGAAGAGGACATTCCTTAAATGACATTTTCCTTTATCCAAAATAATCATCTTTCTTTCTTGTCCTTCCTGTGTACATATATTGTTAGTAGATCGCTCAGTAACCTCTGTGGGGGAGGGGAGGAACCTTCTCTATTGTTTTAGCGAGAATAAACGCGCAATGAAACTTCCTGTTCTTCGGCGGCACGTGTTTGGCTTGTCAAGTGGAGATTTGCACACAATGCTCCAGTTAAAGCCTCGAAATGTTGAAGGAGCCGAACCGAGACCTGTAGTTTCCTCCCATGCATCGTTCCTGCTACTTTTACTCCAAAGTCCTTTCAACTATGTATATACAGCGACCGTTCATTCATTCTGTATAGCAAACAATGTAGGAATAATATCTATATAAAATATAATGAGATAGATCCAAAACGCTTTTGAACATTTTAAGTTTAAGGCTGTGTATTTGATACTTTTTAGGCTTCCAAACCATGCTATGTATAAGTATGGACAGTCTGATAGAAAGGTTATGTCCGTCCGTCTGTTTGTCTGAGGATAGGTATCATAGATGGAACGGCTACATATTTCCATGTATCTGTCTGAGGACAGATATCAGAGATGAAACGCTATATCCGTCCGTGTGTCTGTCCAAGAACGAGTATCAGAAATGGAATTGCTATATCCGTCCGTGTGTGTGTCTGAGAACAAGTATCAAAGATGGAACGGCTATATCCTTTCGTGTGTCTGTCTGAGCACAAGCAGGGTTCCCGCCAGGATTTCAAAATCAGGGTGGTGTTCAAAAATTTAAGGGGGGTGTAGGCGATTGACTTTTAGAAAACTTATATTAGGCCTATTATTTTTACGTTTCTCGTATTATCCTAAAATTTTGCAATAACACAAAAGATGACACCTTTCCACTGCAATCCTAATTTCAACAAAGTAGAAAATGTTGAATTGACCTTCTTTTCGTTTATTTATTTATTTATTTATTTATTTATTTATTGTTTTATTGTTTTGCGTGAATACCCATTATAATCAAGGTAAGTTATAGTATTAACGAATTAATTCACTTGACTGATGTTGAACTAAAATCCGTCGTAGTTTTCTTGATGCATGGACAAATAAATGTCGGATGTTGTAAATTTATCACTTCTGTTGTTGTTCTTAGATTTCTATTTGATCTACCTAAAATGAAAAATTTTTACGACTGAGATGAGTCAGTGATTAGGTTAGGTTAGATTGAACTCGATCTGATATCTGAAGTGCTAAACCGACAATATGATATACTAGAACATTTATTGGTAATTGCAGATATTATACCTTTATCGCAATATTGTAGGTAACTTAATTCGTTTAAATTTATAGCCAATGTAATTTTGTAATTTTTTACCAATGTGACTCATATATTCACAAATGTATTAATAGTCTTGATGACTACCGTATGCATATTTTGACAAACTCTCCTCTGAACCGTCTAGGCTTCTTAACATTTTCACACATTGTAACACCACTTTATAACCTATACATGTCTGCGGGTTCGTTTAATAGTCAAGTTAAATGCTTCTTATGTTTCTAATGAAAAAAAAAAAAAAAAAATGGAAATATATTTACAAGCATACTTGTGAACCGCGGCGCAGTCGTACAAAGAATCACTGTTCCAAGTTCTTTAATGTTCTTTGAAAAGCAAATTCATTTATTTTGATTCACTCATGGCGCAACTGAACCGATGCCACTCATTTAGGACTTTTCAACCATTCGTTGTATGCACAACTTATAAAATTTTCAAAATCAGCCTCAACACTTTTATTTTTACTTCAAGCATCAGATAAAAAAAGTCCTTCCAAGGACACCTTAATCAAATTGACAAACGTGTTCTGCAGTGAGCCGGCACCGTTGTGAAGTTAAAATTCTATTCATTGTTGAAGATGATCTCTCCACTAAAGCGGTACCGATTGGAAGAAGCACACATTTTGTTGCCAGAGCTGACAAATTAGAAAATATAATGCATTTATATTCTTCATAGGAAAATTTCAATTAGAAATCTCTTGAAGAAAGTTCTTCTTTCAATCGTTTGAGAGTTCTAGATTCAAATAGGACTTCTTCGCACAAAACATGATGAAATAATTGTGAAAAATTCACTATTCAGGTTCGGATCACGGCAGAAGTTTGGAGGGGTGTTATTGTAAGTTTAGGGGGGTGACACCTCCCATTGGGGGGGGGGGTCTGGCGGAATCCCTCAGGACAAGTATCAGAGACGGAATGCTATATCCGTCTGTGTGTCTGTCTGAGAACAGGTATCAGAGATGGAACGGCTATTTCTTTCCATGTATTTGTCTGAGGACAGATATCAGAAATGAAACGGCTATATCCATCCATGTGTCTGTCTGAGAACAGATATCAGAGACAGACGGCTATATCCGTCCGTCTGTCAGTCTGAGGACAGATATCAGAGCAAAATCCGTAAGAGAAAGCGAGAAACGGCTTTTGATACGGATTCGGTTCCACTTCTTCCCTCAACCATCTATTCAGACCGGAACAGGTAAAAAATCAACGATTTCCTGTGTTAACATGCATCACAATAGAGTAAAACTGAAAGTGGTATTAATTTATTGCCACTTCCGTTTTCCATTCTTATTCCCATAGAGCGTAAACGGTAACAGGAAGAAACAAACCGCATTTTATGTATAGATTCAGAATCACAAGAATAGATTCTATATCAGAATGTTTTCTTATATTGCAACTGGAAGTGATCGAACTGACTACTTCCGGTTTCAATTTTGAATCCCCGTAATTTGGAAGTCTACTGTAGTTTCACAACGTAGTTACATTTATTTATTTATTTATTTTTGAAACCGAAAAGGAAATAAAATATCAAAATTTGTGCTTAATTATTAGGATTATATGTGTAGCACTTAGAAAATACTATGAAAAATTTAGAAGAAAATTTGAGACTCTATCACCGAGTAGTTCGGTAACCCATCGACTGTGAGTCAAAGAGAATGGACGGACGATCTACAACTAACTAAACTCAAGAAATACTCTGTACACTTTGTCCCAAAGCTCCCTCATATGCCTACATGGAAGGGTACACTGTTCTCAGCGCAGAAGATCCGGCTTGTTTCTCGCTGGGAGATTATGTGATTCATCTCTCACATAAACTGTAGGGTCACGTCTGTTCCACGTAGATTCCACGTTAATCAGTAGGTCCCATCTCATATAGCCTCGCTACTGAAAGGGACGTTAAACTCAAAACCAACTGAGCTCGTGGGTTTTCTCGGGGTTCTCCCGTTTCCTCCCACTTTCTTCATTCCACCATTTCACTCATCTCTCATCATCACCGTCTCCTTTAGCCTAACCGGCATAACCGTGGGACGTAAAAAGATTTCATTTCATTTTTTCAAAACCAACTGAACCAACTATTAACTAAAACAAAATATCGGAACTTATAATGCATGGTATACGTAATTTTGGAATGAACTATTTTCACTTCTGCAAATTCAATATAAAACATTGAATATAAAATTATGAAAGCTTTATATGAATGTTAACTTGAAAACAAAACAAAACAAAACAAACAAACAAACAAAACAGATGATTTCAGACCCTTGCTTTTATTTCTCGTTCATATTATCTAATAAATATTTTTCTCCTTCCTTAAACCTACTTTCACCATTCCTATCCTTACTTTTATTTCCCATTCACATTTCGGATCTTTCCTGAGGGGCGCGGTGGCTCAGTGGTAGAGCGTTCACCTCCAGTGCTTGGGGTCCCTGGTTCGATCCCAGCTAACGCCGTATGAACTTTGTGGTGGACAAACACCGTGCTCGTGGATCTTCTTGGGGTTCTCCCCCTTTCTGCATTCCACCGTTTTCACTCATCTCTCATTATCACCGTCTCTTTTAGCCTAACCGGCATAAGCTGTGGGAAGTAAAACTTAAAGATTCCATTTCATTCTTTCGGATATTTCCTAATAATGGTTTTTGTTCTTCCCAAAGATTCCTATCCTTGTTTTTATTTCTTATTTACATTTCAGATTTTACAATTAATGTTTTTCTTTCCTCGGAAGACTTCTATTTCCATTACTGTCCTTGCTTTTATTTCCGCACTGAAAGAAAAATATATACAGTAGTTTAAATGATCAAATATCAATGTAATATCATTTACCCCTCATTTTGTAAGTTGATATACATTTCCTTTGATTAAATTACAAAATTTGCTGTTTTTTTTTTTTTTTTTTTTACAAATTTACAGTAAATTTATAAGAAAATGTGTTAGCTTTATTGATAAAAATGTAATTTTACACAATTCCATATTAATAATTTTACTTTATAGATGTAAATTGATTTATATAGAGGCTTGGCAAACAGATTGCCATCGTTTTTTGTAAATTTACCTATGATTTTTTTTTTTACAGTTCGTTCACATTTCAGATATTTACTAATAATGTTTTGTTCTTCCCAAAACATCTATCTTTGCTTTTATCTCTTATTCGCATTTCAGACTTTACAATTAATGTTTATTCTTCTCGCAGAACACTTCTATCGCCATTCCTATTCTTGCTTTTATTTCCTGTTCACATTTTATATGTTTACTAATAATGTTTTTGTTCTTGCTAAAGATTTCCTTCGCCATTCCTATTCTTGCTTTTATTTCCTGTTCACATTTTAGATGTTTACTAATAATGTTTTTCTTCTTGCTAAAGATTTCCTTCGCCATTCCTATTCTTGCTTTTATTTCCTGTTCACATTTTAGATGTTTACTAATAATGTTTTTCTTCTTGCTAAAGATTTCCTTCGCCATTCCTATTCTTGCTTTTATTTCCTGTTCACATTTTATATGTTTACTAATAATGTTTTTGTTTTTGTTAAAGATTTCCTTCGCCATTCCTATTCTTGCTTTTATTTCCTGTTCACATTTTATATGTTTACTAATAATGTTTTTGTTTTTGTTAAAGATTTCCTTCGCCATTCCTATTCTTGCTTTTATTTGTGTTCACATTTCAGATCTTTATTAATGATGCTTCTCTTCTTTTTTAAGGCTACTTTCGCCATTCCTGTTCTTGCTTTTATTTCCTCTTCACATTTCAGATCTTTACTAATAACTAACTAACTAACTAACTCTATGGCCTATGGAACCCGGAGGTTCAATGCCGCGTTCACAAAAGCTCTCCACTGACTTCTATCCTTAGCTAACTGCATCCAGTTTCTACTTTGTATTCCTATCTCTGCGAGATCCATCTTAATATTATCCTCCCATCTGCGCCTAGGTCTTCCTAATGGTCGTTTTCCTATGGGTCTTCCAGTCAAGACTTTGAAAGCGTTTCTACTTTCTTCCATTCTAGCTACATGGCCTGCCCACCTAAGCCTCCTAGACTTGACGACCCTAACAATGTTGGGTAAACCGTATAAACTATGTAGTTCCTCGTTATGAAGTTTCCGCCATTCCCCATTCTCGTTCCTCTTGGGTCCGAATATTCTTCTCAGGATCTTGTTCTCAAATACTTTCAGTCTATGTTCTTCCCTCAGAGTAAGTGACCATGTTTCGCAACCATACAGAACAACAGGCATGATTATCGTTTTATATATTTTAAGCTTCAAATTCTTCGACAGAATTCGCGACGACAAGAGATTTTGAATCGAATAGTAACACGAATTCCCTGCTTTTAGTCGGCATTTAATTTCTTCGTGAATATGATTTTCGTCTGTTAATATTGATCCTAAATATTTGAAAGTATCCACTTTATCAAAAGTATTATTTAATATTTTAACGCCTCCACAATTTGAAGTATTACGGTCCCGACGCACTTCCATGTATTTAGTTTTCTCTGCATTTACTTCTAAACCCATGTCCCTGCAAGCATTTAATAAGATCTCTGCATTTATTTCTACTGTTCTCCTATCATCCCCTATTAGATTTACATCATCAGCATATGCCATCACCTGATGAATGCCGTTCAACTCTAGGCCCTGGTTGCTATCTTTGATTTTCCTTATAGCGTATTCCAGCACAAAGTTAAATAATAATGGCGACAACGCATCTCCTTGTTTCAGGCCATTTTCGACGTGAAAGCTCGTGGACAAAAATTTTCCTACCCGGACTTTACTTTGGGATTCACTTAAGCATAACTTAATTAATCCAATTAGCTTTCTCGGTATTCCAAGTTCTGTAAGAACGTTGTACAATGTTTCTCTCCTAACCGAATCGTAAGCCTTTCTAAAATCAATAAATAGTTGATGTACCGGCGTATTGTATTCCCATTTTTTTTCGAGTATTTGGCGAATGGTAAATATTTGGTCAATAGTTGATCGATTTCGTCTAAATCCGCACTGATAATCTCCAATAATTTCATCTGCGTATGGGGTCAGTCTTGCTAATAGAATATTTGAAAGGATTTTATAGGATGTTGACAGAAGAGAAATGCCTCGATAATTATTACAGTCAGTTTTGTCGCCTTTCTTGTGAATTGGAACAATGATTGATTCTTTCCATTCTTGTGGCAATTCTTCCTTGTTCCAGATAAGGAGAATGAGTTTGTGTATCTTGTTCCACAATTTTTCGCCTCCAGCTAAAATTAACTCAGCCGGAATTTCATCCACACCCGGAGATTTGTGTTTCTTTAATTTCTTTATAGCGGCTTCTACTTCTATTCGATTGGGTTCTGGAATATACGGTTCTGCGGTGTGTATCTCCTTTTCTCCACGCGCATTAGTTTTTGGCTGCGTGTTCAGCAAATCGTCAAAGAAATCTTTCCATCTATTTAAGAGGCTATCCGTATCGGTGAGAACTGTTCCGTCAGCTTTCTTTAATATATAAGCACGAGGTTGATAGCCTTTCTTAAATTCGTTAATCCCCTTATACATGTCCCGAATATTTTTATTTTTACTATTATCTTCAAGTTCCTTAATTTTAGCTTTCAAAAAATCGCGTTTCTTTGTTCTAAAAGTTTTGGAAGTTTCCCGCCTGATATCTGCGAAATTTTGTGTAGTTATTTCATTCGGATTTTGTAGCCACCGCAATTTTGCCTGTTTTCTCTTCTCTGCTAGTTTAATGCATTCTTGGTCGAACCATGGTTTGTTTCTACGTATTTCCGCGTGTCCCAATTTTTCTACTGCTGAACTTTTAATGCTATCTCTAATTTCAATCCAAGTATCCTCAACACTAGTGCACTCCGAGTCTTCTAAAACCGAGAATCTATTCGAAACTTCAATCTGGTATTCCTTTCTTACATGGCTCGCTTCTAATTTCTTTAAATTAAATCTCTCAGTTTTCGGACATTGAATATTACCTTTATTGAACGATAACCTCTCCCGTATTATCGCTACTACTAGGTAGTGATCAGTGTCACAATCAGCCCCTCTAAACGACCGGACGTCAATTATGCTAGATTGCCTTCTTCTATCTACTAAAACGTGATCAATTTGATTATGTGTTCTTCCGTCTGGTGATGTCCAAGTGTATTAATGAACGTCGCGATGTGGGAATTTTGTACTTTTTACGATTAGGTTTTTGGATGTTGCAAAGTTCACGAGTCTAACACCGTTGTCATTACTTTCCTTATGCAAACTTTCGTTCCCTATGATCGGTTTGAAAATATCCTCTCGTCCTACCTTCGCATTGAAATCCCCTAATAGAATCTTCATATGGTATCGCGGGAGTTGGTCAAATATCCGTTCCACTTCTTCGTAAAAACTATCTTTTATATCGTCACCCTTATCTTCAGTTGGAGCATGTACATTTAAAACAATAATATCACACCACCGTCCCTTGAGAGTAATAAAAGAAAGTCTGTCAGTAACAAATTCAACCCGTTTAATTGCTGGTAATATTCGTTTGTGAACGAAAAACCCTGTTCCTAACTGGTGATTTTTATTTCCTTCCCCGTAAAAGAACGTAAAATTTCCGGAATTCTCAGACCCATTTCCTTCCCATCTAACTTCCTGAACTCCTACTAGGTCCATCCTGTATTTCTCTAACTCACTCGTAACAGATTTTAACGCGCCTGCCCTATAAAGACTTCTAATATTCCATGTTCCAAATCTCATGTCCATTTTCTTTTGCCGAGGTCGTGCCAAGTTATCAGTCCTTGTCCGAGGCTTTTGTGAATGTTTCTGAACAAGTACCTTTTTTTACAGGATGAGGGTGTTAGCCTTACCCAAACCCCCAAGCTGGAGGACCACTCCTAATCGTCTGTCCGCGACTGCTTATTCAGTATATTCGCAGCTAACCTCTATATCTAGAGGCCTTCTCCTCGATCCGCAACCTGAGGACGCGCCATGCCGTGGTGACAGGAACCCACGTTAATCTTTACTAATAAACGTTTTTATTGTTCCTAAAGGCTTCTCCCTTGTCATTCCTATCTTTGCTTTTATTTATCCTTCACAATTCAGTCTCCATTAATAATCTTATCCTATTCCTAAGGGTTTCTTCCTCCATTTTTATCCTCGCTTTCATTTCTTGTCCATACTTCAGATCTTTGCTAACGGTGGTTTTCACTTCCTATTGGTTTTGTTTTGCCCTTCCTATCCTTGATTTCACATTTCAAATCGTCACTAATAATGCTTCCTTTATTTTATTTCCCGTTTCCAATTCAGGTCTTCTTTAATGACGCTAGTTAGGTATCTAAAAACCAGTCTCTTGTTCTGCTGCCTTTTATACAGCTTCCTCAATTTCATTCACCATTGCTTTCGCCTTTTTAATGTCTATTTTAATTTAAAATTATTCATAATTTTCAATCGAAGTTACTAATATTTTACTTATTTTCATTTCAGATTCCACTGGAAGAGCAGCTGAAATCAGATTATAAATTGAGACAAGCTATTGAATTTCTTTCCTCCGCCTGGTTGTGAATTCGGTTGGATGACCTGTTCCCAGAAAATGTTTTTACAGAGACAAAGCCTATGAAATAAACAGGATGACCACTTTATCTCGGACTTGCGGGCTTTCTTATAATATGTTGAATGTTAAAATTTCTTTGGTTTAAGGTAATGCTCCGGGACAGTGGACCAGCCCTACAGTATTTGTGGGATGCGTTATGAATTTTATGTACCATGACCTGGAATGTGTAAGAGCGACCATACCCTGTGACCTAGTCACCCGCGGACAAACCTGTGATCCGATATTCCAGCAAAATCCTAAGAACATGAAACTTAGTTATACATACAGAGTGTAAATGAATTTCTAACAACTATGTTTATCTCCTTCTCCCTTTCTCTCTCTCTTATGACTTTCCTTCTTCTTCTTTTATTGTTTTTTTTTTTTTTTTTTTTTTTTTTTGCTTAGAACGGTGTCGACAGTTTGATGATTCGCTTGCACCTTACTCGGTCCCAAATATCATCCTTTATTAACTTCTATTCTTCTAACTCCGTAATCAGTCTTCCCGTCTTCTGTTTGGTCTTTGCTCTCTTTTCACTTCTGCTTCCATCTTTCTTTCTCTCGTGCCGACATAATTTCTTGTCGATTATTTTATCTTGTACTTTCCTCAGCATCTTAGCCATCTTAACGCTGTCTCTTATTTTTTCGTTTCTGATCTTATCCAACCTCTTAACGCCACACATCCATCTCTGAGCATTTTTATTTCGTTCACGTCTAGTTTTCTTCTTTTACGTCCTCTTGATTTCCCAACTTTTTGCTCCGTACAGGATTGCTGGCTTTACTACGGTCTTGTAGGCTGTTCTGTGAAATGAAATGAAATCTTTGAGTATTACGTCCCACGGTTATGCCGGGTAGGCTAAAGGAGACGGTGATTATGAGAAATGAATAAAATGGCGGAATGAAGAAAGTGGGAGGAAACGGGAAAACCCCGAGAAAACCCACGCACACGGTGTTTGTCCACCACAAAGTTCACTTGGAGGGGGCTGGGATCGAACCCGGGATCCCAAGCACCAGAGATGAACGCTCTACCACTGAGCCACCGCGGCCCTGTAGGCTGTTCTGTGAACATATGTGAGCAAATTTGGGTTCTCATTGGAATTTACATTTTACGAAACTGACGCAAATAAGTTTTCGCCTTCAACGTAGGAGACATGAATTTGATTTTTGTCTACTACGTTAGGCTATATGTCCATATCACAATGAGATCAGTTCTGCAGGATGACAAACTCCGAATAACTAGAAATGTCGTAATCAAGAAATAATGGTATCATCAAAAATCGAACACATAAATACTGGAGCTTGTCAAATGGATATTATGGATCCACTATTAAATTTTGGGTACTTTACAATTTTGTGAATAGGGCTCACGAATATTTTGCGAATAGGAAGTGTACTGCACTTAGGAGCTCAGCACTCCTAAATACTTTCGCAGTCGGCTCCTCTAAGAATTCCATTCTCTCCTCCTCCCTTCTTCTGCACTCCTTCGTCCCTAAATTTAAATCAAAACTTACCTAAACAAAGCTTAATTAGTGAATCGCCAATTTATTACAATTAAATGCTACTTACTAGATTCTACAAGCCAGAAGTACTGTACAAAAAAATAAGTGGGAAAGTTGTCTTGAGATTTCTTATGCTAGCGTTAATCATATCAGTATAGTAGAAAAGAGATTTAGTTCATGAAATAATATACAGACTGGTCCAAAAGTGTCGAAACTCTGAAATAAAATCCAAATCGTTCAGAATTGGGAAAGAAAGGTAAAAGTGATGATAAAAGACGAAGGGGAAAATCTTTTGAAAGATATGGCACTATCGGCCGCCATCTTGAAATGGCGGGAACTTTTTTAGGTGGCAACCCTATCGTATGAGTCATTAAATAGAATTGAATTTTTTTCAAGAATCCAGTGGTGAAATGGTTTTCGTCTACGACCAAACGTTGCAAAGATTTGCACTTACCTTGAGATAACACTGCGGGTAATGAGTGGCCTACTGACCGATATTACAGCAATTGTTCAATGTGCAATTCCTTCTGAGCAATCGTCAAGTGTATTCACTGCTGCCAGTCATTCATTAACCTGCCCAGCATGCTGGCACACGCGTCAATAATCCTGTGTTGAAGGGGTTAATGTTCCTGATCTTGGTAAGATACACAATGGATTTCACTTAGCTCCATAAAAAAAAAAAAAAAAAAAAACATTAGAGTGAGATCTGGGGAACGCAGTGGTCATTCCACAGGTCCTCGCCAGCTTATCCATCTTTGTGGGAATTGCTTATCGAAGTACTCGCTAGCACATAATCCGAAATGATAACATAATCCCTATCATGTTGATAGAACAAAGGGAAAGAGCCTTCCTCTAACGCGACGGACGGCAGAATTTCCTCCTCAAGCATGTTACGGTAGGTAATTGCATATAAATTGTCCTCAATGAAGAATGGGCCTACAACACGGGTACCCCACACACCATCACTTTGTCAAAGCCAACGATCCGAAAATCGTCGTACGAATGTAGATTGTTGTCACACCAATATCAGTGATTTTGCTTGTTCACCTCGCCCGACACAAAAAAGTGACCTCGTCGAGAACAACATGTCATATGCGAATCGAGGATTCGGTCTGATCTGTTTCGCGGCCCACTCACAGAATTCGACTCGGCAGTCTGGATCATCCTCAATTAGATGTTGGAATAGCTGTATCTTGTGTGGGTGCCACTTATTCACAGATACGATTCACAGGATGGACGTGCGGTATACACCACATTCTTGGGCTAGGGGGTGCGGGTGGAACTTTTCGCGAATTATGTTAACACAGCAGTGGATGTACCTTCGTTCGTCGCTGTGCGAGGTGTACCTGATTTGGTTTGTTTTCTACCGACCCGGTTTCCTTAAATTTCGCTATAACTTTCCACACTTCACTATTGAAAATAGGCTCCCGTTCTGCATCATGCGCGTTTAAGTCGTCTGCGATCTGTCTTTTGCTGCGGTCTCCTGAGATCAACACTTCTCTATCCCCTCATAACTTGTTAGTGCCATTCCGTGTTACGTAATCTGAAAGAAAAAAATAATCTGTTAAAACTTTGCAAAAACATTTCACCACTAGATTCCTGAAAAAATTCAGTTCTATTTGATGTATCTCAAAATAGGGCTCCCATTTTAAAAGTTCCCGCCATTTCAAGATGGCGGCTGATGGTGCCATATGTCCGTAAAGATTTTCCCCCTCGTCTGTTTTCCCCCTTCCGTTTTCCCACACTTCCGGACCGCCCTGTATACTGTGCACATATCATAAACGTTTTCTCTTCACTTAACACTATTCGATGTTCCTTGATTTTAGAAAACTTATCTAATATTTTTTGAAAGTTGGGTAGATGTCAGGTGACTTTCGATTGTCAGAATAGGCAGAGCTTTCAATTTGACATCTTCCATGGAGTTTCTCTGGAAGTTTTGGAAATTCCTGGAAGCCACACCGACAGAGGTGAAGATATATGCTGTACCATTACTGCATAGATTCGGGGGCGCTTCTATGTTAATGTAGATAAGTGTTTTTGTACTTATAGACCAACTGAATAGATTCGAAGGTATACGACGCTTCTATCAAATGCAAAAGATCCTTTATTTTGCTCTCTCTTTCAAAAAGATTTGAAAAATAAAATTAATTAATTAATTAAAATTTTACACCTTTAAGAAATTTTGCTCTTTAGGCATATGTCTAATCGGCCTAACGAGAAATACGAGCCTCTCTCTGGAGAAGGATAACAGTGATAATTTCAGAAGGGAGACTGAAAAAAGTGCAAAAAATTGTGCTAAAAAAAAGATACTAAAACACAGGTTGAACCTAATCAGAGAAATGCCCAAGGGTAAGAAATTTCATAGCTCGGGGAAAGAATTGTAGGGGAGAAAAGAAATTATAGATATTATTAAGAAGAGGAAGAGAAACTAGTTGGGACATTAGCTAAAAAGGAACTGTATCGTAAGGGACGTCCTAGAGAGTATGATGGTAAGGAAGAGAGGGAGAGGGCGAAGGAGACTACAGTTAATGGACGATATCAAAACAGAAAAATCGTACGTGAGGACCAGGGGCGGATCCAGGACGAACTTCTGGGGGGGGGGGCGGTCGGTAGTAATACTGCTACTTAGAGCTACTTTTAAGAGCTCCAAACTTTTTTTTATGGATGGGTTTATTTATATATAAAATAAGAAAGTTTACTCTTCTGGGCCTGGATCCGCCCCTGGTGAGGACGAAGAGGTTGGCTGAATACCGTAGAGCATGGAAGCGTATCAGTTGCGGAAAGTGAACTGCCAATAATGGTAGAATGCCTATGGTGATGATGATTATGATGATGATGATGATGGGGAAGAATCAGCACTGAATCACAATGTGATGGAGAGGACAAATCACACACAGGTCACTTACGGTCAAGAAATTGTGCCCTCCCTGTAGAACCATACAGTATGCTTAGCACGTATCCTTGTAATCTTCGCCGTTCTAGAATTAATTGAACGACTGTATTTGGTACCTTTCCTTATCACACGATGAAAGACATCTTTTTGTAAGCTCATCTAAATTGTCAAAACTGCAAGAAAGACCACTATATACAACCTAAGGATTTTTTTTTTTTTTAGTATTGGTGGAAAATTGGTCAGAAAATCTACGAACACTCTGTATACTATATAGAATAAACATACATAACTTAAGAAAAATGAAAACCCTCAGATTTGAAGTCTAATAAAACAAAGAAGTATAAAAAACAGAGTGAAGCGTGAAAAGAAGTATGCGTAAATTTCACGCATCACTGGCTTTGTACTGAAAAGAGAAGGACTTCTCTTGCCAGAGTCATGGTCGCACAAGATATACTGCCACTCCCGATACCATCTCTCAAACCAATTCGTGGGCGAAGTTCGTTTGTAGAATCGTGAGTGGACGAAACACCTTCCAAAAATCTTTGAAAAAACTACAAGAATGTTACTTCTTTAAACATTAGGCCAGGATATCAGTTGGACGATCCATCTGGCAGTGGTTATGAGAAACAATGGTTGAACACGTCAACACACTGGAAAAAGGGTTATCTTCCGAGTGCGATCTTCCAGTAAATCATCTGCTCGTTCACTCTTCTCTCCAACAACAGTAAAGAAGATAATAATAACGAACCATTTACAGAGGATATTTCTTTCGTTGGAATCAATTTGTTTTCCACATTCCCTCAATGATTTCGTGTTATCATTGCAACTGATACACCCACGAAACTAGCTTCCTATAGAATACAACTTAGAGTAGATCACGCCTAGCACTTGACTTTTGAGTTCAATACGCTACATCGAGGCTTTTTTGTTCAGGGGTTTATAAAAGAAGCATCGTTCATTATGGTGCTCCAAAAGACCAAGTCAGTAGCATCATCAGGAACCTGAGTTCCAGCAGACAAACATTCTGCGATGAACCCAGGAAATGGTCCGACAACCCTCCCCCCATCACGCAAAATGTTATTATACCGTAGCATCAAACCCGCGTGTCACTGTTTGACAATATTGTTCATCACTTCTTCTCCCTGTAAACCATTTCTCTTCGTCTTCGATATTGAAAATTTGCGAGTGATTAATACACACACAGTATCATGGTTGGATAGCGGTGGTCCATAGTAGAACACTTACTTCTGGTATGTGGGGTTCGATCCCAGTTCACACTAAGTGCGTTTTATGGTAGTTGTGCTTGGGTTTGGGTAGGTTTCTTCCGTTTCCTATCACTTTCGTTATTCCACAATTATCATCCACCTCATCATCACCATCTGCCTTAGCTTATATATAATACGGGTTTGAGACCTAGTGAACGAGAGAGAAAGAGAGAGAGAGTGAGAGAGAGAGAGAGAGAGAGAGAGAGAGAGAGAGAAAGAAAAAGGTCCCCCTCTTAACGGGTGCATAACGCAAAATCCCTTCTTACTTACAGCCTAAAGCCTTTTCTATTTCAACTGTGCCCCTTCTCGAAAGAGGAGTAACAAGTTGCTGCGACTGAGATTGAGACTGCGACTAGTATTTATTTTCGTTGTTGGCCAATCGACAGAGCGTTAATTTTCCTTTGGAATAAAATCTAGCAACTGTCATGGAATCGTATGAATTATTTTCAATGCACTGGCGAACGGCATTGCTTCGTCCTTTTGCACCGATCATCTCAACTATTTCTCGAATCTTTCCATAATAGTTCATATATATATATATATACAACTGCACCTCTCGTACAACTTTCTGCAATCTGTTTTCAGTTTAAACGAGTCCCCATTACGGCGAAACTAAAATACCTCTAATTTTACAGTAATTATGTGATATCTTCAAATAGATAAAAGATAATCGAAAAGTGGAACAAGAGCTCCCTAGGCAATATTATTTTACATGAAATACCGTTATCATAACTCAGTTATCTGCTTTCCATTGCCAGCCCTTTAGAAATTCGGCATTTATTTTCGCGTTTCTAAGTGCCTGCAAACGGAAAGCTACTGGGTGATTCGTGACAACGGTAACTTATGTAAAATAATATTGTCTAGGGCGATCTTGTTCCACATTTTGATTATCTTTTATCTATTTGAAGATATCACATACTTAGTTTAAAATTAGCGGTATTTTAATTTCGCAGTAATAAAGCCTCTTAAAGATCCCAGCGAGAGAGCAGACTGATCATAGTGTCTTGTCTGTAGAGAGCACTAAAATAGTTTGAATGTAATGGACACGAGAAGTATAGGTGTGTGTGTACGGTCTATTGTGTGTGGATCTTCAATACCATAACGATTCCAGCGAATGCCAATTCTACAATCAAGTGATTTAGAACGTATAGTAAGGGTACAAGAGGTAGGCTGGTCGCAGCTTGGAATTGTCAATGGTCCATCGATGGCGTACACAAGGCAAGTGGAGGGTTCTCGCTGCAGACGTATCCGTACGAACGCACCGAGAGTGCCTGGATACAGTGATTGTTCGGGTCACTTTAACTGGCAGAACACCAACCGTCTGATCTTCCGTGTTACTTTCACATGAATATCCCTGAGATTTGGTTAACGCTGAGAATGTCTTCGTAATATCAAGAGGAACTGCAGTAGCCAAGCGGATGGTGGGTGTTGGTATTCACTGATAAAAATAATTTCTCTCTCCCGACACACTGACGCCCGTATGCGCATCCCCAGACATACAGGTGAGAGTAACAATATTCTCTCACTGCAAGCAAATAATGTACTAGTGCTCCATTTTGCTGAAGACATACTCGATCGATAAGTCCTCGAGGTTACAGTCGAGCGAGCTACCAGTCTTTTAATATCTTAGGTTACATGGTAGTAGCACAGTCAAACGAATATGGGCTGAACAGGTATGTTGGAGATATTGCAGCCCAAGTCATGCCATGAAGAAGATTCAATTTCAACTCTTCAAAGAATTGATGATTTTCTTAATAATCGCGATAGACCTTTTACACTGCGTACTTATAAAGAAAAAATCACCTGAGGAAACAGTCTGGAAAACGTTGAATACACTGACAGTAAGTAAACTAAATACAAGAAGCCCCGCGTAGCGTAGTCGCTAACGCTCTCGCCTTCGGTGCGAGCGGTCCCGGGATCGACTCCCGGTCGGGGCATTTGGTCGAAAAAGTGTAAAAAGCTTTTTCAGGCTAGTTATTCTGAATGAGGTTTTCCTCATTAACACCAGGAAAATGCCTGGGTGGTACCTAACGTATAGGTCTCAAGCCACTTCCTTTCTTCTCCGGATAGCGTGCTCACCGAGGAACGTCATCCCTCATGCGTGACGGGCTGAATGGCCATAGGTGCCAAAAGCACAGAAATCTAAATCCTAAACTAAATACAAAAGATACAATACATTATGCCTGCAATAAAACACAACAGTTGCATAACTATCTGTAATGAAACGTGAACAGGGTGCGAACTTAAATCTCACATAGTAGGGATAATGGGATTTTTAGCTCACCCTGTACATGAAATAAAAAGTACAAGTGTTGATTTGCAGAAGCGAAATAGTGACACGCCTACAGAGGTCGGCGAACGAAAACAAGAGTTGAAAGAGAATCTACACGTACTAACTGAACCAGAAGCCTCGAGAATATGGTTGAAGATTTATAGCCTTCAGTTGGAACAGAGTTTTGGCTTATCTAATTTCTCTTTATGCAATAACATGGCGACTCCTTCTGTTGCCTTTGGTTTAGTTTAACTGGAACCAATGCACAGGTTATACTTTTACAACATTATAAATTACCTCAAACAGACTACAACTACCGAAGTATTCCTTACTCTTTTTGTCTGTTGGGATACGGTAAGCTTTGGGTTCTTAATACATGGTAGGGCTTTTCAAATACTAAAGAATGTGTTTGTTATCAACGAACTTAAAGAAATATGTGTGTGTATGTGAATGTCTGTCTATTACTTGCGATTTTTTCAATTTTGAGCCCTGAATTCGATGGAACATCAAAAACTGTCTCAATGTCTCAGAAGTGATGGGAATTTTTCGCGTTATTCTTGCCGTTCCCAAGATATTGGCCAAAAATGTTCCGGTTTTGGAAGATTTAAGGAGTCATATATCGGGAATGTAAGTCATAGAGTAATGATATTAGGGTTGATCAATACCAATATTGATTCAATAAATATTACGTCATTAGTTATTGATTCAATAATTATAGCGTCATTAGTTATTGACTCAATAATTACTGCGTCAATAGTTATTGACTCAATAATTACTGCGTCATTAGTTAATGATTCAATAATTATTGCGTCATTAGTCAATGATTCAATAATTATCGCGTCATTAGTTATTGATTCAATAATTATCGCGTCATTAGTTATTGAGTCAATAATTATTGCGTCATTAGTTATTGAGTCAATAATTATGGCGTCATTAGTTATTGAGTCAATAATTATTGCGTCATTAGTTATTGATTCAATAATTATTGTGTCGCTAACTATTGACTCAATAATTACTGCGTCATTAGTTACTGATTCAATAATTATCGCGTCATTAGTTATTGAGTCAATAATTATTGCGTCATTAGTTATTGAGTCAATAATTATTGCGTCATTAACTATTGATTCAATAATTATTGCGTCATTAGTTATTGACTCATTAATTATTGCGTCAAAATAAATATATATTTTTTCTAGTTTCATTTAATTAATTGTCTACAATTTGTATTAAAATTTTTTAATTATTTTATTACAATTATAATTTATTATCTATTATAATGTATTATCTATTAAGTTTAATCAAATAAATTTCATATAAACTTCGAAAAAAATTATCTTTCTAAGTACGTTCTGGCAATGTCCTTCAAGCGTTCTCAACTGGTGCATTGATTCATATATGTTTCATATTTGGACAAAAGTTAAGCAAAAATTAAAATTGCATAATTAATCATAACTTAGGACTATATTCAATAATTATAATGTGTATTGTAGTGTTGATAATGTCAAAATAAAAAGCTTGTTGAATGTATTCTTTAGTTTCAGCTTCATCTCAATAGATGGCGTGGTTATTGTATAAGATTATTTTTTATCTTTACAAAAGAATTCGTTTTCGCCTCAAAAACTACGCATGAAGATTTACAGTCATCCATATCATGTTGTTCAAGTTAATGAAAAAAAATGAAATGAAATCTATTAGTTTAACGTCCCATGACTATGTCCTTTTAGAATAAGAGAGATGATGGTGAAATCAAGTGAATGATGATGGAAGAATTGGTGGAATGAGAAAGTGGAAGGAAACGGAAGTACTGTGAGAAAGCCCACGAACACGATGTTGTCCACCACAAATTTATTTGGCTGGGGATCGAACCAGAGACCTCAAGCACCAGAGGTGAGACCTCTACCACTTTTTTCTTGTTTTCTTTTAAGTGAACTGATTTATCAAACGTTCTTCAGTGACTTAATTACCTAATTTTCACTAAGTTTTTCTTAATTTTTACGTTTTTCCATTAACTTATAAGGACAGAAAGACGAGAATAGAAACATTGAGAACAATTAAAACTCCAGAGATTTACCCACCGAGAATCGAGCTCAGGACCGCGTACAGAAAAGACGTACGCGCTAGCCACTAGACCAGCTGCCAGGGCACCACTGAGATCCATCATGCCCCCTTTAATTTAATGAGATCCATCTATTGGAATGTATCTCACTTTCGATGTTTCCTTTCCGTAATATACTAACAGTATTAAAGAATTTCTTTATTTTTAAAGATTGTTCAATCGTAAGAGATGATGTTGGAATTTGAAGAATGGATAAAAGTGTGTTTAGCTTCAAGTTTCTAATGCTGAGGGTGTGTTCACTGTTAATAGGATACTTTAAAGGTTTTAGCGCTATACTTCATTTAATTGGGAAAGCTCCTTCGTGGCTAAACGGTTAGTGTGCTCGTCTTTGGCGTGGAAGACAATCATTCTATTTCCAGCGAGAGCTCATGTTGTTCGGAACCCACATTATGCCGTAGGCCCACGTCTCATAGAGCCTCGCAGTTGAAACGGATGCTAAACTCAAAATCAAATCAAAACAAATCATTCCATTGGATGTGTTTGTCATAATTTCCCGTTACAAGTGAACATAGCGTGATAATTTTGTAAAAACTATTTTGTAAAAGTGAAGTTCATCAAATAAAGTTATTGATCAGTTATTGAATTTGTTCATTACTGTCGTACAGTGAGAGTTATAAGTTTGTATTTTTGTCCAATCATCTGTCCATGATAATTCTTGAACAAAAGCGTATTTTTGAATTCTCTCTTTTTTTTTTTTGTTCATCATATAGCTAAAGTGATTATCTCGAACGATTTCGTTAATGTAATCAATCCCTTAACATCTTCAAAGCTAACGGCGAAGTTAACGGTCAATATCTATATCCCGTTGTCTATATCATCCCCTAGCTTCTATGCAACCCGCATAGTAGCAAAGATATGTTGGTTGTCTATAATAAACGGATATGGTTCTCTTTACTGTCTTTTAGCACAATTTATTTTCTTTTATTCTAACGTTATACTTATAATAAAAAAAAATGTAAATCCTTCTTAGAACGGAACACGGGTCCCATTGCTTGATGATTCGTTATGGTGTTCATCTCGATGTTTAACCTAGCAATATTATACCTAAGTATAAATAGGGTTTGAGTAATAGTGTTGGATCCTGAAAGTTGTCAGATCCATGAATCACCAGACCCAACGATCCGGACGAATCCAGTGACCTACAAAGACCAAAAGGAAAACACAGTTGCTCAGTAGTGGAGTGCTTTATCTTGTGCGTGGGGTCTCTGGTTCAATCATCGTCCAAGTAAGTTGTGGTGGACAACATCGTGTCCGTGGGCTTTCTTAGGGTACTCCCGCTTCCTCCTACGTTCTCATTCCATCTGTTCTTCCCTCATAATTCACTTCTCTTAATCATCATCTACCTTAGCCTAACAGGCATAATTGTGGGATGTTAAACTGAAATATTTTACTTCATTTCATTTTACGAAGACCACGAAACTTCAACATATACATTGATAACAGCAAGTTTGCTAACTTCATTCTAATAAAGCATGATTCTCACACTCTCATCATTTCATCTCTATAGATACAGTATATGGAGAACTTGGACCACTTTAGAACTCACCTTTTTGAACATAGACATATTACATGACCAGTTCTTGCCTTCGGCATAGACGACCCGAATTCGATTCCTGAGCATCCTTGTGGCTACGTGCTTAGCATAACGATTTGGATTCCTGGTACGAATGCATGAGACATTGAGAATAAGTCCACATCTTAGTGAAATTGTTCTTGCAAGATTACACTCACCAAAGAGCTAGATTAAACGTATAATATGTTATTAAATTCTGGTAGACAGTGAAAGGGCTCACACAGAAGTTCAAATTCCATCCGGTAGATGGCGATAGCTGAAGACTGTTTGATACCATTCTACACCAAGATGTGTAGCTTCTACTACTTTTATTTTAATAGGATAAAAAGTGAGGTACGGATAACTATCGTTAAACATACAGTTACTCGTTAAGATATAAAGGGATTCACTCCATTAACGAATCCGACCGTGATAATTACTCTACTTCTCTATTGCTTTCGTTCAACCGTTATCGTGTGAAGTAACGGACAGAGTTACAGTCACCGTTACCCGTTAAGATGTTCACGGACTGGCTCCATTAACAAACTCGGCCGTGATAATCGCTCTAGCTGTCTATTGCTTTTGTTCAACCGTTATCGTGTGGAGTAACGGATAAACATAAGTCACCGTTACCCGTTAAGATGTGCACGGATTGACCTCGGCCGTGATAATCACTCTAGCTGTCTATTGCTTTCGTTTAACCGTTATCGTGTGGTGTAACGGATGGACGTAAGTTTCCGTTACCCGTTAAGATATAAAGGGATTCACTCCATTAACAAATCCGGGCGTGATAATCGGTCTAGCTATCTATTGCTTTCGTTCAACCGTTATCGTGTGGAGTAACGGACGCAGTTACAGTCACCGTTACTCATTAAGATGTTAAAGGATTGACTCGTTAGCGACTTGGTTGAGATAATCGCTCTAGCTATCTATTGCGAAAAAAATAAATAATTTCCATCCCTTCAAGAATTATTGTGTGGAATGATGGGCATACTAGATAATAATGCCTTCGCATGAAAATCCAATGAAAATAATAATAAAAGAAATAGTCCACATGTATTTTCTTTCACCAAGCTAACACGCCTCTATGTATCTCCCTTATATATCCTCATGACATACCTTTTAGCTGAATGATCATTTTGATTCTGACGAGAACGCATCCGCTTCCAAAATATGTAATTTATTCTGATTGCATTTGTGTGTCCAGCTACGATTGTAAACATAAAACTCAAATGTACTATAGGAATGAAGCTAACAGCGGGTTTGAGATATGAGATAAACTTTCTTCTTGCTACTGCATATAGTTTCAATTTTGTCTCAAATTACTGTATAACCACAAATCCGGTTGCTTTCTCTAATGTCTTATTATGTTGAATGGGCACAACACAAGAAAATTGTCACGTTCCATGGAATCTCAGAGACACCAGATGGCTCTAAGAATATTGAGAAATCAAACCCACTAATATTACCTTCGCTAAAACAGAGAGTCGGAAATTGAATATGCCAAATTGCTTTATATGACACTACATTCAGTAAATGAGTATAACATAGTTTGCTAACAGTTATACAGGATGTTCGAATTGAAACGTCCTAATTACAAATGCCTCCCCGCTGATCTAGTTGCTAGCGCGCTCGCCTTTGGTGCAAGGAATTCCGAGTTCGATGCCGCTGGGAGAAACTTTAAAATTGACAAACTCATCACGGTGTTTGGGATTTTACCTTAAACTATACGTTCACGACTCATATAGCCCCGGTGCTGAAGAGAGATGCTAAACCAATCCACTTCACTTGCATTTGATACATCCAAGTGAATTACACACTAATGAATGGACATATTCCTAAAATTTCTGTGAACGTACATACAATTTTACGCTAGATAAGTTGCTCCATATACGGCATCTCTGTTTTAATGATTTGGAATCCTTCCAAAAATTTGCCACGATTATCGCTTTGGTTGAATACACCATGTCCTTGAGAGTTCTCACAAGAAAAAAAAATAATGTCAGGTGATCGCGGTGACTGGGAAATTGGACCGCTTCTTTCAAATCCCTTATCCAATGTGTCCAAATTGCCCAATGTCGATGTGGAGGTGCTTCATCGTGCTGGAAGAAGAGACGTGCATGTTGATGTTATATGTAAGGGAACGTGATATATATGTTCCAGTTACAATATCGTTCAATAAGTGACACCAAATATTGATCTTTCAATCTTTGAACTGTTTGGCTGAAACTCCAGGACTGGTCGAGGATATTCGGACACTCGTACAATGTGGCGATTTATCCGCCTAGATAAGTGATGCTTTCTATGAAAATAGTACATTGATCAAAAGGTTATTGTCATTCCCGCGCTCCAGAATGTCTTCGACACAAACGTAGAACAAAAACTTTCGGGACGTGGTGCATCAGAAGGATATTGAACATTAGGTGCGTGGGTAAGGTATCGCATGAAAGAGTATTGTAAATGGCAGGAGAAGAAAAGCAGTATGCTGAAGAACATTTCGAAAAAAAACAATTGAACACATTATGAGACTCGGAGGAATCACGCTGTTGACTAGAAAAATATATGGAGAGAATGTCAATGCTAGGGATGGCCACATTTTCCGGAAAATGGAAAACGGAAAATATTTTTTCCGGAAACCGGAAAATTGTAAACTGAAGACGGAAAATTTTCCGGAAAACGGGAAACGGGAAATTTTCCGGAAAATCGGAAGACGAAAAATTTTCCGGAAAAAACGAAAAACGGAAAATGTGATTTCCGGAAACCG
The DNA here is from genome assembly GCF_964235325.1 of Thermobia domestica. Lineage (NCBI taxonomy): Eukaryota > Metazoa > Arthropoda > Insecta > Zygentoma > Lepismatidae > Thermobia > Thermobia domestica. Next base: position 4,778,108 of record NC_137465.1, on the reverse strand, counting down.
GAAAACTCTTTTTCCGGAAATGGCCATCCCTAGTCAATATCAGAAGGAAAAATACCAAATGTAGGCCGCGATTAAAATATATATAGACCAAGTAATCCAAAATGTATGAAAGAAAAACTACAAGAAAGCAGAAACTCTGGTACAGAGTAAAGAAGAGTAGAAAGCTGAGTCAAAGACAGCTGAACCAAGAAGAAAAAGGTACACCTTTACAGGAACAGGTCAATCCATATTTCAATTATACAAAAGATATGCTCATTTCCTACAGTGTTAAGAAGCACATTCTTCACAAAGCACCTCATTACTCAGATATTCCTTTGCAAACGTAGTATTTTTGCGATTCTCACTTTCTATAGTGTCGAGCAGTGGCGTACGCAAAGAAGAGGCAATGGCGGTCCTAGCCTCGGGTCGGGGGGCCTAGTCCCCCCAGTTTTTTCAATGGCAAAAATAATTTAAGCTATTATCTATACAGGCTGGCCCAAAAGTAGGTGTACACCCCTGCATTGATCAAGTATAACATTCTAGTTTATGGGTTTATTTGCTTCGGCTCTTCCGCGCTTAAGATGTAAGTAAAAAACACAATAAGAACAAATAATAAAGAAACTAAGTCTACCTGAAGGGTAACAATAAGAAATGATATAAAATGCAATGAGCTGATCATTACGGTACTGTATACCTGAAAGTTGATAGCAAATTCATGATGTACCTATCATACTCTGCGTCTGGCTTCTCCCAGATTTTACAGTAGTTTCTTCTAGATCCGCCACTGAGAAGGGGTTCGAGTTTTAACCTCCTTTTGATCCATACATCATGAAAAATGAACATTTATTATATTAAGAAATGTAGACAAACATATTGAATCGATAGGCCCATTCACTTAGGTGCTTGAACTCCCCTTTCCGCCCCTTGTTGTTGAATTCTACACTGTGTTGTTGTTGCGTACACTACTGGTGTTAAGAGACCACATCACTGCGAAATTAAAATACCGCTAATTTTACAGTAATTATGTGATATCTTCAAATACATAAAAGATAATCGAATCGATAATCAAATACATAGAGCTCCCTAGACAATATTATTTTACATGATTCACCGTTATCATGACTCACTTGTCTGCTTTTGATTTCCAGCTATTTAGAAAAAAATGAAATGAAATCTTTCAGTTTTACGTCCCACGATTATGCCGTGTAGGATAAAGAAGATGGTGATGATGAGAAATGAATGAAATAGTGGAATGAAGAAAGTGGAAGGAAACGGGAAAATCCAGAGAAAACCCACGCACACGGTGTTTGTCCACTACAAAGTTCACCTGGCGCGAGCTGGGGTCGAAGCAAGAACCCCATGCACCAGAGGTGAACGCTCTACCACTTTTCAGCCATTCAGAAAATCGGCATTTATTTTCGCGTTTCTAAATGGCTGCTAGGTGACTCTTGATAACGGTACCTCATGGAAAATAATATTGTCAAGGGCGCTCTTGTTCCATATTTCGATTATATTTTATCTATTTGAAGATATCACATAATTATTTTAAAATTATCTGTATTTTAATTTCGCGGTAATTAGACCTCTTAAGAATCCCAGGCTTTACTAGTGATACGTAGACGGTAAGGATATTAATGTTAGATGGGTTCATTTAATTAACAAATGTATTAATCTACATAAATATCTCGATCATCACGGGTAATTGACCTTCGGATTCAACTCCAGTACCTCTAGCTTATGACGCAAGAACATATAACCTTAACCTATGCCCAATAGATTTCATACTGAACAGCGAGCACCAAAATAATGATTAAACACAGTGCATCATCGTTTTTAAAACCAGTCCAAAGAATATGAGGAGACAGTAATTTGATTTCAATGCTAGGAAGTTGGTACTCCGTTATAAAATAAAAATAAAGAAAATTAGAAATACATCTATGCAGACATATCGGTGATTTTATTGTTCGCACTGATTGGAGTCGAACTCTTTGTTCACCTGTCCTGGTGTTCATGTGTGTAGCGGTGAGTATAAGCACTTTACCCTTCAATCTCTCAATCTGTTGCCATTCCATTTCTTTTTCCTTCTTTCTTTTAATGTATTATGTACGTGAATGACCGCCATTTATCGAGAGGCAACTAGCAACCAAAACGTATTCTTCGCATGGGATTGTCTACAATGCAATGGAACGAGGAGTCATCCTCTCCGCACATTATCCGATCCCAATTAAAGAGTTATCGCCCTATCACATCTTCAGCTATCATCTTTTCGGGCTTCGTTTTATTTGACTTGCGGCTGCTTTTGTACCGAAAGATATTGTTAGTGGAAGGTAACAAAAAGCGGGAGGGGGGATCTTAAGCCCCCCGTTCACTCTCTCCATTTGGGAAACCAGTTTTTGTACTTTTGTACACCTATGAGGTTTTCCAGTTTGATTTTTTTTAAAATCCACTTTATGGCTGTTGTAAAATGTTCCTCTTTTTTATTCTTGGCTTTTTATCTTTATTTTTTATATCCCAATGTATTTCTATCTCTTTCTTCTTTTGGTACAGTCTGCCTCGATTTTTCCCGCCATTCCATTCGGCTTTGCAATCTGAGCGACGCCAGAATGATTGTCCCATAGTTTTGTGACTTCTCAAAGAACCTATTTTTTTTTAGTATTATTATCATCTCGTCTTTCGGTACTTTTTTGAAAGAAAGGAAATAAGACATAAAAATAGTTTGAAAGAATGAGACATGAGGGAGATGTGAAATTTCGCACTTTGGTGATGCAGGAGATGGCTGGAATCGATTGACACAAATGCAAGGTAAAACTCAAGGCCTTTCACACAGCTTTGAACCCTTCTGGTGACTGTTCACTGAAATACTCGTACATACACATATTCTCAGGTTTAGGCATTAAACTTTATGTTTGTGGAAGTCATTGTGGTATGGTGTTTCAAAATCCCTGACAGAGATGGTGTGGGTCAATGAAAACTTGACTCATGACCCACTGACCCACTACCACCGTATCCCACGGCCCACTGGACCCATGATCCACTCTGAACTACGGCCAACCATGACCCACCAACCACTGTGACCCATTCTGACCTACCATAACTCTGACCCATGACCCATGCCCTTTTCTCCACTGACTAAAGAGTTTACACTTGTAATAAAACAAAGCTGTGAAATTATCATTAATCGAAGTTTGAATTTCTACGGTAAATCGTTCAAACACCGCTCTGTTACAATACCAGTGGATCTAACCTTTACGATATACAATGGTGAAGTGTTCGTCATGGACCATATTACAATGAATTTCAATTTAATTATCATATATAATTATTTTCTTATTGAATTGAAGATACTTTTCAGTGCAAAATAAGAAAGTCTGAAATGAAGATAAAGTAGGCTAACGTAGATGAAAAAATAAAATAAAATAAAATAAAATAAAATAAAATAAAATAAAACTGTAAAATTCGATTCCGTCTCGAGAGTTTGTGTAGACCTATGTCCCATTGCTATTATTGCAATTACAAATATCAATATCCAAAAGTGCCTAAAGTTCTTTTTTACTTAAATATACTCATTTCAGGTAACTAAATACAAACAAATGAAAAAGAAAGAAAAATGGAAGCCTTGAAGGTAAAATGTAGACAAATTCACCAATGTTCAGAAGATTCTGTCTACAATACGCTGAGCAGAGTGGGTCGGTGGGTTAGAGTGAGTCAGGACGGTGGATGGTGAATCACAGTGAGTCACGTCCTGTTCACTCACGACCCAATGACCCAGTCACAAATCTTGAACCATTTGACCCACGACCTACTGGCCCACACCATCTCTGATCCCTGAAGCATACAGAATTCAGTTGATGGTTCGTAATCGCAGTGCCCCCACCAGCTGATCAGTGTTATCATCATCAATGTTCTGTCACTATTGGCGGATCACTTGTCTCAAGTCTAGAAGCTTCCATGCATGATGTATTCAGCTAACAACTTTGTTTTGACGTAAGAGTTACCTATCCAGCAATTTCAGCCTTTCCATTCTCTTTATTACGTTTCACCATACTTTGTTTTATACCTATCATCAGATAATTTCTTCTTGCTTAATATTCAAACAAGTTTATTTACTTCTTTTAATTATTTTTCTATTTTCTTTTTCTCTCCTCCAAACACTTACTCTTATTTACTACCATATCTTGTGTCACATTTCTAATAACACAATTTCTTCGTAAATGATGAAGTATCCAGTTTTTCTTTCCTCTTTTTTGAAGTCTTTTTCATTTCTTCTTTTCTTATAATTTTCAATATCACTTACTCACTGTGTTTTCGTTTTATCCTGCTAATTTTCCAATTCTTCTCTACTCTTATATCATTTTTCCTAATTGCTACGTTTCTGCTTAGTACAATTCAATTGCCTGCATAAACATTTTTTTTTTTTGTAATTGTAATTTCATTTAATGAGAATAAATATTCTGCTGGAAATTATCTTATACAATGATAATTAGAGATGCGCACGAGATGAGTCGAGACAGGATTTTCCTGACAAAATTCGAGTCGAGACACGGCTCTTCCAATAGTAAAATATACATTTTTCTAGTCGAGACATCACTTTTACAGCACATTTTCGAGACGAGACAGCCATAAATCTTGTCTCGTGCGCATCCCTAATGATAATTAGAATGTAAATGATTCCTTGTGAAACCTATTGTTATTTGATTAGGAATAGAATTAGGAATTAGGTTTCTGGGCTTTCGACATCTATGGCCATGTTATCCAGTCACTTAGGACGGACGACATCACTCGGTGATCACGCTATCTGAGAAGAAAGAAGCGACTTGGAACCTATATGTTAGGTACCATCCCGGCATTTGCTTGGTGTGAATGAGAGAAACCCAGGAAAATCACTCGGGATTGCTGGCCTGAAAAAGAACTTTTACAACTTTTCGATCCAGCGTCCCCACCAGGAATCAAACCCTTGGACCGCTCGCCCCAAAGACGAGAGTGTTAGCAACTGCGCTACTCGGGCCACTATTGGTATTCGAGAAGCTTGAACAATTCTACGTTTTCAGGACAAGACAATGTTCGTTCTCAAATATAAAGCGCCCTTCTAATGTGTATTCAGGAGACAAAATTTAGCCGAAAAAACACCATATTACACTCTGGTAAATATGGTACACAGGGTGTTTCAAAACAACACCGACAACGTTTGGGAGGTGATTCCTGACACCAAGATAAGACGAAAATATAGACCAACCGACCAACCTGGGTGCACAAACACTTTCTTTTGGAGTTATAGGCTGCCGAAAACATGAAGAAATTAAGTTTAAGGGTCCATAGATCCAAAACTATGAACCCTACCGTAATCGACTTAAGACTTCACTTAGGAACTTAGTATGTGCCCTATCCAAATATCCATGTTTTAGAATTATAAGGTACTCACACAACAGTTTTTATAGAGGGAGTTTGGCTAATTTGAAGTGCTCATGAACCGCAATACTCTGGAATAAGAATATTAGGATAGGGCATATACTAGTTCCTAAGTGAAGTCTGGACCCGACTATTGTAAGTCCCATAGTTTTGGAGCTATAGACCTTTAAAGTTAATTTCTCGATGTTTTCAGTAGCTTTGGAAAGGAAGTGTTTGTGCACCCAGGTTGGTCTATACTTTTTGTCTTATCTTGGTGTCAGGAATCACCTCCCAAACGTTGTTTTGAAACACCCTGTATATGACATTAGCAGAAATATTCATTCTTCTCACGGGAAGAAAATGCTTATGCAAAATCTTTGAAGTTGAGAAATGGATGAAATATAATATATATAAGGACGAGCAATACCTGTCCCTATCGATTCTCGGTTCATTTTCCCACAAGAAGAATAAAGTCTAATGCAAAAGGATTCAAAGTTTCTAAATATATGTAACCTGGACTACAGAAACAAGGTTTCGGTTGCCTATCTCACAGGCACTATGATTTCACTGTATAATTTTCTTAATAAATTTGACCACCTCATCTCCCATCGGCGTCGAGTCGAAAGCCGATAAAAATGACTTGGAACGTGTTTAGATCTAGTGAGAAGATATAGCCTCTATTGGAGGAGCCTGAAAAGATATATCTACTGGTAGTTGTGAGTGACCCTTCCTACGTGAAAGTCTCATGACGGTTACACACAAACACCCCCCCCCCCCCACAATTTTACATATTAGTACAGAATATAGATAGGCTATAAAATCGAACAATTTCTTGACAATACATGTACTTTCTGGAGTGGGTTAAAAATAGAGGTGCATAGGAATACTGAACACTAACTTATTGGGAAATCCCTTCATAAAACACCTTTGGGAAGGCCAAAGAGAAGACATAGACGTAAGACAGAAAGTTGGTTCTTAGTAAGAAAGCCATAATTCTGGCTGAAAACGCAAGGCACAAGATATCACTGCTTTTTCTTATGGCTTTTACTTTTCGTAGATATTTCTTAATCCGTAGGTTGGTTTAGAGTTTATCACTTCTTTTCAGCGCAAAAGTTGTGTAAACGATACCTATGTTGAGCTCCTTCCTGTTTAAGCGGTTAGCGTAGGGAGGGAGCTCATGTGCGGTTTCGGTTCCCGGCAGAGCTCATGTGCTTCAGATTCCACGTTAATCAATAGGTGCACGTCTCATATAGCCTCACTGCTGAAAGGAAAGTTAAAATCAACTAAAATCAACTTAACGAGACTTATGTTGCTTTTAGGTGGGTTTGGTTTGGTTTGTTTGAGTTTAATGTCCCATGATTATGCCTGTCTATCTGTAAAGGAGTCTTGGACCTACTGATTATAGTGAAATCCGACCCGCTTTTTTCATTCAATTATTTCCCCACTGGAATGGAACCCGGGACCGCGGATACCAAAGGCAATCGTGCTAGCCACTAGGTGGCTTTAGGTGGGATCGAACCTCGTACTGCACAGTAGCCAGTTCGCTACTCTTAATTAAGTATAACAATTTTCTGATAGCCATATTTTACAATAGAGGGGCATAGTGGCTCAGCGGTAAAGCTCTTACCTCTGGTGGATGGTCTGATTTGATCCCCGGTCAAGTATGTTTGTGGTGGGCAACATTGTGTTCGTGGGTTTTCTCGGGGCCCCCCACATTCTCATTCCATAAATTTCTCCATCATCATTCAGTTACCTTAATCATCCGTCTCCCTTAGCCTTAAAGGGCATAATCGTAGTACGTTAAACTGAAAGATTTCATTTAATTTATATTTTACAACACTTGTCCTCAAGATTGCCAGAACATTTTACTTTTTTCAAAAAAAAATAAAAATAAATAAAAAATAAGGTTCTGAAATGAGGCTCAAAAAGTGAAAGAAAAATACCTCCTCAATTTCTGAAGGTATTTTAATAACGTGAAAGACGTAGAAATCACGGACAATTGAGAGAAAGATTTTTATTGCTATTGCATTTTAGTTTGTGTATAGCGACTGCGGTTATATTGGACAAGATAAACAGCAAAAGGTGGCTTGGCTTGGTTTTCAGACGCATCGTGGTTGAGGCCATGATTTCACAGACAAGAATCTAGCGCCCACGACAAGAGAAGACAAAACAAGGGAAGAAGCAGCTCATATAGTAACCGAAGAGGGGACAAGATTACACCGTAATTCGTGGTCGCAAAGCCCACAATTACTTGCGTCGTGACATCGACCTGTCTTAGATACCGTGGCAACTTGTAGTTAGTGACGCCATTTTCTTCTCTCAAGTGATTGTGTTTTGTTTTTATATTTTTCTATTTTCTTCTCTCTCCTCCCATCTACTTGAAAGATAACAGTGTATATATTTCCCCTCTTTTTCACTGAACAATGAGGCTTGTTTTCACGTGACAGGAGCTGGCTACACTGCCACAGAAGAAGTTGGCGACAAAGGTGTTATTATTCTGTGACATGCTGCAAGGTTAAATGGTTCTCGTGATGAGCCTTTTTTTATCTAGCGTGTACACACATATAAAAACGGTAAAGGGCTTTTAAAAGTATTTAATATGACTAAACATTTATTTAAAAAGGGTTTGTTGCTGTAATTTTCTAAATTTATTTATTAGTTTAAAACTCCAAAATAAAGATTTAATGATACCTTATATCCATATATGAAAGAAGTGGTATAACCATAGAGTTTGTTTGTTGTACATTAAAAAAAAAAAAAAATAATAAACTCATTACGTTCATTTTTATTTTTTATGTGTTTACATGTTTTTCCTTGCTTTTATGTAGAGGTTATGAAAATATTATTTTTTAGCGCTGCATAGAATATGCTATCATCATAATCGGCTGGATTATCAACTCATTATAATTAGGGAATAGCCATAAATGGTCCAGTAAAATATTAATTTTGAAAATCGATAAATCGGGACAATATGCGTCCCGACGAGTGTCCGGTCGGGACGCGGGACAAATAAGTCAGAAATCGGTACAGGCCCGACAAAATCGGGACCGTTTGTAACCCTGGTTGCAGCAGACCTGGATTAACGCCTAGGCTGAATATGCTGGAGCCTAGGATGGCCTATTTGACTCCCTCCCATATTTCTTACATATTCAAGAATAAATTAAATTGTACAATAAATTTTTCATGTGGGCATTTCTGTATTATAGATTATGATATAATTTTTCCTTTTCGGGTGGTCCTGGTCTTACAAATTTGCTTTGAATAATGAGATTTGTGTAGCCAGACTAAGTCCTGGACCCATTAGTCCTTGTTTATGCATCGCAACTGTACGCGTGAGTTTATTTGTCGCGCATGTCACGGAACATCGAGTAAATGGTGCTGTTTATGCAACACTTTTCTTCGTCTCGATACACAAATAGCATAATTTAACTCAATGTTCCTGGACTCTCGCGTACAATTGCGATACATAAGGTTTTATAGTTCACACTTAAGTCTAAAGTATAAAACTTTCTTCACGTATTAAGTAGGTACCAAGAACAACAGCAGCTTCAAATTCGGAAAGTGGAAATACATTTGAAATGATGCTATTTTTTGGATGGCTCCGGGTTGCATCCCACAAAGGCGCTTCTTCTTCTTCTTCTTCTTTTTTTTTCAAATGATTCCTTGCAAGTTTATGAGCAGAACATGATACAGTACAATCATAGTAAACAAAACTAAACGTTGGCTTGTAGATAACGAAAAAAAGGAAAGAAAAATGAAAATAGAAATAACGTTCTGCGTAGGTAGTTTTGATTTAAGAGGTCTAATTACTGCGAAATTAAAATACCGCTAATTTTACAGTAATTATGTGATATCTTCAAATAGGTAAAAGATAATCGAAATTTGGAACAAGAGCGCTCTAGACAAAATTATTTTGCATGGGGTACCGTTATCACGAGTCACCTAGTAGCTTTCCGTTTGCAGCTATTTAGAAATGCGAAAATAAATGCCGAGTTTCTAAATGTCTGGAAATCGAAAGTAGATAAGTGAGTCGTGATAACGGTATCACATGTAAAATAATATTGTCTAGCGAGCTCTTGTTCCACTTTTCGATTATCTTTTATCTATTTGAAGATATCACATAATAACTGTAAAATTAGCGGTAATTTCGTTTCGTCGTGATGGGGCCTCTTAATTTGCTTTTCAATTTAGTGCACCTTACAGCAGCGAAGCTATGAGATGTGTATCTACAGCTTGAAGTGGGTTCCGAACCATAGGAGCTCCCGTCAGAAATCGAACCCATGTCTTGCACACCAAAGGCACGTACGCTAACCATTTAGTCATGAGGGCGCTCTGGGTAGGTAGCTATTTGTATATACAAAGTTTATGTTGTTATTCCAGTTTCAGTAAATCATATTCAAGTCGTTTGACTGAAAATTTTGAGAAAATAAATTAGATTGGGGGTGTTCACTTTACTGTCGGGGGGGTCGGTGACTCAGATAAGTTTGATTAAACAAACAAACAAACAAAACATTGATTTAGTACACACCTCTGATGCTAGGAGTCTGTTGTTCTACCCCAGGCCAAGTGAATTGATGTTGGGCAACATCATGTCTGTGGGTTCTCCCGTTTCCTCCCGTATTTTCATCCCACCTATTCTATTGTAATCGTTTACTTTCATGTATTACCTGGCTTTTTATAGTGTAAAAGGCAGAAGCGTGGAACGTTCAACTCCAGATTTCCTTTTATATACGTAATTCGAAAAGTGCGGAGTTTCTCCTTAGACGCTTCAAAATTTCCATCAGATTTAGAATTCCTTTGATGCAGTCAAGTCTGTTAGTAGTAGCAAGTATGAACATGATCAACACAGTAACTTAATAGTAGCAAGTGTGAACATCATTAACACATTAATTTCCAACGTACAAAATAACGAATAAACATGACTCGAACCCTCGACTTCTACAAGACAAGGGTCATCTTAGGTGGACAAATTGTAATTACTGTAAAAGAAAGTAATAATTCCAACGAAATTACAAGAGGAAAGAGAAAACTTTCTAACATGTTTCTGTTATATAATGTTTTTATTTTACATTGCTTCGTGAAATTTTAAAGAACTTCTGTTAAAATCTCCTAACGATTTCCAACAAAAGATTTTGAAAATGTAATAAAAAGAGCATGGCTTTGTAACTTAATTATGCATTTGCAAAAAAAAAAAAAAAAAAAAAAAAAAAAAAAAAAAAAGCTACGTGTGTCTTATAATGTTTAGCAGATAATCTTAGTTTTATTATCAATCAATAATGGCTGAACCTCATATGAAACGTTAACCCTTCTTGATAGCTATTTAGTCTTTCACCTGCTTTAACTAACTAACTCTATGGCGTATGGAAACCGAAGGTTCAACGTCGTATTCACAAAAGCTCTCCATTGACTTCTGTCGTTAGCCAACTGGATCCAGTTTCTGCTTTCTATTCCCATTTCTGCGAGATCCATCTTAATATTGGCCTCCCATCTGCGCCTAGGTCTTCCTAATGGTCGATTTCCGATTGGTCTTCCAGTTAAGACTTTGAAAGCGTTCCTACCTTCTTCCATCTTTGCTACATGACCTGCCCGCCTGAGCCTCCTAGATTTGATAACCCTAGCAATGTTTGGTAAACCGTATAAATTATGTATAAAGGTAAACAAGAAAGTTCTGTCGCTTTTTCACCCACCACCTTCGAACATCAATATGTCACCTAAGACGTATCTGGGAGATCAAAAATAGTCCCCATCCGCATCGACGAACTTCTGTCAACGTTCTGAAAGGTCATGGATTCCATCGCGGTACAACTTAGTGGGCAGTGAAGCGAAGAAACTATCAAGTGGGCACTAGCCAACTGACCACCGTTCCCCAGATATTGGCCCAGAAAGTTCAAATTTCGTGAGATTTAAGTAGCCATATCTCGGGAACCGTAAGTCATGAAGAGATTTTACGAATTGTTCAATTTTGAGCCTTCCATTTTGAGCATATGTCTTCGTAAAACAACATATTGTATAACGTTTTAACAGAACTCTTAAACAAAACACGTGGAAAAAATTGAGTACTGAAGGAAATTATAAATGGATAGATATATTACAAGAATTGTTTAATAAGTATAATAATAAAGTACATAGAACAATTAATATAAAGCCTGTATAAGTTAATAAGAAAAATTAATTCTTCTTAAGTTCCTTCTGGCAATGCTCTTGGAGCATTCTCAACTGGTTAATTACGGGAAACTGTACTCAAATTGTCTCTCCATTCTGGAATTGTTCACAAAACCAATTTCATAAAAAAAAAAAAAAAAAAAAAAAAATTGCTGATGGTATGTTAAAAGATACCGAATCCGTGATATTCACACAATTCCATGTTGACTGTGTTATATTGTATATATATATATAAATATTCTAGAAGCATCTCTCATTCATTTTATCCTATCATTTGCTTGCAATTTTATTTTGTATAAAAAGAAAAACTGATGTTCTTGTAATTCCATTTTTCTTGTCTCTTTGATTTAATGTTTAGACAAACAGAAACAAAAAATTCAATTTTAGATAATGTTTAATTGAACATGATGGCTTTTCAATATAATTTGGCTAATGTGTATTATAATTAAAAAAAAAACACTATATATGTATAAACAAATTTCTTTATTTCATTCATTAAAAAAAAACTAATGACATGACATGCATTTATCAAGCAGACAAGGATATTACGTTGGTGAAAACGTCTCGAGTTGGCTTGGTGCCCTGCGAGTCAGCCCTGAACTCGGGGATATCAAGAATGTCGCCGCTCGTCCGTTGGGATGACAGGTTGACAGCTCGCTTGGAGACCTACGGGACCTCTGACTCCCCCCTCCCCCTCACTGTGTAAATAGATACACCAGAGACTAACACAAAGTGTTCTAAAATCACATATGTAAAGCTCTGAGGAATATGGAGTACATATATATGGGCATTACAATCGGAATTAAATGCTTTCAGAGTTTTAATTAAAATACCGTTAATTATTTTGTTCTATCTTTCCCTCTGGTTTAATGTTTCTTCTGTAGTTGGTATACACACATATGATAATAACAATGCTACGATAGAAGAGAAGAAAGTAAGGTGACCGTGAAGTACAGTCGAACTTGAGATTTGAACGGATTTACACATTCTGTGACCCCTACATACGGAAAACGTGATTTTCGGGTGTCTGTCCACCTACCCCAGGGCCGGCCATGTGTGAATGTCCAACGCGTCCATTGGCACGGGGCGACAAAATCTCTCACAACTATTTAAAACAAATATTTCTTGTTGGAAACAGACTTCGTGATGATGATAATAGTTAAATTTACTAAGCTGACTTTCTATTTGAATACTACATTCATAGATCATGTTAGATCGCATTAGTTTAAGAACACATGGACAGTGCTAAAGCAAATGGTTAAACAAATCCCAGTATAAATTACTTGATTGTTGTCAAATACAAGAACTGAATTCTCGAACAGTAGCGAACACCTGTTCCAATTAGTTATTTATCACAATTTTGATATGAAGCCAATCTTGTCTTTGTTACAAAGAAATTGTTTATCATTGAAGGTGGAAACATTTTTTAAAAAAAATTAACAGATGTAGAAGGAAAATCAAAAAAAAAAAAAAAAAACAAAAATAAAAGAGCTACTTGCACTGGAATTGCAAACTGATATATTGAGATTGATGCTCGATATTAAATTTTATGAAAAAGATTAATTTCTTTCCTCTACAGGTGTGTTTGCTTTATCTTACAGGTTGACTGCCAAGGTGATTTGAAGGTACTGCTCCCAGGAGGCCATAAATTTCTTCTTACCTTTGGCTCAATTATGGATAGTCATGTCAAATTTTTGTCGCGATATTTTGCTTCTCCAGAAATTGCACCAATGGGAGCCGAGCACCATATGTCATGCTCATGTTCTCACAGTAATTTGTGACAATGAGCATCATATATGATGCTCAAGAACCTAAATAGGTTAGTAATTTGTGATATCGAGCATGAGCATCATATATGGTGCTCATGGCCCCCTCAGAAAAATAAGGTGAGCACCACATATGATGCTCATGGCAGTCAACCTGTTAACGTAATAGATTATTATTTAAAAAAAAAAAACAGACACAACGAGATAATATTTGTAGTGTTTAGGTCTTTCTGAGTGCTAGTACTCTTTCCCTCCCCTTCGTTGTTCATCATTGGGTAGCATTCTTAATATCGTGGCTTTTAAGAATTGTTCTAATGGTCCAACTGATCTCAAGATATGGACAATAAAAAATCGGTTCACCATGCATTTCTATGGGAGTAATTATGCTTTTCATTATTGTTAGATAGATTACCCGCAGTGTTGTTGAGAGAACCGGGTTAGTATAACGCTTAGGATGCATTATACTTATATGTTGCGGAATACAACGCTAAAATGAAACTAAATGGCTCTAAAGACTGAAATATGGGGGATGAGTGCACAAGGGAATCAAGTCCATTTTTTTTTTTTTTTTTTTGGTCATTTCGGACCTATTTTAGATTTAAGATCTTTAGCTGAAGCACGGTGCGAGCGGTCCTGAGTTCGATTCATGACGGGAACACTCGGTTGGAAAGGTGTAAGAGCATTTTCAGGACATTCATCCTGTGTGAGGTTTTTCCTCATTTAGACCAGGCAAATGCCGGGATAGTACTTAATATAATGGTTCCAGGCCACTTCCTTCCTTTCTTCCTCACTAATCCTCTAGGCAGTGTGATCACCGAGGAACGTCATCCCTCATAATGTGTAACGGGCTAACATGGCCATAGATGCTACAATGCCAGAAATCTAATTCCTAATTCTAAGCCCTAATATATCTAAAGCTCCTTTGAGTGCTTAAAAGGGCATTACGGTGGTAGAGCGCTTACCTCTGGTGCGGGAGGTCCCTGATTCGATCTCCGGCCAAATAAGTTTGTGGTAGACAACATCCTGTCCATGTTCTTTTTTCATTGTACTTCCTTTTCCTCCCACATCATCATTCCATCAATTCTTCTATCATCATTCACTTGCCTTAATCATCTGTCTCCCTTAAGAGTATTCATCCCAGCGAAATTAAAATACCGCTAATTTTACAGTAATTATGTGATATCTTCAAATAGATAAAAGATAATTGAAATATGGAACAAGAGCGCCCTAGACAATATTATTTTGCGTGAGGTACCGTTATCACAAGTCACCTAGTAGCTTTCCGTTTTCAGCCGTTTAGAAACGCGAAAATAAATGCCGATTTTCAAAATGGCTCGAAATCGAAAGCAGATAAGTGAGTCGTGATAACGGTTTCTCATGTAAAATAATATTGTCTAGGGCGCTCTTGTTCCACATTTCGATTATCTTTTTATTTGTTTGAAGATATCACATAATTACTGTAAAATCAGTGGTATTTTAATTTCGCCGGGATGAAGACTCTTAAACTGAAAGATTTCATTCCACTTTTCAGTCCACATAGTGTAATTAACTTACATAGTGTAAAAACAGTGTTCACTTTTCTATGTATTTAAGCGAAATGCACAGTCACAAACATAAATATACAGAGATAAAAGACTTTGGCTCCAACCTCTACTTATTTATGTCCGTGGCTGTACAAACTTTTATATCCTTTTCTCGTAAGTTTGGTTCTAATTGGACTTGAATCTCTTGTGCTCTCAAACGCCCCACATTTTCTTTTGAAATATTCGTGCATCTTACGGTACTTAATTTAATTTCATGTAAAATGTTATATTTAAGCGTACGCTTATGAAAATTTATGAAAAAATAAACCAAACTCATTCACGTGCATAGGCGGAGTTAGGAATTAGTTACAGGGGGGCACGGTTAATACAAATCAGAATTGAAGGAGTAGAATTTTTGTTCTTTGTCAAAAAATTGGGGGGCAATGCCCCTATGCCCCCATAGCTCCGCCCATGTTCACGTACACTATGAAACTACTATTTTTTTTCTTTTCCCCTTTTTAAATGCACTTTTAAATAAAATGGCGCAATTTAAAAACGATTTTTCTTCAATACTTTATCCTTTCTGATTTTGTTTCGTTAGTTGCGTTCTTTTATAACAGCAGAAGACAACTGCTAATGAAGCAAACTTTCTCCTGCAGCTGTGAACCCACCCTCATCAGCGAGGCACGAGCTCCAAGGACGTGCAAAGGAAACGTTGTAAATAGCTGACTAAAAGGAAACGTTGCATACTTGACACCTCGTCAACGAACACCATATCACTTTCCACCTTCTAATCGCCTCTCTGGCAAGCGCAAGGAATTCTGGGAAAGAAGATCATTACTGCCACATGGAGGTGGAGGAAATTCCACACAATTCCTGGGGTTGTTCTTCTCCTTCTTCCCCATTCGTTTTTGGTCCAAATACACATACACACGTAATTAAGGGGTTCGGCCAGTTTTGATTGACATCCACCTGATGACGCCACTGTCCGGAGTCTGACGGAGGTCACACGGTTTGGATGTGAGTGCTTCCTTCAAATGAAAACTAAACGAAGATTGCCAGGTGCATAGCATTTATTATATTCTGTTCTATTCGTTTGGAAAATGTCTTCCCATATTTCTCTCGACGTCTCTTCTTTTACACCCACCTTTAGTTGACACTATATTGATTGGTCGGAGCTTATATATATAGTGGCGGATCCAGGATATGATCAAGGGAGGGGCTATAGCCATAGTTTGCCTCTTTATCCAGTGTAAAGCAAGATTGAAGTCCATTTTATCCAGTGTGTATCTGAGCGTCAAGGGGGAGCTATAACCCCTATAGCTCCCCCTTGGATCCGCGCCTATATATATGAGAGATTATATGACACCGAGGTTATGTGAGAGGTGGACCTAAATTTTCAGGTGGAATCAGTCGTAACCACAGTAATACGTGCAGATCAATAAGGCTCTCCTACCGGAAATCGAACCTGGGTGCCTGTATAACAAAGGCATGTGAACTTCCCACTGGCTAGGGACATGAGCGTTGTCGTCTCGTTTTTAGACACGAGACGAGACGAGACGAGAAATTTCTCGAGTCTTATGAACACCGCCAGTTCACTGAAGTCTTAGATCTCAGACACTGTTTTCATGAACGTTCACCTCTGGTGCTTGGGGTCTCGGGTTCAAACCCTGCTACCGCCAAGTGAACTTTGTGGTGGACAAACACCGTGTGCGTGGGTTTTCTCGGGGTTCTCCCGTTTCCTCCCACTTTCTTCATTCCACCATTTCATTCATCTTTCATCATCACCGTCTCCTTTAGCCTAACCGGCATAACCGTGGTACGTAAAACTCAAAAAGTTTATTTCATTTCATTTTCACTGTTTTCATGATACATAATTTATATAGTATTAAGACTATAAATTGATAAAATGATTGTACGAAAAAAATGAAAAGCATTTATTAACGTTTAAAGCAACGAAAGGCATTACACAATATAATCCAATAGTATAAAATATAGTTTAAGTGTTGTTATACTACATCCTTCATGAATTTTTCGTAACGCGAAAAGATTCTCATAATTTCTAGATGAAATTGAGAAAAACAATCAAAGCATAAATTTTGTCCATACATTTACAAAAGGTGACGAGATGAGGGTAGCTGTTCGAGAATCAAGACGGAACGAGAAATAATTCTAAAGGAATCAAGATGGGACGAGACTAAAATAGAATTACGAGATAAGACTGGAAAACCTTATTTCTCGTTTCGTCTCGTGGGCACCCGGGTTCGATTCCCGGGAAAGCTCCTGTGGTTCGGATTCCACGTTAATCAGTAGCTTCCGTCTGATATAGCCTCGATGCTGAAAAGGAACGTTAAACTCCAAATCAAATCAAATCGTCTCGCGGGCAATACTGGAGAAAACAGAGAAGTGTCTGCTCTTTAGTTGAGTTGAACGGTATGCAACCTGCAACATGATAGTGCGATGTGGGTTATCTAACTTTAGGAGTTTCTGAAATAAAATGTCAACCCCTCATAGGATATGCATTTTACAAATTCTAAATAGCCAATGGTTTCAACCCTACAGTTATCTACAAGTATGCCAGGCTTACGATGAGGACTTGTATAAAAGACAAACATAGAAACATTCAACTTTATATATTCTACAGTGTGACCAGAAAGTCCCTTTACTCCTGCACTTTCTTTTGGCCTAGCTATGAAGACATTCGGATCTCGCGAACTCCGATAAATAGCACATTCATCAGAGAAAATAACGCATATCCGAGCAAAAATAGTGGAGAATGTCTCTAACAAGATCCTACGAACGGAACTTTAAACGGGAATTCAGATTATTATCTAGGATTTATTTCCGAAGCAAGCACCCATACTGGCAATCGAACTCGGAGCCACACATATAGTAACCAGACATGTCATCTACTCATTCAACAAGAACTACATATATATCTTTTATTATTGTTGCGATAAGTACTGTTCTAAAGACTAAAATACGTATAATCGGTTACATAAGAAAATCAGACTTAACTGTTATTGTATGGAATTTGGACATTATTATTATAATTATTGCATTTTTTTTTCAAATTTTAGGAAGATTGGTTTACCAAAAACTAATGTATATATTTACTCTGCCTGTCCGTTCGGGAGACAAAAAATCTCAAGAATTACTTAATGGTGCACCATTATTTTGGCCAGGGTGTACAGGGTGGAAATTTAGGAATCGAGTCCGTTAAAGGAGGTGGCCCATTCAGTTTATCGCAAGATACAAACAACCAAAAATATAGTTTTCCCATGTATTCCTATGAGAGTAATTATTAATATCACCCTTGCTTGATAGATTACCCCACAATGCTGCTGAGATTAGCGGGTTAGTATAATCCTCAGGATACAATCTGTTCCAGAAATACAACATTAAAGTGAAAAAAAATGGCTCTCTACTCGACAAATCAAGATCTAAATATTTTCTATTTTAAAATATTGATTCATTTAAAAACATATGCCATTTGATTTAAAGCAAAATGTTATGTTTAAGCCTAAGCTTGAAAAAATTTAGCTTGTTAAGCTAGTTGGTCTAACAAAAACCGAAACCAAACTATTTGAAGTGGTGTACATTGCAACAGTTGTAGTTCATATTTATTCATTTGTTTTCGGTACGTTTATTTGCTTTGTCAAGTGAGATATTTGAATCAAATATCTAATTTAAAAATCTATTAAGAAAAGGGTAGTTCAATATATTTTTGACTAAAACTAGGTGATCCTGCGCTCTCTACATAGCGGATCATTCACATATGAACATGAATCTTTTTCCTTGTCATTCCTCACAATATCTGTACATGTCCCTTTATAGATGCAAGTGAAAAGAGGTCTTGATAAAAATCAACAAAGGATACCATAAAGGGGAGATTTTTTTCGATTATTTCTTCAATATCTCTCAACGTTTGCAAGATTTGAGCCTACTTTCGGTTGGAGTTTCTAATTCATGTATGATCAGTGTTTTCTTTCTTCATGTATTCAGTATATAATAAGCAAATACATTACACACACAATTAATTATAATATCAGTGATATACTGTGTTCATTGGGAAAAACACTCCAAACAATAAAGATTCATCTTAGACTGGAGAGATCGTTATCTTTTGTTTTTCATTACCGTTTGGAAATGAAACAAACGCCGGAGAGATATACTAACCCCATATTCAATTGCGTGGTGTTGGAATGTATAATTCGTATAACGATGCTTTACTTTTTTTTAAAAAAAAATCAACACTTCCAGTGTACCTCTTAAAATGTAATAAAGAAATAAGGACCATTTTTAAATATTCAATTAGAACTGAACAATCTACACAAAATTTGCAATCGATCAGTGAAAATGCCATCTTTCTAGAGCCTATGGTTCCCGAGAACTCACTGTCGAAAAGATTGGCCACAAACATATAAACTTTTCTTGATCACAAACATATAAACCTAGCATTTTAATATAACCCCATCAGGAAGTTGTCCTTTGTACCCCATCAGGTACTTGTCCAAAGTTGCCGACCTTTTGCCGAGGCGGTAAGCGGTCGAAAATCGTAAAATAAAACGCCCTTTGTCGACTCTTTGCCAACTGTTGCCGACCGTCAGAGTCGGAAAACCAGTCGGAAAGACCTCTTTCCGACCCTCTGCCAACTCCTTATGCCGGCCTCTTTACAACGGCAGCGCCGGCTCATTTAATGCTCATTTCCGGCTGTTTACCGACTGCTCGGCAAAGCATCTATTCGTCGCGGTCGAAAATCGCGCTGAAAGACGCCGACGTCCGGCGCCGGCAATCCGACCGCGGCATCTGGTCGGCATGGACAAATTTTCCGACTGTAGGTGACAGAATCCTGATGGGGATAGATAGTAATATCGTATTATGTTGTAAAAATATACTGAAGCAGTTTTCTGTTAGCCTAAATTCTCCATCTGTTTAGCATTTCACTGTATGATACGACATATTTTTACACCAGCAGCGCCAATAATAATAGTTTAAGATTTTTTTTTTTTTAAATCAGTAAATGGTAGAGAATGTGATACTTATCGTGAGCTTCAAGGGCTATCGAACAAGAGGTTAGGAATCACTATTCTTGAATTTTGAACAAACTGAAAATAAATAAAATAAAAGTATTTGGTATGTTCTGGCAACACTGTCCGCAACTCTACTAAAGTTTGAGAAAGACTAATCGTGGATATATAGTGGAGCAAGAAGGAAATATTTCTGGAGGTTGTCAGAGGTTCAAAAAGATTGCTGGCAGTTTTATATCAACCTCTCGAGGCTCTAATAACTGTCCTTCTGTTATTATCGGTGTCAGCCAGGAATAAGTTTCCCTAGATATCATATCCTCCAGTTCTTTAGTGAAGGGCTGTCTTCACTCGCAGACGCCTGATTTCTTTGGGCGAGTTCCGCCCACAGTTAGACAACTGTCTAATACCTGGAGTCTCGAGATTGGCACTTAATTTGGCGACCAGTCACTGCAGATGCGAAACCATCATTTTCTATCCCACTTATTTCTTTTCCTTCTATCTCCTTCCCACTATTTCTATTTCTTTCTTTCTTTCTTTCTTCTTATTGCTTCCCCTTTTCTCTCAAGTATCGTTTCCTCATGTTGCTTCATTTTTATTTTTATTTTTATTTTCTGTAAACTCTTAGTAATACTGGCTGGCTTTTGGACACTTAGTCACGAAAAAAAAAAAAAACGCAGCCCCTGGCTCAGGTCCCACGATTCCTGGTCCAGAGTCAATAAGCTAGGATACATAGGACCACTCTCTCTAAATTTTGTAGTGGGTACTTTGGACCTTCCGCAAATTTCGGGAGGAGAGTGAAGAACCACAAAATTTACTTCGGAAATTTCTAAATTTAAAAATTCGGTATAGTAATATATGATTAGTAGAGCTCCTTCGTGGCTAAGCGGTTTGCGTACGCGCCTTTGGCGTGGGAGAGCCGGGTACGATTTTTGGCGGAAGCTCATATGGTTCGGATTCCACGTTAATAAGTAGGTCCACGTCTCATATAGCCTCGCTGCCTAACGGAACGTTATACTCAAAATCAACTCAACTAATATATGATCTGTGTATGTACCTCTGTAAGTTTGGTTAGTCCATTTCGTCCCCTTTTATGAATTAAAAAAAGTGACAAAATGTAAATTTCCAAGGCTTTTGACCTTTTATCATATTTGATGAGGCTTTATTAATAGTTATATGGTTGAGTATAGGGGTACATTCTCTTTTATAAGACGTAGGTTTATTGATGATCCCGTCTTAAATTTTGGGAGGGGTGTGTTGACTCACCCCTTAAATTTGGAAATAGTGAGAAAACAAAAATTGGTAAATGTTTTCTAGGACTCGAATATATAACTTTCTAAATTTAGATGTTCCAGCTTGTTCCCTACTGTGGGCGGAAAGTTGCCAAAATATTCGTATTATTATGTGTTTACAACGTTGTCGGTTATTGGCCACATTTACCTTCTTTTATAAGCCTTTACTACAACATACGGTTATATGGTTGTATGCAAGTCTCTATTCTCTATTATAGGACATAGCTACATTGATGCATTCCTCTTAAATTTTGGTAGGGGTATGTTGGCCCACTCCTTAAATTGGGGAATTGTTAAAAAAAATAAACAATGGTAAATGCTTCTATGTCTCGAAATATTATTCTGTAGATGTGGATGGTTCAGAACAAGATCCTGAGTCGAATATTCGGACCCAAGAGGAACGGGAATGGGGAATGGCGGAAACTTCATAACGAGGAACTAAATAATTTATATGGTTCACCCAACATTGTTAGGGTCGTCAAGTCTAGGAGGCTTAGGTGGGCGGGTCATGTAGCTAGAATGGAAGAAAGTAGAAACGCTTTCAAAATCTTGACTGGAAGACCAATCGGTAAACGACCATTAGAAAGACCTAGACGCAGATGGGAGGACAATATTAAGATGGATCTAGCTGGGATAGGAATACAAAGTAGAAACTGGATGCAGTTAGCTAAGGATAGAAGTCAGTGGAGTGCTTTTGTGAACGCGGCATTGAATCTCCGGGTTCCATAGGCCATAGAGTTAGTTAGTTAGTTAGATGTGGATGGTGCACCTTGTATTTTTCTATGATAAAAGAAATGACAAAAGTTATAAGTAAGTAAGTAACACTATATTTTGGCTGATAATTCGAACGAGCATGAGACAGGGTTTAGAATGTAGTACTCCTAAGTTCACTAAGATGAAGATTTACTGCAAGATATAATCATATGGATAAGAATATTGGTATCTGCTTTTGAATACGAGGACATGGGTTCCATGATACACCACTTGAAGGGAATTTTGGGAGGGGGTCACCATTAAATTTTGAAAATTCTCGAAACTAAAAAATGGAAAACGATCTCTAGGACTAAGGTATACTGTATATACTTCAGTAAATTTACATAGTCCATGTTGTTTAGTTCTATGAATAAAAATTTGAAATAAAAATCAAGTTTAAGAACTTTGTGACCTAACCCATCCTATAAGAAATGATTATATATACTGTAACACATAATTATATGAATAAAAGCAGGGTCTCATTTTGATTTATTAAACATGAATATCTTGAGAGATTTTCTTCTTAAATTTTGGGAGGAGTACATTCGTCCATTCCTCAAATTTAGGAATTGTCAAAAAAGTAATCTTATCTAGAATTTGGGTGTATATACTTTTCGTAAATTAAAATGGCTCGGGTTGAATTCTTGCATGTATAAAATACTGTCAAAATATGTATCAAATGGATGAATACAGGATTATGAACTGAAATTAAAAGAGACAGTGATTCAATGGTGAAATGACAAGTGTGGAAGCACAAGGGAGAACCTAAGAAAACCCACGTACACGATGTTTGTACACCTTGTACCGTAAAATATTATTATTAAAATTTGTAAGATCACGAATTAAAATCATGTACAAGCACCATTTTGAAGTTAAGGGAGTTAGAAGTAAAAAAAAAAAAAATAACTACAGGATCCCATATAATGGCTAAACAGTAAATAATAACAGTAAAAGAACGTCTAAAAACAAAGCTTTTCTTGGACGTACTAAAAAGAAGATAAAATGATGAAATTCATTGAACACTCTTATTAAGATTGAAACAAAGTTTTTATGGTATAAACATTAAATGGGACTAAGGCTAAAAGCATTGGAAACTCTTTCTAAGATTGATGAGATAAGTTTTTATGGATTAAAAATTAAATGAGATTAAGGCTAAAAGCATTAAGCATTCTGTCTAAAATTCATAAGATAATCATTTATGGATTAAAAATTAAATGGGACTAAGGCTAAAAGCATTGGAAACTCTTTCTAAAATTGATGAGATAAGTTTTTATGGATTAAAAATTAAATGAGATTAAGGCTGAAAGCATTGAGCACCCTTTCTAAGATTGATGAGATAATTATTTATGGATTAAAAATTAAATGAGATTAAGGCTAAAAGCATTGGTAACTCTTTCTAAGATTGGTGAGATAAGTTTTTATTAATAAAAAATTAAATGAGATCAGGACTAAAAACATTGGGCACTCTTTCAAAGGTTGTTAAGTTTCAATGGACTAAACATTGAATGCGTAAACATTGGGCGCTTCTTCTAAGGCTGAGTAATTAAGTTTTTATGGATTAAACATTAAATGGAACTAAGGCTAAAAGCATTGGGCACTTCTCTTAAGGCTGAGTAATTAAGTTGTTATGGATTTAATGGGTCTAAGACTAAAAGCATTGAGCACTCTTTCTGAGATAGATGAATTAAGTTGTTATGGATTAAACATTAAATAGGACTATGGCTAAAAGAATTCTATGCTCTTTATAAGGTTGGGAGATTGTTTTCTTTATGTATTAAACGTTTAATTTGACTAAGGCTAATTCATTGAGCACTTTTCGTAGGTTTGATGGATACATTTTTTTTTACGGATTAAACATTGAATGAACTAACAGTAAGACTAAAAGTAGTAAGCTTTCTTCTTGAAGTTGGGCGATAAAGTTTCTTATGGATAAACATCAAATTGCGCCAATGCATTTATTCTTCACCTAATTTTTTTCGTTTACCCTACAAAATAAGAACTCTTTCTTTTTGTGCATTTTATAAAAGAATTCTTTTTTTAAAAATTTAAAACTATTTTTTCCAATCCAGATGTGGTTATGTTGCTCACATTCAGTTTAGTGGCTGTAGAACCGACGTTGATTCGTCCTGATAACCGTGATGTATGACAAACAAGCTCTGCATGAATTAAAATGAATAAAATGAAGAAAGAGGGAGTTCAGCGGACTGTATATGGATCATCTTGTAAATCATCATACGTTCTACGATCACTAGTTCTTCAAGGGACCGAAAAATTAAGAAGTTTTCATGGATGATCGTATATAGAATACGTCTAAGGAATGTCCCACAGATTCCATACCTGTCTCTGGGAATTCAGACTCGCAGTAGAAACTTTAAGAATAGCGAAAATGTTAATGGGATTTCCCGGAATTTCAAAGGGATGTATCTGTTACGATAAAAGCAATTGAATGCTCAAAAATTGTCCTGTGACTACCTTGCAGTGTTCTGAAATTTACCAGAAAAGTTTCATAAGAAGCGCCGTTTCCGAAACATAGACAGAAATCTGGATTCATATAGGTTGTACACGGACCCATCGGTATATCGATATCCTGGAACTTGCATCTCTGTGCGCCTCAAAAAATTTCTTTTAACATTCATAATGGTTCCTACCTTCTCTTTTAACTTCACTGCACCCTCTGTCAAGCCACTTTTGGAATATTTCTTTCCAAACCATGCTGTATTCAGATAATAGATTACCAATATTAGTTTTTGATGATCACGATTTTCTAGAGTAAAGACAAACCAAGGAAGTAAGATTAAAAAGAGAGAGAGAGAGAGAGAAAAGACGTTTTTATTCAGAATCTGATATGTTGCAGAGGTAGAAGACTTGTCTGCTAAAGCAAAGAACGTAAGGTTCTTTTCAGAAGAAAATGATGCTAACAGTTTCTGGGTAAGGAACAAGTCATTCTTACAATGACATGCGATGGTAAGAGGCTTTTTTATTATTGATATTAGAGTGACATGTTTGTATGTAACGCATTGTCTACATATTAAATCATAACAAAATTACTTTTTATTATTTTTTAAAACACATTTTGATGCTCATCATGCTATTGTCTGGAAGAAAGAAATAAAAAAAAAAAAAAAAAAATGGAAAATGATAATTTTCCCCAAGGTTCTAACCAAAGTTGTTTTGTTAGCTGTGTCTGTCATGGAGGCGACTTTACCGCCCCTGACAATCATTCTTTTCTGAGTGGGAGGAGCTTGTGTCCTCATCACACAGGTTACCTCCCACCTGTCAACCTGCCCTTAACAAGTGACGGGTACCTCGCCAACCTGGATTTTTGTGGAGTCCTTTTTACCTTCTGCGGCTGCACTGATAGGACGAGCATATACGTTCCTTCTCTTCCCTCTTGGTTAGTTTTTTAGTACTTTTTTTCTCGTTTGGTTCTTTCTAAAAGCTGAGTGTGGTTCTGTAGGACCGAGATAAGATCGAGGACTCTTTCTCTTTCTCTCGCTTGGTGGAGAAGACGACCCGACCGCTGGCCACTGTGGGAAAACGTAGGGTGTGGCGCAAGGACGCATTGAGCACGCGAAACAGCAATCACGTCCTTATGCTGACAGAATCAATCTTTTCGCACTGCCCATCTGAAACTCATAATCCACCAGGTTTTACGACAACGCGTAGCTTCTTTCTCACAGTGGAGCCTAGATTTATAGCGGAGTTTCATAATTGAGGTCGTGTCTGTCCCTTATTTTTCATCCTGGTTCTCTTTCTGATTTGCTTCTTCTTCTGTCGGAAGACAAGCGCCCCGTCATCTACATTTATAAGGACGGCTGGAGGAAGAAGGATTAAAATACGGTTGTGTCTCTTCGACTGCTGGGAACACGGGAAGACTCCCCCAAAATCCAATTCCCTCAGCCGCCTTTCTTTGTTTCTTATGTACAAAGAAACCAATCAGAGACTTTGATACTCTTCTCTAGACCTTATTGTCTTTCCTTCGTTGTTCTTTTTTTTCTCTTTTACTGCCGTTTGAGGACCCCCGGTAGACACATTGGCAGCTGCAATCCATAACACCCTTTCTACCCAACGCCGTTCACTGCTTACGGTGCGGACAGATATCTTCAAGATTTTTCAATTAGCTATATCATTCTTCATCTCTATCTTCATATTTTATATAGATATATCCTCTATCATATTTCTTTCTTTCTTTCTTTCTTTCTTTCTTATAGATTTAATTTCTTTTTCTGGATGATTTCTTTTCTTGCTCAGTTAGTGGTATACAGGGTGAGCTAAAAGTATCTTTTCACTCAAACATTGGAAGAGAAAACGAAGAGCAATTTACTCTTTATTATTCTTTTATTGTCACACGTTTATGATTCGGGGCTAAAGGAGAC
The DNA here is from genome assembly GCF_964235325.1 of Thermobia domestica. Taxonomy (NCBI): domain Eukaryota; kingdom Metazoa; phylum Arthropoda; class Insecta; order Zygentoma; family Lepismatidae; genus Thermobia; species Thermobia domestica. The sequence continues at coordinate 4,751,845 of NC_137465.1, read as the reverse complement.
GGTGACGATGATAATGGACGAAATAATGGATTAAAGAAAGCGCTAGGAAACTAAAGGATTCCGAGAAAACCCACTCATATGGTGTTTGTCCACTACAAAACCCACATGGTACGAGCTGGGGTCGATTCTTACTCCTTTCACTGTACAAATCTATACAAAGTTTGTTCAAAGTGGAAGCCACTTTTTTTTTTCTCAATGCACAGTTCATATTATTGACTCATAGGACACAGAACGTATTTTTAAATTTGCACTTAACTCTCTTGAAGGATAACAGTTGTTCAAGCACATCATTGTTTGATATGACGGCGAATGAATGCGGGCATATTTCTTCTCAACGTTTGCTTCCACCAATGGTGAGTTCTTATTGTATAAAGGTAACTAAGAAAGTTATGTCGTGTTTTCACCCATCATCTTCGAACATCGATATGTCACCTAAGATGTACCTGAAAGATCAAAAATAGTCCCCATCAGCATCGACGACCTTCTGCCAACGTTCTGGAAGGCCATGGATTCCATCGCGGTAGAACTTGGTGGACCGTGAAGCGAAGAAGGTATCAAGTGTATTTTGCATTTCTACTAGGGATTTAAATTGGCATCCTCTAAGGGATTTTCCAAGGGTGATAATCAGACGGTGCAATGTCCGGCGAGTATGGTGAATGCAATAGTGTTTCCCTTCCAAGGTGTAGAATGGTGTCCCGGGTCGTCCTAGCTACGTAGGGCTTAGCGTTGTCCTGTAACAGGAGAATCCCTGTGCGATTCAGAAGTGCTGGCTCCAGAGTTTTGAGTTTTCTTGAACATGGCTCAGCTGCTGATAGTACACAGTAGCAGTGATGCTTTGACCAGCTGGTGTTAGTTCCCGATGCACGATTCCGCGAGCATTCCACCAAACACACAAAAGGACTTTCTTCTGGTGCAGTGCTGGTTTCGACTGTTTTGGAACCGGTTCATTTGGTGCTAACCAATGATGACGGCACCGTGGAGGTTCGTACAGAACCCACTTCTGATCACATTTCAACTTCCTGTCCAGAAATGGCTCCTACCTCAGACGAGACAGAAAGAAACACGGATCTCTCCTCATGTTGCCTTCTGGCCCGGGGCCAAATCATATGGGACTCATCGACCCAACTTGTAGTGCTTCCCAAGTTGATGGAGGTGCTGCCGAATGCTTTTCCTCTCACACTGAATTGTACCTAGTTCTTCACATGTCTGGCCACTGTTAGCCTCAATTACTGCCTGAAGATCTTCATTTTGTACATGTGTTGGTCTTTTAACACGTGGTACGTCTTCGAGTGTTTCGTCACTGTCCTTAAACTTGTTGAACCACCGCTGCACTGTCCGCCCGACCGTCGTACAGCATACAGGCCCTTATGACGCTCTGTGGAAGTCCCATGTTCACTCTGTCCTTACGCAAGTTCACGGTGTAACAGAACTGCCACATCAGGTAGTATATTGGATATGCCCACAGCAACAACTGACCTTCGCCTTGTTTACATTCGCATTCAACTCACGGTGTGAGGGCCAATTGAACACAGACCTCCACAAAAAGTGACAGAACTCTCTTGGTTACCTTTATATTTACACCAACATTGTAGCACAAAAACACGTTCCTCTCTGGTTAGTTCTTGACCCATTATAACAAAACGAGCTACAGACATAACACAACAGTACACACTACATTGGTTACACTAGATGGGCGAAGCATGACATTCTTTCGCCACTACTTCCGGTAGCATTTGTTTCCAATAGGTTTCAAAGAAATATGTTTGATATTGAACTTATAATGTTTGAACTTATGCTTCGTCTTGACCTGTTGGGTTGGACTATAAGTTATAGATGTGTCAGACAGAGAATTAAGATTGATGAACAAGATAAAAATTGGTTGACTAGAACATATCTTTGACTCGATTTCTAGAATGTAATACTTTAGTTTACTAGTAATTTACAAATTACGAATAATCACGAATAATTTAGTAATACTTTTCGGCAATCGTGATTTGTGCAGTGGTTTAATTTTCTTGTATTATATGAGGTGTGTCCGAGAAGAAACCGAACATTCGAAATAGTGCGTCAACCGGCAGAGGGAGCGCGCTGCGGGGGTGTTGAGCACACCTAGCTGTAAGTTTAGACAGCAAACTGCCATTTACCTCATTTCACTATGACCGTTAGTCGCCGAGCTACAGCCGCTGAAGTGAGCACGTGCACAAGCTATTCGTCGGATAAATGATACTAACAGTGACAATGGAAAGAGCTTGAAAAACAACGTGCGTGTGTGACATTTTGCTAGAAACTTGGTAAAATACATATTTAGTCTACAAAGACATTTTAGTTGCTATTGAACTAGTTCAGCTTCTCGTTCAAAAGAAACACTCATGGGTTCAAAGATCAAGGTGATGGTGTGTTTTTGGAGTGGAAAGCCATTGTCCATCATAAATTTGTATCAAGTGTCAGATGGTAAGCAAACAGTTCTACCAGGACATTTTAACGAGGTTGCGAAATGTTGTGTGCAGGAAGAGGCCTGAATTGTGGGGAAATCAGACTTGGATGGTGCACCCCGCCAATATGTTTACTCACGATTTGCTTCTCATCCGCGGGGGCGCAGTGGCTCAGTGGTAGAGCGTTCACCTCCAGTGCTTGGGGTCCCTGGTTCGATCCCAGCTCGCGCCGTGTGGACTTTGTGGTGGACAAACACCGTGCTCGTGGGTTTTCTCGGGGTTCTCCCGTTTTCTCCCACTTTCTTCATTCCACCATTTCATTCATTTCTCATAATCACTGTCTCCTTTAGCCTAACCGGCATAACCGTGAGACGTAAAACTCAAAGATCAGACTCTCGTTGTGCTCCATTCACTTTATTCCCCGGACCTAGCCCCAGCATTTTTTCCTGTTTCTGAAACTTGAAATCATATTGAAAGGATTTCGTTTCTAAACCATAGAGGAGAATCAGGACAACGCGACAAGAGACCTGTGCACCATCCCATAAAGTGCGTTCCAGGAAGCTTTTCCAAAAATGGAAGAAACGTTGAGAACGGTGTATTGCCAGTAGATGGGGCTACTTTGAGGTGACAGTGCTTGAAATATTGTACAATAAGCAATAATGATGTTATAGTAAAATTCTGGTTTCTTTTTGAACATACCTCGTATATACGTTGTGCAATGCCCAGGGCCGTGCCGTGGAAAATCAGCGCCCGGGGCGAGAGTACACGACAGCGCCCCCATACATATATTCCAAGCAATTTTTCCTATCTTTTTTCCCTTTTTCTCCCGAATTTTTCGCCCCCCTTACTTCGGCGCACGGGGCCGTTGTCCTGCTCGCCCCTCCTCCCACGGCACGGCCCTGGTAATGCCTGTTTCCAGTGTCAGTGGCTCATCAGTGGCGTCCACGGTACAGAGGTAGATAGTTTCTATGGGTGATGTGATCCTGTGACGCTCCGGGAAGTCAGGTTGCTTACGTAACAAGGTTTCATTTTTTTGTGTGTATTAAAACTGAGGTGGTTAGCGCAACAGTGGTCTAACCCGCATTTTTAAAAATGGAGAAAAATCAAGTTAAACTTAAACACTTTTTTTTTTTTTTTTTTTTTTTTTACAATATATATATGTACAATGTATGACACATTCAACCACTTGTGGTTGCATTAGGTATATTGTACAAAAAGCACATGTATTTAACTTTAACTTGATTTTTCTCCAGTTTTAAAAAAATGTGGATTGGACCACAGTTGCGATCACCCCCTCAATTACTCCCTCTTCTTCTTACGGCGACAGATCAATAGCGAAAAGCCTAAAGTCCTCAGTAGAATCGAACCCAAGACTATACACACACATAAACAAACAAGTATGCTTGCTATCGAGCAACATGAAATAATATTTTATTTACTTGTGAGCAACTATAGTGAAATAACTTTATATTCTGGGAAGTTATTAGGAAACTGAACGTAAGAGTGACTGCCTTGTCATATTCTTCAGGAAACAACATGACCTGCTCTCTTCGTAAGATGTATAACTTTGACACAAAACTATTTATACACTTCAAAATATACTGTAATTAGGTTAACCTTATTGAAATCACCTGGTTGAAAAGCAAGCATCGTGTGACTGAGGGGTTTGTCATTGACTTCCTGTTAAAGCTCCAAAACACGGCAACCCGCAGCTTCCGAAACTGACGTCATAAGTTGAAGGAAAGCTCTGCGGGGATTCTTTTGAGAAACAACATGGCGACCGACGACAGGCATCCGGACAAATACAAACTAGAGCTGTCAGAAGACGTCTTGACATTGAAAGGCGTAAAAGAAAAAGAAGAAAAGGGGGGACAACTGTCCAAACAACCTGCCAATCCTCTAACACTCACTACAACAGCAAAAGAGAAAAGACATATGAATAAAAAAAAAAGAAAGTAAAAAGAAAGAAACTTGGTGCAAGACGAAATTCTTGTTCAAACGACAACATTCGTGGCGAGTGGCTTCTTCATTTATCGTTGTAGAGAAGAAGAAGGAATCAAGGAAACATATGAAAGATTGAAACTTGTGATACATTTGCCTGATGACGTACACACATATGATGCAAAAATAGTCCAAGCATGTATCGTAAGGGTGTGTCTTTTTAATAGACCGTACAAGTCAGCATATGGCCTCGTACACCATATTCATCTCAAGCTATACTTAAGGAATAAGTGGCTGTTCAGTGGAGACTCACTAGGGAAGTCACATTGGCAAAAATTAAAAAGAAAACATACTTTCGAGACAGTAGAATTTTACGCTGTTTTTTCTTTCTTTACGTTGGTTTACTTTACCTTGATTTGAGACTATCAAATTTCATCCTATTTTCCACTGAAAAGTGTCTACTATTCAACTAGGCAATAATTATATATGATAATTAAATTGAAATTCATATGACCAATGACAAGCACTTTACCATTTTATATCGTGAAGTCCCGGTATTATGACAGAGTGGTACTTGAGCGATTGACAGTAGAAATTCAAACTCCGATTAGTGATAATTTCACAGCCTTGTTTTATTACAAGTGTAAGCTCTTTAGTTAGTAGAGAAGAGGACGTGGATCATGGGCCAGAGTTGATGACAATAGGTTTTGGTGGGTCAGAAATGGGTCACAGTGGGTCAGACTGCTTCATGGTGGGTGATGGGCCGTGCATCACGGTGAGTGGTGGGACAGTGGGTCATGGATCAAGTTTTCATTGACCCACGCCATATATGATTCTTTGCTGTAGAGTGTGATAGACCTAAGCAATTTTTAATTTTAATGTTTTAATTTATTTTTAAAAAATACTGATGTTCCATCTAAGAGACCAGACCACCAGGACAAACATGTAAGACTATAGTTTGAGAAACACTAATACAAAAGGCGTCCCTAAGAAAGACAATTTACAATGCATGATATTGTCGGATGAAAACATAGTTTTCATGTATGTCTCCTAGTCGTTGTCATTCGTTTTCCCACGCATTCGATACTAGGAGGAATGTGTATGATAATGGAAATGCATGGGAGGCGACGCAGCAAGGACCTCTCATCCCTGGCTCCACCCATTCAATTCGGGGGCATCACGTTTCTAGTCAGCCACCCTTGAGGAGATAGAATCCGGTGGACACATTCTCTTCCATCATGTGAAGTGCAAGCAGACTGTGTTGTGTGAGAACTCGAACAAATCCCAACCCTTCTGGTCCTCACGAAGATAACGCAAATGTAACATTCTCGACAGAAAGTGCGTGCGGCAAGACCATAGAATTCCAGCTGATGTCACGTGTTCCATCCATCCACCCACCTCATCTCTCTCTCTCATCTTGGGAAATCACGTTTGTTATCCGTAACAAAGCCTTTGATAAATTAACAGAGGAGTTTGTCGTCAACGTTCTAAATATAAGCTTTCTATAATCACCTTGTTTTGAATTTACGGGTACAAGAAGTTATTCTTCTAATATTTTTCCAACCAAAACAAATATCAAACTTATTTTAGAATTGCTTTAATTAATATTTTCATAGAAATTATATAATAGAAACATATCAGCCAGCACTTTCTCATTTTCTATAAATTATTTCACAAAACAAACATTTATTTATCAACGAACTTTAAAAAGTTTGTTACTGAATTCTCTCTCTCTCTCTCTGTCTGTCTCTGTGTGTGTGTGTGTGTGTGTGTGTGTCTATTATTTGCCCTCCATTCGATAGATCAGAAACTATCTGGAAATTTTCGCGTAACTCTTACCGTTCCCGAGACATTGACCAAAAAGGTCGGATTTCGGGAGATTTAAGGAGCCATATTTCGGGAACTGTAAGTCATAGAGAGATCATATTGGTGTTGGTCAATACCAAAATAACGTTACCTTCTGCTGTTTTCTAAAATGTGGCCCTATATTGGTCAAACGGTCAATGATTGATGGTTGTGGTTATTGAGACTTTTTCTCAGGATCACATCTACATCATATCACAGCAGCGTTTCCCAACCGGTGTGCCGCGGCACACCAGTGTGCCACAAATGGGCCGCTGGTGTGCCGCGAGGAAATCGAAACAAAATTATTAATTCTATAGCAACCGAATTGCAAGACATAGGAAAAGAAATGTATATTTTTGTATTTCACATTACTATGAATTTCTACCATGGAAAAAATACTGTAATTGAAATATATTATTCTACATCTATTACTGTGTAGCAGACAGTATTTCGGCTCGTACACATTTGCACGGTTAGCTGCTATGTTACGCTTCAATTAAGAGTCATACTAACACCGATAAATGGAAGCACTTGTACGGTACGCGTCAAATGAACGTTCGTAGAACACTCATTCGCACGTGAATGACAGAACAACACTTTGTTCAATAGCTGTGTTTTGACTTCCACGCATCAGAAGCTGTGTGATTGCAATAATATGCACCGGTTTTGGTTAAAACAGCAAAGTTAAAAGTACAAGACATTTGTTTGTTCGTTCGTTATTTAGTGATATTCATTCTTACTGAAAGGTTGGATACAGTTTTCGAAAAAGAAAGTGTATGTTTAAAAATCTGAGTCCTTTATTTCATTGCAATTGTTATCTATTTTAAAATTAGAATAAAAAATAAGCGTAATGAATTAGCATGGGGGAAAACCAGTGATCGAGCTTTCATCTCTGTGAGAAGGAGATCAGTAATCACAGAAAAAAATCACATGGTATCACATGGTATTTTATATTTGCAAATAATAATAATAATAATAATAATAACAATAATAATAATAATAATAATAATAATAATAATAATAATAATAATAATAATAATAATATCTATAAGTGTGCCGCGAGAATTCAAGTTACACCCGTAGTGTGCCGCAAGTTGAAAAAGGTTGGGAAACGCTGTATCACAGTTTCAGCTATTTTAATCGAAATCCAGAATATCACTATCTTCGGCTGTTTTCAAAAAAGTGGCCTGGAGTGGCCAAATGATCAGTGATTTGTGGTTGTGTTCGTTGAGATTTTTTCTTAGGAACACCATATCTACAACATATCACGGTTTCAAGCAATTCCACCGAAATCCAATTTCCGTAAGGATTGTGCGCGGTCCTTCGTCATTTCGAAAGGAGCATTCCCCTGCAACCCTTTTCTCGCAAAAACGAGAAAGAAAACGAATTTCCTACTTTGAAGTCATCTTTGCATCGGCAGAGCTTCGTTTCTTTAAAGTGGCCCTTTTAATCAAGGGGACACTTTTTTGAAAAGTGGCTCTTTGCCCCCCTTAACCTATTTTCCGAAAGAAAAAAAATACGTATCGATTTATTTTCGGTACCAAGTTTGAAGAAAATCGGATGACGAGAAGCCCTTGTGAAGCTATCTCCTTTATACTTTCACTTTTTGGACTTGACGGGTGTTTGCCCCGAATCTTCAATCCGTATAAAACCTGTAAAAGTAAGTAAGAAAAACTAATTCTTTTAAACTTCGTTCTGGCAATGCTCTTGGAGGATTCTCAACTGATTTTCTTTCTAATATCTCCCAATATTGTTGAATATTATTTCAATTGAGATTATTAACAATTCACGGTTAGTAGGGATGGTACCGAGACCGAGACGGACTTTTATATACCGAGACGAGACCGAGACCGTGTATTGCTCCTGGATAAAAGTTATCACGCTTGTGTGATACTCTCTTTTGTAACTTCTATTTGAGTTCAACAGATGGAATGTATTACACTGTTATGCACCACATCAACTTCCAATTTCTGGTTGGAAGTTGCCAAGTTACATGGTAATACTATAGTGTACTGTTTTTACAAGATGTTAAATATTGATTTTAGCTGGATACGAACCTCTGTATTAACTGTTAAACGCTGTCGTGTTCTGCAAGTAGACGTCTATAAGGTGTTAGTTTGGGTCCCAACTTCCTTGCAATTCAATGACTTCGAAACAGTTCTTAGGTTCTCTTCGATTGAAACAGCTTTCTTTTTAATTATCGCAGTTCTACGATGAAACTTCCGAGATTCCTTCGTGAAAACTGAGCTAAACTTTGGCCCGATGCAACGGAGTCGCCACCCTCGCTCAAATGGCTTAGGGAAAATGAAACTTAGAAGATGAACAGATTCTAGGGGACATGAGAGTTAACGTTTGTGAAAGTATGAATAGTGTAGTACCAAAGTATATAAAAATGTATTAATGATTGACCTTAATATACAATCTGTAATTATAATAGTTATAATTAAAACTCAAGTAACGTAATTTCGGTTAAGTCTGTTTATCATCAATGATACAGATACAAATTCTATCGACAAAATTAAGAATTTTAATTGGATTCTTCTCGGTATTTATTATCATGCATCCTTCTTCTGAACAGTAAGGAGAACGGACTTTTACAGACTCAGTAAGATACAGATTAAAATGTTAAATATTCAAATTTATATTTCTTCGATTTGGAAGAAAACTTTTAATGCTTTAAACGCAGGTATGTTTCGGAAGCAAACGAAGTACACGGTTATTACTATTATTCACTATTCTTCATTCGACCGGTCCTTTATATATATTTTCTTTATTTTTTAATAGTAACTTCTTATTCTTTACTTAATAACACAATTACCATTTTATTAATACATTCATAATAACTCATTCAGCAAATAATTCGTTCTTTCTTTATACGTTAATAAATACCAAATCATATTTTATTGTTTTTAAATAACATATACCGACGTACATATACTACGAAGCTTCCATATCTACCACTTTAAGCAAACATTATCTACTCTGAGTCAATTGGTCCGTAAATTGTACAGTAATCATTAAGTTTAAAGATATTCCAATTCTGTTTCTGCATGCTTCGATAGACAGTTATATACTAGTAAATAAATGATATTGAATAATTTAGTAGAGAACTTCTAAATTGACATTACAAATAGTCGTAGAATTTAACAGTACACATGAAATTTGGAATTACTTGGTTATTTTCATATTCCGAAATAAATCATTTGGAAGATAATATGGTGGCAAAAGATGATAGGGGAGAGAGAAGAATCTCTCCCGAATAGTTTAAACTTTAGCAATTCATTTTATTAATTATTCCTTCCTTCTCAATAAAATTTTATAATTATTTACTCTGTTTTACCTGATATGTTATTTTAATATTTCAAACTCGGCTTTCGCAGGTTAATACGATATTTTCCAAAATAATCACCAACTTCTAAATCACTATGTTAATACACGTATATATTTTTTTTCGTTTCGAAAACAATTTATTAATTTTCTGTAATTTCAAGTTTTACATCTTGAGATGCAGATCAAAAACCAATTGTAATACAAATTTAAAATTCTGAGATACGGATTAAAATCCAAATTGTAGTTCATGAACATCTAGTAATGCGCTAGGTACAGGTATATTTTAGTGGCGCATTACAACCGAGACTGACTTTTAAATACCGAGACGAGACCGAGACCGAGACAGACCTCTATAAATCGAGACGAGACCGAGACGAGACTTAGCTCAGTCTCGAAAGTCTCGGTCTCGTCTCGAATATTGATATTGATTGATACTAAAATTGCCTTCACTCAAAATTTGTTTCGTTGCTGTGTTAGATAATATGAGAACGGTTGACTGATGTACATTGGCGTATTTAGGGGGTGGTTATCGGGCTCAAACCCCTCCCGAAATAAATTTGTGATATTTTTTTGCATTGCACGTACAACCCAAATATTTCTTACTCGTTTCTCAAGCCTCTCCGGAAACAAAATTCACTGCTGATACAAATAGAATTTTCTCTCTCTGTCTGTCTGCCAATCTCTCTCTCTCTCTCTCTCTCTCTCTCTCTCTCTCTCTCTATATATATATATATATATATATATATATATATATATATATATATATATATGGTCGCGGTGCCACCTAGTTCCGCCCTGCATAGGTTCCCGGGGCCCAATTTTAATTTTAAATGGAAGCAAGGGGTGAGTGGTACCTCATTCGATAGACCTTGAAAAACTAAAAAACGTTGTGGCAAAAGATCTTTCATATCGGGCACTGTATTCAAAATGGCCGACAAGACATGTTGCCTCTATCAGATAGAGTAAAAGGTGCAGTACCACTAATATCAAAAAGGTTGAGCATAAATGAACCAAACAAAAACTCAAATAGAAAATGTCATGTGGCACATCGATTGATATTGTCGCGGAGGCTCCCATGGCCACCCTTCATGGGGGTCCAGGGCGCAACCTCAAAATTGTAAATGGAAACATGGGGCGAGTGATACCTCGTTCAACATATTTTAAAAACTAAATTGTGCTGTTGCAAGAGATTGTTCATATGAGTCACCGTTTTCAAAGTGACCACCAAGACATGGTACCTGCATCAGGTAAAACGTCCAGTATCACTAATATGGAAACACCAGAACAAATATTCGAATAGGAAATCACAGAGGGTATTTATCATTCTATAGCTCGGGAATGTTGCAACAGTCGAAAAGATGATTAGAGTGAAAGTGCCATAATGGAAAGGAAGAAATCTAACTCCTATAAATTTATCCTAACCTCACTCCGTAAGTGAGTGAAGCGGGAAGGATCGGTGAAATTGCAAATGAGAGCCTTAGTTTTTGCAAATTGTATCTACGAAACAAAGTTATTTGAACTGTGTTTTTATACGAGATAAATGTCTCTGTAATGGGATAAAGTAAGATGTAAAATTCTTGTTAAATGGTACCTTCCATTTTGATTGCGGGCAATGATTTGATGCAAAAATGAATCAACTGAAATGCGAAACCAATTTGTCGAACAATGCAATTTTAGAACAAAGTTTACAAACGTTGATTTTGTTCAACAGTCGTCTGCATGATATTAGTTCGCTTCTTTTCCTTCTATGTCTTCTTGCGTGTGATAGAATATGAGTTTCACTGAGATGTCCACAGTCACATTCCGAATAACTTTCAACGGTAATTTCAGTTGTGATCCTTAGTAACGAAACGGTACATACTGATGCAGATATGTCCCAAAAATCTTGCACGCATTGCGTTAAATTATCAGGGGCGAAGAGTCGGTAAAATGTTGTTAAACTTGAATTTCACCTTATTTTTATTCACCTTATTTCACTTTATGTTTATTCATTATAGTACCAGTCATTTGTACACACAACTGTTTCAGACAAACCATATCTATTGCAAATAAAAGTGAGGTTCTCATTTGAGTTTACCATTCATTCCCGCTTCACCCACTTACGGACAGATCGGAAAGATAATTTTCTATCATTTCCCCTTTTGCATCATGTCAATTATACTTTAATAATTTTTTTCTCCGTTGCATTATACTCGATCCGTGGAATGATAAATAGCCTCTGTACTTTCCTACACGAGTTTTATTCTGTTCATTTATCTCCAACTATTTTCATATTAGGAGTCTAGTGGTACTGGACGTTTTATCTGATACAGGCACCATGTCTTGGCGGCCATTTTGAAAACGGTGACCCATATGAAAAATCTTGTGATACAATACTGTTTAGTGTTTCAAAATGTATCCAACAACGTATCACTTGACCCATATTTCTGTTCAAAATTTCTAAGTTTGGCCCCCTTGAAAGGCAGCCGTGGGAGCACTGCGAGAACATTACTCGACGCGTCCCATGCCTTTCCTGTTTCACTTTCTGACTGTTCGTTTATCTCCAACTGTTTTCATATTAGTGGTACTGGACGTTTTATCAGATACAGGCATAATGTCTTGGCGGCCATCTTGAATACGGTGACCAATGTGAAAAATCTTTTGCCACAACGCTTTTTACTTTTTAAAGACCTATGGAACGAGGTATTATTCGCCCCATGTTTCTATTTAAAATTTTAAAGTTTGGCTCTGGTACCCCATGAAGAGCGGCCCCGGGAGGCTCCGCGACAACACTATTCGGTGTGGCTCATGGCATTTCCTATTTGAGTTTTTGTTCGGTTCATTTATGTTCAACCGTTTTCGAGATATATTCGTGGAAAGATTAAAATGGGCCAAAATGGGCTATATATATCCGCGGACCCAGTATATGATCAAAGGAGGGGCTATGGTTTGCCGCTTTATCCAGTGTAAAGAAAGAAGGATTGAAACCCATTTTATCCAGTGTATACCTGAGCGTTAAGGGGGGCCATATAGCCCTCCCCTGTTATGTGATATATATATATATATATATATATATATATATATATATATATATATATATATATATATATATATATATATATATATATATATATATATATTAAAAATGCTGAAATTTTGTACAAAATTGGGAAATTCTAGATACTCTGAAATATCACCAGATAAACAATGTTGCTAAAAGCAAAATAAAGTTGCATTTTCTCAAATTGCGCTACGTAAAGTATTACATATTTCTAATTTAGTTATTTAACAAAACCACAATAGCCCATACATTATTTAGTGTAACAAAGGACAACACAGTATCATTAACATCAACAATTTGGAAATCTCTAATAACTCAAATAGCATTGACCGTGCAATGCGCATGAACTGTAACTTAGCGTCAAATACTGTGATCATGGTATAATATATTTCGAATGAATGAGGGAACAAAGATACAAGAAACGGAAAATTTAAATGTTTCTAAAGACTTTACTTCGAAAACGCGCTGACATATCACGTCTCATCATGCAGATGCTTCCAAAAGACTTAAATGCTTATAACGCCATTTACAACAATTGTTATTTCAAATCGTTTCAGAGATACCAAACACATTGGTAGTGATTGTTATACTGCTTAAAATGACGTATTTGTATTAAATTTTTATAATGATTATTGCTTTCCTTTGCTTCTATAACATTACAACAATAGTTTTTTGTGGTTTTAATTACAACAAGTGGCAGTTACATTATTTTAAGCACCGTTGACCACTTAAATAAATTGCTAAATATTGTTCTAAATATGTGCAAATAACGTAGATGAACTGCAAGATATTTTAAAATCATTCGTAGTTTGTTTTATGGTGCAAGAATGTTTCAAGAGAAGACGTTTTTCACAGTCTTTGGGCTACTTATAATGTTAATGTTTAAGTCTTCGTTCCAGCAATAGATCTAAATGCGAATTGTAACTGAAATTAAATTTAACTGATATATTTTCAGTAACACTAGTTGTTCCCTATAAGCCTTAGGCCTGGTGTACACTTTAGATTAAGACCGTGCTTAATTAAAAGTTCTAATTACATTTCACTTGCTTTAGTTTGATCACCAATCACCTCAAACTCGATCCATACCATATAGCTATATGCAATTATTCAAGGACTTACAGTTAGTAATATACAGTGTTCACTTTTGTTTTGTTTTGTTTTAGTTTAACGTCCCACAGTTATGCTAGGTCGGCTAAAGGAGACGTGGAGCTAATGATTATAGTGGAATCGGAATCACTTCGATCGTTCAACTTTACCACTACCGGAAATCGAACTCGAGACCACGCGAACCGAAATCAAGAGTGCTAGCCGCTAGACCAAATGGGGGTCCTCACATTATGTTGATTTAAATCATTCAGTCAGTGCTGCCAGATCCGAAGATTAAAAAGTAGCGTGTCTGTACTCCGAAAGTAGCGAATTCGAACTATTTGTAGCCCAAATATATAGAAATGAATACTGATTATGCTAATGAAATAATTTAATATGAGCTGGAAAATGTGCTGGACGTATTGCAAGAAGAAATTATGATCGACGGGCGAAAACAATTCTAGACTGGACACCACAAGACAAAAAAGTCCTAGGGAACCTCCGCATACAAGAAGGTGTGACGAAATCAAGAGCCACTGAGGAGTAACCTGGAAAAGAATTGCCCAAGTTAGATAGTTGTGAAGACTTGGAAAGACCTTCATCCAGCAATGGATTGATAATGGTTGATTATGATGATGGTGATGATTTTATTATATCTAAACCTCGGAGGTAAACTAAACCAACTTTTACTAGGTAAGGTAGGGTAAAAATGGATCCAAAATTTAATGAAAATCATATAGCGAAAAAAGTATTTTTGGCTATTCAATCCATCATGTTGCAGCAAAACTACGAAAATTAATACAAAAGAAAACTAGAAAGTTAAGAATCACTTGTTTTGGCGAGTGAGAAAAAAATAGATACAGATAACTCGAATTACCTATTTACTTATATAATATGTATGTCCATGTTTCGCAAGTAATTTTTAATCAATACAAAATGTCAACGTAATGAACGCAAGATTAGTTTTCTCGAATAAAGATTGCCTGCACCGTTGAGAGCTCAGGAATAAGATTAATCTATGTTACGGCACTGGATATGTGCTTACGTAATGCATTACGACCTTATGAATTTGTATAAGCAAAAGAATGCACTTAAAATGAGACGCGAATTATGCGAAACATCGGACTTTGATTCTAACTTGTTTTGTGATCCAACTTGAGACCAAAGATGAGTGCAGTTGCTCCCACCACAAGGTTCAGGACGTTCGTGTTATAAAGTGTCAATTAAACACGGAGATGTGAAATGGTAATAAAGCATTTCATCAATTTCAAACAAAATACGTATATTGTAGTAATAATTTACCCTATTTGTTAAAATAATGAAAGTTATATTCTGTTTTTAAAATGACAGTAAAAGAAGAATGTATTGAATAATAAATGAGAAATTGTAAAGTTTCAATTTCGGTACAATTAAATACACTCGTGCTGCTATGTGTTGTGTTATCCGTTAGAAGGTATTGAACAATTCTGATTCAAAGGAAGGAAATAAACTACTGCATAGTACTGGAGTTAATTTAACAGAGTTTAAATATATAGGCAGTTCTGAGGTTATATGAGACAAAGTCTATTGCTGAAAGTGAAATATGGGTTCTATTAGGGCTTTAGGGTGATATACCCACTGATCATTGAACCTGGAATACGCGCATGGAAAGCATTAGCACTAGCAAATTAGCTATGAAGAGGTACACCATACCATTATTCTAAGTCAAAATGAAAGGAAAAAAATAAGCGGAAACGACAGACTGTACGAGAATAATACTTTCACTATTTTAATTTCAACTATTTATTTCGAGACTTTCGAGACTTTCGAGACGAGACAGAGACTTGGTACTCGAGACCGAGACCGAGATCAAGACAAGCATCTGGTGACCGAGACGAGACCGAGACCGAGACGGTGATTTTTTACTCGAGACGAGACCGAGACCGAGACCGTTATTTATCAATCGAGACGAGACCGAGACTGTACAAAGTCTCGTCTCGTCTCGTCTCGATACCATCCCTAATCGGTTTGTATTCTCCACGAGACGAAAAATTTCTGGAATTTCGTGACCAAAGATCTTAGATCGCAAACACTTTTGGTGTTAGATGATTCATAGTATAAAAACTATAAATTGATAAAGAGATTGTAGAAACATAATGAAGACAATTTTATCAAGGTTGAAACATATATTTTAATAATAAATATGCCTTAAATGTTGTTATATCACACTCTTCGTGATCTTCTCTTGACACAGAAGCGTTCAGGTAACGTCTATGAAATGAAATCTTTTAGTTAACACCCCGCGACTACGCCCTTTAGGCTAAGATAGATGGACAATTAACGCAAGTAAATGAAGATGGAAGATTTAGTGGAATGAGAGTGTGCGAGAAAAACGGAATACCCCGAGAAAACTCAAGGACACGATGTTGTGAGGATTATACCAGGGACCCCATGCACCAAAGATAAGTGTTCTAACACTGAGGCACTGTGCCCCCCGCATATTGAAAATTGAAACCCCACAGGACAAATATCGATTTTGGTCGTAATAAGAAGAACAATACCCGGGTTCGATCCCCGGCGGGAGCTCATGTGGTTCGGATTCCACGTTAATCAGTAGGTCCACGTTTCATATAGCCTCGCTGCTGAACAGGACGTTAAACTGAAAATCAACTCAACTCAAGAAGAACACTTTAATACTGTAATTTTTCATTTAGATTTATCAAGTGAAAATATTCTACAATTCTTGCTTCCCAGTTCAGAAGTCTTGAATTCAAATCTAGTGGACAAAACTCCTGACTACGAATTTTGCAGGGTTTTACTCGATCTCACCAAGCAAATGACGAGGTGGTACATTTAAATAAAAATCCTACCATTCTTTCTCCCCACTTTTTTTTTCATTATTATTTACTGTAAAATTATTTCAGTGGCTGTTAAATTGGCCTAGATACATAGCCTACACACATTTTTAAAAATAGAATTTTCCAAGCCAATGAGTGAACAATTTGGTACTCGGGAAGCCTGGAAGAAAAAAAAACAGAGAGAGTGGAGGGGAAGACAAATTAATTTTTAAAAATGAAAGTCGTTAACTCATCTCAAGAAAGAAAAAAAAATAGAAAAAAATTAGAGACAAAAAAAAATCTTTAATACAATTGTCTCTTCAAGAAGGATGTCACAAAATTGTTCGTAAAAGTAATAGAAGCGTCTTCCAGCATTGTTTCCGCTACTCTGGTTGACTTTTTTTTGTTGTTGTTTCCTTATGAAATTCTTTTCTTTTTTATTAATTAAATTATCCTTTCTTATGTGAAATGAAAAAAGAACTAAAAAGGAGGGGATGTAAAGAAGAAGCGAGGGTAAGTGAAGAAAAAAATAAATAAAAAGAAGAAGCGATAATCTCTCAAGTTTCACGCTAAGTTTCCTCTGCAAACGACCAAAGATCTTGTCACATCACTTTGTCCCCCAGCCAACAGGGTTTCCATATCATGTTACTAGGTACTAAAACAGAATTTTAAGAATTCCACTCAATAAAACTATTCGTATCCTTAGTTTATCGTATTCGGATTAGATTGTTGTTCTTGGGTTGTTGTTCTTTTCAGCAGCGAGGTTACATGAGACGAGGATCTACAGTCTAATGTGGGATCCGCGTCGGCAATTGAGCCCGGTATCCTACTCCAAAGACCTGTACACAAACCATACGTATATCTACGAGGGAATTCGTACACAGACCAGAGATGGCCATCTTGCAGTCGTAGGTCATTCGGCCTCGCACGAGCTCAGAGACTCCGCTAGCAAATAAAATGAGATCTTTCAGTTTAACATAGGGGCGGATCCAGGACAGACTTTTTTTGGGGGGGGAGGTGGGTTGTAGAACTGCTACTTAGAGCTACTTTTAAGAGCTGGAAACTCTGGGATGGGTTTCATTTATATATAAAATAAGAAAGGTTTCTCTTCTGGGGGAGGGTGATCTTCCCCCTGGATCCGCCTCTGGTTTAACATCCCATGTTTTATGCCCTTTAGGCTAAGGGAGACGGATGATTAAGGCAAGTGAATGATGATGGAATAGTTAGTGGAATGAGAATGTGGGAGGAAACGAGAGTAAGCGAGAAAATCCACGGACACTATGTTATTCATCACAAACTCACAATGCCTGGGTCAAATTAAAAAAAAAAATCCTCGCATCAGAGGAAAACAGTCTACCACTGAACTACTCTGCCTTCCTGCATTATTGTTTGTGTCTTTTCTTTGATAGTTTATCTTATAATTTGTTTCAACATACTTTAGGACTGATAGTTCTGAAAGGAAACGCGATGTTGCCAACTCTTATTGAAGAAAAATTACAGCTGTTCCCTAATGAGAAGACAAATTAGAAGGAATATCATTACTTGATGGAAGTGTAATTTACTTCAAGAGTACAGGGTTTTTTGTTCCCTCTGAAAGAGTAATCTGAACAGATCTGATGTGAATCAACTCCTAATCATCCATTTGGGAAATACACGAGATATATTCAATCGTGCTCATGAGAGATACACGAGATATCAAGGATGTTATAAAATAGATGATCTGCCCATACAACAAAATCGTGAAGCCATACGTCACAGTTTCGCCACACCTACTCTGCCCACTCCGCACCACTAAGATCGCAATGTTTCGAGCCAACAATCATGGCGGAAACGAGAGTAGCGAATCAGACGTGCCGGCTCAGACGATGCTCGGTTGTTTTTTGGCTTCATTGGGTTCACATGATGAAGATAGGTATGGGCATATCCTCTATTTTATAACATCCTTGCGAGATATATTTATTCGTACTACATCATCACAAATTCCATCTTTCCAGCACTTTCTTGTACCTAGCGACTTTCTTCCATTCGGAACAAAGTGTTGAAAAGTCGTCGATTTGCCTCTATTTTGACGAAATAACTCGTCCACACAAGACTTTTGATCCTCATTAGGGTTATTATATTCGTGTTATGGTATAGCTCATCCAACTCATGGTTATACTGTACCTGCCATTTCTTCTATATTTTGATCTCTTATTGGGCCGGAGATCTTCCTTATTACTTTTCACAAGAAGATTATTCATTTCTTGTTTCTAGATAAACTTTCATATCCATATAGTACTACAGATTAGATCAGTGTCTTATGTATTATAACAAGGTGTTCAACTTCGACTACAGACTGCAGTGACTCAAATAGTTAGCTGAAGCTAAAGTAGGCTCTGTGCCTTGCTTTAATGAACATCATTCCTAAGTATTTGAACTAGATGCAGATGCTAAAGTTGCTTGCTTTAGGAAGAACTAAAATCCAGCAATAGAGAAAGAATATTGTCTGCAACGGAAACAGACATCGGCACATCTGTTAGCTGCTAACAATTAATTGCTAGCGTTGCTCACAATACAGAATTTAAGACGTTCTCATGTCGTCTCAAATCTTGTCTAAAAACGAGACAAAAGTCGACACGAGAAGTATATTTTCAAATTCGAAATGAGACGAGAAACATTACATTTTTAGTTGTGTTTTCGAGACGAGATGATAAATTTCTCGAATCTCATGCGGAACACTATTTTACTCAGATCTTAGACCTTAAACACTGTTTTAGGTTACATGATCTAATGCACAAAAGTTATAAATTGATAAAGAGATTGTACGAACACAATGAAGGGCATTTATCAACGTTTAAAGTTACGCAAGATACGCAAGTTAATACACAATATAATTTAATAATGAACATACAAGATTTGCCCGTAAAATAATGAGACTTTGTTTGGTAAGAGAAATTTATTGATTCGATCACTACATATTGTTAAAATTCTTCAAAATAGTCTTCCTGGGGGTCGATACATCGCTGTCGACGTAATTCCTATGTCCCAAAGGTTTCCTGGAAGTTAGCTGCCGTAACCTCTTTCAGAGACTCTGTAAGAGCTGGTTAGATGGCGGGAATATCGTCCAAATGGTGACCTTTCTCTTGAGATTTGGGAACAAAAAAAAAAAGTCTGGTGGGTTCACATCGGGACGGGACGGTGGTTTCGGCAGGGTTCCAATCCCTATACGGGCCAGGTAGGCGGTGTGTGCTGGAGCGTTGTCGTGGTGGAGATTCTAGCGATCCGCAATCTCCAGTTGTTTCCGTTTGACGTTTCTGTACAGGCGCCAAGTCCTTTTTTTGTGCGTGCAGAAAACAGCCTTTGAGCCTCGCGTGATCCTTACTGCGTCAGAGCTCCCACAAGATTGCCGCCTGCTGCATTTCTTACGTTAGTTTAGACCCCAACCACATATCACCGAGAAGCTCGCTGCTGGTAACTGGAGCGCCGCGAGGTGGCCAGTCTCATTATTTTACGAACAAACCCTGTAGTTCAAATGTTTTTATATCACACCCTTCGTGGATCTCTCTTGGCGCGAAAAGATTCTGATAACTTCTAGATGAAACTAATGAAAAAAAATTGAGGGCATAAATTTGATACATAAATTTACAAAATGAAAGTAGAAACTTTTCGAGACGAGACGAGACGAGAAACGCTTTCCGATAATCTAAAAACGAGAAATAATTCTTCGAGTATCGAGACGAGACGAGATTCTCGTCTCATTTCGTCTCGTGGTCAGCACTATTTAAAGTTGATGACAAAGTATGTAAAAATAAATCAATGAATCAATGAGCCAATGGAAATTAAGAGATGAAGTAAAGGACCACCTTGGTTGAGACTTCATTGTATAATCATGGCTCCATTGTATATGTCAGTTAATATTCAGGAAATTGTATCAAATTTTGCATTATTTTCTCTTTAAAGAATCATTACCAGTCCTTATTTGTGGTATAGTATAAGAATACTACATTAGTTGGCACCATTGGATGCTTCTTTGGCGGCACAAGAAGAGAAAAAAGTAATCTTTTTTCATCTCCCAATTTCGTTGTGTTCCAAAGCACACCTGTTCCTCTCAGATGACAGAGTTTGATATAGGAAAGTCGTAGCATCTGAGTTCTATTCCATCTTATTTTGTTGTCTTTTCAGTTTGTTTTTGTTTTGATTTGTCTTCTGCAGAAAGAGAAGATGCCTGTGAGACGGATGACAACAAGAAATGATTCAAAGAGAGGACCTCCTGCGAGACGTGTCGGATGTTTCAACCAAGGTGAGAACGGATTCCTGTCATACAATTTTATTTGCCGACACTCTGGGCACCATTTTGTTTGGCAAACGTCGTACAAACTCCTAGAGGGCTATGGCCGGTCGTAAATGAAAAGCTTTCATGTATCTCGACCATCACCAAACTTCTTCGTCTTAACGAACAATATAGAATCTCTTATCCCTCTCTCTCTTTTCTTCCATCTTAAATTCTATTATATCCCTCGTGATGTACACTGACCAGCCAAAACATAATGACCATCCGTTACTTTTTAAATGAAGTCGTTGTTAGGCTGATATAAGAGGCTGGGCTCACTAGAACCGCTCGCCAGTAGATCAGTTAGTGTGATGCTTGTGTATAGAATGGGGAAGGTCAGTGATAAATCAGAGTTTAATAGTGGCCAGATTGTAATGGCGGGACGACAGGAAACCAGCATCTCGGAAACAGCGTGACTTGTCGGGTGTTACTGAGGTACTGTGGTTAGTGTCTTCTAAAAGTGAGAAAAGGGCAATGAAATCATCACCAATTATAAAACATGAGGCACCCACACCTCATTCAAAACATCAGAATCCGTTGACTATCAAGATTGGTACAATAGGATGAACCACATGAACAGCCGCTGGGAACCAATGCACATATAACCACATAGCCACACGAGAGAGCTCTACTTTTTCTCATGCCTTCCGGCGATTTCAACATCTTATCAATATTCTGTTCAGATTTTATCAATATTCTGCTACAAGTACCGTTATCATCTGGAAACCATATACACCTAACCCCTCTATTTCCTGCCAGAATACCGTCTTCGATATGCAGACCCTATTTCCTAGTTAGATGAGTTAGTTAATTCATAAATGAATTTCATTGTTTGAACTAAAATTTGGTCGTGGGTACCAAATCATTTACTGATCCATTTATAGGATTAGGAATTAGATTTCTGGGCTTTCGGCATCTTCTATAGCCATGCCAAATATGAGAGATGACCTCTCTTGGCGATCACACTACCCAAGAAATTAGAGAGGAAGAAAAAAGCATGGAACCATTATATGAGGTACCGTCCCGACATTTGCCTGGTGTGAATAAGGAAAACCCAGGAGAACCTCACCCAGGATAGCTGTTTTGAAAAAGCTTTCACAATTTTTCGATTGAATGTGCCTACCGGGAATAGAACTCGGGACCTCTCACACCAAAGGCGAGAATGCTAGCGAAGACGCATGCAGGGTCACATACGCAGTAGTAAACGTTTAGTTGTTCAACTTTTCTGTGACTAAACAACTGTTTTACATCCAGTCCTGGAATGAAAATTACGTATTATTATTATTATTATTATTATTATTATTATTATTATTATTATTATTATTATTATTATTATTATTATTATTATTATTATTATTGAAGAGAAACGAGAACCCAATATAAACCCTGGATAATAGCAGGCATTTTGGAAATGATGGAGAAAAGAAGGAAGTTCAAGATAACAAACAATGAAGAGGAATACAGAAGATGCAGAAATCACATCAATAGAAAAGCAAAGACGCCCAGAGAAAACTGGATTAACAATTTGTGCAAGGAAATTGAGGAAAATATAGTCAAAGGCAATACATAAACTGCACATAGAAAGGTTAGAAAACAGTTCGGTGAGTAAAAAAAAACGCACAGGCATTCTCATAGACAAGAACAAGACAAGGCTAATAGGAGAGGAGCAGATAACAAGATGGACGGAATACATTGAGGAACTCTACAAAGGAGAAAGAGTGAACGAAGAAGAGAGAGAGAAGGAAGAAGACGTCGATGAAAATGAATTAGGACCATCAATTTTACAGTGCGAATTTGACAATGCTTTGGAGAAAATGCAACATGGTAAAGCCCCAGGAATAGATCAAATACCAAGGATCTCGGAATAGCAACAAAGAAGAAACTATTTAATCTTATTAATGAAATGTACATCTCGGGAAAAATACCAAAAGACTTGGAGAAAAACATATTGGTATCTATCCCGAAGAGAGAAGGCGCACGTTAATGCGAAGAACACAGAACGTTAAGTTTGCTTTCCCATGAATGAGAAATACTGTGAAAAATTATCGCGCAACGAATAGAAGGAAAAATCGAAGAACGGCTATAGGAGGACCAGTTTGGATTCAGGAGGAAAATGGGAACAAGGGAAGCAATACTGAGTCTACAGCTGATCATGGAACAGCACATCAGGATAAACAAACCAATTGTGATAGCATTTGTAGATATAGAAAAAAGCTTTTGACACCGTAGATTGGAATATCATGCTAAGAGCGTTGAAGAATGTGAGAGTGGATTACAGAGTTGGAAATAATATACCAACTTTATAGAAACCAGACAGCTGTTATAGGAAGAGATCAGAAGGAAGCAAGCATAAGTAAAGGAGTGAGGCAAGGATTTGGACTTTCACTTCTCCTGTTCAACGTCTATATAGAAGAGGCTATGAAAGAATTCATGATAAATACGAGAAAGGCGTAAAAGTAAATGGTCAGGTTTTCAGTGGGGATGTTCGATATAAGGCTGAGGACCCATCGAACTTCGGGAATGAAAATTTGTCGAGTTGTCATCGGTTACTCGAAAGAGTTCGAGTATTTGAAATTATCGAAGTTTCGTGTAGGTCTATTATTGAAATTTCGAGTATTATCGAAGTTTCTGGTATTATCGAAAGTTCGAATATTATCGAAATTTCGAGTATTATCGAAAATTCGAATATTATAGAAATTTCGAGTATTATCGAAAGTTCGTATATTATCGAAGTTTCGGGTATTTTAAAGTTCTAGTATGATTAAAATTTCAGATAATTTTGAAAATTTGATTACAGAAATTTCGGGTATACGCGAAACTTCGAATATTAACAAAATTTCTGGTATTCTTGAAACTTCCGGTATTATCAAAATTTCGAGTATCATCCAAACTTTCAATATTACTGACATTTCGGTTAATGTCGAATCATGGCCTGTCAAGTGTAATTTTCTCAAGTCGAGTTCCGAGCCGATTCACTGTTTTTGACGTGGAGTTAGATAAATGGTTCGCTCGTTCAACTCGTTTTAACTCGTTTTGAAATCATGGCCTGATTACACTGAAAAACGAAAGCCATGATAAATGTAAACAATAATATGAAATACTTTTAGTGTTGCTCACGAGAGGGGACACTGCTCGCATCTCGTCTTGTCTCGATAACGAGACCACAAGAGTTTTTTTTAATAACGAGGTTAGTTCTCCTCGGTTCAACTGAACCGGTGGCTCTAGCCGGCTCGGTTGGATGAGCTGTTGGCTCGGCTTACTTCTCTGTTCGGCTCGATAGTGAATGAGCTGTAAGCCGAGCTGCTCGAGTCGTTGACAATTCTAAACCCTGGCCGAGGAGTTTTGAAGATATTTGGAAAGTACCCTATAAATTTAACAGTGTTTGGCTCGAGCCCGAATACTCAACCTAGACCCTCAACCCAAATTCAAAAGCTCGTGAACAATGCCCTTAACTCCTAGACTTCACGACTACTGAGGTTGGCAATCAACTATTTTTTTTAGTATTCAAATACAAACAGCCTATCTTTTATGTTTATAAGTCATTATTATTATTATTATTATTATTATTATTATTATTATTATTATTATTATTATTATTATTATTATTATTAATTTGAAGTAGTAGTAGTATCATTGATAATAATTATATTGTCTATGTAGGATACTTGAAGAGAGTACTTGAAGCTACACACAGGATTTTGCTGAACTCGACTCGAAAACTGCACCCGAATTCGAGTCGAGTTGAAGGAAATTTTTCGAGCCGAGTTCTCGAATCCGTACGAGTAACGTAGTATGCCATTTTAGTCAATGTTACATTATATGAAAATGTTCATATAGCTGTCAAATAAGAATTTGTTCTTGCATCTACATTCAGCGATTCAGGACATGCAATAATAATAATAATAATAATAATAATAATAATAATAATAATAATAATAATAATAATAATAATAATAATAATAATAATAATAATATGGTTGTAGTAGTACGAAAAATTGAAGTAATAAGAATTTTTTTCACATATTCAAAGTTTCGGACCTAAAAGTAACGCGTTAGTAACGCGTAACTTTCGAAGTAGGGTAACAGTTACTTTTTGGGGGCAAGTAACGGGTTACTAACGCGTTACATTTTAAGAGAAAGTAAAGTAACTTGTAACGCGTTACATTTTTAGAAGTAACTTACCCAACACTGGTTCCAATCATCATGGGTTTTGTCTTTCTAACATTTATTTTCATCCTATATTCTTCACAGTCCTTCCCCAACTTTTCTAACATCCTATCCGCACATGTCCCTTTACAACACAAGTGGAGGATGTCTTGATAAAAATCGGGAAAGGGTATCATAAAGGGGACGTTTTTAAAATTATTTTTTTAATATCTCGCACCGTTTGCAAGATTTCAGCCTACTTCCGGTTGAAGTTTCTTATTTATGTATGATCAGTGTTTTCTTTCTTGTTGTATACAGTATGTAATAAGAAAATACATTACGCACACAATTGATTATAATGTCAGTGATATATGGTGTTCATTGGACAAAACACTCCAAATAATAGATTCATCTTAGACCGGATAAATGGCTGTCGTTCGTTTCTCATTATAATTTGCCATGAAACAAACACCTGAGAGATATACTACCCCGTATACAAATGTGTTGGAATGTATAACTCGTAGGATATGCTGCTTTACTTTTAAAAAATGAAATTAAATTAAATCTCTGAGTTTTACGTCCCACGGCTATGCCGGCCAGGCTAAAGGAGACGGTGATGATAAGAAATGAATGAAATGGTGGAATAAAGAAAGTGGGAGGAAACCCACAGGGTGTTTTTCCACCACAAAGTTCAATTGGCGGGAATCAGGATCGAACCCGGGACCCCATGCACCAGAGCTGAACGCTCTGCCAGTGAACCATCGCGGCCTCCACTCTTTAAAAAAAATTCAACCATTCCAGTATAACTTCAAAAATGTAATGAAGAAATAACAGCCGTGCTTTTTAAAAATATTAATTAGAACTGTACAATCTACACACTTGCAATCGATCAGTGAAAACGGCATCTTTCTAAGGAATATGGTGTCCGAGAACTCACTCTCTAAAGGATTGGCCACAAAATACATTATAAGCTTTTCTGGACCATAAACATATAAAATTAGCATTTTAATAAAGAATACAGATAGCTGAACCTGCGCTCTCTACACAGCTCATCATTCACATTTGAGCATGAATCTCCTTGTTATTCCTCACAACATCTGTACATGTACCTTTACACACACAAGTGAAGGACGTCTTGATAAAAATCGGCAAGAAGTAACATAAAGGGGAGATTTTTTCAACATCTCGCACCATTTGCAAGATTTGAGCCTACTCCCGGTTCGAATTTCCAATTATGTATGACCAGTGTTTTCTTTCTTCTTGCA
This sequence comes from Thermobia domestica, assembly GCF_964235325.1. Classification (NCBI taxonomy): domain Eukaryota; kingdom Metazoa; phylum Arthropoda; class Insecta; order Zygentoma; family Lepismatidae; genus Thermobia; species Thermobia domestica. The sequence goes on along the minus strand of NC_137465.1, from coordinate 4,725,635 downwards.
TGCAGTATGAAATAAGCAAATACATTACACACACAATTAATTATAATGTCAGTGATATATGGTGTTCATGGGCCAAAACACTCCAAACAATAAAGGTTCATTTTAGCCTGGAGAAATTGTTATCCTTCGTTTTTCATTATCATTTGGCCATGAAACAAACGCCTGAGGGATGCACAACCCTTTATACAACTATGTTGTGTTGGAGTGTATAACTCATAGGATATGACGTTCTACTTTTTTAAAACATCAACACTTCCATTGTATCCCTAAAAATGTAATAAAGAAATGTCGGCCATGTTTTTTTTTAAATATTCAGTTAGAACTGGACAATTTCACAAAATTTGGAATCGATCAGTGAAAACGGCGTGTTTTTAATACTTGTGGTTTTCGAAATCTCATTTTTGAAAGGATTGCAGACACACATATAAACCTAGCATTTTAATATATAGATTAAAAGTTAACCATTATATTTTCATCTTCGTTAACAATGGAGGGAGAACAAAGAGAAACACAGAGAAAGAGAGAAGCTAAAATGTTGATTTTGTTGTAAGAATTAGCCAGCTAATAAGTGAGTGATAGTTTAAGAGTAATTTTTGCAGCAGAGTCAAACAATATTTAAAAAAAAGGAGAAGAAGAATTGTCAGAAGTGGATCGCCAAGGGATATGTCCCTCTTACACCTGCTCAATGAAGTTAATTACTTTCACGTGATTAACCAGCTCGATGATTGAGTTTGAAAAATCTTTCTTTGCACGCAACCAATTTTCTCTATGGTCTCCTTTTTTCCATTCTCTCAAAAAACAATCGTTACCTCTTTCTATATTATGGTGGTGGGCATACCTTTATAAAGTTCCGTGCTAAAAACTCATTCCAAGAGTTTTAAAAATAAAGAAAAAGTACTTGAATTCTTCAATTTGTTGTTTCTCGTTTTTTTAAAGACATCAAGATTAAACATTTTATGAACTGATTTGACTAACTTTTACGTTTAGTTGAAACAGTTAATCATTCTTAACGGCCGCTGATGAGTAATTAGGAACTATTTTTTCTATACTAATCACTAATAACTTTAGTAGTAAGGTACACTATTATTGACCTCAAATAAATAAATAATAAAATTAAAAATTAAAAAAAAATTAAAAATGATATCAGAGACATTTAAAACTAAACTACTGGCATAACAGACCTAGGGCTCCAGGCCTTACCACCCGGCTTATTGCACTCATCTTTCTGGGCTAATCTGTAGTCAGCATATCGGATTCTCAGATGTTAACAAGAAACAACAAACAAGATACACAGAAAATAAAAGAAAGACTCGACTTATACAGTGGGTTTTCGTTAACTCGAAGCTGGAAAGAATAGAAAAGAATTCTAGTTTTTCGAGTAATCAAGGTTCGAGATACCAAGGTGACCCCAACAAAAATTCGAGATATCGAGGTTCCGCGTTTTTCATGAAAAGTGACTATACAACCTCTATAACTCGAAGTTTTATTTCTTTAATCTCTATAACTCGGAGTTTTATTTCTTTAACCTCTATAACTCGAAGTTTTATTTCTTTAATCTCTATAACTCGAAGTTTTATTTCATTAATCTCTATATCTCGAAGTTTTATTTCTTTAACCTCTATAACTCGAAGTTTTATTTCTTTAACCTCTATAACTCAAAGTTTTATTTCTTTAATCTCTATAACTCGAAATTTTATTTCTTTAACCTCTATAACTCGGAGTTTTATTTCTTTAATTTCTATAACTCGAAGTTTTATTTCTTTAACCTCTATAACTCGAAGTTTTATTTCTTTAACCTCTATAACTCGAAGTTTTATTTCTTTAATCTCTATAACTCGAAGTTTTATTTCTTTAACCTCTATAACTCGAAATTTTATTTTTAACCTCTATAACTCGAAGTTGTGAAAGTTCCTTAAATTAAATAAGATGACTAGTAAAAATAAAATACTAGACATAAGTAAAACACAATTACAGTGCACTCGAGCTATCGACATCACATCAAGAGAAATTCGATTTATGTAGATGTAAGCTTCGAGTCGTAGAGGTTTGCAGATACGAAAGTTCGAGTTACCGAGGTTTTTAAATATGATTATAAAACTCTTAAAATTCAACTTGTCGAGGTTGTATAATAGTTTTTAAACATTCGACTAACAGACGTTATTTTACATTAGGTGTTGTGAAGAGCTCAAGGGAATGTGAAGAAAATCGAGACATCAAGGATTCGAGTTATCGAGGTTAAACTATAGTTTTTAAATTACCATTAATTCGTTTTCATTTATCTATTTATTTTTATTTTTAATTTTATGTTGTTCTAGGCCGCGCTAAATCATAAATTTACCATTCAGCTCTGAACAAAAGATCTTCGTCCATAATGGAAGGTTATCTTTCTACTCTAGTATAACTTTTTGATATCATCCACAGTAGAAGGTAACCCTCTTGCTCTAGTAATCCCTTTTGAAAAAAAAAAAAAAAAAAAAAAACTGGTTGAGATCAAATTTTACCATCGTTTCAAATTTTGCTGCAGGTGGCAAGGTTATTCACACATATAAGAATTTCATGCTTTCTATTAGTATATTACTGTACATGACTTATGGCCGTGTGCACCAACGAAGTTCAACTGTTAAACGAGGGTCATAACCAAGTAAAAATTGTTTACTCGTGGTGTCATTATTTTTTCCATCACAGTTACGATCACTGAAATTAGAACGACTCTGAACTCTGTGCACACTATCTCGAGAGTCGAAAAGACCGGTATGCAATATGCTTTCTTCATTTGTTATTTTGTTAAAGGAAGATTAGAGACAAAAGACGACAGCCAATCAGAGTCGATTTTACAAATTGACCCGAAGTTTACTTAAACGAGATCTACTGAACTTCGACTTTCAATGCTTCAACAAAAGTCCTGGAACCACGTTTAAACTTGAAACTTTAATGTTGAATGCATTTGAGTGAACGCTCGTTTAAATTTTGTTGGTTCACAGGCTATTAAACATATAATAATATTTTACACCTGATTCTGTTTGTAAACATCAATAGGCCTATTTGCTTATTATTTATAAACACACCCACGTGCGTTTCTACCACAAATTACTACATGAAGAAAACGACAAGAATCATCTTCACCACTTGTTCATGTGATAGAAGAGAAACTCCAGCGCCACCGCTTCTCAGAAGAAAGTATAAACATCATGCATCGCCATAATCAACACTAGTTTCGGAGGTCAACTCCCCTCTCTTAGCTTGCCTGGAACTCTGAGAGATCTATACTAACCCAAGCCTCTTAGCTTACCTGGAGCTCTGAGATATATAACCTAACCTCAACCTCTTAGCTTACCTGGAACTCTGGGACATCTAATCTAACCCACGCCTCTTAGCTTGCCTGGAGCTTTATGAGATACTAACCTAACCCAAGCCTCCTAGCTTCCCTGGAACTCTGGAAGTTCTAATCTAACCCACACTTCTTAGCTTCCCTGGAGCTCTGAGAGATCTATACTAACCCAAGCCTCCTAGCTTGCCTGGAGCTTTGACAGATTCCTAACCACAACCTCCCAGCTTGTGTGAAGCTTCGTGGCTTTCTTTTACGCCTTGCTTGCTTGGAGCTTTGCGAGACTCCAACCTCTCTTTGCTTGCCTGGAGCACTGAGACTCCTAACGGATTTCCAGTCGGCTCGCCTGAAGTTTGTGAAAAGCTTTCCCTAGGTTGCTTGGGCCTTGGAACACCTATTCACTCTATTTAGTGAATTTTTGTATTGGTCTTATTGTTAGCACCACAATATAGTGATTCTGTATTATATTGTTTTACAATAGTACTTTTTATAATAAAAGGTCGTGGGAGAAAATAGATTCCTATGTATAAATTTCTCTACCTTCTACCTTATCAATGTAATTTTACAATATGTATTTCTCAAACTCAAGCAGGAAGCAATTTCTATTGCTCTTCCCAAATGACGTCCTTGGTTGAGATGTTAGAATTTAATGGCTATTACTTTTTAAGAATTTAATGGCGATTACTTTTTTAGAATTCAATGGCGATTACGTTTTAGAATTTAATGGCGATTACTTTTTTAGAATTTAATGGCGATTACTTTTTTAGAATTTAATGGCGATTACTTTTATCTAGAAACGGTTCCTTAGACAACAAAGGGTAGCCCATCTATAATTGCAGTGATTATTCATTAAGAATTGAATACAACTGTAGTATACAGATGAGTTTTTGTGAGAGTTGGAGAGACATTTATCCAGTAGCGGATTGACAAGGGTTGATTATCATGATAACAAGCATAACGCTTCAATAAATTTCATAATCATAAGGTTCCAAGTTCAAGCTTACAAGATACGGGTTCGTGGCTCACATATTATTCAAACAAAACTTTTCTTAACCTCTGAACATAAAAACCCGAGAATACTCGTATATTTAATTTTATCGAAAATATAAAATCCCGAGTATACTCGTGTTAACTTGAATTTACCCGTACATATTTTTAAAATACGATTTTACTCGTTTTCTTATGTTTCTGTGTATTTTTGCTAGATAGTGGTGTTGAAGTTGTTGTTTACGTGTCTTTCCGGTAGATGTCACTTTAATCTCCTCCATTCAGCATTGCAGTTTGTTTTCGTCCGTAGCTGAATTAATTACAAAGTCCATAAAATATAAATAACTATTTAAGTATACTTATTGGCAGTGGCGTATTTACGATTTTGTTTCGGGGAGGCTTTGCTAACTTTCGTGGGGGTCTTTGCCTGAAAATGTGAAAATTCTGCAAGATATTTCATATAATTTACTATAGTAGCCCTAAGTAAGATTTCGGGGGGGCTTAAGCCCGGAAGCCCCCTAAATACGCCACTGCTTATTGGTATTTTAGTACGGTTTATGTGTTTATTTTGATTGTTCCAATGCGTTTTCTTGATTATTTTCCAAAGTTCCATAGGTAAGATTGGTTCCATTGCAAGCACGAGTATACTCGGGATTTTTTAAAACGATTTTCCAGATGCATGTATCTCATTACTGAGTGGAAACAATCAATGCTATCATCATCCTTTATAACGTTCTTAAGTAATTATTTCTGTTTCTGTTCAAAATCTTTATGTTAAGAGGTTACTGTCATATAAGATAAAAACAGTGATATCTTTAAATATACATAGATATAGACGCTGGACAAATGCCTTTCCAACATTATTTTTTGTATCTGTTCCTTCATACTCTTATTATAAAACAACAATTCACTTTGAATCAGCAAATATGTTAATAAAAGTTTATTATAGAAGAAGAATTATTAATTGTCTGTCGGATCAACGCCGAGGCCAAAGTGCTTAAGGTAGAAACTTGAAATTTGATCAGTACATATGGCTTGTAACGCGTAAAGAACCACTAAAAGGAATTTGGAAAGTCAACTTGGAAGAACGGGGTGTAGGTTGTAATTATTATATATATATATATATATATATAAGATACGAAATAAAAGGAGTTGGGGTAATTTACTAAGGTGTTCATATGAAGTACTAGAATTCATGCGAAACTTCAAATTCGGACGAATCCCATATTTTCTCCCATTCACCATAGGTTGGCGGGCAATATGACTAGTCTTCCTAATCTCATCAAGATATTTTTTTCTTGATCATTCTCTTTCTGATCTTCTTTCTGTTTTCCCTTTCAATCATACCTTGATCCAGTCTGAGTATCGAATAAGGTGACCAATCATGTTGTTCCTTCTTTTTCCTATTATTTGCATGATTTTTCTTTCTTTATTAGCTTTCTTTAGCACGCCTTCACTTTTCTTCTTCTCCATTTACTGGATTACTAGCATTCTGTGCCAGCACCAGACTTCAAACGCTTCCAGTTCCAGAACGCTTTCTTCACCGTCCACGTTTCTGACCCATATAGTGCGACTCTCCATATCAAGGTCTCGACGAATCTCTTCCTCACTCCCGACACCTCTTTGGTGTTAGTCTTCTTCTCTTCCCAATGGAAGCCTGCTTTTCTTGTGCTATACCGGAAGCCACGTCTTCTCTGCCTGCGAAGATTATACTTCAGAGATGGCATGGGTCAATGAAATTTAACCCTCGAGCCACTGACATATCATCTACAGTGACCACTCTGACCCACTACCCACCACCCACCGTGATCTACTATGACCCACTAAGTCTCACCACTCACTAAAATCCGTCGTCGTCAAATCTGACCCATGATCCACGCCATAGGCGTCTCTGGCATGCTAAAATTGGGGGGGACGGGGACGACTAGAGTACTAGTCGACCCCAACTAAAGTTACGTCAAAATTACGTGTAAACTGGAATCTAGTTTACTAAATGGGTCCCCTCTTTCTACCTTTACCAACACAATTCATCATAATTTTCTTCTACCACTAGTAGGCTACCTGTCCCCCCCCCCAAAAAAAAGAGAGAAAAATTTAGTTTCTATATAATTTGGTTCTAGGTAATTTCTTCACTTTGACATTCCTACTGGTAAGTTCTTAAACGCATTTGCAGCAATCTAGTTTTATATTCCTCATATATTTCGAGTTATTAGATAACAAAATCTGTCTTACGATGACACGTAAGTTTTAAAACAGTCTCTAAAAGAAGTCTTACGATGACACTCTTGATTTGATTGCGAATTTCGAATTTTTCATTTTTCTTCTTCTGTATTCTTAATAAACTTAAAAGGTATATTATCTTCCCTGTTTTTTATTTCGCAGTATGTTTCTGAATTTGTCCAATGAACCATCCTCGTTAACTTCATTTCCCGTTTCATTGTCTAAAATATAGTTTGTTCTTGCTATCATCCCGTTCCTCAATGTATTCTTTCCATCTTCCTTAAGTTGTAATTCGCTTATTTAGGTTCATTTCCATCTGTATTTTCTATATCCCTTCTATTTAAAAAATATATACCTGCATATAGATTATTCAAATTTTGATATCCTTTTTAATTCCTCTAGTCACCTTCGCTTCTATGTGTATTGTCCCTGCTTTTGTATAGATTTCCTTCTTACGAAATTCGCAGATTAACTTTCTATACATCCTTTCCTTCCCTTCTCCAGTCTTTCTTTGTCATGGAATCCAATTGTTGCTAGTTAAGCAATGAAAAAAAGTGTGTGCCTGCAGCCGAGACTATTTTGACTAACCAAGAACTATAACTTTAAAAAAAAGTGGCACACTGTCACAGTCAGGCGGACACACACATGTCAGGCGGACAGTTGAATCACACCAACCTAATATTTCCCAACGGACATAACTTTTATTTGTTCTCCTATGTTTATACTTCTTCTATATACATCTAAATATTTTCAGCATTGATCCATTTGGGGGAGGACGCGTCCCCCTGTCCCCCCCACCAGAGACGCCCATGATCCACGCCCTCCTCTCTACTGACTAAAACGTTTACACTTGTTAGTTACAATACCTTATCTTTACGATATAAAATGATAAAGTGTTTGTAATGGGCCAAATTATTCAATTTAATTATCATATATAATTATTTCCTTGTTGAATTACAGATACTTTTCAGTCGAAAATAGAATCAGATTTGACAGGCTCAAATCAATGTAAAGTAAGCCAACGTAAAGGGGAAAGAAAGTGTGAAATTCGACTGTGTCTCGAAAGCCAAGTAGTAAGTCCTATTGCTATTATTATAGTTACAAATATCCGTATCAAAAAGTATCTGAAGTTCTTTTTCCATTTAGATATACTCATCTCTGTAAGTAAATAGAAACAATGAGTAAGTTCACTAGTTGTCCAATAGAGTGCAGTTGTATACGGGTGGAGATTCTTGCTTTCATTAAATTGTACTGTGTAAATAATAAATAGAAAGATGGGGTTGCAAGATTTTTTAATGACAACTACAAGATTCTTGCAGCGTGGCAATCTAGCTTTAGATAATTTTGTTTCGAATGTTAGTCTGTGCCAAAGAAGGACAAAGACTTGAGTTGTTAGTAGAGGAAATGAGAAAAAAAAGATAGAGTGCATAAAGAAAATATATACTAAGAACGAAAAACTGTGTAATTATATATATATTTTTTTTAGCTGCTTGTATTTTAGCCCGAAGTAAAAAAACAGGTCAATGGAAGTCTTTTGTGATCAGATAACACGGATAGTATTATCATAACATGTTGCAATTTTATAATTCATCTTGGTTGAGTCTTCAGTAAAGAAAGGGCGGAGAGGAGAAACTTTGGAAATTAACAAACTGTTGATGCCCTAGAGACAAGCTTTGCTTCTTTGCTCTATTTCGTTGTAGATGAACGGTTAGAATAGGCAAATGAAGCGTTTAATTTCACATAAGATGGTTATCTCATTTCCAGCACGTGTCCGTCCGCCATGGTTTATTACCAGACAGATTCATCTGTTTCCACTTCAATGTGATGAAGAAGTTTTGCTCCGTCTTGGGTCTTTACAAAAATTAACAACCAGGTAGGTGGGTGGGTTAGAAGCAAATTACAAACTTCCTCTGTGCTCTCTAATACAGGTTTGCGATAACTTAGAAGAATCAATATTTCTTAACTTGGAGACAGAATTTTATCCAAGGGACATCAAATTTTCACATCAGAGCATTGAGGCTGTGGATTAATATACAAGTATACTGTATTTTTCTCCTGTTTTCTGCAGACGGTTACAGTATCTCTTTGGTAGGGATTTTTAAAATATTGTATATACAATGTGCTTGCACGTTTTCCAATCAAGTTGGATGCAAGCTTGGCCGACTTGAAATTCAAAACTTACAGCAACAGGTTTCCAAGTTGTCTTTTCTACTAGGCATTGAAAACCCAATTAACAAATATCTGACTCGTAATTTTTGACTTGTAACGGCTATCCTAGTAGTTATGCAATTAATCAAAAAATTACGAAGCAAATGGGTCACTTTAGTTTGCACGCCGCCAGTCATGCCGAATTCAGTCACGGATCGCCACTACTTCAAATTTTCGTAACCTAACATTTGAAAGCAGTGGCGCGTAGGGGACCGTGACCCTACTTGACCTAGATACGTCAAACAAGAAGTAGCCAATGTATAATAGAGCAGAATTAGAAAATACATAACTTACACACCCTAATAGCAGATACAACTTGCAATTCACTTGCTGTAAGCTTGCATCCGGCTTGATTGGAACGTGTGCAAGTATGCCGCAAATCGAATTTCAGTAACGAAGTTACATGGGGTCAACTTTGCATTCAGTGTTCCATTCAAGCTTGACGCAAGCATTTTACATTAGCGACAAGTCAACAGCCAATGAATGGCCAGTGACGCTATGATGCTCTGCGAAGGATCTAAAATATCGCTTGCAAGTACAACAAAAGGCAGATTGTATGAAAGCACGCGTTGAAAGGGTAAGCCTAAAAAGTCAAAAGCCAACTGACCGTAAGCTTTCTTGCTACTTGGGCACATTTATCGAACCTTCACCTTAAGCAGGGGGTCAAGCACTGGCGGATCCACGTGGGGGGCGGAGGGGGCGACCGCCCCCCCCAAAGGTATTCTACTTCCAGCATGTATCGTTCGGAAATACAAATATTGTCTTTTCCCGGTCGATCCAATCTGTGTAACAAGCCTAGTAGAGTCTAATCAAAATGTGTGGTACTTAATGGTACTTAATATAGACATATTTGAATTGTGAATACTTCTGTCCGTAGTTCCTTGGGACGGTTACCATAGGCCGCAAACGAGAGAGAATGATTCATACGTTGAACGAATAGCTGTAGGAAGAAGGAAAGGCGGTTCTCTTTGTGAACTAAAAATTATATTTTAAAATTGTATCCTAGAAAAAAAATGTGGGGATGGAATTCAAAACCTGAAACTTCAATTACCTTTACCTTGAATAAAGAGAAATATAGAATATTCAGCGCTCCTTACTGTAAAGCTCTCTAAATCTGAGATGAGACTTTTAGGTTGGTTGATTGATTGATATGTATTTACGTCGTTTGTCAAAAGTGATGCTTTACAGAACGAGAACCAGAGTTTAAAGTTGGATCTGAACCACTGTAGTGCGTTCGATGTTCACTCACCGGGCATCAAACCACAGAACCTCATGCATCAAAGATCAAAGGTACTCTCGGTAGATACTACATCAACAAAGAACTGTGACTTTTGAGGTTCAACACGGAAACATTCATTGTGACTTTTAATGGCATTTCATCTTTTCTTGGGAAATAATACAAGCTACAAGCTGTTGTGGTTTTGATCTTCACACAGGCCAAACAACTTAAGCTAGAAACTTGAAATTCGGATAGTAGATAGGATTTGTGATCTAGGATAGCACTAAGGAAGGATTTTTGGGAAATTCAAAGAAAGGAAGGGGGAAAGGGGTGGAAATTATTTTAATAAGATGGTCATTTCTAAAAATCCCTTAAGGTTAGAGACTTGAAATTTAGATTGGGATTCCTAATTTAAAGTAATTTGACACGCGTTTCGACATTTTTTGATACTTTAGTAAAATGGGGAAAAAATGTGGAAAGAAAAGGGGCGGGGATTGCAATTATTATAATAAGATATTTAAGAATCTTTGAAGGTTAGAAACATGGAATTTGGTATATGGACTTCTCACTTAAAACAAATCAATACATATTTCAGCGTTTTTGTATTCTTCTTCTTCTTATTATTATTATTATAAGATGACTATATCTCGGAATCACTTACGGATATATGAAAGTTGCTAGTTTGATTATTCATTTAAAATAATGAAACATGGATTTGAGCATTTTTTGCCACTTAACGTAGGAGGGCAAAAATAGAGGTAAGACCGTGAGAGTTCACTAAAATGTTTGTGAGGTGTTTAAATTTCGTGACAGCGTTTTAGCTCAATCCAATTCTATATGAAAGACACAGAAGGAAGAACGCGAAATATTGTGTCACAGTACCACGTAGAAGCATTTGCTATATTGTGCGAAGCCGTATTCCGAAGAAATTGGGGTTCTGGGAGCGAAATCCCACCTAAGCGAAGGCTACTATAATATACTTTTATTGTTGTTGTAAGCATGACTATAATTATACATGTTTCTAAATGCTGCTTTTAAGAAATTACCTAATAGAGCCAATTTCCAACCCCCTGTTCCTAATCTGGTCTAATGCGTTTTCTTCTTTACATACTCAATTATACCGCTGCAAAAGCGGAGTATTCGGACAAAATACCCTATACGGTGCTCATGGTTCCGGGTTCGTTCCCGGTAAGGGTACATTTTAGCGAAAAAGGTGGTTCGAATTCCACTATAATCAGTAAGTGCACGTCTTTTTTAGCCGTCATGTCATTGCCATGGAACGTTAAACTCAAGCAACAAATCAAAATACCCTATGTACAGCGGTCTATACTTTTGTAATAATGTCCTATATTTGTCTTCTTGCTCTCTCCTGTTTAAGAGGAAAATTCCTGGATGTACCAGAAATTGAATTCCTTACACATTCATCTTTAAATACATCAATTGAGTACAGTTGGGAGCTTTTATTGAGAAATGAACAATTCCATGGGTGTCAAAGTTTATCAGTCAGTGACTCCCCAACTCCTCGTGAATCCTGGGTTCTATACCAATCATAGAAATGTTTTCTTCACCTTTGATACGTCAGAAGATTTTGGTACAATTTATATAGCCGCAATCTTAACGCGCACTTAAGGAAATGTCAACAATGTTGACAAACTGAAATCATGGTGAAAAACGAAACGTAACGCAAATTTAACATCTTGCCCTCAGGAAATGTTATTCGCATAGCGCCAGAGATCAAAGATGATGTCCCTCTCAGAGAGGCACTGAAAAAAAATGTCATGGATACGGATCGACGACCGGAACATACTCTCTCATTCTATTGGATAATGAAACTGATAGATTTATGTCAAGCTTCATGTTTTCTTGCGATCACTTTAGTGAAACAAAGGGAAGCTATATTTATATACACAGAGGAGAAATGGGACAGGCTTCGTGGCAGATAACAATTAACAGAATAAATACCATCGTCAATATAGCGCTTTCTTTTGTGTAAGTATTGTTTAATACAGCGCATCTGATAAATCGCGGTGACTAAGTGTGAAGTGAATCATGATACCGCCACGCCTCCGAAACGGAAGTGCGTATTTAATTTAAATCTAGAGAAAGAATATAATTTCATTTTTTAAAAGAACTTACAAATTCGGGTCATAACATATTATATGGGAATCAAGTTTACACCCCTCCTCCAGCCCCGGATTCATGTGTCCCATTTTTCCAAATTGAAATTCTGGTCACTTTGAGGCTATGCTTATCTTCCAGGAAGCGAACCGCCCCCTCCAAATGATTCTTCTGGATCCGCTAGTGGGGTCAAGTAAAATGAATCCCATATACAGTTCTTATTTTGTATTATTTACAATCACTGGATTAGATGTAGTTAATAATACGACATCTAAAATATAATTACGATATTTATAAATCTAAATAAACGGTGTTTTCCTTATGCATGCAGAATATAATTGGATATTAAAACTTTCTTTAACGTTTGTGTTTATGGACAAAACGGTTGCCGCGCACAACAAAAGAAATATTGACTCTGCACATATTCTTTAAACAAATCTAAATTAACATTATATTGTTTGCCAACCATTAAAATATCCGGTATTTAGTATTAGTTAAAAGTATAATTACCAGTGTGTTGTTTTTTAAATTTAAATAACAATGATAATAGATAATTACCCACGAAATACATTAAAGGTATTAACACAATTATTCAACATGCAAATTCAACGTTGATTTGTTTACATCCGTTACTTTCTCATTTGCTCACCACTTCTAATTCCAAAGCGTGATTACTTCATAAACACTCTGATCAAAACAATGCTCTTCTCTAAATGTAATATACAGGGAATATTTTCAGTAATTGTAGTCAGGATTTTTCCTTTTTGTATGATAGAATCAGCACTTCAGTGTAAAATTACAACGCATAACTGACAATATTGTTGTCATATTGTCTTTGTTGAATTATAATAAAAATGATGCTATTTATTTGATATGGAAGAATGTTATTATCATCAGAAGTAACAAGTGTGTCACTGTTAGAACATGTGAGAGGTACAGTGTTCCCTTTAATTTTATTTAGTTCGACACAGTGGCGGCCGGTGGATTGTGGTTTCGGGGGTTGCAGTACGAACGATAAGAGACAGAAGATATGAAGTTGACTCATTGACTAATCAACATAACTTTAGATGCAAATGCTATGTGACATGTTAAATTAAATAAAATTCTGTTTTTAAAAACTAAAAAATGCAGAACATTTTATCCGATTAATCACCTTAATTAATTTAGTAAGTTCATTCTCCTCTCTTTGATTGGAGCAAATCTGTCTAATACATGCTGGTTAAACTCTGGTATTCTTATTGTCAGGTCTTTTTCGATGGAAAGCATAACCAATGGTGATAACCTTTCTTGGGACATTCAATTCCTTGAAAGTGTCAATTCTTTCTCATGTGGAAAAAACTTTTCGTCTTTTGTTGACGCCATAGATACTGTCAATATTAATTTCAAAGCTTTGTAGATTTACTAAATATTTTTTTCTACATTATTGCCAACGATTCATTCTAGCAAACTCAGTCCCTGACAGTGATCCGAATTCCTCTTCAGCGTTGACTGAAGAGAGTTCGTAGCAGAGATTAGTGTTATAGAAAAATGTACATTGAACACACTTTATTCACAGTTTATCCAGGAAAATTTAAAATAAATTGAGGAAATGTATCTGGTGCAAACAACACTACTGCATAAGATATCCTGTAAATTTAAACTGGATTTTTTTTCGAACACTCTCCTGAATTGCCCTTTGCTTGTTTTATCTAAACCTTAATTGCAAATTTTTCCTCAGTTGAAAGCTGGTCAATGTTTTTTGTAAGTTATTTACAGAAGTCATGGTATACATTCGTTCAGAATTTGCAGGTTATTTACAGAATTAGAGCGCACACAATGAAATTAAACCTAATAATTAAAAACCAAACCAGCTGATACAAAATAGGTACTGGTATATGAATTCCGAATATCACATATTCATACATCAACATACACACATGTGCGTAAAAAACTACATTCCAAATCATCCGTCTTGCGTGTTACGCAATGCACGATGAACACAATATACTTCCACATGAGGCGAAACAAAGCTTACCAAAGTGATATGTTCTTGAAAAGAAACCTCGATGGATCAGCATGTAACAGAAGTCAAAAAATCAAAGAACATCAAAACAAACAGCCCTGCCAGTTCTACATCCAGAAATGTTAACTGGGAGGGGTCCAAAGTATTTGAGGGAGGTCCAATACGTCTACATAATATGGAACCTGTCTTATACTGCACCCGAAAAGACGATAAGTAATTCTTACTTACTGTCACCTATATTTTTTTAGAAAAAAAATGATAGAACGATAATTTTTATAAGAAAAGAAGAGTACATGAGGAGGCATAATATAAAATATTTAGAATACATCAGTCGTTTCTCTGTTAAACAAGTATAGTTTATTAAGAAAGTCTACAAATATTAGTCAAGTTTCGAAATTTTGGGGAGGTCCGGACCCGGTGAACCCCTTCGTGGCTACGCCCCTGAGCATTGCTAACTAGTCCCAAATTCAATGTGGCGTTCCGCATCATACAGTTTTATGTGGAAATTATCAAGAGTATAAAATATACTTATTTTATAAAAGAAATATGTTTATACTAAAATACTATCCACAGAGGGGGAGGAGAGCGATTCTACATACAGACTTATTAATATTTGATTCACAAATTACTGTAGAAGAAGCCTTCATTATCAATATAAGCTAAGAATTAACTTGTAAATGCGGGTCTACTTTCATTCATTTTCTCCTCTACTAGATGTTTTCTTTCTTATTTTGTAATTTTTCAATCACTTTTTTAAATTGTCATTATATTGATTTGCCTCAGTATGGTCCCGTAATTTAAAAATATGAATGCATAAAAACAAATTCCATTTGTTAATTGCTAGTGAAAGAAAATTCAGAAATCTTATTTAGCGCGACAAACCTTCTCGTTCACTGGAAACCGTGCTGTGTTGCAGAAGCACTGCAACGACCAGTCCCTTTAACTTCTGAGATAGGGGAAAGGAGACTTAACATTCGCTCCAATTGCCGCGCTGAAGGAATCTGGTCGTTGCATGCTCGCTGCAACACAATGTAAATTAGAGACTCTGTGACGGATTATTTTTCGCTTTTTGAAACGGATTAACGGAACGGACAGTTACAGAAGTAAAAAATATGTTATTTAAAGTGTATATATGCAAGTATTAAAAAGTATTTTTTCTGTTCTTTACTACTGTTGATAATAATATTTTTTTCTTGAAATACTTTGGTCTTTGCGCAACGCTGCAACACTAACATTAGCCGCCACTGGTTCGACATAATGTTTCGATTTAAAAAAAAATGACTTATCTTTGAACAATATTTGTAGCTAAATTAAATTAAAGTTTAGATAAAGGCCAATGCCCCTCTTGGCCATATGGTTAGTGAAGTCGTCTTTGGCTCGGGGGACCCGAATTCCATTCCCGATCAGAGTTCATCTGATTCGGATTCTCTGTAGATCCATGTCTTATATATCATCGGTGTTAAACGGGATGCTAGGTTCCAAATTAATCAATCAATCAAAAAAGGTAATCATAATTGTGGATTAAATCTTATTACTGTCATATTGCTACTGTCGTAATGGAAAGCTTAATAAATGATTAGCCTACCTCAGTTTGAATTTCATCGTAATGGATAGTGTAGTAATCGTACAACATTAGTGTTATTTCGTTAAAACCAGTGTTGGGTAAGTTACTTATAAAAATGTGACGCGTTATAAGTTACTCTACTTTCCCTTAAAATGTAACGCGTTAGTAACGCGTTACTTGGCCCCTAAAAGTAACTGATATATTAGTTCGAAAGTGGGGCCGCGGTGGCTCAGTAGTAGAGCGTTCACCTCTGGTGCTTGGGGTGCCGCGTTCGATCCCAGGCCCCGCCAAGTGAACTTTGTGGTGGACAAACACCGTGTGCGTTAGTTTCCTCGGGGTTCTCCCGTTTCTTCCCACTTTCTTCATTTCCACCATTTCATTCATTACTCATCATCACCGTCTCCTTTAGCCTCACCGGCATAACCGTGGGACGTAAAACTCAAAGATTTCATTTATTTTCTACTTCGAAAGTTACGCGTTACTAACTCGTTACTTTTAGATCCGAAACTTTGAATATGTGAAAAAATTCTTATTACTTCAATTTTCCGTGCTACTATTACTACCATTATTATTATTATTATTATTATTATTATTATTATTATTATTATTATTATTATTATTATTATTATTATTATTATTATTATTATTATTATTATTATTATCGCACGTTCTGAATCGCTTTATGTAGATGCAAGAACAAATTCTTACCTAACAGGCATATCCACTATTATAAAAGGTACATATCCAATAATGTACTAAAAATATTTTAGAATATTTGCGTTCCTTTCTCTGTTGAATCAAATGTTAACAGAACTTTCTTTCCACATAACTTTTGGTCATTATTGTGTTTCCATATAATAATAATATCTATTTTTAACTTGCCTCCCTCCCCCGTTTCCTTCATACAAAGCTCCTCATAAGAAAGAGTAAGAAAACTTGCTGTAGTTTTTTTTTTAAATTTTTAACGTTGATTCTTCTTTTTCTCGTTTCTTTTGGTTTCATCCTTCTTTATTTCTTTCATTTTTGGTTTCGAAGGGGGGTCTGGACTCCCGACCTCCTTGGCTATGTGCCTGATCCCAGGCAAGTTCCCCCTCTGAGAATCGAACTGGGTTCATTCGCACAGAAAACATGATACTGTGGAGGATTGTCGGATATTGAAATTTCTGTACCTACATTTTATACAGGGTAGCGCAGATAAAAGTAGCCCGTATAAGAATAAAGGAAATGTAGTGAAATTACACAAACTAAGAGCTGAACTGAACTTACCACTTATTTACAATGAAAAATAGAGTGAAAAATAGATAGGAAAAGTACATTTATAGATGTTGAAAGTGACCCCCTGCGAAATCAATTCATAGCTCTTCACATGTAATCATATTCAGATGCACCCTACGTAAAGTTCGGATATCGATGGCTGCAACTTCATGGCTAATGTTGTCTTTCAGTTCCTGTATCAGTGTGGATTAGCTTCATAGATCTTGCTCTTCAGGCATTCCCACAGGAAGAAATCACGTGTTGTTATATCCGGCGAATGTGGTGGCCACAAACTTTTACGACAGTTCGTTCCTCAGTGAAAACATCATGGACTCGTTCCAGGGATACCTTAGAAATGTGGCATGTTGTTCCATCTTGCTGAAAAAAAAAGAACAGTATTGTTTCTCGTATTCAGGGAGTTGAGCACAAAATACATCAAAATTTCCGTATATGCAACAGTGTTGAGAATAGTGTCAAAGAATATCGGTCCAATGATGCGCGTTCCTGTTACACCACACCAAACGCTGATTTTTTTCATTATGGAGTGGTTGCCGACAAAGAATGTTAGGGTTCTCCATTGCCCAGTATCTTGTGTTCTGTGAATTCACATGACCGGAAAGATGAAACCATGCTTCATCACTCATGATGTAAAGGAAAGGGTCTAACAAACCATCCTTGATGTTATTCAAAAGCCACTTGCAGTAATATGCACGTCGATTGTCGTTGTATATTATTGATTGTTGTATGTCGATTGTTGTATATTATTGATTGTTGTACGTCGATTGTTGTATATTATTGATTGTTGTATGTCGATTGTTGTATATTATTGATTGTTGAACAAATAACAATTCGATAATTGCATAAACTGTCCATTGTTGTAGTTGTTTACTGAATTTCAGAAGCCGAAATATTGCATTCGCATTCAAAGGGGATGTGGACTACTTTTAACTGCATCACCTTGTACGAAAGGTCTTATAAGTAATACTAATACCAAAGCGCTCTGCTAATACGACCATAAAGTGCCAAGACTCTGTGACACCCAACTTCAGCTGCGTTATGGTAAGCGTAAGCGGGCTAAAACCTGACTTCGGACAGAATTCTCGGACAAACACATTGCAAGATAGACGTGTTGTATGTATATCTCTACTGCGATGTTTTATAAAAAATATTTCTTATTTTAATGATTAATTAAAAATAGTTTCGGTACATTCATAAAATTAACTGTTTTATACTTAAATTCTGGTTTCGGCTCGGCGACTAACCTCTGAGACACGGAAGTCTTTTCTATGTTAAGAAGACAACGTGATTAAAGCGTAGGACAAACTTGCTGGCGTTTGAAAGCAGCGCTCCTTCTTTCTTTAAGAGTATTCATCCCGGCGAAATTAAAATACCGCTAATTTTACAGTAATTATGTGATATCTTCAAATAGATAAAAGATAATCGAAATGTGGAACAAGGGCGCCCTACACAATATTATTTCATATAAGAAACCGTTATCACGACTCACTTATCTGCTTTCGATTTCGAGCCATTTTGAAAATCGGCATTTATTTTCGCGTTTCTAAACAGCTGAAAACGGAAAGCCACTAGGTGACTTGTGATAACGGTACCTCACGCAAAATAATATTGTCTAGGGCGCTCTTGTTCCGTATTTCAATTATCTTTTATCTATTTGAAGATATCACATAATTACTGTAAAATTAGCGGTATTTTAATTTCGCCGGACGAGTAAAAGGGCTGCTGTGTTGCCACGTCTTTCACCTACTCAGTTACTGCAACGCCTTTGCTTAACCATATCCCTTCACCATATGGCAATGCCGTGTCAGTTAGCCTACTCGCCACCAACGTTTTCCACGCTATACTTGTGTTTAAAAATAGGAAGAAGATGTCAAGACATAATACGAGCATGTTCAGAAACATTTTTACTTACTCTGAGGGAAGAACGCAGTCCGGAAGGATAAAACCCTGAGAAGAATGTTCAGACCCAACAAGAACGAAAGTGGGGAATGCCGTAAATTTCATAACGAGGAACTGTATAATTTATTCCTTTTGGTTTGTTTTCAGTTTAACATCCCACTGATATACCTGGGCGGCTAAGGGAGACGTGGATCTATTTATTATAGTGGAATCCAAACAACTTTTCAGCTGTAGCCCCATCGGGAATCGAACCCGGGACCACTCACACAAAGACAAGCGTGCTAGCCACTGGGCTATATAATCTATACCGTTTACCAAAACATTGTTAGGGTGATCAACTCTAGGATACTCTAGTGGGCAGGCAAGAATGAAAGAAAGTAGGGACGTTTTCGAAGTTTTTATTGGAAATCCAATCGAAAAACGTCCATTAGGAAGACCTAAGAGCAGATGGGAGAACAATATCAAGATGGATCTTGTAGAAATAGGAATACAAAATAAAAACTAGATCCAGTTGGCTAAGGACAGAAGTCAATGGAGAGTTTTCGTGAACGATGTATTGAATATCAGCGTTAAATAGACGATAGAATTAGTTAGACATAATTCTAGATGAAATAGTTTTACTGTATCAGGAACGTGACACAAGGCTAGCCTCCGAAATATTGGTGGCTTTTCGTTTGTTTTAGAAGTCTGCACGCATTCTGGGCTATTTTACAAACTCAGGCATTCGTATTCGTGATGTTTACAGCAGAAAAAAAATAAAGAAAAAATAAAAGTGGAATGAGTTGCTTCTGGAATCTTCTTTTTATTTGTCATATCTTTCACACGTCCACCTTCTCTCTTTCTGTTCTATTGTGCTCTCGACTGTCGCGTAACAGATCTCGTTCTCAACGTCATTCCCAACCGCACTCATATTTTATCTTTCTATCTTGTTACTCTTCTGTAGCCATGTAATGCGATGTCCTATGATTCTCTTCTTCTTCTGTTGTCACTCCGGAGGTCCTTTGAAGATGCCATGCAGCGACACCAACTCATTCATCAGAACACGTTTTTTGTGTGACGGGCGACAAACACCTTCTCTTCCTTGTTTTCTTCGTGTATATAGATATATATATATAAATGAAACACCAGATGGCGCAACCATATAACAGCTGTGTTCATAGTACACGGTCAGATTGTCTCTTCATCTCAGTAAGAAATTATATCTCATTTTGAATGCTCACATCTGAAATGCAAACATTAACAGAACATGCATACAATAACCTTACTATACAGATACAAATCTCACAAAGCTGTCCTTACTTCATTTTTACTTATCTTCATCGGAGAATTTAAGAAATACTAGCTGGAATTTAAGAATAAAAGTGCTTTATCCATCTGAGGTTAGTGGAAAGGCTTCTATCTTAGGATAATACAATAGTAAGATTAATAACTGAGATTACTGGTAAGACTTGGATCTGAATATTCTCTAAGACTTCAACTGAAGTTAATAACATAACTTAACATTTGAGTTTAGAGCAAGACTTAAGATCTGAGGATAATAATAACGTAGGATATTAACGTGCTAATTACGTTATCGGTTGATAGTAACAAACCTTAAAAATGAATCAGCTGATCATACAGTAATACGATGAGGAAACATAACATTCATCATCATAGAAGTCTGCCATTATTGGTAGATCACTTGCTGCAGCTGAGAAGCTTCCATGCTCCACGGTCTTCCGCTATCTTCTTCGTCTTCACGTAGGATTTCTCTGTTTTGATATCGTCTATTAATTGTAATTTCCTTCTCCCCTCCCTTTCTTTCCTGCCACCATACCTTCTATCACGTCCATCATGATCCATACAGTTCCTTCTTAGCCAATGTCTCAACCAGCTTCTTTTCCTCTTCTTAATAATATCTAAAATTGTTTCTTTCTCCCCTACCATTTCTAATACCCTCTCATTCGCTTTACGCTCGACCCAACTAATTCTTTCCATTCTTCTCTACACCCACATCTCGAAAACTTCCAATCGTTTTTCATCATTTTTGCATACTGTCCATATTTCTTACCCATTCAGCACAATGTTCCATCCGATGGATTTTATGAGTCTTTTTCTCAACTCTTTATTAAAGTCCACAAAAAAATATCTTCTTCCTCCTAAAGACTTCTTTCGTCATTCCTATCCTTGCTTCTATTTCACGTTCACACTTCATATCATCACTAATAATAGTACCCAGGTAAGTATAACATTAGGTCAGGTTATATTACATGAAAATAGAAAATCTATCCCTATAGAGTCGAATATTTTGTTTACAGGAGTCTTGAATATTGTTCAGTCTTATTTTTAAAAAAAGGCCACCCATCTCTCTTTAAAAGGCTATAATTTGACAACTACATAGGAAATTCAAATAGTTTTTTTCTAAATAAGGATTCCATTCGATGTGAGAAAATAAACATTTCCTTGATTTAATTCCAAATGTGGATTTGAGAACTGGGTCCAAATTAGGGATGGCCACATTTTCCGGAAAAATGGAAAATATTTTTTCCGGAAAGCGGAAAATTGAAAACGGAAGACGGAAAATTTTCCGGAAAAACGGAAACGGAAAACGGAAAATGTGATTTCCGGAAACTGGAAAACTCTTTTTCCGGAAATGGCCATCCCTAGTCCAAATGTCATTTAGAGTACAGAACTCTTCAAGGAAAAGTAAGTGGCTAATTGAAAAAAAAAAAAAAGACTGTACGTAGTTAGTGTACCAATTAAAACTTACTTTTCTGATCAACAGCACAACCATCTAAAGGGTTGGATAAGAGATGGCGCTGTAAACACTTAGTATTGGGTAGCTTTGCTCTCAGTTTTTATTCAATTTTTACTATTTACATTTCAATATTTTTGACAATTTTGATATTTGTTACAATTTTAATATACTGTGATACAATTTTAATATGTTCATGCGCCGCTTATCCTTCCCTATTACATTAACAGCGTGAAAAACAATTATAATTAAAACAGGCTAATTCGGCCATTTTGGCACTAGCCATCTTAATACATAATCTTATTTCAGAGAATTTTCATTTAAAACAAAATTAGTGAAACAGTCCACAGGACTCTAACGCAGGGACTTCCTTCATATAAATCTCTCGTAAGGGAGGTAACTGGAATTGGAACTGGAACCGTCTAAAGATCATTAGCGTCCATTCCCGGATCTTCAATGAATCATTTTTTTCTCCTGTTACAAACAATTAGCCTCATGCAATTGTCACCAGGTGTCACAAGAAGGTCCGGCTGGTATTCTCTTGGATAACGCTACACTTAGATTGTGACCTATGTGGAAAAAATTGGATTTGTTTATTTTCAAAATATATTATAATATATTAAGTTATAATCAACGTGTAACAGATTATCAAGCATCAATTGAATGATAATTTGATAATACAAATGATAAAATGGATTCTTAATTAGGTTCCTAGTATTGAAACTTCTGGGCCTAACATGTATGTTTTTTATGTCTTTGTTAAAAATATGACAGTAGGTCTATTGACCATTTTTTCAATGGCTATGATTTTACCTATTTCAAGTAATAGTTATATCTTGATTTTAGAATTGATTTTAGAGTGCAGATCAATTTTAAGAGTACCATAACTGCACATCCAGTTTGGAAAAAAATCTTTCACTCTAACGTACCATGAACATGTCTGTTAGGCTAAGGAAGACGATGATTGATGCATGAATGATGAAGGAAGACTTGTTGGAATGAGAAAGTGGGAGAAAACGGAAGTATCCCGAGAAAACCCACGGACACGATATTGTCCACTACAAACTTACTTGGCCGGGGATCGAACCAGGGACCTAACGCACCAGAGGTAAGTGCTGTACCACTGAGCTACGTGCCCCCTTTCCAGTTTGGTTCTTATAACATATCTAAGATTAATGGTAAGACTTGTATCTAAGAACAAAACTTGCGTCTGCACTTAGTAATAAGGATATAGGGACAAAATCGCTGGGCCAAAACCTAACCGCCCAACATCCCGCAAGTTAAAATCTTGCAAGGCCATAACTTCGCCGTCCAAAACCTTTTCGACCAAAATCCCACAAACCAAAATGTCACGAGGCCAAAACTTCTATGATACTGAGATGAATTGTAAGATTTGCATCTGAGAAAAATAATAAAAAGATGTACATCTGTGGTGCTGGGGTGAATTGTAAGATTTGCATCAGAAAATATAATAAAAAGATGTACATCTGTGGTGTTGAGGTGAATTGTAAGATTTGCATCTGACAAACGGTAATAAAAATATGTACATCTGTGATACTGAGGTGAATTGTAAGATTTGCATCTGAAAAACGATAATAAAAAGATATTCATCTGTGATACTGAGATGAATTGTAAGATTTGCATCTGAGAAAAAATAATAAAAAGATGTACATCTGTGGTGTTGAGGTGAATTCTAAGATTTGCATCTGAAAAACGGTAATAAAAAGATATTCATCTGTGGTACTGAGATGAATTGTAAGATTTGCATCTAAGAAAAAATAATAAAATGATATTCATCTCTGGTGTTGAGGAGAATCGTAAGATTTGCATCTGACAAACGGTAATAAAAATATGTACATCTGTGATACTGAGGTGAATTGTAAGATTTGCATCTGAGAAAAGGTAATAAAAAGACATAGAATACATCCGTGGTACTGAAGTGAATTGTAAGATTTGCATTGGGAGTAATGATAAAACTTGCATCTAACAACTGAGAGTCAGGATAAAGCTAGTCATATTACTTGAGAATTAATTAAATTAAAAGTTAAGTGTCTGGCCTTCAGGGACTTTTAAATATAATACACAAATTGAGCATCCGAAACATAAGTGAAGTATGCTCTTTTACACACGTTTCACTCTTGTAAGTTATTGAAGCATTTTCTGCCTTTTCGCTCTCCTACCTAGATCCTTCTCTAAGGATAACATTAAAAAAAAAAAAAAAAAAAAAATCGCGAGTTCAGAGTAAAGTTGGAAGAAATTGACTATATATCTGGAGAGCAGTCAAAAGATATTGGCAAAAGTTGGTGCTGAAACTTCTAGAATGAGAGTCACGTAGAGTTCTTGCGGCTACATCTTTGATGTGTGTTTTATGCAAGAGACAGATTGGGGAATAAATAGCATATACCTTTAATTTCCTGTTCTAAAGTAATTTATGTTTAACTAACCTACCTCTCCGAATATGCAGAATACAAGTGCGTGCGGGATATGTTATTCTTGCAACTAATAAGCGAAAGACGTAGGTGTTCTTTTACCATACATTCGGAAACTGTTTGACAGAGGCTTTTCCCAGTTCTATTTTCGTACATTTTTTTTAAACCAACCCAACTCTTGATTGACAGAAAGGTATTTCAAAGGTGAAAGACGTATATTGGTCCCCTGACGCCTAGCGTGTCGCAGGCAACGTACGTCAAATGTCAACATATGATGAGCGCGTCGCCCGTCACGTATTCTTACTCCGCTTTGGAGAAACATTTTCGTGGGCTGTCGGTTTCGATGCACGAAACTGTCAGTTTGTGCGACAGAAGAAAAACAACCCACGTGAATGCATGATTCTCAAAATATGATCTTGGTTTCAAACGTATATATACATAACGTATATATACGTATATATATAACACATGTACAAAAGAACACAGCGTTATAATCGCCGTGTCACAACTTCAAGACATGTAAACCAAGAATATGTTTCCCAGAATGCTGTGGGCAAGAGACTCATCATGTTTGTGTCAAGCGTAAATTTGACAAATGTCATGTGTCAGTCAGTTTGATTCCGCCCTCTTTTTATGCTATACCATTACCACAAGTAGAAAATAGGATTCACTTTTGATAAAGAGAACTTTTATATCTAAGTGTCAGTGGAAATAGTTTTGTATACGGACTATTTATTTGTATATTTTAATTTCTTTACTCTAAAGTGGTATGAGAACAATAAAAAGTAGAAATATAAAATTTATCAGCTGGAGCCAAGTATAAGAATATATTTAACCTGTAAGAATATAGTCCCAATTCACTGTTACACTTAAATGTATTTCCATGTCCCTGTGTGTGTATATATGTGTGTGTGTGTGTGTCTGTTTGGTATTTGCGAATATTTCAATTTTGAGCCCTGCATTCGATAGAGCATCAGAAACTATCTAAAGAAGTGTTGGAATTTTTCACGTCACTCTTACCGTTCCCGAGATATTAGTAAAAAAAAAGTTCCAATTTTGGGAGATTTAAGGAGCCATATCTCGGGAACCGTACGACGTAGAGAGATAATATTGGTGTTGACCAGTGGTCACCGGTTGCTATTTGGTACCAAAATGTTTACCATCCACTTAGGTATTGATCAACATCAATATTATCTCTCTATGATTACCGTTTCCGATATATTGGCCCAAAAGGTTCGGATTTCGGGAGATTTAAGGAACCATATCTCGGGAACCGTAAGTCATAGAGAGATCATACTGGTGTTGATCAATACATAAGAGGATAGCAAACATTTTGGTATCAAATAGTAACCGGTGGTCACTTTCTAACTGATCACCGTTCCCCAGATATTGGCCAAAAAAGTTCTGTTTTTGAGAGATTTAAAGAACTCATAGAGAGATTATATTTTGCGAATTTTTCAATTTTGAGTCCTCCATTTTGAGCACATATCTTCGTAAAGCAACATAACGTAGAGCGTTTTAACAGAACTCAACAAAACATGTGGAAAAAATTTAGTAATTACTCAAGGAAATTATAAATGGATAGCTATATTACAAGAACTATTTTATAGGTATAATAGTAAAGTACATAGAACAATTGGTATAAAGCCTGTAGAAGTTAATAAGAAAAATTAATTCTTTTTAAGTTCGTTCTGGCAATTCTTTAGGAGCATTCTCAACTGATTAATTTTTGATTTCCAAATACCCGTTATACAAGGATATGAGAAGCTTTATATAGGTTATAGAACGGATATGTTCATTATCTGTCAAAAACCATAAGCTATAGCAAATGAAAACGAGATATTTCACTTTTCTGTCTTATAATTTACATCCTTTAGGCTAAAGGAGACGGAAGATTAATGAAAATAAATGATTTTGAAAATTTATAGAATGAGAATGTGGGAGGAAACAGGTGACCTTAAGTAAAAACAACTTTCAGACACTATTTTATTCACCACAAACTAACTTGTTCTGGGATCGAACCAAGGGTCCCCTTGCACCAGAGATAACACTCTACAATAAATGATAGCGATAATGTTTTCTTGTGTAGTTGATGCTGTGTCCTAATGTCATAATAGATTACATCTATTAACTCCGTATTCTAGTTAGAAATGGAATTATAGTATCATTTTCGATTTCAATTTGATTATCACACAAGTGAAAAAGGTAACACATTGTGACAAGTTTTTTTTTTTTAATGGATTCAACACAGTGATGCCAGATCTAAAGATTAAGAAGTAGCGAGGATGAGCTCCAAAAGTACTGGATTTGAACTATTTGTAGCCGGAATTTAAAAATGAATACTTTTGCAACTACATACTTTTACTGATGATCCTTACTGATGTAATGCAAACACTTGGAGTTGAAAATACATCAGATGTAGAGGTAGGCAACGGTCAGATGGCGACTGCAGCTCAGGTGGCGCTGTTGAAGGTGGCGTGTTAGTTCGAATTCTGTTCCAAGTGAGAAGGAGTACAATACAACGGTAGTGTGCAATGAACTCAGCAGACCACAATAGGATAAAAATAGTGCCCTTTCTGGTTTTCAAGGAAATACATATTTGTTTACCTTAGTTTTGTGGGCTCTGAGATACAGTTTACAAAATTTACAGTGCGCTTTTTCACTTGTTTAATTTGTTTGCTAAATTCTTTCTAAGCGAGCCATGCATTTTCAAAGTTTTTATTATACTTACTTCACCTACTCTTTATGTTAATATGGAAGAATAAATAATTAAAGATAGCCCCAAAAAGTATAATGTCGCTCAATTTGATATTTTGGTAGCGAGAACAGTTAAAAAAATCTTTCAATCCTCCACCTGTAGCTCAATCTGACACCATTTGTTCAGTATTGCAAGAACAGTTTACATTTCTTCCCTTATCTTCTCCATAATCGGAAACAGAATAATCTACTGTACTATTTTCGGTTTCAATATTTATCTACACAGAAGAAAGACTGTAAGAGATAGCGGGAAACTTCTCTCTCTCTCTCTCTCTCTCTCTCTCTCTTTTTTTTTTTTATGTGGAATCAGGATCCCAAGATCAGAAACCCAGCTTTCTAAGTTCATGTTCTCCTACTTAAACCGAAAACCACACTGAGAAAAAAAAATGTAGGTGGCGTACTTAAAAAGATAGGTTGCATGCGTAATTCCTGTAGTTTCTGGACTTAACGTACAACAGACGTATAACTGAAAACGCATGTTTTATAATACTTTGTGTATAAGTGTTCCATCTGTACGTACCTTCCGTATGAAACAATATAGGCGGTCAGGATCTCACATGCAAATGGACGTGTATAACATATAGTTGAGGAATGTATATGCATATGCATGTGCAATACGGAAAACTGTTAGATGTCAGATATCCTGCAACGGCATGATGTTACATCTAAAGGCAGTGCGTATGTAGCATATGAATAATATATACTCCATACTGATTTCTGTAGTAAGCAAGAGCATTCCGTATATTTGTATAATATGCCACTGTCAGGAGAACGGATTCTTCTCAGTGCACAATAGTTTGAAAATTTACTGCAGTTTCACAAGTAAAACGAACCCTCTTGTTTAATAATCCTACGCATTATACATATGAGACGCATTTTCTTTTTCTTAACAAATCTTTCAAGATGAGTGGCAATTGCCCACTTTTTAGCAACCCTATTGTTGATAGATTTCAAACACAAACAATATGATCATTTTCGAAATTTGGAAGAAGGTGTCTACCAAGTCTTATTCAATTCGGATAAATTTTGCGAGAGTTACTGGAACAGACAAACAAACGCACGGAAACCCATATTCGTATATGCCAAACTCGCTGCTCTCACTTCAAATATTCCTTACTTCTTGTGTAGGAAGTGTCATTTCTAATCTTAAATCCCGATCTTTTTCTCGATTTCTTGTCTCTAACTTTAGTTTTCCCAGACATTATTTTGAAATAGGGTATATAAGGGAAAAGAACGAGCCAAGATATACCTGCTTGATTGACGTCATTTATCTGATTCAGATGAATGGAGTAGAGTTTGCTAGCAGGCAAAACAGAAACAAGTTGTCATAATATTTCAGTGTGATAAGAAGTTACATGTAGTCAATATTTAAAATCCAACTGTTATATCATTAATCCTGTGAACATTCTGTACTTCAATTCTACATGATTCGCTATCAGTTTACAATGTATAGTCTTGAATAATAGTAATAATAACTAGACACAAAAACATATGACCGAAACGTGTTCCGTCGGCTGAGATTCGACTGCATTTTCATGACACAAGTCCTTGCAAGTACAGCTCACAGATGACGAGAAGAACCCTAGCAGAAGTAGTGTGACGTAGGTATGGGCTCGCCCACTTTTCGCCCGGGGGTTTCAAGTGACACCACGGAATAGCACACATATAACTTTACTCGGAGTAGCAGACAACATCTAAGTATAGACCACACCTCAAAAACCGAAAATGGACTTTACCGTGTCGTTGACCTTTCCCCGCTTCCCCTGTTTTAGGGTTCTTCTCGTCATCTGTGAGCTGTATAGGCTACCCAAAAACGCGCTCATTTATTTAGACAGTTTTTGAGCACTATAAAGTGTAGGTCTGACCGTGGTTAGATCACAATTCCCCCCCTATGAATACTACGTCCCTGGATTTTTAACTGTTGAGACACGTAAAAGTAAAAATGCGTACCAGGTCAAAATTAACAACGTCCATGAACTGTAGCAGCACATAACGCACGTATGTATCAACGTAGATATTCCAGAACTGAAGAAAAACTCCTTGTGCTATGCATCGAACGGATCTGACTGATATGTTAATCACTCTTACTGGAGTAACATTAGGTAGAAACCAATATCGGGTTTCCATTACTTTCTAGTCTCAAATTACGTACATATCACATACCCCCCCTTTTGATTTCAAAAAGTGTCGATTGGACTCACTATGATAGTCCCTAAGATAGACGTCATGATGGTTTATGCCATCTTAGATAAAGCCTCACCCTCAGAAGCGATAGCGAAGATTTCCTCCCAATTACTGCTGTTATATTAAACTTGCAAGGGTACATCCAGACTTTTGAATCATTGTAATTGTGAGAGTATGGTCTCGATAGAAAAAGAAATACATACAGTGGCGTGCACGAAGGAGAGTGTACGGGCTTTAACTCCACTCTTCTTTAAGATATTATGAGAAAAATGCACATTTACCGTATTAAGATATTATTAGAAAAACTTGAAACGAAATGGACTTGAAAGCGTGAGCACTATCCTTTGAAGAAATTCTGTCTGGGCTTCTGCTCCAATCAATTTTCAAATTACTGTCCTCGTCTTGTATTCAGCTTCCCGTGGGTTCGCAACTTGGTACAACTGAGATTATCTTATACTAGAAAATATAGGGATGGTCCTTTTGCAGAAAAAAATTCAGTAATTAATACCTTATCATTGCTTTCTATGTTTAGAGTCATAAAATGGTCATAGAACGGTCATAAAAATAAAAATTTAAACGTGTTAATATCGGAATTAATATGAGTTTTTGTGTTTTGCGCTCTTACACCGAAGATATTAAGAACATGAACTACTAATAACTCAACGACCGAGACTTGAATGTGGAGCACAGACCATCATACAAGATTAATCCCACAAGGAGGTAGTACCCCACCACACAATTCCGCCATCAAGAGAGATGGATTACTGGACCTGCGTGTTAGTATTAAGAAATAAATAACCTAACAATTAACTCTGACTTAGTTTCATTGCTGTGTGGGATGCTTAAAAAAAGAAATTCTAGAGAATCGTTGTGCTAAAAATTTGAAGAGAAATATTCCCCTCACGAAATAGCTCAACGATTGACCACTGTTTCCCCTCCTTTTCTCTTGTCTTATAAGGGCAAAAAAACATTCAGATGACAGATGTTACCACTCTGCAAGATCCTCCATAGCACGAGAACATTTCATTTCCCCGATTCACATTGACAAATAACGCCAACTTGCCTGAAGGGGGAGAGATAGCCGTCCTGGACGACACAAGACAAACCCCCTTCACCCCTTCCTGCAATAACTCACTACTCTCCTAAGGGTAGCAAATGACACACATACACACACACACATGTCAAATATATAGAGAGAAGCAAGCGGAGAGGAAGTTCGTAGATTGGAAATAGGACGGGAGGAATTCCTGATATTTGTCAAACTCATTTCAGAAGAAGAACTCACAAAGTTGGGAAAGAAGGGACAAATTACCTGAGGACTGTAGATGCTCCCTGTTCGCTAATAGAGGATTCGGGTTTACAGGCATTTTATTGCCCCAATAATGGCCTATCCTTGAAAGTGAACTGTACGCTCTCCCTCTCTCGTTTTCTACTGACCAGTACGTACCAGGACTTGGACTCCTAATGGACACCACGCCTTCTTCATGAGTGTGTACCAGGAGAATAATGTACACGCTACTCTACAAGAATAATGGATCTTGCTTTAGTTTTGTTCTATAAAATATGGTCTTCACCATATCTACTACTTTAGGAGAAACTTTTTTTTTTTTTCAGAAATATCTATTTTGATTCTCCTTCTTCAGAATAGCTCAGTTAAGAGAATGGATTGTGGTCATATGTAATTCCGTTTTGAGAAAGAATTTACTTAACCTATTAATAATGCTCCAAAGTTTTATACAGGGTGGCTACAAAGTCTCGTTACGCCCTGAAAATAAATAACATAAACCACTAAACGTAGGTAAATAACTACACGGAAAGAACTGAATGACATGAACAACAATGCTTTCGAGAAGTTTTATTGAGATAGGAAACATTAAGTGTCCAAAGGATCAGTCTGTCGACCGTTATTCTCATGACAAAGGATAATACGCCACCAGAGTGCTGTTACCCCTGAAAATAAGTAACATAAACCACTAAACGTAGGTAAATAACTACACGGAAAGAACTGAATGACATGAACAACAATGCTTTCGAGAAGTTTTATTGAGATAGGAAACATTAAGTGTCCAAAGGATCAGTCTGTCGACCGTTATTCTCATGACAAAGGATAATACGCCACCAGAGTGCTGTTACCCCTGAAAATAAGTAACATAAACCACTAAACGTAGGTAAATAACTACACGGAAAGAACTGAATGACATGAACAACAATGCTTTCGAGAAGTTTTATTGAGATAGGAAACATTAAATGTCCAAAGGATCAGTCTGTCGACCGTTATTCTCATGACAAAGGATAATACGCCACCAGAGTGCTGTTACCCCTGAAAATAAGTAACATAAACCACTAAACGTAGGTAAATAACTACACGGAAAGAACTGAATGACATGAACAACAATGCTTTCGAGAAGTTTTATTGAGACAGGAAACATTAAGTGTCCAAAGGATCAGTCTGTCGACCGTTATTCTCATCACAAAGGATAATACGCCACCAGAGTGCTGTTACCCCTGAATATAAGTAACATAAACCACTAAACGTACGTAAATAACTACACGGAAAGAACTGAATTACATGAACAACAATGCTTTCGAGAAGTTTTATTGAGACAGGAAACATTAAGTGTCCAAAGGATCAGTCTGTCGACCGTTATTCTCATCACAAAGGATAATACGCCACCAGAGTGCTGTTACCCCTGAAAATAAGTAACATAAACCACTAAACGTAGGTAAATAACTACACGGAAAGAACTGAATGACATGAACAACAATGCTTTCGAGAAGTTTTATTGAGACAGGAAACATTAAGTGTCCAAAGGATCAGTCTGTCGACCGTTATTCTCATCACAAAGGATAATACGCCACCAGAGTGCTGTTACCCCTGAATATAAGTAACATAAACCACTAAACGTACGTAAATAACTACACGGAAAGAACTGAATTACATGAACAACAATGCTTTCGAGAAGTTTTATTGAGACAGGAAACATTAAGTGTCCAAAGGATCAGTCTGTCGACCGTTATTCTCATCACAAAGGATAATACGCCACCAGAGTGCTGTTACCCCTGAAAATAAGTAACATAAACCACTAAACGTAGGTAAATAACTACACGGAAAGAACTGAATGACATGAACAACAATGCTTTCGAGAAGTTTTATTGAGACAGGAAACATTAAGTGTCCAAAGGATCAGTCTGTCGACCGTTATTCTCATCACAAAGGATAATACGCCACCAGAGTGCTGTTACCCCTGAATATAAGTAACATAAACCACTAAACGTACGTAAATAACTACACGGAAAGAACTGAATTACATGAACAGCAATGCTTTCGAGAAGTTTTATTGAGACAGGAAACATTAAGTGTCCAAAGGATCAGTCTGTCGACCGTTATTCTCATCACAAAGGATAATACGCCACCAGAGTGCTGTTACCCCTGAAAATAAGTAACATAAACCACTAAACGTAGGTAAATAACTACACGGAAAGAACTGAATGACATGAACAACAATGCTTTCGAGAAGTTTTATTGAGACAGGAAACATTAAGTGTCCAAAGGATCAGTCTGTCGACCGTTATTCTCATCACAAAGGATAATACGCCACCAGAGTGCTGTTACCCCTGAATATAAGTAACATAAACCACTAAACGTACGTAAATAACTACACGGAAAGAACTGAATTACATGAACAACAATGCTTTCGAGAAGTTTTATTGAGACAGGAAACATTAAGTGTCCAAAGGATCAGTCTGTCGACCGTTATTCTCATCACAAAGGATAATACGCCACCAGAGTGCTGTTACCCCTGAAAATAAGTAACATAAACCACTAAACGTAGGTAAATAACTACACGGAAAGAACTGAATGACATGAACAACAATGCTTTCGAGAAGTTTTATTGAGATAGGAAACATTAAGTGTCCAAAAGACTATTCTGTCGACCGTCATTCTCATGACAAAGGATAATACGCCACCAGGTTCTTTGCGACATTTTGCCGAGCATTGCAGTAAAAGTTCATTCACAGCTTGAATGAAAGCTTGTATCACAACTTCTGTCAGTTCAGCAGTGGTGTCGAAACGGTTTTGTGCAACGATGCCCTTTATGAACCCCCATAGCGCATTATCACAGGTGATAAGGTCTGGGCTTTATGGTGGCCAGTCAAGTTGGGAGGGGAAGACGCGGACTACCGCGACCAATCCAACGCCAAAGAAAGACTTCCGTAAGATATTCACGTACAGTAAGGGCATAATGCGCAGTTGCCCCATCATGCTGAAACCAACATTAGCATTTATCACGGGATAACAGGAAAACTTACATTAGTTTTTATCAAGGGGTTACGGGACTTTGTGGCCACTCTGTACTGCAACTGCAATTTTTTCTCTAGCGAATATGATTGCCATGTACGCATAATTGAATTTAAAAATATATACAGGGCGTTGTTACACTATTTCTTAGTTTTATGAGGTCCATAATCTACGTCGTTCCCCGACTTAAACCCATAGTACAGCGTAGAATTTCAATGTCAGAAGATGTGAAATATCATAAATATTACTTTGTCCCATAAGCTATCCAATTATTTTGTGGTTGGCGCTAACAACTTTGAAACAAAAGTCTTGGATTTGTTTTCGAGTCAGATCACACAGATTAAAATTTGATAACAACTTACATGGCATTCAGTATATATATGTAAAGGTAACCAAGAAAGTGCTGTCGCTTTTCCATCCACCACCTTCGAACATCGGTATATCACCTAAGACGTACGTGAAAGATCGAAAATAGTCCCCATCAGCATTCACTACCTTCCTCCAACTTTTTGGAAGGTCACGGATTCCATCGTGGTAGAACTTGGTGGGCCGTGAAGCGAAGAAGGTATCAAATGCAAAATGCACCTCTACTAAGGATTTGAACTGGCGTTCTCTAAGGTGATTGATCAAGGAATGAAACAGGTGATAATCGGACGGTGCAATGTCCGAATACTATGGCGGATCGAATATTGTTTCCCATCCAAGACGTAGAATGGTGTCCCGGGTCATCCTAGCCACGTGGAGCTTAGCGTTGTCCTGTAACAGGAGGACCCCTTTGCGATTCAGAAGTGCTACCTCCAGAGTTTTGAGTTTTTCCTGAACAGAGCCCAACTGCTGACAGTACACAGTAGCATTGATGCTCTGACCAGCTGGTAGCAGTTCCCAATGCACGATGCCTCGAGCAGTTCACCAAACACACAGGAGGACCTTCTTTTGGTGCAGTGCTGGTTTCAGTTGTTTGGAATCGGTTCATGGGGTCATAACCAATGATGATAGCACTGTGGAGCTTCATACAGGACCCACTTCTCATCACATGTCAACACCCTGTCCAGAAATGGCTCCTTCCTCAGACGAGACGGCAAAGAAACACAGGTGTCCGCTCGCGTTGCTTTCTGGCCCGGAGTCAAATCATGTGGAACCCACCTACCAAACTTGTAGTGTTTCCCAAGTTGACGGAGGTCCTGCCGAATGGTTTGTTCACTTACACTGAATTGTAGTCCCAGCTCCTCACATGTCTGGCCACTGTTAGCCTCAATTGCTGCCTGAAGATCTTCATTTTGTACATGTGTTGTTCTTTCGGCATGTGGTACGTCTTCGAGCGTTTCGTCATCGTCCTTAAACTTGTTAAACCACAACTGCACTGTCCGCGTAGTCACGACACCCTCACCAAAGGCCTGGTATATCTTCCTCTCCGTTTGACCCCAGTTTAAACTCGTATATCATATACACCCTTATGACGCTCTGTGGAGGTCCCATGTTCACTCTGTCCTTACGCAAGTTCACGGTATAACTGAATTGCCACAATTAAGTAGTATGTTTGATATACCCACACCGACAACTTACCTTCACCTTATCTCCATTCGCATTCAACTCACGATATGAGGGCCAAGGAACACAGACCTCCACACAAACCGACATATCTTTCTGCCGCTTTGTGTGGAGGTCTACATATATATACTGTTTCCAGATAAATTTAAATATTAAGTTTCACAAATAAAAGGAGAGAAGAAGCGGCAAATAAGCTCATTCATTGCCAAGGGAATAAGGTCCAGTTTTTGACATTTTGGAGACATTTTGTCTTTGAGATCTTTATCTGAAGCTCCTTTACAGATGGTGATCAGAAAAATGGAAACACCTGTAGTCGGCAACACGTCAGATGTATGGGTTGGCAGTGGTGTCACCGGACCGCTTGTGATGGTGTGTTAGATCGGTCTCCATACTACGTCAGGCGCAGTGGAACAGCAGTGTCCAGTGGCTGCAGCAGACGGATTTAGTGTAAAATGGGAGACTTCTCAGATTTTTAAAGAAGGCAAATTGTTGGTGCGCGGTTATGTGAAGTGAGTGTGACGGCAGTGGCTAGTGTGTTAGGTGTGTCGCGTGGGTCAGTGTCGAAGGTGATGACGGCCTACACAACACACGGGAAAACCACATCGGGGAAGCGGAAAAGTGCGCGGAAGAAAATCATGAGTGACAGGTCACGCCGGGTATTAAAGCGCATTGTCACGCAGAACCGTCGTGCCACTGCGGAGCAAGTGACGGAGGAACTCAATCAGCACCTCCCCCACCCTGTTTCGACAATCACAGTCCGCCACGAATTACATGACATGAACTTACGGGGTCATGTTGCACGGGCGAAACCGCTCATCAGCGACCATAACGCTTTCGCACGCCGCAAATGGTGCCTCGACCATGCAACTTGGACTGTTGAGGACTGGAAACGTGTGATATGGTCGGATGAGTCACCCTTCACCCTCTTCCCAACCACGGGCCGTGTTTATGTGTGGAGAACGCCCAAAGAAGCTTATGATCTGCAGTGTCTCCGCCCAACTGTGAAACATGGTGGCGGCTCGGTGATGCTGTGGGCCGCAATATCATGGTTTTCATTGGGTGCTGTGGTCACACTTAGCGAACGAAACACTGCCAACGATTATGTCGCAATTTTAGGAGACCACTTGCATCCTATGGTCCGGATGTTGTTCCCGGACAATAACGCCATCTTCCAGGATGATAATGCACCCATTCACACAGCTGGCGTTGTTGCAGCGTGGTTTGAGGAATATCGGGATGAAGTTCAACACCTCTCCTGGCCCGCGCAATCCCCAGATCTCAACATAATTGAACATCTGTGGTCCGTCTTGGAAATACGACTCCGGCGACGATTTCCACCTCCATCCTCTCTCACAGAGCTGGCCGATGCCCTGCACGAGGAATGGTGTAAAATTCCACTTGCTACCATTCACGACCTCTATGCCTCCATCCCACGTCGCATCAAGGCTGTTCTGAAGGCGAAAGGTGGCCCGACACCATATTAATCTGGCAAGTTGCAATTTCGTTCAGATGTTTCCATTTTTCTGATCACCATCTGTAAGTGTTTATCTCTATCTGAAACTCCTTTTAGGGCTTATTTCTATCTGAAGCTCCTTTTACAGATTATCTGTGTCTGAAATTTCTTTCAGAGGTTATGTCGTTCTGGAACTCCTCTCAGAGTTTATCTCTAACTGAAGCTTTTCCAGAGTTTATTTCTATCTGGAGATGCATTCAGAGCTTATTTCTATCTGAAGATCATTTCAGAGTTTATATGAAGATCCATTCAAAGTTTATCTCTACCTGAAGATGCTTTCAGAGCTTATCTCTACCTGAAGATGCTTTCAGAGCTTATCTCTATCTGGAGATCCTTTTAGAGCTTATGTCTATCTGGAATTCCTTTCACAGTTTATCTCTATCTGAAGCTCTTTCCAGAGTTTATCTCTATCTGAAGATCTTTTTAGAGTTTATCTCTATTTGAAATCCTTTCAGAGTTTATCTCTATCTGAAGCTCTCTCCAGAGTTTATCTCTATCTGAAGATCCTTTCAGAGTTTATCTCTGTCTTAAGATCCTTTCTGTATCTATCTCTATCTAAAAATCCTTTCAGAGTTTATCTCTATTTGAAGGTCCTTCAGAGTTAAAAAAATTCATGTCCAAATATTGTAAGTAACTAATAATGTAAACAACAGTGTGCATTTTTCCACGTACTTTAATGGTACCGTACGAAGTTTAATCTCTGTTTTCTCATAACTTTCTCGGACTTGCTTCTATTGTGTTCTGAGCATTCCATATGAAGATCTTAGGGACTCGCATACTCCTGGATTAGAAGTTTCTACCTCGAGATCGGCCACGGTAAGAATAGTAATTGAAACTCCGAGTAAAGGTAATTTCCACACAAATAAAATCTTAACTTTTATTCATGTATTCTGTAGTTACTCGCCAATTTTTCGAGAGCCGAGACGAGATTAGCTTCTACACATTTTATGGGACGAGGAAACTTTATTTCTCGTCTCGTTGGTAGCAGTAGTAACATCCCACGAACTGCTAGTTTCTCGTTAGACAATGTGTGGTCAGCGTATGTTCTTTTCTTTTAGTTAAAGTAATTTCTTATTGCCTCTCTCTCTCTCTCTCTCTCTCTCTCTCTCTCTCTATATATATATATATATATATATATATATATATATATATATATATATATATATATAAATGTAAGTGACTATGTGACTACTTCGTAACTCTTAAACTACCCAACAGATATCTATCAAATTTTCAAGATGGATGAGGTTCTGGCCTCGGACTGCTTTAATCATTTTACTTTGACGGTGTAACTTAGGGGAGGGAGAAGGGATATATATATATATAAGATCGAAAATGACTGATATTGTTGCCGAATCCATAGTTTTCGAGGTCACTAAGATGAACAGTGACATTTCCAATGCTGGTTAAATCCAAATTCAGCCCCTCAACTTGGGAGAGGGGGAGATATATAAAAATAATCGAAAATGACTGATATTAGTGTCGAATCCATAGTTTTGGAGGTCACTGAGACGAACAATGTCACTTTCAATGCCTCTTAAATCCAAATTCAGCTCCATTAGTACTCCGAAGGGGGATGGTGACACGTAAAAATAATTGAAAATGATCAATATTAGTGTCGAATGTATAGTTTTAGGGATCCCTAAATTGTTTGTTGACAGTATTGCGCCCTTTATGTCCAACATGAAAGGTATTTTTCCCGTGAGAAAAACGAGCATTCTGCTAGTGCTGGATAAAATTAATAATTCTGTCATGATCGAGAATCAAACCCAAGACCAAGCACATTAACTTCAGTCCATTATCTGAATCCAGCGGCTTATTCTTTATGTCTGGCCTGAATCAGATATCACTTCTGTCTGAGTCAGATTCACTCTTTGTGATGGACAACCGTTGAAAGTTTCAACCCTGCAAACACGATGTATTTGGACTGTAAGTACAGAGTTTGATAGCCATTTCCCCTCCTTCTAATTTGTCTTACGAGTGATTAAACAACTATTTGACACATACATCTAACTCAATTAAACCTTATTTGGGGGAGAAAGGAAAAACTTTGACATTGTATAAGAGAGGGGGAAAACGTAGGAAAAAAATATCCTAAAAAAGCCGTGTTTTAGGGTAGATATAGCAGACAGGGGTGCCTTCCCTTCTGTGTTTGTGTGAAGGGAGATTTGGGGATATGTTATGTGACGAAGCGACACACATTCATCACGTTAACTGCTCCGAGTTGTAGCACAATAAGAAGGGAATCATTTCCCCCTTCTTTCTCCTTCTAATTTCAAAGGAAAACAAAATCATTCATTTAGAAACTAAACCAAGGCAAGGAAAGGAAAGAAATGATGCTTCCGTTAATTTAAAATATTTTTGGAAAGTTAATAATATTATTATTGAATCAAGTAAATAAATAAATAATATATTTTTATTGCTTAATTGAAAATGAAATGAAATGAAATCTTTGAGTTTTACGTCCCAGGGTTATGCGGTTAGGCTAAAGGAGACGGTGATGATGAGTAATGAATGAAATGGTGGAATGAAGAAAGTGGGAAGAAACGGGAGTACCCCGTGGAAACCCACGCACACGGTGTTTGTCCACCACAAAGTCCACTTGGTGGGGGCTGGGATCGAACGCGGGACCCCATGCACCAGAGGTGAACGCTCTGCCACTGAGCCACCGCGGCCCCTCGCTTAATTGAGACGTTAAATTGGAACTAAAAAGTCTAAGTGAATTACCAGTATTATTACTCATGGCTATGTTTAATACTATATTTTAACATTTGAGATGATACAAGAAACATGACAACACTGTTATTATTAATAATTATTATTTTGTCTATTACACTGAGAAAAACTATATGCCGTACGTAAAAACGTAGGTTACATGTATAAATCTTGTAGGTATTGAACTTAACGTACAGTAAACGTACAACTAAAAAAGTATATTTTATAGTACTTTCCATACAAGAGTTCCGAATAAGTGTTCTTTCCGTACGAACGAAAGAACTGTACATAGGCGGTCAGGATCTCACATATAGATGTACGTATGTAACATATTGCTGACGTATGTAACATACGTATATGTATGTAATATACCGAAGATGTCATACATCCTGCAACGGCTTGATATACCGTAACACCTAAGCGGGAAGAATATGTAACATATGAATAACGTATGTTCCGTATTGATATCCGCAGTAAACATAAGGATTCCGTATATTTGTACAATATCATTGTCCTGATAACGGATTTTTCTTATTGTAGCAGGTCCTGGGACTAATGATGTATTATTATTGTTATTTAGGCTCGGACCTGGAAATGTCTCTACCACTTTTCTGAATCTTCAGCTTCCTCTTTTAACTCCAAATATTTTCTTCTATTCTTTAATCGGTCAGTTGTGTTATTATTATTCCAGGCTTTCCTTCCATCTTTCTTTCTATGGCGGTATGAGGAAAATAATTTCTTCGCAAGATGTGACCAATCCAATTGTTCTTCCTACGAAGGATGCTCGTTCAAAGCATCCTCTTCTCTTCTATCCTTTTGAAAACATCTTCATTTCTTACTCTCTCTGTCCATTTTATCTTCTCCATCTTCCTTCAACACCACATTTCGAAGCTCTCTAAATATTTCTTCTCTAACTTCCGCTATGTTCAAGTCTCTGAACCATACAGTCCAATACTCCATATATAGCATTTGACCAACTTCTTCTTTAGTCCAATATTAAGCCTGCTAGTTAAAAGCGGTCTTTTCTTGTTGAATTCTTCTTTGGCTACGGCAATTTTTGACCTTAAATCTTTGGTGTAATAAGCATCTCTCGTCAAAAAACTTCCCAGATATTTGAAATGATCCACCTCTTGAAGTTTTCTATGCTTTACTCTGAGCCGTAAAGGCGTGTTTTCCATGGGTTATTCTCATGACTTTGACATTTTTCGACATTGATTTTCATTTCATATTGATTCTTAGTGTCAACTACTTTGTTCATTGGGGCCGCGGTGGCTCAGTGGTTAGCCGGTGGGTGTAGCCGAGCGGTCTGAGGCGTTAGGCTGATGATCGTGAAGTGAAGCCCATTGGGGGTTCGAGTCCCTCTGAAGAGCAAGGGTGGAATTTTAACTGTCCTCGATGTTTCTGTGTTCGTGTCCCTGTCGTGTCTCGTAGTCCTGAGAAGTGGTTAAAATAGAAAAAATAGTCAGGAAGTTTAAAAAAGTGGTAGAGCGTTCACCTCTGGTGCTTGGGGTCCCGGGTTCAAACCCTGCTCCCGCCAAGTGAACTTTGTGGTAGACAAACACCGTGTGCGTGGGTTTTCTCGGGGTTCTCCCGTTTCCTCCCACTTTCTTCACTCCACTATTTCATCATCACCGTCTCCTTTAGCCTAACCGGCATAACCGTGGGACGTAAAACTCAATAATTTCATTTTTTTACTTTGTTCATTATCTCCTGTGGTCCTTGATCGCTTCTAGTCATAATAACCATACCTTGTTTATGATCTTCCTTTCAACCTTGAAATCTCCAATTTCTATTAATGCTTCTTTCATTAAAAAATTAATGTAAATGTTGAATAATTGGGGCGACATGCTATATCCTTGCCTGACTCCTCTTGCGATCTCTACACTATTGGTTTATCTTTATTCAAGCGCAACTTCATTCGTTGTTCTATATACAGGTTGCGAATGAGTCGTTGGCTTTAAGTATTTTCACAAGTTTGATTTAATTCACCCGGTCAAAGCTTAGTGGTATTAAAAGCACAAAAGCAACTCTTTCTTTACTTAAAGAACTCGCTCTGATATAATTCTCATCAACCCAATAGCATTTCTGGTGCCCTTTTCTTTCCGAAATCCAAGTTAATCTTCCTCCAACGTCTCTTCTACCTTCTTTTCAGTCGCCTGTTCAGTATGCGTTAGAGAATCTTTCCCGTGTGGGAAATAAGGCTCATAGATATGATCACTACGCTTCTTTGCTTAATTTTTCTTGGGTATTGCAACCTTTGTAATCTTTTTACCATTGTCCACTCAGAAAGCTCTTGTTAATACGTGAAGTCAGTACTTTCATTGCATTGTCTTCTAACTCCTTGAGCAAATCTCTTGGTGTGTCGTCGTCTCCAGTGGCCTTTCTCCTTCGCATGTCCTTCATGGCTTGTATTACTTCACTTTCCAATATACTGGGCCCTTTTTCTTCATCATCCACCTCTTCCTTTGCTTCAATCGCAAAAACTTTTTCTGACGATTCTTGTAGTCATACAGATCCTTTATGTACTCCTCTTAGATTCTAATGATTCTTTTTTGGGGCCGCGGTGGCTCAGTGGTAGAGCGTTCACCTCTGATGCTTGGGGTCCCGGGTTCAATCCCAGCCCCCGCCAAGTGAACTTTGTGGTGGACAAACACCGTGTGCGTGGATTTTCTCGGGGTTCTCCCGTTTCCTCCCACTTTCTTCATTCCACCATTTCATTCATTATTCATCGTCACCGTCTCCTTTGGCCTAACCGGCATAACCGTGGGACGTAAAACTCAAAGATTTCATTTCATTTTCTAATGATTCTTTGATGGTCAGTGAGTACATGGCCTTGTTGACCTTCGATACCAAACGTTCGTATATTTTTGTTAGTTTTCCCTCCTAATTCTTGTGCTTCCTGATACATCAGATCATATCTGCCACGCTACTGAAGTTCGATTATTCCTTCAAATATTTGTCTCATATACTTCTCTTTGGCTTTGTCCATCTCTCTTCTCAATTCATTATTCAGCCTTCTGTATTCTTTGATGTCCGTGGTTTTTGCTCTTCCGTGTTCCTCCGTCTTCTTAAGCATTGTTTCAGTTTTCCGTGGTTTTCTCGGTGCTCTTTCCAATGTTGTAGTGGAGTGTCTAGTAGAATCTGTTTAACTTTTCCCCACCTATTTTCTTCACTGCCTTCCATATCACCTATTGTATGCAATTTTTCTTCAATTTCTTCTTTCACACACTGTTCATACTTCTTAGTCGTTCTATTTTCGATTTCTCCTCCTATTTTTCTTGATTGACTTTAACCAGCTTTGCACTTCCGACACTAGGAGATTGTGATCTGAATCAATGTCTGTTCCAGATAGCGTCTTTATGTCTCGTACACTATTCCTGAAACGTTGGTTGACAACAATGTAATCGATTTAGTAGCGTTTCTTATCTCCTACATTTCTCCACGTGTACAGCTTATTTTTTCTCTTTTTCTTAAAGCACATATTCGTCACCACTTTATATTATTGTTACTTACAGAGTCGATAAGCATCATTCTCGTCTGTTTCTTCTACGTAGTCCAAATGATCCCACCACCTTATTCGAGTTCCTTCTTCCACTACACTGTCGAAGTTTCCCATTACTACGGAGTTGACCTTGCCTCTTCCTGATGAAACATGTCACTAATGTGTGACATGGGTACTCCTAACCAGAGAGGGCACTATAGGGGCGAGGAG
The DNA here is from genome assembly GCF_964235325.1 of Thermobia domestica. Lineage (NCBI taxonomy): Eukaryota > Metazoa > Arthropoda > Insecta > Zygentoma > Lepismatidae > Thermobia > Thermobia domestica. Next base: position 4,682,929 of record NC_137465.1, on the reverse strand, counting down.
GGGCGACCGCCACCCCAATATTTTTCTTGTCCCCTTACCCCCATTTTTCTATGTACGACCGATGATTACTACTACTACTACTACTACTACTACTACTACTACTAATAATAATAATAATAATCATGATATGCACAACCGATAATAATAATATTCAAAGCAAAACAAATATGGTTGCCTCGCCTCCCCAAAATTCTTCTTTCCTCCCCTCTTGCCCTCTATTATTACGAGTCTGGCGCCGCTACTGCTTCTAACAGTAACATGAATAGTTCTAATAATGACATGAATACCCCTGACACTTACATGAATATTCCTAACAGTGACACACACATTCTTCTAAAGTGACATGAATGCTGCTATCAGTGACACACATACTCCTAAAGTGACAGGAATACTCCTAACAGTAACATGAATACTGTTAACACTGAACACACATATACCTCTAAAATGACATGAATACTGTTATCAGTAACATACATACCCTTAAAGTGACAGGAATACTCCTAATAGTGACATGAATATTCATAAAGTAACAAGATTACTTCTAACAGTGACACACGCATACTTCTAAGAAACATGAATACTGTTAACAGTGACACAAACATACTTCTAAAGTGACATGTATACTGTTATCAGTAACATACATACTCCTAAAGTGACACAAATAGGTCTAACAGTGACATGAATACTCGTAAAATGACATGATACTCGTAAGTGGCACACATACTTCTAAAGTAACATGAAAACTGTTATCAGTAACACATACATACTTGTAAAGTGACATGAATACTATTACCAGTAACATACATACTCCTAAAGTGACAGAAATACTCCTAACAGTGACATGAATACTAATAAAGTGGCATGAATACTCCAAACAGTGACACATATAGCTCTCTTAATGATGCACATATTACTTCTAATAAACATCCGTTCAGCTTTGTGATGTTTTGATAAACCAATATTACTCTAATTTAATTTTCGTCCAAATTTAGATATATTTCCTGCATCTTTCCTTATACGAAGATTTTTAATCGAAGAGAACGGAAAGTGGGCAAATACATCTCTCTCTCTCTATCTGTCTCTGCATTTTCTTCCCCGCTTAGCCACCCGTTAGAGATCTTAGAGAGAAAGACTGTGAAAGGACGCAAGGAAAGCTAAAAGGGAGGTGTGTCTCTTCGGTTGTGAAGTCCAGAGTGAAATTAGCCATTAAATCTGTAAAATGTACGACCCCAGGAAAAGAGAAGAAAAGGGGGAGAAAGATAAGTGAAAGAGACGAAGCTTTTCTCCAGTCTTTCCCGGTTTGTAAAAAGAACAGAACTCATACTTCTGTTCGAGTGTAGAGGGCTCTTATCTCAAGGAGGTCAACATGTCTTTCTGAAACTCACATATGGATTTTATAGCAAGCACACTATTTCACATTGATAACTAAATAATACTGTACAAGTTAACTTTTTCTCTCTCTCTCTCTTCGGTTCTTCTTCAATATATCTCTGTCTTTTCCATCATTTTCGAACGGGTAAGCGGCCACGATGGCTTAGTGGTAGAACACTTCCTTTTGTGTGTGGAGTCTCCGACCACACGAGATTCTGGAGAACATCGAATCAGTGGCGGATGTAGAAGGTAAAAATTGGGCGGGGGCTGGGCGGCCAGAACCCAGACTATGATAGGTATATCATGAGTTTACTATAAACTTCCAACAATATATAAATAATAGTTTAAATTATTCTTGCCACTCAAAAAAGTGGGGTCGTAGGCCACCGGCTCCGGGCTAGATCCGCCACTGCATCGAATTCGTGTGTTTTCCCGGGATTCTCCCGCTTTCTCCCAAATTCTTTCTTCACTAGTTATTTAATATCATTCACTGTTATTAATTCATCTGTGGGGCCGCGGTGGCTTAGTGGTAGAGTATTCACTTCTGGTGCGTGGAGTCCCTGATTCGATCTCAGCTCGCGCCAAGTGGACTTTGTGATGGACTAACACCGTGTGTGTGCATTTTCTCGGTGTTCTCCTGTTTCCTCCCACTTCATTCATTCCACCACCTTATTCATTTCTCTTCATCACCGTCCCCTTTAGCCTAGCCGGTTTAACTGTGGGACGTAAAACTTAAAAATTTCATTTCATTTTTTTTTCATTACTCCACTTGTCTCTTTTAGTCTAAAGAGCATATCCGTAGGGAGTAAAACTATTTTTCATTTCATTTCACTTTCACAACTGTTAAAAACCGAGATCTTTATTAGTGTTCAGTTGTTTGTTGAGGTTTAACGTCCTTTTTTAAAGCACCGAGGCTGTATGGGACGTGGACCTACGTAGACGTGGACATGGACGTGGAATCCAAACCATCACAATACGTCCAACGCTCTCCCGCCGGGAATCGAACACGGGACCATGTACACCAAAGCCCACGTGCTAAACAATAGACTAATGGGGACGGTTATTAATGCTCAGAAAGCGCACAAATATTAGGAACTAACCATTTAACAACTACTATAATTTTGGAAATATATCTAGTTTAAACTCACTTAGATGATTAATGTGAAATCGAAAAGTTCTACTTGGAAGTTCGCCAAAGAAAGGGCGTAACCCTTTACTACCCGGAACCGGATAATGTGCAGGTCCGTCCAGAAACTTATGCTGTTTACAGGCGAGATACTTTATCAAAAACAACAGCAATGTTATTTCCAAACTACAAAAGGGTCTTTTGAATTCTGACCTTCAAGGGCTCAATACATTTTAGATAACCTGGTAATATATGTAGGGATCGGAAAACTTGGTGGATATGTAAATAAGGTGAGATTATAGTTTGAGTTCGAATCAATCTGAAATTAGTTTGCTGACTGCTTTTATCTTATGACAGTTCTATACTGATTTCCTCTCGGTTAAGTATAAAGTAGTATCTTGGGATAAACATTATTTAAAATCAAGGGTAAAAGTGGATCAAGAAAGGTACGGGGACGCATGACGTAACGCCGTCCCCTGTGCCTAACTTTGCTCATTGTAATCTTTAGGCAGTCGATTGACGCCATATAAATTTTTAGAAGTGGGGGAACGACGTCCTCAGCGTTCTCCCTCACTTTTACTCCTGTTTAAAATGCTTTACCTTCTGTAGAAGGCTACGTGCAAATATCAAATAAACATTATAACTCTGAAATATAAATATGGACAGGAGAACTAAAATAGTTGTGAGGAAAGAAAAGCCAATGAAGAAGTGTTACAAAGAAAAAAGAAAAATAGATCAATTTGAAGAAAAGGCTAAAAGAGAGAAAAGAAGCTGGTTAAAGTACTGTTAAAGAAGAAACTGAATTTAAAGGAATGTGATATAAAGTATAGTAGCAGGTAAAGAAGAGAGGGGAAGAAGTTGATTACAATTTAGGAATGATAGAGGGAATAAAGTATATCAAAATAAAGAGATTATCAGAGAACTGCATATAGAGAGGCTCTCCATTTGCGAAAAGAACTTACCAATAATAGCAGGAAACTTACGATGATGGTGTGTGTGTATATATATGGCATAAACGAAAAGGTCGCTTCAAAGCTTTTTCTCTGCAGAAGAAAGGGTCAATAGACTTGTATTTCTTTCACGTGAAAGGGAAGGGAAGGGGAATCTGTACAGATAGAGAAAATATTGAAAAGGCTGCATCTGAATGCAAGCAGTAAAATTTTCAAAACAGCGTCATTTCGATCGAGTGCTGTAGGTAGCGTAGGATTCGCATGTCTTGTGTGGTCATCGAGCGTACAAGGGGTCACAAAGTCAATGAAAAAACATTACCCTGAGTGAGCTGGACTTTTCCAAAACGCTCCTTTTTTTCCATTTCTTTTTTGTATGAGGAAAAAGCGCTCCATTTCTATCTGTGAATGTGCTGTTATATAGAAACGATGCTTTTGAGGCACAACGCGGGATTTCGAACGCTAAAAAGACTTATCGTTTAAGCTTTCTAGAGTTTTGTTCATTCAGTCGCTTATTCATCTGATGAACCCAAAATAAAAGAGGAAAAAAAAAGGATCGAAAGTCTTTTCAAGGAATAAGCAATGGTGTGTCTCATATACTGTCCGTCCTTGCCTCTATACTCGAAGCATCAAAAGCTCAAAAAGGCTAAATTCCCGATCTCTTCGACTTTTATTTTTTTTTAAATACTTTACTCCCTTCAACACTAGCTTTTATGTACGTCCTTCTTTCCCCCTCCCCCCGATTCCTGTTTCTATGACCTCAGTCCATCCGTCTGTCCATTGATTTCCTTCCATTTTAATGATTTCTCTATCATCTGATGGCAGCCAGATTCATCTGATGGACTTTTGATGGCAAAGTTCCGCCCGAAGCATTAAAAGATTATTTTACGGCTTTTTATTTATTTATTTTTTTTATCTTGGTTGCTTTTCACTCACTTCCTTCTTCTACCCTTCGTTTTCTCTGTCTTTTTCTACTTTTCGCATCATCGTCATCTCTCTATGCTTTTGGAGTCCACTTTTTTTTTTTTTAATTTTTGGTAGAGGTTGATATTACAACTTTATCTTAATGAGAAAGACAGAATCCATATTTAAGATACACACAAACAGGTCATATGGACTAGCAAGCAAAATTTGTATTTGCTAATAATAATGCTCAGGTCCTTAATTTGAACAAATCACACGGTGGGTAATTAGCAGAGGGCTCGTTCGATCTCCGCCCACGTTAGCTTCTAATGAACTATTTCGTGTCTTCCCGTTTCACCCACATTTTCATGCGACTAATTTCGCTATGTTGATAGCGTACGCGCCCTTTAGCACGGGAGCAGACATGGAGTGGGTCAGTGGGTCGTGGACCAACAGGACGTTCCACCACCCAGCATCACCCATTTTGACCCACTACGACCCACCGATCCACTCTACTCAGTGCATTGTAGACAGCATGTTCTGAACACTGGTGAATATGTCTACGGTTTACTTTCAAGGCCTCCATTTTTCTTCCTTTGTCATTTGTTTCTATTTACTTACCTGAGATGAGTATATCTAAGTGAAGAAAGAAGTTAAGATCTTCATCCCGGCGAAATTAAAATACCGCTAATTTTACAGTAATTATGTGATATCTTCAAATAGATAAAAGATAATTGAAATATGGAACAAGAGCGCCCTAGACAATATTATTTTGCGTGAGGTACTGTTATCACAAGTCACCTAGTGGCTTTCCGTTTTCAGCTGTTTAGAAACGCGAAAATAAATGCCGATTTTCAAAATGGCTCGAAATCCAAAGCAGATAAGTGAGTCGTGTTAACGGTTTCTCATGTAAAATAATATTGTCTAGAGCGCTCTTGTTCCACATTTCGATTATCTTTTATCTATTTGAAGATATCACATAATTACTGTAAAATTAGCGATATTATAATTTCGCCGGGATGAAAACTCTTAAGGCACTTTCGATATTGATATTTGTAATTGTAATAACAGCAATAAAACTTATTGCTTGGCTTCCGAAACACAGTCGAATTTTACACTCTCTTTTCCCCTTACGTTAACCTACTTTACCTTGATTTGAGTCTTTCAAATTTCATCCTATTTTCCACTGATAAGTATCTGTAATTCAACAATGAAATAATTATATATTGATAATTAAATTGAAATTCATTGTAATTTGGTCCATGGCAAACATTTTAGCATTATATATCGTAAAGGTCAGATCCTCCGGTATTGTAACAGAGCGGTGCTTGAGCAATTGACTGTAGAAATTCAAACTTCGATTAGTGATAACTTTAGAGCCTTGTTTTATTATAAATATAAGTGTAAACTTTTTAGTCAGTGGAGTGGAGGGAATGGATCATGGGTTAGAGTTGATGACGATGGGTTTTGGTGAATGGTGGGTCAGAGTAGATTATGGTGGGTGGTGGCCGGAGTTGGTCACAGTTGATCACAGTGGGTCACGGTGGGTTGTGCATCATGAGCCAAGTTTTCATGGATCCACGCACGGGAGACCCGGGTTCGATTTCCAGCAGGAGTTCATGTGGTTTGAATGTCACGTTAAATTGTAGGTATACATCTCATAAAGCCTAGGTGATGAAGAGGGTCACTAAACTGGCGAGGGAACATTCCGATTTGATGAATTCAATTGTGAAAATTGTTGCTACCACTGGATTCAGCACGAAAAGAAACAGAGAAAAATGGTATTTAGTGGCAGACCGTATTCAGGGTGGATGATAAGATAGAACGCGAGGGCAAAGTGCGAAGATAGAACGTAGAAAACGTCTAGAAATGCCATGTTAATTTTGAAACGAGTAGAGGGATTGAGATCAAATGTTGAACTTGTAGAAGCTTCATTGAATAGACTTAATGTGAACCATAGGGGTCATCTGAAAACCCGCCATATTGGAATTAGCTCAAAAAGAATATACGGGAAAAGGGTCATGTGGCATATGGCTCTTAACGCACACCGTCTATTGAAATCAATAGTGACCGATACAATTTGAGACCTCTGTTTAATTGCAACTGTTATGGAACTTAAGAATGATTTTGCGGTTGATACAAAAATGGAGACAACAGTGGGCACATTTGAGAAACGATAAAGACAGACAATCGGGCTCGTCACAGCTGTCTCCGGTATTGAAATGGAAGCAGTAGTCGATAGGTGTCATGAATGCGCTAGGTGCTGTTTGGAAATATCCAATTTTGTAGAAAGCATATCTAATCATAGCTTAGAATCTTTGTGCTTTAAACTGGAAGTGGGTGAATAATTGCAAGTTAGTGAAGTTGTCCCGTTGTCATATTTTGAAGTCAGATTACAGAAAAATTGGCTGTTATATATTTTACGAAATTCGTATACGGACGGAAGAAGAAGACATTCAACAGTTGTATGAGTGACGTGCAACCATCAGGGTTAAGGAATGGGGAAAGTTCAATATTGTCCGGTTTCTGCACCAACTCTTCATCTTTATTGGTTCTCCATGAATTAAGGAGGAGCAGCAGTTTTATCTGCTATATAGAAGGCCAGAAAACGTCTGTCATGAACTCTTTCAGATTGTCCTTGGTCATATTCGCACTTTTATCAGCATATGAACAAATATTGTGTGGATCGGGATGTTGGCTGGAAAGTGGCCTCATTCACGTTTGTGGTTGTTCCTCATTCACATCACTTTACGACAATATTGACACATTGCCACAGCATGGAACGTATTACGTACGTCTCAAACTGTATTGACCACTATTGATTTCAATAGATGAGGTGCGTTTAGAGCCATATACCACATGACCCTTTCCCATATATTCTACTATCGCTAATTCCAACATAGCGGCTTTTCAGATGCCTCCCATAGTTCACATTAAGTCAATTCAGTGGAGCTCTACAGGCATTCCTCATATCCAACATTGACCTCAATCCCTCTACTCGTTTCAAAATTAACATGGCATTTCTAAACATTTTCTACGTTCTATCTTTGCACTTTGCCCTCACTTATTATCCACCCTGTATACGGTCTGCCACTAAACACTCTTGTTTTTCTCTGGTTCTTTTGGTGCTGAATCCAGTGCTAGCAACCATTTTCAGCAATTGAATTCAACAAACGGAATGTTACATTGTGAGATAAAATCAAATCGGTCCACCAATCCTTTCATAACAGGGACGCCCGAAGAAAATTTTCTAGAGGGGTGCCCATCTCCATGGTTGCTATACTATGTCTGATATTTTTGGTATTTAATATACGTGGTTTGCTATACTACGTATACATTTTCGTGAGCCGAAAAGGGGTGGGCGGAGCCAAGGAGTGAATATTTTAACAGTACAAGAAATCGTAGTATCTGATGCTGAAAGAATGTTTTCACAACTCAAGATAATATAATACCTAATTCAGAATATTTTCAAAACAAAAGACAATATAGTATCTGATGAGAATTTTTTAAAAAATGTGCAGAATGAATGTTTTCAAAACAAAAAGAAAACAATATTTATGTTGAAAGAATGTTTTCACAACACATGGCTACACAATAAAATTAGTGAATATTTTAACAGCACAAGGAAATGTAGTGTCTGATTTTGGAAGAATGTTTTTACAACTCAAGGTAATATAATATCTAGTACTGAATATTTTCAGAACACAAAACAATAGAATATCTGATGGGGAAAGATTTCTTTCATCTTGTGGAGAAGGAATGTTTTCACAACACAAAGAAATATAATAATTATACTGAAAGAATGTTTTCACAACACAAGATTACACAATAGAATGAGTGAATATTTTAACAGCACAAGGAAATGTAGTGTCTGATTTTGAAAGAATGTTTTTAGAACTCAAAGTAATATATCTGGTGCTGAATATTTTCAGAACACAAAATAAAATAGTATCTGATGAGAAAAGATTTGTTTAAATCTTGTGCAGAATGAATGTTTTCACAACACAAAGAAATACAATATTTTTGCTGAAAGAATATTTTCACAACATAAGGCAATATAGTATCTGATACTAAGCAATTATTCTCATAATAAAAGGCAATATTAAATCTTATACTGAAACATGTTTTTACAGCTGAAGACAATATAATACTTTATGCTAAAACAATGTTTTCACAATAAATGCAATACTAGTAATAGTAGAAGGTCTATAAGACGTCGAGCCAGCAAATAAATTATCTCGAGTCAGTTGGCTATAACACAAAGAACACAAGGTTTGACCACCAAAATTTCTCTTGGTATGGAATAGTATCCTTGTACTACTCTGTGAGAGTTCCTTCGTGGCTAAGCGGTTAGCATACACGCTTTTGGTATGGAAGACTCGGATTCGATTCCGGCAGGAAATCATGTGGTCCGGATTCTACGTTAATCAGTAGGTCTCGTCTCATATTGCCTCGCTGCTGAAAGGGACGTTAAAGTCAACTCAACTAAACTCTTATCACTGATCCACTGTGTTCTTGTTTGTGAAGAAAATACCATCTGAAAGAAGTGTTATCAACTGTCTGTATTGTTGATGAGAATTGTAGTGGATGATAGTATCTTCCCTTTTTCCTTTTCAATCATTCTGTTGACGAACGTGAAAGGGGTGATGACGTAACGAGCGCCTTGTGTGAAGGTGTGATTGCTATTTCTACCATTTCACTCTTGGTCTGTTTTTCGTGGCGTTTCGTACACGCGCGAGTGAGCGGACATTTATCCATCCATCTTCTTCTGACATCCGAGTCAACCCCACTCCCCTTTCTTTCACCCTCTCAAATGGACTGGAAGAATTTGTGTGATTTCCACTTCCCGTCGGCTGGCTGTCCTGCTTTTAACGATCGCGAAATTGCTAAGTCTAAACTGCAAGAATTCTACGATTACACAATAGTAAGAAATTTAATATAGTTGCATGTAAGTGTTTACAATGTACTTGTGAGAATTATTCCTATCTTTCGTAATTTAATCAAACTTTCTAAAATTGAATTTGCCTGTACAAAGGCTGTACTAAGCTTCCTAATTACACATACGCGAAATTTTGTTTCCTGTAAATATTTGAAGTAACAAAAACATGATTTTTTCCCTTTGTTTTGGTCCCTGAGTCCTCACAACCACGTTAGAAGTGTTCGAGTGTGAAATGGTTTGAAATTGGTTCTGCTATTTTGGACAAACCGCACGCTCTAAGTTTTTAATACTTGTCCAGATAAAGAAAGAAGAAAAGTTCTGTCCCTTTAGAAGAAATAATGGTAATTTAATTCCCATATATCTAGATATATATTGGGGTTAAATTTTTATTTATTTATTTATTCACATAATCAACGCTAATTTAATTACTAAGTACACTTGTTTACTTCTTTGCTTTACTTTATGTGTTATTAACTTTTTGGTGTAACTTTATTACACTGTTACGATAGTATTTGAAAGTTAAAGAACATATTAATGTCGATTCATGGTCGAAAACAAGAAATATTAAATCAGAAATAATTATGTAATTATAACGTCAAAAGAAAAACTCTTATTAACTTACTTTACTGGAACTGTATTTACTTTGTAAAATATTCTTATTTGTTTATTAATTTACTAACAGCTTATATTTATTTACTTTTCTAAAAATGTGCTTATTTACTGATTACTTTATTATTATTATTATTATTATTATTATTATTATTATTATTATTATTATTATTATTATTATTATTATTATTATTATTATGTATTATATATATAATAAAGGTTCGGGCCTGGTAATATTTCTTCCACATTTCTTGAATATCAGCTTCCTCTTTTAACTCCCAATATTTTCTTCTATTCTCCAAACCATCAATCAGTTGTGTTCTTCTTCTTCCTGTTCCCCGCTTTCCTTCCATCTTTCCTTCTATAGCAGTATGAAGAACACAATTTCTTCGCAAAATATGTCCAATCCAATTGGCCTTCCTACTAAGTATATTGACTGAAAACGTCCTCTTCTCTCCTATCCGTTTTAAAACATCTTCGTTTGTTATTCTTTCCTTTCATTTTATCTTCTCCATCTTCCTCCAACACCACATTTCGAAGCTCTCTAAATATTTCTTCTCTAACTTCCGTAATGTCCGAATATCTTAACCATATGGCCCAATGCTTTATATCAGTGGTTCTCAACCTAATTCCTATCATGAACCCCATTTTATCACATCCTCTTCCTAGTGCCCCCTCTTATGGTTTTTTGTTTGTAATAAGCTTGTGTGGGACTTTTGATATATCTATTGCGGAGATTTCACGATATACATCTATTTCTATAACAGTAGAATTCATTTCTTGTATATAGTGGATACAGTAACTTTCCAAAAAGCGAATGGATTAAAACCAAGTTTGGTCAGTTCATTCATATTACAAATATCGAATCTGACCCGTCATACTGTTTCAAACTGGAAGCCGTTTGAAAATTTTAAAACTCATAACTCCCTTAAGTTTAGGGGTCATATGATAAGTAAATAAAGTGATTTCTTATTTTGGTTTTAAAAAACTTGGACAGTTGTTTAAAAAGTTATTGGGCATTTTAATTTCCGAGAGGTTGCAACTTTGAGTTACCTCATATTGTGAATTTGGTTTATTGTTGTGTATGTGTTCAGTACTATCAAAAACTAGTAAAAGAGACTTGTTTACATTTAAAATTTAGGAAACAAAATCCCACACCAAAAAGCTACCTTTATTATGGTCAGCTTACTGGAAAAACAGACTATTCGCTCACACACATATACGTATCTCATTAGCTTTGAATTTAATTGTATTTCATTATGCGGGTTTTGTTGCATTTGTATTAGTCTGGTATTTCAATATGTACTTCTCATTAGTTTGATATCGTACCTCTTTCATTGAAATTCATTTTTAAACAACTGTGCATCTATTGAAAATATTTAGTAGAGCTTATCTTTTGTTGTTCTTAACAGTATGTACCACATAAAAATAAAAATATGCCTATCAGAACAAAGTTCAAAATAATATTTAAAATTATTTTCCAATATTAGATTCTAATAATGTCTTCCGATTATCTTCGGGACCCCCTATGGGTCGCGACCCTCAGATTCAGAGACCCTGCTCTATATATAGCACTTGATCAACTTGTTCTTTAGTGCAATACTTCTGAAATATGTTTCTTTACTTATTACTTTGCTTAAGTGCTTTACTTATTACTTAAGTGCTTTACTTATTTACTTTGCTTAAGTGCTCATTATCTACTGGTTTACTTATGCATGCTTGTTTAAGAAAGTTAACTTCCCTTGTTTAATAATTGTGGCGTGGACTCTGGATTGTTCTCTAATGGAGGTTGATAAGTCATGAGTTTAATCGAGGATTACTTGCCTCAATATCGAGCTCGTTAACCATTGCATATCAAAAACTATAGTTGAAGAAGAAGTCAGGGAAATGAAATGAATGGAACTCCATATTACGAAGTATCACTCTACGCATTGTAATTTTCTATATTCATCCTTTTGTTTATCTCTTTTGACGGTAAAGTTTTCATTCTAATTGCGAGTATTTAAAACACGAGAATGTAGGTTGAAAATAACGCCCATTTATCTAAATAACATGAAGAATTTAGACCCCCCTAAAAGTTAAAAATATTCACTTTTAGCAATTTTCCTGTGGGTTAGTCCCGAAAACCTACAATCATGCCAAATTTCAACTTTTAACGTCAACCGAAAGTACCTGTTATTTTGTCAGTGAATGAGTGAGTAGTTCATGTAGTTTTATATTTACAGATGTAACTTGAGGTAATGCAAATACTGCAGTAGGTGATTCGTACCATCAAAAGAAGACAAAAATTCCTCTTGCATGTTGTCGAATTCCGGGTCGTGTACAAGTGACAGGGGTACAACGTGGAATCGAAACTCAAATCTTGACAATTGGAACAGAATAGAAACATGTGCACATCAATGCACCATGCAAGAGGAGGACTTTTTTGTCTTCTTTTGGTGTGCCAAATCACCTCCCGAAGTATGCCATCTTTCTGTTCCGTTGCAATTGTCACGATTCGATTTTCGATTCCAAGTTGGCAAACCTGTCACTGCATTACCTCCCATAACACCCTATATATATATATATATATATATATATATATATATATATATATATATATATATATATATATATATATATATATTGTTAATGGATTTTAATAATTCATTTTATTAATTTAAAACATTGTTCATTTTAATTTTAAATTGTAAGAATTCTCAAAAATTATTTGTTTTAGTTATAGTATGTGTAATGTTTAAAAACATAGTCTGCAAATGTAAATAATGTAAATTATTTATGTAATTGTAAGCATCTTTGTAATTTCATGTTTCACAGCAACACATTGCATCGGACAGCGTTACGTAAGTTATATAAATACAAAATGCTAACATAACGCTCCATTTGAAGAGAAATTTGTTAACACAAATTTCTTCAAAATCTCATATAGACGTGGATAATTTTTAACCCAAATTTTAAAAGCCATCCACTGTAATGCACGCATCTTTGGTTGTATAAATATTCCAGTCTTTTTGGTCAAAAATCAATAAAAAGTAAAAAAGTAAGTCATAAAATGTTCGTAAACAGTCAACAGTTAATAAACTAAAGAGCAACAACAGTTGTTATCAAATAATTAGCAAAATAATAGAACTCCAAAATTAACTTAAAAATCGTATCGCTAATAATTAATAAACTAAATTTGGTGCTAAAATACTCCAAAAACTGCAGCATTACGCAAAAAAAAAAAAAAAAAAACTTTCGTAAATTACAGGTCAAAAATCATCAAATTGCAAATATAAATCAGATAACCTTTCCTACTTATACATTAAAAATTAATCACCCACCTAAATTTACATAATTAACCTATATTTCGCTACACAAACACATACTTCACACACTAAATTTTAAACAAAATACATATTATCTCTTATAACAATAAATCTGTTTTATTTAACTCTACAATTCTATTTTACCATCTCAAAACAATAGTAAAAAATCCCCAAGCTCTATGTCCTAAGCACATTATAAATACATTCTTAAACAAATTAATTTAAAATGTACCTTAAACTATTATTACCAATCTAAATACGCTCAAATTCGCTCTACCAAAATTAAAGCTACATTCCACTCAAATTTTACAAAAATAACAACCCATGTTAACAATATATATATATATATATATATATATATATATATATATATATATATATATATATATATATATAGAGAGAGAGAGAGAGAGAGAGAGAGAGAGAGAAAGAGAGAGAGAGGATACAGGATGTCCCAGGAGGAAGGGGTAATATTTTGGGAAATGGTAGTATGGGTGATTCTAAGCAAAAAAGTTCATATGGACATAGATCCTAATCTCAACGATTTGAGAGCTACAGGTTTTGAACCATTTTTTACTTTATATTGTGTATTGCTCACCCTGTAGTTATTCTAGAGAAGTGCCACATAGCGGATTAGAAAGATGATGGAATGGCCTTTCCAACGATATGAAATATGTGGCACTGGCGTCTTTGAAAGAGGAGTTATTGAGGGATATTTGGAACCAGTGTTGCCATCCAATAACCTTAACTTTCTTAAATTTTCGGCAATAGCTTCCCTTTCAAAGACAACACTGCCACATGCTGCATACCGTTGGAAAGGTAATTCCATCACCTTTCAAATTCGCCATATCTTACCTCTTCACACAACCTGTCACTCTCAAATCGTTGAGATTACGACCTATATTCATATGAACTTTTTTGCTTAGAATCACTCATACTACCATAATACTGCCCTTTCCTCCTGGGACACCCTATATATATATATATATATATATATATATATATATATATATATATATATATATATATATATATATATATATATATATATGTGTGTGTGTGTGTGTGTGTGTGTGTGTTTCTGTACAACCTTAACTTTAATATTTTACAGTACAATGATCTTGTGAATAAGATCTTAAAGACTATCTCGTTCTATTTTAAACACTCTGTATATAACTTGAAAGCGAACTTAGAAACTTCGACATTGCTTAGACGAAAGTGCTGGACTCTAATGTTCACATTTCCTCATGAAGCTAAAACTGAGATAAGATTTGAGACCAAAGTCTTGTTGGACATTCCATATAATTCGGCGACGACAGAGAATTTACAAATATGATTTATTCATTCATAAATTACTATCTACCTCAGTGAAGGACAAATAAACAAAAGATAAAACAAGACTTCGATGCACACCTGCTTTTGTTTGTAATGTCTTCGGGCAGTGTGTTCAGATCCTTTTATTTTCTTCCACCATAGCACTTTGGAAACAACACAAAATACTTTGAATATATTTTTCCTCATTCTCTTCTATTGTGGCGGGTATTTTCCTTGGTTTCTTGGTTATCAGATTCACGAAGCTTCCCGAAGCTGTCACCGTAGCATGGGCTTCTCCACGATTGATGGGATGAAACGCAGCGGGTGAAAAACCCATAGAGCATCTCTCACCAGTCCTCTGTAATAAGGACAACCAACAAATACAGATTAGTTCATCAGAACAGCTTTTGCGGTGCTTTTACAACTAAAATGAGAAGACAATGTATCTTGCTTTTTATTTATTTATTTTTTTAAAAAGTTCGTAGTGCGAACCCTCGATACAATGGCATCGCTAAACTTTGTGTAAAGAGAACTTATAGCATCTCTCCAATCAATATCAGGATGATATTAGTTTGACTAATGGAAAAATTTCTTATGGATTGTAATCTTATAAGTGGAAGTATTTTGTGCAAGCACACTGAGAAAAGAAAATCGTATGCGGAGTATGTTAAAAAAAAACAAAAATAACGTAAGTTACATGTGTAAATCTTGTAGTTTTTGGACTTAACGTACAGCAAACGTATAACTGAAAGCGTATGTTTTATAATAGTTTCCGTACAAGTGTTGCATCTATACAGGATCTCTCATACAAATGGACGTATATAACATAGAATTGACGAATGTAACATACGTAAATATACGGAAGGGTCCATTTAGTTGTAGTGTGACATCTTCAAATTCGAATTTTATCTAGCTCGAATTTTGTCCATTTTTTGTCCATTTTTCTCCACAAAAGAAATAATTTTGTACCACTCAAATAAACAAGCAAGAGACATTTCAAAATTTGGTCACACCATTTAGTTGTAGTGCGACATCCTGAAATTTGAATTTTAACTAGCCCATAATTTTGTCCAATTTTTGTCCATTTTTATTCACCCAAGAAATTTTTTTTTGCACCATTCAAATAAACGAGGAGGGCCATTTCAAAATTTTGGACACTTCTATCACCTGTAATGCGACATCTTCAAATTCGAATTTTAACTAGCTCAGAATATTGCTCAATTTTTGTACACCCAAGAAAAATTTTTGTGCCATTCAAATAAACGAGGGGGGGAAATTTCAAAATTAGGACACTTTGATCACCTGTAGTGCAACATCTTCAAATTCGAATATTAAGTAGCTCAGAATTTTTTCCAGTTTTTGTCCATTCAAGAAAACATTTTATACCATTAAAATAAACTAGGGAGCGCTACTTCCAAATTTTGTCACTTTGATCACCTGTAGTGGAACATCTTCAAATTCGAATTCTAACTAGCTCAGAATTTTGTCTAGTGTTTGTTTATTTTTGTCCACTCAAGAAAAAAAATACGCCATTAAAATAATCGAGGGATGGCCACTTCCAAACTTCGGCACTTCGATCACCTGTAATGCGACATCTTCAAATTTGAATTTTAACTAGGCAAATGGTTATCGATCTGAACCCAGATATTCACATTGTCAATATCTTGCGATGTTTGGTTTATGTTGAATTTTGAATCGGATCCCATTGAGTGCCCAAAATGCAACTTTGTGATATTTTAGTACACATATGAGACTACAATCTGGAGAATTTTGAATAAATTCACAGGGACATTTCTATGTGAAGTTCAAAATTCAAATTTGAATTTGAATTTTTGAAGTGTTAATTTTTATTGTACAGGTTTCCCCAATATAATACAACTTGTAGACCAATCTTTAAGCTTTCCTATGGTGTTTGTTTTACGTCCTTAGTGCACATATTAACCATTTTATGACAATTTTTAGTAATCATTGTAACTGAAAAGATGCCCTTTTTGACATTGTTTAACACCCTGTATGGGGATACTTTCAGGAGGAGAGAGGTAATATTTAGGATTTTTTCATCTCCCACTGTAAGAAAGCTGTGCACCAATTTTACAAAAATCTGAGATGGTCAAGTCTGATGACTTATTGATTTGACATGGAATGACCCTTGTACAAAAATTTACAAAAATTGGACAAAATTCTAAGCATGTTAAAATTCAAATTTGAAGATGATACACTACAGGTGATCGATGTGTCCAAAATTTCAAATGGCCCTCCGTTGTTTAGTTAGATGGTACAAAATATTGTTTGATGGTAAAAGTGTAAGAAAAATCGGGAAAATATATAAGCTAATTAAAATTTGAATTTGAGGATGTCACCCTAAAGGTGATTGAAGTATCCAAATTTTAAAATAGCCCTCCTTCAAAAGTGGACGAAACTGTAAGCAAGTTAAAGTTTCAATTTGAAGATGTCGCACTGCAGATGATCGAAGTGACCAAGTATTGAAATGGTCTTTCTCCGTTTATTTGAATGGTACAATTTTTTTTCTTGGTTGGACAAAAATGAACTAAAATTGGACAGAATTCTGAGCTAGTTAAAATTTGAATTTGAAGATGTCGCCCTACAGGTGATCTAAGTGTCCCAAATTTTGAAATGGCCCTCCCTCGTTTATTTGAATGGTACAATTTTTTTTGTTGGGTGAGCAAAAATGAACAAAAATTGGACAAAGTTCTCGGCTAGTTAAAATTCAAATTTGAGGATTTCGCACTACAACTAAATGGTGTGGCCAAATTTTTAAATGGCCCTCTTTCGTTTAATTGAATGGTACAAAATTGTTTTTGGATGGACAAAAATGGACAAAAATTGGACGAAATTCTGAGTTAAAATTCGAAATTGAAGTTGTCGCACTGCAAGTAAATGGTCATTATACGGAAGACTGTTAGATGTCAGACATCCTGCAATGGCATGATGTAGCATCTAATTGCAGTGCGTTTATAGCATATGAATAACGTATAGTCCGTACTAATTTCTGTAGTAAGCAAAAGGATTCTGTATATGTGTACAATATACCGCTGTCCGGAGAACGGATTTTTCTCAGTGCAACAAGCAGGGGGGTCCACTGGGTACGTATCTCCCAGAAAAATCCGTAACGTGATATACATTTCCACATTTTGTTAATAAAATTATACTTACTTAACAAAGAAATTTTAAATGATACTAAAGATTTGATCTTACTCATCATCTATACTGTTTTTTTTCTGACGAAAACAATTAGTTTTATATATATATATATATATATATATATATATATATATATATATATATATATATATATATATATATATATATATATTTTGTAAGAGGTGGTCGTACTTAAAAATTTATTATCTTTCTTTTCCTGCAAAATAAGACCCGTTCGATACTACATAATAGTGTTTTATATTATTTGGACCCCACCAAACTTTGGATTCCTCCCAACAAAAAATTCTGGGTGCTTGCCTATGCACAAGTAACATTATTATGATTTTACACAAGAAAATTTGAGAATACGTGTGGTAAACTTTTATATTATGGGATTTCTCAAGGTTCTGTTTACAGAAACTGCAACGTAGCCAACATGAGAGGCGAATTTGTATATATATTTAAAAATCATTGTTTTATAGCTATATAATATATCTGAACTTTGACTAACAATTAGTTTAAACTTGAATTTATTCTGAAGTAAAATAGTGGATAGAATTAGCGTGAAGAAAATGAAATGATATCTTTCAGTTTAACGTCCCACGCTTATGCCCTTTAGGCTAAGTGAGAAAAATGATTCAGACAAGTGATTGACGATGGAGGAAATGGTAAAATGAAAATGTGGGAGGAAACGGGTGTACTCCGAGAAAACTCGCGGACACGGTGTTGTCCACCACAAACTTACTTGGACGGAGATCGAACCACGGACCCCACGGACCAAAAGTTAGCACTCTGTCACTGAGGCACCGTAGGAAATAGGAATGAAGGATAATATTTGAGGACACTCCACAATGACGTCTGCGATCTTGAATTTTACTTGATAATCTTGAATAAAAACCATAGAATGTGAACTGAAATTACAACCCAGATTAGTTCTGGAATACCAAGAGTATAATTCTTTACTTTTTATGTTTTATGTGGTATGTGCATGCGAATTGTGTCGTCAAATACAGTGGAAAGACATAGTAACTGAAGAAACTCAAATACGGGTGAGAAATAAATTGAATGATGCAATATGCGAGAACACTCTATATTGTGAATCGTCCAAATTATGTACAAGTCACGACCACAAAGTAAGTGTACTAGGGCCCTCGCGGGCAGAGGGAATATGTTATTGCTATGTTGGTCACACTGTCGTGTATCTTAGCTCCTATCCAGTGGTAAAAGTGAGAAAGGAACGCGATGGGAACGCCGTTTCCCGCTCCCAGAAAATATCCGTGGCGTTCCCCTACTTACTAAAAAAAAATACAATGGACAAAGATAGGCACGGGGGAAGGCATGACGTACAACGAGATACTTTGTATCGATTGATAATTACCTGTATTTTTGGGCAGAAAGTGCTTCTACATAAGCACTATACCTGATATAATGTTAATTTAAAAATAACAAAAGAAGAATGTTTTTAATATATGTAAGAAATATACATTATTGTATAATTGGTTGCTAGGTAGTTGTTTATAGATACATAATTAACATGTTTGATAGTTAACAACAGTTTGTGTGAATATACGTTAAAAGAGAATCAACGAATAAATTATTTACTACTCATCATCGACTTGTAATTTCAGTATAAAAGGTGAGAATACTAGTGGATATAATTACGGAAGATATTTTAAGGTGTGAACAATTACGGCCACTAAAGATTTACTTATGTTATTAGCCGAACCAGGGTTGGCGACCACCTTTGGTGAGTCGTTGTAAAATTTTGGTTTACCTCACCTGGGAGCTTTGTAAATTCATATCCTGAAGTACAAAGTAAGGGGTGAATTTACTTCAGTAATAAGGTTCATGTCTACGAACTTAACTATACTTAGAAGTGGTAAAATAATCACAAGAAAAATTATGCTCGGTGAGGCAATGGAGAAAGAAACTGGTGACAGTGGTAACGACGAACAAAATACAGCTCCTGTTGTACCTGAAGTGTTGACATTTGAAGACAAAATCTTAATGGCTTTACAGCGACAAGAACAAAAGTTAGCCCAGATGTCGGAAGAATTAAAGCATACGGTTCAGCAGAAATCCGAGGAATCCAGTAAACAGTACGAGGAATTAAGTAGACGGTTGGAGCAAATAGACCAAAATTCAGAAGATACGAAACAATCTGTGATCCAGGCGGTGAAAGACCTTACATTACAATTTGATGAAAAGTTAAAAAGAGTATCAGAAGATTGCCAGGATAATTACAACCATGTAATCCAAGAAGTCAATTGTGTAAAAAAGGATTTGGAAGTAATAGAATCTTCTGTACGGCAACAAAAGATTCAGGTTACGGATAATTCTAACCAAATACGTGCAAATACTCAGTTGATATCTACATTACAAGAGGATATTAGGATGTTACAAATTAAGGACAACGCATACCACAACAACATGGTTAATGATCATTTGGAGTTCCCTTGTTCACAAGAGATGACCTCGCATTCACCAGTAACAGATCAACGTGGACCTCATATTATCTCATCTTCAAGTAATCCATCCGATGAGGACATTATTTTGGAAGGAATTCATTCAAGGAATAAAGATGGGCGGAAAAGAGATGGTGGAACCACAGATAATGCAGTAGGTAAAAATTGTCACTCAACACGAACACGAAATGGTGAAAGGAAGGTAAAGTTAAGTGTAAAGATGAGTGAAATACGTGCTATGAGTAAGTTTAGTGGTAAATGTAATGAAAATGCTACCTCTTTCTTAGAAAAATTTCAAGATGAGTGCAATATAATGTGTATAGATAAATCGCAATAAATGAAACTAATCCCTCATTTATTACTCCCACCATGTTCTTTATGGTTTAAAGCAGTACGAGATCACATCAATACATATGAGGAATTCAAAGCAGCGCTGATTGCAAATTACGAAACGACTTTTTGCTTGCAAACAGAGATGCCACGATTAGAAACCAACCTTTTAATCCTCGTTTGCACAAATCTGTTGTCGATTTTGTCGTAAATACATATAACGAATTAAAAGTCGTAAATCCGTTGCAATCGGAATCCAGAGTGATTGCATCAATTCGAAATTTGCTACCGTTTAAACTACAACAGATCCTGTTTTCTACCCAGTGTATGAGTCTTAATCACCTATTAACGCTTGTCCAATGTTATGAAACTCAATACCACGCTCAGAATCATCAAGCAGGATTAGGCAAAATTAAAAACAATTCAGATCACCTTGTACCTGTTCGGAATCTAAATATCCGTAATGCAGACAATACGGAATATAACCTAAGTCGAGCAAATTTCAACAATCAGAACGGACAAAATAGGCGAAGATATGTTGGGAATCCACCTAACCTAATTAATCGTGGCAATCCGTATGTTAGACCATATAACCAAAATAGATTTAAAAATAGACGAAATACATGGCGAAATTCCAGGAATACAATAAACTATATGGATACACGTAATCGTAATTCAAGAGATGGCATTTCGCATCCAAATCAAGATAATGACACAATTCCTGTACAGAACAATAATACGGGACATAATCACGATTGTGCAGTACAATGTACTTTATTAGAATCATATGCAGGTACGAATTTAAATTGACTGCAATTGATGAAGTAAGGGTTGAGCCCATATCAGCTATAGATTCTTATCAACATTTATCTTCAAATTTATGTGTTAATGTTAATAATGAAAACAACCCTTATGACTTTTAGATATTTTATCATGTCTGTTTCAACAAATGATAATTTTCAAATGATTTTAATTCTTTCTTGTTAATGTGAAGAATTATAATTCGATTCGTAATTGATTAATCACAAAAGGTTATTTCCATTATATTGATCTGTGTTGAAACTTTGTTGTCAAAGATTATGTTAAATATAAGATTCATTCTATTAAGCTAATTATTCGACGGCTGTCTTTATGAGCTACCTTATATGTTATTCGAATAAGATCCTTTTGTATCATGACGCCTTATTGATATAATGTATATTTTAAAATATCATCTAACATAATTACTATATGTATAATGCGCCCTGGAAAGATCAAACATCTTTTTCTTAATATGATCGTTTTTAATAATGATTGAAACTATTGATCATTGTGATTTATGTTTTAAAATGTAATTGACTTTTACAATTTTTGACTTCGCACCCTTCAGTGATTAGATTAATAAGCGACGACGTTTCTATAATAAAATATAAATATTAATGAAATAAAAGATTTATTATAAATGTATTTCTATAAAGGAAGCTTAATAAAGTTATATACGAGGGTCGATCAAAATGTAAAAGGACGTAATTAATAGAATATCATTATTATAAACGGACCAGTGGTTCTTAAATATAAAAGCCAAGCTCGCTTGTAACTTTTATATTCAGTCCCGTCGTCGGGCGACATTTTATACAACGAGATACTTTGTATCGATTGATAATTACCTGTATTTTTGGGCAGAAAGTGCTTCTACATAAGCACTATACCTGATATAATGTTAATTTAAAAATAACAAAAGAAGAATGTTTTTAATATATGTAAGAAATATACATTATTGTATAATTGGTTGCTAGGTAGTTGTTTATAGATACATAATTAACATGTTTGATTGCAAAAACAGTTTGTGTGAATATACGTTAAAAGAGAATCAACGAATAAATTATTTACTACTCATCATCGACTTGTAATTTCAGTATAAAAGGTGAGAATACTAGTGGATATAATTACGGAAGATATTTTAAGGTGTGAACAATTACGGCCACTAAAGATTTACTTATGTTATTAGCCGAACCAGGGTTGGCGACCACCTTTGGTGAGTCGTTGTAGACGTCATGCGTCCCCGTAACTTTTCAGATCCACTTTTACCCCTGCTCCTAACCCCCTTTCCAGCAAGCCCAATCACGCGTCAGTACGACCAAAACTGTGGCCACAGTAACGTCTCTCGTGAAAGATGTCGATAAACTCTGCCGCCAAGTGTGAGATTCGCAGTCTTATAAGTTATCTCGTTGTGAACGGCAAATCTTCGTTTGAAATTTTTTAACAAGATCAAAACAATTGAGAAGGGCAATACAGGACAAGAGGAGGGGAGTGCTGAAGAAGGGAGTCTGCTTTCAGCACAATACTAGACCGCATAGGTCAATGCAACAAAGCAACTTTTGGAGTCATTCGAATGGGATGTTTGGAACCAGTCGGCTCATTCCCCTGACTACTATCCATTTCATAAAGATAGGCCCCTGACTTCGCGGTGCTGCCGTGACGTCCAGTCAAAACTTATATTTCATTGTCGTACCTCGTTGGAATTGCTGGAATGTTGTCTTTTCAATATTTAAGACATAAAAATTTTCTTTGTACTATGTAGTGAGAAAAAATAAAAATCAATGAAAAAGTGCGTATTTTTTCGTAATTTTTTGGTAGATCAATGTTTATAGAGCTATATCTCAGAAAAGAGATCACGTGAAATAATTTCCTGTGTAAAATATGTAGGTGCATCCATTAACTATTAGTTGTGAAAAGTTCAATTTTCATCACTTGATATTTTTTGTGTAATTAAAACAAATGTACGACGCTCTGATCTCCTTTACCATGGTAGGTAGAGAAACGTACAAAAGACTGTTCGAAAATTTGGAAGTCTAATGTTCCAAATATTTGGAACTATTAACAAAAAAGGGTTTAGTTGGTAGAGTATTTATTTAAAAAAAAAATGTTTACTTCAACATATTCTCTGAGTTAAGCGATGAGCCATGTTGCAGCCCAATCTTTAAATTCCCCGCGCTTATATGAAGAAACAGCATACAGTAAATGGAAGTGCGGCAACGCTGTCGTGCAGTGTTGTCGCGTTCAGGAAGCTTGTAGCGCGAAGCCTACTTCATAAGAATGTAATAGGAAAAGTATTTATTATAACCTTTCACAACATCATAAAAATATTAATGCATGTACACTCATGTCCAAAATTATTGTCGCATGTCTATAAATATGTTATTGTAGGAATATAATTTGATAACGAATTCGCCTGGTATTTCTTATAATGTTAGTATGTGTATAATCGGCAAAGACATGTAGGCTATGTGGAAAATTTCATGTCAAAAGAGCAGTAAATAAGAAGAATAAAACGAAACTAAAATTTTCTTATCCATTTAGCAACATTTTGTTTTACTCATGCTAATTTTCGTATTCTTTTCCTATGAAATTTACCACAAATATACATTTCCCGACTCTACATATAGTGTCAGTATTAAAAGTACCCTGCAAAATCATTATCAAATTATATTCTTACAAGAAGACAGTTATAGATATGCGACAATAATTTTGGACATGAGTGTACACATTTCAATGTAATCGAAATAAAACATTGAAGTAACACATTCAAAAACACATCTCTTAATCTATTTACTTCATTCACTTTCGTCATGGCTTTGTTGACTCATCGCTGCTCCTGCTATCTTCCCTAATATTTATAAACAATGGCTCCATTTCTACCTCAAGATCTATCAGTATACATATTCTCCAGCTTACGAACATGTTAAAAGTTAAAAAGAAATGTACTGTAGCCTTGGCAATCACGTGTTCACCCAAGTTCTGCGATCAATTCCCCTGCCGAACGAAAGAAAACAATGCAATGAGTAGGTGACGAGGGTTGTATTTGCGTCTAATCACGTCGCACTGATTAAGTCTTCAACACTTTCCTTCGGTTCGTAGGCGTCAAAAACTTACACACGCGCTCATATCATATGGGTTCATTGCAATGAGACGGACGAATGGGCATTTATATTTTCGCGAGTATATCTTGTGCTTTTTGATTTTTAAAAAATGGATATTCCTTCACGAGCGGCGGTATTACAAAAAGAAGAGGCAAAATGTTTAGCGATAATGAAATTGCAGAACTGATGAATGACTCCGACTCAGACGGTTATGAGTTAGTATATAATAGTAAGGACATTGATTATTCTGTGCTCAGTGGCGTATCCGGGAGTGAACAAGATAGTAACTCTATTTCAAGTAAACCTGAGGCTGCGCCGAAAAAAAAAACGCGTCATTCCTATTCAAAGGCAGATTCTAATGTAGCTTAGAGCTCTTAGATCTGAAAACAGATTTTCTGTGAAGTGTAAACTCAATATTACATATCAACTAAGGTTGTATCATATAATAAACCTTGTGCGTGTTTTTGTTTCTGTGCAAGTGTATTTTGTACTGCGTGCAATAAGTGAAAAACTGACAAAAAGCAACAAAGTTTCGAGGACCATCACATGCAAATCCAAACAAGATAAGAGTTCGCTTTTCTAATTTTGAACACTTGGTACATTTACTGTATATCCTGTTAATTTCTAAGAAATTGGTTTAAAATCTGTGGAGACATTATATTTTTTAAAAAAATCTAAAAAGTGCCGGACAGTGTGCATGACAAGTTTAAATACCCGTCCGGCTGAGAGTGTATACGCGTCAGGAAAATGTGGCAACGTAGCACTCCGTATAAACTTCGATAGCGAAGGGCGCAAAGCAAAGAAAATCATAATGTCATATTTGTGATTGCTTATCTTTTAAAACAAGTCAAAACAGTTTGGTTGAAAAAGCTACTTTAAGATCTTTCTAAAAGTTTTTTCAGATTGTTAATACACCGCAGCAATTCAGAGATAATGATGTCTCACTTTTTGCTGAATAACAAGAAAATTACTACGAGTTGAGTAATGAAATTTTCAGAACTTGCAGGTAGTATATGCATCTACATATCGTGCACAGGAAATTATTTCATGTTATCTCCTTTCCGAGATATAGTCCTATAAACATTGATTTACCAAAAAAGTACGAAAAAATACGCACTTTTTCATTAATTTCTATCTTTTTCTCATTTTACAGTACAAAGAAAATTTTATGTCTTAAGTATTGAAAAGACAACATTTCAACAATTCCAACGAGGTACGACAATGCAGCATTAGTTTTGACTGGACGTCACAGCAGCACCTCGAAGTCAGGGGCCTATCTTTATGAAATGGATAGTAGGCACCTTCAGACTATCATTTGTCCATCTCCCTGAAGATGCACATGGGTGGGGAAAACATTTCAACTGACGAGAAAGTGAAGGTGGAGATGAAGAATTGGGCAAAAGAGGTGACGGCAGACTCCTTTGAAAATGGTATAAAGAAATTGATCCCTCGTCTCACTAAGTGCATCGAGATGGATGGCGACCACATGGAAAAATAGTTCACATAGGTACTGATGCAACCATATAATAGTTTTGTTTGAAATATTTTTTAAAATCCACAAAAATCTAGTACACTTATTTTCTGGACGTGCCTTGTGTGTTTTCTGTGTTGCATATAAAAATATAAATAAATAAATAAATAAATAAAAACAAAAATGGTGGAGGAAAGAGTATAGTGTATATTTAAAGAAAAAAGTTTTTTTTTTTTTTTTGCTTTTTCAGCCCTTGTTCTCTCCTGGGCGCTGGGCGCTAAACTTGAAGAAACACACAGTTCGAAACTTGTAAACTTCTCTATATGATGCCATCACAAATCTCTGATTACTTCAATTACATTTCTGTGACTCTTAAGAAATCGGACAAAACATTCCGTTGGATGAACGAGCTTCTCATTACATCTTTAATAGTAAGCGCTTGAGATTAGTAATAGTTGTGGTTGCAATGTTGCTCAATCGATAGTTAACGCATGACAGAAATGTCGTATTGAAACATCGCCTTAGCAGCTCCGGTGTATTAAACGTTTTGATCGTGTAACGACTAACAACTCCTGCGGAGGTGATGATTTCTCCCCAGGCGTCCCTTGGCCACTGAAAGGGACTAAGGTACATAGAAAATAATGAAGCGTGAAAGATAGTTTAGCTGCCATCACAAAATGAGAAATGGGCTACTCTACCATTCGATAGCAACATGGTGTCCCTTAAGAAAAAGAAGGATTTTGTAATTAGGATGTTTCTGCAGTTTGGG
This sequence comes from Thermobia domestica, assembly GCF_964235325.1. Taxonomy (NCBI): domain Eukaryota; kingdom Metazoa; phylum Arthropoda; class Insecta; order Zygentoma; family Lepismatidae; genus Thermobia; species Thermobia domestica. The sequence continues at coordinate 4,656,316 of NC_137465.1, read as the reverse complement.
CGCGGTGGCGTCACCTCTCAGCAGGAAATCTTCTCGTGTTAATGTGGAAGAACAAACCATATTGAAATTGCAATTTCCCCCCCACCTAACCCCTCTGTTTCAAATATTTGACCCTCTTTTATTTTCTAAAGTTATAAAATAAGTCAGTTAGAACTTATTTTGTGTCTATAATGTTTTATCCCGCTATAATGCGCGTTCGTTTGATCCGTGTGGTCTCGTGTTCGATTCCCTAGAGGACATATACGAGGGAATGCTGAAAATTAATGTGTCCTATTTGTTTACTAGGACGTAAACAAATATTTTATTTTGAGTACCATTGCATTGTATTAATGACACTTTTGTCTTTAAATGTTACAGGTTTCAAACTTGTTATCTCTGGGGCCCAAGACCGATAAAAAAAAATAAAAAAAAAATACTGGCACATAACAATATTATGTCAGTGAAACGGTAACAGCGTACGGAGATCGAATTTCTCACAGCAGAAGGTGTGTTCCCCATTCATATGTCTAAGAGAATAACGGTTACTGGGCGGACTGTGCAGACATTAGTACTTTCAAACATTGGGCTATAAGTGCTCGTACAAAAATTCCCGCGAAGAGTGAACCCTCCATTCGATATGCAGAAATCTAATTCAAGAGACCATTTAGAAGTGGCCTTGTGAAGGAAACATTTTCTAAAATTCAATATTTTAATAATACAATAGATCTAACGTAGATAGAGAATAAAATAACTTTTCAAATAACCAGTTAAGAAAACAGAAAATTTCAATTAAATATAAATTTTAAATTTGGCTTAAATACGAATTTCAAGAATATTATATTTTTACGAATGAATTCACATAGTTCGCATTTTAACGAATTTTTATTGAAAATGTATTTTTTTTTAATTTCCTGATATCTAGTGTTGCCTATGAGAAGAGATATTTCTCTTTTTTAAAAAATGAAATTTTTGAATTTTACGTCCAGCGGTTATGACGGCTAGGCTAAACGAGACGGTGATGATGAAAAATGAATGAAATGGTGGAATGAAGAAAGTAGGAGGAAACGGGAGAACCCCGAGGAAAACCCACGCCCACGGTGCGTCTCGAAAACGAGACGAGAGTCGACACGAGAAATACATTTTTAAATTCGGGATGGGACGAGAAAAATAGTTCTCGTCTCGTTTTTGAGGTGAAAAATTTTAAGTCTCGTGGGCCGTGGGACTATTTCATCCGAGAATTAGATTTCAGATAGCTTTAGTGTTAAATGATTCATAGTAGGGACCGCGGTGGCTCAGTGGTAGAGCGTTCACGTCTGGTGCTTGGGGTCCAGGGTTCGATCCCAAGCTTTGTGGTGTACAAACACCGTGTGCGTGGGTTTTCTCGGGGTTCTCCCGTTTCCTTCCACTTTCTTTGTTCTACCATTTCATTCATTACTCATCATCACCATCTCCTTTAGCCTGACCGGCATGACCGTGGGACGTAAAACTCAAAGATTTCATTTCATTTTCATGATTCATAGTATAAAACTAAAAATTGATAAAGTGATAGTACAAATACAATGAAGAGTATTTATCAACGTTAAAAGATATCCAAATCATTAAACAATATACTTCAATAAAAAAAATATGGTATAAAGGTTGTTATATCATACTGTTTGTGGACTTTTTGTGACGTGAAAGGATTGTGATGACTTGTAGATGAAATGGAGGAATTATCAGGGTACAAAACTCCGAAACGAGAAGAAAAACCTAATATATCCAAGGATGTTATAAATAGAGGATCTGCATATGTTTATTTATCCTATTAAATCGATGAAGCCAAAAAAACAATCGAGCATCGGCACGTCTGATTGGCTACTCTCGTTTCTGTAATTGTCTGATTTGCTACTTTTGTTTCCGCCATGATTGTTGGTTCAAAACATTGCGATCCTATTGGGCGGAGTGGGCAGAGTAGGGCGGGCGAAACTGTGACGTATGGCTTCAAGATTTTGTTGTAAGAGCAGATCCTCTATTTTATAAGATCCTTGAATATATGTAAAGAGATATTGCTAAAGTAGGAGGAGAGCAGGTATTAATTGCTCCATCAAAAGACAGCCATCCTGTAATCTAGAATGCAAATAAGAAAAAAAAATATATATATATATAATTGTCACAAGCGAATTGTAGAAAATAATGTATCAGGGGGCTTGTAGCCTACAATATTTTCACATAAAATTTGTTCTATTTTGTTCTATACCAGGGATGCAAATAACCACTCGCCCGGGGAGAGTGGTTCATCGGTGCGGGAGAGTATTTAATATCATACCGAAGGTAAGTAAATGATTTCTATTGTGGGGTGTGGGTTACTAGCTTTTTCCTTGGGCGAGTAATATTTTGTTTCTTATTTGCATCCCTGTTCTACACACTCACGTTTATCCCTTATTAACATATCAGATATATAAAAGCAATGGAGCAGAAGACACAGGTTTGATTTCCGGTAGAAGCTGATGTATCATAGTTCGAATTCCATGTTGAAATGTCTCATATAGCCTCGCTGCTGAAAAGAACGCTAAAGTCTAATCAATCAACCAATTAACGATACTTATGTTGGTTCTTGATTTATTTATACATTTACACTGAGAAAAATCCGTTATTTGGACAGCGGTATATTGTACAAATATACGGAATTCGCATGTTTGCTACGGAAATGTGTACTGAGCATGCAGTATCCATATGCTACATATGCACTGTCCTTTTCCCGTTTACATGTTAGACCCTACATCATACCGCTGCTGGATATCTGACATCTAACAGTTTTCCACATATTTCATACATATACGTATTTACACACGTCAGCTATATCTTATATATATATATATATATATATATACATGTCCATTTGTTCACATCCTGTAGCTCTCAAACCGTTGAGATTAGGACCTATGTTCATATGAACTTTTCTGCTTAGAATCACCCATACTACCATTTCCCAAAATATTGTCCCTTCCTTCTGGGACACCCAATATATATATATATATATATATATATATATATATATATATATATATATATATATATATATATATATATATATATATGTGTGTGTGTGTGTGTGTGTGTGTGTGTGTGTGTCCATTTGTATATGAGATGCTTGCTGCTTATATACAGCCTTACGGAAAGTACGTATAGATGAAACACTTAAACGGAAAGTACTGTGAAACATACGTTTTCAGTTATATGCTTACTGAACAATGTTATATATAGTTGTACTTTAAGTCCCAAACCTACAGAATTTACGCATGTAACATACATTTTTCATACGCCATATACGATTTTTTCCTCTGTGTGTTTTTGTACATTAGTAGAGTTGTGTATCTTTAACCATCATTGGATATCAAGGATAATAACCAAATTTTCTGATGATGAGCCTTTGTGAACTATTTTGTTTGGAATAATCAAGAGTACTTGTTCGTTGATTGAGATAACAATACAGAGTGGATACTTAGTGATGGCTAACGAATTTTCCTTTTTCACGATATGACTTGATCGATCGAGAAGACGAAATTGGATGAAAACAATGATTTTGTTGATCAACTTTCTTTTCTTTTCTTTTGTTTTTTCCGCCTTTCTGGTTCCTCTACTTTTCGTCCATCTACTGGGAGTGATCCAAATGAGGGGAGGCTGAGAGGGAATCGGGGTTTGAGTCACGAAAGACGCAATGACACGGCCATCAGCGTCACCTGTTCTCAGCTGATGGGAAAGTCGTTAGCTCCACACTTGATGTGTCTTAGATCAATTCTCAAGGAGCCTGCGAGAAGGAAAAAAAGCGACTTAAAAAAACCGTTGGTAACTGCTACGAAGAAAATGACCTTTTGCGTTTAGCTCATACTATACATGTTTCTACTATACCAGTGTCTCTCAACCTATGTTGGGTTGCTGTCTCAGAAGTGTTCCAAAAAACTCCTGTAATCCATCAATGTAGGCCTATTTTCTTCAACGATACCTTAAGTTACTTAATATCAAGAAATCATAACTCAATATTTCATAACAAATGAAAATGCATCAGAATATCTGTGAGAATTGTTAAATATATCTATCTGTCTAAATAAAAAATTAAGTAACTATATTTCCACTTAATAGCTCTTGAACCATGCGACAAATCTATATCAAATTTTCAACATAGATAATATTCGGGTCTTGGATGGTTTTTATCATTTAACTTTGATGGTGCAACTTACGGGAGGAGGAGGGGGATCATATATATATATATATATATATATATATATATATATATATATATATATATAATGAAAGTGACTACATTTGTGACGTAATTATTCTTGAACCAGCCGACCGATCTCGATCAAAGTTTCAACATAGATGAGGTTCGGCCTGGGATCCTTTTTTCTTTTACATACTATTATTTCACTTTGGCAGTGCAACTTATGGACGATGAGGGGGGGGGGGATATATAAAATGATCGGAAATGATCGATATTAACGTCGAATCCATAGTTTTCGAGGTCGCTGAGATGAACAGTAACACTTCCGATGCCGTTTAAATCCAAATTCTTCCCTGCAACTTGGCTGGAGGGGAGAGAAGGCATATAAAAATGATCGAAAATGACCGACATCAGAAAGCGCATCAATAATAGCAAAAGTCACTGACTAACGGAAAATATTACTAATTTTTCTAATTTAACCCAACGAAACGGGTAATTGACTCTGAGTTATTGATAATGATTTGTTGTATCTGAGCCTTTATTTAACCCACTGCAGTGTAAAAATTCAAAATGTGCCTGATTGTTAACATTTTCCAAATTTATTTATTTTGAGTGTACCCAGAAACCACCACACGTTTACACAAATACTAATGTTCAAAGTTCGATATTGTTACGGCCTGGTTCTAATACACACAGCAAAGCCCGTTCATGTTCAATAGAATTTCTTCCATTTTTAAATAGGTAAATTGGAACAATACAATTTAATTGCAATTTAACCGTAACAATACACAGAGGGTTTCATTCAAATCTTCGTATTTTCTATTATAAGGAAGTATTAATGAAAGGATAAACAATTTAAGAGAATTGAAAAAAATACTGATAAACTTTATTTTCTACACACTAATTCATCTTAACATTTGCCTCATTGGTATCACGAACAATATCAAGTTCGTATTTAACTTCTTGCCCTGTTATCGTGTTGCAATCGTATCACGGATTGGGGTTTTTAACTCGGGAATGCTATTCATTGGAGTCGCCAACAGAGGATCCTTTAACGTATGCCCAGAGGAAGAAATACAGGTGAGTGAGGTCCGGTGAGGTCACCATGTAGGTCCATCGTGTCCAGTTCAGTGGTTAGGAAATGTCGAATTGAGAGATTTTGAAATATCCAGACCACTTGTGGGAGAGCTCTATCGTGTTGGAAGATGATGTCCGTTACAAAACAATTATTGGGGGGTACAGAAACTACTTTATCATGTCCTAGTACACAAATCCTGTTATTGTAACTTCGTTAATGATCCCCTTCATTAGACCATACCAAACATTCAATTTTGGGCTCTCCAGGACGGACTTCTGGGGGGGGGGGGCAGTAGGTCGTAATACTGCTATTTAGAGCTACTTTTAAGAGCTCTCGGATGGGTTTTATTTATATATAAAATGAGAAAGTTTCCTCTACTGGGGGAGGGCGATCGCCCCGATCGCCGCCCCCCTGGATCCGCCCCTGTCCCGGACATGCTCTATGTACGCATATGGGTTTTCAGATCTCCAGATTTGTACGTTATGCCGGTTGACAATCTCCGACACACAAAACGTTGCTTAGTGTCAAAAGAGATATGATTTATGACAAAGAAGAGGCAGGATTCATGACAAAACACTGTAGCCAAGGGCGCCCATCAGGGAAGGTAAGGTGGGGCGCTCGCCCCCTATAGGAAATTGTACTTGGGAATTTGGGAGACCCGGGTTCAATTCCCGGCGGGAGTTCATGTGGTTCGGATTTCACGTTAATCAGTAGGTCCACGTCTCATATAGCCTCGCTGCTGAAAGGGACGCTAAACTAAAAATCAACTCAACTTGGGAATATCGAAAACCCAATAGAATTTTTACATTAGTTACAGCAAAATTTGAAACTATATTTGAAATATAGCTTATACTTGCCCCCCCCCTTCCTTCGAAACTACAACATGAGCGCCCTTGACTGTAGCATTTCCGTATCAAATTCTTTGGCATGGGCTTGTCATCTGGTTTCAGTTGTTACACAATCTTAACTTTATACTGATACAACCGAAGCCGCTTGTCCAGAACTTGATGCACTATTATTGGAAGCACTATTGAATTGCCTAGATCAGCGTTTCCCAACCTTTTTCAACTTGCGGCACACTACGGATGTAACTTAAATTCTCGCGGCACACTACGGGTGTAACTTAAATCCCCGCGGCACACTCATAGATATTATTATTATTATTAGTAGTAGTAGTAGTAAATAGAAAATACCGTCGTATTTTTTTCTGTGATTACTGACCACTTTCTCACAGAGAAAAAAGCTCGATCACTGGTTTTCCCCCATCGTAAATCATTATATTTATTTTTCATTCTAATTCAAAAATAGAAAACAATTCCAATGAAATATAGGACTCAGGCTTTTAAAAATAAACTTACTTTTTGAAGACTGTATCCAACCTTTCACTAAGGAAGATCACTAAATAACAAACGAACAAACAAATCACTTGTACTTTTAAAACAGATGGAGGTAATTTGTATGAGTGTTTGGTTTGTCGAAAGGATAGAATGAGATTTTAAAATTTCAAGTTACGAAATAACCTGTAACAATAAAGAAGTAATAATAGTCATAACAATGATAATAAATACTTTTTTTTGAACATTAAAAATGTACAGACAGGTAACACAGTGTGAAACTTATAATTAATTAACATGGTTATTATACGTTACAATTTTAAAATATTAATAAAATTATGTTTTCGAAATAGTCTGTGTAGTAGTAATGTATGTATATTACAATTATACACATTAATATATTACAATTACAGTATTTTTTCCATTGTAGAGGTTCATAGTAATGTGAAACAAAAATACACATTTTTCCTGTTTTGTAATTTGGTTGCTATATAATTAATAATTTTGTTTTCATTTCCTCGCGGCACACCAGCGGCCCATTCGCGGCACACCGGTTGGGAAACGCTGGCCTAGATGCTTGGTGGATGGATTTTTTCGGGTTTCTCTAAAAGCCGTTCCATTTTCTCCCACTTTTTCATCTGAGACACGACGGCGGAGCTACATCAGATTGTTTTAGGACACTGTCGATTTTTAGAAACTTACCGAACAACAGCCTAATTGATTTAGCATCAGGTGCCCTGGAAACCACAACATGGGTGCCCTTGGGTGCAACTCCTCTGTATACTCGTCTGAAATTTCGTTGTGGGGAAACCACAAATTTAGTCTCAGTATATCACACCATTGTCTGCACGCATTGTTAAAGAATCATCTTTTTTATTTATACGACCGTAACGCAGAGTAGTGAATAAACGGACAATTTTAAGTTATGAAAACAAAACTTGAAGATCTGGCTTTTCATTTGGAATTATAGTTATTACACAATTTATAGTACTTCGTCCACAGTAATTAATTGAAATTGAGGAGATTTGAACGGAACACTCTGTATTATTGTGTATCAAATCTCAAATCCCAAATCTTTTTGCCCAAATTTAGGGAAATTTTAATTTTCTTAGTTAGCAACACTGCGCGCAGACAAGTCAAATTGATGTCAACAATTAGGTATCCAACCGAGGTATCTACCCGACAAGTCTTAAAGAGTTTCTGTCTACAACGAAGTAAGTTACAGGAAAAAAAAGAAAATTAGAAAATTCTCGAATTTGGGACTTTGAGAAGGAAATTCGACATCCAGAAGAAAAAGAAACTAATATGATAAACTAGGGTTCAATCATATTTGACCAAAAAAAAAAATATCCCGACATCTAAATTAGTGTTCATACAGGAGTGACCCACCCGTGTGTGGCACTTTGGCCAGCTAGGTCCGAAAGGGTTAAACTGAAAGATTAACTTTCATTTCATTTTTACACTATTTTTACCATGAAACACTCATGAACTGCAGCACATAGTATTTGTAAGTTAGCAACACTGAGCATTCATGTACTGCGTCTATCTTCTATTAGAACTACGTGTAGTGATTTTGAGTAGTATGCTAAGTGGGGTAGTGCAATTCGTGTCTGCAATACACCAAGCGTTAGTGGTGTAAGCTAATATGGGGCGATTTTCAAAGAGAGCAAATTTTTGGAGTGCGGTTAATTAGAATAGCCTGTGAGTATCTTAGGGGTATCGAAAACAACAGTGATCAAAGTGACGGAACTACACAGTTAGTGGAAAGGTATAATCGGAGAACTGGTGGCCATTTCAAGAGTGAATATATATGTAAACTAAGACTAAGGAGATTAATGTTACCCACAATTCAAGAAGAACATTTTTATAATGTAGATATATTCTGGACGAGACGAGGCGAGAAGCAAAACAATTCCTGTCTCCTTTTTGAAACGGAACGTTTGATGATAGGTGTCATTACACAGTATTGTTAATTAATATGACTTAATGCCGTTATATCACAACTTTCGTGGACTATTCGTAATGCGGAAAGATTCTGAGAACTTCTAGATAAAATTAAGAAATAAAAACAGTACATAAATTCAGGGGCGTCATTTAGGGGGGGCAGGGAGGGGCAATTGTCCCCCCCCCTGAGTTTGAGATTTATATAGACTTTATCAAAAGAATAATGGTAAATCAGTGAAAAACGAGAAATTTTACTTAAATCAAGGGGTCTTGCCCCCCCCCCCCAAGCAAAATCTGAAATGATGCTCCTGCATAAATTTTGTAAATAAATTTTAAAAAATGAGATGAAACGAGAAAACTTTTTTTCTAGAATCGAGACGGGATAGACTTCTTCAAATTTATGGGGCGAGATCAGACAGCTTAATTTTCATCTCGTCCCATCTCGTGGGCAACACTAAGTGAGACAGATCGCCGAATATGGAACAAGTTTGTCGTAAGAACCTTTGAACAGATGCGACCCAAATTTAAAAAAAAAAAACTACCTCTTGTGCGTGAGGTCCCTGGTTTGTTCCCCGGCCAAGGAAGTTCGAGGTGGACAACATCGCCCACATAGCACAAGTACGTCCACGGGATACCCGAGACTGAGCCCGCAACGGACGACGGGACATCCCGGGATTATCCGAATGTTCTCCCGGGACATCCACAGGATTTCCGAGGGGGACCCAGATGTCCGCTAATATCCCACGATAGGGATATTCAACGGGACCACGAAGGGGTGTCTATTGGTTTTCCCTCGGACCCCCTGTCCCATCTGGGACGTCCCGTGGACATCCTACATGGGAATCCTTCAGGACGTCCCATGCAGGACGTCCATGGGATGTTTTCTCATTGTCCCGATAATCTCGGGAACCGAATGGGATGATTGGGATCAAAATGGGACATCCCAGGGACGTAGTATGCTATGTGGGCGTGTCCGTGGAGTACTCCCGTCTCCTCCCACATTCACATCCCACCAATTCTTCCACCATCATTCATTTGAATTAATCATCCGTCTTCCTTAGCGTAACAATCATAATCGTTGGACGTTTAACTGAAAGATTTCATTTGATTTTTTTTTTTTAAATTTCATTTAGATCGAAACTGAATCAGCATCTGAATAACCTGGCCCTGTAATAACAGTGAGGGAAACATATGCGGGGTGTGCAGAACTCTAACTGGTAAGCGTTTAGATAAGCACTCGGATAGAATTTGACAGCGTTCTCTTCATTCTCTGGCGATTAAGTTCCGATTTCATTAACCAATAGAATTAATCAGATTGGATAAGTATATGATGACATGGCCTTAACTGCCACTTAAGCAAATAATTTTGCTAAACTTTTCGTTTAATTTAAATAAACTTTTGTTATTTTCTTCCTTAAATAAAGCTCACCGAATTCATTTCCTTTATTTAAAACATCTTACTTTATTTTATCGCCACGCCAAATTTGATTCACTTTTGGTAATTTTTACGGAATATCATAATAGTTTTGCTATGCTTAATCATTTTTTTTTGTTAATTTATGTAAAGTTGTGTGTTAAATACTTTGCCATATAAGTAACTACATAAAAATAAAAACAAATGTAGCAAACAACGCAACGCATCCGAAGATCCGCTGCGTGTGGTTAGTCGTTTCAATTACCCGACGTCCGTGTTTTCATTAACCATGCAAACAGCTAATTGTCATCGTCTCCTCGTAGTGACAACCCATTCATGCTAATTGCTCGCCGACAACATGTCACAAGATAGTCATTTGTCTCGGCTAAAAAGGTGTTGACAGATTGGTTTTCCTTTTTTTTTTCTTTCTTTCTTTCTTCCTCCATTGATTAGAGAGAAGATCGCTCGACTACAAAGCGAAACAGCAGATGGTAGCATAGAATAGCGACACATGCGCTCGCTTTTCAATTTAGTACTTTTATTTAATATATATATATATATATATATATATATATATATATATATATATATATATATATATATATATATATATATATATATACATATGCTAGCGAATCAACAAGTGGAATTATTGACAATTACTGCTCATAATATTCTGCAACAAATGGCGGCTCTTCAGGGGATCACATAAAAAAAATGTTGTTGCTACATGTTAAGGGAAGAGAGCTAACTTAATGTACAAATACTTTTATATATCTTTCCGAAGCTCTATGAAGCTTTCTTCTCTCATATTTTGAAGTTTTCGCTACAAGCTAATGGAATAAAGATAACCCAATACACAAATGCTTACAGCTTTCTTTCATTAGGTCTTTAGTTTTCGCTACAAGCTAATAGAATAAAGATAACCCAATACACAAATGCTTACAGCTTTCTTTCATTACGTCTTTATTTTTCGCTACAAGCTAATGGAATAAAGATAACCCAATACACAAATGCTTACAGCTTTCTTCCATTAGGTCTTTATTTTTCGCTACAAGCTAATGGAATAAAGATAACCTAATACACAAATGCTTACAGCTTTCTTCTATTAGATCTTTAGTTTTCGCTACAAGCTAATGGAATAAAGATAACCTAATACACAAATGCTTACAGCTTTCTTCCATTAGGTCTTTATTTTTCGCTACAAGCTAATAGAATAAAGATAACCCAATACACAAATGCTTACAGCTTTCTTTCATTAGGTCTTTAGTTTTCGCTACAAGCTAAGGGAAGAATTCTTAACTAATGTACCAGTTCACAGCTTGCTGAAACTGTATGATGTAGTGACGTATTTAGAGAGTTACCAGGCTCAAGCCCCCTCTCAAATTAATTTGTTAATTTTTCGCACTCCACGTACAATAATCCCTCTTACTATTTCTAAGAATTTCATATCTTCTTACCATTTTCACACGCTCTTTGTTCAGAAACAATATTATATTTGTCAAATTTCATTCCATGTAAGAACTGTGTTCTTTTTCTCTCTTTCTTTCTTTCATTCTATCCTTCTGTTTCTTTTTCTTAGTTGTTATTATCTTTTGTTTTTCCTATCATATTTTTGACAGTTGTTAGTTGTGATTCAAGTCGGCAATCATAAGTAACAGCAGAACTAAGAAGAGCTGAAAAGCGAAAATTGTGTTCACACCAACTTGCACTGATATCAAATAATGGAAGTTTTAGTTATTATAGCAAAGGAATATTTACATCGTTTATTCATAAAGGTAAATGTTTGAATTAAAGAAAATCAAGAAGGGGGAATAAGTAGCCCGGGAAATTAGATAGACCAAGAGAATGCTTCCTTTTTCTTCTATGAATAGAATAAAAGGTTAGATTACTGCTAAATTCTTGTGTGTATCGTATCATATCAGATTCACCAGTCTGTAATTCTAGCCATTAAAACTGCAATCAGTATATTTCAGCTTCAACTTGTCTTAACATTTTCTTTCACTAAAAACGTACACAGTTAATACTGAATATTTCTATTTTTTTTTCTAATATGAAATCAGTTAAGTTGAAATGAGATCCCAAATATTCAACATGTGTTTGCAGGAGCGTTATTTCAGATTTGTCTTCGGGGGTTAAGATCCTACACCGACATACGATTTTCACTTTTTTTTTCTAGTACAGACTATTAGCAGACAATCGATTGAAATATATTTAATTCTCAAACTCAGGTGGGCAATTGCCCTTCTTACTTCTCCGTGTTGTGTATACCCCCCCCCCCCCCATGAAACAAAATCCCAAATACAGCACTGCTATGAAGCTTTCTTCCTTTTGGTTACAAGTTTTCACTACAAGCTAAGAGAAGATAGCAAACATAATGAATTAATTCTTGTATAGAACTTTCTGAAGATATATGAACCTTTTAATACTTGCAATATATAACAATGCTTATTTATAATAATTATTAATTTTTATTTTGCCGAATGGACTGTTTATTTATACATTGGATCAATAAATATACAATTAAGTAGCGGATTGTAAGTATCGTTAAGGTTATCCTAAGGGTGATGTTTCTACTCCTAATAATAACACGCACACAATACTTCGTAATATGTTTTCCCTGTGGAGGAAAGTGTTTATTTAAGATATTTTCTCTCTTTTCTTTTCTTTTCTTTTACAAGATTGAGAGAGAGGTTCATCCGAGTAGTACCAGGTTTTGGGATCATGCATATTCTTGCTAGTTTCCAGGTCTTTCTTGGCATGTTCCGGAGAGCTTTAGGCGTGATTGTCTTCGGATCACCTGTTGTACTTCTCTTGGTGTTGTTAGTGCTTCTGGAGGGGGTGCATCTTCAAACACTGTGTCTTCAATGGCCTGGCGGACCGCTTCCTAGGTGTCGGCTGGTGTGGATAAGTTGTTTGGTTGAAAGGTGTTCTCCAGATTATCAGCGAATAGTTCCGCTTATTCCTCTCGCTCGTAGAGCAGGCCTTGGGGACCTTGCAGTGGGTAGTTCCGTTTACCGGAAGAAGGTCTTGAGAGCACTCGGACCAATTTCCAAGGGTCTCTGTTCGGTGTGTTCAACTCTTGAAGTCGTTGGTTCCATGATGCTAACTTTAAGCGCAGCAATCTCTTACGCACTCTGGATGTGAGGTTGTTCCAGAGTGTTTTGTATGCTTTGTGTCGTGTCCTCTGCCATTGCCTTTTTGGTCCATCTCTTCATGTGCACCAGAACCGTTGTGCGGTGTTCTGCTGCATTTGTGGATCTTGCTTCTATTGGTGTGGTTCTTGTTGCCAATCTTAGAGCTGATTGCATATGTGCGTTGAGAGTCTCCATCGTAGTGTCCAGGTGCTCTGGCGTATCCACTGGAAGACGTGGGTTCACCATTTGGACCAGCATTTGCCTGTAGTATCCTCAGTCCGTGGTAATGAGCTTGGGAAGGTTTGAAGATTGGATGTGTGTCTAATGGCGATAGTCTGAATTAAGGAATATGGTCTGAATTCAGGGAATTCAGGGATTGCAGTTGTGCCATCCAGTAGGGCGAGGTTCGCTCCTAGTACCATGTCCAATACATCAGGTCTATCACCGTTGTAGGGGTAGTGCGTCGGTTCTGTTGGGGCCGACGGAATGAAGTCAATGGTCCGCAGTACTCGATGAAGTATGTAATCTTCCATGTTCTTTTGACACCCTGGAATTCTATTCGTGATGCTTACTGTTGAGGTCACCTCCAATCAGGACACGATGTGGGAGTCGTTGCAGGATCCGAAGATCTCCATGGTCCCAGTTCTTGTTTGGTGGTCGATATGTTGCCAGTATTTGTATTGGTCCGTCCGGCGAGTGAAGTGTGATGCCCATGACCTCGAGGGATTGGAGGTGGATGGAGGAGTGTGTCATGAAGTAAGGAGTTTCTGATCAGAATAGCTGTGCCACCCTGTGTGAAGGCACCAGGGCGGTCATTCCAGTGGATTGTGTAGTTGGGGAGGCGGAAGGAGATGGGTGATTTTAACTTGGTTTCGAAGACGAAAGCTAAGTCTACACGCTCTCGCCGGAGGAAATCTTCGAGGATTAGTTTTTGGGTGCGGATCCCATCCGGGTTCCAGTGCACTACCCTGAGGTCACAGGAGATTGAAGTTTTAATCTGTGCCATCATAGACCAGTGAGGTGACCAATTCAAACATCATTGTTATGCGGGATACTGGATCCTCAGTGGTTAGTATTTTTCGTAGGCCTGTCTTTATCTTTTCCAGGAAGGTCTTGAGATTCAGTCCCTGGAAAAGGTCTCTGATGTCCTTAACTATTGTTAGAATTGAGGTCGTGTCGCTGCTACCTTGGCGGTCTGCTGGGGTTACGTCAGTCCTGGCGTTCTGTTTTGGTCTCTGTTGGGCTTCTGCTCGGTGTGGTATGTTGCCTTGGGGCTTGTTGTTGCTGGGCTCTTTGTTGGAGTCTGTCCTGTTGGAGGTGACTGTTGCGTAGTGGTGGTTCCTTTGCCGTGACTGGTAGCAGCCTCATTTTGGCATGGTGCTTCCGGCTTCCTTTGTGGCTGTCTTCGTGCTTTGGCTGCTTTGAGTGTGAGCCACCCTTGGTAGTTAGCTGGGTAGGAGCCATCACAGTTTACACATTTGGCAGGTGTGTCCCGGCTGGTTTTGGGACACAGTGTGGTTAGAGTCTTCACATTTGAAGCACCTGGGAATGGCTCGGCACATTCTTTGTGAGTGGCCCATACGATGACATCTATGGCATTGGAGCACATTTTGGCCACGGTACGCTTCCACTTCCACTCGATAGTTGAACATCGTTTAAGTTATGTATCTCGGAGATTCCCGGCACTTTTCTAACGACACTAGGAAGAGATGGAATAGGGGCCGCACACCGTTAGGGTCACTGCGTCCCTTCAGCTGCCAAAAGTCTTGCAGTGAGTATTCTAGATCTTGAAGTTCGTTGAAAATGCCCTGCGGCGTGGTGTCAAAGGAAGCCTGCGTATCACCGCCTTGAAGTGGCGCGCAAACTTAGGTATCTCTGATGCAAACGATCGGTTAATTTGAATGCAATATATATTTCTATTTTCTCGTGATCTGCCATTGAGTGGCAGGTAAACTTGATATGTGCTGGGGCGCCTTTTATATCATATCTTCGTGAATTCTTGTTGATCCTCGTTGGTAGTGATGACGTAGTCGTCTTCGGGTCACATGTTGAATGATCACTTTCGTCGTTTGCTGGGTGTTGTGGTGGTCGAGAATCTTCATCGTCATCATATGTAGCGGATATTATAGTATTGAATTCTCTTTTCTAAATCTCAGCGGTGCCGAAGTTTTTGGCTGACAATCAGGTCCTATTCGTGCGGTTTGAGGTGCTAGGCTGACAATCAGAGGCTAAACATAGTGAGTCCGAGACCCACTAAAGAGAATGATCGTTATCTTTTGGTTACTGTGTTCGTGTCCCTGTGGTATTGGCTTAAGTAGAATTTGAATAAGATTAATTAGAAGACCATGAAGCCAAGTGTTCCAATTGGAGTGAACTAAAAGAAAAAGTGATACAACACCTATCTCTGCTACGCAGGGTCCCTGGTTTGATCCCAGACTACACATGTTTGTTCAGAACAACATTGTGTCTGTATGTTGTCTCAGACTTCACACTTCTAAATTTTTCTAGGCTTAAATAGGAAATGAATAGGCCCCACTCCAACTCATAATCCTCTGTGTCATTGAATTTGTTGGTTCCTAAGTCAGAAGAAAATTTTTGGAATCTTACATACATATACAGACGAAATTTGAAATAATTTTAAGTCGCGTTTATCGTCACGCTTTAAATCGAGCATTATTTTAATACATACAAGTGTGTGTGTGTGTGTTTAATATCATTCTTTCTAGAATTTATCCAATTTAAATGTGACAGTGTTATATTTTAAATTCTTACAATCCAGTTTTACTAGGCAGATAATTTAGTTTTACGAAATATTTGATCATGTAAACTTATATATATATATATATATATATATATGTATGTATGTATGTATATATATAAACAAGCTCTAAAAGACAAACCTCGTGTACAGGGGTAACAGTGAGGGGAAACGCGGGAGGAATCCGTTGCCCCACTTTCAAACAATACCTTTGGCCTCCCTCCACTTCTTAGCGTCCCTTGGTAGGCATTGAGGACGGCATGACGTCATATATTCTCCTATCTTTTCAAATCTACTTTTACCACTGCTCGTCTACATTATTAATGTTTCACACATCAAGTACTAGGCCGAAACTCGTAGGCTCCCACTAATAGAATACTTTCATCGCTTTGCTTCATTGTTGATTAAATAGATTAAGTGAACAGCATGTAATGCAATTCCAATATATATTTCCAGGGACTCAGTGATAGAGGGGTATCTAATTTGATCTTAGGCCAGGCGAGTTCATGGTGCAGATCACGGTGTTCATGGATTTTCTGTTCTTCCGTTTCCCCCCATATTTTCATTCCACCAATTCTTTCATGAGCATTCACTTTTATTATTAATACGTCTACTTTAACCTATAGGGAACAAACGTGAGTAGTAAAACTGAAATATGATTTCAAATCTGTTTTTTTTTTCTAACGTTAAATAATTCAATATTACAAGGGTGAATCAAAAAGTAAGGTGAATTGTTGATTTACAGAAAAGCGTACAGAGATACGTCGATGAAGCTTTACTATGTTTGAAGTATGGTATCACACTATTATTCGAAGAAGGAACCGTAGTTGTCTAAACATTTATTCCAACGTGGCACCAAATCATCCATGCCCTGTTCAAAGAAATGTGGTTCCAGATTACCTAACCAGATACGTGTAGCCTGTTGTGCCTCTGTCAGTGTCTGGAAACGCTGCCCACGGAGATGTTGCTTCAGGGGGCCGAACAAATGGTAATCCGACGAGGCTAAATCAAAGCTATACGGAGGGTGATCGAGAATTTCCCACTTGAACCCGCGGAGGTGTGTACGGGTCCGTTCGGCTGTATGTGGACGTGCGTTATCATGCGGTAACAACACGCTCTCTCGGAGTGCCCCCCGCTGTTTCTGCCGTATGGCTGCTTTCAGCCTGTCCAGGGTTTGTCAGTAGGTGTCTGCATTAATGGTCGTACCCTTTTCCAGAAATTCAACATGAATAACACCGAGAAGGTCCCAAAAGAAAGTAGCCATTGTTTTCTGGGCAGATGCTATTGTCTTGCATTTCTTGGCCTGTGGTGACGATGGATGTTTCCATGTCATGCTCTGACGTTTGGATTCAGGTGTCCATAGAGGTATCGGAGTTTCATCGCCCGTTATGATGCCATGAAGGAATCAATTTCCTTCGTCGGCATAACGTGTGAGGTGGCTCAGGGAAATGCCCATTCGCTGGTTTTTGTGTTGATTACTCAAAAGCTTGGGTACCCAGCGCGCACACACTTTTGTGAAGCCCAGTTGGTCATGGACGATACCGCTTACGGAACCATAAGAGATATTCAATTCATTGGCAATGTCCTGCAACCGCACTCTTCTGTCTTCACGAATCATGGCATCGACGACAGCCACATTCGTGTCGGTGATGGACGTTGATGGTCTGCCACTTCTGCCATCATCTGTGACAGTACTCCTACCACTTGCAAATGCGCTACACCACACGTACACTTGTTTCAGCGACATAACACTATCTCCGTAGACCTGCACCAATTCTCGATTAATATCACATGGTTTTGTTCCCTTGGCCCAGAAAAAACGAATGACACCGCGCACTTCCTCCTTGGTGTAATGTTCCAGTCGTTGCGCCAACTTTGAGTTGTTCTCAGCACCAGACGGGTGGACATAGAATGTTGTACAAGCCGTCACACTTCTATTACCAGATTACCTGTAACATGGAAAAGAATTAATTAGCTACACACAATACTATGGGTTTGACAGGCAATTTCACCTTTGTATTAAGCCAGGGGTACCCACAAGGGGGGGCTGAGACGCAAACTGCGTCATTGAAATATTGTGGGGGGGTTAAAAATCCATATAAATATGTTTGATGGGGGGGGGGTAAAATTAATCGAAAAGAAGATTTTTTTCATGGAAGAACACCTACGGATAGACAATTGGGGGGGTGCGTCATGGACATAAGGGGGGGTGGGCACCACTGATTAAGCACTTGAAGAAATTAAAACGAATTGAAACTGATTATATAACGTTGAAGCTTTTGTGATGAAGATGGTATACAAGTCTCTCTCTCTCTCTCTCTTGTATCTGATAATTTGCCTGTTGGGAGTACCGGGTTCTTGTTTGGAACCCCTGCCTCCTATATGGGCTGAATGAGCATGTTTAGTAAACGCATATTAGCTGATGTTGAAAGGCAACAGTCGCACCTTCGTGATGTATGTCTGTTAATACCGATAGATGGAATTAAGTAGTGGTCCTGATTTTCATACGAAAACTTTAGTAACTACCACATCTAGAAGGAAATATTGTAACTGCTGTAATTAAATGCATTATAACAAACTTTCTCGCTTCCTAAAACAAATTGTACTTTCTTTTATGTCAAACAATCTTTCTTTTGACAAATACTAGGTCGTCCTTTTTCGTAAGTATGTGTTTAGTTGGAAGCACTGCCATCTAGAGACAGAGAATCTCTCTCTCTTCTCACTGCCGCTGCTGCATGCAGCTGAACTTAGAGAGGAAGATTGGATTGGGAAGAAGGGAAAGGGGGAAGCGATGGAAAATCCGGTCATAGCCACATCGCGACACAAACAGGAACCCTCTGCTCTCTTTCGCCCTCGTGCCTAACAATAATTCATCTCAACGCTTTGCTTGACAAATTTGCGTTCAACTCGATTCAGTTTTTTGGTCTCCGTTTTGTGTCCGAGAGATGGCGCTATCACGCCCCATCAGACACGACGAGCGGTTTAGTTTGATCTCAGCTTCTGACTTTTTTTATATTTGTTTAGGACGAAGGAGGGAGCGATAGTCTTTTGTGTTGTTTATTTCTTCTTTTTTTTTCTTTCTTCCCCTTCCGGAAGTGTGCTTGGCTTTTGTCGCACGACCCACATTGTTGATGTTGAGATGTCTTTGTTGTGGCAACATGCTCCATGCATCTCTTCAAATGATGGCGATGCCAACTTTTTTTTTTTTTTTTTTTTAATGTTCTAGTCTTAGTGAAAGAAAAGAGAGACATGACACTTTGAAACTTTTATTTTTATTTTATTTGTTCAATTTTCGGAATCATAAAAAAATACTTTCACTGTTGATTTTTTTTGTTCATGTCAGGAGAACATATGTCATATACATTACGAGTTACATCATACACTTGCTTCTCTAAGAAAATTCTAATCTACTGTACTTACAGTACTAATGGCAAGGTCGTAAAAAAAAAAAAAAAAGGTTAAACCTTAAGAATAAAAGAATCCTTATTCCAAGGATATGACTAAAAGTGCGATTTTATGAAGGATAAAACTGGAAACCCAATCGGGAAACTACCTGGACGAAGATGGGAAGACAACATTAAGATGGATCTCACAGAAATACAAACTAGAAAATGGATCCAGTTCGCTAAGGACAGAAGTCAGTAACTTGTGAATCCGTCATTAATCTTGAGATTCCATAAGCAACACAGTTAGATAGTTAAAGTTGAGAATTTTGATGATTTACAACCCTCCAACCGTTGTTACTGAAAATGAACGTTATTTTCCGGAACAACAAACTGATCAATGAATGCAAATAACAACGTAGTGGGTTCCTTTCTCCATCCACAGGCCCTGACTGAGTTTAGTCCGATGAATCGTTTATTAATGAGATGGCGGAGATTTCTCCAAGTTTCAACTCCCATCCTACAATCATATGTCCTTTCAATGGAACACTTATATTAACGTAATTACAATTGGGGTGTGAAGTTTTGAAAATTTTGAATACAATAATTTTAAGAGCAAAACTTTAACTTTAGAAAATGGTTTTTAAACACATTATTATTATTATTATTATTATTATTATTATTATTATTATTATTATTATTATTATTATTATTATTATTATTATTATTATTATTATTATTATTATTATTATTAAGTATTCTGCCTTTCGGCAGATCCTGGGACTAATGAGCTTTTATTATTATTATTATTTATTCAATTTCATATTTGGGTATGGAAATGTTTCTTCCACGTTTCTCGGTCTTCAGTTCCTCTTTCAACTTTCAGTATTTTCTTCTATTTTTCAGATCATCGATCAGTTGTGTTCTTCTTATTCTTCGTTTTCCTTCAATCTTTCCTTCTATGGCGGTGTGAAGAAGACAATTTCTTCGCAAGGTGTGTCCAATCCAATTGGCCTACCTACGAAGGATGCTGGATAGAAGTGTCCTCTTCTCTCCTATCATTTTAAAACATTTTTATTTGTATCTTTCTCTGTCCATTTTATCTTCTCCATTTTCCTCCAACACCACATTTCGAAGCTCTCTAAATATTTCTTCTCCTAACTTCTGTAATGTTCAAGTCTCTGAACCATACAGTCCAATATTCCATATATAGACTTGACCAACTTCTTCTTAAGTCCAATGTTGATCTTACTAGCTAAGAGTGATCTTTTTTTGTTAAATGCTTCTTTTGCTATGGGAATTCTTGATCTGATCTCTTTGGTGCAGTAAAGTGTATCTCGTCAAAATACTTCCCAGATACATAAAATTATCGACCTCTTGAAGTTCTTTTAGTTCTACTCTGACCCGTAAGGGCGCGTTTTCACGGGTTAGTCTTATGACTTTCGACTTTTCGATGTTGATTTCCATTCCTTTTCGAACACATGTTACGATGTTGTAAATTAATTAATCAGCCTGAGAGTTACTTTTTTTTTTTAATATCATAAATTTGGACACGGTGGTTTAACGGTGAAGTTCACTGCTCTGCTGTGAGGGAACTTATCCCAGGCCATCTGAGTTTGTAGAGGACAATATCGCCTCGGTAGATTTTTTCGAGGTCCTCTTTTTTCTCCCACATTATAATTCCACCAGTTATTTTCATAAACTTTTAATGATCATCCGTCTCTTTTATCCTTAAGGGTTATACCTTTGGTATGTTAAATTAAAGATTTAATTTTCTTTCCTTCAATGTCTCTCGCAATTATTTTATTGATTACAAATTGATAGAAGCTGGAGTTTTACATTTCTGTTAAATTCACTTTACGACGCAAGGACTATTACAAATAGGGGAAAAATGATACATTTAGTTTAACGTTGCCGGTTAAGCTCCGAAGAGAACGAAAAGTTTTAGCTTAACGTCCCACGTTATACCCTTTAGGCTAAGGAAGATGGATGATTAAAGCAAGTGAATGATGATAAAAGAATTGGTGGAATGAGAAAGTGGGAGGAAATGAGAGTACCTCGAGAAAACCCACCTATACGATGTTGTCCGCTTAGTCGCGGATCGAACTAAGAGCTCCACGCACCAGAGGTAAGCACTCTACCATAGAGCCACCGTGCCTCCCTTCTGAAGAAGATGAAGGAGAGAAAATAATTGCAATGTGTTTGTGGAATAAAAATATGAAAAGACGGGAGCGAAGAACTCCGCGAAAATTCACCAATACGATATTGTTGACCATCCGTTCATATATCCTTAGATCTAAGAAGGGATCCTTCTGACCAGAAGTAAGTGTTCTACCACTGAACTACGATGCTGTTGTAATAAACAAAATTTACATACCTCTGTGGAAGTATTATCTTATCTGAAAGTAAAATTGGTATCCAGTTTTTAAGAAGAGGTTAGATATCGTCTCTGCTATAACATAAACATCTTTTGTTTTCAAACGGATAGGAGAGAAGAGGAAACTTTTAGCTAGCATCTTTTATATGAAGGCCAATTGGATTGGACACATCTTGCGAAGAAATTGTCTTCTTCAAACTGCCATAGAAGGAAAGATGGAAGGAAAGCGAGGAATAGGAAGAAGAATAGTACAACTGATCGATAATATGAAAGAAGGAAGAAAATATTGGGAATTAAAAGAGGAAGGTTACGATCGAGAAACGTGGAAGAAGCATTTTCAGGCCAAAACCTAATATATATATCTAATTATTTCTAGTCAGAAGAATACCTTCTTAGATCTAAGGATATATATATATATATATATATATATATATATATATATATATATATATATATATATATATATATATATATATATATATATATATATATATATATATATAACACCTCATTAGTCCCAGTACTTGCCAAAAGGCAGAATAGTGAAAATAATAATATTGTTATAAACGTAAAAAAAAAAGAAAAAGAAAAATCTTACGGTAGTCTACAAATTCACGAATGATTCATATAGAGAGTAAAATTTTAGAATTTGAATATGAATAAACGACGTATGAAACAGAAAGTACTGAATTTAAGTTTCGTTATAAATTTGATTTGACTTCCATGATAATAAAGTGTTAGAATGACGTATATGATTGCATGAATTTGATGGACTGTGGTATAAAAAAAAATCTGCTAATGCATTTGTATATTTTCAGCATCGAGGATATATCAGACCGGATGTATTGATTAATAAGTAATACGTATAATATTATTTTGGAGTAACAATGGGGGTGGAACGGTGGCTCAGTGGTTATTTCCTGTTAATGAAATCAGTTATGCGGGCACTAGTCCATTAGTGTGTCACAAATTTCCGC
The DNA here is from genome assembly GCF_964235325.1 of Thermobia domestica. NCBI lineage: Eukaryota > Metazoa > Arthropoda > Insecta > Zygentoma > Lepismatidae > Thermobia > Thermobia domestica. Next base: position 4,633,734 of record NC_137465.1, on the reverse strand, counting down.
GTACAATTGGCAAAGTATATGGAAAAACTGTAATTCAGAGTGTGTCACAGAAGATGTTAGAAGTGCATGGTACTGTCTCATTTATGACTTATTGCCTACAAATGAGAAATTGCTTTCTATCCATCGTGTAGTGCAAGCGGGGTGTTTTTTATGTGGTCAACTTGATACTTTACTACATAAGGGCCGTGGTGGCTCAGTGGTAGAGCTTTCACCTCTGATGCATGGGGTCTCAGGTTCAAACCCTGCTCCCACCAAGCTAACTTTGTGGTGGACAAACACCGTGTGCGTGGGTTTCCTTGGGGTTCTCCAGTTTCCTCCCACTTTCTTCATTCCACCATTTCATTCATTTCTCATCATCACCGTCTCCTTTAGCTTAGCCGGCATAAGCGTGGGACGTAAAACTCAAATATTTTATTTCATTTTTTACTTTACTACATCGCATCACGTTTTGTATTTTAACACAACCAATTTGAGATTCCTTGTGTTTGATGCTGGGACATATTTATCGACAACCAGCATCTACTTTGTCTCCCTCCGTCTTTCGATTTTCTAGCCATCACTGGTACCCGCAGACCAAACTAAATGTGATTAATTGGATGAACGGACATTTTATATTCTATATGTTACAATATCCTACCAAGTTGTCATATTTGAATTTTATCTGGTATTTACAAACTCGGAGACTGCATTTATTTAATATAACTTCTCAAACAGAAACAAAAAATTTTTGCAAACTTCTTACGCATTTTGTTTGTACAACACTAACGTATTTTTTGTTTCCTGTAGCGACTCACTTCTCTTGATTTGTTGTGTTTCAATGTATTTGTCAACATTCATATAAAATAAAAAGTTAAAAATGTGGTAGACCGTTCACTTCGGATACGTGGGATCCCTGGTTCGATCCCAGCTCGCGCCAAGTGGGCCTTGTGGTGGGCAAATACCGTATTCGTGGGTTTTCTCGGGGCTTTCCCGTTTTCTCCCACTTTATTCATTCCACCATTGCATTCATTTCTCATAATCATCATTTCCTTTAGCCTGGCCGGCATAACGTGGAACGTAAAATTTAAGGATGTCATTTAATTTTATTTTGGAGTAAGAATAGGCAATAACGGTACCTTCAAAAGATGTATGCTTTTAAATTTATACTGGGATTTTTTTTTTTGAAAATAACAAAGAGCAGTAGAAAACTAAAAATGAATCCTAATCATTCACATTTGTATCCGTGGCAAACACGTTCACTGTAATCGAACCCGGAACCACGCACACAGAAAGCTTTGCTTTAGCTCGTCGCGAATTACAGACACGAACGGAAACATTCTGTTATGAAAGTAGAGTTCCTTCATGGCTATATGCTTAGCATAGACTTTTTTGGCGCCGGAGATCCGAGTTCGATACCCTTTTTGAGTTTGTGGTTCTCATGTTAAACTGTAGGGACACGCCTTATATATTCACGCTCCTGAAGCGGATTTTAAATCGCCAATAGATCCAATACATCTTTGTTATAGAAGTAGATTTGCATAATATTAAATAGATAGGGTGAGTTGCTCAATCTCCATACCAGGCATATCCTTTGCTAATGCCTAGAGGATATATATTTCTCCTCCAGATAGACATTAAAGTACTAATAAAACATTGAAAATGCCAGGAATACAGTCTAACATTTTTATAAGAAATTGTTACTGTGTGTCAGGCAACCACGCTTAACGTCTACGTGTTGTTGGTTCCATAACTATCTTAGCACGCTTTTGTTCAATTTCGCACTCTCTCACTCAGGAGTAAACCTTTTAACCGCTGATTTCTCATTGTTCGATAGACTTGAAACTTTGTACATATATGTTTTTGAGAAAAGACATACATAATATATTTTTTAATGTTACTTTATTTATCTCGTCTTTAAGTTCTTCACACCAATATACTACAGAATATGATTAATATTAATATTCTCTTTTTTTCTTTTATCTTCCATCGTGGTAAAAAATTCTAGTGCAAATACGTTCAATTATTCAGTTTGAAGACTTCGAATAAATGGTTGTCACATCAAGTTTTCCTGCTTCTTTTTTTGTTTGTTTGTTTTTGTTTTAGTATTTTACCGTTTCTTAACCAGGGGGTCATGGCAATATTGTTCTTATGTCACGTAAGATTTTTTTTTTTGTAGGGGGAGGGAGGACGGGTCTCGCTTTTATAATATAACAGTTGAAATTCACCGCACGACGAAGGGACAAGTCTCTGAGGACATAAGGGCTGTAGTGGAACAGACGAAATAAACGGGAGGATACGAACCACATTTTGGTCCTCAAGACAATTTGTCCTTCTTGGTTATGTACAGTTGACCAGGGACTTCACCCGCAAAAAAGAAGACAAAAACTCTCCAGAGATTGAGAGCTAAGGGACATCTTGCGACTTTGCGATCTGATCATGGCTTAAGACTTTTTTTTGTCTTTTTCTTTTTTCTTTTTCTTTCATTGTCCATTTATGTGCTGGAATGACGGCAACAGACGACACTCTTGCCAAATGAAAAAAAAATAGTTGTTTCGTTGTGAATAGCAAAAGAAGTTGTTCTTCTTTACTTCAATGCCAGGAAAATAAAACTGAAAAACCGAACGCAAGAAAAAGTAACAAAAAACACAATAAGACACGATTAGTGGAATTTTACGCTAAAATGAAGTTTCCGAGAAATTGAATTTGAATTTGTTTTTCAATACCGTTCTTCCGAAGGCTGTTCTAAAGAAGCATTTCCGGATGACTTTTTTTTTTTCCTTAGCATTACAAATGTAATATTGTGACGGCAACTTCAATCAAGATTGGTTATTTTTGTTTGTTTAATTTCTTTACTATTTGAGTTACTTATTTAAAAAAAAAAACGTTTAATACAGTAAACCCACAATTTTGAGTAGGTTAATTATCCATCTCCCATACTCGTAGGCACCGAACTTGAAATCAAAGCTTCCTATTTCATTTCATTTTCACACATATTTGCAGGTTTGTATTATCCGCTTGACTTTTCTGAAGAGGACGTGATTAATTGAACTCGTCCGATGCTCACCAAGCTTGAATTGCTGGACGGTCCCGGGTTCGATTCCAGATGGGGACACTCGATCGAAAAGGTGCAACAGCTTTCTCGGGTCAGCCATGCTGAGTGAGTTTTTCCTGAGTTTTCCTCATTCGCACAAAGCAAATGTCGGAATGGCACCTACCATAATAGCCCCAGGCCACTTCCTTCCTTCCCCAGTACTTTCTTAGTCTTCAGTTCCTTGGGTAGTATGATTGCCGAGTGACGTCATCTCTCATATGTATGTTGGGTTAACATGGCCATTGATGCCGAAAACTCAGAAAGCTAATTAATAATTTTTATCCCTGAATTATTGGATAACCTTAACAAGCTTAGTATAAAACAATATGACAAGCTTAATATGCAGACCTTTAATTCCGGAGCTATAGGCAACCGAAGTTGGAGTTTGGACATTGACACACTATTTAAAAAAAATCAAGAAGACGCCTCACCAAGGGCGTCCATGTTGTGGTTTCCAAGGGGGGGGGAATATAAGCGACATTTCAAATATAGTTTCAAATTTTGCTGTAACTATTCTAAAAATTCAATTGAGTTTTTGATATTCCGAAGTACAATTTCTTCAAGGGGAGCGAGCGCCCCACCTTGCCCCCCTAATGGGCGCCCTTGCGCCTCACATCTCAAATTTTTGAGATCTGTACAAATTGTTCCCTTTTATGCCTTGTAGGTTTAAATTTTTGACATTCTTATGGTTTGTCTGTCTAAAATTTATATTGTTTCACCCAAATTGGACTGTTAAGGGTTCCCAAGATTTGAAAGAGGTACATTTAAATTGTGATAATTTTGTCACCTGTAACGCTTCATATGTTGAAATATTGACTTACTCGAATTGTGATAGTATCACTGTAAAATTTCAGGACAGATGCATTTATACTCAACCCAAATGTTGTCAATTTTTGTTCGTAATGGTTTATAATCTTGAAATTTTAAATTGCAGGATTTGAGTGGCTCATATTTAAATTCTTCCTAAGATTAAAAAAAAAAAAAAAAAAAAAAAACTTCTTATGGACTAAACTTCGAATTTAACAGCTTCAACATATAAAACGTTGTAGACGAGAGAATTGCTAAAGCAAAATTTGAATGTACCTCGAACAAATTTTTGGGAAAAATCAATTATCCAACTTGAGAAAGACTACTAAATTTCAGATTTATGAAATAAATTGCCAAGAAGTTTTAACATACAAGTTATAAAAGATAGAATTGACTATAGCATGAACTCCGAAAAAAAAAGTTTACGTAACGGCCCGATTTGTGGGCCTAAGTCGCTCCATGCCATCTGTTAATGATTGGTGGAACTACGTTCATCCTAGCAAAGAACGCTTGGTCAGCACGCCGTGTCGTCCTATCGCTAACCTGCGTACCGGGACTTTTTTTTTTAGATCTATTGGCGGTGACGTCTTTTATTCAAGTGACTTCCCAGTTTGCCTGACGACGCTGATTGGACGCCGAAAATTGGGGAAGCACACGCCAGGAATCGAACCCAGTACCACGTGGACATAAATCCAACGCATTAACCATTAGATTACGGAGTCCCCATAGAACGAACTGGTTATTGTATGTAGTATGTAATGTATTGTGTTGTTTAACATGCATCAGTTCCCATTACAAGAGTAATTTCTTACAGTCTGAGATGTAAGGTGAACATCAATAGCAAATCCTGTCTTGTGTGAAGAAGAGGTGTCCAAAAGTGAGAGACCGGCTTTCGGGTTCGTTCGAGTTGATCTCGAGCTCGATAATTGTGCGAGTGCAACTTTGAAGACAGTGAGCCTGAGTGCACGTGAGTAGCCCGAGTGAACCCTGATTACAAAATGGCCACCTGCTAAATCGTACATGTGGCTCTTTGTTCGTTTTCAGATAAGGACACATTGAATAACCAGTTTCTTATCACTTTCTTTAATTCATTCGACACAGATAACTTTTCGGTAGCTTAAGCTTCTATATTGGTCTTTCAGGATCTATTTTTCAGAAACCACTGTTTTAATTCTTATAAAATCAGCTTTGGTACAAGTGTCAACTGAACAAGTACTGTAGCAGTCTTCTCTTAACTAGAAAGCATGAAAAAAAGAGGAAATATGAAGGAATAAATTTTAAAAAAGAATAAGCTTAACGCGAAAGAACTTCCTGAGCTGAGGACGCAAATGCAGACTGTGCAAATGATTCCGGGAATTGCTACCTGAGTCCCAACCTTGTGTTCCGGATTTGCAACATGAGCCTGCTCTCTTCATTTCCCTCACAATTTCCCGAGGAAAAGATATGCCTCCCCTCCCCCAGCTTGAAATCTCTCCAGCCTCCTCCTTTTATCTTTTCCTGTTCCTGGAAATATCACAGAGAAACAGAGACTTTCCAGCGACCACTATTATGTATGATAATTTCCCATAAATAAAAGTAGTTTGTAAATATAGCAAGTTGTCACAATTACTTCACACGTTTTCTTACTATACAGTTAGTCATAAAACATTCCCGGAATATAAAGATCACCCATTTCTATGTGCTTTCAGTTATACATGTACAGGTACAATATGCTTCAAAAGTTTATAAAGCATACAATGTTCAAAGATAAATTTTAGTGAAATTATAAAAATCGCTTGCAATTAAGAATCACTGTTTATTAGTTCTTAATTTAATGTAGCAGCTAGCACATTTACAAGGGAGTATCAAAAACTAAGGTTACAAAGCTGGAGTTTCGTCTGTTATAGAGGAATGAGGAGTATGCGGTAATTTTAATACATGGAGTTGGCAACAGTGCAGAGATTCAGGATTCGCCACCTATGGCACTAGTTGTAGGTAAACACAAATGGCGGCTCGTTTGGAAAATTGGTCTCGCGAAAAAGTCCGCTTAGTTATTAGATTTCTGTGGGCGAAACATGTAACTGAGGCTGAAATTCACCGGCAGCTGGTAGAGGCTTACGGACAGACTGTAATGTCTCTTTAGCACGTGGCAGAATGGTGTCAAAAGTTTGTGATTGGTAGAGAACATGTCATCGATGAGCAGCTCAGTGGTCAATCCAGCACGACATCATCATCGACCATCCTCCCTGCAGCTCGAACCTCACACCAAGCGACTTTCAACTGTTCCCACACTTGAAGGAGTACCTAGGAGATCTTTTCGCTTCAGAGGAGGAGGTGAAACACTTCGTGAAAACGTGGCTGAACGCTCAAGGACAGGATTTTTACCAGGAGGACATTTTAAAAGCTGATTCCACGATGCGATAAGGGCCTCAACCGATATGGAAACTATGATGAAAAATAACCTAGTGTATGTACTGTCTGTTGGCTGTATTGGTTGTACGAAATAATATATACACGTTTCACTGCAAGCTTTGTAACCTTACTTTCTGATCACTTCTCGTGGCTGAACAGGCAAAGACAGGATATTTACCAGAAGGGAATCTTCAAACTCACCCCACGATGCGATAAGTGCCTCAACCGATATGGAGACTATGTCGAAAAATAACCTAATGTATGTTCTATCTGTTGGCTGTATTAGTTGTATGAAATAATATATACACGTTTCACTGCAAGCTTTGTAACCTTACTTTCTGATCACTTCTCGTGGCTGAACAGGCAAAGACAGGATATTTACCAGAAGGGAATCTTCAAACTCACCCCACGATGCGATAAGTGCCTCAACCGATATGGAGACTATGTCGAAAAATAACCTCATGTATGTTCTATCTGTTGGCTGTATTAGTTGTATGAAATAATATATACACGTTTCACTGCAAGCTTTGTAACCTTACTTTCTGATCACTTCTCGTGGCTGAACAGGCAAAGACAGGATATTTACCAGAAGGGAATCTTCAAACTCACCCCACGATGCGATAAGTGCCTCAACCGATATGGAGACTATGTCGAAAAATAACCTCATGTATGTTCTATCTGTTGGCTGTATTGGTTGTATGAAATAATATATACACGTTTCACTGCAAGCTTTGTAACCTTACTTTCTGATCACTTCTCGTGGCTGAACAGGCAAAGACAGGATATTTACCAGAAGGGAATCTTCAAACTCACCCCACGATGCGATAAGTGCCTCAACCGATATGGAGACTATGTCGAAAAATAACCTCATGTATGTTCTATCTGTTGGCTGTATTGGTTGTATGAAATAATATATACACGTTTCACTGCAAGCTTTGTAACCTTACTTTCTGATCACTTCTCGTGGCTGAACAGGCAAAGACAGGATATTTACCAGAAGGGAATCTTCAAACTCACCCCACGATGCGATAAGTGCCTCAACCGATATGGAGACTATGTCGAAAAATAACCTCATGTATGTTCTATCTGTTGGCTGTATTGGTTGTATGAAATAATATATACACGTTTCACTGCAAGCTTTGTAACCTTACTTTCTGATCACTTCTCGTGGCTGAACAGGCAAAGACAGGATATTTACCAGAAGGGAATCTTCAAACTCACCCCACGATGCGATAAGTGCCTCAACCGATATGGAGACTATGTAGAAAAATAAACTAATGTATGTTCTATCTGTTGGCTGTATTGGTTGTATGAAATAATATATACACGTTTCACTGCAGGCTTTGTAACCTTACTTTCTGATCACTTCTCGTGGCTGAACAGGCAAAGACAGGATATTTACCAGAAGGGAATCTTCAAACTCACCCCACGATGCGATAAGTGCCTCAACCTATATGGAGACTATGTCGAAAAATAAACTAATGTATGTTCTATCTGTTGGCTGTATTGGTTGTATGAAATAATATATACACGTTTCACTGCAAGCTTTGTAACCTTACTTTCTGATCACTTCTCGTGGCTGAACAGGCAAAGACAGGATATTTACCAGAAGGGAATCTTCAAACTCACCCCACGATGCGATAAGTGCCTCAACCGATATGGAGACTATGTCGAAAAATAACCTCATGTATGTTCTATCTGTTGGCTGTATTGGTTGTATGAAATAATATATACACGTTTCACTGCAAGCTTTGTAACCTTACTTTCTGATCACTTCTCGTGGCTGAACAGGCAAAGACAGGATATTTACCAGAAGGGAATCTTCAAACTCACCCCACGATGCGATAAGTGCCTCAACCGATATGGAGACTATGTAGAAAAATAAACTAATGTATGTTCTATCTGTTGGCTGTATTGGTTGTATGAAATAATATATACACGTTTCACTGCAGGCTTTGTAACCTTACTTTCTGATCACTTCTCGTGGCTGAACAGGCAAAGACAGGATATTTACCAGAAGGGAATCTTCAAACTCACCCCACGATGCGATAAGTGCCTCAACCTATATGGAGACTATGTCGAAAAATAAACTAATGTATGTTCTATCTGTTGGCTGTATTGGTTGTATGAAATAATATATACACGTTTCACTGCAAGCTTTGTAACCTTACTTTCTGATCACTTCTCGTGGCTGAACAGGCAAAGACAGGATATTTACCAGAAGGGAATCTTCAAACTCACCCCACGATGCGATAAGTGCCTCAACCTATATGGAGACTATGTCGAAAAATAAACTAATGTATGTTCTATCTGTTGGCTGTATTGGTTGTATGAAATAATATATACACGTTTCACTGCAAGCTTTGTAACCTTACTTTCTGATCACTTCTCGTGGCTGAACAGGCAAAGACAAAATATTTACCAGAAGAAAATCTTCAAACTCACCCCACGATGCGATAAGTGCCTCAACCGATATAGAGACTATGTTGAAAAATAACCTCATGTATGTTCTATCTGTTGGCTGTATTGGTTGTATGAAATAATATATACACGTTTCACTGCAAGCTTTGTAACCTTACTTTCTGATCACTTCTCGTGGCTGAACAGGCAAAGACAGGATATTTACCAGAAGGGAATCTTCAAACTCACCCCACGATGCGATAAGTGCCTCAACCGATATGGAGACTATGTCGAAAAATAAACTAATGTATGTTCTATCTGTTGGCTGTATTGGTTGTATGAAATAATATATACACGTTTCACTGCAGGCTTTGTAACCTTACTTTCTGATCACTTCTCGTGGCTGAACAGGCAAAGACAGGATATTTACCAGAAGGGAATCTTCAAACTCACCCCACGATGCGATAAGTGCCTCAACCGATATGGAGACTATGTCGAAAAATAAACTAATGTATGTTCTATCTGTTGGCTGTATTGGTTGTATGAAATAATATATACACGTTTCACTGCAAGCTTTGTAACCTTACTTTCTGATCACTTCTCGTGGCTGAACAGGCAAAGACAAAATATTTACCAGAAGAAAATCTTCAAACTCACCCCACGATGCGATAAGTGCCTCAACCGATATAGAGACTATGTTGAAAAATAACCTCATGTATGTTCTATCTGTTGGCTGTATTGGTTGTATGAAATAATATATACACGTTTCACTGCAAGCTTTGTAACCTTACTTTCTGATCACTTCTCGTGGCTGAACAGGCAAAGACAGGATATTTACCAGAAGGGAATCTTCAAACTCACCCCACGATGCGATAAGTGCCTCAACCGATATGGAGACTATGTAGAAAAATAAACTAATGTATGTTCTATCTGTTGGCTGTATTGGTTGTATGAAATAATATATACACGTTTCACTGCAGGCTTTGTAACCTTACTTTCTGATCACTTCTCGTGGCTGAACAGGCAAAGACAGGATATTTACCAGAAGGGAATCTTTAAACTCACCCCACGATGCGATAAGTGCCTCAACCGATATGGAGACTATGTCGAAAAATAACCTCATGTATGTTCTATCTGTTGGCTGTATTGGTTGTATGAAATAATATATACACGTTTCACTGCAAGCTTTGTAACCTTACTTTCTGATCACTTCTCGTGGCTGAACACGCAAAGACAGGATTTTTACCAGAAGGGAATCTTCAAACTCACCCCACGATGCGATAAGTGCCTCAACCTATATGGAGACTATGTCGAAAAATAAACTAATGTATGTTCTATCTGTTGGCTGTATTGGTTGTATGAAATAATATATACACGTTTCACTGCAAGCTTTGTAACCTTACTTTCTGATCACTTCTCGTGGCTGAACAGGCAAAGACAAAATATTTACCAGAAGAAAATCTTCAAACTCACCCCACGATGCGATAAGTGCCTCAACCGATATAGAGACTATGTTGAAAAATAACCTCATGTATGTTCTATCTGTTGGCTGTATTGGTTGTATGAAATAATATATACACGTTTCACTGCAAGCTTTGTAACCTTACTTTCTGATCACTTCTCGTGGCTGAACAGGCAAAGACAAAATATTTACCAGAAGAAAATCTTCAAACTCACCCCACGATGCGATAAGTGCCTCAACCGATATGGAGACTATGTAGAAAAATAAACTAATGTATGTTCTATCTGTTGGCTGTATTGGTTGTATGAAATAATATATACACGTTTCACTGCAGGCTTTGTAACCTTACTTTCTGATCACTTCTCGTGGCTGAACAGGCAAAGACAGGATATTTACCAGAAGGGAATCTTCAAACTCACCCCACGATGCGATCAGTGCCTCAACCGATATGGAGACTATGTCGAAAAATAACCTCATGTATGTTCTATCTGTTGGCTGTATTGGTTGTATGAAATAATATATACACGTTTCACTGCAAGCTTTGTAACCTTACTTTCTGATCACTTCTCGTGGCTGAACAGGCAAAGACAGGATATTTACCAGAAGGGAATCTTCAAACTCACCCCACGATGCGATAAGTGCCTCAACCGATATAGAGACTATGTCGAAAAATAACCTAATGTATGTTCTATCTGTTGGCTGTATTGGTTGTATGAAATAATATATACACGTTTCACTGCAAGCTTTGTAACCTTACTTTCTGATCACTTCTCGTGGCTGAACAGGCAAAGACAAAATATTTACCAGAAGGGAATCTTCAAACTCACCCCACGATGCGATAAGGGCCTCAACCGATATGGAAACTATGATGAAAAATAACCTAGTGTATGTACTGTCTGTTGGCTGTATTGGTTGTATGAAATAATATATACACGTTTCACTGCAAGCTTTGTAACCTTACTTTCTGATCACTTCTCGTGGCTGAACAGGCAAAGACAAAATATTTACCAGAAGGGAATCTTCAAACTCACCCCACGATGCGATAAGGGCCTCAACCGATATGGAAACTATGATGAAAAATAACCTAGTGTATGTACTGTCTGTTGGCTGTATTGGTTGTATGAAATAATATATACACGTTTCACTGCAGGCTTTGTGACCTTACTTTTTGATCACTCTTCGATCTTTGCTACCTTCTGTATACTACTACATTTTGTTGATAGGTTTCTGTGAGTTCTTGAAATATCCTAATTAAATTATTTCGCAGTATTTATCATAATTTAATCGAATTTATTATTATTCTCCTTTGGTATACATAAAATACTAAACATTTCATTTAAATTTAGTCTATAATACCAAAAAAAAAACTTCCTTTTCGCTCAAGCCATATAAAATGCTAAACACTACATTTTTGTAGCAAAACTTCTTAACGCTTCTACTTTGTTTAACCTACAAAGACTAAAGCATTCCACATCAAAAGATCACTTTTAATCAGCAGCCTTAATATTGGACTAAGGAGAAAAAAAAAAAACTGGTCAAGTGCTATGTATCGAGTATTACGTATACTGTATGATTCAGATACCTGGACATTACGGAAGTTAGAGAAGAAATACTTACAGATCTTCGAAATGTAGTGTTAGAGAAAGATGGAGAGGATAAAATGGAGAGAAAGAGTAACAAACAAAGATATTTTAAAACGGATAGGAGAGAAGAGGATGCTTTTAGCTAGCATCCTTCGTAAGAAGGCCAATTGGATGGGACACATCTTGCGAAGAAATTGTCTTCTTCATACCGCCATAGAAAGAATGATGGAAGGAAAACGAGGAATAGGAGGAGGAAGAACAACCCATCGATGATTTAAAAATAGAAAAAAATATTGGGAGTTAAAAGAGAAAGCTGAAGATCGAAAAACGTGGAAGAAACATTTCCAGACCAAAATCTAAAATTAAAAAAAAAAAAGACCCCACATTAATCCCAGAACCTGCCGAAAGACAGAATACTTAATAATAATAATAATAATAATAATAATAATAATAATAATAATAATAATAATAATAATAATAATAATAATAATAATAATAGTTGAATAGCGCCAACATCAAATTTCACATAGTTGTTCAAATGATACAATTTTTGGGTAAGTTGACAAAACCGAAAAATTGACAATGTGCCTAGTCAAATGTCCTGAATTTTGAATTGTAAAATCTGATCACCTTTCAGTTGTGGATTTTAAACGTGCTTAAAAAGTTCGTTACTGAATTCTGTGTGTGTGTGTGTGTGTGTGTGTGTGTGTGTGTGTCTGTGTGTGTGTTATTTGCGAATTTTTCAATTTTTAGCTCTCCATTTTGATAGAGCATAAAAAAAAAACTATCGAATTTTTTGAGTCAGTCTTTTCGTTCCCGAGATATTGGCAAAAAAGTTCCAATTTCGGGTCATTTAAGGAACCATGTCCTGGAAGCCGTAAGTCATGGAGAGATTATATTTTGCGAATTTTTTAATTTTGAGCCCCCCCATTTTGAGCATGTGTCTTCATAAAACAACATATCGTAGAACGTTTTAACAGAACTATTAAACAAAACACGTGGAAAAAAATTAGTAATTACTCAAGGAAATTATAAATGGATAGATATATAACAACAATTGTTTAATGAGTATAATAATAAAAGTACATAGAGCAATTGGTATAAAGCCTGTAGAAGTTAATAAGAAAAATAATTCTTCTTAAGTTCTTTCTGGCTCCTGCTGTTGGAGCATTCTCAACTGATCATTTCTGAGGTCATAAACATCCAGATTTGTTAAATCATAGGGTACTTTATTGTAACTTTAGTAGGTTGAGATAAATAAGTATATAGGTAGATAGAGAGATGAATGGAGCGGAAACAAAAAGGAACATATGCATATACATGGTCGCATATATGTACATATACACGCACACACATCCATGCGCTGTGAATTCATCTACTCATTGATTGAACAAACTTGCCATTTGAGGATGACAGGAACATTGTTGAGATCAAAAGCCGCGTTTAATCGGGCAGAAACTGTCCTCCGAGATCAATATTCCACGCTCCACAGCACATTTTGCATACAACAATGGGATTGAGAGGCCTGCAGTATTTGATTACACAGATATGTTGGACATTGATAATCTGACACACGATCTGATCATCCCTTTCATGCTATTATGTGCTGTTATTTCTTTAAAAGTGACACACACGCATCACAGCGACTACTCATCTATCAACTGAGTCTCTTTACATAACTACACAAAAGCATCGCCGATTGAATGTAGGGAGTTCTAATGCAACGTTTTTACAGAAATGAGATTAACGCAGAAGACTGAATTTTATTAAAAGAAAATATCTTACTGGCTTTACTTGCATCAATTTATTATCTGTAACGCCAGTTTTGAACCTTGTGATATTTACCAATTAGCTTTATCAATTACCAAGTTCATATAAGAAAAACATTTTTAACCCTAAAAACACCAAGATGGGCCCAATAGGCCGTTATACATTAACCAAGCTTTTTTTTTAAGTGTAAACTAAAATTAACCTAACCGAAACTAACCTAACCTAACCTAAACATTGTAAAGCATTAATATTCTATAACAAAATCCTTTAAAATAAGTTTATAATATGTATTGATAAGTATTGATAGGCATGGGTCCAACGGACCCACCTTGGGCATTTCTGTATGTAAAATACCTTGGTGTTTCTAGGGTTAATAAATCTCATTTCAGTACAAAGACTGTGTAAGACGTGAGTCTACAATACAATGTCAAATTGAAACAATATGTACAATGTGATCTAGGAGGGATCGCTCATTTATCAAACCACAGGCGATAGCTGTAATAAGGGTCGGGTTTAGGGGGAGTACACCGGTGCATATGCACACCCCTTCGTTGTAAATATACACTATCTAAAATGAGAAGCTTGCAGTGAAAATAGCAACACTTTCGTATGGATTTATAAGTACCCATCACATTCTAAGTATCCATGATTAAAGAAATTCCTGATCTACAGCAGCAAGCTAATTATATACTGAAAATTGTACTGATACAAAACAGCTGTGGCTCATTTGCTAAATCTTTGGCTTTGCATTCGGAAAGTTGCGCGTTCGATTCCCAAGACCAGACACAGCATTTCTAGGGCATCTCCTCATTCACACCACAGGTGCCTAAAGACATTTAAAAATTCAAATTGAATTCAAATATATTGGTGATTATTGGTACATCCCCGTCATAAAATCCTGGATCCGGCCCTGGCTGTAATTACAATTAACTCATTAATGAATCCAGAGAAAGAAAACAGACCAAATAGAACAAAGATTTCTTGAGGCAGAAGCAACAAAAGTTTGTGTACATTATCAAAAATTTTGAAATGGTATTCAAGTAAGTCAATGCATTCGAAAGTTATTGGAGAAACAAAATTTAGTGATAGGAAAGTACATTTGCTCCCGAAACAGACTACATGACTCAACATAAGATAGAAAGTAAGACAATTATAGCTTATAATAATTTTAAGTTGAGGACAACTTAAATGAAATGAAATAAAATTTTTAAATTTTACGTCCCATGGTTATGACGCCCAGGCTAAAGGAGACGGTAATAATGAAAAATGAATGAAACGGTGTAATGAAGAAAGTGAAAGGAAACAAGAGAACCCCAAAGAAACCCTTGCACAGGTTGCACTGAGAAAAATCCATTCTCCGGACAGTGGTATATCGTACAAATATACGGAATCCTCTTGTTTACTACAGAAATCATTATGGAGCATACGTTATCCATATGATACATATGCACTGCCCTTAGATGTTACATCATGCCGTTGCAGGATATCTGACATCTAGCAGTTTTCCGTATATCACATGCATATACTTATGTTACATTCCTCAGCTATATGTTATATGCGTCCATTTGTGTGTGAGATCCTGACCGCCTATATTGTTTCATATGGAAAGTACATATAGATGGTACACTTATACAGAAACTGTTATAAAACATGTGTTTTCAGTTATACGTCTGCTGAACGTTAAGTCCAAAAACTACAGGAGTTACGCATGTAACTTACCTTTTTAAGTACGTTGTCTCCCACAAAGTTCACTTCACTCGACCTGGGATCGAATTAAGGATCCCATGCACCAAAAATGAATGCTCTACTACTGAGCCACCTCGGCCTCTAGGACAATTTAATGAATTATAATCACTACCCTTATTATTATAATTCTACAGATTAATTACATGGATAAAACTATTCAAAAAATTATATTATTTTACATTTGTAGCACATAGGGACGTCATTTGTCCGGTGCAACTATAAAGGTGTTGATGAATAAAGGAATAAGTAATTTATTATTCAACATATTTAAGGCTTCCGTTTCAGCAACTAATCATAACTTCTTCAAAATTGGATTTTGAGAAATAAAAAGCATCTTAAGTTTGATCTAACAGACTTAGATTTGATCGATCTATGTATCAGGCCATTATTTTAATAACAGTGCACATTCTAGTAACTATAAATATCATCAACGAAAGTGAAACAGATTTATAATTTTGGCACAGATTTACTATACGAATCGACGTATTTGTAAAATTTACGGAACAAATTTATAATATTTTAATAGACTAGTGTGTAAATAATCTAAACATGTTGTGTTCTTACCTTTGAGACGTGTGTCTACGTTGAAATACATTAATGAAAGTCTATCTGTTAAGCACTGATTCATTCGTAAAAAAAGCCATTAATCACAGTATACAAAATGAAGTGAAGTAAAATATATGAAGTCAGTGTGCTAACTTATGACGCGCAACCATAGAATTGTTCGAGACTTAATAGATCCAAATATTTGTGAAATTTACATTAGTAATGCATTACTTTATATTGGAACACAAATATGCAAGCAATGAAAACATTATCGGGATATTACCTATAACGTCCTTAGTAACGTACAAATACACAATCCAACACTTAAAGTAAGTACTTTTACACCGTATATACTAGTATTATGCGTTATCCTCCTTTATATATGTACCTACCGTCGCTGACGCGCCTGCTCATACAGACGCACTTTCACGTTACTGCTCGGGCCCCTCTCACTCGGTTAAACTGTTCACTCGAGCAAATGGTTCTACCAAAAACAAAATTTATAAGTAAAATATGATATGAAACACTTTTCGTGAAGGAATGAAAGGGTTAAAATAAGTAATTTCAGTCATTGCACCGCATATTGAAATGGGTTTTGAATGATAGTGTAAGTATTGTATATTTAACTATTTGCTGAAGCGGAAGGCGGAAGAATACAAGAATGCAAATAGGGTAGAAGTAAATGCGGGAATTTCCACGTCATACGTTAGTCATGGACGTGTGCGATGGATGTAATGCAAACATACTACTTTATTACAAAGAATTGTGTGATAAAGAGCGTCATATTATAAAGTTTCTGCAGCGTCATGGTATGATGAAGTGTAAAATCAACTGTGCAAAGTGTGGAAAAGAAGTAAAAATTCAGGAATTTCTCCTTACAGTGGGCTATTTGTACCTGGCGAAAGCACTAAAGCCGTTTTGAAGGTAAGAATTATTACGAGTATTTTAAGTGTGTTTGAAGGTAAGAATTATTACGGATATTTTAAGTTTTTTCCCACTATCTTCGTTTATGCGTATACCCCCGTCGCTGACGCTCCTGATTCCTAAGGACGCACCCCCTAGCTACCACTCGTCCCCCTGCTGCGCCCCTGCCCTGACTCAGTTAGATAGCATTCGTGTTTTTTCAGTGGCCACCTAGCACATGTTGGTTTGTGGTTTATTACTACGTCCTCATTTAGTCCATGTTCTGCAAGAAAAAAAAAACGGAAAATGCAAGAAATTTGCCAAAATTAGGTACAACAGTCTGCTCGAGTAATGCCCTGTTAGATAGCATTCATGCTTTTTAGTGGTCATCTAGCAGAAGTTAGTCAATGTCTTTTGTACAATACTTCTTAAGTTGTACATACTCTGAAGTTCTCCTAAATTGAATCTGCACAATACAAAAATGATTGTTTACGATACAGAGAGTCAATTTATTGAAAAAGAAGTATGATATATATATGCAATGAATTTTGTATGGATTCGTACAATAAATCTACACCACAATTTCAATATAAATGCTATCGTGAAATAGTTAACTGCAAGATTTTACTAAATTTCGGTTGTAATTAGTTAACGAAGTTAGTTTCTTCCTTAAAATAAAATTTCAATGCCAGTATTTTATGGTATGCCAGTATGAAAGAAAAAGCAACATAGTTGGGAACAGGGTCGGATTAAGGAATTTCTGAGGAGGGTGCACCAATAACTACCAGTACATTTGAATTAATTTGATTTTAAAAAAAAAAATACCTTTATGCATCTGCGATGTGAATGAGTAATCGTCCTGAAATGCCAAGTGTCTGCTCTTGGTGAATTCTTTTCTTTGAACTTTTAGAAAATTGACTTAAACTATTAATCTTCCAAAACTTACCTTTGTTTTAAGCCTAAACGGAAACACGACAACAGAAAATTTTGAAAGTGTTCCTATTTTCATTGCTTTAGATAGTGTATATTTACAACGAAGGGGGGTTCACGTGCACCTTTGCAACCCCTAAATCCGGCCCTGGTTGGGAATGTACGACATTACACAAGAATCTCATCCATATTTCAATACAATAGATAATATTTATAGGTCATAATTAGAATAGCATCATAATAACAATAATGAAGATATTCGCTCATCAACATTAAGGTAACTTCAAAATTTAAAATGTGAAAACAGATATTGAATCAAAATAGAATATTTATGAGATGCAACGTGGACTATTTAAGCAAAGTCAGCTATCAAAATTCTCATCTGAGCAGGAACTTGTTACGGAACCAAAATAGTCGCTAACAACAGAAGAGCAGGACCGAAATTCTTAACATAATTTTAAAACACTATTGCTAGTTGTTTTGGAGCTTAAAGTCTGTTTTTAACCCCGAGGCTATATGTGAACTTACACTTCAACATGGGATCCGAACTACAATAGATCCTACCGAGAATTGAAGATGGCTCTCCCGCACCAAAGGTGCGTATGGTAACCATATAGCCACGGAGGATATTACATATTTTTTTAACGAGTAGCAATGTAATACGTGCACACCACGTGAAGGAATTTAGTTTGTTTGGAATGATATTTTCTACTAATATTGAAACCGGAAGTGCTAGTACATTTCTATCACTTCCGGTTTTAGTGGAGGTTAGGGATGTGCACGAGACGAGTCGAGACAGGATTTTCCTGACAAAATTCGAGTCGAGACACTGCTCTTCCAATAGAAAAATATATATTTTTCAAGTCGAGACATCACTTTTACAGCACATTTTCGAGTCGAGACAGCCACAAATCTTGTCTCGTGCGCATCCCTAGTAGAGATATTAGAAAATGAAATGAAATGAAATCTTTGAGTTTTACGTCCCACGGTTATGCCGGTTAGGCTAAAGGAGACGGTGATGATGAGTAATGAATGAAATGGTGGAATGAAGAAAGTGGGAGGAAACGGGAGAACCCCAGAGAAAACCCACGCACACGGTGTTTGTCCACCACAAAGTTCACTTGGCGGGGGTTGGGATCGAACCCGGGACCCCTAGCACCAGAGGTGAACGCTCTATAGAGATATTAGAGTGAAGATGGAACATATCCTTGGGAAGCTTAATTGATAGCATAAAATCGCTTATCTCTATTTATTACCGTTTTTACACAGTAAATATGAAGGGGTTTTGGTAATCAAATTCCTTAAGAGGTCCCATCACTGCGAAATTAAAATACCTATAATTTTACAGTAATTTA
The DNA here is from genome assembly GCF_964235325.1 of Thermobia domestica. Taxonomy (NCBI): domain Eukaryota; kingdom Metazoa; phylum Arthropoda; class Insecta; order Zygentoma; family Lepismatidae; genus Thermobia; species Thermobia domestica. The sequence continues at coordinate 4,614,771 of NC_137465.1, read as the reverse complement.
TGGTAATTTTACAGTAATTACCACGATCATCTTCAAATAGATAGAAGATAATCGAAAGAGGAATGAGAGCTCGCTAGACAATATATATTTTACATGAAACACCGTTATCACGACTCACTTATCTGCTTTCGATTTCCAGCCATTTAGAAAATTGGCATTTATTTTCGCATTTTTAAATGCCTGCAAACGGAAAGCACTAGGTGACTCGTAATAACGGTATCTCACGCAAAATAATATTGTCTAGGGCGCTCTTGTTCTACATTTCGATTATCTTTTATCTATTTGAAGATATCACATAATTACTGTAAAATTAGCGGTGTTTTAATTTCGTCGTGATTAGGCCTCTTGAAAGGAAGGGTAAATGAGGTAGTACTTCTTCACGAACGTAAGTACAATTGTAATGCCGAGAAACTCTACGAGATTGAGAACACACCAGGTAATGAGGTTCATTTTAGGTGTTAGAGTAAAGTTGATGCTACATTCAGTGGGAGGAGGTTTGTATCGGATAATTTTGTAAAAACGCTCAGCTCTGAATTTAACAAATACTATAAAACCAATTGAGCTGAATTCGAACCAAAGAAGTTTAAATTACAAATAATACGATTTGAAAGAGAAAGAAAAGTTAAAGATTGGGAAAAGTACAGCTAATGCTCCAGATGTGTATTGTGTGGAAATTGCCTCCGGAGCATCGAATGGTGTTATTTCCCATCGCCTCGTCTCGTCAGTGACCGATAATCATGACTCGACGATTCTTTTGGAGACAGCTTTCGGAGGAAGAAACGTTAAAAAAGAAAAAAAGAAGAAAAAGAAAGAATGAAGACAATAGCCCAGTATGTCCCCTCGCACACTCACAGACCAAAGAAAGAAAAGAGAGGAGAAGAGAAGGAAAAACCGCCGAAACGAACGAGGTGGCGAAAGGTCACCAAGAAATGGGACTCCCACGTTCAGGCGTGACAGGGAGCCGACCAGAACCAACCGATTTGTCGACAAGAAGATTAGAATTTGATGATAGGGGCATGTCGCAATGTCTCACATCCAAATGTCCTTTCGCTCAATGTTGCAAACTGATCATATATTCTTTTAAATATTTGTATTTATGCTTTGAAGGTTGCACAGACTTTTGTCCCAAACCAAGGTGCCCACAAGGAAGTCAACACAAAACCTTTCAATCTTTAGTTTAACGTTTCACGATTATTTCCATTACCCTAAAGAACACGATGATTCACACAAAGTGTTATAATGATGGAAGAATTGGTGGAATGAGAATTCGGGAGGACACAGGAGTACTCCGAGGAAACCCACGGACACGATATTGTCTATCACAAACTTACTTGACCGGGGATCGAACCAGGGACCCCACACAACAGAGGTAAGCGCTCTACCACTGAGCCCCGTCTCCTTTAGCCTAGCCGGCATAAACATGGGACGTAAAACTCAAAGATTTCGTTTAATTTCATTTCACCCACTGAGGCACAGTACGACTGGCCTTACACGATTTATCTGGCTTTCGGGATCGGATTACGGAACACTTTTCCATATATATATATATATATATATATATATATATATATATATATATATATATATAATTTTTTATTTGTATAGCCTTGCTTTAAAAAAGAGTTAATATTATCTTCTTCATCACCACAATTTTCATTCTGGCATTACCGGCAGATACTTCAGCCCAAGTAAAAATGTATGTACAGTAAAGCCCCTTCTTTACGATTGCTTTCCAAATTGGCCACTGATTTAAGGTGTGAAATTTTCCGTAAAATTAAGCATGACCAACCTAGACAGATTTCATCCTAAATTGACCAGTTTTTCGAAGTTAAATATCTTCTCTGGAACTTTGGATGACCAACATAAGCAACTATACTGTACAACAAACACTATGAATTAATTGTGTCCGAGATAAACTTTTTACGCAGAAGTTGTGAACATGGTTGACTTACAGCGTTATAACTGAGAGATGACAAACTAATTTATTTTGTATTAGCTGTAAGCGTCGGTGGTGGCTGGGTTTTAATTCAGAACCTGAATGAAAAAAAAAGGAAGTCTATTACCCGGCAATTTATCCTTTGCTGTTATGTAAGCCCACATACCCACACTGCAGTACGGGTTGCATACAAGTGTGGCGTTCTTAGAAACTGCGAGAAACCTTGCATATTTTCAGTCCCCTGCAACCCTTCCGGAGCCGCAAAATCAACAAAACAGCTTCGTACGGGATTAGGTTCTTGTAAAGATCTGTGGGGTATGTGTACAAAATTTGGTAGCTGTAGGATACTTCTTTCTTTGTAAAAATGTGATAGAAGACAGACAGACAGACAGACAGACACACACACACACACACACACACGTTAAAGAAAGAAAAAATACAGTGTTTATATCTCCTCCCCTCCTTGATCAAATGAATAAAACCTATAAAGCTAGCCATTCTCTTTTGGAAGAAGAAATTATAAGTGTATGCTTATTTCAACTCGGAGAATTGATTAACGAGTAGGTAGCAACACTGACCAATCCCAGAAGGTGATCTGTTGAGGCTAACAATAGTAAGGTAAAAGCTATTGCCTCACGACACAAGAAGCTACAATCAAATGCCTATTTTTCTTTTCTCTCACTAATTTCCTTCATCGTTTTTGTCTGGATGTTTCTATCAGACGTGACGTCACGTTCTGGTGGCAGTAACGTCTATAAAGAAATACAATTCAATGCGACTCCATTACGACACCTAAAGTCATCCTTCTTCACCAACCATACTCAACGTCTCTACCAATGAGATTCCTTCTCTCTTTTTTGGTTCCATGTTGCAAGGGGAAAACACTGATAGTTATCCTATTATGTATATTTCCTCGTACGATACTTTTTTTCCATTATTATTATTTTAAATAACCTAAAAGTCAGTATTGTTGCCAACGAGACGAAAAATAAGGTGTTTCAGTGGCAACGCTACAGGGGGATACGAAGTGGCGACCGCCACCCCAATATTTTCCCTCGCCCCCTTCACCAAGGGCGCCGATTTCTCTGTAAATTTGGGGGGTCCCATTCAGATGCAGAAAGTATATATATGAGGATTTTAAGACAAATTGCATTCAAATTATGCCAAATATTGTACATTCATAAATACAACAGGGGCCCACATGAGCTTTGGGGTCTCGGACCCCCCAGAATCGGCGCCCTTGCCCTTCACCCCCATTTTTCTATATGTAACCGGTGAATAATAATAATATCTACAATCTATAATAATATACAGAGCGAAATAATTGTGGTTGACTCGCCCCCCTCCAATTTTTCTTGTCTCTCTTCTTGCTAAACCAGTGAGCCTAGCGCCACCACTAAGGTTTTCTCGTATCATCTCGTAACTTTCGTAGCAATCTCGTCTCAAAATTATTCTAATCTTGTTTCGAAATTTATGTATAATTTATACCCTGACTTTTTTCTTAATTTCATCGAGAAGTGATAATCCTTTTGCGACACAAGAGATACACGAAGGGTGTGATACGTATAACAACATTTATTAGTGGAGTATGTTGTGTAAAGACTTGTATATATTTAAACGTTGATAAATGCTCTTCGTTGTGTTCGTACAATCAATTTATCAATTCATACTTTTCTACTATGAATCACTAAGATACTAAAACAGTGTTTGTGATCTAAGACGGGGGTGAAGTAATGTTGTCCACTTGTCTCGTGCAATTTGTCTGTCATATTTTTCTTACTATCTCGAATTTTAAAAAATGTACTCAGTGGTAGAGCGCTTACCTTTGGTGCGTGAGGACTCTGGTTCGATTCCCAGCCGAATAAGTTTGTGATGGACAATTTCTGTCCGTGGGTTTTCACGGGGTATTCCAGTTTTCTTCCACTTTCTCATTCCACCAATTTTTCCATCTTCATTCACTTGATTTAATCATTGTTTCCCTTAGAATAAAGACGATAATCATGAGACGTTAAATATTTTATTTTCAAATATTTCATACAACAATAAGCCAAGTAAGCATTTTTATTTATTTATTTATTTATTTATTTAATTATTAAGTTAGAATAGATGTCTGGATTCATCATATGGCATCACACAACGTATCTTTGTATTTTGTTAATTCGATGAATTTTAACCTTTCTACGACGACCAGGGATTTGTACGAAATAGTAGACCCTCACGTTGGTGGCCTCAGTGATCCCCCTAACTATTACAGAGTCAAGATTGATACATCGTTGGAAAGTTTATGGAACACAAATTCCAATGAGGTAACATATGTGCAATTCCCGCCCTGTTCGTAGAATAAAAAGGAGGAGAAATAAAAAAAAGGCATTTAAAAATATGAAAAAATAGAATTTGGACGGGCTGACAACCTTACAGTCACCCTAAATTGACAAAATTATGCTAAGTGTATGCAACTCGCTTGTAACACTAATATGAAAAATGGTAACCATTGCTGCAATACAAAGCGAGATACAAATTCAGAACAAAATTCCTATAAAAACGTCCTGTATATCATTTTCGAACTGTTGTTGCAGACCTTCCGTATCGCAGCAATAACTATTTAAAAGCCTTTAGGTCATCAAACAATTAAGGCGAATAGAGAATTATGCTTCCACACCAATTCAGTAAAATATATATTGTCTTTCATAGAACCGTCCTGGTGTAATTTACGTCAAAAAACTAAGACTAAAAAAATGGCCAACTTTGCCCCCTCCCTCCCATGTGAACAACAAGTACACATACAGGGTATTACTTCATTGTTTCATATAACAATTTTTGTGAGTGTATCCCCAAGGGGTAAATAGCCCCCTTTAAAAAAGCTAATACAAAAAAATAACACAAACTTTACCCTCCCAGTCCGCCATGTTACCCACACATACATAAAATTCACATTGGCAAGAAGACATTGATACCAAAATTACCTTCCTAGCTTAATTCGGGGCTGAGCTATTGAGGTTTAAACCCTTAACGCAGCAGCTGCGTCAATGGACGTTAATGGTTCAATAAGTTATGAGTTATTGGTTGGTTGATTAGGATTTTAATGACTGTTTTCAGCACTTATGCTATATGAAACGTGGCCTACATACAGGGACATAAGCAAAGGGTGGATCCTTAAAATCTGAACGCCCGAAACCTCAACTTCTCTGTTAATTTAATCTAATGTTAAAGGTGATGTTACACATTTTAATATAATTTTACCTCATATTGAATTTGCACTTCCCGAAATAAATTTCTGCGTATGTCCCTGCCTGCCTAGTGAAGTTCCCACTGGAAATCGAACTCCCACTGAAAACATTACATATTGTACACTACAATAAAGATTTCTTTTATAATATTTTAGAGAGTATTATAGAGTATTGGTGTTGCATAGTCCAACCTGATTTTAGTATGGAGATTGGAGATGCTGTATCGTTGAATTATAAGAACTTCACGCGTAAATAAAACAGAACATAAGATTCAGTATTTTCTTACGAAGAAGCAGGGAGTGATAGTTTATAAATTTACGTGTGTGTGAAAGAGAGGGGATAGGGTGAGAGAAGAGCGGAAGGAACTGTTGATGTGTTGTCTCGTCACCTCCAACCCCAACACAGCCATCAACGAACGATAATTGACTATCGACCCTTCTCACAGCCATCCCCAATCGATCAATCGATACACAAGGCTTTCGACAATTCTTCTTAACACAATTTGGCTGTGATGTTGAGGTTCACATATATGGCAAGCGGCAACTCCTACAATGACTTTTGAAATAAGTTTGCGATCTCCCTCTTTAAGATATATACTAACAATATATTTGCTTTATTAACTTGTAAATAAATAAGTTCTTTATCAATAGTGAGGTTAAATTGGATAATACTTAGAGTCTAAAGTGAGATCTGAACCGCTGAAGAGAGTTCAATTGACTCTCACCGGGAGTTAAACTCGGCACTTCCTAGACCAAACACAGTGCGTTGACCACTAGGCAGCCAAGGAGGTGAACCAACTATCAAAGGATCATTTTTATTTGTACTGTATTTCAATGTTTAATGGAGTCATTTCCAAGTATACAGTTTCTGACGTCACAGCTCCTTCTTATCTTCTCAGTTTGAGGGGAAGGAGATCGCACGCAGCCTGACGTTGATAAAAGACAGTATATAGTTACTATGATACAAGAACATGAGTAACGTAGTCGATTGTTTTGCAGGCATACTACTCAATGATGTTTTGTATTAGATTGTTTTGCAGGCATATTACTACATGATGTTTTGTATTAGATTGTTTTGCAGGCATACTACTCCATGATGATTTGTATTAGATTGTTTTGCAGGCATACTACTACATGATGTTTTGTATTAGATTCTTTTGCAGGCATACTACTACATGATGTTTTGTATTAGATTGTTTTGCAGGCATATTACTACATGATGTTTTGTATTAGATTGTTTTGCAGGCATACTACTACATGATGTTTTGTATTAGATTGTTTTGCAGGCATACTACTACATGATGTTTTGTATTAGATTGTTTTGCAGGCATATTACTATATGATGTTTTATATTAGATTGTTTTGCAGGCATACTACTACATGATGTTTTATATTAGATTGTTTTGCAGGCATACTACTACATGATGTTTTGTATTAGATTGTTTTGCAGGCATACTACTACATGATGTTTTGTATTAGATTGTTTTGCAGGCATACTACTACATGATGTTTTGTATTAGATTGTTTTGCAGGCATACTACTACATGATGTTTTGTATTAGATTGTTTTGCAGGCATACTACTACATGATGTTTTGTATTAGATTGTTTTGCAGGCATACTACTACATGATGTTTTGTAGGCATACTACTCCATGATGTTTTATATTAAATTGTTTTGCAGGCATACTACTCCATGATGTTTTGTATTAGATTGTTTTGCAGGCATACTACTACATGATGTTCTGTATTAGATTGTTTTGCAGGCAAACTACTACATGATGTTTTGTATTAGATTGTTTTGCAGGCATACTACTACATGATGTTTTGTATTAGATTGTTTTGCAGGCATACTACTACATGATGTTTTGTATTAGATTGTTTTGCAGGCATACTACTACATGATGTTTTGTATTAGATTGTTTTGCAGGCATACTACTACATGATGTTTTGTATTAGATTGTTTTGCAGGCATACTACTATATGATGTTTTGTATTAGATTGTTTTGCAGGCATACTACTACATGATGTTTTGTAGGCATACTACTCCATGATGTTTTATATTAAATTGTTTTGCAGGCATACTACTCCATGATGTTTTGTATTAGATTGTTTTGCAGGCATACTACTACATGATGTTCTGTATTAGATTGTTTTGCAGGCATACTACTACATGATGTTTTGTATTAGATTGTTTTGCAGGCATACTACTACATGATGTTTTGTATTAGATTGTTTTGCAGGCATACTACTACATGATGTTTTGTATTAGATTGTTTTGCAGGCATACTACTACATGATGTTTTGTAGGCATACTACTCCATGATGTTTTATATTAAATTGTTTTGCAGGCATACTACTCCATGATGTTTTGTATTAGATTGTTTTGCAGGCATACTACTACATGATGTTCTGTATTAGATTGTTTTGCAGGCAAACTACTACATGATGTTTTGTATTAGATTGTTTTGCAGGCATACTACTACATGATGTTCTGTATTAGATTGTTTTGCAGGCATACTACTACATGATGTTTTGTATTAGATTGTTTTGCAGGCATACTACTACATGATGTTTTGTATTAGATTGTTTTGCAGGCATACTACTACATGATGTTTTGTATTAGATTGTTTTGCAGGCATACTACTACATGATGTTTTGTAGGCATAATACTCCATGATGTTTTATATTAAATTGTTTTGCAGGCATACTACTCCATGATGTTTTGTATTAGATTGTTTTGCAGGCATACTACTACATGATGTTCTGTATTAGATTGTTTTGCAGGCAAACTACTACATGATGTTTTGTATTAGATTGTTTTGCAGGCATACTACTACATGATGTTCTGTATTAGATTGTTTTGCAGGCATACTACTACATGATGTTTTGTATTAGATTGTTTTGCAGGCGTACTACTACATGATGTTTTGTATTAGATTGTTTTGCAGGCATACTACTACATGATGTTTTGTATTAGATTGTTTTGCAGGCATACTACTACATGATGTTTTGTAGGCATACTACTCCATGATGTTTTATATTAAATTGTTTTGCAGGCATACTACTCCATGATGTTTTGTATTAGATTGTTTTGCAGGCATACTACTACATGATGTTCTGTATTAGATTGTTTTATAGGCAAACTACTACATGATGTTTTGTATTAGATTGTTTTGCAGGCATACTACTACATGATGTTCTGTATTAGATTGTTTTGCAGGCATACTACTACATGATGTTTTGTATTAGATTGTTTTGCAGGCGTACTACTACATGATGTTTTGTATTAGATTGTTTTGCAGGCATACTACTACATGATGTTTTGTATTAGATTGTTTTGCAGGCATACTACTACATGATGTTTTGTAGGCATACTACTCCATGATGTTTTATATTAAATTGTTTTGCAGGCATACTACTCCATGATGTTTTGTATTAGATTGTTTTGCAGGCATACTACTACATGATGTTCTGTATTAGATTGTTTTGCAGGCAAACTACTACATGATGTTTTGTATTAGATTGTTTTGCAGGCATACTACTACATGATGTTCTGTATTAGATTGTTTTGCAGGCATACTACTACATGATGTTTTGTATTAGATTGTTTTGCAGGCGTACTACTACATGATGTTTTGTATTAGATTGTTTTGCAGGCATACTACTACATGATGTTCTGTATTAGATTGTTTTGCAGGCATACTACTACATGATGTTTTGTATTAGATTGTTTTGCAGGCATACTACTACATGATGTTTTGTATTAGATTGTTTTGCAGGCATACTACTACATGATGTTTTGTATTAGATTGTTTTGCAGGCATACTACTACATGATGTTTTGTATTAGATTGTTTTGCAGGCATACTACTACATGATGTTTTGTATTAGATTGTTTTGCAGGCATACTACTACATGATGTTTTGTATTAGATTGTTTTGCAGTCATACTACTACATGATGTTTTGCAGTCATTAGTGCAGTCACTTTATCACTTTATAGTATTTTTTATACTATAAATCATGCATCACTAAAACATGAACTTGAATACTTGGGTTGACTAATGTTGAAATAAGCCACTCGTAAAAGTTTCACGTCGCTGAAATAAGCGTCTCGATTCTTATTCCGTAAAGACACTAAAATTGTCATGTTTCTTGTCTCAAATTTAGAAGAATGCTATTCGTCTCATTTTTGAAAAGAAACGATAAATTCTTCGAAACGAGATATTTCCTAAATAAAGTGCTTTGTCTTCTAATTAAGGTCATTTCGTGATCACTGTGAGTGTGTTAACTTTTCAATCAAAATGTTACGTTTATCATTGAGATTTTAGATGCTTATATAGACGCAAGATTTTATCTACTGCAACTGGCATCTTTGTTAACAGCACCTGAGGTCAGACTCTTGGATTAACCTGGAAATGGACTTGGGAGTTTGATGAAAGGATAGATTTCGTCTTATTTTACGAGATGAGATTAAGATGTAACCTTTCCTCGGGGTGCTCCTGTCAACGGGTCTCTTCCTCGTAATATTTGGTTGGTTGCAAAAGAGGGATGGGGAGAGATGGGGGCGAAGGAATGGAAAATGTCCAGTGCAATCCTTCTCTCATCTGTAAAGTTACCGAAGCAGCTTAGAGGTAACTCTGGCAAACAGCTTCAGGGGACAATCTCCTCCGAAAGTTATTATTGAAGTTTAACTAACGTTATATCAATTTAATACATAGTACTTACTTATAGGTGCGTTTTCCCAGTATCAAACTTAAAACCAAGATTATTTACAAAAACTGGGTATATGCATATAGGATGAACCTAAAAGATGTGTACAAACTCCGGGAGGTGATTCGTGACATCAAAAGAATACAAAAATTCCTCTTGCATGTTGTTAAATTCAGCGTCGTGTACGAGTTACAAGGGTGCCAACTTGGAGTTGAGTTGATTAGGAGTTTAACGTCTCTTTCAGCAGCGAGGCTATATAAAACGGGACCTATTGATTAATATGGAATACGAATCACATGAGCTCCCACCAGAAATCTCTCACGGCAAAGACACGTACGCTAACCACTTAGCCACGAAGGAGTTCAAGGCACCAACTTGGAATTGAAAATCGTATCCTGACAATTGGAATGGAACAATATATGAAAGGGTGAACAATTAATATTGATATGCCCTCGTAATGTTTAAGCTAATAAACCAAAAATATTGAAATTTTGAGCCGCTAACATATGAGCAGGGAGACATTGTTTAGTACATTCTGTGGTACCACAGGGTTTAAAGTGTTGCCAACCCAAAATAAAATTTGTGTTTTTTTTAACGGCACTACCATACTTTAGCTTATTACATATTTCAAATCTACATATAAAATGAAAACTTACACTACCAGACTTATCATGCATTGTTGCAAACTAAGGACGCTACAGTATCATAAATATCGAAAAGCAACCTAATTTTGGAAGGTTCTGCAACAGTAATAACACAAGTGATACAGACGGGGAAATGCACGTCCAAAGTAAGTTATAAAATAACAGACAAATTCTGACCAAAGCATATACTATTTAATAAAGAATATCGTTTACAGTTTCGGCAAAGTATATTTGCCTTCATCAGACTCATTATCTGTAGTTAGTATTTTATTATATTTTAATAAGCACATGCGCAAATTTTCAACTTGGGCTGGTTTTTATCCTCTTTTTCCCTCTAATTCTTCACAGATTTCAACCTCAACAAATGAGTTTATTTCCTGAAAGCTCATGACAAGTTTCATCAAAGCCGGACAAATACTACAACAGTTCATGTGAAACGGAGAGACAGACAGACGAATCGATAAATACAGAAATACATATTCATTCGAATGTTAAAAGCTTAATGCACTCGTTCCACTAACAAGTAAGGGACCATATGGTTGTCGCGCAAATCAGATGCAGACATACGCCATCCGATTGAGCATGAAAAGATATGGAGGACACAGAAATATAAGGTGCTAAGGGCCATAGGGAGCGGAGCGAGGAAAGAGGAAACATTGAATGTCGACAAAATTGGAGAAAGTCAGGAATGACGGGAAAAGTTAATTTCGTGAAAACAGGGAAAGAAAGTCAACCAAAAGGACGAAACTAAACATAGCAAGGGCATCAAGGACGAAGAAAGATCATAATCAGGGTTGCCATCCGGACCGCAGTGTTGCCAGCGCTGCATAACATTGATATGGAAGATATAGCACAGTATAGCAATTCATGCACAAGGAAAAATATTAGTAACACAAAAGACAATTGAAAAGACTCTGTACACGTGCGTAAAAAGGTTTAACGTAGTCGTGAGTGAATATTACACCCGCGTGAATACAAATGGAGGAAAACAGAGAACAGTACGCACCATTTGTAGTTTAATTGCAGTTGACGTGAAGGTCATGTGTACCCCCTTCACTTTCATGTCTATATTTGTCCTCCCTCATGTACATTATTCACTCACGACTATCGTTAAATCTTTTTATGCACGAGTACAGAGTCTTTTCAATTGTCTTTTGTGTTACTAATATTTTTCCTTGTGCATGAATTGCTATACTGTGCTATACCTTCCATATCAATGTTATGCAGCGCTGGCAACACTGCGGTCCAGATGGCAACCCTGATTATGATCTTTCTTCGTCCTTGATGCCTTGCTATGTTTAGTTTCGTCCTTTTGGTTGACTTTCTTTCCCTGTTTGCAAGAAATTAACTTTTCCCGTCATTCCTGACTTTCTTCAATTTTGCCGACATTCAATGTTTTCTCTTTCCTCGCTTCGCTCCCTATGGCCCTTAGCCCCTTAAATTTCTGTGTTCTCCATATCTTTTCATGCTCAATCAGATGGCGTGTGTCTGCATCTGATTTGCGCGACAACCATATGGTCCCTTACTTGTAAGAAAAGTTTTGCCGACTTACAGTGTTATACAAGAGACCTCAAATTTTGCGTCTGCTCTCAAAAATGAAGCGGGAAGTTTATTTCCAGTGGGCAGTCTTAACCAAACCTCCTTAGTGCTCGAAGACATGTTATGTCTTTAATAGTACATTTTATTGTAGTCGAATTAACAATAAAGCGTACTAATATATTTAAATGTTTACATAATTTAATTCTGGAAACCTTAACGAAACTTTTACTTTCACAAAAATAATTAAGGATTTAGGATCTAAATCCTAAATCTAAATCCTAAATCCTTAATTATTTTTGTGAAAGTAAAAGTTTCGCTAAAGTTTCCAGAATAAATCAATTTTTCGCCTACAGCTCCAACAATTAAGTTTTCTAGAATCAAAACTTTTCCATTCATTGCTCCAACAATTAAGTTTTCCTGAATATAGATTGCTTTGGTTGCCTTAATTAACTTTTCCAGAATATTTTCTTCCCTTCGTTACCTCAACAATTAACTTCACCAGACTTTTTTTTTTTTCAACCTATAACCCCAATTAACATTTTAAGAATAACATTGTTTTCCAGTCCATAGCTCTATCAATTAAGTTTCTAGAATATATACAGTTTTCAGTCTATAATCCAATAAATAAATTTTCCAGAATTAAAATTTCAGTCCATAATCCCCAATAATTAAGTTTTCCAGAATAAGTAATTTTTTTGGTCCATAACCTTGACTGTAGTCGTTATTACTTTGTCTCTATTATAATGCCATAAATATCCTAGGTTCGATTCCCGGTGAGGACACTCGGTCGAAAATGTTTAAATACTTTTCCAGGCCAATCATCTTCAGTCAGGTTTTCCTCATTCACACCAGGCAAACATCGGGATGGTACCTAACATAGGTCCCAGGCCGTTTCCTTCCATCCCTTTCCTCGGATAATGTGGTCGACAAGGAACGTCATCTCTCATACGTGACGAGCTAACATGGTCATAGATGCCGAAAGCCCTGAATTCTAATTCCTAATCCTAATTCTGTAATGTCAAAATGACACAATTCTGTAAACTAATTATTTGAAACCTGCATATCATAACATATACAGTCTTTATTCATGTGGTTACTAATGTTGGTGAAAGAGAATATTCCGTTTCTACTTATCTTCAGATTACACCTTGTTTTATCATTAATTTTCCTATTGAAATTCTCTTCCGTTTTTTCCATATATGTTATCATGAATATATCTTAAGAGTCTTCATCCCGGCGAAATTAAAATACCGCTAAATTTACAGTAATTATGTGATATCTTCAAATAGATAAAAGATAATCGAAATGTGGAACAAGAGCGCCCTAGACAATATTATTTTACATGAGAAACCGTTATCACGACTCACTTATCTGCTTTCGATTTCGAGCCATTATGAAAATCGGCATTTATTTTCGCGTTTCTAAACAGCTGGAAACGGAAAGCCGCTAGGTGACTTGTGATAACGGTACCTCACGCAAAATAATATTGTCTAGGGCGCTCTTGTTCCATATTTCAATTATCTTTTATCTATTTGAAGATATCACATAGTTACTGTAAAATTAGCGGTATTTTAATTTCGACGGGATGAAGACTGTTCATCAGATGTGACATACAATTGTTCGTTAACTTGAAGCAACATTTGCCAATCATATCATGCTTTCTCTCTCTTGATCTACTATTTACTGCAGAAGGCTATCCTCAGTTGATGTCGGAACGAAAGTTGTAACTGAGTTTTGATTACACTCGTCCTTTTGTGGTTTTCGTCTTCCTTTTCTTGCTTTGACGGTGAGTCGTGAGTTACCATTTCGTGTATTTTTGATGGCCGCAGCGAAACAAATTGAGTTTCTGCTTTCGCGTCCTTGTATTCGGTGACATCTGCTGAATTAATCGAAAAAGAATAATCTCCTCACAACAAGAGGTTTTTCGTAGTGACCAGATGCCGGAGGAAAACTCTATAGGATGGAGGAGGTATCTGGAGACAAAACAATGTCTTGCTTACAACCTCCTGCAGGGTTTCAATCAGTGCTACCAACTAGAATAAGAAATCGTGTGGCGTCATATGGATCTGAGATAGGTAACGGGCATTTATTTGTTTTATAAAATCTCAACTACAACCTACGAGCTCAATTGGAACTAGAATAAACTCGAGAATAAGATAATAAAGAAGAGCGCGATTTAATTTGATTTGATTTTTAGTTTAGAGTCCCGTTCAGCAGCGAAGGTATATGAGACGCGGACCTACAGCTTAACGTGGAATCGGAATCACACGAGTTCCGTCTGGAATCGAACCTGAATCTCCAACGCTAAAGGCGCGTGTGCTAACCGCTTAGCCACGAGAGAGCTCTAAGGCGAGCACGAGAAAAATATACATTAATTAATGAATGAAACAGCAATATCCACCGTTATTGGTGGAGATACTGACAGATTGACTTCGTTAATGAATTCGGTCGAAAAACTCGCTCTAGCTGTCTTCTGCAAAAAGCATAATTTTAAAAAAAAGGTTTTCTTCAAGAGTTATCGTGTGGGATAGCGGACGGATGAACTAACGTCTCCCCAGTGTCTCATCCTAATATTAACAAACAAAACAACAATGTGAAAGGAAGTTGTCGGATATGACTACTATCCCGGCATTCCCGTGGTGCAACTGAGAAAACTTCGGAAATAACACAACCAGAACAGCCTGCTGCCTGATTCAAACCGCAATCTTTCGATGCCGAGACAGGAACGCTAGCCACTATCTTGCATCCAAGTACATTCTGTTATTAATTTATTTATGTAGAGCTCCCTCGTGGCTAAGTGGTGTGCGTACGCGTTTTTGGCATGGAAGGCTCGGGTTCGATTCCCGGCGGGAGCTCATGTGGTTCGGATTCCACGTTAAGCTGTAGGTCCACGTTTCATATAGCCTTGCTGCTGAAAGGGACACTATTTTTAAAAAAAAAAATCAAATCAAATCAGAGTAATTCATGTAGCAAATACAAGGAGAAAATGGCATATACATATTGGCTGGATAAATCGGATATATCCGGATTCCGTAAGAATTGTTTCCGTTTCACACATTGACCGTATGCCATGTCGCTTAAGGATTGGAGCAGCCATCTTCCTGTTGCAGTATATATGCCCTCTCCCAGAATCTTGTTGATACAGATATTATACGTATACAGAGGGTGTATGGAACTATAATACAAACATTGTAATATAAGAACAGATTGACAGGGAAGTAGGAAGCGTAATTTGGCAGGAAAAAAGTAGAAAACACAAGTATTGGACGTAAGTGATAGGTATCATGTTTGTGATGTCCATATCCCTCAGATAGTTGTCTCCTTCCCCACTTCTTTCCTTTGTTATTGGCACGGAACATACCCCTATTGCAGCTATGACTCTAAAAATGCCGTAGTTGGAATACAGGTAATCATTTAGTGTTGCCTATTGTCGAGTGAGGTTGTCATCTATCTAGTGCTTCTGGTGTTTTAGGCAAGATTACAGCACAGAGGTCCCTTCGAAAGTTTCTCTTTTCGACAAATACAACGTTTACCTATAAGTACTCTCCTCTTTATTCCTTCCATTGTGAGTCACTATAATTAAGTGGCAGACTTCTCTTGTGTATGGGATCCTTGAATCGATCCCAACTACCACCACTTTTTTTTTTTTTTTTTTTTTAAATATTAGCGTCCTGCTTTCCATGCAGTATACGAACACTACATATTGCAGTATATTCTCTACGGCCTTGGTTAAGTATTTTTCCCACAGACAACTACATTGATGTTATTTTCTAGTATTGGCCACTTGTTCCGTAAGTTACCAGATACCCTTAAGGTTGCAGGGTATTTTTTCCGTCTCCGTGCAGAAGAATCCTAATATTAAAGGTCTTTGCCTTGCGATCGAAAGTCCAGTAGTTTGTCATTCTGACAGATTTTCTAGAATTGGATTAAACTGATTAGCGTTTAAGGTTACTTTTCAACACCGAGGCTTTATGAAACGAGACCTACTGCTTCAAGTGCATTGTATCCGAGGCAAAATACCCCCAAACAGAATCGAAACCAGGATCACACACAGACAAATATCTCTTAATTATTTTGTAGATCCGTCCTGAAGACAAGAAAGTCTTTAGGTCTTTAGGCCTTGATGGATCAGCATAAATTTTGTCCAGGGTGTAAAGGGTCAGAAATTAGGAATAGATTTCGTGTATGAAAGTAGTATACAAGCCGGAAATCGCAGAAACCAATCACTTCCGGTTCTAATGTGACCGTTAAAGAGCAAAAACGGTAATAGATAGCGAGAAGCGGTTTCCTGCGTTCGATTAAGCATCCAAGAAAATATTCCATGTCTATCCTTAGCTCAGTAGATCTACTAAAACCGGAAGTAATAGAAATCCGTTATAACTTCCGGTATGAATATTAATCTATATAGAGAAAATGATATGAGACACCGAGAAAAGTTTTTTTGGAATCCATTTAGCATTCTAAGACTGGTATCACTTTCTCTCTTAGCCATCTGTACAAACCGGAAGAGACAGAAATTAACCACTTCTGATTTTCATATTGATAGCTATACAGTAAAATACTTAACTCTGTATTAAATCCGGAAGTGGTAGAAATGCACTACTACTCCGGTTTTAGTATTAATTGAGAGAATATCACATTCTACAAACCAAATTCCTTACCAACCAAACCAAATTCGCGCTGTACCAATGACAATATTACTTCTTATTTAATAATTAATTTGATGATTTTAACGTATCCTACGTAATTTGATGTTCCAGGAATCGTTTACACATTTTTGTTAACTTGTTTCTGGATTGAAGTTGATAAGTCTTGTTTTTCTTTTAAATTTTTTGTTCGTTTTGTTTTACGTCCCTATCCAACAGTTAGGTTATGAAGGATAGAACCTACTATAAAGGCGGGCTCCAAACACCACCGGAACTTGAATCCTTTGCAGTTGGACTAGTTCTCAGACTATCATGCAAGGAAAACAATTACAATATAGTCCTTTCCCACCACACAATCTTGTTTTCAATCTTTTAATTGAACTAGCTTTTAATTCAATAGCCTAAACACTCTGGTCAATGCAGAAGCACACATTATATCCTCGTATTAAGTGTATGCTTTTACCGGGAAATGACCCCAAGGAAAACATAGGTATAAATGAAGTAAAATGAAATTAAGACTAGCAGTTTAAAGTCCGACGATTACGCCCTTTAGGCTAAGGGAGAAGGATGATTAAAGAAAGTGAATGATAATGGAATAATTGGTCGAATGAAAATGTGGGAGGAAACAGGAGTACTACAAGAAAATTCATGGACACGTGGTTGTTCCATCACAAATTTATTGAGCCGTGAATCAAATCAGGGATCCCACGCATCAGAGGTAAGCACTTAGTCACTGAGTCACTGTGCCTTCCACAGGTATAAGGTAACCTTTCGGTTGTATAGAAATTACCTGCTACTTCGACTTGATTTTCAGTTATTAGGATCATACAGTGGGACCGTGAATGAAAGCAATTTTTTGTGATAGATAGATAGAGCGATTAATTTAGATTGAGTTCCTTATAAGAGTCAATCCTGTAACATTTTCACAGGTAACAGTGACTTGATCTTATAGTATAGTTTAAAATCCACTAGATCTCCTAGTTTCTATGCAACTTGTACAGCAACAAATCATTGTTGGTTGCCTGTGGCTAAGGCTATGCCTTATTTTACTTCAAGATCATTAACCTTAGTTTCCTTTGATGCTCGTTAATCTTTGTGTCAGAAATTAATCAAATATCTATAATATTGCTTGGCTTTTATGCAACCAGTACAGCACCAAAACATTGTTGATTGCTGAGACAAAAGGATATGTAACTTTTTTTTTTTTTAATGCAAGATCATTAGCCTTAGTTTCGAGTGATACTCGTTCCTCTGTTTACCAGGAATTAGTTTTAAATCATTATTCCCTAGCTTTTACGCAACCTGTACAGCACTATAGCATTGTTGGTTGCATATAACAAAACTATACTTTTTTTTTCTTTTTTGCTGCAAGAATATTAGCCTTAGTTTCGTGTGATTACTCGTTACTCTCTTTACCAGGATATATTTTTTATTAGATTCGTATTATCATTATGAGTAATTAATTAAGAAAAACCTCTCTTGCTGTGACGTAACACGTGCTACAGTTGAAAACCTATCAACTGCTTATGTACGTATGCATAAAATAATTTCTGGATAGGTTTCTATACTATGCTGTCTGGTTCATGTTTTATTCGTTTGACATTTTTGTGTATTATTGTGCGTGGGACAGGAGCAACGTGACAATTCGAATGTATTTCCCTCAAAACAATATGTTAGCAGTGCGGAGACAGCTGAGACTGTCCAGAGGGACGAAGTGGCATCGCTTCTTCAGAGCCCCCTGGTGTCATGTTATTATCTTCAATCCCTTGTGGTGGTGTCCCAAGGGGGGCTTTCTTCAAAGACGCCACAAACGTAATCGCCTCGATGAGTGTCCCTGGAGTTCTTCCACCAGCGGACGACCTCAAGTGTCGCATCCTCACGCACGTGATGCTGTCGACCCACAAAGAGAAGTGTCGGAATGTGATGGGCTTCTCTCTTACTTTTTCCCCAATGGTCCTCGATTCAGTGTTGCAAACCATTCATCTTCGCCATCGTTGTAGTATAAAAAAAAATTCTTAACATAGAATGATATATCCTCCTCCAGCATTTTTCATTTTTTTTTCAAAATATTTGCAAAATATTGTAGAAAAACTAAAATTTCTCTTCATAACTATTTAGTATTTAGAAAATGATAGTTAGAGAAATTGTTTGTGAGCTCCTCCCTGGTTAAGCGGTTAGCGTACACGCCTTTGGCGTGGGAGACCCAGATTCGATTCACGGTGGAAGCTTATGTAGTTCGTATTCCACATTGATCAGTAGGTCCACGTCTCATATAGTCTCGAAGCTGAACGGGAAGTTAAACTCAAAATCACCTCATCAGAAATTGTTTGTACTGTCGCTTCAATGGCGTAAGCAGAATTTCATCAAGGAGGTTCAAGTATTCCTTCGAGATAAGAGTGATTTTTGTTTGTATACCATGTAATAAATATTTCTTTTTTTCATAATTACTTACGCAAGGGAGGTTTAAATCCCGAAACACCACTGGTCTCTATATTCCTAATATGACTATTATCAAGGAAAGAGTTTTTAAATAAATTAAGAGAGAAGCAGCCCATACATATGTACATATGATGATAATAATATGTTTATCATCATCATCATCATAGGTATTCTGCCCTTATTGGCAGGTCACTTGCAGCAGCTGAGAAGCTTCCATGCTCCACGGTCCTCCCCTAACCTCTTCGTCTTCACGTATGATCTTTCTGTTTTTATATCTTTAATTAATTTCAGTCTCCTACGCCCCCTCCCTCTCTTTCCCGCCACCATACCTTCTACGACGTCCCCCATGATACAATTTCTTCTTAGACAATGTCCCAATCAGTTTTTCTTCCTCTTAACAATATCTAGAAGTGTTCTTTTCTCCCCCAACATTTCTAACACCCACTCATTCATTTTCCGCTCCACCCAACTAATTCTTCCATTCTTCTCCACACCCACATTTCGCAGGTTTCCACTCGATTTTCATCACTTTTACGTAATGTCCATGTTTCCGCTTCATACAGTACAACACTCCACACGAAGCATTTTATGAGTATTTTTTTCAACTCTTTATTCAAGGTCCCACAAAACAAACTTTTCTTCCTCCTAAAGGCTTCTTTCGCCATTCCTATCCTTGCTTTTATTTCACGTTCGCATTTCATGTCATTACTAAGAATACTACCCAGATATCGAAAACTATTCACTCGTTCTATTTTCTCCCCTCCCACTTTTATATTTGACACAGACCTCTTCGTTCCAATCAGCAATCACCATGGCTTTTGTCTTTCTAACATTTATTTTCATCCCATATTCTTCAAAGTCCTTTCTCATTTTTTCTAACATTTTATTGATTTTCTATTCAGATTCTGCAACAAGCGCTATATCGTCTGAAAATCTTATGCATCTAATCATTCTACCTCCTACCGAAATGCCATCATCATCATGTAAACTCTTTTTCACAATCTCTTCTAGATAGACATTAAATAGTGTTGTCGAACTTCCCTTCCAATTGCACTCTCTTCCGTCAGCTCTTCTCCTATCCTAACACTTACTTGTTTGTTCATGTATAAGTTTCTTATAAGCAGTGATGAAAATTTTCCGGAAAATTTTCCGATTCATAAAAACATGCTCCACTTATTCCTACATCGTTGTTTAACCGTGATGTGAGGTGGAAAACTTTCTTCTATATTTTTCCGGAAAATTTTCCGTTCTTAACAAATATCAGTGATCAAGTAACAGTTCCTCAGTATTCAAAAAATTATTGAAATCATGTATAGAAATGTTAAAAAGTGAAAGATCATTTAAAGAATCTGAAAATTTTCATGGCTCAGACAATTTTCAGTACTATGTAGGAACAAGTGAAACAATTTTTCATGAATCGAAGTATTTTCTGTCTTGTATGGAAAAATTGAAGAACTTTTTATGAGTCGGAAAATTTTCATCATTTTGAAGCAAAAAGTAAAACAACTTTTTGTGAATCAGAAAGTTTTATTGCTCTGTAGAAGCAAGTGAAAGGAATATCCATGAATCGGAAAATTTTCATCACGATGTAGAAAGAAGTGAAAAAACTTTTCATAATCCGGACAATTTTGGATATTATGTATAGTGGTGTTTAGTGGAAAATTTTCCACTATATTTAACTGCACATTCAGCTATAAAATTCAATTCCTGTAGAGGGAAGTTAGACAGCAACAAATTATCATTTTTCCAATTATCTTTCGGAAACCAGAAAATTTTGTAATATTTCAAGTTGGGAAGTAAAAATATATAGTGTTTATCTGTGTGTGTGTGTGTGTGTGTGTGTGTGTGTGTTTGTGTGTATATATATGTGTGTGTGTGTGTGGTGTGTGTGTGTAAAATGCAGGGAACACACATCGAGTTCGTAGAGAACAAATATCCCATTCCAATATTTAAAATGTAAGAAGAAATTGAAAAGAAACCTTTTTGAATTTATCAATTTCAGAAACAGAAAATTCCACTATTTCTTCACATGTAGGACTGCCTATATAATGAATTAACTACATAAAAGTTCCTTATGAAGATTATTTTTGTAACAGAAAATAAGAAAAAATGATTTTATTGTGTTTAACACTCGTAAATCATAATTTCAATATTGGAATTTTGTATAATCTACATCTTAGAGCAGGTATTTGTATTGTAAAACTACCATTATTATGTATAAAAATGTATTAGAAATAATGACGATTCGATAGAACAAGTATATATATACAGTAGTGGACCCAGGATATGATCAAGAGAGGGGCCAAACCATTGTTTACCGCATTATCCAGTGTAAAACAGGATTGAAGTTCATTTTATTCAGTGTATACCTGAGGGTCAAGGGGGGCTTATATATATATATATATATATATATATATATATATATATATATATATATATATATATATATATATATATATATATATATATAAGAGAAATATGTTTTTTTATTTTGTAAATTAAAATGAAATTACTTCTTGCTTTTAGAACGCAGCGCCAATAGTGCAGCTTTTTATGTTTCCTTTATTATTTTATTGGAAGAACAGCTACAAAAATCAGTTTCCTTATTACTTATATTTCACTTTCTCTTTTGAATGAATATATTGTTGAGGCATGTTATTGATTTTATTCAAAAAAAATTATTTTTAATAAAAAAAATATATTTAATAAATTAAATGTTAAAAAACTAAGTGTTATCACATAACGTAAACACGTGTGTGTGTTTATGTGTTAACATCAATGTTGTGTGTATGTAATAAATGTTCTACGGCTAAACGCTTGGTCGTCAATTCGTAAAATATTGTAATTTGTATTTGTAATGTTTTTAAATTGTCATCAAATTGTCACATTGTAACATTAACACACTTTAACTATAATATAATCGTTGAGTTCGCAAAAATTTGTAAGTCTAAAAATTTAATCACGATATAATTCGGGTAAAACCAACGTTTTACCAATAGCTAAAATATACAAAAAGTCAACAACAATAAATTCCAAAATGTCTAAAATATTCATATAAAACCTTATAGTTTTTAAAAATTAAAATCAGTCTCAAAAAATCAATCTCAAAAATCATTATACATTAAATATTCGCATAATTACTCATATCACAGTAATTAATTCTCTATAATTCAAAATCCAGTATTAGATCAGGAGATCTAATAATTCAATAAACCATTATAATAAATAATGGTACACAATAGTCGACCATTCTAAACTATTAGCAATAATATAAAAATCGTCCAAAACATCAATAGCAGTTCCAGTCATCAATTATATAAAAATACGTGTATCTCAACTATGTTTAAATTCATCGTGGTTAACTTCCTAGCTGCTTAAAAATATATAATCTTACATTTATATTCAGTCAACAATCAATCACAATAATACACAAGCTTTAATAAAAATACAAAATTTTAATTCAAAATCAATTAATGTAATTTCTTTCCATCATCCTGTACCTACTCATTCTAAATGGTAAATAACAACAATCTTCAACCGTCATTTTACATTTCATCCCCATGCTATATAAGCACAACGGTGAAAGGTTGTTATGGTGGAGATGCTGGTTTTTGTAGCGTTATATAAGCACAACGGTAAAAGGTTGTTAATATGAATAAATAAATGTTTATTTCCTTAAAATGGTCAGTATTTGCTTTCATGAGTTACTTAAACTCGAACTTAGGGTAGTCAAAAATTTACATTAGGCACTTTATATTATATCTACGTATTTATAAATGCTGCAGTATGTAAATCTATAAAAGTAGTAAAGCTATGAGAAAACCGTCTTATGCGTATTAAACTGACGAAATCTAATATTGTAGGATCAAAGGTGGATCCTGAGGGAAGAATGCATTGAAGTTTTTGAAACATTCTTGAAATGAAGAAGCGTTAGATTTTCACTTCATGAAACTTTTTAAGACAATATTTATTACCAATAAATTTTACGGCTAAACAACGATGTAGGAATAAGTGGAGTATGTTTTTATGAACCGGAAAAGTTTCCGTTTCAAAATTTTCCGGAAAATTTTCAGAACTGTACAGAACTGAAAATTTTTCGATTCATGAAAAATCGTTTTACTTGTTCCTACATAGTACTGAAAATTGTCTGAGCCATGAAAATTTTCAGATTTTTTAAACGATCTTTCACTTTTTATCTTTTCTATACATGAATTAAATCAATTTTATGAATACTGAAGAATTGCTTGATCACTGATATTTGTTAAGAACTGAAAATTTTCTGGAAAAACATACTAGAAAATTTTCCACCTCACATCATGGCTAAACAACGATGTAGGAATAAGTGGAGTGTGTTTCTATGAATCGGAAAATTTTCCGGAAAATTTTCATCACGGATGTGCAGTTAAATATAATGGAAAATTTTCCACCTAACATCACTATATATAATATCCAAAATTGTCCGGCTTACGAAAAGTTTTTCCAATTTTTTCTACATCCTGATGAAAATTTTCCAATCTATGAAAATTCCTTTCACTTGTCTCTACAGAGCAATAAAACTTTCCGATTCACAAACAGTTGTTTTACTTTTTGCTTCAAAATGATGAAAATTTTCCGAATCATAAAAAGTTCTTCAATTTTTCCATGTAAGACAGAAAATATTTCGATTCATGAAATTTTTTTTACTTCTTCCTACATAGTACTGAAAATTGTCTGAGCCATGAAAATTTTCAGATTCTTTAAACGATCTTTCAATTTTTAACGTTTCTATACATGAATTCAACCAATTTTATGATTGCTGAGAAATTGTTACTTGATTACTGATATTTTTTAGAACGGAAAATTTTCCGGAAAAATATAGCGGAAAATTTTCCACCTCACATCACTACTTATGAGTCTTCGTTCTTTCCATTCAAACCCTATCTTCTTTAGAACTCTCAACAACAATATGTTGGTATTTGTAACTAATACATAAACCGAGGTTCCTTTGCAATTTGCATCAGAATAAAATAGTGTTTTGCTGCAGGAAGAATATTGCTTTAAATACTGGGGATCTTGGCTTTTTGGGCTATTTTTGAGACTTTCAGTCAAGCAGCTACTGCATCGTCACTATTTATCCTAAGATCATGGTTCATACCTCATTCTCTTCAGAATAGAGCTGGCTTTCAAATGGTACCACTTGCATGCTCATACCATATACCAGAAGCGGGAAAAATGTCAAAGTGAAAATTTCGGAGGGAAAAATTTTTTTCTCGAACTTTGGCCCCCCCTGGACCCCCCTGTGTGATCGTAGCCATCTAAAAAAATCTGATAAATAGTACTTGGTATACTGAATATGTGTGCCAAATTTCAAGTTTCTATCTTGAATAGTAAGGGCGGGAGAATTTTTATCAAAAATTCCCACAATGCCCCAAATCACCATAAAACACTATGATCTCAGGAAAAAAATTCCTGAGACATCCCTAATTACCCTAGGACTATAATCCGCCAATCATTCTCTTCAGAATAGAACTGTCTTTCAGGCGGTACCATTCACATGTTTCCATCATGTATCTAAGGCGGGAAATTCCTGAAAAAGGGGATTTTTGAGCAAAATTTCCCTTTTTTCAACTTTTGCCCCTCTGGACCCCCTGTTTTTACGCAGAAATAGGAAAAAAACTTCTGGTAAATACTACTCTGTGGACTGAATGTTTGTGCAAAATTTCAATCTTCTACGTGAAAAAATAGGCCCGCCAGAAAAAATTTCCCTACCATGCCCCACTTTTACCCTATACAGAAGTATATTTGGTTAAAAAATCACTGAGATGGCCCTAATTACCCTAGAATAATAGTTCGACCGTCGTTCTCTTCAGAATAGAACTTCCTTTCAGACGGTATGACTCGCGTGGTCGTATCATGTATGTGAGGCGGGAAAATGACGACAAACGGGATTTTTGGGGTAAAAAATCCCTTTTTTTTAACCCTTTGCCCCTCTGGTTCCCCCTGTTTTAACACTGACATCGAAACAAAAAATCTGGTAAATACTACTCGGTGGACTGAATATTTGTGCAAAATTTCAATCTTCTACTTCAAAAATAAGCCCGCCAAAAATATATATACCGACAATGCCCCAATTTTCCCTATATAGAAGTATATTTTTTAAAAATTCCCTGAGACATCCCTAATTACCCTAAAATAATAATTCGACCGTCGTTCTCTTCAGAATGGAACTGCCTTTCAGGCGGTATGACTCACGTGGTCCTATCATGTATGTAAGGCGGGAAAATGACGAAAAACGGGATTTTGGGGGTAAAAAATCCCTTTTTTTACCCCTTTGCCCCTCTGGTTCCCCCTCTGTTTTAGCACTGACATCGGAACAAAAAATTTGGTAAATACTACTCGGTGGACTGAATGTTTGTGCAAAATTTCAATCTTTTACGTTCAAAAATAAGCCCGCCAAAAAATAATGAACATAGGCTTAAAAAGGGAAAAAATACATTTTAAGATTATGACGTCATCACCTCCCATGTCTGGACGCAGGACGGTCTGAAGCCATACGTAATGTCTTCTACAATGTCTCTGGACTTGAAAAAAAAAAACCGGACGAAAAAGCTCAAATAGAAGAGAAATAACGCAATGTACCATGAAAAACGCGTATGGTACAAAATGTACCATAAGATCCCCAAAGGGTTAGAACTCTCAACAACAATATGTTGGTACTTCTAACTAATACATAAACCGAGGTTCCTTTGCAATTTGCATCAGAATAAAATAGTGTTTTGCTGCAGGAAGAATATTGCTTTAAATACTACTACTACTACTACTACTACTACTACTACTACTACTACTACTACTACTACTACTACTACTAATAATAATAATAATAATAATAATAATAATAATAATAATAATAATAATAATAATAATAATAGATATTATGATTTTCCCTTAGCCTTCTGGATACATGCTCACTTTAGGTGTACGATTTCGCACGTTCAGCCAGATTTGTGCTTATACCTTCAGGTAGGCATTGGGATTTGTTTTTCTTCCTAGAATATTCAAATTCATCTAAATATCGATCTCATATTTTTATCGTAAAGATTTCTTCTTTCTTCGTATGCGATAGTAAAAGATGAAGTGACAATTTCATGCACCTACAAATACAGAGTCCAAAAATCCACAAATCAAAAGTTTACTTTAAAATACGATTGCTGTTAAGGATCTAGTTTCTTGACTATAAGCGATCCTTGATCGTTCAATGGACAAATATTAATTGACGTTTACATTATCTTGGCTTGCTTCCATTTTCCGTGTGAATCTTTGTGAGTCAAGGCTTAAAAATATGTACAATGTTATACTTCAAAAGAAAAGTGTGCTATATATCGTTTCAGGTTCGTAGCAGACTTTCCCTAAAGAGAAAGAATTGAAAAAAGCTATGCCATGGAGTTGAATTGTTGCCTTTTACTATAGCATTACTTTTAAACATTGATTGATGTCTGTAAGTGAATATTTAAATTATGTAGTAATTCCTACTTTGTTCTTGCGTACGTAATATCCTCATCATAATTCTTCAATTACTCCTCAACTTCTTAATTCCCTTATTTTCACACATTCTTTCACAATTTAGGAAAGAAGAAACTGGCCACACTATCCCTGCTTTTCTAGGCTAATAGTTTATCTATTTCTATTAGGCAAAAGAGTTAAAAACTTGCTTACGTATAGAACACCCACACAAATACATGAAAACTAGACACGTGATTAAAAGAGAGATGGTGCCTCAGTGTATGCCGTTGTGGTATCAAGCGGTGAGGCAATAACGATCGGGGATTCGAGTCCCTCTAAGGACCTTGATAATTTTTAACTCTCCTCGATGTATCTGCGTTCGTGTTGCGTCCAAAAGCACAAGAAGTAGAAAAAAGAATGAAGAAAAAGAGGATTTTCTTTTCTTTTTTTTTTTTGCAAGTTTTAAGAATCTCGGTTTAAAGTTAAACTAAAGCACTTAGCGTAACAACCCTTTAT
Source organism: Thermobia domestica (assembly GCF_964235325.1). NCBI lineage: Eukaryota > Metazoa > Arthropoda > Insecta > Zygentoma > Lepismatidae > Thermobia > Thermobia domestica. Next base: position 4,587,636 of record NC_137465.1, on the reverse strand, counting down.
TTCTGAACCTGAGCTGCTCCAACGCCATCTGTTGGCGACTGGCTAAACTACGTCCAGGATAGCAACAAACACATAGTCAACGCACAGTGTCGCCCTGTTTCTAGACTTAGTCTCAGTCACATCTTTTATTCACGTGACTCCCCAGTTGGCCTCACGACGATGGGTGGAGGCTGAAAATTGGGAAAAGTACCGGCCGGGAATCGAACCCGGGACCACACGGAGTCCAGTGAATCCAATGCTCTAACCACTAGACAAGAAACTTCCCTTGGTACGACAAATATATGATTCATTCGCAGCCATGTGCGTTTGTGGTGGACACAGGTAACACCATGACTGTACGTTTTCTCGGGGGTTCTTCCGTTTCTCTGGATATTTTAACCTCACCAATTCTTTCAATAATCATCTGTCTTCTTTAGCCTAAACGGCATAATTGTGAGATGTTGAAGATATTTTTTTTTTTTAAAAAAAAAAGATAATCTATTAGGGATAAATACTGTTAAGAGGCCTCATCCCGGCGAAATTAAAATACCTCTAATTTTACAGTAATAGAGTGATATCTACCAATAGATAAAAGACAATTGAAATGTAAAACAAGAGCGCCCTAGAGATTATTATTTTGCGTGAGGTACCGTTATCACAAGTCACCTAGTGGCTTTCTGTTTTCAGCCGTTTAGTAACGCGAAAATAAATGCCGATTTTCATAATGGCTCGAAATCGAAAGCAGATAAGTGAGTCGTGATAACAGTATCTCATGTAAAATGATATTGTGTATGGCGCTCTTGTTCCACATTTCGATTATCTTTTATCTATTGGGAGATATCACTTAATTACAGTAAAATTAGCGGTATATTAATTTCGCCGGGATGAAGTCTCTTAATTGGTACTAAAATAATGGACAAAGTAGAACTAAACGTAATCTGTGATATTCTCTATGGTGTTGCTACTTTTTGAAACGTTACCAATTGTTTGTTAGTACTGGAGAAACAGAAAACTTACCATTAGGTACAGATGAACAGCACTCTGTTTTGCAGGTCACTAGAAATTCTAAAAGTAGTGAAACAGTTGATGGTGAAAAATCTTGTTATTTACCAACCATGCACCGCTTATTTCCGTTTCGTTGAAAGCATCATCAGCGGCATTTCCTTGGTCCGTAATCTTGTCAGTGGGGGGGCTTTCCTTCAACCTCCTCCCCCATTTAAACAATTTCCTCTTGAAGGAGAATGAAAAAAAGAATTGGGCGCAAGGGAAAGTTAAGAAAATGGGTTGTTGACAACGGTCATTTGCTTTAACAAAAGAACTACCACATAGATAAACTACCGTCAACACGCTTCAACTACATTTTTTTAAAATTATTTTTTTTTGTCGTGGATGTCTCTCCGACGGACCACCCAATGACAATGGCAGTGGTAGTAATCGCTTCAGAAGGCTACCTTTGGATGGTGACAATAGGCGATCAGATTACGTAGATAAACCTAGTTTAAAAGGCAAAATAATGAAAGAAAAAATAAATAATAAGTATCTACTGAGTAGGAATCTTTAAGTGCACCTACGTGAGCACTGTTCAACAATTTGGGTGACCAAGTGTTCGAACACAAACAGCAATTGGATTAAAATTTCGTGGCCATTCTGACTAAGTGCACGGCTATTCGAAGCGTTCCTAACGCGCTTTTATGGCTCATGCGTTCGCTTGGAATACGCTCACCATGTATTTAAATGTGGATGGTTAATTACAATGAATGCGTTGCAAACGCGAAAGGAATAAAAACACGCAGAATATGTAGGATCGAGTGTATACTTGGTGCGTTTCGGAACAATAGGCCGTCTGCTGTTTCGGAATCAGTAAAAGATGTCTAAAGGAAGAGAAAATAGAAAAAAAAGACATGTTGCCAGGCAAGGGGATTTTAGCAAGAAACAGCTGCTTGGAAGATGCTTTGTGTAGAATATTGGAATTGTGCTGTATAAAGTTTATGCGTGTATAACAAACGAAAATTCACAAAAAATACAAGAAAATTCCTAAATATTAGCTAATAACAAAAAATCTATGTAACACAATAGGGTTATTTGTCGTGATTCGCATAAATGAGAGTAAGTGTGTGGTAGTAAGGCCTGGAAATCCTAATTGACTCACAGTATGATTTATAACTCTGGCGAAAGTAGAATTACCGAGTAGCCATCTAGGTCGCATTCGGTGTGGGGGGTAACGGATCGGAAACGCATCCTCGAATAGCCATAGTCTAAAAGATAAAACACTAAAAGAAATAATTAAGTATCTATTGAGTAGTAATCTTTGAGTGCCTCTACGTGAGCACTGGACAACAATTTGGGTGACCAAGTAGCCGGATTCAAATCTTATGGCCATTCTGACTGAGAATTAGGATTTTTTAAAAAAAATCAAAATTATGGTGTTCATAAATATGGTATTTCTTTCATTTTGATGGCAATACTTCCAATTACCAAATGGCACTCTTCACTTTCATAGACACACCTCACTTGTTACACTGGGCGAGAGGAGAACAATAATGCTATAAATCTCCCTGATAAACAATGTCAAAATGGTTGACGTTACACCAATACACGTAATCAGATTATTCATACGCATTCGTAACTAATGAGAAATGCAAGGTACGTTACTTATAGCGATGGATAAGCCACAGTAGGTTACCTCTTGCGAGTATTTCAACAAATCGATAAACCTCATTGGGCGGAATAAAATGGTATGGGTAATTGTACAGAATTTTCGAGGAAATCGGCATAAACAAGTTTTTTAAACTTAAAAATTTAGTGTGATTCAATATCATTAAAAAAAGAAATAAAACAAACCATTTTAGAATTACACTCAGCAGAATCATGCTAGAATCCTATCACACTAAAAAAAATCAGAATAATCACGTAAAAGAATTACCCAACCTTTTGAAAATTTCAAATTCCCATAGAGACGATCTAAAATTGTACAACTTTTCGCACTATGAAGTCTGTGTTATATAACAGTATTGATGTGATATGATTTTGAGTTTAGTGTCCCTTTCAGCAGCGAGGTTGTATAAGATATGGACCTACAGCTTAATGTAGGCTTCGATGCGTATGCGCTCCAGCTGGGAATCGAACTCGTGCCTCCCTGGCTAAAAGGCGCGTCCGCTAACTGCTTAGCCACAAGAAAACTCCTCTAAACAGTATTCACTGCAATATATGGCCAATACCCTTTATATATATATATATATATATATATATATATATATATATATATATATATATATATATATATATATATATATATATATATATATATATAATTATAAAAAATTATTTTTTTCTCTAAGGTTCTGTAAACCTCAATAGTTTTCCAAGGCTCATGGACAATTCCAATAGATAGTTGCTTTAATAATAATAATAATAATAATAATAATAATAATAATAATAATAATAATAATAATAATAATAATAATAATAATAATAGTGCGACACATAAAGACCTCGGAGTAGTATTCGATGAGGAACTTACATTTACTGATCCCATTACTGTTACTGTGAAGAGTGCTATGAGCATATGGGTATTCTTTACAGATTTACTGAAATTCGCGATCTCAAATCACTCAGTATTTTCTTCAAAGCTTCTGTATCTTCTAAAATTGAATATTTCTCACCGATATGGAATATGACCTATGCTTGAAACTTAATAAGTTTTGATTCTGTTCTTAACTTTTTTCTTTCCATTGTCGAACAAAGTGTTCCATCAGTGCGTAGTGTTAATAAAAGATAGCTCGAAACAAGCTTAATATTTAGACTCCACTTATTCAACGCATGGTTGCAGACTTGTTGTTTTTCCATAAAATTATCAATGGCAATATTAACTCCGAATTATTGGTCTCCGTTCTCAATTTTTGCGTACCTTCTCGACTTACTTGCAGTCCTATGCTACTAACATATGTAGCACCGAGACTATCAATTATACAGCGCCCCTTGTACTTCAGGCTCGCATCATTGTATAACAATTTATTGTAGCCAAACTCAAACTATCACTTACCTCAGTATGATGTGCTTATTCCGTAGAAAGTACGAAAAACTCGATTTAGGGGCCGCTCAAAAATTTTGTGGGCCCCTGATCCAAAAAATGCAATATATTTCATTCAATCAAAAATTTTCTTGTACGTTTCATATCTGGAGAACTACATAGCCAAACTCAAACTACCACTTAACTGAGTATATTATGCTAACTCCGTTAAAAAAAAAAAATTAAAAAATACGTAAACTCGATTTAGGGGCCGTTCAAAAATTTTGTGGCCTCTGATCCAAAAACTAATTATTGGCCAAGATCGTAATCATGTGATCCATTTTTGGACCATTCCTAAAATTCTTGTTTGTTATTTCTTATACACTTTATTACATTGTTTCAGTGTAAAATGGGTATAGATCCGCATTTGAAACATAAATAATAATAATAATAATAAATAGTATGTCAGAGCTAATGATTGATTCCTTATCGGATAGTGGTATTTAAATACCAGTGAACATTCACGTTTGAGTTTTAAACCCAACACAGAAAAATCTATTTCTATTTATTTCCACGGCATCTAATTATATAGTTGTGACAGAAACTCATTTACAATCTGCGTAACAGTGAAACGAATATTAAAAGTATTCTGTTTCTCTTCTATGCAAAGTCCAGTTATTCTCTTACGTAACTGTTACGTATGAATGTTGTAAGTATGAGTATTTTGAATAGCGTAAAACCATCTGTCTGTCAATTGACTCCTTTTTTTTTTCCCCTAACAACTACCAAGTGTCTCCGATCTGTCAAAAGGTTTCACAATAAGTCGTGACATAGGTTCATGTTTTCCCAATGTTCATGAGCTCTTTGCGATCAGCCACAGAGGACTGGTGGATGTCGTCCCAGAAAGCCAGTTGCCAATTGCGAAGGCTCACGCGCTGCTGGAAACAACACGCAGAGATTTTCAACTGAAAAGAGAGAAAGAAGGAAGGAATGAAAAAAAAAGTTCCAATTGACACACAGTACTTAGTACTTAGAAAGGTGGGACAGAGAGTAAAAGATCACGATGTTCATGCTTGTAAATACACATACCTGGTATGTACAGTTTAATTATTTTTTTGCTTTCGTTTGTCAAGTTTTGTAACATGTATGTGACACTTATAGGTCTACACTAATTTTTTTTCTTGTTTGCGTGTTTAAAAGAACATATTTTTACTTGTTTTTACAACTCGAGAAAAACTCAGTTTTTTTCTTCCAATACTCAATAAAAAATGAAAGTATTGTCTATAGATATAAGTTCCTAACATCTACCGAAAGTACAAAGTATGTTGGGGAGAATGTAATGAAACCTTTCAGTTTAACGTCCCACGATTATGCCCTTTAGGCTAAGGGAAACGGTGATTAACCCTTTTAGGATTTCCATTTTTTCAAGTAAATTTTAGACTTTCAGTCAAACAACTTCTGCTTCTTTACTATTTATACTAGGATCATGGTTCATACCTTTTTTTTTTTTTTTTTTTTAAGAATAGAGCATCATTTCGAACGGTACCACTCGATTGTCCGTGTTATAAACCAGAAACGGGAAAATCGGGAGTTCTTTCGAAAGAAAAAATTGCGTAACTTTTGAGCCCATCTAGCCCAGACCTTGGGTTTACCTAGGAATCTAAAAATCTCTTGAAAAATATATAGTTATGTACACAATCTGTATGCAAAGTTTCAATCTGATATCTTGTAAACTAAGAGCGGGAATTTTTTTTTTTTAAAAATTTGCCTTGAGATAAAAAGTCAAGCCCCTCCGTCCCACTTGGTGCCGCCAAGTTGACCATTCGGGTCCAAAACGCATCTGGGGTGTTCTTTGGGCAATGCTTGACTTGACCAATAAAAGAAACGGGTTCAATACATGATATATGAGCTTAATAATCATTTAAATACATCACTACTCCATGTTACAAATTCGTACCAAAAATTCCAAAAGGGTTAAAGCAAATGAATGATGATAGAAAAATTAGTGGGATGAGAAAGCGAGAGGAAATTGGAATTGGCGGAAATGGAGGAAATTTAGCCCGAGAAAACCCACGGACGATGTTGTGCGCTACAAACTTACTTGACCAGGACTCGAACCCGAACCCACCCTTAGCAACAGGTTCCATCTCATACAGCCTGAGTGCATTACAATTCATGAAGAAAGATCCAGCATGAACTCCCCGTAGCCCATTTGGCAGTCTGTTTTCTACTGAGTACTTTTACTCATGAGACGAGTCCCATCTCGTCTTGTAAATTTTGCTCTTAATTTCACCTAGGAGTTATCAAAAGCCTTTCGCGTCGCGAGAGGCAAATAAAGGGTGTGATATACAACATTTAAACAATACTTGCTAATTTGCGTATCTTTAAAAGTCGTTAAATACATAATCATTCTATCAATGTATACCTTTTATGCTTTGAATCATGTAATACTTAAACAGCGTATGAGATCTAAGAGTTGGGTAGAGTAGCGTTGCCGACGAGAATCGTGTAATTTTTCATCTCGTCTCAATAAACGATAGGAGAATTGTCATGAAACTCGTAACTTTTATCGAGATAAGACGGAAAATTTGTTGAACACTGCTTACAGATGCATGAATGGTGTTTTGTAAATGCTTTAACTTTGCCATTTCTATTATCTTCGCCAGTCGCTACAGTCTTTGTCAATATCTGTGGTTTCCAGGTCTGTCCCCTTCTTCGTTTTGTTTATTGAGAATATGGAAAAGCACACCAGAGAGAATAGGGAGGTTTAAATTTAGTAAGAAAGGAGAAAACATGATCCATATTCTGTATCCAAATAGGATATCGCAATCCTAGTTGGGAATCTCAGAAAGCTGTCTTTAACACTTTAGGAACTGAGGTTTCTCTCTTTCCTCTATGGCACTTAAAACTTTTACGTGTTAATTTCGGTCGCTTGGTTGGATTAGGGTTTCAGCACCGAGGCGATATAAGCCGCGGACCTACAGCTTAACATGGGATCCGAACCACATGAGCCCCTACCAGGAATCGAACCTGGGTCTCCGCTTACCGAAGTCATCTTGGTACCAGGTGTCCCAAAATTAATAAAATTAATAAGCAATCCACCATTATTGTGTGTGTGTGTGTGTGTGTGAGAGAGAGAGAGAGAGAGAGAGAGAGGAGTGTTTGTTAAAGAACACGCATACTACAGACTCACATCGACACACGAAGCGGTATGCGTACCAAATCTCGCGGCCAAAAGATCCCCAGCCAAAATCTCGCATTGCTGAAACCTCGCGGGCAAATATCTCTCCCAGCTAAAATCTCACGTAGCAAAAATCTCGTCGCTCAAAACTTCGCGGTCCAAAATCCCGCCTGGCCGAAACCTCTCTGTCCAAAATCTCCCGCACCAAATCTCGTTGGACTAAAACTTGCAGACCGACATCTAACCAGGTCAAAACATCACTATAACAATATAGAGTAGGCTACATAAGAGTTTCTGGGGTCATAATAATAATAATAATAATAATAATAATAATAATAATAATAATAATAATAATAATAATAATAATAATAATAATAATAATAATAAAGACTTAAGTCATGGGATCAGAAACGCTTACTTTAGATACTAGAAGCATAGAAGAAATAATAGGTTCAAAAAATGGATAGGCCTAATAGTGGAATAAACTCAAATTAGTGAAAATCTTATCCATCCAATATACTTTAGTTCAATTATTTGGTAAATATGAACTGCGAATTTGTCGTATAGTGTCAGTAGGCGCATCATCACTTCAGCAAAATACATTTCATGCAACAGTGGGTAGGTTTAAATTGTGTAGATAGATTGATGGGATGCACGTCAAAGGAAGTATGTGACGTCGTTACGCATGACACGAAGCCTCGAATTATGTAATTGTCATTATACCTATAATTACTATAGTTCATTAAATATTTTTAAATGATCATGTGTTTCAACGTTTTCTAAATATGGATATTTGTTTTTGGGACACTCTGTATATTCGCTGGAAATGTTTCTGGGTAAATGACGCTTTTATAGGATAAACATGTTCGAACACAGAAGAAGCAAGATAATATTACATTCATTACGATTTTGGTCGCCGGTAGATATGGTCTATTCTAGGCATCCCAAACCTTCACATAAGCGATAAGCGTACCAAATTTCACATAAGTAAATCCCCACGCTAAGCGGGTTTGCATATCCAGGCTCCTAACTATGAAAATATTTACGATCACTCCAACCCCAATCATTTCACAGATTCAACCTGTTGTATATAAGTTATTAGGACGTAAAATTGAATGTAATTTATACGAAAAACCCTTTTATGCATTGCAAGACCTGTAACGTCCAAATATTCACCACAAACTTATAGTTGTATCGACATAAACAAACAAACAAAAAAAGTGTGGAGCAGGAAACCACTTTACACAAAAGTCAAAAGAGGTCATTGAAGACATACGAACTGGTCGAGCGGTTTGTGTCACTAGTCTATCAATCAGAAGTTTCTGTGTTCAAACTCTGTAGAAAATATTCGGTTTTTTTTTTTTTTTTTTTTTTTTGTTGAAAAGTGTGTTCCTATTTTCATCAGAGGACTCAGAACATTTCTTTGAATAAATCTTTGGAAACTACTTTTCTCTCAAATTCGATTAGAAGCGAACATTATATGAATTGAAAATCTAACATCCACAGCTGAGAACAAAATATTAAGTATGTTCAATATGTCATTATTATCCTTTGATTTGTAGTGAAAAACTAATTATAAGCATTGACAATTTCAGAAGATTCTCCCCCGGTAATGGTCAATATATGAATGAGAAAAAACTGATAAAACATTATTAGTCTACTTTGAGCATGATCGAAGATAACTTATGGCCATGAAGAGGAAATTTATGTCGACAGGGTCTCAAATTCTCCGACAGGTCATGCCCTAAAATCTTAACTGTTTGAAAGGTATCCTTAACAAATAGAATATTACATTTATTTCTCCTTCTACGTTTTGAAATGGAAAAATCATAATTTTAAATAGAATTATAATACGATAAGCATAAAGATTTATACAACTAATAAAGTAAATATTTTTGTGTAAGCTATCGATTTCTATTCGGATTAAAACTCGAATACTCGTTTGCATCAAACTTTAAAGTAATTCCTCTCTCTATATATATTTCCTACTGGAAAGCATGTTTAACTCCAATTACTTAATCAATATTTTTAATAATATATTTTTATTGTAATACTCTTACTATTCAATGTTGTATGCACTTAATTTCTCAAAGCAAAACCTCACAAATGTATAATTGACTAGTAAATATTATCAAATAAATTATCATTTAGTTTACGTAAACATTGCATCGCCTGATTTGAAACTTCGTATTTTAAATAATAATAATAATAATAATAATAATAATAATAATAATAATAATAATAATAATAATAATAATAATAATAATAATAATAATAATAATAATAATAATAGTAGTAGTAGTAGTAGTAGTAATAAAATCATAGCCATATCTTTATCAGAATTTCAGGCTTAGTCAGTAAATGAATTCAACATATTCTCTATTCGAAGCTCTATTTAATCGAATCAGATAGAAATACGAAGAGGAACTTCGAGAACAGGTAAAAGAAAAATGTTACTTTGGTGGGTTTGGAAGTAACTTTTAAGAGTTTTTTTTTTAACAAATTACAGACAAATGCCTTGGACACTTTTTTCTTTTCTTTAAGTTAACTGATTCACCGAACGTATCTGACATATGAGTAACTTGTCTCTATTTTCTACTCGGTTATACACGTTTTACACTCTTTTCCATTAACCTTGAACGACAAGAACACGAACACAAAAACATCCACATAGGTATGACAGTTAAAATTCCTAACTTCCCCCACGGGGAATCGAACCCGGGACCACATACACCTGGGGCACACGTGCTAGCCACTAGACCAGCGGGAAAAGCAAATGAAATGTATTTTGTAGTGTCTGAAGTTTATAGCTATTTCACCCTGTTGTAGTATGTCTATTGATGTTTTAATGTTTACCGTATTCGTTACTTTGAGGAATGATATATATTATTGATATAGGTTTTATTACATATTCGGCCATAAATATTATATAAATTATCAGAATTATTCATGATCTTCCATGGAAATTCACTGGTGCATGCGCAGTAGAAACAGAAGAACACAACTTTCTGATGTTGGTCAGAACACAAATTTCTAACAGGATGTCTGAATTCCTTGGTGGAAAGTAGTAGTTCCCAACCTAGGGACCCGCAGCTTCCTCCTGAGTAAGCATGAAGAGCGAGTAAGGTGGCGAAAGCTACTGGCATAAAAGAATTGTGCAATAAATAAATAAAGCACTACTTATTATGACTTTCAAATTCAGCTTGACAATTTTATAATTGCCGTTTTACAAAAACATCATATTGCACTAGGAGGGTATGCAAAAGTCTTGCTGGAAATAAATATAAATTCCTGGGATTATTATTATTATTATTATTATTATTATTATTATTATTATTATTATTATTATTATTATTATTATTATTATTATTATTATTATTATTATTGGTCTCCTACTTCTTGGCCAAGATGTGAAATATTCACTACCTTCTTCATACCGCTAAATCAATTTCTTCACTGTTTTCTCGTCACAGCTCATACCCCTAGCTATCTGAATGGCAATTTGTCTAATTGTTGCTCGACCTATGATTTTCCCTCGCATAGTAACAGATAGTTTTCTACAGCTTTTAGAGAGAGGTATTTTGACAACCTGTAGAAATTTGCATTGTGATTCGTATTAGCAATGACAGTAAAGTGGATATTTCTGTTCCTACTGTGCATAATCAGTATCATTATATCAGAAGTATTCCGCCATTACCAGCGGGTCACTTACCGCAGCTGAGAAGCTGCCATGTTCCACGATCTTCTGTTAACCTCTCCATCTTCACATACGATTTTTCTGTTTTGATATCGCCAATAGCCTAATTCTGTTTCTATACAGTCTAATTTGTCCTCTCCCTCTCTTCCCTGCCACCATACCCTCTAGCACATCCGTCATGATACAGTTCCTTCTTAACAGTTTCTACAGTTTCGTCCATGTTTATGTCCTATAAATACAGTAAAATACAGTAAACGAAGCATTTTATGAGTCTTTTTCTTTACAACTCTATTCGTGGTCCCCTCAAAATACTATTTCCTCCATCCTAAAGGCTCTTTTCGCCATTTCTATCCTTGCTTTTATTTCACGTTCGCATGTCATATCATCACTAGTAATAGTACTCAGCTATCGAAAACTAATCACTTGTTGTTTTTTCCCGCTCCTACTTCTATATTTCACACCGATCGCTTCGTTTCAATCACCATGGATTTTGTCTTTCTAACATTTATTTTCAGCCCATATTCTTCACAAGCCTTTCTCAAGTTTTCTACATCTTACTAATTTTCTTTTTAGATTCTGCAACAACAACCATATCAACCCCAAACCGTATACACCTCACCATTCTATCTTCTACGGAAATTCCATCTTCATTATGTAGACTCGTTTTCGTTATCTCTTCTAAATAGTTATTAAATAAAATATAATCGGCGGAAGATATAACCTCTGTTGAACTCATCTTCCAATTACACTGTCTGTCTACTGTGCATGCACCAGTGAATTTCCATGGAAGATCATGAATAATTCTGATAATTTATATAATATTTATGGCCGAATATGTAATAAAACCTATATCAATAATATATATCATTCCTCAAAGTAACGAATACGGTAAACATTAAAAAATCAATAGACATACTACAATAGGGTGAAATAGCTATAAACTTCAGACACTACAAAATACATTTCATTTGCTTTTCCCGCTGGTCTAGTGGCTAGCACGTGCGCCTCAGGTGTATGTGGTCCCGGGTTCGATTCCCCGTGGGGGAAGTTAGGAATTTTAACTGTCATACCTATGTGGATGTTTTTGTGTTCGTGTTCTTGTCGTTCAAGGTTAATGGAAAAGAGTGTAAAACGTGTATAACCGAGTAGAAAATAGAGACAAGTTACTCATATGTCAGATACGTTCGGTGAATCAGTTAACTTAAAGAAAAGAAAAAAGTGTCCAAGGCATTTGTCTGTAATTTGTTAAAAAAAAAAAACTCTTAAAAGTTACTTCCAAACCCACCAAAGTAACATTTTTCTTTTACCTGTTCTCGAAGTTCCTCTTCGTATTTCTATCTGATTCGATTAAATAGAGCTTCGAATAGAGAATATGTTGAATTCATTTATTGACTAAGCCTGAAATTCTGATAAAGATATGGCTATGATTTTATTACTATTATTATTATTATTATTATTATTATTATTATTATTATTATTATTATTATTATTATTATTATTATTATTATTATTATTATTATTATTATTATTATTTAAAATACGAAGTTTCAAATCAGGCGATGCAATGTTTACGTAAACTAAATGATAATTTATTTGATAATATTTACTAGTCAATTATATATTTGTGAGGTTTTGCTTTCAGAAATTAAGTGCATACAACATTGAATAGTAAGAGTATTACAATAAAAATATATTATTAAAAATATTGATTAAGTAATTGGAGTTAAACATGCTTTCCAGTAGGAAATATATATAGAGAGAGGAATTACTTTAAAGTTTGATGCAAACGAGTATTCGAGTTTTAATCCGAATAGAAATCGATAGCTTACACAAAAATATTTACTTCATTAGTTGTATAAATCTTTATGCTTATCGTATTATAATTCTATTTAAAATTATGATTTTTCCATTTCAAAACGTAGAAGGAGAAATAAATATAATATTCTATTTGTTAAGGAAACCTTTCAAACAATGATAATTTCAGGTCATGACCCGTCGGAGAATTTGAGACCCTGTCGACATAAATTTCCCCTTCGTGGCCATAAGTTATTTTCGATCATGCTCAAAGTAGACTAATAATGTTTTATCAGTTTTTTCTCATTCATATCTTGACCATTACCGGGGAGAATCTTCTGAAATCGTCAATGCTTATAATTAGTTTTTAATTACAAATCAAATGATAATAATGACATATTGAACATATTTAATATTTTGTTCTCAGCTGTGGATTTTAGATTAGCAATTCATATAATGTTCGCTTCTAATCGAATTTGAGAGAAAAGTAGTTTCCAAAGATTTATTCAAAGAAATGTTCTGAGTCCTCTGATGAAAATAGGAACACACTTTTCAGAAAAAAAAACCGAATATTTTCTACAGGGTTTGAACACAGAAACTTCTGATTGATAGACTAGTGACACAAACCGCTCGACCAGTTCGTATGTCTTCAATGACCTCTTTTGACTTTTGTGTAAAGTGGTTTCCTGCTCCACACTTTTTTTGTTTGTTTGTTTATGTCGATACAACTATAAGTTTGTGGTGAATATTTGGACGTTACAGGTCTTGCAATGCATAAAAGGGTTTTTCGTATAAATTACATTCAATTTTATGTCCTAATAACTTATATACAACAGGTTGAATCTGTGAAATGATTGGGGTTGGAGTGATCGTAAATATTTTCATAGTTAGGAGCCTGGATATGCAAACCCGCTTAGCGTGGGGATTTACTTATGCGAAATTTGGTACATATGAGCCAATGATATAACACGTGATGGTTCAAACATAAGCGAGAAAGTAAAGCATATGTTATCATGAAGAAAATATTTTTTTTACATAATTAAATCAAAAAGATGAAACAGAAGCAGCAAACTAATTTGTTAGTTCCTCGTTCTTTTGGAAGAAAGCGTGCAAAGGTTAGAATTGGAACTTGAAGGTAATGTGCATGCCTTGAGGCTAAATGAAAAATGGCAAAAAAGAGTCTCCAGTGCTGGAGGTGAAGTATCTGCCTTGTGACCCCTGTCTTTCTCCTGTCGGTGCTCCTGTAGACCACAGAATCGTGCGTGACCTGTCCTTTCAACAGTCTTCACGGAGATATCAATTCTCGTTGACATACTTTGGAAACTTCTTGTGTACTTTTAAACGACATAGATCCACGATCTCTGCATTTGTACAGTACTTTAAATTTAGTACAATTGATCTATTACTATTTAAAAGAATAGTGCATTCTGTGCTACTACAAACCTAGTAGCATTGACGTTGCTAGGCTATCTTGTTTACCGCGCAACTGAAACTATAGTGTCCAGATATACAGGGTGATTAAAAAAAATATGTATTTGGAACAGATATACTTGAAAAAAATAGAATACAAGTTGAATGTATTGAATATATCTATATTTATTCAATATGTCCTCTACCACTGGTACAAAGAATATCACAGACGTAAGTCTACTCAAATTCTACCCAAATTCAGGCAAACATGTCTACCGTCTGCTATAGAAGTAGTGATTCGAATTTTCAGCTCTTCCAGGCTTTTTGGCAGTAGTCGGACGTGGAAGTGGTTCTTGATATATTCCAATAAGCAGAATTCACAGGAATACATGCGGGCCAGTCCATGGTAACAAACGTACACTGGTAGACCTAAAGCTATTAAGGTGGCAGACTACTAAAAATGATTCAAAAACTAATTATTTTTCTTTTGCCCGTTTTTCGTAAGTGAAAAGAGATAATGAAATGTAACTTACCACAATAATAGGTAATGTTATTCTACACCCGAAAATATGAATCGGAAGAATTTTCAGTGTTGCCATCCATTGAAATTACAGTGTGGCCTGAACATGAATTACCCGAAAATCTAGGTTAAGGCAATTATTAAAATAACAAAAAAATACGTCTAGAATGAACCACCATGAATAAATTTGTTATTAATAACTGATAACAGAATAGGAGCTCACTGAATTTTTCAAAAATGAAAAGAAAGCAAAGAAAAATATTGGACTATTTTACAGTGAAAGAGAGCAGTAACAACTAAAAAAAAAGAAAGTCATATAAACTGCATATAAATTGTTCAATTTATAATGTTTCTTTTTATTATTTTCAATCTGAATAACTCAGTGTGCTACAATATCAATGCCAATAAACTGCGTACATGTGTTTCTATTTTATGGTTATTTGTGTTATTGTGTTTTCAACCCGACTAATTCAGTGTACCAAACTAGTTTTGAGGAAGAGAAAGGTATGTACATATATTAAACATGCTGAAGTAATTTTTTCTAGTACTGTACTGTATATTGTTATGATTACCTTACATACGTACATTATTTAAAAGTAGCTGTCGTGGTATTGCTTATTAAAATTTTACAATCAAGTAATACTAGAAATCCTATTCTAAAAATACACCAATCACACTTAGGCCAATTTTCTGTAAGTTGGCTACCTGTCTAAGTTGGCCACTTATCAATGGAACCGATAGTGGCCAACATAGACAGGTTTCATTGTATTATACTATTGGTTAAAATGTATGTAGATCCCAAACTGAGAAGGGGGACGATTGCTGCCTCCGTAAAGCCCTAAATGACGCCCCAGGAAGTAATGCATTGGTCCAGTCATGTTGGTTTATAATTTTCTTCATATTTTCATGTGAGGATTCATTTGTCCGAAAGTTGAGTTGATTTTAGTTTAGCGTCCCTTTCAGCAGCGAGGCTATATGAGACGTGGACCTACTGATTAACGTGGAATCCGAACCACATGAGCTCCCGCCGGTGTCTTGGTGTCCTTTCCAAACACTGTGTACCTCTATACATAATGGAATTACAAACTGAATAAAGTTTTCTGATCAGAAGTAAAACTGTTGTAACGTCATTAACAGCCACACGCGAACTCCTAATAAGTAATTACGTTGAGTGTTGTCACCATTAAGAAGAGTTAGCTTATTTCAACAGGGGTCAGAAGACAAATCAAATCCGAGCTGTTATATCCGATAAATCAAATCCGAGTCCAGCAGGCTAACGGGAAGGGGGGAGGATGAGGTAAGTTACTTTAACATGTAAAATGTAACTTACCTCTTAATATGTAAAATTTAACTTACCTTACATATTAAGAGGTAAGTTGCATTTTCTTCAGATACAATCCTCTGTATAGGTATAATAGCTTTATGAGATGTTGAACTTAGGCTAGTGACTAACGTTCTTGTTTCGCATTCGAAAAATTTCCGGGCTCAAATTCGATAGTTAGTCATCCTGATATATATATTAGTTTTCTTTTTTCCCTCACATCCACCACACGAATCAAGAAATTTTACTTTAAATATCTTTCCGATTTTATTCCACTTCCTTCCCCATTAGTGTAGACTTTTGAATTTAAATTTGATTTTTAGCGTTCCTTTCAGCAGTGAGGCTATATGAGACATGGACCTATAGCTTGACGTGGAATCTGAATCATATGAGCTCCAACCGGGAATCGAACCCGCTAACTGCTTAGTCATGAGACAACTCTTGTAGATTTTTAGTATTAGACTGAAAGTTGACCTCCCAGGTTGTCTTTGGAAGTGTGGATAGTAAGCAATGCTACCTTTTTAAAATTCTTGGCGCTAAGGATTATGTGCTATCTGTCGCACTTTTAACTGGGTGGTCCTAGTTGTCACTGTATTATAACTTGCGTCATCGTCAGCGTGTGCTTCATATAAGTATGCTCTGATGGCGGCTCTTAAGGGACCACGTCCATAAACATTTAACTTTTATCACTACTACAAGGTAAGAAAAGAAAACTTTACGTTTGTTAAGCCTCCTTTCTTAATTATATATAAAACCGATGCGAGTTCCTTCAAGAGCCGCCACTAGTTGTTCTTCAAAGATTAATTTATCGCTTATGGAGCTTCAGATCGTCTTGTAGCATTCAGATGAGTTTTTTTTTGTGTGTGTATTTCTTTCGTGTTTAATTCTTTTTTAGCCATATTGGCAATATGTCGTGTCGTAGGCGTGTCCAAGACTGGAACAAAAAAATCAGAAAAAACAAAAGAAAGGAGCGAGTGAACGGGAGGGTGTGCCGTGTACCACAATGATTGTGTTTTGTTCTTCCGTTGGAGAAGTTGTCGATAGAAGCAGGGTAGGTCGGGTGATGAATGACCCTGGTGACCTGGAATTGAGATTCCAGCTGACTCTTCTCACCATTACAGCCGTGAAAGAGCGCAGCAGGAGTTCGACAGCTTGGTCAACCGTCGCTCGTCAAAGAGGACGCCGACTCAATCAGATAGAGAGGCATCCCATATAATAGCTCGGAGGTATTATAAAGATAATCAACTTAGGATGTTACAGCAAGAATCAATTTATTTAATGAGTACCATTCTACATACATTATGAAATTACCGATAACGACAGATTCATTAAAATATAAATTATAAACTTTTGTATTTTTTTTAATTTCATAGAATAAATGTGTAGCGTAGAGAAAGATGTTTGTTAGCTGTCGTTAGTTCCACAGGAAACGAATACCATGTCTACAAATGAACAATATATACGGTATATTATTTCTGTGTATCAAACAATGGTGGATGTTGAGGGTAATCATATCAGTAAATAAAATATATATATAATTTAAAGAATACTTACCTTTTATTATGGACAGATATGGATCGTATCAGGGGTAAAAGTGCGGGGAACGCGGGGTAATGCAGTCCGGCACTTCTAGAAAATATCTGTAGCGTCCCTCCACTTTGTAAAAAAATACAATGGGCGAAGATAGGCAAGGAGACGTTACGCGTCCCACTACCTTTTCAGATTCACTTTCACTCCTGGATCGTATTAGTAATGCTGTCCATGAGAAGAGAAATCCCTTGTCTTGTTTCGATTCTCGAAGTTTTTTTTTTTTTTTTTTTTTTTTTGTAGACTCGTCTCGCCTGGATTTACAACAGTACATTGTATATTTATAATTTTGGGCCATAAAATATTCTAAATTTGTACTACGCTGGCTGATTTTAATATCAGAAGAAGAGAAGGAAAATAGATATAAAGTTAATGTTAATATATAAAGATATTCAAAACGTTTAAAAAATAATAAGACTTTGGAACGTCGTTGTCAGGATAACCAGGTATAAATAAATGGAATCAAAAAAAAAAAGGACGGAGTATGTATTATTTAATGGCTCAAATTTATTATAAAAGGAACCAGTGGTTTATGATCGTTGTTGTATTATACGTTATAATCGTATAATCGTTTCCTTCCGCCGAAACCCGGGAAGGAAGGTCCGGGAAGTGAAGGAAAAGTTTGATTTATATCGTTGTATATGGTGCCGAAACCCGGGAAGGAAGGAAAAGTTACCGGGAAGTGAAGGAAAAGTTAATTTAATAATCGTTGTATATGGTGCCGAAACCCGGGAGTGGAAAGGAAAAGTAATTGTATCGTTTTCGAAGCATAGTAAAAAGCGATCAAGATTGAGCCATATATTAATTGTACTTTTTTAAAAAGTGGCCGAATTATATATAGGAACATTATTAATGTTACCGATAATGGAACAATGGACAACCAAGTAATAAATTCATCCGACAACATGTTGGAAGCTCTAAGAGAAATATCACGGCAACTCAAAGACCAATCACATCAAATCAAAGAACAGGCTCAGGACCAAGCTGAACAGTTTGCTAAGGTGAACCAGCAATTGGAAAGGTTGGATCAAAAGGTAAATCAGCAAACTCAACATTTTGATGAGCGATTAGAGCAATTGCAACATCTTAATCATGGCTTACAACAACAATTGCAACAAATGAACCAACAAATTGTAGTCAAACTCGAACTTTATGATGAAAAAAGGGAGAAGATAGTACAGAAATTCACAGACTCACAAGGTTCTGTAGATATTGTAGAAATTGAAGTTACAGTTAATAAACACATAAAGCTGAGTGTAATGGATCAAAACAACGAGAATGCAGAGAACGATGGTTGTTCCCAAGAGAATCGCCATGACTCCAGAATTTGTCTTCCATCCCGTGGTAGTGCACAGACCAACAATAACTTACAGTGCTTTGATTCTGTCCTGTTTTGCAAATCCTTGAAGCGAAGGGAAGCAAAGAACTTACTTCCGATAATATTGCGAGGCTAAAATGGTTTGATAGAAAAGGAAACAAGTCAGATGCAAATTATCCGCCTGGTAGCGAGGAGGTTATTTCCAAGAAGCAGGACAGTGACACAGCAGATGCCCAGAGGAAGATTCCATGGAACCGAAACCGTGGTAGGACAAAATACCGTGAATATTGTGGCAGAAATGGGTACAGCCTTATTAGAAGACACGACATTTCATCACCAGTCAAAAGGATGAGGACTGAATCGAATGTTAGCGGTAATATGGTCGAACTTAACCTTAGTAGTGTCAGTAAATGTGATTGTGTGACTCAACCTAATTCTAGTGTGGTACGATTACGTTCGCCTAAGAAACATGTAAGCATTAGATCTAATCACGTTCGATGGAGATTTCGTAGAAATCCCATAGATAACGAAAATTCTCAAAGTAAGAAACAAAGAACTGTAGATGTAAATAACACACAAGACTGTATTCCGGTTTGTGATGCAACCCAAACAAATTAATTGGTCATGTAACTTAACCTAATGTAGGGGCGTCTAAAAGGACATATCAAATTGATTCTTAATATGGCCAAATGCCTTAATGTTATGTGTTTTCTTTGATATTTGTATTATCAATTTCATTATTCGTGTTCTATGTTATTGAAGTATATTTAAAAGCATCTTTGTAATGCTAGGGTATATGTTGAAGTTAATAAGTTTGTTTTCTATAAGGAATTTATTGGTCATGTAACTTAGGATGGATTTTCGATGTCAGAGAAGATTGTATTCAATTGATTTTGCTTTCATTATGATTTCGTTTGTTATTCGTATCTTATTTGAGCTCTATGATGTTAATAAGACGTTAATTATTATGCTGTCCTGATTATTATCGATATTTCAATCTTAATCTATATTTTGTTTAACTATATCTTATATTCGATCATGTTATGTTCAAAGAATAACTATATAAATATCACATACATCTTTCTCGAAATATTCTTCGTGAAGCCTAAGTAAATAATTAATAGCTTGTAACCTGCATTTAATGGACCCGAAAAAGGACTTAAAATCAAACAACTTGCAAATGAAATTTCGAATGTGCCTTATTGTCGTTGAAATGTATAAATAAATGAAAATGATGATAAAGTTTAAAATAAATATGATGATAAATATAATAATAATATTGTTATAAAATTAAATATGATATATATGTATATTTATATGAATTGTAATTTTCAAGTATACGAGGTGCATTCGAAAACTCAAATGATTAACATGTAAAATAAACCATCCAGAATTCTTTTTCTTTTTATGAAGTTAATGAATAAAAAGAAACGTCCGTCGGGCGCCATAATATACAACTGTACATTATATATTTGTAATTTTGGGCCATAAAATATTCTAAATTTGTATTAGGCTGGCTGATTTTAATATCAGAAGAAAAGGAAAATAGATATAAAGTTAATGTTAATATATAAAGATATTCAAAATGTTTAAAAAATAATAAGACTTTGGAACGTCGTTGTCAGGATAACCAGGTATAAATAAATGGAATCAAAAAAAAGGACGGAGTATGTATTATTTAATGGCTCAAATTTATTATAAAAGGAACCAGTGATTTATAATCGTTGTAGATTCACGAAAAGCTCTCCTCGTGTCGTTTTGCAAATTTATGTACAAAATTTGTGCCGTGATTTTTTTTGTTAATTTCATCTAGAAACTGCCAGAGTCCTTCAGCGTTACTAGAGTCGCTGTTACGGGAACCTCATATTTCCATATGCTTGAGCGTCACTAGAGGTCCGTGAAGTACGTGATATGACATTTAAACCATATTTATTATTGGTTTAAATATGGTACACATTCACCCCGTAAAAAGAAGGCCAAAATGTCGAAATCGAAAGTGAAATCGATGTTGATTGCATTTTCTGACCGTCGTGGCATTGTCCATAAGGAGTTTGTATCTCCTGGACAGAATGTAAATGCAAGATTTTACGTGGAAGTGCTCACGGAAATAGGATCACACGCGTGCGACCAGACCTGGTGGGGAAATGGAAGCTCCACCATGTCAACGCAGCGTGCCACGGCGCGTGGATTGTGAGGGATCTCCTGACCAAATTCGGCGTTTCCTAACACAATAGTCCCAGAACGCTTCCTTCCTTCCCCAATTCTTTCTTCCTCTCCAATTTCCCGGGCAGTTTGATCCCCGAGGGACATCATCTCCTCGTACATGACGGGCTAACATGACCATACATGCCGAAAGCCCAGAAATCTAATTCCTAATCATAATCCTTAAATCGGATGATTCTCTTTGAAACACTCTGTATTATGGTGAACAGACATTTGTTTCCCTAGTTAATAGGCCATCAAAATTAATGCTTAAACTTTGTCAATCTTTCATTAAAAAAAAAAAAAGTTTCTCCATTTGATCTTTAGAATAAAATTGCATACAACAAACCTGTTATTAAATCTTCATTTGGGGCATAAAAAAAATTATGAGATGTTTTATTAGCTATATTGTAAATACAGCGTGCGTACTTACAACAAAGATTTACTAAAAACATTAATAAAGACGAATTTATTTCCGTAGTAGCGACCTCCCTTAGGAATCACATTTTGCAAAACCCTATGATTAGCACGGGGTAACTTAGCTTGTTAGTGAGTTTACTTTTTGATAGATATATTAGTTGAACCTGCGCTCTCTACACATCACGTCATTCACAAATGGGCATAAATCTCATTGTCATTCCTCATATCTGTACATGTTCATTTACAGACACAAGTGATAAACGCCTTGATAAAAATCGGTAAGGGGTACCACATAAAGGGAAGATTTTTTCAATAACTGGCGCCGTTTGCAAGATTTGAGTCTACTTCCGGTTGGAGTTTCTAATTCATGTATGATCAATGTTTTCTTTCTTCTTGCATGCAGTATGTAATAAGCAAATACATTATATACACAATTAATTAGACCTATAATGTCAGTGATATGTGATGTTCGTTGGGCAAATCACTCCAAACAATTATAAAGACTCACCTTAGACTGGAGAGATGGTTATCCTTCTTTTTCTTATCATCATTTGACCATGAAACAAACGCCTGAGTGATATAGAATCTTGTATAGAAATATGTGGTGTTGGAATGTATAAATCGTAGGATATACTGCTTTACTTTTACAAAATTTCAACACTTCCAGTGTACCCCTAAAAATTAAAAAAAAAGAAAAAGAAAAGAAAAGAAATAACGGCCATTTTTAAATAAATATTTAATTAGAACTGAACAATCTACATAAAATTTGGAATCGATTAGTGAAAACGGCATTTTTGTAGAGTCTATGGTTCCCGAGAACAAACTGTCGAAAGGATTGGCCACAAACATATAAACGTCCACAAATTATCTTTTCTAGCATTTTAATATTAGATAGATGTGATTTTTTAAATATCTTATTTCAATTTCTTGCAAATAATAATAACAATTTTTATAGATTATTTTGTTCTTCACAGCATCTGTTTGTGGACACAGCCAGTGCTTAGAAGTGTGAAGGGTAGCTGGAAGAACTATCGATCAGCCGTGTCCAAGGGTCCACATTGCTAAGACAAGTTCAATTACCTGATTAATTGCACAGCTGTACGGAGAAAGACACTGAAAGAAGGACGCTACTCAAACGAGACCCAGAAGACACTCCAAGTCGAGAACCCAATTAACGGAGACGAGGGCGCTGGCAAATTGAGAGACAACCAACACCTTGCCCTCACGCTGACCCCCGACAACACAACCTCATGATGCTGGGGTTTTGCAGGAGACAGAAAACTACCCCTCTCGGAGTCCATGAAATGTGACGACCACTGCGAAAGCTAAGTATATTTTGTGTCGTGTTTGGTGCATTAGGAACCGCAAACGATCCACGTTTTCTCTCTGCAATTAACGTCGGATGATGCGATTTGTCTGGATGTTAAGATGGCTGGGAAGGGGACAAATACAAGGAAAGCAAATCACACGTTACGCCTTAGATGTCAAATGACATCACACTCTACTCATGTTATTATTTGTCTTTGTAGATAATCAAACCAACGGAGGAAAACAGTTAGCATTCGTGCTGCTTAAGAGCCTGCCTTACTAAAAATAATACGAAAATTATCATTTTCTTTTGCTTGATTATTCATCAGTGAAAGGAGATAATGAAATGCAAGTTGCCACAATCATAGATAATGCTATTCTACAACAGAAAATATGAACCTGAAGAATGTTCAATGTTGCCATCCATAGAAATTACAGTGTTGCCATAAAAACAATTTCCCTAAAATCTATGTTAAGGCAGCGAGTAGAGGAACAAACTCAACTGCATTTGGTTGCGTATCATATTGTTTTGGTTTCCTGTGAACTACTTTTAAAATAATAGTTGTATTTAGTTTGTAATAAACTAAATAGTTTTAACATACAGTTATTAAAACTAAATAATAATGTTAATTAAAAAGTAGTTCACAAGAAACCAAAACAACATGATACGTAATCAAATGCAGTTCAGTTTGTTCCTCTACTCGCTGCCTTAATTTAGGTTTTAGGGAAATTGTTTTTCTGGCAACACTGTAATTTCTATGGATGGCAACACTGAACATTCTTCTGGTTCATATTTTCTGTTGTAAAATAGCATTATCTATGATTGTGGTAACTTGCATTTCATTATCTCCTTTCACTGATGAATAATCAAGCAAAAGAAAATGATAATTTTCGTATTATTTTTAGTAAGGCAGGCTCTTAAGGTTAGTTTAAAGGGACAGGTTTTGCCGACAGATGGCACTACAGTCTTCGTATCTCTCCCATGTATTTTTTACTTTTCACGAAACTTCACGATTTCTCATACAAATTTCAACGTAGAGACTTCACATTTTTAGAAAAGAAACTCTATAATCAATCGAAGGCAATAATCCGTGCCGATTTTTTTTATCCTGAATTTTATTATGGCAACGAACTGTTTCAACAATGAAAAAATTAAATAAAATATCGGCACGGATTGTTCCCTTTGATAGGTTATGAAATTCCTTCTCTAAAAATTTGAAGTTTCTAGGTTGGAATTTGTAAGAGAAACTGTAAATTTTTGTGAAAGGTAAAAATACATGGGAGAGAGACGAAAACTGTAGTGACATCTATGGGCAAAACTTGTCCCTTTACATCAACCTTAAGAGTCTGTCTTACTAAAAAATAATACAAAATTTGCGATTTTTCTTTTGTTTGTTTTTCATAAGTGAAAGGAGATAATGAAATGCAATTTACCACAATCATAGATAATGTTATACTACATCAGAAAATATGAACCGGAAGAATTTTCAGTGTTGCCATCCATAGAAATTACAGTATTGCCAGAATAACTTTCCCCCTAAAATCTAAGTTAAAGCAGCGACTAGAGGAACGAACTCAACAACTGCATTTAAATACGTATCGTGTTGTCTTGGTATTCAGTGAACTACTTTTTGAATAACACTATTATTTAATTTTAATAACTGTATGTTAAAACTATTTTGTTAATTACAAACTAAATATAACTATTATTTAAAAAGGAGTTCACAGAATACTAAAACAACATGATACGCAATCAAATGCAGTTGAGTTTATTCCTTTAGTCACTGCCTTAACTCCTTGGCTCGATCTCAGCTTGTGCCAAGTGGTCTTTGTGGTGGACAAACATCGTGTGCGTAGGTTTTCTCGGGATTCTCCCATTTTCTCCCACTTTCTTCATTCCACCATATCATTCACTTCTCATCGTCACCGTCTCCTTTAGTCAAGCCGGCATAACCGTAGGACGTAAAACTTAAAGATTTCATTTCATTCATTCACTGCCTCAACTTAGATTTTGGGGGAGTTGTTATTATGGCAACAATGTAATTTCTATGGATGGCAACACTGAAAATTCTTGAGGTTCATAATTTTTGTTGTAGAATAACATTATCTATTATTGTGATAAGTTGCATTTCATTATCTTCTTTTACTTATGAATAAACAAGCAAAAGAAAAATGGTAAATTTTGTATTATTTTTAGTAAGGCAGGCTCTTAATCGACAAGTCCTGGGCCCAAATCTTCGCGACTGGCCATCCCAACAGACAGTGGCGTAACCAGGAATTATGTTTTGGTGAGATTTCAACTGATGCAATTCCAGGACAGGAAGTATTTTCCAGTTTTTAATTGTCTCTATTTGTAATTACTACTACACTTACAACAGCTATTATTATTATTATTATTATTATTATTATTATTATTATTATTATTATTATTATTATTATTATTATTAATAATAATAATAATAATAATAATAATAATAATGACAAAATAATAATAGATTATTAGCCCTATTAGATTATACGTTTTGCTGTATGTTTTACTGGTTGCTTAAATTAAATTAAATGAAATTTTTCAGTTTGACTTCCCACGGTTATGCCCTTAGGCTAAAGGAGACGAATTAAGGCAAGTGAGTAATGATGAAAGAATTGGTAGAATGAGAAATGGGAGAGAAAACCCACGTACACGATGTTGTTCACTACAAACTTACTAGGCCAGGGATCGAACCAAAAATCCCACGCAACAGAGATAAGTGCTGCTCTACCACTGAGTTACCTTGGCTCTTCCCCTAACTTAAATCTTACATTATTATTATTATTATTATTATTATTATTATTATTATTATTATTATTATTATTATTATTATTATTATTATTATTATTATTATTATTATTATTATTAGTAAGTATTCTGCCTGTTGGCTTGTCCTGGATTAATTAGTTTCTTTTTCTTTTTTAAGGTTTGTGCCTGGAAATGTTTCTTACACGTTTCTCCATCTTCAGCTTCCTTTTCTAACTCCCAATACGTTCGTCTATTTTTTTTAAAATCATTGATCAGTTGTGTTCTTCTTCCTATTCCTCTCTTTCCTTCCATCTTTCTTTCTGAAGCGGTATGAAAATTACAATTTCTTTGCAAGATGTGTCCAATCCAATTGGCCTTCCTCCACGCTTCCTCTTCTCTCCTATTCATCTTCGTTTATTACTCTCTCTGTCCATTTTATCTCCCCCATCTTCATCCAACACCACATTTCGAAGCTCTCTAAATATTTCTTCTCTAACTTTCGTAATGTCTAAGTCTCTGAACCATTCAGTCCAATGCTCCATATATAGCACTTGACCAACTTCTTCTTAAGTCCAATATTAAGACTGCTACTTTAAGAGTGATCTTTTCTTGTTGAATGCTTCTTTAGTTATAACAGTTCTTGACCTAATCTCTTTGGTGCAGTAAGCGTCTCTTGTCAAAATACTTCCCAGATACTTGAAATTCTCGACCGCTTCAAGTTCTCTTTGTTCTACTCTGACCCGCAAAGACGCGTTTCCTTGGGATGACGAAGAGTATGGTACGACAACATTGTAACCACATGTATTATTGGAGTGTGTTGTGTAATGACTTATGTATCTTTAAAAGTTGATAAACGCTGTTCATTGTGTTCGTACGATCACTTTATCAATTTATAGTTTTTATATTATAAATCATGTAACACTAAACATATGAAATAAAATGATTTTTTTTTTAATTTTACGTAGGACGCTTCTGCCTTTTAACCTTCACTGGACCACGTACACCAAAGACACATGTGCTAGCCACTAATACACCAAGGAGGGCAGAACAGTATTTGAGAACTAATGAACTAGTTTGCCTGCGCGACCTGCGAAATTTCTCGTCTCGTCTCGATACGCGTTTTTCCAGTGGCGGATCTAGAGGCGCCATCCAGAACCCGGACTATGATAGATATATAATGAGTTTACTATAAACTTTCAAAACTATAACTATAACAAATAATATTTGGTCTAGGAATTAATTCGTGCGGGTGGACAAGAGATGGCGCAACGAACGGAGCGTCCCACAGTTCCGTGTATCCACACATGTGTTGCAAACCCCTGTCATCGCGTATCGTTCGTAGTATAGGGCAGTGGATTAAAGCGTCAACAACACCAGTTTGTAGTTAAGTGAACATGGCGCAATTTGTGCCTGATAAAGTGTTTTTGCGGGTTGTCCTGCTGCATTACTTTAACATGCAGAAAAGTGCGACTGAAAGTCATCGTATTTTGGTGGAAGTGTATGGTGACCATGCTCTAGCTGAGCGAACGTGTCAGAAGTGGTTTGCACGGTTTAGAAGTGGTGATTTCGGCTTGGCAGACCAAGAGCGAGCTGGACAGCCAAACAAATTTCAAGACGAAAAATTGACAGCATTGCTCGAGCAGGATTTGTGTCAAACGCAGGAACAACTTGCAGCAGCATTAGGCGTTGATCAAACAACAGTCTCCAAACGCTTGAAAGCCATGGGAATGATTCAAAAGATGTCACATTGGGTTCCACATGAATTGAAAGACAGAGACGTTAAAAGACGAAAAACCATTTGCGAATTGCTGCTTCAACGACAGAGCAGAAAGGGGTTCCTTCATCGAATTATTACGGGTGATGAGAAGTGGATCCATTACGAGAACCCTAAACGAAAAAAGGCCTGGGTGAAACCAGGTGAACCAGGTCCATCACAACCAAAAGGAGATGCAAAGGTTATGCTGTGCATATGGTGGGATATGAAAGGTGTGGTGTACTATGAGCTGCTGCAACCGGGTGAAACTATGAATGGAGAACGTTATCGACGACAATTAATGCGTTTGAAGCAAGCTCTGGCCAGAACACGACCAGAATGGGAGAACAGACATTATAAACTTATTGTTCAACATGATAACGCTCGCCCACATGTCGCAAAACCGGTCAAAACCTATTTAGAAAATGTCGGATGGGAAGTTTTACCCCACCCGCCGTATTCACCAGACGTTGCTCCTTCGGACTACTACTTGTTCGATTGCATGAACAACGATTTGATTGGACAGCGGTTTACTTCTTCAGAAGATATCGAAACATGGGTCTCTGACTGGATCGCTTCCAAGGATGAGGACTTCTTTCGCCACGGAATCCGTACATTGCCGGACAGATGGGCGAAAGTGGTGGCTAGCGATGGACAATATTTTTCTTAAGGTATTTATATTTTGTGTTTGTACTACAGCTTCAATGTGTGCGTACCAACCGCACGAATTAATTCCTAGACCAAATAACTTCAATCAGGGCCAGATTTAGTGTATATTCAGATCCGTTCTGAATATACACTATCTAAAGTGAGTCACTGGAAGTGGAAATAGCAATACTTTCCTAAAATTTCATCTCATGTTTCCATTTCGGGTTTAAAAGAAAGCGGTTTTGCTAAACACAATAGTTTAAGTCAGATTCTCATAGACATCACAGATGCCTAAAGGCATTTAAAAAATTAAATTTGATTCAAATGTACTGATAGTTATTGGTGCACCCTCTCAGAAAATTCTGGATCCGGTCCTGACTTAAATTATTTTTGTAACTCAAATAACTGAAGGTCTAGCCCCTCAGACCCCGAGATAGATCCGCCACTGCAAGTGCACTAAACAGGTCCTTTCCACTATATTTTGTTTTATTCTAAAAGAGCTGGATCGCAGGGCCACACCAAAATGTCGTATCTTTTAATGTATTAAGCGAACTTTGTTCATTTTAGTATACCAATATTTTAGCAATTCATGCAATACTTTATAAGGCCAGAACATATTGAGCACATTGCAGTTAGGAAAGTGGGCAGGGGATAAAATAAAACGAGAGAGAGACAAGATAATATTTTTAATTATTTTCTTTCGAAATTTTCTCTTATCCCCTCTCCTTCCTCTCTCTCTCTCTTAACAATGCCTTTTGCAAATACACTCCCTGAGAGTCTATGTTCTCTGATACACATTCACCTCCGCCCTTACCTACAAAACGACCGAGAAATTTACTAGATAGGGTCCCGCCTTGCATGCGCGGCAGCCATCTTCCAACCCCCGGACAGATTTACTGCAGGATGGCGTGACCAAAACCCAGCCCCAGGACCATATCTTCTCTCTCTCTCTCGTCGGTGAGTTATTGGTAACGGCTTTGTGTTTAGTGTGTTGTGTCGACCCGCCCAGAGCAGAAGCAGTCTCAGTCGTTTGACAGGCGACACATGCATCTCCTGTTTGTTGGACTCTTCATCTGTCGAGGATATCCTTAATGACACGTTCAATGATACCATTCTTGTTAAATGAATCGGCAATTATGTTCCCAACAGTCGATTCTAAAGATGTTTCTGTCTTCATTTCTCTCTCTTTCTCTCTTGTATGTTTCCATTCTCTGTGTGCATTAGACTGTGTCCAAGTGAATCCCTTTTGTCCTTTAGCACTATCTCCCTTTCTGGTAAAAGTAAACTACTTTGTTCTAACTTGGAATGTTCATGGACGCACAAAATGTGTTATCGGATCAATGACCCTTACCATCATATTGGAATCTCTTCATTTACCAAAATAAAACTTGTGATTTAAGTTTGATTTTTACGATAATAAACATAATACTTCACAAATTAATGGTTTCTCCGAACAAATGCAACTGCAAATCTTAATTAATCTTCAAAGCTACTAGACTATAACTTAATATTTATGAATCTAAATTTTCTATGTTCCAGTTTACGTCTTTTTAAGTCCCTGTCCAACATCAAGGTTATGAAGGATTAGACCTGCTATTAACATGGACTCAAAATAGGGTGGAGCGAAAAAATCAAATTTTCGAGGATCGTGTTCTAATAGGGTTTAAAAGTTGCGTATTTGCGTGTTAATCAATGGAAATGTAATGAAAAATATCACTCTTTGGATCTTCAGTTCTCGCAAACAGCCTAAATTTGAAAAAAAAAATATGAAAAGCACCAAAATTTACCTTTACGCGAGAAATATACAGATTACGTTTTTAAAAAAAAATATAGGGTTAAAAACTTTATTTTAGTTGTGTGAAGTCATGTTTGTTAATAATTCGTTAATGTGAGTGATTTTATATTTGGTCTAGGAATTAATTCGTGCGGTTGGTACGCACACATTGAAGCTGTAGTACAAACACAAAATACATAAATACCTTAAGAAAAATATTGTCCATCGCTAGCCACCACTTTCGCCCATCTGTCAGGCAATGTACGGATTCCGTGGCGAAAGAAGTCCTCATCCTTGGAAGCGATCCAGTCAGAGACCCATGTTTCGATATCTTCTGAAGAAGTAAACCGCTGTCCAATCAAATCGTTGTTCATGCAATCGAACAAGTAGTAGTCCGAAGGAGCAACGTCTGGTGAATACGGCGGGTGGGGTAAAACTTCCCATCCGACATTTTCTAAATAGGTTTTGACCGGTTTTGCGACATGTGGGCGAGTGTTATCATGTTGAACAATAAGTTTACAATGTCTGTTCTCCCATTCTGGTCGTGTTCTGGCCAGAGCTTGCTTCAAACGCATTAATTGTCGTCGATAACGTTCTCCATTCATAGTTTCACCCGGTTGCAGCAGCTCATAGTACACCACACCTTTCATATCCCACCATATGCACAGCATAACCTTTGCACAGTGAATATCTCGTTTTGGTTGTGATGGACCTGGTTCACTTGGTTTCACCCAGGCCTTTTTTCGTTTAGGGTTCTCGTAATGGATCCACTTCTCATCACCCGTAATAATTCGATGCAGAAACCCCTTTCTGCTCTGTCGTTGAAGCAGCAATTCGCAAATGGTTTTTCGTCTTTCAACGTCTCTGTCTTTCAATTCATGTGGAACCCAATGTGACATCTTTTGAATCATTCCCATGGCTTTCAAGCGTTTGGAGACTGTTGTTTGATCAACGCCTAATGCTGCTGCAAGTTGTTCCTGCGTTTGACACGAATCCTGCTCGAGCAATGCTGTCAATTCTTCGTCTTGAAATTTGTTTGGCTGTCCAGCTCGCTCTTGGTCTGCCAAGCCGAAATCACCACTTCTAAACCGTGCAAACCACTTCTGACACGTTCGCTCAGCTAGAGCATGGTCACCATACACTTCCACCAAAATACGATGACTTTCAGTTGCACTTTTCTGCATGTTAAAGTAATGCAGCAGGACACCCCGCAAAAACACTTTATCAGGCACAAATTGCGCCATGTTCACTTAACTACAAACTGGTGTTGTTGACGCTTTAATCCACTGCCCTATACTACGAACGATACGCGATGACAGGGGTTTGCAACACATGTGTGGATACACGGAACTGTGGGACGCTCCGTTCGTTGCGCCATCTCTTGTCCACCCGCACGAATTAATTCCTAGACCAAATACTTTTTATTTTCATAATGACTTTGCAGCTCTTCGCTCATTTCTCAACGTTCTTTTTTCATGAAATGGCCCAGAACTCACTACGAGAGAGGGTTACAATTCTAGTTCCACCCACACCCTACCCAACTTTCTTACCAAGTAGGGTATGCTAAATTATGTTGATTTAGTCAAGGACGTTGCCTTATATTCAGATTTTTTTAAAATCATATTTTGGCATTGTGAGTCTTGAGAGCAAAGTTGCTCTAATGTAGCCATCTCTGTTTTCTTGTCCGCACACTTTTCCTGCAGATTCTGTGACAAGTTTGACACATCTTCCAACTTCCTGAGTATGGCATGGAAAATTTAAGAAGTCAAACTCATGACCAGATTTGTCGTACATAAGTGATGTCATACATAAGTTTCTGTTGTCATGCTTTCGAACACTGGCGGGGAGACAGCTTACATTTTCTCCAATCTATCAGCTCACTATAGTCCGTGGCATCAAAATTTATTGAAGGTGTCATAAAAGTTCTAACAAATTTCCTTTTCGGATCTTGATTTCTTGTCTCTAGCACTCTCTTGTGACCTACTCTTGTACGTATTTTCTCTCATCCACTGTCATAGCCAATAATATATTCTCTGGATGACAGAAGAACGCGTTTCTCTCAATCACAGGATAGGTGATTCTTTTAATGTTGTTTAGCAAATGTCTAATTGTTTGAACTACATTCAAAATATATTTAGGTCATATTTCACTGACTGATATCTCTTTTTGTCGAAGCAGATAGGGGCATATGTCTTTATAAAGTAGTTTATAAACACTTTGAGTTCGTTAGTAGGATTAGTTTGAGAAACGTACAATCGTAAGACCAGGTTTGTATACGTCAGTCATCGGAAGTGACTGAGAGGTCCAGGATCTCTTATAGTCACATCTGGAATACACTGTTTTGTCTGAATTGCTCTGTTAGAACTTTTATGGCACCTTCAATAAATGTTGATGTTACGAACGACAATGAGCTGATAAATTGGAGAAAATGTCAGTTGTTTCCATCCCAGAGCTCAAAAGATTGACAACAGAAACTATCTTATCACTTGTGTATGACAAATCTGCTCGTGAGTTTGACTTCTTAAATTTTTCATGCCATACTCAGGAAGTTGAAAGATGTGTCAAACTTGTCACAGAATCTGCAGGAAAAGTGTGCGGACAAGAAAACAGAGATGGCTACATTAGAGCAACTTTGCTCTCAAGACTCACAATGTCAAAATTTTGATTAAAAAAAAAAATCTGAATTTAAGGCAACGTCCTTGACTAAGCATACCCTAATTGGTAGAATGGTTGGGTAGGGTGTGGATGGAACTCGAATTGTAACCCTCTCTCGTGGTGAGTTCTGGGCCATTTCATGAAAAGAGAACTTGAGAAATGGGCGAAGAGCTGAAAAGTCATACGCTATAAAATTTCTTTTAAAAAATTAATCTGTATATTTCTTGCCTAAAGGAAATTTTAAATTTAGGACATTTGCGCGAACTGAAATCCAAAGTGTGATATTTTTCGTTACTTTTCCATTGATTAACACGCGAATACGTAACTATTGAGCCCTATTAGAATTCGATACTCGAAAATTTTATTTTTTTGCTCCACCTTAACAAAAAACCACTACCGGGCTTGTGCCCTTCAAGCTAGTCTAATGGCTAGTACGCGTGACTTTTGTGCAATTTGTCATGATTTCGATTCCCAGTGGAAGAACGTTAAAATGTTAACGTATTGTTGAGGGTCGGATTTTACCTTTAACTGTAGGTTAACCCGTTTCATATGCCGAAAAGGCACTTCAAACAAACAAACAAACAAAGGACTAGGCTACATCCGGTGCTCAAACTATGGAGCATGATCAATCCTCTCCGTATAGACCGTTCTTCATCACACTTTCTAGCTTGCTGTAAGAGTTTTAAAGCTAGAAGGATAAGACTGCTTTCTACTCGAATGGTATGTGGTCAACCCATTTGCTTACATTGTCATTAATTTTATTTTCCAAAACGAATTTCTTTTTTACCTCCTCAATCATCTGGCGACAACAAAAATTCTATCTTCACCAAGAATGAAAGCCGTGATCATGCGCTATAATCTAATGTACGGTATATTAATAATTGTGTTACGGTAGCACACTATATTTACAGAATATGAATCAATAGGATTATAATATTGATTACAGAATTTTAATGAATAGGACAATATTATTCCATGAGAAACGTGAAAATTTAGTTACATCGGAGATCTGTCCCCCCCTCCCCTCACAACCTCATATGACGTTTCTGATTCAAATCAAAACTGTTTCGGTGAAAACAGGACGTATAGTAACCCTTGCTTTAATATTAGATATAGCTTCATAATTTTAACATTTTTCTCTCTTAAGTTAACGATTTAACGTGCTAGCTATCAATTTGAATTATCACAACTTTGAATTCAAAAGGATACAACCATTTTTGTTGTTGACTCTGAAAATCAAAAGCTATACGAAAATTCTAAAATTAAAGAGGAAAAGTAATTTATGAAATACTACGATCACAGATCACCCAACTAATATTGGCCGTGTGTCAGTTCCAATCCCGTGTGAGTTCGTGTAATTCCATGAAGCTGTTCGCAGCAGTGCAGTGCCATGGACAGTCAATGCTCGGGACGAAGGTATACGACGGCGTCCCCGTACATATGAGTGATGCGACACACTAGAGGCGAAGTACCACCATGGTTGGCGAGCAGCATAAGAAAATTTTCAAAAATAAGCCCTGCTTTTCCTTGAATTTGAACACTTTTTATTACTTTTTACCTTCCATTTTATATGTGTGCATATGCATTTTCCTAACAAGAGTAACATTATAAGACCACTTCCAAAAGCAGGAAAAGGATTTAAGTACATATTAGTAATATTCCAAGTAATTGTTATTCTCTCTTTTATTTATTTATTTAATTTATTTATTTAACAATCACCAGATACAGCTCAGAGGCCATTTTACATTGGATATCCAACAACAATAATAACAATGGAAAGGATTTGGGAAGGTATCGGCCAGGGCCTGTTTAGTAGGTACCATCCCAGCATTTGCCTGGTAGGACTGAGGGAAACCCTGGAAAACCTCAGTCAGGATGGTCGGTAGCGGGATTCGAACCCACGACCTCCCGAATGCGAAGCCAACGCTCTACCACTTGCGCTACTTCGCTCGGATTATTCTTTCCTTCTTTCTTTCGTCCCCTTGCGCCCCCTTACTTCGGCGCCCGGGGATGTTCGCCCCGCTCGCCCCCCACGGAGCGGCACTTTTTAGCAGGAAAAGGTATCATATTTACAACAACCTTACAAACCATTGCAGAAGAGAAGCCACCCCAGGGACAGTAAGACTTAAGTGGGACAGAGATTTTTTTTTTTTTTTTTTTGGTCAAGTACCGTAACAATTGAATGAAAGAATATTAGGCGACAATCAGTGTCTGCATTTAGTCTAAAGAAAACAAGAAAAAAGTTAGAAACAATTAGAGCCTCACGATTTAATTAAAATTCCCTGGCCGCCTCCATTCATCAAAAGGAAAAAGACCTATTTGCATGCTGTTTAGGCGCTCTTGGAGGTCTCATCCATTTAAGTGTCACCCTTTACATACTCACGGGGGAGGAAGAGAGAGAAGTGTTTCCCGTCGCTACTTTCTCAGTCTGCAATCAGAGGAATTATTATGTGAAAAGGAGGGAATGAAATAAAAGAAAACAATTCTTTTGTATATTGTTTTGGTATGTTACAAATTGGTTATCTGATTCTGTTTCTTAATAGTTATTCACAATAGATAATCACACAGTGAAATAGATTAAAAATATACATCGACATCTAGACATACGGAAATACTATAATTACCGTACAAGTACCTATATATCTTTGACTAAGAAGATCCATACAGTTGATTCCAAGATATAGACAATCAAAAATCACTTCCTCATGTATCATATGACAGGGATTTGCCCCTTGACTACCAGGCAACCTTTCTAGCGGTAAAGTTGTGTGGGTTGCATATATTTAAGTAATACTTCAATTTTTATTAAGGAGTTTGACTATGGCAAACCAAACTTATTCACGTGGTATGCACTGTGGCACTGTTATTTATTTAAGACTAGGAAACAAACAAACAAACAAACAAACAAAGAATCGGTCCAATTTACTTTTATTAATATATCATATCATCCCTACGTTCACCAGTCTAAAACAAAATATCCAATTCGTACTTAATTCTGATAGCCACTACTGCTGAAACTAGTATTTCGTTTGTCTGTTTATATATATATATTTGAATTCAGTGTCCCTTTTGTAAGCATCGAGACTATATGAGACATAGATCTTCCGCTTAAGGTGGAATCCGAATCATCATGAATTCTCTCCCACCAGAATTGAACCTGTGACCACGTGCAACAAAGTCGCGCGTGCTTGTCACTAGACCAAGGGAAGCACTCTGTTACGTCATGATTTAAAGGTAAATTTAGTAATATGTACTCTATGAACTTTGTTATAAGTATGTTCAATATAATGCAGCTATAATTCATTTCTCACTAGAATATTCAAGACGTCTATTAAATTTCTCCTTGCAGGTAGAGAACACGAAAAGGTTTTTCCAGGATTCTATTACTTTTATCTAAGGAGATGGTTAACTGTGACTGTTGATTTAGCAAGCATCTTCGTGGGAACTTGGCCCTAAGGTGCAACAGAGAGAGGTAAGGTGCAGCACCAAAAAGAAAACGCCAACTTGATTCAAAGTGGACTGACCAAAAGTTTTACCACATGAACACAAACATCTGTAAACGGACTGCCAAAAGGGTAAACACCGTATGTATTCGCTGAGCAGAAACTTTGCGAGATTCATCACGCGTAAATGAAATAAATCTAATCTAATCGCTTTTCCACAAGTCGCTTATCAAACTGGACGCCGTAATGAGATGTAAATTGGAAACGGCTGCAAGGCATTTGGTCTTGCATTTCGCATCCTAAGAGAATTAATTACCCTCAAAGGCCGCCACTTAAACTCTATAAGGAGCTTCCGCTGTGACTTATTATACAGCTTCTTTTCGGTGCAATTGTTATCCACTTCCGCGCTCCAAATCTCACGAGATATATGTGTTGCCGGACAACACAGAAATCTGCACAAGAAGATGAGGAAGAAGGAGAGGCCAAGAAACAGTTTGAAACTCAAACAGAGCGGCTGTAATATGAAAACAAGGTAATAAAGGAGTTAAACCCTTCCTTAATTACATTACCTGAGGCGCGTTATTGTTTCTTCAATGATTGTAGTTATTTTCCACTCACCCAGTGAAACTACTCTGAAGGGTTTCTGAGATGGAAGCAACCGTCTGCAATAAATACTCTTCTTTTAGACTATACAAGGAAAATGTACTCTCTAGCAATATATCTTGATTCATATACACAAGTACAGCTTTATTTATTTTACGGCATTTATTTGTTAACTCAACAAACCATGTGCTCAATTATAAAGTTGGTATAACATATAGGCTTTTACTTCAACTTTATACAAGTTGCAAATAAAATATGACATCCCAAACAACAAAAAACATAAAAAGTAAAAGTTTCAATTCCAAATTTATTTCTAGGCTATGAGTATTCATATTTATTTATTTTCCTTAGCTCAGTAGTATTTCTTTATTTCTATTAGATTTATTTGTAAGATTAGTAACATTATTGTTATTATTATAGTCGTGTCGCAGTATGAACTGTCTTTCAATCGCTAAAGCACAAAACAGCACTCTTGTCATTGGCTACTGATGACTTAATTCTTTTTTTTTTTTGCCAGGAAGGCAAGATTGTCTAGCGATACTTCATTTTTTAATTGCATATTAGTATAAATTTATTTAAAAAAAAAACGTGTTTCTCAAACTGAAGGGGGCTTACTTTAGCCCCACTGTCCTCATAAAAGACGCCCCTGCTTTAGTTAAACCACTTTATCTTTTTAAAATTATACAATATTATTAACGTAAAGTGACCAAACTGTCCAAAGATAATTCATATATCAAATTGATAGATCTCGTTGTGCTGAACAAAATGATATAGTGAAAATCCTCATGCGTAGTTTTCGACAAAACCGAAAAAAAAGATTTTCTGTAATCTTAAACATTGATTCTATATGATAAATACGTCACCTTTAAGATGAAGTTTATGCTGAAGTATGTTTTTTATGAATTTCTCGTTATCACATGTGTCAGTATAGTGTGCCCGGGAAGTACGTATACTTCTGTACCTTACTAGTTCCTTATTAGGAGATTTAATTTATTTATTACTAATATTAGTAACACATTTTATTATTATAGTCATGTTGCCGTATGAACCGTCCTCTAATCGCTAAAGCAGAAGACAGCGCCCTTGTCATTGGCTGCTGATAACTCTGTGACCTTGAAAGCACTCTGCTGTTGCCACGTCACGCTTCACAAGCAAAAACCGTAACCGATTGGGGAAGTTTAGGGGTCTGCGATAAATGGCAACACAGCATTGGCTTCATGTGATTGCAGGTCAGCGAGGGCAAATGAGAGGGTTGGGCCAGGCCGGGAGTAACAAGGGCGGAAGAACAATTCAATAGCTCTGCCGAACAACGTTGCAAAGCGACAATTTCTGTCACATTAAGATTTTAACGGGAAAACGGTACTGCAAAGTTCCAATTCTATGTAACATCATTTGATATAAAGGCATAGTTTGAAACTGAAGAAGTAAATTTAAAGCTTATACATAATCAACATATATATTGTTGTCACTTGCAACTTTGTTTGGCGGAGTCATTCACTTAATGTTTGTTGATGTAACTAATATTGTTGTCGTTGTTCTACTGTTGGTGGTCTGAGTTCGCCTCACTCGATCATTCTGTGAGCTCAAATGGAAGACAGAAGTTTGTTTTCTATTGAAGAAAGTTGAAGTGTATGTGTGTGTGTGCTCATCAATGTCCTCAACCTAGCCCTGACCTCACGATATCCGATAACTCGTTGGTGGGTATTATCAAGATGCAGTTTGCCGAGCGTCGCTACAGAAGCAGGGTGAACTTCAACAAACAGTACTTGATGCCTTCGGTATGATCGAATCTGTAGTCTTGGAAAAAATATCATAAAGAGCATGGCGACGAATTCAATTGTTAATGCAACATAATGGAAACATATGGATCCTTTGGACAACGAACCGTAAGTTTATTACTATATTATTTTAATAAGAAATTAGAAAGGAATAAGGGTATACGTCATTTCCACAGGTACTGTAAATAGCCTCTATAATGAGATGCAGCCCAAAATTGTGAATAATTCTTGATCTCTTATTTTCGTTAAAATATGTTATTTAACAAAGCAGAGACAAATATACTAAGTCAGGTTTTCTCAAGATAGAGGTCGCGATTTTTAGGGGTGTTGCAAGAGAGTTTCATGGGGTTGCGAAGATAAGCGGAAGACAGATGAATTGACCAAATTTGGTTTTAACCCATTCAATTTTAGGGAAGTTACTGTATCCACTATATAAATAAATGGATTATACTATTATAGAAATAGATGGATATCGTGAGATCTCCGCAATAGATAAATTAAAAATAATACACAAGCCTATTACAAACCAGAAATTATAAGGAAGGTTGCTGGCAAGAGGATGTGATAAAATGGGGGTCGTCATAGGAATTAGGTTGAGAACCACTGTACTAAGTGATAGATGTCTTCAAACTCAAAAATAATGCAGGAGCATCATTTGGAAAGGGTAGGGAGCAGTTGCCCCCTTGAGTTTGAGGAACACTTTTAAAAAAGTGTGTACTAATAGAATACTTAAAAAAAACCTTCAAACTCCTATGTCGGTAGACACTGCCCCCTCTCTCTGGGCAAAAACTGAAATGACGCCACTGGCAAAATGAGAAGGTTAAGCTCTAATTCTCATGCGTAAAAATTGAGAAAAATATTTTTTTTACAGCTAGAAATATGTCATTTTGTTGCCAATAATCTATACTTATGCATAGTGTAACTTAATTAACGTAACAATCATCTGGAGGTGATTACTGACACTGGGATAACCAAGAAAAGATCATGTGAACATATAGCATATTGGGCACCTTGACAGAGTTAACGAGGGCCGAAAGTGTGGGAACAGTACGTTCGAAGCGGTAGATATTGACGTGGAAAGAGACACAAACGAACGTTCGTCGGGAAGATCACGGGAGATGTTCAAACTGTCCGCCATGGATAGCAATGACAACGCCAGGTCATGGATTGACGAACCTGTTTGAAGACAGCTGGACCATGGCCAACAATTGTACAGGCGTTATGGACATGCTGTTACAAGTCGTTGACATATTTGACAGAAGTAAAATACACCACACTTTTAATATGTCCCCATGGATAAAAATCCAGTGGTTTTAGGTCGGAAGACCGGGCAGGCCAATGCATTGAACCGCCACGACCGACCCAACGTCTTGTGAAACTGTTGTTTAACCACCGACGGACATTCACACTGAAGTTCGCGGAAACCTCATCATGCATCTACCACATCTTGCGGTGAATCGTTAGGGGAAGAATTTCCAGTAATTTGGGCAATGTATCCTTCAGGAAAGTCAAATATTGTGCTCCATTCAGTCTACAGGGTAAAATGTATGGACCGATTGGTTGATCATGGACAATACCTCGCCA
The DNA here is from genome assembly GCF_964235325.1 of Thermobia domestica. NCBI lineage: Eukaryota > Metazoa > Arthropoda > Insecta > Zygentoma > Lepismatidae > Thermobia > Thermobia domestica. Next base: position 4,547,876 of record NC_137465.1, on the reverse strand, counting down.
CACATTGAGACCAAATTGGTGTTGAAGATGAGTGACAAGCGTACCATGGGGATGCGGATTTGTCTGCGTATGAGTGTTATGTATGTTGATGATATCATTTGTTCCAAACGTGACCTTGTCAGTGAACAGTACTGATGGTTGAAACAGCATGATGGTAGTGGTCTATTGCATGAACCACTGATAGAACTCTTCATGTGATTGGAAATCCGCTTCTGTTAGTTCTTGTACCCTTTGCGGGTTGTATAGATACAAGGTATTTTCATGTAACACACACCACACAGTCATGTGACTAACATGCATTTCATGGCTATGTTCCCTCGTACTCGTACCTGACCCATTGTCTGCAGCTTAGCGTACGCGTCTTTGGTGCGGGAGACCCGGGTTTGATTCCCAGCGGGAGCTCATGTGGTTCGGATTCCACGTTAATCAGTAGGTCCATGTCTCATATAGCCTCGCTGCTGAAAAGAAACTCAAAATCAACTCAACTCAACTCATCTAACATACGTTCGTTCATAGCGGGATAAAGCAGTATCCACATGGGCAGGTAGTACGGTCCCTGTTTCACACACGCACTGATAAAGTGCTGCAAAATTTATGCCACACCGATAAACTTATGCATGATGGATGGTGTCGTTAGGATAGATCATGCTGGTTCACGCCCATCGCTATCTGCACGAGTGTACACGAATAGCATGTCGGCCTGTTCGTGGTTCGAATAACACACTATGTTTTAGTCGAGCATTTCTACTTGTTCTATTCAACATTCACAGCACAATGACCGCGCTCTTGTACTGTAGCGTCTTGAATACAAGCGCCACCTTGTGTGGGAACCGAACAACTACGTTTTGAACACCAGAGCCACATGTAGACTTTCTAGACCATCGTCTCTAAGTTTATTGGTTTTCGATATCTACCGCTTCGAACTTACTATTCCCATACCTTCGGACCTCGTTAACTCTGTCCATATATTCATAAGACTTTTATTTTGCTTATCTGGATGTCAAGGATCATATCCCGACGTTCTTTTAGGGTAGGAACATGCCGAAGATACCTCGCGATCGAGGTCGAGGTTTAAGTCGCGGTCGCACCTTCGATACTGGCACAAACACATGGATTCAAATGGGTAAGCGCATGTCCAAGATGTACGCTACATCGCGACCTAGAGGTCGACCGCGAAGGTGAATTAGTGGTCGCGATGATGAACAACTGAGTTTTTTTTTTACATCGATGTTCAGCGGAAGCACCGCTGTGGCTCGTGTTCTCATTGGCTCTCCCTGAAGCGCTGCACGGAATAAAATTTTCATTTGTTTAGAATTTCGTCTGTAGAGAATTGTGTGTGTCTATGCTCGAGAGGTTTCGCTGCACTATTATATTTAATTATGTAAGACATATTAATAGAACTAATGAGGAATGTTCCAGCAAATATGGAATAAGAAAAACAAACAATATCATAATAGGCACGTTTTAAATAGAAAATGGAAGAAAATAGCAAACTGAAATGGGAATGTCAGATAAGTTATTTATTTGAGAATTATACTATAGCTTATTAAGGCAGTGGCGGTCACAGGGAGGGCGCTTTTTGGCTGAAGTCCGTAAGTTGTAGAATTTTTAAAGAAAAAAAGAAGCTACTGTTAATCATATCTATGGTTAAAACCTGCATGCCCCCCTTCAATTCCGAGATTAATAAAAAGGGTTTCTTCTAAATTCGTTATTGATATAAGGTAAAGAAATACCGGTAAAGACATTCATGTATCCATAGGGAGGAAACGTCGAATAATGGAATTGCAGTGCCGAAACGTCATTTGCTGCAGTTAATACCTCCTCCTCCTCGAAACCTGAAGACATACCTGATTCATTTATTTATTTATTTATTTATTAAATTTTATGGGAAACGATTTCTCGCCTGAGTGCTGAAAGAGGGCATTTTTTTTTTCACAGAAAATTGAATAAAAGGTAAAAGTCTTTGATTTAGAATATTGATAGAGATGAACAAGAGATGAGACCCAAATATTTTTGCGAAACAAGAGACGAGATTTTGACATTTCTCGTATCTCGTCTTGCGTCCATCCATATTTATAAACTGTTCGGTCCTTTCAATTACAAAATATGGTTTTGCAATGATTTTTATGCATTGACGGAATAATTTCCATGCGCCACAGCAATGTTTCTCCTTAAACTGAGAACTTAACAGCGAGGGTGCGACCTCCTCGCTATGTGCGCCCTTCATCAATCGCGACCTAGACATCGAGGAAGGGACCGCGACTTAAACCTCGACCTCGATCGCGAGGTATCTTCGACATGCATTTAACCTTACGTTAGTAAAGTTACACCCTGTACATATAATAATGTGTGTTGTGTTTGAATAGAAATCACATAGAAGATAGCCACCTAGAAGTACCAAATTTAATACACAGCTAAATCTTAGCAGATCTAATTGCGCACGAAGCAGTTTGTTCTGTTTTTAGCTCGATAGAAGGGGAACAGGAAAATCAATAGTTATGCACATTTCTTCTATGATAATTTCTAAGACCGCCTAGTCTGTATGCAACCCCCATTACTTCCATGTCGTGCGGGCTTACATAACAGCAGAGGATAAATACACCGACAATGGAATATAAACATTCGTCTTCCTCTTGCTTTATCTAGGTTCTTAATTAATGCTCGGCTGCGATGAGTGATTACAGCTAGTAATTGACACTTTTAATTCTACTGGAATCAGATTGTTTATTTGTTTAGTCATTGTGCATGTAAAAAACGAGTTCTCTGTTAACTAATAGATTGTACTTATTGTTTTATTCCGTGACATGCATGTTCCAAACAATGACGCTTACTCATAAGGTTCGTAATTATCGGTAACTTGAAGTTTCTCCCCTTCCATATTTGTTTTAAAATAAATTTGACATATATGAGAAATTTGGATTACTTAATAGAAATAATAATTGAGAATACAAAAATTTTTCTTAGTTTGGCTGTAAGCATTTATGCTTCATTTGGTACTATTGCAGATGTATTGTTTAGAATTTTCATTTAAATTTTAATTCTAAAAGAAATTGGAAACCAGTAATAAGTCTCAATTAAAGAGAAAATTCAGCTTCCTATGATTTCAGAAAATCTTTATCATAAGTACTAGTGATGTATGCAAAGTGGGGAGGATTCTGGGTTTTAATTCACCTTGAACAGGGTATTATGATAAAAGATATTATGATAAAATAAACATTTATCACATTAAGATATAATTAATCTTCTCCATCTTCCTCCAACACCATATTTCAAAGCTCACTAAATTATTTATTCTTGGACAGAAAGAGTAACAAACGTACATGTTTGAAATGGATAGGGGAGAAGAGGACGTTTCCAGCCACCATCCATCGTAGAAAGACCAATTGGATTGGACACATCTTGCGAAGAAATTGTCTTCTTCATACTGCCATAGAAGAAAAGATGGAAGGAAAGCGAGGAATAGGAAGAAGAACACAACTGATTGATAATTTGAAAATTAGAAGAAAATATTTAATTAAAATATTAAATTTAATTGACCTTTAAACTCAACGTTTAATGCATTTGTTCTGTACAGCATTTCCCCCTAATTTTTATTCTAAAAAGCGATTAGTAAAGTTTTCAGCTAGAATCTGACAAAGTCTAAACTCCTAGTATGACGGACAATAACTCAGAAATGGTTATCTGCAAAGGAAAACATTTTACATGTGTTGGAGTTTCACGACCGAAGCTATATGAGACGTGAATATACGTAGAGCTTAACGTGGAATACGATGCACATTAGCTTCAACTGGAAATCCAACCCTGGTCTCGGTAATACCTCATAGCCACAAGTGTGTGTATGATTTCTTCACCACTGGAATCGCATCAGATATCCTTCACACGAAGAGTGAGCAATCTATCACTGGGTTTCCATGTTCCTCTGAAAATCATTACAATTACTTTTAATTAATTCGTTTATTATAAAACGTAATAGTTATAAATTAATGTTATTTTAGAACATTACATTTAATTAACGAAAGCGAAAGAGATAGTAACGAAAAGGGTATATTTCTTATTGTGGCTATTATGGTGGATGACGACCTACATCTAATGGAATTGTGGCGAGTTTTGGGCCCTCATCACAGGATTCTGCATTAGGTCCCAACTTCGATTCCATGTGGGGACATTTGGTCGAAAAGGTGTAAAAGCTTTTATAGGCTAATCATCCTGAGTGTGATTTTCCTAGGTTTTCTCATTCACACCAGGCAAATGCCGTGATGGTACCTAACATAAGGTCCCATGCCGCTTCCTTCCTTCTCAAATAATTTCTTCTTTTCCCTTCCTCGGATAGTGTGGTCACCGAGGGACGACGTCCCTCATACGTGACGGGTTAACATGGCCATAGATGCCAAAATGCCAAGAATATCTTAATACTAGATTCCCGGTGGGAAAGGTTTCAAATTTTTTCATAATTCACTTTAAACTCTGGATCCAGGTTTCATATAGCCTCGGAGCTAAAGTAACGCTAAATTCTAATTCGACCAAACAATTTAGCCCTCATTTGGTGAGCATTACTTATTGCTTACACTGCCCACATCTCGAGGGTAAGCACAAACAAGAACTAATTATTGATATAGACAGGAGCACGAAAAATACCTATGCTTCTAGCAATTTACAAACTCAGGTACTACACAGGATTGAAATTGCAGTCACATTTTTAGGAAGTAAAGCAGTTTACCACTAAGCCACTAGTAAAGATTAAAGCAGAATTCTTTCTTACAATCCATTGTGTGTGTAATAATACATAAGCAAAGCCAATATTATCAGCAGCAGTAGTTGAAGCATTTTTGCTCCTTTTCCCGCTCTCAGCAGAAACCAATCAGCCTGAGAGACTTTTCCCTGGGACCACCGATTACCTTGAAATATAGATCGGAAATGAAGACATATGACAATTTTTCCGTTAGATTGAATTTTGGGATCGAGATTAAGGCTGAACCTCTAGTTCCGGGTCACGTCTAACCAATAAGCTTCTAGTTCGGAGGTGACGGTGACAAACGACAACTGGCACGGCTACGGTTCTCTCCCTCCATCTCAATATTTCCCCTCCCCTCTCCTCTATCCCAATAGGTGATGTGGCCAATTTAGCAAGCTTCCCTCTGATAGATTGACACTATAAATGTCAAAAGCTTTTCTTTTTTAAAATCCAAATGACTGACGAATGTGCTTGGTTTCCGTATGCTTAAAGTTAGTTAAAGAAAATGTTTCAACTTCACTCAATGCTACAAGATAAGGTAATATCATATATAGAATTAAGATTTCTGGTTTACAATAACATATTCTGTAAGGCCATATTATTATATGATGATGTGAATTAAGTTGTACACGCAGTTTCTGTTTCAATTTCCAATATTATCTATTCTGGCCAGTTTATCCATTGGCCTTGTGATATTACTGATTCAGACTGTTGCTCAAGTCTTTTCCCTTGGTGCGCTGTAGTCGAACTACATTAGAATGAACCGAAAAAAATGCAAAATTGTCTTTTCAAGTTGTAATACCGCGGAGAAGTTGAGAATTAGGAGGATTAAAAAGAAGTAAAAAAAGAAATAAAGCTGCTTTATATTTTCCGGTCGCGCACGTGCCCTAAAATTTGCGGAAATTAGAAAATTCACATTTAGAAAGATTCACATTCGTACGACACTTTTTATCTTATTTAACTTATCAATATTTAAATGTAATAGCTCCAGTAAAATCTTACTTGAATCAATAATGATTTAGAAAAATAATTGCTTAAATCGGTCAAGGTACTCTGCTTGCGCAACGGCTGTCAATTCTAAGAAATTCATGCGCTTGTTGTAAGAATTTTGCAATTTTTCGGTCCCTCTACTAGGCACGTTATAGTGTCATGTGCTCTAGTTTCCACTTGCCAGCGCAAATGAAACCTCTTTTATGATACATATAGACCTACTTACTCTATGGTAATAACTACGTGGGTACTCGGAGGTAACACAGTGAGTGCTTATTCGATTATCTAGTAGTTACTTGCATCCTGGACACCACTAACCAAACATCATAGCGATTGTGCATCTGAATTTTGTTTGTCATTAGCCTACTACGGATTGGCGGATTGATTTTTAGACTTGCAAATTATGGTATGAGGACTTATAGAAAGTCTTTAGGAAAGTTATGCTCTTCCTTTTATCTCCCTGTCGAAAATTGACCGCAAAAAAGACAAGATATAGGAAGAAAAGTAGGTTTCATCTGATTTCTGCTAGAACCAGACGTATAGAAATCAAACATTGTGTTTCTAACTTTGGTCACCATAGAACAAAAAGGGTAATATATAGCAAGAAACGATTTCATGAAATGGACTCAGGGTCCCAAGAATAAATTTTAGAAGTTTTCTCGTGGCTATATAGTTAGTGTGTGAGTCTTCGACTCAGAAGACTGGGTTAGATTTCCGGTAGGTTCTCATGTCGTTTCGGATTCCACATTATTTGCAGGTCTATGTCTCATATAGTTTCGGTGATAAAATATATGCTAATTTCCAAATCAAATTAATTAATTTCATCTACTAAGATCAAAGGCTGTAGAAATCTACAATCATATTCGGTTTCAATATTGATCTCTTTAAAGCAAAAATGGTAAAAGATAGCAAGAAACGACTTTTTAATATGGATTCAAAATTCATCTTTGTTGCCTATTAAAGTCGGAAGTAGTAGAAATTGACAATATCCTATTTGATCATCCTAAAGATAATTGTAAAACTTAAAAAGAAATCTTAGCCGAATTTATATACGTAACCTACTTATTTAAAAATAAGTACATAGGCAGCATAATGTACTATGAATGTTCTGAGAGATCCCTGATGGCCAAGCAGTTAGCTTAATCGTCTTTGGCAGTGATCTGGGTTCGATTTCTGACGGGAGCTCATATGGTTCGGATTCCACGTTAAGCTGTAGATCAACGCTTCATATAGTTTTGCTGCTGAGAAGGACACTAAACTAAAAATCATATCAAATCACATCGATCACCAATAAGTGTTCCGAAACTTTGCAGTAAACCCCTGTACAATTATGCAACCACAATTTCGCTCGAGAATGTATGGTTGCCTATAATCATGATATTTTGACGTATCTAAGGGAGCATCCATTATGATATTTCATAGCTAGCTTCGAAAATTACCATTAGGTCCATAGGATGGCCTGGAAACTCTACTCTTTCAAATAAACAAACAAAAAAGAATTATCAGAATTGGTGCACCTAAATCTAAGTTATGCGAATATGCCCAGAACATGTATATATATAAAAGGTTGGCTTGGTTTCTTTTAACATCCTACGAGCTTAGCCCTAGGCTGCTAAGGGAGAGGTGGACCAACTGATTATAGTGGAATCCGAACCACTTCTTTCGATCAACCGGGAATCGAAGCCGGAACTACGCACACCAAACGCAAACGTGCTAGCCACTAGGCCAAGCGGGGATCCATATATAAAAGGGCTGGATTGAGTATTTCCTCTTTTGTTTCGAAGTCGATTAAGAAAGATGGAAATAGGCCTAGATAAAGAAAAGCATTTTTATTGAAAAATGGATTTAGTGTCCCAAGTACAGCTTTTATCTTTACCAATCTCTCTCTATTGCAACCGGAAGAGAAGTACTTCTACTACTTCTACTACTTCCGGTTTTAATATTCAAATCATATAATTTGGAAACCTTTCAATGCAACTCACTTTGTTTCAATCTAGAAGTCAATTGTAAGAGATTATACCTTGTATCCCAGTGGAACTTGTTTATTCATTTCGTATATAAAATGACTTGCTACTCTCAGTGAAACGGCACTGACTCTACATGACAGTTTGCTGAAGAAAAGATGTTTCTTGCAAGTAACTTGAATAATGCGATGCATAGAAGACAGATTCTACTACAAACTTCAAAACTAATTCCAGAAGAAGTAGGGGACGAGCACATTGTACAAACGAACGCATCTGTCAAAAAGAGTTCCTTAATTACTTACCTTTTCCGTCACCAGCGTCAACCCTTAACTAGGAAGGAAAAGAGTGACTGTCGGAGAAGCATTTACTTAGCGTCGTCACCCTTGTACGTATTTAAACGGGAGCTACTTAGCTGTTCTTGATGACCCCTTTAGCTTCTGCAGCGAGCGACTATATATTGCGAGTAACTTTCTTCCCCGTTCATCAGCAGGGCCGAAGAAAACCAAAGAAATGAAGTTTCTGTCATCCTCTTCCAATAACATTCCACACGTCGCGTCGCTCCCCTCTGACACTTGTACTGCTCTTAGATGCTGTCGCATTCCTTCCTTTCTACCTACTTGTAAGTTGTTACATGTCCTCTGGCCCCATCCCCTTGAAATTAGCCATGGCAGATAATTACGTTTCATAACTCAAGCAGGACTTTAATTACCCCAAGGCTGTCATCCGACTTGTCAACGCAACCAGAAGAGGAAAGGGAGACACTTTTGTTTCCCCTTCTCAGCTCCACATCAGTCCTCCTCTATGCTTTAACAATTACCAACAGATATTATCGAAGTATAGTGGAATACTGGCGGGTTCTTCATTCAATTTCTGGAACTACTGTGATCCACAGTTCACTAAGTATTCTCCCAGTGCTCACACTTAACAGAAATTGTTATAAAATCATGCTAAGCATGATGTGTCTGATAAATTTTTGCAGAGGAGAAGATTGCGAACTAAGTTTGTTGATTACAAGTAACATCAGACGTATGGCAGTGTTGCCAGAGGTACAATTTTTATTTGATACGTATTTCCTAATTTTGTGCGTAAGTTTTTCAAAACAAACAAACAAAAATGGTATGTTCAAGCTAACCACATTTGTGTAAAAACAGTTGTATACATTAAATCTACTTCGTACTTTATGTATTGCGTTGAACATATAAAACTATTTCACATGTCATCAAATATGAAAGTATTTACAGGGTGGCACACAAAATGATTAACCATTTTTAATTGAAACTTTTATTAGTAAGAATATTACAGGAAACTAGTGCCAAAAGAAAAAAAAATATATTGTGGAGAAATACTAATACAGAACGTATTCGGTATGGCTGGCTGTCTTATTTAAACGAACACGCATGTTATTGATTATTCGTCGGTACATGTTTTCCGTAATTTCACTGGATTGATTAACATTGATTCCCTGGAAGCTCATATAGAAGTGATTTCATGTTAAGCTGTAGATTCACATCTTATATAACCCCAGTAATTAAAAAAGGACATTAAATTCCAAGCAAAACAAACAAAACATTGCTTTAAGAAAAAATGAAATGAAATCTTTCAGTTTAACGTCCTACGGTTATATCCTTTAAGCTAAGACGATGATTAAAACAAGTAAATAATGATGGATGAATTGGTGGAATGATAGAGTGGGAGGAAACGGAAGTATCCAGAGAAAATCGATGTTATCTACCACAAACGTACTTGACCGGGGATCAAACCAAGGACCCCACACACCAGAGGTAACCACTCTACCACTGAGCCATCGTGCTTCGGAATCTAGGGACCACAGATCAGAAATCTGACAAAGTTTTTTTCTCAGTTCCACCAGGGGAATGTTGCGTGGTACCTTTGAATATAGGCGTCGGTTGATTTTCGTTTCCACTGATGTTGATGCTATTGGTTTTTGATTTGTGATCTATTCAACATCTCCTATAGATCCCTTCTATGTTCTGCACTTGATACCCAGGTTCGATTCCTGATTGGAGCTCATATGGCTCAGATCTCACGTTAACCTGTAGGTTCAAGTTCCGTATGGCATCGAAGCTGAAATGGACGCTAAAACCGAATCCAACCAACTATCCAATGGACTACTAGCAGAAATGACCATCCCTCCAAGTGCTTAGGTGTTACACAAGGGCGTCGATCCTGAGGATGACCAGGTGGCCGGCCCCCCAAAAGCTCATGTAGGCCCCCTTATTGTATTTGTGAATATACAATATTTGGCATAATTTGAATGCAATTTGTCTTAAAATCCTCATATATATGTCGTCTGCATCTGAACGGGTCTCCCCAAATTTACAGAGAAGTCGGCGCCCTTGGTGTTATACTCCCATATTTATCATTCTTATCCCAAATTTACCATATTCTAGTTTGATTGTACCATTTTCGATTAAAAATTATGTCCCCCCCCCAAAAAAAAAATCATGGCGTAATCTGCGCTCTAAATGCTGTCTGTGAACTCTCCTATCTTCTACAGTAGATTGGTTCAATATCAGACATCAGACCAACTTCGTATTCTTGGTTTCAAATTATAATGAAGCAATTGGATGATCCTTATCTATATCTATATCTATATCTATATCTATATCTATATCTATATCTATATCTATATCTATATCTATATCTATATATATATTTCTATATATATATTTCTATATGTATATATATATATATATATATATATATATATATATATATATATATATATATATATATAAACTAAGTAACTAACTCTATGTCCTATGGAATACAGAGGTTCAATGTCACATTCACAAAAAACTCTCCTATGACTTCTGTTACTTCTGTTCTTAGCCAACTGGATCCAGTTTCTACTTTAATTCCTATTTCCACGAGACCCATCTTAATATTGTCCTCCCATCTGCGCCTAGGTCTTCCTAATAGTCGTTCTCCGATTGGACTTCTAGTTAAAACTTTGAAAGCGTTCCTATTTTCTTCCACTTTGGATACATGATCTCAGCCTCCTAGATTTGATGAATTTTTTCTTGAAACTTATTTGTTAAAATTAAAAGTTTCACTAAACAACGTGTTGATGTCTTGAATTTGCTGCTGCTTGTTGCTAATTGTAAAAGTAAGAAATTGATGTATTAAAAAAAAAAAAAAGTCATTCACATAACTTGAACACTCTGACTTCTGTCTATCGCCATTTTTTCTCCAAATCCAACTTTTTTTGGGGGGGGGGATTTAAAAACTACAATAATTATCCCACCTACTAGGATGGAACTGAAATTGAAGTCTCAAGCTTTATAAGTTATTATGAACTAGGAATACGATCGTGTCCATTATGATTAATGAGACGTTATGATTAAGTCTTTAAGATAAACTTCACTTTAACAGTAATATTTTGCAAAGATGATATATCAATCGATAGTTGGCGTTGAACTGAACAAAATTACATAGTCGACGGTAAATTCACATGCGTAATTTCCGAGAAAGTGGAGAAAAACAACTTTAATTGCAAATTGATAGGTTTTGTGTTCCCGAAATATATTGTTTTTTGTTTATTTGTTTGTTCTATTTTAAAGAAACATATTCTTAAATAGTAAACTGTATCTACAGGGTGGCCCAAAAGTAGGTACACAGTACCGTACTGATCAGCTCATTGCACTTTAAATCATTTCTCATTGTTACCCGTCAGGCAGACTTAGTTTCTTTATTATTTGTTCTTAATGTGTTTTACTTACATCTTAAACTCGGAAGAGCCGAAACAAATAAACCCATAAACTAAAATGTTATAGTTGATCAATGCAGGGGTGTATACCTACTTTTGGGTCACTCTGTATTCTAATTTACCTGTAACGGTGATACATATTTGGCATATATTGATTTATTTATCATTAATCCGTTAATAGTTTAATAATAAATAAATAAATATGCTTTTAACGTTGATGAACAAACTATTTGTAAAACGGTAAGAAAAAATAAAAGTACAGTACTTGTTATGTTCTAAACAAACTATGAAATTGGATTACAGTATAACCACCAGTGTCGTATTTACGATTTTGTTTCGGAGGGGGCTTTGCTAATTTTCGAGGGGAAGGGGGGGTTTGCCTGAAAATGTGAAAATTTAGCAAGATATTTCATGTACTTTACTATAGTAAGTAAGATTTCGGGAGGGGCTTAAGCTCGGAAGCCCCACCTAAATACGCCACTGATAACCACGTTTACCTGTACTAACTGGGACCAAAAGCAATCCGGAAAATCAAAAATCCGGATAATCCGGGTAATATGGATAATAAGTAAAAGAAATTCTTAAATAAACCGACTTACCATTGATTACAATAACTTTTCACATCATTTCTTAACAAAGAATTGGTCCACTGTCTTCTGTTTCAAACACGTGTGGCTTTAAAATGAAGCATCAAAGTGCTTTCTCAAACTCGACAAAAAGCATTCTATTTACAGTATTACCATAATTTATTGTACAATCTATCAGGAACTGTACACCTAATCAAAATAAAAAGCGAATGTTTGGTGTACTTATAGTTACGTTCTTACTATCACAGTTAAGGGGCCTCATCCCGGCGAAATTAAAATACCGCTAATTTTACAGTAATTATGTGATATCTTCAAATAGATAAGAGATAATCGAAATGTGGAACAAGAGCGCCCTAGGCAATATCCTTTTACATGAAAAATCATCACGACTCAATTATCTGCTTTCGATTTCAAGCCATTTTGAAACGCATTTATTTTCGCGTTTCTAAGCGGCTGAAAACGGAAAGCCACTAGGTGACTTGTGATAACGGTACCTCACCCAAAATAATATTGTCTAGGGCGCTCTTGTTCCACATTCAATTATCTTTTATCTATTTGAAGATATCACATAATAACTGTAAAATTAGCGGTATTTTAATTTCGCCGGGATGAAGCCTCTTAAACATTATTATGTATGTGAACATTAAACTTAAGAAATGTCCACAAATCTGATCCAGATTATCCAGAGATCACGAGCAAAGAGGGCCGGATGAACGAGGTTGTATTGTATTTGGAGTTTTATTGCATCAGTTCAACAAATCCAGGGCCAGATTAAGGGGGAGGTCTTAGGGGGGATGTAGCCCTAGGCCTCCAGGAGGACAGGGACCTCTACTCTCATCAAAATCTCAACAGACTATCTAGAAAGAATCATAAAGATACAATCATCACCATAAAATAAACTATGACCAAAAATATAAAACCTATTCCCTTAACTTTCCTCCTGTACTTTCACAGAAATGCATTAGGCGAAGTCAGCAGGGGCCACATATATTTTCTAGCCCCGGGTCCATATATTTTCTAGATGGGTTCATCCGGTTCTGAATTTATCTCAAACATTTTTTATTATTACCACAGCATATATCCTGTAATAAAAAAGATCTTTTGTTTAGTAATTAGTAACAATAACAATATTCAATAATATGCTCATAACGTAGCAACAAATCAGCAGTGCAAAACTGTTCAAAGAGACAATCTACTTTGGAATGACAAATTTTGCTCCTTAGTCAGCTGTGACGTTGAATGTTATATTAGCATGAGCAGTAGCCCAGAAAATTTTGATCTGCAACTCTGCCTTCGCGGTAAGCAAGAGAGTTGTTTTGTTTAATACTGAAAGTGAACTAGAGTATAAGTGAAAGTATAAAGTAATTTGACGAATATATCTCCCATTTCTTTCTGCTATAATTGAAACTTGTAAACCATGTAGTATTTATATAATATGTCAGTCAAGTTATCATGATGGGTTAGAGAGCTTTTGTTATTTCTTTAAAAGCACTTGCAATTTCAACGGCCGAATATAATTGTTTCGTGCTCATTATAAACCATTTGAAGGAGTACTCCGTCAATTTACTGGTTTTTCATTATAGTTTTATGAATGTCGCTTAATGTTAAAGAATGATCATACGAAGTATAAAGAAAAAAAGAGGGAAATAAACATACTGAATCCTTTTATGGATCAAATTTATTGATATCAACTTAGTAGGTGGTCTCGTTCTTTCGAGTGAGTTTATGAGCGACAAGTCACAAAAAGCAAATAAGAAAAAAAATCATTTTACCTAAGACAAAACACTAACGCCCTGCGTGAGCTTTTACAGGGCAATTTGCAGACGATTTTTTTTCTACTCCCACAAGTACTAGTTGGATTGGAACTAGATTTTTTTTTTTTTTTTTTTTTGAAAGGACGGAAAGAGCATGTAGTGCACAGGCAATTAAGGGCCAATCCTTAGCACCCAAAGAGTCTTGTAGATGTTGGTGGAGATACCAGCGACTTGTCTGTGTCGTTTTAGACCTGTCTTAAAGACTCCTTAATTGTTTTTCTTCCACATTATCCTTAACGATCCCCGGCTTAACAACCGCTAAACGATCTCCTCCATCATATGCTTTTATCTTCTCTTTCTTCTTCTTCTTCTTTTCCTTTTTGTTTTTTATCCTTTCTGCTCGATTCTCTGATAACAACATTGATTGAATTTAGTAAGAGTAGTGTCCAAAAGTTGTCGGTAGGGGTCTTGATGACTAAGTGCCGTATAACACACAACTTTTTTTAAAAAAAAATTATGGTTATATTACAAAACTCTTCTGTGGGAAAATGTTCTTCCTAGATACCACTTTTACTCTCACTTCTTATCTAGTAACTGGGCACATCGTAGTATAATGGTTAGATCGTTAGACTGACGTCCACATGGTCGATTCCAGGCAGGTGCTCCCAATTTTCGGCGTCCACCCAGGGTCGTGAGGCAAACTGGGGAGTCGCGTGAATAAAAGATGTGATGGCCACTAGGTTTAAAGAGCTCCTTATACGCCTTTTAGATACAGGGCGATGCAGTGTGCTGATCACGTAGTTCAGCCGGTTGCTAACAGATGGCGTTGGAGCGGATCAGCCCACAAAAAGGGTTGTTACGCCCAGTAGTTTGATGTAAGCGCCTTTGGTCATGGGATCCCGGGTTCGATTCCCGGCGAGAGAGAATTGATCGCATTAGAGTAAGTGATATGCACCGAGACATGTGGCGACACTTGTTTTCTCTTAATTTTGTCAACTTTTAGATTCAATCAAGAGTGTGACAATTTTTGCTGACGATTTTGCTTTAGTTCTGAATGATAGAACTTAACGCTTTACTTGCATTAGAACACCACTTCTCTTGGGAGGAGTCAAGTCAAGCAGTACCAGATCTGGCCAAAAACAGATGAGTGACCATTCCTACTCACAAGATGGTATTAGCATTGTGACATTCACTTAGCTACCTGAGAAGAATTGAGAAGCTACTTGGAAGAAGGAAGTAGCAAACTCCAGTCTAGAAAGCCAGAATTAAAGACGAAGGAAACGGATGTGTTGATCACACATCAATTGAAAGTCAAGAGTGACACAAATTGGCTAGTAGGCTCTGAGTCTTTTAAGGGCTGTTGCGCCAGGAGGTTAGTTTCTTTTGTTTCTAATTGGTTCAAGTTTAATTTTCCTGTTCAACTCTCAGGTTATACTACATATGAAGCTAGAATTTATATGAAATCATAATCACCTGAATTCCTACCGGGAATCGACCACGGTCCTTCCACACTAAAGGGAAGATAGCTAATTATTAGTCTGACACATTCCCTCTGAATGTGCCTCCCTATTTCCCTTGCATTATCCCTGACATACAGGTGAATTTAGGCATCTAGGTTTCAAAACCGTATACAGAAATAATAATAAAAAAAACGACCAAGGAGAGGGGAGGGATACGGGACGAAGTAAAGTCAGTATTAAATATAAATAAGTTAGTGCTAAATTTAACGTCCCGCGATTTTGCACGGAGGCTAAAGGAGACAGTGATGAAGAATATGGAATGAAGAAAGTGGGAGGAAACGGAAGAACCCATGCACATTGTTGATTGTTTATCATAGAGCTGGGATCGAATCAATGACCCCCACATCAGAATTGAGAACTCTACAGTTGAGCCACCACGGCCCCTGTGATTAACTTAGAACTTTACTGTTATCCAATAAAACATTTTTTTTGGGGGGGGAAGACAGTGGTAAATTAGGAGGCCTTACTTCTCTCTAATTACACGTATGAGCGAGTCATCACTTTGATAATACACTTTCCGGACGGGACGTTCTCAAGACTTTATCTCTTAGGCAATCCAAATACATATCCTAGTATTGTGTGTTTAAGCTATAATGTTATTATGTTTTACACAGACACTTACTTTTGTGAGTGTGTCTCTTAACAAATAAAACAAAAACCATGCTATTTAGTGAGTGGCCAAACTAATGTCTTCACAGTAAGGTTTGCCAGATGCTATACAATATATGTAGGTGATATGCAATCATCATTATTGAGGGGAAGCTGCTTCGTAGACTTTGGATAATGAACCCGGTACCGTCTAACATATATATCAGCACTCTTCCCTTCTCTGTCACTTATGAAGCTTATGGGGAAGGGAGATACATAATAAAGCCAAGCCTTCACCTGGAAGTAGTATTTCCTTCTGTATCTCCTCACGTTATACATCTCCTTTTATATATATTGCCACAGAGTCCCATATCCCCGAGCGCCACGACCACCTGATATAATTTAAAACAGCCGTTGTCTTGAGGTAGGACGGTCCTTTTCTTGTTTATTGTAGGGCATAAATTCCCTAGTGACAGAGTAATTAAATAACTAGCTAACCGCCCTTTTCTCTGTCTGCTGCACGCAGAGTCGTAGCTACAAACATTTAGAGGCAGAGAAGTAGCGCTTGAAACACACTTAATTATAGGCCTCTTTGCTTCCATTTTCACTTCTGTTAAAGTCTTCTTACCAAAGCTACGAAACAAACACTTTAAAACCTACAAAAGTGTAACTTTCGAAGTACTATTAAGATTACAACATTTAAATACAGTGTAACCTCCCATAACCGACACCTCTGTAATAAGGAATTATTATTATTATTATTATTATTATTATTATTATTATTATTATTATTATTATTATTATTATTATTATTATTATTATTATTATTATTATTATTATTATTATTATTATTATTATTGACTTGGCACAAATATGGGCGCGAGTATTATTATGGGACAGAACTCTCCCTTTTACGGACACACTCCAAGAAGGACACGACATTGACAATTTTCTTCTCCCTTTAAGACTTTCTCCGCTGGTCTAGTGGCTAGTGCAAGCGCAATGCAGTGCCGTGGGGGCGAGCTGGGTGACGGCTCCTGGCGCCGAAGTAAAGGGGGCGCAAAATTCGCGAAGGGAAAAGAAAAGAAAAAAGAGAGGAAAATTTACATCACATATTACTAATATGTATTTAAATCCTCTTCGTGTTTTAGAAAGTAGTCCTATAATGTTACTTATGTTAGGAAAATGCATGTACACATATATAAAATGGAAGGAGCAAAAGTAATAAAAAGTGCTCAAAATCAAGAAAAGCAGAGTTTATTTTTGAAAATTTTCTTACTCTTCGGATCAACCATGGTGGTGATTCGCGGTTGGTCTATTGACCTCACTCACATCGTCTCGGGCGCTGATTTTCTACGGAGCGGCACTGCGTAAGCATCCTTAAGCATCCTTATTGAATGGTGTCCCTTGTTTGATTTCCGGTGGTACAGCCTTGAAAAATTGAAAGCATAACAATGGTTCGGATTCCATCTTAAACTGTAGGCCCACGTATCATGTAGCTTCGGTGCTGAAACGGATGTTAAATTATAATCAAACAAACATTTTCCTGTAACGTTTATGTAATCTTTTGAAAATAATACAGTTTCTTGGGGTGGGGTATTTTCAGCGATTGCACAGTTGCAACATATATATCAATCAACTCGCCTTGATGAACGAAAGCGGCCAGCACCGGAATTGGTCACTTCCGGTATACGGTACCTAATACAGTTTCAGGAGGTGCGGTGTTTCCAGCGATTGCACACATGTTTATCGAACTGTGTACTGGAAGTGGTTTACTGGAAGTTGTGAATTCCGGTACCAATCGCCTTCTATTGTCAAGACGAATTGATTGATATAAATATTATCTGTGTGCAATTGTTCGAAATACTCGTTTCCTGGAAACTATTAGGTACCACATACCGCAAGTGGTTGACTGGAATGACCGATTCCGGTACCGATTTCTCTCTTTCGTCAAGTCGATGCATGTATACACTAGCCGGGAATACCCCACCTCTGGAAACTGTATTAGAGACCGTGTAGTGGAAATGATTGACCAGAAGTGACCAATTCCGGTACTGATTGCTTTCTTTCGTCAAGACGAGCTGATCGATATATATGTCGCATGTGTGCAATCGCTGGAAACCCTCTCCTTGAAACTCTTTTATTCTCACCCTCTTCATGACTGACAGATATTACTTTCAGTTCATTCGTATATTCAGCACAGAAAATAGTTTACTCAATTTGAAAATGAATCTATAATGCAGTGGAGTAAAATCTCATCTCCACAAAATGTCTTCGTCATAAGTCAGTGAGTCACCTCACAGAAAAGCTGCCAACTGAATTTGAAATGGGCCGCAGTGGCTCAGTAGTATAGCATTCACTTCTGGTGCATGGGGTCCTTAATTCGATCCCAGCTCGCGCAAAGTGAACTTTGTGGTGAAAAAACATCATGTAAGTGGGTATTCTCGGGATTCTCCCGTTTTCTCTCACTTTCTTCATTCCACCATTTCATTCATTTCTCATAATCGACGTCTCCTTTAGCCTAACCGGTATAACCGTAGGACGTAAAACTTAAAGATTTCATTTCATTTCATTTTCATTTTTGAATTTGAAATTTTCCATTTCTCTATCCATAACAAATTTTCAGTATTTAATAATATAATGTTGCATTTTCTTATTTTTTTTTAGTACGGTCATTATACAAATACTTGAGAATAAAAACTACTGTTTCTGCAGTACTCATATTTCGCAGTATCCACCCTTATGAATAATCCAACAATGATACTTTTGTCTCTTTACAAAGGGGAATTTCCCTATCATTCATCCAGAATTATTTCGTACAGAGAAGAATATTTCGATATTAGCTTATATTTACTTTTATCACAAATGTAAAAAAAATAAAATAAAAAAATGAAATATTTGTTTTACGTACCACTATTATGCCGGCTAGGTTAAAGGCGACGGTGATGATGGGACATTGCAATGGTGGAATGAATAGTGTGTGGGGAAACGGGAGAACCCCGAGAAAACCCACGAACACTGCGTTTGTCTACCAAAAACCCACTTCGAACTGAGATCGAACCAGGACAAGATCGAGCAGAGGAACGCTCTACCACTGAGCCACAGTGCACCCCCCCCACGCACAAATGTAAGGGGAATTAATTGTAAAAGTATGCATAGAATTACCACATTACTTGTGATTAATGTAAATTTGTGTAACTTCTATGTATGAGGATCTGCTTGAGGAGATCAAATTTCCCCATTTATACACGGACTTCACATTTTTTATTAGTGTATTATTATACGGGTGATTCTATTTGAATGATCCATTTTTATGAAATCCTGATGTTTTCATATTTTTCTTATTGTACTATAAATTGGTCCCCAATAGAGATAACATTAATTATCATTTTCATTTTTAATTGATTAATTATTTTGTTTTATTTTTTATTTTCAGGTACATAAAAAGACGACGTTGAGATTTAACAAAGAGGAGAGAATAGCCAGTGTAAAATTACAAGTACGAGGACCAACCAATGAAGCGGTACAAGACACTTTTGTCCAGAAATTCCACAAGTCAGCTCCAACATTAGACGACTCATTAACAAATGGTGATGATCATTCACACAAGATCATGTATCTGAGAAGATAATTGATATAGTGAAAAATTCAATAAGCAGCATCCCGAACTCATCTACGCGCTGGAAAACCGTGCGTTTCACCGTTTTGGAAAATATGTTTACAACACTCACGTTCTGCAAAGTCTGGACGTGGAGGGTTATGCTACTTGAGTTGCTCTGGGCACTGATCTGTTCTAAGACGTTAGTGCAAGTTCTTTAATGGACCTTTTATGTGTGTGGTATACGGCAGACACAACAGTCGTGTGGGCTTATGAACTACCTAACGAGAATATAGAATGGAATCGAGATTGTCTCAAAGTCAATATATGGTTAGTCTTAACTAAGAACAAGATGTACGGTGCATTCTTCTTTGTTGAATCAACAGTGAGGGAAGTAACCTACCTCGATATCCTCTATATTACTCGAATCGCAAATCCAGAAAGTTAGAATCACGGTTTCCACAAGATGAAACACTATCACGTTTGTAAAATGTGCCCACGATTTACGTCACTCAAAACAGATTGTTTGGTCGAGGATCGGATTGAATGTGGGCAGTTCGATCTTTGGACTTTTTTTTTTCTGCCTCGGGATTCATAAAATAAATTGTGTACTGAACGGAGAAGAATGTGATTAACGCGCATATCCTAAGGCAAATTCAAAATTTATGTCGAAAATAGAGCTTTATTTGTTTGTTTTTGTAATCACAATTTCATTGAATTGATTATTCTAAGAGATGAGGGCGTTCAAATATTTTTCGTAAACTTATTTTCATGGTGCGAAGAAAAGGTATTACAGATATAATAGCTCGTATTTTCAACATCACTAAATACATAAAAAAAAAAAAAAAAAACTTCTTCTGATGTGTCATCCCAATTAGGCAAGTATGACTTTCTTTAAGATTTTCTTTACATCTTTGTTTCTAATTTCACCAAAACGAAGTTGATTTCTATACAGGATGAGTCAAAATTATGCTCCCGATTTCAATGATTATTATTTTCCTTTTAATAACACGTATGCAAACAGCGATTACACACACTGATTGATGACCTCAAAAAGTTTTTTTTTAACATATTATAAATATTCAATATGCGATCCAAGACTCACACGGCACACATCAAGTACTACCATGAGCAAAATAAATGACGCGTCTCTTTATTTTGAAGTTTTTTGAAAATATCTCCGTTTTCTTTATATGTTCGAAATTTCGGAAGGTTTCCCCAGCAGGACAGGTTAATAACAAACCCGTTTTTAATATTTGTGTTAGATATTAGCTTAAAATAAAGAAATTAGAAGCAAAAAACATTAAATCGACAGAAATCTCGAGAATTACCAACTCTGCTAAAGTGGGAAATTTTCAAGAACGCGAGGGAATTCTGCAGTTCAACACGAAGCAGCGACATCTATGTCGTTGAGAGAAGCGTGGATTAGATCTACAAACGAAAATTTTAACGAAATATTTCTAGTATGTCTTATTATATGCATTATCAGCGAACTCCAAATATATGAATCTATGCTAAGTATTAACGTATAGATAGTGCAAATAGTGGAAATTACCTATGGAAAAAGACGAATTGTTAGCCCAATCGTAATGAAAAATCGTCTTTACTGTAGAACAGGTTCGGCTTACGTAAGAGAGCAAATAGCTCAGTTAAGTAAAACAACGAGTTTGTATACCGAAGGTAGACGGTTCGAATCCCGTGGAAGTACTGTTGTCATTTTTATCACTAAGGTTATTTTATTTATTTTTTATTTGGGAAAGAATCAAATTGTAACATATGTGTAAAACTCATGACGATACCAAAAAAAGAAAAAAAAGATAAAATATCGTCGCATTTGCATTAGTGTCTCTAATTTTTGTTTGCAAACAGATTCGTAATTATTTCCCCTGTGCTCACTGATGCATAACGAATGTTTTCCAGTAAATGTTAATTCTAATTTGGAGAATTTTATAGTTTCACAATGTTTCTCACTACATAGTCTTCTATCTACGTGTTTGGATATTTTGATAACAGATTTCCCTATTAAATGTTTAATTTTCTCTATAAATATTTGTCTTAAATTGAAATTGTTTTGATTTTACTACATAAGCAAAGTTGCCCGAAGGAGGGGAGCTCAAGTAATAGATATTCTACGTAAAAGCAACCTATTGTAGAATGATGATGCTTCTTACCTTCAGCACATAATCTTAACGTTAGAGAGTCAGAGAGAAAAATCCTGGTTTTTCCTCCTCTATGACCACCCATCTTAAACCTCTACATATCATTGTTCGTCTCACATAATTTCGGCTCTCCAAAGACATTCATATTTATTATTATTATTATTATTATTATTATTATTATTATTATTATTATTATTATTATTATTATTATTATTATTATTATTATTATTATTATTATTAATGAATATGCCACCCTTACATAATGTTGTAACTTTACAGATCTTAGTTTAAAGTGCTTTCTTTAGTAATAATTTGAGCAACCACGTCACAAAATTTAAAATGTATGAGGGGGCACGACGTTTTATTTCCCCTCCTCTCTTTTCAGCACCCTCCAACAGAAGGTATATAATTTCTGAGAAGCAGGGCAGACAAAATGAATAAGAAATATATTTAGAGCATCCTTTCCTCCTTCGTGAATGTAATATCACGTAGCATTTTTTATTCTACTGAAGACGACTCTAGGCCGTTATGGTTAGGTAACAAAAGAAATACCTAATATATTTATAGCGCCCCTTATCTGTAATATAACCTCTTCTTTATTTGTTCGAGGCTTCCTTACACAACCAAGGGTGACAAAAAGAATAGGAAAAGTGTCTAAAGATTACAAAAGACTTTATATTTTGTCAGAAACAAGGCAGTATATACACAACATTGCTTTCGTTAACAAGTGTTTCACCCTTGAGTCGCTTATAAAATTATGCAGAATAACTTTTGCCGATCATTGTTCTAGAGGGATTTGTCCAGGATGGTTTGGTGTCGAGCTAATAACGATAAGTATATTTATTTACATCACTGTTAAAGAAATAGCAAACTTTCTGAAAGGAACTTACTTAGGAAACAGATCTTCCTTCTACTTAGCCAGAGCCCACTCTGAAAAATTGCATCTGGCATTCTGAGTGAAAGTTCTATGAGACTATTAGAAAAATATATTCCCGTTTTCACGCTGATGGTAGAGTTTCTTAAACAGTTATTGAATTACGTTCGAAGGGTAGGCGTAAATAGCGCCCCCGCAACAATGTGGCGTGGGGACCGCACAAGCTGCAAGGCCAAAAAATATACAGAAAGTACGCAGGGGTGGAGCAGGCCAAATTTTCACACGGGCAAAGTGACTTTTTGGCGCCCTTCCCCTAGTAGTAGCCTATATTTTACATTTTATCATAGTGTTTTTAATAGTTTAAACCAGGAGCGTCATTTCAGATTTTGCTTTGGGGGGGGGAAGACCTCTTGATATAAGTAAAATTTCGCGGTTTTCACTGATTTACTACTATTCTAATGATAAAATCTATATACATCTCAAACTCACGGGGGGCAAATGCCCCTCCCTGCCCTCCCTAAATGACGCCCCTATTTTAAACCCATTTTCAAAAAGAAATCCATTACCTAGGAAAATTTCACAAAGAATATGGCCCGCTATAAACAATACCAACTCCACCCCCCCTGGTCTAGTGGCTAGCACGCCTGCCTTCTGTGGTACCGGGTCCAATTCCCGGTGGATTACTGTTGAACGATAAAAGTGGTTCGGATTCCACTATAATTAGTATCCACATCTCCCTTGCCCATTAAGGCATAACCGAGGAACGCTAAACTCAAGCAAACAAACAAACAATACTTAATTCCCGGCACTCTTTATTCTACATGCCATCTCTCAATTTCTCGATACAGCCCCCTTAGTACTATGAAACTCTCTTCTTCCATAGTGAAATGGAAAAAGATCATATAATTGCCACTACTTTACAAGAATATAAACCAAAAACGTCAGTAGAAAGCACATTATAAAATTTACTTTTTGAGGCTCGTTTTGGTGCCCCTTGAAAGTACGGACGCATAACTAAGGACTGCGGAGGAGAGGTTAACCTTCATGTTATGCCACTGGTTTGACGTGTTTGAAATGTTCAGTAAGTGATCAGTTGGTGAAATAATTTCGACGGTTACTGATGTTTAAAGTTTAGCTAAGACAAAGCTACCTAATCAAATACATTTGATATCGCGATGTCACAATTTGATTTTTCCTCACATAAAAAAGATAAAAACAATAGTAATAAAAACCCTTACTCGTACTGGGCTTTTAACTAACTAACAACCTAATTCTTACAGACTAGTTGCTCTGACCAACTGAGTTTCGATTTCTTACGCGAAAGAAGTCTGTTATATTAAGAGGCATGCTTTTCATTATCAAAACTGTTCGAAGTAATACGAACATGGCTTAAGAACAGAGACGGAACTGAATTACCACTCGATTGACCTTGAGGGCAAATCACCAAAGCGTAGCTATAAACGTAAGTTCAGCATGCATTTCTCTGGAGTTGTGTTCAGTATTCCTATCTGCCAGTCATGCTTGTTCGTAGGAGTAATATGTTACAAACCTAACCTTTCGATAGAGCACAATGACAGAGAATCAAAATTAATGAATTCTTGCCCTTGTGAACTTGGGATACCACCATGTGCAATAAAACTGTCGCGTCTTCTGAAGTGATATTTTTTCGAAAATAACTCGTTTTCCTTTATATATCCGAAGTTTTTGAGGGTTTCAAAATGAGGAAACGTTACTGACAAACAAGGACGCATTTAGGTGGGTCCAGGTGGTCCGGACTCCCCTCTGAAATCCCAACTTCTCTGTAAATTTAGCCTAAATTTAAGGATTATCTTTTAAATTTTATTATAATTTATCCTAATATTGAAGTCGGACTTCTCCCGAAATAAATTATTGCATACGTGCCTGCTGACAATTTTCAATATATTCCTTAAATAAGTAAAATAACAAAATTAGGAGCAAAAAGCTTCAACACGGGCTAACTTTTGTCCACTGCCAATATTGTTAGAAGGGATATTAATAGCAAAAACTGCTAGGCAATGCTAAACCTTGGAACTTCACTCCGAACAGCAAGCTTATTATTGAGAACTACATATGAAACATTTTATCAAAACTTATCTAGCTTTTACCTGGCATGAAATTATTATATACACCAAAATTCACTCTCCTAAAATGTGTATCTAAACATTGCTCTACGTATCTTCGAAGCAATGAAAATTATTTATCGAAATATGTGAGCAGGGAATTCTAACAGCCAGCCATTTTATTTAAATCGTAGTAAACCCTGTAACCGGGCGTTAACGTGAAGACAAAGCTTGGTCCATTGGTAAAGTGTTGGAAGAATATAAACTCAATGTTCGTAGGTTCGAATCTATCCACTCACCATAACATTTTGTTCGTATGTGTAACGATGAAATAAGAAAGAAAAAATGTATAACCATT
This sequence comes from Thermobia domestica, assembly GCF_964235325.1. Classification (NCBI taxonomy): domain Eukaryota; kingdom Metazoa; phylum Arthropoda; class Insecta; order Zygentoma; family Lepismatidae; genus Thermobia; species Thermobia domestica. The sequence goes on along the minus strand of NC_137465.1, from coordinate 4,522,941 downwards.
AAGACAAAACTTCAACCAAGTCTGAAGAGAAAAATACTAAAATAGTAATACAATGACGTCAACCAAAAATTATTTCCTGTAGCGTTTGGACGAAATTACAGCTGTTAACAATTGCAGAAATAAAAACAGGCTGTAATGCAGTCTAGACTTCTGAATGCATTTACTTCCTGAAAACTTCCGTCTCGTCTTTGGTATGCCGTTAATCATTGTAAAACCTTTCAATTGGAAGTGAAATGACACAAACTAAAACAGTTTTAAATCAATAAATGTCTATGTGTAAAAGTAGGTGTCTTTTATCTGTAGTTCTGAGTTCCTTTTACTTTGAAGTGACAAATGAGAGAAGAAAGTATGGTGTTCGAAAAAAAAAATCAAATTTGAGATTTCAACGAATTTACACGTATTATAGCCCCTAACACCGAAAAAGTTATTTTTCGATACATGTCCATCAGTTCGTCCGTCCGTTCGCTACACTTTTCTGTGCACTCGCCTAGAAGCCATACCTCGCCTAGAAGCCATACTTGAACATACCGTAAATTAGTTGAAAAATTTACGGTATGTTCAACTTATCTGCACCAAATTTTAGTTTAAGATTTTCATAGTATTTCCTATAGTTTTTTTTATTTCCCTCCTACTCCCAAAACAAGGGTAGTTTCCTGTACGATGAAAATAAAAAAAAGATATTTTCTCATAACTGGCTCTAACGATCTTGTTTTCTTTCTTTTTTTATAAATCAATATTTAATTAGCAACCCTATTTTGTGGTATAAGGCATTTATCTGAAAAAATCTACAAGGGGTAGTTTATACTAAGGGGGTGAGTTTTTTCTCAGTGATTTTCTCAAAATGGACTCAAATGTTTTCGTTCATATTTCATAAATAAAGATTTCATTAATAACTTATCAATATGGCATAACTCGTTTGTCCTAAAAAAATGCGAGGGGTAGTTTATTCTTGGTGGAGTGTTGTCTGGGCGATTTTCTCAAAAACGACTCAAAAGAGTTTATTCATATTTCAAAAATAAATATTTCGTTAATAACCGAACAATATGGCAAAACTCGTTTGTCCTGAAAAAATATGCGAGGGGTAGTTTACTCTTGGGGGTGTTTTTCCTCCACGGTTTTCTCAAAAATAAGTCAAGCAATTTTGTTCGTACTCAGAAATAAATATTTCATTAAAAACCTAGTAATATGGAATATCTCGCTTACCCTGAAAGAATCCTCAAGAGATAGTTTCTTCGGGGAGTTATTTTTCCCTCACGATTTTCTCAAAAATTACTCGGACAATTTTATTGATAATTCATAAATAAGTATTTCATTAATAACCCTATATTTTAGTATAAGTCATTTCTATGAAAAACAATTACAACGGATAGTTTATTTTTGGGGTCAAGGTTTTTTCCCCGAAAATTTTCTCGAACGACAGGCGATTTTGTTCAAATTTCGCAAATAAATATTTCATTAATAACCAAAAGTATATCTTAACTCATTGTTCGAAACAATTCCCAAGAGGTAGGTTACTCCTGACGTGTTCTTTTTGAACGACTTTCCCAAAGTGACTCATTTGATTTTTTTCATATTTCATAAAAATGATTGCATTAATTGGTCTATTATATGTCTAATGAAAATGTGCTCAAAGTGTGAGTTAGTTTTGTAGTATGGATTTTCTTCAATCGAAGTTTTTTATTCGATAATCTGACATTCGATGTATTTGAATAATACGATAATTTTATTCGTATTATCCAAATACACACTTCAGTAACAACTGCGGCCTAACACAGTTAAGAAATTGAATTGAAAAAGTTTAGTGCGGTGGCCCTGTAATTGAATATTTTTTTAGAAACTCCCTAGCTTTTTGTGGTAAACTCAGGCTTTTCTTTTTCGAGCGACAAAAGAGAGAAGAAAATATAGTGATTGTGAAAATAATATCAAATTCAGATTTCAACGGATTTACATGTTTCATGGCGTCTACATACCGAAAATGTGACTTTTCGACACCCGTCCTTCCGGTCCGTCCGTTCGGCACACTTTTATATGCACTCGCCTAGAGGCCATACCGTTCAACTTATCTACACCAAATTTTAAACTTAGGGTTTACTTAGTATTCTTACAGGAGCTTTTCCATTTTTTCCTACCACCTAAAATAAGTGTGGTTTACAAACAGCCGAAAATCGAAAAACGCTATTTTCTCAAAAATGGTTTTAACAATTTTGTTTATTTTTCATTAATCAATATTTAATTAACAACCCTATATTGCAGTATCAGATATTTCTCTTAGAAAAATTTACGAGGGGTAGTTTATTCTTGGAGGTGACTTTTTCTCGACGATTTTCTCAGAAAAGACCCTGGCGAATTTTGTACACACTTCATAAATAAATATTTGACCTTACAACATGGTATAAGTCAATTGACCTGAAAAATATATGAGTAGTAGTTTATTCTTGGACTTGAATTTATTCCCAGTGAGTTTCTCAAACACGACCAGTTGGCAACCCTGTATCTCGACAACGAAGCTGAATTCGAAAACTGCAAGAGGACCATTTGTCTCCTTTTGATGTCACGAATCACCTCCCGAAGTTTGTGGACATCTTTCAGGTTCACCCTTAATGAAGCTTCTTTTCGAAAAGTTAACTATTAACTTTAGGCATTGTTTATCTTTTTTTAAATCACAAATGTCGTTATTAATTTTAAGGCAGAGAACTACTTCTGAGAGAATAGATCTTGAAAAATAATTTTAAAACTTAGACTTTTGTTTTCGAGACATTCCTGACAAGACGAGACATTTTACAAGCTATCTCGTGTCCAAAACATTTGCCTCGTATTATCTTGGATGTCACAAAGCGCGTCTTGTCTCTTTCTCGAGATATGTCTTATCTCGTGCGCATTCGTTAACACTTGGGAAGGATTATCTTTCTACTCAAAGCATTGTTTTTATAATGGTTGCATATTTATGATAATTGCTGTCCACATAAATTACAGTCCTTTCAGTTGAATTAATTTTTATTATTATTATTATTATTGAAATTGCAATATCTAGTTTAACGTTGGACGATTATGCACCTACGCTAAGGGAGAATGATGATGAATGAAATGGTGAAATGAAGAAAGTGGGAGGAAAATGGAAAATCTCAAGAAAACACATACCCATGCACACGGTATTTGTCCACCTCAAATTTCACTTGGCACGAAGTGGAATCGAGCCACGGACCCCCTGCACCAAAGGTCCCTGCAATGCTTTATTATTATTATTATTATTATTATTATTATTATTATTATTATTATTATTATTATTATTATTATTAATAATAATAATAATAATAATAATAATAATAATAATAATAATAATAATAATTGAAGCGAGCTTAACGAGTTTCAACCGTACGACTCAACCAACGTTTGGGTGCCTGTTCGTTCGTCTGCTCCTCTCATAAAAGACATTTCATTTTAATGAAACTAGTAAGTGCCTTCTTTTAGCTCTGCGAAGTAACTATTGCTTGGAATATGAATCTGCAAAACATAAGAGGTAAAATTAACCAAATAGTGCAAGTTTCCACTTATATATACAAAACAATTTTGCAATATCAACTACGTGAATCTTGTCCCATAAAGAAGCCGAAACCCCTACACCGAAGAGCCCTCCGAGATTTGATCATTGTCCACACGGACTGAAATTGTCATTTGAAGCCAAGACTTTAATATGAAGCCAATAATTTCTTTAAAATAGACGGAAAATTCGGAAGTTATAAGCATTTTCATATTTTTGCCTTTTCCTATAAGGGAGCCGTAGCCCCCTATACTGAAGACCCCCCCCGGAGATTTGATCATTGTCCACTCGGACTGAGTTTGTCATTTGGAACCAACACTTTAATACGAAGCAAAATATTTCTTTAAAATAGACCAAAAATTCGAAAGTTATAAACATGTTAATAATTTTGCCTTTTCTCATAAGGGGGCCGTATTAGCCTACACTGAAGAGCCCCACGAGATTTGATGATTGACCACTTGGACTGAAATTCTCATTTGAAACCAAAACTTTAATATGAATCCAAAAATTAAACTTTTACATCAATTTAAACTGACTGGGTTCCAGTTCCCCCCACTATTGTTTAGTTTAGTTAAGTGGTAATTTGTGACAGCTTCACATCATCAAAAGAATATTTCACTTCCCCTCCCCTCCCCCAGGAGTTCGTGCTGGATCCACCACTGGAATCAATAGACACTCTTCCTATTCTTTTTGTCACCCTTGATTGTGTAGGGGCTCCCTCGTACAAATAAAGAAGCGGTAATATTACAATCAAGGGGCGCTATTTATTAGGTATTTTTTTAGTTACCTACCCCTAACCGCACAGGGCCATCTTTCGTAGAATAAAAAATATTACGTGATATTCCAATCATGAAAGGGGAGAGGATGCTGTAAATATATTTCTTATTCATTTTGTCTGTCCTGCTTATCAAAAATTACTTTCTGTTGGAAGGCTACTGAAATGAGAGGGGCAAAATAAAAAGTCGTACCCCCTCCTACATGGTTGCTCAAATAAGTACTAAAGAAAGCATTTTAAACTAAGATATTTAAGATTTAAACTAGGAATCTAAGATATCCTACATTATGTAAGGATGGCATATTCAGGATTATTATTATTATTATTATTATTATTATTATTATTATTATTATTATTATTATTATTTGAATGTTTTTGGAGCACCGAAATTTTGTGAGACGAACAATGATATGTAGAGGTTTAAGATGGGTGGTCATAGAGGAGGAAAAACCAAGATTTTTCTCTGTCTGACTCTCTAACGTAAAGATTATGTGCTGAAGGTAAGAAGCATCATCATTCTACAATAGGTTGCTTTTACGTAGAATATCAATTACTTGAGTTCTCCTCCTTCGGTCTACTTACCTTATGTAGTAAATTCAAAACAATTTCAATTCAATACAAATACATTGTAAAACTTTTCCCTAATTAAACATCTAGGGAAAATTAAACATTTAATAGGGAAATCTGTTATCAAAATATCCAAACACTTAGATAGAAGACTATCTAGTGAGAAATATTGTGAAACTTTATAAAATTCTCCAAATTAGAATTAACATTTACTGGGAAACATTCGTTATGCGCCAGCGAGCATATGGTGAGCAGTGAGCACAGGGGAAATAATTACGAAACTGTTTGCAAACAAAATTAGGGACGCTAATGCAAGTGCGACAACAGCATTTTTTCTTTTCTTTTTTTTTTTGGTATCGTCATGAGTTTTACACATACGTTACAATTTGATTTTTTCCCAAATAAAAAAATAACCGTAGTGTAGTGATAGAAATGATAAGGGCACTTCCACGGGATCGAACCCGCTACCTTCAGCATACAGACTCGTTGTTTTAACTAACTGAGCTATTTGTTTTTTTACGTGAACTGAGCCTGTTCCGGTAAAGACGATATTTCATTACGATCGTCCTACCAATTCGTCCTATTCCATAGATAATTTCCACTATTTGCTCTATCTTTATGTTAATACTTAGCATATATTCATATATTTGAAGTTTGCAGATAATGCATATAATAAGACATACTAGAAATATTCGTTAAAAGTTTAGTTTGTAGATTTAATCCACATTTCTCTCAATGACATAGATGTCGCTGCTTCGTGTTGAAATGCAGAATTCCCTCGTGTTCTTGAAAATTTCCCACTTTAGCAGAGTTGGTAATTCTCGAGATTTCTGTCGATTTAATGTTTTTTGCTTCTAATTTCTTTATTTTAAGCTAATATCTAACACAAATATTAAAAACGGGTTTGTTATTAACCTGTCCTGCTGGGGAAACCTTCCGAAATTTCGAACATATAAAGAAAACGGAGATATTTTCAAAAAACTTCAAAATAAAGAGACGCGTCATTTATTTTGCTCATGGTAGTACCTGCAAAACTTTTCCTAGTATGTCAGGGTCGATGTCGGCTACGGGTGCTGTGATGCGTTCACGCAATTCAACTACAGTTGTAGCAAGTGGCGACACAAATACTCTTCCCACAGAAATGCTATTGAACTAGCACAACGGACTTAGTCGCATGAAAATCAAGCACACTGAATGCTCTTTGGGTTGTAGAAGCCATATTGCTCACTTCGACTAAACTGCCTCCTTATAGACGTGTACATAACTACGCCTCTGCAATAAAATGAGCAAAAAAAAAAACTATTTGAGATTTACAACGACTCACCAAAGGTAGTCGTCAACCTGGTTCGGCTAATGATATAAGTAAATCTTGAGTGGTAGTAATTGTTTACACATAAAAATATCTTCAATAATTGTATACACTATTATTCTCACCTTTTCTATCGAAATTACAAGTCGATGATCGGTATTAAATGGTTTATTAGTTGATATTCTTTCAACGTATTTTCACTCAAACTGTCTTGCAAACATACATGTTGATTAGGTATCTATAAACAACTACATAGCAACGAATTATACAATAATGCATATTTCTTTACATATATTAAAGACATTCTTCTTTTGTTATTTTAAATTAACATTATATCAAGTATATTGCTTGAGTATGAGCACTTTCTGCCCAAAGTACAGGTAATTATTAAACGATACAAAGTATCTCGTTGTATAAAAATGTCGCCCGACGATGGGACTGAATATAAAAGTCACAGGCGAGCTGGGCTTTTTTATTTAAGAACCACTGGTCCGTTTACAATAATGATGTTACATTACTTATGTCCTTTACATTTTGATCGCCCCTCGTATGTATCTTCATTAAATTTCATATATATATACATTTATAATAAATCTTTCATTCCATTAATATTCATCTTTGACAACAAAGTTTCAACACAGATTAATATAATGTAAATAACCTTTTTTGTTTAATCAATTATGAATCAAATTATAATTCTTCACATTAACAAGGCAGAATTAAAATCATTTGAAAATTATAATTGGTTAATGAGAATTAAAGAAAATTAAATTAAGTAAAAATCAAAAATTAAACGTAACCTACGTTCAGACGAACAAAAGGAAGAAAATAAATCTATTTTTACACAAACAGAAAACACCCTTTTTTTTCTTAGTCTCCTTCATTCTTATTAATTTGAGCAAGAATGTCAGGTGCAACTAGTCTCTTCACTAAACGCATCCATTTTTCTCTTGTATACTGGGTAGGCCTCCAAACTTTCAACTCGTCTATATTACGAAGTCCAATTGACGTACCCGTTTTAGCGTTCAACAATTCAAAAACTTTAGGGTTTATTTCCTTAAAACATAAATAAGGACCTGAGAAAATGTCACAAAATTTATAAATCTTCTTTAACAACGCATTACTTTGTGAATGTTGTTTAACAAAAACTAAGTCATTGATCTTGATTCGATATTTTCCTTCTTGCAAAGACTCTAATTGAGAATTACGTTTCACAAATTTGTTATGTCTTCGGATTTTTACCATATTCACTAAATTGGAAGAATCTACGATTGTTGAATTTTCTAACTTGACATTAAAATGTTGTTCCACAGGGAAAATCAAATCAGAACCGTTATGTACATTAGCAGGAGACACGCCCAAAGTGTCTGATATCGAATGATTCAAAAGATACGTGATTTGATTGACATGCTTAATCCATTCGGCATGTTTATCTTTACAGAAGTGTCGAAACAACATACCAAAATTACGATGCACATTTTCTACAACAGAGCTGCTAGGGTGGTACGGAGTTACGAAATGAATTTTAATGTTAGCCTTGTTCATAGCTTTGATAAACACATCACTTTTGAACTGTGAACCATTGTCACATAATATGTGTTCGATAGGACCACAATGTGGAATGTATACGTTCAAGATTTTATTTACGATAGCAGCGGAAGTTGCTCTACGCAGAGGATAAGCTACCACATAACGCGAAAAGATATCCATGGTAGTAAGTAGATAAGTTTCTCCGGTAGCTGCTCTTGGTAACGGTCCATATAGGTCGATAGATAGAAACGAATGTGGTCTCTCTGGTGTTATTGAGAGCATAGGTTTATGTACAGCCTGGTAGTTATGTTTGATTCGCATACATTCAACACAGTCCTTGATGTGGTTTTTGATTTGAACTCTCATTCCTCTCCAATAAAAGGATTTGTTAATCAATGCACATACCTTTACATAACCAAAATGACCAAAATCGTCGTGATAGGCTTTTAATATACGGGTTGTCAGCGTAGGTGGAATGCAAATTTTGTTTCTAGACTTGAATTTGAAATCTTTAATAAGTAGAATTTCGTTGGATAATTTAAATCTAGAATTCCATTGTTTGGGGCAATTACATCTCTCACTGCATGAAGACAAATGCTCCATGATTTGGTTGTATTCCGGATAATTCATTTGATGTTCTCTTAGATCTTCCATTGAAATGGTAGCTATTTCATCCTGCAAGACCTTAAATTCGTTGATGGACAAAATATGTTGTTCTTCTCCAGGAAACAGACGTGATAAGGTATCTACGGGTCCATTATCTACCCCTTTAATGTGATGTACTTCAAAATCATAAGATTGAAGCTCCAACGACCAACGAAGTAGTCTGTTATTATATCCTTGTATACTGTTGAGGTATCGTAATGAATTATGGTCGGTAAGTACTATGAAATGACATCCGCTGAGGTATGGAGCAAATTTTTGTATCGCAAAACGTACGGCCAAAAGTTCGATTTCCGTTGTGGTGTATCCTTTCTCAGCTTTCTTCAAAGTACGGCTAGCACAATGGATAACGGCCGGTTCCTCAATGGTTGGATTTGGTTGCCAGAGTACTGCAGAGATTCCAAGTTGAGAACCGTCGCACTGGACATAGAAAGGAACGTCATATCGAGGGTGATTCAAATGGATGTTTCGCTTCACGCTCTCCTTCAACTTATTAAAACTGTGTTCTTGAATCGGACCCCATTGCCATGGTACTCCTTTCTTTATAATCATAAACAAAGGTTGGGCTATCTCAGCAAATCGCGGGATGGCTTTGCGAAACCAATTGAAGAGCCCTAATACTTGCCGTGTCTGTTTCACATTTAACGGCGCAGGCAGATCCTCTATGGCTTATACTTTAGATTGACTGAATTGTAAACCAGAAGCATCAATTTGATAGCCAAGAAATTCTATAGAATTTTGTAGACATTTTGATTTCTGTAGGTTGACAGTAAGACCCGAACTTTCCAATCTATCCAAAACTATATCTAAGTACTTCAAGTATTCCTGCGGATTCTTTCCCATTATCAAGATGTCATCAGCGTAGGTTATCACGTTGCTGCGCAAGTCTTGTCCTAAGACTTTATTTAAACAGGAAGCTAACGCCGCACTACCATTGATAAGCCCAAAGACTACACGGTTGTACTCATATAAGTGACCTTCAAAACTAAATGCCGTGTACGGTTTCGAATCCTCATGGAATTCGACCTGATTATAAGCCATTACGAGATCTAAATTTCCGAAGACTGCATTCCGTTGTAAAGAGGCTAGTATTTCTTCCACTGGAGGATACCTCACTTGTTCCAGATCAATATGGCAATTCGTGCGTCTCAAATCCAAAACTACACGTAGAGAACCATTTTTCTTAGGAACTACATGTAATGGATTAAGGTGAATGCTTCGTGAAGGCCTAATGATCCCATCTCTTAACATATCGGTAATTTGCTGACGTACATTTTCCCTGTATCGGTAGGGAATTATATAGGGCTTAGTCACAATGGGTTTATCTGTCTTAACCTTAAAAGAATAAACAAAATCCTTACAACACCCAGGAAGTTCTGAGAAAACATTTTTATGTTTATATAGAATATCTTTAAAGTGGGTTTTTACTGTATTATCTATAAAATCAAGACTACTTTCAAGTGACTTAACACACTCAGAAAACAATACATCATCTTTTGAATCCATCAAATTTTGTGTGACTTTCGATTAGTTGATTATTTAATTTATCGCTTTCTGAACTTACAGAAACATTATTCAATACATTAGGAACATTATTATACTGACAAGCAATATCATCTGATTTTGGGATCAGTTTCTGAACGATTTCCTGAGGTATGCCGGGTATAGTTAACGTTTGATTTCTAAAATCAAGCATGACACGCAATTGAGATAATAAATCTAAACCAATAATTAATTTTTCATTCAATTCCTTTATCACTAGAATAGGGATTGATATTTTCAAATCTTGAATAGATATTGTCACACGAGTAATTCCAGCTACTCTCTTTTTATGTTTGCCAGTAAAATCGACTATAATGAGATTCTCAGCCTTTTGTAATTTAGAATTCGAGTAATTACTAGTAATTGCTTTCCATGATGAATATGATAATAGAGAGGCGTTTGCGCCTGTGTCAAGTAGAGCTTCGGTGCTTAACCCATTGATTTTGACAGGTATTTTAGCTGTACTGTATGATTTTAAAAATACAAAATTTTCTTCAACATCAAAACCATCATTGACATTATCATCTTCGGACCAACAACGATTTACTACAGGCATAAATTGATACTGACATCTATTCACTGCTATTTCCGAATAATTATTTACAGATACGTCATTTAAAAGTTCGTTTTCATCATTAACATGAACATGTAAGTTTGAAGATAAATGTTCATAAGAGTCAATAGCTGCAATGGATTTAACATGATCACATAAATTTGAAAGTAAATGTTCATGAGAATCTATAGCTGATATGGGTTTAACCCCTACCACATCAGCTACAGTTAGTTTAAATTCATACTCGTGTATGGTTCCAATAAAGTACATTGTACTGCACAATCGTGATTATGTCCCGTATTGTTATTCTGTACAAGAATTGCGTCATTCTCTTGATTTTGATGCGAAGTGCCATCTCTTGAATTACGACTACGTCTATCCATGTAGTTTACTGTATTCCTTGAATTTCGCCATGTATTACGTCTATTTTTGTATCTATTTTGGTTATATGGTCTAACATACGGATTGCCACGGTTGATTAGGTTAGGTGGATTCCCAACATATCTTTGCCTATTTCGCTCGTTCGGATTGCCTAAATTCACTCGATTTAGATTGTGTTCCGTATCGTTCGCATTACGGATATTTAGATTACGAACAGGTACAAAGTGATCTGAATTGTTTTTAATTTTGCCTACTCCTGCTTGATGATTCTGAGCGTGGTATTGAGTTTCATAACATTGTACAATCATTAATAAGTGATTAAAACTCATACACTGGGTAGAAAACAGGATCTGTTGTAGTTTAAACGGTAGCAAATTTCGAATTGATGCAATTACTCTAGATTCCGATTGCAACGGATTTACGACTTTTAATTCGTTATATGTATTTACAACAAAATCAACAACAGATTTGTGCAAACGGGGATTGAAAGGTTGATTTCTAATCGTGGCATCTCTGTTTGCAAGCAAAAAGTCATTTTCGTAATTTGCAATCAGCGCAGCTTTAAATTCCTCATATGTATTGACGTGATCTCGTACTGCTTTAAACCATAAAGAACATGGTGGGAGTAATAAATGAGGGATTAGTTTCATATATTGCGATTTATCTATACACATTATATTGCACTCATCCTGAAATTTTTCTAGGAAAGAAGTAGCATTTTCGTTACATTTACCACTGAACTTACTCATAGCACGTATTTCACTCATCTTTACACTTAACTTTACCTTTCTTTCATCTTTCCGTGTTCGTGTTGAGTGACAATTCCTACCTACTGCGTGATGTGTAGTTCCACCGTCTCTTTTCCGCCCATCTGTATTCCTTGGATGGATTCCTTCCAAAATAATATCCTCATCGGATGGATTACTAGAAGATGAGATAATGTGAGGTTCACATTGATCTGCTACGGGTGACTGCGAGGTCATCTCCTGTGAGCAAGGGAACTCCAAATGATCATTAACCATGTTGTTGTGGTATGCGTTGTCCTTAATCTGTAGCATCCTGATTTCCTCTTGTAATGCAGATATCAACTGAGTATTCGCACGTATTTTAGTAGAATTATCCGTGACCTGAATCTTTTGTTGCCGTACAGAAGATTCTATTACTTCCAAATCCTTTTTTACACCATTGACCTCTTGAATAACATGGTTGTAATTATCCTGGCAATCTTCAGATACCCTTCTAAGCTTTTCATCGAACTGTGAGGTGATGTCACTCATCGCCTGGATAATAGATTGTTTCGTCTCTTCGGATGTCTGCTCCAATCGTTTACTTAATTCCTGATACTGTTTGCTGGATTCCTCGGATTTTCGCTCCACCGTCTGTTTTAATTCCTCATACTGTTTGCTGGATTCTTCGGATTTCCGCTCCATCGTCTGTTTTAGTTCATTGGACATCTGAGCCAGATTTTGTTCTTGTCGCTGTAGAGCCATTAAGATTTTGTCTTCAAAGGTCAACACTTCAGGTACAACAGAAGCTGTACTTTGTTCTTCGTTACCACTGTCACCAGTTTCTTTCTCCATTACCTCACCGATCATCATTTTTCTTGTGATTATTTTACCACTTCTAAGTATAGTAAAGTTCGTAGTCATGAACCTTATTACTGAAGTAAATTCCCCCTTCTTTGTACTTCAGGATATGAATTTACAAAGTTCCCGGGTGAGGTAAACCAAAAATTTTACAACGACTCACCAAAGGTAGTCGTCAACCTGGTTCGGCTAATGATATAAGTAAATCTTGAGTGGTAGTAATTGTTTACACATAAAAATATCTTCAATAATTGTATACACTATTATTCTCACCTTTTCTATCGAAATTACAAGTCGATGATCGGTATTAAATGGTTTATTAGTTGATATTCTTTCAACGTATTTTCACTCAAACTCTCTTGCAAACATACATGTTGATTAGGTATCTATAAACAACTACATAGCAACGAATTATACAATAATGCATATTTCTTTACATATATTAAAGACATTCTTCTTTTGTTATTTTAAATTAACATTATATCAAGTATATTGCTTGAGTATGAGCACTTTCTGCCCAAAGTACAGGTAATTATTAAACGATACAAAGTATCTCGTTGTAGATTGCATTTCGGAAATAAAATACATTAGCAAGAAATTATCATTACTGTTCGAATAATAAATTAACGAAATCAGAATCATCATTTTGACTCACCTGGTATTTATGTTCGTTTGTAGAATAACGTTCCGAACATTTTTAGGAGTTTTGAAACACCCTGCATGAAAGTGATGGAAGGTAAAAGTGATTTGATGTCACTTAATAAAAAAGAAAGTTGATCGTTCCGCATCATTGTGATGTGCTCAGTGGACACTACTATCACATGTTATATAAAGTGTTTCGAAACAACACCGACTATGTTTGGGATTTGATTCCTAACACCAAGATAAGACAAGAAGAACAGACCAAACTGGGTGCACAAATGCTTCCTTTTGGAGTTATAGGCTGCCGAAAGCATGAAAAAAAAATGAAATTTAAACGTCCATAGCTCCAAACTATGGGACCTGCCGTAGTCGGGTCAGGATTTCACTTAGGAACTAATATGTGCGATATCCAAAATCCAAAAATACATGTTTCAGAATCCTAAGGTACTCTTGCAACAATTTTTATGGAGGCAATTTGGCTACTGACATATAATTTGAAGTAGGCCTACTTACCAACTACCTCTAGAAAAGTTGTTGCTGTAGTACCGCAGGATTTTGATACAAGGATATTTGAATAGGCCCATACTAGTTCCTAAGTGAAGTCTTGATCCGAATAGTTTTGGTGCTATGGACTTTTTAAAGTTCATTTTTTCATGTTTTCGGCAGCCTATAACTCCGGAAGGAAGCGCTTGTGCACCCAGATTGGTCTATACTTTTTTTGTCTTATCTTGGTATCAGGAATCACCTCTCAAATGTTGTCGGTGTTGTTTTAAAACAGCCTGTATACTCGTTCATTTGTCTTATTGGAAGTATTTTGTTTTACCAGTACTCAGGAGTCTTGAAGTCTTGCAAAGTAAATAATTGCTCTATTTCTCTCTTTTTATAAAAGTTTTTGTCTTTTTTCTTATACGTAATAAAAAATATGCTTTCTCTCTGTCTTTTTTTTTTTTTAAATCTATATGTGATCCTGTGAGAAACATGAATGGTCTACAGGTTTCTTTGAAATTGCTTTTCTTCAGGCAATACTGTTGATGTTACAATTTTCTTTTTTATTTTATTATGATAAAATAAAATAAATGGTATTTGTGGAATGCATAACAAAAGAAAATACACATACTCTTGCGTATCAACAACTCACCTTCTGGGAAGTTTGGCAAAGCGTGATTTTTTTTCCAGTGACCTTGAATGTTTCTCTGATGCTTCAGCCTCCAGAAATTTTGGGAGTCTTGCAGTCTGTGGAGTCAAGTTGTTTGCACGCAACAATATAACGAGACATCAACAAAGACAATGCATTGCGTAACTTAAGTTCTTCAGACAACTTTTGCTCCAATCATTAGTGTATTTCCATTTTGAGACGCTAACTACTTTACTGTAACAGTAATTATGAAACAGAATTTATTCCTTTAAAAAAAAAATCCGTGCAATAAAACCTTGAAAAATTTAGTCTAATTTTGAGTGTTTTTACTTGCTATCCATAGAAGGTTATGTTTTCTTTTCACGGAAAATATGTTCATTGTTTCCTGTTTTCCATATTAACATCAAAATTGTGGTTTATTTTCTTGTTTAAGAATTCCATCTGTGTGTATTGATGGTGGCAATTTGAATTACCGTGTATAAAAAGGCCAGAACACGGGGAACGGGATTCACAATCCTATCCTTGGACTACTGCCTTACTGACCTCGCCTAGCTGAATGAAACCTTCCAGTTTAACGTCCTACGTTAGGCTAAGGGAGACGATGATTAAGGCAAGTGAATGACGATGGAAGAATTGATGGAATGAGAAAGTAGGAGAAAACGAGAGTACCCCTAGGAAGCCCATGGACGCGATGTTGTCCACCACAAACTTACTTGGCCGGGATCGAAGCAGGGACTCCAAGTATAACAGGTGAACGCTCTACCACTGAGACATCGTGCCCCCTCCCTAATTGCATTAGGGTAAGTTTCCTAAAACTTACCCTCAAGTAGAACACTTAGGTACTCCAATACGAGGGTATATCCAAAAATTCTCGGCCTGATACTGAAATATCGGCACTGGTAATAACCCGTTGATGGCATATAGTGCCACCTATAGAAGATATTATGTATCAGTTTGATTTGAACCAGTCGCTGTGATTTGAGCTTGTTTATTGCACGACAATGCTTCAGTCCATACGACTGTGGTTATCAGGGCTCTAGTGCTAAATGTGGACTGTAGAGTGGCTGCAGACTCTCCTTGAAACTACAGTCTTTTACTACAGCCTTGGCAACTACAGTCGTGTGGCCTGAATCATTGTCATGCAGTATGCAAGTTTAACACACAGCAACTGATTCAAATGAAACTGATACACAATTACTTCCATAGATGGCACTATTTGCCATGAACGGCTTATTACCAGTAAAAACTTTTGAAAATACCCTCGCACCATAACTTGTCCACGAGACACCCTTTGGATGTCTTCATATCCATTCCCAATTTCAGAACATTCAAGCTTGTAATAGAAACTTCAAAGATAAAGGAAAGTATCCACGAGATTTTCCTTGGTTTTCAATGAGATTTGGCTATAACGGGACCATATTTGGATTTCAAAAGTCGTTTTGTGATTATCCCAGAAAGCATCCAGGTGTATCCCAAAGGAATCAAGCTGGAAGCCCCATTTACAGAATATAAGCTGATATCTAGATCCCCACAGGACGTACATGGGACGTCTACAGACAAAAATAGGACTCCCGTGGACATACTGATGTCGGAAACCAGCGTCCCAACCTCGAAGAGATATCCTGTACTGTGGTGTGGGTGTGGTACATAGGGAACCGATAGCTTTGGGAACGGAAAGGTCAGGATTGTAGTCTTCTTCGACTCTTCCTCTTTCCTAACACCATATTCTCTAGCACGTCATACAATTCTTTATTAGCCAACGTCCGTAAATATAGAAATATGGGGCGATAAGAGTATGGAATACAGGTTCTCGTTTTTGAGTTTCCAGTAACAGTGGGTGTTTATCCTCGTAATGTAGAGGCTGCTTCTATTGAGAAATGACTCGATCATAAAGGTGTTAATTGGCTTGACTATCGTACAGGATATCAGTAGTAATCGTAAAACATTTGAGAAACATTTTCCATGTTTTTGATGCATTCTATAGTTTATTGTAAACCATAGCTGAAATATTGTATTCTCCACTACTAGTGCTTCTTCACCAACATTGCATTAACCTTCTTGAAAAGACTGACGCTTTCATCGGAATTGATGAAGAAATTCCAGAAATTCTGTTGTGGCTATTGTCGAATGGAAAGAGATCAACAACATTCTATTATCTTGGATTTTTCTCTTTCTCATTCTTTTGCCTTCTTTGATCTCTCTTGAATCTGGACGTAAGGCTAAAAAGAAGACGAAGAATAGAATCGGTAAGGACAATAAGATGGCAGACTTGTTGTCGCCAATAGATCACTGGAAACTGAAAGCTTTTTCACAGGAAGATGCGCTCGGCTGGGAAAGTCATGTAGCGTCTTTGTTCAAAAGTAACAGCAATGTCTTGTGTCTTCTGTGTTCAGGCAAGTCCTTTGGACAGAAACACAAAATGGATAATGAATCGTACTTTTAATTATTTCTTTAATTTAGCACGTTTTGCGTCCAGAATAACCAGCACATGGCAAACCGTCTCTTGTGGGGGCTTCCCACAGCCACGGCTTGCTGTTATTTTATCATTTGTTCATTTCATTTCCTTCTTTGTCAACACATAATGTCCTGACTCGCTTGAAGAGTTTTGACTGAACGTAGCATGTACAAAAATCAGTTATTTTTTCTTCTTCGTTTGTAAGTGTACAAATAAATAATAGGAAAGACTCTTCTTCAGAATCGGAAAAGTATAATATGCATTCATTTAGTAAACTCCCAGGTACAACCTGAAAGCAGGAATGAACTGACTTGCCATCCGAGAAATGCCCCTATGACATTTTTTTATAGTGTCTCTCGAAATAAATTACAGTAAAGCCCGATTATCCGCGAGTGCAACGAAAAACAATTAACCCTGCTGCAATCGCGCTCAATTATGTTCATAAGTAGTCTCTGCCGACTGACATTCCATAATCAGTCGCTGCAAATAAGTAGGCCTATTGTGTAAAACATAACTAGAATGTTAGGAATGATAATAAAAAAAAGAAAAAAAGAATCAAAAGATTGTGATGAAATAAAATGAAATCTTTTAAGTTTTACGTCCCAGGGTTATGCCGGTTAGGCTAAAAGAGACGGTGAAGATGAGAAATAAATGAAACGGTGGAATTAAGAAAGTGGGAGGAAACGGGAGAACCCCGAGAAAACCCACGAGCACGGTGGTTGTCCACCTCAAAGTTCACACGGCGCGAGCTGGGATCGAACCAGGGATCCGAAGCACCGGAGGTGAACGCTCTACCACTGAGCCTCCGCGCCCCCAAAAGATTGTGATCTTGGCCAAGAATTTTAGGAATGATTCAAAAGAAATGCAGGAGCTCCTCAGTGGCTAAGCGGTTAGCGTACGCGCCTTTGGCGTGGGAGACCCGGGTTCGATTCCCGGCGGGGGCTCATGTGTTTCGGATTCCACGTTAATCAGTAGGTCCACGTCTCATATAGCCTCGCCACTGAAAGGGACGCTAAACTAAAATCAACTCAACTCAAAAGAAATGCATCAAAAGATAGCAATCTTGGCAAATAATTAATTTTTTGATCAGGGGCCAAAAAAAATTTTTGAACGGGCCCTCAATCGAGTTTTCGTTTTTCTTTCTTTCTTTGTTTCTTTTTCTTTCTTTTTTTAACGGAATAAGCACATCATACCGAGTGAAGTGATAGTTTGGGTTTGGCTACACTATATGTGTAGTTCTCCACGTGTAAGACCTACAAGAAATGTTCTGCCTGATGGATTGACGAAAGTGAGAGGGAACGTACGCATACGGTGTTTGTCCACGACAAAGTCTAAGTGCCGGGAGCTGGGATCGAACTAGGGACATTACGTACAAGATTTCAGCGTTCTAAAACTGAGCCCGCTGTTACATTAATGAAAGTGCATGATAATAAAAGGAATTAGTGACATGACAATGTCGAAGAAAACGAAATATTAACCGAGTGATGTGTACTTCGTCCATCGTTTCGAGAACATACATTGTTCCCATCTTCAGGGTCAGTATGAGATAACCAGATAAGAGAGTATATACATTCAGTTTCTCTGTCTAGATTGGTTCACTCGTACTGACCCTGAAGATGAGAGCAATGTCTGTTCTCAAAACGCTAGACGAAGTACGCATTAACTGGTTAATATCTCGGGAACAGCTGTTTCCAAATGTGAATTCTCTTTGGCCAATGTAGACTTTTATTTACTTTGGTAATAAGATTTTCTATATTCTTTTGCGAAAATGTAGTTATTTTCGAAGAGAAGTGGGTGGCCAGGTTTTAAAATAAGATTATACAATTTTTCGGTTCTGTATATGAAAGACTCGACTCTTTCAGCTCTTCCTGCTGTTCTAGGGCCTAGCCAACACCACCGTGCGACGTTTCCGGGTTCGATTCCTGGTGGTTGTCTTGAAATTTGAATGCATTACAGTGATTCGGATTTCATTCTCAACTGTAGGTCCACGTCTCATATGGTCTTAGTGCTGAGAAGAACGCGAAACTCCAATTCAACAAGGGGACGCGATGGTTCAGTGGTAGAGCGTTCACCTCTCGTGCATGGAGTCCTTGGTTCGATCCCAGCTCGCGTCAAGTAAACTGTAGTGGACAAACACCGTGTGCGTGGGTTTTCTCGGGATTATCTTGTTTTCTCCCACTTTCTTCATTCCACTATTTCATTAATTTCTCATCATCACTATCTCCTTAAGCCTAATCTGCATAACCCAGGGGTGCCCACAAAGGGGAGCTATGACGCAAACTGCGTCATTGAAATATTTGGGGAGGATAAAATCTATATAAATATGTTTGAGGGGATGTAAAACTTAATCGAAAAGATTTTTTCATGGAAGAACACCTACGGATAGACAATTGTGGGGGGAGGTGCGTCATGAACATAAGGGGGGGTGGGCACCAGTGCATAACCGTACGTAAAACTTAAAGGTTTCATATCATTTCATTTTCCCCATTCAACAAATCGACCATTTTATTATATATAGAAAGAGATTTTATATACTGATATATGTGTAACTGCAATTTGTTTGATTAAGGAAAATTGTGTGCGTTGGAAAAGAATGTAAAGAACTGAAAGAGATGGCCAAATACACGTAATATGTATGTATGTTGTAGATTTGAGTTGTGTGTGAGAATGTGTCACCTTGTAACCTTCTACCCTAGCGTCAGCAAACAGATCGTTAAGTGGGGGAAAGTGAGCCTTATAGAGGAGACGGAGAGAAAGAGAAAGGGCTACAGATGCCAGCAAGTGAGGATCTCCTTCTGATGAGATGTGATGGGAGAGAGAGAGAGAGAAAGGATTTACGCGACTGTAATGAGAAGACGCGAGAGGTTGAAGATGGTTGTCGTCTTTTCGTTTCTTGAGGGACGGACAGACGGACGTGTAACATAGAATGAGTGGCAGGTTCATTTTGGTCTCTCCCTCAGTCAAAAAGAGAAAAAACTCCTTCACAGAAGAAGACAAAGCGACTGGGTGGACGTGTGGAGTGGAGATGCATGCTCTAACTTTTTTTTTTTTTTCCTTTTCTTTTAACTTGCTCGCTTACCATTTCGAAATTACCGATTTACAGATTGTATCGCTGGCGGCCAATGAAAGTACAACAACAAGGTTGAATGCGATTCACAGCATTTGGAGAATGGTGTTCATACATTGCATTACGAGAGAGAAAATTAAAGGGATCAGAACTCAAAGATAACACAGTTATAAATAATTCTTTTTCTTCATCGCATTCTTCTTATACACAAAAGTTTCTTTAAAGCCACCCAAGAGAAGATGGTTCTCTTTCTGTTCGTGTTTCTCGTAGATTACTAAAACGACTCATTGATTAATTATCGGAGTTTAAACCTCGTTTTTAACAATTCGGTGTATCAGACATAGACCTACTGTTTAATATGGAATATGTATGTACAGTACAATTACACACTAAATATTTTCAACGAATTTAAAAAGTTCGTTCCTCAATTCTCTATGTATCTGTGTGTGTGTGTGTGTGTGTGTGTGTGTTTGTTCTATTATTTGCAAATTTTTCAATTTTCAGCCCTCCATTCGGTAGAACATCAGAAACTATCTAACAAAGTCATGGAACTTTTCGCTTCACTATTACTGTTCCCATGATATTTTCCAAAAACAAATCAAATTTCGGAAGATTTAAGAAGTCATATCTCGGGGGCCACAAGTCATAGAGAGATGATATTGGTGTTGATCAATACCTAAAAGGATATAAGTAAACATTTTGGTACGAAATTGTAACCGGTGGCCACTGGGCAACCGGTCAGAATTCCCCAGATATTCGCCAAAAAGTTCGGATTTTTTGAAATTTAAAGATCCATATCTCGGGAACCATAAGTCATAGAGAGATGATATTTTGCGAATTTTTCAATTTTGAACATTAACAGAACTCTTAAAGGAAACACGTGGAAAAAATGTAGTAGTCAAGTAAATTATAAATGGATGGCAATATTACAAGAATTGTTTAATGAGTATAATAATAAAGTACATAGAATCAATTGGTATAAAGCCTGTAGAAGTTAATAAGAAAAATTAATTCTTCTTAAGTTCCTTCTGACAATGCTCTTGGAGCATTCTCAACTGGTTATTTTTCTTTTCCTTTTTTCGTTTTTCTTTGTTTAAATAATTTCGGGCCGAACAGACTAATTGTAATTAGGCCTAAACTTTCCTCAATGAACTGGGAACGGACTCGCTAATGAATTATATGTAACGCTATGGAATTTTGTTTCTTAATAGTGGCGAACGGTGACTCAGAAATTAGGGTAAGAGCTTGCATTGATGATTTTTGAACTTTAGCATCACTTTCAGCACAGAGGTTGTTACATGAGACATGGACCTATAGTTTATATGGTAGAATTCAAATCATCATAATACATTCAAATTACTATGGCTTTCGGTCCCATTAGGAATCGAACACGGGACAACATGCACTAAACCGCGGTGGTCTAGTGGTAGAGCGTTCACCTCTGGTGCATAGGGTCCTTGGTTCGATTCCAGCTCGCGCCAAGTGAATTTTGTGGTGGACAATCCGGCAAACTGCAAACTTAACTTTCTCGGAAACTGCAGCAATAATTAAGTCTGTACCAATAATTCGATTTAGCCCAAAGCTGCCTTTACCGTAGACTTAAGGAGCCTAATTAATTTTTAACATACATCAGAAGTTATTAACTCAAGTGTTTAACTATTGCTTACAACAAATAAAGTACGAAAAAATGTAGGCTCTTACAGAACATCGTAGTCTTTTTACTGTTTCTTACTAGACAAGAACTTACTTCTTCTTGCTAGGCAAGGGCTTACTTCCTCTTGAAACGTGTAAGACACATAACTGCGGAAATGAATCATGTCACTACGTCTAATTTATCAATATAAAGTACTTTTATAAAGTGCATGGTTAAAGTTTACGATGTAAAGATTTAACTTTCTTAATATTTTAAGTAATTCTTGGCACTTAATTTAACTTCGAGGATGCAAAGTGCAGTGGCTTTTCTTTTTCTAGCTGGAAGCCCTTTACTCGTGCCTTGCATTTTCCACCAAGATCAAACTGTGGCATCACAGTTGCCACGGCAACCGAGAAGTTTTGTGAAGGAATAGCACTTTCCCAGCAAATGGACTTTGCATTTCAAACGGATTGCTCATGCAATAAAACTGCTGTCGAGTGCGTAACAGACTCAATGCGTAAATATACTTTCTGTATGTCAATATACGCGATAACCAGATAAAAATCATAAGTTCATTAAAGCTCTTCGCTAAGATATTATTATTATTATTATTATTATTATTATTATTATTAATTTTAGTTACTAACTTACTGACAAGGGAGAACATAAAAAGAAAAGAAAGTGACGCAGATGGTGTTTGCAAAATGGTATTACATGATCTAATTAGAACAACTCTCCAAAAGTGCAGAATTGTGGGTGTTCAACATTTAT
Source organism: Thermobia domestica (assembly GCF_964235325.1). Taxonomy (NCBI): domain Eukaryota; kingdom Metazoa; phylum Arthropoda; class Insecta; order Zygentoma; family Lepismatidae; genus Thermobia; species Thermobia domestica. Next base: position 4,500,794 of record NC_137465.1, on the reverse strand, counting down.
GATGCCCGAAACTGGGCACCCAAATTTCTGATTTACAAGAAAAGGTTTCGAAATAGTTTATTTATTTATTAGTTCATTTAAAACCTTTTTACAGATACAACCTGGCTCACTTTCTATATTTGTATTACTCTTTATAATCTTTAAAGTTCTTTATAAATACTACGTGGGTCACTTTCTATGTTTTCAATATTTTCTATGACCTTTAAATTCTTCATTTAAAAAAATAAGTTTATTGAAGAACGTTTAGATCGGTAAACTGAGTATATTTACTTCCGAACTCCCTCGTGGCTAAGCAGTTCGCGCACGAGCATTTGAAATGGGAGACTGAGTGAACTTATGTAGGTCTAATTCGGATCACATGTTAAGTTGTAGGTCCACGTCTGACATAGCCTTGCTGCTGAAAGGGACATTAAAGTGAAATCGAAACAAACCATTTATTTCATAGCGAAAAAAAACCGCCACTCCTTTCTTAAAAGGGAGGATTTTAGATTTAGCACTTAGATGTCAAAACTAGTACGGTATGTTATCTCACTCTAGTAACACCGATAACGAACTAATAGTTAATAATTTGTTTAATATTTTGAATCAACAATCGCTAAAATGATAGTGTTACTTGTAAACAAATGACTCATACAGTGTAGATACGAGGGTAAGTCAAAACTTATCCAGAATGTTGACATAACTCTTCTTACATTGTTCATTTGACTTCTGCCTAGTTTGTTTTATTGTTATGCTGTTTTACTCACTATGAAAGTTTGATCCTAATTCCTTCATTCGTCTTATGTTGCAGTTAGATCATGGTTGCTCCATTAAAGTTTGCACCAAAGAGGAAGAACGACCGGGGATCCGGTTTTTGTGGTCGGAAGGTGTATCAGCGGTCGCAATCCATCTAAAACTTTCACCACAATACGGGACCACTGTCTTGCCGCAACTGAGTGTCTACGCATAGATTGAAAAATTCAAAAAAAGTCGCACAAGTGTTACGCACGAGGAATGAGCCAAATGTGCATCTACGGTCACAAATGATGACAACATGGAGCTTGCACTGACATGATTCTGTTAGACAGACGAATGACTATTGATGAAGTGGCACATAATCTGGAAATTAGTCATGGTTCTGTGTACGAAGTTATTCACAACAGACTTGGGTTCCACAAAGTTTGTGCAAGATGGGTTCTAAAACAACTCACAATGTTGCATAAACTTACGCGCTTGGAGACATGCCAAAAACATTTGGATCTTCATGGTAACGAATCTGATGGCTTCTTAGACAGAATCATCATTGGTGACGATAAAATGGATCCATCATTATGAGCTGGAGAGTAAACGAAAAAGTACCGGTATGGAGTGGATACATGTACAATCGCCCAGCAAGAAAAAGTTCAAAACCCAACCATTCGCAGGAAAACTGATATTTACCGTTTCTTGGGATGCACAACGTCCAGTACTGGAACATTATCAGCAGAGTGACACAACAATAAACAGTGTGTATTTCAGTCACATGTAGGCATGGGCGCGAGACCAAACGAGACGAGAACTGAAACAAGTCTCGTCTCGTCTCGCAAAATCAAAAGCTGTTCTCGTCTCGCGTCTCGTCTCGTCTCGCAGACCTAAGTTCTCGTCTCGCGTCTCGCAAAATTTTGGAAGTCTCGTCTCGCGGTCTCGCGCGAGACTTCTCGCGTTGGTCTCGCGGTCTCGCAAATCAATACTGGAATAATGTAGTCTTCATTCGACCCTTTTAAAATAATGTATACTCAAAGCTTACATAGTTTTGTTTCATAGTTGCATTGTTACACAATGCTTATCCACTCATTCCGATTCACAATGCTTGATTTTACACCCCACATTCTCGGTATTAAAAAATATACTCAATATAAACTCAAACTTATATTCAATACAAACCGTCTTTCGCAAACTGAGGAATGGAATGAAATTCACGCAACGAACCAAGCTCATCGGAAATAATATTTCAAACTGTTTGCAATTTGAAACACTAGTTTTTTCCTCAAAATCAAAACAAAACCATAAAAAAGTAGTGGAGTACCGACAGCATTTTTCTCCCCAGTGACGACGCTAGCTTTAAGTTCTTCGGGGGGCAGATACATTTTCAGGGGGCGGCTATTTGCCATGCCAAATATGACATATTTATTACGTTTGACTTATTTTACATTACATTGTGTAATTTCGTTGCTGTTTTTATATTAGACCTATATGATTATAACTTAAACTTATTTCAGGTAAAGTTTGTAACTAACAAATAAGTAACGTCTGCATATGAAATATTTTTCAATGAAACTTTTGAAATCTAAACATAAATTGAATTACTTTCGTGTATGCTACGAGTAACACATTCGCCCAGTACTATATGCTACGCATCTCTCTCTCTCTATTTATATATATATATATACGGAGAGAGAGAGAGAATTTACGAGGAGTTGCTGAAAATGTCCTAGTCCAATCCAGAAGGAGTGTAGGTACTAGGTAGAAAAATGAAACCGCAGTTTAGAAAAACATATCTCTGTATGTACAAATACAAATTTGCATATTAATAATGAAATTCTTATTGTTTCTCAGGCTTCTGAAATGATTATGTGTGCCCAAACAGATAATTTCACGAACATCCAGATCCTAACTGTTATAACATTTTTGTTACACCAAGGAAAGTCACCGAAGTATATTAATTAGGAAATCAGTGAAACACCATGGGACTCTCATCCGTTATATACAGTGGTGAAGAAGTAAATGGCTTAGTATAAACGTGGCGATTTCTCAACAAATTATGCTTTACATCCAGGATGATTAAAAGCAATGACTCTTCCCGAAATCATGGATGCAATTTGTGACAGTATTCTTGAAAATTGCAGCATTTCAGCCAGTGGTGGATATAGCCCGGGGCTGGAGGGCCAAGGCTACCCCAGTTTTTGAGTGACAAAAATAATTTAAGCTATTATTTATATAGTTTCTAAAGTGTATAGTAAACTCACGATATACATATCATAGTCTGAGGTCTGGCTGCACCCCGCTTTCTTAGTTTTTACCTTCTCAGCAAAACTTGTGTCAGAGATTCTGGGCATTTCTTTGGAACTCGTCGGTAGCATAATTCAGAATGGCTTGGGTATGCTCAAGTTCTCGACATAATGGGTTCCCAAAATATCTGTCAGGAGAATAAAAGAGTGACGGCATTAAGAGAAGTCTTCTTTCGATTTGACCGTAATGCTGATCAATTTCGCTCACGAATAGTAACCATAGATGAAATATGGTTGTACCACTATGATCCTGAATCGAAACAACAGTCAATGGAGTAGTAGCGCTCATTTCTCCAACGCCCCAAGAAGTTCAAGACACAGAAGTAGGTTGAGAAACTGTTTGCAACATTCTTCTGGGATAAGTATGGAGTCGTACTCATAGACTACCTCCGCAACGGTCAAATAATTAATCCAGAATCTCTACATTACTTACAAAACTGAAAGAAAAATTCAAATTTCAACGCACTGGAAAATGAAAAGAAAGGAATTCTCTCTCTCTCTCTTTTTTTTTTCAGGAGAATACATCTGTCCATCAAGCCCCTGCGAACACAACTGACATTGCATAACCTAGGATTTCAATGTCTAGATCATCGTTCTTATTCCGCAGATTTAGCTCCGTCTAACTATTACGTGTACTTATTTCCCAAACTTAAATAACACTTGAAAGGACGCCATTTTAGATCTGATAGGGATAGTGCTACGAACAGTGGTGCGAGGAAATCTTCAGTTTTTTTAACTTTTCTGCAAAAACTGGAGCACTGCACAAGGTAGTATATTGACTTTCGGGGAAAGTGTAGAAGAAGTAAAACTTTACCATTCCACGTGCACTCCTTCTGGGGTTGGGCTACGAATTTTTCAGCAGCTCCTAGTCAATATGGTAGACGTCACGTCACTACTTTGAAACAAAATAAGTAAGGGAGCAATAGTGTAAGCCAATTACTAACTAAAGATCAGCACTCTGACAATACGTTTTATTGGGAATCAATTTAATTCCATAAATTTATTATTATCATTTGCAGGAAGGGAAAACACAACTCATTTTATCCCCTTCAAAAAAATTAAGCCCTGGTAGTTGCTAACTAAGCTGTTATAAGCACATCCTCTGAATATTGAAAGCTGTGAATAATGTTTCAGAAAAAATAAGTATAGAACCTTTAAATAAAACAAAATATGAAACTGAAAACTTCAAACCTGGATAAATACAAACAAGTTATGAAACTGGTTTTACCTTTCTTTTGTTTCCAATCGAAGTTGATCCAATGAGAAGAAAACAAGTCGACCAAATCTACTATTGCTCGCTAGGCACAATAATTAAAAATCATAAGAAGTATAACTAAAATTTACCTCAAAAGGCGCTGAATTAGAAAACAGAAATACTCAGACGCTCAAAGAAGAAAGCTTGAGGACTTATCTACCACATAGTAAATCCATGGAAAGTACAGTAGACTACAATTTGACAATGAGATTGATTATGATACTGATATAAAATACTACATGTAGAATGTTTAAAGATTGTAGGAGTTTAGGGGGGGCAGTCTAGGTAGCAGTCAGAAAGCAGAAGTAGCTACTAAGGGGCGATCGCCCCCCTTGCCCCCCCTCTGGCATCGTAACTGTTTCTCTCCCTCAATTTCTGACGAATAAAAGCTAAGCAGATATCAGTTCTGGTTTTGGTGAGAGAATCCGTCTTGCAGCCATAAATCCATTTATCCTAAATTTATGTTTACGGAAAGAAACAACTGCTTTATTTTGACTAAAAAATTTTCCTTCTTAAACAAGCCAAGAGGCCCTTTTTCTGCCTTCATAAAACAAGTTACCGTAAGAAAACAATTTGGTGGGCAGGGGGAACAAATCTGTTCTAAACCCAGAGGCTTTACATCACATTGGAACTAAACACTTGCCTTTTTCCCTCATATATATATATATATATATATATATATATATATATATATATATATATATATATATATATAATGCATTGAAAATAGGAAGAAGAAAGTCAGAGTATCAGGGACAGGCAGAAACAGAGAGAGAGAGAGAGAAGATACGGTATCCTCTGACCGACGCCTCGAATTTCTGCACTGAAGGAAAAATCAAAGCGAGCTGTATATTGTTGAACTAGGATATTTTTACCGAGGGTGCAATAACAGAAGACCGGAAACCGCAGCCGCGAATATGCAATGTTACCTAAGTTCATTGTTTCCATCTACAAAATTTTCCGAAAAGACGTCTTCCAAATATGTTCTCCATAAAGAAATAAAAAAAATGCATTGTACTGATGTTTGCTATCCTGCTTTTATGATTTATCAAGATGTAGTCTCATCATCAGGAGGAGGGTGGATACACAAGGCAAAACGTGTCGTTTTTTTCCCCCGATTTTCCTCCCCCTCCTCAAGAACTTTATGACCAAAGATCTTGGCTCACGACCCCAAAGAGAAAATAAAGAAAACAGTGTAGATAATGGAAGAATCTATTTTATTACATTTTGGGAAAGTAGTGACAAAAAAAGAAAAAAAAAACTAACACAATCTTTATTTCTTGAATCTTTTGTCATGAGGAAATATCCTAAAATAACTAGATTTTGATTTACCTTGTTAACTTAAACCTATCATGAAATCAGTAATTGTGACAATCTGACCAAACCATTTCAAGAAGCAAGAACAGCTAACTAAGCATCTATCAGTGTTGCCGAAAAGTCACAACACTTAACCCGTTAACTAGATACTTTGAAACTTCCAAAATAACAGTAAAACAAAAAAAAATCAATAGAAATTTCATAATACAAAGGAAAATTGTATTTTTTTATTTCCACTAGTCGACACTAGTAATTTCCACTAGTAATTTATAGTAAATGTTCAAATAAATGCTAGCCCAAAAGTTAAGAAATAAACTATTAGTTACTGACTTGCCTTCGTCTGCGATTGTCTCTACGATTTCAGGTGATGATGTTGTGTGGAAGGGATGTTTCGATGAGAACCATGCACTTCTAAGGTATCAATTTTGTAGAACATTAACATCTTTGGGGAGTTCATAATTATGACAGCATTGTTCCTTACTGCAACGTACAGCACGAACGCACAATATTGATTTACCTTTTCTGGACCCATTCTGTTCGAGGTTTGGGGACGAGCAAGTTCAAACAAATTTTCTTTAAATTTGACTTCACTCGAAATAAAAATATGTTATATCTACTCAAGAACTCGGTTCAAAAAATCTCCAATTCGACTCGATATTTGCTCAAGTTTCGAGTAGTGTCGGGACCAAACAAATTTAATTCTATAGTATTAGTAGTTTTTATATTAACTAGTGATAGATGCGCTCACGAGATGCGACAAGAGGAAAAATTAGTCTATCTTGAGATGTCGTTAATGTATTATCTCGAAACAAATATGAACTGTTTCTTGAATATCACCAGCCCTGGTCACGAAGCGAGACAGATTTGATTTTGTCTCGCCCAATCTCTATCTCTCGCCTCAAAAACAAGATTAAACAAAACAAAATACGGAAATTTAGCTGTTTGTTTAGGCAAATAGTAAACATTTTCACTTTCGGTATGACCAGGCCTGAATTCAATTCATTTTTGGTGTTTATTTAGCGTGGTAATGGTACAAGAGGAGTTACATAAAGAATAAATATGCGAAATCAGTGGACAATTTACTGAAGATATTTTCAGCAAAACAATTATTGTTGTTCTCCTTCTTTTGCGAAAGCTTCATCCTCAACCATATAAGTAAGTGTCTACACGTTCAGCCGAATCTGATCGAATTCATCATCTGAACCGTCTAAATTCTTGTCAGCTTGTCAGAACTTTTCTCGAAACTGTTTTCGTATTTAAAACATGGATGATAAGTTCCGAAGGCTTTTGGCAACAACAGATCCTTTCATTTCTTCTTTAGGCAAATCCTTTCATAAGAAAATGAAGAATTTGTCATCTGAAGCTGTAAACCTTTTAATTATTTCCAACACGGAAGCTGACAAAAATTTAGACGACTCAAACGAAGGAGATGAAGGGAATAACTTCCATGGAGATTCGGCTGAACATGTAGACAATACCTATAGAGTTATTCCATGTGGAAACGACAAATTATGCCAAAATCTTCGTGCGGTCGCATTCGAGATTTGAGTATTTGTCTGAACACTTATCAATATGTGATAGGAAGGAAAATGGAATGGTTTGTAATGCACGCCATTCATGTTGAAGATACGACCATAGTTGAATATTAAGTTATGTTCATTTTCTTGGAGCTCTATCGAGATTGAAAAAATAAATAAATAAATAAATTCAAAATTGCACTATAGATATGTGGACAGTCTTTTTCTTTACCACGTAGTAGTGACGCAAATACACATTTTGGGTTACGAAATATTTGGATCTTTTTAGTCCAAGTCGATGAATTAAACCAAAATTATATTTTCGGAAGAAGTATTGAAAAATTTGTTGTGTCAAAGGGAACGTAATTTTGAGAGAATAATAAGTATCATCTGTACTTTCTATAGAAAAAAAATCATCTTTTGTGTTTCTAATTCTTATTAGTGCTAGTGGTATAAAGTATATAGTGCATAGAGAACGGATGCTGAGCTATGCCCCCTCTAACTTCTGATCGGAAATGACTAAAACGCTCAAATTTGTGTTTCTGAGCATCACTAAAGTATCTGTTTTCATGTTGTCACTTTATATTGTTGTTGTTGCTCCAAAATACAAAAAGAAGAAGAAGAAGAAGAAAGAAAGAAAGAAAGAAAGAAAGAAAGAAAGAAAGAAAGAGAGAAAGAAAGAAAGAAAGAGAGAAAGAAAGAAAGAAAAGAAAGCAATACATATCAATCTCTAAAACAGATGTGACCATTACAACTTTTTGAAGCTCCAACGCTACATCAAGATTGTTGTGTTGTCTGCATTCCAGGGTCTGAAACCGCTACAAACAAAATCAAATTTTGCAAGTAATTACAAACAATCGTGAACTGAGTCTACTAAAAGGAGTGAAAACAGAAAAACACGACTCTCGTTTGTGATTGCATTCCTTTCTACACCCGGACTTTGTTTACAAGAATGTTTTTGTGTAATTTTACAGCTGCTAAGAAACGTGAAGCAGCAAGGAACGTGCAGCCACGTAAACACATGCCGGGACAGAAGTAAGTCGAAATACAAATTGAAATTTTCACCACTTGTGGAGGAAGCATATTTCTTGCTGGAATCAAAATATTGTTAGTATTCCACTGTGCCTTTTTGTTCCACACGGTTTAGAACTTTATAAATATTTCTGGTTATTATCATTCACATAATCGACCGTCTTGCTCGATTTTTCTCTTTCAGGTGGAATGACTCTATATGGTTGAGGACTAAGCTTTCGAAAAATAAGGGGGAGAAGAACAATTGTTTAACTGAAAAATTAAAATGACTTCATTAAGTTTTATTTTAGTTAATAAATGACTGGTAGATTGACTCTGTCCTAGCTATTGAAGTAGACAAAGTATCTTTCCCTCTCGAATCTCAAACTTTTTCAGACGCAGTCCGCTATATGGATCCGCAATTTTGAATTTTTAAATTTTAATGTCAAATTAGTAAGTTTGTAATCAACAAAGTCAAATGCACCAATGTACCAAGTCCAGTTCGCCAATTTTACTTTTTCCAAATTTTGTCCTCCATTCTTTTTTATTTGATGTCAAATTGATAATTAACAAGATCAAAAGCCTCATTATAGCAATTTTTTTTGTCCATTTTTACTGATTTTGAATTATGACCACGTTTCAACCATTTGATCCATAGTTTATCGATCTCTGTGCGTCGCCCTTTTGGACCGTCGGTCTCCTGGCTGTCGCTTTCTTTGTGCGTCGCCTTTTGACCCGTCGATCTCTTGGCTAACGCTCTCCTGGTTGTCGCTCTTTTATCATCACTCTCTTTGCTGGCGCTCCGCTGTCGGTACACCCATGTTTATTACAAAACTCGATCCTGACATTATTAACTATCTTCTCTTCAATATGTATGATGGTACTTGGAAAAGAATACCATATCAATATCACAAATGTAAACTATGCGAGACCGCGAGAAGTCTCGCGAGACTTCTCGCGCGAGACTTGCTGAAGTCTCGTCTCGCGTTCTCGTCTCGCAAAAGATATCAGGTCTCGTCTCGCGTTCTCGTCTCGCAAAATATTATAAGTCTCGTCTCGCGTTCTCGTCTCGTTTGCGAGACGAGACGAGACGAGACTTCTCGCGTTCTCGCGTCTCGCGCCCATGCCTAGTCACATGCTTACTGACAGGCTAATGTCTGCAATTCGAGGCAAACTTTTATCTATTTGAAGATATCACATAATTATTGTAAAATTAGCGGTATTTTAATTTCACCGTGATGGGGTCTCTTAATTCCCCCCCCTTCATTCCAACGTTGTTGTGATATCGGAAAAAGAAATCATACAAAAATGGATTCCAGGATTTTCTCTTTATTCTTTCACTTTACTCTCCGTTGACCCTATGTGTAGTGGAACAAGAGAACGGAGAATAAGATAGAATGAGAGAAAGAGAGAGAAAGAGAGAAAGAAAGAGAGAGAGAGAAAGAAAGAAAGAGAGAGAAAGAAAGAAAGAAAGGGAGAGAGAGAGAAAGAGACGGAACAGCTTCATTTGAATGTAGGACTCGTTTCTTTCCTTTTCAAAACTGAAAAAATAAAGAAAAATAAAAGAAACAAAAAACACCAAAAAAATGTTCAGAGGTCTTGTGAAAAGTTACAATTCGTCGCTGAGTGATGCGACCTAAAGTTTCTTTCTGCCGGCTTCTTTACTCGGAGACATAAATTTGCACCCCATGTCGTTCGAGGGCTTATTGCAGAGTTTAGCGAGAAGCGGGAGCAGTTACTTGTGAACTGTAAGCCCATTCCTTCAGAATGGAAGGCTCCCTCCGGTGACACAGAGTCCTGAGTGCCGCAATCTCTTTTCTGTCACCTGGTGTCATATCAATAACGAGACTCAGAATCCCTCGAGACAGGGACTCGACTCTTTGCGACGCCGTCCGCATGTTGATCGTTCTACTTGCCTCGCTATCTTCGTTCCCCCGCGACACATTATGTGGCTTGGCCCTTGGCAGACTGAGATATCACCACAAACGGGGAGGAAGGGAGAGACGTCTCCTTTGGGACGACCTTACGGCGGTGACTCGGGTCACCCCCAGTCATTACTCACTCCCTTCTTCCCTTCCCAGAAAGCAACCCCCACCACTTTAGTTTCGTCGGAAACCACCTCTACCACCTGCAGCCGCAAAAGCCACTATGTCGCAAGACATGGCAACAGATTCATCCATCAAGACCCGCAAAAAGTGCTACGTGCCTGTCCTGCAAGTTGCATACTTTTTCAGGATAGAAACAACCTGCTTTAAAAGTGGTCGTGTATAAATGTTGAGGTCTTTACACGCGATTCTTTAGCTTTCCAGACTTTGTTTTTCTGTTTTCCCCTTCTTTCCCTGTACAGCTTTTGTGCATTCAGTAAACGAAAGTGAATGCCAATAAATAATTATGCGTGGTTCTTAATAGTAAATGAACACTGTCCATTATAAGAAACAATCAAGCAGTATTTATTTATTTCTAGATTTCTTAGTGAAACCAATTAGAGGCGAAAAGCTCCTTTCGTTGGTCATCACCGAGACTATATGAGACGTGAACTTACAGTTTAAAGTGGAATCCGAACCACCGTAGTGCGTTCAAATCACAATGCTTCCCTACCGAGAATCGAACCTGGGGTCCGTCCATCAAAGGTCAAACTAATCACTAGACCAGCAGGATAATTGAAGGTAAAGAGAAATTTCGAATGGTCCTGTAACATGGAGGGTGAATATAATATTTAATCGTTAGCAGATTGTATTTATCTTTGAGTTTAACGTCCCACGATTATGTACTTTAGTTTGAGGGAGACGTTAAGGCAAATGAATGATGATGGAAGAATTGGTGGAATGAGAAAGTGGAAGGAAACGGGATTACCCTCGAGAAAACCCACGGGAACGATGTTTTCTACCACAAACTTACTTGGCCGGGGGTCGAACCAGGGACCTTAGGCATCACAGATTAGCGCTCTACTACTGAGTCACCGTGCTCCTTGCAGATTGTATTATAATTACAAATTAGCACATGTATAATTATGTATCAGCACAATTTATTATAATTATATACAGATTAATCGAAAATACCAAAATTACTTTTTTATCCTTTAAGTAATCTCTAACCATAAGAATAGCATAATTATAAACATTCGAAAAGTGAGCATGGAAAAGATTGGGAAAAATTAATTGGGTGGCAGAACTGTAATCAGAAAGGATTGTAAAATAAGTGTCAGATAGCTTTAAAAAAAATACATATACTATTACTGGAAACAGCTACCTTGTGTTTTCATGGTTTACGCACATGTCTTCAGTGTAGGGGTTCCCGGTTCGATTATCGGTGAGAGCTCATGTGGTTTGGATCTCGCTTGGGGGCGTGGTGACTCAGTGGTAGAGCGTTCACATCCGTTGCTTGGGGTTCCTGGTTCGACCACAGCTCGCGCCGTGTGGACTTTGTGCTGGACAAACACCGTGCTCGTGGGTTTTCTCCCGTTTCCTCCCACTTTCTTCATTCCACCATTTTCACTCATCTCTCATAGTCACCGTCTCCTTTAGCCTAACCCGCATAATCGTGGGACGTAAAACTTAAAGATTTCATTTTCATTTGGATCTCGCTTTAAGCTGTATATCATGTCTGGTATGGTCTTAGTGTTGAGAAGAATGCTAGACTATAAATCAATTAACCAATAAGCTGTGCTGTTAACGGGACCTAACGCTTTTTAGATACAATTATACTTCGAGGAAGGTAATAAAAGGTGTAAAGACGAAGAGATCGTTGGGATGAATACTTCTTAATTTGCTGCAACTCAGCTTCCAATTAGGGCATAATAGTTACAATGATTAAATAATTCTCCGCTTTTGAACTCCTGCAAATGTGAAAGAAACTTGTAATACATGTGGTAACTACTACCACTACTACTACTACTACTACTACTACTACTACTACTACTACTACTACTACTACTACTACTACTACTACTACTACTACTAATAATAATAATAATAATAATAATAATAATAATAATAATAATAATAATAGTAGTAGTAGTAGTAGTAGTAGTAGTAGTATTTTTGTAAGAATTCCGTTACATGATCTTCACATACCATAACATAAATTATTACATATCTGTCGGTCCATATGTGCAAGGACATACAAGGATTTGTTTGATTTACTTTGATCCAAAAATACCTGACTGGTCTACAATGTGCTTTTTTTTTTCAAGAACACGTGTCTACATACATACTAATCCAATGGATTCATTACTTAAATTCTTTTATAGGAGACATTGATTATCAGACAGCCAATTAAATTAGAATAATCTTTGTTTGTTGAAACGTTTCAATGAAAACACGTTTTTTACCCAAATAAGTGGCATTGTGATGAGGATTGTAAGAATAATTAAGTGGTATAAACTCATTTCAATAGTCGCATAGTGTCATCAGTGGCCCAATTTTTGTTTTCTCTTTGGCGTGGGAGATCTAGGTTCGATTCCCGGTGGGGGCTAATGTGGTTCGGATTTCACGTTTATCAGTAGGTCCACGTCTCATATAACCTCGCTGCTGTGAGGGACGTTAAACTCAAAATCAACCCAACTTTTTGTTTTTTCAGAGAGTTTAACAGAACCGAAAGATATTCATACACAGACTGGTTTCGAAATTATTCACTAATAAATCAAATAGATGAGATTAAAGGGCTGCAGATTGCGTAAGATTGGAGCAATGATAGGTTGTATTGTTTAGTAAGAATTTATAGATCAGTAATTGATTTTAAAATTGTTGTAAGATGATTGAAAGCCTTGAGTATGTTGAAATTAAATATTGGGGAGAGAGTAGGTAATTCGAACTAAATAAATTCTTCTAAAGTTACGGATTCTTAAGGTCAATACATTTAAAAGGCAAAAGATGTGTAACTGATTTCAATGGCGTATACAGAATTTCGTCTAGGGAGTCAAGTACCCAAGCTAATATCGTCTCACAACACAAGAGGCTTTTTTGATCGGTTGATTATCCATAATCCCTTTCAGTGCAGAGGCTATATGAGACGTGGATGGGCCTATAGCTTGACGTAGGAGCGGACGCGTAAACTAAAGCATATTACAATGTTCTGAATGGTCGAGTCTTAAATAATGTAAACTAAGTTTTATTCCTTCACATTTCATTTTTAAAAAAGATTCGTCTTATAAAAATGCCTATAAAGTTCTTTTAAGTCTTTTCTTTAAAATATTTTCAGTGTATCTCTGTTTTGATGTTCCTCTGCACACAACGTGGCCTCGGAACAGGAACATCAAAACAGAGATACACTGAAAATATTTTAAAGAAAAGACTTAAGGTTAGTGTAAAGGGACAAGTTTTACCGATAGGTGTAACTACAATCTTCGTATCTCTCCCATGTATTTTTTTTTTTTTTTTTTTTTTTTTTTACCTTTCACGAAAATTTATAATTTCTTTTACAGATTTAAACCTAGAGAGTTCAAATTTTTAGGGAAGGAACTCCATAGCCTATCAAAGGGAACAACCCGTGCTGAATTTTTATTTAGAATTTTCTTTATTGTTGAAACAGTTTCATTGTTAAAAATTTAGATAACCATTTCAACAATCAAGTAATTTCAACAATGAACAAAATTCTAAATAAAAAATCGGCAGGAATTATTGCCTTCGATAGATTATGAAGTTCCTTTTCTAAAAATTTAAACTCTCTAGGTTGAAATTTGTAAGAGAAATCGTGAATTTTCGTGAAAGGTAAAATATATATATGGGAGAGATACGAAGACTATAGTGCCATCTATTGGCAAAACTTGTCCCTTTAAACCAACCTTTAAAAAACTTCGTAACCATTTTTACAGCGGCCCACAGACAGAGATTGGTAATAATCCTTAGATTATAGCAGCCTCAGGAATTGATATTAGAAAAAATCTTCGTAGCCCGTGGCGTCCTCGGGAGAAAGTTTTCGTAGGTAAGTGATCAGCTTCGAACTGATAATTTACCCGCCTCGTCGTCTTCTTTTATAACTATCTTCTTGGAGGGAGAACCCATGCAGGGGCAGTCGGCTTTTTCGTAGTGTTCCGAATCCTCTTGGTTTCTTGCTGGAAGTCTGGTCGCCTTCCGTCGTCTGCTATTGTTTGCTTATGATTGTAAAAATATGTGTTTGTAATGAGGACATGAGGCTTGCAGTGCGTGTAGGTTACAGATGGCCCGAACCGGTTTTCGGCTCTGAACTGATCCAGTTCTAGAAGATCCGGTTCCGGAACCGGGTTTTTGGAGCAAGGTTTGGAACCGGTTCCGGATCCGGTATGGAACCGGAACTTTGTGGCCATCCCTACGCTAAACCCGGGCTGCTGGCAGGCTGTGAACAGTGTGCTAAATGAAACGGTGGAAGCGACAGGTAGGCGCCCAGGCGGCGGCCGCTTGTCTCATTTGGCTAGACAAACTGGAAAACTTATTGGCTAAACAGGCAATCTCATTTGGCTAAACACCCACTGGTGGCTCAAAATTTTTTTGGGGGGGAAAGCGGGTCTGGGCGGGGAAGGTACAAGTGCATGGTCCTCTTTGCAGTGTTTTGAAGGTAAACTTTGTGCCTCCTTTACGGTTCTTTGGGGGGGGGGTTCAGATTCAGGTCTGAAACCGGTTCCGGATCCTTACAATGTAACCAAGAGGAAGCTCGCAAGATTTTTGTTTAAATATTGTAGTACTGTAAGTGTTTTTTTTTTTTCCCTTCATAATATCTTGTTAAAGAGGGTGGGTAGGTAAAAATCTAGAATTCTCCCTTGATATTAACTGGACGCATGAATGACATTTCAGCTAAAAAGTGACGTGGGAGCACTGCAATGCCTCAACTCAAAGTGGCACCCAAAGATAGTACGATACTGTAAACTAAAAAACAAATTACTTAAACGCTGTTTGATATACTTTCCATGAAAGAAATGTGACAACAGGGCATAAAAGCTTTGGCTCTTGATAAATTTGTCAAGTTACGTCTCATGAGCTGTAATAGCTACATCTACTCTTGTACTCTTGAGTATAACATGTTTTCCTTAAGTGGATCACTATAATACGAAATACTTTTACTTCATTGATTATCATTGAACATTAAAGCTACAACAATGATGACACATATTTCAAATAACTGATGCTATGTTGCCAAATGTATTATTTCTTATTATTCATGTATAAGTCACACCCTTAAATTTCGGCGATTTGAGGGATCATCATCATCATAGTATTCTGCCGTTATTGGAGGGTCACTTGCCACAACTGAGAAGCTTCCATGATCCACGGTCTTTCGCTAACCTCTTCGTCTTCACATATGATTTTTCTGTTTTGATATTGTCCATTAATTGTTGTCTCCTTCGACCTCTCCCTCTCTTTCCTGCCACCATACCCTCTAGCACATCCCTCATGTTACAGTTAGTTCTTATCAAATGTCCCAACCAGTTTTTCTTCCTCTTCTTAATAATATCTAAACTGTTCTTTCCCCCCCCACCATTTCTATCAACCTCTCATTCGTTTTCCGCTCAACCCAACTAATTCTCTCCATTCTCCTCCACACTCACATTTCGAAAGCTTATAATCGTTTTTCATCGTTTTTATGAAGAAAATACACGCAATAATACCTAGTATTTTAGTAAAATTCAATTACATTGCAGTTTAGCGCTTAAGTATTTAATTCTATGGTTTATTAAAACTGAATGTTTATAATTGCGGCAGTAGCTTACATTTTGTGTCTAGTTTAGTATCAAGGCAATTCAGTTAGCATTGTTATTAACCACCTATCTAGTGGTCTATCAAATGGTCTCTTTCCTTCAAACTT
This sequence comes from Thermobia domestica, assembly GCF_964235325.1. NCBI lineage: Eukaryota > Metazoa > Arthropoda > Insecta > Zygentoma > Lepismatidae > Thermobia > Thermobia domestica. The sequence goes on along the minus strand of NC_137465.1, from coordinate 4,484,892 downwards.
TTCGACTAAAATCCTATTCACCCAGTATGTAATTAACAAACAAACAAACAAAAAGCTTCCTTCATTATCGGGAGGTTTGGTCCTGAAACCTAGCTGAGGATTTCCCAGGGTTTTTTTTTTTTCTGAGTTGCACCAGGCAAATATCAGAATAGTGCCTTCAGAAATATACAGACTTATTTATACTTATTGTTATCATTTGTTTATTTACTCACTTAACGAACTCCCATAATATAGCACGTAATAGTGTCTACAGAGGCACGTGTTGAAGCTATCTCTCTCGAAAAAATATTGTGAAAGTGAAGTGTTGCCTTATAAGGTATACCTGCTTCTGTTGAAAGATCTTTGTCTCGGCTCGCATTAAGTTATGGTAATTCTTTCTCGTCTAGTTTCATGGGACTTCTAAGGCGAATTTACATTGAAATCATGAACAATCAACAACAATTGCGGATCTAGAAGGTAAAAAGTGGGAGGGGGAAGCCATACCCGGACTACGATAAATATATCATAAAATTACTATAAATTTTCAAAAATATATAAGTAATATCTTAAATTATTTTTGTAACTCAAAAAACTTATGGTGCCTTGGGCTCCCGGCCCCAGGCTAGATCTGCCACTGATCAACAGCAATTATAAAGGAATGAATCGGCTATACTTAAATGTACCATCACGTCATTCGCCTGGTGGATATGATTTTAAAAAGACTGCAATAGCTCCTTCGTGGCTAAGCGGTCAGCGTATGCGCCATTGGAGTGGAAGAACCGGGTTCGATTCCAGGGTGGAGCTCATGTGGTTCGGATTCCACGTTAATCAGTAGGTCCCACCTCATATAGCCTCGCTGCTGAACGGGACGTTAAAATAAAATTAACTCAACCAAAAAATGCTTCAAAAATCAGCTGGAGAGGCTACTGGCGGAATCGAAGCCGGAACCTTCTGTTTCCTAAGCAAATACTCTAGCTACTACCTCACATCCGGTCAAAAGATTGTTGTTGATTTTAATGACCCGGTAGAGGTTAGCGTGGAAGGCTATAGCCTACCTGAAAATTGGTTAAATTAATTAATAAGAAATAGTGGCGTTTCCTAAACATTCAACATTTAAGCTTAGAAAACATAACCTGACTAAATTGAACATAACTCCTTACTTGGTTGAAGTGTTTCGTCCAGTTGACAGAAAGAAAGAAAAAAACAGTTCATACTTTTCAGTTGAATTAATTGACTGTTATGTACGTCGTGATAATAAAATTAAAAAATAAAAAGAAAAAAATCATCTGCTCCAGTTGTAATTAGTACGTTGTGTTTAGTGACAAGTGTCTTCTGCTTCCGCTGTCCTTTTGATAAACAAAAGGAACTTAAAAAAAAACAAAAGGTTGTAGTTGTTGTAGACGGAGCGAGAGATATAAAAATATGGCTGTCGTTGGAAGCAGCTGACTGTGGCATGTTGTTCTGCTTGGTGAGTCTGTGACAATGCAAAACATGAATATGTTAAAGACAAAACAAAGTGTTGTGTCCTGCGAGCAATTCTTTTTCTCTTCCGATGGGCTACTCGAAATGAATTCCTCTCCTCTCCTCTCTGCCCCGTTTTATTCTTCATTACACTTTTGCGTCTTTTCTTTTGTTTATAATGTTAAGTAAAAAAAAAAAAAAAAAAAAAAAAAAAAGACAAAGAATTCCGACATCAAAACTCTCCAGTTCAAGAACCTCTAGTATCTGATAACCAAACCATATTAATTCACTATACGGTATACCGTATTCTCATAGGAAACTTAGCTTATATAATGCAATCTACATTTATTTATATTTTGGTTTTACGTCCCACGTGTCTTTTCTTTAGACTAAGAAGATGCTGGAAAGTGAACGATGAAAAAGACAATACAACATCCATGTCTTTACCAGGATTCGAACTCGTTATAATGACATCTTGCGATCTCCAGCATAATATTTTAGACCGCTCCACCGGGCCAACTGGCTTCACTAATTTCTTTTCTAAATGAAGTGAGGATTAGGAACCGGTGCGCGGAACCGGATTAGCTCGTCACGTATAAGAGATGATGTTCCTCTGGGATCACACTATCCGAGGAAAGGGAAGGAAGAACGTGGCCTAGGACCAAGATGTGTGAATGAGGAAAAACTTACTCAGGATAGCTGGGCTAAAAAAGTTTTTACACTTTTTTCGACTGAGTGTCCCCACTGGGAATGTTTCTAAATGAAATCAGCTTTGACTATAGAAGTATAGTAGGCTGAATTCTTCTTCATAGCTAAGTAGTTCGTGCTTTCGTGCATGTTTGCGGGTTCAATCCCCATTGGGTGTAGCAACTCTAATAAATCAACTCCGGTATTTTACATTAGCTTATGGTTTGCTCGCTAAGCACGTGACTTTGGTGCAGGGAGTCAAGGGCGCCGACTTCTCTGTAAATTTGGGGGGGGGAGACATTCAGATGCAGAAGGCATATATATGATGATTTTAAAACAAATTGCATTCAAATTATGCCAAATATTGTATGTTCATAAATACAATGCGGAGACTCACATGAGCTTTCGGGGGGGGGGGGCAACCTCGGTGCCCCCAGGATCAGCGCCCTTGCAGGGAGTCTACACCTGTGTATGTTCTATTCCCGGTGAGAGAGCATTGAAAAATTTGAACGCATTATTGTGGTTCGGATTATTCTTAAACTGTAGTGGGGGGAGAGGCGGTGACTCAGTGCCAGCCCTCTCTACTGGTCTAGCAGTTAGCTCGTACGCCTTAGGTACACGTAGTCACGGGTTCGATTCCGGTGGATAAGACTTTGGATTTTTAACTGTCTTCGATGTTTTTGTGTTCGTGTCCCTGTCAAGTCCTGAACAGTGGTAGAAAGAGAGAATAAGAATCAGGAAGTTAAAAAAAGTGGTAAAGCGCTCACCTTTGGTGCGTGAAGTTCCTGGTTCTATTCCCGGTCAAATAAGGTTCTGTCCGTAGGTTTTCTCGAGATATTCACGTTTCTTCCCACTTTCTCATGCCAGCAATACCTACGTCATCATTCATGTTCTTTAATCACCCGTCTCTCTTAGAGTAAAGGCGATAATTGTGGAAAAGTAAACTGAAAGATTTGATTCTCTTATAGCCTCGATGAATAAAGGAACGCACATCGAATTTTCTCTTGCTTTTCTAGATTAAATAAATAATACAACAATAAATACTACTATTGGTTGATTTGGAGAGTAACCTATCTTCAGCACCGAGACTGTACGAATCTATGAAGGCTTCAGATTGGAACTGACAAAATACGAAAACCTGATTGACAAGGTAAGAGCCTTTTTTGAATAACAAGAATAAAATTCAGATTTGAAATTGAGAAGTATGGCCATTAGAGTAAATTTGCATCTGAGGTTATAAAAGACGTAAACTTACAGCTGAACATAGGATTCGAACCCGGGTCTACCGCGTCAAAGACACGTCTGCTAACTATTTAGCAATGGGTAAGCTCTGATACTACTACTACTATTTATTATTATTATTATTATTATTATTATTATTATTATTATTATTATTATTATTATTATTATTATTATTATTATTATTATTATTATTATTATTATAGTAAGAATACACCTTTTATTAAAAGGTATTTTGCAAGTCACTTTTGATAGCACATAATGGTAGTAGTTTAAGGACACAAGTCGAGGTTGTTTTTTTTTTTTTTTTTTTTAAATAACTCATAAACAATACAAGTGCTAATTAATCATCGGATGACTCAGCTATACCTTTTGAAAAGTTGTCAAACGCAATGCTGTTGTAATCTAGAATTAAAAACGCCTCCAGTAAACTACCTCTGCAATGACATTTATGTTTGAATATTTGCGATGCTCATTTGTTAACTGACAAAACGGAAAGTATTAAAAAGGAGAAAGGCATGCAAAGGCGATTCTGTCCTCTGAAAGCTCTCGCATCTTTTTTTCTCCAACAGTTAGATGACAAGAGACATTCCATTCTAGTCAGCAGGCGGCTGAATTGCATTGTGGGACAACTTTTATTTCTTAAAAAACTAGTTAACGATATATTACAAATCCTGTTCTTTTAATTCTCGCAGATAGGTGAACTGGGATTATATTATAAGTTTAAAAAAAAAAGTCAAATCAGTTCTAGATCAAGTTGTACTTAAAATAAGGAACTGTTTTGTTTTTCTACTACAGTGAGCAAAAGAAAAAAAATTAGATCCCACACAATTTTTGTTGTATTTGACAGAGAGACAATGTAAAAACCGGTTGAAAAATCTCGCAAACAATGCCAGTAGAAGTTCTTTCTTTTGTAACATATCAGATGTCACTGGACTTTTAATTGCTTCCATTGTTGCAAGACATATTATCCCAATTGGTACATTATCCAATTGATAAATAAGTTATCTTCTGTTCATTAATTTGTAACTCTTCGTTCAACCTATTGTATGTTAATACTTAATACTTGCGCATGAATATTCTATTTGATTAAATGAATGTATTATTTTGAAATGCGTTCTGTGATAACACGAAACATACTAAAGAGAATTACTTAATCAGTAATCCACTTAATGAGAAACCCCCACCCTATCACCTAAAAAATTGATTTGGAGAAAGCTTTCGATACTGTCTGACATAATGAGTTAATCTATAAATTGTATTCCTACTACTTATCAGCTGTCTATTATTCGTCTTATACGTGATGTAATTGGAAAGTTTCAAGACTGGACAATTAATGTAAGAATGACACTACGAATTCCCTTCGAAGTAGTCCTATGGTGACTGAATACAGCAATTCCAACAATGTTCCGACTTTTAGAAGCATTCCTGGAAATCCTCTTCTGAGACAAATTTTATCCCTATTTGGTCAAATCTCTTCCCTTTGGCAGTTTCAATTTCTGAAATGCAGAAACCATAGGGCCAAACCTGGAAGGGGGCTCAGATGACACAGGAATTTGGAATTAGGTTAGTGTTAGAAGATTAGGAGGCATTATCGTGATAATAAAAATTATCGTGATGTAGGATCAAATTCTTGGCATGCCAGACTGTCGGTCTCTTGAGCCAAATATTTTCGCGAAATCATTCGAGAACATTTTTATAGTATAACTGGCTAATTTTATGCCTTCTTCGAGTGTATTCATTGTGCACAACATCGATGTAATAATAATAATAATATCACTCAACTTATTTCACATTCGAATGACTTTGTCTTGATCTTCTCTGTCATATTGAGTTTGGGCCCTTACACTGCAAAATTGCCTTTTAATTTCGGGGACATACCCATATATACGTACATTACTCACCACCATGCCTAAGATAATATTCAATAAATATAGGTGATTTCTATCCCGATTTAAGAGCACTTAGGGAATCAAGCGCATAAATAATCCAACTCGAATATTCAATATAAAATCACAATATTCACGATAACATTCTGCTGTAATACTGAAGTGCTTGATATTTATTTCGGCTAGTGCTGGATGACTGGGTCACTGGGTCTGTGTATGTCTCATCAGGCGAGACCCAGACTCGGGTGACTCGGACAAAAGTCATGACCCAAGTCATTCGGATGACCGGTGCTATTACGTCATCTTCTGAGTATTCCGGACTCAAAGAAAGCTGAAGCTACCACCAACCTCATTGATCTCCTCCAAAAAGAATGCGTATCTTTAATTTTTATTGTTCCGGATGGATAAAAAGAGTTTCTCAACGATCTTGTACAATTTCTTTATGAGCAGGCTCAGTGGTAGAACACTCACATCAGGTGTGTGAGGTTCTTGGTTCGATCTCCGGTCAAGTAAGTTTGTGATGGATAACATAGTGTCTTGGGGTTTTCTCAGGGTACTCCCATTTCCTCCGATATTCTCATTCCACAAATGCTTTACTTTCATCATCATTCACTTGCCTTAATCATCTTTCTCTCTTAGCCTAAAGGGCATAATCGTGGAACGTTAAACTGAAAGATGGATAGACAATTTCTTAGTTTAAAGAATTCTCATACAATGGTACAATTCATTTAGTTACACTTTTACAAGTAAATGAAATGAAATCTTTTAAGTTTTACGTCCCACAGTTACACCGACTAGGCTAAAGGAGACGGTGATGATGACAAATGAAGGAAATGGTGCAATGAAGAAAGTGAGAGGAAACGGGAGAACCCCGAGAAAACCTACGCACATGGTGTTTATTCACCACAAAGTTCACTAGCTGGGATCGAACCAAGGACCCCATGCACTAGAGGTGAACGCTCTACCTCTGAGCCACCGCGGCCCCACTTTTAAAAGTAGTATGCGTGTAAAGGAGTATATTTATCTTTGGTAAGAAAGGACAAACAAATAGTCTGACCCACGAGACGAAAAGTATGTTTCCAAATTCGAGACGAGACGAGAAACAATTCTCGTCTCATTTTCGAGATAAAATTCTAGACGAGACGAGAAATTTCTCGAATCTCGTAAATAGTACTAGTTCCCCAATATTTTATCTCAAAGACCATTTTAGTGCTACATAATTTAGAATAAGAAAAGTATAAATTGATAAAGTGATTGTGCGGACACAATGAAGACGATTTATCAACGTATAAAGATATGTAAGTCATTACACAATATACCGGTACTCTAAAAACAAATACATGGTTTACATGTTGTTATATCACACCCTCCGTGGACCTCTCGTGACATGGATGGATCCTAATAACTTCTAGATGAAATCAAGAAATAAATCAGGGAATAAATTTTGTTCATAAATTTACAGAACGAGACGAGAAAATGTTGTACAAAAATTTACGAGACGAGGCTAGAAAACCTTATTGGTCGTCTCGTTCGTGGGTTTTCTCGGGGTTTTCTCCCACATTATCATTCCACCAATGCTTCCATCACCGTTCAGTTCCACTAATCATCGTCTCCCTTAGACTAACAGCCATAAAGTGGGGCGTTAAACTGAAAGTTTTGATTTTTTTTTGGCTTTGTAATTGGCTACGTCGTACAGTACATACATAACAATTTATTTCTTTCAGCCGAATAAAAAAGAAATAGGTATTTTTGGCAACGAATGAGACGCTTTTTAGAGTTACATAAGTTTTTTTTTATTTTCTCGTAAACTACGCATGTGAATTTACTCACAAGCACGTTGTTTTGTTCACCGAGATGTGATCTATCTACTAATATGAGTCTTAACTTCCAAAAAATGGATCAAAAGATTGCGATCTTGGCCAATAATTAGATGTTGGGTCAGGAGTCACAAATTTTTTGAACGGCCTCTAAATCGAGTTTTCGTATCTTTAACGGAATAACCACATCATCCTGAGTTAAGTGGTAGTTTTGGTTTGGCTACAGTATATGTAGTTATCGAGATATAAGGCGTACAAGAAAATATTTGATTGAATGAAATATATTGGATTTTTTGGATCAGGGGCCACAAAAATTTTGAATGACCCCTAAATCGAGTTTTCGTATTTTTAACGGAATAACCACATCATCTGAGTTAAGTGATAGCTTTGGTTCTCCAGATATAAGGCGTACAAGAAAAATTTTGATTGAAATAAATTGGATCTTTTGATCCAAAAATTAAAATCTAAGACAATTATAGGCTATTTCTCAGTAACCTTATTACTTATATCTACGTCGTTCTGCGTAACAAAAGGGCATATTTCAATATCAGTTCTTCTACAGCATCCATTTTTACTTTTACAGAGAAATTCGCTTTCCTCCATTTCCTCGAAAATTACACATGAGATTTTTAGACTCATGCGTAAAATTTTGTTCAATGCAAAAAGATTTATGGATTGGTATATGTCTCACCTCTCGTCAATGTATTTTCCATTAAACTCTAAAATATTCTAAATTTAGCTGCTAAATAAAATATACAGGCAAATTTATGATATGATCCGACCAGGTGCCCACCCAAGGATTTTTGTTGTTGGGGGTCCAAGCTTTGGTGGGGTCCAGTTCTACAACCCGCTGCTTGTATATAGTGAGTTTAGCGTCCTATTCAGCAGCGAGGCTATATGAGACGTAAATCTACCTTTCAACGTGGGATCCGAACCACCTGAGCTCCCATCAGGAATCGAACACGACAAATGCCCGTACGCTAACCGCTTAGCCACGAGGAAAGTCTATCTATGTAGAATTGAACGGGTATTATTTTGCACCCGAAATGACGATAAGGAATATTGTAAAATACTTGCAATATGTTTTTTTTTTAAAAAAAAAAAAAAAGAACTAGATTGTTTTTATAAGAGAAAGAGTACAGATGAAGTGTAAGATTAAATTTTCATTTTACATCAATCATTTCCCTGTTAAGCAAGTTATTGAGAAAGTGTACAAATGTACATTGAGTTAGGAAGTTTTGGAGGAGGGTGTCCCGAAGCCGGTGGACTCCCTGTCAATGTGCCCCTGGATCGTACGCAGATTGCCCAAAGGTCGTTAAATTGTATAAAATTGAGTTTCATTTAATTTAATATTTTTACAGCAAGATGTTATAGGATAGAGTAATAAGGATTTTTTTTTCATACGTAAGTTCTTTCTTCATATCCTCTTTGTTCTTTGCATGGTTTTGAGAAGACATTGGTCTCCGATCATTTTCGGAGATCTGTCACATGGAGGCTTCGTTTGACACGCTTCCAGTGTGTCGTGCGTGTGGCATCTGCTTTTAATGTCCCCACGACGCTTAGAGCAACGTTAAAATGCTGATCACGAGAGGCGTTAGTCGATTCCACATTCACACGATTAATAATCGGGAGAAAAAACACGGTCTCCAAAGCATATGGCTTGCCAAAGGAGAAAGAATTCGGTGACTGCCACTCGCGTCACGTATGCTATATGTGTTACGCAAATGACAAACTTCCAAACGATTTCTCTAGCACATATTAGATATTCAGGGGAGTCCAAAGACACGTTTAATCGCTCATAGATTGTATAATTTGTATTTTTTTAAAAAAAGACGAATAATTTCCCGTTGCTCTACTTTTCTAACGTGTAGTTTTTAAAGAACTAAAGTTTCCCTATAGCTCTGTTTAATTCACGAGATCATTATTGAGATTAATGCGTATCCATTTTGCTTATTTTGTTAGAATAATTACTGAAAGCAAGTGCAGCCTTTATTGTGACGGGGTTCTAGGAGGGTAATTGCAGCAAGGCACTACCATGAGGCCCAGAGTCAAACGCCGCCGCGACATCTTGAATGAGTCAACTTCAAGAGGTCCTAGGTAAGACATCAGCGCGAAGCCTTGGACGAAAGTCCTGGACAAGTCACTTCCACGAAGTTGTGGATGAGACAACTGCGCAACGTTGTGCCTGACGTACCGCTTCAAGGCTCTGAATTAACTATTTAGACGACGCTCTGGCTGAGTCGCCGTCTCGACGATTTCGACTGGGTACATCGTAATAAGAAACTTTTATTTACTTTGGGGACACTCACTACAATGAACATTTTAGGCTTTTATTTATATACAGTGGTCCCGGGTTCGATTCCCGGTGGGGACACTCAGTCGAAAAAGTCTAAAACCGTTTCCAGGCCAGCGATCATGAGAGAAGTTTTCCTGGGTTTTCCTCATTGACACCAGGCAAATGCGGGGATGGTACGTAATATATACTGCTTTCTTCTTTCTCCAATTCTTGCATCAAAAGTAAGCGCTCAACCACTGAGCCATCTTCCTCCCTGAATGTTAAAAGACGGGTTAAACTTAATTGACTTACAAAAATGCCTTTCTGAGTTGATTTTTTGTAGTTTGCATACTCATACAACAGCAAGGTTATCAAGGACGGGGCGTCCTATTGACGTGAACTCTGAACCACAACCAGCCCATCATACAAAATCAACTTCCACAGTGAAGGCCGTTTCCCACCGCACTATTCCGTCTCGAAGATTATAAGCTGTATCTCCTTTCAATAACAAATACAAATACACATACCCAAGAAATATAAATATTTCTGACATGTCACGTTTTTATTTTACACTTGAAATTCCGTGTTTCGTACCCAGCTAAAATTCAATCTTTGTTATATACATATATAGTGCACACGAACAAACAAGGAGGGATAATAAAGAAAAACGAATGAAACCTGTCATATTTGCGTGAGTGCTTAGGATTTCCTTTGTTCGTTAAAAAAGACCAGCTAATGACGTAACGAAAACTGAAAAAAAAAATACTAATAAAAAAATAAAAGGTCCGTCTTTTCTCTCATAAGAAGAAACAACAGAGTGTTTATAAATTCAAATGCGGTTTTTATCAGTAAAGCTGATTTAATTGTCCTACGAAAAATTACACGGTGCGACGATCAGAAGTCAGTGTCAAAGCTTGGGGACCGGATGCAATGTTGCCGCGTAGTCTCAAGGACTACAATTCTTTGGTTATTATTCCCCGGTGTGACTTCGTTACAGAAAGATAATATGATCTTGCAAATTGCATGGAACATTTATGGTGTACAGGAGGTTGCTTTAAAAAAAAAAGTCTGCAATGATTGTATGTAGTTACTCAACAGCTAATTATCTTTGTCAGTTCGTGAGTTTTTATTTGTTATTACGTGTTTCTATGTAATATATGTGAAAAAAAACAGAAACATGGCTTCAATTGTAAATATACCAGGAATTCTTCAGTTTAATTACTGTTCGAGTGTACTGCATATACAAGGTGATTCAGGTTGACATATTCAGCTAGAATTCGCTAATTAACGGTAGATCATGTTAAATTTATACACCAGGATATTCTGGAAGAAGGATATTCCACAGAAAAGTCATTAGATCTCTAATGCGGCTGACATAAGGTCAAGTTCAGAGATAGAGTGGATCAGTGGATCGTGAGTCAAGTGGGCCATGATTTGTGAGTGGGTCCTGAGTCAATAGAACGTTACACACTGAGGCCCACCACCCATAATGACCCACTTAGACCCACCGACCCACCTTGATCATCCAACCTAGATGACTCACTATGATTCACAGACTCATTCTGCTCAGTGCATTGTAGACAGCATTTCAACACTGGTGAATAGGGATGCGCACGAGTCGAGTCAAGACAGGGTTTTTCTGACAAAATTCGAGTCGAAACACGACTCTTCCAATAGAGAAATACAGATTTTTCGAGTCGATACATAACTTTTACAGCACATTTTCGAGACGAGACAGCCACAAATCTTGTCTCGTGCACATCCCTACTGGTGAATTTGTCTAGGCTCTACTTTCAAGGCCTCCATTTTTCTTCCCTTTTCATTTGTTACTATTTATTTACCGAGATGAGTAGTATATTACCTAAGTGAAAAAAGAACTTCACACTTTTGGATATTGATATTTGTAATTGTAATAATAGCAATAGGACTTTATTATTTGACTTTCAAGACAGTCGAATTTTACACGTTTTTTCCCCCTTCCTTTACCTTGGCCTATTTACACTAAAAAGTATCTGTAATTCTACAAGGAAATAATTATAGGCCTATATGATAATTAAATTGAAATTCATCATAATGTGGCCCATAACAAACACTTTACCATTTTATGTCCTAAATGTTAGATCGATCGGTATTGTAACAGAGTGGTGCTTGAGCGATTGACCGTAGAAATTCAAACTCCGATTAGTGATAATTCCACAGTTTTGCTTTGCAATAAGTGTAAACTCTTTAGTCAATGGAGAGGAGGGCGTAAATCATGGGTCAGAATTAATGACGATGGATTTTGGTGCGTGATGGGTCAGAGTGGGTCACGGTGGGTGATGGGTCAGTGAGTCATGGATCAAATTTTAATTGACCCACGCCATCTCTGTGCAGGTTATGCCGAATTACAGGACGGTTGTCGAAACAGTGTATTTAAACAACATAAATTACTGTATTTGCTATGTGCAATAGGAAAGTTTGAAGCTGAATGTGGTAGGTGGTCCCAAATGGAGAACATTCAAATTTGACCGCGTTATAGTGGTTCGGATTTACTGTTTGATTCATTGATTGATTTGTTTGTATTGATGCCCTTTCTCAACAGAGAGGTTATATAGGGCGGGATTTGTAATTTATAGATCTGAGTCAGTGAAGTACATTCAATGTTCTTCTTCCGGGAATCATACCCGGAATCTCTAGAAACAAAGATACACACGCTAGTCACAAGATCAACGAGAATTTGGAATTGCCATTCTACTCGTGATAGAAGGTGAAAGAATGAAAAATGAAATCTTTAAGTTTAACGTCCCACGGTTATGCCGGTTAGGCTAAAGGAGACGGTGATAATGAGAAATGAGTGAAATGGTGGAATGAAGAAAGTGGGAGGAAACGGGAGAACCCCGAGAAAACCCACGAGCACGGTGTTTGTCCACCACAAAGTCCACACGGCGCGAGCTGGGATCGAACCAGGGACCCCAAGCACCGGAGGTGAACCCTCTACCACTGAGCCACCGCGCCCCCCAAGGTGAAAGAATCATTCGTCGAGATTTAGAATTTCCACTCTTAAAGCAAATACCAGTGTCGAATGGAATTTCTTCGTGGTTAAGCGGTTAGCGTACGCGCCTTTGGAGAGGGAGAGCAAGGTTCGATTCCCGGCGGGAGCTCATGTTGCGCGGATTCTACGTTAATCAGTAGGGCCCGTCTTATATAGCCTCGCTGCTGGAAGGGACGGTAAACTCAAAATCAACTCAACCAGTGGCGAATCTAGAAGGTCAAAATTGGAAGACCAGCCAGAACCTAGACTATGATAGGCAGTGGCGTATTTAGGGGGGTGGCTTCCGAGCTTAAGACCCCCCCCGAAATCATACTTAGTATAGTAAAGTAAATGAAATATCTTGCAGAATTTTCACATTTCCAGGCAAAGCCCCCCCCCCCGAAAGTTAGCAAAGCCCCTCCCGAAACAAAATCGTAAATACGCCGCTGATGATAGGTATATCATTAGTTTACTATAAACTTTCAAAAATATATAAATAATAGTTTAAATTATTTTTGTCACTCAAAAAACTTGGAGGACCCAGGCATTCCGGCCCCGGGATAGAAAAAAATGAAATGAAATCTTTAAGTTTTATGTCCCACTGTTATGCCAGCTAGGTTAAAGGAGACGGAGATGACGAGAAGTGAATGAAATGATGGAATGAAGAAAGTGGGAAGAAATGGAAGAACCCCGAGAAAACCCACGCACACGGTGTTTGTTCACCACAAAGCTCACTTGGCGCGAGCTGGGATTAACCAAGGACTCTCTACACCAGAGGTGAACGCTCTACCACTGAGCCACCTCTGTCCGACCTCAGGATAGATCCGCCACTTGCAAACACTTATGGACGGTGCAAACTCCCAAAACTTTTAACCTCGTATAAAATAATTTGATTTAAAGTTTATGAATGTTTGGTTACTTTCTTTTGTCGGAAAGTCACCATTATAGAATGCAGAAAGCGTCGTCTTTCATCTTCCTTCCACGGGAAGACTATTTCTTCTGTCTCGACCCTTCTCAACCTCCGAAGATGTCCTCCGCTACTTTGTTCCTTTCCTTCCTCTCTTTCTTCTTGCATCTAATTCAAGAATATCGTATTATCCGCTCTTTTTTTTCTTTCCCCGCGTTTCTTTCCAGCCGTATCCTCAGAATGAAGTGTTCTTCGCAGCACATTCGTTATCGCATAGCTAAAACGCGTATTAAACCGTTAGTTATGGACCCATTACACGAAAATTATGAGATAAGGCAAATGCTAGGCCGAGATTAGCACTTTCACAGCCTAATAAAGAATGTCCTCACTGCGAAATCCTTTAGCGGTTGCACTTCTTCCACGGAGGTTGGGGAAATACGCTCTCAGTGCCTCAATGGATAAAACAAAGGGGAAAAAAAGTTCTTGAAGGTCCAAGGCATTAGATAGAATAAACTAATTTTTCAAGTCGACAATACTTTATATTGTTGTATAATTAAACTTTTCATTAAGCTAAGTTACAACCCTTAATATTGCATTAACATTTCTTTGTTATAAATCTTGCTTGGATTAAAAAAAAAAAAAAAAAAAAAAAAAAACTAGAAGAGCAAAACTAAAGAACTACTAACCAATTTTATTCAAATATTGAAAGAGATTGATAAACAAGTACGAGCTCCTCTCTTTCGTAGTCTAGGCCAGTGGTTCTCAACCTTTTTTGATTCACGTCACACTTTTCTGAAAGTCAAAGGCATTGTGACACGTTTCATATTTTTATAAATAATAATAATATCTATTATAAAAATTAAATCAATTAGTTTTTTTTTTAAGTAATGACTCTATACAGGGTGGCCCAAAACTAGGTATACAGTACCGTACTGATCAGCTCATTGCCTTTTATATAATTTCTTATTGTTATCGATCAAGTGGACTTAGTTTCTTTATTATTTGTTCTTAATGTGTTTTTACTTATATTTTAAGCTCGGGAGAGTCGAAGCAAATAAATCCATAAACTAGGATGTTACACTTGATCAATGCACGGGTGTATACGTACTTTTGGACCACCCTGTATAGCACTAAGCATTATTGCAACCGTTGGAGGTGTTGACTGCTACAGTCTGTCTAGATTTTAATTAATTTGTTGTGGTTTTCCTGTTCTTCTCTATAACCTCAAACGCATTGCGTGTAAACAGGCCCAACATAATTACTTCTCTCATAAAGTATTTATCTTATCTTACCTTTAATAAAGAAATCAATTGTCTTTCTCCTCTTCTTCTCCTACAACTGAAACTTTAAGCAGAAAACTCATCCTAATCTATCAAAACTATGGTTATAGGATTTACTCTGAGATTTTGAAATCAAATACAAAACCGGTAGGATTTATATTATTTTATTTACAGAAAAAAAAAGCAGAAAGTTCTTCCCGCCTTAACTAAATAATATTAGTATCTTTTGACTAAGTTATCTTCATTTCTGGGTTTAAATATTTCAATTTCTGTGTGCATCACTCAGCACCAGAGATCCCTAAATTCTTCTAATCGGAACCCCACTGTCCGTCACTTCGAACCACCTTTAACCGATGTTTACTTCTATCAGGAAAGCCTGACTCCAACTTTCCATCAGTAATAATAAATAAATAAATAAATTAAGACGAACTCCCCTATCTTAGTGTTCTGGTTACGTGTTTGGTTCGATCCCCGATATAGGGGATTTATTTTGTAATTACCGTATAGCCTTATCGAAATATGATTCAAAGACTCTACGTGGTTGTATTTTTGCCTTTGTGCTTACTTCTGTTTTTTTCGTATTGTACTCCTGAAATACTACAAGGTTTTCTTGTTGTTCTCGAAATCACTAAAATGTAACATTATATCGTTGTTCGGCGGGGTGCTTCACTTATTTACTTCAATAGTAATAAAAACGGTGTGCATGTATAATCTTAACTCTATTGTACTGTACTTATCTACCATAAGAAAATTTAATTCATATTCAAAATTACATATAATTCCATGATTATATTTCTACTGTATTTAATAATAAAAATAACAATAGGCATTTATATTAATATAATCATATAATTTTTGAGGAGAATAATTTGGTGTGCCGTATTGAGTTATGTATTTAACTGATGCTCAGGCCTGTAGCCAGCCCAAAAATGTAGGGAGGCCCGGCTGAAGTTAGGGGGGGGCGATGCAACCATATTATGGTTCATCACCATATTATAGTTCATTTGCCAGTCTACCGTGAAAATTTTAGGGTAGCCAGCCAAAATTTAGGGGGGCGGCCCCCTAGACCCCCTGGATACGGGCCTGCTGATACTGTGCCTCGAATAGAAAGAGGTTGCGGAATACTGCCCTAAAGAATGGAAAGTCACTATATGTGTTTGGTGTCCGCGCTTTACCGGGGATAGGTTCGGGTCGGCTTGTGTGTGGTATTATATTTCTCTATAACTACTTTGAGCTCCTTCGTGGCTAAACGGTTAGCGTACGCGCCTATGGCGTGGAAGACCCGGGTTCGATTCCCGGTGGGGGCTCATGTGGTTCGGATTCCACGTTAATCAGTAGGTCCACGTCTCATATAGCCTTGCTGCTGAACGGGACGTTAAACTCAAAATCAACTCAACTCAACTCTATAACTACTTGCTGGATCTGAAGGAGTAACCAAAGTGGATTCAACAGCTGGGATATTAAAGTGTGGAAAGCAACAGGAAAGTACCACCGCTATTTTTCCTAGTTTACTGTACGAAGAAGAGGAAAAGAATTACCAAATACAGTATTTCCCTTCGAAACGTCAAAAGGAATATATTTTTGTTCTCTCTCAAGATAAATAAATTAACAAGGGGACGTAGTTAAAGGAGACTTTCCAATTGACAGCAATGTTGGTAGGTTGAGTTGATTTTGAGTTTAACGTCCCGTTCAGCAGCGAGGCTATATGAGACGTGGACCTTCTGATTAACGTGAAAGCCGAGCCAGATGAGCTCCCGCCGGGAATCGAACTCGGGTCTCCCACGCCAAAGATGCGTACGCTAACCGCTTAGCCACGAAGGAGGTCTAGCAGTGATGGTAGTTGATCATAATATGACTACAAAGGAAATTATCTCATAGTAATTAAATTTAGTAGCTTCGCTGTTCGCAGAGGCCTACGACTGGCCAGATGGCTTTGATTGAATGATGTACGGTAATACATTAGTTTCCAAGCTAAGATCTTTCTTGTCTCCCAGACTGTCTGTTAAACATAGGTTACAGAGCAGCATCACAGTAAATTAATATTGACTGACGAAGATAGAAACTTGCTTGAAATAATTCTAAAAATGTATTGAAATAATTAAGTTCACAATAAATAAATTAATAAATAAAACATGTCACCTGGTAACCCTGACTTAGTAGTTCTTTCCCCTATAGATTCTGTTCTCTCTGAGGAGAGCTATTTAGGAGGATTGAAGGATTTCAATCTACTTAAATTCCATTCAAGTTTCGCCTTTTTCGCTCCTGCAACGAAATTTGTGAGTTGACAAGAAGAACGCGGCTACGATAGGGAATCCCCTGAGGGTCTTCCCCCGATCACTTTCGCTTTTTTAACGCTTTGTATATATCAAGGTTGGGGAAGACGGTGCTACAGGGAGGGAAATTCTATGGTAATTACCGTATTCATACAGAAATATCGTTGCGGATGCTAATTGTCACATCTTAATGCCCTAGCGGCGAAGGACATTCATGCATACTGTTACAGAAGATTAATTAAGTGACAAAATATACGTTTGCATATGCTTTTTGGCAAGCCAAAAATTACAGAAGATGCTCCAATGAAATGTTTCACCAATGTATTCAGTGAAATAGGTAACCAAGTAAGTTCTGTTGCTTTTTCACCCACCATCTCCGAACATCGATATATTACTTAAGACGTACCTGGAAGATCAAAAACAGTCCCCATCAGCATCGACGACCTTCTGCCAACGTTCTGGAAGGCTATGGATTCCATCGCGGTAGAGCTTGGTGGACCGTGAGGCGAAGAAAGTATCAAGTGCATTTTGCACCTCAACTAGTGATTTGAACTGGCGTCCTCTAAGGCGATTGTCCAAGAAATGGAACACGTGATAATCGTACGGTGCAATGTCCAAGGAGTATGGCGGGTGAAATAGTGTTTCCCATCCAAGACGTAGAATGGTGTCCTGGGTCATCCTAGCCACGTGGGCTTAGCGTTGTCCTGAAACAGAAAGACCTTTTTGCGATTCAGAAGTGCTGACTCCAGAGTTTTGAGATTCTCTTGAATACTGATGAACTGCTGACAGTACACAGTTGTATTGATGTTCTGATCAGCTGGTAGCAGTTCCCAATGAATGATGCTGCGAGCAGTCCACCAAACACACACAAGGACCTTCTCAGCAGTGCTGATTTCGGCTTTTTTGGAACCGGTTCATGGGATGCTAACTAATGATGACGGCACCGTGGAACTTCGTACAGGACCCACTTCTCATCACATATCAACAACCTGTCCAGAAATGATTCTTTCCTCAGACGAGACATTAAAGAAACACAAGTGTCTGCTCGTGTTGCCTTCTGGCCCGCAATCAAATCATGTGGGACCCATCGACCCAAGTCTTGTAGTGCTTCCCAAGTTGATAGAGGTATTGCCGAATGATTTCTTCATTGACATTTAATTGTAGTCCCAGTTCCTCACATGTGTGGCCACTGTTCACCTCAATTACTGCCTGAAGATGTTAATTTTGTACATACGTCGGTCTTACGGCACGTGATGCGTCTTCGAGTGTTTCGACACCGTTCTTAACTTGTTAAACTACCGCTGTACTGTCCGCGTAGTCACGACACCCTCACCAAAGGCCTGGCATATCTTCCGCTATGCTGTAGCGGGGTTTGACCCCAGTTTGAACTCGTACAGCTTACACGCCCTTATGATACTCTATGAAGGTCCCATGTTCACTCTGTTCTTACGCAAGTTTAGGGTGTAACTGAGCTGCCAAAACCAAGTAGTATATTAGATATACTCACACCCACAACTAAACTTATCTCCATTCGCATTCAACTCACAGTGTGAAGACCAATTGAACACAGACCTCCACAAAAAGCGACAGAATATTCTTTGTTACCTTTATAGGATTGTTAAGACTACCACTCCATTAGCATAAAACGTGGAGGAAAATGAGTGAATAATTGAATATCAATCTAATTCATTTTTCTTTAATTTCTTTTTCAGTTACGGAATGATCTTCCTTTTCATTCCTTATTTTTAATGTAATGCACTTTCCATTTTCGTGTATCATAATAATGGGGATTGAGCAAGTTTTGATTTGAAGAAAAATTATGTCAGGAAACAGGTGACGCTCCTGTCCAATGATCTTCATGAAATGATACAACAGAAATGGTGATGGGGTGACAGGAATTATCTTAGCAAAACTGTCAAGTATGGTTCACCAAAATATTTTATAGTTAACTTTTTGATTACTGAATTTTGTATGATCACCATTAGTCACTTTCTAAACCTTTGTATCCTAAATCGCATCTATGTGAATGGTATTTTATTGTCTGTATTCTATCCTTAGCAACGAATATACCTATTTCATTGTGTACCTTGTAGCATACATTAATGATATCAGTTTATTCCTTAAAGATAGTGGAGCTCTGGCAACGGCAATTTTAAACTCGTAACCCTTTGAACCGTAATTCATATTTTAAATCTCCAAGTTTAAGTCTGAGTACTAACATATATGCAATTAAGTAACATAGAGGCAACTCCTCTGCAAACAAACTAAAATCATTTTGAGCTATTTCGTTTTGATATAAGTGTACCAATCTGTATGGAATAACGTTCAGAAAACAGAAAAAAATTTCTAGATTAGACTGCGGTTGATTAGACGGAAATCGAATCTTCCGTCTTTGCTAAATTATTATTATTATTATTATTATTATTATTATTATTATTATTATTATTATTATTATTATTATTATTATTATTATTATTATTATTATTATTATTATTATTATTATTATTATTATTTTATTATGTACGAAACTTGAGATGTAAAGAACATAAGAAATTGACGGTTCTCTAGTATTGTTCTAATTTTAAAACTTCCAACCCTGTGTGGTTGCAGTTGACTTTTAAGAGCCGTGGGGACAAGGGGGATGCTGTGTCAGAGGAGAGACGGAAAGAAGCGGAAACGCTGTTTGTGTAAGACGACGTGTCGCTCCCTGTCGAGCAACTACAAATCACAAGACCTCCGGCTCATTCATGTCGAGTCCCGGAATGAAACCAGTTCAATTGAATTAGTGTTTTTTTTTTCTTTCTTTCTTTTACAACAAAAAAATGCCATGAGGGAGGAGAGAGGGGTTACATTAGAAGGGGAAGAAGAATGACGCGGTCTCTTTGTCATACCGCCAAGGGTCATATAAAATAAATTAAAACCAGGAGCAACAGCTTAGTACTTCTTCCCTACTTTGTCTCGGGTCTCTTACCCTAATGTATTTTCTTTTCCGTGTCACAATACATGATTAAAAAACACAGAAGAAATGAAAACAAAGGGAACATGTGACAATTTCAGTAGCACCGAGAATTAAAAAGGGAAGAACAATGTTGATCAATGGATTAGATAAATCGTTCTGCATCTTGCAATACGTCGTATGTTAAAATTTGGGTATTTTTTTTTTTTTTAGTTAACACCAGTATTGGATCTGGTGGCACTTGTTTCGTCATCTGGCAGGGTTTTTTTTTTCCTCCCCTGTAAAGTTATGATTTTCAACATACGACCTATTGCAAAATACAGAACGAAATGTGCCATATAAAAGTTATGAATATCTCTACCGTATTTACTCGAATATAAGCCCTTTCTAATGTATATAAAAATGAAATCTTTCAGTTTAATGTCCCACGATTGTGCCCTTTAGGATAAGGGTGAAGATGGTTAAAGCAAGCGAATGATGATGGAAGAATTGGTAGAATGAAAATATGGGAGGAAACAGGAGTACCGCGGGAAAACCTACGGACATGATGTTGTCCACCGCAAACTTATTTGGTCAGGGATCGAACTAGGGACTCCATACAGAAGAGGTAAGTGTTTTAGCATTGAGCCACCGTGCCCTCTGCATCCTAATGTGTCGGTTTTGAGAATCCGATCATTGTTTATATAGCTATAAGATCACTAGATAAAGTTCACGCAACTACCAAACCAAGTCCTATCGTTGGCTACAAAATTAATTACTTTGTTAGAAATACATTTCCAGGTAAGTTGCCATTAATACCTGTATCCATTCTGATATGTTTGAATCTACTTGCAGTGTTATATCTACCATAAAGACAAAACATAAAGGTAGAAACAAGAAACACTAAACTACTTGTAGATAGTGGAAAGACTAACGTGATTCCGTATCCTATCATTGTAGGCAACACACATTACTTCACTCCCTGCAGGTTGCATAGAAGCTAGGGAATGTTTAAAAAATTCAAACGGGACACGGATTGTCATCGTTACAAGTGAACATGTTAACGGATTGACTCCATTAACGAACTCAGCCGAGATAATTGCAATAAGGAAATATATTTATCCTTGTACCATAGGCAACCAACATTTCTTTGCTACTGTGCAGGTTGCGTAGAAGTTAGGGAATGTTTTTTCTTTTAAATGGAACATAGATAGCCAGTGGCGTATTTAGGGGGGCTCACCCGGCTGAAGCCCCCATTGAGTACGAAGGGTTTTTTTTTTAATGTAGCCCTACTTGCAGTGATAAAATAAAAACTCACGAAATTGTCACCTAACGTCCCTTGTCAGAATGCAGAACAAAAGGCAGCATATCTGCAACAGAACGACCCATGCTTCTTCACCTCCGCCCCTCTTCCCACCACACACACATACCAACAACAAACACTTTTAACAAGGGAATATGTAGCGGAACGCTTTAAAGCCTCACTCCAATTCGGCTCTATCAATTCTTGGCACTTTTCTCCAGCGATGTATTAATACAGTGTATATATCTATATCTATATCTATATCTATATCTATATCTATATCTATATCTATATCTATATCTATATCTATATCTATATCTATATCTATGTATACATATATACACAGGGTCGGAGCCAGGATTTTCTGAGGGGGTGCACCAAATAATTGGCAGTACATTTGAATTAAATTTGAGTTTTTAAATGTCTTTGTGCATCTGTGGTGTGAATGAGGAATTGCCTTGGAATACTCTTAATGAATCCTGTACCTCCAACCTTCAGAAAATTGAGTGAAACTATTGATTTTGCAAAACTCACTGCCAGCTTCTCACTTTAGGTAGTGTATATTTACAACGAAGGGGGGTGCACGTGCATCTTTGCACCCTCCTAAATCCGGTCATATATATATATATATATATATATATATATATATATATATATATATATATTGTGTGTGTGTGTAGTAGCCATACTTGCATATCTGGATTCTTATTCAACACAAAATAGGCCTATGTTGTATTTAGTTTTGCTCCAAAATTTTCAGCCCCCTCTTTGAAAATTCCTGGATACGCGCCTGTAGATAGCCACCGTTACCAATGAAGATATTAACGGATTGACTCCATTAATGAATTAGGCCGAGATAATTGCAATAAAAAAGCTACTTATCCTTGTATCATAGGCAACCAACATTACCTCGCTAATGTGCAGGTTGCATAGAAGCTAGGGAATGTTATATATTTTAAACGGAACATGGTTAATGATCCTTTACTCGTTAAAATGTTTACGGATTGACCGTTCACGAATTATAGTGTGGAGTAACGGATGTACAGATACACTAACGTTTCAGTCTTAAAAGTCCCACTGCATTACGCTAATAAAACAATTTTATAATTAAAGAGCATATACCGATATTTGTCAGAATTTCTCATGTTTGTCCAAAAACGTATTATGTGATCATAAATATCAATCACGAATTTTAGCCTCACATTCCTTTTAAAAGGTCACTTATATTCGAATTAATACGATATTTATAAAATTTCTACATACGACAGCTGTCTATTTATACAGTAATCATTAATAACAATTAAGGGAAAAGTGAAAGGAAATAATAGCAGGCATTGATAGCATTACCATTAAAATATTTAGTTTGTTTTTATGGTTGAACCATGTCTTCCTAATCATAATTTCCTAATTTGAAAAATATTTTTGTACTTTGGTTACAAAATACAGGGTTTTTATTTTAAAACAACGTTGCCATAAAATAGGGCTTATGTGTTGCTACTGAGCATGATATTATGGTCAAATATCATAAGAATATTTTCAGTGATTAGTAGCAGTTTCGTTGAAATATCTTCCTACACAGCAAGAAACCACAAATAAAAAAAATTAAAAAGAACTTTCGTGGAACGTAAGAGGTAAAACTTCTACAATACTAAATTTGACTGTTCCCAGTTGACGAAGATTAGAAGTATTTAAAGAAGCCACCTGCAAATCATGTATATGAATATTGAATGAAAGCAATAATGTTAATTAAAGATCACTGAAGTTATAATTCGTGCGGATAACGCAATAGAATACGATGTTGCTTGAGAGCAACAATGTCAAATAAAAGATTAAAGCTACCATCTGGAATTTGCCTGATAAAACTGCTAAAACTCAGGAAATACCACGATCACGATTTCCAATGTCCGTATTCGAACGAAAGACCTCCCGACTCTAATACTAAAAAAGATCTTTCTGACTTATTTTCTCTTTCTCAAACTTTTCATAACTACTTGACTCGGCAGGAACATCAACACTAAGGAGGCCGCGGTGGCCCAGAGCTAGAACCTTCACCTCTGGTGTGTGAAGTCCCTGGCTCGATCCCAGCCCTCGCTAAATGATCTTTGTCGTGGACAAGTAGATTTTCTCGGGGTTCCCCCGTTTCTTTCCACTTTCGTCATTCCACCATTTCATTCATTGTCATCATCGGAGTCTTATTTAGCCCACAGCACACTGCATATAATCGTGGGACGTAAAATTGAAAGATTTCATTTCACTTTGGTTTACAAACACAGAAACACCGAAGATAGTGAAAAACAACCCTGCTCTTCAGGACTGAATCCCAATGGGTTTCGCCTCACAGATCGACAACCTAACACCTTACACCGCTCGACTACACCTTACCTCACTACTGGTAGCCAATAGCTTATGATCGCTTCGCAAATCTTTGGTACAGATCTGAGTTGATACTATGAGACAACCATTTCTCACTTGACTTTGTCGGTCATAGTTTTTTTTTTTCTCATTCTCAGTACAACAGACGACTAGATATACGGAGCATCAAACAAGTTCATTTTAGCAAAAGTATCAATAGTGAAGATGATTGTTTTGCAAATATACCACTTATAGCAGCATGATTACTGGTAAACTATCAAAATTTATCTATACAATTTACCGTAAGTTGTTGGTATTTCTCTCTGTACCACTGGTCAGAAGGAAGGCAACGTCTGGGTAAAGGTAGGACTTCACATTTTATAGTCTTCTTCACCTGTAGCATGGTAATACACTGAAAAAAATCCTCAGCTTCACACTCCGATCGGTTTTAATCCCCCCAGGTACCCATCTATTCCATTCAATTAGATGGCGGGTTTTAACCTTTGGACGAACTTCTGGGCTTACTTCCTTGCCTTCCTTCTTGATCTTGTGATGTCATTGGTATAAATACGTAGTTGTTTGCGGAGCGATTACAACTGTCGCGTATCCCTATTTTTCATTTGCCTGTAGGTTGGTTCTGTGTTCATTTGACTGGACTTTGCATTTTATAGATGTTCCTTTGTGGAGCTCCTATGTGGAGGTAGGATGGAGGTTTTGATGTTTCTCCAAATAATGATTACGCATTTCACATTGGATAGTTGAAATCTTAACTCAGACTAGAGTGATAGAACGTTGCCGCTCGCAAACGGACCGATCGTGAGACCCACTTGGTCCTTACTGACTGACCAACAGCGGATTTATGATGGTCAGTTACTATCAGTTAGTGCCATTCTAGAAACAACAATAATAATTGCATTGAGAACAGGCTGTGAATCAACCAGTTGATTTGCGTCATATGGCTAGCCATAGCCCTTCGTCGGCAGTAACGGAGGTTTAGGTCTGTGGAGAAATTAGGAGTCTAGAAAAGCATAATTTTGATTGTATGCATTGTATGATGGGAAACATAGTTGGTAGGAAAAGAACGAAGACTAGGTATACACTGAAACAAAAGCTTTTAGAACAAAATATTTTGAGGGGAAAGGAAAGAAATAATGAGTGAATGAGAAAATCACACAGTTCGGAACTTCACAGTGGTTATCACTCAGCAAACTACTATCCATTTCATAAAGATAGGCCCCTGACTTGGCGGTGCTGCCGTGACGTCCAGTCAAAACTTATATTACATTGTCGTACCTCGTTGGAATTGTTCGAATGTTGTCTTTTCAATACTTAAGACATACAAATTTTCTTTGTACTGTGTAGTGAGAAAAAAATAGAAATTAATGAAAAAGTGCGTATTTTTTCGTACTTTTTTGGTAAATCAATGTTTATAGGACTATATCTCGGAAAGGAGATAACATGAAATAATTTCCTGTGCACGATATGTAGATGCATATATTACCTGTAAGTTCTGAAAATTTCATTACTCAACACGTAGTAATTTTCTTGTTATTCAGTAAAAAGTGAGACATCATTATCTCTGAATTGCCGCGGTGTATTTACAATCTGAAAAAACTTTTAGAAAGACCTTAAAGTAGCTTTTTCAACCAAACTGTTTTGACTTGTTTTAAAAGATAAACAATTACAAATATGACATTATGATTTTCTCAGCTTTGCGCCCTTTCCTATCGCAGTTTATACGGAGTGCTACGTTGCCACATTTTCCTGGCCCTATACACTCAGCCGGACGGGTATTTAAACTTGTCATCACACTGTCCGGCACTTTTTAGATATTTTTAAAATTTTATGTCTCCACAGATTTTGAATCAATTTCTTAGAAATTAACAGGATATACAGTAAATGTGCTAAGTGTTCAAAATTAGAAAAGCGAACTCTTATTTTGTTTGGATTTGCGTCCTCGAAAATTTGTTGCTTTTTGTCAGTTTTTCACTTACTCCACGCAGTACAAAATACACTTGCACAGAAACAAATACAAGCACAAACTTTATTATACGACACAACCTTAGTTGATATGTAATATTGAGTTTACACTTCACAGAAAATCTGTTTTCAGATCTAGGAGTCCCAGTACTTCTCTTTAGTGTTGTACATTTCGAAGCACTTTCCCACGCAAAGTCCAACTTTATATATCAGGCAATAAACCAGGGATGCAAATAAGCAACAAAAGTTTACTCGCCCAACAAAAAAGTTACTAGCCCACATCACATAATAAAAATAATTTACTTAACTTCCATATGATATTAAATACTCGCCCGCACCGATGAACCACACGCCCCGGGCGAGTGGTTATTTGCATTCCTGCAATAAACGCTAATATTTATTAAAAACTTTCTTTCACCTTGCGGATGCTACGTACTTGTAGTTTGGATTCCACGTTTATCAGTGGGTCCACGTCTCATATAGCCTCACTGCTGAACAGGACGTTCAATTCAAAATCAACTCAACTTTTTTTTTTTTTAACTATAAAACTTCATCGGTAAAAACGGCTGAAACACTTTATATGCGGAATACTCTGCAGATAGCCCAGCATTTTGATCAATTCCCGGGACACCACTAAACAGGGGTTTTGCGTTTACTTGAATTTTATCGCTCCAAGCTACATCAGAATCTGTCTTCGAATAGGAACGACACGTTTTTTTTCTCTCTTTCCCGGCGCAGCCTCAGGTTCACTTGAAACCGAGTTAATACCTTGTTCACTCCCGAATACGCCACTGAGCACAGAATAATCAATGTCATTACTATTCATTACTAACTCATAACCGTCTGAGTCGGAGTCATTCATCAGTTTTGCAATTTCATTATCGCTAAAAATTTTGCCTCTTTTTTTTTTTGTAATACCGCCGTAAAGGAACATCCATATATATATATATATATATATATATATGCGTGTGTAAGTTTTTGACGCCTACGAACCGAAGGGAAGTGTTGAAGACTTAATCAGTGCGACGTGTTTAGACGCAAATACAGCCCTCGTCAGCTACTCATTGCATTGTTTTCTTTCGTTGAAAGAAAACAGAGGACCCATTCTGTGTTACTGTACATTCGGCAGGGGAATTGATCGCAGAACTTGGGTGAACACGTGATTGACAAGGCTATATTTATTTTTAACCTTTAACATCAGTGATGTAATGCTTGAATTTTCGGTAGGCATACGCTCGATCGTTTTCAAAAGTATAGTGTATACACAAGAGTACTTGGCGCATACGCACCCCAATATACGTTCATTCTTTCGTAAATTTAAGGTGAGTATACGCTGGATTATAAAAATTTTAGGTAGGTATACGCCGTATACTCCCGCATACGCCCCATTACTTCCCTGTTTAACATGTTCCTAAGCTGGAAAGTGTGTATACTGATATGATAGATCTTGAGGTAGAAATGGAGCCATTGTTAATAAGTGTTCAGGAAGATAGCAGGAGCAGCGATGAGTCAAAAAACCCATTACGAAAGTAAATGAAGTAAATAGATTAAGAGATGAGTTTTTTGATGTTTTACTTCAACGTTTTATTTTGATTACATTGAGATGTGTAATGCATTATTATTATTTTTATGATGTTGTGAAAGATTATAATAAATACTTTTTCCTATTACATTCTTTATGAAGTAGGCTTCGCGCTATAGGCTTCCTGAACGCGACAACACTGTACGACAGCGGTGCCGCACTTCCACTTACGGTATGCTGTATCTTCATATAAGCGCGGGGAATTTAAAGATTGGGCTGCAACATGGCTCACCGCTTAACGCAGAGAATATGTTGAAGTAAAAAAACATTTTAAAAAAATAAATAAATTACCAACTAAACCTGTTTTGTTAATAGTTTCAAATATTTGGAACACTAGACTTCCAAATTTTCGAACAGTGTTTTGTACGTTTCTCTACCTACCGTGGTAAAGGAGATCAGAGCGTCGTATATTTGTTTTAATTACACAAAAAGTATCAAGTGATGAAAATTGAATTTTTCACAACTTACAGTTAATGGATGCCTCTACATATTGTACACAGGAAATTATTTCACGTGATCTCTTTTCTGAGATCAGAGTTTTTTCTGATACTTTCAAACGTAAATAGCTACAGGAGTTGAGTTGAGCCCGCCCCGCTGGTCTAGTGGATAACACGGGCGCCTTTGGTGCGCAGGATCTCGGGTTCAATTCCCGGTGGGACAGCATTACGATGGTACAGATTTCAGCTTAAAATGTAGGCCCATATTTCAGATAACCTCAGTGCTGGAAAGAGAGGCTAAATGTCAACAAACGAGTAAAGTGTAGGACTTAGATTTGTCTTGGAGACAAATGGTTAAACATTTCGTCTTCGGCATAGGAGACACGGGTTTGAATTTTGATTGGAGTTTGGTTGTACCCTGTATTACGTTGAAGACACACATTTCACCTAGACTTAGTGCTAAAAATGGGACTTTGAACTCCGAAGAATGAATCAAGAATAGGTCTTCTATAGGTCTTATTTCGTTTTTTTCGAATATTGGTGTTACTAAGCTATATAACCAATGCCAATATTAAAAAACGTATCCAAGAAAACTTATAAACAACGTATCATTGACGATCAATTGATTCTCTTGCCATACGCAACGAAGTAGACACAATTATCCCCGAAGATAGTCCTGACCCTTCTCAACGTTGATGTTGTGAGTCGGGGGTCGGGGAAGGGGAGGACTTTCTATGAAAAGAATAGCCCATAAACTAAAGTGTTTGGGGATAGCACGTACGTGAGGCTACAATTCAACTAGAAAAAGGACCATAGCCTTCATGTTCATGTCGCCATAGGACGTGCAAGTCATCCCAAAATTCGTCATTTCCGGGGAAGAAGCTCTTTTCTTCTGCTCTAGTATCATTTGATCTCTACTGTCTCGTCTGAGGGGAAGGGGAGACGAAGAGGAAGAAGGCGAATTGAAGGAAAAAGATTGCCCAAAGGCCAGAAATCAATAACGTTTGATTTCCTACAAGCAGCGTTCATTTACGATGTTTGTGGCCAAAGCTACTTTTCGTTTTCCTTTTTTTTATCGTTAAAGTAGGGGGAAGAGGTGAACAA
Source organism: Thermobia domestica (assembly GCF_964235325.1). NCBI lineage: Eukaryota > Metazoa > Arthropoda > Insecta > Zygentoma > Lepismatidae > Thermobia > Thermobia domestica. Next base: position 4,456,382 of record NC_137465.1, on the reverse strand, counting down.
GAAGATGCAGTGAACGTTAAATGTTATTGAGTACGACATTTCATTTCATTTTATATAAACTGTAAATTATTACAATTTAACATTATAAATTTTTTTTCTTGTCTCTTACGCTGTGTGGACGCGAAAGTTGATCATTAAATTGCAGCGATTGAAAGACTTCCAAACCAGACATGTCGTGGGTTAATGAAAACGACCCATCACCCACGTGACCATGACCTACTGGACAAAAGACCCACCATGACCCACCACCCACCAAAACCCATCCTCATCAAGTCTGGTCCATGATCCACGCTTTCCTCTCCACTGACTAAAGAGTTTACACTTGTAATAACACAAGACTATGAAATTACCACTAATAGGAGTTTCAATTTGTATGGTCAATCGCACAAGCACAGTTGTGTTACAATACCGGTGGATCTGACCTTTATGATATAAAATGGTAAAGTATTTGTCATTGACCATGCTACGATGAATTTCAATTTAATTATCATCTATAATTATTTTCTTATTGAATTGAAGATACTTTTCAGTGCAAAATAAGAAAGTCTGAAATGAAGATAAAGCAGGCCAACGTAAAGGAAAAGAAATAAAATGAAACAGTGTAAAGTTCGAGTGTCTTGAAGGCCAAGTAGCTTTTTGAGTAACAAAAGTAACGGAAGATTTTACTTATATATTTTTGAAAATTTATAGTAAATACACATGATACACCTATCATATTCAGGGTTCTAATTGCCCCCTCCCAGTTTTTACCTTCTAAATTTGCCTCTGGCTGTATGAGTAGTCTGTAAACACCTGTTATGTTAACGAAGCTACAAGAACGCTTTATGAATAATCTGTGAACACATGCTATGTTAACGCAGCTAAAACAATTTTGTATGGGGAATCTGTGTAGTGAAATTAAGTATGCCTGCTATGACAACACAGCTAAAACAATTCAGGTGCGCGTTTCGAAAAGAAGAAAGTCGAATGTGTTCTAACAAATTGCTTTCCCTCATTTGCAATGTTCATCTCTTCTCCCTTGCTATTTCGAACAGTTCATCATAATCTTCCTCTCATTTCACTCAACTATTTTTTTATTCTTCTCTATACTCGCATTTCGAAGCTACGTGATCGTAATCGCATTTTATAATATGCATGTTCCTGCAGGGTAATGCTGAATACTGTACACGAAATATTTAATAGATCTATTTTCATTAATTTTTATTCAGTCTCCAACAAGAAACAGTTTTTGTTTCAGTAACTTTCGTTTTCAATTTTTCGTCTAAAGTAAACAAGACGTTTTTCTTTACTGTCAGTTTCTAATAATAAATTACTCTTACATCGTTTATCAATACACAGTAGCTAACGATTGCTTAGTGCTTTTGTTTCTCTTCAAGAATGTGTCATTGCCAAGGAAACTTTGTTTGCCATGAACTGTAGTCGCCCCGCAACTACACTATACGTTGGAAATGTGAAGAATCTGACTACTAATAGACAGCAGTAACGCTAACTTAAATTTGGTAGTAGAAGAGGATGAACAATGAATCTCTTGCAGCAATCCATTGTCTTCTTCATAGCGTCATAGAAGGAAAAGGAGGAATGGGAAGAAGAAGAACACAACTGATCGATGATTTAAAGAATAGAAGAAAATATTTGAAGTTAAAAGAGGAAACTCAAGATCGAGAAACGTGGAAGAAATATTTCCAGGCAGAAACCTTTAAAACTAAATTAATTAATTAATTACATTAAAATGAAACCTAGTTAGTCCCAAGACCTGCCAAAAAGGTAGAATACTTATTAATTATAATAATTCATTGACGAAGACTTTATTTTAAATTTATTAAAGAAAGAATAATGTTTTATCTTACTTTGTTACGTGAAATATGAAAAGTACTCAATAGTGTTAAAAACGAACTTTAAAAATTTCACTTCAAAGTTGGATTGTTTCATTCAACAGATTCCGTCTGCGCCGTTTGGTTAGGCAACCATCTACACATTTTCAAGCGAAAGGTAGGAAAGATGCTTTCTAACCCCCTCTGACACTAACAAACATAGACATAGAAGAAGAATAGCTAAAAATTATAGAATAACGTAAAATATACGCCTAAAAGAAAAAAAAACAACAATGGTTGTTTATTTTTTGTCTATATCATCTTTTTCGTTTCAGTTGTTCAATATTTCCTCATGTGCGTTTGTTCATATGCTTGTATGTCCGTTTTTCATTTTCACCCAAGTACCAAGAACGATAAAATACGACATATCTATGTCAGCAACGAAGATGCACCTAACATTTCTACAGGTATGCAAAGAGTTAAAACACTAAATATTGGGTAGCAGAAGTTCCTCAGCTCATTTTATTTCCACTTCTCAGCCGAGGTCGCTGGCGTGGTAGTAATCTTTTAATATCTCTTTTATAAGCGAGATAGTTTGGTGAGGAACAGTATATACTGTGAGGATTGATATTATATGACGGTCTGTGCACCCGCCTTCATAACTTTGACACTGTATAAGAATGCGAGAAAAAGAGGGAAAAATCATCTACCCTTCTGAAGTGAAGCACGTTAAGATGGTTCCCTAAATCAAGGAAAATTAAAAGGGAATGCATTTTTGCACATTACTATCTACAGACGCGCACCCAGAAATTTCTGTTATGAGAAGTCCAAGGTTTGGGGGGGGGGGGGCGGAGTCCAATAATATAGGGCACTACGTTTATGTAGTATCGAAGGTTGTTATTTTACAGTCGAAAAATAAACAACAAGTAATTTTTAAGTACTGTCACCTATAGGCCTACTGTCACTAAAAATGAAAAATTAGGTCGTTTTTAGCAACAAGAAAATAGTTCAGATGTTGAGTAAGTTCAAATCTTTAGTCTATGTCAAGCATTTGTCTGCTAAACAAATATAGTTTTATTAAGAAAGTGCACAAATGTATGTCGAGTTACGATTTGGGGGGGAAGGTCCGGGCCCGGTGGACCCCCTTGGGTACGCCCCTGACTACATATCAAATATCTGTTTTGCATCTGTATAGCATCTATTTTGCGCTTCTTGCATTCGTAAAGAATATGCAGACACTATTTTCCACATACATACACTATTTAGCATTAAGAGTCCAATCACCGCGAAATTAAAATACGGCTAATTTTACAGTATATCTTCAAATAAATAAAAAGTAATTGAAAAGTGGAACAAGAGCTGGCCAGACAATATTATTTTACATTAGATACCATTATCATGACTCATTTATCAGCATTTGATTTCCAACCATTTAGAAAATCGGCATTTATTTTCGCGTTTCTAAATGGCCGCAAACGGAAAGCTACAAGGTGACTCATGATAACGGTACCTCATGCAAAACAATATTGTCTAGCGCGCTCTTGTTTCACATTTTGATTATCTTTTATCTATTTGAAGATATCACATAATTACTATAACATTAGTGGTATTTTAATTTTGCAGTGATAAGGCCTCTTAATCTCACTGATTTAGTATTGTAAAATGTTAATCTTAATACGATATGATTCTTTCTTTGCGCTATATGAATCTTAAAATCTGTCGTAGTTTATATAAAGGTGCCTTTAATTAATTGCTGGGAGATTATCTTGATAAACAAAATCTATGCAATCGATATCAATCTTAACCACCACCTTCGCATCCTACCAATTACAATTCATGCTATAAGTGGCGACAACTTGAAGTAACAAGATGCGTTCTTGTAAGCGATTGACGAATTCCCTCTCATATATCAGCTTTCTTCTGTTGTTGTACCCTCCCCGATTGCTAGAATCGATTTCCATTCTTCTCCCCCGTCCCTTCCCACGGAAGGGTAAAAAGATGTGTGGTGGTGGAAGGGTCAAAATAGTCCCTGTGTTCATTTCCCCCTCCCCCTCTGCTCTTCCTCCTCCGGCGAAAGTGAGTCATTCATCTGCAAAGGAGACATCCAAGCCCTTTCTCTCCATACTTTCAGCTGATTGACTTCCAACGCATTCGGATATATGAACAGAGAACTAATTCATTTACGCACTAAACGAACGTTTACTTGTCATGGGTCATACTAGAAAGGGGTCATCAAAGGGTGAACGTTCATTGTCATTGATATTGTCCATTACAAAGAATGAAGTGGTACGAAATAAGTTGGGTGGAAATATTTTCAAACAGTACAAGCATAAGCAAGGGAGACGCTGTAGCCTAGAGGTTTAAGAGCTGGACTCATGTCCGAGAGGTCCCGGGTTCGATTCCGGTGCTTCAGAATTTTTTTCGTCCACTCAACGTCGAGAGGTAAACTGGGGAGTCATGTAATATGCTTGTTAGAGGCAAGGCGACGCAGAGCGCTGACCACGTACTAGTAGCTAGACTGTACGTAGTTCAGCCGGTGACTAACAGATGGCGTTGGAGAGGCTTAGCACCAACAAAACTGGATGTTGCACCATGTGGTTTGGTTTGGTTAGAAGACTAAACAACAAAAATTTTAAGAATAACCCAAAAATGGATCGAAAGGTTACGATCTTGACCAGTAATTAGTTTTTAGATCAGGAGCCACAAAATTTTTGAACGGTCCCTAAATCGAGTTTTCGTATTTTTTTACGGAATAAGCACATTATACTGACAAGTAACACTTCCCGAGTGTAACACTCCGATTTTGATAAAATTTGCTAGGTAGATACTACACACGAAATAAACGAATACGTGTGTCTTTTTTTATTTTCTGCGGGAAAACTGTTTTAGAAGCAAAAGCCTCCACCCAAAATTTTGAAATTTGACGCACGAAAGGCAAAAACAAGTGAACCAAAGTTAACGAAATTGTACACAAATATTGTAGACGTAAAATGAGGGAATACGTGTTTCGTATTTTCCTGGAAAAACTGGTTACGTGGGGCAAGGATCTCTCCAAAACTTTGATCATGAAATAACAAAAGTGCTAATAACAGTACGTCAGATGTGTGTAAAGCACATGTAGAATTGCAGCGAAAGTTTGTGTAGGGACAATGAAATAAATGAATACGGTTTTTTTTTTATTTTCTGCGGAAAAACGGTTTTTGGGGCAAAATCCCCATCCAAAATTTTGGAATTTGACGACCGAAAGGCAAAAACAAGGGAACCGAAGTGAATGAAATTATGCACAGATATTGTAGACATAAAATGAGGGAATACGGGCTTCTTATTTTCCTGAAAAAAAAAATAAATAAAACCGTTTAGGTGGGACACAGACCCCTCCAAAATTTGATAGTGAAATATCAAAAGTGCTAATAACAGTATGACAGAAGTGCTTGAAGGACATGAAGAATTCGAACGACACATTGTGTAGCGACAATGTACAAAAAATAAACGAGTACGTTCTTTTTATTTTCTGCGGAAAAACGGTTTAGGGGGCAAAAGCCCCCACCCAAAATTTTGAAATTTGAGGCCCAAAAGGCAAGAAGAAGTGAACCGAAGTGAACGAAATTGTGCACAGATATTGTAGACGTAAAATGAGGTAATTCGGTTTCGAATTTTCTTCAAAAAAAGAGGTTGAATGGGACAAGGACATTCTAAACTGTTGATTACGAAATATCAAAAGCGCAAATAAGCATATGTCAGAAGTTCCTAAAGAGTATGGATAATTGCAACGAAATTTCGTATAGGGACAATGCGCAAAACAATAAACGAAACATGTTTTTATTTGTGCGGAAAAACACTGTTGGGGAATAGGCCCAATTGTATAGACACTATGTAAAATAAGGCCTTTCGTGTTTCTCAAGTGTCTCTATCCGTTTTTCTTCAAAGTTGTCACATCAACAGCAAACAGGAAATTAATCGACATGTGTTTTGTTCATGCGGAAAAACATTCTAAGGGTTAAACGTGCCTCCTGAAATACTAGAAAATACGCTATACTGTTTGTGCTTCTTGTTGTTCTGCCAAATTTGAAGAAATCGGATGGAGATACTTGTGAAGCACGAAGGGCCTTATTTACATATCCAGTATCTACATACAGGTACAATTTCATTCGCTTCGGTCCACTCAACGCCTCGGTCCGCTCAACAGTTTTTTTTTCTTTTGAGGAAAATACGAAACATGTATTCCCTCACCTTATCTCTACGATATTTGTGCACAATTTCATTCACCTCGAACCACTCCTTCTTGCGTTTCGGGCCTCAGATTCAAAAATTCTGGGCGGGATATTTGCCCACTAAAACCGTTTTTCCGCAGAAAATTAAAAAAAAAACGGTGTTCGTTTATATTTTGCGTATTGTCCCTATACAAAGTTTCGTTGCAATTCTTCATGTCCTTTACGCACATCTGACATACTCTTATTAGCACGTTTGGTATTTCGTGATCAAAGATTTGAAGGAGTCCGTGCCCCATCCAACCGGTTTTTCCAGGAAAATACGAAACCTGTATTCTCTCATTTTATGTCTACAATATCTGTGCACAATTTCATTCACTTCGGTTCCCTTGTTTTTGCCTTTCGAGCGTCAACTTTCAAAATTTTGGGTGGGGTCTTTTGTCCCCTAAAACGGTTTTTCCGCAGAAGATAAAAAACACACATTCGTTTATTTCATGGGTAGTACCTACCTGCCAAATTTAATCAAAATCGTAGTGTTACAGTTGGGAAGTACTACTTGTGAGTTAAGTCATAATTTGGGATTAGTTATATTATATGTAGTTCTGCAGATATAAGGCGTACAAGAAAATTTTTGATTGAAATATGTTGGATATTTGATCAAAAATATTAGGGGAAAAAAACAAGAAGTAGTATCACGTGAAGAAGTTTGGTTTATATGGTGCGAGATTTTTCTCGATATTGAAAACGAAAGTGGTAATAGAATTTTATCACTTCTGTGTTTAGGAGCGAGATTAGAGTGGAGATAGATTTATTCTTCAAACGCTTAATTGACTACAGAAAACCAATTCATGCTATCTATTTCGGTTTGTTACTCTACAGTGATCAACGATGGGCATGGGGGGCTCAGTTGTAGAGCGCTTACCTTTGCAGCATGGGGTCCCGGCTCGATTCCCGATCAAGTAAATTTGTGGTGGACAACATCGGGTCCAAGAGTTCTCCCTTTGCTCTCACATTATCATTCCACCCATTCTTCCATTATTATTCACTTGCCTTAATCATTGACCTCTCTCTGCCTGAAGGGCATAATCGTGGGACGTTAAACAAATATTTCATTTCGTTTTCATTTCTACAGCAATCAATGTTAAAACCGGAGATGGTTGATTTCAGCCACTTCCGGCTTATATAGTGGGTTAAGAAAGAATATAGTACTTATTTTTTGAATGTTAAATTGACACTTCCCCTCTAAAAATGTGCTTTGCTCGTTTTTATCGTTTTTGCTGTTTGTAGATTCAATATGGTTGTAGTGAGTTTCTATCACCTCTGGATTTGATAGAAAGGTAAGGTTGGGAAATGTATTCTTAGATTACATAAAACTCCTTCAACATACTTGATTTCTAACTTTTGACTCTCCATATTGTGGTCCAAAATTCTTGGCAGCATCCCATCAAGTTTTCTAAACTCATAACGTTCTTTCCAGATTTCATAACAAACATCAGATCTTCTACCTCTTCCTAACGTACCATCTTCTTTATTCAAGTCCTTCACTATCTCTTTAAAGTTGCTTTTAAATACCATTGGTGACAGGTGCAGAGATGGTCACCCTCACTCATTTTTGCCCTCAAGGAGGACCGCCCTCACCCTTATTTCGGTAGATGAGGGTGTCTGAGGGTGAGAGTGAAAGAGTCTATTGAGGGTGAGGGTGGCTGAGGGTGAGGGTGAGGGGGTCAACTGAGGGTGAGGGTGGCTGAGGGTGAGGGATTCGATTGAAGGTGAGGGTGTCTGATTGCGAGTATGAGGGAATCAACTGAGGGTGAGGGTGGCTGAGGGTGAGGGTGAAGGTGTCGGTTGAGGATGAGGGTGAAAGTGTCGATTGAGGGTGAGAGTGGCTGAGGGTGAGGATGAAGGAGTGGACTAAGGGTGAGGGTGGCTGAGGGCGAATATAGGTAGTCAACTGAGGGTGAGGGTGAAGGAGTCATCTGAGGGTGAGAGTGGATGAGGGTGAGGGTGAGGAAGTCGATTGAGGGTAAGGGTGAATGAGGGTATGGGTGAGAGAATTGATTGAGGGTGAGGGTGAGGGTGGGGAGTCAATTGAGGGTGAGGGTGAGGGAGGGTCACATCTCTGGACAGGTGACATCCCTGTCGAAGTTCAGGGAAGAGTCCTTACCTCTGGTGTGTAGGGTCTATCGTTCAATTACAGGCCACGTGAATTTGTGTGGCCAACATCGTACTTCTGTATTCATGGGTTTTATAGGCGTTTAGCCGGTTTCTCCCACATTATCATTCCACTAATTCTTCCATTATCATTCACTTTCATTAATTATCTGTACCCTTACACTTAAAGAGCATAACCGTAGGATTTAATGTTGAAAGATTTCATTTAATTTTTAGTGTCAAGCAAAAATATTGTAAAACCACTCTTTACGGCATTATGAATCCATTGCAAAAGATTTTTTGAGTTTAGCGTCCGATTCAGTAGCGAGGTTATATGAGACATGGACCTACTGATTAACGTGGAATCCAAACCACATGAGCTCTCTCCGGGAATCGAACAGTCACGAGGAGCTCTAGGGCACTATATTTTTACAATTCAACTTGGTTTGTTTGTAGAGATGGTTACGAGAAGAGACAAGGCACAATTTTTCTTTTGTTGAGAACAAATACATTCCGAGACATTTTTTGAGACGGGACATCCTGAATTATTGTCTTATATTGGTTTAGTAAAGAATATGATTCAGTTACGGTCTTTTGTTTTTGCGGTAATGAACCTACAATTCTTTAAGTTGGTTAGTGAGGTGAATAAATCTATCGATTAACTTTTGCAGAAAGAAATATAGAGTACTTTTAAAGAAGCTTTGACAATACGATATCGAAATAATGTTTCTCTTCTGTGGTCTTCTTTGATAGACAACACAACAGAAGCAAAGAAGTTAGGGTGAGTCAGTGAGTGAGAGAGAGAGTTTACCACATACATCAGGTTAAGACTAAGTGAGCAACGTACAATATTCTTTACATTCATGTCTCTTTCGGGAATACTTAGATGGACACAAGTCCCTTTCGCCCAGTTTACCCCGACTTTCCCTATACCCAAGTGAACTGTTTGTATCCGCTATCCCATTAAGCTTCGGTTGTCCACCTCACTCAAGCTTTGCACGACGCCAGAATACTTCACTGCAATTTGGCCTGTCTTTTCTCTTCTACAAGCTAGAAAAAGAAACAAGAAAACAAAAACCTGGTAGCCATACCACTAACGGAAATTCCAATACAACACTCTGGAACAAATATCCCAACTCATAAAAAATAATTGTAATTCAATAAGGAAATATGTATATTTTTTAAAATGTTAATATTTCAGTACATAAATTAAATCCCTGGTTTAGGAATTCCGAAGATTCGTCACCACAGAAATAAAAAGCTATGAATCCAGTCCAATCACATCATTATTCCTTCCGTAAGATTCTACTTTATACATTGTATTAGCCTGGGCCGCGGTGGCTCAGTCGTAGAGCGTTCATCTCTGTTGTATGGGGTCCTTGGTTCACTCCAAGGAGCTTTGTGGTGGACAAAAGCCGTATGTGTGGGTTTTCTCGGGGTTCTGCCGTTTCCTCTCACTTTATTCATTCCACCGTTTCATTCATTTCTCATTATCAGCGTCTCCTTTAGCCCCACTGTCACAACTGTGGGACGTAAAACTTAAAGATTTTCGTTCCTACTTTCAAAGTATTGGTTTTTCAGAATCTTTCTGACTAAAATTATAAAATTATGTGCATGTTTCGCAAGTTTTCTTTTCTTTTCTTTTCTTTTCTTTTCTTTTTTTTTTTTTGATTCCTCAATTTAACTATTCCTAAATGTATTTGGCTACGTAAACGTGTTGTAACTACATCCATTTATTGTTTTACTTTGTTCGTGCATTTCTTTGTATCTTTTACCTACGAATATTCCTCTTAAAACATCTGTTTAAAAATGAATTTAAATCTGTAAGTTTCACATCCCAGGATTACGCCGTCTAGGATGAAGGAGACGGTAATGATGAGAAATGAATGAAATGGTGGAATGAAGAAGTTGGGAGGAAACGGGGAACCCTAAGAAAATCCACGCACACGCTGTTTGCCCAATACAAAGCTCACTTAACACTAGCTGTTATCGAACCCAGGACCCCATGCACTATAGGTGAACGCTCTGCCACTTATTTTTTAAGAAAAACTTCTTGACTAATTTTCTACTTCACCTAATTTTCAGGCCTACTAGACTCGACAGAAACATCGAGGACAGTTAAAATTCGACTCTTGCTACTACTGAGGGACTAGAACCCCCAACGGGTTTCACCTTACGATCATCAGCCTAACGCCTCAGACCGCTCGGCTACACCCACTGGAGACCACTGAGCCACCGTGGCCTCAACTTTTGTAGAGATATGGCAATTTTGTTGCTACCTTGTCTAACATTAGTTAAAAAGACAGAACTTTTAGTTTATTTTTCGATTATTAGCATATAAGACAGCACTTTGTTTCATTTTATTCTATTACTAGCTGAAATACCCATTCTTCGGATGGGTAAGATAAAATACTGTATCTATGTAAACAAACTGAACAACGAAAGAAGAAAAATATAGGTCATTTTCTACTACTTTTACATATCCCGGTAAACGCCCCCTGAGACGACCTGGTTCGAATTTTAAAAAAACGCGTCTGCCTCCAGCCGATGAGGGCTGTATTTGGAAGTCAACGCGTGTGGGAATATCACCATTGATCTCAGCGACTGTGGAAACTATGAATTTAACACTAATATCGATCATTTTGGATTACTTTTACATGTCCCGGTGAACGCCCCCCCTGAGACCCCATTGGTTCGAATTTTGAAAGAAACGCCTTGTCTTTGTCTGGGGCCTGGATCAAGGTACCCGTGACCAAAAGTTGGTAACTCTCGATCCACTCATCTAGTCCCCATGCAGCACACAGACACACAAACAGACAGACAGACACACAAAGAAACTCTTTATTTGATTTATTTATATTAGATTAGATTAGCCAAAAAGACAACTCTTCATTCCATTTTCTTCTATTATTAGACAATAAGGTAGCACTTTGTTTCATTTTTTTATATTACGTAGCCAATAAGACATCGTTCATTTTCTTTTTATTATTATCCAAAGACAATACTTTCTTTCATTTTCTTCTATTATTAGTTCATAAAACAATACTTTGTTTCATTTTCTGTCATTGTTGGGAAATAAAATAGCACTTTGTTTCATTTTGTTCTATTATTAGCTATGAAGAAAGCACTTTGTTTCGTTTTCTTCTATTATGATATTAGCCAATAAGACAGTACTTTGCTTCATTTCCTTTAATTATTAGCCAGTAAAATTAAGTTCTTGTTTCTTTTATTTTTCAAAGTGTAGGTCATGATTTATTTTGATTAATAGTCTTTACTTAATGAAGCAAATATTATGAACTGCATAGCGAACATCTAATAGAATCCTTGTGGTATTCGAAATTTAATTTCGATTACATTAAAATATAAGTGCCTAACTTTGTTTTGAATTGTTTAATCTAAAAAAGCCAACTTTTAAATCGTTTTAAGTAGGCTACATAAACAATAAACTAATAACAATTATAGTTTACTGAGTCAAAGGCTTTCGATATATCAATGTACTTTTTCACAACAGAACAAATAGGTGTATAATATGTGAAATGTCTAAGATTTCTTTTAAATGGATTATCTTTATGGAAATCATATTGTGAGTCATGTAACTTGGTCTTCGGCTTGGGCAAGTTTTGGTATTTTATAATAGAAATTGTTCCAAATATCATTTTATTTGCATTTACAAGCGTTAAGGTCCAGCATGATTATTTATTTATTTATTTTATTGGATTGGATTTGAACCAAACAGGTTAGAACCCATTTACAGTATTCATACCTTGTTTACACTATTTTTTATAGATGCTATATATTATTACAAATTCCTTTTAATATATTTTTCTTAAAAGTTTCTATTTTCCAACTTAAATCAATTTCTTTAACATTTTTACTTATACTATTACAAATTGCACTTATTTTCCAGATTGATGATTTCTGGAGTATATTAGTCGTTGGTTTTCTAGAAGAAAGTACATCAAAGTTATCTGGTCGTGTTTGGAGATGGAACATGAATATCAAAAAATGAAATGAGGTCATTACAATCAATTTTACCATTAAATATTTTATAAAGAAATAGGCTTACCATGCCAAATAGAGTTCTTCCTTGTTCTAAAATCATTATACCAAAATTAGTATTTAAAGAGTAACTGCTATCTGTCTGTGGGTATATGTGAGTTGCTTTGTATGTTAGATGCCTTAAAAATTTTGAATTTTTTTTTCCAGTTTGGCTATGTTACTTTTGACGAACGGATTCCAAATAGTGGATTCCTAATTTTTAGATCATCTGCAAACAATAATTTATTTGAATTTTGTATGTAACTAGGAAGGTCATTAATAAATAGTAAGAAAAACAAGGGCCCCAGTTTGGAACCCCGAGGGACCCCAGACAATACTGAGTAATCATTTGATCGACATCCTTTATATACAACAAATTGTTTACGATTTTGTAAATAAGATGAGAAAAGTTTAATAAAAGACAACGAAAAATGAAACTGATTGAGTTTGAGCAATTGTTTACTATGGTACGAATAGACAAGTACTCAAATAGTTGCACACAATTTCTATTTAAAAAAGATTATAATTTTGATATCAGACTAGCAATTAGTTAGGCCTATAACTTTTAAACTTTTAACCATATTGTATACGTGGTTATCAACTTTGTCAATAGTATAGTATTTGAACACCCTACACATACATAATAAGAGTTGGATGGCGCTGCTCAAGAGGAGGAAGCCATCCTTTGATTTTTTTTTTCAGGAGTAGCCGTCGCTAGCTAACACATTGTATAGAGAGTTGGTTTGGAAACCTAGTCAGACAACATCCGAATGTGCTCTCCCACTCCATCTTTTGGTAATTAACGGAGCTGGAGCTGTTGGGTGCTAGTATCGACCGACGGTGGTGTACAACCAGAATGAAAAGAAACAGTGAAACAACCGTCACTCCTTCGTCCAAGAGTGTAATTTGGCGGTCAGAAGGGACGTGGCTGACATACAGAGGGCAGTCGGGTCAAGTGGAGAACAATCTCTGGCACTGAAGTTGATGTTAGAAGTTGGAACAGAAGAAGAAAAAGAAGAAGAAGAAGAAGAAGAAAAAGAAGCAGAAGAACAAGAAGTGTGAGAAGACCAAGAAGGGAGAAGGGTTTGAGAAGTTGCACAGAAACGAAAAAAAAAAATCTTTGACGCTTGTAGTCGACAGAACAGAAACAAAGGCTGTAAAAGAAAGGGTTTGGCATTTTTGTCGATATTCTATAGACCATGTTCCGTCGTCATTGATAGCGTAACAGCAACGTAGAATAGAATTTGATTCATCACATAGTGGGATAGGGCCAAAGATATTTGAACACACGTAACAAAAAAGAAATCACTAACATGTAGAAAGCTGAAATCTTTTACATTTTGGAGCTGACAAGAATGGATATCCTTGAAAATATGAGCAACGCATTTTACTATTCTGTGCGTTGCTAAGAGGCCTAACCACTGCGAAATTAAAATACCGCTAATTTTACAGTAATTATGTGTTATCTTCAAATAGATAAAAGATAATCGAAATGTGTAACAAGAGCGCGCTAGACAATATTATTTTGAATGAGGTACCGTTATCACGAGTCACCTAGTAGCTTCTCGTTTGCACCCATTTAGAAAGGTGAAAATAAATGCCGATTTTCTAAATGACTGGAAATCGAAAGCAGATAAGTGAGTCGTGATAACGGTATCTCATGTAAAATAATATTGTCTAGCGAGCTCTTATTCCACTTTTCTATTATCTTTTATCTATTCGAGTATATCACATAATTACTGTAAAATTAGCGGTATTTTAATTTTGAAGTGATCGGGCCTCTTAACTCTGTATTTCTAATATCGAAAGTTCGAACCCAGCTAGCTGCGTAAGACAAACAGTGGGCAGCAAAAAGAAATCAGCTAGTCTTCTAACTGGAACTAGTCTTCATTCTCTCTTCCTTCCTTCACACTAACTAACTAGCTCTATAGCCTATAGAACCCAGAGGTTAAATGCTGTGTTTACAAACGTTCTCCATTGACTTCTATCCTTAGTCAATTGGATCCAGCTTTTACTTTGTATTTCTGTTTCTGCGAGATCCATCTTAATATTGACCTTCCATCTGCGCCCAGGTCTTCCTTATGGACCTTTTCCAATTGGATTTCCAATTAAAATTTTGAAAGCGTTGCTAGTTTCTTCCATTCTGCTTACATGATCTGAGCACCTGAGCCTCCCATATTTGATAACCCTAACAATGTTTAGTAAACGCTATAAATTATGCAGTTCCTTGTTATCAAGTTTCCGCCATTCCCCATTCCCGTTCCTCTTGGGTACGAATATTCTTCTTAGGATTTATTCTCAAATATTTTCAGCCTCGTTCTTCTCTTACAGTAAGCTATCATGTTTCATAACCATATAGCACAACAGACATGATTATCGTTTTATATATTTTTTAAGCTTCAAACTCCTTGACAGAATTCGCGAGGACAAAAGATTTTGAGCTAAACAATAGCAGGAATTTCCTGCTTTTGGTCTGCTTTTAATTTCTTCTTGGACATGGTTTTGATCCTAGATATTTGAAAGTCTCCACTTTGTCGAAAGTATTATTTCATATTTTGATACATCCATAATTGCAGTATCCTTCACACTAATCTCATTAAAATATTCACTCTTATAAAGAGCATTACGTTCGTTCGTACTTCAATATTCGTTGTTACACAAGACTCAAGCAATAGGGCCATTGGTAACATAATCTCATGCATTAAGCGTTTACTATCTGAGAAGAAAGAGTGTAAAAACAACCATCATTTCCTTTACATTTGTGCAAACCTCTGTCTTCCTTTGTCTTTTTTTCAAATACTACTCCCAAATTTTGTAGAAAAGAATTCTCGTTTTCCCTTAAATCAACTGTTTCTCTTCCTTACTTTGTCACTTTGTTCTTAAATGAGAAAAGTATAGCGTAGATAGATAATTTGGCGTTGTTGAAGAGTCTAAATGTCAAAAGAAGAAGAGTATGAAAACGGAGTTGCATATGTAAGAGAGATTGATTAATTATTGAATATAGCATGGCATTTTGTATTGACGTCATCATTGGTAATGATGTCATGTATATATAAAGAACGGAGGAAGATTCCCACTAATTTAACATGGGACCACAAGGAAATAATACTTTTTTCAAACAAAAAAGTGAATAATCGAAATCGGTCCACCTATGTCGAAGTTATGCATGATCACACACCAATTAAGGTATAAACAGTGTCAACCATTGGCGAGTTTTATGGTCTTACTCCAAATACTATTCTTGCATCCTTATGAAGTTTGCATTGGGTCACACCCGTTAAGTTACTTCATGGTGTTACTTCGAAGACTATCACTACATCCTCTTGAAATTTATATGTAACTAACAAGAAAATTTATTTATTTATTTAATATACAACACAACAGGCTTAATGCCCAATTATAGTGTGTACATACAGTAAATATTACATATATAAATTTCTTAATTATTTCTACAGAAAATTTCTTGTTTCACATATGATCTGAACCTGTTTTCTGAAAGACTAAATACATCCACTTTATCAAGCTTATTTACAATATCATTGTATAATTTCAAAATATTCTCTTTCAAGCAAAAGGAATAATCAATATCGGTGCACCTAAGCAGAAGTTATGCGTGAACACGCACACACACACACACAAACAAAGAGTGTCTCCCAGGGCGAGGTTTCATCTTCAGTATCAAAATGTCCTGTTCTAACTTTGACGATCCAGTTCTTAACAGTGACGTATCACGCAGCATGGACCCCAAATTGTTTGTAGCATCTCATCGTGGATAGTTTTTGCAGACTGCTCTTGGAGGAAGAAGAACTTAAATGCTCTACTAGGTTCAACTCCAGTGAATTCCACTTACTGACCCACCATCTTTACTCCTCATCTGCAACAAAAATAGATTCAGTCGTCTAAGTGTTTTAGTTTTGGGTCACAAGCATATAGAAAGATGTAGCGTTTAAACAAAATAAAATTTATTGAAAATCGGACAATAGGAAGTGGACAAAGCTAAAGACTTCCCAGCACTTCCTCGTATTATGTACTATTCAAAAATGATGAAAGTTTACTTAAGAAAAAAGAAAGAAACATAAATGAAAAATGAATTGAAATCTTACGTTTCAGGTCCCACGGTTATGCTGGGTAAGCTAAAGGAAAAGGTAATGATGAGAGATGAATAAAATGTGGAATGGAGAAAGTGGGAGAAAACAGGAGAACCCCGAGAAAACTCATGCACACGGTGTTTGTCTATCACAAATCTAACTTGGTGCGAGCTGGGAGCGAACCAAGGACCCGTTGCACCAGAGATGAACGTTGTACCACTGAGCCACCAATGCCTAAGAAATACACAGACAAAGCAGAAACGCAATGAGGCAATATTGGGAAAAGTTATAGAAAGAATAACATTATCTGTACACACAAAACGAAAATAAAATAAAGGTTTAAGTGAGTATTTGAGAAGGAACTACATCCTGAGGAACACGATAGAAAATGTGGTGCAAGAATTAAAATAGCAAAAAAGTACATGTCATAATAATAATAATAATAATAATAATAATAATAATAATAATAACAATAATAATAATAATAATAATAATAATAATAATAATAATAATAATGTAAAGGTAAAATCTCTCTACAACTTTTGTTAGATTATTGAACATCCTCTGCATGATATGAGATACGAAATGATGTGAGATATGAACAGATTTGAAGCCGTGCGTGCTTTGCCTCTTCTGAAACAGAAGGGTTAATATCTTAAAACGTGATCTGTTGTTCTTGGCACTCTCGTTATCATGTGGACATGATTGCTTTAGCGGACGTTCTAACATGATATGGATGGTTAGAGCACATGATCACACGATGGAAAAAGGGTGGGGTTACCAAGAGACACCTCCCTGCTCCACTAGAAGTTATCGGTTTTAGTCGCACCCTTCGTAACAGTCAACTTGGATCTTTGATTTCCCCTGAACCCCCCACTCTTGATGTCTTGGGTGTGACACGTTGGAAACATTTTTTTCCCTTCCTGGTTGTAATTGTGATAAATAGTACTGTTAGCTATTAGGACAAAAGTAGGGGCGTAGGAGTTTATATGGATTATGCTGCTGTGCAATATCAAAGCAATGCCTGTGTACAACCAGAGGATGTATTTAGTTGAGTGTGCGTAGGGTCTTAACACTGGTTTCTATTTCATTCCATTTTTTCTTTTTCCATTAAATGATGGTCTCCTCTTCTGCATCCGGCAATATGTTCCCAGGGATGAAAATCACTGATAGCAAACCATGCGTAGCTTCTTATTAAACTACTCCGGTTAACCTTCATTTATTTTTTAAGATTAAAACGATGGCATACCTTTCCATCGAAACCTTCTTGATTTTTGACTTCCCTCGGTAGAAGAGAAAGAAATTACGAGGAGGAAAAAAACATTTTTGTATCTACGGTTGGGAAAATTATCCACGCGATGGAACCAACGGTTGTCATTTAGCGAGAGACCAATAATTACACACAGAGAGAGGTACAAGGGCAAAAAACTACAGCTTTTAAGGATTCCACGCCCACTATTATGAAACTACTACTTAGACCAAAAAATAATTTGCTATGAAAAGCATTAATGGTGTGTCTCTCTCTGTCATTTTCTATGTATATATATATAAAAAATAGGTATCAGATATCAAAGAAACAAAACATTTAACTCCATTTGAATATTACTTATATCTGGTACAGTTTGTAGTTCAGGCTTGATCATGAATCTAAAATGTGGTTTGGTCAACGAATAATATATGATGATTAGCACTTGAATAGGAAACGATCTTTTAGAAACTATTCATTCAAGTAATTTCGTCTTGGTACAAATTTCATCACGAACTCTCTAAATTCACACAAAGAGCAGCTGGCACAAACAATACACCTTTGTTACAAAGATGTCCAGGGACTTCAATTAGAAGTGGATACGCCGATGATCGATCATAAAAAATAAAATAAAATTTAAAGAAAATTACACAAGGTTGTCGTAATAATTAGTTGTAAAAATAAGAAGTACAGCAGTTTGATGGCGGGAAATCTTCAAATTTCTATGTTGCGACTAATATTAAAGAAATTATAATTGAGTTTCGTTTCACAGTATGAAATTACAAAAAACTTTCAAAATATGTCAATTCAATCCTCAAACTTAAAATAGTACATATGTAACTGCTGGTTGCAATAGAAGAATAAGATCAAAGATAGAACTTGTTCCTGAGACACTGAGGCTCCATATGAAGAAACCATTAGTCGCTTCGCTATCTCTTTCTCTTTTTGGTGTATGGCGATTAACATTAAAACTGATAAGAGAGAAGTGGACGATTTTTGATGAAATGGATACTTTCAAATATCTAGGATCAACATTAACAGATAAAAAAAAATGACGCAACAGCCCATTTCGTGGGCCTAAGCCTGCTCCAGCGCCATCTGCTAGCGAGCGGTTGAACTACGTCCGGTTGTGATGCTCTGTCTCTAACAGGCACACTAGGAGCTATCTAGAACTAGTGTTCGTCAAGTCTTTTATTCATGTGACTCCCCAGTTTGCCTCATGACTCTGGGTGGACACTGAAAATTGGGAAGCACCGGCCGGAAATCGAACCAAGGACCACGCGAACATGAGTCCAACGCTTTAGCCACTAGACCACATTTTCCACATTTACAGATCAACAAATCAAAACCACGAATAAATTAAATGTTGATTGAAAGAAAGGAATTCGTGTTATTATTCAAATCAAAATCCTTTTGTCTTCGCGAATATTGTTGAGGAATTTGGAGGTTAAAATATATAAAACGATAATCATGCCTATTGTATTGTACGGCTGCGAAATATGGTTCCTTAGTTTAAGGAAGAACGCAGACTGAGAATATTCGAAAATAAGACTCAAAGACGAATATTCGAACCCCAGACAGACGGAAGTGGAGAATGGCGGAAACTCCATAACGACAAATCGCATAATTTATAGGGTTTACCCAACATTGTTAGGGTCATTATACCTGGGAAGTTCAGGTGGGCAGGGCATGTAGCCAAAAAGTATATTAATTTTTATGTGACAATTTTGGATTTGGAAAATGAAATTTATTCTTTAAACTTATACTTCAAGTACAGGAAATTGCTTTAAGAAGTCCTTCGTCACTCTCAAAAAATGTATAAAATTCCTTACAAGTAAATTTTAAATTTTCCCTTATACAGTTCCCGTCATTTATTTAACATTATAACAAAATATATTAATCGCTGATAGATGGCGAAAGGTGACAATTTTAGATTTACAGAATAAAACTTACTTTTTAAATCTATACTTCGAACTAGATACAAATTTGAAGGAAAAAAAAGTTCATAAAGAGGCTGGTAAGAAGTTTGTACAGGTCAACGGCTTTAATCAAAATAACAGCAATATTTCCGGCCAGGCCGGTGAAAACTCGCAAATTGGCAACCCTACACTTATACACATATATACAGTATACCCGAGTCTACCGTTCTGCCCCAGCGGATGCATAATGCACTTCCAATCCTACCAAACGCACAGTTTAGAGCTTTACCACACATTATGGAGATTTTTCTCGCCTTGACTACGATGTTTCTCGCACTCTGTTGTAGTAGGTTACCGGTATTCACTTTTCATCATTTGTGAGCAAACACTTCGGAAATGGTTCGAACTCGTTACTCGTTACGTTTTATGTGATAGAAATTCGATCGAGTATGTTTGTCAGTCATATCATATGGCACCAAAACTTTAGTTTCTTCTTGTGGCCTTCTTTAAATGATTTAATACTATTGGTGATGCATGTTTAGGTGATTGCCGATGTCATAATTATTAACATGTCAGTCTTGCTCGACTTTTACCAAAATATCAATCTTTTTTGCTGTGCTTGATAGCCCAGTGCAAGAAGTATTTTGAACATTGAAATTTCAAGTGCGAAAGCTTGGTTGTTGCTTCTGACAGGGGCGGATTTAGAGGGGGCGATCGCCCCCCCCCAGAAGAGGAAAGTTTCTTATTTTATATATATAAATAAAACCCATCCCAAAGTTTGGAGCCCTTAAAAGTAGCAGTATGACAACCCACAGCCCCCCTCCATAAGTCGGTCCTGGATCCGCCCCTGGCTTCTGATAACGTATCTTGCCCATAAATAACACAAATTTCTTCAAGGCCTGCAAAGGATTTACATCTTTATTGAAATAAAATTGTAAAATGTAGCGGAATTTTGCGGGAAGTTCAGTGATCTTCATTGTACAATACTTTATGTCTGATTACAGATTGCAGATCTACTAGCGGGACCCGGACAAATCCGCCAAATGACAAATCTGCCAATTACCAAATGCGCCAAACGCGAAAATGACCAAATGTGCCAATTGTGAAAACGGACAAATCAGCCAATTGACAAATCTGCCAATTACCAAAACTGCCAATTACTAAATCTGCCAATTACCAAATCTGCCAATTACCAAATCTGTCAAACGCGAAAATGACCAAATGCGCCAATCGCGAGAAGGACAAATCTGCCAATGGACAAATCTGCCAATTGACAAATGGCACAGGGGCTGGTTGGCAGCAGGGGCTGGTTGACGAACTGCATATAACTCCTTCATTAATTAACATAATGAGCTGTTGCTGCTGTTAAAAGAGCGACCTATGGATGCAGTTGCCACCTTCATATGAAATTTGTAACTTGCGGATTATGGCATCTATTAGGTAAAGAGTGTTTTTGCCAGTCTGAAGTATTTTTTTCAGTTCTCCGTCACAACATAACAGAATCGTCACTACTTTGAGTACAGAGGTAAGTAATATAGCATTAGTTAGATCTGAACTTTGTTTTTATAGATACTCAAACAATAAAACGTAAATGCCAAACAATTGCTGAGTAATTACGACTTTGTTGCACAACATGGGCTTGGGGTTAGTTGGCTTATAGCATTTGGGGTTGGTTGGCAAGTGCGCCAAACAACCCTGTGTGGAATTTTATTTCATTTTACTTTTATTGTTATATTGTTTGTTCTATTGTTATGTAGTTTACAGTTCTACCAATATTTTACTTCAATGTTATAGAATAGCATGCACGTATTGGATTACTGTCAAAATTTAGAAATCGAGATAAGACTGTATGCCAGACTGAATTTTCTGAATAGGCCTAATTCTCAGGATCAAGAATATTTTGTATGTGCTCTTTTGTTACAAAAATAGAGGCCTAGCTATTGCTTTTTCTTTCTTTGTGGAAAGTAGGAAATAAACTGCATTTCTCAATAATTCAGCTAAAACATATCTTAGTTTCTCTTAGCTACTTTGTGAACAGCGGGAAATAAACTAGCTTTCTTGATAGTTCAGTTATTTTAATTACATTTTGAAATAATATGAAGAATTAACCTACACAAATCATATTAAAACTGATGTGGTTTGATAATCTTGTAGCTTTCAATGTCATGACAACCAAGCTAACTGAAAGAAAGAAGTTTTCATATTTCATAATGCTGATTCTTTTGAACGTTGTAAATAAAAGTCATTTCAAACTTCAAATAGTTTGAAATTCATTGCAATATATATAATAGAATTTTAAAAAATAACGTTTGTTTCTAATAAATCCATTTTTTTTGGTTTTTCTATATTTAAAAAGTATGCCAACTAGCCCCACAATATCAGCCAACCAGCCCCTTAGTAGGGGTCGGTTGGCATACTCCGTTTTAAAAGAAAGAAAAAAATTCTCGAAAACTGTAAGCAACAAAACAAAAACAAAAAATGAATTTATTAGAGGAAATATTGGTCTGTCCGTATACATCCATTGCAATACAGTGCACAATCTGTTCACAAAAAAATAAACAATGAAAAGTTCGCCAATCAGCCCCGGTCTCCCCTATATGTTTAACAAGTTGGTTATTTTGTGAAAATCGGAGAGACATATGATGTAAAATTTCAATAAATCGTACATGCTCTAACGCAACGAGAGATAATTTGTTTGTAATTATGTGTTAATTTCGATGAATTTATAACTGTTAAAAATGAATGTTCTTGTTATTTGCTGAAGTGATTGCCCCCTTTCTGCACTGAGGTTATATTTTGGGGGCCCCCGACCTCTTGGACATTGCCATATATACATGTTACAGTTGGCAATACTTCTTAAAATGACGTAGTTACGAGAAATTTTTAAAGCGATCGTTGCTTGTTTTTGTACTTTTGACACTTGAGTAGTGTTGTAAAATTTCCGGAAATTTTGAACCCGTTGGTAAAAAACCGTTTTTTCCGGTTTCTTTCCGGAAAATTGAAAAAATTGGGAAAATAACCAAAGTCTTTGTATCAGGTTAATTTTACTAGTAATGGAATCGTTTTTCCTCAAATGCGTGAAAGTTATTAGTTGAGAAACTTCAATATTGCGACTATTTAAAAAAAGAAGCAATCTAAAATAAAACTGTTGTAATTATTCTTTTGAAAATTAATAGTCTGCACTCATTTCCTTTATATGCTATTTTAGTCGTTTATTCGTGCTTGTGCATTAATTACAGGACTTTAACAGCTGCATGTACATCTACCATCATGAAGCGTTTCTGTTGCAACAAATAGAGTTCTTGAATGAAACTGAGTTCTTAATGTACTCTTTGATCTGTTGAAATTTTGTTAATTTTAACCAAATTACTTCTTAAAAGAGACAGCAGTATGCAAATTTCACTAATACTCATCCACTAAAACATATAATTACTATTATTTAATATTCTAATGTGGACTTTTATATAAACTTTATGCATAATATTTTGTATGTAAACAAATACCTGTTTTCTAGTGTGACAAATTATATAAAAATGAAAGTGACTATATTTGTAACTTAACAACTTTTGAACCACCAGACCGATCTCGAAAAAATTTTCAACATAAATGGTGTTTGGGCCTACGATGGTTTTTATCATTTCACTTTGAAGGTGCAACTTGGAGGAAGGAAGGGAAAATACATATTGAAAATGACCGACATTAGTGTCAAATCCATAATTTTCGGGGTAGCTGAGATGAACAGTGACTCTTTCGATGCTGTTTAAATCCAAATTCATCCCCGCAAATTGGGAGAAGGTGAGATGTATTTATATAAATGATGGAAAATGACCTATATTAGTGTCGAATCCATAGTTTTTGGTGTCGCTGAGATGAAGAGTAACTTCTGATGCCGTTTAAATACAAATTCGGCGCCATAAATTGGGGCGTGGGTTCGATGCTGTCTAAATCCAAATTCATCCCCGCAAATTGGAGAAGGGGAGATGTATATATATAAATGATCGAAAGTGACCGATATTAGTGTTGAATCCGTAGGGTTTGGGGTCGCTGAGATTAACATTAACACTCCCGATGCCGTTTAAATCCAAATTCAGCGCCGTAACTTCATTGAGGGCGAAGGATTGATATATTAAAAATGATCAAAAATGACTGGTATTAGTGTCGAATCCATAGTTTCTGGAGTCGCTGAGATGAGCAGCAACACTTCCGTTGCCGTTTAAATCCAAATTCAACGCTACAGTTTGGGGGAGGGAGAAGGGAAAAATGACCGAAAATAGCCGATTTAGGATTTAGATTTCTGGACTTTCGGCATCTAAGGCCATTTACCCCTTCACGTTTTTTGAGGGATGACGTTCCTCGGCGAGCACACAATCCGGGGAAAGGGAAGAAAGGATGGGGGAACAAAGGAAGCGGCCTGGGACCTAGGTTCCACCCTGGCATTTGCCTGGTGTGAATGAGGAAAATCCAGGAAAACTCATTCAGGGTGGCTGATCTGACACTTTTTCGACTGAGTGCCCCGAAAATGACCGATAGTAGTGTCGAATCTATAGATCTCGGGGTCGTTGAGATGAACAGTGACACTTCCGACGCCGTTTAAATCCAAATTCAGCCAACATCAATACTCCTAAAGGAGGAGGATAACGTAAAAGTAATTGAAAATGATTGATACAAGTGTCAAATTATTGTTTTTGGGGTACCAGTACATTATTGACAGTTTTGGTGCCCTTTTTGTTCAACATGAAACGTATTCTCCCCGTGCGAAGAACGCTTTTTTGCTAGTATTTATTAATAACGAACGGAAGTGTTAAATTTTTAATATATTTCTCGCTGCTCAAATTTACACTTATGCGGTGTATATGTATGTGTAAATAGGATAATCTCTCCTTCTGAGTTGTTCTAAAAATATACAATTAATAAAGAGGGATTTTTACCAGAAATGAGAAAACTAAAAATTAAACTTTAAACCTGTTGCTTTAAGTACTTTACTGCTAGCTAAATACATTGTATATATGCTGAAGACACGTTACAGCAAATAAGATTAACATCAGGCGAAGAAATAATTTTTAAATTGTATTTGCGGCTTTTGCCGATATTTCCGAAAGGTTTTTTTTTTTTTTTAATGGGTTCAAAGTTTCCGCAAATTTTACACAGCACAAGTAAGATACGTATCTCCATAAAATATATATTTCATTTTAACATACCGGTATTAATGATTCTGGCTTCGTTATTTTAATTCTTCCCTCTCATAAAGCGGGAACTTCATAAGATTACTTAAGATAATTTAAATGCATCTATCTTAATTTATTTTATTTTAGTATCTTTTGTAGCCATAACTCCATTCTATCATGGTGTTAACATTAAA
The DNA here is from genome assembly GCF_964235325.1 of Thermobia domestica. NCBI lineage: Eukaryota > Metazoa > Arthropoda > Insecta > Zygentoma > Lepismatidae > Thermobia > Thermobia domestica. Next base: position 4,431,562 of record NC_137465.1, on the reverse strand, counting down.
AGAGAGGTACACATACATTTATTGACACAAATTTTCCCTATTCTAATACAAGAAACATAAACACTCAATGATCTTAACTGTAAACTAGTAAATATAAAATATTTTTCATTTTAAAAGCATAACGAAGTAAAATATTCGAAAATTTCAATTTTTCCCAAATTTTCCGTTTTTTTCCAAGCTCGGGAAAAAAAACGGTAAAAAATTGTTTTTCTTACCCAAAATTTCCGGGTTTTTTTCCAGGCCTTCACAACACTACACTTTATCAACAGTTTTTGGTAGTTGCGATTACCACATATTCTCCAAATTTCACGAGTTTTAGCAGTATTGCCAACTTTAACATTCATTATATCTCCTAAACGGTGTAAAATATCAAATTGCTGTAAACGGCATTATGATCATTACATCTTTTGACAATAATCTACGTAATTAAATGTGATACTTATCTCAGCTCTTTTTTCGAAATAAAGCCCATTGCAAGAAGTCAAGTTTTGAATTCCTTGTAGCTATTTTCTTCTGTTTGAAAGAATTACATCATATGCTGACCATAGTATTCGACTTTCGATGTGCAACGCACCATCCATCTCACTTGCGTCATTACTGTTGTAGGGACACCCAAAATTAGGAAGTTTCTGGATTTTGTGATATTATAGCATAAATAGTTTCCAACACTGAACAATAAAAGTGGTATTGTTTGTTTTCGATTTGTATGTAGACTTAAAATTTGTAATAACTTAACGCAGTGCTATTCAAAAAATAAAACTTGTGTTGAGTTGGCAACACTTTTCATCCGGTGATATTAACCAATAAGTGGCTAGGTGTCCCCCTTCCTACAGTTGCTTCATGCAAAGTTTCGCTTCCCTCCCTCTTTTAGTTTTTCTGTTATCACGGTTGGACATTATAAATGACGCACCCTGTATATATATATATATAATATATGCGAAATGGTGTCTAGTAGTAAACCAGAAAAAGACCCGCACACTGAGAATTAGTCGACGACGTATGGAACCGGCCGGGCTAGCCACTTATGTCCTACCCGTACCTCCTAGACTGGTAACTTCTTGTCCATGGTGAAACTTACAGCTTTCCCTAATGATAGGAAGGCGAACAGGGAGGGCTATCACCAACATGCTGGCCGGCACGGTGATTTTTGCCAAATACCTTCAGCTTGTAAACAATCATGCTAGGAAACAATAAGCCAAGACCCTCATTCTCCGGAAGCCGAACTGTGTCTGGGCAAGGCAACGTTCAGAATCACATGCAGGCAGAGGGTGCTAAGAATCCCCGGAGTTGCACACTAGGTTGCCATTTAAAACTGACCATGGCTACATATAATGCAAGATCCCTGGCTTCAGAAGCAAGATTTCAGGAGCTGGAAGAAGAGCTACAGAAATTCAACTGGGACATCGTCGGATTGAGCGAAGTAAGAAGAAAAGGAGAAGAATTAATCGAATTGAAGAACGGACACTTATTCTACTACAGAGGATGAGAATGTGGCAAGACCGGCAGAGTGAGATTTCTTATCAACGAAAAATTGAAAAACAAGGTCCTTGAGGTATATAGTATATCTAGTCGAGTAGCAAGGCTTGCAGTCAAATTCTCCCAGAGACAAGTGATTCAAGTGTATGCACCTCCCACAACCATTCAGAAGAGGAAGTGGAAGTGGAAATGGAAGATAGGTTGTTGTGGAAAAGAGTTGCAAAGACCTTCATCCAGCAGTGTATTGAGAACGGTTGACTATGATTATATATATATATACAGGGTGGTAGGTAACTCCACCGACAAACTTTGGGAGGCGATTCCTTATACGAAATGAAAGAAAAAAGTTCTAATAAACATGGCCCGAAAAATGCCTCCTTTCAGAGTTATGATCCATTGAAAATTCGCAAAATCATTTTTCAAAACTCTCTAACTTAGAAACTATAGGACCTATCCCAAGCGGTTTAAGGAATTACACAGGAACTGGTATAAGCTCTATCTAAATATCGATGTTTCAGAATTCACCGGTACCAGCGAAACGAACGCACCACTAGTACTTCAACTTCCTTTTTACAGTTCCTTTCACCGATAACAGAGGATGGTAAAACATGGATATTTAGATAGAGAACCTTAGATACACCTTTCATCCCTAGGAGGGTCGCAGGAGGATGATATGTAAAAAGTAATGTATGTAGGTATGTCTGCATGTATCTATATTTTGTCTAGCATAACTCTGGAACGTCCGGAGCAATTTTAACGAAATCTGGTGCACATATTACTTATAACCAGGAAAAAATGTTGTAGGGGTGAGATAGACCTATCATCCCCAAGAGGGTCACAGGGGGATGACATATACAAATGATCGAAAATAACTGGTATTAGTGTCGAATTCTTAGTTTTCGGGGTCACGGAAATATGTGGTGACAATCCAGATAGCGTTTCAGTCTCAGTAGAGGTCAGATACCCCTACAATCCCTAGGGGGTTTACAGAGGGAATGACGTACAAATAATCGAAAATGAGCGATATTTGTTTGGAATCCATGGTTTTCGGGGCTGTGGAGATGAATGGTGCCATACTCGATGGCGTTTCTGTCCAAATGTGGCTAAGAAACCCCTATCAACCCTTCGGGGTCACATGGGGGATGACATGTATAGTCGGTATGAACCGTATAATCAATCATTGAAATGTATATTGTTAGGGTAGTTGGGAGTTCAAATATTTTTATAAACCTGATCTCCCCGTTCGAAGGACGGGCATTTCAGCTAGTTTAACCAATAAAATACAAACCAGGGACATACACAGGCGATAGGTTCTGGTGGTCCGGTCTCAGCTCCTCCCCAAAAAGCTGCTTTTCTGTAAATTTAGTCTAATTTTAGGGGCGATTTTTCAAATTTTAAAATTTGTAAAATCCTCAAATTGAAATTGGACCCCCCCCCCTCTAGAAAGAAATTGCTGCGTATGCGCCTGATACAAACAGTAGAGGGAAAGTGGGTTGGATTGATTGTTACTACCGTTTTAAGAGTGATTCGCCCAATTAAATAGTGATATTCATTGGTTAATCTCAATTTAGGTGACAATCACTTTCTCCTCTGCATCGATCGGCATCAGAGTGGATAAATTTCGAAATAAATTCCAGCGAAAAATTGTATGGGTGTTGAACGCCTATCAAAAATCCTCTATAAATGTTTGATCCTACAAGCAACTATCTACTTAGTTAATTATTAGTGTTTAGCATTTCTTTCCAGCACCGAGGCTATATGTAACTTGGACCTACAGTTTGAGATGGGATCCGAACCACAGCAATGCCCCTAAACTTAAAACCTCTCCCACTGGAAATCGAACCCGGGACCTCCTGTGTGGCAGACATCTCCTAGGCACTAGACCTGTCTCAAATCCAGTCTCATGCGTAATTATAATATGTGCTTATCCTAGACACTTTTGTCCGATTATCAAATGAAAACCACCGATTAAGTTGAAAATTAGGTATATATATACAGTTACAGCAGTAATGAAAGTGATGTTCACTTTTGTATAGGTGAAAATTCTTTGCATCTCCTTAACATGCACAACAATATGTTCAAATAATATTTCGAACGTTAAATAAACCACTTGTAGACCTTGTAAACATATTTTATATTTAACTTAATAGTCGTAACAAGGTACAACCCTTTTTAGTAAGAACACTGTATAAAATGTGAAGTTTCAATACTATAAGAGTATCTTCATCAGACTTAAACACACTTTCTAGCGGGACGGGACATACGCAGGGTCTTGACACCCCGACTTGTTTGTAAATTTAGTCTAATTTCAGGTGAAATTTTACAAATTTTAATATAATGTAGCTTCACATTGTATTTGGACTCCTGAAAAGCTTAGGGCCTCTCCCAAAATAAATTCATGCGCAGTCTCTGGCTATCCATATTACTCGCACTTCATCGCTAACAAAAAAACCACTTCACGGTTTAGTTTGTATTGAAGAGTTTGCCAGAGAAAACATGTTGTGTAACGTTCTTTTGTACTTACAATGTGCCATCGCGGACGTAGTGGTGGTGGTGGTGGTGAGATATTGGGCGGGTGGGTGGGTGTTATTATTATTATTATTATTATTATTATTATTATTATTATTATTATTATTATTATTATTATTATTATTTATCTTTCTATGACTATACTAAGCAGAAACATGTCGCGTAAATGTGTTTGCCGTGCAGAGCAAATTGTTGTTTTTAACGAAGTGAAGCGGAAAGTGGAATTTCGCTCCTATCATAAAGAAAGCCTATCACTTGTACTTTGGCTGTAAAGTGGGAGATGTAGACAAGAAGTCAGCACCACATATATATGTTATAATACTTGTTCTACAAATTTGCGGGACTGGCTACACGGAAAAAGGCCATGCGTGCCATTTGCAATTCCAATGATATGGAGAGAACTGACAGATCATACTCCAAACTGCTATTTTTGCATAGTTCTTCCAATTAAAGGTCTATCCAAAAAAGAAAAAAGTGGACTGCTATTTATTCAAATATTCCTTGAAACGTTCGTCACTGTGCCACACTCTGAAGAACTAAAGATTCCACAACTTCCCGTACCTTACTCCAGTGTTTTACCCGATGAAGAGCAAAAGGCGAACAATGTCGACCCACATTGTCAAATTCTGCTGCAGATTCATCGTCTTCCACCGATCCTAACCTACTCAACCTGAATTAAATTACCTGGGGTTGTCAAAAAGTGGCGCAGAACTGCTGGCATCCAAACTCAAGAAGTGGGGAGCTTATTCTGAAGATCTAAAAGTGTTCGTGTTTTGAACACGTCAGATTCCCTAAACAATATTTTCAGTGGAAAGTGACATATTACGTTGTAACAATGTAGGCCTAACTGGTCTTATGAGTAAACTTAACATAGACGATAATCTCGATGAATGGCGGCTATTCATAGACGCATCAAAACATTCTTCAAATATATTCTGCGTAAACTTCCACAAATTGCTGAAGCTAAAATCAGGTAAGAATCCTTTTTAGCACTCAAATTCGCTAACTTCTCGATGATCCTGAATTTGATGCAGTGTTAGAAAATGAGGAGAGCATTGCATGAGATTCTTTCCGAAAAGTGGTGACGAATGTTTTTGGAAAACGAGCGGTCTCAGAACTATAAGGAAGTAGAGGTGCGCCAATACCTTCTACCAAGCAATAGGGTGTAATGTATCACTAAAAATGCATATGTTGCACTCCCACATTGTTTTCTTCCCAGAAAATTGCGGAGCAGTCATTCATGAACGTGGAAAACATTTCTACCAAGTTATATCTGTGATGGAGAAACGATATCAGGGCTACTGGAGCAACTCTGCTCTTGCCAATTGTTGTTAGACGGAAAATTCCCGATTTTATCCCAATTTCCCCTTTTCTCGTACAACACACACAGACACATATTATCATGATACCATTTAAAAGCCTGTTTTATTGTGAAGAGAATGACGTATAAGTCATGATACTCAAATAAATAATAGGGGCAGCGGTGGCTCAGTGGCAGAGCGTTCACCTCTGGTGCTTGGGGTCCCGGGTTTGATCCCAGTCCCCGCCAAGTGAACCTTGTGTGGACGAACACCGTGTGCGTGGGTTTTCTCCCACTTTCTTCATTTCACCATTTCATTCATTACTCATCATCACCGTCTCCTTTAGCCTTACCGGCATAAATGTGGGACGTAAAACTCAAAGATTTCATTTCATTTCAAATAAAAAATACTGTTCGGATTCATTTGATTTTATAGTTATCTCACTTTCTTCCTATATGAAATTTGGTATTGTCTAGCAGAACTGAGAAATATTTTTCCGTCATAACTATTGTAGGTATTACAATGAAACTTGGCACATGTATTACTTATAAACTACAGTACTTTTAAAGATACATTATATTTGGGTGCCTGTAGTCGGGGCCGTACCAGGGGGTGCTACATTTGAAAAAAGGGACTTTTGGACGGGAAATTTCCAATTTTACCTTGAATTTCCTTCTTCTTATACATCATGTACACATGCGCGTAGTACCATTTGCAAGCTTGGTTTATTCTGAAGTGAAGTTTATTCTGAAGTTATATGAACCAAGATAATCGGATGAACAGAACTGAAGCAATAGCTATTTAAGTGAAAGACCAAATAGAAAATTCAAGAATCTAAGTGTCAACACTACATAACACACATTTCTATCAATTACACTTAAACTCGAACCAATTCATCATTTTAATTTTTATTTTCGTATTCAGCATCCTCATTTGCATAAGAAAATGCACTTTTCTTTTCCGAAGTATTAAAATAGTTAAAAATTGTAGTCTCGGGTTCGATTCCAGTGAGAGGACATTAAAATTCAAACGCTTTACGTCACGTCTCATATAACCTAAGTACAGCAATGTCATACTAAACTCCAACAACCAACATCAGTAAACATTCATTTTGAAACATAATTGCGAATTTATAAAAGTAACACACATTAAAACCAAAATACCCCTTTTCCGCTCTCTTTCATAAATAATTCTTCTTCTTCTTTTGTGTAATACTGTGGGATGATGATTGAAGAATTCATCTAAAATAGAATGATAGTTCGGTGACTTATCCATTGGCAGATTTCTCCATTGGCGGATTTGTCCATTGGCAGATTTGGTTATTGGCGGATTTGTCAATTGGCAGATTTGTCCATTCTCACGATTGGCGCATTTGGTCATTTTCGCGTTTGGCGCATTTGGTAATTGGCAGATTTGGTAATTGGCAGATTTGGTAATTGGCAGATTTGGCAATTGGCTGATTTGTCCATTTTAGCAATTGGCGCATTTGGTCATTTTCGCGTTTGGCAGATTTAGTAATTGGCAGATTTGTCCATTTTCACAATTGGCGCATTTGGTCATTTTCGCGTTTGGCGCATTTGGTAATTGGCAGATTTGGTAATTGGCAGATTTGTCAATTGGCAGATTTGTCCATTGGCGGATTTGTCCATTGGCAGATTTGTCCATTTTCACGATTGGCGCATTTGGTCATTGGCAGATTTGTCCTAGGCCCCTACTAGCTACAACTGTTAGCTGCCAAATGATGTTAGACTTGACTTGGATGCGACTCATATACTCTGAGATTTGATTCACTAATGCCATCTCGTGTGCAAAAGGCTCATTATCTTTTTAGACAAACAGTATATACGTTGGATTACTGTATCTCCTTAATCTTAGTTAATTTAAATTCCAACCAATAGGCAGAACTGATAAATTTGAAAAAACACACATCATGTTTCATTTTAAAAAAAATAAATAAATAAAAGTTACTCTGGAAAAGTTTTCTTTACGTTAAGTATAAATTTATCTACTCACTGTTGACTTGTTTCAAGCTCAACAACAAGAATAATATTTTTATTTCGAAGAAAAAATAGCAAAATTTTCATGAAAATCGGGTCAATTTTACATAATGTACTAACACAATACCCGTTGTTCACACGGAGAGAATACTTTTATTTTGGATATAAAAGCTGAATTTGAAATTAAACTGCATCGGAAGTGTGACTGTTCATCTCAGAGATCACAAAAACTATGGATTCGATTCTAAAATCGGTCATTTTCTATAATTTTTAAATATCTCCCGCCCGTCCCTAAATTGCACCGTCAAAGTGAAATGATAAAAGCTATCCCAGGCCCGAACAGTGACGACGCCAGCGTTAATTTCTTATGGAGGCAAAGGAGGGGCAGAGACATTTTGGGGGGCGGCTATTTTTGCATACCAAAAATGATGGTTTTATGATGGTTGACTTACATTTCAATACAACGTGTATTACTTTATTGTTTACATATTATATAATTATAAATTAAACTTATTTTAAAAAAGGTAACGTCTATATATGAAATATTCTTTTCCGGGTTCGATTCCTAGTGGGAGATATTGGCATTTGAACCCATAACACTGGTTCGAATTTCACGTTAAGTGGTATGTCTGTCTCTCTCGGTACTGAGAAAGATACCAAACTCCTATCTAACCAATCTAATTGAAGATACCTTAGTGAATCTAGATTTAACTAATTTCACCGGCCCTGAAAGGGTTCGAAAGAATGTTTCGAATAAGATTTATGTACTTTTCTCCTAGAACCCGAATCTGCAATTAAAATAACAGGGCTCCTATATAATTTTTCAGTTTCCCCGACCACCCCTAAGTAGGGGAGCGGGAGGCAAATTTTAGCATAAGTAAATTTCTCCCAGCAAAATATTAACTTTTTATTTCATACATTTTTCATCCGATGCTTGTTTCTCAAGATATGTTGGAGTATGAAGTAGCAAAATTCACCCTATATATATACACTTTCATCCCTTATTTTAATGGGTCTCCTCCATTTTTAAGTCGTTTAAAAAGGGAGCATAAGTGGTCAAACATTTCCGATAATATGTAAGTTCCTGCAGCTGGTAACATCCACTGCAAATGTTTTCAGTGGTTAACATTTACAATTACATTACGAAAGAAATTTGATTAATACAGCACTACGTACTTTCAATCAAACACAATATCCAACCTGGCAATATAAAATACCGGATACTCCGTAAATGTACATTATAATACAATAATTTCAACAATTTTTTTTTTTTAAATCAGGATTTGCAGACTAAATCGGCTCCTCCAGATTTTGAGTGTCGCTTCCAAAATTCGTTAAATCGAGGGATGAGTATATATAATTATAATTATTATTTTCATATTCATTGAAAATGCGAAGTATCACTTTAAAATAAAATAAAATTACCGCTGCACTGGTAACTTGGCAGCAGATCTACCACCCTTCATTTCCTGTCTACTAGTCAATTTAAAAAATACGTAAGAGTTGAATTATTATTTAAAACTCTATCTATAAATTCTAATCCTTGGTGGAACCAACAATTCAATGTGTTTGTTGATGTGTGTATGCACTGCGAAATTCCATTTAAACAAATTCAGATCTTAGGTCACTGCACAAGAGTCAGACATTAAATGGATAATCTCTCTATTACTCACAAAACTGAAAGACAAATTGAAAGTTCAATGCCACAAAAACTTCATACATATAACACAACTGACATCATAGGGTTTCAATGTCTAGATCATCCCCCTTATTCCTTAGATTTCGTTTGATTTGACTATTATTTATCTCCCAAACTCAAGTAATAATTTCATGAACGCCATTTTGGACCTGATAAGGGTAGTGCTTAAAACAGTGGTGTGAGAAACAGTCTACAGATTTTTTTTTTTTTTTTTTTTTTAACTGGCCTTCGAAAACTAGAGTACCATGTAAGAAAATATTACATTTCAGGGAGAGAATATAAAATAGCCAAAATTTCTTCATATCACGTCCACTACTTCTGGGTTGGGCCACGAACTTTTCAGAAGCTCCTTGGTAATTTCTGCTCAATATGGTAGACGTCACGTCATGGCTTTTGAGACAAAAGGTAGAAATAGTACATACTAATTACTAGCTACAGATCAGCACTCTGACAATACATTTTATTGGGAGCTAATCGGTTCATTCCCATACATTTATTATTATTTGCAGTAAGGGAAACCATAACACTTTTCATTTCCCCCAAAAATTAAACATTTGGTACTCACAAATTAAGCTGTTATAAGCCGATCCTGTAAACACTGAGTATCGAGAATAATGTTTCAGAAAAAAAAAAATCTTTATACAAACGATAAAGAGTAACTGAAACCTTCAAACCTGGATAAATACACACGAGTTATTTAATATATATAATTAATGGTTTTACTTTTCTTTTGTTTCTAATCGAAGTTGATCCAATGCGAGGAATACAACTTGACTAACTCTACTATTATTGTTTGCTAGGCGTACCTCTGTTTTCAGTTGAATCGGATCTGCAATGCAACCAATTCTCCAAATAAGAATGTTGTCTATTCCTACTATTCATTTCTTATGAATATTAATAAAATTAAAATTCATAAGAAAGAACTTTAACTGAAATTTACCGGAAAAAGCGCTAAATTAGAAAACAGTAACATAATGCATTCTCAGAAGTTGAAAGAAGAAAGCTTGAGCAGTAATCCTCCGCATAATAAATGGATGGATAATATAATCTGACAATGAGATTGCTTATGGTACTGATGTATAAAATACCATGTTTAAAATGTTTTACGATTGTAGGAGTCTGGGGGCCAGGAGTAGCCAGGAGTCTGGGGGCTTGCCACTTGCCTTCTCTGGCGTTGTCACTGGGCCCGAACCTCATCTATGTTGAAAATTTGATCCAGATCAGTCGGGTGGTTCAAGTGTTATGAAGTCACAAATAATCACTTTCGTTTTTACATATAGAGATTTTTTTAAGATTAGGTAAATTTATCATAAGGTAACGAATAAGGATAATTGCTAATTCTTAACGGTAATTACACCATATTGAATCAAAGTAATTTTTATGAAATTATCGTGAAAAAATATTTTATTATCTCTTCTTTTGGATATTTGTACACTTGAGCGTATTTTATTCATTTTCTACTTCTCGTTTTTAACACTCATACTTCTTATTTACTTTCCAGCAATGGATTTACTCGTATTTCCGAAGTCTCAAATATGGTGCACACCAAGTTTCATTAGATTCCGCATACATTTTAGGTAATTTATCTTGGAATATAAAGACAGATACTCAAATGTATGTTGAGTGCAATGGCAGAAAATATTTATTTTCTTGTGATTTTAAAATTGGGCTCAATAATTTTGATAATTTTATCTTTCGAAAACGAAAACTTTTAGTTTTATGTCCCACGATTATTCCGGCTAGGCTAAAGGAGAGGGTGATGATGAGAAATAAATGAAAGGAATGTGGGAGAAAACGGGAGAACCGATAGAAAACCCACACACTCGGTGTTTGTCCACTACAAAGCCCATTTGGTACTAGCTGGAATCGAACCAGGGACCCCAAGCAATAGAAATGAACGCTCTACCATTGAGCCACCGCGACTCTTATTTTTCAAGTTATTAACAATGAATTTGGTGTTGATTTTGTTGGGCGATATTTTGGCATCAAACAAAAGGTGGTTTTCTTTATAATTCTAGAATCCACAACTCATGTTATGATTTATTATCTAGTTCAGTATCTGCTGTATGCCGATGGCGCACAGGAGGCTTCAGAAGATAAAAGGAAAACCAAGAAAGAAAAACATTTTGGACGGGATTAGGGCAGAAGGTTAATGATACACCTGATTCGCGGAATCCGTAGGCTCGTCTCCTGATCTTGGAGTGCCTCTGTTTCCAACCTGGTCGAGTCATTTTTCTTTGTCATCTTTTGATTCTAAATTATAGAGTAAGTTGCACAGGGGATCCTCGTCCTTGCTGGGCGAACACATGACCCCATTCACTTAACCTTCCTCCTGTGCCGTTTCCCCCAACTGCTAACTCCATGTTTGCGTGATACGAATGTATGTGTATGTGAGTGATTTTAAAAATCTTTGATTACACATACTAAAATGAGTTTTACATCTTGTCCATGCTATGTAGAACGAAAGCTAGCCTGGGAATAAAATCATTATTAGCTGACTAATTCTTTCTGAAAAACAATACAATCATAATTAATATCTTCGTTCTTTTAGAGGCTTTACGAAAAAGTTATTTTTGAATTAAATGGGAAAGCAATACTATACTACTACTACTACTACCACCACCACTACTACTACTACTATTACCACTCTTACTACTACTACTACTACTACTAATACTACTACTACCACCACCACTACTACTACTACTACTACTACTACTATTAACACTCTTACTACTACTACTACTACTACTACTATTACTACTACTACCACCACCACCACCACTACTACTACTACTATTACCACTCTTACTACTACTACTATTACTACTACTACTATTACTACTACTACCACCACCACTACTACTACTATTACCACTCTTACTACTACTACTACTACTACCACCACTACTACTACTACTATTACCATTCTTACTACTACTACTACTACTACTACTACTACTACTACTACTACCACCATCACCACTACTACTACGACTACTATTACCACTCTTACTACTACTACTACTACTACTACTACTACTACTAATAATAATAATAATAATAATAATAATAATAATAATAATAATAATAATAATAATAAAGCGCTAAGAGGCATAAAATTATTAATTACTATTGTGTATATTCTGGTTTGAAGTCATGCCAAGTGAAAAAAAAACTTAGTGGCTAATATAAAACTGCTTGAATGATAATTTTATAAGATTTTTGGCTCGACACAACTTCAAAAAAAAAAAAAAAGTAAATAATAGTACTAAATTATTTTCTGCTTTTAAACACTTTCTTATTATTATTTTCTACTTTTTAGTGCGTTTTTGAAGTTGGTTATTTTTCTTTTAAGTTCGTTTAAGTTTTCTGCTTTCCTTGTCCCAGACGCTTCTCGTAGTGAGCAGCCCGTCACATATAAAATGGATGGTATTTTGGCAAAAGTCAAGCAAGACAGGCATCTAAATAGGATTTACCTCCGTCCGGTATATTACCGGATAGTTCGGTTTTCGACATCCTTGTCCAGTATGACTTCAAAACCGGACGTTAAAATGTCCGGTAATTTTCCCTCTTACTAATCCTATTCTCTGTTCTATTCAGATTATTTTGGAGTGACGAAAGGAATCGTTTGTCGATGAACATGGTTAAAGTAGAGCTTATAATTCTCTTTGATATCTACCTATTAGTTCTGGGGAGAATATATATATATCTTATATATGTTAATTTTTCCTCTTACTAGTCCTATTCTCTGTTCTATTCAGATTATTTTGGAGTGACGAAAGGAATCGTTTGTCGATGAACATGGTTAAAGTAGAGCTTATAATTCTCTTTGATATCTACCTATTAGTCCTGGGGAGAATATATATATATATCTTATATATGTTAATTTTTCCTCTTACTAGTCCTATTCTCTGTTCTATTCAGATTATTTTGGAGTGACGAAAGGAATCGTTTGTCGATGAACATGGTTAAAGTAGAGCTTATAATTCTCTTTGATATCTACCTATTAGTCCTGGGGAGAATATATATATATATCTTATATATGTTAATTTTTCCTCTTACTAGTCCTATTCTCTGTTCTATTCAGATTATTTTGGAGTGACGAAAGGAATCGTTTGTCGATGAACATGGTTAAAGTAGAGCTTATAATTCTCTTTGATATCTACCTATTAGTCCTGGGGAGAATATATATATATATATCTTATATATGTTAATTTTTCCTCTTACTAGTCCTATTCTCTGTTCTATTCAGATTATTTTGGAGTGACGAAAGGAATCGTTTGTCGATGAACATGGTTAAAGTAGAGCTTATAATTCTCTTTGATATCTACCTATTAGTCCTGGGGAGAATATATATATATATATCTTATATATGTTAATTTTTCCTCTTACTAGTCCTATTCTCTGTTCTATTCAGATTATTTTGGAGTGACGAAAGGAATCGTTTGTCGATGAACATGGTTAAAGTAGAGCTTATAATTCTCTTTGATATCTACCTATTAGTCCTGGGGAGAATATATATATATATCTTATATATGTTAATTTTTCCTCTTACTAGTCCTATTCTCTGTTCTATTCAGATTATTTTGGAGTGACGAAAGGAATCGTTTGTCGATGAACATGGTTAAAGTAGAGCTTATAATTCTCTTTGATATCTACCTATTAGTCCTGGGGAGAATATATATATATATATCTTATATATGTTAATTTTTCCTCTTACTAGTCCTATTCTCTGTTCTATTCAGATTATTTTGGAGTGACGAAAGGAATCGTTTGTCGATGAACATGGTTAAAGTAGAGCTTATAATTCTCTTTGATATCTACCTATTAGTCCTGGGGAGAATATATATATATATCTTATATATGTTAATTTTTCCTCTTACTAGTCCTATTCTCTGTTCTATTCAGATTATTTTGGAGTGACGAAAGGAATGGTTTGTCAATGAACATGGTTAAAGTAGAGCTTATAATTCTCTTTGATATCTGCCTATTAGTTCTGGGGAGAATATATATATATATCTTATATATGTTAATTTTTCCTCTTACTAGTCCTATTCTCTGTTCTATTCAGATTATTTTGGAGTGACGAAAGGAATCGTTTGTCGATGAACATGGTTAAAGTAGAGCTTATAATTCTCTTTGATATCTACCTATTAGTCCTGGGGAGAATATATATATATATCTTATATATGTTAATTTTTCCTCTTACTAGTCCTATTCTCTGTTCTATTCAGATTATTTTGGAGTGACGAAAGGAATCGTTTGTCGATGAACATGGTTAAAGTAGAGCTTATAATTCTCTTTGATATCTACCTATTAGTCCTGGGGAGAATATATATATATATCTTATATATGTTAATTTTTCCTCTTACTAGTCCTATTCTCTGTTCTATTCAGATTATTTTGGAGTGACGAAAGGAATCGTTTGTCGATGAACATGGTTAAAGTAGAGCTTATAATTCTCTTTGATATCTACCTATTAGTCCTGGGGAGAATATATATATATATATCTTATATATGTTAATTTTTCCTCTTACTAGTCCTATTCTCTGTTCTATTCAGATTATTTTGGAGTGACGAAAGGAATCGTTTGTCGATGAACATGGTTAAAGTAGAGCTTATAATTCTCTTTGATATCTACCTATTAGTCCTGGGGAGAATATATATATATATCTTATATATGTTAATTTTTCCTCTTACTAGTCCTATTCTCTGTTCTATTCAGATTATTTTGGAGTGACGAAAGGAATCGTTTGTCGATGAACATGGTTAAAGTAGAGCTTATAATTCTCTTTGATATCTACCTATTAGTCCTGGGGAGAATATATATATATATATCTTATATATGTTAATTTTTCCTCTTACTAGTCCTATTCTCTGTTCTATTCAGATTATTTTGGAGTGACGAAAGGAATCGTTTGTCGATGAACATGGTTAAAGTAGAGCTTATAATTCTCTTTGATATCTACCTATTAGTCCTGGGGAGAATATATATATATATATCTTATATATGTTAATTTTTCCTCTTACTAGTCCTATTCTCTGTTCTATTCAGATTATTTTGGAGTGACGAAAGGAATCGTTTGTCGATGAACATGGTTAAAGTAGAGCTTATAATTCTCTTTGATATCTGCCTATTAGTTCTGGGGAGAATATATATATATCTTATATATGTTAATTTTTCCTCTTACTAGTCCTATTCTCTGTTCTATTCAGATTATTTTGGAGTGACGAAAGGAATCGTTTGTCGATGAACATGGTTAAAGTAGAGCTTATAATTCTCTTTGATATCTACCTATTAGTCCTGGGGAGAATATATATATATATCTTATATATGTTAATTTTTCCTCTTACTAGTCCTATTCTCTGTTCTATTCAGATTATTTTGGAGTGACGAAAGGAATGGTTTGTCAATGAACATGGTTAAAGTAGAGCTTATAATTCTCTTTGATATCTGCCTATTAGTTCTGGGGAGAATATATATATATATCTTATATATGTTAATTTTTCCTCTTACTAGTCCTATTCTCTGTTCTATTCAGATTATTTTGGAGTGACGAAAGGAATGGTTTGTCAATGAACATGGTTAAAGTAGAGCTTATAATTCTCTTTGATATCTGCCTATTAGTTCTGGGGAGAATATATATATATATCTTATATATGTTAATTTTTCCTCTTACTAGTCCTATTCTCTGTTCTATTCAGATTATTTTGGAGTGATGAAAGGAATCGTTTGTCGATGAACATGGTTAAAGTAGAGCTTATAATTCGCTTTGATATCAATCTGCGATGCGCGTAATTTACTGAAAAGTTCAACGCAGGAAGATTTACTGAACTTATCAAAACTGCTAACGGTCAATAAAAGTACATTTTCAAGAGTACAGCTAGCACTGCTTCACCCTCAGCTACATCTTCCAATTAAATAATGCATCCAGATCCAGTAAAAATATCTAAGGATTTTGAGACATTACCAGCCCAAGAAGAGCTGGCAAGACTTATTTTTCAAGTATATATTGTGCATGCCCAGTGGCGTATTTAAGGGGTGGCTTCCGGTCCTTAAGACCTCCCCACCCCCGAAATTTTATTTGCAATATTAAAGTAAATGTAATATTTTGCAGAATTTTCGCATTTCCAGGAATAAAGTTAGCAAAGCCCACCCGAAACAAAATTGCAAATACGCTACTGTGCACGCCATAATTATATTCCCAATTATACATTTTTTTGTTTTAAATATGGCGTATTATTGAAGGTAGACTACAAAAATTACATGTGCAGACTTAACCAAAATGGGAATAAGTAAGTTTTATAAATGCCACAAAAGAAACTAAAGTTATTAAATTCGAACTCCGAACCGCTCGGTTTTATGTGAAATAACCACTTTCAGGTTATTCACAGTTTTGACGACCGATGATGTCACAATCTTAAGAGTCTTCATCCCGGCGAAATTAAAATACCGCTAATTTTACAGTAATTATGTGATATCTTCAAATAGATAAAAGATAATTGAAATATGGAACAAGAGCGCCCTAGACAATATTATTTTGCGTGAGGTACCGTTATCACAAGTCACCTAGTGGCTTTCCGTTTTCAGCTGTTTAGAAACGCGAAAATAAATGCCGATTTTCAAAATGGGTCGAAATCGAAAGCAGATAAGTGAGTCGTGATAACGGCTTCTCATGTAAAATAATATTGTCTAGGATGCTCTTATTCCACATTTCGATTATCTTTTATCTGTTTGAAGATATCACATAATTACTGTAAAATTAGCGGTATTTTAATTTCGCCGGGATGAAGACTCTTAAAGAGTATACTGAATGTACTTCAGGAGAACGTACGGTATTTCCATTTCCAAAAGTTGGTAACTCTACATGTAAATATTGCTATGCTATATTTCGATATCTCGATTCATCGTTCGACATTTTCAAGTATCGATATCGAAATATTTTTGATCGATATTTTTCGATATTTTTTTCCGTCTAATACAATATATTAAATGGAAGTGATCTGTGTAAGATCACATCATACCACACCGGTTGAATTGTTTGATCGCTGATTGTATTAGGGTTTAGCGATCCTTTTAGCATCGAGGCTATATGAGACATGGATTTAGAGCTTAACGTGAGATCCGAACCACACGAGCTTTCACCGGGCATCTGAAACATTTGAAACTTATTTGGGAATATAGTTATCATTCACCTCGAACTGTGTTTCTATCAAGTTGCTTTGATTAAAATGTGTGTCCTCAGAACCAGTAGCGTACACAGGAATTTATTTCGGGGGGGTCCAAGCTCAATATGGGGGTATTTTATATTAAAATTACTAAAATTGCCCCTAGAATCATGCTAAATTTATACAAAAGTCGAAATTTCGGGGGTGGGGGTCCGCACCCCCAGGACCCACCCCCTGCGTACGTACCTGCTTAGGTCTGGGTACATAAGGTAGTTCAAAATTTATGCTAAAAAAGAGAATTTCAAGAGCAGACGCACCCAGAATTTTTTATTGGGAGGGGTCCAATGCTACAAAACACTACGTCTATGTTGTATTCAACTGGTGTTATTCTATACCCGAAAAAAAAAAACGATAAGTAATTGTCAAGTGTTGCCACCTATATTCTCAGCAAAAAATATGGAACTAGATTGCTTTGTAAGGAAAGAAAGAGTATAAATGTAGTATAAGATCAAAATCTTCAGGCTACATCAATGATTTCTCTGCTAAAGAAGGTAGTTTTTATTAAGAAAGTTTACAAATATATGTATATCGAGTTACCAAGTTGGGGGGAGGGCAACCTGGTTGATGCCCCTGATGCTGCGCCTCTACTCACGATCTCTTCAAGTTAGGACGATGAAAAGTCAGTATATACACTTATCATTAAAAACAAGCGGACACGTGCTTTTGAAAATTCCCATTTTTAAGGGCGGAGAATGAGGGTATGTTCTATACTTTTGAGTTACATTGCAAGCTACGTTGACTGTTCTTTGTGATTGCATCACGGGAAAAAGATTTGCCAGTTGAAATTATTCTGGGAATATTGTGAGCCTACCTTCCTGAAGCTGGGCTGCTATTACGTCACGTCGCTTTGAATAAAGGCCCTATCCTAAGGGGGTAAGAGGTTCAAAGTTTATGCGAAAAAGCAATGTGTTACGGGTTTTTATGATTATTTTCTAAACTTTTGTTAAAGTGTGTATCCTAAGAAGAAAAGGGAGTTCGAATATTTTCCATAAACTTATTCTCCCCGTGCAAAGAACGGACATCTCTTCTGGTGCCTTTCTATTTCAACTGTGCCCCCTTCTGGCGCTGCTGTCGATGTGTGTTTTTCCGTACCTCTTTCAAAAGAGGAAGGACAACTTGCTGTTGCCAAGATTCTTCAATAGTTTGATGCGAACAGGTTTGCCACATTGAATTATCTCCCGAGCTTCACTGTACACTGTCTTGTTAATCATTGTAAGTAGCCTTACGATCTTCACTCGCCAAGACCAAACAACTGAATGACAAATTGGCAACACTGCCGAGGTCATGAAGTTGTTTCTCCAAGGCAAAGGGAAGGTAGATATAGGGCCGAAGTGTGTTTCACATGTTTTCCGAGGACACATTTGAAAGAAAGGCTCTAGTTTTCTTATAGAACTTATAGTTGTTTGATGTTGTTCTATACAAGATCGAACAGCTCAGTTTCTCAATGATTATATAATTTAGCAGTACATTTGTTAGCCGCCCGGATAATTTGTACTTTCGAGTGACGACAGAAAAACACAAAGATGGTAATCTTAAAAAAAAAAAAAAAAAAAAAAAACTTATTCGAAATTTCAACACATTTACACGTTTTATGATTTCAACGTGCCAGAAAAGTGAATCTTCGATGACTGTTCTTCCGTCCGTTCGTTAGTTTGACCGTTCCTCCTAATGATTTCGATTTGCCTGTAGGCCATGTCATTCAGCATATCTGAAAAAAATAAAGTTTAAACTTAACTTTTTAAAGGAAGATTCCATAGGACAAGGGGACGAGATCTCTCGTGGTTAAGTGGTTAGCGCAAGTGTTTTTGGCGTGGAAGAGCTTGGTTCGATTCCTGGCGGGAGCTCATGGGATTCGAATCTCAAGTTAAACTGTAGGTCCAACGGTGGAGGCAAATCCAATCTAAACTGTTAAAGAATTGGCCAGAGAACTCCATGTCACATATTTCATCTGGAGTGTCTTGAGCACGTATCGAAACTCGGTAAATGTTAACGTCCCAATAGAAGTAGCAGCGAGTGGACATATGCAGTTTCCTGCTTACTGGAACCACTTCTGGACTGAATGATGACAGGGAATGAAAAGTGGGATTTCTACCATAACATTATACGTAAATGACAGTGGGTACTTAAAGGATGGGCGCAGAAACTGTTAAAATAGGATTTCTACCCTTGCAAATTGATCTTGAGTGTTCAGTGGGATATAGTTGGATAATTCATTTTGAGTTCTTGCCTCAGAGCCAAACAATCAATGCAGGTGTCTATTGTTAGCAACTTGAACAAATATGGACTGCGTTGTTGGAGAATTGTCCTGCTCTGTTTATAGCAAGAATATGCTCATCTATGAAAATAACTCGCGTCCACACATGGCGAGAATGACCTATGCTAAGATCGAGAAGTGTGGCTGGAAGAAAATTCCCCACCCTGCGCTATCACCAGATCTTGCACCAACAGACTACTGTCTTTTTCCCAAACTGCAAAACTGCCTTTTTGGGAAAACACTGCAAGATGAGGATGGCGTGTGACAAACAGTGACCGAGTTCTTTGATTCCAAAACTGGTGACTTCTTTCAGCGGGGGATTCATCAACTAGTTGACAGGTGGCGTAGTATTGTGGATTGCGATGAAGACTATTTAACTGACTAACGCTAGTGTTCCAGGTAAGTTATAGTTCTTTTCCTCACGGTGCAAAAATATAACACTACTCATGGTGTGATCCGGTAGAAATATATCCAAGATTGGGTATTGTAGGATAGTCGCATGAACATAAGTTTTCTGGAATTTTTCCTAGATATTGTATAGCCTATCCTATTCATATTAATCACAGACTTATATTAAGAGGCCCCGTCACTGCCAAATTAAAATATCGCTAATTTTTTAGTAATTATGTGATATTTTCAAATAGATAAAAGATAATCGAAACGTGGAACAAGAGTTCGCTAGACAATATTATTTTACATGAGATACTGTTATCACGACTCACATATCTGCTCTCGATTTCCGGCCATTTAGAAACTCGGCATTTCTTTTTCTCGTTTCTAAATCGCTGCAAACGGAAAGCTGCTAGGTGACAAGTGATAACAGTATCTCATGCAAAATAATATTGTCTAGCGTGCTCTTGTTCCACTTTTTCGATTATCTTTTATCTATTTGAAGATGTCACGTAATTACCGTAAAATTAGCGGTATTTTAATTTCGCAGTGATTAGGCCTCTTAGTGTATATTTACAAGGGACAAGAAAAATCTACGGATACGCTTTGTAAGCTTATTCTTGCGGCCAGATCCTGGTGGGGAGTGCTTCTCTTTCGAATAGCAACAGTGCATATTGTTGTGGAAGAACTCGGCGAAACTCATCGACGAAAACTTATCATCGAAGTCAAGGCAGAAGCAAAAGGGCTTAACACTTGAGTTTTAAGTTCACATTTTTGGCAAGAAAAAGGGAGAGAGAAAGAGAGAAGACAGAAAGTGGCGAGGTTTTTGGTAGTGAAGCATGTAATTGACGCACGATAAACAGAAAGATTGGTTCTGACGTCGATACGCTTCTCCCTGCAGCTGTTTATAATCAGTACATCAGAGTTAGCACCAACTTTCCATAAGCAGCTTCCGAACACCCTTTGCATTCATTTCCACTACACCAAAGTTCATTGAATGTTCTGCAAGATGCAAAGACGAAGAGAGAGCATGAAGAGTACGATGATGAGGCAGAAGATGAGACGAGGGCGGAGGGGAGCAGTCGAGGGACTTTCTAACGCTGGAGGCGCAGGAGCGAATCTTTTGAGTTTACTTTCGTAATAAGATAATGGCAGGTTTGATAATAAGGCATACGGAATGAGGCTTCAATCTCCCATTATCCAATTTTAACTTAATACTTTCATAAACTTGTCCAGAAGAACATTTTTCGCACTGTCATAACAGTATTATTAAGCAAAACGTGTTTCTTATGATTTTTCGGTAAAAAACTGCTGTTTGTCAACTGATTTCCCCCCTGATTTTAGTGGTACTTTTTTCCCCTCAAAATATTGTACAAACATTTTAATGTTATAATAATAAAAAGAAGAATTTGCGAAGTACAAATTATTAAGCATTATTAACCATACGTTCATCAAAAATCATTTAACACACACACATGAACTAGACAGATTTGTTAAAAGAATCCGACTACGGACCTCTTCTTGAAAACCCTTGGACTCTTACCTACAGCTGGAATTAAATCAAACAGACATGATTTTTTTTCCGTCCAATTAGTCATTACGCAAAAATTATTTAAAACGACTGGAAGCTTTCGAAATGTTGGTGTGGAGAAGAATAGAAAGAATTAGTTGGGTCGAACGGAAAACGAATGAGAGAGTGTTAGAAAAGAACAGTTTTAAATTTTATTAAGAAGAGGAAGAGAAACTGGTTGAGACACTGGCTAAGAAGAAATTGTATCACGAGGGACGTTTTAGAGGGTATGGTGGCAGGAAAGAGAGGGACAGGGCGAAGGAGCTTATAACTAATGGACGATATCAAAATAGAAAAATGCTACGTGAAGACGAGAGAGTTAGCGGAAGAACGTAGAGCATGGAAGGTTCTCAGTTCCTACGAGTGACCTGCCAATAATGGTAGAATATCTACGACGCTGATATTGAGGTCTTTATGTTGACCCAAAGGATTGGAATTTCCTTTGCACTGTTGACAGAATATGATCTTCTCAAGCAAGAGTGTGGTAAAGATTTTTTGAACAAAACTGTTCATATTCTAAATTTGCTTTTATTTTATTATATTTATATGTATGTTCATTTTTTTTACCAATTCGAAAGAAAATAGCATTTTACTGAAACTTTTATTTGCTTTTTCGCAAAAGTGTGATTTGTCCTAATATCCAAAAACTTACAATAATAATAATAATAATAATAATAATAATAATAATAATAATAATAATAATAATAATAATAATAATAATAATAATACCCTCATTCCTAAGCACCAAGCAGCAAACAGGATAGTAAGAAAGTTTCCAATCACCAGAACAAACATTATTATTATTATTATTATTATTATTATTATTATTATTATTATTATTATATGAGATTATTTTATTTTATTTAATTTATATTTTAAGTTTTGGGTCTAGAAATGACTCTTTCCATCTTTCTCGATCTTCAGTTTCCTCTTTTAACTCCCAATATTTTCTTCTATTTTTTTCAAATCATGAATCAGTTGGTCTTCTTCTTCCTACTTCTCGCATTCTTTCCATCTTTCCTTCTGTGGTGGTATGACAATAATCATAATTATGATTATTGGCTAATTTATTGGGGACTCCAAAATCTGTTTGACATAAAAATTTATCGATAAAGCATTTAGTCAACTGATATTAGAAAATGAGTACTATAGCAAATATCGTGTAGAAAATGTAGACATAAGAGTATTAAATTGTAGAATAAGGAATCAATCGACGATGATTCCGTTAAATTCGAAATCGGAGATAGTACAAAAGAGCTCCAAAATGTTTTAATTTAAACTGATCACAATCTTCTATCTTAAAAGTCTTACAGAGTATCTGTCATATAGATTAACGGATATATTAAATTCATGACAAAGAATTAGCTAGCAATATTTAAAAAAAAAAAAAAAAAAAAAAAAAAAACATAATTTTCCCAATGATATTTTAACTAGTACAATAAAATATACAGCGTGTTTCAAAAAACACCGACAACGTTTGGAAGGTGATTCCTGACACAAGATAGGACAAAAAGTATAGACCAATCTGGGTGCACAAGTGCTTCCTTTCGCTGTTATATGTTGCCGAAAACATGAAAAAAAAATGAACTTTCAAGGTCCATAGCTCCATTAATATGGAAACTACCCGGGTCAAGACTGCACTCAGAAACTAATAATTGCGTTATCAAAAAATACATGTTTCAGAATCCTAAGGTACTCACGCAACAATTTTTATAAAGAGTTTGACTGTGGGCAGATAATTTGAAGTACTCACCAACTACCTCTATAAAAATTGTTGCGGAAGTACAGCAGGATTCTGAAACTTGGATATTTGGATAGGGCACATACTAGCTCCTAAATAAAGTCTTGACTCGACTACAGTAGGTCCTATAGTTTTGAACCTATGGAGCTTTAAAGTTCATTTTTTCATGTTTTCGGCAGCCTATAACTCCAAAATTAAGCATTTGTGCACCCAGGTTGGTCTATACATTTTGTCTTATCTTGGTGTCAGGAACAGAGTTGCCGTGAGTCAATGAAAACTTGACCCACGACCTACCATGACCCACTCTGACTCACGACATGCCATGACCCACCATCCACTCTGATCCACCACCCACCACGAACCACCCTCATCCAGTGACCTACTCTGACTCACCAAAATCCATCGTCATCAACTCTGACACATGATCCACAGCATCTTCTCTATTGACTAAACAGTTTACATTTGTAATAAAACAAGACTGTGAAATTGTCACTAATCGGAGTTTGAATTTTTAAGGTCAATCGCTCAAGCACCACTCTGTTACAATAAAGATGGATCTGACCTTTACGATATAAAATTATAAAGTGTTTGTCAGTAAGGAAATTGAAGCACTTCAAAGTGTGTGTGTGGGGGAAGGGGGAATTACTGTGTGCCTAAAATATACTTGTACTAAGAGAGTATTTTTGCAAGTGTTAATTTCTCAACGCATTCCAAAAGAAACTTCTATTCGTAGGAAAATACCCCTGTACAATACGGAAAAGGTTATGATTTCTCAGTTCACAGTATTTTTCTCACAAAAGACTTGAAAAATCAGTTTTCATAGTGTATAAAGGTGCTCGGGTACCCTATGTGAGAGCATCTCCATAAAGAATACTCGTAATTTGTGTAATCACTAAAACACCACGTTAAATTTAAGTTACAAATATGCATAATTGCAATTATTATGAACATTTATTAAAGCAGTTTACCTGATAGTTTATAAAAAGCAAAGAAGAGACTTATTAAAAATTAAGTACAAAGTTGAATAACACCAATAAGTAGGGATGCACGCGAGACGAGAAATGGAAAAGTCTCGTCTCGTCTCGCAACCTCAAATGTTGGTCTTGTCTCGCGTCTCGTCTCGTCTTGCAAATGTAAAGTCTCATCTCGCGTTTCACATAAAATATTGAGTCTCATCTCACGTCTCGCATATATTCTCGCATATAAAATTTGCAATGTGTTATTTAATGGCTGTTAATGAATGATGATGTGATATTCTGTCCGAAGCAACGTATTTGACCTAAAAGTCCTTTGGCACGGTAAATCCATGGTGATTAGCCATTGCTTTCCATGGGATGAATGTTCATAACATCCTAAGGAGATGGAACCTAGAGTTCAACATGGTATCCGAACTTGTGTCCCCTCCGCTCCAAATTAAAAGAAAAGTTGTGCTGGAATTTGATTGCTGGACCATTAATTTTCGTCAAATTAATAGCATAATTTACAGCAAAACCAGCATAAATTGTTGCTGGATCCAACATTGTTTTCCAGCTTAGAGGTCTCCAGCAATATTTTCCAGTACGACATGCGGGCACATTTTTGCCCCGAAAAAAGTCGCCAATGTAATTAGGATATAAAGAATATAACGTTTCCGTATATGTTTTTCTGAACTCATTGAACCAAACGCGGTTTATTTTACTATATCTATATGTAAATTGCTTCGTCTTTATTTAACCGGATTTCAACCTTGTCTTTGTCTGCTTCTAGTCCGAGGAATGCTCTAACGTCACAATATCCAAAATTGACACGGATTGTTCTTTTAGAATAGGTTTGAACTTTCTTTTCAGAAAGTTTAAACTCTCTAGCATTAAATTTGTGGAAGCAACAGAGAAAATATAAAAAGACGTTACTTATGTAGGAGAACAGTGCTGCCATCTATTGTCGTCTATCTCTCTTTACACCAACCACCAACGAATAGCATTACTTGTGTCAACGGACTTGTGGATAACGCAATATGTTAACAATTGCGAGAATCAAAATATCCAGCAAACTATACTTGATACGAAAAAAGCTTTCTGGATCAATTTCCAGATTATACAGTTGAACTAACTGCAGTGTTTATAATGATGTTTAGAAACTAAAGAAGGCTTTAATTCTGAAAATCAATCTTGAATAATAACAAATCTCATAAAATGTCTATTGCCCCAATCACTTTTTTGTTCCTGGAGGCATTAACGCTCAATTTAGAAAACTCAATAAATGTAAAATCACTAAATATACAATTAAATGTAATTCATAAACGTTGCGAGACTGCGAGAAGTCTCGCGAGACTTCTCGTGCGAGACTTAACCGAGTCTCGTCTAGCGTCTCGCCTCGCATGGTTTAGTCTCGTCTAGCGTCTCGCATAAAATTTTCACTCTCGTCTCGTGTCTCGTCTCACAAATGCGAGACGAGACGAGACTTCTCGCGTCTCGCGTGCATCCCTGCCAATAAGCCATTAGTAATACAAGTATACAGTATCCATAACTTGTAATTTGCCACCTTAAAACAAATCTGAAATCGGGTTTATTTCCTGTTGGCCTCCAGAACTTTTTCATGGTAAATCATCCGCAGCGGAATGATGTCCATCCTTCAGCCAAGAAATAACTAGCTCATCTACTTTGAGCTTGTCTAGCGGTGGGTCATTAACATTGATGAACAAGTTAGACAATGTTTGAGCACTTAGTCTATTTCTAATATCAGTCATCTGTAAATGCATAAGGGGAAATCCCCGTTCGCACTCTGTCGTGGAAATTGATAATACTTCTACCCCATTTCTGCAACTTCTCACCTACAATCTGCTTGTTAAACTTCAGTCTGATAACGATTTTTCTCGGTCAGTTTTGAAATACTCAGCAAGAAGTATCATCTCTCTATCACCATACAACATCTTTTCCATATCCACCATGTCAGTTTTCAATGTCGACTCATGGGGAACAGAAACTTCATCTACCATGCCTTCGATAGGGAATCTTGTGAATAAATTATCAATTAAAGCCTGATAAACTGATGATTTCTTATTTGTTTATAAATTTAATTTTTGTAATTACACATGAAGGTTTGATGCCATTACCAAGTTCCCTCCCCCTTAGAAAGCAAAATGGAACGAGGTTCCGGGGGAAGTATTCAGAGGTGAATGGGAATTTAATTCCTTCTCCCCCTTCAATTACCATCTGCTGTTTGTCATGGGCCAAATTATCATGAATTTCAATTAAATTATCATAGTATAATTATTTCCTTGTTGAATTATCGTTACTTTTAAGTGGGAAAAAGGATAAAATTTGAAAGTTCCAAATCAAGGTAAGTAGACCAACGTAAAGGGAAAAATGTATAAAATTTTCCATATAATTATGCGTACAATCCAAACTTAAAATTTCCGTGTAATTAAGCTTACAGTACAAATTTTATGTCTACATTTTTCTCACAACTTTATGGGTAGATTGCCTATGCTGTAAGCGTTCCGTAGAATAAGCATAAGCTTCAGCAATTATTATAGTAGAAAGCAATTGATATATGAAGCAAAGCACTGTATTTTTTGTTTCTGATTTTTTCTTAACTAATATCGACCGTTTTCGATCAGTTTTACAAAACAATTCACTACTAATTTTCCATATATAGAAATCCCCCCCCCCCCACCTATAAAGGAGAATTTAAAAAAATGCTAGGACACATTCTGTTTATTGTCAATAAAGAGTTAATACACTGAATTTCAGCTCCATAAGGTTAACGGCCTTCGAGATACTCAATTTTTTTTTGGCAAAAATTCGGGTCCTCACTACCTCCTTAGGATATGTAATATAATGAAAGCAATATAACATCCCAGTTTGGATGTTATACCAAAAGTTGTATATATACCAAACTATAGACCAAAAGTCATTTCATTTGACTTTGCAATTTGGCCGTGATGATCAGGTGCACATAATTGCATTCATTTTTTAATATAATAATTCATATATTATAGTGATTCAAAAATGTGTTTTTTCCAGTAGTTAGCTCCTCTAAAAACTCTCAGGCTGTGCACCTCGAAAGCCAAGTAGTAGTATAAGTCCTATTGCTATTATTACAATTACAAATATCAATACAAAAAAGCGCCTGAAGTTCCTTTTTCACTTAGATATACTCACCTCAGGTATGGAAAAGGAAGGGAAATGAAGGCCTTGAAAGTAAAACACAGACAAATTTACCAGTCTTCAGAAGATACTGTCTACAATGCAGTAAGCAGAGTGAGTCGGTAGGTCAGACTGAGTCGGTGGGTCGCAGTGGTTCATGGTGGGTGGTGGGTTGCAGTGGGTCACAATAAGTCATATGCTGTTGACCCACGACCCACTGAACCAATCAGAAAACTTGACCCACCGACCCACTCCATCTCTGGTCAGGAATCACCTCTCAAACGTTGTCCGTGTTGTTTTGAAACGCCTTGTATATTTTAGCTAGATGTGCATGAAAATTAAGAACTAATACAACTTACTTTAAATGAAAGTTTAACGTACATTATTTAGAAAATACTGTACTGGTACATTTACCATTTTATATTAGATCCTGATTTTATTTTTAAAATTAAAGGATTTCTGTATTTTTACTCTCTGACAAGGCTTCTAACCTACTAAGTTTACAGTAATTATTATTTTCCTTGTAGCTTATTGGGTCAGTCATTATTTTGTAATATTTTTACAAGTGCTGTAACTTATTTCTGCTTACGAGCTGTTCGCAGCACTCGAAATAAAGTTATTATTATTATTATTATTATTATTATTATTATTATTATTATTATTATTATTATTATTATTATTATTATTATTATTATTATAAGATGTCCATATCTCGGAATTCTTTAACGATAGAAATATGAAATTTGATATTTGTATTTTTATTTAAAATATTAAAACCTGTGTTTCAGCGGTATTTTTCTTTTCTTTTTTCTTTCTTTCTTTCTTTTCTTTTCTTTCTTTCTTTTTTTTGTAATTATCAAGAAGGGAGAAAAGAAGTGGTAGGAAAGAGAGAAAATGAAATCTTTAAGCCTTATTTCCAACGGTTATGTCGACTAGGCTAAAGGAGACGATGATGATGAGAAATGAAAATAGTGGGATGAAGAAAGTGGGAGGAAACGGAAAACCTATGTATACACGATGGTTGTCCACCGCAAAACAAACTTGTCGAGAGCTTGGATCGAACGAAGGACCCCATGCACAAGAGGTGAACGCTCTAAAACTGAGCCACCGCAAACCCGGGAAGAGGGGGGAGGAAAGAGAGGTGAAAGTTGCAATTATTATAATAAAATATTCATATTTCGGAGTCCTTTAAGATCAGAGACACGACATTTGGTGTTCGGAATTTTAGCCTAATACAATTAAACATGTTTAAGTATTTTCATATATTTGACCTACAATGGAAGAAAAAGGGGTGAAGGTTCTTCCTTAACATGCCCATCGATTTTTTTTTTTTTTTTTACGAGGTACCGAGTTCAAATAAATTCTATATGAAAGATACTGATGGTAGAACGCAATATATTGCGCACAGTAACATACGGCTGCATTTGGTAGTGTACGTATATACTCTGAATACTTATATTGACCGTACTTTTTGCATACACTGTAAATATTCCTTAAACTCATAAATAATTTCTTTTTAAAAATTGGAATTTTTATAGTAATTTTGGATGTCTGATTTTCACTGTAAATTTTCAGAATATCCCCTGAAAACTATTGCTCTCACTATTGAGTTCTCCTATCTGGTCTATGGTCTGCCCTACTCATGTATAATAATAATAATAATAATAATAATAATAATAATAATAATAATAATAATAATCTGTAATTAATTTCGTTTTAGCCATTGTATCTTACCGAGTAGCTAACCTCCTAACACTTCCAAACAATGACGTTTTAAAATCCCTCAGTATCAAACCTTCCCTAGTGAGAAATAAAATTTCTGACCTAATTTTTTTTGCATAGAATTGTAAATGGCCATATATCATGTGAATAGTTATTAAGTGAAATCAATTTTCGCGTACCCACTAGAACAACACGATCTAGTGATCTCTTTTACACTCGAGCTGCAAGAGTAAATATTGTCCAAAGGTCCCTTATAAACCGAATTATAAATAAGTATAATCAGTTACCAGAAACTGTAGATGTTTTTTTCTAATGAGTATACTTTCAGATCCTTTATAAATAAGCTATCTTTGTAATGTTCCCGTTGTGCTCTACCATCTTGGCTGAAATTGTTGTGTTACATGTATGTTAAAATGTTTCAGTGTAAAATGGCCTAGTGCTATATCTGAAACCTATTATAAATAAATAAATAAACATACAGATAACATCATTGTTTGATGAAATTATTGTAGAAGGTACATCTTTTAAATTTGTATTTACAACTTGCAACTAATAATTTGAATTAACAAGAGTTAGTACAAGAGTTATCTTTCATATCGTTCAAATATTTAAATGAGAAGTTACAGGTCCAGAGAGCATATATTTAATCACCCCTAACCCTAGCAATAGGAGCTAAATACGCGGTTCTGATTGATTGAAGTTATCCGTTTCTCGCCACATAGCATACATACATTAGCACAAGTCAAACGCTAGCTGCTGTTGGTCCTCGTGGTCGAGCATGCTAGCTTCTGGCGTGGGTTCAAACCAGGTCCAACGAAAGGTTTTTAATTTTTTTTCTAAATTCTCAGAAGACTTTTATCATTAAAATTAGACGAAAATATACTCACTTGTCCTTGAACTAATACATAATGCACGAATTGTGCTTTTCCCACCATTTACCTAGAGATTTCTGATAGCCCCTATAAACAATGACGTTATAAACCAACAAAAGATTAGTTAAATTTACATTCAAGTTGCAGCATCCGATCGTGACGTAATGTCACGTGGTAATTAGTCCACTTTGTACACACAACTTAATTGATAGAAAAAAAGTGATTTAGTTACGTTAGGGAACAAAGCTGAGCGAGCGTCAGCTAGCGAAGAGGGTTAGAAGCCCTGCGGGGCTCGTTTTATTCCACCTTTGGCCCCATGACAATATCACGTGACATTACGTCACACTCGGTAGTGTAACTTCGATTAATATGTGTACTACTTGGGCGGGCCGACAGATAGCTCCAACCAATCAGAAACGTGTATTTAGTTCCTACGGCTAGGGTAAAGCGCAAAAAATGTCCAGAGACAAGGCGTAAAATTCACTGATTTTTTTTAAAGAAAGAAATTCTCTTTTTGAATTTTTTAAGAAAAAAAAAGAAATTGTTTATCAATTGAAGCATAAAAGAATGAAATTACACTGCTTTAGAGCTCTTAAACTTTCTCCTATTATACAATTCATGCTTAAGGTGTAGATAATATTACAACTCTGATCTACAAGATTGATTTGAAGTTTTAATTGCAATGTAGAAGAAAAAAATTCCATACAATTCCCATAGTTATTAGAAGCGTGGTTTCCCTAGAGCAGCTTCATAAAACATTCAATTAATATATTGTTATATGAACCTTGTTCTCCGTGACTCAAAACATTTGCGTGTTTATCAATGTACAAAAGCCAACTAACTCTTTTGATAACTTAATTAGTGTTTTTAAGACGAAGTTGGCTGCAAACTTATTTAAACGTTTCGGACCCGTCGCCAACTTCCTCAGCGTCAATTGTCTAGTTTTCAATAACCGGAAGGTGCGGAGGCTAAGAAAGCAGAAAACGTCCATCGGGGTTTCAGACACTTTGTAATTAAAGATCCAGTCTGTTTTTTTAAAGTGTAAATATCTTGAACGTTTTTATTACAACACAATAATTAGGTTTATAAGAACACGCAATGCTACGCGATCGTTTGTCAACACATGAAAAGAGGTGGAAGAAATACTAGTTAAAAATAAGCGATTTAAGAAGTTAATCAGTAAAGGGGCAAATAACAAATAAATTTCCTCTTGGGTAGGCTGAAATAGCAATATTTTGCTGCTTCTTCTTCAGTAACAGGTATGGAAAATACGATTTATTGTTAATACTTTTGAAATCCTTGTCCTGTATTATTCTAGTGATACAAACAGCATATATCCCTTTCATGACCAGGTTGCTAACTCACATATTTTCTGTTATCAATCCCGCGTTCGACTTCCGTTTGGGATATTTGCTTCACACACACACATACCCAAACCCCAGCAGTGGATCGGATCCTGTTTTAATTAGTAGGCCCCATTCTATGTGGTCTCTTGCCTTCATATAATCATTTTTCTTCTTTTTGGGGAGAGGGGGTTCGAGTGGACAATTGAGAAGGAAAAAAAAAGAAAAAAATGCTAACCGAGTTCCAATAACCTTATTTTTACTCATTTTCTTTATTTAAAATATACATTTTTTTAAACAATTGCCCTAATTATTTTCTGACTAAAAATTTATTTTTCTGATAAAAGTACTTTTTCCGCGGAACAAGTTATCACACTTTATTTTTCTCATTAAAGTCCACACAGGATAGCTTTGCAACCCAACCGCTTCACCAAACGGAACTACATTTTATTGACTAACCCTAAAATCCCAGATAGCAGTTAATTGCGTGGACAATTTCCCGGACATAAGCTTGAATCCTGGACGTATGGTAAGTCCAGACGTTACAATTTGTATGCAGTTGGTTCGTAGACGCCAGTCTAGAAGGCATTAGATAATTTATGATAGAATCGTAATTTTTGATCAATTATTTCTGGTGACATCCCTCAACTTTAGCTGTGCGCAAGAAAAGTTGATTTAAGCTATAAAAAAAATGTAAATGCCATTGGAATACTGTTTCTACGAAGAAATGTTTGCATTAGTATTACAAGTATATAAATATGGTACTGGTAAAGTTTAAGAACACTGCATTTTGCAAAATTTACAGACAAAATTGAACGCTCTGTATACAAAGATATGTTTCTGTAAGCAGTGTTTCTTTAAAAAAAAAAAAATCCAGGGAGGCACACTTAGTACTTGGAGAGGTACTGCTGGCACTATTCTATTATTATTATTATTATTATTATTATTATTATTATTATTATTATTATTATTATTATTATTATTATTATTATTATTATTATTATTATTATTATTATTATTATTATTATTATTATCATCATAGGTCTACACATATTATTTTGGTCTCCTCGGGGGCACTCTCAGAGCTCCAAGGGGAGCAGTGCCTCCAAAAAACGTGTGGAAGAAACACTGTCTGTAAGTGGCTTATTTAAACCGTAAGTAGTAAGTTCCATTTTATGTTTACAAGTGTAGGGTTACTAGTCTGTAACAATTACAAGTGCTATACGACGGCTACAATAAGTGAGTACATATGAAGCTAGTTATATTAGATTTAATTTTCCGCCGCCATACTATTTTTGCATAGTGTACAAATCTATATTTTATTTTATAAGTATAGTGCTATTACCGTGAAATAATTACAAGTGCTATAGAAACTTGTATCATTGTGAAACCTGCTTTAAGGTACTTGTAAATACAACACACAAACATTAACCTTACCTATACTATAATATCCTAACATAATCTACTCTACCCTACCCAACTGTTCTACTGCCTACTCTACGTTCAGTAGTTCAATTCTACTTTACTCTACTAGCATAACCTACCTTATCATACTAACTTAACCTAATGTATTCTACTAAACTTACTATATCCTAACAGGCGTTAGACTCTACTCCACTAACCTAATGAATCCTAATTTTTTCTGCTTTACTTTACTTTACTTTAGCACAGGTTGTTGCGTACAATTCACATTAATATTTTATTGTGAATATACCCACAATCAGCGGCCTATTTACGATTTAGTTTCGGGTGGGCTTTCCTAAGTTTATTCCTGGAAATGTGAAAACTCTACAAGATATTTCATTTACTTTAAAATAGTAAATACAATTTCGGAGGGCCATTAAGGAGGGGAGGAGGAGTAAAATAAATGGCATCCATGTCCGGAATACCCCCTTAAATACGCTACTGCCCACAATCGTTGCTCTCTCTGAACTTCATCTGAACAAAAGAGGGTACTGTTACGTTGTTGACTTGGAATATTTTGAACAAGCATAAGAAGATACTTCTTGCTAGAATTCTGATTTTCCAACAATTAAATTTCATCTTGCTACATAAAGTATTCTCATGTCATTCAGTGCAAAATATCTTGCAAAAGGATATTAAGATAATTACTAAAAGAATTTTAATTTTAAAAGAATTATTTCTAGTGCTTTGTCCCTTAAATTTACCTTCGTCAAGTGAGCTATTTTCATAGCGCGCAAAGCAAATATTTTGCTGGATTGTAAAAGAAGAATGCTAAGTGAAAGAATTATGGATTTCCATCAATTACTTCCAGTGGTTATCTTAAACTTTTCCTGTACGATAAAAGTGACACTATAGTCTTATCTGTAAATTCTGCTGCTGTAATAGATAAAAATTAATTGTGTAGGACAAGTTTAGGCACACCACTTGAAATAATTGTTGAAAAATTTAATAGTTTTACTAACTTTCTTGTTATTAACCTTCAAAAGATTTGAGTTGGGCGACATGACAATACCCTACTTAGCATAGTTGAAATTTAAGGAGGATACCAGAAGTAACTGTTAAAAGATTAGAATTATATCAAGAATTATCTCCTGACGCTTATGTAAATTGAAAAATTATAATTCTTTCACGATTTGCGTATAAATATAGGGTCAGGATAAATGCCATAAAAATTACGGTGTAAAAGACACAAAGCAACCTGTGCTAGGTATCCACTAAAAAGCACGGATGCTATCTAACCGAGTCAGGGCAGGGCGAAGGGAGTGGGCCCACGCGGCAGGTTGCTTTGGGCCCACGCTGACAAGGCCCTCCTTCAGCGATAGTGGATATACGTGTAAGCAAAGGTTATGACCACACGTGTGTGTCTCGGTGATACGAGTTCCTATAGCACTTGTAATGGTTTCACATTAATAACGATACATTTGTAAACATAAAATACAGCTTTTGTACACCGTGCAGAAATATTCCTCCTTTGAAAAATAAGGTGCAGTATTACTTTACGAGTCCACAGATTGTAAAATGTACGGGAAACTTTGGAAAAGTCTTTAATTTGCTCATTTTATGTCAATAATGGAATTCAACAAACCCCTGCGGGCAGTGGCGTATTTAGGGGGCTTCCGGGCTTAAGCCCCCCGAAATCTTACTTACTATAGTAAAGTATATGAAATATCTTGCAGAATTTTCACATTTTCAGGCAAAGTCCCTCCCTAAAGTTATCAAAGCCTCTCCCCCGAAACAAAATCGTAAATATGCCACTACCTGCGGGGCTTCTAACCCGTTCCTACTACTACTAGACTCCTACTCCTACTATTACACGGAAAATAATACCTAATACAGCCATCTTTCACATGCACTTACTTATTTTAACAAATGTAAAGCATTCCTAATAATTTTACACTAGTAATTCTACACTTGTAAACACGAAAGACAGCTTATTTACTTACTGTTTAATTCTTCCACCTGCAGAAATTTATTCCTTATAAACATGTCTTTTTATAGAGAGTATTGAAAAATATCTGTAAATTTTGTAAAATGTGTTGTGCCTAAACTTGAACCCTATGAGGCAATTTGTTTTCCAATTAATGAAATTTCGTTGAGAAAAATAGATGGATAATACTGCATTATCTTTAAAGAAAATACCAACCTCCTTTGATAGAAAACAATGTCATTTGCAATCATGCTGTGATCACTCAAACATAAATTAAGTGGATATTTTTATAAGTGGTTATCTAGGACTTTTCTGAATCGTCAGTGAAAAGATGTTAATCAATTAATTTCAATGTAAGTACTGTACATTCAACATTCTTTTTAAAAATATATATTATTTTTGACATGCTCCAAATTAATATGTGTTATTTTTAATAGTATATCAATCCTTTATTTATACAGCGTTGATAATGATATCATTTTTACCTTAAAATACACGCACACATCGATTAGCTCTTAGAATATTTACTTTTAATGGATATTTCAGGTTTTCATTCGAGAATTGAAACTGTCAATCATAGATAATTGAAAAGAATAATTTATATAAGTTTAAAATTTCTTCATTTGAATTTTAAGTACAAAAGATATTTTAAAAGATGTAAGGGCATTTATTCCGAAGTTGGTCGTTCCCTTAGTTTTCGATAAAAAGCGTAATAAAAGCTAGGAAAATTTTAAAAAGCATCAGTTTTTAGGTCCGCTTTAAAAGGGTAGGGTAAAGTAGAGTAAGGTAGGGATAAGTAGGGTAGATTAGGGTGGTGTTAGCTTGGGGTTCGTGAAGCTGGGATCCATTTTGTTAAAATTAATAGACTGTTAATTCAAGTCTCTGCGTAAGGATACGAACTGAAGTGTGTCTGTACACCTGTAGTCACGAAACACTTCTCTCCGCTTGCCTAATAATTCCATGATTATATCCACTTATAGAAAAAATAAACACAAGTTTCGCTCTCCTTACGTATTGTCAAGCACACAAACGAGGAAATTATCCATTTCTTCCCTGTAAATTTTCAAAATTTTTCTGGAAACGAACGATCAACTTCGGAACATTACCTGGTGGGCGCTCTACAATTGAATCGCCACTGCTCCAACGTCATTTTGTTGTTGAAACTTAATTAATATGGTGTGTATAATTAATGAGAGAATTAATATTGCCTCATACTTATTACATTACCATATATTTACTTCAATTACGAATTACGCTCTATAAATTCTTTTAGATCAGATTTCATTTTACTGACAAGATAGATGAGTAAAATTAGATTTTTACTTCATGTTAAAGAAAGTATTTATTTGGGAAAACTTCCCAATCCACGCTGCAGCTGCGCATCTATAATTAAGGTTACTTTAAAAGGATGTAGTACAAAATTTTTAAATTTCACGTCCCACAGTTATACTGGCTAGGCTAAAGGAGACGGTGATGATGAGAAATGAATGAAAATGGTGGAATGAAGAAAGTGGGAGGAAACGTAAAACCCCGACAAAACCTCGTACACGGTGTTTGTCCACCGCAAAGCTCACTTGGCGTGAGATGGGACAAAACAAGGATCCCATGCACCAGAGGTGAACGCTTTACCACTGAGCCACCGTAGTCCCAGGGTATAATACAATAGGAGTAGAGTACGGTTGGGTTATCTTAGAGTTAGAAAAATTTGAACGCGTATTGCCAAAATCAATCGAGTGTAGTTTCTTGTGTCCGCGTAAGGATACCAGCTAAAGTGGACATTGTAACTTTTGCCCGTTTTTTATGTTTAAATTGTCGGAGAGTAGAGCCAGAAAGATATATACAGGGTGTTTCAAATCAACACCGACAACGTTTGGGAGGTGATTCGTGACACCATGATAAGATGAAAAGTATGGACCAAACTAGGTGCATAAATGCTTTCTTTCTGAGTTATAGGCGGAAAACGTGAAAAAATGAACATAAAGGTCCATAGCTCCAATAGTATGCGACCTACCGTAGTTGGGTCAAGACTTCACTTAGGAACTATCCAAAAATACATGTTTCAGAATCCTGAGGTACTCACACAACAATTTTTATAGAGGGACTTTGGCTATGGACAAATAACTTGAAGTACTCACCAACTACATCTATAAAAATTGCTGCGGAAGTACTGCAGGATTCTGAAACTTGGATATTTGGATAGGAAACATACTAGTTCCTAAGTAAAGTATTGACACGACTATGGCAGATCCCATAATTTCGGAGCTATGGACCTTTGAAGTTCATTTTTTCATATTTTCAGCAGCCTATAAGTCCGAAAGGAAGCATTTGTGCACCCAGATTGAAAAATGGTTAAATGAAATGAAATGAAAATTTTACTTTTCATATCTTGGTGTAGGAAATCACCTCCCAAACGTCGTCGGTCTTGTTTTGAAACAACCTGTATATGTATGGAACTAACCTATATTTGTGCCATTCTAGTTTACAAAACCACAGATTTGTAAAATTTACTGAAGAAAATTAGCGGTTGGTCCACTTGCGCCGTACATTACCTAAGTGCATTACCATTCATACTTATATGTAAAAGCATTTGATTGACTCTACGGGCTCTGAATGAAAAACTAATTTTTGGCCAAGATCGGAACTTTTTTATGCATTTTTTATCATTCCTAAAATTTTTGCCCAAGATCGCAATTTTTGATCCATTTTTTTTGTATCATTCCTAAAATTCTTCTTTTATTTGATCTCGTAAAATACGTGGTTTCTGAGAGACATCTTAATGTCGTAGAATTTCACTTTTTATGGCGAATGAAGCGAGAAATTAAGTAAAATGTTTTGGTTAAGATTTCGTGGTTGCCTGTTTTAGTAAAGGAGTCATGTAAATGCAACGAAATAACAAATGATGGCCTTCGTGTAATAACAATAGTGACATGCAATGCAAAACGCCAAGAAAATTCTAGAGCTCTCTTCTGGCTATATGGTTAGCGTATGGGTCTTTGGCGCGGGAGACCCAGGTTGAATTTCCTGTGGTTGTTCATGCTGTTTGGATTTTATAAGCTGTACATCTGTATCTCATATATTCCCTGTGATAAAAAGGAATGTTAAATCCTAAACCAACTAAATAAATTCTGTCCATAATTTTCATTCTCTGTTCGTTCCTTCTATCATATCTCTATGATTCAACAGCTCTATCTTAATGCCGTTCCTACAAGATTTTTCTTCTCTTCTTAATTTTATTTGCCAAAGCCCTAATCGTACTAACATACCTCTTTTCTGAAATCAATGAGATGAAGCAGTGTGCAGATTTGGTGAGATTAAAGATGAGTAACCCGCAGATGGTGTTGGCATTAAGACGTCCACCCAGCTTGAGGACAATTAGGGAGCTATTTAGAAGAAAAAAAAGTAAATAGTGGACTCCAGTTTAAAATGTAGCATTAACTGCTAAGGGAATCAATGTACTGTTCACATATAATTCCAAGGACATTGGTACCACATTGTGCCCTTGGTCCCTTTAGGGTTGTCGCACTAGGACTTTAGTTTTAGTTTAATAATTGTATTCAATATCGCTTCTTTTCTTTTCTTACTATTCATAGTACTTTGTCATAAGCCTTGTGTTTGACCCAGCTAAAATTTCTCTTTCTTCTCCACATCCACATTTCAAATACCTGAAATGGGATTTCATTACCTAGGTGTAGTGTCCATTTTTTTCACCGGAGAGTAGAATGATCCCCTTGAAATGTTCCGTGAACAGTTATTATTATTATTATTATTATTATTATTATTATTATTATTATTATTATTATTATTATTATTATTATTATTATTATTATTATTATTATTATTATTGAGGATAAAAAATCCTAATTGGGCATTTCTAGGATTGAATAACCGAATGCAAAATAGAAAGCTGTTATTTTAATCAGAATTAAGAATCGGAATTCTGACATGGAAACAGAGAACTGATATCAATAAAGAGGTAACTGTTTACATTTCGGCCAATTCATTTACTTGGAACAGTAAAGGCAGTAATCTTTGCTCTAACTGCCCCTAGTGCATGCAGTGGCATGTTTCTGAACTAGTGTATTAAGTGAGTCAAAACTTGATGTATTTTACTACAAAATGACACCAAAACCATGTCTGTAAGATACATGAATAAATCATTATGAGTTTTCAAAGTTGTAAAGTTCTTTTTGATACACCCTGTATCTATATCTATCTATCTATATCTGTAGATAGATAGATAGATAGATAGATAGATAGATAGATAGATAGATAGATATAGGAAGGACTTATCCTATATATATCTTTCAAAATTAAACTTGACAATGAGGAGGTTTACAAATGTTTATCACTCAATATCTGAAAAGAAAAGCTCGGTTAAGGCTCTTGTAAACATATGGATATGTATCATTCACTATCTTTCAGCTAACAGCATTATTCAAAACTATAATTCTTTCTTTAATGAGTATATTTGGATTGCATTCTTTGTTTGAATAAGTTACTTGCAACAACGAGGCGAACATTAATATTTCGTATCTTGGCATAAATTCTGAATCATAAGATTTGAGCATCAATGATTCCTCTCCCCCCACCCCCCGAAACTTGTCTCAGGAGACAATGATTTGTAGAGATAATGGCAAGTCTTTGCAACGTGGGAACCTGACATTATGTTCAGCTACAGCTCTGACCTCTTCTGGAATGCTAATACAGCCTCCCGGCCAAGGCAGGCTTTATTATGTGTCCGTTTCGGACGAAACGTTGTGATTACCCGACAGCTTTAGAGTGTTAAATGCTGTGTCCATCGCCCGTGGACTATGGTTAGAGTGAATGAAGGTACACAAAGAAGCCTCAAACAAGAAATTAAACTCTGGCAACCGTATAATTCTGGAATATTGAACTGAAGACGTTTTCGCTTTGAAATAATAAGAGTAAAAGGAAATAAGCAAGACATTGTGGCAAAACATTGCTTGATAAGTTTATATCGCTTTCCTTACATTGTTGCTGAAAGAAAAAAGAATAACAAAAACAGACGAAGAATTTTGTGCAGTTTTGTTTACAGAAACACTGCTTTATTTCAAAGATTGTGTATAGTTATCCATATGCATTCAAAGAATTGAATAAAAATTATTTCCCTCTTCATTTGATTTTCGTGAAAAGAAACCACTTTCTAATATAAATAAAATAAAGAGTTTGTGTGTATGTGCTATGTGAGGCCTGGGGATCAGATGAGTGGACCGAGAGTTACCAAATTTTGGTCACGGGTACCTTGGTTCAGGCCCCAGACCAACACAAAGCTTTTTTTTTTTAAAAAAATCGAACTAAGGGGTTTTGGGATGGGGGGGGGGGTTCCTGAACATGTAAAAGTAGTAGAAAATGACCGATATTAGTGTCAAATTCATAGTTTTCGCGGTCGCCGAGATCAATGGTGAAACTCCGATTGTATTTACTTTCAAACTCACCCCATTCGGCTGCGGACCGGGGTCACTGGGGAGGATACCGAGACATCCTAAATGACCGATATTTTAGTGTACAACCGTGTACAATCCATAGTTTTCGCGGTCGGTGAGATCAATATTGTGACACTTCAATTAGCGATGACTTTCAAAATCAGCTACCATTGTATGCAGGCTGGGGGGTCATCTACTGGGGGAAAGGTTACTGAGACATGTACAAGTTATCCGAAATCACCGATTTTAGTGTCAAATCCATAGTTTTCGCGGTCGCTGATTTGAATGGTGACACTCCTACAGGCGTTGACTTCCAAATAGAGCCCTCATACGCTGAGGGCCAGAGGCGTTCTTTTTTTTTTTTTTTTAAATCGAATCAGGTGGTCTCAGGGGGACATTTAGCGGGATATGTAAAAGCAGTAGCAAATGACCGATATTTTTTACTTTTCGTGTTCACTTTGTTTACATACATATTTTATATGACCTATGTGGAGAATGAGTATTTCAGCTGGTAATCAATAAAACGAATTATTATATAGTAGTGTGAGCATGTCAAACTAGGTACCTCAAGTGGGCCGAACATTCATCAGTGTACAATAATGCTGTTTAACAAGAAAAAAGTCATTCTCATATTTAATGTATTTAAAACGTAATTAGTGTAACATTGTAATACTGTAACTAGCTGAACATGCGCTCTCTACCAGCGCATCATTCACATATGAGCATGAATCTCCTTGTCATTCCTCACAACATCTGTATATGTCCCTTTACAGACACAAGTGAAGGACGCCTTGATAAAAATCGGCAAGGGGTATCATAAAAGGGAGATTTTTTGGATTATTTTTTCAATACCTCGCACCGTTTGCAAGATTTGAGCCTACGTCCGGTTGAATTTTCTAATTCATATATGATCAGTGTTTTCTTTCTTCTTGCATGCAGTATGTAATAAGCAAATACATTATACATACAATTCATTATGTTAGTGATATAAGGTGTTCATTAGGCAAAGCAATCCAAACAATGAAGATTCATTTTAAACTGGAGAAACGGTTTTCTTTCGTGTTTCATTTTCATTTGGTGATGCAAAAAACGTCTGTGGGATATACTACCCCCGTATATAATTGTGTGATGTTGGAATGTAAAACTGGTAGGATATAATGCTTTACTTTTTAAAAATTTCAATACTTCCAGTGTACTCCTTTAAAAAAATGTAATAAAGAAATAACGGCCATTTTTTAAAAAAATATATTTAATTAGAACTAAACAATCTACACAAAATTTGCAATCGATCAGTGAAAACAGCA
Source organism: Thermobia domestica (assembly GCF_964235325.1). Classification (NCBI taxonomy): domain Eukaryota; kingdom Metazoa; phylum Arthropoda; class Insecta; order Zygentoma; family Lepismatidae; genus Thermobia; species Thermobia domestica. Next base: position 4,390,170 of record NC_137465.1, on the reverse strand, counting down.
TCTTTCTAGAGCCCATGGTTCTCGAGAACTCACTGTCGATAGGATTGGCCACAAACATATAAACTTTTCTAGCATTTTAATATATAGATAATACTGTAGTGTAACATCTATGCGAGTTAACTTTTACTTTGTGTTGTAATAGTATAATTAATAGAAATTGTAGGGAACAAAAAGAAATCTGGTTAGTGGATGGATACAGAACTATTATTTTTTCCCCCGATACCTAGCACCTTTATCCTGCAACACCTTTCGAGTGTTTGGTGACATGTTGCTCACACCAGCGATCTTGAAAACGAAGATCACATGCATGTCTGTTAATCTGAAAATCGCTAAGGATTTGCTCCTTTTCATAAATGAGAAAAGTTGTTCACGCTGATACATACTACCGAACATGGAAAACACGTTCGATGTAAATTTACGGGTTTCTGGAAATCGCATTTCAAGGAATGTGAGCTTATCTGTGTTGACGGTTTGAGAGAAGTTTTGCTCCCTGTATGAGACAATTCCGGACACCATACTACAGCAGGATAACGTCTGGTCACATGTACCCTGAAATGTGCAAGCCTTCATACACGAATGACGGATTCTATTTCGTAGCCTGTAGCTCCTCTTTGAACTTTTGTTTGTCAATTCTTGATCATTACAATTCTCTAGTAGACAGTGACGGCGTCTTGTGCTTTCACATATAACCAGCATCGCTGGCGATTTTTTTTTTTTTTTTTTTTAGAAGCACATCCAATGGTTTGTTGATTCGATGTGATGACGTATAAATGTTTTGATTACAGTATTCGGAACGCTTCACGCCATATCTACTGATTTGTTAAGGATACAAGTATTGCACAGTTATGAATGTCTAATATTTCTAGATAAATCATACAGCGAGTCTGTGTTCGTTGCTTTCTGAGTGATCAAACAGTTCAGTTAGAATACCACGAACATAACTGCTATAGAAACATCTCCTTTACATTGAGAATTTATTGTGCATCCCTGAGGAATATAGTGCAATAAGTAAAATCAATTACAGTATTGTTCCCATAATCCGAGCGCCTCAGAATATCCAGCAAGTGTTTCGTGTGTACTTTACATACATTTCCCCTGCTCTTGAGTCATCTATGCACTTTATCGCTTAGTTCGTTGTCAGAAGCTGGATTGAAAGCATATCATGGCATTTGTACCCGTCTTATGTTATTTTTAAAACATAATAATTTAGTGTATTCGCTTTGGGTCCTAAAAGTTCATTTTTATTTAGTTATTATTATTTGTTAATATCTTACTTTAAAATGAGTATGTACTGTTAAAATCATTCGAGTTCGTAGAACCCACGGCAGTGATGTAACTAAGGAGGGCGCCGGATTGAGGGGGAGGCACACAACTAGGCAAATATTTATTTTCAGTGTAAGGCAAGGAAAGGAGTTTTAATAAAGATCATTAAAAAAATTCCTCAGAAACTTAAAAGGACAATGAAAAAATTGAAATAAAATGAAATCTCTGAGTTTTACGTCCAACTGTTATGCCGGCTAGGCTAGGTCTAAAGGAGACGGTAATAATGAGAAATGAATGAAATGGTGGAATGAAAAAAGTGGGATGAAACGGGAGAACCCCGAGGAAACTCACCTACACGGTGTTTATCCACCACAAAGTTCACTTGGCGCGAGCTGGGATCGAACCAAGGACCCCATGTACCACTCTCTACCACTGATCCACCGCAGCTCCTTAAGAGAACAACGACTCACCAACATTAGGATCATACCCATAGAGCATAAGTTAGCTTCAAAGCTATCTTTTGAGGACATTGTATAAACCTTTGTAATCAAAAGAGCCAGCAAAGTTAAATTTTAGTTCCAGCTTTTTGCAATGAAATTAAATCTTTGAGTTTTACGTCCCACGATTATGCCGGTTAGGCTAAAGGAGACGGAGTTCCAGTTTTTTGTGTTTCCATTTAACTCACATATAATGCTCGAGACAACAGCTTGACTGTTTGTCATAATTAAATATTCTATTACAAAGCAACAGACTGTTGATTTATTCTACGTATATGCAGATCCCGATACAATTCCAAAAACATTGCGATTTGCAGTTATGAAAAGACTATAAAAATATATTAAGCATGTTATTATTAGATTTGGCAATGAAATACTAACTAGTTTGGTGTTTTATCTTGTATTATAAATTAAATTATGTACTACAATTTTGAAATCAACCTTTAAAAAAATGGAATAGGAGAATTACTATGTGATGCTAATATCAGGTGTAGTCGGGAACCGTTTTGGTTTGGTTGGTCGGGGGGGGGGGGGTACTAAGGCAAGTTCTAGCCTAACTGCGTCGCTGACCCAGGAACGCCTTAATCAAGTTTCTATTATTTTAAAAGTAAACTGCTCTTGGAACTCGAACATGGTTCTGGAATGTATTAAGTTCATATTCCAAGAGATCACTGTATAACTTAAAATAAGTAGGATGTTATTTCCCCAAAACAGTTGGTTTAATTGAATACGTAATATTTATTTCTGTCAAAACTAACTTTCACGACTTCCATTTACTAGTTTTCTGTAGTTTTCTGAGGATACTCCCGTTTCCTCCCCGCATTTTAATGCTACCAATTCATCTATCATCATTCACTTGCCTTAAGAACCTGACTTACTAAAAATAATACAAAATTTACGATTTTTCTTTTACTTGTTTTTCATAAGTAAAAGGAGATAATGAAATGCAACTTACCACAATCATAGATAATGTTATTCTACAACAGAAAATATGGACCTCAAGAATTTTCAGTGTTGCCATCCATAGAAATTACAGTGTTGCAGTGTTGCCAGAATAACAACTTCCCCAAAATCTAAGTTACGGCAGCGACTAGAGGAACGAACTCAACTGCATTTGATTACATATCATGTTGTCTTAGAGTTCTGTGAACTACTTTTTAAGTAATAGTTGTATTTAGTTTCTAATAAACAAAACAGTTTTAACATACAGTTATTAGAAATATTTACAGTTATTAATGCTATTTAAAAAGTAGTTCACAGGATTCCAAGACAACAAGATACGTAACCAAACGCAGTTGAGTTCGTTTCTCTTGTCGCTACCTTAATTTAGATTTTGGGGGAAATGTTATTCTGGCAACACTGTAATTTCTATGGACGGCAATACTGAAAATTCTTCAGGTTCATATTTTCTGTTGTAGAATAACAATATATATGATTGTGGTAAATTATATTTCATTATCTTCTTTCACTTATGAAAAACAAGCAAAAGAAAAATGGTAAATTTTGTATTCTTTTTAGTAAGTTAGGGTCTTAATCATGTGTGACCCTTAGCCTAACTGGCATAATTGTGCGACTTTAAACTGAAGGGTTTATTTCCATCTACAAGTTTAAATTCGTAGTTTAGTTTTCAGGCATAACCAGGCGACGTGTTGGAAATACTTTTTTTCCCCATCAGTGTTCTTCCTGAAAGGAAGAGGAAAAAATGAGGGAGGGAATGATATCAGCAATAACCAAGTGATTCCTTTTCCAATTTTCCGCGCAATTCTCAAGCGCCAAACGATGGAACGAAATGGATATCCGATTCTTCGCAATGTTTCAGAAGAGATTTGGCGCGTAATCTCTGGACAGCTCTCGATCACTTCGGGAATACCAATGACGTATGTGTGTGGAGTCGAAAGTTGTTGTCACAGACATTGATGCAGCTGTTCTACCGAAAGATTATCCAACGTTATCTCCGCTGTTCAGAGTGACAGCTAGAACAACGTTCGACCAAATCATGAACACACTTAATGAGAAACCATGGATTAGACAGAGATTATTAAAAGAGACGCCCTGTACTCGATGAACAGAGACAGGACAATGTGTTCGTGACATGTGATTGAAAGGGTCAATTTTGATATAATATACAGAAAGGGAAAAACAACATATATAACATTTACTTTATCTGCTCAGGTGCAGGCATGTTAATATTGGTAATTGCTATCACGACAACTTCATTATACGGTTGCAAGTACCTTTGAGAAACGACACACCTGGTGTTTTCGTAATTAAGTAACACATTCTAGTTCAGTTTTCCTCTTTTGTTTTTAATTTTGCCTTATTTTTCTTAATTTGGAACACATTCATTTCACAGTACTTCAGGCACAAAACGAAACAGTTGAATCCCTGAAACAGTTATAAATTACTCGGCACCATACTCAACATGCAGTTGGTTTTCAAGTAATTTTATTTTAATATTGCTACGACAGTGAATATATAACAATTTCATTTCAATAATTGTTGATGAAGATCCTATAATTAAAAGAGGGAAATTATCATTCTAGACTCTAATAATAATATAAATAATCACTGTTTTGATATTCTATATTTTATCAATAACAAATTACATTTACTAATAAATTAAGACGGAATTTCATAAACATTCAATAAGTATACATTTACATGGGTCAATTCATATATGAAATTGCATATGTCATTTATAAAACAAAAAAAAAAAAAAAAAAAAAAAGAAGAAAGAAAATATGTATTTTAATTATGCATTAAATGGATTAGAGAGAATAATCAATAAATAAATGTTGAACCCTTAAGCAGAAACAATCAAATCGATCGTCCCAATCTATAAATTTAACATGAAAATAGTGCACGTTATTTATTGATATTTGTTTATTTATTTTATTGATATTTATTTTAAAGCTAGTACAGTGGTTCTCAACCTAATTCCTATCACGACCCCCATTTTATCACATCCTCTTGCTAGCGACCCCCTTGTAATTTCTGATTTGTAATAAGCTTGTGTGAGATTTTTAATATACCTATTGCAAAGATCTCACGATATCCATCTATAATAATGGAGGTTCTATAATAATATAATCCATTTCTTAAACTTCATAATTCCCTTAAATTTGATCCATATGATAAAAAATAAAGTGATTTCTAATTCTTGTTTTTAAAAAACTTGGACAGTTGTTAAAAGAGGTATTGAGTGTTTTAATTTTCGGGAGGCCACCACTTTGAGTTATAGCTATTGTGGATTACTGTTTTCAATTTTAATTATATCTCAATATGCAGGTTTTATTGCATTTTTCTGGTATTTCAATATGCAGTTCTCATTAGTTTCATATCGTACCTCTTTCATTTAAATTGATTTTTAAACAACTCTGCACCTGTTGAAAATGTTTAGTAGAGCTATTTTTTGTTGTTCTTAACAGTGTGTATACAAATAAAAATATGCCTATCAGAACAAAATTCAAAATAATATTTAAAAATATTTTCCGGTATTAGATTCTAATTATATTTATCTCTTCCGCTTATCTTTTCGACTCTCAGGTTGAGAAGCCCTGCGCTAGTAGACTTACATAGTATTTTTGTATCTATTCGTTTTCTAACTTGATTTCCTTCATTGAATATGATCAAATCCTAACGGAATATTACACTCATCCATAGGTAAAGCTGAAATAAAAATACACCCTGCTAGGCAGTAAAAGTAATCACACACTAGAAGTTTCAATTTCGTTCGGTAGACGTCACGTTGTGGAGGATGTGTGCTACCATCTAACGACGGAATAGTAGAAAATGAAATATGAGTTGAGTTGATTTTGAGTTTAACGCCCCTTTCAGCAAAGAGACTATATGAGACGTGGACCCACTGACTAATGTGGAATCCGAACCACATAAGCTCCCACCGGGAATCAAACCCCGGTCTCCCATGTCAAAGGACCCATACCCCTAACCGCTTAGCCACGAATGAGTTCAAAATGAAATATGGATACCTACTGTTTTAGCCACCATTACTCGTGAAGAAAAGATGAAATAAAGTTTTACGTCCCACGATTATGCCGGCTAGGCCCAACGGAGACGGTGATGATGAGAAATGAATGAAATGATGGAATGAATAAAATGCGCGGAAACGGGAGAATCACTAGAAAGCCCACGCCACGTGCATGGTGTTTGTCCACCACAAAGCTCGCTTGGGGCGACCTGGGATCGAAACAAGGACCTCATGCACCAGATGTGAAGGCTCTATCACTGACTCACCTCACCCCGTACTCGTGAAAATGTTAACTGATTTACTTTAATGAAATATCCTAGAAAGAGCCTGCATCACTGAATTTAACCATAGCAATAATATATTAGAAGACAATCATCAATACAAATTAATATTTCTATTTGTAGATCTGAAATTATAGATCTGGCGTCTGGCAACACAAGAAGAGTCACTGGTTAGGAACTTCTGTTATTAATTATAATTAGCTCTTCTTTAATGCTTGTTGTTATTTTAAACCCATTAGATTGAAAAATAAAGCAAACATTGCTTTTACCCCACTCTTACTACGTAAAGTGAAAAAGATAACTGATATTTATTTAAAACGGAATTTTTAATGTTTCAAGTACTTTATATTTGTTTTTGAGATGACAGGAATTCCGTAATACTGTGTGCACATCCGTTTATAGTTCTTTTTACAAAGCTTAAGTGCTTATGTAGTTAGCGAAGCCATTATAGTATGGTAGATGGATAATTTCCATGTATCAGATCGTAAGCCTGCTTAATATGTGTGAGCCTTCCTCCAGTGACTGACAGTTATTATACGGTAGAAGTGCATAATAGCCATATTCAGTGTTCAAGTAAACAAACTCGCTGGTCGTGTTGCTACGATCTTTTGTGAGACGTGGCTTGTATTGTTCAAGTGAGCTGTAGGCCCATACATCAAAAGGAAGGAACATGTTGAACTTGGTTGCATATGTTACGAGAGAAGATCAACCTCGTCAGACAGGCAGCTCGCCTACGTTCAACGATCATAATCATGATAAAAAGAAAGGCATTATAAATAATTATGTAATTATGTTAGAAGGAGATATTGAGTAATTATGATTGGATATACCGTATATATTGAAATATTGAGTTACTCATGTAATACAAGGCTGGACAACTATGCTTCTTCAATTTAGTACTTGTTTTCTTTCTTTCTTTATTTTTTTTTAATACAATGATTGGAGAGGATTCGTAATTGTTTGTCAATCTAAACGTGTAATTTTACTTGTACAAGACTTCTACCTGTCACGTGGATCACGATATATCGAAGATCTATGGATGAAACCTAGATTGGACGTAAAGCTCTTGGTTACAAAAACGAATAGTCAATCCATTACGTTCATGTTTTCTACCACATGATGAATGATACTGGATGTATTTTTTTAAATAGAGAAATGAATTGCTGTTTACCTTATTAATATTTCTTCCATTAAGTGCTCTGACAGAGTTTTCAATTTAAATTACATTTGTTGCTAATAATAAGCACAAGAATCTAAACAGCTGCAACGACAACGCAGTGACAGATTCCTCATTCCAACTATAATTCCTCATTTCAAATATAAAGGGTTGCAAGTTCGATCTTAACCTGTTGCATTTGTGTTCTTTGTTTCTTTCTTTGTTGAAATCTAGCGTTTTTCAGCACTGAGGCTATATGAGATGTGAACCTACAGTTTTAAGGCTACACTAAGAAAAATCCGTTATCTGGACAGCGATGTACAAATATACGGAACCCTTATGTTTACTACGGAAATCAGTACGGAGCATACGTTATCCATATGATACGTACTTTTGCCAGTTAGATGTTACATCATGCCTTTGCACGACGTATGACATCTAACAGTCTTCCTTATATTACATACGTCAGCTAGATGTATGTGAGATTCTGACCGCCTATATACAGTTAGGGATGCATTCGAGTCGAGTCGAGTCGAGATTTAAGCCTGTCTCGACTCGTCTCGAGAAAATGTTGTCTCGACTCGTGTCTCGACTCGAAAATATGTTTCTGTCTCGACTCGTGTCTCGACTCGACAGTCTCTGTCTCGACTCGACTCGAATTCGAGTCGAGACGTCTCGAAATTCGAGTCGAGACAAAATGTACGAGTTAAAATATACGCACACATCAGCCAGACCATCATGACTACCTACCTAATTGTCAGTATGTCGACTTTTGGCATGGATAAAAACGGCGACACGTCTTGGCATACACGCAATGATCCTTGATAGGTCGCTGGAGAGAGCTGGCACCACATGTGCTCACTCAGTCACCTAATTCCCGTAAATTCCGGGAAGGGGGGCGATGTGTTCTGACGTCACGTTCAATCACATCCCACAAGGGACATCACTCAAATGTCCGGCTACAATTTCAATGAAACTTTTTTTTTTGCTGATAGAAGGCATGTATGCATCATTACTTGTGATGACAAATTTTTGCCATGGTGCATGTTTTCTATTTTTTTAAATAACTTTTAAGAGTTGTGATGTGGTTATTAGAGATTACCACAGAAGTCCCTTACTACCCTTTGTAAACGGAGCGTTAATGAAGAAAAGTGAAGAAAAACCATGTGGATACATATAAGTCCTGGGGGGAAGTCGTATGGTAGATATGACCTTGATGGCAGCCATCTTGAAATCCGCCATTTTGAATTAAGGTCAAGTTTTCAAAATGGGAATAGGGTAATATGATACATAATTTCGGGCTAGAATTTAATTAGAAAAATAATGGTGAGATTAGTTTTAAGATACACCCATTTGGGGGAAAGTTACCGGCATATTAATTGTTTTTACTTACTGTGTGCGTAAGACCCTTCTTACTTTCGTCTCAAGACCTGTAAATCGATCGCAACGGCAGAGCCCGGTTTCGCACTAGTGTTTAGAAATCTTTAAACTCACTTGAGGCAATATTTGTGGATTATTGTATTGTATTTTGCCTTTAATTAAATTTGAACCCACTTCATGATCTTGTGTAAAGTATCACTAAAAGAGAATTTCTGTTTTTATGGAGAACGTAAGCATAGCAATTATAAAAGGTGAGTAAGGTGCGTATGTATTTATAAGAAAGTTTATTTTACGAGTCTTTTGTGGTTCCGCCAACCTATACTTTAGTTGTTTTTTTTTTTTTCAAAATACCCATATCTCATAAATAAAAGAGCTATTATAAAATCTCTTACCACTATTCTTTAATACTTATAAAATTTTATTTATTGTAAAAGCACTGGCGAGATATTTCTTATCGCCCACTAAAATTATGGTGGAGCTCCTTCGTAGCTAACGGTTAGCATACTTGCCTTTGGCGTGGGAAACCTGGGCTTGATTCCCGGTGGGAGTTCATGAGGTTCGGATTCCATGTTAATCAGTAGGTCCACGTCTCACATAGCCTCGCTGCTGAACGGGACGTTAAAATCAAAATCAATTCAACTCAAAATTATGGTTTTGACTTTATTATGATGTCATTAGTTTAAACGCCCAACTGCCCAGTAATTATAAACATTGACTACATTATAAAATTGTAATTTGTGACGACTAAAGTATCAGAAATTAAAGATTATTCTTTGGGTTTTGGAACATTTTGAAAAACGTGAAAAACTGGTACTGCACCGATACAACACACCTTTTGGATTTGTCATTGTGTAAAGTGATACAAACTAAAGAAGAATTACAACTTTATGAAATTGTATTAGGACTTATTATTTAGAAATAAACACCAAATAAGTGTAATAGTTCATATCCGTATCAAATACCAAGTTTATGATGAATCAACTACACAAAGTAGGATCCAAAAACGCTCATTGCAATTTGTTCCATCCTTCAGTCGAACCAGGAACTGAAACATAAAGAGTGACATTTTCTTTTTAAAGATACTTTGTCCAGCTAAGTATTGTGAAGGTTTATGTCAGTAGAAGGAATTGCATTCCATTATACAAGCGCAATTTCACAACTTTATGTACACATTACTAAATATCGAACACCCTTGTCCATATGATTAGCGTACGCGTCTTTGGTGCGGGAGACCAAGGTTCGATTTCCGATGGGAACTCCTGTGGTTCTGAACCCACGTTAATTTGTAAGTTCACGTCTCATATAGCCTTGATGCTGAAAGGGACACTAAACTCTAATCTAATACTAAATACAAATATTTAAAGAAAAATGATGACGCACCAAGATGACGTGAATTTGGCTATCAAATCCATTTTGTGTTTTAAGTTATTTTCTAGTAGTATTTTTTCTAGGCATCCTTTCAAAAGACAGTGATGCAAATTTCGTAACTGCGAATTCCTGTTAGAAGCCATGAAATTACCCGATTAGATGCAAAATTTCCCGTCCACTAAAATAGATACCGTAAATTTACAATATCTAACAATAAATAATTTTGAAAAATATCGCTTTCGAGGGAAAAAATGAAGTGAAATCTTTGAGTTTTACGTCCCACGGTTATGCCGGTTAGGCTAAAGGAGAGGGGTGATGATGAGAAATTAGTGAAATCGTGGAATGAAGAAAGTGGGAGGAACGGAAGAACCCCGAGGAAACCCACGCACACGGTGTTTGTCCACCACAAAGTTCACTTGGTACGAGCTGGGATCGAACCAGGGTCCCCAAGCACCAGAGGTGAACGATCTACCACTGAGCCACCGCGGCCCCGCTTTAGAGGGGCCATGACGTATAGTTGAACTCATTCTCGTAGTATGAAAGGCATTATTTATAATTATGCATGATAGGATCACAAACAAAATTTAAAAATATTATGTGCATTTTCTTTTAACAAACATTATATTGTCTTTTATGGTGTGGAAGGGAATGTTATGTTCGAAAAAAAAGTCCTTAACACGATTCTTGTTGCTACACACTGCATGTTTCTAGCCACAGAAAAGATGCAGCGATAGGTAGGCTATTTTTCAATTGCTTTACATTAGCTTGATGTTTCAAGTCTTTTGTGTGTTTCTGAAGTTCACTTTTACCACAAAAGAGCTCAATATTAACATGTCTTACATAGCTTTGGTTCGATTCTCAACACGGACTGCATCTACCCGTTAAATTGTGCATCCGAAAGGCACTCTTTGTTAAATCTCGCTTATCACCGCTCATCTTAATAATATATATAACTTCACCTCGAAGCAAATGTTGCATTTCTCTCTTTCATCCTAACACAAAACAAAACTAACCACAGCTGTGACACGAGGGAGCTATTTCGAAAAGAAACAAGCTATGCTTCATAGAGATGTGTACCAAATGATAGAAGTATAAAGTATTGTTTTCTTTCCTGTTTATTGATATCACTTGGTGTTCTTAATGAGTTTACTCATTAGTTTAGAAAGAGTATATATGGAATTTGGACATATGTTGTACGTATTCTCCTGAGAAATTGATGAGACCAGAAAATTATAAGGACAGATGGAATAGGTTTAAGCGCATCTACGTGACTTTATCAAATATTTATTCTCCATAATGGTAACACGCGGAAAACTTGGTATAAGCCTACTTTTATCTTTGCCTCCCTCTGTTAGCTGTTTTGTATCATATATATCGGATGGTTTTGATATTTCTTCTGATCATTAAAGCAACAATGGTACCTGTGTGCGTGCAGAAATGCAAAAGCACAAGGTAACTTCCTATTTGTTTTGGAAACAACAAACCCATTTCACGTGTGCGAGAGAAATTGAGCACAGCGAGATCGGGTGTTTACTCACGGTCAGTTCGCAGCAGGAGTCCATGGTAAAAATTTGGCTATCTCGAAAACACTCGCAAAACCTTACAAATACAAAAGACTGCGCTTCAAAGAAAGTTTAGACACAGATGTTTCAATTTTCTTTTAGCATCGTTCTTCAGTAAAAGAGTCGGTTCATTGTATTCGAAAAGGAAAAGGGAGAAAGGGTGAATTTATATTTTATGTGGGGGGTAACGTTGTAAGTAGTATAAACAATACATACCGCTTCCGACTCTGTACGCATACACTAGCCGCGGAGTTCACACACACACACAGAATCAGAGTCCCACACACCAAGGGTGAGAGCTGTGCCACTGAGTCACAGCGGCCACGGGGCTAGGTCGAGTCCACTTTACGTTCATAGTTTCTTAGTACATAAATGTTACGATTATGAAATAGATTTTCCTTAATGAGCTGCATAAAAACAAAAGCTTTCGAAATGCATTAAACAATTAGCTCGATTTGAGTGTGAACTTAAAGTTATATCAGAGTGTAAATACGGATACGCACCAAAGCTCGAAAACTTAATACACTATTTCTCCTATATAGTCAGCATGTATCAAGCAATCATTCAGCTTTCATTTGAGAGGATGGAAATCGAAGGCCCCTGAACAACTATGTTACTAATGTGCGGAATGTATTTATCTTACAGTGAACTGCTTTGATGCCAAGTGGCCTAACTCCAAAATTGAAATTTTCCAGGAGTGAAAGTTGAAGTTCAATATCTCATGAACAATCCATATTTCTTTTATGTTGGGAACCAAAACCATAACTACTGTATGTAGTTCATTGTTTTATAACTTAGTGTTTACAAAAATCCTTTTCAAAAAATACCTATTCATAGAAGTGGATGGTACTTATCTGTACTAGTTCTTGGCATCCAAGCAGTCCATTTATTGTAATACTAGCTTAATATACCCATTCTTCGCATGGGGGCTGTATTTGGAAGTCAACACCTGTGGAAGTATCACCATTCATTTCAGTGACCGCGAAAACTAAGGATTTGACACTAGTATCAATCAATATGGGCTATTTATACATGTCTCGGTATTCCTCACCCGCTGACACCCGGCCCGCATACAGTAGTAGCTGAATTTGCAAGTCATCGCTGATGGAAGTGTCACCATTGATCTCAGCGACCGTGAAAACTATGGATTTGACACTAATGTCGATCAATTTGGATTACTTTTACTACATGTCTCGCTAAAGGCCCCCCTGAGACCCCCTGGTTCCAATTTTGACAAAAACGCTTCGCCTTAGACTGGGACCTGGACCAAGGTATCCGTGACCAAAATTTGGTAACTCTCGGTCAACTTGTCTGGTCCCCAGGTCGGTCCCAGTAAACGTCCCCCCCGAGACCCCCCTGGTTCGAAATTAAAAAAAAACGCTTCGTCTTGATCTGGGGTCTGGACTAAGGTACCCGTGACCAAATTTTGGGAACTCTCGGTCCACTCGTCTGGTCCCCAGGTCGCACAGACAGACAGACAAACACACAAACAAACTCTTCATTTTATTTATATTAGATAAGATATACTATGTAAAATAGTCTCGTATCATAATATGTGATGTACAACAAATGTTATATTATATATTATCCGTAGCTCGTGATATGCTGCAACATATTAAAGCCTCAGAATAGTTGGGCAAGCGAATAATCCAGAAGTTACGTAACCCTATTGCGTTCATGGGAACGAAAACACAATAATTATAACTATGCTAAATTACTATAGACTACCAACTGCTCATTCAGAGAATTTATGAAGTTCACTCTATCGCAATAGTTTTATACAAACTAGATTTATACTACGGATAATAGTTTTATACAAACTAGATAATCAATTATTATTATTATTATCATTATATTTACAGTACAACCAAATACAACGACATTAACTATTAGTTCTAATTAACTGAATTGAGCTGAAAATTAAATCTTGATCTTTAAAGATTAACTATTAATTTTATGCGTTCTGTACCTTTCTGAAGGAATAAAAGCTGGAATTGGTTTCAAGGCTGTTTCTGAGTGAATACTTTCTTCAAAATAATATTAAAAATTATAGAAAGATTTTCGAGACATTCGAGTCGAGTCGAGATTTTTAAGAGCCGTCTCTACTCGAAAATTCGAGTCGAGAAATACGTTTGTCTCGACTCGTCTCGAATTTTACAAAGTGTGTCTCGACTCGAATCTCGACTCGAATTCGAGTAGAGTCGAGTCGAGATTCGAGACATGTCTCGACTCGAGCGCATCCCTATATACAGTTTTTTTTTCGTTCGTACGGAAAGTACGTTTATTAGCAACACTTATACGGAAATTATGTATAAAATATACTTTTTCAGCTATACGTTTGCTGTGCGTTAAGTCCAAAAACTACAGGATTTACACATATAACTTACATTTTTACGTACTCCATACACGCTTTTTTCTCAGTGTAAAACCGAACCACCGTAAAGGTTCAAACTTTAATGATCTCTCACCGAGATCACGGAATAATGTGCACGGAAGGCGCACGCGTTAACCACTAGAACAAGGTAGAGGGGTTCCAATGTGCTTGTATGAGTAACATAGTGCTTAAGGGCTTTCCCGTTTTCCCCTCTTTTATCGTCATTTCCCGGATTATAACATTTGAAGTATATGCTTCGCAGTCTTGGTGGACAACATCGTGTCTCTGGGATACCTAGGGATTTTCTCGTTTCCTCCCACATGTTCATTCCATCTTTCATAATTATTCACTTTCATTAAGCATTTATCTCCTTTAACTTAACGGAGCATATTTGTGGTGAGCATATCTCAATTTTTACGTTTCATTTCTTGAAGAAAACAATGATAAAAATGAAATCTTTCAGTTTAACGTCCCACGATTATTTCCTTTAACCTAAGGCAGACGTATGATTAAGGCAAGTGAATGATGATGGAAAAATTGGTGGAATGAAATGTGGAAGGAAACGGGAGTACCCCGAGAAAACTAACGAACACAATGTTGTCTACCTGGTCGGAGATCGAACCAAGGACCCCCGAGCAGGTTGACATCACTAGTGTGTACTAGCCACATTGTCACGAGAGAGCTTTAGAAATAATAATAATAATAATAATAATAATAATAATAATAATAATAATAATAATAATAATAATAATAATAATAATAATAAACATTATACTAAAGAATATTTCAAAATGAAGAGATGGGATAATTGGATACGTTATGAGACACGAAGAAATTGTATTAGCTATGGAGGGAAAAGTACCTCAGGGAAGGCCGCGTTTGAAATATACGGACCATACAACGTATAATGTAGAGAAGAAAAAGTACGTAGAAATTAAGTATGGTTCAAAACAACGAAGAGCGGAAAGCTGGGTCAAATTAATCAAAAGATTGCTGACTTGAAGAGAAGAAGAAATTAGTGTAAAATAATTTTAAAATATTGTAATTATTCTTTTGGGCAACACTAAAAAAAAAAAAAAAAAGAAAGAAAGAAACAAATGTAAGTAGAGAACGATACAATTCATATGGATCTTTGTGTTGTCAGTTCATTCTACTTACGTTTTCCAGTCACTGAAATACACACTCTTTGAGCTTCGCAGTGAAAGAGAATATCCACTGCTTAGCAGAGTAAGGTGACACTTTTTTCTACTTGGGAAGATTCGCGGAAGTGAGATGCAAACTCATTATTTATCTGTGACTTTTTGTGCCAGTTGTTTGTGCAGTGGCGGAAGGATTGATTGGTAACCGAAGAACAGTAGTTTGACTCCTTTGAAGAAGAAATGTCGTCCCACCCTTCATCTTTCTTTGTCACATATGGGAGCTATTAGAAGCCTTAGTGAAGTCTTTTTGCTTCTTTTGATTCCCTCCCTTTCTTCATGTCAAAGGGAGCATGTCATGACAGACAAGACGTGAGGGAGGCCGTGTGTCAGTACCAAACACAAGAAATGTCTTAATGCTTTTTTCTTAACTCTTTGGTACAGTTTGTACTTTTGGCTGTTGTCCAAAAGCGCCCCTGCCAGATGCTCCATCAGATTTCTCTCTGTAGCTCATCTATTACGCAAACGTTCTGCTTGATTTAAGGAAAAGCACAGAACGTCTTCTCCATCCGAGAGCGACAAACGCAAATCTTGTTAGCACGCTTGTTAGGAAGTTACTAATAAAAAAATAAAAAGAATGGAGAAGAGCAAAGTGTTTCTAGTGTGGACTGTACTGAATCATCTTGTAACCTATTCGCATTTGACGATTATTACTCCGCGAGTTACAAGAAGTTTTCACATAGAGAACAGAGGTTACTAAGTTGTCATTTGCGGAAAAATTCACACCATTCTTTCTATCTTCTTTTTTTCTTTAACAAAGAATTTAAAAAAAAAGATCAAAAGATCGCGATCTTCGCCAATAATTAGTTTTTGAATCAGGGACCACATAATTTTTCAATGGCCAGTAAATCGGAATTTCCATATTTTCTACGGAATAAACAGATCATATTGAATTAAGTGATAGTTTTGGTTTGGCTACACTATATGTATTTTTTAAGATATAATCTCATTGAAGACAATTTTTTGAATAAAATACATTGGATTTTGGATCAAGTGCCACACAATTTTTCAATGGCTCCTAAACCTAGTTTTCGTATTTTGTACGGAATAAACACGTCACACTCGGTTTTAACTGATACTTTGTATTAACTACACTATATGTACTGTAGTTCTAGGCCTAAAAAAAAAAAGAAAAAAAGAAAAAAATGATTGAAATGTATCTTTGGATCTTTTGAGCCAAAAGGTTAAAAATGAACGAGTTTGTTGATTATAGAAAAGTTTGTCGTTCATGAATTTTAGCAAATCATTATAAGTACATGCTGGTGTTGTCAAAATTCTAGTAATTCATTATTAGAATATTCGAATTCTAGATTCTTCGAATTTTCGAATAAAGAATAATTGCTCGAATATTGAAAGTGAATGTTTGTATTTTGGAATATCGGAATAACAGCAAGAAAATTATTCTAATGACGAAAATTAGAATTAATATGGAATAATGTCAACAGCACTCGTTCATTCCAGAGATGGCCATTTTACGATTGTGGCTCACTCGGCTCATGATATCTAATTTCAGTAAAACTCAAGCTACCTCAACCTCGCACTCACTACACTCAATGGGACTCATGCTACTTCAGCCTCGCACTCCCTAAACTCAATGGAACTCATGCTACCTCAGGCTCGCACTGAGTAAACTCAATGAGGCTCACGCTACTCAAGGTTGTACTCATTAAAGTCAATGGGGCTCAACCTACTTCACTCTCGCACTCATTAAAGTCAATGTGGCTCACGCTACCTCAGCCTCGCACTCCCTAAACTCAATGGAACACATGCTACCTCAGGCTCGCACTCAGTAAACTCAATGAGGCTCACGCTACTCAAGGTCGTACTCATTAAAGTCAATGGGGCTCAACCTACTTCACTCTCGCACTCATTAAAGTCAATGTGGCTCACTCCCTGCCTTGCAGTCACTAAACTGAATAAGGTTTAAGCTTCAGCCTGACATTAGATCGATCTCGGGCTGGCTGTCCTGAATGAGACTCATGGCAGCCCAATCTCGCTTATTAAGCATTGCATTTGGGGTTATCAAGGGCTCTGGTTCATAACCCTCAATGGGGATCCCATTAGTTCGTGCTCGCATTAACTACTCTCATTGAGGCTCTGGCTATCCGTCCACTAATAGAACTCGCAGTCACATGGAATTGCGCTTATTTACTGAGCAGTACTTGAAGGGGTCATGGGTCATCGGGCTACTTGGGTAACAGTCTTTGTTCGGGTCATTCAGGTCTGGATCTCGCTTCTCAAATCTGGTCTGACCCGGTGATCCGGAGACTCAGTCAAACCCGATGACTCGAAAGCAGCCGAAGTATCATCTGTGCAGGGTTTACGGCAGAATTTCATGATTTGTTAATGATGTTCACTAGTCAAGCTCCAAAATTCATTTGTTTGATTTCCGGTCTGGCATTTCTTAATCAAGATCCCATGTCTTGAATATTTCCAAGACATTCTTTCATGTTAATTCGTTTCTCCATATTGAAAAATAATGTGTGAACAAAAACTATATAAAAATATTCAAGAAAACTTCGTAGCTATTAAAAAAGTATCAATTTCGTGGTCAGAGTGGAGTAGTTTGTTCACAATTTGCAGTTTTTGGTTGTAAGTCGGCAAACTTTAAAACAAAACAAACAAACAAACAAAAAATCACTCACTTGCAAATTACTCCGAAAGCATTGACTTCGGACTTGCGGTTCAAAAGGACTTTTTTTTTAAATTAGTTGTACTCCTTTGAAGGAATAGGTAGAATTACCATTAAAGAAATGTGAAGTGATGGATGACAAAAATCTAAATTTGTTGAAAATATTTAAGTTTTTAGAGTCAGGGGATCCGTTACATTCGAGGGGATCAAACAGAGAAACGATAGGAACCTAGGAGGAAAACAGGACGAACGAGAGAATGGTGTATGGCAGGGTTGGGAGTATAGTCATAAATGTTTGTCACAAGTTCAAACTCCAAATTTGACTTCCGTCATCCATGTTCTTGTTTACTTACCAGCACAGCCTCTGCATACATCAGAGAGCTCTTAAGTCTCTTATCTCGTTTGGTTGGAGGGTGAAAAGCAACGATGATGTGATCGAGTATTAAGTTGGATGTGACTGCCTTTAGATCATAGGAAGAACTGTGAAATGAAAATCTTTGGTTTGAGTTTATTGTTTCTTTCAGCACCAAAGCTGCACGAGATGTGGACCTACAAGTTAATACTTGATTTTAATTTCGAGGTTTCCCGCACCGAAAGTCCCCGTGCAAATGGACGTGTTATCTCTGTCGAGAAAAAGACATGAAAACTTTAGTCTGTAATAGGTGTATACGATTTACAAATGATATGGCGCTTGTTGTATAATCTGAAGGAAAATCAATGGATGTTAGGAATCTTGAGGAAAGGCTGTGAAGAATATGGGATGAAAATAAATGTTAGAAAGACAAAAGCCATGGTGACTGAAACGAAGCGGTCGGTGTCAAATATAGAAGTAGTAAGGGAGAAAATAGAACAGGTGACTAATTTTCGATACCTTAGTAGTATTACTAGTAATGATATGAAATGTGAACGTGAAATAAAAGCAAAGATAGGAATGGCGTAAGAAGCCATTAGGAGGAAGAAAATATTATTTTGTGGGGCTTTGAATAAGGAGTTGAGAAAAAAAGACGTATAAAATGCTTCATGTGGAGTATTGTACTGTACGGTTCAGAAACATGGACATTACGCAAAAATAATGAAGAAGCTTTCAAAATGTAGGTGTGGAGAAGAGTGGAGAAAATTAGCTGGGTAGACCGGAAAATGAATGAGATTATCTTAAAAATGGTGGGAGAGAAAAGAGCAAATTTAGATATTGTTAAGGAAAGGAAGGGAAACATGTTGTTACATTAGTTAAGAAGAAACTGTATCATGCGGAACGTGCTAGAGAGTATGGTATCAGAAAAGAGAGGGAAGGGCGAGGGAGATTACAATTAATGGACGATATCAAAACAGAAAAATTGTGCATGAAGAGGAAGAGGTTAGCGGAAGTCCGTGGAGCATGAAAGTTTCTCAATTGCAGCAAGTGACTTGCCAATAGTGGCAGAATACCTATGATGATGATGATGACGACGATGATGATGATGATGATTATAAACTACTTTGTGTGAAAATTAAATTGTTTACACAAATTAATGAACCAAACTTTATAGTCTTGAAACTTAATTTCAATTTTTATATCTAGTCACGAAGGCTTAATAGCAAAGCGCTCGCTTCTAGTACGAAGGGATTCGTGTTCGAACCTAAGCTATGTGAAGTATGTAAACAATATGTTGTTCGTGGTTTTTATTGGTGTTCTAATGTTTCTCAAAATTCAGTTTACTGTAGGGCTAACCATTCTTCTCTTTTCACTCATTAAAAATTTTGTCATTCACCTCCTTTTATGCAGACATGAAGTCCATTCACTTGAAATTTTATCTTTCACTTGAAATTTTATCATTCACCTTCTTTCATGCAGAGATGAAGTCCATTCACTTGAAATTTTATCATTCACCTTCTTTTATGCAGAGATGAAGTCCATTCACTTGAAACTTTGTCATTTACCTCCTTTTATGCAGAGATGAAGTCCATTCACTTGAAATTTTATCATTCGCCTTCTTTTATGCAGAGATGAAGTCCATTCACTTGAAACTTTGTCATTCACCTCCTTTTATGCAGAGATGAAGTCCATTCACTTGAAATTTTATCATTCACCTTCTTTTATGCAGAGACGAACTATTTTAAAAGATATATTTCACGAATAAATTTATTTCTTTTATTTAGTTAACGAATTTCCGGCTAGGGCCTCTAAAAGTCAATTTAGTTTGAAATTATAAACAATCTATAACAATAACAGTAACAACAATGGGAAAAAAGTGCATGAAAACCGGCCAGAGACTATATTTAAACGTATTATCCCAGCATTCGCCTGGTGCAACTGAGAAAAAAGCCTGAAGAAACCTGTTCGTCCAACGTATTCGAATCCGTGAAATTCCAACTTTGAAGCAAGAAAACTAACTATTAACTTATTCTCTTTCGGTAATTTCATTTACATACTTATATGCATTTCACATACGAAAGGTGACTCATGAAGAAGCACTGAGTTTCAGTTCACAAAGTCCCTGATTCGATTCTATCTTATAGGCGTTTGAACTGGACATTATTTTTGGTGAGATTTTTCAGGGTTCTCCCGTTTTCTCTTTTCACAGCTCTTCCATGTGCTTCCCTACTTACAATAAGCTTATAACCCTGGTACTTATACAGTTCATTCGTACCCTGCTTTAGGGTCTCGAGTTCAAAACTTATTCTAGAAAAGCAAAGTTTCACTCCTGAACAAACGTATGTACACAAGTGAGTGGAAATTAGTGCATGTTGGAAAACTGATGCATTATCTAGAAAAATAGATAAGAAACCAAATAAATAAAAATTTTGCATAAAATAACGAAATATTGATAGCTCATATGCTAGCGACACTTTTTATTCTTGTTTTCATGATCTTTATATATATTATGTATGTATATATATATATAAACTTGTATGTGTGTGCCTCCGAGACAGAAACAATAAACTTAGACGAGCCATGTCGGAGCCAGCTGGAGAATGTATTTTTACTCTTAGTCTCCCGAGGGATCCCCCAGCGTCTCTTTCTCTCTATGGACTGCTAAACTAAGAAAACGGCGGATACAGCGCTTCGGTATGATCTCCTCACTCTTAAGAAAAACAGTGTAAAATATGAACTTGAAATAATAATAAACTTTTGGTTATTTGAACTTAAGAGAGCCTAATCACTGCGAAATTAAAATATCGCTAATTTTACAGTAATTATGTGATATCTCCAAATAAATAAAAGATAATCGAAATGTGGAACAAGAGCGCGCTACACAATATTATTTTACATGAGCTACCGTTATCACGAGTCACCTAGTACCTTTCCGTTTGCAGCCATTTGGAAACGCGAAAACAAATGCCGATTTTTTAAATAGCTGCAAATCGAAAGCAGATAAGGGAGTCGTGATAACAGTATGTCATGTAAAATAACATTGTCTAATAGCTAGCTCTTGTTTCACTTTTCCATTATCTTTTATCTATTTGAAGATATCACATAATTACTATAAAATTACCTTATTTTAATTTCGACTAGAATAGGCTCAGCAAAAGTGAAGCAGAAAACAAGAATATTGCGAACAGAAGACTTCTTTTAAATAGGAATCTTAAGAGAGGAATTATATTGTCAAGGATGTGATAGAAGGTGAAATAGTGAGGGGAAGATCAAGAACTGCAGGTTAGGTGAGATCGTAGTGCATGGAAATGCGAATGTCTTACTGTTATGGGCGGGCGTAACTGAACTAAATGTGTGCGTACGACTAATAGAAAACAAAGGACTTAAGTTTTTAGTTCATTTTCCATTGAATAACTCTAGGAACTGTGCTCTTCTATAGGATTTGTTCGAAAAGTAGTAGGACTGAATTTAAAAATATATATATATTCACAATTTTGACACATTGACCTAATATGCCCCTTCTAGCGACTCTGTCAATCACTGAAGGCTCTTTGGAACGCAGAAACTAAAATGCTTTTCAGCTCCCTCGTTACAGTCTCTTGAATGCCCTGGACGGAGCAGTGCTGCTGTCCTTTCATGATCCTTTTCGGGCGGGAGAAGAGGAAGAAGTCTGTAGGAGAGACATCTAGGCTGTAGGATGGTTGGGGAATCTATGTGATGCCATGTTTGGTCAGAAAGTTCATGACAGTAAAAGTGATGTGGCTCGACGGATTGTCATGATGAAGCTTCCATGAACCAGCGATTGCTGGACGGAGGCGGGTTACTCGTTTTCTGAGTCTTTCCAGTACTTCCACGTAGAATGCAGCATTCACACTCTGACCAACAAACTTTCTGAGAACTACTCCTTGTGGGGACGATAATGCACCTTGATAGGGGCTCACCTTAAACTCGATCTACACTCCATGAAGGCTTTGAGATGACTGGCGACTGTTGTGCTGGTAACTAAAGCCCACCACCACCCAGCAGCAGCATTTCTTTCTTCATCAAATTTTGGAGGGAAAAGTCAGTCCTACTACCTCCCGGACAAACTCCGTATATGCCTCATCACATTTCCATCAACGTTTATGTTTATGATAAGATTGATAATGATATAATACTTTATACCAATACAGTTCATCCGTGGCTAAATATTTCCTATCGTCTTTTCGAGGTAATGATACCACTGAGATTTCATGTTGTTTGAGTTTGAATTTCACGCTAAGTAGTATGTCCATGTCTTACGAGGCCAACCCCAGAAAGTAAGTTCCCCAAGGGCAGTAGATACAATTTGCACTTGTCATAGAATTTTCTCGTATTGGGGTCCTCAATACATATGCGAAGTTTCTCTGTTGCATTATACAGTGTAGGCACTCTACGACCAATTCCAGTAACTGCAGTTCCACCAATTAAATTAGCCTCATCTCTGCAATTAGGTTTTTATGACCAAAGTATCAGATAAACTTTTTTTTTCTTATATTCAGATCCTGAACACGTATACCAATTTTGTCTGTTTATTCTCTGAACGCTCTGTATATCATCTTAGCGTATGCTACATGTTACTTTTTAGACATGGTAGCGTATATATTCTAGAAAGTGATGTTTCAAAGTTTAATCTTTCAGCTAAACAAGGTAAAACCTATATTAATTTCAACAAATAAAAATATTCGTCGCCTCAGCTCGCGTGGGAACTATTTAAGTCTCATTTTAAGGAACATTTATCATTTATTCTTTTTTCGGTATTAAAAAAATAGGATCATATGTCTACTTTAACCCAGACATAGCATGTAGTCGCTTGCTTACAGATGTTATTAGGCATAAGGATAAACATTAGAAAGACAAAAATTTATCAGAAATAACTGACGGCTGATGTGTTTATGCCAAATGTCTCCTTCCGTGGAATATATATATGTGTGTGTTTATTTTTTCATACCGAACTATTTAATATTCATTATGACGATGCGAAGGGGAATTATGACGCTTAAGTAGAATTCGCATTAAGAGAATTTCGTAGAAGTTTTAGAGAAAAGGGGAGGGGAAAACGAAGGGGGGAAGGTTAGGTGAAACTAAGAGGGTGGAAGGGGTCGTTTGAAATTAACTACCTACGAACTATCGCTTGGCTAAATGCTGCATGACAGAAACAAGTCAATAAACGAGCCCCGATTCAATCCAAAAGCCTTCCCAGAGCGAACAACTTGACGAAATGGAGTTGGCTTGGACCCAGGAAAGCTGCAACATTTCAGATGTTGACACGTTAATGGTGACAACCTGCTTTAAAGCAAGGTGTTACGCCAATGCATCCGAAAAGACTTGTGTTCGCTCACTCGTGAGAATACTGTTGTTGTCATCTTTGCATCAAACAGTGTCAGTCAGCTCAATTTATATTCCTGAAGCATAATGGAAAAGATGAGTTACTGCAGTTTGTTGTCAGTAAATATACAAAACGTTAATTTGCAATTCATTCTTAAGAGGCTCCATCACGGCGAAATTAAAATGCCGCTAATTTTACAGTAATTATGTGTTATCTTCAAATAGATAAAGATAATCGAAAAATGGAACAAGAGCTCGCTAGACAATATTATTTTACGTGAGATACCGTTATCACGATTCACTTATCTACTTTCAATTTCCAGTCATTTCCAGTCATCGGCATTTATTTTCACGTTTCTAAATGGCTGCAAATGGAAAACTGCTAGGTGACTCGTGATAACGGTACCTTATGCAAAGTAATACTGTCTAGCTCGCTCTTCTTCCACTTTTCGATTATCTTTTATCTGTTTTAAGATATCACATAATTAAAATTAACAGCATTTTAATTTCGCAGTGATTAGGCTTCTTAAGTACACTGGAAACTATTTTCTGACGTACTCTTCATTTCTATTTCCAAGACAAGGCTACTCAAAATTTCTTTGTAAAGAGGGATTAAGTAATAGTAAGCGTTTTCTGACTGAGGTACTTAAATTTCAACGAATTGTATGTACTACTTACTGTCTTTATTCCTTTTCTAGTAAAATTAATAATAGTCTGGTATTTATTGTTGGTTATACGAAAGCGAAAGAGCAATGAAGATTTAAAAAGAAAACGTCAACAAAGAAAGAAACGTAATGCGAAAAGTATTGAGATAGATATAAAGAGATGAATAGCTCTTTTAAATTCTGGCTTTCTTTAAGGTAAATTATAAACTTCCAGTCAAGCAGCTACAGCATCATTCCTATTTACCCTAACATCATGGTTCGTACCTCATTCTCTTCAGAATAGAACAGCCTTTCAAATGGTACCATTCATATTTCTCTATCATGTCCATGAGGTGGATATTTTTTTTCAAATTTTGAGCCCCTCTGAACCCCTGTGTTAACGCACAGATCGCAAACTCAACTGAAAAATACTAAGGGGTATACTAAATGCGTGTACAGAATTTCAAGCTTCTATCTTGAATAGTAAGGGAGGGAAAGATATTTACGAATGTGGCCAACAATGCGCCAGATTACTCCAAACGTAATATAAAAATTTCCTGAGGCATCCCTATTCAACCTAGGGTCTTGGTTCGTACATCATTCTCTTCAGAATAGAACACCCTTTGAAACGGTTCCATTTACTTGTCTTTATCTTGTATCTGAGGCGGGAAAATCGCGAAA
This sequence comes from Thermobia domestica, assembly GCF_964235325.1. NCBI lineage: Eukaryota > Metazoa > Arthropoda > Insecta > Zygentoma > Lepismatidae > Thermobia > Thermobia domestica. Next base: position 4,365,450 of record NC_137465.1, on the reverse strand, counting down.
AAAGTTTTTTTGTTTAAACATATTCCTTTTTTAAAAATCTTTTTTCCTTTCCCTTCCTGACCCCCCTGTATTAACGCAGAGATCTGAAAGAATATGAAAAGTAGTCTACTAAGGGTGCACTGAATGTGTGTGCAAACTATCAATCTTCTAGGTACAAAAGTAAGTCTGTCAAAAAATAATAAAAATAGGCATAACAAGAAAATATTTTTAAGTTATGACGTCATCACTCCCTATGTCTCGATGCAGAAAGGCGTGAAACGATACATTGGTACGGTACTTTTTAAATCGAATAATGAAGGCACTACTTTAGTGCCTATATAACTATAGATACTAGAAGTTAAAAGGGTTAGAGGTCACTTTTCGGTTCTACAATTGCAATAGATACTCAAAATGGTCACCATAAGCGACACGACCGAAGAAAAATAATGATTTTATTCAAAGACTCTATTGAAATATCTGATAGATAAAGAATAGGAAACATTATACACGGGTATAATAGTACTCTACTACTAATAGTAGTTAGTCTATAATATCTCCCTCTTATATACTGTATATCCCTTTAGTTCTTCTGAAATGTTGCCTTTTGCATTTCCATAGGTCCATCTTATTCTAAATTCTTAAATCTGTCAAAGGTTATTTTGTTTCTGGTCACTTCTTGTTATTATTAACTGTAATGATTCTGTTATGAAAGTTTATTTTCGTTATTTTTCCTGTACTTAGTAATTTTGGGAAATCGTGTCTTTTTCATTACAAAATACATTGAAAAAAGTGAAGTGGTGAAAAGTGGAAATTTCGAAGGCAACTAGGTTTGATTAAGTCGATATTTATCAACTTCTCGGAACAGATGGTGTCACGATTTGTACCAATCAGGAAGCACGACACCATAAGTAACAGAACAATGGAAGCCATTTTAAAAAAATCAATTCTGGACATGCCCAGCCAAGATTCAACTCCTTGTGGACACGATAAGATCTCTGTTTTTTAGCATGTTTCATTTCTGCAGAGATACTCAAATACGCAGCCTGTTCAATTCTTCGATTGTATGATTGTTATCTTTTTGCATTGTTGGCAATAAAACAGAGACAAGAGAAAGAAACACGCAGGGATTATTAGTTTAGTCGCTCTCAATTATTGACTGCATGGAGCATGTTTGTCACATTTTTATATAAATGAAAGAAAATGGAATGTTCTCTTTAACAAAGCAACAAAACACCATATCATTATATCTCTACTAAGAAAACCGCCCATATCTCACATACAAATCTTCAATTATAGCTATTTTATAAGAGTAAAATTCTGCATAACTTATATGCAAACAGTGTCTTGCTCATTCACTTTCTCTATTATTAACAGGATTGTCAACATGTTCTAAAATGTGCCAGTAGGTTGTTCTGTGTTCCATATTCTATATTACAGAGTGTTAGAATATTCTATATTTATTATTCTACTTATCTACAATGACTTCACTTCATAACAATGTCGATTAACACGGGCGAATTCGGGTTTCAATTTTGGTTATGTTGTGTCATGACCACGATTTTAATTAGTGCATACAATTTCGATGTTTAATACGTTTTACTAATCTTCTAAATTTTTCAGTGTAATAGAGGACATGGCCATTAAGGCTGCCTCGTACTATTTATAAACCCATCTACTGGTTCAAAATTGGATAAGTTTTCAATTGAATAGATACAGTGTTGCCACACTAGGTACAATTGTATCAAATTAAGCCCTTTCTGTCCTTCATTGGCCCGTTGGTACCACGCTGCCATTTACAGCCTCTTTTGTGAAAAAGTTGGTACAATTATACTCAATTCAGCATCATTTAACAAATATTTGTTACATATTCAAAAGCGTCAGTAAGGCTTTTCCTACATCCCATGTCTGCTCGACTCTTTAAAAATGCTGTTGAACATTCATTCTGTGACGTTGCAGCTCATAACTTTGTGTGGAAAATTCGTAATTCGAACTATATCTGGAAACAAATAACACTAGATAGGCGTATCCATGCTGCGCATGAAGGAGACGAGAAAGAAGCAGTGAGACGGGAATTTTAGCTCGAAATCTTGAAATTTATAATAATGTATTGTGATGTCTTTCAGAGAATGTTCTAGGACCTGAACCGGTTTTACAAGTTTTGTAAGTGTCAGTTTACTTACTTTATATCCTTCTACGGTTGTGAGATAAGCGAGAATAAGATGCAATAATTTATATTTTAATACTTTATTATAACATGCTGTTTACATATAACTCGGAGATGATTGAATTGTTCCTCATTTTATATATTTTTTCATGTATGGTCATAATACCGTTTTGGTTTATTGATCACTTTGAAATAGAGGCGTGTTTGGTTTCCTTATAATACATACCGTACCGAAGATAACTGTTTTTCTTTTAATTTGGGGGCTCTGTTATACTTCCTACTTGCGAGAAAAGTTTCATCTACGTCCACGGTTGTTCAGGGTCCTCCTATTTGGATTTTTTTTTTAAAGAGAACTTTCTTGATTTGGACTCTTGGAAGAAGGAGGGGGGGGGGGTGTTCTAGAACTTTACCTCTTTTAGTTTCGTGTTATAGAGCCATGTATTACACTGGTATAAAAAATAACGAATTCAGCCCTTTTTGTTTCAATTTGGTAGCTACTATTTTTCCAGCCCACTCCAGAGCTAGGACTGTGGCAACATTGAATAGATAGTAATAACTGATTGACGTAAACAATAAGATCTGTTTCGACGTGGTTCGTGAATCTGTTGTATCAAGTCTGAGGTGATTTCACAAATGATTCAAACCTTGTTACATTGTAATTAAGTAAGTTTAGAGTGAATGGCAAGTAATCAAAGGATGAACATATGTTCAACAGAAGTGATTAAATGGCTATAATTACCAAGGTGTGATTGAGTTATTTATGCAGCGTTATCCAAACACTGTACAGAGATCCTCCATTGTTGAGGATTGCCAACCGTCCGGTATTTTACCGGACAGTTCGGGTTTTGACCATTTCCAGTGTCTGATACGACCTCAAAATTGGAAGTTAAATGTCCGGTAATTTTTCTTCTTACTAGTCCTATTCTCTGTTCTATTCAGATTATTTTGTCGATGAACATGGTTAAAGCAGAGCTTATAATTCACTTTGATTCGACCAGCCGTACAGGGAATTTCCGTAAGATTTGAAGACAGGAAAATTTACTGAACTTATCAAAACGGCTAAAGGTTAACAAAAGTACATTTTCAAGAGCGCAGCTAGGTCTGCTTTATCCTCAGCTACGTCTTCCCATTAATTAATGCATCCAGATTCAGTAAAATGAAATGAGTTTTACGTCCAACTGTTATGCCGGCTAGGCTAAAGGAGACGGTGATGATGAGAAGTGAATGATATGGTGTAATTAAAAAAGTGGTAGGAAATAATAGAATCCCGCGAAAACCCATGAACACGGTGTTTGACCACCAAAAGACCAAGTTGGCGCGGGCTGCAATCGAACAAGGAATCGGAAATAAACGCTCTACCACGGAGCCACCATGCCTTCTCTGGACAAGAATAGAAAGAATTAACTGGTTCCAACAGAAAAGAATTGAAAACGTGGTAGAAATAATAAGAGAGAAACGAAGAGTTTGAGATGTAATTAAGCAGGGGAAGAGAGACTGATTGGGACATTGGCTCAGAAGGTAGTGTATCATTAGGGACATGTTACAAGGTATGGTGGATAGAATTAGAAAGAGAGGCGAAAGAGGTTACAGTTGATGAACAGGATTAGACAAGAATTTTAGAAATGATCCAAAACATGCATCAAAAGATTGCGATCTTGCAGAATGAGTTTTTGGAGCAGGGGCCACAGAATTTTTGAACAGCCCAAATCGAGTTTACACACACACACACACACACACACACACACACACACACATATATATATATATATATATATATATATATATATATATATATATATATATATATATATATATATATATATATATATATATATATATATATATATATATATATATATTTACGGATTAAGCAGTCATATTAAGTTAAGTAATAGTATGTGTTCAAATTTTTAAATTGAAATGTATTGAATCTTTTGATGCATTTTTGGATCGGGGACCACAACATTTTTGAACGACCTCTAAATCGAGATTTCGTATTGTTTTACAGAATAAGCACAATAGTTTGAGTTTGGCTACACTATATGTAGTTCTCCAGATATAAGGCCAGCAAGAAGTTTTTTGATCGAAATATATTGGATCTTTTAATTCGAAAAGAGAATTCCTATGTGAATATACATAGGCTAAAGACCATGGTGCAAAGAAGGTCTGCAGTTGGCAGTGAAGTAACCTACCAATAATGGCGGAATGTCTAAGATGATAATTTCAATACATAAACCTATCAAAGAAAAAAATCTTGTCTTCCTTACTTTAAGTTAAAGCAAACTTTACCTTTAGTAGCATTTGGTGAGTTGAAATAACCATTTCATTGGAGAATAAAAATTGTCGTGAAATCAAGTCACTCAGCCAAGTCTTGAACAAATTGCCATGAAACGAAAGACAATGGAAGAAACGACTTCTCTGCATTCCAATCGGTGTGTGCGTCGTCATCGCTTAGGAGGCCATTATCTTGATGTGGGACAGGAGACCTCGTTGAGAAGAACCACTTAGCGGGAACCACAACCAATTGACTACCAATAACACATAACGACATAATGGCGTCCTGGTAAGCCATTTGGGTGGCTCCGAACAAAAATGCCACTGACAACAAGAATAAGTGTTCGCGACACTGTAGCCAACTACACACGATTTCCAAGGATCATAGAACAAATATCTAAAAATTAAGTTCTCCTTGTCTTGTCTAAATGTTTTACCAAAAAGAAGGTTCTAGCCCATTTACCAAGCAAAACTAGACAAAGTTATTACACCAGTATAGGTCACTGTTCGTCTCAGCGATCTCGAAAACCATGGATTCAACACTAATATTGGTCATTTTATATCATATTTACATAACTTCCCCAAGTGAAATGACAAAAAGGTCCCATGGAAGCACCTCGTCTATGTGGCAAATTTGATCGAGTTCGGTCGGGTGATTCAAGGGTTATTAAGTCACAAACGTAGTCACTTTCATCTGTATAGGATGTATAGATAAATGTCTCAAATAAGCTTAAAGAAATAAAGTAAGTAGGAGCCTATCAAGTGTTTTCCTTTGAAAATACATAAAACTGCAAAACATTTGACGAGTTCTTCAGCTAAATGGTTATTTGTGACTGTTGCTGGCAGAGAACGTGGTTTGATCCCAGGAAGCTCATCAGGACCGTGGCTTGCTTACTGTAAGTTCATGTACAATATGACGTCAATACTAAGAGGAAAGTCGAATTCCAAACAAACAAAACTCCAAAAGTCTTCGGAATTCCTAGGGTTGCAGATAATTGGAACTATGACTAAAATATATTGACGTCTAGAAAATGAACCTAACGAAGGAAAAGGTGCCACGGGCCACTAGTTAGCCATCTTTGGTCCAAATTGCTGGTTGTGCGGAAGTATCTGAATGAAGACAAAAAGGTGTGTTATCATTATGATCATCAATCACGTGGAGAGAATCCAGCTTTCACTTTCTTTGGATGATTCCCCCCTCTCTTATCCACAATTATCATTATCAGGCAAAATACCGCTTCATTTTCCAATTTTGTGTAATTCTATCATTGCTGAACTCTTTTCTACCCATCCTCTTATTATTTGTGTTACAAAATGGTCTTCTTTCACACTAGATATGATTAATGTACTAAATTGTATATGATGATCACCCACTTTCATTAATATACTTGAGGGTAAATGGTATAAGCGTGGGACGTTACACCAACGACTTTGTTTGCCATTATTTCTGTAGCAATACTTCAGTCAATCCATGGTAGCTATTCGATGCCACTTTCAAATATGTTCTACAAATCTACACATATACCATCAGCAACTGCGCACTGCCTCATTACCACATCAAATTTTCATTTTTATAAGAATATGCTTCAAATACTGTCAATTCGGTTAATTAATCACTACCTATATACAGAATCAGGGGCGGATCCAGGGGGGGTCGATCGGGGCAATCGCCCCCCCCCCAGAAGAGGAAACTTTCTCGTTTTATATATATAAATAAAATCCATCCCAGAGTTAGGAGCCCTTAAAAGTAGCATTATGACAACTCACCGCCCCCCCCCCAGAAGTCGGGCCTGGATCCACCCCTGTACAGAATGTATCAAAAAGGACTTTACAACTTTGAAAACTCATATTGATTCATTCATTTATTTCACAGATGTGGTTTTGGTGTCATTTTTTTTTTTTTTTTTTTTAGCAAAACACGTTGTTTTGACTCGCGTAGTACACTAGTTATTAAAAAAAGGCACCGCAAGCGCTAGTGGCAGCTGGAGTAAAGATGGCTGCCTTTACTAGTTCCGAGAATGCTAGCTGTGTGTTTTGGTTTGAAGAATCCAAATCTGTAACAACTCTGCAACCTAATTTTCGTACAAAGTATGATAAAGATCCTCCCAGTAGGCCTACTATTTATCAGTGGCATACGTATTTTGTTGAAACTGGATGTTCGGTAAGACACAACAAGTCTTCAGGTTATTCTCGCACGTCTGAAGATGTAGAGCAAATGAGATAAAGCTTTGTGAACAGTCCTACAAAAACCAACGTGGCGCGGCGTTTCAACAAAACAGACACTTCTGCCACTGATAAATATTAGACCTACTGGGAGGATCTTTACCATACTTTGTACGACAATTACGTTGTATAGTTGTCGCAGACTTGGATTCTTCAAACCAAAACACACAGCTAGCACGCTCGGGACCAGTAAAGCCAGCAATCTTTGCTGCAACTGCCGCTAGCGCTTGCGGTGGCTTGTTTCTGAACTAGTGTACTACGTGAGTCAAAACTTGATGTATTTTGCTACAAAATGCCATCAAAACCATGTCTGTAAGATAAATGAATAAATCAATTTGAGCTTTCAAATTTGTAAAGTCCTTGTTGGTACATTCTGTATAACTCACAAACCTTAAACTGGAAACTTAAACCTAATAATCACTTAGTAACTTGTTAACTTGTTATATATATATATATATATATATATATATATATATATATATATATATATATATATATATATATTTATGATGTCTGTACATTCTTCGTCGATAGATGATTATATTATCCACAGAAGATGTATGACTCAACAGATAATGAATCTGGGACCACACATTCCCGTTCTCTCTTGTAGGTGTTTGTGTTAAATACTGTCTTTGATTATGTAATTCGTACACTATTTAATCTATTTTGGCCACTAGACATTTAAAATATGTAAATTTTTAAATAGAGATCTTGAATGTGGATTTTATTCTATTATACGGTAACTAAGAATACAATACTTTTGATACTTTTTTAAAATTATAACTTAGGAACATAGAACTAATCTTGAATTATCAGTAAGTAAGTTTATGACAATCATAATGAATACAAGGCGTATAGACTTAGTATTCTCCACAGTGCTAATAGTATTTAATTAATAAGAACATTATGTATTGTCAGTGGCGTATTTGGGATTTTGTTTCGGGGGCTATGTATGCTTAAGACATGAATAAGCACTTATATTTTTCCTTTTGGGTGACGACAAATTTTAATAAAATTCATTTTCCTTCCTTTAGAAGTTCATTTTCCTTCCTTTAATAGTTGTATAATGACACTTCGAGGTTTGAGGAATGAAAACATTGAGTAAGAGGAAGGGGGGAGGTAGAAATAACTGAAAGGTACGATAATATTTAAATTATCAAAAAGAAAATGCGCGGGGAGGCATGAAATTCGGTGGCGGCATATTTCAGAAAAATAAGTAACCTATCGTTTAAAATTAAATACAGATCTCTTGATAAGGAAAAAAAATACAACTCATTTAAAGGAAAAGGCGAAATCTGAATGAAATAATCAAAAAATAAAACAGTTATGAACAATAGAAAGACATTATATAAGGAGGAGGATACTATAAAAGAAAAGAAAGAAAAAAGAACTTATAGTTCTTACATAGAATGAAATTTGACAAATACAGTATTAGGTCTATTTCTGAACAAAGAGCATAAGAAAATGGAACGTCAATAAATTCTTAGGAATGGTAAGAAGGATTATTGTTATACGTGGAATGCGAAAAACCAACAAATTTATTTCGGTGGAGGTTGAGCCCTATAGCTCCCTAAATACGCCACTGTGTATTGATAATTGATAGTTGATCGATGCACCTTTGATGCGATAACTGCACGACACCTGTTAGAATAATAAAGCTAACATTAAGAGTCTTCATCACGGCGAAATTAAAATACCGCTAATTTTACAGTAATTATGTGATATCTTCAAATAGATAAAAGATAATTGAAATGTGGAACAAGAGCGCGCTAGACAATATTATTTTACATGAGAAATCGTTATCACGACTCACTTATCTGCTTTCGATTACCAGCCATTTAGAAAATCGGCATTTATTTTCGCGTTTCTAAACAGCTGAAAACGGAAAGCCACTAGGTGACTTGTGATAACGGTACCTCACGCAAAATAATATTGTCTAGGGCGCTCTTGTTCCATATTTCAATTATCTTTTATCTATTTGAAGATATCACATAATTACTGTAAAATTAACGGTATTTTAATTTCGCCGGAATGAAGACTCTTAAGGGATTATTGGAAGTACGATTTTAAAAAAAAATGCGTTAAATATACAGTGAAACAATAACATTCAGTATAATCCTTCAAAGATTAGGGTGCGCAAACTATGCGCTGGTAAAAATTATAGGAAGCCGCCGGTGACTCAGAGGAAGTGCGTTCACCTCTGGTGCATGGGGTCCTTGATTCGATCCCAGCTAGTGCCAAGTGAACTTTGTGGTGGACAAACACAATGTGCTTGGGTTTTTTCGGGGTTTTCCCGTTTCCTCCCACTTTCTTCATTCCACTCTTTCATTCATTTCGTATCATCACCGTCTTCTTTAGCCTAGCCGACATAACTGTGGGACGTCAAACTTAAAGATTTCATTTTTGTAAATTGTAAGCAAACACGATATTTGATTTCTGAATTTGAACTAAAAATTATACCTGAGGCATTGTGTAATTTCGATTAACATTGTCATTGTTGGGGAAATTCTGTGTTTAATACCCGTTGAAGTTAATATGGCTCTGGTTACACACTTTCCATATAGCAACGACGTTTTAAACGGGGTGTCAAACTTCAAGAAAATCATGCTATCGTTGGAAACATTGAGAAAGATACTCACTCTCATAAGCATTGTGGTTCTTGGTTACTGAATTCTCAGCTTATTGAGAGAGTGGAGAGCTAAAACCGCAATACTTCTGAAAGTATTTATGACTACTTACAAGTTGACCGAAGATCTACTGTTTATAAAAAATTTTCCATGACTGTCCCATCAACGACAACCACAAAATGTTTTCAAAGTGCTTACCTTACTTTTGTCATCTCATTAATGCTGCTTACACTTGGTGTGGATTGTATCTGACAATCAAATAAACAATTTGATTGGTGCTCCCACTGTTTCTCTTCCGCATTGGTTGATTTCATGAAAGTCTCACTATTTCATTTTGACACTTTTTGATTTTAATTTAATCCTACTATTTCATTTTGATATAGTAGGATTAGTAGGATCATTTTTATTTAGCTTATGTTATTCTCACTACTTCTTTTACACGTTTTGTTGATTTCATGTTATTATTAACATATCATTTTTTCTTTTGGTTTGTTTAATTTGTTCCTATCATTTCATGTAAATATTGATTTTCTTAAGAGGCCTCATCCCGGCGAAGTTAAAATACCGCTAATTTTACACTAACTATGTGATATCTTCAAGTAAATAAAAGATAATCGAAATGTGGAACAAGAGCTCCCTAGACAATATTATTTTACATGAGATACCGTTATCACGACTCACTTATCTGCTTTCGAATTCGAGCCATTTTGAAAATCGGCATTTATTTTCGAGTTTCTTAACGGCTGAAAACGGAAAGCCACTAGGTGATTTGTGATAACGGTTTCTCATGTAAAATAATATTGTTTAGGGAGCTCTTGTTCTACACTTCAATTATCTTTTATCTATTTGAAGATATCACATAATTATTGTAAAATTGGCGGTATTTTAATTTCGCCGGGATGAAACCTCTTAATACAGTAAAACCTGTCAACTTGGCCACCTGCTCATTTTGGCCTGGTTCGTCTTGAATCTGCGTTTTCCCATAAGACATTCATTACTTATTACTCTGTAAGTTGGCCACTTGTCCATCTTGGAAGTTGGCCGCATTGAAGCAATATTTATACTATAATGATAAATTTACCTGTGTGTCTTGACCACGCGAAATACCGTTTCTTTATTTTTCTTAACACTTTCTATTCCCATATGAGAGGCAGATGTTCTGTATTTGTGACTGGAGACAAAGAAGCATGGATTCCCACTATTTGTTCTTCAAGGTCAATGACCAAAACACTATCCTAATAAAGGGGGTGGTGAAGTAAGATGTGAATAAGAAAAAGCACGTACAGGAATTCAGGAAATGGTTGTACTCTGTGTTTACCCTGTCTGTTTTGGTGAAACCATTAGCTACTGTATATCGTCTCCTTTCATCAGTGGGGAGCTTTACTAATTCTGAAAAATTCTCAAGATTAATGTGTTTTCAATCAGAATAATTCAGTGTACCAGACTAGTTTTCAGGAAGAGAAAGGTATGCACGTATATTAAACATACTGTGATAATTTTTTCTAGTACTGTATATTGTTATGATTACTCCATATACATTATTTAAAAGCAGCTGTCGTGCCATTGCTTATTAAAATTTTACAATCAAATAATACTAGAAATCCTATTCTAAAAACACACCAATCACACTTATTTTCTGTAAGTTGGCCACGTGTCTAAATTGGCCACTTTTTGATGGAACCGATGGTGGCGAACATAGACAGGTTTCACTGTACTTGTTTACCAAGCTGGTTCATTTCAATTTACTTGTACCATTTCTTAATGATTTCGCTTTTGTTTTCAAGTTGTTTTCACTATTTCATCTTCATGTTGGTTAATTTATGTCTGCATCTAAAATATTTCTTGCCGATGTTGATTGCACTCTTTAAACTTCTGGTGGTTTCGCAGAGAAATCACCGTAAAACTTACAGGTCTTTACCAGAATGGATATTTCATGTGAAATTTCAGCATTTTAGTACAATTAACCAGCATTTGATAAATGATATTTTGACAAGTTTGAAATTGTTAACACACTTCTAGTAACTGAATCCGTGTTGGGTTATAAGAAAAATACCTATAACTTTTAAGAATAGAAAAATATTACTTATTGTTTATTCTGGATTAATCGTAAAACAACTTGATCAGTTATTAAATACTTTTAAAGTCTTTCCAGCCTTAGAACAAAGTAGACACAAACAAAGAGAAGTATATTGCTCCGCGGCTCACACGTGCTTCAGCAGCGAGAGACGTGAACAGCAAGATCGTCTGCTAGCTTAGTGTCGTCGCATAATTTGCCTAGTGTAAAGCTACGGTTGGTTGGTAAATAATTAACGCATTAACTACAGCTATGCTGGAAATGTATATTTTCTCAAAACATATAAACGAGATTGCCTCTGTTTCTGTTGTCCTCTTTTGTGTTTTATAACACGAGACGAAGATGGATTATTGTCACTCATCGTCGCCATGAAACTCTGCATTCTACAATTTCAAATGAGCGGGGTCGACACGCGAACGCATACGCATGCGCAGTAAATACTATATGTCCAAGTACAGGTATGGTTGAAATAAAGCTACATCTATTGCTAAATATTATGTATTTTGCGTTTCTTATCACAAAATGCAGGATAAATTCAGATATCTTTATTCGAAATTATTATTTTACTAGGGATTATATTGCGGTAGGATACTAGTGCAGTGAGAACAACAACCAATCACTGGTCATCGATCGACTGGTAGTCAGGTGGGTTAGTTTACATCTACTTTTTTCTGAGGCTGGAAAGAGAATAGATTAACATCGCATCACTAAGACTATTTTAAGAACAAATGGAGTCTGCTTTCTGCCCACAGCTTCTGCGCATGCCATCCTGAATGGCGTATTTAAAAAGTCGCGCCATTTATTCAATTGGCGTGTGTCTGTTCTACAAAGAAATTATTGTAAATTTTCCGGTGAAAATGTGGCGTCTTCGATTGCCAGATATTCCCCGGGAAAATTCCGCTATTTTTAAAGAATTTTTTTCAAGATTGTGGTTTCATGATATGCATTAATCAGTGCTTTTTGTTAAAGTTGCTTGGCTTTATGTTATTTTTACTATTTCTTTTTGATATTACTTGAATTTCATGCTATTCCAACTATTTCTTTTTGATATTAGTTGATTTCGATTTACCCAACTACTTTTTTCAATATTGGATGGTTTCATGTTATTCTTTCTACTTGTTTCTCATATTTGTTGATTTCAATTTATACCTAGTATTTCTTTGGTTAATTTCATGTTATTCTCGCTATTTCTTTTTAATATTAGACCCTAGTTGATTTCATGTTATTTTCAATATTATAATATCCTGGATGGTTGTGTTTATAAACATCTAACACGTGTTTCTATTTACAAACATCAACCATGTGCGTCTTACTATGGATTACTATGGCTGTAGACGATACATACAACAGCGACACCATTGGTCACGTGACGAGGGAACAGCAGCGCCACCGCCTTACTATATAACCGAGAGGATTCCAAAGAACGATATCAGTCTGCGACTGGTCATCCTTCCTTTAGCTTGCCGTGGAGCCCTAGGAGATACTTATCCCAAAACCTGTAGCTTTGTTTCAGAACTCTAGGTTTCCCATCTGCCCTCTTAGCTTACTCGGAGCTCTGTTGGGCATCCTAACCTCAGTCACGTAGCTTGCCTCGATTTGTAACCTCCTCGCTGCTTGCGTGGAACATTAGGAATCCTAAATCCACTCCACCTAGCTTGCTTCGGAGCTCTGTAAAACTCCTTCCTTAGGCTGCTCGAACCTTAGGTCACTTCTCTTTACCCACCATAGAAAATTTACGTTATAGTAATATTTGTAATATACTGTTTATAATAAATTTTGTTACCTATCCCTGCACAAGCAAAATTTTACAATATTTGTTATTGACGAATTATCATCCATAGAATAAGAATACTATAATTTGTTGATTAACACAAGCAGTCTATGATGGACATAACCTGTAATTAAACATCAGTGTTCTAACTTTCTCACGTTTGATTCCAATATCACTTCAAATGATTTGTATTTGCAACCTAATTGTATAGACACTTTCACACAGTCTACGGGTAAAACGAGAAATCAAATTTTCAAATAACCAATCAAGATTCTCTTAAGAACTTAATTTAAGTGAGGATCCTACACGTGGAAACTGAACTATTAGTTGAAAGGGATGCTAAACCCGAAATCAAATCAAATCAAATCAAATCAACAGCTTCGAAATGAAAGAATAATTCAATCTTACTCATTGAGTACTACAGAAAAAAAAATGAGCTAAAAGGAGAAAATCAAGGGGGAAAGGCCAGTAGAGACGGTGAAGACGAAGTTCTTCAATAAGGCAGATCTTCTGGAGATGGTGTGATGTGGAACAACCTTTTCTTTGAGAGCTGATTTTTACATTATAGTCGACGTTCCTGCCAACTGGACCGTTTTTAAGCCCCATCCGTGGCTCGGAGCTCAGATTAATAAAATTTGTCCTGTCCTTTATAACCTCGGTGTTGCATAACATAAAACATCTAAGACTCAAAACTCAGAAATTAAGATTAATACGCTTAGTTAAATTTTGAGCAATAAACGCCACTTTTCGAAATAACATATACAATGTACAATTTTCAAACTATTGTGTTAAATGTTAGCTAACCTATTGCCCGAAATAACAAACTCTCGCCAATATTACACTTAGTTCCATTTCCTTCTTCTTTACGGTGTATTTCTGACAGTGTCTTCAAACGATTGATGGATAACATATGAAGTTGTTTCCTATTATTTTTGCGATACCAATCTGACTCACACATTCTTTAGTGGAAAAGTTAATAGTGATTTGTGTTTTGATAAAATAATTTGTACTCTTTTTGTTCATAAATTTTATGATGTGTACACGACACATTGAGGTTCTAGGAAGGTAATTGGCAGGTACTGAGTACTGGGCATTCTAAGAACGTTTCGTAATTAATGATGTCGTTTCAGAGAAGGTTATGTACAAGTTTGTTCTTTATACCTATGTGTCCTTTGAATATTTTTGTTTTATTTTTACGTGTGCTTCATCCTTATTCTCAACATATCCCTAATTATGTCAACTAGTTTCCCGGTATCCAAGATTCTAAGAAAGTATTATTGGTTTATATTATAATTTTTACCTATAGAATTGACATTAAATGAAACTCATGAAGTACAAGCATTCTTTTGTTGCTATTGTACTGCCTCTAAAAGATAACTGACGAGTTTGAAAAATAGAGGCTGAAAAAAAAAAAAAAAAAACTTAAAGATCGACCCTAGTTTGACATGAAAATCCTGTGATACACTACACAGTAGCACTTTACCGAATCATATAGATACACTAGCGTCAATTACTCGCTTTGCTGGGTTAAAATTAAAAAAAAAAAAAAAAAAAAAAATAGTAATGTATTCCGTTAGCCACTCACTTGTTACTATTGTTGAAGCTCACTCTGATATAGGTCATTTTCGATCATTTTTATATACCTCCCCCTTCCTCTTCCCTAAGTTGCGGGGCTGAATTTGAATTTAAATGGCATCGAAAGCGTCACTGTTCATCTCAGCGACGACCCCGAAAACTATGGATTCGGCACTTATATCGGTAATTTTTCGATCATTCTTTTATATATATATTTCTCTTTCTCCAAAGGTTACTGGGCTGAATTTGGATGTAAACGGCATCGGAAGTGTCACTGTTCATCTCAGCGACACCAAAAACTATGGATTCGTCACTTATATTGGATATTTTTGATCATTTTTACGTACCTCCCTCCCTCCCCCACTGCTAAGTTACACCATCAAAGTGAAATAACAAAAATAATCCCAGGCCCGAACTTCATCAATGTAGAAAATTTGATCGAGATCGGTCGGGTAGTTTAAGAATTATTAAGTCATAAACCTAGTCACTTTCATTTTTATGTATATAGATAGATAAATTCGCCTCTTTCCTTTCCATAATTTCTCTTGTTATTTGCTTTTTTGAATGACAAAAATAATTGAAGCTAATATTTATTTTTGAAAGTTTCTAATAAGTTCATGGTATACTTATCATAGTCTCGATTCTCCCCCCCCCCTGCAATTTTTACCTTCTATATCTGCACATTGATTTCTTTTAAATTCTGTAATTGTTTCGTTGTAATTACATCCAGTGTAAAATAGTTTCACTGCCGTATCTGAAACTCTGTTAATAGTGATGAAGGAAGTTTATTGCTGAGCACTGCGTCTGTACGTTGATTGCGACACCGTACATTTTGGTAACGCACTCTCAGCTCAGGAAATTGTTGAAACAATCAATTAGTTTGGATAATAACATTTTGCAAGTATTACTTTGTGAAATTTTGATATTTATTTATTTTTTAGTATTTAAGAAAAGAATGTGCAAATTTAAATTCCAACGAATCACCGTAAATGGAAAGAAAATGGTCAACAAATCAACTTATTTATGACCCATGGGGTAAGTCAAACAACGGATAGACGTTCATCCCTTTGCACTCAAACTAGACCCGCCTATGACTACCAGTATCTATTGGGAGCGCCCAAAACTTTCCAATTGGGTGATTATCCTCTTCCAATTTATAATTTGAGGTAAAATTTTCCAGCTTTTTGGGGAAACCGCAACCCGCCTTCGAGGTAGTTTGGGACGGTTGTAAAATTGAACGTTGATGTTATTTGTAGTTTTATCAAGATGGAAAGAACGAAACCTGTAGTTTTGCACCTAACATCTAATTATCTGTAATTACTTCAATAAAACTCCACCTATAAGTGTAACGGGTTAAGTGTCAACCCTTTTTACAGATGCTTTGTGAACATTTGACTCCTCTCAGTGACTAGCAATTTGTAATTACTCTTTCCCTTTTTTTATTTTTTTACTCATTCGTCGATTAGACTTGTTTTCCATTCTTTTCGTGTGGAAGTATTTTTCCTCTTGAGCTGCGAAACCATTAATCTCCTACTAATTATATAGTTTAATTCATCTGGTACTTAACGTGTCCTGCCTGGGTCATCTATCATATTCTCTGCTGAATCTCCCTCTTTTCTCAGTGACCATGGGCTGACCCGAACTGAACCACGACGAAATTAGCCAAAGTTTCTGGCAGACGCTCAAAAGGTTTCTGAGACGCGAGAGCAAAGTGGCGCCGGAATTTGACAACAGCCACTCCTCCTACGGAACAACGATTCATTCACACACACTAGCACTAACACTAACACATGGACGTAGGTACCAACATACAAATGTTTGTACTTAAAACTCATTAGAGTTTTCCTCTCTCTCTCTCTCGCTTACAAACATGTAGTCACACCTCCCGCTTCGAATGATCAAACATTAAGTGAGGCCCTCCTCAGCATTAAATCCTTTCTGTGCTAATGAGCGGTAATTATGCAAGAGATTATAGATCTTCAGAAAGAATGATATAGTTTAGAAAAATGACATCCCCTTAAAAACAACTTAAGAGTCTTCATCCCGGCGAAATAAAAATACCGCTAATTTTACAGAAATTATGTGATATCTTCAAATAGATAAAAGATAATCGAAATGTGGAACAAGAGCGCCCTAGACAATATTATTTTACATGAGAAACCGTTATCACGACTCACTTATCTGCTTTCGATTTCGAGCCATTTTGAAAATCGGCATTTATTTTCTCGTTTCTAAACAGCTGAAAACGGAAAGCCACTAGGTGACTTGTGATAACGGTACCTCACGCAAAATAATATTGTCTAGGGCGCTCTTGTTCCATATTTGAATTATCTTTTATCTATTTGAAGATATCACATAATTACTGTAAAATTAGCGGTATTTTAATTTCGCCGGGATGAAGACTCTTAAGAACATTACATCTTCAAATGAAAATATTTCATTAAATTCCTTAAAATTGCGAAAAAAAAGTCACGTACCTCTAGATGTCGTTTCACTGGTAAAACATGATTAAATCTCATCTAGTGCGTTCAGTGCACAAGGAAATCAAATCCACTTTTTGGTCAATTTGGACATACTTCCATTCCATCTGTAAGATCTCTGTCTGAAGCTCGTGGGTGGCACAGTGGTAGAGTGTTTACCTCTGGTGTGTGGGGTCCCTGGCTCGATCCCCGGCCAACTAAGTTTCTGATTAAGAACATTGTATCCATGGGTTTGTTTGGGGTATTCCCGTTTCCTCCCACTTTCTTATTTCACCAATTTTCCCATCATCATTCGCTTGCCTTAATCATAGTGTCTCTTGGTCTAAAGGGCATAAACGTGGGATATTAAAGTAAAATATTTCATTTCATTTTCTATCTGAAGTTTCTTTTCGAGCTTAAAAGATTTATGTCCAGATATTGTAAATAATTATTATGACCTAAGAAATAGAAAAGAAAACGATACTGTTGACTTTCCCATGTCTTAAGAGTCTTCATTCTGGCGAAATTAAAATACCGCTAATTTTACATTAATTATGTGATATCTTCAAATAGATAAAAGATAATCGAAATGTGGAACAAGAGCGCCCTAGACAATATTATTTTACATGAGATACCGTTATCACGACTCACTTATCTGCTTTCGACTTCGAGACATTTTGAAAATCGGCATTTATTTTCGCGTTTCTAAACAGTTGAAAACGGAAAGCCACTAGGTGACTTGTGATAACGGTACCTCACGCAAAATAATATTGTCTAGGGCGCTCTTTTTCCATATTTCAATTATCTTTTATCTATTTGAAGATACCGCATAATTACTGTAAAATTAGCGGTATTTTAATTTCGCCGGGATGAAGACTCTTAAGTGTAAAAGTTTTTTTCAGGCCAGTCATCCTGAGTGAGTTTTTCCTGGGTTTTTCTCATTCGCACCAGGCAAATGCCGGGATGATACCTAACATACAGGTCCCAGTCCACTTCCTTTCTTCATTTTTACTCGGATAGTGATCGCTGAGGGACCTCATCTCTCATACGTGACGGGCTATCATGAGCATAGATGCCGAAAGCCCAGAAATTTAATTCCCATTAGGGCCGGATTTAGGGAGGGGTGCACCGGAGCACGTGCATCCCTCCTCCGTTCTCAATATACACTATCTAAAGTGAGAAACTGGCAGTGGAAATAGCAATACTTTCCTAAAATTTCATCTCATGTTTCCATTTCGGGCTTAAAAGAAAGCGGTTTTGCTAAACACAATAGTTTATGTCAGTTTCTCATAGACATCACAGATGCCTAAAGGCATTAAAAAAAAAAAATAAATTTGATTCAGGTGTACTGATAGTTATTGGTGCACCTCCCTGAGAAAATCCTGGATCCAGTCCTGATTCCCATGTACCTTTAACCATCCCCTACAAAGTTTAGGTCTCTTTCTCACTACCATGGGGTCATGGTGGCTCAGTGGTAGAGCGATTACCTCTGGTGCGTGGGGTGTCTGATTCGATCCCCGACCAAGTAAGTTTGTGGTGGACAACATCATGGTCGTGTGTTTTCTCGGGGTACTCCCGTTTCTTTCCACTTTCTCATTCCACCAATTATTCCATTATCGTTCACTTCCTTTGATCACCTTGTTACTTAACCTAACAGGTATAATAGTGGGACGTTAAATTTAAAGATTTCATTTTATTTTTTCTTTCTCACAACCTGGTAATTGGACTTGATTTTCTTGTGCAATGAAAGCGACATATCAACTCACGCATCACCATTCGTTTATTTATTGAAGTTTAGCGTCTCTTATGAGAACCGATGCTATATGAGATTTAACCCCACAGTTTAAGGTGGAATCCGAACTACCACATTGGGTTCCAATTTCAATGCTCTCCCATCAAGAATTGGATCTGGAACTGCGGGCACTACCCGAAATAGCCTCTAGGCCAGCGGGATGCTACGCTGGAGTTACCTGTACAAGTAGGTTGTACAGCTAACAATTTTGTCAAGATGGGTGGAAACAAAGATGTAGAAGAGTGGCAGAAAAGACACATTATGTTTGCACGTCCCCATGGGCAGAGAGTCAATGACGTTGTCCGATTTATTTGTGTATTAAGGAAGACTATCTGATACTTCTACAAGGAATTGGTTAATATGTGTGTGAGCGCAATACTGCATTTTGACTGTGGTTCCGACAAGATATTAACTCAGAGATTCAAGATCCAGGTTTTAGGCCTGTTCAAAGAAATCCGATAGGAATTGCTGCAGTCCCTGCCATCCAATTTTCGGAGGCTCATTGCGAAACGAACTTAGTATTTGGAGTCAACATTGGACTATAACGCACTGGAAAGTTCAATGTGCATGAATTCTATTATTGTATTCCAATGAAGCGAGGCATCGAGTATACCGAAAGGCAGTGAAGCATTTCGTCCCAGTGTGTACAAGGTGTAGCTAAACTTAAGGAAGTTCTGTTATGTATGATAGTAATTTTCGCATCACGAATTTTTCCAACAACACAGGTAAATTTGGGTACGAATTACCTTGGGACATACTCAGTGACCAGGTGCTTTTATTTCTCCGGCATTTTATGTTGAATATGCAAGAGACATTGTTACCTCCTAAGATGACAACTCCTGTGTGTTCAAAGAGCTTATGTACGTTAATAATTGGAGGAAAAGCGAGTCATCTTATCGCACCTGGTCTAGCTTGCCAACTCATACCCATAATTTGAGGAGAATTCAGGCACCTGATAGCACCTGGTTTAGCCTACAAACTCATACACACAATTTGAGGAAAATTCAGGCACCTAATAGCACTTGGTTTAGCCTCCCAACTCATACACATAATTTGAGGAAATTTCAGGCACCTGTTAGTACTTGGTCTAGACTATAAATTCATACACAAAATTTGATGAAAATTCAGCCACCTGGTCAAGCCTGCAAAATCTTCAGATTAAACCCAATTAAGAATCTGTAGGACTATTTGGAGTAGCGGGTGAAATACTATAAGCATCCGTGCATCCCATTTCGTTTCAGTTATGAGATTTAAAGAAAAGTGGTCCTGTTGCAAGTACGTCCCCTTTGTTTAATAACCTCAGTGTTGGATAAACATACAAAATTCAAACCTACTCCTAAAAAAAAAAAAAAAAAAAAAAAAAAAAAGACAGAAAGAATCTGCATTATGAGAGTAGTAGTTGCATTAGATGAGAATTTAAAACCTATCTTCAGGGTAAAACAAGATAGGTAAACGAAACAAGGCTTAGGCTTAAGAAATAAGGTTCAGGTAAATACCTACCTTCATAAGACTCCGAAAATTAATAGTTAAAAAAATATATAAAGAAGCAATAACAAACATGTCGTGAGTGTAAAACTCAGTTTGACCAACGCTTCCAAAAACTTTGATGGTGCCCATGCTTCGAAACGTCGATTTCTTATAATTTCTTGAAATGAAATGTAGTGAAATATTTCAGTTGAACGTCCCAGGAGACTATGATTAAGGTAAGTAAATGATGATGGAAAAATTAGGGAATTAGAAAGTGGAAGGAAACGGGAGTAGTCCGAGAAAACAAACAGACACAATGTTTACACCTCAAACTTACTTGACCGGGGATAGAACCAGGATAAGCGCTCTACCACTGAACCACCATGCCCCCTTATATTATTTACATATACGGAATTGCATACAATATTAAAATCAAAACTGATTATTTCAACCCCTACCCGAGAACTTTCCTCCAATGTAAACTGAGAAAAATCTGTTATCCGGACAGCGGTATATTGTATAAATATACGGAATCCAAATGTTTACTACGGAAATTTAAACGGAGCATACCTTATCCATATGCTACATACGTACACTGTAAAAAAAAAATCGCTGTGTTATTTCAACGACATGCCAATGTGTTAACACGATTGTGTTAAAATATAACACAAACAAGTGGTTAGAACCACTAACTCTCCATTTGGAGTTGTGTGTCAAATGCCGGTAGTTGAAATGACACACAATCTGTGTGTTAAATTAACACAAGTGTAGAATCTTCGGTGTTGTTTTCTACGTGATTGCCAAATATGTTGGGCATCTAATTATAAAGGCTTATGAATTGAAGCTAGACCCTATAGACAAATACAGTAGAAAGAAATACTTAAACAAATCCAGGTATACGCAAAATTTCATCTCCCACATTTGATGCATTTATTGCTTCTTTTTCTAAGCGACTGTGTACTAGAAGCAACAAACGCATCAACTTCATTAGATGGCAACTGTCGCCGATCATTTGAAAGTGAATATGGAAGAACTATAAAATAAAGTAAATAGACACTCGTCATTTTGTTATAAAATTACATAGCAAGCAGATTTTATCTTATCCCGAACGGTTATTATCAAATATACGTGGCTTAAAGGAGCACTCTGATTAGCCAAATTCAAAAGACCTCAACAATTTATCTCTCTACAAGCGACGTTTTCTTCATCACCTCCGTGGCCAAGTTGGAAGAGCACGCGGCTAGTAATCGAAAAGTTGGTGGTTCATGCCCTCCCCCGCCACTGCAGTAATTTTTTGTTTTACTTGTTTAAAGTGTTTTTTTAGACTCAGCATAATGTAAACACATTACGCATATAGGCGATTTAACATATTTTGAGGGAGTAATTTTGTGGTTCATTAACGCTTACGGCACTTGTCAACACCGGTTGTGTGTTAAAGACGTAGCACACCCCCTGTGTTAAACGCCAACACCGCGGGGAATGTGTTGAACTAACACTGCATAGTGCTAGTCAAGCTTGAACCACGACTGCCCTGTGTTAAAATTGAGTTGAATTAACACAACCATTTTTTGCTGTGTACGTACATATGGCACACTTATACGGAAAGTACATGTAAAATATACGTTTTTCAGTTATACGTTTGTTGTAGGATGTTATACAGAATTTACGCATGTAACCTACGTTTTTACGTACTCCACATATGATGTTTTTCTCTGTGTACATCGGGCATAACTGACATGATGTTTTATGTTTTGAACATTTCGTATTCTTTAATTAAAGATAATAATAAATCTTTGTTACAAAGGTAATTTTAAATAAAATTATGTTAAGAAGTATGTTAAGTGTGAAACGCTGTCCCTTCTTCATCCGAGAATTAACACAGAAAACGAAACCTATTTCACTTGACCATCGAAGGAGAATTTCTCTAATCAATTTTCCTAACATCATATACTTTCAGATTTGCCATTTTCGGCAAATTGCTCTCCAGGTACCGTGTCGTATGCATAAGCACGTGCTGCGGAAGGTCACAAAGGTCAACAGGTAGCCAGGTACACACCGACTTTGTACTTGTTCTTATTTGCTTTCTTTAATAATAATAAAAAAAAAGTGACAGTGATATAATATGTGGACTGCAAAAAAGCGGCAAAGTTCGGTGAGAACTTAGCACCGACATTTCTCACTGTTGCATTAGCATGGCTGTCAAGCAGCACGACATTGCGCCATATGGCTACCCCGCGGTATTTTTAGGAGTCCACTGGAACGAAGTAAATTTAACTCCACGCATAATCGTCGTAAAAAGGACAAACGGTGTACTTGTAAACAAATCATGACGGCGGCGGCAGGAGGCCTGGTTCCGGGTTATGGAGAGCTCTTTCTTTCTTTCGGTTTTTTTTTTTTTTTTTTTTTTTTTTTTTATCTCGTCGTCGCTTCACACTCTACAAACAAACTCTGTTGTCTCGAACAGAAGGCGGCTTTGGGAAGCACGCGCGAGGGAAAAGCCACCGAACAAGTGTTGTCAGATGAAAATTCTCAAAATTCTCTAGATTTTGCATTTCATAACAATGCGCGAATTGTACTCCCGTCTCAAAGGTTGTGTTCTACCTTAAAATATTGTGGTTCTATAGATGTAACACGTGGAACTTGTAAAGACAATCCGGTAATTTTATTTCTGCGTATCAAAACTACAATACAAGATTTTCTTGTAAAATTACAAAGAATCACTCAGTGAGAATTTTTCTACTTTTATTTCGCTGACAAACTGTATTACAGAGAGAACGCGCAACAGTTTCTTTTTTAAATTAGCAATGATTAAATTATTAGAATTAATAGTTTAATATAAGTTATTACTATTATTTTAACTAGTTATTGTGCCTGAGTCTTCTACCCATTGTGTACTGTCGTTTAAAATCACGCTTAATTAAAAACTCTAATTGTTTGCATTTATTTACTAACGTTCTGCTAGCTGGGGGATTTGCCCCAAATCTCAGCATTTGCTCGGATTATGACCTTGCATCTCATATTTCAGCCTTTGGTCCCGTTCTTTGCAAGACAATAATACGTTTATGGCATAATTCTTTGCGAAAAATTTAAACCCCTTTCTTCCTTAGAGTGCATAGAGAAAAACCGTAGGTTACAAGTGTGAATCCTGTAGTTTTGGACTTGAAAAACGACAATATGTAGCACCTTGCAGCAAACGTATAACTACAGATTGCGGCAGAGCCAACTAAGCAGTTTTAAGGAGCAGTTAAAAGTAAATCTGGATATATATATAAAAAATGTTTTGGTTTTCTAAATTAGTACAATATACCATTTTACATTCATTTAGTTTTGAAAATAATGTCCTCAAGATGGCGGCCGCTAGCATCAATACATTGTTGTAGACGATCCTTGAAGTTTCGAGTAGCTCTTGCACACATATCGCGGGGTATGGCATTTATTTCGTCAATAATCCGCTGTTTTAACTCTGGTAGGGTGTGACTCCATACAGAAGCGAGCAACTGCCCCAACGTCCATTCCATTTCTCTACTCAACCAGCTTCCAAGATTATTTTTGAACAAGGTATTCAACCAAAGAAGAAAAATAACATCGGCCGTTCCGAAGCCCATCTCACAAATACATTGAAAGCTATGACTGGAAACCAGAAGCATAATCAGGATAATATAACCTAAAGTACAGAAACTATTAACACACCAGTAACCAAACGCGCCAAAAGTCAAAACAATACCAGGAAATACAACGACACCACAACAGCGAAGAAGATGCCACCGATAAGCTCGAACACATTATCTCGAAAACCATAGAATTATCCCAGAAACAACTAATCACACGAGTTACTGCAGTACTTGCTCTCACCGTACAAGATATCAAGAAATTCAAGCAAGCAACAGCCGCTGTCTCAGAAAAAAAAAAAAAAAAACACCTAATTGTAAACCACATATCCTAATATCACACGATGGAGATATATTTATATCATATCCTACAGATAAGATCACACACGCACAAGATTTTCGAAGGTGAATTCCCGGATTTTGCTCTCGGCTTGGTTTGACACAGATACACTGTACCATGATGTCGACATCATCAATTTATCTTTCATGCAGGAAGAGAGTGGCATCTAACATTTGCTATTTTGTCCAATGTATATGAAGCTTGAAAGACCATTGAAGAAGGCCTCACATTCTCGATGCAATTTCGAGAGGACGATATCGAAGGCAGCATGAAAAGATAGTGAAGTTGATACCTGTTCTCTGTGCGTGTTGCTCCATAATTGTGATTTGTCAATGGAAAAGTATTAACGGTTTCTGTTGAGTGAAGTACCGGGCTTGCGCTCCTGCTTTTCATGTGAATTGATGACTTGACTGTTCGGATTATGATGTACTTGTCCACGAAAGATTGTCTGGTTGCGTATCCCTTGTTCTTAGATGGTGTTGTGGTTCTACATGATTGATTGGAGAGGCATCTTTGACGTCTACAGAGCAGTGGCGGATCTAGAAGGTAAAAACTGTGGGGGGCAACAAGAACCCAGACAATAATAGGTATATACGAGTTTATGAATTTACTATAAACTTTCAAAAATATATAAATATTAGCGATTACTGTTTCTGTCACGCAAAAAACTGGAGGGACTAGATCCGCCACTGCTACAGACGTCTGGCATCCGGTAGAGCTGTCTTTTTGGGTTTGCTGTTCCAGTAGTTGCAATTCGTAGCTGGTTGGAGGTCTAGATTGTTTTCCAGAAGTTGGTTGCACGATGGTTCCTGGAGTTTTCTATGAGAGATATGTCGAGAGCCTTGTGAAGCTGGAAGATGTGGTTGTCTTTGAAGTGGTCGGTGATGGCTCGGGCTATTATGTTCCATAGAGTTTGGAGTGAGTGAAGATGGTACTGGGGTGCAAGTTTCTGAGTTGGATGTGCATACTGAAGGGAAGGATGAATTGATACTCAAGAGGTAGATTTGTCTTTTGATTTCAATTGTAAGGATGGGAGGAAGAAATAGAGGGAGTGAGTGCTGGCGGTAAATAGCGTTCTTCTCTGTTTCGTTCAGGTGGGTGGCAAAGATAAGCCGACGATTAACATGGACTCCCAGATATTTGGCAACGGTTAACGGTGTTTCATTCATTGTTAGAGAGATGGCTTTCCCTTCCATGTTTCGTGTGAAGTTCACAACAGCTGTCTTTGTGACATTTACTTGTACTTTGCTATTGACTGTCCAGTCTTTTAAAAGCCGAGGTACGTCATTGTAGGTAGAGAGATGTAAATCTAAAGTTGCCGTAGCTGACGAAGATCACTGTGTCATCGACGAAGGAAGTGAGAATGATATTTGGAGTTGTTGACATGTCGGAGGTGTATAGAGCGTAGAGCAGCAGGGAAATGCACTATTCCTGGAGCATTCCAGTTTGGATGCTCCGTGGTTCGATCACATATCCGCTGTAGGCAACACGAAAGGTCCTGTTATGCAGATAGAAGCTCCATCTTCTGCTTTTCTTTTATGTGGGGGAAGTGAAGTGTTCCTATTAGTTAACTTTGTTGTCCATTGACAGAATGACATGTACAGTCCTTGCTACGGAGTGTTAGCCATCTTCTTTTGAACAAAGAGAAGCACTAGTTGACTTTCTAGGTGGTCCTAAGCGTAGCAGCTATGGATGTGTTCCACTCAAACAGGCAAGGAAGAAGCACTGAGGTTGGCTGTCGTTCTTCTGGGAATTATATATATATATATCTCGGTTTTGGAGGCTAGATGGATATATGTGTGTGTGTGTGTTATTTTTTTTTTTACCTCAATAGTTTGTTGGTAGCTTCATATATTGCTTGGTGGAGTCTGAATAGATCTTCTGGTTTTGATATTGAGGTGATTATGGCTATTATCTATTCTATTATTTACTTTAAAGTTGGTTGTCTAGTGTCTGGTTTCTCTTCAACCCTTTTTCCCCTTGTTTTCTTGAATAAGACGATTTCTGATTTTGAGTGGCGGTTGTATCCTATAAAGAATCAATTTTTTTTTGTGAGCGCATAGTAAATTTCTTCTTTCTGATGAGTGTGAATCCGAAATTCTGTTTTCAGTTTAGAGATCTCGTGGTCAGTTACTTGCTTAAGTACGAGGACTTCGTGAAAACCAGCACAACAGACATTTTACAAGTGTCAGGCTTCTGAATGACAATTCTCACTCACATGTTGATCAATGTGTTCGAAACAAAATCGATCAGTTTGATTAGAAGAAATTTCACCACTTCCTCACCTAGACCTCTTCAGGCATTCATCTCTTTAACTCCTTGAAACAACATATGAATGGTCATTAATTTGCTTCGTCTGAAGAAGTTCAATTTGACGTCTGAAGATGGTTGCATGCTCAAAAATTTATTTCTAAGAACAATCCAAAATTTGCGAAAAATTGTAGTAGAATTACAGATAGAGGATGAGGAATTTTCTTTTGAAATTTTTGGATTCGTTATCACAGCAAATCCCAAATAGGGAAAACCGGACTAAATGAATTCCACCAGTTTTAATTTAAATATTATTTACTATTATGAGTATTCAAATAAAAACATACAATGTTTTAACAATATGTAATACAAAATTGAAAGAAAACTGTTCTTGAAAATTGTGGACGTATAAGATCTTAGTTCATATATTGTACTGATTGTTAACAAAATATTTTAAAATCTAAAGACTTTCAGAGCAGAATAATATAAGACATACTTATCGTTATAGAGGATGTTTAAAACAACACCGACAATGTGTGAGAGGTAATTCCTGACACCAAGATAAGACAAAAAGTATAGACCAACCTGGGTGCACAAATACTTCCTTTCAGAATTATAGCCTGGCCGAAACATGAAAAAATGAAATTTAAAAATCCATAGCTCCAAAACTATGGGACTTACCGTAGTCTGGTCAAGACTTCACTTACGAACTAGTATGTGCCCTATCCAAATATTCAAGTTTCAGATTTCTGCAATACTTCCGCAGGAATTTATATAGAGGTAGTTGATGAGTATTTCAAATTATATGTCCGTAGCTAAATACTCTTCATAAAATTTGTTGTGTGTGTACCGCAGGATTCTGAAACATGTATTTGTTGATAGCGCACATATTATTTCCTCAGTGAAGTCTTGACCCGACTACGGTATGCCCCATAGTAATGGAACTATGGACCTTTAAAATGCATTTTTTTTTCATATTTTCGGTAGCCTTTAACTCCGAAATGACCGATTTTTGCACCCAGGTTGGTCTATATTTTTTGTCTTATCTTGCTGTGAGGAATCGCCTCCCAAATGTTATCGGTGTTGTTTTGAAACTCCGTGTATAGTGAGACGTAACAAAGTGCTCTAAATTCCTTGGAATTTTCCGTTCTCTCAAGGATAATAGTGAAATACATCTTAGCGAAGTGTAGTCATCGTAGTTCGTTGGATCACTGCATAATTAGGGTTGCCATAATTTTTTGATCCAAAATATAGACAGACCTAAATGACGATCTATCAAAGATGATGCCAAACACAAAACAAATATTTTGAAATTTCTTATCTAAGAATCACCTTTTTCGGTTGTCACACATTTTTTACTGTAATACTTAAAAACATTATTGGAAATTAATGTTTTATAATTTTTTCATTAACAAATATAAGAAATCATGCAATTAAATTACGTATATTAAATCTAACCCAAAGAACTCTGAAATGGAAAAATGAGACACACTTTAAAAACAACCTACTTTATTAAAAGTAACTAAAATATGTTATATGATGAAAGCAATCCTTTTCTCCTGAGATTCTAGTGATTCCCACTCGGAAAGTTTCGGGCAAGTCAAAAACTGTCAAATACGGACTTTTTCCTATTTCATGGTTTGTAGGTACGGACACGGACACGGACCCAAAAATACGAAGAGTCCGTACAAAATACGGACATATGGCAACTCTATGCATAATCTTTTTTTATCAGCTGATTTTTACTGAGAAGAAACTGGCTTAGAGCAAAACAAAATTTTGTATCTTAGTCAGAGAAGTTGTTGAAAGCGAACACTAACTATCTCATCAGTTACTAGTTTGAATCTTATTTCCAACATTTTCAATAACAAGGACATAGTATGCATCTAGTCATGTAAACAGAGTTCAAAGTTTGTTTGTCAAAACATTTCAGCTAATATTTACAAGTTAATTAATAATAACAATCCAATGTTCAAAAATACAGACATCATTTTAAGCAGGTCTATCTTAACATTATACAGTTCACCTTAGATCATGGTACTATCTAAATCGTAATAATAATAATAATAATAATAATAATAATAATAATAATAATAATAATAATAATAATAATAATAATAGTACTAATAGAAAAAGAAGAAGAATTAAGGAAAAGAAAAGAAAATATTAAATCGAATTTCACATATTTATTACAAAATGACCCAAGTGTCTTGGCTCCTGTGATGAAAAGTAGATCAGACTTATAAATGCACTGAATATATATTGTGATTTCGTATCTACAAAATTGTGGAAGAATAATAGTGTGTGTTAGTCTTCAATATTTTCTCGTATATTTCAACATAAGAAATTCAAACTGATGTGTTTTTTTCTAAAAATTGGTAATAGAAAAAAATATTTGTTTTCTTTATTTTAATTTTGTTCGGAAATCCTATTGTAAATACCTGTAAACACGTTAATTACAGTATGTTTTTTGTTATTTAGTACTTACTTCTTTCATCATCATTATAGGTGTTCTGACATTATTGGTAGGTCATTTGCCGCAACTGAGAAACTTCCACAGGATACGATCTTCAAATAACTTTTTCATCTTCACGTACGAATTTCTGTGTTAATATCATCCATCAACTGTAGTCTCTTTCGCCGTTCTCTCTTTTCCTGCCAGCATTACATTCGTTTTCCGCCCGATTCAAGTAATTTTCTCCATTCTTCTCTACATCCACACTTCTAAAGCGTTCAGCTTCATAGCTTTTGAGTAATGTCTATGTTTCCACCCCATATAGTACAATATTCCATACCAGGCACTTTATGAGACTTTTTTTCAAGTTTTGATTAAAGGAGAGACAAAACTGACTTTTTCCTCGTAAATGCTTCTTTCCCATCCTATCTTTGTTTTTATTTCAAGTTCGTACTTCATGTAATCACTAACAATATATTGCTCAGGTATCAACAACCAATCACCTGTTTTATTTTCACCCATCCTACCTCTATTTTTGACACCGATTGCGATTTTCCTTTCAGGTCTCGCAACAAGTACCATGACATTTGCAAAGAGTATACATCTAATCATTCTACCTCCTACCGAAATACCATTGTTATTATGTAAGACTTTTTTCACGATTTTTTCTAGATAGATATTAAATAATATAGGCGAGAGACAGCATCCCTGTCAAACTTCCTTTCCAATTGTACTTTCGTGTGTCATTTGCACCCTATTCTAACACTTATTTGTTGGCTCATATTTAAGTTTGTTATGAATCTTCGATCTTTCCTTCCAACCCAACCTTCTTTGGACTCGCAAGAACAATTCTCAGTTTACGTGGTCAAAAGCATTTTCTAGACAGTAAACATAACATACACATCTTTCCCTTTTTCTATAAGTGTTTCACTGTTACCCTTAATAATCCAATTGATCTCTTGTGCCCTTACTTCTCCTAAAGCCGAACTGTTCCTTATCAACTTCCTAATTTGTTTCTGTAAGGCAAACTGAAAGTACATAAAGATTAAGCTTTCAAATGTTTCTGATAACGATAACAAATATATTTACTTACTGAAGGAAAGCAGAATAATCTATTTATTTATCATTTTAGTGGAGAATTTAATTCTTCATGTTCTGAATTACTCTTTCAGTCTTCTGTGGTACATTGGGTGTTCCAAAGCGGATGATATTTTCCCAGGTGGACATCAGTTATCCAGGAAATATTTTCAATTCAATTTAAGAGTATATACGAACAATATTTTCAATTACAGATTAGGGGAGCCAGATGGAAGGGTTTATTGGGCAGTCTGTTGCACATGGCTGTAATAAAGCAAAAGTCTTCATGCACGAAGAGTTCAGTATAAATGTATCTGATTGTCTCAAAAGTCCCCTGACTGATATATATAAGGTGTCTCAAAAGTCCCCTGATACAGGGTAACTATGTTACCAGAGTTAGAACAAAATGTAAGAGAGAACACTGTCTCCAAATATGTTTTCAATCTAAAGTGAACGATTTTTTTTTTAAAACTCTTTATGCGCCCAATATTAAATGAAAATGAAACATTGCCATTTACCTGGACCCACAACGTAAGTGAATGAAGTTACTGTCTTTTGCGCCAACATATCGATGACCAGGCACCATTTCAAATAGTAACTGTAATTTGAGTTAAATTACGTTTTAAGACTTAATATCAAAGTTGAAACATCGCAAGTTAAAAGAAAAAACACACATGTAATAACAAATCTCATTTGAAAATAATTTCGGTTTAAACTAGCTGTGATTACATCCAACTTCGAAATTGAACTTCTGGAATGCACAGTACGAGTGTAGCTAAAAGAAATAAAAACAATAAGAACGGGCAGGATTCGAACCTAGGACCATCCACATAGAAGTCTCTTACACCAACCATTTTTTATTGCAATCAAGTACAGTGATTTATTGATTCATTACAAATATTAGATTACATAAATTATATACTTTCTCGAATGCTTTTATAAATATACATATATACAACAGTTTAGGCAAATTACATTAACATTTCATAACAATGTTATATCGTAGTACAGTATTACATCTGAAATAACTTATGTGGTGGCCGGCTTTTCTTTTAGCTTTCTCTTTCGAATCTTCTGTCTCATTCGAATCCTTCTTTTCTGCCTCTTTCTCAAGAGCAAGCAATTCTTCATCGTTTAATTCATCATAAGCCTCTACTTCATCGTCGTCGTCATCTACAACCATTCATCCAACACACCATGCCTCAAATCTGCTGTTTTTTAAGTTATAGATTCGCGCATCCAAGTGACACACTCATGCACATTTCTATTGCTTTCTTTTAACTTGTTCTTCTCAAAAGCCAAATATGTTTACGACGATTTGTTTAATTTTCTCTTAGAGCTTCGCAAAGGGTGACTTATGTCTGAGTATTTGGCACTACTTTATCAGACTGCTCTATCAAATATTAATCAATTATCACAGAACTAACAAACTTTTACTGCCTTAAAAGCGTTCCTGAACAAGAGAAAGTTCATTATGCATCCTAAAACTAAGCTACAAGAAGTCTACGTTCAATGTCAATGGCGCACGCACAGAATCAACTTTTGATTATTTCATTCTATTAGCTTCTCAATGTAGCTAAAGAAAAAGTATATGAAAGACTGTGTAGAGCTGTCCGTGAGTGAGTGGATAGTCATGGTTTAATAGCTCAGATGTTCGTGGTTCGAATTCCGTCTCGAAAGCTGAAGAGCTTTTTTAAATTCTTAATTTCTCGGATTTTAAGATCTTTCTCTCCCTCGGTGAAATCCTTGCAGTTCGGAAACTTTCCTTCTTCTGTTTCACAAATCTTGAACATTGACTCCCCTTGTTCCTATTTACGATTTATTCGATCCTTCGTCTCATCAACACTTTCCAGGGATAGGTATTAGCAGTGATGATTTCAGACTAAACCTTCCAATGACCCAATGGGGGATTTCAATACAGAGGCGGGTTAAAGTAGTACGTCGAAAATAATGGTAATCTTTCTTGAACAGAATCAGAGTAATTCTCCCAGAGTGAACCCCTTAAAATTATCACTGGGTATGAGGTGCTCTTCGCTAATGCAGCTAACACTGCCATCGACATCAGATTTCTGTTTCTGTGTTGAACATCAGCGCTCTTCTCGTTTCCTGGATCTTTTCAATCAGTTTTCCACCTTATCGTAGGTTACAGTGATTCAGAGAACATTTTCGGTGTTGAATGTCTTTATAACATGGGCGATATCTGCCCACAATAGTCAGTAGAAATATTGTCTCGTCTAGATGTTCTTTGCTTGGAGAAATCTTTGTAAGGGAAAGAAAAGGCGTTAATTACCATTTTAATGTTGTAGAGAAAGAAATGTATAGAAAAAAAATAGAACTTGAGTTAAATGATAGAGTAAACGTTATAATTAGAGATGTTATATTTGCAGGAATTAAGAACTTACAGCTTCAATGTATTCGATACTCACCTCCATATGATAAGTAATATTCTTCAATATAAGACAATCTCATTTTTCATCAGCTCATGAAAGTATTTAACAGAATTTTTAAAAAGTCGATGAGTGAAAAAAATCTCGTCCTTGAGGAATTAAAACATCTACTACAAATATAAGTACGTTTTATATTGGCAAATATGATTATTATTGGCATAATAGAAGTATATTACAAACACAAGTCCACTCAAGTTTGTAGTGAACAAAATCGTTCTGAGTTTTTCTCAAAATTCTGCCAATTCTTTCAATTTTATCTTTCAGACTATGCTATTGCAATGGATTCAGTTTTTAAAGAATAGGTGTTATCTCCTTTGTTAACTTTTTATTCAAACCGGAATGGTGCAAGTTAACCATTTCCCGGTTTCAACGTTGACTGGTATAGAACAAAAAGGGAAAGAGGTAGCAACAAACATTTTCCTTGGGATCGATTCAACGTCTCAAGGAAAGGTAATATCTTCACCCTCATATCTCTACTAACACCGGAAGTGGTAGAAATTTACTACAACTTCCGGTTTCAATATTCATCTCCGTAGAGTAAAACGTTATGAGATAAAGCGATGCGTTTTTTTTTAAATCGATTATTCATTCCAAAAATTGGTTCCGTCTACTCCTTTAACCTTCTAGCCAAATATTATAAATAAATATTTAAAAAGGAAGCAAGAAATTGGCGTGCAATTTGGACTACTACATTCGAAGGATATATTTCCATCGCTGACTTCATTCCTCCAGTGCCAGCGGAAGTTCTTCATATCTGCTACCACTTCTGATTTGAATATAAACTTAATATCGAAAACGATACAGGGAACCAGGAAAGGCTTTTTGAAATTGCTTCAGTATTCAAAGAATAGATTCAATCTGTGATCTTATTCTAGTATTACAATCGGAAGTTATAATCTACTTCGACCAGTTTTGGTATTGAGTTCGCTTAGTTCGGAAGTCTACTGTAGTTTCACAATGGGAAACAAAAGTCGCTTGTTTGTTTTCACGAAATATTTTGCTCACTCAGACATATTGCTCTCGCTCTTGGTGAAAAGAGCAGTGTTGACTTTATTTTGTAAAGTTCTGCTTGTGGAGTGTAGGTAGAGCACAGTTAGAGCCAGGAACGTAGCCATGGGGAGGTCCGGGGGTCCTGACCTCCCCCCCCCTTCGAAGCCAGAAATGAAATGTTATCATAATTTTCCGTCATAGATTCTCTGCAGTTTCAAACATGTTACTTCCGGAACAGTTTTCTGCTGCTCCTTTAACCTCTCATTTGGAATAATGGAAACAAAACAAGTTATGTGGAAAGAAATTTTCGTTAACATTTGATTCAACTGAGAAAGAAAGACAGATGTTGCAAAATACTTTATAAGATATTATTGGATATGTACTTTTTATAATAGCTGAGGTCATAGTGATAGGAAAATTGTTATATTTGAATGATCAAAGGAAGGAAAGTAAATATTGTAAAATCTTTTTCAATACTTTTTTATATTCTTTTACTCAAGATTTCTTCATAGTTTGTTATTAAAATACTTACTAACATATCCTCATTTTATTGTCCTAACAAACCACTATATGTTGCCAGTAAAACAGTTTAGATTGATCTAGTTTCTGTGTGATAACCACAGTATTTCATGTTACGACCCCCCCCCACGTATTAAAAAACCCTGATTAAAGGAATGAATATATGTTGCCAGTAAAATAGTTTAAAATGATCGAGCCCCTGGTCTGATGAGTACAGTGTTTCATGTACGGACCCCCCCCCCCTTTTACGAAATTCTGGCTACGTGTCTGGGTAGAGCAAATAACAGTCCGGAATAGTTTTTTTCCGCTACCGGTTTTTATTACAAAATTCCGCTATAATACACTACAAGATAGATATAAAATTCTCTAATGTTTGGTTATTGTAGGTATTCTCTTGACCTGACGGTCTCGGGAAGGAATTCTCACGAAGTGAGCTACGTGAGGAGGTGCAGGACACTCCCTGCTCCACTGCAAACAAAGAGGGGTTCCAGTCTCGACAAGGGTCCGCTGCAAGCTAGACGAGGTTGTGGTTAGTAATCTTCCTATGCTCCACTGCAAGCACAGAGAAAGATAAAGGTTTCTCCACAAGGCTCCACTGCGAGCCAGGAGGAAAAGGAAACCACTAGTTCCACTGCTAATTAGAGGCTTTTGGTTCAGGAGAGGTACTTCCTAGGCTTCACTACAAGCCAAGAAAGGGGATTTGACCAGTCGAAACTGATGATTGTCCCTGGAACCCTCTCGGTTATATAAGTGCTCCAGGTGAGGCGGTTATGCTGCTGTTCCCTCGTCGTCGTGTGACCAGTGGTGTTACCGTTGTCTCCGTCGTCTGCAACCTTAGTAAACCATAGTTAAGACATACATGGTTGAAGTTTCTAAATAGAAGACATGTCGGTTGTTTGTAGGTTTTCTGCCATCATTGACAGGTCACTTGCCGCAAACTGAAAATATCTTACTTTTTAATACAGTCTAGGGCAGCCTTCTTTTCTCCTCCCTCTTTTTCCTGCTACTCTGCTTTCCATTTGAATCTCAAAATATATTTCCATCTAAGCCCAAAAGTTGTTTGTCTCTTCTTTTTGATTACATCTAAAATTGTTCTTTTCTCTCCTTTTATTCCTTATAGTTCCTCTTTCGTTTTTATTTTTATAAATTCTTTTCCACCCTCACATTTCAAAACATTTTTACTTTATCTATTAAATAATTTCGAAGATCACCACTAATAGTAATAAATATATTAATTTTTACTATTTACAATCTCATACTAGAAATATGCCTAACACATTACATTTTAGAATAAACGAGAATTTTCTTCATTTTCATTGACATGGGGAATAATCAATGAAGCCAATACAATATCATAGATCAGACTCCATTTTGAACGTTAAAATCTAATCTATATGTAACTGTATAAAAATGAAAGTTACTATGTTTCTGACTTAATAACTTTTGAACCACCCGACCGATCTCTATCAAGTTTCAACATAGATGAGTTTCGGGCCTGGGATGTTTCTTATCATTTCATTTTCATGACCCAACTTAAGGGAGGGGGAGAGAAGATATATAAAAATGATCGAAAATGACCGATATTAATGTCGGATCCATGGTTTTCGGGGTCGCTTAGATGAACAGTGACGCTTCGCATGTCGTTTAAACCCAAATTCACACCTGCAACTTGGGGTAGGGGAAGGAGGAGATATATAAAAATGATCGAAAATGGCTGATATCAGAAAGCGCTTAGTAATAGTAAAGTGAACAACTAACGGAACGTATTTTTCGTACTTTAACCCAGTGAAACGGGTAATTCACGCTAGTACAATATATAGTGAAAAAGAAAGTTAACAGTTATTGTTCATTGGTTCATTTGGACTTTAGGATCCTTTTCAGCATGGAGGCTATATGAAATATAGACCTACAGCTTAACGTGGGGTTCAAATCACAATGAGCTTCTACCCGGGTCTCCCGTGCCGAAGTTAGCCAGATAGACACGAGCAGTTAATATTTAATTGATAGGTATTTGAGAATAAACTTTTAAAAAAATCCTATAATTAACTGCACTAGGAAACAAGAAATAATGACGAAATTATTAATGGAGTAGGCCTATGAGTTTTGCTTAGTTGTGAAAGAGCCAGATTGTGACGAACGGGATTTAGTATTATCGTTGGCTTTAAATTAGCACGAAAATTTGAACGCGGCTCAGTTGGCGAACACATAAACCTCCTTGCAAGGTCAACTCTCACACAATAAGCCGTCCTCCACCACAAGAAGGGTGGTTTACAGAATTATGCCACATCATCATCATCACATCATTATTATCATCATCATGGGTATTCTGCCATTACTGAGAAGCTTCTATGCTTCACGGTTTTCCACCAACCTCTTCGTCTTCACGTTCGATTTTTTTGTTTTGATACTGTTCATTAATTGTAGCTTCCTTCGTCCCCTCCCTCTCTTTCCTGCCACCATACTCTCTAACATGTCCCTCATAATACAGTTTCTACTTAGCCAATGTCCAACCAATTTCTCTTCCTCTCTTCAATAATATCTAAAATTGTTTTCTCTGCTTCACCATTTCTTACACCCTCTCTATTTCGTTTTCAGCTCGACCCAATTAATTCTCTTTATTCTTCTCCATACCTGCATTTCGAAGGCTTCCAATAGTTTTCCATCATTTTTGTGTAATGTTCATGTTTCTGCTTCATACAGTACAATATACTCCACACGTAACATTTTATGAGTCTTTTTCTCAACTCTTTATTGAAGGTCACACAAAATAATATTTTCTTCCTCCTAAAGGTTTCTTTCGTTGTTTCTATCCTTGCTTTTATTTCACTTTCGCCTCGTACTAATAATACTACCTAGGTATCAAAAAATACTCACCTGTTCTATTTTTTTCCTTCTATTTCTATATTTGACACCGACCGCTTCATTCCAGTCACCATGGCTTTTGTCTTTCTAGGATTTATTTTCATTCCATATTCTTCACAGCCCTTCTTCAAGTTTTCTACCATATTATAGATTTTCTTTCCAGATTCCACAAGTGTCTTGAGTAATAGATGAAATATAATATGTATATATGGTGTTTCAAAAACAACACCGACAACGTTTTAGGAGGTGATTTCTGACATCAAAATAAGACAAAAAGTGTAGACCAATCTGGGTGCGGAAATCCGTCATTTCGGAGTTATAGGCAGCCGAAAACGTTAAAAAAAAATAATAACTTTAAATCCAGAAATACATGTTTCAAAATCTTGCGGTATTTCCGCAACAACTTTTGTAGAGGTAGTTGGTAGAAGGGTTTTCAAAAAAGTGGCCTCGTATTGGCTAAACGATCACTGATTGCTGGTTATGTCCATTAAGACATTTTCTCAGATTCACAATATCTACAATATATCCCGGTTTTAGTCATTTGTTCCGAAATCCACAATGTTGTTATCTTCGGCTGTTTCCAAAAAAGTGACCCTGTATTGGCCAAGCGGCCACTGATTTGTAGTTGTGCCCATTGAGACTTTTTCTCAGGAACACCACATCTACAACATATCATGGTTTCAAGCAATTCCACAGAAATCCAATTTCAGTAAAGATTGTGCAGAGTCTTTTGTCATTTCGAAGGGGCATTGCGCAAAAATGACAAAACCCGTATTTTCTACTTTGAAGTTATCTTTGTTTCGTTTCTTTAATGTAGTTCTTTTAAAAAGGGTCCTTTGTCCCCTTAACCTATTTTCCAAAAGAAACAACAACAACAACAAAAAAAAAAAATACGTGTCGATTTATTTTCGGTCTAGTATATATGTGCCAAGTTTGAAGAAAATCGGGTGACGAGAAACCCTTGTGAAGATATCTACTTTATACTTTCATTTTTTGGACTTGATGGGTTGTGTGAGTACCACAGGATCCTGAAACATGTATTTCTGGATAGCGCAGGTATTAATTCTCAAGTGAAGTCTTGACTCGGCTGCGGTAGGTCTCATAGAGTTAGAGCTATGGACCTTTCAAGTTCATTTTTTCATGCTTTCGACAGCCAGTAACTCCGTAAGAAAGCATTTGTTCACCCACGTTGGTCTATACTTTTTGTCTTATCTTGGTGTCAGGAATCACCTCCGAAACATTGTCGGTGTTGTTTCGAAACACCCTGTAAGTACTCACATATGCTAGCATTATCTTCGTCTCTCTGAAACTCTAATGAAAAAAAAAAAAAAAAACACGAAACTTAAAATTCTTTCGCTTAAACGTTTGCATCAGGTCAAATTTTATCCCTAGACTTGGAGAAATGTTTGACTAGTTGGCAACATTAGAATTGCGAAGTGCAGGTGAATGTTGGAAAACGAATGTCGATGGAGAGCGACGTCTGGCAACCAGGGCAAAACAGACATCACTTTGTAGAAGCAAACAGCCTTCTATTAAAGATAGGTTTCTCTTGTCAAATCATAATAGCCTTGGAATGCGTTCCATAAATTTCATCTTTTCTTTTTTTCCTTCGCTCTTGAAAACAGCAGTTGGCCAGAGAATTTGACGACATCTAATTTATTATTGCAAATTAATGGTATCACCCACTTCTCCACAACAACTACTTCCTCATCCAATCTTGACAGAATATTATACTTGTCGAGCGCAGGTAAAACAAACAGTTTTAGACAAGAAATTCAGGACGTGAAAAGAAAAAATGAATTTTTAATTGTGTATGTAACGAGAGCCGTCGTCAAGAAAGATATATATATATAAAAAAAAAAAAAAACGTTTCGACAGACAAGTTGGTTGAAATGACATGGACTCAGGCGGTGAAGTAGAAATATTTTAAATATCAATCAGAGCCTATAATGTAAGCTCCCACACTCCGCCATTTTTTTTTCACATTTCTAATGTAGCAATCAAGTACGTCCTGTGTTCAAATCCTATCAAAGGACCTGCATGGTTAATACATCTTTTACGCATTATCTTTGTCGAAATGTATACATTTCCCCTACTTGTTCCACGTCCATTTCCAAAGGAGAGAGTACACTGGAGCTGGAACGTTTAATGCATTGGAGAAAGCTGCTTCTCTTCTTAACTAACACCGTTGAAACCGGAAGTGGTTGATTTCTATCACTTTTGCTTTCAGTAGAAAGATTAGAGTAGAGATAACTAGGGACGTTTAATATATAAGTTGCCCTAAGCTGTAAAAAGTTATTTTTTTTAAGAAGCAATTTTAAACTATACTTAGCTGGGTCTTTTCTTGCTTCTCCACAGAATCCCCACTAAGATTCAGGCATTTTCCCATCGTTGCACTAATTTGTTCAAACCCTTTGTAAAGAAAAAAAGAGCTAAGTTAGATTTGATTTTTAGCTTATTGTCTATTTCAGCAGCGAGGCTATATGAAACGTGTACCTACAACTTATAACATGAAATCCGAACCACATGAGCTCCCGCGGTCACTTACTCTGCGGGAAGAACATAGACTGAAAGTATTTGAGAACAAGATCCTGAGACGAATATTCGGACCCAAGAGGAACGGGAATGGGGAATGGCGGAAACTTCATAACGAGGAACTACATAATTTATATGGTTTACCCAACATTGTTATGGTCGTCAAGTCTAGGAGGCTTAGATGGGCGGGTCATGTAGCTAGAATGGAAGAAAGTAGAGACGCTTTCAAAGTCTTGACTGGAAGACCAATCGGAAAACGACCATTAGGAAGACCTAGGCGCAGA
Source organism: Thermobia domestica (assembly GCF_964235325.1). Classification (NCBI taxonomy): domain Eukaryota; kingdom Metazoa; phylum Arthropoda; class Insecta; order Zygentoma; family Lepismatidae; genus Thermobia; species Thermobia domestica. The sequence continues at coordinate 4,325,675 of NC_137465.1, read as the reverse complement.
TGGGAGGACAATATGAAGATGGATCTCGCAGAGATTGGAATACAGAGTAGAAACTGGATGCAGTTAGCTAAGGATAGAAGTCAGTGGAGAGCTTTTGTGAACGCGGCATTGAACCTCCGGGTTCCATAGGCCATAGAGTTAGTTAGTTAGTTTTCCCGAAAACTACATATGGAAACCTGCACCGTAACATTTTATTCATATGAACAAAATTTTTAGATTCATAAATGTTTCATTTCTAGACATTCTTTCTCCGTTATTAAGGTAACAAAATTGCAAAAATTTTTAATTTACATTTATCTTTATTCTCCTTTAGCTTCTGTACCCTGCCTTGACATACACTGTTAAGTATGACTGCGTTTCGTATGGAAACACTTTATTTCATACATAAAAGTATTAAGGGGGTAGACTATTAAGAATGCTACAAAAGCTTGTAAATGAAAAGAGATATGAAATGTAACTTGCTACAATAATAGATAATGTTATTCCACACCCGAAAATACGAATCAAAAGAATTTTCAAAATTGTCATCCATAGAAATTACAGTGTGGTCACAATATGAATAACCCAAATATCTAGGTTAAGGCAGAGACTAGAAAAATGAACTCAACAGCAATTTATGACTTATCATGATGTCTTGGTTCCTTGTTAAATACTTTTTAAATAATATTTGTATTTATTTTGTACTCTTTATTAGGAAATTATTTATTTTGTACTGTTTATTCTTGTTTTCTAATGGTGTCCATTATACAATATAACGCGGAGTTTGGGAAGTAGAACTTTTTAACCTGAAGTGATACACAAATAATGGTTATACCAAAATGAAGCCTTGTTCATGCATGTATTTTTAAACTAGAAAGCAACGATTGAAGTACACTACGAACCACACAGTGTTGCCAGATGTAATCGAAAGTGTAATTTTTTCCAATCATGTAAATTGACTCATAACTCATACGTATGGATGTTCTGTCGTTAATTTTCAGTTTGTTTAGTTGGAACAGTATGGAAACTATGGAGCAGAGAGAAGAATTTTTCATTTCCACCGATAATTTATCGAATGAGACCTCTGTAAGGGGAAACTAGGAAAATCGTAGTTTTCATAAATTAACACTCTAAATTGGCAACCCTGCTGATGTTTCAGTGTATCAAAAGGTGTGTTAAGGATCTGTCTACATTATGCAATTCTTGAAAACAATGAAAAACAAACTTTGAAATTATCATGATAAAACGTTTACTTACATGCACCCGACAACACTGCTATTTATTTCTATGGAGTTACTTAAAGCAAGAGATATATAAGAACAGTTCTCGAACTATTCAAGACCTGGAAACGAACATTCGCAGAGCCATTGGTGACATTAAGACTTCTAATCTTCATAAAGTTGCTGGTGAAACGTGTGAACCAGGGTTTAAATCAAAACAGGGACACTTCCAGCGTCTGCTGTAGAGCTGGCAACTCATTTCTGATAGTAGCCGTGTTGCTGGGTGTCCCTGGTCTGAATTTCCCACGTTTTATTATTATTATTATTATTATTATTATTATTATTATTATTATTATTATTATTATTATTATTATTATTATTATTATTATTATTATTATTATTAAAATATAGAAATGAAACTGAACCATAAAACGTGGCATTTTTTCAATTTCAGAGTTATTTATCAACAAATTTCGATCTTCTGTGTGTTCGTGAATAATTATTCTTCTTAATCGAGAACAAGTACCGGTATATTTTATTGTGTTGTCAGAAATGCCGTTGACTCCACGAAACCCTTCTATCATCACCTTATACTGAGCCGAATGATACTAGAAAATGCTTGTTCTCCATACATGTCATGTGGAAGTTTTGAAAATACTATTTCTCGTCTGATATTTTACTTCCTTTCTTTCATTCGTTCATTGTTTTGTTTTCTTCTTCCTTCAAACACCAGAGCACAAATTTCGTTTCTTGGTACTTGAGTTTTAGTCATTCTTTACTAGCACTGAATTTGACGATAACAAAGAAAATACTTCAGACTAAAAGTTGACTACACTGACACACTTATTGATAACTTATTATCTCTGCTGTTTGTTCGTGGAGAATTTTGTGTTGTAGATTATACATATAGTGAAAAAAAATCATATATGTTGTCAATTTGGACGAAAATTTCCTTTATCCCATTCCGAATAATTTATGTCAAAAAATCGCACGAAATGGGATTTTTCACACGGGTTTGCACCACTGTCCTGATGCCAGTGTACAAGTAGTTTTGGTTGCATAACTTCTGGGGTAGAATATGACAACAAAGATTTTCAAATTTTCCAGTTTAGAGCAAACTTATTCGTCACGACTTTTGATTCGTAACAATTAATGTAATTGGAAATATTTGCCTTGAAAGTGTCTCCGAGTAGCCGAATGGACAATGCCGTCTTTCCTGTGTGCGTTGTCCTGGGTTCGACACCCAGTAGAGAGGTAGTTCACTCAGAATTAAACCAGTAGTAGTTCGGATCCTACTTTCTTTTTTTTTTTTTTTTTTAAAATAGGTCCTGTCTCATCCTCAGTGCTAAAATAAAAAAAAAAGACGTTAAACGCATTCCAAACCAAATCAAAATAGCATTTGAAGCTGATTAATTTTTGGAGTAACTTTTGATAATGTTTGAACTAACGCAACTCTGAAAACTTTTCTTTAAAAGCTGCTGGTTTTTGTCTCACTAAAAACAAGAAAAGAATCGTAAAACATGAAAGAAAAGGGAGAGAAAAGATGTAAAATAGATTGATTATCTTGTTGTATGTAACGTTGGACTAATGTAATGCACTTACTTTCTTCTTGTTGTTTCTTGGTTGAGTTGACATGGTTTCTTTTATAATTATTTGTTGGAAACTGTCAACCAATGCCTCTTACGCTTCCTGAGTTTCCATCTTCCACCCTCTCAAGCAACATTGGCTAAAATAAAAGAGCGATGCAGGCAGGACAGCTGAAATATTTGTGGAGTTGCTGATTGGTGAAATGGATGTTTCTAGTCTCTGGCGTCGATAGAAAGTAGAGTAAACTTCGTATTTCGTGAACTGGAGCTGCGCCAATCTCTAACAAGCGCACACTAAAGGAAAGTTTGGCTGCCTGTGTTTCCTCAGTGCACACAGCTCCAACAAAGAGACTATTTGCACTACACAAGAATCCTTTTCTTTTTTTCTTTTGATATCAAAACAATCTTTATGCGATTCAAACATAGGCTGCTGAGAAAGGAAAACAAAGTGGATTCAGAAGCGTGAATGTATCTGCTATTACAGATTTTCATTTTAAAAAATCCTTTGGTTTTTCAAAGAAAGGGAAAGTAAGTTTTGTAGAGGATAGAAGTTTAAAATAATGGCTTGTATTTGATTAATCTTGAATGTTGTTGTCTTCGTGTAGATAGAAGCATCCAACATTGCTTCTGGGATTTCTTAAAAAATTCATATTGTAAATTTTTCGACAACAATGAATTAAAATTTCGAAAGACATCACAAATGAAGGCTCTTCGCTTCTTATTTATTATTTTAAAATTTCCAATGAATAACTAAAACATAATAAAGCATATAAGCAGTGCCGTATTTACGATTTTGTTTCGGGTGGGGGGAGCCTTGCTAACTTTCGAGGAGGGGCTTTGCCTGAAAATGTGAAAATTCTGCAAGATATTTCATATACTTTACCATAGTTAGTAAGATTTCGGGGGGCTTAAGCCCGGAAGCCCCCCTAAATACGCCACTGCATATAAAAAAGGTACTAGCCACCGAACTAAACTTTCATGTTCCCACTTCTCCGATTAAATTATCCCTAGTAGTAGAGACAACTTTCAAACCGCTTGCTGTAAGTTTGTATTGCAAGTCAGCCAAGCTTGTGTCCAGAATGATTGGAAAGTGTGCAAGCTGGATTCCAGTAACGAAGTTACATGGGGACAACTTTGCATTCAGTGTTCCATTCAAGCTCGATACAAACCTTCTACGCTGGCGGCAAGTCAATAGCTAATAAACGGCAAGTGATGCTATGACGCTCTGCAAAGGGTCTAAAGCATCGCTTGCAATTACAGCAAAAGGCAGATTGTATAAAAGCATGCGTTTCAAGTGGAAGCGTAGAAAGCCGAAAGCCAAGCACGAGCCAACTGGTCAAGGGCTTTCTTGCTATTTGGGATGTTATGCTGTGGTTAATACTGAAATATTCATAAGATGATTCGGAAAACTGTCTAAAGAAAACCATTTCGCAAGAATAAATTATACTTGTGATATTATTCCCATAAAAACGTACTTATGTCATATTTTAGGGCTGTTTATTAAATATTTATCTGTAAAATATGAACAAACTCATTACAGACATTCCGACCAACTCTCAACATGTTATTTTGACCTTACTCGAAGTGTGTTAGAAGAGTAATAAAATTGGGAGCACTGCGCACGAACCGAGAACGCCGCTGCCTCCACTTTTATTTAGACTACAATTAAGTTAACCCTTGAACTAGTGATAGGCGAAACGGTTCACCTCTCTGAGCACCATTCAACGGTTCACTCACTAAAAAAAAAAAAAAAAAAAAAAAAAAAAAAAAAAAAAAGAAAAAGAAAAAGCCACTTCATTTGAACGGCTCAGCTTCTCACTTATATTTTTACAACTAGGAGAAGGGTGTGGATTTTATAACTAAAATCTATTATCAAATTACATGCATTTTATACAACACATTTTAAAAAGAACAATTTCAATTTTAGATTAAAACATACCATTGCTAGCAAATTAAATAAAGAAAAACAGTTACAATTTTAGATTAAAGCAAGTCATAACAGATGGAACGTTACTTCCCCTTATTATTATGTGTATTTTTTTAAGAGAATAAGAGATTGTTTCCTTATTATGACAAACATCTTCATTCCCTTATTATAAGCGTTTTGAGGTTTTAAAAAAATCCATATTTAGTAGGGCTATTTAATTTATCAAGAAACTTTTAGAGGCAGCTTGAGAGTTCAGTTCATTCTAGAATCATTAAACAATTAGTAACAACCAGAACAACAATAAAAAAAGGACCTATATTTAAAACTAACATAATGACATATTTACCTGAGAAAACTGAAGAAAAAACCTGGAAAATTCAATCAGGATGGCTGGTAACCAAATTCGAACCCAGGTCCTCTTGATGTGAAGGCAGAGCACTAGCGACCCACGCCTGTTTAGTTTAATTTATTACGATACCATGCGCCTTGACAATCTTTCGGGCATCAACTCGATAACCATTAGGCTGAGTGCTGATTTCAGTTTTGTCTCGGGGATTTTCAGGGGCACTGAGAAAAATCCGTTATCCGGACAGCGGTATATTGTACAAATATACAGAATCCAAATGTTTACTACGGAAATCTGTACGAAGTATATGTTATCCATATCCTACATACGTACTGCCCTTTTACAACGATATTTTTACACTGGTTCTTCCTTTTTATAATAATAAAATTTGAGCCATTGAAACAACGTACACTCTGTTCCTTATTTCATTCCATTTATTTATATATTATTTTTTTAGTTGTCCTGCCAACCACGTATTGACAATCTCATTATTTTTTGACATCTGAATATCTTTATATATTAACATTATATTTATTTTCTTTTTTTCTTCTGATATTAAAAATCAGCCAGCCTAGTACAAAATATACAACATACCGTTGTATTTTTCCCGCTTACATATTACATTATGCCACTGAAGGATGTCTGATATCGAACAGTCCTCCGTATACCTCTGTTACATATCGTCAGCTATGTGTTACATGCGTCTATGTGTACGTGGGATTCTGGCCACTTTTAGGCCTATACAGTTCTTTCGTTCATACAGAAAGTACGTTTTTTCGGAACACTTATACGGAAAGTACGTACAAAATATTTTTTTTTTTCAGTTATACGTTTGGTGTACGTTAAGTCCAAAAACTACAGCATTTATACATCTAACCTACATTTTTACGTACGCCACATACATTTTCTTACTTTCTCAGTGAGGCGAAGTTAAAAATAGCACTCTACATCCAGTGGTAACCGACATTAAAATGATCTTCATAAAGCAGAAACGATAAGAGATCGCAAGAAGATTGTTTTTGGAATTGATTTAATATTCTAAGAAGAAGTACTATTTTCACTCTTAATTGTGTCTTCAAACCGAAAGTAGCAGTAATCAACCATTTATTGGTTTTAACATTCAACACATTGAACGATACCAAATAGAGAGAAGTGTTTTTTTTTTCAATCAATTAAGTGTCCCAAGAATATATTCCACCTCCTCTCTAATTTCTCTACTAATACCGGAAATGCTATAAATCTGCTACCACTTCCAGCTCCAATATTAACTAAGGAAATATTAAGCCATAAACTACTTCACGTAATATACACGTGACACAGGTATTTGTTTTGTTATATGCTAACAGTAACTTACTGAAATTTTTCAGAAACCTGTCTTTATTTCTGTCATATTATTTTTAAAATTCTATATGTTGCAAATGTACACTCATGTCTAAAATAATTGTCGCATATCTATAACTCTTCTCGTAAGAACATAATTTGATAATGATTTTGCGGGATACCTTTAATACTGATACTACGTGTATAATCGGGAAATGTATATTTGTGGTAAATTTCATAGGAAAAGAATTATAAATACAAAAAATAGATTGAGTAAAAGAAAATGTTGCTAAATGGACAAGTAAGTTTCATTTTCGTTTTATTGTTCTTATTTACTGTTCTTTTGACATGAAATTTGCCACATACACGTCTTTGCCGATTATACACATACTAACATTATAAGAAATACCGAGCGAATTCGTTAACGAATTATATTCCTACAACAACATATTTGTAGACATGCGGCAATAATTCTGGACATGAGTGTACATACCAAGCTGGAATACGCGTCCATAATGTGGAATCCTAGTGCTCAAAAATATACACACCAATTAGAAGCAATTCAATCAAAATTTGTTCACTATTTAATATATAAAGACATCCAAATTTCTATCTTCGATATGAAAAATATCTTGAACTCTTACCAAGCTATTCAATGTATTCTCTTGAAGCAAGAAGAGCTAATTTCTTTCTGTGCTTTTTTACATAAACTTATACATAACGAGATAGATTTGCCAATATTATTGTCCGAAATGTCCTTTCATGTCCCAAACAGGAAAATGCGCTCGGGGCTACAAACATTTCATGAACTACCACAGCGTAATAATGCATTAAGTATATTGCCTATTAGGAGAATGTGCACAATATATAATAGTGTCCAAATAAAAGGCCCTACAATTGATATATTTGATGTACATATAAAAGATAGTTTGACTACATAGTTTAGCATGTAGAACAAATATTATGTAATTTAATCATTTATGTATAATGCTGAACACTGGCAATGGGTATGCATCTGTTGTGTTCAATATACAGTAAATAAATAAATATTTAGCACAAGAGAGAAAAACATGATTTTGTGATCGTTTTCTTTTTATTTCTTTCATATTATTACAAATACTATATGAAAAATGTTATATTTATTTTCTTTGTTTTTATTATCACTGAGATCTTGAAATTTACCAGTAGCACATCAGAAATCCATCCAGAGTAGATTAATATAATGCAAATCCAAATAATTAGATGTTCAGAACGAGAGACATCGAAAATAAGGTTGTTTTTGGAATGATAATTTATTCCATTTTTTTTCTGTGTTAATATCTTGTGGTGTTAGTAGCGGAAACGAAACGGAAAGAAGAGGACAGAATGACTCCTGACGCATGCCAAGAGGTCAGAGGGTTCAATGCCATCCTAAGCATTTGTTATGCGAATTGCGTTGATATTTTCCCTTTCCAGTTCTCGTTCAGTGATTAGGCCCAAAAGGATGTGCTTATCTGATTTGAGGGTGCTGATTCGCCCCAGCTAGCAGTGCATCTCTTCTCCCCCTCTCGCTCCCACACACATTGGAAAGAAAAACATACACACGGAGAAACAGAAAAGGAGAGCAAATGGAAGAAACCGCTGGGCAAAACAACCGTTACAGGTCATGCACCACATCCATATGATTTTGGAAGTTGCTTTCTCATGGACGGACAATCTAAAGGACCACCTAACTAGCCAACTGTTTCACGAGTCAGGAGGATTCATTAGTGAATCGGATGCAGCACAACAAAGGATAACAATAATAATAATAATAAAGGAACATTATGCAAATGGACAGCCTCCGAGCAATTGAAGTTGATTTGCAGAGACAGTGAGCGAGGCATTAGGACGACACATGAATCTCATGTCACTATGTATTCACTCTAAGACCACTGCATAAATGTTTTTTTAACTTCACTTTTCCGCAAACGTTACGGCTTCTTTTCAGTAGTTCTTTCTTTTAAAGTTTAACGTCCCACGATTATACTCCGAAGCTAAGGGAGATGGTGATGGAGATAACCACACTAAATCATTATTATTTTTCTTCAGCCCTCATCAAAGTCTTTTCATCTAATCTTAAGTGAACGTAAGCACACAGTAGCCTATAAGAAATTTAAATCAGACAAATATTATGCGTTATCAAGAGTTCCACAGGGCTCCAACCTAGTCCCCTTGCTATTTCTATTATTTATCAAAGATCTTCCAGATCATATATCCAACAGTGAAAAATTATTGTTCGCTGATGATCTCAAAAAATCAAGATAAAATCAGTGCATGATTGCCTTCATTTACAACACGACTTAGTAAGTATTGCAAACTGGTATTCAGTCAATAAACTTGGAAAAAAAATTGAAATCTTTAAGTTTTACATCCCACACTATGGCGGCTAGACTAAAGGAGACAGTGATGATGAGAAATGAATGAAATGGTGGAATGAAGAAAGTGTGAGGAAACGGGAGAATCCCGAGAAATCCCATGCACACGGTGTTTGTCCACCAGAAAGCTCACTTGGTGCGAGCTGGGATCGAACCAAGGACCCCACACACTCCGACAGGAGAACCCTCTACCATTGAGCCACCGCGACCCACTCAATAAACTCACAGTAAACATAAATAAATGTAACGTATTATTGTACCCTTATATTTGATTATAAGCTTAGTAATACTCTATAAGCAGACCTAATACAGTTAAAGATCTAGGTGTTACATCTGACCCGAAATGAACGTTCATTAAACATAGAAAATGTTACTCCTGATGCGTTTAAATTATTAGGATTCATAATTAGAAATGGTAAGGACTTCAGAAATATTGTAACACTCTTGAAAATGTATTACTCATATATACAGTTGGAATATGCTGTTGTAGTTTGGAATCAGCCGCAACAAAAGTATCGGCAACAAATTGAAAGAGTTTAATCAAAATTTCTAAAGTATTTGATATACAAAACAAGTGGAATCTATCTCTCACTCGAAAACTATAGTATACTGGTAGACAATTTCAATATTTTCTCATTAGAACAAAAGCGTAATATTGCCGATCTGGCATTCCTCCAAAAAATACTTCTGAATGAGTTCGATTGCTCAAATTTTATATCTTCATTAAACTTCCGTGTTCCTTGAATTAGAACTTGAACTAATAATCCAGATGTCTTCTATTGCAAAACGATTAGGAACAACATAATGCTGAAGTCACCAATCTTGAAAATATGTTCTGTCTGTCTGTAGGGCACTAAGAAAACTGTTGTAAAAATATATTGTATTATTTCAACACTCTAATTGGGCCTGTTGTGTTGATAAACACATTCCATAACTTCAGCACGTCACGATTTTTAATCGTCAATTTAAAACGCAGTTGCAGGTCAGAACAAATTAATAAGTATAATTGGGAACTATTTTAGTATTTTAATTTCTCCTTCTGAGATGATGGTTCACTGGATGTATACGTATAAGTCATACATTTTCTGAATATTTGTTCCATTCTTGGTATCTTATTTCTTGCTTCATCTGTAGGTCAGTTAGGGGCTGAGATACAAACATACGAGAGTAACTGTGTGAATTCTGCAATTTTCTAGAATACTTAGAATTAGGAATTAGATTTCTGGGCTTTCGGTATCTTTAGCCATATTAGCCCGTCACGTATGAAGGATGACGTCACTTGGCGATCACATTATCCGAAGAAAGGGACGGAAGGAAGTGGGGCCTGTATGTTAGGTATCATACTGGTATTTGCCTGATGGGAATGAGAAAAACCCAGGAAAACCTCACACAGATTGGCTGGCCTGAGAAGGGTTTTATAGTTTTTCGACCGAGTGTCCCCAGCAGCAATCGAACCCGTGACCGTACATTTTTCTAAAACGCTTCACGTAAACGGCCTTACCCTTCAGAATGGCTTGGAAGCAGGAAGGTTAATAAAAACATTTTCATAGTTAAAAGTCAAGTATCGAGTTAAGTACAGATCAACTCCATTCTTAATATTACACATGAAGTTAAGAAAACAACGAAATCATACACTTTTTTATTTTTATTCATGAGCTAGTTGAAGTATATTCGCGGGTTATCATTTTAACATCACTGATTTAATTTTAAAATTGGCAGCCAGAAAATCCAGTATAGTTAATAGTTTTTTTTTTTTTCAATGAAATTGCAAACATAACATTTCCAGGTAAACGAATTCGTAGTTGGCGAGAGAAAAGTGACCTCTGACACACAGAAAGCCTGCAGCGGAAAGACAACCTGGGAACCGAAATGTAACTGAGAAACAAGGGACGGTCATGCATGGAGTTCTGTAATCACACCTGGAAACCTCCGTCCGTCAGTCAGTAGCCGCGCTATCGGGTGTTTCATCTCAGATGCTGGCCGCTCCCGAGAACACAAGAGAACTGCTTTGGGAAATGAGGTGTCAGTGTACCAACAGCCATACATCATAAAGGAAAACGGCTCAGCTTCTACAAAGGGACTCGCACCGAATATATAAACTGGTTTTTGTTTTCAATGTACGAAAGCGAAGAAAATTGCCGATGGCTACATGTTCTCATATGGTGTACACGCATTACATGTTATGGTATTTCTGTCACTTGGGATATAAATATAGATCTGGTTTCACTTCTTACTCAAAGTGATGCAAGTACATAGACTTACATTGAATTAATTGAATTGCGCAGTTAAAATTAACTATTGCCTCCCACTTCACTTAGGTTCACAATTTCAATCATTCTGTGGATGAATAAATGGGCCTTTCAGAGCACAAGAGATTCAAGTCCAATTATAATTATCAAAGTTGTGAGAAAAAGAGACATAACGTTTGTATGCTCCATTTAAATACATGGGAAAGTGAACACTAGTTATTACATTATAAGAGCTATTTACTAGTTGGACGTGAATCTTTTCAGTACAGAAAGAAGCTTCAGGTAAAGACATACGTCCTAAATATGATATATGTCTAAAATGATCTAAACTGGACTTGAATCCTTCGTGAACTCAGTGGTAGGGATGCGCACGAGACAAGATTTGTAGCTGTCTCGTCTCTAAAATGTGCTGTAAAAGTGATGTCTCGACTCGAAAAATGTATATTTCTCTATCGGAAGAGCCATGTCTCGACTCGAATTTTGTCAGAAAAATCCTGTCTCGACTCGTCTCGTTAGCATCCCTACTCAGGGATCCAAATGAATCAAGGATTACATGAAACATAAAATATTATTAAACTTTCATTGAGAACTGCAAAGGAAGTGTTTTGGAAGAAAAGTTTATTTTTGTGGTATTTGAATAAAGAGTTGAAAAAATTACTTTTTTTTTTTTTTAGTTTAACGTCTCATCGAGGCTACGGGAAACGGTGATAATGAATGATATTGTGGAATGGAGAAAGTACGAGGAAAAGTAGAATACAGAACACGATGTTTGTCCATCACAAATTCAATTTGGCTCAAGCTGGGATCGAACCAGGGACCCCACGCATCAGAGGTGAGTGCTCCACGACTGAGCCACCGCGGTCCTTATATATGTAATAATTCCCAAGTATCATTAATTCCTGATCGTAGTTATTACACTATGTGATCAAAAGTATCCGTACACCCCCAAAACATACGTTTTTCATACTAGATGCATTGTGCTGCCACCTACTGCCAGGTACTCATTATCAGCGATCTCAGTAGTCATTAGACATCGTGAGAAAGCAGAATGGGGCGCTCCGCGGAACTCACAGACTTCGAACGTGGTCAAGTGATTGGGTGCCACTTATGTCAGAAGTCTGCACGCGAGATTCCCACACTCCTAAACATCCCTAGATCCACTGTATCTGGTGTGATAGTAAAGTGGAAACGTAAAGGGACACGTACAGCACAAAAGCGTACAGGCCGACCTCGTCTGTTGACTGACAGAGATCGCCGACAGTTAATGAGGGTCGTAAAGTGTAATAGGCAGATATCTATCCAGACCATCACACAGGAATTCCAAACTGCATCAGGATCCACTCCAAGTACTATGACAGTTAGGCGTGAGGTGAAAAAATTTGGATACTGCCCGGCCTGCGGCGGAGTGGTTACACGACCATAACATCCCTGTAATGGACTGGCCTGCACAAAGTCCTGACTTAAATCCAATAAACCACCTTTGGGATGTTTTGGAACGCCGAAATACATCGATACCTCTCCTCAGTTCAGCACTCCGTGAAGAATGGGTTGCCATTCTCCAAGAAACCTTCCAGCGTCTGATTGAAAGTATGCCTGCGAGAGTGGAAGATGTCATCAAGGGTAAGGATGGGACAACACCATATTGAATTTCAGCAGTACCGATGGAGGGCGCCACGAACTTGTAAGTCATTTTCAGCCAGGTGTCCGGATACTTTTGATCATATATTGTATATACATGTACGATTCTTATACTGACCATAATATTATGTTCCAGCATAACTCCGACACATGTGATTAAGTCTGTAGCTATTTGAGAATGCGTTTTCGAAGCGTTGCCCCCCAGAGCGAACGCGGCCTAGGTGGTTATTTGGTAACTTTTCTTTTGCCATAGTTATAAATCATACTGAAGCCAGTCAGGGTTTCCAGATCTTTCTTGCTAAGCCCAGGTCTATAATAGCAGAGTTCCAGTACTCTGCACAAAGCATCTTCAAAGCAGCTGTTTCTTGCTAAAATCCCCTTGCCTGGCAACAAGTCTTTCCTTTTTTCCCTTCCTTTTGACATCTTTTAAACAGCAGGCGGTCTATTATTCGGGAACGCACCAAATACGCTCGAGCTGACGTTTTCTCCGCGTTTTTATTGCTTTAGTGTTTGTGATTAGCCATCTACATTTACATACATGGTCAGCGTGTTCCAAGGGTACGCATGAGCACTTCAAACAGCCGCCCTGTACAATCAGAAAAAGTGGGTGCCCCACACTTGTTGGCACCCAACAAGGAACCATAAATGACAACCTGTTTGTTCTTGCTCACTCGGACACCTGAACACATTCATCTTTCATCGCTTGTTCAGTGGTGACGCAAAGGGAGTCCTCTATAACACTCCTAAGTGCACCAGGCATTGGTTGTGGCCATGTGACCAAGGATGTTATAAATAGAGGATCTGCCCATATGTATCTTCATCCTATTAAATCGATGAAGCCAAAAATCAACCGAGCATCGGCACGTCTGATTGGCTACTCTCGTTTCTGATTGGATCCTTTTCTTTCCGCCATGATTGTTGGCTCAAAACATTGCGATCCTATTGGGCGGAGTGGGCAGAGTAGGGGTGGCGAAACTATGAGGTATGGCTTCAAGATTTTGTTGTAAGAGCAGATCCTCTATTTTATAAGATCCTTGCACGTGACCCTGTCCCTCACACTCAAGACCGTCCAGGAAAGATTATGATCTCTGTATGATGGAGTTGTCGACAAGTGGTGCATTACGAGGTCCTTCCATCTGCTCAGACCATAACTGCTGACCTCTACTCTCAACAGTCACAAAGGCTGCTCCGTGGATTGCGGAAGAACGAGCTGGCATTGGTGAATCTCAAGGGTGTACTGGTCCTCCACGACAATGCCAAGCCAAATGTGGCAAAAAGAACCCGGAGACCTTTCAGTAACTTGGCTGGGTGATAGGGGAATATAGCGTTATACACCATATTCACCAGACCTTACATCAATAGATTACCACCTGTTTCATTCCCTCGAAAACCAGCTCCGTGAGAGATCCTTCACAAGTAAGGTAGACCTGTGGAACGCAACTTCTTTGCATCCATGACCGCCGAGTTTTATCGCCAGTGTATTGTGCACTTGCAGGAATGTTGGCAAAAAGTGTTGAATGCTGATGGAGCTCACTTAGAAATCTAAAGTTACATACCGTCCACTCTACTGCTCTGTATTTATAAATGCTCAAGAACGGCAAGAACTTTTCAGGTTACCTCGTAATAATAAAACCTACGTTTGAGGTAAGAGATGTTACTTATTCAGGTTGGTAGTTGAGCAGGTTTTACACAGCTGGACACTAGCAATCGTTTGTTGATTTGTTAAGAGCTTAAAAACCCGTTTGGAATAAGTAAAGAGGTGAGTTCAACATAATTGAGCAGAGATAAGTATCTTTGTACTTCTGTAAATTTGGAGGGAAATATTTGTGTTGTTTTGAATGTAGGAATTACTGCTAGATTTATTTGACATAGGTCAGAATTCCATGACTTTATTTCGTTCTGCGGCGATGAATCTTCTATATTTTAAGCAATATGGGTATTAATACGGTAAAGGAAAACGTATTCCAATAGGTTTATTCTTTCGAAAGTTATTGACAAAGGAACCATTTTACTGTGGTGACTGTGCATAAAATATTAATCAGATTAAGGGACAGTGATAGAATGTCTACAAGGAAATCAAATATACCTTGAGGACCAGAGGACTGAAACAAGAACCTCAAAGGACTACTCAACAATTCTCAAGCCAACAATTGTTCCAAGTTGGGAGTGTTAGCAGTGGAGTATGACCAACAATAAGGTGGTGCAATGAGGCGTACAAAACTATCAAGCGTGAAATCGAAGAATGCTACAACCACGGCAGCATGCTGTGAACTTCATGACCACTCTTACAATATGATGTCCATCACAAAAAAGTTAAAAGTTCTTGGATTAATTTTATTTAGAACTGCTTTAAAGAAAGGAAAACACTACAGAAAAATGTGTCATATATATGTCATATATACACAGGGGCGGATTTAGGAAAAAAAAAGGAAATCTTTAAGTTTTACGTCCCACGGTTATGCCGGTTAGGCTAAAGGAGACGGTGATGATGAGTGAAAATGGTGGAATGAAGAAAGTGTGAGGAAACGGGAGAACTCCGAGAAAACCCACGAGCACGGTGTTTGTCCACCACAAAGTTCACTTGGTGGGGGCTGGGATCGAACCCGGGACCCCAAGCACCAGAGGTGAACGCTCTACCACTGAGCCACCGCGCTCCCCGGCGGATTTAGGAGATGCAACGGTACACGTGCACTCCCTACCCGTTCGTTGTAATATATACACTATGTAAAATGACAAGCTAGCAGTGAAAATACATAGCAACACTTTCCGAAAAATTTCTGCCGTCATGTTTCCGTTTGGGGCTTTAGGGAAAGCGAAGTTTTGCAAAAATAATAGTTTAAGTCGATTTTCTGAAGGTCACTTGTTAGACTTGTGAGGCCGCGGTGGCTCAGTGGTAGAGCGTTCACCTCTTCTGCGTGAGATCCTTGGTTCGATTCCAGCTTTGTGGTCAAGTGAGCTTTGTGGTGGACAAACGCCGTGTGTGGGGGCTTTCTCGGGGTTCTCCCGTTTCCTCCTACTTTCTTCATTCCACCATTTCATTCTTTTCTCATCTCCTTTAGCCTTACCTGCATAACTGGGAGACGTAAAACTTAAAGATTTCATTTCATTTGTTAAACTTGTAATGTACTTGATTGTAATGTAATGTACTTGAGAGTAAATAAAGCGGTTTGAGATTGTTTTTTGTGTGTAGCTGTTGAAGTCGAATTCTAACTGCACAATTCTTCTGAAGTCGAATTCTTCTGTCGAATTCTAGTCTTTTGGTCTTCAACACGATACTCTTTTCTTACATAATGCTGAAGTTTCACAGAACAACATAAAAGTGTGTCTGTTAGATCGTTAGAGACACTTTGAACGCTTACTGTAAAGCATCTTCTTCCTTTCTTCAAACCATTACGGGCTGCCAGCTGCAGGCGAATAATTGTATTTTTTTTTAAATCAATTTATTATTTTATTGATAAATCACATTGACCAACATGTGCGAGAATGAGTTTCACCTATGGTAGTATTTTTGCTGTAACATTGTTGCCAAAATACGCTATTTTATTTAAACAAATGTTTTTTTTCTGAATACATAAAAAATAGTCTTTACAACTGTCAACGCTGCAAAACAACATGCTTTTTTTTGTCCCATCCGATAAATATTGAAACGTAATAAACAACTACATTAAGAATTACTTCTTTTTCCTTAATTTTTTCTGTTCTTCGCAATTATTTATAAGCAATTTGCAATTTTTTGAATTATACTTCTGGTCATTTAAACAATTACTAAAATTCAACGTTACGATTTGCCTCAATGGTTTTACTCTCAAAATATCTCCATGGACAACTCTAACTTCTATCATAAAAATCATGTCTCTATCATTCTTACTTCAGAAAATATACTCCATCAAAGTTTGGGTTGCATTTCTTTTGAAACACTCTGTATATTCTTTAAACTAATTCCATGTCCTAAATCTAGAAAATTAACTTAGCCACAACTTTTATGATTTTTTTTCCACAGCTATAAATGTAATAATTATTAAGAATGGTATATGCTCAATCTCTTACAGCTTTTTCCGCCAAATCCATGTTAGTACAAATTACAACAATTTTAATTTCAAATTCAACCTCCTGCGGCCTAGAGAGAAACTCTACCATTGACACGAGACTAGTTTTTTTAAAGATGTTATTCAGAGGAAAGTCAAGGGCTTGGCTTCAAATTTTGTTCGTTTTCTTATGTGTGAAAACACTCATTAAAATCGTGATAAGTGACCTTCCGGAATAAACACAAGATTGATCGGTAACTATTCTGTAGAGATAGCATCTACCCTTACTACACCTTCTTCATTATAACCGAGTCAATCTAATTAGCAATTTACAAGTGGTAGTAGTAGAAAAAAAATCGATCGAGTGGGAAATCTTCTTGGAAATAAATGTCTGTTTATTAGACCTTCTTGACATAAAAAAGAATAGAAAATCTTGCATCCTAGGACGTTTAATCACGCTGTAGATCACATAAAGTAGGAACCCAATAGAAGGGTGTTTGTTCAGCAGATTTTTTTTTCTTTCTTCTAAATACGGCACATGCTGACTGACTGACATTGTTATTCAGGTGCAGAGTCTTTGGTTGAGGTAGATGCATGCAATGAGGTCTTCTGTCCTGTCAAGCAACCTTTTCTCTCTTTAAGAGTTTCGAGTGTTGGGAGACTTGGTTAGTAGTCAGACCATGTGTACGTGATCTAACTAAAAACCAGAAAATGTTTTCGTGATAAGAACCGAATAATAATAACAATAAGAAAAATAAAAGAAAACAAAAAGAAAATTGTAATCATAAACCTACATAGCTCTTGTCTGACAGTGGAGTAACAACAGGAGATGGTGGACGGGATCCATTTCAAGGGGTCGGACGTTTTGACTACCGCCCACGGAGAGCAAGGCGGCAAAACGCTACAACTACGGAAATAGTGATTGAAAGTGCTGTTTCTCGTGACAACCGTGAGACACACGTTGTATCCGATTCTCATCCTTGTGTTATGGTCACAGGTTTATAATTGCTGATGATGTAAAGTAATGCCAGTCCAAATAACAAACAAACAAAGGAAGTTGTGCTCGGGCCATGAATTATAAATTAGGATAACTTGTAAATGAAACCCAAAGAAGTTTTACCAATGTATTTCGTTTGACGTCGAAACATTAGTCCAAATATCAAAACAGTGTAATCTTTCATACGTTCTGGCGTCTATCTATCATTCTCAAATCACGTCGTATGGATTTTAAAAACAAATATTAGTATTATTTTTAATCCCTAACATAAATTTAATTTAAGAATAACTCACTCATTCTGGAGCTCGAAGATTCAATGCCGCGTTCACAAAAGCTCTCCACTGACTTCTATCCTTAGCCAACTGGATCCAGTTTCTGCTTTGTATTCCTATTTCTGTTAGATTCGTCTTAATATTGTCCTCCCTTCTGCGTCTAGATCTTCCTAATGGACGTTTTCAGATTGGACTTCCACTTAAAACTTCGAAAGCGTTCCTACTACCTTTCATTCAGGCTACATGATCTGCTCATCTGAGCCTCCTAGATTTGATAACCCTAAAAATCTTTGGTAAACCGTATAAATTATGTAGTTCCTCGTTATGAAGTTTCTGCCATTCCCCATTCCCGTTCCTCTTGGGTCCGAATATTCGTCTCAGGATCTTGTTCTCAAATACTTTCAGTCTATGTTCTTCCCTCAGAGTAAGAGACCCGCGTTTGGCAACCATAAAGAACAATAGGCATGATTATCGTTTTATACTGTATATACTATTTTAAGCTTCACATACTCAACAGGATTCGCGACAACAGATTTGGAACTGAACAATAACATAAATTCCCTGCTTTTAGTAAACATTTACTTTCTTCGTGAATATGGTTTTGATAAAAATGAAATGAAATTTTTGAGTTTTACATCCCACAGTTATGCCGGTTAGGCTAAAGAGACGGTGGTGATGAGAAATGAGCGAAATGGTGGAATGAAGAAAGTGGGAGTAAACGGGAGAACAACGAGAAAACCCACACACACGGTGTTTGTCCACCACAAAATACACTTGGCGAGAGCTGGGATCGAACCAAGAACCCCATGCACTAAAAGTGAACGGTCTACCACTGAGCCACCGCGACCCAATTTTTTTTTTTTTTTTTGGTAAATATTGATCCTAGATATTTGAAAATATCCACTTTATCGAAAGTATTATTTGATATTTTGACGCATCCATAATTCGCAGTATTATGATCCCGACGAACTTATGTATTTAGTTTTCTCTGTATTTACTTCTAAACCCATATTCCTGCAAGCGTTTAATAAGGTATCTGGATTTCTTTCTATTGTTCTCCTACAATTCCCTATTAAATTTACACCCTATTTAAGGATATGAATGACAAGAAAAACCTTTCGTAAGGAGAAAATTTTATTTAGTTGGTAGTTTAATAAAGCATTTCAATAAGATTAGTGAAAAATGTTTTGTGAAAAGCTTGGGCTGTACCGAGAAGAAGCAAGTGCATTACACAAAATTGATTCAAAATGTCAAGAATTATTCCATATGTGGATAGATAGATAGAGAAAATTAAGTGGGTAAAATATAAAAACACTCAAGGAATGTTTGAAATAGGTGAAGCGAAAGAATAATATCACCGAGGACTTAGAAGATCCCTTCCTGGTACTGAATGCGAACTCTAAACCAGTCTCTGAGAATGGATTGTAGTGTTTACACTGTTTCCGACCTCCAAATTGCAAAAACTGACGAAAATATAAGAATGCGAAAAATCCCAACATGGCCGTGGTAGCTCAATGGTAGAATTGTTAGCTCAATCGGTTGGGTCAGTTGCTCGGCAGACGCCGTGCTGTTCACACCGCTGTCTCTGTAGGTGTGCGAGTGGCAGTGTTGAGTGTTTTTTTTTTCAACTCACGCCGCATTGTCAAGTGGAGTATTTTCTGCTATCAAGTACTTAGTGTTTGCTATTTGCTAATTTCATCATATAGTCTAGTGCGAAGTACTGTTTTCCATTCTCAGTGCACCATGTCAGTTATTCGAGTGAATACTTTACGTTTATCATTCCAAGACGTAGTAAATAAGCCTAATACATTAGTGTTACATGAATGGATTCGTAATACTTTCAATTTGCTTCCAGATCAAGTTGTCAGTATTGAGTTCGATTATAGTCGCAAACAGTTATATCTAAAGTTAATATCGCAAGTGATTTGTGAACAAATTCTCTTTCGAGTGAATGGAAAGGTCACTTATTCAGATGAGCTTGGTACATACAATATTTTAATAGATTCCGCAAGTTCCAATGTAGTGACAGTTCGTTTACATTTGGTACCCACCGAATTAGAAGATCAACATATTACCCGTGTCCTATCTCAGTATGGTGATATCAAATCCATTACAGATGAAATGTATTCTACTGGCCATATCTACGAAGTCCGAACTGGTAGAAAGATAATACGTATGTGTATTAAGCGCCCTATACCTTCTTATGTGACTATATGTGGTTTACGATTGTGGTTAACGTATGGAGGCCAAGTTAAAACCTGCGCTATCTGTGACTCCCCGAATCATTTTTTGATGGAATGTGCGAAGCGCCGTCTCCCTCCAGCCGTATCGGCTTCCCTCACCAGTGCTCCAACACCGCCCATGCCCGGTTCTTTGAACAAAATGGATACTTTACCGGATGTGCATTCATTTACCAGCTTTCCTGTATTAAGTGAGAAACGTCCTCCGACTTCACAGGAAAACCTTCCATCGCCAACTATGACTTGTGATCCTACTCTTTCAAGTGCACTCACTATAAATGAACCTACTTGTCAACTCGATGTCCCCAAGAGTTTTACCAATGCACCTATCACTAGTACTCCCGCTACTGTCTCCCAGAGAAACCTTGAATCCAATACAACATCTCAGAGTGACTCATCAACCTCCAGTACCATTGTGACGACTTCTCCGAATCCTCCACAACAAACTCCTCCTGCTCCAGCATTTGCAAAATCGGAAGAGGATTAGTTACCTGAAACCGCCGTAAATACTCCGTTGTCAGCGATCACGGATGACTCCCGCCAGGAAATGAGTGTTTCATATG
Organism: Thermobia domestica; assembly: GCF_964235325.1. Lineage (NCBI taxonomy): Eukaryota > Metazoa > Arthropoda > Insecta > Zygentoma > Lepismatidae > Thermobia > Thermobia domestica. The sequence continues at coordinate 4,304,917 of NC_137465.1, read as the reverse complement.
AGATGGATTCTCCAACTACAGAAGCTTCCCAGTTTTCCGCTCTACCCGAAAAGAGGCGTAGAAAAGGCCGATCTCAGTCCTCACCCCGTGATAAATCCGATCGAGCCAATAAACATCAGAAAACTAAAAGTGTTCTCCCTGTGAACCATAATTGTGTGTCTGGTTTCACGAGGTCACGAGCAGATCCCCATCAAAGTGAACTAAGCACTAAGGTAAACGATGTTGTTGCCCCTCCAGACAAGTGATCATAGCACCTCCCACTTTAGGATGTGAATATGTGCGACAGATATTACTCGTCTTTGTTGTGTCAAGTGCATTATGCCATTTCTTGGTGCAATGTTTATTTGGTGTATTTTTCTTCTTTTGTGGCCATTAACTATGTTTGCAACGCGTATAGCCACCATTAATATCAACGGTATTTCTAGTCTTACTAAGCAAAAAGCATTAGCCGATTACATCACCAAATCAGATCTGGACATAATTTTCCTTCAAGAGTGCAATATTGATCATTTCTCCTATCTCTTTAATCACATGTGGGAAATCAATCCTTCCGAAACTGGTTCTGGCACAGCTATTTTATATCGTAAAGATATTTCTTTAACCGACTTTTCTAAATTTCCGTCAGGTCGCATTATTACAGCCAATTATGACAATATACATTTTTGTAACTTATATTCACCTTCAGGCAAGAGTTCCGAGCGCAACTCTTTCTATCTCACTGACGTTCCCACGGAGTTACATTCTGGTACACGAGATTTGATCTGCGTAGGAGACTACAACGCAGTGTTAGATCCTATAGACTCAAGTTTTGGTTACAATACTTCTCTTACACTGCGTAAATATGTTCAAGACTTTAAGTTAGTTGACGTATGGCGTCATTATAAAGGTAACACCCCAGGGCACACTTTCTTTCGACAAAATGGATCCTCACGTTTGGATAGGATCTATGTCAGTACCACCTTAATTAATTTTGTGCGCTCCATAAACGTTCAACCAGTATGCTTTTCTGATCACTGTGCTGTGGTTTGCACCATTGATTTACCCATCCGTAAGTACTTAAAGTCATCCTTTGTTTGGTCGCTCAATAACAGCATTTTAACTGACGAGGATCTTCAGTTGCTCATTACCAATAGATGGAATTATTTAATGCAATTTAAACCTCACAAGAAAAGTTTGTTTTCATGGTGGTTATATCAACTTAAGCCTTCTTTTCAGTCTATCTGTAAACAGCACAGTAAAGACAGGTCCTCTCTTCTTAAAGAGCAATATAATTACTACTATAACTTATTATGTGAATATTATAAAGAACTTGCTCAAGGAGTAGACGTACTTCCTCGTATTAAGAAAATTAAGGCACTCCTACTAATTTTACATCGTAAAAAGAACCAAGGTTTTTTCACGAGAGGCAAAACGACAATGCTTCAGCATGAAGTTGCCTCTTTACATGCAGTTAGCCGTGAAAGGCGAAGAGGTAAACAAAACCTTATTTCCAAGGTCACTTTTCCTAACGGTGACGTTCACGAGCATGATCGCGTACTCTCAGCTCTGTATGATGCATACCAGAACCTATATTCCCCCGCTCCAACCCAATCCTCTGAACCTTGCTTCGAACATCCGATCGGTTCTATCACCCCGGAGGCTCGTAACATCTTCAATGAGCCCTTTACAGAACGCGAAGTTCGCCAAGCTATTTTTGCGGGGAAGTTAAACAAATCTCCGGGACCTGATGGTCTTACACTAGAATTTTACCGCCAATTTCACGGCATTCTCACGCCTTTTCTCACAGAAATGTATAACGAACTCCGAGTCACACCCACGTGGAGCTCTTCTTTTACGGCTGGCATTATGGTCCTTGTACCTAAACATGCAGGTGTGCATGATTTTGATAATTTTAGACCGATTACCCTCCTTAATGTTGATCAGAAAATTTTGTCACGTTGTCTTGCCTCTCGTTTAGAACCGTTTTTAAATCAGGTCTTACATAATGATCAGTATGGCTTAAAGCATACCAAACCTATGTACTTAGCATTAAGTAATATACGAGAAGGTATTCATTGGTGTCAGAAAACTAGTTCCCCACAGGTAGCTATATTAGCTCTTGATTTCCATAAGGCATTTGATAGGTTGTCACATGATTATATGTTTACAGTACTTGCAAAATATGGTTTCGGAGACAGTTTTCTTAATTTGATTAAATTTCTTTATACTCAACGATATGTAAAATTAAAAGTTAATGGTGCACTTACAAATCCCATCAATGTACGTCGAGGCATTGCACAAGGCTGCCCCCTGTCTTCCATTCTGTATAGCTTGGTTCTCGTGCCCTTTCTTTCAAACTGGAACAACACATTCAAGGTATACAGATTGGTGCAACAACCTTAAAATTACAAGCATTCGTCGATGATATACATTGTTTTCTTAACAGTCCACAAGAACTGTCACGTGTTGAAAATCTCATATCGAACTATGAGCGCATTTCAGGTGCTGTTCTGAATAAACAAAAGTCACGCCTGATGTGTATAAATCCGGCTGACCAACACGTGTATTTTTCTACGATTTCTTGTACTGATCGCATCAAAATCTTAGGTGTAACTTGGCAACGTCGCATAGCAGACACTATAGAATACAATTTTCATACCACAACATGTACTTTGGTTGCACTCATTCACCAAAGTAAAGCCCGGCATGTAAGTCTTGCAGGCCGAGTTTACCTGTTAAATGTTTTTATTTTTAGTCGTCTTTGTTTTTTGACACAATTATTTTCCTTGCCGAAGAAATACCTCAGTGTGATACGAAAACACACAGGGCAACTGCTGTGGCATAATCACTGCCTAAGAGTAAGTCACGAGACTGTGTGTTTATCAAAAGGTGCTGGCGGTCTCGGTCTTAAAAATATTCAACTTCAGAGCTACTCGCTGTTACTGAATCGCGTGTGTCAAACATTATGTTTATATTCCGACTCCCTTTCCAGCAAGGCTTTGTGTGTAACATTACGTCATATTGAGCTACAAGCTCCCCTGCATACACAACCATGGGCTAGCATTGTGCCATACCTCAAGGACGTATTTATTGATATTAGCTACTCGCTTATCGCACGGAGTCACCTTGAAGACCTTTCCGTAAAGCAATTATATAATCAATTTCACTCTATCACAGTTTCTGTTCCCCGTATAGCAGAACATTACCCAATGAAAAACTGGACGCAAATCTGGGCGAATATTAATGCACCGATATTGTCCCCTGCCCTGCAATCTCTGTGGTACAGTGTTGTTCATAATATATACCCTACAAACGGGAGACTCTATGAATTGGGTATCCGCAGCCTCTCTTTCTGCGGCACCTGTCATGCTCTCGATACTTTACAACACCGGCTCGATAGTTGTTCAAAGAACGTTACAATTTGGTCTCACTATCAAAAAATTATTGCCCGTATATCCCGAACAACTCCTTCTACTATCACTTGTCCGTCACTAATGTTATTTCCTGATTATCGCTTTTATCCTTGTACTAAACATAATGCAATTCTGTGGATCACGTCCCATACTATAGATATTCTTTTATGTAATGATTTTAATGGTAATGTGACTTTGTACATCCACCAACTTTTGTTACGCATGCACACTATTGCATTTCCAATTCGTAAACAAAAGTTTGCTAATTTTCTTGCAGCAATTTATTAATGTGTCCATTGTATGTTTGTTTATGCTTTCTGATGTAATTGGCTGCTAAGAGTACAACTTTTGTTTATTTATTGATTTTGATGTAATCGATCGATAACAGTACAATAAAGTATTAAAAAAATGGTAGAGCGTCCCACTCTGGTACGTGGGGTCCTTGGTTCAATCCCAGCTCGCGCCAAGTGGACTTTATAGTGGACAAATACCGTGTGCGTAGATTTTTCGTTTCCTCTCACATCTCCTTTAGCCTACGCAGTATAAAGATGGGACGTAAAACTGAAATATTTCATTGCATTTCATTTTCAATCCCAACATGCTGGGATCATTTGTCTGAAACTACAGTGGAATCGATGCAGTTTTCAACGTAGCAAGTGTTCACAGAAGTACTATTTAGAGAAGATATACATAAATCAATGAAAAATATTGTATTTTAGACTAGAACAATCCAAACGGTATTGGATTTTATATTTTATAAGTCTGCATTCAATTGTATTCATACTAATGAAGATACGCCTCCACTCAAGAACGAACCTATAATTACACATGTGTAATAAACCATCGTGTTCGTTGAAAACACATTTTATTTACCCTTATATTTTCATTTGATACTGTATTATATTAATATGCATTACCTTGGCACATTGTAATATTTTGTACTGTCGTTTTTTTTTAGTTTAACGTCCCACGGTTATGCACCGAGGCTAAAGGAGACGATGATGAGGATAATGAATAAAATGGTGAAATGAAGATCTGGGAGTAAACAGGACAACTCCAAGAGAACCTAAGTCACACGGTGTTTGTCTACCACAAAGTTTAATTGGCGTGAGCTGGAATCGAATCAGGGACCCATATATCAGACATATGGGACCAGAGACCCATGGGCTCTGTAACACTGAATGACAGCAACCTCACATTGTAATGTGAATCAATAGGTACAGTCAAAACAATATTAAGTACAGGTATGAGCTATCATTTTTTTAAAACCTCCAATCTACGTATACTTAATATTGTTTTTAACTGTACAATGTGAGCAGAGACATTGTCTGCCTCTGAAAATAGGATTACGACAGCGTAGATAAAATATAAGTTCACTAATCGGCAGCAAAATTATTTATTCAGAGCCAGTATTGCAGTACGACAGAGGAAGAAAATAATTCCTTTCTGTTTAAATGAAAATTGTTAAGATGTAGCTATCTCTAAAGCTTAAGATAAGAATTTTCAAGCGTAAAATTTCACATTGAATCTTTAAAAGATACACATCGACGTAATTCGAATTTCCAAATCTTTGGATCACCTAGTGGCGATCCTTAATATGGCAGTAACATTCTCATTTGGTTCCAATTGAATTAATTTTCATTAACAAATTTTATTCTTTAGGTAATAGTTATTGTAATTCTATTTTTGCTTTATTATTATTATTAACGATCATTCTAAGGTCATAATTTTACATATTCAAACTGTAGTTATTGTGACGTAAAAGAAAATGTGACTCGTCTGAAAAAGACATTTATACATTGCAAGAGACGTAACTTGTAATTATTTGCCCCAAACTCAGTCCTATCTGACTATAAACAAATCTTAGTGTGAAACAGAAAACCACTTTATACAAAATAAATTTAAAGTCGAAACAGTCGAGCGGCTCGGGTGAATAGTTTGTTACTCATGTGTTTGTGTGCCTAAGTCCTGGAGAATGGCTTTTTCTTCTCCTAACCTACTCAGAGATTGAGAACATTTCTTTGAATATTCCATTGACAACTTTCTTCCTTTCAAATTCGATTAGGAAACAATATTATTCGAGTTGTAAATGTAAAATGACATAGCTTAAAACAAGGTATTAAGTATATTTACTATTCTATATTATCCTTTCAAGTGCGAGAAACTAGGACTCAATTCTCTGTAGCTCATGAGGTTCGAATCCCATATTGAGTTAGGGGCTCGTATCTCACATAGTCACGCTGATGAAAGGGACATTAAACCAACTATTATCTTATGATTCTTAACATAAAGCCATTCCTCAAGTTCTTCTTAACAAATAAAATAGTTCATTTGTTTATTGTTATATATTTTGAAATGATAAAATCAAAACTTTTGTCGAAATGAATGAAGAGATATTTACATTGTTCTTATAATTACCATGTATAATACCAATTTCCATGAGAGGAACGTACCTAACTCAAATTAAAACTCGAATACTGTTTCGTATTGCACTTTAAAGTCCACTCTTATATAAAAATAGTGCTAGAAATTAAATCCCAATTAATTAATTGATTAATTTAACACAGTAAGAAATAAAGCATAGTGTGTCGCAGAAAAATGAGAGTAATTTCGAGTATACGAAAGTTAGGAATTTATAACATCAGGTTGTCTAAAAAGCATTGAGTATTTGGAGGTGAAAATTGAGATGTTTATTATCATTTAAAAGTAATCTTATGAAGTCATATATGCATCATTTTATTCCATGACGTTCTGCTATTATTCCCTCAACAACACAATGTCGTCACTATATAACCTCTAATTCGGCAGAGATCGAAACAAATGATAGTCTGACGGTGCCACGTTTGGGTATACGGTGTATGTATAAAACTTTCTAGCCAAGTTCTCGCAACTTCCAACTGATCTTTAAAGATGCATTCGATCTGGTGTTGTCGGCGTGGCATACAACACCCTTTCCCTGGACTAGTTCTGGCCGTTTCTTTTGATTTGTTAGGGTAAAGACATACCGATGAGACGTCGCGATCGAGGTCGAGGTTTAAGTCGCGGTCCCTACATTGATGTCTAGGTCACGATGGATGAAGGGCGCACATAGTGAGGAGGTCGCACCCTCGCTGTAAGTTCTCAGTTTGAGGAGAAACATTACTGTGACGAGTGTGAAATTATTCCGTCAGGCATAAAAATCACTGCAAAAAACACATTTTGAACAGTTTATGAATAGGAATGTACGCGAGACGAAACATGAGAAATGCTAAATTGTCGTCTCTTGTTTCGCAAAAATATTTGAGTCTCATCTCTTGTCTATCTCTATCAATAAATCAAAGACTTTTACATTTTTTCAATTTTCCGTGAAGAAATACCCTCTTTCAGCACTCAGGAGAGAAATCATTTTCCAGTAAAATTAAAAGAAGAAAAAAAGTATGTCTTCAGGTTTCGAGGTGGAGGAAGTATTAACTTTAGCGAATGAAATTTCGTCAATGCAATTCCATTATTCGACGTTTCCTCCCTATGGATATGTGAATGTCTACAGGTATTTCTTTACTTTAAATCAGTAACGAATTTAGAAGAAACCTTTTTTTTTTATTATTTATTAACTTCGGAATTAGGGGAGGGCTTGGAGTTTTTAAACATAGATATGATTAACAGTAGCTTCTTTTTTGATTCAGAAATTCCATAATTTACGGACTTCAGCCCGAAAGTCCCCTCCCTGTAACCGCCACTGCTTTATATAATGATAAGCTACAGTATAATTCTCAAATAAATATGAATAACTTATTTGACATTCCCATTTCAGTTGCTATTTTCTTTTATTCTCTATTTAAAACGTGCCTATTATGATGTTGTTTGTGTTTCTGACCCCATATTGCTAGAACATTCCTCACTGGATCTATTAATATGTCTTTCATAATCAAATTTAATAGTGCAGAAAAACTTCTCGAGCATAGACACACACAATCCTCTGCAGACGAAATTCTAAACAAATGAAGACTTTATTCCGTGCAGTGCTTCAGGGAGAACCAATGAGAACACGAGCCACAGCGATGCTTCCGCTGAACATCGATGTAATAACAAACTCGGTTGTTTATCATCGCGACCACTAACTCACCTTAACGGTCGACCTCTAGGTCGCGATGTAGCGTATATCTTCGGCATGCGCTTACCCATTTGAATCCATGTGCTTTTGCCAGTATCGAGGTAGCGACCGTGACTTAAACCTCGACCTCGATCGCGAGGTCTCTTCGGTATGTTATTACCCTTAGGTGTACTCCAGCTAGTTGTCCACAGTACAAGTCCGATTGTATCGTTCTACCTAACGACAGCAGTTCGTGATGCACGATAACCTTCCAATCCTACCAAACACATAGGATAGTACCAAAAGAAGTAGGAAGGCACTACATTTCAAGTTCCATTCAAATCGGATAAATATGACGAGGTTATCGTTGAAAAGACAGACAGACGGACAGATACTCAAATTCCATCACTTTAGTTAACTAATAGAAATATCTTTATGTTTGTTTCAGAGTGAACCTCCTGCATTTGGGTTTAAACTTCTTTTAACGATGTCTACTTCTTCTGTTGATAGTACAAGTGAAGTCGCTAATTATTTCGTGCAGTTCATCAAAAGGTAAGTATTTTCTTCTTCTATGAGTTCATGTCAAAACAAGAATGAATTGGTATTTTCCTGGTTCTTGGTTATACCGGGTCCTTTCAGTAGTCAAACAACTGGCGCGATTGGTTCTCGTGCAGTTAATTCTGAGTTACTGCGAACAAGAAATAAAAATTAAGAATTAGAAACAGCGAAAGGAGCATTTAGGAAGAAGAAACTCTTTGAACAAAGAATTGCAAAAAAGACTACCCAATAACTTGCGTACGCGAAGTATGATATACAGTATGAGCCAAAACAAACAGTTCTGAAATTCGCTTACGGATGGGGCGCAGGTGCAATGAGCTGTACGCGCCACGTGTGTGCTTAGTTGTGTGTAGCCTAGCGTAGTATGCAGTTGGCGTGAAGATAATGTTACTTACAACAGAGAAGAAGGTGTTTACTGTAGAGCCCTATTTTCGCTTATAAGATGTGGACAGCATCTCACTGCAGGAAGTGAGCGCACACGTCTACTGTATTACTCTGGAGCTATGGCACCACATCAATCGACAGTTGATTATTGACACATTTTTGCATGATTTGTACTGTTTCTGCCACACGAAACAACAATGGATACAGCAAGATGAAGCTACTGCCCACACTGCAAGTGAGCATTTGTCTTTCTGCTCATGAAAGTTTGCACATCGTTTGATTTCCCGTGAAACGGATTTTCTATATTTTTCCCACTCCCCTGATTTAATGGTTCCAGATTCCTACATATAGGGTATGCTGAAAAAAAGCAATTTTCCAAGCAGATAATCTCCTATCACTATACCGAAGTTAAGAGAGCAAATTCGGTCATTTACTTTGTCATTCCAGCAACCAGTTTTCACGAACATGTTCATCGATCTACAGAACCGCTATGAGGAGTGTGTGCGAAGTAATGGTCAATATTTTGAACATATCGTAGTGTACAGGCGCGATTCCCCTTAAATTTACAAAAATTGTTTGTTGAATAACATTTAGTTGACATCCATTCGATAATATTTCTTATATTTCGTTATCTTGTACAACAAATAAATAAATAAATAAAACAACGAAGTGATTTCAGTACTATTTGTTTTGCCGCATACTGTACGTTCGAGAAGAGATAATCGATGGCACTTTACTAACACATTAAAAAAGAAGAAAAAGACATTTTATGACATTATCGCTAGAATTCTGCATGGGTTACTCTCGCATGTATTATAGTATATTATGTAGATAAATAATTCCTTAATTCTGTGCCTGGGTGATCAATCCTTTGTTTAAAGTTGTTAGAATGACTTTGTAGCTGAACATTTGTCATATAATAATTTTACAATGATTTTATTCAAGATACGAACTTCATTTACAAGATGCATTCAAGTTATAACTAGGGATGGCCAGAACCGGTTCCTAGTGGAACCGGTTTTCGGGTCTGAACGGATCCGGTTCTAGAAGATCCGGTTTTTCGGATCCAGGTCTGGAACCGGTTTTTCGGATCCAGGTCTGGAACCGGTTCTTCGGATCCAGGTCTGGAACCGGTTTTTCGGATCCAGGTCTAGAACCGGTTCTTCGGATCCAGGTCTGGAACCGGTTCTGAAACAGAACCGGTTCCTCGCAGAACCGGTTCCGCTGGAACCGAAACTTTGTGACCATCCCTACGCTAAACCCGAGCTGCTGGCAAGCTGTGAACAGTATGCTAGATGAAATGGTGGAAGCGACAGGCAGGCGCCCAGGCGGCGGCAGCTTGTCTCATTTGGCTAAATAAACTGGGTAACTGGCAAACTCATTGGTTAAACAGGCAAACTGGCCAACTCATTTGGCTAAACACCCACTGGTGGACCAAAATTTTTTTCTGGGGTCACAAGCGGGTCTGGGCGAGGAAGGCACAAGCGCATGGTCCTCTTTGCATTATTTTTGAAGGTGAACTTTATGCCTTCTTTACGGGTCTTTGGGGGCTTTCAGATCCAGGTCTGGAACCGGTTCCTAAGATCCGGTTCTGGAACCGGGTTTTCAGATCCATATCTGGAACCGGTTCCTAAGATCCGGTTCTGGAACCGGGTTTTCGGATCCAGGTCCGGAACAGGTTCCAGAACCGGTTCTAAAAACCGGATCTCCGAGAACCGGTTCCTTGCGGAACCGGTTCCGCCGGAACCGGAACTTTGCGGCCATCCCTAGTTATAACACCTCCTATTTTTTCACTAACGAATCACACGGCACACTTCTCAACGTAATCTCCCTCAGCTGAACACATTTTCCACAACGTTAACGCTGTGATTCCATGGCTGCAGCGAACGCTTCTTTAGAAATCTGTTTTGACCATTGGAAAATCGCTGATGCAATAGTGGCACGGCTAGTGAATATCCGACCACAGAGAGTGTATTTCATCGTTGGAAACACCCAAAAGTCGCGTCAACATTGTGTGTCAACATCCCACGCTCGTAGCTGTCGTCTATCAGCATTCATGACACCCGCCTGGAGAACACTTTTTCGCATTTTGAGGTCTTCATGCATTATTGTGTGCACAGACACCACGGAAATGCCACCTTTGGAATCGATGTGTTCCACACTCATTCGGCGATTCTCCAAAACAGCAATCTAGAACAGCCAATGTTATCGTAACAATTTAGTAAGGGAAATGAAGAAAGGACAACTTACTTAGCCGGGAGAGTGTGCTGCCATTCTTGTAGTAATTCGTTGAGCCTATTCAAGTTCAGGTATACGAATCCATACTTGTTGTTGAAATAGAGGTTTTTTATACTGTTTTGGCAGGACACTTTCCCTTTCACCAGAAGTTGTTTACAATATTTTACTATGCTGATGAAATATCTGGCTTTGAAAAAAATATTGCTATTGCCTTTATAGTTTTATCTTTTAAAGTGAATCTAAAATTTTTAAATTAAACTCAAATACATTTATGTCTATTCATATTAGACAACACAACATAGTCAGACCGGCTTATGCAAGGCCGAAATTGTCTTGATTTGTTCTCACACGACGTTCTGTCTTCTTTGAACTGTCGTACCGACGAGCGCAGGTTAGGCACATCCATGACATCATTATCACGTGTCTCACTCAACTGGCGATGAATTTTAAGCTGTGTCACACCAGGTAAATGGAGAAAACGAATGATTACACGCTGTTCTTGTAGAGTAAATATCTGCATATCTTACTCTTGAATCACAGTGTGCAAGACATTGCTGTATACCGGGTGGATCCAGGGGGGGGGCGATTGCCCCCAGAAGAAAAAACTTTCTTATTATATATATATAAATAAAACCCATCCCAAAGTTTGGAGCCCTTAAAACTAGCAGTATGAAAACCCACCGCCCCCCCAGAAGTAGGTCCTGGATCCGCCCCTGCTGTATACCTAAAGAAATGAACGATATGGTTAGTATACTTGTGTAATTTTATGCACTTCGAACTTGTTTTCTTATAATTGCTCTTTACAAACACAGAAATTTCCTGCTTTCTTGTTATATGTAACGTTGTAAGGACTACAAGTGACATCTAATATATAACTTCACTATCTAATTTTTTAGTCTTCATTCAATATTTCCCTCTGCAAAGATGTTTTAAAAGAAACTTGATAAAAATGAGGGAGAAGAAAAGAAAGAAGAAAAAGAGAGAGTTGAAGTTGAGTCCGCAGAGACTGTTCTTGTAATTTTCGTCGTCCTCCCTCGGAGACGTCTTCCCTACCCTTCGTTCCCTTTTTATCGACGTCGGGACGACAACGACATGACAGAGCGACAACCACTTAGCTTTGATTTATCTTCAGCGTCGGGCATGCAACAGGTTCCCGTAGGAGCTCAAGAAACAAGGAAGGGACGACACTCAAAGAAGTGTTTAAAGAAAATCTTGTGTAGTCCCCTGACAGACTTTATTGAGACTTGGAATTTTAGTTCGTTTTCAGCGGATGATGAGGGGGAAACATAAAGAACCAATGAACTTTGAAAAGCTCTGTTTCCGTTGCCTTCTTTCTCTTCATCTACAATAATACTTTCCTTACAATGCTTTTATGGGTTTACTTTTCTGGTTTTTTTTTTTTTTTTTTTTTTTTTTTTTTTTTTTTTTTTTGCTAATGTCAAATCTTGAAACTTAATACTTTCCTTACAATGCAATGCTTTTATGGGTTTACTTTTCTGTTTGTTTATTTGCTAGTGTCAAATCTTGAAATTTAATACTTTCCTTACAATGCTTTTATGGATTTACTTTTCTGTTTGCTAATGTCAAATCTTGAAACTTAATACTTTCCTTACAATGCTTTTATGGGTTTACTTTTCTGTTTGTTTATTTGCTAGTGTCAAATCTTGAAATTTAATACTTTCCTTACAATGCTTTTATGGATTTACTTTTCTGTTTGTTTATTTGCTAGTGTCAAATCTTGAAACTTAATACTTTCCTTACAATGTTTTTATGGGTTTATTTTTCTCTTTGTTTATTTGCTAGTGTCAAATCTTGAAACTTAATACTTTCCTTACAATGTTTTTATGGGTTTACTTTTCTGTTTGTTTATTTGCTAATGTCAAATCTTGAAACTTAATACTTTCCTTACAATGTTTTTATGGGTTTACTTTTCTGTTTGTTTATTTGCTAGTGTCAAATCTTGAAACTTAATACTTTCCTTACAATGTTTTTATGGGTTTATTTTTCTCTTTGTTTATTTGCTAGTGTCAAATCTTGAAACTTAATGCTTTCCTTACAATGCTTTTATGGGTTTACTTTTCTGTTTGTTTATTTGCTAGTGTCAAATCTTGAACTTAATACTTTCCTTACCATAGGCGCCGACTTTGGGGGGCAGGATACTTTTGGCACCCCCAATATTTAAAAAGTGGGGTCTTCGCCCCTCCAATATAATCCAGTCTAGGAAGGAGAGGATAAAGCGGAGTAGCGGACCGAGAACTTGGAGGGGGGAAGAAGAAGGGCTTCATCAAACAGTTGATAGAAAACGGCTGAATATGATTATGTTCATTGTTTGGCCCCCCCAATATTTTCTTCAAGTCGGCGCTTATGTTCCTTACAATGTTTTTATGGGTTTACTTTTCTGTTTGTTTATTTGCTAGTGTCAAATCTTGAAACTTAATACTTTCCTTACAATGTTTTTATGAGTTTACTTTTCTGTTTGTTTATTTGCTAGTACTTACTGAACAGACCCTGGCCGATAACTTCCCAAACCCTCTCCACTATTATTATTGCTGTTACGTATCCAATATAAAATGGCCTCTAAGCTGTATTGTTAAATAAATGGTTAAGCTTAACAAATTTGAATAAATTTGAAACTTCAATCAATCAATCAAATAAATAAATAAATAAATAAATAAATAAATAAATAAGTGACATCTCTAGACAACTCAACTTACGATATCCCATCCTCCAAAATTGTGGCACGAATCGTGGCTTCAGCTGTGGACAATGATGGAGGTCAAGAGCAAAGAAATCTTTACTACCTGAAATTTTTCCTAAGTGAACAAGCGAACACTATTATTATTATTATTATTATTATTATTATTATTATTATTATTATTATTAGCTTTTAGGAAAAGATAAAATCTCTTTAACTTCCCTTGGTTATGCCGCCTAGGTTAAAGGAGACATTGAGAAATTAAAGAAATGGTAGAATGAAGAAAGTGGTAGAAAACGGGAGAACCCCGAGAAAACCCACGCACACGGTGTTTGTCCAACCCTATTCACCAAAGATAAGCACTCTGCCACTGAATCACCGTGCCCTCTACTTATGTACTTATATGAATTGTATGCCTCGTATGTATGTCTTACGTACGCCTATGTTCTGAGTTCAAGATAAAGTTGTTGCCTACAAGACAAGTGTTTAGGCTGTCTCGTCTCGAAAAGGCGTCTTCAAAGTGATATATCGCTTTGGAAAGTGTATCTGTTTCTATTGGAAGAGCTGTCTTCGCTCATGTGTACTAGGGTTACCTATGAGATAAGAACGGAAAGTGCCTCGTCTCTAAAAAAAAAAAATGTTTTAAAAATTAGGTCTCGGAAAGAGTATTTATTTCTATTGAAAGACCTCTTCTCTACTCATATGTACTAGGGTTGCCTACAAGACAAAGGTTAAGGCTGTCTCGTCTCTAAAAAGAGTCTTAACAATGGAAACTCGTCTCGGCAATTGTTTCTGTTTCTATTGTAACAGCTGTATCTACTTTTGTATAGTGGCAACTATATCCGCCCCCCCCCCGTCGAAAAATCATTGCTACACTAAGGACATCATGAGAAAGTCTGACAAGGGAGGGTCACGAAGTGGTTCCCCTGAGATCTAAACGAGACAATCGTGTTTGCATTTGATATGTTAAAACTAGACGAAACCCAAAGTTATACGTGCCGAGCGGAATATCGTGAGTTACAACTTATTTTGTAATGTGAAAGCTACAAAGCTGGCAGAATAGTTTGAATCGAGTCATTTTTTCGGAAACAGTTTGGTAAATGGAAAGCTCGGCTAGTACATATCCCATCATTTTCAAGGATAAAAAGGTTTGCCCCATAGTCCCAGACGGGGTCCAACTGAAAATGTTCAAATGACAAGGGGGATCAAGTAACATACCGCTTGAAAGCTGTTGTAAAATGAAAGAAAATGAATTAAGTCACGATAACCCTGTGTAAAATGGCGGCAGGTCAAAATGTAAACAGAAGCTTAATTGAAAATCTATGGCCACCTTGAATCCAAGATGACCGCTTAAAACCTATGCCATTCTATTATGTATTTAAAAACAATAGGAAGACTAAAGAACAATTGAAATTCGATTCACTTCAACTATTATTTCATTCCGTAACAACACATATATGTTTTGTTCCTAATGCACATTCGTCACGGTTCTCTCGATATCATTTACGTGAATATAACGAATATGTGATGAACACACAACTCTGACTTCCTATTCATAGGGCTAAACAAAAGTTGAATACCTTCGAGTACTTTTCAAATTTTGTCATACGTAGTTCATACATAAAGGACTTGCTGCACCAGTCAGGCCCTACTGTTAAGTATTTGTGATGCTTGCATTTGTATGCCATTCGTTGGTTTGATCGCAATATTTCAAGCAATACCAAATACACAAAAACATTCATTTACAAGATTGGCGAACAGAACCAAACCATGTGTAAGTTATTTCAGTACATCGAGCTGCGTCAAATTTTGCTGGTTCCGTCACAATATTCCAAGAAATAGCATATTTATATACACTCATTTTTCAGGATGGCAGCCATATCTATGATTAATCATAAACGTAAATACCACATTTTACTTCTCCAACACCAATAGTTTAAGATGGACATGCATTCGATATATAGTGCTGCATTTTGATCTCAAGATGTCACGTTTTTGAACATTTTGCATTCTTGTCACCTCCTGATCAACATTAATGCCAAATTTGGTTTTCCTGGCCTCGGCAGTTTGGTAGGCTATCCTTTCCATATAGGTTTTAAGCGGCCATCTTGGATTCAAGGTGGCCATAGATTTTCAATTAAGCTTTTGTTTACATTTTGACCAGGGTTGTCGTAGAAAGTCGAAGCTTGCTCCATCTTCTTTCATTTTACAACAGCTTTCAAACGATGTGCTACTTAACCCCTCTTACTATTTGAAAACTTTGGTTGGACCCCGTCAGGGACCGTGGGGCAATTTTTTTTTACCCCAAAAAGTGTGTCCTTGAAAATGATGGGATACGTGTTCGTCGAGTTTTCCATTTACCCAACAGTTTCCGAACAAATGACTCGGTTTAAACTATTCTGCCAAGTATTTTTTTTTTTTTTTTTTTTTTTTTTTTTTTTAGCTTTTACTTTGCAAAATATGTTATAATTCACGATATCCCGCTCGGTGGCACGTATAACTTTGATATTCGTCTAGTTATAACATATCAAATGCAAAAATAATTGCCTCGTTCAGATTTCAGCCGAGCCGCTTTGTGATCCTCCCTTGTGAGCAGTTGTGGTTTAGGGGTTGATTTGAATCTGTTTACTAGGTTGTAGCTTAGGAGCTGGTTTTTCATGCTGAACCCATTCTTCTTTTTCTTTCCATAACGTAAAAAAATGTAATAATTTCGGGAAGAAATAAAAATAATTTTACAATCTTCTTTTGCTTCATAAGTGTTGTAGTATTAATAAATATAAGTAGGAAATTGTCTTTTATAGGAATTGTTGGAAATCCAAGAGAACTGGAGGAATCTGAAACCCATCAACTAATCCTGACCTTGGCTGTGTTTGTGGCTTGTGTGAAAGGTGTTGTTTTGCTGTGGTCTCGAGACACTGAATAGAATTTCCTTGTAATTACTTAATGGTCTTTGATTCCATTTTCTTTTCTCTTGTGATGTCGTTACAAACAGGCCAGTCACGACGTTGGTTTTATATTGATTCACAGTTCAAACTTAATAACACAAAATATTTTTTTTCTCTCTCTCTCTTGCTCTCCAGAAATTGCATCTTCACCCACTGTCCTGCTTCTAACGGTAAACCTAATTGAAAAGTGACGTGGGGGGTCACCAGGGGTCTTCTTTCCATTTGATGTCTTTCATTTTTGCTCCAGACCGCATTTGGCACAGTTCCGAAGGTAGTATCTCAATCATGAATCTGTTACTGCAGGAGCTACGTGTATATCTCTCTACAATTTACCTCTAGATGTGTAGCCTATGTTATTACGCACTTGTCTGTTTTAATGCGATAACGGAATTGT
The DNA here is from genome assembly GCF_964235325.1 of Thermobia domestica. Classification (NCBI taxonomy): domain Eukaryota; kingdom Metazoa; phylum Arthropoda; class Insecta; order Zygentoma; family Lepismatidae; genus Thermobia; species Thermobia domestica. The sequence continues at coordinate 4,288,242 of NC_137465.1, read as the reverse complement.
CAAGAGCCGTATGGGTTTACTTCTCGATAGTAGGAAAGTTCAATTTATCATTAGCTGTATATATAATTGTTTGCTTACTTGTAATTTAGCGTTCTTTTCGACAGTGATCCTGTGAGACGCAGGCCTTCAATTTAATATTAAATCCGAACCATCCTATCTCGTTTAATGTTTTCTACCGGGATTCAAACCCGAGCTTACGTTTATAAAAGGCGTGAGCGATAGCGTGTATAAAAGGCGTGGGTGGAATATGGAATTCGAACAAATGGAAGAGCGCTCATCTCTTTTGTGTTCTCTCGGGATTTTCTCGTTTCCTTCAACATTAACATTTCACAAATTCTTTCAAATCATCTACATACTTTGAATAATCCTCAATCTCCTTTAACCTATATGACACAAATGTTTGACGTAAAACCAAATAAAAGTAGACCAACAGGGGAGAGCTAGTATAAGTGTAGTGCAGTTATAAGCCTCCTTGTGCTCCAGCCAAGAAGGGCTATGGAAAGCCGATAATCTCACACTCAAGTGACTGGGTCGTACTTAGTGAATCAGGTCTGAAGTCATTGCAATAGAATTTGTATAAATTCTCTTTATAAGAAAGGGACAATAAACTCTAATGAATTAACTACAGTCCTTAATATTACTTTATGGTCTACTGGCTAGCTCAAGCGCCTTTGGTGCACAGAGTCTCGGGTTCGATTCCCGGTGAGACAGCATTGAAAAATTTCAACACATTATGGTGGTTCGGATTTCATCTTAGCGATAATTATTCTTGTTATACTGTACGGTTGCGGAATATTGTCGATTACTTTAAGGGATGTAGACTAAAAAAATAAAATCCTAACGTGAATATTCGGATCCAAGACGGACAGGAACGAAAAATGGTGGAAAATTCTTAATGAGGAATTGCATAATTTATACAATTTACCTAATATTGGTAAAATCATTAAGTCGAACATATCAACGCCAATAGCAACTTGCTTACATTTTGTTTTGGGACGTGTTTACTCTACTTTGACGATATGGAATATTTTAATAGGCAAAACAAAATACTTTGCAATTGCAGAATCACCATCTTGATATTAATCTCGTCGTATCATATTCCTTGAAAAGTATTGTCTTAATTCGCTCCTGGTGACCCTTATTATTTAAACAAGTATCTCAATGTTACTCTAAATCATAGTACCGTTTTTTTAAAAAATGGTATGTTATCTCCTTTTTCTTTCATCGACAAACAGTACAGAGCTAAAAATGGTGGTGTTAAAACGACTCAATTTGTCTACCATTTGTTAAGGCGTTGTTTCAACACCAACACCACCGCCTTTCTAGAGTATCTTATTCAATAACTGAACAGGCCTATATATTAGTTATTTTGCTGAATAATGCTTTACATGGTATATATTTGACATTTATATCAATAAAGGAAAACCTATGATAGTTTCCTACATTACTTAACGAAAATTGGTGTGTGTGCATATGACTTTTCTGACATCATACGTTGTCAACCCAAAACAAACCACTTGCCATGACAACCCTTTTTTTGTACTCAGTCTCTCCAACGCCATCTGTTAGCAACCGGCTGAACTATGTCCAGCCTAGCGATGAACATGCAGCGCTCTATCTTTAACAGAGTATTCAGGTGACTTCCCAGTTTGCCTCACGACACTTGGAGGACGCCGAAAATTGAGAAGCACCGGTCAGGAATAGAACCCGGGACATGAGTCTAACTCTCTACCCACTAGCCTAAGGAGTCGCCTATACGTTGTCAACATCATCAGAAATATACGCTGCTTTCTTTTCTTGGTATAAACGTCAAGTATACCGCGTAAAGTTTGGCATAGCAAAAATAACAACTAATACATACTCTCACCATCAGTATTAGCTATTTATGATACCCTAGGAAGACGATGGCGTTCGTGTTGAAATAACACCTTAACAGTGGTAGGCAAATTGAGTCTTTTTAACTCAATCAATTTTTGCAGTGTACTGACTTCCAATACTCAAATCGACAGGTCATCAATTAGATTGTTTTTCAAGATTGATTTTTCAGTCTATTATACGAATGCCGGGATGATACCAACCAATCTACACTCTGGTCGCCTTCTTTTTCCGAAAACACATTCTCATCTTGTTTCTTTTTAAATTGTTTTCAGTGTTCACAGGCAACTATGACGATAAATAAATATAATAATTAATACATTCTTTGTCATTTAATTGCAGTTTAATGTCTCTTTTCGACATCGTGATTCCATAGGATATAATAGTCCAACGTGGAATCTGGACTACCAATATTCTTACCGGCAATCGAACCCAGGAACACGCGAATAGAGAGTGTGCTAATCATTTGTATGCTCGGTAGCGTGTGCATAAAATAAATTTATCCTAAATGAAATATAAAAGAAAGCGGCATGTTTGTATACGATTTTTGTCTAAACATTTTAGGAATTAAAGCAATATATCAGGTAAACGTTCAAAATACGTGAGTTTACTGTATTTTGTTTGTCCTTTAACATAGAAAAATTAAATGAAATCTTTCCGTTTAAGAGGATCCTCGACGCCGAAATTAAATTGCCGCAAATTTTAAACGTTTCCCTAAATGTTTCATAAACTTATAAAGATGAGAAAAATGGCAAGTTGTTGTTCTTTTAACAATGTGATTTTCCAAATGATAGCGTAGTTACAACTCCTCTGAATGTCTTTTTTATGTAAAAAGCTAGGAGCGAATTGTTTTTTCGCGTTAAAAAGTTGATTTCCTAACTTTCAAACCACGGAAAACATTCAGAGAAGTTGTAACTGCGCTATCATTTGTAAAATTATATTGTTAAAAGAACAACAACTTGCAATTTTTCTCTGCTTTATACGTTTCTGAGATATTTACGAAAAAGTTTAAAATTTGCGGGCAATTTAATTTTGGCGTCGAGACCCCTCTTAATGTCCCACTCCCAGATTATGCCCTTTAGGCTAAGGGAAACAGATAATTAAGGCAAGTGAATGATGAGGGATGCATCGGTAGAATGAGAATGTGGGAGGAAACGTAAATAATTCCAGAAAACCCACGAATACAATGTTGTCCCCACTAACTTACTTGCCTTGGGATCGAACCAGAGACCCTGCACACTAGAGATAAGCACCCTAACGCTAAGCCACCTTGCTCCCTACTTGAACATAAAGTTAAGAAAAAGATTCATAAAATGTTTGGGACATAAATGTGGATATTACGCAAAAAAGAAACAATGAAAAAGAGACTGGAGATGTTGGAGATGTGGGTGTGGAGAAGAACGGGAAAAGTTTACAGCGCCAAACGGAAATTGAATGTGAGGAAGTGTTAGAAATCGTATGGAAGAAAAGAACAATTTTAGATGCAACTAAAAAGAGGTAGAGAAACTTGTTGGGACATTGGCTAAGAAGGAAGTGTATCATAAGGAATGTGCTAGGAGGTATGGTGCTAGAAATAAAGATGATTGGGCGGAAGAGGCTACAATTATTGGACGATTTTAAAAAGAGAAAATTCTCGCACCAAGACGCAGAGATTAGGAAAAAGACCACCGTGATACATGGAAGTTTCCAGTTTGTGGCTAGTGATTTGCCAATAATGACAGAATACTTGTGACAGTGATATATATACTAGGGAGGATCAGAAACTAAGGTTACCAGGCCAATATTTCTAAAGTTTCGTCTGTTGTAGAGGAATGAGGAATATGCGGTAATTGTAATACATGGAGTTGGCAACTGTGTAGAGCTTCAGCCATCCACCACCTACGGCACTAGTTGTAGGTAAACACAAATAGCTACTCGTTTGGAAAACTTATCTCGCGAAAAGGAATCCGCTCAGTAATTCGATTTCTGTGAGCGAAACATATAACCGCGGCTGAAATTCACCGGCAGCTGGTAGAGGTTTACGGACAGACTGTAATTCTCTTCAGCATGTCGCAGAATTGTGTTGAAAGTGTGAGGCTGGTAAAGAAAATATCACCGACGAAAAGCGCAGTGGCCAACCCAGCACTGCATCAACAGATTTGAACACAACTTGCGTGGAGGAGCTGATTCAGGACAACAGGAGGATGCTCGCACCTGTTCAGGCCGTCGCTTTGCTTCAGACGAGGAGGTGATAACGTAACTGAATACACAAGGACAGAATTTTTACCGAGAGGGAATCTCCAAACACATCCCACGATGCGACAAATGCTTTAACCGATATGGGGACTATGCCGAAAAATATCCTAATGCATGTACTCTCTGTTGGTTGTATTAATTGCATGAAATATATATACACGTTTCACTGCAGGGTTTGTGTAACCTTACTTTTTGATCATTCCTCGTATATATTAGTAGTGGAATCATTTTATTCCTAAATTTTCGGAAACTACAGTGTACACTATGGTAGAATGACATAATTCCTATCTAGGTATAATTTTAATTATTTACAGTGTCTAATATCACATTCGTTCGCTTATTTTCATTGTATGTCCACATTATATGTTAAGTTTTTCTTGTTTTCTAAAATTAAAAAAAGAAGTTCTATTACTTCATTTGTCTGCATTCTTCACGTCTCGTCTTTGGCATTTTGGAGAGATCAATCACGTTCCGTCGGAGGTCTTGGCACACACTGAGGACCTCTGACCCTTTCAGCTACACGCGATTCGCCATTTAGCAGTTCATTATGGACACGCTTGTTTACAGAGCTCTTACTATGATCTATGGCTTTAGCGTATAGATTGACAGGGATTTCTCCGACTCAATTGCTTACATCTTACTCTGCATAAAAACGGAAATGCAAATAGTTACTTGTGTCATGGAAAGGATGCTCCACCAAACTACGTAAATTTCGAGATTTCACACTTTTGTTTCAAATGTGTTGGTGCATTTATATTGTTGCAAATAAGATTTCGAAGTATATATCATAGTATCTGGACATAGATAAAGCACTAATCTGATTTAGACAACATTTTAAAATATCTCTTTCAAAAAGCAGGGAAGTGGCATGTGCCTGTATTTATAAATTGCCTTAAGAGTCTTCATCCCGGCGAAATTAAAATACCGCTAATTTTACAGTAATTATGTGATATCTTCAAATAGATAAGAGATAATTGAAATATGGAACAAGAGCGCCCTAGACAATATCATTTTGCGTGAGGTACCGTTATCACAAGTCACCTAGTGGCTTTCCGTTTTCAGCTGTTTAGAAACGCGAAAATAAATGCCGATTTTCAAAATGGCTCGAAAGCAGATAAGAGAGTCGTGATAACGGTTTCTCATGTAAAATAATATTGTCTAGGGCGCTCTTGTTCCACATTTCGATTATCTTTTATCTATTTGAAGATATCACAGAATTATTGTAAAATTAGCGCTATTTTAATTTCGCCGGGATGAAGACTTTTAACAGAAAAGTAAAAGAGGGAGTTATATACTATTTTGATTTAGGATTATTTAGGATTTAGATTTCTGGGCTGTCGGCATCGAAGGTCATTTAGCCCTTCACATTTTGAGGGATGACATTCCTCGGCAAGCACACTGTTCGGGGAAATGCAAGGAAGAAAGAATTGGGGAAGGGGCCTGGGACCTATATGTTAGGTACCACCACGGCATTTGCCTGGTGTGAATGAGGAAAATCCAGGAAAACCTCATTCAAGATGACTAGCCTGAAAAAGCTTTTTACACTTCTTCGACAGAGTGCCGCCACTAGTAATCGAACCTGGGACTGCTCGTTCATAGTATTTTCACTAGAAAGAAATGCGGATGACACATTTGCTGTATCTTCCTTTTCTTTCCCCTTGATTTCAACTATAAATTTGCAAACTTCCTTGAAATGTAGGGGAAATAAATTTATTTATTCGACAATAAATCAGTAGTTATCGCCATTCTCTACTTCAACCTTTCCCAACCTGTTGTAAAATTTTGGAATTTAAAATGAAATTGTATGCATCATGATGCCTTATAATCTAATCTTTATACAATACGTTTTATTTTTTAGCATGAAATCTTTAATAATAAGTTATATTGGATTTTGAGATATCAGTGTAAATCCATTGGGGGCTCCGTAGTGGTTAGAGCGTTGGACTCATGTCCGCGTGGTCCGATTTCTGGCAGGTGCATTCCAATGTCAGGCGTCCATTCAGTGTCGTGAGACAAACTGGGGAGTCATGTGAACATAGGACGTGACGGCCACTAGATGTAGAAAGCTCCCGATACAACTGTTAGAGACGGCGACGCAATGCACAATCACACTATCTGGAGAAAGGAAAGAAAGAAAAGATTGTGGAAGGAACGAAGCGGCCTGGGACTTATATGTTAGGTACTATCCCAGCATTTGCCTGATGGGAATAAGGAAAACCCAGGAAAACCCGCTCTCAGGATGGCTGGCCTGAATAAGCTTTTACACTTTTTGACCGGGTATCGAACCCGGAACAGTTCGCACCAAAGACGAAAGCGTTAATGACTACGCTACGCTACGCATATTTCCAACAGATCTCCATTACAGCGTCATCTTCCTTGGCATTAATATACTGACAATTATGATTCAGTAGTCATTATAATCGGGTTAGTGTTAGATTGAACGCTAATTTTAGATCGATTCTTACGATATTAATTTTTGTTTTACTAATCATCATTCCCGTGACTAGAAGTAACCAATGTCTTTCTACTTAATAGCGGGAAGCCTGAATAATAAAATTACATCTTATGGTTTGAATAGTTCTTCAGTTATTGGCGACGATATTGTGATACCTGCTACTTTTTGTTCCTATCTTTTAGCCTGGATTTTTTTATTCTATACACTAGACTTCAGAATTATAGGTTGTACATGATTTTTTTGTTGTTTCTTTTTGATACTGAATGAGCAGAGACCAATCAATGTCTTTTCAGATAGGAGAGCACGACCTCACATTTCTGCCGGCAAATTTATCTGTTGCTTTTTGTTTGAACAAGAAGCTGTGTTGCTTGAAGCACAATGGCTGTTGATTATCTTTCCCGTTTTCTCCATGTCCAAAGTCTTTCGTCTTGGAGGCCTTGTCAAGCGAGGGAGTTTCTGTTCTGGTGCCCGCCTCTTCTTCCAAGATCAGGGGACGTACAGATGGATAGCAAGGTCGACCCCAAAAAACAAAGACTGCTGTTCGAGCACGAAAACGCTGTCGCACCAACGAAACCCTTATCGCCTTCTTACCCGGCTATTATGCCTTATTAATCATCGATGTCAACAGAGAGCTGGGGCCTGCCGAGCCGGTTTTCACATGCAGGAGAATTAAATATTTCACGAGCATCATATAATGTTGGGCATTAAAAGCCAAATTATTTCGTGATTCCCACGTCATTTGTAGAGGAAGATAGCGAAAGAGAGTTGTGTATTTGGTGGGAGGCGTCTTTCTCCCATCCATGTCGGAAACAAAAGAGTGTAAGCAGCCTCGTTGAGGACGCATATGTTATGGACCTCCAACGTTGCTGTCCAGCGTCGACGTACTTAACCTGCCTGACAATCCTTCCGCAACATATACCTTTCTGGATGCATATTTTTCACTCTTAATTACATTCATTTTCCTTTCACGTAGTACTGGAGGTTGTTCCAATACTTTCTCTGGAACTGATTTGTGTTTTGCGAATACGTGTTGCAAACGTGTGTCTCAAATAAATGGAAATTTTGATACTAAATTACCTTCTATTTCATTTATATTCCGTTAGAAGCCGATGTTATATTCGGAGGTTTTTGTACTGGCTTTGTTCACATCTTAGCAGCCCATATTAACTGAAGATTTTAATTCTTTCGATATTAATTTAATTTGTGGCATTCATAATTCTAGGTTCGATTCACAATAAAATTCCGGTCACCATTAGTATATAACCATGAAGCATGAAATACGGAAAGTTCAAATTGGTGACATATGCTGAGCTTCGTTTATTAATTGATTTGTTTAAGTTTAACGTCTCTTTTCAGTACCGAGACTATATGTGACATGGATCTGCGAGACGTGGATCCTGTTTAACCCCTCGAGCCACAAGTTCAATACCCATAAGCCCAGTGTTGAATTCAGACTTTTGTACAAGGGGGACAATAAAAATTTAAGGGGTGTGTGTGTTCTAGATTGCAATAGAGCAGCAGGAATCTGTCGCAACAAAACTTGCATCTTGTTATTGTCTGCTTGGTTGCAATGACCAACATAGCCATTTTTCACTAACTAACGTTGTAAAGCGTTTGTATCTAATTTCCAAGTTTTTATTTAACCTCGATTTTATATGAAAACACGGTTTGTTAATTAGAACAATTAGATTGGACAAAAGAAGAAACTAATTTTCTTTTTTTTTTTTAAAAAAAAAAAGTCTGCTTTTAAGACTTCCTATTTCCGAAACAAATAAAAAAAAAAATATTTCAATGCATGTGTGTAGATAGGGGCCGCATATATACTCTAGAGGGGGCTCAGTACCCTCTTGAACATGCCTGAATTCAATACTGTATAAGCCACTACGAGAGGCGGTAATTTTAAATCACCAAAATAGCAATTTTTGCCTGTCATAAAATTGAACATAATTTCATATAATAAGAAGGGAAACCAACAGTTGACAGCATATCGCAGTTTATTCTCCAGTGGCATTCGTTTTCGTTCGTGTGGAAAAACAACAGATGGCAGATTATGCATCATTTCGTCATTATTATACGTGTAAGTTGAAGTTGCTCTAGACTTGACATGAGGGTCCAGACATAAGGGTTCGGAGAGGGGTACGGACATGAGTGTCCGGATAGGGGTACGGACATGAGGGTAAGTACGCGTACATACGTTGAACTGGCTTGAGCGGTTAAGGTGGAATCTGAACCACGTTAAGTGCTCATATCTTTGTAATGTTTTTCTACTGGTAATCGAACCCAGGACCACTTGCACTAAAGGCGCATGTGTTAGCCACTAAACCACCTTGAAGGGATATATTTATTGATTTATGTGAACGTTCTTTGTCAGTAGTGGGATTATATAGAACGAGACCCACAATTTAAAGTGGTCTCAACTATTACAGTGTTTTTATGCTCTTCAACTGGGAATGGATTACTTTGTGTTTTCTGTTACTTTGTGCACAAAAAGCAAATGAACTAATCACTAGACTAGCAATGAGAGTTTGATGGAGCCTATATAGATCCAAAGTCTCTCGGTTCGATTGCAGTAAAAACATAACGCGATTCATATTAATCGTGAACACACTAACTGCTATATGAGTTAAATTTAAGTCATGCTACTTTTAAACCATTGATGTTTTCCAGTTTTGCTTAAATCCTGTTCTGCCAAATAACCCTCCAACACTTTGCAACACATTTTTGATATCTTATCTTTTAGGCAGAACAGGAATTCTGTCTAATCTTTGCAAAAAGGAAAAGATTTCAGGGGAAAGTAATTGTAATTATTTTCCCGACAAGTACAGTCGTTTACAGGATCCCTTGATTTTTGTATATCATTTCAGCGTCCCTGAAACTACATTATCAATCATAGATTACTATTATATCATAGATCACTACTATTTTATTACGAGTATATTTAATAGAGAGAGATATCTACTGGCCGTATACAAATTCGCCGATGTTTGTTCGCCGTATACAAAGTTTCGGCGCTTGTCCTTAATTGTAGTTTCCTGTGTAAAATAGGAATAATCTGACATTTATGAAAAATAATATGAGTGAGGTGATGTATATGAAAAAAGGAAATTAGGTATAATGTAGGTTAATTATTTTCTTTTTAATTTTAAAGTAGCCCATGCTATCTGTAATGTTCCCTCATCGGAAATATTTTTCTCTGCCAACCTTATTATTTAATTTTGCTTCTGATGATAGTGTAAAATAGTTGGATTTTAAGTGCTACATCGTTTAAGCACATGCAAATTGCAAATTAAGTAAAATGTTTAATAGCTTAACAAAAAACAAACAAATGTAATGTAGTAACGTAAGAGTTTTTTTTTTTTTAAATGATAGTGTCAACCGTGCTAAATTTTAACAATTGGTAGACAATATGCAGTGTTCCTAGAATTTCTAATTACAACTACTATATACTTCCAAATTAAGTTGATTCCATTTAGTTAGCTGATTTGAAACATATTTTATTTTGTTTTCTTGCCACACCAGATGAATCTTTTCAGAGCACTATGTACTGAAGACAAATCATGGAATTCTGAAGTATTACAACATATACCTGATAAAGATCTCCGGTCTTTTCTTTTTCAACTATCCTATATGAAGCAGTATACTAAGCATATCTATATTTTCATAAATTTTCTCCTGTCACTCTTAAAAGGGAAAAATAATAAAATGCAGTAATTTACAATAATAATACTTTATAGGTTTGATAATCTGAGAATTTTTAGAGGGAACCTGATCCTTCTAACTACAAGTCTGCAACTAACTAACCAGTAGCATATTTAAGGACATATAACTGCCCTGCAAAAACGTGGATGGACTCTCTGACGTGAAATGAATTCTACATGAACCTACATTTTCTAAACACTGACTTTAAAAAAAACTGAAATTATAAGTCTTCCGCAGGTTATTTAGACAGTACTTATAATTTCTTTCCATAAGTTCATTATACAAGAAACAACAATTAAGGGCAACACTGAAGCTTCCTATACATTCGAGTAACAGACATCGGTAGATATACTAGTAATAAAATAATGATACTTATTATCGCTTATTTAATTTAAGAGCTTCTGAAATTATATAAAAGATAAAAGGAAAATGTCAAGAAAATAATTACTAATAAATTTCAACAAATCTGAATTTGTCTTTCTACGAAGATGAGACAGAAGGAGATTAGATAAAATATGATCAATGATGTGTTTCAAAATGTTGGAGAGTCATTAAGCAAAACAGGAAGAAATAAAAAAAAACACGACACCACTATAAGGCTGAGGATGGTGTAAAAAGCAAGATTTGAACCGCGGAGATATAAACAGTTGGTAAAGAAAGTAGAGAAAAAAAACTGTGGGATTTAATTTGAAAGGTAAAGGAAGTAGAGAAATAACTTCTATGGGATTTAATTTGAAAGGTAAAGAAAGTAGAGAAACAACTTACATGGGATTTAATTTGGAAGGTAAAGGAAGTAGAGACACAATTTCTATGGGATTTAATTTGAAAGGTAAAGGAAGTAGAGAGAAAACTTCTACGGAATTTAATTTTTAGAAAAATAAAAAAAAGTAGAGAAATAACTTCTACGGAATTTAATTTAAAAGGTAAAGGAAGTAGAGAAATAACTTCTATGGGATTTAATTTGAAAGGTAAAGGAAGTAGAGAAATAACTTCTATGGGATTTAATTTAAAAGGTAAAGGAAGTAGAGAAATAACTTCTATAGGATTAAATTTGAAAAGTAAAGAAAGTAGAGAAACAACTTCTATGGAATTTAGTTTGGAAGTAACTGAGAGTGAAATTTAATGTATTGAAAGAGTGACAAAGAAGGTAGTCCTAGTTAATGATTCTGATGAAGGCAGAGATATATTACACACCGGTTTAATCAGATTTTATTTTCATGTAAGTTAGCCATAGTTCCAAAGCTGAAATGAAGATTATTCATATAAATTTGTATCAAAAACTGGCGGATATTTTGCCATAATATTTCTTCTCTCAAATAACCTGAACTTGGCTACATTTCCTAAACAACATGAAAACCGGATACCAGTACCAAATATCATCAGTCATTTTGTTATTTTTGAAGTTAATAATGAATTGTCAGTTGCATAATACGGATAAAAATAAACGAACATCTCGTTGATAAAGGTAGTTTGAGAATAGCATTATGTCAGCCATCAATTTTCACAATACCTTAAAATAATAATGGCACTATAACAATGGGAGGGAAGCTAATTATTTTTCAAATTGTTGTGAAACATTGCACTATTCATACTCAGGGCAGCATTAAAAATGTGGAGACGACATCAATTGGAAGCTAATTGTTCGTATCACTGAAAGTCGATCCATCCAGTGATGCATAGGAAATTATTTCCCGACGACATTAATTAGAATATGATTAATGCATAGAGGCTATAGAAAAAGAATCGAACAGAGAGTTTCCATTTACAGGATTAAACACATTGGTTCCCATTACATGGTAGAACGAAAACGGGTTGAAATTTTGTACTTGGTACTTTTTTTTTTTTTTTTTTTTTTTTTTTTTACGAGGAAAACTCCCACGACAGATGATGGTGTTTTGTTTTGCCGAGCCACGCGGCTTCGGATGTGAATGGGCTGTCGCCAGTCAACTCCTATTTGCTGCTATCCTTCTTCTTCTTCTTCTTCTTCTTTTTCTCTCCCCTTTGCTCCCTCGTTCTTGCGAAGATTGAACACTGAGAAATAATGGCCAGTGCATGGAGCCTGCCATTGTTCGACTGTCGTGGTGAGAAACACGACATTGGGCTGGAGCCCAGGGATAAATGGTGTGCGAGACCCAGTTCATCAACTCTTGCCCCTTGTTTCCTTGGAATTGAGTCACGCCAATGGAATTTACGCAGTGATGGAACTTATTGAGCTGGGGCTAACAACGCTGGACAACGATAAATTGCAATACCATTCCACTTCGCTCTGTGACTCTCGTACACTTGGGATTGGCAAAACAGAAACAACCGAGAGAAGCGCATTGTTCTTGTATGAGCAACCGAAGGACAATAGAAGACAACCAGTAAAAGAAATCCAGAATAACTTTTCTTTCTTTTTTTTTTTTTTTTTTCATTTGTTCCCAGCGCGTTCAGTCAGTGAATTAGAGAGTTTTGTGAAAAAAGGGTGTTTGTTTTCAGTGATATAAAAGTAGCTGTATTTTATTAAGTGAAGGAATGTATCTGTGTTGGGTGATGCAATTTACAGCTGTCTGAATGACCAGAAGACTCTGCTGATCTTGAGGTTCGATATTATACAAGTCATCATGACAAGACAGTTTTTCTGACACTGCTAGACGAAAAGAGAGGGAGAAGCCACCGGACTTGGAGTGAACGATAGAAAAGAAAGAAGGAAATAAAATGAAAAAAAAAAGGGACAATTACCTCGTGTTGAAGTGCCAAATAGATCTGAATACAAGTGTAGCGAGAGGGGATGATCAAGCTTTCCTTTTGAGTGGCGTCGGTTGGTCGTCTCCCCAAGAGCATCATGGGAAGAAAAGAGGGAGTGAAAAAAAATGAGTTCTTGGATGAGGCTCCTACTTTCCTGAGAAATGGGGCTTTTCTTCTCAGAATGCAAAGGTCGTTGAAGCATGAAGTCGGAGTCTTAATGGAATTCCTGATGACAGGCTCGATTTTGTAACCTTCTTCTTCAGGATGAGTTGATAGGATTGTCGGCTACGCTTTCCACTTTTCAATTGTCTCTCGATTGAAACATCACGGGACACAACAAGCTGGCCATGAAAGTGACCCCTCGCAAACAAGCCGTTCCTCAAGCAATGACCCGAAGCAAGAAATTAACAAAATAAAAACAAAAACAAATTCTTTGATGCGTAGTTCAAAACTTTTAAACAACTAAGAAGAAGAAATTTAAAAAGTGAGAAGATGGAAGTATTATGTTGGGGGAGATTTTTCCAATTAAAGATGGACGCATGACACTTCATTTTTGAAAGGGAGAGACGCGGATGAATATCTTTTGGAAAACCAATCTTTTATTTGAGGTGCCAGAGGAGGTGATACAAATGTTTTTGTTTGTCTCTTCTCTTTTCTCTCTGTGCCTGGGCCAAGAGCAATAAACCTAAAGAAAAAGGTGGAAAAAGTGTGAGAACAAATGAAGAAGCATTATGCCATTTCACCTTTGTGACTTGCATTTCACTACTTGAACAACTCCAAATAAGAACATATCGATTTAAACTTAATCCGGTGTCGATATAAATGAACCTCGTTCATGAGTTAATTAGACTGTTCTCGTGATAATCATAGAAATTAAATATTTGTTTAACGTCCTACGATTATGCCCTTTAGGCTAAGGGAAACAATGATTAAGGAAGTGAATGATAATGCAAGAGTTAGTGAAATGAGAATGTGGAAGGAAACGGGAGTACCTCGAAAAAGCCACGGACACAATGTTGTCTACTACAAAATTACTTGGCCTGGAATCGAACCAAGGACCTCTCGTACCAGAGTTAACCACTCTACCAGAGTTAAACCCTCTCGTGATAATCATAGATTAGTAAATGACTTCAAACCATGGCACTGTAGATTCCATATTTCAAATCTCTAGAAAGTACCATTGTAGGAGTGTATTTATTTTTTGAAATGTATGCAACCTATTGAAACGTAGAGATAATTTGAGATTATGGATAGTGACTCATGAAAGGACTTCCAATGATTAAAAAAAAAATCATTGGAGTGCACCAAAAGTATACCGCCGACTTATATTATCTATTTCATATACGTAGATGATACAGGAAGTAATGCCTCCAAGACCACTTACTTGGCCAATAGTACTACAAACATTCTCAATTGTTTATCATTAATGCACTGTTGTTTATGTTATAGACTGTTACTTGATTCACCTTCCTATCTCTTCTCGTTCCAGAGCAATCCAAAAAATCCAGTGATGACATCTGGTTGAAACAGTGGGCTGTCATTGAATTTCTGACTGAGGAAGATTGTGCATCCAGGAACATTCATCGCCGGCGACGAGTCGTGGATACACCATTATGACCCGTAAACGAAGCGTCAATCACCTCTCCTTTCCTCTCCTCCGTACCGCCACACGTCCTCTCCTCCGCCAAAAAATTGAAAGTTGTCCCAGCATGCGCCCTGCAACTTTTGGCTCTCTTCCCCAAACTTAAGGATCACCTTAAGAGGCCTCAACCCGGCAAAATTAAAATACAGCTAATTTTACAGTAGGATAATTATGTGATATCTTCAAATAGATAAAAGATAATCAGAAAGTGGAACAAGAGCGGCCTAGACAATATCATTTTACATGAGATACCGTTATCACAAGTCACTTATCTGCTTTCGATTTCGAGCCATTTTGAAAATCGGCATTTATTTTCGCGTTTCTAGACGGCTGAAAATGGAAAGCTACTAGGTGACTCGTGATAACGGTGTCTCATGCAAAATAATATTGTCTAGCGCGCTCTTGTTCCGTATTCCGATTATCTTTTATCTATTTGAAGATATCACATAATTACTGTAAAATTAGCGGTATTTTAATTTCGCCGGGATGAGGCCTCTTAACTTAAAGAGTCTTAAGGCCCAACGCCACAGTTGTGATGCGCAGGTAGAAGCAGCAGTTTGTAATGGTGTCACCAGCAACCACCATAATTCTCTCCCCCCCCTCCCTACGACATGAGAAACCTTGTTTCACGTTGGCGTAAGTGTGTTGCCCGTAATGAGGACTAAGTTTAAAAATGATGCCATCATTTATAGCTAACATTGTAAGATTTCCACTGATACTTGTATCGATGCTATCTGTCAAACACAAAGGTAGCACCTTGGAAGCATTACTTTCCGAATCATCCTCGTACAATAGTAATCATGGATTACAAACAATGAAATCCATATTCAGTCAATTGAATAATCAGAATCACAAAAGAAATCAATTGCGATTATGTTTCCCTTTATTACGATCTTTATTTTAACTGGTTTTAACTTAAGTTTTAGTTGTTCCGCCAGATCTTCAAGTTATTATACAAAATAGGTTAAAATCGCGCTTAATTAGAAGCTCTAATTGTTTACATTAAACAATATTTTCTTTTAAATTTTGATCATCAACTATCCCAACTTTAAATCATCGAAGAATTCATTATTTACAGCATTGTGTTGACTAAAGAGACCTAATTACTGCGAAATTAAAATACCGCTAATTTTACAGTAATTTGTGATATCTTCTAAGACATAAAAGATACTCGAAATGTGGAACAAGAGCGCGCTAGACAAAATTATTTTACATGAGGTACCATTATCGCGAGTCACCTAGTAGCTTTCCGTTTGCAGCCATTTATAAACGTGAAAATAAATGCCGATTTTCTAAATGGCTGGAAGTCAAAAGCAGATAAGTGAGTCGTGATAACGGTTTCTCATGTAAAATAATATTGTCTAGGGCGCTCTTGTTCCACATTTCGATTATCTTTTATCTATTCCAGGATATCACATAATTACTGTAAAATTAGCGGCATTTTAATTTCGCTGTGATGGGGCCTCTTGAATCATTAAATAGACACTTATAATACACAATTCTCATAATCAGGCAAGCGATAGGCCTCTGATTACGAGGAATGTAGGTTCTGTAGCAAAGGAGAAAGTGTCTTCATTCTGTGCTAGGTTCGGTGAAATTTTATATTCTCAGTTTTGGGTCTTGGACTTGAAAAGCTGAGATTTATAGTTAGCACATATAGAGAACTGACGAGGAAACGGTCTCAAGTGTAAACAACCGATTTAGCTGGGGTCCGGATATGTGTTACGGGAGACCAAATTAGGAGACACGTATTTTAGCGTTTGGGCCCATACGCAGAAATTTCCGAAATACGGGGCCCCAAAGTGCCCCCACATGCTATAACTAGGAAGTGAATAACGTTACTTGTACACAACCGATTTGGCTGGGGTCCGGATGTGTGTTACGGGAGACCAAATTAGGAGACACGTATTTTAGCGTTTGGGCCCATACGCAGAAATTTCCGAAATACGAGGCCCCAAAGTGCCCCCACATGCTATAACTAGGAAGCGAATAACGTTACTTGTACACAACCGATTTGGCTGGGGTCCGGATATCTGTTACGGGAGATCAAAGTAGGAGATACGTATTCTGGCGTTTGGGCCCATACGCAGAAATTTCCAAAATGCGGGGCCCCAAAGTGCCCCTACATGCTATAACTAGGAAGCGAATGACGTTACTTCTACACAACCGATTTGGCTGAGGTCCGGATATGTGTTACGGGAGACCAAAGCAGGAGACACGTATTTTGGCGTTTGGAGATACGTGTCTTTTACTTTGGTCTCCCGTAACACATATTCGGACCCCAGCCAAATCGGTTGTTTACACTTGAGACCGTTTCCTCGTGAGTAGCCAAAATTGTGGATTGAAGTAAAAATTAAAAAAAAAAAATTATTCTTCAAGTTCTATGGGTCCAAAAGCGATTTCCATGTTCACCTCAATCATAGGTTGGTGGGCAACATGCACATTTTAAAACTTTTCTCTCCCTTGGGAGAGCTGTTATATATATTGATCAGGTCTCTTCTTCGTAACTGAATCTAAATATTCTATCCTTGGTCTTCCTCTTCCTGGTTTTCCTTTTGTCTTTCCCTCTATCAGCATAGTGATCTAATCAGAGTGCCGAATAAGGTGGCCAAGCATGTTGTTTCTTCTTTTTCCTATTATGTTCATGATCCGTCGTCCTTCATTAACTTCCTTTATTACATCTTAATTCCTTTTTCCTTTCGGTAAATGATATGCCCAGCATTCTGCGCCAACACCACATTTCAAATGCTTCCAGCTTGGGTATTTAAGCTTTTCTCAATGTCCATGACTCTGATCCGTAAAGCATCACGCTCCATACTAGGGTCTTGATAAATCGTTTACGAACGTCCAACGACACATTTCTTGATTTTAGCAGTCCTTCATTCCTATTGAACGTTTGTTTAGCCTGTGCTAGTGTGGACTTTGTGGTGGACAAACACCGTGTGTTTTCTCGGGGTTCTCCCGTTTCCTCCCACTTTCTTCATTCCACCATTTCACTCATCTCTCATCATCACCGTCTCCTTTAGCCTAACCGGCATAAAACTTACGTAAAACTTACAGATTTCATTTCATTTTCATTAAAAAAAAATTACAATGGCAAAGTTAGGAAGGGGGGACAGAGTGACGCCATGCGTAACCCTACCTTTTCAGATCCAATTTTTCCCCTGTGCATGAGGGTGCATTAACGGGTTTGATGAAGATCTATTATTCATGAAGACAGTTACTAAATAGTTAGAATTGTTTTATTTCGTGCAGGAGTACTGGTTTGATTTGTAGTGAGAGTATATGAGTTGAGATCCCACTTTTAAATTTACGTGCACTTCTCGTTAAGCCTTGGTTCTGCAAAACGAAAGTCAATCAATTAGCTATCCTTTACTTTGGTTTAATATAAACTGATTGGACAATTTTACTGAATTCAGTTCAATTATGAGCAACCAAGTGTGATACTATTATCCCCTCTTTTGGAATATAGTCAGTTTCCGATTGTGAATTATGATATAAATAATTTTATATTTGCTGGTGTTTCTAGATAAAGTTTAGTGTGAGTATATTGTAATATAAAAATTTGAGTTTTTGGCATAAAATTATACAGGGTGAACCTGAAAGATGTGCACAAACTCCGGGAGGTGATTCGTGACATCAAAAGAAGAAAAAAATTCCTCTTGAATTCCACGTTGTGTACGAGTGACAGGGGTGACAACTTGGAATCGACAATCGAATCGTGACATTTGAATTGAATAAAAAGATGTGTACAAACTATCTCTGTCTACACAATTGCCTAATGTAGCATTTTGCTGATATTCATAGACACATTTAACTAGTTTTGGTGACACGAAACACTTCCCGCAGTTTGTGCATATCTTTCTGTTTCGTTCCGAATTTTGAGGATTCGATTATCGATTCCAAGTTGACACCCCTGTCACTCTTACATGATGCGGAATTCGACAATATGCAAGAGGACTTTCTGTCTTCTTTTGATGTCACGAATCACTTTCCGAAATTTATGCACATCTTTCAAGTCCACCCTGTATATTGCATACAAGGCCGGTACCAATTTCTTGCCCCTTATGAAAGTAAACAAATATTATTTTTTTAAAAAAAATTCTTAATTAATAATCCAGTCTTTCTTTATTTGCATACCATAAATATGAAAAACGTTCACTTTACATGTGAACCTTCATTTAATGGTTTCATATGAAGATTTGCCTGGAGCTATGAAACCACAATAATCTTTCGCATAATTATTAACAGCATGCAGAAAGCCACATAGCCCATACCTTAGAGCTAACACGGAACTCCACTTTCTTTTGTTCTTTTCCTTATAGTCGTTCCTCTTTGCGCCATTACGCTGGATTCTTGTTTCCTTAATGTATCAGCGAAGCGTGTGATGATTTTCTCAAGTATCTTGTCCAATATAAATCATAACTGTTTGTTTACAGCCAAAGATAGCGATCGTGTCTGCGTTTCTTCATGTATGAATTTTAACAAATGTTAATCACTAATAATAATCAGTTA
Source organism: Thermobia domestica (assembly GCF_964235325.1). Lineage (NCBI taxonomy): Eukaryota > Metazoa > Arthropoda > Insecta > Zygentoma > Lepismatidae > Thermobia > Thermobia domestica. The sequence continues at coordinate 4,269,094 of NC_137465.1, read as the reverse complement.
CGAGAACTTATTTCACTTTCGTTACAATGAGCAATGTGTACGGATAATATCCATTTCGAAGCAATTATTCTAGAGAATAAAAATGTAACATATTCGAAGTACAACGGCTTTGTTGTTAGTAGGTATCATATATATACACAGAAGTTAATCTGTGTATTGGTTTGAATACTGATTAATAACTTCCGTAAGTGTGCTCGAAATGGTTTTGCTTAACACCTTCATGAAAGGATATAATGATTTATGATGTGGAAAAATTCTACTCATTGCAAATTAAGTGGAATTAAAGCATATTTTTTACATTTAAATTCAGTTTTGGTAAAATTTTCCAACCTGCAATCATCTTCAACGTTTATATTACGATTATCTTCAGCAAAAGGCAATTATGTACGTGTTAGCAGTCATGGTAGGGTTATTGTCCCGCCTTTTTTCCAATTTTTATGTACAGGGTGGCCAGAAAGTACCCTGAAAATAAGTAATATAAACCACTAGACGTACGTAAATAACTATACGTAAAGAACTGAATGACATGATCCTGAATGTTTTCGAGAATATATATCTCCTTGTTCAACTCCTTTTTTTCATCTATCACTTTCATCAATCATCACCTCTTTTAGATTAAAGAACATAACCCTGCGACGTTTCTTCATTGTTGATTCCATGATGTTAGTAGTTGCTTCTGAAGTGGGACGAAGAGATTTTTGACATTTTGAAAATCAACAAATCCACTTCTGAGTTCTGGTTTAGTTTAATAGATTCTAGTTTTTCTCTTTTTGTTTAATTTGTTTAAAAGTTGCTGCATGTATGATGATAGAGATTCCTTCTTGAAGGTACTAAATTCTCTTGCTGAGTCCTGCAATTTTCCAAGATTATATTTTACATGAAGATGCATCAAGGTATTATCATTATGGGAAAAGTAAAAATTGGTAAAAAGAGCTTAATCAGGAATACTTAAAAAAATCAGAATCACGCTGCGAAACATGTCAGAACGCTGCCTGAAAACCATATAATACATTGCCATCCTCATAAGCTATCCATTTTATCAACCATTTGATTGTCTTATAACTAAAATGAAAGACACGCACCTAATATGCAATTTGTATCTTTACTAGAAATGAAGTAGTGATTTCGTAGTAATCAGCGGTTCATTTTCCACGGAAGTTACTCGATAATTTCTGTCCTACATGATGAGGAGCCTCCCACAACTTATCAAAAAGTTTCTTATGTTTTTTTTAAGAAAGAAATTTTCTGAAACGATGCCACAAATCTTAGATGGTAGTGTCTAATTACTTTTGGAAACATTATTTGATGCAACCTCGAAACGTACTGCTAGAACTCTCCCCCTCCTTAGTTTTGGCTCTTGTATGTGTGTGTGAGTGCTTATCAAGGCTAACGGAGTAGTAAGGTATCTTCACTGTCCGCATAAATAAAGTTTAATTTTGGACGAGTAAACCGAAAATCATAGAGCAGAGACAATTAAAAGCGCACACTATAAATCATCCCAGTAGGACAGGTAAATTACATAATGCCTAAATAACTACATTGAAAAGGTATTTCATGGAAAAACAGGGACAGGAGCCGCTTCCAGATTTTTTTTTACTAGACCTGGTCACGCCTATTGTCAAGGAAAAAAGAAGTATTTCATCGGACAACGCTTGTGATTATAGTTTTGCCCTATCTGCGGTCTACCCAAGGGTATCTACCCCTCTCTCTCCCACAACGGTTTTGTTTCTTTTTTTTTTTTTTAAAAAAAAAAGTACTGTAATCGTTCCTTTCTGTGAGAATTTTGTGAAATGTGGACATGGGTTGAAGGGTGATAATCATGACATTTTCCAAATGTTTTGAATTCTTCGTTGTCATAAATACGAAAAAAAGCCCTTGTCGCCAAAAGGTTTGAAAGTATTAAACAATAAGTCATCTGAAGGATTATTTCTTTTTTAAAAAAAATTCTCAAACTTCAACATTTTTTTTTTCAAAACGAAAATTACTTGGTTACTTCTCTCCCTTTTATTTTCAGTTTCTAACCTTTTACTTTGGTATTTGTACTTTGTGGACTTCACATTTGAGCCCCACATATCACTACACGTCTTTTCGATATCCCACAGGCACCTTACCAGTCATGGGACATTGATGTTCGCAGTAGAAATTTTAAGTATCATGGAATTATTCACGGGATTTCCTTGGATTTCAATGGTATAGGAAACATTAAAGGGACTCGAGTCCCGAGCGAAGTAGCTCAAGTGGTAGAGCGTTGGCTTCGTATTCGGGAGGTCGTGGGCTCGATTCCCGCTGCCGACCATCCTGACTGGTGTTTTCCAGGGTTTTCCTCAGTTCTACCAGGCAAATGTTGGGGTGGTACCTGCTAAACAGGCCCTGGCCGATACCTTCCCAAATCCTTTCCATTGTTATTGTTCTTGAATCCAGTATAAAATGGTCTCTGAGCTGTATCTAGTGATTGTTAAATAAATAAATAAATAAATAAACCTTAGTAAATGGGGAAAAAGTTAAGGAGCTACGGTTAACATATCCCACATAACACAACACGTTCTTTGGACTCACATACTTGTCTGAGAACATTCAGGCTTACCGGAGAAAGGGCCTATCAGGATGCAATGATGTGAATAGACTTTGAGGGAGATGGCTGAAATTCAGCTGAAATGTAAAAAAAAATATGTAGATTCTATATTCTAAAAGCAAATACTCCTAAAATGTATGGAACATAGTTAAAAAACGCGAAAAATTAACATTAATGTTAATGGAAATCAATGAACAAAAATGAAATCATCCACATATCTCAAAAACTAAAATAAGAAGATGGCTAATTGAAAGCTTATTGCAAAGACATAATGAAGAGCTTAAAAACGATGTAAAGCACGTAAGGTAAATATGGATAAAACATTGTCAAAAAGCAAATCGTTTGAGTAAAATAATTAATAATGATAAGGTATATGCACCTTCTTCGAATTATCCAGGGCGCCCCATGCTGAGGTCACGTGCTTGATGTATCTCATATCTGGATTTGGAATATCCAGATTCTATTTGGAAAGCAACTTGACTTTGACCTGATCACGTGACACTGTCTGGACCTTATGGCAAACCGGATTGGCCCTTTAAACATAATGGAAATATCTAAGGAATTTGCCATGGATTCCAATGGGACATAAGTAAGGAACAGTAGAGAAAACATAGTAAATAGGAAATATTAATGGAGCTACGGAACATACATTCCACATAATACAAGACGTCCTTTCTACTCACACAGGTATCTATCTCGGGTATCTAATTGACCACAGTACTAAATTTAAGGATAATAGAAATATCTACCGAAATCTATTATAATGGGATGGATTATAATTGGATGCGTTTGTCACAGGACTACATTTCTCATATATGTTTAAGAGAAATCTCGCGAGAAATACCGTTTCCTAAACATAAACCAACACCTAGATTTCCACAGGGTGTCCACTGACAAAAATAGGACGTTACAGGGACATCTTCATATCTCGTGATTGACGTCTCTTGGATATACCAAGAGACGCCTCTGTGTAATGTGGATCATTCTATGAAACGTGAAACTACAGTTTAATGTGGAAACCAAAGCTCGAACCCAATAATCCTCTTAAAAACCAAGAACATTCTCCCATCCATTCCCTACAATATACTTATTATTTCGCCGCTGATTTCATTGCTACAGTCACTTACTACTTATATTTATTCATCTCTTCTACAACAAAAGTATACGTGTATTTTGTACGTCTTTGAATAACACATCCACACACAAAAACACACAAGAAAGTTCTGAGCAGCGTATCCCAGTGCATGGATTCGATATATTTTGGTACACAGAATCCAAATTTCAAAATGCCCCAACAATTTACCGTGCCAAGTTTGTTTTAGGGCGAAAAATTATGTGCTGTATTATGTACCAAATTGCGCACTAAAATTTGCTGAAGTTTTCCGTGTATAAAAAATACTGACACAGTCGATCGTCTTGAGGTTTCGAAATTTGGATTCTGTGTAACAAAATATATCGAATCCATACGCTGGGATACGCTGATCAGAACTTTTGTCTCTTGTATGTGTATGTGGTTGTGTAATTAGTTAAGAGAGTTCCCTCGTGGGTAAGCGGTTAATGTATACGCCTTTGACGTGGAAGACAAGGTTCGATTCCTGAAGGGAGCTTGATAGTTCGGATCCCACGCTAAGCTGTATATCGACGTCCCATATAGCCTCGTTCTGAAAGAGAGGCTAAATCCAAAAGTAAATCAAATCAGGACAAAGAGTTGAGAAAAACAGACACAAAATGTCTTGTACGGAGTATTGTACTCTGCGGGACAGAAACATGGATACTACACAAAAGTGACGAAGAAAATGGCTTTCAAAATATGAGTGTAGAGAAGAATGGAGAAAATAGCTGCATTGCATTGAAACTAATGAATAAGTGTTAACTATACTAACTAACTAACTCTATGGTCTATGGAACCCGGAGGTTCAATGCCGCGATCACAAAAGCTCTCCACTGACTTCTATCCTTAGCCAATTGGATCCAGTTTCTAATTTCTATTCCTATCTCTGTGAGATACATCTTAATGTTGTCCTCCATTCTGCGTCTAGGTCTTCCTAATGGTCGTTTTCCGATTGGTCTTCCAGGAAGACTTTGAAAGCGTTTCTACTTTCTTCCATGCTAGCTACATGACCTGCCCACCTAAGACTCCTAGACTTGACGACCCTAACAATGTTGGGTAAACCGTATAAATTATGTAGTTCTTCGTTATGAAGTGAACGCCATTCCCCATTCCCGTTCCTCTTGGGTCCGAATATTCGTCTCAGGATCTTGTTCTCAAATACTTTCAGTCTATGTTATTCCCTCAGAGTAAGCAACCATGTTTCGCAACCATACAGAACAACAGGCATGATTATTGTTTTGTATATTTTAAGTTTCAAATTTCTCGACAGAATTCTCGACAAATTTCTCGACGACAAGAGTTTGAACCGAATAGTAACACGAATTCCCTGCTTTTAGTGAACATTTAATTTCTTCGTGAATATGATTTTCGTCTATTAATATTGATCCTAGATATTTGAAAGTATCCACTTTATCAAAGTATTATTTAATATTTTAACGCATCCACAATTTGCCGTATTACGGTCCCGACGCACTTTCATGTATTTAGTTTTCTCTGCATTTACTTCTAAACCCATGTCCCTGCAAGCGTTTAATAAGATCTCTGCATTTATTTCTATTGTTCTCCTATCATTCCCTATTAAATTTACATCATCAGCATATGTCATAACCTGGTGAATACCATTCAACTCTAGGGCCTGGTTGTTATCTTTGATTTTCCCTATAGCGTAGTCCAGAACAAAGTTAAATAATAATGGCGACAACGCATCTCCTTGTTTCAGGCATTTTCGACGTGAAAGCTCGTGGACAAAAGTTTTCCTACCCGGACTTTACTTTGGGATTCATTTAAACATATCTTAATTAATCTAATTAGCTTTCTCGGTATTTCAAGTTCTGTAAGAACGATGTATAATGTTTCTCTCCTAACTGAGTCGTACGCCTTTCTAAAATCAATAAATAGTTGATGTACCGGGGTATTGTATTCCCACTGTTTTTTTCGAGTATTTGTCGAATGGTAAATATTTGGTCGATAGTTGATCGATTTCGTCTAAATCCGCACTGATAATTTCCAATAATTTCATCTGCGTAGGGGGTCAATCTTGCTAATAGAATATTGGAAAGAATTTTATAGGATGTTGACAGAAGAGAAATGCCTCGATAATTATTACAGTCTGATTTGTCGCCTATCTTATGAATTTGAACAATGATTGATTCTTTCCATTCTTGTGGCAATTCTTCCTTGTTCCAGATAAGGAGAATGAGTTTGTGTATCTTGTTCCACAATTTTTCGCCACCAGCTAAAATTAACTCAGCCGAAATTTCATCTACACCCGGAGATTTGTGTTTCTTTAATTTCTTTATAGCGGTTTCTACTTCTATTCGGTTGGGTTCTGGAATATACGGTTCTGCGGTGAGTATCTCTTTTTCCCCACGCACATTAGTTTTTGGATGCGTGTTCAGCAAATCGTCAAAGAAATCTTTCCATCTATTTAAGATGCTATCCGTATCAGTGAGAACTGTACCGTCAGCTTTCTCTAATATATAAGCATGAGGTTGATAGCCTTTCTTAAATTCGCTGATCCCCTTATACATGTCCCGAATGTTTTTATTTTTACTATTATCTTCAAGTTCCTTAATTTTACCTTTCAAAAAATCGCGTTTCTTTGTCCTAAAAGTTTTGGAAGTTTCCCGCCTGATATCTGCGAAATTTTGTGTAGTTATTTCGTTCGGATTTTGTAGCCAGCGTAATTTTGCCTGTTTTCTCTTCTCTGCTAGTTTTATGTATTCCTGGTCGAACCATGGTTTGTTTCTACGTATTTCCGCGTGTCCAGATTTTTCTTTTGCAGAAATTTTAATGCTATATCTAATTTTAATCCAAGTATCCTGAACACTAGTGCACTCCGAATCTTCTAAAACCGAGAATCTATTCGAAACTTCAATCTGGTATTCCTCTCTTACCTGGCTCTCTTCTAATTTCTTTAAATTCTAATGAATAAGTGTTAGATATAATAATTAGGTGAGAAAATACCAGATTTAAATTACTGTACTTGAAAAGATGAAGAGAAACTGTTGAGACATTGGCTAAGAAGGAATTGTATCATGAGGTGCGGTGGAAGGAAAAAGAGAAAGGGCAGAAGCTACAATTGGTGTACAGAACTAAAATACAAAATTGGTTATATCACGAAGATGGTGTGAGCTAAGTACTGTGTTCCACAGAAACTTCTTGGTATCCGGCAAGTGATCTACTAGAAAAGCAGCATACCTATGATAAGAATGATAATCTATACTATTTATCATTAATAAAGGATCTATAATCTCTATTTATCATTAATAAAGACATTTAAGTTACTATGGTAAGGCTGTGTAGGCCATTATTTCGTCTTATCTACATTTAGTTGCAGAGTGATTTGCTTACAAACTGTAAGCAAAATACTTGGATTTTCTTGCATTACCAGTCAGTATATCGTTCACCTATCTAATCTAGATTGTCGCGAATGTAAGTAGCTAATTGAGACCAGATAATGCTACCTTTCTGTTACAACGCATTACTCATTTTACTGAAACTTCTCTTTATCAACGTTACGATCTTCTTGGAACACATATTCTTGCATTATGTTATATATAGATTATCTCTCTCTGTCTTTTAACTAACCATACACTTTCATACAGGACTCTGAGTAGTTAGCGAACCGTGTAATCTTTTTTTATATTTTTAATAATAATACCTGTCTGCTACAGAGCACGTGGTTCAATGTTGACTTATATCATCTGAAGGTACGTAGATGGTCTCCGATTACTTCACTGAAGCGAGCATAGCAAAGCTTCTACCATTCCACCCAACTGACATTTCTGTGTTGTCCGTCGGTCGGTTACACCATGATTCTAACAACACTCATCCAATTATCATGAAACTAAGCATGTGTCTTCCTTCAACTATTGTTTTACGTAACTTATCAAGAACAAGAGGTAAAGTATTGAAAAATATACCCCGTGTTGTAAGTTTGAACACATACTTGCAAGATAATTTTCCAATAGAACCATGTCAAATCATTCATTATTAAAAAAAAAATTAGTATTTAGTTTCTGAAGAGCATTCTGAATATCCCCACAGCTTACGTTTAAAATTTGCCAAGAATGAAAGGATGTGAATTTAGTCCTCCATTCAATTAAAAACCATGTTCCACAATAATTTTAGTTTATGAAATTTTTAATTTTGGTATAATATATCGTATATTTTCGTTGAGGTTTTCCAATCATCTCCTTTGACGGAGTTAAGACTAATAAAGAATAAAATACTGGATTCAATTTCCTACCTCCCCGAATTTTTTGAGTTGCACGATAGCCTCACTTTCGAAAAATTATTTGGTTTTGATAAAGCCTTATGTATATTTTCTTTAACTCTTTTCCGTAAACCTCCAGTGGGATTGAAATCAGTGAAGAATGAGTGATAAAATTAGCCTCGTAATGTGGGATAGATTAGTTCTCCTTCTCCCCCATTAAAACATATGATTGACGACAGTGGCGGATTCAGGATATGATCAAGGGAGGGGCCCAATCATAGTTTGCGCTTTAGCCAGCGTAAAGCAGGATTGAAGCCCATTTTATCCTGTGTACACCTGAGGTCAAGGGGGGCTATAGCGCCTGATTGGTGATATATATCTCGTAAAGATATTATATGTTCATCAGCAGTAATTTCTCCATGAAACAGAGGAACAGCCTATTCCCTCCATTTTGTGCCTTTCTAAGTAAGATTTAAATTATTCTAAAACCTGCTTTTTCCTGAGTAAAATTAAGTCCATTCACTGCCTTACTACAAGCAAGCTTCATGTCGTCTGCTCTGTTAGGGTACAACGCCGTTCGGGTTAACATTCAATTGCTGTCGTTGGTGAGAGGGATATTTTCTTCCGAATGAAACCGAACAGACACGAACATAGCAACGAAGCAAAGGAAGCTGTAAGTTTAGCCTGTTCCTAGCAGTGTGTTGGACATAATAGAATTTAGTACATCATACAGTTCAGTTTGTTTATGTAATTTTAATTTACTAAAGAATTAAAGGAAATGATTTATCCTTCTGTATAACGTTGTATGTCATATCATTAAATTTTTCATAAAAATCGGGAAGACTTAAGTTTCCATACTGCTTGTTAAATCTGTGCAGATAAGACAACAACGGAACAGGTGACTGGTGCCTGTTTCAAGTTTACAAATTCGGAAATTTGTTTGCACAAAAATAAACTAGCTGGTGTCACATAGATCAAGTGAAATTGAGTCCATTTGGTTCAGTGGATTTTATGATAATGTACGGTTATTTTAAATGGAAGATCTAGTCCTCAGTTTACAGAATTTAAAACGAAAATAAAGTGTTACACTCACAAGGCAGGGTACCTCGGTGTAACACGCCGATTGAGATGAGATTGCACAGACATAAAGAACATCAAAAAAGAAGCGACACGTGTGTTTTTATATCGGCCAACAAGCGCATTGAAAGGGTTAAATAGGGGCATAAAAATGGGGTCAAAATGCGATTATGTGGAATATAGCGAAAACGAGAAGAGATATCGGAAAAGTTTAAATGTACAAAATACTACCATAGTCGAAGCAAGACAATAAGGTAGAAAACACCCATGAGAAGAAACCAGAACATCCGGAAATGGACCAATCATGTGTACAACATTGTCAAAATGTGTTACGTGAATGAGCGAAAAGGGTGGTAAGGAGCAGGAAGAAAGAAGAAACGAAAACAGAAAATAAGTGTTTTTGCTTTGGGCGCATATGTTGCCCGTATGTGAAAGAGACGCAGATTCATCCCAATGCATGAAGATGGGATAATACGCAGAAAGGATGCAAACGCCATTCGTATAGGCAGCCAGCGAGACAGTACTACGCAGCGGGTTGCATATATTGTGTAATGGGAACAATGATGAGATAGATGTTCGAAATGAAATTGTGTGTAGGCAGTAGGAACACAAATCAAAAATGTTACTACTACTGTTATGTTGTACGCGTATTTCCGTAGTTGTGTAATATTGATATTCATGCGTGTTACAGATATTACTGTTGCTGTTTATCTTACGTATGTGGAGCAGATGCTATTACAGTCTACTTTGGTATGAATTTTTGTTTCCATTAAGCGATATATGCAACCCACTGTGCAGTATTATCTCGCTGGCTGCCTATACGAACGGCGTTTGCATCCTTCCTGCGTGTTCTCTCATTTTCGTGCATTGAGATGAATCTGCGTCTCTTTCACATACGGGCAACATATGCGCCCAAAGCAAAAACACTTATTTTCTGTTTTCGTTTCTTCTTTCTTCCTGCTCCTTACCACCCTTTTCGCTCATTCACGTAACACATTTTGACAATGTTGTACACATGATTGGTCCATTTCCGGATGTTGTGGTTTCTTCTCATGGGTGTTTTCTACCTTATTGCCTTGCTTCGGCTATGGTAGTATTTTGTACATTTAAACTTTTCCGATATCTCTTCTCGTTTTCGCTATATTCCACATAATCGCATTTTGACCCCATTTTTCTGTCCTATTTGACCCTTTCAATGCGGTTGTTGGCCGATATAAAAACATACGTGTCGTTTCTTTTTTGATGTTCTTTATGTCTGTGCAATCTCATCACAATCGGCGTGTTACACCGAGGTACCCTGCCTTGTCAGTATTTTATAAATAAGAGCCATAAGTCTATGAAACTGTTGATCGGATGTTCATCAAGTGATAAATTGACATTTTAGTCATGTTTATTTTGCCAGTGAAAGGTGTTTGGAATATCTAGAAATTCAGTGACCATTTTGTGTGTTTGTTTGTTTGTGTGTGTGTGTGTGTGTGTATGTGTGTAAATAGTGGGTGTCATGAACACTCCCAAAACCATCTCTATTAAAGCATTACATAAAGACATTTAATTACACAAGAATTGGTGGTCAATGAAAATATGAAAACAAACAGAATAATAGAATGTGTGTTTAGTGCCAGAGGTTTCTTTAGCAAAGCAAGAATTGAAACATGCAAGGTGGTCCAGAAGTGGGCGTACCCCTAATTGTTGTTTTCTTACGGTTTTAGGTTTTACCCACATTTGTTTGGTAATATGGTGGTACCTAAATTAGAAGAAAATGGTGTCAAATACACTGTTGTGATACAGCAAGATGGAGCACCAGCGCACTTATCTACCTGAATCAGGCGTTTCCTGGCTGCTGGACTAGAAGAGGGTGTGCATCTTCACCAGCTCCCTTTACCTGGCCTCCAAGAAGTCCCCATCTGACGACACTAGACAATGCTATCTTGGGTTTCATAAAGCAACAAGTAAGAAACAATCGATATCACACAACGCAGGAATTAAGAGCAGCTGTGGAACACGCCTTCACCCTCATGACTCCGGAGTTTCTCCGCAAAACATCTGCGAGAACTAGGAGCAGAATTCAGCTGTGTTACGACATGGATGGTGATCATACCGACGTTTATGACTCTTAAGACCCTTAAGACTTCAAGGTAAATGTGTACAGACATTCTACCATAACTAAAACTATAGACTGCTGAAACTAAAGGGAAGATGTACACAAACTTCCCGGACCACCCTGTAGAAGTCATAGAGAGGGTAGCAAGTCAATGAACAAGAGTTACTACATAGAAATACTGAATTTGATTATAAAATATGATTAAAAGGTTGCAAATTATTTGCTGAACGCAACTACCTTTGCTAAAACTTTGAATAGAATTCAAAATGCCTAAAAAGCTCTGTAGCAGAGGAAATGCTTAGCGAAATAAGGCGACGTTTTCAGTTGTCCTTTGTTGCAATATTACTTCACAAAATAACAGGTGTAGTAACTTTGAACATTCTTACAGATGGGAAAAATATTTCCATGAATGTTGATACTAGAAATCGATCAGGCGCAGAATTGGCCGAGTATGTGTAAAAATGTAATGAAGTCTTTAATTTCGCACGGTGTTGTTATTTAGGCTAAAGAAAACGGATGATTATGAAACAATTCGTGGGAAGATGACAAGGAATGAAACGGGAAAACTTCGAGAAAATCCATGAACAAGGTCAAGGTATTTCCATGTTAATATTATACATTGTATTTGACAATGCCGATCGGAAACAGCTCCACACATCACTGATGCTCATGCAATATGGAGCAATTTTTTCTATGCTTCACAATTTCTTTCACTACTCGTATTTAAAATGAATCGAAAACGAGAGATTGTCCTTATCCTTCCACTGGGTTTGAACAGTATACGTTCAATCATAACTTTCGTAAATATTATTAAATTTTGACGCAATTGCGTATTTCGTGTGTATTTATTGAGGTTTTCACACAATCACCACTAATTGCTTGGAGTTAAGCTTCAACTGTTAAAGGCTATCATATGTGACTTAGCCTTCTCAGCCGAATAATTTAAAACATATATATATAATGAAGAGTTTGTTTGTGTGTTTGCCTATCTGTCTGTCTGTGTGCGGCCTGGAGACCAGACGAGTGGACCGAGAGTTGCCAAATTTTGGTCAGGGGTACCTTGGTCCAAGCCCCAGATCAAGATGAAGCCCTTTTTGCAAATTTCGAACCAGGGGGTCTCAAGGAGGAGTTTACCGGGACATGTAAAAGTAGTAGAAAATGACCGATATTAGTATCAAATCTATAGTTTTCGCGGTCGCTGAGATCAATGGTGATACTCCCACAGGCATTGACTTCCAAATAGAGCCCCCGTGGGTATATTCAACGCCCCCGTGGGAAGCATGGGTATATTCAACTAGTATATATACCGGTATATATGATAACTTTCATAAAGAAAATTTGTTTTCGTTAACTCTTTGAAGCACGGTGGCACTTATAGTATACCACCTTTTACATAACGTTTTAGGAACACCGTGCCGCAAAGAGTCAAAAACGGACTACTTTTTCTCTGAGAATTTCCAGGCATCTGAATTGCTTGGAGTTGAAATGACCCAATAATGGATTGCATTCTACCCGATTTTATATAACAAATTTTTGGTTAAAAATATTAAAAACACACAGATTTTTATAGAACATAGAATTTGTTTTGTTTGTTGGAGATTAAAGACTTACTCCTGTAGAATGGGTTTAAATTAGTGAGAGTGGCAAAGGGAGAAGTTCGCTTTAATAATGCACAACATCAGTAGTCTATATACGAGGTTAGCCTGTGCTGTAAGGATTAAACAATATATTAATGCACACTGGGGATAGCAGTATTCTTCGACAAGTCAGGAACAAGTCAGTATATTCGTCAGGAATTTCACATTTTGTGGTGGCAGGAGGCGAGATTGTGTGGTGTATAATGATCTGCGTTATGGGGGATATAGACTGTGTACCCTCCAACTACACCCGATTTAAGTTCTATACTCGTGGAATGAGTTCCTGTCCTTCATAACCTCTTTTTTGTATAATGATACAAAACTCAAAAAGTCAACTCAATTCAACTTTTTGACTCAGGTGCCTTAGGTAAGGTAGTTCAACTAGAATAAAGTCAGCTTCACAGAATTTTTGGTTGTTTTCCTCTGAGTTTTTCGAGTGGTTGGTCCAGTGTGTAAGAGAGCCAGACGCTTAACTAGGCCTTCTACAAAGTGCACTTCACTGGTCTCTTCCCCGCTTTCCACGTGTATATTTAACAGATCATCAAAATCTTGTCACTATCAATTTAGAACATTTCCGTATTAGCCAGAATTTTTCTGTTTCCTCATGAACAACAATCCTTGATTATTTTCTTCTATTTCCACAATATTATTTCGCGTATTCTATCATGTGGCACAAGTAACATTGATTTTACTAGTTTTGTACTTGTCCATGCTCACTATACTAGGATATGTTATTTTAATCTTGCCCATTTTTTTTTTTTTTTTTTTATTCATTTACATTTTTACTTTGGTATTATGGTTTGCCTACCGTGATATACCATGATTTCGTTAGCTGTTTTCTTTGAAAGTGTCATAGTTTCCCCAGGTTGGATCTATGTTGATGTTATTTGTATTATTATCACTATTTTTGTCCAGACCTATCTAGTATATTCTGTAAAACTTCAAATACATTACCCATTCTAAACTGATAGTCCATCTTAGACTATGGATTCAATATCAAACTTTTCTTCGGTTTCATCCTCTGTGTTTCTTTTGATTAACGAAAGTGTTTGCAGTATTTGGGCAATGATCAGAATTTGAGGGTTAGGATTAGGAATCAGGTTTATATGGCTATATTAGCCCGTCACATATGAGTGATGACGTCACTCGGCGATCACACTATCCGAGAAAAGGAAGGAAGAAAGGATTGAGGAAGGAAGGAAGTACCATCCCGGCATTTGCCTAGTGTGAATGAGGGAAACCTCAATCAGGATGACTGGCCTGAAAAAAAGCTTTTACACTTTATCGACCGAGTTCTTCAACCCGGAATCGAACCTGGGGCCGCTCGCAGTATCAGAATTTCAGTTACAATATATTCCTAATCTTTAGATCCTAATATCTAATATGGTAGTACATGATATCTCAGATGACCCACCAAAGATTGATCAATTTGATTTGTGGTATAATCGACCGGGAAAACCTACTTATTTTTGTAGGTATGTCTATATAAAGGAAGCATTAGTGGAATTAATTAGTAGAATTTTGGATGCTGAGAAATTTATCAATTTTAGGCCTACTCTACTATCGTGTTTTGTAAGCTTGATTTGCTGATCATTGGAAGGAACATTCCTTATTTGTCTATATTTTTGTTGGAATCAACTATATCGACTGTAATCGACTATAGTCGACTACATAAGTCGTATTGGAAATTGATTGAAAACACGTCTCAGTTGTTCGTAGAAACCAGGGTTGGCTGGTTTAAACCAAAAAACAAAAAAAAAAAAAAAAAAATGTTCGTAAAAGTGTAAGCGTTTGTAAAATCTTGATGAACACACATTTGTGGGTTATCACGTTTCACTCCCGTATATTATTCGTATTATATTCAGACCTAAATTCCCCATTCATTACTCAAAAAGATTATACTACAAAAGCAACTTTTTTATATATAAGTTTATAAATGTTTATTTTGTGATTTTTTGTAGTTATTATTATTGTTATGAAATTGCAATCAAAGAAAAATTCTAAATATTCTTTCGTTTCAATGTTTACTATTGATAAAATACATCGAAAATGCCGTACTTTTGTGTGTGTGTGGGGGGGGGGTCATACAGACCCCACGAGAGGCATTTAGTGAAATAAGTATCCTTGGTATCTATTTATGTATAAATGAGTCTGAGCCAAAGTAGACTCAAATAATTCGTATCTTTATTCACTTTTCTTATTGATTAAGTCGGTGTATTTCTTTAATTTGGACCAATAAAAGTCGTTGTTAACTAACTTGAACTAAATTAGTTCTTCTGTACTCCGTAGTACTTTGAAATTGTCCATATGTAATTCTGTATAATGGTTTCACTTGTGCAACTGTTTATCTTTTTGTCCTTCTGAAATGACTCTTGACAGTTATATTAAGAAGCATGTAAAGATCAGTACAACGTATTTTTATCAGGATTCCTTCGTAAGTGAGTCGGCAGACGTATCGCATTTGTGGCCAATTAATCCCGGTTCCGAGTTCAAGTGGAGGACACTTTCTCTCGGATGTAACTCGAGAAGCGGTCTTTATTCCGCTTTAAGCTTATGTGACCCCTTCGAGCATAACCCGGTTGTTACATAATAACGTCAAGGCGAAACAAACTTATTTCTGTCCATATACTATATGATATGAATATATAGAGCAAATTATTTAAACCATAAAAACCTGGTTTAAACCAAAAAACGGTTTTTTTGGTTCTTTTTAAATAAAAACCATGGTTTTTGCCAACCCTCGTAGAAACTATTTTAACCCAACCGTATCGCCGGTAAGATATTGTTCTTAACAAAAATTCCCGTTCAAACAAATTAAAAGCTTTAGAAATGAAACTAGAAAAGTTTGTAAAAAGTGGTAAATATACAAGTGCTAAGTACTAAGTAATAATAATAATAATAATAATAATAATAATAATAATAATAATAATAATAATAATAATAATAATAATAATAACGTTGTGATCCTAGTGATTTAAGAAGTTAGTTGTATCGTAAAAGACGGCTTCCTGATAGAACAATTCACTTTTGCCTTTAACTCCCTCCACAAAGTAAATCTATTCTACAATCAGAAAATCCTAGAGGTGTATATTTAATGCTTTCAAAAGTTTGCTTGACGATTTTTTGCAATTATGAAAGCCATGACTTCAATTTGGATATTATCTCCCTCATAGGTGGATGGGAGGTCGGGTTCGGTTTTAGAGAAGAGCATATCTGTAGTTTGAATTCCATATTAAACTGTAGTGTACTTCTAATACAGCCAGGGCCGGATCTAAGATTTTCCGACGAGGGGTGCACCAATATTACCTCAACATTTGAATTAAAAGTGAACTTTGTGGTGGACAAACACCGTGTGCGTGGGTTTTCTCGGGGTTCTCCCGTTTCCTCCCACTTTCTTCATTCCACCATTTCATTCATTACTCATCATCACCGTCTCCTTTAGCCTAACCGGCATAACCGTGGGACATAAAACTCAAAGATTTCATTTCATTTTTACATTTGAATTAAATTTGAATTTTTCTAATTTATTTATTATTTATTTATTTATTTAATATATACAACACAACAGGCTTAATACCCAATTACAGTGTTGTGTACATACAGCAAACGTTACATATATAAATTTCTTAACTATTACTACAGAAAATTTCTTGTTTCACATATGATCTGAACCTGTTTTCTGAGAGACTAAATACATCCACTTTATCAAGCTTATTTACAATATCATTGTATAATTTACACAGCCTGCCTTTAGACTTTGTGGTGTGAAAGAGGAATATTGTTTTGCTTCGTGAATCCTTTTCCTTCAACCCTCAGAAAATCGACTTAAACTATTGCTTTTGCAAAACTAAACTTTATTCCTTAAACGGACATATTTCGGCGGAATGTTTCGGAAAGTGTTGTTATTTTCACTGCTAGCTTCTCATTTTAGATTATTTACAACGAAGAGGGAGGGGTGCACGGTCCTGAATCCGACCTTAATTTCGGCCCTGATTATATCCATAATAGTAAGAAAAAATAATCAATTAAGAAAACAATTATAATTATTTAGAATTGATTAAGTATTATTAAAGCAAAGTTAAAACACTTTCAAATTATTGTTTGTTGCAGGTGAATAGCATTTCATCTCCATATATGACATCATAATCAGTTTCCTAGTGTTGAACACATTGAAACTTAAAACATTGTTGAGAAGAATTATTTCAGTAAAAAATTATTGGCAAAAAAACACCTTCCCGTATAATGATATTCATCTGTATTAGAAATTCATACAATGTATACATGATAGTTGTTGTTACGTTTGATAAGTGGGTATATTTTCTTTTTTATCATCCAATGTGTTTATGACCACACCTTAACATAAAATTCAATACAATGGTACAGCATATAGTTGTGAATTCATCAAGCTACCCCCCTGTTTGAAACAACATCCCATCGGAGAACAAGTGTGGGATGGGAACACGCTTGCTTCTTGAACCCAACAGATCAAGAGAGAAGCCACTTTTCCACCTACGCACGAGTGTATGAGTAGCAAGGTCATCGGTTGATCACCAGGTGGCAGCGTTGTTCTTGTAGACCTCTGGAGCTGCTGCGGAAAATTAATGAGCCAACTTTAACCCCAGTCAGTCAGCTTCCAAAGCGGGAGATAAGGAGCCGCTCTTTTAAATGTTCTATGCTCACAAGACTCAAAGCGACAATACCTGTTTACACCATAAACATAAATAGTATTACATACAATATTAACGACTTAAAACATCTTACTGTTATTACAAACCTTAGCTATTGTTAATCCTATTATTATTGTTATTGTTGTGCATAATGATGTACGATGAAGGTTGTACGCGAACTCAATTGAAGGCTCTAATTGTTTACATTTCAGAAAACGTATTTATTTATTTATTTATTTATTGAGTTTGTCCATCAACCAAAATGCATTGACACAAATATTAATGCTAAATTCTTTTTTTTTTTTTTTAATCTTTCAGATTAACGTCCCACGATTATGCTCTTCAAACTAAGGGAGATGGGTGATTAAATCAAGTGACTAATGATGGAAAAATTGGTGTAATGAGAATGTGGAAGGAAAGAGAAGTACCCTGAGAAAATCCACAGACACGATGTTATTCACCACAAATTTACTTAGCCGGAGATCGAACCAGAGAACCCACGCACCAGAAGTAACCTCTTTACCACTAAGCCACCGTGCTCCCTTGCTCAAATCTAAAGATGGTTACGTTTCTTGTTCTAATAATAAAATACAAAGCACGTTCATATTCTCTAGCATAAGTACTAGGGGCACACCCACGGAGGGTCCTCTGGGTCTTTCTCTTATAAAAACAACCTGATTCTATTATCTTTTTTTCCTGAAAATATAAGTGGAAGTATTTTACTGTTACTTATAGTCTTTTCGGTTACAGAATAATACCCGTTCATTACTATATAGACGTAGTGGTTTGCAGTATTGGGCCCCTACCCCCGTCAAAGCTTGGATGCCTCCCAACAAAAATTTCTGGGTGTGCGCCTGATCAGTACACTCAACAATTTTACTTTAATTACGATCTTCGTAGGCAAATTGATTGCTAGTAAAGAGATAAGTCATAATTAGTATTCTTAATGATTTGTGTTGGAAGTTAATTCGTGTTGTCTAATCCCAAATCATAGATCGACCATACTTTTACTGATTTTTTTGTTTGTTTTCTTAAAACATATCTACTTACTTCATGCATTTTCATTATTTAAAAAAAAATTAAAATACATAAATAGTAATGAATTAATCACTGAGAAAGTAAACAAATCCTAACTATATATACATTTTATTATAAAACTAGTAACTTGACTGTTTCACGAACTCGCATATGTTGATGATACCAAGTGTGTGTGATGAAACCAAATGCAAAATTGTCCCAAATTATTAATTTTATAATAAAATTACTTTGCTTTTTCTCACCAATTAATTTATTATTCAATTAAAGTAGATAGTAAGCAAAGCTGATATAAATGGAGAATATTATAATACGTTTCAATTACTTATGTATACGTATACCATTTTATCTATATATTTCGAAAACTTGTTAAACAATAAAGATGCCGTAAGCAAAAAAAAAAAAAAAAAAAAAAGCAAAAAAAAAAAACCTGTAGGAAGCATACCAACCTATCTTCTTTTATTGTTAGTAAAACAGAGAATGGGAGCAATGTTTATCATAATTTTCATTAGAATTGTCTAGTTAAATTATCTTTACATTAATATGCGGATTGAAAAATTAAAATAAAATATCTCAGTTTAACATCCCATTATTATGCCTTTTAGGTAGCGCCGTAAATTAAATTTTTCTTCGGGGGGGGGGGGAGGGAAATCATTAATACACGTATTTGGGCCCCGTAGAAAAAATGTTTTCTAATTCTTGGGCTTCCTCTTTCCATCTTTCTGTTACTCTTTATGGGTCTCCCCGCACGGCAAGGTCTGCGGGGCCGTTAGTTACGTAACTGGGCCCGTTCCATACATGAGAAATTAAATAAGGGGACAATATTGACATATCCCAAAGCCATACGAATAAATATTATTTCTAGGGCCCTTAATAGTAGACATTTTCTACTGAAATGGGTCCACGACTCATTTTTGTTTTATTTACCTTTTGTATGCTGTTTTGTTTATGTAATGTAGTAAACCAGTTTGATGCTTCATTTATAATTTCACGTTCGTATCGTATATGGAATAAGAAAAATTTTGTCTTAAAGTGGGCCCCCTCGAACGGCGGGAAGCTTCTTTGAGGGGCAATTGCCCCCTGCTTCCCAGAAGTTACGGACCTGCCTTGTCTAAGGGAAAGGATGATTAAAGCAAGTGAATGATGATGGAAGAATTGGTGGAATTGAAAGTGGAAAGAAACAGAAGTACCCCGACAAAACCCATGGGCACGATGTTGTCTATCTGAAACTAACTTAGCTGGGACTCGAACCAGGGACCCTACTCATCAGAGATAAGCACTCTACCACTGAGCCACCGTGTTTAATCTATCAATATATCTAAAACTTAAAGATTACATTTCATTTCATTTTATAAAATGCGAAGTTACTGTGTGATCACTTGGAGTAGTAGCCCGTTTTGTGGGTCTGAGCCGCTCCACTATTTGTCATTCGTAAAAATTAAGCCAAAGTGCTCAGAAAATTGTTAATTCAGAAGCAAAAAGAATGGATTAAAAGGGAATAAAGAAACTTGTAACATTTTCATCCTATTACCACTACATGCGTTACTGCACAGTATTAATACTTAAAAGAAGGATACATTTATTGTATCGAACTCATTATCCTTACATCAGTGGTAGAGCGTTCACCTCTGGTGCTTGGGGTCCTGGGTTCGATCCCAGTCAAGTGAACTTTGTGCTGGACAAACACCGTGTGCGTGGGTTTCCTCGGGGTTCTCCCGTTTCCTCCCACTTCCTTCATTCCACCATTTCATTCATTATTATAATCACCGTCTCCTCTATCCTAACCAGCATAACCGTGGGATGTAAGACTCAAAACTTTCAGTTCATTTTATCATTACCCTTACAGAAGATATGGTGGCTGAGTGATATAGCATTTACTTCTGGTGCATGCGGTCCTTAGTTCGATCCCAGCTCGCGCGAAGTAAGCTTTGGGTGGACAGACACTCTGTACGTGGCGACGTAAAACAAACATTTCATTTCATTTCATTTTTATTATCCTTACACTTATAGAAAGTAAAAGCATCATTATAGATTGATCCTTGAAAAAATAAAGTATCTACGGCAGGAAACACAAGACTGTCAACATAATGTTAACCATTGGTATTGGTTACCAGTTTGATATTTATCCGAGACGGCAAGTCTTCGTCAGTTATTTCTTAAGAGCAGAAAAAAATGTAAAATTGTAAATGTTCTTATTACCTTTTTTAGTACATGAGAGAAACATAGAAACATCTAGAAGGCAATGAATGGAATGAGATAAAAGTTCTACCTTTTTCAGC
Organism: Thermobia domestica; assembly: GCF_964235325.1. Classification (NCBI taxonomy): domain Eukaryota; kingdom Metazoa; phylum Arthropoda; class Insecta; order Zygentoma; family Lepismatidae; genus Thermobia; species Thermobia domestica. The sequence continues at coordinate 4,248,396 of NC_137465.1, read as the reverse complement.
AAGACTATGGGAGACGATTATGGTAGTGGAATGAAGAAAGTGGGAGAAAAAGGGAGAACCTCGAGAAGATCCACGCTCACGGAGTTTGTTTACTACAAAACCCCTTCACGCGAGCGGGGATCGAACTAGAGCCCTCATGCACCAGAGGTAAACGCTTAACGACTTAATAGTAATTAATCATTCCAATGGTAATTCATTTCTCTACAATACATCCTCTCTGAGCTGTATCTTAAGAATTAAAAAGGAAATTGCAAATAAATAAATGAAAGTAATATTAATCGTTTAGTAATTTCTGGTCATTCCAGGAAGACATTAATGGGAAAGTTAGTGCACGCTGAAACGTGAATCCTCTGTCGATTTCTACAGACGAAGAGTACCACATATTTTTTTTTTAAAGTATAATTACCTGAGAGTTATGACCGTTGACAAAGAGTGGAGTCGCTTGTTTTTATTAATTTACACGTTGATTAACTGTAACCTTATAAAACCTATATGAAACATGTTAGTTGGTTACCAGAAGAAGAACCCGTGCATTTTTTTTCTTTTAGCTAAGCACGTCACGAACTTCCCGGTGGTTCATTAGCCAACACGAATTCCTCACTTTGGGCTCTTCTTTTTTAATAAACCCGTCTGTCAAGTAGCCATTCGTCATTAGATCATTTATTAATTAATAGAAATGCAGGCAATAAGTACTCTGTTTTCTATTTTATTTTTGCACAGAAAAACTCCGTGTAAATTTGCTTCTGATTAATAGTACTGGTATGAGCACCACTATTTTTTTTTACATTTTTTGCTTATAACTAATTACTTGCATGGACAACGTAACCTGTATTTAAATAACAAAGCTGTTTATTTACTGAAAAGGTATGCGCTATTATGAAAATTGAACGCCGAAAGCAATATCTGTACATCTCAGGTAACTTCCGTTTTCTCAAGTTCCGGTTTACTTTTTTCTCACGCGTAAATTGCTTTAGTTAGTTTGGAGTTTAGTGTCCCTTAGAATACCGAGGCTATATAAGACGTAGACCTACAATTTAAGGTGAAGTCCAAACCACCCTAATGCGTAGAAATTTCAAGGTTCTACTAATGGAAATCGAACCCGAAACCTAGTGCACCAAAGACGCGCACGCTAACCACTACACTAGTGAGTAGGCCTACTCACACGTAAACGTTTGTTGGTCTGCTAGAGTTTGTGATGATGTTAACACAAGTCACCAAAATTTACAAATGAAAATGATTTTTTATTTATTTATTTTTTTTTTTTTTATTTCGAGGACTGAATTATCTTTTAATGGATAAGAGTTCGAGACTTTATATGAAAGGGGGAAAGAACCAGCAAGACGGCATCAAATTAGTTTTTGTAATTTTATTTGTTTCTTCTGTAACAAAATTTCATTTCCAAGTTTAAACATTTTCTAGAGAGGCAGTCAGGTATTTGGAATTGCAGCTTCAAATATGCTTTTTCTTTTATTTTTAATTCCTGGATTTCGTTTTTCCTTTCAAAGGCACCAGGTAGAAAATTTTCGAATATATACACACATGGAAATATACTTGGAAATCAATCACAACAAATCTCTTCTCCTATTATTATTATTATTTCCTTTTTTTTAAAAGAAAATATTGGCCCTTTATTCGACATGCGCCTCGTGGATATATTATTACAAAATATTCTTGCAGTCTTCAACTAATATGCACTTTCTTCTTGAAGGTAATTTTAATTAGTACGATATTTAAAATAATTGTAGATTGATAGAGTGTTATATGCTCAAAACATTAAAAGGAGTGCTTTGAAAGCTGCCCATAGTAGGATAGTCCACAGTGGCGGCGATTGCAAATTAAAAGTGTGTGTGTGGGGGGGGGGGGCAAGACATGATGTGAATATTTGTATATCAATGTCAGTTTCCATGGTTATTTCCAATACTATGTTTGACGAAAGGTTGTATAACTAATAGGATACTATCTTTTTTCAGTTAAAATACCGTACATTGTATTTCATATTTTATTAAGTTGACAAGAGCAGCGCAAGTGGGTACTAGCTCTTTGTACTCTTAAACAAGAAAGTGTAAGAAGAGATTTGATTTCTTGCTCGTGAACATCTTAAAATCCTGTCTGGAAAATTGTGTGATCAGATTACTTAATAATAAATTTGCAAAACAAATAAATAGGAAGGATAATATTAATCATAGTAATGAATAATGAGGCTTGTTTTGCAGAAGTTGTATTGAAACTGGGGATTAATGAACAACTTATATTTTTAATTCTACACATGCTATTAAATGTATGTTATTACTCTTAAAAAATGAAAAACGCTAAATATTACAAGCATATGCTACGACATTTAAAGAAATACGCAATTGCAATATTAATTGTTTTGAATTAAAATTAAAACGCAATTCCTGTAGCTTTCTTAGCTTCACAGGAAGGCAAATAACCAATACGTACTCACGAAACGGTAAATAGGGCCTATTATATGGCACCATTTTTTTTTTATGAACCAGTAATACATACAAAAACTTTACATTTCCAAATGAAGCTATATACATTACGAGATCAGTTCAAAAAAATGGGGGACAACTGCCCCCTCTTGTACCCCAAATCGCCGCCTCTGGTAGTCTATAAAACATTTTGACTAATGAAACTGTAATTACTGCAGGAAAGCTACCATAAAGCAAGTGAAATAGAGTAAAATGTTCAATATCAATAAATTCATTACCGAATAAATATTCCAATTGTTTCCAGAAAAGTGAGAAAAACATTTTATTGGATCAAAATATCCAATACAGGGTGGCCCAAAAGTAGGAATACACCCCTGCATTGATCAAGTATAACATTCTAACTTATAGGTTTATTTGCTTTGGCTGTTCAGAGCTTAAGATATAAGTGAAAGAACATTAAGGACAAATAATAAAGGAACTAAGTCTACCTGATGGATAACAATAAATATATATATATAATGTAATGAATTGATCAGTACGAGTCTATACACCTACTTTTGGGCCACCCTGTATATTTCAAGCAAAAATTTTCTTGTAGACCTTATATCTGAAGATCTACATATAGTGTGGTCAAACCCAAACTATCACTTACAGGGGGCGCGGTGGTTCAGTGGTAAAGCGTTCACCTCCGGTGCTTGGGGTTCGATCCCAGCTTGCGCCTAACTCAGTATGATGTGCTTATTCGTAGAAAATGCAAAAACTCGATTTAAAGTCTGCTCAAAAATTTTGTAACTCCTAATCCAAAAAATAATTATTGGCCCAAAAGATCCAATATATTTCAATTATTTTTTTTAGGCCTTATATCTGGAGAGAACTACATATAGTGTAGCCGAAGCCAAACTATCACTTGACTCAATACGATGTGCTTATTCAGTAGAAAATACAAAAACTCGATTTAGGGGTCTTCTAAAAATGTTGTGCTCCCTTATCCAAAAACTAATTATTGACCAAGATCGCAATCTTTTTCTTTTTCTTCTTAAAATTCTTGTTTTTAGTTCCACTTGGACAATAAAAGATAGAAAGAAGCAACTTTTCTTTCTTCTTATAAAAAATGAAACAAAAGAAAAGGAAAGAAATATTGTTGAACTGAAAGAAGTTAGATTTCGTGGTGGTGTGTATGGCTGCAGGAGGAGATTAGTTGTAAAAAAAAATGCTTCTGGTTCCTTTCTCCAGCGGGGAGCTTTCCTCCGGCTGTGCCCTGCCTACCAGTCCATCTACAGAAGAAACTCTTTCTTCTCGGATGTCTTGCACGAGCGTACAATCGTGACTCACGTTCTGGATTCTAACCCGATTCCACTTGGTGAGGTGGGTCTGGTGGGCGGCTGCAATGGACCAGTGGGCAGAGTGTCTCCCCCATCTACTTACTACCAGGGTGAAGAACTTGATGTCCACATCTCGAGCAACGCTTTCACTTTGTATGGTGTTTATGAGTAACATGTCTTCGCATAAAGGTGCTGATATCCTTTCCTTCTTTTTTCTTTTATATACCTCAGTGCTTGCTACATTGTTGCCAAGCGCTTACAAGAAACTTATTATGGGTGGGACCAACGACTCTCATGATTAGATTGCTTGTCTGTAGTGTGGAAGACCCGGGTTCAATTCTCGGTGTGAGCACATGTGGTTCGGATCCGAGTTTAAGCTCTTGGTCCACGTCTCATATAAACTCGGTATCGAAGAAGATAGAAAACTCCAAATCAACCAACCAGCGCTAACTCTCTTATCTTTGGTGCGAGCGGTCCCGGGTTCGATTCCCGGTGGGGGCACTCGGTCGAAAAAGTGTAACAGCTTTTTCAGGCCAGCCAGTTTGAGTGAGGCTTTTCCTGAGTTTCCCTCATTCACACCAGGCAAATGTCGGGATGGTACCTAACATGCAGGCTCCAGGTCACTTTCTTCCTTCCCTTTTTTATTCTTTCCCTTTCCCCGGATAGTGTGCTCGTCGAGGGACGCCATCCCTCATATGTGATGGGCTAACATGGCTATAAATGCTGAAAGCCGAGAAATCTAATTCCTAATCCTAATCCAAATAAACCAAATACCGAACAATTCATTTCTCTTTATAAAAATGAAAGGAAAAAAGTATTGTTGAACTGGAAATAGAAGTTAGAATCCGTGCTAGTTTTGTATTGAGTTGGCAAAAATAGAAATTTGTCAAAAGAAAGAAAAAAATATGCAAATAATAACAATAAGAAACTCGATTAGTACATTGATGTGACGTGGCAGTAATCATTAGAGTATAAGTCTGAGTTTGGATTTTAAGTTACAAGGATGCTTATGAATATTTTTGGAATTTGCACTGTTAATCACATATCAGAAATAGGATACAGCGGTCCTTTTTAGAGACAGGAAAACGGTAACAGAGAAGGTCGGAACTATATTTTTATAACCCTAAGAAGAAATAATAAATCCAAGTACTTACCTGTTCCTTTGAAGATGGTGTTGATAATAACAATTATGTATCTATCTCAATAAACCCTTTTGATGGTGTTCATCTAGAAAATCATTATGTTATCTTTTCAAGATATGTAATCAACATGCTATACTACCCGTAGCAACAATTAATTATAAATTTAACATGTTTCACTATAATAATGGACGAAGCTATGAGAATGTCACCATAAACTTAGGTAAAATCAAACTGTTTACAGGATATACTGACAGAGACATCTGTCGTTGAAAGAAATAGCCATGAGTTCTGTTTTCTGAATTTGGCAATGGATTGTACTTGTTCCCCTTGCAAAGTTTCAATTGTATGAACATCAATTTTGTTTAAATTAGAATTGAGCGTATATTTGAACTGGGGAATTCATATTTTCTCATGCGTTGAAATATTGAATTATTTGAAGAATTTCATTGTTACTAGTCCAGTACCGTACGATTTCATCAAGGTGGAAGGCGTTGAAGCTCCCAAATTGATGATATGTCAGGAGTTTTGTATACATATCTTAATACGTAAATGATTAATTTTCCATAATACAAGTGCCTTGTTGAAGGGGATTAAAACCCGGAACCTTCACTGTTGCTTTCCCTATGTGTAATAATTGAATATAGTAAAGTTCTTACAAAATGATAGAATAGAGACATAGAGAATCTAAATACGACATAACTAATCTAGAAACACTTATTCTTTATTTTAAATTATAATTGAATTTCATTGAGTAAATTTTAATGAGATTTTTACCCCAAAAATGGAAATTTCTCTCAAAATTTGGAGGAAAAATAGAAAATAATGCATTGATTATGACATTAAGTGTTATGCGTATTGATTATCTGTTTGTTTATCGTAAAATTTTGTGGAAATTTCCTTTTTTTAAAAAAAATACAGATCCATGTTAACATTTGATCCTTTCCTGTTCGAATTCTGCACTTACTACCTTATGTAAATAATGAATGGTTAATTTCTTGAAAATATAACTCAAAGAAAGGTTGTTACATAAAATTTAGCTGTCTATATAGGGTCAGCCCATACACTGCCATCGCTACTACTTTTGGCTTTTTAGTCTGGAGTTGAATACCTGTAAGTTAATTCAAGTAGCTTCCCAAGTACCTTCTTTTGTTGGTTTAATAGTGATCATTCAGTGTTCTTATCAGGAATGAAACCTAGGACAGTGCACCGAAGGTACTTCTACAAAAACGAGCACACTGTAATGCAATCAGATTCTCAATATGCCTTGTTCTCTGTACATATAATTATTTGTCAACCTTTTTACGTTTGTGCTATTTACTCAAAGTTGTTGAGTAAGTTTCCTTGCTGTTTTAGCACAATGTTCAGTAATATACTTCATTTTCTTCAATTTAATCTTGTCCTTATCACCAAGATTAAACTGCATTTATACTGTCTTTGGAGGTATTTCTGTTTGTCAACCTATTTTATTAATTGAGGGAAGTGTAAAGTTTCTCTACAGCATCAAGGCTGCATGAGACAGAGCGTTCTGATTAAAGTGCAATTTGAATTAGTACTTTTGTTTATATCCAGGACTCTTTGCATGTATCTATGCTTAGTCCAGAAAATCGAAACAGTTTGAGCACCCTAATTACCAGGCCTCTACCCGGATAGGATCCATAAGCCTGATAGCTCCCTCCAGTATCGAATATGTGTAAATATGAACTCTGAAGATCAGTTGATTGAAGTGTTACCAAAGAACACAATGTGAAGCAGAACGCATTGTTTAGAATAGAACTCTAACCACTAAACTGAATTTCATCCGAGGCTTAATACATCTTTCAAATTGAACGAGAATTCAATTGCACACAAAGTACCTATGCTGGCCACTTGGACAACAAAAATGATACAAAGAATAGATGAATAAATTCTTATGAAGACGTTTAAATAGCTTTAGTCTTGGTATCAAGTTAAAAATAAATCAAAAGATATAAAATATTAATAGAAGTGCGCATCACCGGGTTAAACTTTTTCGAATCCACTTCTTAAATTAAATTATGTTATTCGGTAATTAAAACTAAACTATTAATTCATGAAAATACGAGAAAAGAAACTGATTAAAAAAATGTAGAAAAAAGAATATAAAACTGGAATTTTATAAGAGAAATGAGTTATCCTATATCGTAGGGTTGTTAATGAAATATTTATTTATGAAATGTTAACAATATTGCCTCCATCGTTGTTGAGGAATTGTCCGAAAAGAACTTACTCCCAAGACTTAACTGCCACTAGCTAAACATTGGGCTTCATCAAACACATTGTCCAATGTCTCTAATGAAGCCTAAGGTTTGCTTAGTTGGTGAAATGGTTACAAGTCGATATTTTAGTTTAAAAAAATATTTTGATTTGTTCAGAGATTTTGTGTTATTTCTATTTTGAATTACTAAAGAGAAGCTAACATGGACCAGATATATATGAGAATAGCATGTCTGTTGACCATTGCTGGGTACTTACGGAGAAGTACAACGATGTGTATTTATGGCTTCACTTCGCCTGAGAAAGACATAATGAATTACTTCCACCATAGTGCATGGTATCAGAAACAAGACCTTTTGTGGGTGGAGAAGTGGTTTTGGAAACCATCCTGGACGTTGATCATAGCGGATCCATTTCTAATCTGAGATAGCATTCCAATGGAGGAAACGTTCCCGGTTATTCCTTACACTCAAGGTTAACTCACACCCATAGTGTGCCGTACCCATGCTGTGTTGTGATCCATAAAGTTTTTTTTCAGACTTCGACATAAAACATTCATTGGGTTGTCCTTGTTTGCACATATGACGTGCCATATCTTTGTCGTTTCCATGTCGTGATCCGACAGGCCGCCTTGAAGAGAAACAGTCCGGTCGTGGCTCGTCGGCTGCGATCCTCCGGCTTTCTTCGGGGCACACGAAGTTGACCAGAACCAAGGGAAATGTTGTAGAAAGCAGTAGAAGCACGGCATGGTATGTGTGAGTGGTCGTGGCCGTGGAAGGGGAATGGCTTCAGAGAACTGCATACATCCAGACATCGATTATTCTTGGCCGATATCAACTCCTGTAGTCCAACTTTTTTCCCTTATCGATTGCACAAAGCCGCCAAACGGCAGTGGTATGGGATATGTCTAACTTGTCTGCAATGGCATGGAGCAACCGAACGACACAGGTATGGTATATGCCTAACTTGTCTGCAATGGCATGAAGCAACCGAATGACACAGGTATGGTGTATGCCTAACTTGTCTGCAATGGTATGGAACCACCGAACTACAATGGTATAGTGTATATCTAACTTGTCTGCAATGGTATGGAGCCACCGCTGCAATGACACGAACGACAATGATATAGTGTATATGGCTAAATCATCTGCAATGCCACGAACACTTTTCCTAGGTTATAGTTCCACAGTGTTCCTGAGAAGCTCACCCGAGCATTATGTTGATAAGTGTCCACGGGGCTCATTTTGCAATGGTGTGTTACCTGAATTAAACTTGTCAAACCAACGACGAATGGTACGTTCATCCGGCAAATATGGCGAAAATGCAGTGATATTTTTTTTTTTACGGATTTCTGTGCAAAATGTCAGTTTGAATTAGTAAAAATGAAATAGAATGAAATGTTTTAGTTTAACGTCCCACGATTATGCCATTTAGGCTAAGGGACAGGGACACGTATGATTAAGGTGAGTGAATAGTGATGGAAGAATTGGTGGAGTGAGAACGTGGGAGGAAACGGGAGTACCCCGAAAAATCCCACGGTCACGATGTTATCCACCACAAACTTACCTGACCGGGGATCGAACCAGAGGTTCCACAAAGAGGTAAGAGCTCTATCACTGAGCCACCCTGCCCAGTTTGAATTCGTAAAGAAACTAATTCGCAATTATGTGTTCTTCATGGTGGACCTTCATACGACTCTGCTCAGCAACGCATTGTCTCCTGTCTGGGTACCCAAGCTTGTTTGCTGAACAAGTACACTCTCTATGATGTTAGATCCGTGATCTTGTCCACGCGTATGTTGTGCTGCTATGGTGATTTTCCAACTAGATGTCAATCAGGACATTTCATTCTTACCTATCTAATAATAACTTGGTAAGAAGACTATCTGTGAAATTAAAACTTTTGCCTTCCTTTTCGTACAATTCCAAGCGTTCGATAATTCGTGATAGTAATTTTGGTCCTATCCTACTCGAAATTCCAGTGTAATTGAAAATATCATTTGCTGCACGCAACAAACGGAAACTGAATTTCTTTGCCCATTTCCCCAGCAAAAAATGTAAGGGAGCTAGATGGTTCAGTTTTCTATTTTGAATCATTCTTAATTTTCACCGGGAGATAATGGTTTAAAAGTTGATAACAAATATTGGATATGTGAAAACTGAAAGCTGTAGATTTTTAAAATTAAATTGACAAGAGTATCTACCTGGCAACACTGACGATATTTTCCATTCTGTTACATTTTACAGTGAGACACGCGTGCGCTGTTAAACATACGAAGGTAATTTTCCCTTTCCCCCTCCCACCACCTTCTTCAGCCTCTCTGAGTGCATAGTTATACAGTTATGTAGTCTATTGCCGTAATTAGTTGCATTGTGTTATAATTATCAGAGCTATTATCATCCTTGTTATTGGACCTCATTTGCCTAATCAAGCCTTCGTGGGACAATCGCGCAATATATATGAACCCGTCGAGAAGTGAATGCAGAGAGCACAGAGCGAGTGCCGCAGGCTCCAAAACGTGTTGAAAACTCCTACCCAAGACCTCCAATGCAGGTGGGTTATCCTTATGCATCTTCAAACAATACGCACTTCATTTCTTTTTCTCCACTCCTCCTCCTCCAAACCATCTAAAACAAAATTATCTTTCTTGGCCTTTCAGTTTTGTTCGGATCTTGTCTACGTAAAAGATTTTTTTTAACATCTATAGGCGATCAATGGTACTAAAATGAGACGATATTCTACTTCTAATATACTATTTTTAATCATATGGCAGACATAATTATACGTGTATATATAAAAAGATGGGGCAACATAGTCTAATTGTCCGTCCATCTGATCCGGGTTCGATTCCCGGCCGGTGCTTACCAATTTTCGGCGTCCACCCAGAGTCGTGGGGCAAACTGGGGAGTCACGTGAATAAAAGACGTGACTAATACTAGGTCTAGAAAACTCCTCATATGTCTGTAAGAGACATAACGACCCAGCGCGCTGACTACATGTTCGTTGCTGACTACGTAGTTCAACCGGTCGCTAACAGATGGAGTTGTTGTGTCTCAGGCCCACATAAAGGATTGTTACGCCAAGTGGCTTTGATTATATATATAAAAAAGAAGCACAGGTTCTACACACTAACTTTCAGAGAATTAGTAACCGAATTACTCACTAGCAAGAAAATCACTCACGCTAGGAAACACTCTTCTTCTTCTAGATTTTTTCAGAAAAAAATATTTATGAACTGTTGTAAGATCAATATGAAATATTAAATTATGAAAAGGTACAATGGACAGGTAACTTCTTGTGAAATAATAATAAAACAAAATAAAAGTAGTTTGATGTCGGAGGTGCGTTTTCTTCGGGGGATTTTTCTGAAACGGCTCAGATGATTTTCGTTATGTTCATAAATACAGAAATGTTTCATGAACATCCTACAATCTACCTTAAACCATCTTTCTTGAAAAGTCCATAAAGAGTAGTTTATAATATGATTGGTATTAGTTATTATTTTCGGACAATTTTCTTTGAAACAACTCAGGCCTTTGTTCTATATATAAATTATAGACCTTCGTTCTATATTATGTTTTCTATATAAATTGCTATTTCATTATAATAATCTGGTATAAGTGATTTCTGACGAAGACATAACAAAAGGTTAGTTAACTTTCGGAAGTGAGTTTATCGGAATATTTTATCGGCTAAGGCGAATTAGTACATATTTCACAAGTATCATCATCATCACCATCATCATTAGTATTCTGCCCTTATTCGCAGGTCACTTGCTGCAACTGAAAAACTTCCAAGCTCCATGGTCTTCAGCTAACTTCTTCGTCTTCACGTACCATATTTCTGTTTTTATATCATTCATTAATTGTAGCCTTCTTTTCCCCTCCCTCTCTTTCCTACCACCACATACTCTAGCACGTCCCTCGTGATACAGTTTCTTCTTAGCCAATGTCCCAAACAGTTTCTCTTCCTATTCTTAATAATGTCTAAAATTGTTCTTTTCTTCCCAACCATTTCTAACACTCCGTCATTTGTTTTTAGCTTGACTCAACTAATTTTCTCTATTCTTCTTCACACTTGCATTTCAAAAGCTTCCAGTATTTTTTAAAAATCATTTTTGCGTAATGTCCTTGTTTCTGATCTAAACAATACAATACTCCACATGAAACATTTTATGAGTCTTTTTCTCAACTCTTTATTCAAAGTCCAACAAAATAGTCTTTTTTTCCTCCTAAAGGCTTCTTTCACCATTCCTATCCTTGCTTTTATTTTACGCTCACATTTCATATCATCACTAATAATACTACCCAGGTTGGAAAACTAGTCACCTCTTCTATTTTTCCCCTCATATTTCTATATTTGACACCGACCACTTCATTCCAATCACCATGGTTTTTGTGTTTTCAACATTCATTTTCATCCCATATTCTTCACAGCCCTTTCTCAAGTTTTCTAACAACTTATTGGTTTTCTCCTCAGATTCCACAACAAACGCCATATCATCTGCGAACCGTATACACCTAGTCATTTTACCCCCTACCGAAATGCCGTCTTCATTGTGTTGGCTGTTTTATCATTATCTCTTCTAGATAGACATTAAATAATGTTTGCGAGAGACAGCATCCCCGACGAACCTTTCTCTTTCGATTCATAAATAAATGTTTCATTAGTAAACCTAGAACATGGCATAGGCTATTTCTTGTAAGCGATTTACAAGAAGTAATTTACTCCTGAGGTGAGGTATTTTGGGACAATTTTCCCAAAAAGCCTTTAGGCGATTTTTTTCATAAATAAATACTTCAATAACAAGAATTCATAATGGCACAACCCGTTGGTCATGAAAAAAACCTTACAAGGGATAGTTTACTCCTGGGAGAATTTCATTCAAAATTTTCTGAAAATACCTATCATATTTCGTAAATAGGTGCTTCAGCAGTAAGTAAGGTATGACATATTTTAATTTTAACCAGTTTAGAATGCTTCAAGAGCATTGCCAGAACGAACTTTAAAAGAATTAATTTTTCTTATTAACTTCTACACGCTTTATACCAATTGTTCTATGTAATTTATTACTATACTCATTAAACAATTCTTGTAAAATATCTGTCCATCTATCCATTTATAATTTCCTTCAGCACTATTTTTTCCCACGTGTTTTGTTTAAGAGTTCTGTTAAAACGTTCCACGATATGTTGTTTTACGAAGACACATCCTCAAAATGGAGGACTCAAAATTGAAATATTCGCAAAATGTTTCATCTCTCTATGACTTACGGTTCCCCAGATATGGCTTCTTAAATCTCCTGAACTTTTTTGGGGGGCCGGGGATAATATCTGGGGACGGTGGCCAGCTAGCCAATGGCCACCAGTTATCATTTGGTACCAAAATGTTCACATCCTCTTAAGTATTGAGCAAGGTCAATATAATCTCTCTATGACTTATGATTCCCGAGATATAGATTCTTGAATCTCGCGAAATAGAAATTTTTTGGCCAGTATCTCGGGAATTTTAAAAGTGACGTGAAAAATTCCATGACTTCTTTCAGATAGTTTTTGATGTTCTATCGAATTGAGGGCTCAAAATTGAAAAATTCTCAAATGACTGACTCAAATACACACACACACAGAGAGAGAGAGAGAGAGAGAGAGAGAGAGAGAGAATTCAGTAACGAAATTTTTAAATTTATTGAAAATGAAATCGAGAAAGTATAGCACCGTGGGCCGTACCTTTTTGTTTTGATTTTGATATTGCTATACTTTGCTTGCACCATTTTGTTTTACTGCACGTAAATAATTATGATCGAAAATTAAAGCAATATGTTATTCAATGCCTCTAACATACGTGACATTTAGGTGTATATTTTGGTCAAAGACAACGAAAATTATTATTTACGAAAATATCTAATAAACAGAAGTGATTAATAACCTATCAAATGCTTTTAATATGGGACACCTACTCGCAAACAGATCTATACATCTCGTTGTTGAAAGCGACATCCCGTCCCCCCTACTCATTGGATAAAAGCCCTTTGACATAATGCACAGCGTTGTTTGTAAATTGAGAAAGAAAATTGGTTTTGAAATGCAATTATTTGTCACTTGTTGAGCGTAATTGGTGTTTAATGAAACCGTAATAGAATGTCGGTGTCAAAGAGAAACGGCTGCCTTTTGATTACGAAACACAACGCCTACAAATTCTATTGATTGGCAAATGATGCAGTAATTGACACTCAATTTTGTCGAAAAATATCTTCTATTAGCACCACAAAACACTAATATCTTATATACAATAGAAATTCAATGTATTAACATGGTCATTCACATCTCGTACGTATATTTAAATAAATGGTATCGGTACTCTCTCACCAACTCCCTTGCTGAAAGTGTAATTGGATTCTCCACTAAAAATTCACACCAACAGGAAACTACTGTAATTGTTCCTGAGTTTACGATGACCAACAAAATAGTTGCATACGATTTGTTATTATTTAAATATTTATGAAATACGAGGGGAAGCCAAAAAGTAAAGGGACTGGGGAAAAGGTACATTTGTTCTAATGACACAAAACTGAAACATACATTATTTTTGTACATAATCTCTCTGCACTCTGAGAAAAGGTACATTTATTCTAATGGTAGAAAACTGAAACATACATTATTTCTCTACATAATCTCCCTGCACTTCAACGCACTTTTCCTAACGTTTCACAAGTTTTTTTTTTTTCTTATTCCGTCGGAAAAAGTCACCTGTAACAAATTTTACACCTCATCAATGACTTCTGCATTGGTTGCAAATTTTCTACCGAGTGCTTCTTCCCCTAAGCGCTTCGTAGATTTACCTTCGCGATAAACAGTTATTACCATATTGCGCTTGCATTCGACGAATAATTTTCGCAGGTTTAACACCTTCCGCATACAAAAACCTAATCATTGCCCTCCGAATCACTGCCGGAACCCTCATTTCCTCCTTGGTGCAGATCGACAATAGAATTGTCATGTTTAACGGTCTGCTATAGTCCAACAACTTACTCGGGAATAAGAGTGATATGTTGCATAGGAATGTTGCAGACGACACTAACGCACTAGTTCAGCGCTGGATACTAGGAGTGTTACCAAACGCTAGTGCGAGAAATTGCGTTAAGTCCCTTTATTTTTTGACTTTCCCTCGTATTAATAAAATCATTAATATCGTTTTGAGAAAATTACAATATTGTATTAATGAAAAATAAATATGAATTCTGTAACGTCACAATATTATATCCTTTAGACTAAAGGAGACTTATGATTTAATAAGAGGTAATGAGTAAACCTAATTATGAAATAATTAGTGGAATGATAATTTGGAGGAAACAAAAGAAATCTGAGCTAATTCACGAACACGAGGTTATCTCAAATTGTCTGGGAATAAACCAGGGATCCCTTTCATCAAATGAAAACGCCGTACCAATGAGAATTAATGGTCATTTGTAAATTTTATCTATGTTTGAAATTATTATTATTATTATTATTATTATTATTATTATTATTATTATTATTATTATTATTATTATTATTAGTAGTAGTAGTAGTAGTAGTAGTAGTAGTAGTAGTAGTATCTGATAATTCAAGATTTTGTTTACTCGAATTACTTGTACGTTGGTGCAATAGTAATAATGGAAAATTTTCCATGTTCATCTGAAACCTGAAGTTTGTAGACAGAAGCAATACAAGCAATAGCTATTAGGTTCTTAAATCATACTAAAATATAAATATACAAATGAAAACAATATTTCTTTAAAAGAAAAACAGATATATAGAAGAAAAGGTACAACATAGAAGGAAAATACAGTGCAACGACATTGCGCAATTATTTCTGAAGATTAGATAATTGATAATCTCTGTAATCTATGGATAATTAACGAGAAGCAGAAAGTGCTGAAATTGCGCAAATTTCCACTCCGACGTTGCCAACAACAGGATTCAGGAAATTTTGACCGAAATAAAATGTATAAACGTCATTCCTTGTGAGACATATTTGTATTATATTATAATATATACAAAGCAAAATAAATATTTACAGAACATTTCACATTTAAAGCTTGAATCCTTTGATTTAAAACCTACAACTTTTAAAAATGTTATACGTGGCTTCTCATGGTTTATCTGTGAATTCCTAAAGTCTGCGAAGTCGCTACTTTTGACATCAATCCTTTGAAATTCCTTTCACTATCGACATCATTTTCATGGCAGTTTCCGTTTAGATCTCTAGCCAAACAGAAATCACCGTATGAACATCAGGAGCAGGGAAGGGGGCGCGATGGCTCAGTGGTAGATCGTTTACCTCCGGTGCTTGGGGTCCCTGGTTCGATCCCAGCTTGCGCCATGTGGACTTTGTGGTGGACAAACACCGTGCTCATGGGTTTTCTCGGGGTTCCCCCGTTTCTTCCCACTTTCTTCATTCCACCATTTCATTCATTTCTCATAATCACCGTCTCCTTTAGCCTAACCGGCATAACCGTGGGACGTAAAATTAAAGATTTCATTTCATTTTCAGGAGCAGGGAAGTAAAATTGACTGAAGTAGTAGTGTCTATGAAAAGCTTCTGGCCTATTTGTTGTTCGACGCAGAGCGGATAGTGAAAGGACAGTTACTAAGATACGTGGTAGACATACCTGAAAAATGTAAACAAATACTTGTTTGTGATTGGCCAAAACTGGAAAATGTAAACAAATCCTTATGTCTGATTGGTCGAACGCCTTTCCATGATATTTAAAGGAAACTTCTAGAAATAGTTTTTTTTTTTTAATTTTATATAAATTTGTTTTCCTTATAGTTTTCCAATAACTATTTTCTTACAGTTTTAATTTTACAGGCAACCTTACAGTTAGACATGATACAGAAAACTATTGACTGGGACATGTTTCCCCATCCTCTTCTCTAACGACGCCCGTGCACACATATAATAGCGATAACTGAAAGTACTATTGTTATCCATTATTTTGTAATTTTTTCCCCTAAAACGACTTGCGTTTTGGTGACTGTTTTTATTAGTCTAGATGCTCATGGTAATGATGGCAACGTTGCACAAGAATTAGTCGTAGAAGCGACAGTTCTATTAGCGACAGGAACTGTTACCTGTCCTATGAGCGACCGATTCATTTACATTGCCTCTGGCGTTTATAACGTCCGAACAACCTTGCTATGAAAAAAGTATACGTGCCAGTGATACTGTTTGTCAAATATATTTTTCTTCTATTGTGAATGCAAATAAAACTTATCTTAATTTTGAGTTAGATTTGATATAAAACATATCAAATAACTTAACAAGACAACAGGGATATTTCCGTGAAAAGTATATTCCTATATAATTAATTATTGAAAATTCAATTGTAACATCCCCTTTCTTCAAAAGCTCTGCTTTCTGTACTTATTTTAATTCAAATCTAATTACCAACTAAGCAAAACAATATATATATGGAAAACTTAAACCTGTAACAGTTTTGCCAACTATCTACTTTATAGATTTCCTAACATTCTATGAATAAAATTAGAAAAAAAAATCAATAATAAATTACAGCTTTTGAGATCCCTTATATTGATTTGCTACATGTGTAGGCAGATGTGATATTGACAGAAGCCTGCTCAGTATAAGTTCCTAAGTATGGTAAAGACAGTTGCTCGTGTGTGTGTATTACATAGATAATTTATTCTGACAAATCCTCCTTTCCGTTACTTTTACATATGCCAACGCCATGACCAAGCCTGGATAAAGTGTAAGGGGTAGTTAAGGAAAATATACTAGGTACAGCATATTCTTTAGTTTGTTAATAATACTTTCATGCAATGTTTATTAAAGAACGCTTTATACTTATTAATGTAAGCGTAAGGTTACATCTGAAATTTATGATTAAGCAAGAAGAATGTTAAGGGTGTATTTTCCTTGTAATTGTGAAACGGCTGGAAGAAATAAATTTTTCATAGTACATTTTGTTAGGTTCCAAATCACACTAGCGTGAAACAAATTACAAAAGAGGTAACCTTATTTTCTTCCATTATTTTAGTATGAACGAATTGGTGACTCATAGGCCAGTTAACAGAACAAATCGGTCGCTCATAGGACAGTTAACTGTTCCTGTCGCACATACGACTGTCGCAAGTAAGACGACACCGTTGCACAATATTTTTTGAGCAATTTCCAATTTTGTTGCCTGCTCATTAAGGCTTTATTTGTATCAACAGATAAGGGAATGAAAGTTTGCGCAATTTCAGTGAACTCAAAAAATACAATGTAAGTAGAAACGTGAATTTACTTTTATCTTTCTTTTTGTGGTAGTAACTCAACAACAAAAAGAATATACTAATTTTGAGAAAATAAGTCATTTAGTAAATTTTGAAAGGTGAGTCATTTAATTCACTTTAGAAAGTGATCCATTTAATGATTTTTGAAAAGTGACCCATTTAATAAATTTTGGAATGCGGGTCATTTAACAAATTTTGAAACGTGGACCATTATTATTTTAAAAATGATCTTAAATGGTTGGTTTTAGGACCTTATATGCAGTATAATCGTAATTCAACCATCAGAAAGATTCATTTCATTTCATAATCTATCAAGAAAGTAATCGCATCACACTTGTCAGTAAAATCCTTATAGCTTTTCTAAAAAATATGTTATTTGTACATACGCAACGTTTATTCTGGTATGAGTTGATATTTCACAATGTTATCTGTGGAAAATTTTAATAACTGGAAAACTGATAAATTTGATTTTTTTTTTAAATATTTATGATCTATTGAGAAAAAATGGGTAGTATTAGTGTCTTACCACTATCCTTAAACACTACCAAATTGCATATTTCAAAAAGTTGCTTCAGAAATTCCTGAAGAAAATAGAAAAAAAAGAAGCTGAAACCTAGTGATTACGCTTTTGGTATCATGAGTGCAACGAGAGAGAAGACTCTATAAAATTACGTGTTATAACAATAGAGCAGGCGGTTCCATTGATATCGGAAACCTTCCTGTGTTGTTAGGGACCAGCGTGAACATCACGACATTTTGGAAAACATTCTCGAGTGATCAGAGTGTCACGATGCGACGCCCAAGAGATAGATCTCAATGTAACGAGATGAGTAGCTGGTGGAGGTGATTTTGCTGTCATACACGTCGTGAATAGGGTAGAGCATCATACTTGAGTGTGAAGCAAAAATGTCAGGATGTTGCCTTCCTGCATGATTGCCAACTATTACAAAACAAAAACTTTTCTTTATACATTAAGAGGCCTCATCCCGGCGAAATTAAAATACCGCTAATTTTACAGTAGTTTTGTGATATCTTCAAATAGATAAAAGATAATCGAAATGTGGGACAAGAGCGCCCTAGACAATATCAGTTTACATGAGATACCGTTATCACGACTCATTTATCTGCTTTCAATTTCGAGCCATTATGAAAATCGGCATTTATTTTTCGCGTTTCTAGACGGCTGAAAACGGAAAGCCACTGGGTGACTTGTGACAACGGTGCCTCACGCAAAATAATATTGTCTAGGGCGCTCTTGTTCCACATTTCAATTGTCTCTTATCTATTTGTAGATATCACATAATTACTGTAAAATTAGCCGTATTTTAATTTCGCCGGGATGAGACCTCTTAAGGAGGCTATGTGGTGATTTAAAAACTAATTATTTTATGAGTTGGAACAAGAAGTGTTGTGAGTAATTTCAAAATATAATATTGTAGATACTTAAAAAGAGGAAAATGTATTAGTTATGTGCTGTTTTAGACGAAATGATACCCTTTGGAATGTGATACAAGGTTTGGAGACTTTAAAATCAGGAAGGGTAGGCGGTTTTAAATGGGGAACGGTATTAAACTAGCTTGTCAGTTAAAATTAAATTCCTGGGAGAAATCCCAATGGACTTAAGATTAACAATCGATGATTTTGAACAGAAGATGAGTGGTCAGCACACCACCAGTTTCATACTCGAACAAAGTCTGCTACCTATTTCTCTCAGTTTGCCGTTTGTCCTTTTAACGTTGTACGACGTTCCATCTGTTTTTTCCTAGCTATCACGTAAGTAAAGACCATCCCAATACAGATTAGCTTTAATTATCTCGTAGGAACTGGAAGACCGTTCTGATTAGGAAATTAGGGATAGTTCTGAGATAAGACGAAGAAATTACCACAGGGCTATGGTTGTCTATCAGACGATAATTCAATCAATCCCATCTCAAAAACATGTAATGAAAGTTATATATCGTCTCAAAAAATGGATGTTTCTATTCTCTGTCTCGTCTTGTGGGTCATCTGTCATAGGACTGTAGTGAATGAGAATTTAGCACCCGGCAGCAAACGATCGGTCAATAAGTTGGGGAACTATCTTATAGAGTTTAGGCTTCCATAATTTCATCTCTCCGTACAACATTTACCTTCCAGTGATAAGGTAGAGTGTGAATAACAATGAATTTGATAAATTTGGAAGCCAATGATAATTGAATTCAGATAATATTTTAAAAATTCAAATTTGAATTAAGAAGAATCCTAACCAATAGAGAACTAAAGGTAATGCTTAAAATACAAAGAAAATACTTGTTAAGGAGTATATTTCATTTTAAAGACAATTTTCCCCTTCCATTTACTGTCCGAAAACTACAACAAATTCTACCTTTCTGTATACGGTTGCAGAAAAACACCACAAAACTTGGAACGATATAGCAAAGGAAAGGGAAAACATTTATTGAACACAAATTGTAAGAACATTCTTAGAGCTATAAATTAACGAAAGTTTCAAAATATAAAATTTTGAAACACCTTAAAAACAATGAAATCTAACTCAAAAATCCATTAAAATAGGAACTGTTACTATTCCGATCATCATGTTGATGTTTAAGAAAAACACCATACATGGACAACGCAATTTCGAAGGTACGGTTAAGTGTCAGAATATTTCTCAGCAGTTATTCAACTCATCGAATATCCATTGTATAGGTAGAGAAAAGCTCGGAAACAAGTATACTCTGTATAAATAATACTAATTCAACATAACTTATTGAATCGTATGGGTTTGGTCGTATAGATTCGAATCATATGGGATTTGTTGCATAATGTCGAATCGCATGAGCTTGGTCGTTAGGGGATTTAAAGGCAAATATATCGACTGGTAGTTTTTAGCTCTGAAAATAGGTGTCTTCTCTCGTATTAATTACCTTTTCGCTCGTGTGATATCTTCCGAAGCTTAATAATGTTACTCTGCAATCCGGACAGTAGACTAAATACTTTATGTACCCGAAGAAGTGAAGAATTTACGTGGCAATATTTTCGACATTTGCCCGAGCCTGACTAATGTTCAAATAAGCCTGACATAAAGCAGGTGAGGAAAAATTTAGTTTTCAAATTGGTACGGTTGAAGGTGACGAACAAATTTCATATAGATTCACTTCTGAAAAAGACACTAAACTGAAAGTCAAATTAATCATCAAATTCTTCATTCATTGTAGGCATAATCGTGGGACGTAAAACTGAAAGATTTAATTGCTTCATTCACTGTAAAGTCTTGCCCGAGGTGTCTTCCATCTTAACCTAGGACTTATACAACCCAACAAACAAAGATGCATTGTGGGTTGCATACTTGTCGGGCAATTGAACTGATTTCCTTATTATCTGCAATATTTGAATGCAACATGAATAAAGTGATTGTAAGAAAATACGAATTCAAATTCACTTTTGCCTGACTGGGTATACATATAAAGAAAAATCTTTCTGGGAGTTCAAGGTCAGCAATACTTCAAAGAGGATTACAATAGAAAAATGTTGATTTTTAACAGTGTTCACCTGTAACATATAGATAATAGCAAAACAAATGACAGTTCCTGCAAAATATTAAATTGGAATGTTTAACATGTCTGTAAGATCGTATCGTAATTAATTCATTGATCATTATTCTCTTGCATGATTTGAAAGTCTTGACCTCGTTGACTCAGTGGTAAAACTCTCATCTCTCGTGCATGGGTCCCTGTTTCAATTCCAGTATTGATCAAGTGAGCTTTGTGATGCTACATGAATTTTTCGGGGGTCTCCCATTGTTCCAACTATAGTTCAAAGAAGAAATTAAACAAAAAAAAAAAACAAGTTTCTTTTTAAAGATATGCCTCAAATAAGCAAGTTAAAACATACAAAGGGAACATGGAAGCTCAGTGGTAGAGCGCTTAAAGTCTGGTGCGCGAGGCTCCTGGTTCGATTTCTTGCCAAGTAAGTTTGTGGTGGACAACATCGTGTACGTGACTTTTCTCGAAGTAATCCCGTTTCCTCCCACACTCTCATTCCATCAATTCTTCCATAATCATTCACTTGCCTTAATCATTCGTCTTCCTTAACCTCGGAGCATAATCGTGGAACGTTACACTAAAAAGAAGTCCTTAGTGGAATATAGCAGAGTTTCGGTAATTCGATTCTACTTCGGATTACCAAAAACCCAGATTATACGTAAGAGGATTTATTTTTAAAAATTAGAGATTTCGTTTTAAGTACAATGCGGTATAAATAATAATTTGTACTAAGTTTATTTTTTAAATCAGTTTATTGTTATCTCTGTTTTCAATATAGTGCACTAATATTCTTGAAAGTCTGATGAAGACACAGTTAGTGTGTTCAAACTGATACGTGTTTGTATTTTTATATAATTTTATTACATAGCCTTGCTCAGTGTGTTAATGTGTTTAGCAGGGGCGTAAATAAGGACCCCGCAGACCCCGCATTATGGGGGGCGGCAAGCCATCATGGGGCCCCAAATCGTGAAGTGGGATGTGGAGAAGGGGCCCCACTCCACGCTGTCTGTGGGAGGCCTCGAAGCCTTTAGTTACGCCACTGGTGTTTAGTTTCGACAATATGAAAATACGGCATAATTCAAAATAATTAATATTTTTTTCCCTAACTGCATAGTGAGTGTCCCAGAATTAGCTTAAATCAGAACTGTTCCATATTGTTTCTATTTCGACAGCTGTCCCCAACGATTACTTCACTCACATCACTTTCCAGGCCCGCAACCAGCCACAGAGGTTTGAGGGACCATGGATATGTCAGGGGGAGCCAAGTCACTATAAATTCTCTTACACATATCTAAATTGTGTTTTTTGTGTTGAGGTTTGGAGGGGCCACGAAAAGTTCAGCCTCCCTCTGGTTGTGGACCTGTCACTTTCTGCAGGAGTTTTTCTTGTAATTTTGCCTGAGTCTAGTCTCTGTAGTCCCTCTAATTTCGCGCGTATAAGAACAAATGTTTCTTTTATTTTTAGCACTCATTTTTAAAATCAGAAAATCATGTTAAGGCTTACTACAATATAAAACAAAAATCAAGTAGGTATCCTACAAACAATCAGAACACTATCGAGAAAGAATCAAATGTATTTACATTATTGTTGTACTTAATTACATAACTATGTATTATACGCTGATAGTTAGGACAAACAACCTAGTTAAGATAGCCAACAACGCAACGGACTTCAAAGGTGCTCTGGTATATATAACGTAACTTTTAATTTCATATTGATTTCATATGGATTTCCACGTCCTAAGTTTCTTTCTAAATATGCTTTCATTACATTAAAATAAAGTCTTTAAGCTTAACGTCCCTCGTTTATGCCCTTTAGGCTAACATAGATGGATTATGAGGCCATGAATGATGATGGAAGAATTGGTAGAATGAGAAAGTGGGAGGAAACAAGAATACCCCGAGAAAACCTACGGACACAATGTTGTCCACCACACACTTACTTGGCCGGGATCGAACCAGGTACTACAAGCACCAGAGGTAAGTGTTCTACCACTGAGCCACCATGCCCCTGCACTTGACCACTTTTAGTTATAAGAAATTCTATTCTTTGATGAACCACGGTTAATACTTCTGAGTTTTCAGTTTAAGCATGATTTTGATTTTCTAACTTGTTACCTGCCTTCAGATATGAATTAATTGCTTATTACTAATTATTTGCTTATATTTATTGTAAATATCCTATATGCATCTTCTGTAATTCTATACTGCAGATTGTCTTGCGCAAATAGGGGTACCAGACGTCATCTTTTATACAGATATGTGTATTTTTTGGTACGCTAAAAACATTTTTTTTCTTTTTTACGAAAATAGAGAAATGTCTCCTTTTCTGGGGTCACAAACAACTTTTTCAAGATTTATTTAGGATTTAGGATTTAGATTTCTGGGCTTCCGGCATCTATAGCCATTTAGCCCGAAACATATGAGGGATGACTTCTCTCGGCAAGCACACTATCCGGAGAAAGGGAAGGAAGGAAGCGGTCTGGGTCCTAAAAGTTAGGTACCATCCCGCCATTTTCCTGGTAAGAACGAGGAAAACCCAATAAAACCTCATTCAGGATGCCTGTTCTGAAAAAACTTTTTACGCTTTTTCTACCGAGTGCCCCCACCAGAAATCGAACCCGGGATTCAAGATTCATGTATATAATACGTTGTATTTGTGAATAATTGTTAATGCTACTACTGCTGCAATGATGAATTTTTAAGGAAAAACAAAATATCTAGCTATAAGTAAGGAGGAGGGAAATTAACATTTCCTAATCAGTTTCATGGATGTTTATTTGTTTAAATTATATTTTCTTGCTAAGGCATTAAGAGATCCGTCTTCTAATACAAATATTTTTGTGAAATCTAAAAATGTCCTCTTTTTTTCAAAGTTCGTGAAATGGTAACTCTATACACAAACCACATTGTTAAAATTTTAATTATTTTCGTTTCTTGAAGGAAGGTTAATCTGAGACATACAATTTAAGGTAGAATCCAAACCACCATAAATGGTTCAAATTTCAATGCTTTCTTACCGGGAATCAAACCTGAAACTTCATGTACGGAAGGCTACTCCCTACACTAGCTGTAATGACTCTTTTCTTGTTTTGAGAAACGAAATCTTTTGCTACTGTTTCTAGTAGTTAATTTATACACCAGGCTTCGATATCACTAAATGTCAATGAATAAATGTAAAATGAATTTGTTTTCTGTAATTGAGTAAGCGGATAAGTAAAATTGAATAAAGTTGGTTTACAATGTCCAACAGCTTTGGAGGATAATATTTTGAGGTAAACTTGGAAACTCTAAAGTCCTTAATTTTTTCCCATTTTTTAAAAAACAATATCTAAAGTATTAAGAGTTTTCAACAAAGGTTCATCAGTTGTTCTCTGTCTATGTTGTACTGTTCTGAACATAAATGAGGATCTATAAAAATGTTGATAACTGAATATAAGTACAGTGAAACCTCTCTAAAGCGGACAGCCGTGGAGAATAAAAAAATGTCCGCTATAAAGAGGTGTCCGCCTTAAAGATGTTTCAATATTTGTTTTACTTAAATAAGTAAACAAGGTAATATGTAATTGGAAAAAATATTTTTTGCATGAATCATATATTTATGAATGTTGCCAAAATGTTACTATACCTGCATTATCCTCCGCCATCCAATATTCTATGTTCGAGGGATAACATGGAAATAAGATGTTATAGTTCTCTGCATTTTACTCTTTATCACTTTACTACGTTTTCAGTATGTCGCTTTAATTTGTGATTAATTGCAGTCCAGCAGTGTCTTTCTTGGGACAATATGCTTGTCCGCGGGAAAAAATACCAAATTTGTCTTCTGCTTGGTTAGAGATTCAAGCGGGACAGTAGAATAACATGTCATCCCAAACGGCGGACAATTATCAATCACTTTTGCGTCTAAAACAGCTTGGGTGGGAGTGTGATGCAAGCAAAAGGCATGAGAGCGTTGTTAAATAGAGGAGCTTCGTCTGAGAAGGCGAAATGCTGTCACAATGCTTCCTTGGTGACACATGTATGAATTAATAAAAATTTATTTTTACTGTACTTTTCAACTTGTTTCTAGAGGAAGTGTCCGTAATTCGGAGGTATATAATACATATAAAAGACAGAAAAGACTGTCCGTGTCCGTACTAGAAAGTGTCCGCTTTAGAGAGGTTTGCCAATATGTTTTTTTCCTATTACAGTGATTGGGGATTACAAAATATGTCCGTTATGGGAGGTGTCCGCTTTATAGAGGTGTCCGTTAGTAGAGGTTTCACTGTAATAGAAATTTCAATTTGGAGAAGAATAAAGTAATCGTCTCATATAGCCTCGATGCTGAACGAGACGTTAAACTCAAAATCAACTCAAGAATACAGAAAAAAGAATAAGTGCATGGAATCGAAAACTGAGCCAGGAAATAATATTAATTCTTATTTTAAAAAGAGAGGTTTAGGTGCTTTGTCTTGTCTTACACTTAATCATTTAATACATTCAAGTTTTCTTCTTCTTCTAAATCTTTTTTTCCCAGTTAGCTGAACTAGGCTTTTCGGAATACTATCCTTCACTTGTTTCTATCTTGTGTCTCATCCACTGTGACACCACACTGCACCATATCGTTCTTAAGAGGCCCCATCACTGCGAAATTAAAATACCGCTAATTTTATAGTAATTATGTAATATCTTCAAATAGACAAAAGATAATCGAAAAGTGGAACAAGACCTCCCTAGACAATATTATTCTGCTTGAGATACCGTTATCATGACTCATTTATCTGCTTTCAATTTCCAGCCATTTAGAAAATCGGCATTTATTTTCGCGTTTCTAAATGACTGCAAACGTAAAGCTACTAGGTGACTCGTGATAACGGTACGTCAATCAAAATAACATCGTCTAGGGAGATCTTGATCCACTTTTTGATTATCTTTTATCTATCTGAAGATATCACATAATTACTGTAAAATTAGCGGTATTTTAATTTCGCAGTGATAGGGACTCTTAATATAATCTCCGCACTTCTTTTTCGATCGGATTTATACTCGTTTTTCATTCATTTCTATAGCATCCACTCGGTGAGCTATGTATTGCCAAGGTCTTCCTGCACGTCTAAATAATTAAGATCTATCTTCTTGTCTTAATAGTAATTACAAGAGAATATATATATATATATATATAATGCACAGAAAAAACGTGATAAGTAAGATGATCCTTAGCCATAAGTAAGATAAGTGATGATCCGTAGCCAACCGGATCCAGTTTCTACTATGTACTCCTGTTTCTGCAAGAACCATCTTAATATTGTCCTCCCATCTACGCCTAGATCTTCCTAATGGACGTTTCCCGATTGGATTTCCAATTAAAATTTGAAAGCGTTCCTACTTTCTTCCATTCTGGCTACATGACCTGCCCACCCTGAGCTTCCTAGATTTGATGACCCTAACAATGTTCGGTAAACCTTATAAATTATGCAGTTCCTTGTTATGAAGTTTCATCCATTTCTCATTCTCGTTCCTATTGGATCCGAATATTCGTCTAAGAATCTTCTCAAATACTTTCAGTCTACGTTCTTCCCTCAGAGTCAGCGACCGTGTTTCGCAACCATACATAACAACAGGTATGATTATCGTTTTATATATACTAAGCTTCAAATTCCTCGACAGAATTCGCTATGACAAAAGATTTCGAAATGAGTAATAACACGAATTCCCTGCTTTTAGTTCGACATTTAATTTCTTCGTGGATGTAATTTTGGATTGTTAATATTGATCCTAGATATTTGAAAGAACCCACTTTATCGAAAGTATTATTTGATATTTTAACGCATACATAATATGCAGCATAATAAAAATTTTCACAAATTAAAAACCGTGAGGAATTAATATACTCAGACGGTTTCTGTTTATATTTTCTAATCATGTATTAGTAGAAATTAAAAGACTAAACATAATGAAGGTATTTGAAAAGGGGAGAAGTAACAGGCGATAATATCATTTTAGGAATAATCTTATTTCAAATAGCATAATTGCTAAAAGACCTAGCAGAAGGTAAAACAGCAATAATAATAATAATAATAATAATAATAATAATAATAATAATAATAATAATAATAATAATAATAATAATAATAATAATAATAATAATAATAATAATAATAATAATAAACGATATATAGATGGAATATTTCGCACGTCAAAAAGATAAGATTAGTAGGCGATCATCGTGGCAGAATAGCTGCCAGCAATGAGACAATCCATATAGTCCATTCACAACACAAGGGAGACATTACTGGCACTTATCACCCTAAGCCCGGCACGAATGAGGGATGAGGTCCATCTGCCAACACATTATCAGTATAGGGGAAGGAAGGAAGTGGCCTGAGACCTGAATGTTAGGTACAATCCCGGCATTTGCCTGGTATGAATGAGGAAAACCAAGGATAAACTTAGTCAGGATGGCTAGGTTGAGAAAGCTGTTTCACCTATTCGACAGTGTCCCCACTGGGAATCGAACCCGGGGTCAAAGCCACCAAAAGGCGAGAGCGTTAGCGACTGCGCTACACACGGAAATCAAACCCAATTACAGAAATTGTAAGAAAAAGATACCTAAAGTTTTTACAGTAAGTGAAAAGTACATTAAAATGCTAACACTGTTTTCTTTTTCACATTATAAGGGTTATTTACAATACCTTGACATGAATCCTTTAAGCTCTGATAGAGATCTTAATAAAGAAATATGTCCAATATGACGTAATTTAATTGTACACTAAACCCGCCATATAATAATAACAAATGTTTTTATTTATTAATATTATTATTATATATACTCGTATATATGGGAATATTTATGTATGGAAATCCAAACAGTTGGCAACCCTGCTGTGTAAACTACCAACCTTCACGCTTTTGTGAAGAATCACGAACAAAAGCAAAAGCGCTGTAAATGATAATAATAACGAATTTGAAGCGGGTAGTTTACAGATTGTCGGAGTGGCCCGTGTTTATCTTGTTGTCGACATTCTAACGTTGTAGTCCAGTGCCAAAGATGGGCTTTCGCTGAGAAAGAGTGTGAGGAACGGAAAGCGTATTATCAATCATGGGCATGTGGCAGGACTCTCGGAGCTTAGATTGCAGGTGTCTTGCCAGAAATGGATGCCTTTTGCTTGTTTTTTTTTTTTTTTTTTTTTTTTTTTGTTGTTCTCCATAGCTTTTTTTTTTAACCCTCTCTTCTCGTTGAATGCGTCGTCTTCCAGCAGAAAACTGATTGTCGTGAGCTGTGAGGCTGCGTTTCTCTCACGACCAAAATTGCGATCTATTTTTATGTCCTCTTCGCTTCAACTGCGAAACTTTCTAGCCGGAAAAACTCTGTGAAACAACTACCTTTTTCCTCAACTCAGGCGGCAGCTATTGCATTCATTGACGCATACGGTAGTTGATTTTTTTTTTTTACAATATTTGTAAAAGAATAAAGAAGAGAGAATTTCTTTTTAATTTTTCATTTAAACATTGAATAAGTTACTTTGCTTCAAATTTTTCCATACGGGTTACTGGAGACACAGTTGCTGAGTGATAGAGTGCTTACCTCTGGTGCGTAGGGTCCCTGGTTCGATACTAGGCCAAGCAAGTTTGTGGTGGACAACGACGTGTCTGTGGGTTTTCTCCTCCCACATTATTATTCCACCAATTCTGCCATCACCATTCGCTTGCCTAAATCATCCGTCCCCCTTAGCCTAACAGGCATAACAGTAGGACGTTGAACCAGGCACGTAGCCAGTATTTCTTAATAGGGCGAAATACTGTGGTTATTACACTAAGGGTTCGATTATTCTATACTACTTTACTTGCAACATATATTGGTTCATTTGGCCAGGATTTCGTAATGGGGGGGGGGGGAAGAGCGTGACATGAAATACTGTGGTTACACACCAGGCTCGATCAATGTAAACTATTTTACTGGCAACATACCCATACTGGTCTGTTAGGACAATAAAATGAGGATTTGTTAGTAAGAATTATAATAACAAACTATGAAGACATCTCGAGAAAAAGAATATTTAAAAAAGTATTGAAACTGATAGTCTTAAGAGGTCATTCGAACTCGGTTCTCTCGTCTTCTTGGGCCGCGGTGGCTCAGTGGTAGAGCGTTCACCTCTGGTGCTTGGGGTCCCGGGTTCGATCCCAGCCCCCGTCAAGTGAACTTTGTGGTGGACAAACACCGTGTGCGTGGGATTTCTCGGGGTTCTCACGTTTACTCCTACTTTCTTCATTCCACGATTTCATTCATTACTCATAATCACCGTCTCCTTTAGCCTAACCGGCATAACCGTGGGACGTAAAACTTAAAGATTTCCTTTCATTTCATTTTCATTTCTCTTCTTCTTTCTTCTTATTTTTCTTATCTTCGTTTAATGCCGTCAAGGATAGCAATGATATCTCTTTTGGCAGTAAAGACATCCTATAAAATGGATTAGTGTTGCCCCGAAATTGAAAATTTCTTTAACAAGTGTAACTGGAATACGTGTTGCGAAGGTCATATTATTGGTGATTGTGGGCATTTCTTAAGTTCTACCTAACCGGTTTATTGATCTTCATTTGTAGCTCATAGAATTAGCATGGAGCTAGATGGAATTTGGAATGCTCCGTTACAATAATATCCATTTTAAACTGCCCCCCCCCCCCTGCCACATAAAGCTCCTTATAAGGAAGAGTAACCAAACGCTTGCTATAGCTTTATATTTGTAAGCAGATTCTTCTTTTTCTCGTTTCTTTTTGTTTCATCCTTCCTTATTTTTTTTTCATTTATGGCTCCGAAGAGAGGGGGGGGGGAGGCTACGTGCCTGCGTTGAATTGAAAGATTTCATTTCATTTCAATTTGATCCCAGACTGTATAAGTTCGTGGTGAACATGTATGTGGATTTCCTCAGGATTGTCGTATTTCCGATTGCATTTCATTTATCCCATGTAATCATTCCCATATATTATTATTCATTGCCAGTGTCTCATTTAGGCTACACGGTAAAAATCAAGAGATCATAATTCAAAACGACATATCAAAAATCATTATACAAAACGGCCCATTTATCAATAACTCGAGGCATAAGTGCACCGGCATTCTCCATAGACGTTCATAGAAGGAGGTCCAAAAGTTCAAGACCAAAATTAGAAAATAAAACCACCAATCACGTAAAACACGGACAGAGCACCACCAATCTCCGCAGTTGAGTTTATGTAACTGTATGACACATACTAAGATATGCCTTAGGGGACAACAGTCCTTAAGAGAGCATATCTTACCAGCTGTTTTGTGGTACTCTGTCCTTGGAGCGATCTGCAATCAGCATATCGGCTTCCCTCACCGTTAATACTGGCTTCCAAGACCAGAGTTCGCTATTTCGTTCTGTAAAGTTCCTTCCCAATTGCCCTCAAGACGCCATACTGCCATCACCATTAGATGAGTACAAAAAACACCCATCTTTCCTCTGGCACGGCTTGACTTCCCTGATCTCAAGAGAAGCGCTTTTCCAGCGCGACTAGGATGTTGGCCAACATTCATTATCCTCGTCTGTTCTTTATTTGAAATTCATAAAGACCAAGGGCTAATGGACATCTCAAAGTTTCGAGCATCAACTTTCTAAACTTACAGTCACCAAACTCTGAGTATACTGAGCCAAATTTGTAATCAGAATATTTATAGGGCAATACTAGCAAATACAATATTTCAAGGAATTCAGATATTTCCAATCTAAACTAATTTTTTTTGGAGTTACAGCCCATGACGTTTTATTACCTGCCACATGGCTTTTAGTTGGGTGATATGTGAGTGTAACTCTCTATTTGGTTCATAATTTTAACTTTTTAAAAAAATCACTAGAAGTCGAACTATATACTACCCTTAAATAGGCGGCCCTTCTTATGCGACCTCAAACAATTGAAGCAAAATCTCTTCGAGAGTACCAAAATCTGACATAGTTTGTGGATTAAATAACTAAGAATGACTTCTTTATACTCAGAATGGATTTCTTATCTCCAGGAGATTACGAGTTGAACATTCTTAGAATGATTTTCTTATCTGAAAGAAATATGAGATAAACAGTACAAAATAGATAGCTTACTTTTAGGGATATGGTTGAATATTCTTAAAATGTCTTCCTTATCTTAGCGGATTCAAAGTTGCTTTTTTTAAAAAAATGACTTCGTTATTTACAGGGAATTGGAGTTGAACATTTTTTTGAATAGCTTTGTTATTTTCCGGGGATAGAAGTTGAACCTTGGAATGCTTGCCTTACTTTCAGGGAAAGAAGTTGAACATTTTTGAATAGCTTTGTTATTTTCCGGGGATAGAAGTTGAACATTCTTGGAATGCTTGCCTTACTTTCAGGGAAAGAAGTTGAACATTTTTGAATACCTTTGTTACTTTCCGGGGATAGAAGTTGAACATTCTTGGAATGCTTGCCTTACTTTCAGGGAACGAAGTTGAACATTTTTGAATACCTTTGTTACTTTCCGGGGATAGAAGTTGAACATTCTTGGAATGCTTGCCTTACTTTCAGGGAAAGAAGTTGAACATTTTTTGAATACCTTTGTTACTTTCCGGGGATAGAAGTTGAACTTTCTTGGAACGCTTGCCTTACTTTCAGGGAAAGAAGTTGAACATTTTTGAATACCTTTGTTACTTTCCGGGGATACAAGTTGAACATTCTTGGAACGCTTGCCTTACTTTCAGGGAAAGAAGTTGAACATTTTTGAATACCTTTGTTACTTTCCGGGGATAGAAGTTGAACATTCTTGGAATGCTTGCCTTACTTTCAGGGAAAGAAGTTGAACATTTTTGAATACCTTTGTTACTTTCCGGGGATACAAGTTGAACATTCTTGGAACGCTTGCCTTACTTTCAGGGAAAGAAGTTGAACATTTTTGAATACCTTTGTTACTTTCCGGGGATAGAAGTTGAACATTCTTGGAATGCTTGCCTTACTTTCAGGGAAAGAAGTTGAACATTTTTTGAATACCTTTGTTACTTTCCGGGGATAGAAGTTGAACTTTCTTGGAATGTCTGCCTTACTTTCAGGGGAAGCGAGTTGAACATTTTTTGAATGCTTTCTTTACTTTTAGGAGATAGTAGTTGAGCATTCTTTGAATATTTTCCTTACTTTCAGGAGATAGGGGATAAAAATAAATTAGAATGAATTTCTTACTTCAGGCAATTGTAGTTAAACATTATTTGAATGACTTTCTCACCTTTAGGGTTAGGTTAGGTATAAATATAGAAGATGAACATACTCCTGGAAATAGCAGCTGAAAATCATTTATAATAAAGAAAATGAAACTTCATGTTATCAAATATTTGGAGCAATTTTCTACATGGGAAGCACGCTGGCTGAGTGGTAGAGCACTTACCTCTGGTGTGTGGTGTCCCTGGTTCGATCCCCGGATAAGTAAGTTTGTGGTGGACAACATTGTGTCTGTGGATTTTCTCGTGGTACTCCCGTTTCCTCCCACATTCACATTCCACTATTTTTCCATTATTATTCACTTGCTTTAATCATCCGTCTCCCTTAGCCTAAAGGACAATAGTGGAACGTTAAACTGAAGTATTACATTTCAATTTTTTCCATTTTTCAATTTTCTACATCATTCGATGAAATTTGCGGTACTAAAATTGGTTTAAGTATAATTCACAATAAATGAGTCATATTGGTGTACAGCATAGTTAAATGAATCATATTTAGCAAATTCCTAATAATTGCAGGCAGGATGGCTACATGCATCTATGTCATGCATCGTAAATCTATAATACTATGAAGCACTTAAACTTTCAAATAGCTATACAAATGTTGATAAATTTATTGCCTATATGTTGTCCTATTGTCTTGAAATAGATTGTTGTGTTAGGTTACTTGAGTCAAGAACAAGCGCTTTATAGATTTTGTTTTTTGAAAATATAAGGGTATTTTCTAGACCTGAAAATAAATTATGGAAAATAAAGCTAGCGGTGCGGTCAAAGGACATTAAACGATTATTTTTCTCTTTAACGCTATAATGTCTGTTTAGAACATCTTTGTCGCATCTGCCTCACCAACTGAGCGTTCTCTCAAACGCCGTGTGTCAAACTCGCGACCCGCGCACTTCCTTCTCACGACATAACACAACACAGCCTTGTCACCACACAAACGTCCTGTTTGACAAATTGCACATCGTCAGGGTATGTGAACAGGGAGGTTGTTAATCATAAACACATTCGCTTTTTGTTCCTCCGTTTTATACATCCGTTGCTCGCTTGTTTTCTGTGGCTTCCCTTATGGAGAGATGACAGATTCGTAACAAGACATACAGTACACTCGTAGAAGTTGTTTTGTTACAAATACATTAACTTAGCGCGTGAATAATGAATCTTTAAATCTCGTACAATTCATTTTTCATATGTGATGAAGTGAACTCGTACGCGCCTTTCAGTGGATTTTGATGCATGAGAAATGTAACGCTTTCTCACTTCCTGGTATGTGTTAACAGAAATCTGCAGCGTTCTACTAATTTAGTTATACCAGTATTTTCCATTGTTGTTTTATACTCTATATCAGAGGTTCTCAACCGATGTGTCGCGACACACTAGTATGTTACGCAATCACTAAAGGTGTGTCACAAAACTTAAAAATCATGAATAATTTAATAATCATTAGTTAAAATCGAGACAGACCGTACCTGTTAACACCTCTAACGGTAGCAATAATGTTTAGTGTTATATAGAGTCACGATAAAACTAATTGGTTTCACTATTATAATACATATATTATTATTATTATTATTATTATTATTATTATTATTATTATTATTATTATTATTATTATTATTATTATTATTATTATTTATAATAAGCATATCAAAATGTGTCACGATATCCTTTACGGTTAGTGAAGTGTGCCGTCATTAAACAAGGTTGAGAACCATTTTATCCACCACATTAGTAGTATGTAATATAACGATAATGAAGCTCAGAAGGCTATGGTCTATAAAGAGACATGCTTTACTTGACGGCGCACACTAATACATAGTTGGTACGTATTTAGTATATCGATTTATACACTACACAAGTAGTAATCTCAAGTGTACACCCCATGAATGAATTTGGTTGTATTGTGTGATTACTTTTTAAATAATATTAAAACCGAAAGTGAAAGTAGATTTCTACCACTTCCGGTTTTAGTGATGGATCATGTTCATGGGGCGCTTAATTGCTTCGTTTCTCATTATCTCTTGTTTTCACTCTATGTACATCAATATTGTAAAACTTCTTTGGTAGATAGACCTAGGTTAATAAAATCAGAGTCTCGAATCGATTCCCACTACTGCTTTATTTATGAAATCTCATATAACAACAATATTTACAGGAAATACTTTCCCTAATTTGTAAGATAGAAGCAGGTAGTCCTTGACGGTACGGGTGCGGCCGCGGGCAAGATCTGTACAGAGCCCGAAGCAGGCCAGGCAGAGTGGCGTAAGGAACCCCAAAGCTTTGAAGCAAGCAGTGAGGGGGATAAAAGTCACAGAGCCCCGAAGCAGGCTAAGCAACTGAGGTTAGAATCCCGACAGAGCCCCACAGCAGGCTAAGCCAGGAAGAAAAGAATAGCCAAGAGTTTCAAAGCACATTAGAGACTTTGAGGGTAGGTTACTCCTAGTGTCCAAACAAGCAAGAGGAGGGAGACCAGAAGACTGGTGCCTGTCCGCTGGTTGCTTCCAATATATAGGCTTCCCATAGCGGCGGTGGCGCTGCTGTTGTCCTGTCATCATGTGATTCGTAGGAGCGTATAGTCCGTCGTCTGCTACTCGTAGGAATCCCACATAGTTTGTAGTATTGCAACGTAAATCCATTTGGTGATATTTACATACAGGAGCATTTGGTATTGTTTGTGTACAGAAGCACGTGGTACATTACAATATTGAAACCGGAAGTTTTAGTGGATTTCTATGACTTCCGGTTTTAGTAGAGAGTTAAAGATGAAGATAAAATGTGCTTTTGGGACTCTTAGTCGATTGGAACAAACCGGTTCTTGTTATCTATTACCGTTTTTGCTCTATAGTGGTCACCGTTAAAACCGGAAATGGGTCGTGTGTACAACTTCCGGTTTGAACACCACCTCCATAAACGAACTCGATTTCTAACTTTTGATCCTCATCCAAAACAAAATTGATGGTTCTTGAGATTTTCTTCCTCCCAGACGGACCGACGGACAGAGCAAAAATATAAAGAAATTTTGTAAACCAAATATGAACAAAAACACCAGAGGTGCAAAAAGTGCAGCCAAGTTCGTCAGCCTCAAAAAGTGTTGAGATGAGGATGGATGAGCCAAGTTCCTTGGCCACTGCATCTGAAAGGAACACTGGAACTTGGCGCGAGATGTCTAACATATTCGAATACATTAAGATGTCTGTTCCTAGTTTCACGGCCGGGACATTTTAGCCCTAAGGTTACTGGTGACCCCCAAATCCACCACATTCACAAACACCATCCCTAAGGCTCGTTAACACCATTTACTTTGTCACTTCGTGGAGGAATATAAGTTTTCCTTGTCTGGGTTTCGAACAACCTATACTGTATATGTGCTTTACGGCCTTAGCAAAGTTGATATTCCTAAGGTTGGTGGAATATCACGCCCACCACCACTATCCCTAAGGTTCCTTAACATCATTTTTCTTGACACCTCGCGCCAACTTCCAGTGTTCCTTTCAGATGCAGTAGCCAAGGAACTTGGCTCATCCATCCTCATCTCAACACTTTTTGAGGCTGACGAACTTGGCTGCACTTTTTGCACCTCTGGTGTTTTTGTTCATATTTCACTTCTTTTTGTAGTTCACCATGTCAATATCGTATATTGGGATTCTCAATTATGGCATATTGCTGGATTTAAATTTAAAATTGTACATTTTTAGAGGAGTCATAATGTGTCACATACAATATTAGTTCCCAAGGGCTCTCCCATCGGGAGTCGAACCCAAGACCCTGTACAAGAAAGGCGCACATGCTAGCCACTAGAACAGCGGGGAGGATTTATTCTATTAAATATCTGTCAGAGAGTTATGTCCAAACGAGATTCTGATTCATTTATCCGAACTACAAAATCACGATCGCTAACATCTCATTTTTCATTACCTAAATACGAAGAGTATCAACAGGGCCCAAAACCATTGATGCTGAATCCTCGCTGCTACATCACTAGATATAGCTGGTGTTTCAATATACTTAGTTGTTCTCTACCTTTTCACATTGCAAAATTACGGAGTTCATTACATGACGCGCATGTTGCGCAGTTTCATACTGCCTCGAGTTTTCCTTCCAATGATATACACCTTTCAAATAGATTGTAAACTTAATAATATTTGCCACCAACATATCCTAACGGTATATAAAACTACATGAACTGACATAAATTAAAGGGGTGTTTCCGGTTGAGGTGGAAAGTTGAAATGATGAAGGGGGATGAAGAATTTTCCCATGTTATTTAATTTTTTTTTTTTTTTTTTTTACATATAATCTCATGTTTTAGGAACTTGGAATTGGAATAAAATTTGAAATTTGCTAAGCTTGTACGTTTTTACTAGTATTACCTAAGTAAATCATTAAAAATAAACAATTCCAACTTTAGAGTGGTTTTATGGGGAACTAAAAAATCTTTCCCATGGTACGTATTTATATGGGACACTTTTTACACCCCAAAATTATAGGGCACTTCCTGTAGGGCTACAGTGATTAAATTTGACATGATTGTAGCTTTTGGGAACTAACCGGAAAATTCACCGGAAAAAGACAAAATATTGGCTTCCCTTGTCTGTGTTCCCAACCACGAAATTTACGGCAGTATGTACGTGTCTTAGTCCACGTTTTTAAAAGTTAACTGATTCACAGAACGTGCCTCATTAACTTGCTTAACTACTTATTACTAGCTTTCATTGATTTTACTCGCACACTGAGAAAAAATGTGTGGCGTACGTAAAAACGTTGGTTACATGTGTAACTCCTGTAGTTTTTGGACTTAACGTACACTAAACGTATAATTGAAAAAGTATATTTTAAACATATTTTCTGTATAAGTGTTCCGAATAAACGTACTTTCCGCACGAATGAAAATACTGTATGTAGGCGGTCAGGATCTCACATACAG
Source organism: Thermobia domestica (assembly GCF_964235325.1). Lineage (NCBI taxonomy): Eukaryota > Metazoa > Arthropoda > Insecta > Zygentoma > Lepismatidae > Thermobia > Thermobia domestica. Next base: position 4,211,326 of record NC_137465.1, on the reverse strand, counting down.
ATGGCCGTATGTAACTTATAGCTGACATATGTAATGTACGGAAGACTGTTAGATGCCAGACATCGTGCAATGACATTGTGTAACATCTAAGCGGGAAAGAGGGCAGTACATATGTAGCACATGGATAACGTATGTTAAGTATTGATTTCTGTATTAAACATAAGGATCCCGTATATTTGTACACTATACCGCTGTCCGGATAACGGATTTTTCTCGGTGACCTTAGCTCATTTTTCTATTAACCTAGAACGACAGGGATACGAACACAGAAACATCGAGGAGAGCTAAGATTCTAAAGACTCTTCCACCGGGAATCGAACCCAGGACCCCATACACCAAAGACGCACGTGGTAACCAATAGACCAGCGAGGATGGCACCAACTCGACCACTCGGACGATTGACAAAATTATCACTATACACATGATGTGTTCAATGACGGAATCGTTCCTGATTTCTGATTGTAAGGACATTTTTTTTTTTTTTTTGCCAATGAAAAATTTTCCATAGCAAATTCCTCAAATGTCATTATCAAGCTGTTATAGGGTACCTTTATGGAGAGTTTCGCATCTTTATCTCATTAAGAAGTACCTAATGGCTATGGACAGTTTTTCGCCCATAAAAATTCATCCTTCTATCGCATTGGGAAGTACCTAATTAATGCTATGAGTGAGTCAGTCAGTGAGTGAACCGATTTCTGCTTGGCTAAGGACAGTGTTCACCCATAAAAAATTTCCTTTAGTACATTACTTAAATTTCAGACCATCCCCATACTCAAGTCATTATAAGGTACCTTTGTGCAGAGTTTCACACCTCTGCCTCATTGGCAAGTACCTAATCAATTTGATGAGTGAGTGAGTGAAACGATTTTTTCCTGGCTAAGGACAGGTTTTTTGCCCATAAAAAATTCCCATAGCACATTTCTCAGATTTCGGACTTTTTCCATACTCAGGTCGTTATAGGTTATCTTTGTCCAAAGTTTCACGTTTCTATCTCATTGGAAAGCACCGAATCAATTTGTTGAGAAAGTGAGTGAATCGATTTTTTTCCTGGCTAAGGACAGTTTTTTGCCTATAAAAACTTTCCCATAGGACATTCCTCAAATTTCGGACTTTTTCCAAACTCAAGTCATTATAAGGTACCTTTGTGCAGAGTTTCATGTTTCTGTCTCTTTGGGAAGTACCAATCAATTTTATGAGTGAGTGAGTGAAACGATTTTTTTCCTGGCTAAGGACAGTTTTTTGCCTATAAAAACCTTCCCATATGACATTCCTCAAATTTCGGACATTTCCATACTCAGGTCATTATAAGGTACCTTTGTGCAGAGTTTCATGTCTCTGTCTCATTGGGAAGTACCTAATCAATTTGATGAGTGAGTGAGTGAAACGATTTTTTTCCTGGCTAAGGACAGTTTTTTGCCTATAAAAACTTTCCCATAGGACATTCCTCAAATTTCGGACATTTCCATACTCAGGTCATTATAAGGTACCTTTGTGCAGAGATTCATGTCTCTGTCTCATTGGGAAGTACCTAATCAATTTGATGAGTGAGTGAGTGAAACGATTTTTTTCCTGGCTAAGGACAGTGTTTTGCCTATAAAAACTTTCCCATAGGACATTCCTCAAATTTCGGACATTTCCATACTCAGGTTATTATAAGGTACCTTTGTGCAGAGATTCATGTCTCTGTCTCATTGGTAAGTACCTAATCAATTTGATGAGTGAGTGAGTGAAACGATTTTTTTCCTGGCTAAGGACAGTTTTTTGCCTATAAAAACTTTCCCATAGGACATTCCTCAAATTTCGGACATTTCCATACTCAGGTCATTATAAGGTACCTTTGTGCAGAGATTCATGTCTCTGTCTCATTGGGAAGTACCTAATCAATTTGATGAGTGAGTGAGTGAAACGATTTTTTTCCTGGCTAAGGACAGTTTTTTGCCTATAAAAACTTTCCCATAGGACATTCCTCAAATTTTGGACATTTCCATACTCAGGTCATTATAAGGTACCTTTGTGCAGAGATTCATGTCTCTGTCTCATTGGTAAGTACCTAATCAATTTGTTGAGTGAGTGAGTGAAACGATTTTTTTCCTGGCTAAGGACAGTTTTTTGCCTATAAAAACTTTCCCCTAGGACATTCCTCAAATTTCGGACTTTTTCCATACTCAAGTCATTATAAGGTACCTTTGTGCAGAGTTTCATGTCTCTGTCTCATTGGTAAGTACCTAATCAATTTGATGAGTGAGTGAGTGAAACGATTTTTTTTCCTGGCTAAGGACAGTTTTTTGCCTATAAAAACTTTCCCATAGGACATTCCTCAAATTTCGGACTTTTTCCATACTCAAGTCATTATAAGGTACCTTTGTGCAGAGTTTCATGTCTCTGTCTCATTGGTAAGTACCTAATCAATTTGATGAGTGAGTGAGTGAAACGATTTTTTTTCCTGGCTAAGGACAGTTTTTTGCCTATAAAAACTTTCTCATAGGACATTCCTCAAATTTCGGACTTTTTCCATACTCAAGTCATTATAAGGTATCTTTGTGCAGAGTTTCATGTCTCTGTCTCATTGGTAAGTACCTAATCAATTTGATGAGTGAGTGAGTGAAACGATTTTTTTCCTGGCTAAGGACAGTTTTTTGCCTATAATAACTTTCCCATAGAACATTCCTCAGATTTCGAAATTTTTCCATACTCAAGTCATTATAAGGTACCTTTGTGCAGAGTTTCATGTCTCTGTCTCATTGGGAAGTACCTAATCAATTTGATGAGTGAGTGAGTGAAACGATTTTTTTTTCCTGGCTAAGGACAGTTTTTTGCCTATAATAACTTTCCCATAGAACATTCCTCAGATTTCGAACTTTTTCCATACTCAAGTCATTATAAGGTACTTTTGTGCACTGTTTCACGTCTCTGTCTCGTTGGGAAGTACCTAATCAATTTGATGAGTGAGTGAGTGAAACTATTTTTTTCCTGGCTAAGGACAGTTTTTTTGCCCATAAAAAAATCCCATTGCACATTTCTCAGATTTCGGACTTTTTCCATACTTAGGTTATTATAGGGTGTCTTTATGCAAAGTTTCACGTTTCTATCTCATTGGGAAGTACCTAATCAATTTGATGAGTGAGTCAGTGAGTCAGTGAGCCTGAAAACTGCATATTTTGGGGATCCAGTACTCGAATATGATTGAAGGTAGGAATGTGAGGTTTGGCCTATGAGTAAATCTCTCGGATATCTCCTCACATTCTAAATTTCATGTTTGTACCCTTAATAGAATCGTTTTTACAAAGCCTCAAAATCGGCGATTTTACCCAAAACTCTTGTTCGTGTATAATATGCCTACGGCAGTGCAGGCCAGTTTTCATTTTGTTCGCGGAACTTGGCTGCCATGCACTGCCGTGCATGTTGATTTCGTTTTTAAAAATAGCCAGTTAAGCATTTTTTTGCAAACAGAAAAAAAATATTGCATTTAGAACGATTTCTTCTTGTTCGTAAGAGGCACTGTGGCTCAGTGGTAGAGCGCTTACTTTTGGTGCGTGGGGTCCTAGGTCGATCCTTGCTCAAGTAAGCGTGTATTGAACAACATCGTCCTCTTCCTCTCACATTCTCATTCCACCAATTCTTCCATCATCATCATCATCATTCACTTGCCTTAATCATCCGTCTCTTTTATCCTAACAGCCATAATCATGGGAAATGGGGACGATTTTCTTCTTATTCGTTAGCAACGTTGTCTCATTAAGGTGGTTCGGATTCCATCTTAAAATGTAGATTCACGTCTCATATAACACCGGTGCTCTAAAGAGATGAATAATTTCAATAATAATAATAATAATAATAATAATAATAATAATAATAAAATTAAGGTCATAAACGACGATACATACTATAAACGTGATCCGCAAACCACGTCCGGGCTTGAATGCAATGTAATTGCCGAGTGCACAGATTATCATATAAGATTAATTCTCAAAGTATATATTGTTTCCCAAAGTATATACTTGTTTCACCTGCAAGAGAACTCCCAAGTAGTAAGAAAGCTTTCGGCCAGTTGGCGCATGATTGGATTTTGGCTTTCTACACTTGCACTTTCAGCACGTGCTTTAACATAATCTGCCTTTTGTTGTACTTGTAAGCGATGTTTTAGACCTTTCACAGAGCGTTATAACATCACTGGTCGTTCATTGGTTATTAACTTGCCGCCATCATAAAACGCTTGCGTCAAGCTTGAAAGGAACATTGAAGCAGGTTGCCCCCATGTAACATCGTTACTGGAATCCAGCTTGCACACTTTCTAATCAAGCTGAATGCAAGCTTGGTCGACTTGCAATGTACGCTTATAGCAAGCGATTTGCAAGTTGTCTCTGTTACTAGAGCTGGATTACAGGACCACGCCACCAGGAGATTTTTTTGTTTCACGTCCCACGGTTATACATCGAAGCTAGGGAAAACGGCGATGATAAGATGGATAGATAATAATGGAAGAATAAAGAAAGTAGGAGAAAACAGGACAACTTCGGGAAAAGTCATACAAGTGGTGTTTGTCTACCACAAATCTTACTTGGTGAGAGCTAGGATTCTATACAAAAGAGATCACCCTACCACTGACCCACGGCGGTCCCCGAGATAATTTATACAGGGTGTTACATAATGTGTCAAAGTATTTTGGGAACAGACTCCTCACATCAAATTAAGAAGGAAACGTTCATATGGACCTGTGCTCAAAAGTGGATAGTTTCAGTGTTATAAGGTGCCAAAAAACGTGAAATAAATGAACTTTAAAAGTTCATAACTCCACTACTCTGGGACTCGTCGGGTCAAGACATCACTGAGTAACTGACGTGTGAGCTGTCCAGATATTCATTTTTCGGAACCTCCGGTACCTGCACAATCATTTTTAGAGAGGCTGTTTGGAAGTTCTTGATCAGTCTCCACCTACCTCTCTAAAAATTGATGTCCAAGTACTGAAGCATTCTTAAACATGGATATTTGGATAGTTGACATACAGTTCCTCAGTGATGTCTTGACCCGACTACGATAGGTTCCATAGTAGTGGAACTATGAACTTGTTTCAAGTTTTCGGCACCTTATAACTCCGAAACTACCCACTTTTGAGCACAGATCTATATTAACTTTGTCTTCTTATGTTTATGTGAGGAATCTGTTCTCAAAATACTATGACACATTATGTATCACCATATATATACAAAAACAATTACTAGGTACTGAAATGATACTACAGTGAAACCTCTACTAACGGACACCTCAATAAAGCGGACACCTCCCGTAACGGATATATTTTGTAATCCCCAAACATCGTAATAGAAAAAAACATATTGGCAAACCTCTCTAAAACGGACACTCTATAGTACGGACACAGACAGTTTTTCTTGTCTTTTATAGATATTATTACGGACACTCTCTAAAAACAAGTTGAAAAGTACAGTAAAAATACACTTTTAGTAATTCATACTATGTCACCAAGGAAGAACATGAGGGTGTGACAACATTTTGCCTCCTCAACCGTCTGTTCAGCAACCCTGAGGAAGGGTCTCTGTTTCGCAACACCCTTATGTCCTTTGTTTGCATTCCACTTCCACCCAACCTGTTTCAGAAACCAAAGTGATTGACAGTTGCCCACTAGTGTTGCCACGAGACGAGACGAGACGAGACTTCAGGCTGTCTCGTCTCGTCTCGTGCAAAGCATGTCTCGTCTCGTGTCTCGTCTCGAAAAAATGCGCTCGTCCCGTCTCGTGTCCCGTCTCGAGAGGTTCTGTCCCGTCTCGTCTCGTCTCGTTTGTCTCGTTTTGTCTCGTCTTGTCTCGTAAAAAATATAGCAGCATACCATGGGAACGAAAGTTAAATGTAGCAGGCTGCACCATGCTAATCAAGATACAACTAAGTTACAAGTATTAACCAGAACACAAAGACAAGAAATGTCACGGTAACTACACCGTGAATCCTTCACCTCTGGTGTATGTGGTAGTCGGTTCGATCTCGGTTAGTGCCATGTGAGCTTTGTGGTGGACAAACATCGGATGTGTGTGGGGGCCGCGGTAGCTCAGTGGTAGAGCGTTCACCTCTGGCGCTTGGGGTCTCGGGTTCGATCCCAGCCCCTGCCAAGTGAACTTTGTGGTGGATAAACACCGTGTGCGTGGGTTTTCTCGGGGTTCTCCCGTTTCATCCCACTTTCTTAATTCCACTATTTCATTCATTACTCATCATCACCGTCTCCTTTAACCTAACCGGCATTACCGTGGGACCTAAAACTCAAATATTTCATTTCATTTGATTTCATTTTTCGAATGTGTGTGTTTTCTCGAAGTTGTCTAGTATCCTACCACTTTCTTCATTCCACTAATTTTCCCATCATCATCCATTCGGGGTGGGCCAAAGTTGCCTAAAGGTCTTAAAAATAAATTCAAATAAGCTCACAAGGCAAGGACAAATAATTTACAATATAATATATCTCTGCTGTTAGTTGTCTGAGGCTTCTCGACCTTTTTTTTTTTTTTTTTTTTTTAACATTTTGAAACATTGAAATTTGTTTCACCAGTTTCAATACACGAATATACAGTAAATTGCTCATAGGTACGTTGAAGATGAAGACACTAATGTCAAATAATGTTTACACGACAAGCAAAGTTCGATGTAAAGGTGTCACCATCCACGACACTATCGTATACTATCAGCCCACTTGCTTTATAGTGTCTGTATACATACATACATACATATATATATATATATATATATATATATATATATATATATATAGAGAGAGAGAGAGAGAGAGAGAGACAGACAGACAGACAGACAGACGGACAGAGAGAGAGATGGAAAGATATATAGATAAATAGAGAGATAGATATGTGTGTACACTTTGATTTCATATATTCCAGCCTTTGGGTTTCCATACCAATCCAAAAACTACTTTTCATTTTAGCAAGTTTAGATTTGTTGCAATTATTTTTTTTTAAAAAAAAAGAGCTCGGAACCAAATAATTTTATTGAGTAATGGAAAGTATTTGATTGAAATTTTATATGTTACTGCACAGTAAGCTCTACTTAAAGTGCCATAGTAATGGGAACTGAACGACACATCGGACCAAAGAATGCTTGGGGCCAGTCTTCACCTCCATGGTACAAATCTGTTCCCATAACCGCGGGGTGTGTGCCACTATATGGTGGTTGCCCCGTTTGTGTAACAAACTCATGACAGTACACCCAGATTAGCTAGTGGTCTAAAAAAAAGTTGATTTTTGGGTGGCCATTTTGGATTAAAGTTTCTTATATTGTCGTGATCTATTCGCAATCATACAACGTCGAAATGTTGACACATTGGGTACGGGGATTCGAACTTGTAACCGCAGATGATTGTATAATTTATCAATGAGGCATGTTGTGTTAATGCAAGAATTGATATCTTAATCAATCCATCTTAGTTTTTTCTTGCCATTCATTAGCATATTTACTTGGCCCTGTATAAAACTTTTTCGTAATATATCCACCACCGGTTATTAACCACTTTATTGAAACGATCACAATATTATATTTTAGAACTGGCCTTTGAAATTAATTCTTTATTATATTTGCTTTCCAATTCTTTTAACTTCGTTTGTAAACATATTATTTTGGCTTTGTACATACTGTTAGACTTCAGTTTTTCGTTCTCTTTACGCAAAAAGGAGAGCTCTTCCTTTGGTTTATGCCCCTCACTCTCCACAAAACAAACGAAAAATAACATAAACAAAGAGTTATTTTTCATTTCAGTCACAATAGTTATTTCATCTGGCTGCACCCCAATGTCGGATTTGTTTTTTCTTTAAACACCTAACTTCCGTACATTTAATTCTTTCATTATTTACATCAACACGGTTCCGTATAGTAAAGGTAAGTTTAGTGAAGGCACGTCTTGTTTAAACTTTTTCCTGGGTAGAATATTTAGAAGCTCACATTTTAAATTATGTCCATAAGCTTCGGGAATAAAATGATCGGAATAGACGCTGGCGTTTTCAACTTTAAAGATATCTTTCCGACAGCATTTCTTTCGCCAAACTTTCCGCAAAGGAACCGAGGGAAATACATGATAAATAACTTTGGAACCCGTAGTATTTCTACTATAATTGTGACAAATACTTAGTGTAGAATTCGACATGCTTATAGGCTAACACGAGCACTACAGTAATTAATGTTTTCTTAATACAGGAAAGCAAGAATCACTCACTTTCCTGCAAAAATCAAAGAAACAAACAAGGGTGAATGACAAGGACCTTGGGCGAAAGCTGTTTCTGCTCCCGCCGTGACGTCATAATTTTACTGCATCTTCGGTTTTCAAAGAAGGGTAGTTATGACGCGACCTTAAAAGAGGAAAGGAACAGTAGGGTCGGCGAACCTTGGAAGCAGAGGGCAATTTCGCACACTGGTCAGATCAAACATTTCCGCGTATCAAAACGAAGGTCCCCCTGTAAAACCTCTTCATTTAAAGTGTTATTGTTAGTATCATAAATTTGCTGAAAGCAAACAATTTGAAGGGTTCGTCGATAATATCTGCTTTTTTTGTCCTGCGCCCGCCTTCCAAACGAAGAGGTGAATTTTACAACATGACTGCTGTATAATAAGCGAGCGATTGGTAAAATGGTAAAAGTGTATATTTATGTGTATGTGTGTGTGTGTGAGAGAGAGAGAGAGAGAGAGAGAGAGAGAGAGAGAGAGAACGAGAGAAAAGACAAAATTTTAGTTGCAAGATGACATACTTCAATTGCCGTTTTCGGTTAATTTCGGTTCATATAGCAAAAAGAATACCGCCACCAGAGAATCCGCCATCTCAACCAGAACTTTCAACTACAGCCTGTAATGAGTGTAGACCTTATCCAGTTTTCAAATTGAATAGATGGGGTGGTAGTTCGGTTTCTTGACCTTGTAAAAATCTTCCCTGTCTTTGATTTTGTTTGTCATCATTCCAGCCAGAAATGAAAAAAAAAAAAAGAAATGAGAATTCCTCAGTTTACAGCAAGGGGAATTGGGGACAAGACATTAAGGATGATATTCCTGGAAGCTCATGTATCACGATTGATTCATTCAATAGACAGAGGACACTTTTCTATGAAGGCTTTTCAACATGTTTTCTCACAAAGGGGATTTTCCTTTTGCAATCTATATGACCACTGGCAATTTCAATCTTGGCCATTCCCGCCAGCGTTTGCATTTTCGAGACACGAGACGGGACGAGACATTTCACGAGACGTCCCGTCCCGTCTCGTGTCTCGTCTCGTTTTCGAGACGGGACAAGTAGTCTGTCCCGTCTCGTGTCTCGTCTAAAACGGTTCCGTCTCGTCTCGTGTCTCGTCTCGTTTACGAGACGAGACGAGACGGGACACGAGAAATGTCTCGTCTCGTGGCAACACTATTGCCCACTGTTTGGGATGACACATCATTCTACTGTCCCGCTGGAATCCCTAACCAAGCAGAAGACAAGTTTGGTATTTTTGACCACGGGTACACATATTGTCTTTAAAACAAAGTAATTACTGGACTGCAATTAACTCACAGATTAAAGCAACACACCGAAAACGTAGTAAGTAGCGATAAGTGTAAAATGTAGAGAACTATAACATCTTATTCCCATGTTGTGCCTCGAACATAGGGAATTGGATGACGCAAGATAATGCAGGTACATAACATTTTGGTAATATTCATAAATGCGTGATGCATGCAAAAATATTTTTTTCTAATTGCATGTTGCCTTGTTTACTAATTTACGTAAGAAAATATTGAAACCTCTGTAAGGCGGACACCTCTCCACAGCAGACAATTTTTGATTCCCCACGGCTGTCCGCTTCAGAGAGGTTTCACTATATAAGCAAACTTACTTTCCGTCAGATCTCCATTCTGGTTTTCATATAGTAATATGCCTTCAGTAGGCTGTGTTAGGGGCAGAATCGGGACAGAATCTGTTTTAAATTAATGCACATGCCGTTGATAGATAAAAAGAAGAAAGCTTGACTTGTTAGTAGTTTTTGAATTATGATTTGTGATACGTAATCGGATCATGGAATGAGATTTATGTTAAAGACGTAACCTGGAATATTGATTAATTGTTAAATATATAGTAGAAATTGAAACGTTGCTTTTAAATGATAATTAGGCTATGAATTTTTAGCATTGATGAAGTATAACAATATTGGCGCAGTCGGTAGGATTTGTAGTAAACGCTAGCAGAGACATGTTCAGAGATCCTATTTATGTTTATTTGAAATGTAATGGACAAATTATCAAGTTTTTACTTGATACAGGAGCAGCTGTTTCTGCTATAGGTTATAAATCACCTTTGTTAAAAGACACTTCGATCGAAACTTTTCAAGGTCGTTTGAATAATGCAGACGGATCACCTATTAACACCGTGGGAAAATGTAAGGTTACTGTAGAAATTCAAAAACTACTAACAAGTCAAGCTTTCTTCTTTTTATCTATCAACGGCATGTGCATTAATTTAAAACAGATTCTGTCCCGATTCTGCCCCTAACAGGCTGGTGAAAAAGCTTGTTGGAAATTCTCACTGTTCTTAATTGAAACGGAAATGACTGTCAATAGGTCATATAGTGTGAGTGCATCTTGCTTAATTACAAATCATATCTATGGTTGCTAAATTCCTTGAACGGAAAGTCCAATTGGAAAACGACCATTAGGAAGACCTAGCCGCATATGGTGGGGGGGGACAATATTAAGTTAGTTAGTTAGCTAGATTGCTAAATTCTATTATGGTCGACAAACCTGGATATTAGTTCTATGAAACGGAGAAAAATGATTACCTCATTTGGTTCACCTTTTAAATTTTAAAATAGGAATTTCTTGAAAAGAAAATCTGAGTTTAGAAGGTTACGCCTTCCCTTGAGCCAACAATTTATGGATACAAAGAGCTTTGTGAAGGATTGTTCCTTCAACGGTAGAATGTTTCTCAGTATATTAACAGTTGATGACTATATAATTTTAAAAAAAAGTTAAAAGTCCGGGCGTGCCGGGTATTCAGAATAGCAACTCCTTGAGCACAAGAAATAAAGCGGATGTCTTTTACTGTTTCATTTTTATATATAGGAAAAATATATAACCATTTATCTTAGGAGGAAAAATCACTGACAACAACGTAGAAAGACTTTCTTGTAGATTATGACAAGTGAAACCACCCTAGCGAGTACCAGTTTTATTTCATTGTGGAAAGAAACAAGATAAAAAAAAACTTTCTGAGAGGAGTCTGTATGTGTACGGATAGCTGGAAGAAAAAGACCATTCGTGAGTGTTTGGAAGCAGCCTGGGAGCGACCTGACCCGAAGGCAACATCTCTGGACGTGACACTCGGAAGGCAGAGTTTTTGCTTCTGCCAATCCAATACCTGGCGTTTCCTTCCAATCACCTCGCTTAGAAACATTCTTCCATTTTCACGGGTCAGCTCCCAGTGACCGCGAAAGAGAAGCCTTTCGAAAAACACAAGTGAGCATCTTTGAACACGTTCAATGGCTTTGCATTCGATAATCATCTTTCTTGCTCTTCTTCGCTCTTTCTCCTAACATCTCGTGTTTCATTTGTTTTATAGTTTAATTAATATATTAAATTATGTAATACATTTTAAATGTATTATGAGCTCCCTCGTGGCTCAGTGGTTAGCATACGTGCCTTTGAAGTGGGAGACCCGAGTTTGGTTCCCGGCGGGAGCTCACGTGGTTCAGATTCCACGTTAAACTGTAGGCCCACGACTCACATAACCTCGCTGCTGAAAGGGACGCAAAACTCAAAATAAATTTTAAAAAATAACTATATTGTATCATCAGTAGCTTCACGGCTTTGAAATAATGAGTTATTATATTGTTTTGCTTGTAATTTTAATTTATTCTTTATGTTTCTTTAATTTCTTTTAAAGTCATCAGCATGTATAACTCTCTCTCTCTCTCTCTCTCTCTCTCTCTCTCTATATATATATATATATATATATATATATATATATATATATATATATATATATATATATATATAAATGAAATAGACGTTGTACCAGTATTGGCTTCACGGAAAGAGGATCCAAAAGTTCCTATAGTCCAGATGGTATAACGTCGTTGGCTTCCCGCGCTTAGACCTGCTCGTCACTGGGGGTGTGGTAAGAGGATAGCCAATCACCACCCTTCAGATTTGCCTAACTTACTCATCGCAAGGTCACTCAACCTCAACCATCTACTGCACTCAGCGAGCCACGAGTGGCAACTCCGCTTAAACGTCATTACCGCTTTTCGCGGAAACGCAACGACGTTATACCTTTCGTTCTATAGTCTTACTTATAAGATTAATTTATCAGTGAACAAAAGTGTAGTATTTTCCCGGTCGATCCAATCTGTGTAGCATATGCCTGCCAAAGAGTAACTAAAATGGGAATGAAATATTTCAGTTTAACGTCACACGGTTTGTCTTTTTATAGATAATAGAACAATCTTTGGAATAAAATTGTGGGAGGAAAAGGGAGTACCCGAGATAATCCACGTAAAAACTGACTTGGCCGGGATCGAATCAGGGACTCCACGCACTAGAGGCAAGTCCTTTATCACGAAGCCACCGTGTCCCCAATAACTAGAATGTGTGGTACTTAAACAAGCATACTATCATTTGATCCGTGGATATTACTAGTCTTACAAGGTACATTCGCGAAGTGCCCCCTCGGGATCCGTGTAAAATTGATTTAAATGCCAAGTTCTCCGCAGCCCAATGTTTATTGTACTAATTTTAGCGACCCATACGGGTAAATTGCATATTTATGGACATTCATATATCCGAAATTCAATCATACACTACTATAACGCTCAGAAGCAAACTGGTTTTAGTTTCTCTAGATGTAACTGGACATGAATATGGGCATATGCAAAACAAATTGGATCAAGAACTGCTACTCTGACACATGTTACTCACCCCGGCCGCCATCTTGTATCTGCCATATTGGATTCAACGTTTGGTTTTTCAAATGTGAATAGATACAAGTGATACATCAAATTCATGTACGTACATTTCTCAGAAACTCACTGGTGCAGTGAATTTTACTGTAGAAATAGACAGAAAGAGTAACAAACGAAAATGTTTTAAAACAGGTAGGAAAGAAGAAGACACTTTTAGTTAGCATTCTTCATAAGTGGGCAAATTGGATTGGACACGTTTTGCGAAGAAATTGTCTTGTTCATACCGTCATAGAAGGAAAGATGGAAGGAAAGCGAGGAATAGGAAGAAGAAGAACACAACTGATTGATGATTTTAAAAAAATAGACGAACGTATTGGGAGTTAGGAAAGGAAGCTGAAGATGGGAAAAGGTGCAAGAAACATTTCCAGACCCTATAACCTAAAATTACATATATATATATATATATATATATATATATATATATATATATATATATATATATATATATATATATATATATATATATATATATATATATATATATATATATAAACTCATTAGTTCCAGGACATGCCAGAAGCCAGAATACTTAATAATATATTAGTATCAGATTCAACTTCGAAATGAATACCATCTTATTTTTAAAATTTTCACTGGAGAAAACTAAAATACCTTCTCAGTTACATCATTTCAGCTTCTGTTTGGACAGGGCAACACTCTTTGATATAAGTATACTTAATTAGCCTATTATATTATTGATTAAAATATATACATCCCTTACACTCAATGGGGTAATTCTCAACCTGAAGGCCCTTAAGGGGCACGTTGGCTTAGTGGTAAGGCGCTTACCTCTGGTGCATAGGTTCCTTGGCTCAATTCCCGTCTAAGTAAGTTTGTGATGGATGAGATGGCGTCTGTGGGTTTTCTCGCGGTATTTCCGTTTCCTTCCACATTCGCATTCCATCATCATTCACTTGCCTTGATCATCGTCTCCCTTAGCCTAAAAAGGGCATAATTGTGGGACGTTAAACTGAAATATTTCGTTTCATTTCATTTCATTTTCAACCTGAAGGTCACTGTATCTTCTTGAGCAAAATTGAATTACTTCACATTATACAAAAAGAAAACACAATATACTAGTCCAAATATTCACTGTTCTTAATTTAACAAGTTTACATAAAGATGTGCTCCTTAATTATTAAGTTATTCTTAGCTGTTAGTTGGCGTATATCCTCTCCATCTGGGCATCGTTTTGTAAAATGAATGTTCCTTTGGTGTGCGTGATTGTCAACGAAATCAAGAGCTGGTTCTATCTAATTAATGGTCAACAATCTTCTTCTCAAGATTTAATTAAAATGTGAGAAAGTATTTGCATTTTCTTTCTTGCTCCTCATTCTCTTCTGGCCAAAGTTGTCTGACCTTCCAGGCGATTCTTTTAATGAAATTCAAAAGTTTTTTTTCATTTGCTTGTTTCTTTTTTAAAAAATTCTTTTACGAGTCCAAGCCCTGAATCAATCAATCGGAAATGTTTTTGTATTTTGCCGCAGTGCATGGAGAAATCGCAGAACATTTTTTTTAATAGATAAATAAAAAGAAGTTCCGTTGCTTAATAAAACATTCTGAGATCGACAATTGTGTTTTCAAAAGGTTGACTGCTTTCACAGCACTATTTGTTTTAGGTAAGTTCAGTTTCAAACAACAAATTCTCCATTAAATGAGAAAGATAATAAACGTGACAATTGAAGATAGGGGAGTACCAGTAATGATGTATTGTCACGACACCGAGGAAAAACAGTACTTTTAAATCGTAGTACAGTCAATGACTAAAGGCTATAGCTTTTATATACAAGCTATATATACAAGATGTTTCAAAACAATACAGACGTTAAAGGTTTATAGCTCCAATACTATGGGAGCTACAGTAGTCGGGTTAAGACTTCTCTTAGGAACTAATATTGCGTTATCCAAAAATATATGGGTTCAAAACTGGGTCTACAGACCTGCGGTACTCACGCAACAATTTTTATAGAGGAAATTTGATTACGAGCATATGATTTGAAATATTCAACTACATCTATAAAAATTGTTGCGGAAGAGCGTAGGATTCTGAAACATGGATATTTGAATAGGGCACATACTAGTTCATATGTGAAATCTTGACCGGTTGATCCCATAGTATTGGAGCTATAGATCTTTAAATGTAATTCTTCCATGTTTTCGGCAGCCTACAAGTTTACATTATCATTTGGTGATGAAACAAACGCCGGAGATATACACCGCGTACACAAATGTGTGGTGTTGGAATGTATAACTCGTATAATATGATGCTTTACTTAAAAAAAAATCAACACTCCCAGCGTAATCCTAAAGAAAATGTAATAAATAAATAATGGCCATTCTTTAAATATTCAATCAGAACTGAACAATCTATACAAAATTTGTAATCGATCAATGAAAATGCCATCTTTCTAGAGCCTATGGTTCCCGAGGACTCACTGTCGAAAGGATTGGCTACAAATATATAAACTTTACTTGACCATAAACGTAAAAACCTAGCATTTTAATATACAGACTAGCTGAACCTGCGCTGTTTACACAGAGCACAGTTCTAATATGAGCGTGAATCTCCTTCCCACTTCTCACTATATATGTGCAAGTGCCTTTATGAACACAAATAAAGGACAGGAAGACTCTCAAAAGGAGTGAATTGCTATAGACAAACATATAAATGTAGAGTTTCAATATATGGAATATTGGGATGAGTTTGTGGTAAACTTGGATAAGTAATAGATTATATCAAATACAATTTCTTTTTCTTATAATTTCGTATCCGAATACGCCTCATTGTGGGACTACAAGCCTGCGAAGTTACCAGCTTGCAATAGGTTTGTTATTCAGATTATAGCAAAGTGCCTGAAATGTCCGACAACCCGCTATACGTAGCTCCTGTACTGGTTGCCTTTTACAAGGGTGAAATGAAATGAAATGAAATGAAATTTTGAGTTTTGCGTCCCACGGTTATGCCGGTTAGGCTAAAGGAGACGGTGATAATGAGTAATGAATGAAATGGTGGAATGAAGAAAGTGGGAGGAAACGGGAGAACCCCGAGAAAACCCACGCACACGGTGTTTGTCCACCACAAAGTTCACTTGGCGGGAGCAGGGTTTGAACCCGAGACCCCTAGCACCAGAGGTGAACGCTCTACCACTGAGCCACCGTGGCCCCCACCTTTCACAAGGGTATCAACGTAGTTGCAATTAAAGTAATAGGTCCAAAACGACGCCTAAAATGCGGAATACAAAAATAAAGACTTTTTTTTTTTTTTTTTGGAAATTTCAATGAGAACTGGCAAATCTACACGAAATTTGGAATAGACCAGTGAAGACGGCATGTTTCCAGCACTTGCGATTTTCGAGATCTCATTGTCGAAAGGATTGGCTACCAACATATAAACTTTTCTAGCATTTTAGTATATAGACTAGCTGAACCTGCGCTCTCTACTCAGCACATCATTCTGTTATGACCATGAATCTAATTCCCACTATACATGTTTCCTTACTCACACAAGTAAAGGATAGGAGACTCACAAAGGAAGTGAATTGCTATGTATAGATGTTGGAGTGAGTTTGCAGCAAATTTGTAGAGGTAACACGATATCAAGTGGAAAATCTTTTTCGAATAAATCCATATCCGTCCGAGTACGCCTCATTGCGTCTCTTGAGGCCTTTGAAGTTGCCAGCATGGAATAGGTTTTGCCATTCAGATTTATGCAAAGTGCCTGCAATGTCCATCAACCCGCCATACGTAACTTCACTACTGGTTGCCTAACACCATAGTTTCGACCTGCAACAATGTTAATCTTATTAGACTAGTGCTATTTTGTGGGAAGTTGGATGTAGGAGGCATTTGTGTTGAAAAGCAGGTAAAGTGCTTTTTATAGTTGATTTTGGTATTTTCAACTGGAATATGTTATTTACCACGTTGGTGTCTGCTGATTTCATGCTGTGGTGAGAAAATAAAAATGGCTGCCAAAATGTGAGAAATTTTATTCTGTGCGCATATGAAGAACTTAATTCATATGATTTATCCAAAACAACGTTATTACGCTACTTATGTAGTTATCCTTTACATTCTAATAATTATAGAAAAAAGGAACCACCATTACAAATTAATTTAGTGCTCAAAGATCTACATTAATCATTCATGCAATCACTTTCAATGATTCTACTTTTACATATTGAAATACACTTCAAATTTCCTTTCTTGCAACTGGAATTTTAAGATTTGCATCCAGTAGACGAATCACATGCAATTATTTCTACACAGGAACTTGGTATTGAAGTAAGGACTGTAATCTTGGTCCAAGTTTTTCACCTTCTTTGGTCCAACCCTTTTCTTTAGGTGAAGGCAAGTTGAGGATGTTTTATGTCGCCTGTCTCCAAACCATAACTTCGTAATGTGCTCTTTGTATGTGGAATGTTACGGCGTCAGTTGCTGGAGGAAGGGCTTCAGGAGCTTGGTATTTATGAAACAAAGTTACTCTTGCCTCATCACAAGTCTCCTCTTTTTGAAAGTTATAAATCCTACATGCAATTGTTTTTGCCTCAAGTGCAGCTTTACCAAGATTTTGCAGACGCTGGTAATTTTAACAGAATGTTATCCACGTTTTCTTCTTACCATGACCAACTATACGGGAAACAGTATCGCAGCCTGTAATGGCATGAAATTGAATTATAGAACTCAGACCTTTTATCACAATGGACAACTTCTCACAAAATATGTGAATAGGTATGTATTTTGGTTTTGCTACTCTGCCCATTTTTAGACACAGTTCTTTGCAATTTAGTCGACTGTAATGTGCTATTAAAAGTATCAGAACATCAGTATCTAGTGCTAAACCACAACATTATCAACTTGAGTGTGTAAACGATTCTCTTATATTCTTCTTCATGATTCGGCAACTAAGGAACTTATATCCAAATATGGGTCTGAAGATTTCACTATGTCTTCTTTCTCGAATCCTCCAGAGACAATAGTTGTTTTGTTTCCAGAAGTTTGAATAATTAGCTCCTATGAAAGCAAGCGGGCAAGGACTTCTTTATTTTCTGGAAGTGCCAAAAATCTTTCCCAGTTATTTGGCAAAGGAACGCCTCTGTTTTCAACGTTCTTTGAAGCGTTTCTGTCTTGTTCTTTCTTTTATCGATTGTAATCTATGGAATTATCTCTCATTTGCCTTGCTTTAGTCAATTCGTTTGTAATAATTTGATCATCAAGTCCAAGAGAAAACATTTCTCTTGTCTGAGATGCAATTTGTGTACGTAAATTATACGACAGAGACCACCTGCACAGTGCTGAATATGAGTGCTGAATAATGCCCCCTCCTCTCTTCCCTGTTGCATTAAGCCATTCTTGGCTGTGATCTGGATCAACTTCATTGAAGATTTCATTTGATCTTTTAGCGACCCAATTTCTAAGTTTAAATTCTTGCAATACATCAGGATGAAGATTATGCATCTCTGCAATATATATGACTCCCCATCTTGCATAGTTAGCGTGGTCGTATCTTAAGAAATATTGCAACATCTTAAATGCATATATATATATGCCCAAATCCCATATTCCATCCCTTTCAGTTCTTATGAAAAGTACAAGAATAGAAACCATGTTCATATATTTACACCAGAAACGAAAGTTTGGTTTCTCACTTGTGAAGCCATTGAAGAATTTAGACAGTATGGTTTGAAAATTGATTATTCCTAATGAATTTATAAGAATATTACAATCATGATTCATGCAATTTAACAAATACTGACCGAGCTCATTATCATGTTCTTCGATGTAATTAAGAAGTTTTGGAAGGAGAAGTTTCCACATAGCTTGAAATGTGATTTTGAGAGCTCTAATTCCTTTGGCATAATCTTTTGCCAGTAGAACATTTGTAGCTGTAGTTTCACTAGAAATATTGCTTTTTACCCACACTTGGGGCAATCCAGAATCACACATATGCTGTCACTTTCAAGAAGTTCATACGAATATACAAGCCTTCTACTCCATGAATTTATATATTTCTGCATTCACCCTTCTTTCACTTCAATGTCATAAGATGTGGAAAAAGAGCTTGAACAACAGTAAATATTATATATTTCTGTTGTTCGACGGAAACGGAATAAATGCTGTCTCCGGGACTGTCATCAATCAGCTTAGGAACTCCGAAAACTATGGATTTGACACTAACATCGGTCGAAGTGGATTATTTGTACGTGTCACCCGTTCCTCCCGCTTTTCTCACCACCCTAGCCAATAGAGGTTGAAGTTAAACTTGCAAGGTATAGGGAGTTTCACTATTTATCTCAGCGACCTTGAAAACTATGGGTTCGACACTAAATATTAATCGTTTTCACTTATTTTTATTTGAACCCCCTTCCCCTACAAGCCGTCGGGGTGCTAGGAATGTCTTACAGTATACGCTATCAGAGTATCAGTCATGTGTATCAGTGGCGGATGCAGGGGGGGCGATCTTAAAAGTAGCTCCAGGTAGCAGTATTACAATCCACCGCGCCCCCAGAAGTCCGTCCCGGATCCGCCCCTGTTGTGTATCAAGTATGGTTGTAATTACTCCAGGTGTTCCATAGGTAACCTGGCACATACAAACTCTTCGTACCGTTTCAGTACCATTATAATAGCATCGTTTTCTCCTTCCACCCATTCCTCTGAAGGAAGGGGATTAGATAGGGACGACTAACCCATACACAGTATTCACCGTCTGGTAGTAATGAATTCTTGCTCAAATTTTAATCAAAATTGGTCTTGTAGTTTAGGGAGAGATGTAGCATATATACACATACATAGAAAATATATATTAACGTTGATTTCATGTTTGTTACTCATTTACTTGAAACTTTTAACTGTAATTTACAGGGTGGCTACAAAGTCCCGTTTTCCACTGTTTCAGATTGTGAAAGATGGCTGATACTTCCAATTACAGTAAACCACATAGTAAGACAGTGTCGTGCCGTGGAAAATTAGCACTCGAGGCGACAGTATACAGCAGTGCCCCTACAAATTTTCCCTCTCTTTTCTTTCCTTTTTTTCTTTTTCCTCCCGAGTTTTGCGCCCCGCTCGCCCCCCTCACGGCACGGTACTGTAGTAAGACACTGGCAGAAGTGCGTGCAGACTTTCGGACAAGGTTTTAACGAGATCTCCCTCGAAACAAACACTTTTAGAATGGGAAAAGAAACTATTCATCACAGGAAGTGTGAAGGATAAGGAAAGAAGTAGCATACCGTCCACACAGCAGCAGAAACATTCGTTTTGTCACAGTGTCCGTGGAGAGATCGCCGTAGAAGTCTCGTAGTCGACCTGCAGAACTGGGTATAACCCGGTCGAAAATGCCAAAGCACATGAAACAAGACTTAGGTCTACACCAATATCGACCTATTCCCTTGCAAGAATTATCGGGTGCAGACATGGACCAGAGAATAGAGGCATGTGCGACACTCCTTCAGACGTTCGACACAATACAGAAACGCGGCAAAGTTATCTTTACCGATGATTGTGTAATTTACAGGAGTTCTCGCGCACGCAATGTGGTCTTTTGGTCCAAGGACAATCCACTCTTTTATGAAGACTTTGGAACAGAATCCACCACATGTGATGACATGGCAGGCATGGAAAGCAGACGCGTGTTTGGGCCGTTCTTTTTCGAAATGACGGACATCTGGACATATCGCAGAACTGGTTTGTTCCTTTCTTGGATAAGCACGAAATCAAACAGACATGTTGGTTTCAGCATGATGGGGCACGTAGCCCATTATGCCCTCGCCGTACGTGAATATCTTACGGAGATCTTTCGTGGGCGTTGGATTGGTCCTGGTGTTCCGGATCTTCCCGCACCAAATGCCTAGCCACCATGAAGCCCAGACCTTACCATCTGTGATAATGTGCTATGAGGGTTCATAAAGAGCATAGTTGCACAAAACCGTTATGATACCACTGTTCGAACTGACAGAAGCTGTGAAACAAGCTTTCACTCAAGTTATACCTGCAATGCTCCGCAAAATGTAGCACAGAATCTGGCGGCGTATTAACCATTGTCATGAGAAGACAGTCGATAGACTGACCCTTTCGACACTTAATGCTTCCTATCTCAATAAAACTTCTCGAAAACATTGATGTTCATGTCATTCAGTTCTTTCCGTGTAGTTATTTACTTGCGTTTAGTGGTTTGTGTTATTTATTTTTGGGGCAACGGAACTTTGTGGCTCCCTGTAGAAGGTTTTAGAGAGAAATTGCAGCTTGGCAAACAAAATATTTGAATTCAGCATCTTCTAATTATGTTTAAAAACCTATTTACCTGCTATTCACCAAAAATACCTCCTGGTCGATTAGTATGTATCTTTTTGAAAAGTTGTACCGGTCTATACGGGCTCAAAAAATGGCCCCTAAAATGTTGAATAGAACAATAACGACACGGATTTAGAAAATTTGAATGAGAACTGGATAAGCTACACAAAATTTGGAATCGACGAGCGAAAACGACACTTACTTTCTAGCAATTGTGGCTTTCGAGATCTCATTGTGGAAATGATTCGCAACAAACATATAAACTTTTCTAGCATTTTATTATATATACTAGTTGAACCTGCGCTCTCTACACAGCGCATCATTCGCATATGAGCATCAATCAGCTTGCCATTTCTCACAACATCTGTACATGCCCCTTTACAGACAAAAGTTAGGGACGTCGTGATAAAAATCGTAAAGGATACTATAAAAGGGAGATTTTTTTCGATTATTTTTTCAATATCTCGGACCGTTTGCAAGGTTTGAACCTACTTCCGTCTGAAGTTTCTAATTCATGTATTATAGGTTTATTCTTTCTTCTTCTATGCAGTATGTAATAAGCAAATACATTACATACACAATTAACTATAATGTCAGTTATATATGATGTTCATTGGGCAAAACACTCCAAAAATAAAGATTCATCGTAGGCTGGAGAAATGGTTATCCTTCCTTTTTCATTATTATTTGGCCATTAAACAAACGCCTGAGATATATACAACCTCAATATACAACTATGTGGTGTTGGAATGTATAATGCGTAGGATATGATGCTTTAGTTTTTTTTTTAATTTCAACACTTTCAGTGTACCCGTAAAAATGTAATAAAGAAATAATCGCCATGTTTTTTTAAATATTCAATTAGAACTGGACAATCTGCTCAAAATTTGCAATAGATCAGTGAAAACGTGATCTTTCCAGAGCCTGTAGTTTCCGAGATATCATTTTTGAAAGAATTGACCACAAAGATATAAACGTCCACCAACATATAGTCTAAAAAACTCCAAAGATGGCAGCACAGTTCACTTGCATTGATATTGGAGAAGGTTTATTAAAATACAAAGGTTTTGAACAATAATTTTAAAGCATAAATTTTATGAAAAAGGCGTATTTAAATAATTTATTTAAAGTACACACATTTAAAATGTTTGTCTATGCTAAAAGTGAAATCACATATAACCGTAAATGAAAGATTTGACAGCCAAAGTTATAGGTTGGAGCTCAGGCGCTTTTAATGGCTATTGTAGCATTTTAATATATAGATAGATAAATAGATTTTTCTCTAAGCATAATTTTCTGTCATTAAATATCACACGAATACCGTATTTAAACATGCGGTCATTATGCTGTGTGTAGTACGGGAACAGGAAGTAATATTCGGAGCGAAAAGAAACAAAATAATACAATATATTTTCAAAATTTAGTAGAAGAAAAATGTGAAGAATATAATGCGATTCTTTGTCATTTCCAGATTGCCAAAGAAGTTAGGAACGAAGAAAAAACTAATCTTTAAAGGTTTTTCTGTCTTTTTTTTTAATTCTGCATAGAGTAAAAGAGATGGAGGAGGAGGAGGAACATTCCGTTGGTTGTGTAAATGCCGCTTGTTCCTGTAATAGCACATTAATTAAGCCGATTTCTTTGCAACGGAAGATTGAATTTTAACGACAAAAATCCAAGTTAATGACAGTCCTAATTGTCGCAGGCGGGGAAAAGAAAACGACTCAAGTTTGAAGGGATTTCTCTCATCTGCTGAGGCCAACACATTAAGAAGTGGAAGCAATTAGTCATTTATGAAGTTCTTAATTACATATCCTTTTTCTTTTCTTTTAAAATAAGGAAAAAAAAGAACATAAAGAGATTAATGTCCCCTTGTTAAGGGAAACGTAAAGAGAATGAAAAAAAAATGTCGCATCTGCTGTTGGTAAAGTTGAAAGATTTCCTCACAAATGACTTGTTTCGATCTGGTCAATTACGTCAAACAAACAGCGTTATTGTTAAAACAATCATGTCTTCCCTCGTGTTTTGAGATCTTCAAGAAGTTGCCGCGTAATTTGTGCAAAAATATTCCGACATTAATACTACACCAAGGACCTCTAGTGGTAATAATATTGAATCTGCTTTTTCTTTTGTTCTTTTGTTTTTAACGACTTTTGAGTCGTGCTTGCATTATCACCTAGTTAAGAGAGAAAAAATTGTCCATGAAATTGTGTTATGGAGCCGTATAAAACCCTTCAGTAATAACACTGTATCCATTTACGGGGTCGTTACATACCTTTTTCTATCTGGATTCTCAAAAGAAGATTTGACGTTTATGTCCTCCAAGCCAACAGATCGGCATAGCCTCTGCATTAGCCGGGCTCTTAATTATCCAATATATTCATGTTCTTTACTTTTTTTAATACTTTTTTGTTACTTCCTTTATTAATCCTCATTTTTATTATTTTTCCACCTCTTCCTTTTATACTCATACAGCTTACAGGTAATTTCCAAGTCTAATTAACGGAAGGAATAGTCATAAGACCGTGCTGCATGATTCGTTCAAAATACGTTAGCGCCCAAATATGCACACAAGGATGCAATTGTGCATGTTCGATTATTCAGAAGAAGACTTGGCACTCTATGATTAAAAGTGATACATTCAATATATGAAGCGTTCAGTGAATAAGGGAATCAAGTCTACTTTTTTGTTTATTTTGCACATACTTGTATTTTATGTTTATGATCTCTATCTGGAGCTTCTTTCATAGCTTAAAAGAATTATGTTCAAATAACTTTTAGTGTTAAAAAAAAGTTACCCTTCCGTGTATCTAAGTGTACCATACGAACTCATATCTCTTTTTCTTACAGTTTTGGCAATTGGATTTGATTTCCTTGCATTCTGAACGCTCTCTCTCTCTGTCTCTCTCTCTCTCTCTCTCTATCTATCTATCTATCTATCTATATATATATATATATATATATATATATATATATATATATATATATATATATATATATATATATATATATATATATATATATATATATATAATGAAAGTGACTACATTTGTGATTTAACTCTTGAACCATCCGACAAATCTTGATCAAATTTTCAACATAGATGAGGTTCAGACCTGGGATAGTTTTTATTCTATCAGTTCACTTTGATGGTGCAATATGGGGGAGGAGAAAAGGGAGATTTACAGTATATATGATCGAAAAATGACCGATATTAGCGTCGAATCCATAGTTTTCGGGGTTACTGAGACGAACAGTGACTTCCAATGCCACCATCCGAATCCAAATTCTTCCCAATAAGGGGGAATGGTGACATATAAAAATAATTGAAAATGGCGAATATTAGTGTCGAATTCATTGTTTTTGCTGTCCCTAAGTTGATTAGTGACAGTTTTGCTGCCCTTTATGTCCAAAATGAAACGTATTCTCCCCGTGCGAAAAACGGATATCCTGATAATTACGGCACTGCTAAAACTAATTGACATATAGTTAAATGTTAGCAAAATATGCCACTAGGA
Organism: Thermobia domestica; assembly: GCF_964235325.1. Lineage (NCBI taxonomy): Eukaryota > Metazoa > Arthropoda > Insecta > Zygentoma > Lepismatidae > Thermobia > Thermobia domestica. The sequence continues at coordinate 4,186,542 of NC_137465.1, read as the reverse complement.
ATATTTTAATGAAAAAATTATGTCTTTGTGCTGGGATATAGTTGGAAAACTCTATATTTTGTCATTTTCATGGTCAACAGTGCTAATATATTACTAGTTATGGCACAAATTCTTATCGTTCTTGACATTCTTAAAAAAATACAAAACAAATTAAAGTTTAATATCTTGTTATAATACAGTACTTGTACCAGAAACTTTCAACCTAAGATATATATATATATATATATATATATATATATATATATATATATATATATATATATATATATATATATCTATATATATATATCTATATATATATTAATAAACCAATTTTCAGTTTTTACTTCCTCAAATACTGCTTCTGAAATAATGATAATTCAGCAATGAATAAAGATGGAATACTAAAGTTTGTTTTAAAGATACTAATAAAGTTTTCTAATACTTCATCAATGACTTTGTAATCACGATGGAAAATAGAGTGAAACGAAATTTGAAAACTTGACACACATAGTACCATAGATGCCTGACGCTTAAGGTTCAGATCTCTTATCGCTCAGAATGTTTCAATATACGTTCCATCAATCTTACAAACTTCGGAGAAAATTATTAGTGTGTTGCAATTCATAAGCGGTTTGAAGTTATTTTAATTACATAATCATGTTGAGATGTTTTTTCCTGTGTGTGAAACTTAAGAGCTTCAAAAACTCTGAAGTTTTATTGTTTATGTATGCGTTCCTTTATGACCTTTAGGAGAAAGAGTTTGTGTCTAGAATGGGTTGACGCCAGAACTTATGGACTCCATGCAATTATTTGTAACAGTTGCTTTCACGAGGGAACATAGAGGCTGGCTGATAGGAGCTCACCACTTCTGTGAGGGATTGCTGGTTCGATCCTAGTCCATGTGAGTTAATTGTGGTCATAACGTCGTGTCCATGGGTTTTCTCTGCACACTCTAATTTTCTCCCACTTTTAAAAGAGTTTGGTTTACCAAAACTCTTTTATATACATATATATACAGGGGGTTGATTAATTCGTGTGTCAATTTCATTTGTTCACTGTGTAGAAGTGGTTGGAGGTAAAGCCGTGCAATTTGGTGTAACTTTAGACGAAGGACAAGGAAGGGGCTAAACCATAATTTGCCGCTTTATCCAGTGTAAAACTGGATTGAAGTTCATTTTATCCAGTGTATACCTAAGGGTCAAGGGGGGCTATAGCCCCTATAGCCCCTCCTTGTTCGGTTGCATGAAGTCCAAGTTAGAAATCTCAAAAGAGTGTTCGTCTAATTTCTAAGTGTTCGTCTAATTTCAAAAGAGCGCTCTAACTTCATGAACAAGCTCCATCCTTTGACTGGTGTATATCTTTCGGCGATTTCTCAATTATATATACTCCGTTTTGGCTAGTCTTACTATACTTCAGATTTAATGCAAAGGCTTCTCAGGCGGAAACATCAAAAATATATAATATCATAGTTCGTTTTTTTAAAGAATATCAAGACAAAATTAGTCACTACTTATACAAAGATCATTTGTAGAATTATGCACCAGCTTTAAGATTCATCTGACACTCTATATTTCACAATAATTGTAATTTACTTTACAATTCTGTAATATATGTCAAGCATACATGACGTCTTGATTAGTAATCTTCTGTGTTCTATATATCAACATTTACATAGTGATTAAACTGTTTCCTCTGTAACCAAATCAATGTCATGACAACGGATAAACAATCATTTCTACCTAACAACTGAAAAAGAAAGATTAAAAATTATATTTTTAGAACGTTACACATTACATTTTCTTCTATTTCTTCTACTATGTAGCTAGTGGAAGTTAATATAGTATTTTCTGCCCTAAGTGAAAAATAAAATAAACAACATAAACACACGTTATCGTTGTACGTTCGTCCGGGAGAAAGAAAACAACAAGAAATGTGTATTCGTTCCAGGGGCGTCATTTCAGACTTCGCTTGCGGGGGGCAACAACACTACCGACATAGGACTTTCACGTTTTTTCTAGTATATTAGTATACAATCGATTGAAGTATATGTATTCCTAAAACTCTTGGGGGGGCATTTGCCCCTTCCTGCCTCCCTAAATGACGTCCCTAATTCGTTCGTATATGATATACAATAATCAAAGATGAACTTTATTATGTTATTATGTATGACTTTATTGAATCGTGCCCCACAAGGATCTAACTTTGGACCTTCTTTTCTGTGTTATTTAGCAATGAAATAGTTGAAAAGTAGCTTGGGTAACATTCATAAGTCCTAAACGGCACAAGACCTAAACGGCATAAGTCCTTAAAAAAATATAAGCACTGGACCTAAATTTTAGGTCTAGTGCCGTTTAGGACTAGTGTCGTGAAATAAATTTTAGGTCCAGAAAAAAATCAACAAATAACGCTAAATTACTAATGTAATATGCAACACAATACGTTTGAAAAAAACAATACATAGTCATTTAGGGGTGTAGCCTGCAAACTTTTCTAGGGAAGTAGGCTTTTTAACATATTAAAAGCAAATCAAATGTATATTTCCAAATTACGAAAGCTTCAATAAGACAATAAATATATAGACCCTACATATTACACACATACATAAATACATATATTATTATTATTATTATTATTATTATTATTATTATTATTATTATTATTATTATTATTATTATTATTATTATTATTATTATTATTATTATTATTACATTTTCGGTTGTTACCTTTTTGAAACCAGGGTCTTGACAGTGCGTGAATTTAAAACTACAGCTTGTGGGAAATGTACGAATAAGTCAAAAGTCAAAAGAAATCGGAAATTGTTCATGAAATTCAATGCGTTTGACTGCGTTTATCTTCTGTACTCTTACGAGGGGGAGTCAAATGAAAACCATAATTATTTTTTTTAAATATTATTTATTGGTCACACAGGGTACAGAAGTAAATCACTTTTCAACATAGTCCCCTCCTCGTTCAATGCAAGTCCGCCAGCGCTTCGGAAGAGCCTGAATACCTGCAGAAAAAAAGTCTTTTGGGCGACGGCGCAACCACTCGTGCACCGCGTTGTGTACCTCTTCATCGGAGTGGAACTTCCTGCCGCCCATTGCTTCTTTGAGCGGACCAAACAGATGGAAATCGCTCGGTGCGAGGTCTGGCGAGTAAGGGGGATGTAGGAGGCATTCAAATTTCAGGTCTGTGATGGTCGCAACCGTTGCACGCGCCGTATGGGGCCGTGCATTGTCGTGTTGCAACAGCACACCGGCTGACAGCAATCCACGTCGTTTCGTTTTGATGGCAGGCCGGAGATGATTCGTTCCAAAAGAGAGTCAGCATAACCTTCCCTGCAGACGGCTGTGTCCGAAACTTTTTGGGTTTCGGTGATGAGGAGTGGCGCCACTCCTTGCTCGCTCGCTTTGTTTCAGGCTGATGGTAATGCACCCATGTTTCGTCACCAGTGACGATTCGTGACAGGAAGGCATTACCGTCACGTTCAGCACGCCACAAAAGGTCTTCGCACGCATCAACACGACGCTGTTTCAGTTCAGGCGTCAGTTGTCGGGGCACCCATCTTGCAGACACCTTATGAAACTGGAGAACATCATTCACAATATGATGTGCCGATCCATGACTCATGTGTACACATGCTGCAATTTCGTCTATTGTCACACGGCGGTTTTCCAAAACGATGGCTTCAACGGCTGCAATGGTCTCTGGAGTCACTACGCGCCGAGCCTGGCCGGGGCGTGGAGCATCGGCCACAGACGTAACACCATTTGCAAATTTCCGGCACCATTCATAGATTTGTGGCTGACAAACACGCATCTCCATACTGAACCTTCATTCGCCTAAAAATGTCAATCGGTTTCACACCTTCACTTCGCAAAAACCGAATCACAGTACGCTGCTCCTCGCTGGTGCATGTGGCTAGTGGGGCTGCCATTTTGGAACTGTTGTTGCGCCGGTGTTTGTGCATCTGCCGGCTGCTGCCATCTAGGAGACATCCGGCATACTATCGTAAACAGGCATGCCAACTTACAGCTCACTGGCGCCATATGCGGATTTTTATTTCTACTTTTATGGTTTTCAGTTGACTTACCCTCGTATATAAAAGAGTTAAGATAAGTGACTTTCTGGGCATATTACAACGAGTAGAGTCGTTAAATTTAAATTTTAAAAAATCATTTTCTTACGGAAGCAGGATATAAGAAAGAATTTTTGGAAATACTACGTATCGTAAAAAGGGTGGGGGTAAGATTTTTTATAAATAGTAGTATATCTCGTAAATTTCTGAAGCTAGTAAAATGAAACTTGGCACATAAACTTTCCACTGTAAAAAAAAAAAAAAAAAAAAAAAAAAAAAAAAAAAAAAAAAAAAAAACCTGAAAATTCAACACATAAAAGGGAAAGAGCAAAGGGTGCACTTTCTTTAATGTTCGAATTCCCCATTACTTATTCAGAAAATATTTATAAAGTAAAGGATTAGCTTAAGCTGGATGCGTGAAACTCGGTATTTCAGCTATTAACTAAAAGAAATAAAATATATTTCAGCGTCTTGAAAATTACATTTCTAAGAGGGAAGAAGGGTCAATTTCTATAGTATTAAAATTTCTATGCTCATGAAATTTGGGTAGAAAACTCTTTTTACTTTAGGTCTGAGTTCGTCCAGTTAAGCAAACGAGAGTACAAAGTGGATGATCAAAAGAAAAGAATGTATGCACGTGGTTAAGTGCTCGGAGAAGGCTGCAGAGCCTTAACTTCGCCACGTAAAAGAAGTCATAAATAAATAAATAAATAAATAAATTAGGTTCTTTTAATTATTTTAACATGATGACGTAGTTTAATTTTTTAAAAGTGTTTCTTTCACATTTTATTATAAACATTGTTAATTTGCTGTAATTATTAAACACAGATTAACCCCCACTTGGGGTGCCAAGAGTTTGTTTTGGGTTTTAAGCCATCATTTGCGTCTGTGACATAACCTTAGATTTTAACTTCACGTACAATAAAGGCTCAGGTCTGAAAAATGTAGCATGTCTGAAATAATAATAATAATAATAATAATAATAGTAATAATAATAATAATAATAATAATAGTTAATTACAACTGTAATAGCTATGTTAGTAATACTAGGGTATGACAACTATTTGCTACGAAAAGAGTTGAATATGATAAATATATATGTAAAAATAATTTACTTCAAATCAGCACAAAGAAAGCAAAATTTATGCTCTATAACCAAAACACAACATTATGTTACTAATACGAGGTCCACAGTGTGGGAATAGAAAAAAAATAGACATTACGAAAGATCTGGGAATCACATTTGATATTTTGTTAATATTTTGTCACCATACAAATGCTATCATGGAAACAACAAGAAAGAACAATAGATCTTATTTATTTATTATTTCAGAACAATAGAATATGTATTTATACAAATTACTTGTAAGAACTAAGCTAGAATCTGGTTCTGTAATTGGCACGGACGCGATGGTAGCGTCACAAGGGATTTTCAGGTCCAGTGCCGTTTAGGACGTGTGCCTCGAAATGATTTTTAGGTCTTGTACCGTTTAGGACTAGTGCGCCGTCCCTTTTACATATCTTCCTCTACTCATTACATTTCCTTTTAGTTCATAGATGAATTAGTTTTGAGTTTTCATTCCTTCTGTTCCAACTTTCTTTAGCATGTTAATCATAAAATTCTAGTCCATTTCATCAAAATGCTATTCTAAATATTCAATGCATACACAATCTTCCTGTTTTGCCCTCAATTTGATTTTTGTTAAAGTCAATATCACAACAATTCTATATATCGTTATCAATCAATCGATGAAAGTCATCAGATCTTGACCAAACTTGGCATACCAAAAACCTTGATGTACCTATTGCTGGTATGGAATATTATTATGTATATAACTTTAGTTCTCAAGCCATGAGCTATCAAGATTCCCACTGAGACTTGGTCAATTTTTTTTTTAATATTATTTATTATTTATTAAAGGGATTAGATATGAAAGTGTAATATAAATTGTAATCAGAAGTTTGTTTGCGTAACATGAGAGATGCAAAAGCTCTTAAAAATCGGGATTTTTGAGGGGAAAAAAGTCGAAGTTTTTGCCCTACTAAATTTTGGTCTTTTTAAAAATATTGTTATATCCCGAGTATGGATCTTTTTACAAATAATCAACACACGTTTTTATTTATAAACATCAACCATGTGCGTACAGTGGCAGACGCACTGAGAAAAAATGTATAGGTGGTGTACGTAAAATCGTATGTTACATTTATAAATCCTGTAGTTTTTTTTTTTTTTTTTTTTTTTTTTGTAGCTGATACTTTATTTTAGTTCAAGCACAACACAACAGGCTCTAGGCCCAATTATTGTGTTGCCTTTGACAACGAAATACATATTAATACAAAACAATGAGATATACAAACAATTAAAAGAAATACACATAACAAAATAGACAATTTAAAAAAAACACATTCATATTGTCTTTAGCATATGAGCTCCTTATATGCCGTTTTCAAAACATGCCTGTTTAATTGTTCTTTTGTACACACTTTCCAACATGCTAAATATATCAATATTGAAGTCTTTTTCGACTTCATTGTGGAGAGTGCTTATCCTCCATATAGGAGATTTCCGAAGGATATTTGTTCTTGCCTTTCTTTGATAAAACGTAGATGTGTTTCCTATCCTCGTTCTGGTTGATGGGACTTGAAACCAAAGTAACGAACGCAGCTCAATAGAGTCAATTTTATCATGTATTAATTTATATAAAAATATTAGATCATTATATCTTCTTCTTTCGTATAAAGTGGGTAGTTGATAATTTTCCAGTAACTCTCTGTAAGATTCATATTTCGGGTAAAGCCCAGTTTTCCTGTACGTTAGAAGTCTTAGGAATTTTTTCTGTATTCCCTCAATCATATCACAGTATTTTTGCATATTTGGTGTCCACACAACAGTCGCATATTCTAACTTTGACCGAACGTAAGTGAAGTACAATTTCATTAAAATTAAATCATTACGAAACTCTTTACCTAGCCTCATGATAAAACCAAGGTTTCTATAAGCTTCGCTCGTTACTGTTTCCATATGATGTTTAAAGGTTAAATTTTGATCAAAGAAAATTCCAAGATCTTTGATATACTTGGGAGAGCTTAATTTTGTCCCATCAATCGAATAAGTATAGTCTACATAACTATTCTTACGTGTAAAACGTAGGAAGTTACATTTATTTACATTCATTTTAAATTTATTTTTATTACACCATTCCATAATGTTAGTTAAGTCTTGTTGTACTTTCTCGCAATCATCAATTGAATCTACCTTAATATATATTTTGAGGTCGTCTGCAAATAGAAGACAGTTAGCATGTTTAATCCTAGTCGGCAAATCATTCACTGCTAAGAGAAACAAAAGCGGTCCGAGATTTGAGCCCTGGGGAACTCCTGACAAAGCATTGAACTTTTCAGAGATGCACCCTTTATAAACAACTGATTGCCTACGGTTACTTAAGTAGGAAGATATTAACTGTTTGTACTCTTGAGAAAAGTGGAAAGAGTTTAATTTGGCTAGTAAAATGTCATGATCCACTAGGTCGAAGGCTTTAGAAAAGTCAGTATAGATTACATCCACCTGATTACCTTTATCTATCTCCGTTGAGATGTAGTTAGTAATGATGGCCAGGTTCGTGGATGTTGATCTATCTCGTACAAATCCGTGTTGATAGGTCGATAGCACGGGTTTCACATGATTTAGAACACGTTGATAAATAATCTGTTCAAATACCTTTGAAACTGGTGACAATACTGATATGGGTCTAAATTTATCTATATCTCTAGTTCCGTTGGCCTTCGGTATCGGACAGATTATGGTTTCTTTCCACTTTTCTGGAAAAATTCTTGTCTTTACTGAGATATTCGCTATAATATGTATGGGATATTTAAGAATGTCCATACAACCTTTCAGTATATAAGGTGGTATGCCATCTGAACCACAAGACGTTTTTGGCTTCAATTTTCTTATCGCTTCTTCTACTTCTTCCATTTTTATTTCATTGAGTACTAACAGATCTAATGTATCATATACAGGTTTATCAGGAGTGTAATGTTGTATATTATATTTAGCACCGATATCTGAGTATACTGACCGAAAATAATTAGCAAACGCATTAGCAATATCGTTGTTGTTTTTTAATTCCTGACCATTAAAGGTAAGAAACCCAGTTGAAATATGTTTAGTTTTACTTTTAATGTAGTTCCAGAAATAACAAGGGTCCGTGCCTATTTTATTTTCCGTTTCTAATATGAACGTTCTAAGATCTTGTGATATTTCTAGTTTTATTTCCCAGCGCATTTTGCGAAACTCCTCCCTGTGAAATGAAATATTCCCCTTTCCACTTTTCCACTTTTCGTGATGGTATGATTTTGCTTTAAGTTTTTTAATGATACTAGCCGTAAACCAGCACGGATAATTATGGTTAGTGAGTTTCTTAGGAGGAACACTTGCACCTAAAACGTTATGAAGTATTTCGTAAAATTTATCTACTACAACATCAACATCATTTGAAAGCTTAAGACAGTCCCAATTCACATTTGATAAATCATTATACATTTTTAAGAAGTTAGCCCTTCTAAAGTTGTAACCCTGGAAGTTATTTTGGGATTTCATTTTTGGTGGTCGTTTATATGACCATAAGATTACCAGTGCTGGATGATGGCGATCTTCAGACACCAATGACATTTCCGCTCTTTCAACTTCCACTCCTTCTATGTTAGATATTACTAAATCTAATGTACGATTATTTTCGTTTCCAACATTGTTATATGTACTTAGACCAAACAAGCTCATGAAATTATACAAACTTTTACAACTGAAAGCACATATTTTATAATACTTTTGTGTATAAGTGTTCCATCAATATATACTTTCTGTATGAAACAATATAGGCGGTTAGGATCTAACATACAAATGAACGTATGTAACATATAGCTGACGAAGGTAACATAAGTATATGCATGTGATATACGGAAAACTGTTAGATGTCAGACATCCTGCAACGGCATCACGTAACATCTAAGGGCAGTGCGTATGTAGCATACGGATAACGTATGCTCCATACTGATTTCTGTTGTAAGCAAGAGGATTCCGTATATTTGTACAATATATCGCTGTCCCAAGAACGGATTTTTCTCAATGTGACAGGTACACCAGCGACACCACTGGTCATGTGACAAAGGACCATCAACGCCACCGCCAAACTAGAGCAGGTATAAAACCGGAAGTACTTCACATTTGATATCAATCTACGACTGGTCACCTCCGCTCCCTTAGCTTGCTTGGGGCTCTGAGAGCTACGTAACAAAAAACCCGTGGCTTGCTCGGAGCTCTAGGCCTCCTATCCTGCCCACTTAGTTTGCTCTGAACTCTGTGAGATATTTAATCTCAGCTGCTCACTTTGCGTGGAGCATTGTGGCTTTCTAACCCCCCCCCCTCTACTTGCGTGGAGCATTGGGGATCCTAAATTCACCAAAGTTGGCTTGCTTGGAGATCTGTGGAGATTCTTCCCTAGGTTTCTCGGGCCTTGGAATACCTTTCTTGGCCCCGTTATAAGATAATTATTGATATTAAAGTGATTTTGTATCATACTGTTTACAACGAGAAGATTTCTATTATATATATCATTATCTTTCTGTCTCTCTGTATATATATATATATATATATATATATATATATATATATATATATATATATATATATATATATATATATATACAGTTTAATGGAGATATAACAGTACGTTCCACCTTGATTTTACCATCATAACACTAGAAAACATTGAATTATTCCATTCTCAAGAGAAAATTCTAAAATCATTCAATAATCAAAGAAAATCGGTCCTGCGATAGGACAGAAAAAGTGCAAACCAGTGGACGCAGTGGGTTTTGAGAATCAATGAATTCTTTATAGAGCTCTTAGATTAAATTTTAATGAGAAACAAAGGTTTAATAAAATGTTTAGCAGTTAGCAGTAACAGTTCTGAAAGTGTAGCAGGTTTCCTGGAATAAAATTATCGTTTAAAATGTATGAATAAACTAACATTTTATTGTAACTAACATTGATTGAGGATCCTAAAATTCGAAGAGAGAACGGTGGCACGGTGGATCAATGGTAGAGCGCTTATCTCTGGTTGCGTAGGGTATCTGCTTCGATCCCCGATCAAGTGAGTTTGTCGTGGACAACATCGTGTCCGTGGATTTTCTCGGGTACTCCCGTTTCCTCCCGCATTCTCATTCTACCCATTCTTCCATCATCATTCAGTTGCCGTAATCATCGTCTTCCTTAGCCTAAATGACATAGCCGTGGGACGTTAAACTGAAAAGTATCATTGTATTTCGAAGGAAGAACGTTTAAAACACTGTACGCAAATTCGATTTCAAAAATCTTGACACGATATAGCAGTAAAGAAAGAAGGAATTCTGTAAATAATTGTGTTAAAATAACATTATACGCAAAATAACCGTTCAAAACTTTTATTTTGTAAACTGATTTCTCTGAAGGTTAAGATAAAATGTTTCCCGAACAAAGAACAAGATGTAAACAAGATTTTGTATCAAAATATAAATGGATTATTATCTCTTTCTTGATTAATAGTACTTTTTTCTTGCCTACCAGATTGAATTTAGGCAAGCAGTAAAACACATTTTACTACTTGTTAAAATGTTTAGGCAACCTAAGTGTCACTTCGGATATAAGGGTTGCATAACTTACACCTTACTGATAAAAACTGCGAGTTTGAAAACCAATCAAGACAGCCAGCTATGGAGTGAACGTAGGACTCACAAGCACTGATTGTTGTCAGGAAAACTAAAGTTAAACTTGAACAAGAAAGTAATATTACAGTCGAAAAATAGTAATATTCCCGTTTTTACACGAAATTCCCCTTTTTGCGGGAGAATTACTTCCATCCCCGACCCCAAAAAAGCCGGCCTTTTTGTATCTCTAGTGTGTAATATACACACTTCATTGTTTCCAAATCTCTTTATCCAGATGAGGAATAAGTTTAGTGAAGTGTTATGTTATAAGAATAACACATAATAAGTTCATCCACTGTCAAAACTGATTGTTTCAAAAAATGTGGCGTGACACCTTCATACTGTAACCCCTTCAAGATAGAAAAAGCAAACATTATAACAATCTCTTATTAAAAGTTAATTACTGGCATAAGGTAGGAAATAATAAGATGGTGGATTAGCTATTTTGTAAATGACGCGTACTTATAAAATGCATTTCCTCAAATAAATGAGGAGGATTTTTTTTTTTTTTTTACGCAAACAAAAAACAAGTTCGCTGCTATAATTTTTCGATTATCGCAAGTAGCCGTATGTGTACCTTAAGATCATTTATCACTAAGGTAACAAACAACATTTTTTATTAGATTCTTTTTTAAAAACATGTTTTATATTTACTTATTTGTTCAATTTCTTTGTGCCAACAGGGAGATGCACCAGGCAGAGATCCAGGCAAAGAAAGTACTGAAACTTCTGAAGGAGAGAGATAAGCAGATAAAAGAATTGAAAAACCGCGTCAAACAACTGGAACTTGGAGATTGTTATGTTCCACCTTTAGAGTTATCAGCGTCCTCATCATCGGCCCCTTCTAGCTATGATCTAGCGTGTAGTTGTAGATCTATCTTGCCAAGTGAAATGCGAAAGCGATCTGTGGCCATCGTGAACAGAGAAGAGACCAATGTTAAGACTGTAGCATCCAACACTCTCACAGCATTCAATACAGCATCGTCTCCTAGCGAAGAAGGCATCCCCTGCCACCTATCGGATGTTTCCAACATCAACAGCTCGTCTGGAAGGCAGTTTCGCGCTGAAGAACGCAGTGACATAAGGTAGGGCCTTTTTTTTTTAAAGTTTATTTTGAGTAGATTTTTTAAGACTTCAAAACAATGCTATGTGTAAATTATGAAAAGTATGTGTATTCACCCTCTGTCAACAGATATGAGAGGAAAAACAGCAAAACATAACTAGACACTGTTTTCTAAGATGGATTCTGCCTTCCAAGATTAGATTAATTTCTATTCTCATTCATACGAGGTGTAATCAAAAAGTAAGGTGAATAATTTTATTAGAAACAAAGTAATAAGCTTACATGGAATTTGATTTAATCTCCTTCAAAGTACTGTCCTTGGCTAGCAATGCACTTGTCCCAACGTTGAATTCATGACTGGAAGAATTTCTGGAAGGTTTCTTTTGGAAGGGCGTTTAGCTGTTCTGTCGCGGCCCTCTTAATGTCCAAAATGGTATCAAAACGTTTTCCTTTAAGCATGGTTTTAATTTTTGGGAAAAGCCAGAAGTCGCATGGTGCTATATCTGGAGAGTACAACGAATGTGTACAGATACGAATATTTTTCGGCCAAAAACTCGCGGATCGAAAGCAAGGAGTGGCACGGCGCGTTTTCGTCGTGAAGAAGGAAGCCATTTGCCCATTTAACCAGTGGTTAAAATGCTTTTTGCAGGCGTATACGAGATGTTTAGTTCTTTGGAAAGCTGTTGAATAGCCATTCGCCTGTTTGAGCAAATTATTTGTACCACTTTTTGGACATTTTCATCTATTTCTGACGTCAAAGGACGTCTCGATCGTTGCTCAATTTCAACCACTCCTTGCCGCTTTTGAATCGTTCATACTACTTGTAAACAGTCTTTAACGTCACCGCTTCATTGCTATACACTGATTTTGACATTTCGTGAGCTTCTTTGTCACTTGTTTTTGCAGCTTAGAACAAAATGTTGGCGCGCGATACTCTTAATACGCCCTCACTCTTTTGCCTCTAAAAGCCACCGGCCTCTAGAATTCCGGCTTCCTCATAATTCGTTTAAACACGGCACTGACTGTACCAGAGGTTTAGACTACCGGGCTTACTAGTTGAAATGGATGCAACGTCGATAAATGGCAGTGTGTAAGTATATTCAGCATACTTCACCAACCTTAATTTTCATAGAATATGGATTTAGCATCACAAGACATCATTTTCCTACCCTTATCCCTCAACTGAAACCAGAAGTGGGTGAATTCCACTTAGGGATGCGCACGAGACAAGATTTGAGGTTGTCTCGTCTCGAAAATGTGCTGTAAAAGTGTTGTGTCGACTCGAAAAATATATATTTTTCTATTGGAAGAGCCGTGTCTCGGCTCGAATTTTGTCAGGAAAATTCTGTCTCGACTCGTCTCGTGCGCATCCCTAATTCCATTGTAGCTTCCGATTTCAATATTGATCCTCAATGAGTAATAACGGTAATAGATAGCAAGAAATATTTAGTAGTATTAATTTAATTCTCAAAGAATAGGTTGAGTCTAGAATTTATTTTTTCTATTGAAAGCTGAAGTTGCAGGGATATGTCGCTTCTGGTTCCAATATTTGATTCTGTTTATCCGTTTGTGTATCCATGCGTCCGTCCATAGGCGCCGACTTGAAGAAAATATTGGGGGAGCCAAACAATGAACATCATCATATTCAGCCATTTTCTATCAACTGTTTGATGAAGCCCCTCTTCTTCTCTCCCCCCAGTTCTCGGTCCACTACTCCACTCCACTGCGAAATTCACGACCTAAGTCAAATTTACCTAAAGCCAATAAAACAAATTCAAGTTCAAAATTTGGAAACTTCACTGCAACTTTACACACCATATTGATCTTCACTTGTCATATCAGTGATGCCATATTGTTGGTTGAAACTTCAGTGTTCTATTAAACACAGTTTTGAAAACGGCTTTTTCTATTCAATAAGAAGGCTGTTCCTAATATTTAATTAAAGGCATGATGATGCTTATGACAGAAATTCTTGCTCCTCTTTGTTAATTCTTCCTCGACTGGATTATATTGGAGGGACTTAAATATTGGGGGGGGGGGCAAAATTGTCCTGACCTCACAAAGTCAGCGTCTATGCGTCCGTCTCTTCAGGAGACACAATATCTCAAGCACCAATCGATGGATTACCATAAAGTTAGGAACAGAGTTGATTATTGAAGGTGATCTATCAAGCGGAAGTGGTAGAAATCAACCATTTCCGGTTTTAACGTTGATCAAAAACAGTCGTATGTAGCAAGATGTGGTTTCCTACAATCGATTAAGCGTCCCAAGAATATATTTTATCTCAATTCTTATCCCTCTACTGAAACCGGAAGTGATGGAAATCTATTACAACATCCGGTTTCAATATTGATCTACAGAGAACAAAAGCCTTAAGAGATAACGAGAAGCAATTTCTGAATCTATTTCTTGTTCTGAGGATAGATACCATATTCCGTTTTAACCCGTATTAAACCCGGGTGTGAAGAAATTAATCATCGGTTTAAATGTTCATCGCTACAGAGTAAAAACGAGTTTTCTGCATTGAACTAAGTGTCCCAAAAATATATTTATTTTCCACTGTAATCTCTGTACTAGATGTAATAGAATTCTACCACCTCTTTCAATTTGAATATTAATTGAGGAAATATCACGCCAGATAAACCAATCTCCTTTACGTGGTGTACACGTGATGCTGCTACTGCCATACATTAAAAATGATAACATATTGTAGTGTACCATGTGCTCCTACTTACAAACATCTGACACGTTTACGAACAACAACCATGTGTACTTTAGGATGGTGTACTAGATCTTACGTTAGAGTACTTACTACAAGTTGTAAATGACGGAGACATCGGCAACACTTACAGTCACATGACGACGAGCGAACAGCAACGCCACCGTCTATATAACGCCTATATAACGGAGAGGATTTCATGGACAATCACCAGTCACTCCTCATTTGTCACCCCTCCTTTAGCTTGCACGGAGCTCCAGGAGACACCCAAGCCAAAGCCTAAAGTTTGATTTGGAACTCGGCTTTTCCTTTCCTCTCGCTTAGCTTGCTTCGGAGCTCTGCCCAAATTCCTAACCTCAGTCACTTTACCCTGCTTCGGAGTTCTGTGGCTTTTCAAACTCCCTCTCTGCTTGCTTGGAAGCATTACTTATTCCTAATTCATTCCACTTAGCCTGCTTCTGAGCTCTGTGACTTTAAACCTCCTTTCTGCTTGATTCGCAGTTTAGGTATCTAAATGACTTCAAGAACGCACTAAAAAGCAGAAAATAATAAAAGCGCTAAAAGCAGAAAATAATTGCTATTATATATATATAAAGATTCCCCATGTCTGTTGCAAGCCAAACAAATTAACGCTCCATAAAATTATCATTGAAATCAATTTTATATTAGGAATTAATTTGTTTGACTTCGGACAGACCTCGGATTTTTTTTATAGATAACACTAATGTATTATTATTATTATTCTTTTTACTTTTAAAAGAGCTATGTTATTATTATTTTCTACTTTTGAGCTGTTTTAAAATCCTTTTTAGTGATTTTGTTTAAGTCGATTAATACCATATTTAAAAAAAAATATCATTTATGACTACAGCATGATTTCTTCTAGTTTCGAAATCTATCGTAGGTTCACTGTCTGAAATAGAACTCATTTGTTTCTTGGTGAAAATAGGAAACCAGAATTCTGCTTGGGAAGTTACAGAAGTAGACCGTTATTATCCTTATAAGAATTTTGCAAATGCTGGTGGGATCGCTCCTCCCCATTCTAAATCTTCCGTATATTATGTCGTTATTGATCCTGAAATGAATTTTAGTACAATGAACTACTTAATTATGGCAGCAAATAAGACACGTAATTTTTACGTATAGTTGTAGTCGAGGGCTCTAGATAATTATCGAGCGTGAAATTTACGCGCAATAACACGTAAAATGTAAACGAAATAATAAAGAAAATAAAACGCTGCAAACAAGAAGGAAACCCAGTAAAAGCGCACGAAACGCGCTAGCATACCCAACTATCCATTAAGCCCTTATAGGAATAACTAATCAGTGAAAGCACTGTTGACGGCGGAAGCATGTGTAGTTGTGAGGAGAGACGATTGTGCGAAGTGACAGCATAGCAGCTGTACATACATTTTACGCACAGTAGTAATATAGAGTTAATATAATTAACCAAGTAGACTCTTCTTCACATTGTAATTCAACCTGCAAGAACATCTCTAAGAAAAGTTTCTAATCAAATACAATACACTAACCGATTTCTTTCTTTTGTTTTTACGTAATTATCTGTGCCTTACCATTGCTATACCCTGGCCGGCGAACGATGATTTCTGACAGCTCAGCTCGCGAGGACGACTGAGGAGTGCGGTGTTGCCAAGTGCTTCTCGCGCAAGGAAAGAATCGTCTGCTTCCTCGTTGAGGGTGAGAGAGGGGGTGAGTGAAAGTTTGGCAATGTGCCGTGGTTACCATGGAGACGCGACAGGTTTTGAGCCTAAGGTTGGTTGACCTGCTGTCTTCTGCTCGCTCGCCGTAGCCTTGTGCAAATCTGTCAGAAATCATCGTTCACCATCCAGGGTATAACACTGCTGATTTTCTTCATTCTTCTCTACATAAAACGGGAATAACAAATTGTTATTACGCCTAACTAGCTTGAAAATGTAATGCCGCGTCTTACTCGGGGGTGGTAGTTTGTAAATCACTGCCATGAGACGGTCCTGACAGAAATAACACTTCCTTCTTTTATTCTCTCTAAATTAATTTATACATAAGTTTGTTATGAGTCTTCGACCCTTCTATTAGGATTAGGATTAGGAATTACATTTCTGGGCTTTCGACATCTATGGCCATATTAGCCCGTCACTAAGATTAGGATTAGGAATTAGATTTCTGGGCTTTCGGCATCTATGGCCATGTTAGCCCTTCACTAGGATTAGGATTAGGAATTAGATTTCTGGGCTTTCGGCATCTATGACCATATTATCCCGTCACTAAGATTAGGATTAGGAATTAGATTTCTGGGCTTTCGGCATCTATGCCCATGTTAGCCCGTCACTAGGATTAGGATTAGGAATTAAGATTTCTGGGCTTTCGGCATCCATGGCCATGTTAGCCCGTCACTAGGATTAGGATTAGGAATTAGATTTCTGGGCTTTCGGCATCTATGGCCATGTTAGCCCGTCACTAGGATTAGGATTAGGAATTAGATTTCTGGGCTTTCGGCATCTATGGCCATGTTAGCTTGTCACTAGGATTAGAATTAGGAATTAGATTTCTGGGCTTTTGGCATCTATGCCCATGTTAGCCCGTCACTAGGATTAGGATTAGGAATTAGATTTCTGGGCTTTCGGCATCTATGGCCATGTTAGCCTGTCAGTAGGATTAGGAATTAGATTTCTGGGCTTTCGGCATCTATGGCCATGTTAGCCCGTCACTAGGATTAGGAATTAGATTTCTGGGCTTTCGGCATCTATGGCCATGTTAGCCCGTTACTAGGATTAGGATTAGGAATTAGATTTCTGGGCTTTCGGCATCTATGGCCATGTTAGCCTGTCAGTAGATTAGGAATTAGATTTCTGGGCTTTCGGCATCTATGGACATGTTAGCCCGTCACTAGGATTAGGATTAGGAATTAGATTTCTGGGCTTTCGGCATCTATGGCCATGTTAGCCCGTTACTAGGATTAGGATTAGGAATTAGATTTCTGGGCTTTCGGCATCTATGGCCATGTTAGCCTGTCACTAGGATTAGGATTAGGAATTAGATTTCTGGGCTTTCGGCATCTATGGCCATGTTAGCCTGTCACTAGGATTAGAATTAGGAATTAGATTTCTGGGCTTTCTACATCTATGCCCATGTTAGCCTGTCACATATGAGGGATTGTCAGCAATCAGGCTATTAGGGGAAAGGGAAGGAAGGAAGCGGTCTGGGACTTGTATGTTAGGTACGATTCCGGCATTTTCCTGCTGTGAATGAAGAGAACAAAGGAAATCCTCAGTCGGGATGGCTAGCCTGAAAATACTTTTACACTTTTTCTACCGAGAGTCCCCATTGGGAATCGAACCCGGGACCTCAATCCTTCTATTCCATTTCGACCTGATTTTCATTAGGACACCAATTAAAATTTATCAGCAAAATAAAGACCTATATTACAATGAGGTATTGAAAAAATTAGTCGAACATGAAGTTGATCAACCTGTATAAAAGAATTCTATGTATTTCCCTCTACGTCCTGGCGATACATTAAAAGAAATTACAAAGGTCCTTACGTGTTTGGCAGGTTGTTCTGGCGTCCATTACATTCAGCGCCATGTAATCAGTCCTTTGACTATTTTAGATGCTGCCTCTAGGCAACACACATAGAAAGAGTGACAGGTGATTTGTGTAACAAAATTGTAATTGCATCACTGATTATTATCGTGTTGTTGAATAGTACAGTCAACGAAGGAATCAGTCACTTTCTTTTCTAGATAAGTAAATATTAACAAGTAAGTGATGCAGATATTTTCCTATGATAGTAACGGGACTTCTACAACAGCAATAAATAATAAGAATTTCTGCTCATTTCTTACAACAAAGGTTGACAACACTGATTTTTTCTTTGTTTTTTATTATTATTATTATTTTGTGTTGTGCCACATCGTTTCTCTTTCTCTCTCTCTCTCTCTTCTTATGCTTTGCATCGTTAAATCGCGCCGCTTTCTGTTAACGGCTGGTTGATTCATATTTGCATTTTAAATGCTCCAAGACAGGATTTGAGCCTTCATGTCTGAGAAAGCATGGTCGGGAGGAGAGGGCGCTGAGCCGCCGGCGTTCGGAGCAGGAATTTATCTTGTGTGATGTAATGACACTGGCATTTGTGTTTGATCTGCAAATGACGGCGCTGACTCGGCAGGCAGCACCGGCAATTTGCTCAGCCCATGCAAGTCCCCAGTGTAAGACAGACTATATCCGAGTACTACCTCATTATAAGGGGGACTCAGAAATGGGCTGCAAATAGAACATTAAATATTAAAGAGCCCCTTCTCCTCTTTCGTCGTTGTAGCTGAGCGAATCAGTCAGTGAGAGGGGTTATTTTTCGTTTCATGGTAGAAGGTCATTCTACTCGAGAAACTCACGAGTAAATATTTGTGAATTCATTAGCTCTCTACCTGTTTGTTGGTTGCAGAAGGATCCAGGGAATGTTTTTCTATCTGCTTCCAATGCACATGACCTACGTTAACTACTGTAGCCCTTAGATTCAGAGAGAGAAAAATCTTCTCAGCTACTGAGCAGAAAATATTTTTTAATTAATCTTTCGGAACGCCACAAATAAGTATGAAAAGACAAAGACATTTGAAATGCAACTTTTTTTTTTTTTCATTGCACTGGTATAGTCTTGTTGAAAAAAATGAACATCCTTTGGAAGTTCCTCTGTTCTTATCCGTATTAAAGATTGCAGAAACAAAGGTGTACTGAGTTATGCTGAGTATAAAATCCGAACGTCTGTATGTTCTAGCATAACGCTGGAACGCCTGAAGCAATTTGAACTAAACTTGATATACATATTACCCAAAGTCTGGGAAAGAGTATTGTTGAGATAAGACCTCCCTAGCACACCTAAGAAGGGGGAAAGACATATAAAAATTATAGAAAATCAATACATTAGTTTTGAATCCGTAGTTTCGGAGTCCATGAGCTTATTGGTGACATTTTCCGATTTACTTTAAGTCCAATATCAGGCCCCCAGTGAGAGTACCTCTTAGCACACCTAGAGGCAATACGAGGATTGACATATAAATATGATCAAAAACGACCGATGTGAGTGTCGAATTCGTAGTTTTCGGGGTCGCTGAGATTAACAGTGATACTTCCGATGCCGTTAAAATCCAAAATCACTTCGTACCCCTGAGAAGGAACGGTGACTAGTAAAATTAATTGAATATTAGAGTCGAAACCATAGTTTTCGGGATCCCTAAGTTGATTAATTCCAAGGTCAGCTCCTAGTTGGGATAAGACACTCTAGCATTCCTAGGGGTAATATAGAGGAAGACATATAAAATGATAGAAAACAATCAATATTAGTGTCGAATCCATAGTTTCCAAGGTCACTTGGATAAACAGGGACACTTCCAATGTTGTTTAAGAACAAGTTAAGCCCTCATTCGTACTGCGCCCAGAGGTGAAGTGGTGACATGTTAAAATGTCGAAAAAGACCGATATTAATGTCGAATCACTAGTTTTCAGAGTCGCTAAGTTAATTGGTGGATTTTTTGTTGTTATTTAATCCTTATCCGGGCAAGGTATTTTTGTAACGTAGACTGCAACTGGGACCTTACCAACTCTATTAGCCTTACCAACTCGACATGTTCAAAACTTTAACTTCGACTAAAGATAGAAGAATTCAGAATTTTATGACATCGAAATATTTATGGTTATTAAGAAATTCGAAGAAAAATATGAAGCTACTGGGCCTGGGAGGCCCCGGTTGCCCGGATAAGGGTTAAATTCAGTCCCTAGTAGAGGCAAGACTCCCTAACACTTCTAGGGGCAATGGGAGGGGCAGACGTAAACACGATAAGAAATGACCGATATTAGTGTCAAATTCATAGTTTTCAGGATAGCCTTGATAAAGAATGATATTCCAGATGCCATTTACGTTGAGCTTCAGCCGCCATTTAGACCCTGGAAGGGGGTGAAATTATAACATGTAAAAACAAGTGAAAGTGACTGATACTAGTATCGAATTCATAATTATCACGGTCGCTGAAATGAATAGTGCCGCTCCCAACGCCGTTTAAGTCCAAGTTCATTTTTATTTGCAGAGCGTGGAGTGGGAGAGGTAAAAAAAATAAAACGACAAAAATGACTGAGATTAATGTTGAATTCATAGTTTTCTGGATCTGCAAAACGTCTGATTCGTTTCAAATGACTTTCGGCAGATAATGAGTACCCACTTAAAGCTGGTTATTTTAATCATATCAATTTAATTTTAAAAGTATTCTGTGGAATTAGGGTGTTTTAATTTTTTTTAAATGTCAAAAGTCAAAAGTAATTTATGTCAAAAAGTAGAGCATCTTCTGTGTTTTTATCATTGCATTTTCATCGAAATAAATGTTTTAAGCAGGAAGGGGGTTCAAATATTTCCCACAAATATATTTTCCCCGTGCAAAGAACGGGCATCTCAGATAGTGTATATATATATATATATATATGGTTATTATAAGTGATTGAGATGATTTCATAAATTCAGTAAATGAGATATTGTAAAAAAAATCAACAAGTAAAAAAACTCCAAAAGTTTTGTTTGCTGCAGGTGTACTTCAGATTTCTCCCACAAGAGCGCAGCAGTGAGCAGTGGCAAGATGGCGACAGGCGCCGAGAAAACGTTTACTGTACTTGAAATGCACTCACATCTGTCTGCGATAACAGTGCAACGACACTTCAGGACGAAGTTCTATAAATATCTACCAAGTGCTAACTCCATTCAGCGATGGTGTGTGCAGTTTAAAGAGTCAGAATGCCTCTTCAGTCACATTAACAATGCTTTTGAACTCATTGATAGGGACATGCTGCGTCGAGTGTGGTAAGAACTTGATTTTCGGCTTGATGTCTGTGGAATCACTAAGGGCGCACATATCAAACATTTGTAATTATTAAAAAAAAAAAAACTTTTTGTGTTTTTCTACATGTGCGATAAAAGGTATCGCAATATATGCACTAATACAGTTATTATAGAGCTGTGACATCGCTCCAATCATTTATAATAACCCTGTATATATATATATATATATATATATATATATATATATATATATATATATATATATATATATATATATATATATATATATATATATATATATATCGTCGATCCAATGCCAACACCGCGAATGTACTAAATTTGATTTTGAGTCATAAGCACATAAGCATTTTAATATTCAACTTTCCCCGAAAAGTCAATATATAGACTTAGGTTCATGTTTTGGGAATTGACGATAACTTCTAATATATTCATATTTCACAAATGGGAGTTTGATATTGGAATCTGTGTGCCACAAAAAACATAAAACTGCACTTAGGTGAAAATAGCAAAATTTGCACATATATATATATGTGTGTGTACAGCTCACAGATGACGAGAAGAACCTTAGCAGAAGTAGTGTGACATAGGTATGGGCTCGCCCACTTTTCGCACGGGGGTTTCAAATGACACCACGGAATAGCACATATATAACTTTACCCGGAGTAGCAGACGACATCTAAGTATAGACCACACCTCAAAAACCGAAAATGGACTTGACCGTGTCGTTGACCTTTCCCCGCTGCCCCTGTTTTAGGGTTCTTCTCATCATCTGTGAGCTTTTTTTGTATGTATTCAATAATAGTATAGTTATATACTAATAAAAATCTACTTATATCGCTGGATAACTTTAATTTTCTGTAAACGAGATTTAATTTCAGAACTTATTATTACTACTTTAATACCACTGATTTTAAGATAAGGTAATTGTAAGTTATTTCTTTTGACTTGTTGCTAGCGGTACAAATATTCAAGGTAAGAAAAGCACAGTGACATTACCAATCAAGAGTCTTACGGAAGCGTACTGATGCTTCTTGTACACAAGCAGCAACACATTAACTGTGTATGCAATGCATCACATATGTTAGTTAACCGTAGGGTTTCTTCTGTCGATAACGTAGTGAATCAAAATATCTCACGAATGGTGTAAGTTGCCGTTACAGCTAATTGCTGCTTTGAAGTTTCTCTCCTCTCCCTCTCGGAAGATACTTTACACCTTTTAGCATCCTCTACAGTACACTTTATCTTTCCCTCGCCCTCATCTTGTTCGTCGTCTGATTTATGCCAGCCAAGAAACTTGTTTCCAAATGCATACTTTCGATCAGGACGAATATGTTGTCAGTGGATAATTATCCAGTTTCTCAATCGCAGGTGTCAAAAAATAAGTCCCTTCTGCTACGTCTCAAAGTGACTATGAGCAGTTAATAATGTTATTTATGTTTTAATTTTTTACTTTGCCGAATCAGAACTGTTAATTATTATTGTTGTTTTGCTTGTAGTTACCAAAGACAGAGACGAAAAATATAAAGTTATTGCACTTATTATGTATTCTATTTCATTTACATAAGAGGTAATAATAGGAGTTGTTACTCCATGAAACTTAAACAGTCATGAATCATATTATTACTAATAAATGAAGTGTTACAAAATAAATAGTACGTAAAAGAGATTTATCACGATTTATGTGGTAACGTAAGATGTACCGCTGAAGCCAAATTGAATATACCTTTGTGCAGTTTGCGTTATCCCGAGTTATTGAGATGGAGTGGGTCATTGGTCGTGGGTCCAGATTTATGAATGGGTCATTGGGTAGTGGATCCAAATTTATTAGTGGGTCAGTGAGTCGTGGGTCAACAGGACGTGACCCATTGCAACCCACCATCCACTGTGACCCACTCTGACCCATTGGCCCATCGACCCACCATGACTCACTATGCTTAGTGCGTTGTGCGTCTTCTGGACACCACTGCTGAATATGTCTACGTTTTACTTTCAGGGCCTCCATTTTTCTTTCTTTTCATTTGTTTCTATTTACTTACCTGAGATGAGTATATCTAAGTGGAAAAAAAAAGAACTTCAGACACTTTTGGATATTCATATTTGTAATTG
This sequence comes from Thermobia domestica, assembly GCF_964235325.1. Lineage (NCBI taxonomy): Eukaryota > Metazoa > Arthropoda > Insecta > Zygentoma > Lepismatidae > Thermobia > Thermobia domestica. Next base: position 4,163,012 of record NC_137465.1, on the reverse strand, counting down.
TAATAGCAATAGACTTTACTACTTAGCATTCAAGACACAGTCGAATTTTTGCAGTTTTTTTTCTTTTTTACGTTGGCCTACTCACGAAGAAATTAAATGTCGATTAAAAGCAGGGAATTCGTGTTATTATTCAGTTCAAAATCTCTTGTCGTCGCGAATTCTGTCGAGGAATTTGAAGCTTAAAATATATAAAACTATAATCATGCCTGTTGTTCTGTATGGGTGCGAAACATTGTCGCTTACTCTGAGGGAAGAACATAGACTGAAAGTATTTGAGAACAAGATCCTGAGACGAATATTCGGACACAAGAGGAACGGGAATGGGGAATGGCGGAAACTTCATAACGAGGAACTACATAGTTTATACGGTTTACCAAACATTGTTAGGGTCGTCAAGTCTAGGAGGCTTAGGTGGGCGGGTCATGTAGCTAGAATGGAAGAAAGTAGAAACGCTTTCAAAGTCTTGACTGGAAGACCAATTGGAAAACTACCATTAGGAAGACCTTGGCACAGATAGGAGGACAATATTAAGATGGATCTCGCAGAGATAGGAATACAAACTAGAAACTGAATCCAGTTGGCTAAGGATAGAAGTCAGTGGAAAGCTTTTGTGAACGCGGCATTGAACCTCCGCGTTTCATAAGCCATAGAGTTAGTTAGTAAGTTGGCTTACTTTATCTTAATTTGGGACTTTCAAATTTCATCCTATTTTCCACTGAAATGTATCTCTAATTCAACAAGGAAATAATTAGTTGTATACGATAATAAAATTGAAATTCATTGTAATATGGCCCATAACAAACACTTTACCATTTTAGATCGTAAAGATCAGATCCACCAGTATTATAACAGAGCGGTGCTTGAGCAATTGATCTAAGGAATTATAACTTCCATTAGTGATAATTTCACAGCCTTGTTTTATTACAAGTGTAAACTTTTTATTCAGTTGAAAGAAGGGCGTGGAACATGAATCAGAGTTGATGACGATGGGTTTTGTTTCGTAGTGGGTCAGAGCGGGTCATGGTGGGTTGTTATGAGTCAGTGGGTCATGATTCAAGTTTTCAATGACCCATGGCATCTCTGCTGACTTCGATGCCACACAAAATCGAGTCAGCATTAAAACAATAAAGAAGATACCATACTTTGATGTAGGAGGTAAAAAATAATGATGGTGGAAAATGTGCTTAAAAAGAAGTATTAAAGTGCTTCAGAGTAGTATGAACGGGCATTCCTCGTCCGTGTCGATTAAAATCAAGGAATATAGTTTCCTTCAATACATTGAAGATGAAATACCGTAATTGCTTCTATTCCGCACTATTAGCTTCTCAGCGTGATTTTTTTTTCTAAAAATTTCATTATACCAAAGCTCATGTTAGCTCTTCATATCCATACAGTTTACCTTACACCAAAATATTTATTCTTTCACACACTTCAACCGTAGAGAGCTTGAAGACTCCCAACCTCGTTTCAGTTCTTGACTTTGATACTTCAAGTAAACTCATCATCTTCTTAGCTTCTCTGGCTCAAGCACTCACCATAAAAATGATGTTGGTCACCTTTTCTTTGCGGAACTATTTTGCTGTAAAAATATTATCTATGCGGCGTAATTTATACACGTAAACAAATATAGTTAATGGAAAAACAATGTATAGTTATGATTCTCCTACAAACTAACTTGTGGAGGAGCACGGTGGCTCAGTGGTAGAGCGCTTTCTCTAGTGCGTTGGGTCCCTGGTTCGATCTTCGGCCAAGTAAGTTTGTAGTGGTCAAAATCGTGTCATGTGTTTCCTCAGAGCACTCCCGTTTCCTCCTACTTTCTCATTCCATTAATTCTTCCATCATCATTCACTTGCCTTCATCATTGTCTTCCTTAGCCTAAAAAGGCGTAATCATAGGACGTTAAACTGAAATATTTCATTTTTTAAAAAAACTAACTTGTTTTACAGTTATTAATTTCGTAATTCCGTAGGTTTTGAAGCATGAATATAGGCCTAGCTAAAATCAACGGCTTTACGGTATTATAACAAAGCGTTCCTCTATGGCAGAGGGGTAGGTTCATGTGGCACTGATTCGATTTCCATAAGGGCAAGAAGTCTCAGCGTTAACTAACATTGACGAAATTGTAGAGTTACTTGAATTAATTGGTCTGTTAGGTTGAAGTTCAGCGTTTCTTTCAGGGCAGAGGCTATACAAGGCCAGGACCTACAGGTTAAGGTAGAATCCGAATCACCGTAATATGTTTAAATTTCAAGGGCTGTCACCGAGAATCGAATCAGGGACAACGTGCATCAACGACACAACGACACAACGACACACACTCTAGCGACTAGATCGGCGTGAGTGTAACTTTAATTAATATATATATATATATATATATATATATATATATATATATATATATATAAGTCCATTCAATAAATAACCAGAAAATTTGTTTAAAAAATACAAAACTTAGACAAAGTTTGTGCTTCTTTGTGATTTTTGTTGGTATCCTAGAATTATTATCAGATGGGCCTGGCTCGCCTGCCTCTCGAACGGGATGCTGGGAATCAGTGAAACAAGATGGCGGCACCCTTGCGGGTTTGCACCAACGTGAAGCAGCAGAGTGTTATTAAATTTATGTTAACTGAAGGGTTCAAAACCAATCGAAATTCACCGTCAGAAGTTGTTTGAGTCGAATCGTTGAGGTTTGTAAAAATGTACCCAACTTTCATGGTAATACGAGTGTATTCCCATATCAACTCATTAACTCTCGCAATATTGTTCTCCGTGACTGCACAGACAGAGCGTCCTGGGTATGGCGAATCTTTAACACTTCTTACACTCCGTTTGAACTTATCTGCTCACTCGTACACTTGTATTCAACTCAAACAACTTTCACCATATTGCACTGCCATCCGACGGTGAATATCGGTTGGTTTCAACCCTTCAGTTAACATAATACACCGCAAAACACCTTGATGCAAACCTGCAATGGTGCCGCCATCTTGTTTCAATGATTTCCAGCATCTCGTTCCCGAGGTAGGCGTGCCAGGCTCATCTGATGATAGTTCTACGACACCAACAAAAATAATTAAGAAGCACAAATTTTGTCGAAGTTTTGTATTTTTATACAACTTTCCCGGTTATTTACTGAATGGACTTGTAATTAACCATGATATAAAGAGCTATAGATAACTGCTATTCGAGTCTATATGTTCCCCGCAAATCACCGAATTACATAAATCCCAATTGACCATAGTCCTCTTTGGATTTTTAACAGCATGATACTTTGATATAAAACAAGTCACGAAAAAGGAGGATTGTTAAAATTTTAAAATTATTTAGTTCAGTGAAAATAGATATATAATCCATATTCATTAGCATTTAGTAATAATAATAATAATAATAATAATAATAATAATAATAATAATAATAATAATAATAATAATAATAATAATAATAATAATAATAAATGTTTAAATATCATCCTCATGGCATAGGTAGTTATAATTGTATTTGGCGCATAATTGTAATAAATTAGATTTGTTGGTGTGGCGATGGTGAATAAGCAGGGTCGTAACTTCTGGGGGGTAACTGGCCCTCCAGGGAAGCTCTCGGCCGTTTGAGGGGGGCCCATTTTCAGACAAAATTTTCTTATTGCATTTGCGATACGAACATGAAGTTATAAATGAAGCATCAAACACGTTCACTACATTACATAAAGGAAACAGCACACAAAAGGTAAATTAAACAAAAATGAGTCGTTTGCCCATTTCAGTAAAAAAGAAAAAAAAAAAGTCTTCTATTAGGAACCCTAGAAATAAAATTTATTCGTGTGGATTTGAGACTTGTCAATATTTTCCCCTTAGTTTGTCATATATGGTACGGACCCAGGGTAGTAACTAACGGTCCCGGATACCATGCCGTGCGGTAGCTCACACAGGCTCCGGGGGGAGGGGGGCACAAAGAGTAAGAGAAAGATGGAAAGAGGGGCCCAAGAATTAGAAAAACAACTTTTTCTAGGGAGTCCAAATACCCGTATTAATGCTTGCCTCCCCCCAGAAAAAATCTAAGTTACGGCTCTGTGAATAAGTATTACAACCAGTAATACTTAATTGTAAACAAATTGGAGCGCTTAAAAAAGTATCCATTTTATTGAATTAAGATATTGTAAGTAAGACAAACCTAGATGTAAGATCTCAGCTATAGTTTATATTAGTCTGAAGAACATTTACTTAACCAAAAAAAAAAAAAAAAAAAAAAAAAAAGTAGTGAGGTTTTAACTAGAGGGACCATTTTGACATACAAGATGACATAATTTTGCAAGCACAATTGTAAATGAATGTTTTGTCCTAACTTCAAATGGAATTTGTATTTAGTGGCGGATCTAGTCAAGGGAGCTAGGCCCCCAGTTTTTGAAGTGACAAAAATATTTTAAGCTATTATTTACATACAGTAAAATCTGTCTTTAACGGACCCTTTATTAAACGGAAACTTGTAGTAAACGGAAATATGTCACGGTCTCATGAATTTACTGGCGTAAATCGCGTTAAATTTCCTTCATTAAACGGAAAGTGTACTACGCGGACAACGGAAATCAAAATAAGTCTCTTAACGTAAAATTTCAAGGTTCGGATGCAGCATTTAGAAAGTTCTTAGACATCCTATGAAAAGTTTTTTTTATTATTTTTTTTTAGCAAAACAAACAGTGATGTGCAAACCGATGCAGATATAACGGATATACATGTTTTAATTGAGAATTATATGGAAAGTCTGAAAGAAGAAGAGATGGAGGAAGAAAAGAAATAAGGCATTGAATTGGAAGAAGAGTGTAGGCTAAAGACTTATCACGATTCTGTCAAAAGTTTAAAGGAACTGCAACATTTGCTTTACGTTGAAATTACACTGATATACTTAGGCTCTCAGACTAAAATCTCTGTGGAAAGTAGCGATGAGTGCAGAAAACCTTCCTTGATTATTGGAAAAATTAACGTGTGTACAGTATTGTTTCTGTTAATTGTAAGTTTTGTGTGTATTATTTCGTAGTAAAAATAAATACTGTAAATTGACTAAGGTACTTACATCACTTTACTTTATCTCAGTACGTCCATTATATGCATGCACTTCTTTTTCTTCACAGTTCTACCTTCGTTAATCGGAAACCTATCTTTAACTGAAATTTTTGCGATTCCCGTTCGGTTCCGCTGAAGACAGGTTTTACTGTATTTTGAAAGTTTATATTAAACTCATGATATGCCTATCATAGTCTGGGTTTTGGCTGCTTCCTCCAGTTTTTACCTTCTAGATCCGCCACTGTTTGTACCTCAAGATATTTAAGGAATATTCACCAAAAATTGGGTTATATCCTGAAACTGAAGCATGTAAATGAGTGTAAAAGATTACGTAAACCTCGTCTTGCAACCGCTACCTGAGATCAAGAACAAACAGGTAATAGATTGTTGGTGTAATCAGACCTCTGAGTATTTGTATCATTAGACAAATATAGAGTGTGAATTATTAAATTACAAGTAACTGTATCCGTTCAATTAAGACAGTAACTAACAACCTGTGATGGCTGCCAGGGAGAAAGTGTGTGTGGATGTCATTTTTTGTTGATTCTCGTATGATAAGTGATTAATTATTAGTGAGAAGACCAGAGAAGAAAAAGTGCCGCTAAAAGAATCAATTAAAGTCTCTTTTTCTTTCTTATTATTTGCCTTGAAGTTGATAGCAACCAGATATTTCGAGATAATAGACGAAGAGAGTGCGAAAGATATTGTATCCTTTGTACTCCTTTGTCCATTTCCCAAGTTCTTGTTTGAGATGATATAACTCACGATGCTTGGTGGTATATGATCTCACATAATCTTGCGCAAGTCAAATAAGGTTAGTTGTTGGAAAAAGCAGTCACTTCAAGCAACTTGAATCATAATGACAACATGTGATGTGTGGTGGAGAGAGAGAGAGAAAGGTGGAATGCGTGTTGCAACCGAAGGTATACTCAGTCGACGTATAATGGCCCAGAGTGTGCAACATTGGCTATGGCTGGCAGGCTCTAAATCTTCTGCAGACAAATATTGTTTCTGAAAAAAAAAATTGCGTGGACAGGTTGTCAAGTGTTGTAGAGGGCGTTGTTGTACAAGTGAGCGGAAGGACATCTCGAAGGATGGTGACCTACATCCTGAAAGTAAATGGCATCCTCGCGGACGAAAGAAGAAACAAATTGTGAAGAGAAAAAGGATGATGAGTAGGTTGTACAGCCTCCCACCCACACCTTCTCTGCTTGTCAAGATTTAACGAAACGAAAGGACTGTCAGAAAATCAAGTGAAATAATAGGTTCGGTGACATTAAGTTCTGGATTATCTACTTGGAAGAAGAGAAAGTACTGTACCTACCGCGAGTAAGAAACAACGCTTTAATGTGAGCATATTCTGATGAGTTTTAAACTGCAGTCTTTATTGTAATAAAACGTTTCTATTGGAACTTATACTGGAAATATAGTATACAATATTATATACAGTTTAGTGCTACCCACGAGACGAAAATGTCTCGTCTCAAAAACGAGACGATAGTCGTTACAAGAAGTACCCTTTTGAATTCGAGAGGAGACGAAGAAATTCAATCAAGAGTCTCGTAGACAACACTAGTTCACCCAAGACTTGCCATGATTCATAGTATAAAACGCTATAAATTGATAAAGTAATTATTAAAACACAATGAAGATCATTTATGAATATTTTAAGGGTCTTCATCCCGGTGAAATTAAAATACCGCTAATTTTACAGTAATTATGTGATATCTTCAAATAGATAAAAGATAATCGAAATGTGGAACAAGAGCGCCCTAGACAATATTATTTTACATGAGAAACCGTTATCACGACTCACTTATCTGTTTTCGATTTCGAGCCATTTTGAAAATCGGCATTTATTTTCACGTTTCTAAACAGCTGAAAACAGAAAACCACTAGGTGACCTGTGATAACGGTACCTCACGCAAAATAATATTGTCTAGGGCGCTTTTGTTTCATATTTCAATTATCTTTTATCTATTTTAAGATATCACACAATTACTGTAAAATTAGAGGTATTTTAATTTCGCCGGGATGAAGACTCTTAAGGCTCATTCCATGTGAAATGAACCAATGGCATTTGCCCTTATGTCATGGATTTTCTTCATATTTTGTCTGTGGGTAGATACCCATGAGAAATGACCACAGGAATATTTGCAGATTTTTATCTCTTAAACGGACCTCAGGAAAAATAAATGAAAATCTGGCATTTTCCGAGACTTCTGCCGCGGAAAAATCGACATGTAATGTTAAAAATTCTGTAACTCCCTTATTTTTCGGCCAATTGAAGTGTTTCTGGTGTCAAATTAAAGCTAATAGTCTCTACTATTCAGAACTACTGTTGAATCAGAAAAAGTGGTTCATAGAAGAGAGATACAAACTGTGAAACACAATTTGTATGATTTTTATGTTATTTTTGTAAAAAATCATATCTGCTAAATCACTGAAAACACAACCTCCATATTTTTACCTCAGATTCACCTAAATATGTATGTTCAATAGTGCAAAAATGAAAAGGGTGTTTTTTGTGGTTTGTCAGTAAGAAATTATAATGCAGGGACACGACTTATGGCACGTTATTAACATTTAACATTAACATGTTATTAACTATAGAAATGTTGCATTTTGTTGGAATGTTTACTACATGGGTTACATTTGGCTTGGTTGAGATGAACGCGTAACGTGCAAAAATTAATATATTGAAACATTATTTTATGAATACGGAAGGATATCATAAATATTGAAGGAAGTCAATTGCAATGACATTCTCGCTCACTCACTCCCCATCACACATACCCACGTTACTATTACTAGTGGGTCTAATGACCAGGTGCCTCACGTGAATTTCAAAAATTGCGCCGTATAGAGTGGATGGCCGCCATTTTGAAAAAGTTTGCCGCCATTTTGAAACTGTACATTGGATCACTTGATTGTTAGATACACTAAATTTTATACGTCTTTTGCTTCTATTCTCAAAATTTCAAGTCAAAATACTGAAAATTACGACCTGGAGTGTAGATGGCCGCCATTTTAAAAATCGACCGCCATTTTGAAAGTTGATATTGCTTCACTTTATTGGTACGCACAGTAAATTGTATATGTCTCATGCTTCTATTCATACAATTTCAAGTCGAAAACCCGAAAACCGCCCTATAGCGTGGATGGCCACCATTTTGAAAATCTGGCCGCCATTTTGAAATTTTACTTCTGTTGTATTCTATAAAGCAAATTTCGAGCGTCTCACGGTTCTTACCTCAAAATTTCGTGATATTTTGTAATATTTTCCTTGCTTTTTTTTTGCTAAATACACAGTGGTATTGAAATAAGTCACTGTGTCTTGGATACTCCATGATTCAGGGACAAGGGTTAATATTTGGACTTTCTCATCAACACTGCTGGCAGAAAACTTTGCGCAAAGTCTCTCCATCAGACTTTCACAATCCTTGCATTTTTTGTCTTCATCCACCTCATTCTTACAGGACTGGGGCCCTTCAGTACCAAAAGCGTTTGCTGCTAACCCTGTGAAACTGGCAGCAAGACGACTAGCCTTATATGTTAAGTATGTGCCTCTTCTGTCCACTTTTCTTTTGGTAGCTTTCAGTGGTGAACAGTTAAGTAATTCATACGCTTTATTAAGTTTTTCTGAGACAGATTCATCTGGTTCGTAAGCGTCATCAGAACCAAAGTTGATTTCACTGTCCGATTTGCTGCTGTTTGCTATCACTGCTTTCCTGCAAGATATACACAATTTCGTGCCAGGAATTAGTTCAATATCTGTAAATCTTCTGGAAAATGCCAGCGAAACAGATTTTAAACTTTTCACTACCCTTTTCTTATGCTTTTGAAAAAGATCAATGTATGTTCTCTGCCTGTCTTCATAAAGAGATAAATATTGCTTTAAATGGAAATCACAAATAAATTTCAGGTCAGAACATTTGGCTCTAAGTCTGAAAGTTCCACATCACTTGCTTTCATATCACACACGGAAGTTACTTTCCTGTCTGGAACTTCCTCACATTCCTCATACTGCCTGCAAACCGAACACTGGTCACCTGGTTCCATTTGTAACATTGTTAGAATAATTTCAAAATACCAAATAACAGTCACTCAGTAACATTATATATATATATATATATATATATATATATATATATATATATATATATATATATATATAAACTAATCGCCGAACGTCAGTGAGGCTCCTACTTGGACTCGATCTGCGTTTGGATTTTCCTGTGTCTGTCTGTACCACGCTACAGGGCGCAATTTTCGGTACTTTGATACGAAATTTTTAGGATAGGACTACGAGATACCCTAAACTTGCTGTCTAGATTTTGGCGGTGATCAAAAGTAAAATTTCAAAATGGCAGCCATCCACTCTTTACGGCGCAATTTCCAGTCTTTTAACACGAAATTTTGAGGTAAGAACCGTGAGACGCTCGAAATTTGCTTTATAGAATACAACAGAAGTAAAATTTCAAAATGGCGGCCAGATTTTCAAAATGGTGGCCATCCACGCTATAGGGCGGTTTTCGGGTTTTCGACTTGAAATTTTATGAATAGAAACATGAGACATATACAATTTACTGTGCGTACCATTAAAGTGAAGCAATATCAACTTTCAAAATGGCGGCCGATTTTTAAAATGGCGGCCATCTACACTCCAGGTCGTAATTTTCAGTATTTTGACTTGAAATTTTGAGAATAGAAGCAAAAGACGTATAAAATTTAGTGTATCTAACAATCAAGTGATCCAATGTACAGTTTCAAAATGGCGGCAAACTTTTTCAAAATGGCGGCCATCCACTCTATACGGCGCAATTTTTGAAATTCACGTGAGGCACCTGGTCATTAGACCCACTAGTAATAGTAACGTGGGTATGTGTGATGGGGAGTGAGTGAGCGAGAATGTCATTGCAATTGACTTCCTTCAATATTTATGATATCCTTCCGTATTCATAAAATAATGTTTCAATATATTAATTTTTGCACGTTACGCGTTCATCTCAACCAAGCCAAATGTAACCCATGCAGTAAACATTCCAACAAAATGCAACATTTCTATAGTTAATAACATGTTAATGTTAAATGTTAATAACGTGCCATAAGTCGTGTCCCTGCATTATAATTTCTTACTGACAAACCACAAAAAACACCCTTTTCATTTTTGCACTATTGAACATACATATTTAGGTGAATCTGAGGTAAAAATATGGAGGTTGTGTTTTCAGTGATTTAGCAGATATGATTTTTTACAAAAATAACATAAAAATCATACAAATTGTGTTTCACAGTTTGTATCTCTCTTCTATGAACCACTTTTTCTGATTCAACAGTAGTTCTGAATAGTAGAGACTATTAGCTTTAATTTGACACCAGAAACACTTCAATTGGCCGAAAAATAAGGGAGTTACAGAATTTTTAACATTACATGTCGATTTTTCCGCGGCAGAAGTCTCGGAAAATGCCAGATTTTCATTTATTTTTCCTGAGGTCCGTTTAAGAGATAAAGATCTGCAAATATTCCTGTGGTCATTTCTCATAGGTATCTACCCACAGACAAAATATGAAGAAAATCCATGATGTAAGGGCAACCATAAAATCTGATATTGGTTCATTTGACATGGAATGAGCCTTAAGGGTTTTCACTACAGCAAAATTAAACTACTGTTAATTTTAGAGTTTTTCTGTAATATCTTCAAAACAAATAAAAATATTTTTAAAGCAGAAATGTAGTGAACTAGACAATACGATTTTGCATGTAACACCGTTATCACAACTCATCTATTTGCTTTCGATTTGGAACTGTAGATAGATTTAGCATTTTTTTTTTTTTTTTTTTTGCGGGTTCTGTAAAAAGCGGCATACCAAAAGCAGATAGGTGTATTGTGGTAAAGGTATCTCATGTAAAATCGTATTGTCTAGTTCACTACGTTTCTGCTTTTCGAATATTTCTATTTGTTTTCAAGATAATACAGAAAAATTCTAAAATTAGCGGTAGTTTAATTTCGCTGTAGAGAGGACCTTAAGATATGCAAGTCATTATACAATGTGTTTCAATAATAAATATGCCTTAAATGTTGTTATATCACATCTTTCGTAGACCTCTCGTAGCGCGGAAGGTCGTGATCATTTCTAGATGAGATTAAAAAAAAATCAGGACATACATTTTGTAAACAAATTTACAAAATAAGACGAGAATATTTTTGTGAGAAAACGAGGAAACTGTTCCAAGAATCGAGACGAGACGGAAATGAATTATTCGACAGCAGATACGAGACTTTTACAAGATTTAGGAGACGGGAAAACAAAACCTTATTTATTGTCTTGTCTCATCTCGTCGAAAACACTAATGCAGCATATTTTATAATATTCTCCTATGTAAGTTCTGTAGATTAACCTTCAGTTTTTGTATCTTGAAGTTAGTGTACCGATTTCAGTATCCAGGCTATATGAAACCGTCTATGGTGGACCTACAGCTTATGGTGGAATCTGAACCACCTTATTGCGTGCAAATCTTAATACCCCATCAGCCGCTAGACCAATGGTACTCAACCTTTTTTGACTAACGGCACACTTTACCGAACGTTCAGGACATGGCGACACATTTGTTTGATATTTTTATTATAAATAATAATAATAATAATAATAATAATAATAATAATAATAATAATAATAATAATAATAATAATAATAATAATAATAATAATAATAGTAATAGTGAAACCAATTAGTTTTTATAATGACTCTATACTAGCACTGAGCATTATTGCTACCACTGGAGGTGTTGACTGGTACAGTCTGTCTCGATTTTAATTAATTATTATTAAATTCTTTATGATTTTTAAATTCTAAAATTTCGTGACACACCTTAGGGGACTGCGTGACACGCCAGTGTGTCGTGACACATCGGTTAAGAACCACTAGACTAACGGGGAGTGATGATTATCCTTCAACGTCAGACCCGCAGGTAGGGAGGCTAGAGGGTCTCGGTTTCCTTAAGACCACTTTCAGCCCTCTGAAACTATCGATTATTATTTGTTTAGATAAATATATGTTCAAAAATTAATCAACATTTACTTTTTAGCTTAACGTCCCACGATTATACATCGGAGCTGAAGGAGACAATGATGATGAGACGGATGATAATGGTGCAGTGATGAAAGTGGAAGAAAACTGGAAAACCCTAGAAAACCTGTGTACACGTTGTCTATCCACAAAAGTCACAAAGGTCAAGAAATTCATATAAATTTATCATCGCAAATAAATATATAATAATAACTTCAAGATATCCGGCCTATTGCTTCTCTGACAGAAGGCGACAAAGTTTTTTTTTTTTTTTTTTTTTAATTGGCAGTTCTGGATATTCTATTTATATTGACTTAAGAAGAATAGCATTCATTGCGAAGGAAGGATGGATTTAGTCTTTTCTCGTTTTCAGAAATCAAAGTGTATCGTCCGAAGTAGCGTTTCCATTATTACGTAATGAACATTACTGGCAACTAAACTCGGGAAGTTCAGTAATAGAGTATTCTTTTCTGATACTAAGGGTTTTTCATTCGATCTTAAACCATGTGAGTTTGCGATGGACAATATCTTGTCCATGCAATGGCGCCCATGTTGTGGTTTCTAAGAGGGGGGGGGGCAAGTATAAGCGACATTTCAAATATAATTTCAAATTTTAATGTAACAATTCTAAAAATTCTATTGGCTTTTCGATATTCCGAAGTACAATTTCCTCTAGAGAAGGCGAGCGCCCCATCTTGCCCCCTGATGGGCGCCCTTGTGTCCGTGGCTTTTCTTGGAATTCTTCCATTTCCTCCCAATTCTCATTTCACCAAATTTTTCTTAAACATTCACTTTCATTAATGATCTATCTGATTTGAGCTAAGTGGAATAACCATGGGACGTAACATCAAATAGATATTTAATTTTACTTTCCTGGAAGCAAGTGCACCAAAGGACAGCAGGAAGGGCTAATGTGCAATATGTGTATTCAGTATACAAAATGATAGACTAGACTGTCTAAAGCTTAAAAAAAAGTACTCCTCACATTCGAAATAGGTAAATATCACCCATGTACACTCATGTCCAAAATTATTATCGCATGTCTATAAATATGTTGTTGTAGGAATATAATTTGATAACGAATTCGTCCGGTATTTCTTATAATGTTAGTATGTGTATAATCGGCAAAGACGTGTTTGTGGCAAATTTCATGTCAAAAGAGCAGTAAATAAGAACAATGAAACGAAAATAAAACTTTCTTGTCCATTTAGCAACATTTTGCTTTACGCATTCTAATTTTCGCATTTATAGTTTTTTCCTATGAAATTTACCACAAATATAAATTTCCCGATTATGCACATAGTATCAGTATTAAAAGTACCCTGCTAAATCATTATCAAATTATATTCTTACAAGAAGACAGTTTTAGATATGCAACAATCATTTTGGACATGAGTGTACAGTGTAAAGTTAAAGCTTCGCTCTTTCATGACCTCAGAACATAGAAAAGCTGAGGTCATGGAAGTGCTGAGGGCACTTTTTCCCCTAGATGTGTTCGAGCGCCCCTATTATATAAGGATCAAATGTACTTATAAGCCCGAAGTTAATAAGATTAATACAGGTGAATAATTCACGTCCTTACCAGGGATCGAATCCGGGCCGCCGGTTGAAAAGGAGACAACCCTTTCCGACTACACAACTATAACTATAAGAACCATGTTCTGTAGAAATACTTAAAACCATAAAGCTCAGTGACAGAGCGTTCACATCTGGTGCTGGGGGTTCCGGGTTCGATCCCCGCCCCCGCCAGGTGAACTTTGTGGTGGACAAACACCGTGTGCATGAGTTTTCTCGGGATTCTCCCGTTTCTTCCCACTTTCTTCATTCCACCATTTTATTCATTACTCATCATCGCTGTCTCTTTTAGCCTAACCGGCATAAGCATGGGACGTAAAACTCAAAGATTTCATTTCATTTTTTTAAAAACCATAAAACATAATAGTCCCTCATCTGAAACCCGAGACATATCAATGGATTCCTCTAAATGATAATATCTGTATTATTTTGCAACAAGCATGATGATGGAGGAAGTTCATGTAAAGTCATCGTACTCTGGGATACTTTGTTATTTTCTTTTTTTAATATTGACGAAAGATCGATTTCCGTGAGTTGCATACCTGTAGAAATTGTAATCAGAGGGAGAAAAGAGTCTAAAGTACTACGTCTGGGATAGTTGTGTTGTGTTGTGTTGATCACAAACATTTCCTTGAGCGTTGTACTTCATCTGTCAACGCATCGCAAAGCTTCAATTTGGATTGAATCCATGTGCTCCGTAATAATAACTTTGGCGCGAGAAACAATTTCGTTCGAAATGGAGGAAGATGTAGCACTTGATCTGCCAGGGCGGATTGAATAACACGGAACCTGTGATTCTTCTCCGGAGTAATCGCCTTCCCAGATGGGTTCTGCGGTCGAGAACTTCTTTTTTTTTTCTCTCTCTCTCTCTTCTCCAATTCTAAAACAAAAACATTGCTCGTCATTTTCGGTCCTAATAACAAATGCACGAAATGACCAAAAGGAGGGTGTGGGAATGTCCAGCGGCTGCGATGACCGACCCAAGTTCTACAGTGAACTCACGCATACAGGCTACAATATGATGTTCTTCATCAGGACATAGCATAAGCATATTTACAGCCCCTTTTTGCGGTTTTCCATCATGGACTGGGCTCACAACGTGATTTTTATTGTTACGGACTAACTAACTGAACAAGTCGCTTTGCAATATCTTGGTGTTCTCATTCAAGTCCTCCAAAGTTACACGACCTGAGACCGAAATATATTCTCAAAGCCTAGAACGTGGTCTTTATTTCAAAGAATCGTGCCGTTAGAGAAAAATCTCAAAAACACTTCTTTCGAAGTGGTTTTAAAAAATCACTTGTTCTATCTTCTTTTTCTCTTTGGTATAATTTGCAAATACAGCCGAATCAGGAAGGAATTCCTGTGAACAAACCCTTAAACGATCAGTTTTAGTATTTGGTGTTTCCTCTCTACCACACAAATATCCACAAAATGATATCAACAGATTTCTACAGTCAGTTTTACCACAAAAAAAAAAAAAAAAAAAAAGTTTTAAAGGTTTCGGGAAGGGTTTCGTCTACATAATAAGATGAATGCGTACAATATAACGTTCATACAGTTAAAATATTTTATCAAACTTTATGATAATAATATCTTTATTATTAACTGATTTGTCACGATTTCAAACCCAGTATGCCAGTTTCTATAATTCTTTCATGGTAATGCAAGGTAACAGAAGACTCCTGGTTTGTCCGTATGAGAATTTTCTGACAGCTCACATTTTACGTGGTAAAACAGAATGACACGAGACATCTGTTTTGGTCATATTAAAATGTGTGGCAAACCAGCATGATGTGAGACTTCAACTTTTATCATTGTCAAACCTTTATGACAGCTTACCCTTCATGTGGTGAAGCAGATATTGTGAGACTCTGGCTTTGGTCATTTGAACATTCTTGACACACAGCTCACCCCTCATGTGATAAAGCAGGGGGAGGTGAGCCCCAAGCTTTGGTTATGTCAAAATTTTATGACAGCTCACCTTTCATGTGAAGAAGCAGGGTAATAGGAGACTTCGGATTTGTCCATGTGAGTATTTTTGAAAGACAACTCACCCTTCATGTGGTAGAGCACGTGTTGTAGGACAGCTCACCGTTCATGTGGCAAAGCAGGGTGGTATGAGAAAGTAACTTTGTTGATGTAAGTATTTGTTAACTAGTGCGATAACTGATCTCTGTTCATTACAGTATAGGCTTGTGGGTAGCAGCTACGCTTTGTTCGGATAGTGGTTAAAGAATTGCCAGTACAAAATGAAATTGCTCTAGCAGTAAATAGCCGCCATTACGTTAAATCCAGAGGAAAGAAACTACGTCTTATACACATCAATAATTTACGAGAGTAATGGTCATATACAAACGTATCTGGTCTAATCAAGCAGTGGCTAGCTTAACATATTTTTAGTGTAATTCAGTATTTTACAAATTTAGAGAGCTAAAAAGATTTGAGGTTCAAATAGTAAATTCCATTTAATGTGGTCAAGTGAATGTACACCCATGTTAAAAATTATTGTCGCATATCTATAAATGTGTTGTTGTAGGAATATCATTTGATAACGAATTCGCCCGCTATTTCTTATAATGTTAGTATGTGTATAAACGGCAAAGGCATGCATGTGGCAAATTTTATGTCAAAGGAGCAGTAAGCAAGAACAATAAAACGAAAATAAAAATTTTCTTGTCCATTTAGCAACATTTTAGCCAACTCACGCTTGTGGCACTATAGCGGTCTAATGTTCCTGTTCCTCCGTTTTCGGCGGCCTATAACTGCGAAACTAAGCACTTTTAACCTAGGTTCAAATAAATGTTTTTTCTTATTTTGGTATGAGGAATCACCTCCGAAGTTTTTCGATGGGGTTCCCAACCACCCTGTATATTAAGTTGCCGCGATTCTTACATCTTAATTTTATATATAGTAAGAGCTTTTAGTACAAAACTGCAGTAATATGCTACTGGACATAATCATTATTATTATTTTATTAATAATAATTAATTAATAATAATAATACTCCAAAAGGTATTCAACTTTTTAACCATTATCAACCTGAGGTCCAGCGTAGCGGTACCTTTATTTAAAAAATACTGG
This sequence comes from Thermobia domestica, assembly GCF_964235325.1. Classification (NCBI taxonomy): domain Eukaryota; kingdom Metazoa; phylum Arthropoda; class Insecta; order Zygentoma; family Lepismatidae; genus Thermobia; species Thermobia domestica. Next base: position 4,146,228 of record NC_137465.1, on the reverse strand, counting down.
TTATCCATCAAGTAGCCCTTGAAATTTTCTATCTTCCAAACGGACAGGTACAGTCAATAGTTTTTGATAAACAAAACTCCTTAAAATGCAAGAAGAAAGTTGACATTTCTGTCTTTTTCGAAAGCTGTATGTGAAACCTTCTACAGTACATTGGAAGATTACCCTTTCCCAATATTTACGAAGCTGCCGTATCAATTAATTGGCTCTCCTCACACAGGAGTTCGCAAAAAAGACTCAAGAAGGTAACATGTAACTTGAAACTCCAAAGGTCCACGATCAACAAGAAATGAGGATGCTCTTAGTTGTTTAGTAGCAACTCGCTTCGCTTCTTTTTACGTTATTTATGATTTTTGTGCTGAGTCTGTCGTGGAAACGAACGGTCTCAAAGGGTTCCGCATACCGCGATTGGTTGTTCCACAGCACGTCGACCTGACAAAGTGATTGCAAAGATTGTCCCCCCGCCCAAACAGCTTTCAGCGGCTCAGACATATTACATCTCAACCTCTCTCTTCAGATCCCCACACAATCTTCGATTCTGGTTTTCACCTGAAATATCAGAACGACCGGATTTAGACCTTTTTTTTTTCTTTCTTTGTATCCATTGCGTTTCATAACTTTATTTATTGCGTATCAACAGAGAGGATGGAGATTCTATTCTTGAGCAAACCACCTGCTTTTGGAACTTGTTCTTCGAGAAGTCACTAATTCATTGTTACAAATTGGACGCAAAGGAAACGCAACGAACAAAAGGAAACAAGGTAAAAATCCGGAATTTCACTTCATAAGCGCAAGACATAAGGACAAGAATGTCAGTTATACAGTTGTCTCTGTTTGCACGACCTTTTGTGTTTGATACAAGTCTTTCCAGTTTGTGTCTTTCCTTCTGTCAAACTGATGGGAATCTTTTTAACTACGTAATATACGGTCACATCCAATAAAGGTCAATTATTCTTTCCCAGGTCATATTTCCAGGATTTCCTGCAAAATAAATGCTATTCTGATTAGATATTGTGTCATCTCTGTGCCTTTGCGTGGAAAAACAATATATATAAACGCCTACAGTAATATCTTGGTATCGGTTTAAGAGTCTTCATCCCAGCGAAATTAAAATACCGCTAATTTTACAGTAATTATGTGATATCTTCAAATAGATAAAAGATAATCGAAATGTGGAACAAGAGCGCCCTAGACAATATCATTTTACATGGGATACAGTTATCACGATTCACTTATCTGCTTTCAATTCCGAGCCATTTTGAGAATCGGCATTTATTTTCGCGTTTCTAAACGGCTGAAAACTGAAAGCCACTAGGTGACTTGTGATAACGGTACCTCACAAATAATATTGTCTAGGGCGCACTTGTTCCATATTTCAATTATCTCTTATCTATTTGAAGATATCACATAATTACTGTAAAATTAGCGGTATTTTAATTTCGACGGGATGAAGACTCTTAACGCGTGTTATGTTACCAGTTTATAATAACGCCTATTGGCTTTTATTCTTCTTGTTTCTTTGAGGGAGTATATTGGCTTAGAAGTAGAATACTTACTTCTGCTACGTGGGGTCATTGGTTTGATCCCCGACCAAGTACGTTTGTGGTGGGTAACATCGTGTCAGTGGGTTTTCTCGGGATACTCCATTTTCCTTCAACATTCGCGTTCCACTGATACTTCCATCATTATTCTTCTACAAAGGGCATAATCGTGGGACGCTAAACTGAAAGATTTAATTTCATTTTCATTTCTCTTCTTTGAATTTCAATTATTTCATTTGACTGTTTTCTTCTTCGCTATTCGTATGTTGATTGCTTTTTGTCAAAATTAATGTTTTTAGGATTTTAGTTTACCAATCATAACTTCTTTATATACTTACCCTGTTCGTCAATGTGTCCGTCCAAACTCCTTTATAGTATATATTTAGCCTCTCCGTCTGTTCGTCCGCGAGTCAAGAAAATTTAACAAAGAATTTGATGGATAACCATCCATTTTGGCTAGGGATGCGCACGAGACGAGTTGAGACAGGATTTTCCTGACAAAATTCGAGTCGAGACACGGCTGTTCCAATAGAGAAATGTACATTTTTCGAGTCGAGACCTCACTTTTACAACACATTTTCGAGACGAGACACCCACAAATCTTGTCTCGTGCGCATCCCTAATTTTGGCCTGGATACAGAGGCTCAAAAGTTAATACATTTCGTTGATTCAAGTGATCCATTCAGTTGATCCGAACATATGGTTCCTTATGTATTCCCATACAGGTTATTATAAATGGATTGGTGGTATGTAACCCAACTGTACCGAAAGGTCAGATTTATTGCATGTCATTCAGCTGCTTTCAATATTCTATCAAATCTCCGTCACATGGTGTACACGTGACGCTGTTACTTGTTAATTATACATAAAAAATGAAATGAAATATTAAAGTTTTACGTCCCACTTTTATGCCGGTTAGGCTAAAGGAGACGGTGATGATCACGGTGAGAAATGAATGATATGGTGGAATGAAGAAAGTGGGAAGAAACGGGAGAACACCGAGGAAACCCACGCACACGATGTTTGTCCACCACAAAGTTCACGTGGCGGGAGCTGGGATCGAACCCGGGATCCCATGCACCAAAGGTGAACGCTGTACCACTAAGCCACCGCGGCCCCATAACTATACATAAATTTAATTAATATGTAATTACTTAAACTATCAGTAATAAATTTATAATATTAAAATTTATAACTCCGCATTTAATTTTTAGAATGTACGACGTCGTTAAAAAGATTTGAAATAAAAACTGTGAAACGAAACCGTTAAATAACTCCCGTTTATTTCGAACGAAAAAGATTATTACTTCCCCTGTCGTAAATCAGAAGGCTATGAAATCAAGATAGTGTAGATATTCAAAGATCCTTAATATATCTAATCCATTTCATTGTTTATTTAATCTCATCTAAAATAATTATCGCCCCCATTCAATGATAGGAGTTAATTATTTTCTTTATATGTATGTATAGTCATCCACAAAAGATGTGTTTTATACAGAAATTGTATGAAATAGGGTATTTGTTGTTGATGACTGTTCCATCTAATATGTGCTGTCAATTTCAATGAGTCCACATTACGTCAATACGTGTTGAACCAGTTGTGATTGGTGAAAATGAAAAAAAAAAAAGAAAAAGAAATGAAATATTTCAGTGTTGCATCCGCGGTTATGCCTGCTAGGGTAAAGCAGACGATAATAATGAGAAATGCATGCAATAGTAGAACGAATAAAGTGGGAGTAAAGGGGAGAACCCCGAGAAAAAAACGCCAACACCGTGTCTCTTCACCACAAAGCCACTTGGCTCGAGATGGAATTGAACCAGGGACTCCAGGCACCAGAGGGAACCCTCTACCACTGAACCACCGTGCAACCACCGTGCAACCACCGTGCAGTTGAACTTAACGTGCAACTGTCTGTAACATCTTTCAGCAAACGTGTAACAGAGAACGTATGTTTTATACCTAGGTAATACATTCTGTATAAGTGTTCCATCTATACATACTTTCTGCATGAGTCAAAGAAATATATATAGGCGGTTAGGACCTCACACACAGATGGACGTATATAACATACAAATGACGTATGCAACATATGTATTCGTATGTAATATACGAAAGACTGTTCGATATCAGACATCCTGCAGCGGCATGATGTAACATCTAATCGGGAAAAAGGATAATATATGTCCCGTACAGATTTCCGTAGTAAACTTATGGATTCCGTATATTCGTACAATATATTGCTGTTCGTATAACGAATTTTTCTCAGTGTATATCACGATGATGAGATGGATGACAATGGTGGGATGGGAGGAAACGGGAGAACACACGCACATGGTTTATGTCCACCACGAATTTTACTTGGTGCGATCTAGGATCGAACCAAGGACCGCTTGAATCAGAATATGGATACTAATTAGAAAGAATAGACTTATCTCCACCCTTATAGCTCCACTGAATCCAGAAGTGGTTTTAATATGCAACTACTTCCGGTTTCAATATTGATGTGCGTAGTAAAAATAACAACAGATAACAAAGATAGGTTTATTTTGGTGTGGATTATTCACGGTCACAAAAAAGACTTTTTATACACTCTTAATCTTTTATTTTAACCGGAAGTGGTAGGAATATATTAACACTTCCTGTTTAAATATTAGCCCTCATACAGTAAAACTGGTAATACACAGCTAGAAATACTTTAATAATATAGATTCAGGGTCTGAAAAATAGGTTCCGTCAGCAACCATACTCCCTACTAAAATTGTCCGTAGCAGAAATCTGATTCTTATAGAGAAAATTTGATGCAATACTGTTTCTTAGAGTTAAAATTGTAATATATGGGGAGAAATAGTTTTGATTTGGATTCAGTGTGCCAAGAACAGGTTCCATCTCCAACTTACTTCTCAATTGCAACTTGAATTCCAAGGAGGATCTAACCTGGAACTGGAGGTGCCTCAGCTTTCCAGTTTTTTCAGTGACAAAAATAACTTAAAGCTATTATTTAGATATATATTTTTGGAAATTTATAGTAAACTCATGATATACCTAATCTGGGTTCTGGCTGCAGCCCGTTTTTGTCTTCTAGGTCCGCCACTGCCTGAAGTTATAGATCAGGTTTAAATATTGAATTCCTTTAGTTCGTAAGTTCATTGAAGTTTGACAATGTAAAACAAAATCCGCTTGTTTATTTTTTTGTTTTTAAAAATAAATAAAACAAGTTTGTAATTATAATGCAAGTTATAAGTTGTGTTACAGAGATAAGAAGATCGAGATAGGAGCTAATGAAGATATGTTTTGACTCCTTTATTCTGGACAGAACTTCACAATTGAATTCTATTGTAAACCTTTTCCTAAGACCACACTGTTAAACATGTATAAGTACCTAATAATAGCTGTTCTAAGTTTTAAAAAAAGACGTTTATTTGTTATGTTTTTCTTTCTTTTTTTTTGTGATCATCAACTAATAATTTCCAAACATAATTAATTTTTATGTTTCCAAATCGAGGATTATTTTACAACATAACTTCCTTTTAACGGGAGGCCTGTTATCAACAATTAATTTTGGCTATTTAACTTTTTTTTTTTTTTTTTTTTTTTTTTTTTTGTTCTTGGGCAATAAGAAGCTTTTAATATCTAGGAAGATTCAACAGGTTTATCTGGAATATTTTTCAACTTTCATAACCGCACATATGCATTTGTGATGTGTGATATACACTACATAATTGCTACTCATATGGCCGCTACTGCAATCAACTAGGTATTTGTGAAGGAAGTATTTTTTCTAAAAGCTTCAGGGTAATTGTATGATTCTCATGCCTTCACATATCATGACTTTTAATTGTCTCCGCCAAACAAATTGCGCATCCTTTTCTCTCAAAGAACTTTTTTTTTTTTTTTTTTTTTTAGTTGTGTCTTCTTGATATCCATCTTATCTACATTAAGCGAATAGGAAAGAGGGAGGAGTTGATTTCAGAAACTGCAGTCGCATTTTTCTTACTTTACCGACGAGGAAACTTCAGCTGAGTGTCCGGGAGTTTTGTCTTTTACGTTATTCCAGTCATTATCCGTTGTTTATAATTGCTTCCGCTCAAAAAGCATCAACAACTTGTAAAAGGTTGGTTGGGTTTGTGGTCGCTGGAGTTTGAGGGGTGAAAGAACTGCTCCGAAGAGATAGCCGGTCCCTTTTTAGCTCCTTGTCATTGGAGTTGCCTTCGGTGAAACACGGTGCGGAGTACGATATCTTGACAACAGCAATTATACGAACAGTCAGTGTGGAAAGTTACTCTGCTACAAACACGCTGAGGAAATTCCAACACTCGATTAGGTTCAATGAGCAACGTACTCTTTATTTTTTTCTTTCTTATTTTTTTAAATGATTGTTTATTCTTTGCCTCATTTTCTTACAATACTGTCTTCCATCAATTTGATATTATTAATGTGATTTATTACAGCGTTATACCCTGCTGTGTACCCTGTTTTAAGAACAATTAATTGCATCTCAGGATGCTAAATCCACTTTTCTAACAGTTACCAAGCAATATTAATATCCCACTGAGCTCCTTTTCCTAAATAAATCGATGATTTTTCTAATGGTAACATCACCAGTACAACCACAAAAAATTATTTTTCAAATAAAATAATAATAAAAAAAAACAAAGTTCACTGTTTCCAAACCACCAACCAGGCGTAGGTGAACGTGGCCTGAGTGATCAGGAAACCTTAGGCTGACAATCACGAAATGGAACAGTCTTGAGTTCTAATCCCAATTCGGACGTATGTGTGCTCATATATATATATATATATATATATATATATATATATATATATATATATATATATATATATATATATATATTAAAAATTGACTATGTGACTTCGTACATCTTCAACCACCCAACCGATCTCGATCAAATTTTCAACATAGATGAGGTTCGGGCCTAGATGTTTTTTATCATTTCATTTTGACGGTGTGACTTAGGTGAGGGAGAGAGGAAAAATATTCAAAAATTATCGAAAATAACCGATGTTAGTGTCGAATCCATAGTTTTCATAGTCGCTGAGACAAACAGTGATACTTCCGATGCCGTTTAAACCCAAATTCAGCCCCGGAACTTGGCCAAGGTGGACACACAGAGAGAGAGAGATGTAAAATGATAGAAAATGGACGATATTAGTATCGAATCCATAGTTTTCGGGGTCGAACACTTCCGGTCCAGTTTAAATCCAAATTCAACTCTTATGTCCAAACTGAGAAGTACCGGTATCCTCCCTGTGTGAAGAACGGGTATTCTGCTAGTTTCTGATATTTAATTGTTTCTGTCCCTGTCGTTTTGCTGATTTCAGTGTATGAAACAAATCAAATAAAACAAGATAAAATCGCATAAGCCTAAATCAAGAAATTAAATATATTTGGCATTTCAATTTACTAATGGTTAACATTCTCGCTTTGTAATTAGGAGGTTCTAGGTTCGAATTCCAGGGTCAGCTATCGATTTTAATTTACATTCTTTGTCAGTATCAAGCCGAATAGGATCATACTTACAGTTAAAAGTGGTATCTGAACCACTGTAGTACGTATGCTGCTCTCCAATGGGAATCACCATTGCGAATTATCTTTATAAGCGCTATCTGGAAGAGTGTTAAGTAATAATAGCTCATTTGTTCTTTATCCCTCATGGGATTTCCACTTTCTGAGGTAAATTTTAGACTTTCACTCAAACAGCTACTGCTTCCTTACTATTTATCGTAGGATCATAGTTCATACCTCGTTTTTTTCTTTTTTCTTTTAGAATAGAGCATTTTCTCCAACGGTACCTCTCACATGTCTATATCATACATTTGAACCCGAAAATTCGGGAAAAACCTGACTTTTTAAAAATAATCATCCCTCGAACATTTCACCCCTCTGGCCCGGCCTTGGTTTACGTAAGGATCTGAAAATCCGTAGAAAAATACGTTGTTATTTACACAATGCGTGTGCAAATTTCAATCTGTTATCTTGAAAACTAAGGACAAGAAAAATGTTTGAAATTTGCCTTTTAAAAAGAAAAACGTCACACCACTCCGCCCCAACTTGACGCCATCAAGTTGGCCATCCGGTTCCAAACTGCATCTGGGGTGTTCTTTGATCCATGCTTGACTTGACCAATAAAAAATAAAGCCATGTTATGTGAGCTTAATAACGTGTTATATGAGAGAGTCGTACCATAAATCCCCAAAGAGTTAATAATATTTATTTAGCATAACCAAATTACTTTCATTAATATAATTTGATATTTGAAAGCTTAAGAAATTTAGAAAGTCACGGTGTTTCAGTGGTAGAACGCACACTTTTAAGCGTAATGTCCCTAGTTCGATCCCAGCCGCATCAGGTGAGTTTTGAGGTGGACCAACATCCTGTGCGTCGGGTTTTCTTCTGTTTTCTCCCACTTTTATTATTCTCCCACTTCATTCGTTATCACCATCAATCTCTCCCTTAGGCGTAGTGCATAATCTTCTAACACTAAACTGGATATTTCAATTTCTTTCAAGAAATTTGGGAGCCAATAAAAGTTTGGCGTAAGTCATCAGATCAGACTTTGGTAAGAGATGAGCTGAAAGTGGACTCAACCATTTACTGATTAAAAAAATATATATATATGGTAAGAATAACAAATGAAATTCCATTTACAGTAATGAAGTAAAGTTATATTTTATTTTACTATTGAATGTGTATAGATATAAACCAAATGGTTGGGAATTTGACTTCTTAAACGCTGTGATCCAACCAGATTCCTTAATTTGTAAAAACAAAAATTGACTTTTTTGCGGCTACATAGGCTAGTTTCTCTGAAAATGCATACTCTATCGAGACCTCTGTCACTTTTATACAGTATAATAATATTCGGTACGAATAAAACTTTAATAACTACATATTTTGTTCTGTCCAAGAATTTACAATGTTGCACAGAGACTGTTGCTTATTGTTAAAGGCACAAGCGACATCTGCCATTAAGTAAATGCAGTATAATACAACGATTTATTTTTGTAACCCTTACGGTTGAAATACATTGAAAAATGAGAAATGATACTTTTTAGAACACTTAAAGACAGAATTTCAAATATTTTGAATATATTTTTATTGACATTGTTGATGGTTATATATTAAAATGCTAGTCTCCATGTTTGTCTCCAATCCTTTCGCCAATGAAATCTCGAAAACCGCAAGTGCTACAAACGTGCCGTTTTCTCTGGCCGATTCCAAATTTTGTGTAGATTGTCCCGTTCACAATCGAATGCTTAAAAAACGTGGCCGTTATTTCTTTATATTTTTTAGGGGTACACTGGAAGTGTTAAAATTTTTTTAAAAAAAAGTGATTCATCATAACCTACGTGTTATACATTCCAACACAACGTATTTGCGTATATTTATATCCGTAGAGGTTGTATATCTATCAGGCGTTTGTTTCATGGCCAAATGATAATGAAAAACAAAGAATAACCATTTTTCCAGGCTAAGATGAATCTTTATTGTTTGGAGTGTTTTGCCCAATGAACACTATATATCACTGACATTATAATTAATTATGTATGTAATGTATTTGCTTATTACATACTGCATGCAAGAAGAAAGAAAACACTGATTGTATATGAATTAGAAACTTCAACCGGAAGTAGTCTCAATCTTCGAAACAGTGCAAGATATTAAAAAAAATAATCGGAAAATCTCCCCTTTATGGTACCCCATGCTGTTTATCAAGACATCTTTCACTTGTGTCTGTAAAGGGACATGTACAGATGTCACAAATAACAAGGAGATTCTTGCTCATATGTGAATGATGCGCTGTGTAGAGAGCGCAGCTTCAGCTACTAAAGTATAAAAGTACTTGGAGAAGTGAATGGATCATGTAATGCAGTAATCATTCTTACAAGTGCACTCTATTATACCGTAATTATCTTATTCTCTGAAGTTCTCAGTACTTGCAACTAATATTGGTGGGGACACTCGGTTGCAATAGTGTAAAAGCTTTTTCAGACCAACCATCCTGCATGAGATTTTCCTGCGTTTTCCTATGCCGGGATGGTACGTAACATATAGGTCCCAGTCCGCTTCCTTCCTTCCCCAATCCTTTCTTCCCTTTCTTCGACGAGGGACATCATCCCTCATACGTGACGATCTAACATGGCGATAGATGGCGAAAGTCCAGAAATTTAAATCCTAAATCCTAAACTTATATTGGTGCATTAAAAGTGATTTAGTAGCCAAAAATGTATTAGCCCAAGGAACTTTATCGCAAAAGCTGTCTGTTCGTGTGTCTCTTCATGGTCAAGTGACTAATGTGTGCATTTTCTGTGCGCGTGATCCCAGATTCGGTAGGCATACTTGTCTCAAATATAGACCCGAAAAGTGGATAGGATCCCACTTTTAACAGTATGTCCAGTCTCACATAGTCTCAAATCTGAAAAGAAACGTTAAATTATAAGGAATAATATATCATGGTACAGGGACAAGAGTGTTAAGTAATTGGACATAGACATTCTAGCGGATCAACAGATATTTTAAGATAGAAGATAAACTTAGCTTCTATAACAGCGCTGTCCAAATGGCGGCCCGCGGGCCGCATGCGGCCCGCCAAATCATTTTCTGCGGCCCACAAAGCTTTCACGATTCACGATTTTTATTACTGATAGTATTTTGATTTATATTTATTCATTCGTTTAATGTTTCCACTCTTCTTTCGAAGTAACGCATCCACTTAGCGCTTCTGTACAACAAAAAGGCGCGGATATCCACGGCAACACCTTTTCATAAAAACTGTGAATTTGGTCGGAAAAGAGTGTCAATGTTTGATAATACTTATTTGTGTGAAAGTGCATTTACCACCATGAAAATTGTGAAGAATCGCTTCAGAAACTGCCTTGGAAATTCTTTTCTTTTACATCTCCTGTGGCTCACAATAACAGGAATGGATGTAGATATCCCAGCCCTTGTAAACGCTGCTAGTCACCCTCATTTGTCACAGATTGAATAGGTAATATTTCAAATACCTTTTTATATTTTTCTTTTGTAGCGTAATAATAATAATAATAATAATAATAATAATAATAATAATAATAATAATAATAATAATAATAATAATAATAATAATTATTATTATTATTATTATTATTATTATTATTATTATTATTATTATTATTATTATTATTATTATTATTATTATTATTATTTAGCTGCGGCCCTCCACTTTACTAGTAAAGACGGTTATGGCCCTCAGGCTCATTATAATTGGACACCACTGTTCTATAATCTTTGTAGATCTAAAGATTAAAGTTTATTAAAATATTTTGTGTTGGCCTGTTTGCAGAAGTGCTAACACCAGTAATTTTAGGTAGAATGAGGCGTAGTTTATGACAAGAGTGAAGTAAAGATATGTGTTTGTTGAGGGCAGAAAGAGTTATGGTTTTGTGCACATGCACTCATCTAAAAAAGAAGAGAAAGAGAAAATTAAAAAAAAGAAAGATGGAAATGGCGATGATCTTTTGAAAGAAAGTTTGTTAATAAGCAATGATGTATTATGGATTGTGAAGTAAACAAATAGCTAAAAACAGAAGTCTGTTGATTTAAGTTAGTTACCAAGTAATTAAGGGAATGTTATAACTAGTAAATAAACATTTAACAGTGTTTCAAGATTACGTCTAGTATCCTATAATATCATATGTAAAATAGTTGTCATTTTCTGGGTTGGCCATTACTATGATTTGTAACTACACATTCGAAGTGTGAACGTGAAATAAAAGCAAGGATAGGAATGGCCAAGGAAGTCTTTAGGAGGAAGAAAATAATATTTTGTGGAACTTGAATAAAGAGTTGAGGAAAAGACTCATGAAATGCTTTGTGTGGAGTATAGTACTGTATGAGGCAGAAACATGAACATCACGCAAAATTATGAAAAACGACTGGAAACCTTAGAAATGTGAGTGTGGAGAAGAATGGAGAGAATTAGTTGGGTCGAACGGAAAACGAATGAGAGAGTGTTAGAAATGGTGGAGGGAAAAAAGAACGATTTTAGATATTATTAAGAAGAGGAAGAGAAACTGGTTGAGACATTGGCTAAGGAGGAACTGTATGTATCATGATGGACGTGCTAGAGGGTATGGTGGCAGGAAAGAGAGGGAGGGGGATGGACGATATCGAAACAGAAAAATTGTACGTGAAGACGAAGAGGTTAGCGGAAGACCGTGGAACATAGAAGCTTTTTAGTTACGGCAAGTGACCTCTCAATAATGGCATACTAGCTATGATGATGATGATGATGATGATTCGACCAAGTTGAAAGTATTTAGGCAGGCAGTTCAGATATTTAGTACAAGAGGTTGCCGACTGAAGTCTATGTTATGCTAATTGTAAGAAATGTCATAAAGTTTAATCAATCAATCGTTCCTAGAAAGAAACCTATCTTTTCCCTTCAGATTATTTAATGATAATTCTACTCACTAACAGTTGTACATGTGCGTGAATACCAGGGGCGCACCAACGGGGGAGGGAGGGAAACCCAACTCAACACACATTTGTACGCTTTCACAATAAAATTATAGACCCTACTTCTTTAACAGGGAAATGATTGATATACCATAAAAGATCTTACACTTTATCTGTTCTTTTTTTGTTATAAAAACAATCTAGTTCTATCATTTTTCTGAAAATATAGGTGGAAGTATTTTACAATTTACTTATGGTCTTTTCGGCTGCAAAATAATACCCATTCAATACTACATGTACGTAGTGGCTTGTAATATTGGACCCCCCCCCCCCAAAAAAAAAAAGAAAGCTTGTATCCTTTCCAACAAAACATTCTGAGTGCGCGCCTGGTGAGTACGGTATATTTTGATGTAATGAAACAAGTTTCACGGATTCAATCATCTAAAGAACTGTTTGTATTTCATATTTGTAACAGACGCTGGTTCATTGTAGACAATACCCAGACTCAATATAGATCTCAAAACATCCGTAAAAGACTTGTTTATGTTCATGAAGCTGATTAACATTGATTTAAACTCATTTGTAGCGCAATAAAACATTTACCAGATAGCACTCGGCAGGAATCTTCCCATCTCTGCGACACTGATTGTTGACGCTCATAATTTTATTGCAGCCTTTGCTCACCTTTCTGTGTGGTTTCCCTTTGGACCACCTGCAGTCGATGAACAATAGAACAGATCTCATTTCTTCTTCTTCTTCTTCAGCAGACTTTTACTTGAGTATTCTGTACACGAAGAAAGCGAACCAGGAAGCTTGGGGCGTTGCCACTGAAGGCTCCCGTAGAGTGCAAATGACTCCTACTTCGTGCACTGGAGCTGGAGGTAAGAAACGTGGTCACCTGCAGGTCGAGGAACCACGCGTGGTGCGAGCATTTGAACCCCCTTTTTTTCAGCGCCGCTACATACACCGCCCAACAAATACCAACAATGGATGACTCCACCCGGTCATGAGAAAAACGATTTTGATTTTCCCTTTTTCTTTTTTTCCCTGCTTTTCCAATAACTATAATGTTTAAGGAAAGAACGGTACTTGTTTCTGAACGTATCTAGTCAATAAAAAAAAAAAAAAAAAATTAACAATACGTGTACTGATCAGGTGGAATTCCATCTGGTTGACTGCAAAAGAGCAACAGGTATTCTTGGCATCGTTATTTTTTGTATTCTAGTTTCATGATGATATATATATGTAAAAGATTGCCTACTAAATAAAATTCGATGTATTGAAAGAAATTGGGATTTTTTAAATATTGTATATGGTTTTTAGTCAACTCAGTAAATGCTTATGAATTTGCTATGTCCTAACATTGGTATTATTATTAAGTTCTTCTTCTTCTTCTTCTTCTTCTTATTATTATTATTATTATTATTATTATTATTATTGTTATTAATAATAATAATAATAATAATAATAATAATAATAATAATAATAATAATAATAATAATAATAATAATAATAATAATAATAATAATAATAATAAGTATTCTGCCTTTTGGCAGGTCCTGAAACTAATGAGCTTTTTTTTTCGTAGATTTAGGCCTGGAAATGTTTCTTCCACGTTTTTCGATCTTCAGCTTCCTCTTTTAACTCTCAACATTTTCTTTTATTCTTCAAATCATCGATCACTTGTCGTCTTCTTCCTATTTGTCGTTTTCCTTCCATCTTTCCTTCTATGGCGGTATGAAGAAGACAATTTCTTGGCAAGATGTGCCCAATCCAATCGGCCTTCCTACAACGGATGCTGGCTAGAAATGTCCTCTTCTCTCCTATCTGTTTTAAAACATCTTGGTTTTGTTCATTTTATCTTCCCCGTCTTCCTCCAACACAACATTTCGAAGCTCTATAATATTTCTTCTCTAACTTCCATAATGTCCAAGTTTCTGAATCATGAAGTCCAATACTCCATATATAGCACTTGACCAATTTCTTCCTTGGTCCAATATTAAGGCTGCTAGTTAAGAGTGATCGTTTCTTGTTGGATGCTTCTTTGGCTATGGCAATTGTTGACCTGCCAGTGGTATAGGCAGCCATCTAAATCGTTTAGTGAAAGTGTTGTGCGATTACTGATTGATTGTTTGCTTTGGAATTTAATACTTCTTTATATCATTAAAAATGAAAGGAAATGGAATTTAGTTTTACATCCCACGATTATGCCCTTCAGGCTAAAAAGAGAATACTTATAAAAATGTGGTTATATGAGAGTGTGAGGAGAAAGGAGGTCCCTGAGAATTCCACAAACATGACGTTGTCCACCACAAACTCAAATAGGCCGGAATCGAATCAGGGATGCCTCACACCAGAAGTAAGCGCTCTTTCACTGTGCATTCGTGGCTCCTGAAGTTATACAAAACATGGGCCTACAACTTAACATGGGAACCGAAGCACAAGAATTCCCGCGAGGAATGGAACCCGTGTCTCCCACACCTACAGCGCATATACTAACCAAATACCATAAGTAAAATTTTGGAAGAGATATACGAGGGTGGATTGGAAATTTCGTGGTTTAAACTATAAAATTAGAACATATTTGGATAAGTTATCTTTTATTTTTGCACATAATCCCCCTCGACCGAGATACATTTACGCCACCCCTCCGGTAACACTTTTGTACTACTTTCAAAAAATTATTCCTGGGGCCCTGCAAAATATCCGAGTACAGCACTTTTCATCTCTGCATCCGAAGAAAATCGCTGACCATAAAAAACTTTTTCAGGTTTCTGAACAAGTGAAAGTCCGAGGGGTCCAGGTCAGGTGAATAGGGTGAGTGCGTCAACATTTCGAACCCACAGGAATGAATTTCTGCCATGGATGCAAGGAACGTGTGAACGTGTGCGTTGGCCTGGTGAAACAACATTTTTCTTCTTCACGTCTCAAATTTCAGACAGCTCCGCCGACTTAGTGCCTTATAAACTCCTCACCTGAAATGAAATTTTACACAATGACTACGCAGCTAATGTATAGAAACAAAATATAATTGTTTGCTTTCTAGTCAGGCCACGAACTTTTCAATCTATACCCTTGTATATACATGAAAAATCAGGAACTAGATTTTGCTGTTTGTAACGTACTTAATTATCATCTACTCCTCGCATAGATCTACTTGACTTCGGCTTTGGTAGACGTTTCTTAAAAGCTCATCAAAAGTATGAGTGTAATATGTAGTTTATAGGAATGAAATAAAGAGAAACATATAACCTATTTATCAAGTTCATCATATGTATACATCCCCTAAACGTTGTGTGTAGACTTCTGTAAGTTTCGTCTGTTCCACGTAATTGTTGCCTTGGAAGTAGTTCTACAATATACGTCATTTTCATTGAATAGCATCATTTCGGTCTTTGATTGTTCCTTAATCATATACTTTAGCCCCCGCTCTAAGACACAAGCTATTGCCTATGACAGAGCGAGATCCACACCAAATCGACTCCTACCAGCACTTGGACCCGGCTCCAGTGATGCCAACCCGTGGGGAAAATCCTATTTTATGGAATTTTTGACATTAATTTCTCGAAAAGGGATAAAATGAGTTTTTGTCATGATTCGCTGCAAATATTGGATTTTTCAACGACAATAAGTAAGACAATTTTCCATGGGCGGAAAATAGACCAATGACTCCTCAACAATTTTGAAATCACTGTTAATTGTCAAAATTTGATACGGGAAAACACATGCTAGTGCAAAAGTAACTTGTGATTCTCAAAAAAAAAAACAAAAAAAAAACAAAAAAAAACGAAGAAATGTAAATTGTGCTCTGTATTTTTAAATATAAAGAAAATAATTGACGAAAATGAAAGTAAAATGCAAAATGAGAGAAAAAACAACTTTGGAAACGTTTTACACAAAACGACTAGAGTTGTTCTCCTAACGTCCTTTCGTTCATTACAATATAATGACACGAAGGAATTATGTAAATACTAAATCCTGACGACAAAATGTCCTTTTTTTTTTCGCCAACATCTTCAACTGTCTCTTTCAATAACGAAAAATGGTTATTCATCAACTACTTGATAAACGTAGATGATCAAAATTTACGAGTAGTTTAGTCATTTATTGAAGAAAATGTGTGACATTCAAATTTCATATTTCATTTGTTTTTTTTTTTTTTTCTTTAAATAGTATAAGTGCGAAATGCAATAGTAGAATGCGAATTTCTCGAGAGAGGATTCTATAATGTTTCCGGTTGGCATTACTACCTAGCTCTTCGGCATCAAATTATGAAAGCTAGTTATTTTGGCACGCATATTTTTTTAACGCTCGAGCCTAGCCATATGAACTAAATACACGTTTCTTATTTGTTGCACAGGGTCAAGGTGGAACAAAACGAGCCCTGAGGGGCTTTTAACCCGTTCCTACTACTACTACTACTATTGCTGCTAGTACTACATCAACTACTTATACTATGGATTTGTATTACAAAACTGCACGCGTAACGTAAGTAAATCACTTTTTTGAGTGTTATTTACATCTTATTTTAATGAAAAAAGTGTTATGAATTTTAAAAAAATATCCTTGGGCCGGGTTTCAACTAGTGGTGGGCACAAAAACCGGTTTTTGAAAATTTTCAAAAAACCGGTTTCGGTTTTTCACCGAAACCGGTTTCGGTTTTCTTCAAAACCAGTTCGGTTTTTCACCGAAACCGGTTTTCGGTTTTCTCCAAAACCGGTTCGGTTTTTTACCTGGTCCGGTTTCGGTTTTCTTCAAAACCAATTCCAGTTTTTTTTCCAAAATTTGTTCTATTTCTGACCAGAATGGTGTTTCGTTGTTCTCAGGAAACCGAATCCATTTCCACAGAAATAGTTTTATGTGTTTTCGAAAAGTTTTCACCGAAACCAGTTTCGGTGAAAACCGAACCGGTTTTGGAGAAAACCGAACCGGTTTTGGAGAAAACCGAAACCGGTTTTGGTGAAAAACCGAATCGGTTTGGGAGAAAACCGAAACCGGTTTTGGTGGAAAACCGAACCGGTTTGGGAGAAACCGGTTTTCGGTTTTTATAGAAACCGGTTTTCGGTTTTTATAAAAACCGGTTTTGCCCATCACTAGTTTGAACCCAAACCAAAAGCAGTTATGATTACAAGCCTGTTGCGCTAGCACGCTCGGCTACGAGAACCTACAGCAATTAGGCTTTGATTTCTGCTATATATATACATGCTACGTGGCGAGAAATGGGTAACTTCAACCAATCAAAAGAGCATATTTACCTCCTATGGCTAGAGTCGAGCGTGATTAAAAATATGCTTTTTGCACGAGGACCTCGAAATCTTAGACAACGCGCACGCGAAATCCTACACTGTGGTTATCAAATCAGTCTAGAGGAAAGTTACTTATAACTTGTTGAACCCCAACTCCGACAAGTTCGTTACCCAAATTTTAGTGAATTTCAGCGTTGCCAGACTCACAGCTCGGAATTATTCCAAAACCTGATCTAAAATTATGCCAAATTCGGTCAAATTATGCTAGATCCTCATAATTACTTCAGGAGTTTTAAAATAAAAAAAAAACGAAGTTGAGATACGATAACGCAACTTAAAATACGCAGAGCGCAAGAATGTGTGCATAGAACTCAATACTTCACGCACCAAAGGTTTAACTCAATTAAACTAGTGCAGTCGTTGCCAGACTCAATAGCGTATATATCGAATAAATGAACGCAAAGTCTTTGTTTACATATTTTGAAAGAAAATTACCTCGCAGCATAAGCAGAGTTGGGAATTGTCTGCTAGTGGGGGGGGGGAGATGTTTGGTCGGTCTCGGGCCTTTTACTTCAGGAATAAAGATGGTCATGAAGTCAGAAATAAAGATGGTGAAGTTGTCAAAAAGTTGGGGGAGAATGGCCCCCATAGCTCCGCCCATGCCTCGCCATTAAAGATTAGAAAGCCCTGGGTGGAGCCACCAAAAAAAAAAAAAAAAATCCCAAAGCCGTTTCTAACTAACTTCGGAAAATGAGACTGCCTGTATGGTTTACCGACTATATGAATCAATGGAAGAGGATAGATTTCTGCCGTTCTTTTTCTTCCCACGACCAACTTCTTTCTCATCTCCAGGTTTTGCGGCTTTTTGATAAACTTGCTGAAATTATGCTAGGTGCTGAATTTGGTTTTTTTTTTTTTTTTTTTTTTTTTTTTTTTTTACAATGCTAGCATGTTGAAGGCATGCCAGCCCCTTACAAGGGTTACGCCCTTTTCTCGGGAAGAGAAGGAATATTAATATGGAAAGGAGGCAGCAGGGATGGTCTAAGTGATTTAATAATTTCTATTAACTTTATTGATCATAAATTATATACTATTAAAGTACCATAGTAGGCATTATGGCCTTTAACCATAATCATTAGGATGGGTGATGAGATGGAGATGAGAGTGAGGTGCACTGAACGCCACAACACAGTAAAGGGAAGGGTTAGTTAGACGAATGCATGTTATCTTCCGATCCTGGGGCTGCTCAGGATCATGATGAGAGACACAATGAGCCCTGTTAGAAGAGATGGATTACTGTGCGTATGATGGGAAGATGTAGTGCGAATCTGAATGAATGGCAAAGGCAGCTGCGATGTCTTGATCTGGATGATTTGGTGGGAGTGAATAGCGGTATAAAGTAAAGAGGAGGGAGAGTGGCGGGTGCCGAACAGGATGTTGTGGAGCATAATCGATATCACTGTGTAGAATATCAAGGAAAAGAGGATGTTTCTGAGCCAGTCTATTGGTGATGTAGGAAAGTCGAAGCTTTTCAATGTGGTACAGGATGTGAGGAAAGGAGATGCGATCATACAGATCTTGTGTAGAGCTGGGTAGCTTTATACGATAAGCAATACGCAGGGCATGTCGTTCTAGGATCTTGAGCTTGTTGTAAAAGGTTGAGTGTGCAGCGACCCAAGCTGTGAACCCATAGGTGAGGACGGGTCGTAGGAACACCTTATATGTTGTGAGAATGGTATCTGCTCGTAGGCCCCAGGTCGTGCCAGAAAGTCGGCGAAGAAGATTTAGTCTATTGTAGGCTTTGGTGATAATCTGAGCTAAGTGAGGACGCCATGTGAGGTGAGTGTCGAATGTAACGCCGAGGTACTTAACGTGTTTGGTAGGTTTGATGGGAGTATCAAGAACAGTAAGGTTCAAGCGTGTTGGGTTTCTATGGACGCGGGACCGTCTCTTAGGGTCAAGAAAAACTATTCCTTGAGTCTTCTCAGAATTTAAGCGTAATCGCCATTTCGAGCACCAACTAACAAACATATCAATGGCAGATTGGAGTGCTATGTTCAATTGATGGATCGTTTTGCCTAGAGCAAGAAAAGCCGTGTCATCTGCAAACTGGAAGAGATGTACATTTGAAGGAAGTGGAGGAAGATCGGCAACGAAGAGCAGATACAAAGGTGGAGATAATGCTGAGCCCTGTGGAACTCCGGAATGAATAAAGACAGGGTGTGATAAGGAGTTGTTTACAGATATGTATGTTATGCGACATGATAGAAAGTTGAAAATGAATCGGATGTAGCAAATTGGTAGTTTACAGGACAGAAGCTTAAAGAAAAGCGCAAGATGCCATACCTTATCGAAAGCTTTCTCAAGGTCGAATAGAAGTAAACATGATGGCTGTGAGCGGTTAAAATGATTCGTAATGAGATTGGTAAGGCGTAAGAGCTGGTCATGAACACCAATGCGAGGACGGAAACCAGCTTGATGGAGTGGAATGATGCGATGGCGAG
Source organism: Thermobia domestica (assembly GCF_964235325.1). Taxonomy (NCBI): domain Eukaryota; kingdom Metazoa; phylum Arthropoda; class Insecta; order Zygentoma; family Lepismatidae; genus Thermobia; species Thermobia domestica. Next base: position 4,126,483 of record NC_137465.1, on the reverse strand, counting down.
AGAAATGTGGATGAAGTCTGTTAACAAGAATGCGTTCGAGAATTTTGCAGAAAACAGTGGTTAATTGGATTGGACGGTAAGATGATACTGAGGTAGCTGGCTTGTTAGGTTTTAGAAACATTAAAGTCTTAGAGGTTTTCCAATTGACGGGAATGAAACCGGTACGTAAAATGAAAGTGAAAATATGGGCTAACAGGAGCAGTAAACAGAAAGGACTCTCTTTAATGTGACGGTAGATGATAAGGTCCATGCCTGGAGCAGTGTTACGTTTGCGAGCTGTGACTTCACGAATTTCAGGAACTGTGATAGGTGTGGTAAGTTCGTGATGAGCTGGAAAGGTATGCTCTGTACTGGGTTGAAGATGACGAGATTCAACATTAAACGTATATGCAGGATGGCGTCGTTCAGATCTTTCAGGAGGAAATGGCGTGAAGATGGTTTGTAGGTGATTCGCAAAGGCATCAGCTTTGGCACTATCTGACGTGAGTGGATGATCACCGTCAATGAGAGGATAAGGTGTTCGAGTGAGTTTGCCAGTCAATGCATTAAATCTCTTCCAGTATTTGGTAGGATGTGAAGTTGCGTCCAGTGTATTGCACGTTTTGACCCAGTTTCTAAGTTTATAGGCTATAACGTAGTTACGAACCGTACGTTGGAGTTGTCGGTGATGGCGTAGAGCCTCTTCGTTCTTTGTACGTACGTAATCTCGGTAAAATTGTCGAGAACGTTTGATCATGTGAAGGTATTGAGGTGGTAATCGAGGACGCCATGGATGTACTTGCGAGGTAGGTATATTCTCGGCAGATGCTGTATGGATAGAAGAGGTGATAGTATCCAGCGCCGAGTATAATTCGTCCTCAGTATTTGGTGGCTCGAGATGTTCAAGCTTAGAAGTGAGATGAAGTCTGTAGTTATCCCAATTAGCCTTGTCAAATCTAGGGACCTCCCTCGGTGGAATATTTACAGAACAGTGGTGACGAAAAGAACGTTTGATAGTTAACTTGACTGGAAGGTGGTCGCTGCCAAGAGGGTCTAAGACTTCGATATGGCATTTGCCGCCAAGGGTAGTTGAGGTGATGACAACATCCGGTGTGGTATCTGAGAGAGGGCGTGTTGATTTTGGAAGTTTATGCAGAATGCAAGGTATGCGTGTTGTAACGAAGTCCTGGAATTGAGCTTTCTGGCAAGCGGGTCTACTATGGATGTTAATATCGGCCATGATAATGAAGTGGCGAAAATTGTTAGCGATATACTGAAGAAAAGAGTATGGTATTGCATGGCCGGGCCGAACGTAGATGGTCGCCAAGGTTATGTATAAAGCTTTGAAATAGACGGTTGTGATAAGATATTCTGGAAGGTTGGAAATAGGAGCTTGGAAAGTACGATAAGGTAACTGAGAAGCAAATCCAATGAGTACGCCGCCATTGGCGCGCAGGGCTGGTGTTTGATTGTCGGCTCGAAAGATCTGGTATCCTGAGAACTTACAAGACATGCGAGGTGTGAGATGCGTTTCGTTTAGTAGAAACGCTGATGCATGTTCTTCCAGAAGAAGTTGTTCGAAGAGAGGTTTATGTTGATTGAGGGAACTGATGTTGAGAAAGATAATAACGATATCCATAAAGAAATTCATAATCTCAAACAGATGTTTCCAAGCGGGTGGTGTGAAAGTGAACTCGTTGGCCTGTATAGGTGGCATTGAAGGTAACGTGGAATATGCAGCGGGCAGCATACTGTACTTGTTGTAGTACATGCGGCCGTAGAAAAGGATGCACGTTTTGTAGCGTTAATGTGATGAACTGAAGAAGTTGAGATACTGTAACTGGCTGCGAATCAGGTGGTATATTGGAGGAAGGAGTGGGTTCGGTCATTGGTTCACTTTGAGTGCGAAGTGGTGCCACTAAGTGAGGTTTATCCGGTGAAGGTGCGGGTCGAGCTTGACACTTAAAACTGTAAGTCGGGTGTTGTTCAGGACAAGCTGAGCACTGCGGTGGGCGCTGCAGGTTCGGACAGGTACGTGTGGAATGGAGTCCAGCACAGTATCCGCATTTCAAGTTATTCCTGCAGTTGGCGCTGGTGTGCGTGTTATATTCTTGACAACGCTCGCAGCGGATTGGTACTGGTCGTGCAGTGCGTGAGGGCTCGACACGATGCCGTTTGCGATATATATAAGCTCCGTTATCAAGAAGCTGGTTGATGGTGTCCTGCGATTGAGATAACACTCGGACCATGTAAGTGGGACCTCGGTCGTTTCTAATGCGGATGCACTTGGAAACTTTGTGCCCTTCCTCTGTGAGTTCGTGTAGAATCTCATCGTCCGTAAACTCAAGATTTACACCTCGTATGACCACGGAAAAAGCAGACGTGCGAGGTGGCGGAGGCGGCTGTTTGATTCTCCGGTCAGTCAATTTAGAGAGTTGTGCATTCTTGCCAAAAATTTCATAACTGAACTTGTTACGAATAGTGGTAGCAAGATTCTGATCAGGAGATTTGATGATCATCCCATTTCTGGTGGCAACAATTTGAGAGATCTGAGCTCGCCGATAATATTTAGTGAGTTGAAGATATATTTGCTTTTCGTTCTGATATTTTGCGTCGAAATTTGTAAGTAAGAACGAATATATTGGTTGCTTTGTGCTGTCAGATAGCGATGGGAACTCCGTGTCGTCGATTCTAAGTCGCTCACTATCAGAGTCTGAGATGCTATCCCGGCGATGACGTTTCGGAGATGGTGCGTGATGGTGACCTATAACTGGAGATCGTGATCTTTCCGGGCTATTCTCGGTACGGTGTGAATCTCGGTGCCTACGTCTGATATCCGAATCTGCAGAGGATACGGTAGGACCAGCTATTACCGTAGGAAGTCCGACATGTTGTCCTCCAGTCGCCATATCGGGTCAACCAGTGCTGGGCCCCAGGCCCACTGGCCGAAATGAGAAATGAGCAACAATGAGATGTGAGATGAGAAAGAAAATAAGATGAGTGTAATGAGTTTCAAAAGACAAGGAACCCTTCGAAAGCGATAACTTTCGTCTATCCTGTAAGTGCCGTATATGTGTTATGCTCTCAGGTACGTATTTCAATACCTGGTCCTCGCTGACACACTAACAAACACAAGACAGGCTAGGTTTCTTGATGAGGTAAGTATGTGAATTTGGTCATAACCGTCCATATTAATGTACTTGATTGTCACAAAATGAATGCGTGAGATGTTCTTTAAATAAAATCAAAATATGTAAATATGTTATCAACACAAGACGGAAATCTATTCTGAGAAATTTAGCAAATAAGTATGATAAAAAGTGTCCGAAAGGTAAAATTTGGGCATCGTCGTAAACGTAACTGACATTTGTGCTGACAGAGAGATCTTACTGCCATCTCGGTATGATGGATATCAATTGTATCGACGCATTTGTCTCAAAGACGCTCTTGTGCTGAATAAAGAAGGAAAGGAAATTTATTTTTAATTTCAGCATTTAATTACAAAATATACGTAATGATTCAACTACCTGCAGATAGATGAGGCCAATGTTTCTGCTTTTGTATACCTAACAAGGAAGAAAGCACTCGCTTGCGGAGAAACTAATCATAGTATTTGAAAGACCAATTCATGCTGATCGCAACAAGCTAATAAAATTAATAAAATTCCTGTACGGTTGAGAACTTTTCGAGAGATTCAATGTTAAATGCACAATTTGCACACGATTTGTACAAACCATTTTTATGTTTCGGTTTCGATAAATCAATGATTATGGCAGGAGATTTGTACATACATAGTACGAAACTTCTTCATCCGGAAGTTATGATGTACCAACAAAACAATCAAATAAAATTCGTGTCCAAGCTCATGAATCAGTTATGATGACCGCGATACATTGGATTGTTTCAGTTTGCTTTCCACAAGGCAGGTTATCGAACAACTTATATATCTTTTGAATCACCTGTTGAATTTGCTTATGCAACGCAATTTGACATAAAATGTTAATGGTGCAAGGAAGTCTTTTGCCTACGTCTTCATAGAACAGAAGAATAACAGTAATAAATTTTCATCTCTAACCTATCGGAGGCGCGGTGGCTCAGTGGTAGAGCATTCACCTCCGGTTCTTGGTGTCCCTGGTTCGATCCCAGCTCGCGCCGTCTGGACTTTGTGGTGGACAAATACCGTGTTCGTGGGTTTTCTCGGGGTTCTCTCGTTTCCTCCCACTTCTTAATTCTACCCTTTCATTCATTTCTCAGAATCACCATCTCCTTTAGCCTAAAACCGGCATAACCGTAGGACGTAAAACTTAAAGATTTCTCTAACCTATCATTAATGTCAACAGTATAATGGCTAATTTTGACTACTAAAGAACCTGTTAGTTATTGCTAAACAGTTTTTTTTCTGTTACCTCCGATAGATTTCAATTCGTATGTCTATATTCGTAACTAATAATGTTGTACTTAACCCGTTTAAATGCACATATACTCATTTTCTCATATAAACTTCAGAGTTGAATCTCTTGAACAGTTCTCAACCGTACAATAACTTTATTAGTTAGTTGTAATCAGCATGAATTGGTACTTCAAATGGCATGCTTAGTTCCTCTGTAGGCGATTGCTTTCTCCCGAATTTCCCTTGTAAGGGTTTGTCCCAAGTTTCAATTGTTTATATTTGTTCAAATTTTTCTACTCGTATTCTATTTTTTACTCGTTATTATTTTTAAGCTTTTATATATGGTACTTGTACCGATTATGGCCCGGGTCCATAATATGGCCCACCCAATATATCTCTGCAGATTTACGTTGGTGCTACTAGATGGCAATATAAACTGTCCTCTGAGCCGCGCAAATGTTTACGCTTGTCATGAGGACATAGTTTATATTGTCATCTAGTAGCACCAACGTAAATCTGCAGAGATATTGTCTGTGGGCCATATTAGGGACCCGGGCCGTAATCGGTACAAGTACCATATTATATTTTTGCTCTTCAGAAATATCTTTGTATATCGCCTTCAAATAGTTAAATTGCACATTTTCAGAGTCCAAATACTTCATTTCGCTCTTTGTTTCTTCCTTCGGTTTAACATCCCACGATTATGTCTATTAAGCTAAGGGAGACGGTTGATTTTAGGCAAGTGAATGATGATGGAAGAATTGGTGGAATGAGAAAGTGGGAGGAAAGGGAAGTACCTGAGAAAACTTATATTACCACACCACAATAAGTATCTTACATGTACTTTTCCACCTACGCATCATGGCGAGGTTTCTGAAACTCCCAGTTAAGTTTAGCGCAGAATTAATTTGTGTATGATTAGTTTTGAGTGCCACTTCGGCTGTGGATGCATGTTTTTAGTGTATTTCTAGGTTAATAATGTCATCAAAATATAACCAGACTTACTGCAAGAATTGCAAACTAAGCAAATGATTCTATTGACTTTAGCATTCCTCGCAAATAAGAAAGTAAAATGTACTTATTTTAAGAGCTTGCCATACTAAAAATAATCCAAAAATTGCAACTTTTCTTTTGCTTGTTTCTCATAAGTGAAAGGAGATAATGAAATGCAACTTACAACAATCATAGATAATGTTATTCTACAACAGAAAATATGAATCTGAAGAATTTTCAGTGTTGTCATCCATAGAAATTACAGTCTTGCCAGAATAACATTTCTCCCAAAATCTAAGTTAAGGCAGCGACTACAGTAGAAGAACGAACTCAAATGCATTTGATTACGTATCATATTGTCTTGAAATCCTGTGAACTACCTTTTAAATAATAGCTCTATTTAGTTTGTAATAAGCAAAATAGTTATAACATAAAGTTGTTAAAGTTAAATAATATTGTTATTTAAAAAGTAGGTCGCAGGATACCAAAAGAGCATGATACGTAATCAAATGCAGTTAAGTTCGTTCTTCTAGTCGCTGCACTAACTTAGATTTTGGAGAAAATGTTATTCTGGTAATACTGTAATTTCTATGAATAGCAACACTAAAATTCTTCAGATTCATATTTTCTGTTGTAGAATAACATTATCTATGATTGTAGTAAGTTGCATTTCTTTACCTTCTTTCACTTAGTAGGGAGAACAGACGAAAATTAGTAAATTTTGTGTTCTTTTTAGTGTTAAGCTCTTAAGTGTAATTTATGAAACTGTTTGGTTTGGGAGTATCAGAAAGAATATTATAACAGGTTTTTAGCTAGTACATTAGAGTTAGAAAAGGTTTTACCCACTTTCCTGTTAAATTCTATTACCAATAAATGTTGCTATAATTTAAAGTAAGGATAGCCACTTTCAGCTAGATTCTTTGCATCTGTTAGCTACTTTGTAGAGACACCTGTTGGGAACAATGATTCCCATCCTTTATTGTTTCGTCCTTCATTTAATAACCACCCCTTAATCAAAAGGATAATATGTTTTCTGAACGATTTAGAGAATTCATTCGATGTTGACCGAAGTTGGTACGGAGATAGAACTTGACTCGCTTAGTATGCGTGTAAAATATTTTCCTACGCACACCTTTCATTCCGAACTTATGTTCCAACGAAGTTGAGATTTAAACAGAGTAAAATTTTCCAACATATTTTGCAAATTGTTGCTTGTTCTGTATTCTCTTTCTCTTTCATTATTTAATTCGTTATAGATTGTAACTGGAATTTAGTTAATAATAATAATAATAATAATAATAATAATAATAATAATAATAATAATAATAATAATAATAATAATGATAATAATAATAGTGTATTTGTCTATTACTAGCGTATATGCAACCCACATGCGAGCACCGTTTGACGGGTTGCTTCCATTTACTCTATTTGCCCTAGAAGAAGATAAATGCATATTTACTCTATCCTCTATTTGGTATTTTTTATTATTATTGATTATAATTATTAGTTAAGCTATTGGAGATTCCAAAATCTATTCAAATGAAGAAAACTAATAGATAAATAACTTATTTAAATGTATTAAACAATAAGAATAATGAATTATAATATAATTGTCAACTGAGCAGATTATGAAGCCTAATCACTGTGAAATTAAAATACCGCTAATTTTACGGTAATTATGTAATATCTTGAAATAGATATAAAAGATGATCAAAATGTGGAACAAGAGCGTGCTAGACAATATTATTTTGCATGAGGTACCGTTATCACGAGTCACCTAGTAGCTTTCCATTCGCACTCATTTAGAAATGCGAAAATAAATACCGATTTTCTAAATGACTGGAAATCGAAAGCAGATAAGTGAGTCATGATAACGACATCTCATGTAAAATAATATTGTCTAGCGAGCTCTTGTTCCACATTTAGATTATCTTTTATCTAATTGAAGATATTACATAATTACTGTAAAATTAACGGAATTTTAATTTCACCGTGGTTGTGCCTCTTAAGACCGAATGCCAGAATGTTGAAATATAAAAATTTATTGAGTTGAGTTGATGTTAGTTTAGCGTCCCTTTCAGCAGCGAGGCTATATGAGACGTGGACCTACTGATTAACGTGGAATCCGAACCACATGAGCTCCCTCCGGGAATCGAACCCGGGTCTCCCACGTCAAAGGCGCGTATGCTAACCGCTTAGCCACGGAGGAGCTCTACAAATTTATTAAATTCAGAATTAAATTAATAAATAAGACTTTGTAACTCTCTTTAATATTTCACATTTAAAATTGAATGGAATTACTGTCAATCGTGTCTTCACCCTGGAATTTAATAGTCTTATACTATAGGGGGCACCATGACTCAGTGGTGCCCTCCCCGCTGGCGTAGTGGCTAGCACGTGCGTCTTTGTTGTACGGGGTCCCGGGTTCGATTCCCGGTAGGAGAGCCTTTGGAATTTTGACTGTCTTCGATGTTTCTGTGTTCGTGTCCCTGTCGTTGTAGGTTAATAGAAGAGCGAGTAAAACATGTATAAACCTAGTAATAAGTAGTTAAGCAGGTTAATGGGGCACATTCGGTGAATCAGTTAACTTTAAAAAGAAGTTTTAGAGTCCTTACCTCTGGTGTTTGGGGTCAGTGGTTCGATCTCTGGCCAAGTAATTTTGTGGTGGAGAACATTGCGTCCGTGGGTTTTATTGGGGTACTCGTCTTTCCTCCCACTTTTTCATTCCACCAATTCCTCAATCATCATTCATTTGTGTTAATCATCGTATCCCTTAGCCTAAAGGACATAACTGTGGGACGTTAAACTGAAAGATTTCATTTTATTATACTACTGTATATTCCTAAACAATATTCTTTACAATACTTATTGTCTAATACATTTGAATAAATTACTTATCAATTAATGTTCTTCTTTCAAATAGAGTTTGCAGTGTCCAATAACTTAGCCCATAACAGTCAATAATAAAAATGCATTTATCTTCTTCTAGGGTTAATAGAGCAAATGGAAGCAACCCGCCAAACTGTGTTCGCATGTGGGTTGCATATACGCTAGTAATAGACAACTAGTTCTTCCTCGAATTCAACAGAAATGAAATTTCTAGATTAACAATATTAACAATACATGGCTATGCTCTTGAGGCCAAAGGAGGCGGATAATCAGGGGCGTCATTTAGGGAGGGCAGAAGGGAGAAACATGTCTTTTAAAAAATTGTAATAAAAACGTGAGAATCTTATGTCAGTGGACATTCCTTCCCCCTCCGCGCAAAACCTGAAATGATAGTACTGCGGGTGAATAATCAAAATCAATGACTGTGATACTAAATTTGTAGTGGTCTCCCAGCGGGAATCGAACCCAGGACCATGTGCATCAAAAACACACGCATTGCCTCTAGACCAACATGGAGGGTTTCGAATACAAGGAAGCAACAAATATGTTATTAATGATACCACTTGAGAGGATTTTCTCTCGGTTCCCTTCGTTCCTCTATACCTTGTACAGTGAAACTTACCGCAGTTATCTTTAATTCAACAGAAAATATTCATCTTATACAGGGCAACTTATAGACTAATTATAGTACATGATTATCTAAGAAGTTTTAAATCTATGTTGACAAATAAAAAAAAAGAAAGAAAGAAAGCACGTAATTGAGATAGGGGATTGTCCATTTAACATGTTTTACTGTAATTTAGTATTCGTTTACACTATTCATCGGCCATTACACTAAAATACAACAATCTATATTATATTGAGCTTCTGTATTTATAACGTTAAATTTAATTGTCGCATATTGTGCATACAGCCAAGTAGAGAAATTAAATTAAATAAAATATTTAAGTTTAACTTATCCCACGATTATGTCCTTTTAGGCTAAGGGAGACGTGTGATTAAGGCAAGTGAATGATAATGAAATAATTAGTGGAATGATAAAGTGGGAGGAAACGGGAGTATCCCAAGAAAACCTACGTACACGATGTTGTCCACCACAAACTTACTTGGCCGGGGATCGAACCCCAAACACCAGAGGTAAACACTCTACCACTGAGCCATCTTGGCCCCCGCAGCAATGTAGAAAAATAAACTGAACACTCGCTAAGCATTATATTAGATTTATTCCATCTGGTGGATAGGATGGGTGAAGGGATGGAATGTAATTACTATATATGAAGGTGCCCAGTTCAAGGACATCATTTAAGGTCACCAAAAGAATGAAATAACGTAAAAATTTAGTTTAGAACTTGAAAATGAATACTAGTCTTGTATCGTACGTTTATTTTACTTGAAAACTATCACTTGTATACGAGATGATAGATTTTAAGGTGGAGGCCAATTTAACAAACTGATTGAGAATTTTTCTTCACTTGAAAAGCATATATATTAAATACATTACACGGTCAAATATATGCATACAAATACAAATTTACGGTATACATAAATACATTATACGATCAGATATTATATTCATTATTCCTTATACACACTCACTTACGACTACTGCAGTGATTCTTGTTATTTCTTGGACTTTAGCATCTCTTTCAGCACTGAGGCTATATGAGACGTGGACCTACAATTTCACATATAATTCGAACCACTTTAATGTGTTTTAATTTCAATTGTCTCCCACCGTGAATAGAAGCCTGGACCCCGTACAACAAATGTGTGTGCACTAGCCACTAGACCAGCAGGGAGAGCTATATTGGGGTGGTGTGTTATTTCTTGGCTACCCTGTATAACATACAACTACATTAGAGAAACATTTAGTTATACATACGTTCACCTTTTGCACATGACCCGCTGCAAAGTATGAAACTCCAGAACACACTTAAAGTTGTATAAGACAGATGATTTGGGGATCTTCATTGGTTATCTTCCTAGGAATTTACTCAATTCAAGTGATTAAAAGGTGAGTAATTATTTTTATAGTTTTTTTTGCAAAAAAAAAAAAAAAAAAACATTTTATTATTTTATTGATAAATCACATTGCCTAACAAGTACGAGGATGAATTATACCTGTGGCAGTATTTTTGCTCGAACATTGTTGCCAGAATATGCTATTTTATTTTAAAAATATGTTTTTCCTGAATACGTAAAAACAAAAAAAAAAGCCTTTACAACTGTCAACGCTACAAAACAACATTCAGTTTTCGGCCCTTCCAATAAATATTGATGCGTAATAAACATTTACATTAAGGATTGCCGCGATTAATTCCTTTCTCTCTTTCTCGCAATTGATTACAAGCAATTTGGAAAATTTTTGAATTACACTTCTGATCATTTAAACAATTACGTACTTAAATTGAACGTTACGATTTGTGTCATTGGTTTCATTCCCAAAATATCTCCATAGGCAATGCTAACTTTCGTCCCAAAAGTGATGACTCTATCATTCTTATTTCAAAAATATATATATTTGATCTAAATTTGGGTTGTATTTCTTTTGAGGCAGTCTGTATGATGGCATTTTGGTCACATTTTACTTTATTTTCTGTCTTAAAGAAGAAAAAAGAAATTAAAGAAACGAAAGATTTCCTCGTACATAAGAAATGAAATCTAGAACTTACAATCTCATGCTCATAAACTTTAGATTAAAGAGAACGAAAGATTAACCCTTCCACTACCAGTTTTTTTTTTTAACAAAAGGCATTAGTGTATGGTTATTTTGAATAAAAACTTCATTAAAAGTAACCAAATCCCCCCAAAATTTCCACCATATGTTTCTAAAAGGTGTTAGGAATGGGACCTATATGTCCCACTGGTTTTCTTTTGGTAGTATATATATGTCCCAGGGGAAATGAAATGAATGATCAACCTATATTTGCACTTAAATGTATAGGCATAAAAATATTCCGAATGTGATTATAAATACAGAAGTTTGAGAAGTTGGTACGTTAACACAATGACAATCCCTTTATTGTTATATTTAAACAAAGTATGCATTAATTGCAAATTTGGAGCGAACCGATTGACCTTTATTGATTTTCATAGAATTTTTTTTAGTGCATCAATGATCTCGTGAACGAACAGCGCATGCAAATAGTTGAATATGGCACATCAGGGAAAAGCATAGTGGTTTAGAAAATTGTGTTCGCAGAACAAAACGAAAAGGATTTCGCTCTATTTCTAATGCTAAAAATTCTATTTCCCATTGTTTACAATAAGAATTCGCGCCCGAAATGCTTTCCAAAGGTTAAGTCTATGGGCATCCCGTTTTTCGGTTATTTTTCCTCAATGGTATGTCCGATCGGGACATGTGACCCCTTACGACACTCAGTGCGCGCTCTCAAACCACCATGTCGCATTTGGTTAAAGAACGGTTCCGGGATCTCGGAGGCAGTGTTTGTTCCAGACATGTTTTTTGGGGGGCACTGCCCCCCGGAGCTCTGAGACTCCCGCCGGAGGAGACCAATATAATACGTCTATAATATAATAATAAATAGAATATTACCATCAGTGCCCCCCGGAACATTAAGTGTGCCCCCGGAAACATTTTTTCTGAAAGAACAACTGCTCGGAGGAGTATCCGGATAAACGAAAGCCTACGAGTAAAGAGAAATTTCGCTCCAATCAAAGCAGTCCTTTATGAGAAATTTGTTTAATTGATATCAATCCTCCTGTAGGTATTACACTATGAAACAGTGTGAAGGTTTGTCACTGGTTGTACTAGAACAACAAATTGCCACTTGTTGTACTAGAAACTATGGTGTGACACAGGCAAAAAGGGCTAAGGAAAGTGAATCATTATGAAAAGAGAGAAAGGATGGAATGAGAATGTGGGAGGAAACAAGAGACTTGATGTTGTCCACCACAAACTCATATGCTTGGGGATCGAACCAAGAAACCCTTACAACAGAGGTAAACTGCCACCACTTTTTAACCACAAAAATATTTATTGTTATTGAACAAAGCTTTAGATTCAATGTGAATAAAACCACTTTACACTTAATAATGGGGCAATTAACAAGTTTTAGAATAATATAGAAATGCTAGAAATCTCTAAACAGTTCTCAGGATAGTCTACATGGTTTCTCTGGGAAGTAGTAGAACTGATTTTTTCCCGCTAAAATATGGTGTAAAAGAGTTACTACACTGAATGGGTAGTGGTGGGTCTTAGCTACCAGTGCACCAGTCGCCAGTTATCTCCAAACCTTTGCGGAGTGTAGATCGAGTGTAAGGTGAACCCCTTGCAAGGTGACTTGTCATCTTCTCAAAAAATGAATCGTTTGTTAGAGCAGCGTTACGCGCTGAAGTTTCGCCTCAGACTGGATAAAACTGCGAGTGATCATGATATGATCAAGACTGCTTATGGGAGTGATCCCAGAAAATGTCCGCATGAGCAAATCGAAAATGAAATGGATGTTGATATATATATTTTTTTTTTTTTTTTGACTGCAAAGGAATAGTTCACAGAGAGTTTTTTACCGCCTGGTCAGACTGTGAATGCTGCATTCTACGTGGAAGTACTTGAAAGACTCAGGAAACGAATCGCCCGCATCCGTCTAGCAATTGCCGGATCATGCAAGCTTCATCACGACAATGCGACGAGAAGCACCGCCTTTGCTATCATGGATTTCCTGAGCAAACATGGTATCACACAGCTTCCCCAGCCACCCTACAGCCCAGACGTCGCTACTAAAGACTTCTTCCTCTTCCCCCGAATGAAAAGCGTCATGAAAGGACGGCACTACCATTCGGTCTAGGCCATTCAAGAGGGCGTAACGAGAGAGCTGAAGAGCATTCCAGTTTCTGCGTTCCAGGGAGCCTTCAGTGGTTGACAGAGTCGCTGGAAACTGTGTTGATGCAGAAGGAACATATTGATTCTGCATGTCGATATGTCAAAATTTTGGATATTTTTTTTAAAAAAAAAAAGATATCAGTCCTACTACTTTCCGGACAAACTTTGTATTGCAGATTTTGAACCTACGACCTATTCTTTCGAATGCAAAAAAAAAAAAAAAAAAAAAAAAAAAAAAAAAAAAAAGTTCAGAAACACAATATACTCTTTTCACTCTATGTAAATATATTATTAGAGGTAGTGATACAATGCATATAGAAGCAAGCAAAGGATTCTTGTGAGTTAAAATGGCTGAATTCATTATTTTTCTCTTGACTCTTTTCCGTTCCAAGCAATAGGGATAAATTACCACCACTGAACTATTGTGACTTTAATATGGTTGTTTATGCCTAAAATATTTACCTAACTCTTCTCTGCACTCTACCGGTAAAATAATTTCTTCTCTTTTTGTTTTTTAGACAAAAAGAATTCATTCATGTCTTTTTGTTAGAATTGCAAATACTGAAAAATAAAATAACAGTATAATTTGGGACAATTAATTTTCCGGCTACGATTTCTTTATGCGACGAGATTACGATTTTAAACTCGTGCCACAAATCCACAAATCAAATTTTAAACAGAAAAACAAAGAATACGATTTCACTCACAGCTGATAACAGTCGTGGCCTTGACTCACGCGATTTACGATATATAATCACGGCAGGTTGAATCGTAATATTTTCGAAAGAAAAAAATGGAAATGAATGAGAAAAAAAAGTACGGAAGTTGTTCTAAGCTCCCTTAAATAACCCTTTCTTTTAATGTAATGTCACTTTAATCTTTTCGAGCAAATATTTCTCGTACAGCGTTATTACAACGTTTGTGGCCGAAAGACTATTGCAGAGAGGAGTTTCAGAAACGTTTATATAAATATAACTGAACTAATTAGGTGTTTCTGACATGATTACATAATGTAAATAATGTGGAAAACTTCTAATAGAAATCATAAAACGTGAAATCTGTGAAAATCTTAAAATCGGTCTATTTTTTCACTAAAACACTTTTTCTGTCTATTGTTGCTCGAAATTATAAGTTAACAAGCGTCAATTACTGGCTTCGCTTGATTAAAATAAGAAAAAAAATACTACTATGTTCCGTTAGTCAGTCGCCTTTTACTATTACTCAAGCGTTCTCTGATATCGGTCATTAGTATGTATCTCCCCCTCCCCAACTTTTAGGGCTGAATTTGAATTTAAAAAAACTGCATCAAAAGTGTCACTGTTCTCAGTAACTCCGAAAACTAAGGATTCGACACTAATATCTGTCATTTTCAATCATTTATATATATATATACATACAGTGGCGTATTTAGGGGGCCTTAAGCCCGAAGCCCCCCCCCCGAAACCTCACTCACTATAGTAAAGTATATGAAATATCTTGCAGAATTTTCACATTTTCAGGCAAAGCCCCTCCCGAAACAAAATCGTAAATACGCCACTATACATACACAAACACACACACACACACACACACACACACACACATATATATATATATATATATATATATATATATATATATATATATATATATATATATATATATATATATATATATATATATATATATATATATATATATATATATATGTATCCCACTCCCCTAAGTTGCACCGTCAAAGTGAAATGATAAAAACCATCCCAGTTCCGAACCTCATCTATGTTCAAAATTTGATGGAGATCGGTCGGACGGTTCAAGAGTGATGAAGCCACAAACATAGTCTCTTGGAGTTTTATTTAAATAGATAAAAGGGGAAACAAATTTATTTATTTAAGTGTAAAATAGAGTACATACAATGCACCAAGGTATCTCTTTATATATATATATATATATATATATATATATATATATATATATATATATATATATATATATATATATATATATATGTATTCGCTGTTCAACTATAAAGGAACAAAGACCGTTATCCATTCTTCACCAACTCAATAAATCTCCTCTTTTGTAATACAAATTTTCTCTTTAATTGAAAGATAGTATTTACTTAAAAAAAGAAAAAAGTAAAAAAAAAATTCGCATTTGCAGATGGTTGTTGCATTCTTGCAAGGAACAAAAGGAATATTCTGAAAACAACTGAAGGAATTTCCAAGCAAATGTAAAAGAATTAGAAAAACAAATATAAATAAATGTTCATAGTCACTGAATGCAATTTTCCTCCAGCGAGTGGTTGCTTACTTCATTATCCGTTTCCATAGCCCAGAGCTCCAGCGCAAGGACTCCAACTCACAGAATATATATCCTTCACAATGCACAAAGAGGATTTTCTGAATACATTTAATACTATAGACTCGTTAAGTTTGGATTGTAATTAGGAAGGGATAAAATTAAACATTTTCAGCTTATTCACCAATTTACCCCCTAGTACAATAGAATAGTTATTCAAATAGATTTCCTCATGACTGCTCGTGATCAATGGAGAGGTGGTATACCTTAACCAAACATCTTCGAATGATCATTTCTATCAGTTTGTAATATTTTTTATGGTTATTTCTGTCCATTTAATTTTATGTATTTTCAACTATTTGAGTGTTTTAAACACAACCTACCCTTCTGAAGAATCAGTGTTTGGGGGTTATGGCAAGTCAAAATGTTGGTGTGTCAGGGGCGTGATTTTGGGAGGACAGGGGACAACTGATTTTGGGGATCCAATACTACAAGCCATTTCATCTATGAAGTATTGAACAGGTATTATTCTGGACCCAAAAAGACGTAAGTAATTGTAAAATACTTCCACCTATGTTCTCAGAAACTGATAGAACTAAGTTGTTTTAATAACAAGAAGAGTACAGATGAAGTGCAAGATCAAATTTTTATGTTATATCAATCATTTCCCTGCTAAACAAGTATAGTTTCACTGAGAAAGTATGTCCAGTTAGTAAGTTTTTTAACTGGTCCGCACTCGGAGGACCCCCATAGGTTCCCCCCACTATCCAAGAATTCCCCGGAAACCTAGAATTATTTTTCCTCACTGTACATATAAGGTTACCACTTGTCTCAAATTTTAGGAAAAATTTCATAGTTCCGATTTATGCCTTTGAGAGTCACATTATATGGCGGGGCAC
The DNA here is from genome assembly GCF_964235325.1 of Thermobia domestica. NCBI lineage: Eukaryota > Metazoa > Arthropoda > Insecta > Zygentoma > Lepismatidae > Thermobia > Thermobia domestica. The sequence continues at coordinate 4,110,207 of NC_137465.1, read as the reverse complement.
CAAATTATCCAAAACACTTACAATATATGCGACAGAAATTCCTAGCGACATTTTGTTTCAGCCTAAGATGTGCTGACTATGACTATCAAGATATCGATATGGTTCTATCACTAATTTATTTTATGTTGTCAGCAGTGACACCGTCAAGGATGTTATTCATTCACCAGTCCAATGACTCATAAGTTCTATTTAACTAATCACCAATAAGTTGGTATTATTAGTTTTTTTTATATTATTATTTTGTGTGCTCTTGGTTTAAATTTTCGTTCATGAATATATTTATTTGTTTCTAAACGAAATGTTTAAACCTATGTTAGAACAAGTACATTTACATTTTGATTTTGGTAGAATACTGAAAGAAAATAGAAACCAATTAACACTGGAAATATTACCAATGAAAGAATGGAAGGACTCTTCAGAAAGAAGTTTATAGAAATCATTCGGGATTTGGATGGTGCGGCTAACAAAAATCCAAAAGAAATCAGGCTAAGAATTTGAATTTCGGGCCTTCCTATTCTTAAGCGACAACTCTAACCGTTAATATATCAATCGCTGGTTGGTTAATTATAGCCATATTACATTAGGCCACTGGTTTCGCCACCGGTGGCGCAACCAGTGGACGGATCATGTGGCGGGGCATTGCAGTATACAGAGTCTATTACAGTAAGGCAACTGCTAACGCCACCAAGAAATTGGTGGACGAGCTCAGCAACTGTCCGGGCAACCATTTGTGACGCAGGACACACTTGGGCCATTGTTCTTAACGTAGCGTATTACACTAGGTCACTGGTGGTGCCACCAGTAGCAGGTTCAAGAATTGTTAGATCATCAGCTCACTCTGTGACTTATTAGATGGCAATATATTGTCACTCTGTGTAGTGTTGGTTGTTTCTTTTGATTTGTTGGCAAGTAACAATGAAGGTGGTGACGGAAATGCAGTGAAGTTACAAATTCATTCCCAAGGACAAGAAATTGGACATTCCAAAGCTCAATAGTTTAGAAAATGACGACTTTGACATTCGAAAGTAATTTTTTAAAAAATTAGTGTCGTCCGCACAAAGATCATCAAATACTGTGTAATATAGTCCTTTATCTTCCCTTGACATCAATATTGGGTGTATGTACACTTGCGTCTTTCTTCGCCTCCTCTTTTTAACCGAGGGCAAGGAGAAGCATAAAATATACTTTCACTCACTGAAGCCATTTTCTCATGACAATATTCGTCTAGTTTTGGTTGCGCCACTGGCCGACGATACGGGAGAGTGTAGTGTAGCCAGCGGTTGCGCCACTGCAGTAACCCAATGTAATAGAGCCCTAACCCGCATTTTCTTGAGGCCACCAGGGAAAAGAAGTTAGCACGTTTTATTTACCGAGAAAGTGTAGATTCGTCGCAGAAGTTATTAAGAACGGGAAATGGGAAGGAACTTCAGATAGCAAAACGCAACTTACGATACATGTGAGGATGCATTTGATATCTTTTTGCGTCTTGTTACAGTGTATGTGTTCATGGACACTGTATATGAGCCCATTACAGGCCAAATCAATCTAATGCTCGCTTTCAGTACGTCACTTTAATTCTTAAATAAGATTCAAATTTTGGAAGAAGACGTTTCATTATCTTATAATGATAGAAGTATTAAAGAAATAACTTGCAACACTGTTGGTGTTGTGGAGAACATGCCATGTAATTACAGAGTGCTTGAGGATTCGTCTCACGTGGTGTAGTAAATAGCCTACCAAACACAACTGTTTTCAGGAAAGAACTTGGTCGTGAAATGTCGAGAAATTAATAATACACTTCGTTGTGTTTTTGCTGCAAATTCTATGGCAGAAAAAAAGTTATTTAATAACAATTGCAAAGGAGAAAACATGGAAATATATGTGGCCTGGTTCTAGAAATGATTAGTACTTTCTTTCACTAAAACTGTGTGAAGTCAAAGACAAAATGAAGTGTGTCGTATCAGACGTGGTTAACCGAAGTGTATATGCATAAAAGAAATATTTAGTCTATCGATATAAAAAAAAATGTAATCCTCTTTTTCATTCTGAGAAATGAAAATGATTAGATGCATTATATCATTATCACAACGAACATTCTACCAATATTGGCGAGTCACGTGAGGTGAATTGAAATCGTCCAATCACTGCTCTTTGCCAATCTCTTCATTTCCATTTCAGATTTTTCTTTTTTAATGTTATTTAAACCCTTTTCTTGCCATGTTTCGTTAATATTCTGTCATGTCAATTTTACGTCCCTCAGAATACGAGGGTTGTTACAAAAACTCTAACGTACACATAATTTTTTTTATCTCTTTAGGACATATCATCGAACCTTCATAGGAAGTCATATCAAATTTTGTGTTAAGATCTGCTTTCAACGTGTTTGTGCGGATAATGAAAGGTACTGTGTAATATCTGCGTTTCTACGGTAAAATGGAAAGATAGATACACGACCATATAGCAATTTATCATTGTAATCCGGGCTGTGGTTCCTGTGACTAGCAACAATACGCTTCATTTGAAACTGCCATAAAACGCTCAGAGCCCTTGTAAAGAAAAAGAATGGGATACGCCCAGCCCATCTCCCAGCTATAGCTAATAGTGGAGGGAAATTAATTAGAGGGCAAGCTTCTGCATAGTTGAAGAAGATGAAGAAATAATCAGCATCTTTGTTGTCAATCGGTGCGTATCAGTGCATGTGAAGGCAAATTCACATCCCCTTTCGGTACTAGGAGCCGCTCCGGTACCACCGATTCTCTCAATATGGTCACAACCCGGCAAAATCTAACCCAATACTGGGAACTCCAGAAAGCTAGAAGGCTACAATCCTTAGCCTGCCTGCGGATGAGGTATCACGGACACCAATGGTTCGCATGGGCTCATGGATGAACCTCTCCTCACGCTCGAGTGTGGCAGGGGGGGGGAAGCGTTTGTGACCAAATGACAAATTGAAGTATTGCATGTCTTCATAAGAAGGGTATAATACCACAAAATACCATCACCGTCATGTTAACTACATTGGGTAATAATGTCAATTTCTTTCGTTGCAGGGGCCGCGGTGGCTCCGTGGTAGAGCGTTCACCTCTGGTGCTTGGGGTCCGGGTTCGATCCCAGCTCCCGCCAAGTGAACTTTGGGGTGGACAAACACCGTGTGCGTGGATTTCCTCGGGGTTCTCCAGTTTCCTCCCACTTTCTTCATTCCCCATTTCATTCATTACTCATCATCACCGTCTCCTTTAGCCTAACCGGCATAACCGTGGGACGTAAAACTCAAAGATTTCATTTCATTTCTTTTCTTTTGTTGCAGTGAACAAATGGGCAGCTGAATTTAGGAATAAGGGAACCATTATTGAAGTTGAACGTCGACCAGGAAGGTTCGTTCGACCACTAATCCAGCAAAACAATAACGAAGTCCATGAAAGTCATGAATAATTGACGATTGGCCATCAAACAAACTGACTAGGCTGTGAGATTGTCAACTACAAACATTGATAGAATTATACTCGGCGTGTGGGAATAAGAAAAGTTTCAGCGAGATAGATACACAAATTTTTAATCCCTGACCAAACATGACCAGGTGCAATATTTCAAGGGATGATCTTCAGCTTTTTCAAACTCAGAATTTCTTCCGCAAAAAAAATATTGTTAATTATCTCCAATATTGTTTCTCTATCCCTTGCTTTACAGAGATGCATTCTCTTTAACATCTCATTCAATGACTTCCTAATTGTATTCAGTATTTTGCATATCACATTTGTTCCCACGTTTGTTTACGTTTTTCTTTTCTTGCTTTCCTATCGCACTGGAAAAATTTAAGGGGTTTATTAAACTTACATGTGTCAGTTACAGAAGCCTTGTTGAACGAATGTATTCTCCTATCGACCCATTCGTCTGTCGACAGATGACAGAGAAGAGATAACGAGAACGGTTTCTTATATGGATTCTGAGTCCCAAGAATAAGTTCCACCTCCTTTCTCATCACCTACTAAAGTCCATTGTAAGTTTCAATCTTGATCCTCATAGAGCAAAAGTACTAGTACATAGCGAGAAACGGTTTCTTGATATGAAGTTTGTGTCTCACAAATATTTTCAATCTCGGCTCTAATCCCCAAATTCCAGTGGTTTCAACCTTGTTCATTTGTTGTCCTTTCGTAACGCTGCATATCTCACACCATCCTGCTTCCCATGACGAAGACAAAATGTCAAGCATGTAACGTCTTTGAAGTTTGCTGTAACTAAATTTGAAATAGTTATTACAAGTAGCGCCTTATTAAAAATTTTACAGTTTATTTTTATCAGTAGCTTGCTTGCTATCTGTGTCCCCAGATTGAAAACCAAGTCATTTCCGGGTTTGAATACTAACTTGTCTCTCTAAAAGAAGAACGGTAAGAGATGGCGAGTTTGGGGACCTGTATTATTATTGTTTTTTCTTCCCTTTCACCTTATACTGTATTCAGTAATAATATTGCCTAAACTAAACTAAAACATTTATGAGGTCCTCCGTGGCTAAGCGGTTAGCGTACGCGCCTTTGGCGTGGGAGACCCGGGTTCGATTCCCGGCGGGAGTTCATGTAGTTCGGATTCCACGTTAATCAGTAGGTCCACGTCTCATATAGCCTCGCTGCTGAACGGGACATTAAACTCAAAATCAACTCAACCATATGGAGGACTCTGGCCAGTCAGACTACTTATTTCTTAAGTGATTGAGTGTACTCCTATCACTGTTACCTTTGGCTTTCTAGACCAGGATTCTCTATCTATTAAATTAAGTAAAGCCCCTTTCTCCTCATGATACTGGATTAAAGCCGAATATTCTGCTCCTTAACCTTTTGTCACTCGCGCTGTTGGAAAAAAGCAAACAGGTGAATAAAAACTAATGATTTTTACGAACGGTTGCATTAGCGGATTCACCCTCACTGCTATGCCTCAAGTGGTTCTTCTCTCTCTTCCTCCTAAAAGCTCGCTGACGTACTGCAAATGTACTGCAAATAGTTTCGTCTGTGTTTGCTTTTTTCAAACGCGCTAGTAGTTCCGTGATAAAAGTAGCAACCATATACTTCTATGGAGTTTGAAATTTTCCAACGCGCGATCGTTAATGTAATAATTACTGTTTATGAGTGAAGTTTGGTTTTTCTAAGCAATGTTTCCTTCTTGAATACAAGTGAGATACAGAAGTGGCTTGACAATATTAACGATGACTTTGATGCTAACTATCGAAACTTAGTGGCTGCTAAAAGTGATGCGGATTTAAGTAATGAAAAAGTGAATGAAGATGATATTGATCATGATAGTGAAGCAGATAAGAACAGTGTAGATGCAAACGATATGGAAATGAATTATAGTTACAGTGAAAATAGTGAAGATTATTTCATTGGGAAAGACAGAAAAACAAAATGGAAGAAGTAACTGTCAACATCTGCAAAGACAAAGTGTAAAAACATTGTGAAAAAGATGCTACGACCGAAACTTACTGCTAAGGGTATCACTGAGTAAATTCATGCTTTTTTTGGGGAGGGATTTTTCTATATTGCCGTAATTGATAAAATTGTAAAATGTAGTAACAAGTATTTGGACAAATTACGAACAAGTTTCGAGGAAGAACGCACTGCAACTGTACAGCAAGTTCAAGAGCGGAATTAATGGCTTTATTTCGACGTCTTTATTTGATTGCGACGAAGAAGGAAGCACGTGATGATGTAAGATCACAGTGGGCATGTGACGGAACAGGAATTTCAATCGTAAGAGCAGCAATGAGTTACACGAGCTTTTTACTACTACTCAGGGCATTAGATTCGATGATTTAAAAACCCGAAGCCAGAGAAGAGATATTGACGAGCTATAGATATACATTGACTTGACACCTAGTCTTCTGTTCCAAGTGCTGCTATCGGCTAAGGAATTCACTCCCTTTCGCCAAGGCTCTCTCGTTTAGCAACAGCTGAACCCTTATTAGCTCAATGCGTGGCTGTGCGATGGTTTAAGCTTTAGTTCGCACTTTTGCCACGGATCAAGACATTTTGAGAGCACTATAGCAACAATTCGAAATGTTCTAGTAATTTACTTAACAATTGCATGCGTTACTTTATATAAATATTACTAAGTATATTGTTTGTATCTCAAATTGTCAATGTTGGAAAAAAGCAAACGCGCGAGTAGTTATGTTACTAAATTTGGCGCGAGTGACAAAAGGTTAACCTGAAATCCCAAGAGTTTATAGTATGCAACCCCAAAACAACAGAGCCATTCGGGTAGTCTAACGACTGGAAACTTTCGAAACGGGGGGGGGGGACATGAAGAAGAGTGGATAGAATTAGTTGGGTCGAGCAGAAAACGAATTAGAGGGTATTAAAAATGGTGGGTGAGGAAAGAACAATTTTAGATGTTATAAAGAAGATAGAGAGGAAACTGGTTGGGACATTGGCTAAGAACTGTATCGTGAGGGTCGTGCTAGAAAGTATGGTGGCAGGAAAGAGAGATTAGGGCGAAGAATACTACAATTAATGGACGATACCAAAAAGAGAAATCGTACGTGAAGACAAAGAGGTTAGCAGGGGACCGTGGAGTGTGGAAGCTTCTTCATTGCAGCAAGTGACCTGCCAATAATGACAGAATAGCTATGATGATGAAAATGGGCGGCGATTGGGGGGGCAAAGGGGGGCAGTTGCCCCCCACTTTTTTGAAGCAACCCATTAATGTATATACCGCAGTTTCATTTGAAAATATAAAGCTTTTGTATGCATTACTGTTTCATAGAAAAATGGTGCTATACGAGATGCTCGTATAATATTTGCCTTTGCGTGAGTATGTATTGGTTGTCTTCCCCTGAAGTTAAGAAAGCTACAGGAATTGTGTTTTAAGTGCAAGGGAATACAATCCAAAAATTCAAGCATATTTTCAATCCAGAAGTATAGAAGCCAAAACTGCTAAATCCATTTTCAGTTTTGTCAGGAAACGAAGAAGTGATGCCCTTATGTTTCAGAATTGTTGAACAATTTCTTGTTTAGTGGTCCCTTCTTAATACAAGTGAGTGAAATCAACCTCTAAACAAAAAAAGTTGTTCAACAATTCTGAAAACATGAGGGCGTCACTTTTGCTTCGTTCCCAGACAAAATTCATTAGCAGGTTTTGCTTCTATATTCCCTTCTTACAAAGGTTCGATATGTTAGTTAGTCACTTAAAAACTAATTGCGAGAACATTTCGCAAAAAAAAAAAAAAAAAAAAAAAAAAAAAAAAAAAAAAAAAAAGAGTACGGCATTTCACAAGTTATTCTTTTAATTGCACAAAAATTGACAACTCCTAAAATGTCTTCTCTTCTTTCTTAAGTAAGGAATATTGATTAAAAAGAGCGTAATAAGAAACAACTTCTATCTTTTCCATTGTTTTGTAATGTAATATACGAGTAAAGTGGTGCATCTTCAGGGATGTGCATCTTCAGGGATGTAAGTGTGTATACAATTAAATTTAGTGATCCAACATAATTCTAGGTTTAAGGATTATTTTGTATAACGTAGTGTGGAGTGATTCTAAGTATTTTGAAGTGTTCCAAGAAAGTGAAAACTGCACCTAATGGCAACAAACATGTTTCGGGAAGTTGCTAAAGAAAATATTTCTTTAAATGTCATAGCATATGCTTGTAGTATTTACTGTCTTTCATTTTCTGAGAGTAATAACATACATTTAATGCCATGTATGGAATTAAAAATATAAGTTGTTTATTAATCCTCACTTATATGGCTTCTAGAAAACAAGGCTCATTGTTGATTACTATGATTAATATTATCCTTTCTATTTATTTCTTTTGTAAATTTATTATTAAATAATCTGATCACACAATTTTCCAGATAGAATTTTAAGATGTTCTTGAGCAAGAAATCAAATCTCTTCTTACACTTTCGTTATTTAAGAGTATAAAGGTCTAGTACCTACTACCTACTTGCGTTGGTCTTGTCAGTTTACTTAATAAAATATGAAATACGATATATTGTATTTTAACTGAAAAATATAGTATCCTATTAGTTATACAACCTTCAGTCAAACAAAGTGTTAGAAACAACCAGAGAAACTAAGATTGATATACAAATATTCAAATCATGTCTTGCTCCCTCACTTTTAACGTCCAATCGCCGCCACTGATGATGATGATAACCCGAAATGAACCCAGACTTTCTGCACTTCATGCACTTGCACTGGGCATTCATGAAAACATGATAATAATACTGCCTAAATACTGAAAAGTAGTTACGTGCCCTTTTTTCGCGTCAGCTACAGAGTTGAAGCTGCTTCCTTTATTCTAATTACACTGAAGAGCTCAATTCCAAAAGAGCCTAAGTCAAAAAAGTCAGTTTTTCAGGAGACGATTTTTTGTGTGTGGTTCCATCATTCTATTTCTGTGAAAGAAAAGTAATCTACATAAAAGAAAATTGTAAGTGCTTACTTTTCGTAAAATAACGGTGAAATTATCATCTATAGCAAGAGTTATATAACCATTTTTAGGCGTGAATCAGAAAAAACTTCAGAGAATACTGTTGACTAAGGACATTTTGAAAAACAACAGTGTTTTGTTTTGCCTACAATTAATTGGACTTATGGAGTTTTGGCATGAAATCCAGTTTAGTATACGGAGATGCTGAAATGGAACTTAGTAGAACCAATATCTCAAAATTGACAAAAATTAACTTAGTCTCTTTTGGAATCCACCCCTTCATATTGCTTTCGTCTCTCCAACACCAACTTGTATTTCATGCTTTTCACATCTTTTTCTCTAGTTTATTAGCATCATGTTAATTTTCAATTCAAATTTCACAACAAGCATCATATAATCTGAAAAGCAGTTTTTGTCGTGTATTATGCCTATTTTGTTGCTTTAACATCTGTTCCTGAAAGGGTGTTTCCAAGTAATCATGTAGTTTCACTATATCATTGTCAAGTGTTGTTTAGATTCCCGTCAATTGTCTTTGAATAACGTCACCTAAGGAAATGGTTCAAAGTTTGTGTGTAGAATTTTTCAATACATTTTCTGTCGCTCTGTAAGTTTTATACAGAGACGGATTTGTTGGTTATTGTAACAGACAGATTATTCTTTCGGTTTGCCGAGAGATGTTAGTTTTAGAGTTTATACTTGTGGAAGATGTCTAGCAGCAAGAACTAATTTTGAGATATATCTCTAAAACTAACAGAGTCATAAAGGAAACATAAGAACCCGAGTTTTATCTAGGGATGGGCAAAATAGTTTTCTTCTAAAAACCGGAAACCGGTTTCTAGAAAAGCCGAAACCCGAAAAACCGAAACTGGTTTTTGGTGAAAACTTTTGGAAAATACATAAAACTGTTTCTGTAGAAACGGATTCGGTTTCCGTAGAACAACGAAACACTATTCTGGTCAGAAATAGAACAAATTTTGGAAGAAATCCGGAACCAGTTTTGAAGAAAACCGAAACCGGATCCAGTGAAAACAGAACCGGTTTTGGAGAAAATCGAACCGGTTTTGTAGAAAAACCGAAGCGTTTTTTTAAAAAGAACCGAAGCGATTTTTTATGTTTTCTAAAAACCGGAAACCGAAAAACCTGTTTTTGTGCCCACCACTAGTTTTATCATCATTTTTTTAAAACAAGATTTCCTCAACTCAAACTCAGTTTAAAAAAAAAAAAAAGATAATAAAATCATGTCTTTCGTAAACGTTTAAAATGAGCCATGCACAAGTTACTCTGCTTTCATTTAGTCTACGGCCTTGTGCATAAATGTATTGCTTCAATTTTTGCTAACACTGCATTCTACTTATCGTTGTGTTTATCATCCATGGAACAAAGAATCGAACCTCAGTCTCTACAGCTAGTAACTTTAAAGGTAGCTCGAGTGAATTTTCTCCCAGAAGACTTATGTTATACTTCTTTCCTTATTCTGATGGTTACTCGTAGTTTTACATACTAGTTACCAAAAAAAGTGTTGTTGGATTTCCATGAAGGAGTACTCGCCATACCTTTCGTTTCGAGGTAAAAAAAAATGAAGATAGATATTCATGAGTGATTTCTCTTATGATCTGCTGTTTGTGGTTTCGATAGTTGAATGAGAGAGTCAGTAAAAGTAAGTCAATACGAAAGCCTCAAACAGCATTATGCTGGTCTGTTACTCAAGGTGAAACTGGAGGATACAGTGTCTCAGTGTTAGAGCGCTAACTTCTAGTGTATGAGGTCCGTGGTTCGATCCCAAGTAAAGTAAGCTTGTGTTGGACATAATTATGTCTATGGATTTTCTCAGGACACTCCATTTTCCTCCTACACTCTTATTTCACTAAATCTTCCATCGTCATTCTCATGCCTTAATCATCGTCTCTGTTAACTTAAAGGGTATAACCGTGGGACGTTAAACTGAAATATTTCATTTCGTTTCATTTTCAATGTTAAACTGTGACGAAAGCAAGGATGTTATAATTAGAGGATCTGCCAATATGTATCTTCATCCTATTAAATCGGTGAAGCCAAAAAGCAACCGAGTATCGGCACTTCTGATTGGCTACTCTCGTTTCTACCATCGTCTGATTGGCTACTTTCGTTTCCGCCATGATTGTTGGCTGCGATCCTATTGGGAGGAGTGGGCAGAGTAGGGGTGGCAAAACTGTGACGTATGGCTTCGAGATTTTGTTGTAAGGGCAGATCCTCTATTTTATAAGATCCTTGGACGAAAATGCTAGAGAAATAGGAAGAGAAATATTCCGAATATTCGGAGGGATGGTATATGGTAAATGAGCGACAATACAACAGTGGTTTAAGAAACGTGGACGGCAATGAATCAACCATAGACGTAACAAGTATGGGACGTTCACAAGCCATAGGCAACGAGGCACTTTAAGCGACTATTGACTATTGAGAGCGATGATGCCCGAGGATTGAGAGAAGCATTCAATGCAGTGCAGAAATCATTCGCCAACATCTTCCTCAGACATAAAGCAAACTGATGGGTTTCCCATGAATTGACTGGAGATTAATTTTGACTAAACTGACGAATATTTGTTAAACATTACTTAATTACTAGACAATATAGAGAACAGCAAGCGACATCTGAAAATGTCTTTCTCTGTTGTCTTGTCAGGGAATAGATCCGTTTCTGGATGGAGTACAATAAGAAGTGAGTACTTTCACTCCATTGACCTTTCTCGCGACTATAGACTATGGTGCTCGTCTTTGGCGCGGGAGATCTGGATTCGATTCCCGGCACGAGTAGATGTGGTTCGGATTCCACATTAAGATGTTGGTCCACGTCTCATATGGTCTCAGTGATGAGAGGGATGCTGAATTTTAGTCCAGGCATGACTAAAATTCACTTCCAAACAACCAAAATCACAGCTGCATCAATAGAAGATTATCCTCTGGCGATTAATACAGCAATATGCTACAGGCAATTTGAATGTGTGCATGAAAAGTTGAAGATCGTGCAGGGAGTGTTTGTGAATTTCATAAATGATTATTCTGCTTCAGCTTTATGGTAAGCTACATGTTGCTGAAGTCACCGGTGACAATATTATCCATTGTGGTTGGGAAATCTAATACATCTTCCCACACATTATTTCGTTGGCTTACCGTTTGTTCCGTTTCAGAGACAACAGCTTCGAATCCTTGACGAGATTACTCATGAGCTGTTGTACGATTAACTTCTCTCACATTAATTGTGGACCTGGGTGCAGTTGTCTAACCAACGTCCCATGATATCTTGAGATTTTTATAGAATGTAAATCCCTTTATATCAAGCACAAATATTTGATTTAAAGTCTTAAAAAAGGATAATACCAGAAGTTGAAATTCTGTTTAAAAAAAATATATAGTTTCCCTTTCGTCGTGCAAAATAGTCTATCTGAAGGTAAGCGCTACACTTTATGGGGACAAATAAAAAATATTCGTCCAACAAATAATTGTTATTCAGCTCTAATCGTGAGATTTTAACATGTAATGGGTGACACTGTAAATACATTTGCCTCCTTTTATGGTATTCTCTCAATACTGACAACGAATAAAGGAAAACAGCGGATAAATAATGTGACAGCGGTGCAGTGTTCCTCTTGACGACTTTACTCGCTCGTTACACAGCCCCTATGAATAGTCCTATAAATGTGTGGAGAATCAAGAGATATAAGTAGAAAAGTAACATGGTAATACAATTTTCTGGTATTGTTAAGTATTTTAAATCGGAGTAATGCCAGAACCATATATTTTCATTAATCACCAGCTGAACCTGCACTCTCTAGACAGCGCATCATTCACATATGAGCATGAATCTCCTTGCCATTCCTCATAATATCTGTACATGTTCCTTTAAATGAAAGACGTCTTGATAAAAATCGGGACGGGGTACCATAAAGGGGAGAATTTTTCGATTATTTTTTTCATTATCTCTACCATTTGCAAGATTTGAGCCTACTTCCGGTTCGAGTTTCTAATTCATATATGATCAGTGTTTTCTCTCTCCTTGTATGCAGTAAATACATTATACACACATTTAATTATAATGTCAGTGATATGTAGTGTTCATTGGGGAAAACACTTCAAACAATAAAGACATCTTAGATTGGAGAAATAATTATCCTTCGTTTTTCATTATCATTTGGCCATGAAACAAACGCCTGAGAGATATACTAACCCAGTATACAAATATGTGGTGTTGGAATGTATAATTCGTAGGATATGATGCTTTATTTTTTTTAAATTTCAACACTTCTAGTGTATCCCTAAAAGAAATAACAGCCACTTTTTTAAACATCAAATTAGAACTGAACAATCTACACAAAATTTGCAATCGATCAGTGAAAAGTACATCTTTCTAGAGTCTATGGTTTCCGAGAACTTACTGTCGAAAGGGGCCACAAACATATGAACGTCCACAAACATACAAACTTTTCTATTATTTTAATATATAGATAACATTTCTACTGCGATCCTGATTCGGTACAGGTACAGGGCCGGTCAGACATCCAAAGAACGTCCATGAGAAGGTACCTCAGAATACTTAAAGAAAAATTAACAATGAGAAAGCCGATTTTGTCCCTCATAGATCAATAGCAAATCAATTTTCTGACAAGTTTAAACTACCCTGTAGGGTTCAATTCCCATGTAATCTATCAACTAAGTTTCGTATGAATTTTTCATCCTTTAATATACTTTGTCTTCAATGTTGAATATCCTTAGAATTGAGTTGTTTTTGAGTTTAATGTCCCTTTCAGCAGCGAGGCTATACGAGGCGGTACCTACTGATTAACATGGAATCCTAACCACATGAGCTCCCGCCAGGAATCGAACCTCCGGATCTTCTACGTCAAAGACGCGTACGTTAACCGCTTAGCCACGAAGGAGCTCTGAATATCCTTAGATTACAGGGAATAATTAATGATGTTTGGTATCTGTAAATAGTTGCATATTTGGATATTAGATATTCTAATTTCCGGCACACAAACGAACAAACAAAAAATGTGTACTGAGTTGTTTCAGTAATTAAGCTACTTTTTTCCTTCAAGAAAAGAAAACAAAAATGCAAATTGAGGAACATTACTAGTAAAAAAATTCTTTGTATAGCCCAGTATATCATCATTAGGCAAAAAGGAACGTCATCTTAAAATCATTAGTGTTTTTATCTTTTCTAAATCACTGTGTGCCTTTCCAGGATTATAACAATGATTGCTTCAGAGGATCGCTCGTTATCTCGTGGAAGGAATGTACAAGAGAAACCACACACTCCCTTGCCCTGCTCTAATAACTTCTTTGGGGGAGGGGAGGGGAGAGGAGAAAGTGGCATATGTAGTCGGATGCTGCAAAGGATCGTTTTGATCTCTCGGATGTGGCAGATTGTTTACACAAAGGTTATGGTGATGCAAACGAGATACTTCTTTGATATGCCACCTGACTCGTCATCCATCTGGCCTCAAGGAGCATGCTTCAGTCCTCATCATCAGCGCCTCGTCCCAGCCGATAGAGCGACGACAGAGCAGATCACCTCAAGGAATTTCCTCATAAAAATATTTTTCAAGCGATGCCAACATATACAGGTTGTTTTTCTCACAAAGCACTAAAAATAGTGCCCTCTCCCCTCGTCGTCTTCATGAAGGAATTTAGAAGATTATATGATCATATTTATGGTTAGACATGCAACAAAGGAGTACACAGCGTACATTGCTGAGTCATCGAACTTTTCAAAAATATTAACTAGTCCACAGGAATGGCTCAGAAACCACTGAAACACTTCTCAGTTTGATAGAATCAACGAGTGTTATAATTTAACGACTCGGCCTGTTCTGTCTCGTACCCTGATCAACACATTTATACCGCTAATATATATGATCATGGATTGAATAAGAGCTACTAAAGACAAATTGGTCCATCATCAAAACTTTAAGTGCCTTTTGAACGAATTTAAGCCTCTGACTAAAGAATGGTCGATTTTCTAATAGTCACACTAACGGCCGTTAGACTTATTGAAGTCAGACTGGAACTGTATCAGTTCATACAGTTACAAAACTTTTCCTTACAGAAACACAACCACACGCACTCATTAGAGAACGTTTTGCTCACAGTTTGATGCACCGAAGGCATCGTACAATCGACATTCAAAACAGTAAATGCTCACAACGATTAATATATTACCAGTAGAACCAGTAGGTCTAACGTGAATTTCAAACAGGAGAAGAGGCTGCGATGGTCTAAGAGAAATCTGGAATAAGGTTTTACGGTTCCTTAATTTAGCCACGTTTTGGACAACTCATCTTCACACCCATTAGGTTTATCCAAGTTGAGTGGGGAGGAATTTTTGAGAGGCTGGGTGATACCTTAAACCGTTTCGAAACGAAAGTAGAACACTGACATTATTGAAGTTCACAGGGAATCGAACCCAGGCCATCTTGTAGAATACACTACTGTAGCTCTAAGATTTTCAAATAAATAACACTAAGTTAAATGGAATTTTTTGCGAAAAAACCGAGTAATCTTGCACAAAATGAAACACATATTTAGAACAAGTCCAGTGCACAGAACAAAATGTTCTGGATGGAATAATAAAAAAAATTAAGTTATAAAATGAACAAATATGTTTTTATCAACTGCATTCACTGTTTATTAATGGAATACATAATAATTGTTATGGAAAAGATACAAGATTCTAAGTACATTGATCAAATCAGCTTTTCCTTTTCTTTCCTTGCGGTTTGATTTAATTTTTCTCTTGGGAATTATTATAAATATTTGTAAGTGAAAATAACTTGGAAAAGCGAGTATTTCGTAACGTTATATCGATGGTCGTGTTCCCGTTTCATTAAATTATTTACGTATCGCCATTTGGAACCTAACTATAACTGTTGAAAATAACAAGTAGTGGTGTCACGTGTACAACAGGTGGAGGAGTTTAGTTTGTATGGCGGGATATCTTCTCAGTTAATATCAGAACCGGAAGTAGTAGTAGGTTTTATTACTTTCGGTTTTAATAGAGAGAGAGATTACAGTGGAGGGAATATATTCTTGAAGTACGTAATTAATTGCAGAAACCGACTTCTCTCTATTTATTACGATTTTTACTCTATAGAGATCAACGTTAAAGCCGGAATTAATTGATTTCTGTCAGTTTCGGTTTGAATACAAAATTAAGGAAGAAGTAGATAATTATTCTTACAACGCTAAATCCATTTTAAAAACACATTCTCTAGCTATTTCTTATTGCTTTTGCTCTATCATCATCATCATCAGTATTCTGCCATTATTGGTAGGTCACTTGCCTCAACTAAGAAGTTTCCATGCTTCACGGACTTCCGCGAAGCTCTTCGCCTTTACAAGTATTGTATTTGGGAGGGTATTGTGTTTGTATGATACTATAAATTGTGTGTTATTATTATTACACACTTTGGAATTTAACAATTGGACTTGATTTAGTGAAAATAACTATTTTTATTTATTTAAAATTACAAACTCTAAATTAGCATGATTATATCAATGTTGTAGTCACATTTTAATTTTCATTTCTTTCAGTTCACTTACAGCTAAATTATATTACAGACACGAAAGCATTTCTATTTTATGTTGACTTATTTTGTATGTATGTTTCTTAATCAATAAAACTATAGATTGTTTCCTTTGTCCATGCTATAACCATAATCTTATTTGAGCTTAAATCTACGTAGTTCGCACTTTCATCATATTTGTTGAATTTCATCAATCTCGAAGCAAATGACCTGAGGGACGCCAATCAAAACGAGATAGAGAGGTGAGTGAAGAGAGTGTCGAAGCTTGAACGATGAACACGTAATCGCGCGGAACCACGAATTTGAAATTAGAGGTCGGAGCCTTGCTCTATCTAGTTCATAAAGAACATTATTATTATTATTATTATTTTATATAGCTATGAATTAAACGAGACTGTTTCATGTCTGAAAAGTATTATCTCGGCTAAGTTTATTGTCGCTGAAACATCTGTATACTCGCACGTGCCGCGCTGAACTCAAGTTCACGCCATTTCCATCACCTGTAGATTGGACGAGTGGAGACACGCCAATGGAAGGACATTAATCAACCATAGGAGTCTTCGCTGGAGGACCAACAAGGACTACAAGCAAATGCAAATACATTTACCTTTTCCGTATATTTCTTTTTATTTTACCATTTTCTTCCCCGTTAATATCACAATCTGTTTCAAATTTAAATGTGTTTTGTTTTATTTGAAAGCGACCTAGGTCCGATCCCATTATCTTTTAATCTACCAATTTTAGTTTTCAAAATCATGAGACGGCTTGTCAGTTCAGTATCCCCTGACGCTTAACTTCTCTCTTATTCTCTGAACTTCTGAAACTGGCATGCCCGCTGCACAGTATGTAATA
Organism: Thermobia domestica; assembly: GCF_964235325.1. Classification (NCBI taxonomy): domain Eukaryota; kingdom Metazoa; phylum Arthropoda; class Insecta; order Zygentoma; family Lepismatidae; genus Thermobia; species Thermobia domestica. The sequence goes on along the minus strand of NC_137465.1, from coordinate 4,093,370 downwards.
CTTATGGCGGAATATGAAATTTTATGTTTTCTTATGTAAATGTTCTTAGTCAAGGCAGACTTTAGTCCACTTACATTACGTACCTGATGGAAAAACTAAGTCTGAAAATCAGGAATAGCGTAACCAGTTCCTTTCTCTTGTGGTTAAAAAAGTAGGTTGAAAATTAAGAGCTGGTGTTGATTAATATATTAGAATTTAGGATTAGGATTAGATAGTCAATGTGTGCAACAAACTAAATTATGGTTTCATTAACATATATTTACATATACAATTTATTATCCTTTGATACAAGACACTCGGGACCTATTATAGTGTCAAGAGAAAAGGATTTTCCCGAAGGAACTCTGTATAAGTGAACTACAAGAAAATAATGGAGTGAATCTTGAATCAGTTTTTAAATATATTAGTGTTGTCATGTATGAAGCAAGATGTAATTTTGCCATTGCCGTGACACAAAATGTGTTACAACTGAAAGCAGAAAGCAAAAGAAACCAATCCCGCAGCTGAGGCTCGTCACTCTTATGAGAACAGCATAAAATAAAATAGAATTGGATGAGAATAGCTAGTGCAGACTCCCTCCTGCTGTGAGTGTTGGCGACATGAAGAACGTGGCTTGTTCAGGACGTCTTCAATGCCTTGGAGACTGGTCTGACAGTGGTTGAAGACTTGTTGATGGACCAGGAAATGCAAAACGTGTCACCCAGTTGACATTAACTTCCCAGAAAATAACAGTGTTGCTATCCGACACAACGATTTCATGACTTGAGATATTAAGAACTTTAGTTTTTTTTGTGTGTGTGTTTTTTTTAAAAGTTAATTATAGGTATGATAGGCCAAAGAAGAGGGATCTTTGATAAGCTTCAACTTCGGAGCTTTAACTCGCAATTACTGCCTTCCTTCACATTTTAATAAATGACTTGGATGTGTCATTGTGACATTGTGGCTGTTTTGACACACACTCACAGAATTATAGTTCAATAATTTAATCATAGTAACGGCCCAAATGTATAAAGCAAAATTAACATTACGTAAAGGACTTACTTTTTCATTTTTCGTATGGTTTTGTGTGTTTTTAAGATTATTTTCGAGCTCTTTCATGGCTATATGGTTAACATACGGATTTCAAGTTAAGCTGTAGATCCACTTGTCACATAATATCGATGCTAAAAGAAACTAAAATATAGACAAATGGTTCTCAATCTAATTCCTATCACGACCCCTATTTTATTACATCCTCTTGCCAGTGAACTCCTAATAATTTCTGATTTGTAATAAGCTTCTGTGGGATTTTTAATATACTTATTGCACACATCTCACGGTATCCATCTATTTCTACAATAATAGAACCCATTTCTTGTATATAGTGGATACAGTAACTTCCCTAAAAGCGAATGAATTAAAATCAAATTTGATCAGTTCATTCATATTATACATATCGAATCCGATCAGTCATACTATTTCAAAATGGAGGTCAATTTTAGATCTTCATAATTCACCTAATTTTGGGTTATATGATTAAAAAATAAAGTGATTAGCTATTAGAATTATCGTGCAGCAAGTCTTTGCAACAGGTTTTCTGTAACGAAAACTTGGACAGTTCTGGCTGAATATCCTAGTCTGGTATCTGCTGCTTTAAAAGTAATAATTCCATTTGGTACATCGTACCTGTGCGAAAGTGATTTTTCTTCCATGGTAAGCATTAAAACAAAGACAAGGAATCGCTTATCAGTTCAAAATGACTTTATAATGTGCTCCACGAAGATTGTATCGGACATTGCCGCACTAGTGAAATTACAGCTTGCTCACGTATCTCATTAGTTTTCAATTTTATTTTATTTCAAACTAAAGGTTTTGTTGCACTTGTATTTTTCTGGTATCTCAATATGCAGTTCTCATTAATTTCGTATCGTACCTCTTTCATTTAAATTGATTTTTAAACACAACATTTCTTTTCCTGTTGGAAAATGTTTAATTGACCTATTTTTTGTTGTTCTTAACAGTATGTATAAAAATAAAAATTTGCCTATCCGAACAAAGTTCAAAATAATATTTTAAAATATTTTCCGGTATTAGATTCTAATTATATTTATCTTCGCGACCCTCAGGTGGGGAACCTTGCTATAGAAGAACAAACATTATCAGCAAGGCATTTAAAGTAAAAATTATACGAAGAGGTTTTGAAAACATATTTACTATTTTCGTTCTAAGAGGGATCTTATTACATTCTATTAAGAAATTTCATAATAAAGAAGTTACTAGTTTGCAGTTTTAAAATGTATCATAAAAAGATCACATGCTGTCACTGATGGAATGAATGATTTTCGTTACTTGTTAACTTGTGAAACAGCAAAGCACTGGTCTCATCATGCAAAACCTGTCTTTCTTCTTCCGCTCCGAGACATTGTCACTATTCAGAGAAGGAGAAGGACTGGTTTCTCATCAACCAAACGGAGATGTGGACACGGCATACTTCACTCCACCCATCGCAGCTGCTGGACCGTGACGGTGAAAGTGGATGGCTTACTGTTTCGCAATCTATGACCATTCAGTAAGTACATCTTCGATTGTATTGTACGGGATATGTGATTTACGAACAACTTGGCATTAAAGACAGGCACGAACCAACTTCATGAGGAAAGAAGTAATTGTGTGGTGTGACAGCGATAAGAACCTTCGACAGGAGCCAACCTGCTCTGCTCTGCATTAAGCCCTTACGAAATCTCTCTTCGCCACCACTTACATTTTATGTGGCCATCTTGTGTTTTTTGCTTTCAGAACACAAAGGCTCATCGTTTCAGCTGTGAATTAGTCCCTGTGTATCGTCATGTTCAAATTAAATACATAACTGATACCATTTGCTTTCAGTTGAGTGTACGCCTACTGACTTAAGAAAATATCTTTTATTACTAATACGACCGTACTTTGTTCTTTAATACACATATAAGGCCTCAGTGGCTCAGTGGTAGCGTGCTCCAGAGCGTAGGGTGCCTGATTTGATCCCAGCTCAAAATAATGGGCTTTGTGATAGAAAACACCGTGTACGTGAGTTTTCTACAGGCTCTTTGTTTCCTCCTACTTTCTTCATTTCACCGTTTTTATTCGTTATCAACATCAAGATCTCCGTTATCCTCAGTGCATAACATGGGATATTAAACTATACTATGTTCATCAAATGCTATAAAAGTGGAAACCTAGAAGCTCAATCGGTCCTTATATTTTGTTGATTGCCAAATAAAAAATGTTCATCTGTTCCATCATTTTTACATTTGTTTCATTAGGTTACTTCTCTGTTTGTTTGTTTGTTACCTTTGTAAATTTCAAGAATGACAATACATTTTGTTTACATAATTATCGTCGTAACTTATCCTTTTGCTGCAAAATTAATTAGTAAAAATTGGTCACCTGCTGCTTATCCAATCCAAGTATTCCAGGATATTTGATTGGTTGGAGTTAACAAGGCGATTTGTTGACACGATATCAAGAAGTTGGAGCATCCAAAAGAAAATTACCAAATAACTTTATTAAGCACTAGCAGAATTGCCTGAACGGTATACAACCCACAACCAACGCAACTAGTTTGGGTTGTCTAACTTACAGGCATCTAAATATTTTACAGTTTTTGCACCACCAGAATGTGATCAGCTCAATCCCCTTCGAGTCTAAAATTAAAAAATGGTTTCGTATAAGATTAGATATAATTAAGATGTATCTGCCTATGAAATTTTGTGGCACTGCACTGTTCCTTTCTATGTGAAAATCTGATGAGAGATACAGGTGTTATTATATTACTTCAATTGGTAGTAGGATAGTTCAGTGCAAGAACACTTCTAATGGGAAGGTTAAGAAATATTGCCTTTCACAAAGCAATCGAAAATCGTTATTTTGAAGAACAGTAACACAGACAGCAAGGGATTTTTTATTAATATAATTATGTAATAGGGTACCAACTACAACATCCCCCTCCAAAGATTCAATCAAGAACTGATTAAATTTTTAAGCATTGTATAATGAAAAGTAAAATACAAAAGTAAAACAATGTTCTTACAAAATGCACTGAAGGGAAGTGTCTTTTTCGTGAAGTAAGATCAAGAAATCGAACAAAGACTGAAAACACTGATTACAAGGATTAAACGAACTACTTTTTTGGTATTCCTAAAAACTTTATCCTTCCATTTTAGAAGTCTTAACACCTTAACATTATTTCTTCATTTACACTCACCAAAAAACCTTCTTCAAATAAATTGTAAAGCTTCATACTTAAACAGTTATAAAACCACCACCGGCAAGTATGTACATACAATTTTTTATTCATATACAATTCTTTAATTCAGTGTTATATAAACGTCTATTCCACCCCTCTTCATCATCAACTTTTCTGGAAAACTTTTTCTACTGTTTCTTGATTTTGCCACACTGTTTTTCTAAGAAGACACTTTTCTAGGTTCCTTCTTGTTTGTCGGTGCCCTGTCAACAATTTGTTTTGCCTGCTGGTAAATTTCTCTTCTTTCAATATGTTTCAACTACTATCAATACTATGTCTTTACTATTACCATAATATCTGTAATTATTGTCATGTTTCTGATGCATAGGATTCTCTACCTATCTTTGTTAGTGACTCTTAGTCAGGAGCGCACCCAGAAACTTTTATTGGGAGGACTCCAATATTACAAACCACTACGTCTATATAGTATTGAACAGTATTACTCTGCATAGTTTTATTGAGAAAGTATACAAATGTATGTTGAGTTAGAAAGTCTTGGGGGTGGGTCTGGACCTGATGAACCCCCTTGGATGCACCCCTACACATCTCAATAGTGCATTGTGTAGTATGGAAGATGATGGATGCATGATTTTGTTAGTGCCTACGTCTGCGATTGAAATGTGATGTATAATGTAAATATTCCCAATCATTATTCACTTGCCTGAATCATCCGTCTCCCTTAGCCTAAAGGGCATAATCGTGGGACGTGAAACTGAAAAATTTCATTTCATTTAACTTTAAATTTCAGCAGGAGCTCTCTTGTAGATATATATATGGCTAGCGTACCCGTTTCTGGTATGGGAGACCCGGATTGGATCCGCAGTGGGGGCTCTTATGATTCCCTCTTTAAGCAATAAATCTACGTCTCGTATAACCTTGGTGCTAGAAGGAACTGCAATACTCCAGTGAACTCGAAATTTTGGCAAATAACTTGGTGGATATGTTAGAATACTTTTGATGGTTTTACCATATTGAAACACAAATAGAAGGAAACTTTTCCCCGTAGCAGCTGTCTTCACTCACTTCTTCATACTCAATGTCCTTCGATATCTTCTATACGTCACTACTTGTCACACGTGGTCACCAAGAAAATCTTTTCATCATCTTCAATCCACAAACAACTTATGGCATCTATCAATTGAGTACCGGTAATTTCATAAGGTTATTGCTGGTAGACCACACTTGCAGGACATACGTTTATGCAGCACCTCAATGACAGGTCATATTTCTCCTTGCATATGATCATGCATGACTCTGCATCCACGTATTGTTAGATGCTACATAAACTAGCATAACCATACTAGATTTTGACAGTTACTGCAATCTAAAGTAAGAATTCGTTAGTGGTCCTCAGCCGGAAACACTTAAATTCATACAACTCGTTAACACAAAGTGATACAAGTTCAGAAAAAGAAAGAAACATTGCAAGCAGCTGCATGCAATGTCGCACTATAACATTATTCTTTTTATTTCTCCATAACAATTCATGAACTTTAAGTTACTCCAGGTAGTTAAGTCAAGGAAGACGTATCTGTTTTTTCTCTGCAGTGTCCACTTTTTTTCTTGTTGGCTATAAAATACCGTCGGCGAACGATTTACGGCACAATCTGTGAGGACATGTCACCTGGCCACACCCGTAGATTGGGACTTCTTTGGTGTCACTGGCCGCTGTGCACTCGACCTTACAAGATATACGGCTCCGTTTATGAAAAAAGGGAAGTGAACCATGTACTTGGAGATAGGTGTTGGTCACACACCCCGATACTAGGCAATGTTTGAATGCTTCACAACACTGGTATAATTTAATGGATGAGCGAGTGCTTTTCTATCATTCCTTTAGCTTTGGACGTCTCCACGCTTCCTGAAACTCGTAAATAGTCAGACTTTAGATCTTTAGTTCTAGTAAAGATAACAGAGCAGGTATGATACCAACGTTTTAAATGGATATTTGACTTGAAACATTGACATCGTGGAGTGCATACTGAATTGGGTAGCTATCTATGAGCTTTGCAGAAGGTTCTGGTTCGAAAACAATCTGTGTTATTAAGGCATATCCTTATGGGATCAAAAGATCCAATATATTTCAATAAAAAAAATGTAGGCCTTATATCTGGAGAACTAGATATATTGTAGCAAAACCCAAACTATCACTTAACTCAGTATGGTGTGCTTATTCCGTAAAACCTGTTGACGGCTCAAACCGCTTAACGTATGTGGTGTGCAAGTGTGACGTTGTCAGATTTCGATTTCTTTCGTGTACAGGCATAACGTGAAACATTAACGCGATAATTTACAATATTGAGAAACAAATTCATTCTTACAAATTTATTAGTGCTATAGTGACATATATCATAAGGACATACCTTTGAAATTGTTTTCTCCTAATACAGGAACAAAGCGATTAGACAACATCACTCAACGTCCATTGTATATTGTGAAAAGGAGGACTCGCTTTAAACGTCAGGAGGATTGGTCCGACTGTAAGAGTTTGGTCAATGTTCTACACACATCTCAAATTTACCATCAATGAAACAGTATTTCAGTTAACACTGAAACATCATCAGTTTGAAAGCTAATAAACAATAATTATTAAATTACTTAATGAGTTGTACACTTAAGCTCCTGTTAGAGACAGCTATAATACAAGCGGACAATTAATATATACCTTAAATAGTGATAGACTAATCACATTATCGATTGTGGGTTGTTTTGGGAGTCACGATTGTAAGCAAATAAAGTTGGACATGCAATAAGTTATAAGACAGCAGATTATGAAATAAGTAACAAGCTTTGAGCTCGTGATTGTTTTAATACAATTTACCATGTCTGTGGTTGAGGAAGATACAACAGAAGTCTTATTGTGAGAGGGAATAATTCTTTCTGTTATTGGAATGAATTATGAGTTAGGCTTAAATGGTTGTGGATATCTTAAAATACACAATAAGTACTCACTGTCAGTGTAGTTACTTGAATAATTTTTCAGTGTACTTGATTAATATTTAGCAAACACAGTGGTAAAATCCAATGTAGTATCAGAAGCTAAGATTGAGACTCATTTGAGAATAGAATCAGTACCAATCTACAGTTTCTTAAATCATTTTTTCAAGCACTCCCATCGAAATTTTCCTACTCACTCAATTCAAACTTTAACAGTTTCTGCTTTTCGTAATTTGATAGTAGTTTCTCAAAGTAACAAAAGAGCTCTGTCCAGTGGTATAGTAGCTAGCGAGCGCGCCTTTTGCGCACGTGATTCCTAGTTTGATTTCAACTGGAAGAGCATTGTACTTTGAATTCATTATGGTGTTTCGGATTTTCCACTTTAAATGGTAGGTCCAGCTCTCATACAGCCTCGGTGCTGAGAAAGGTCACTGAGCTTCAATAAACAACCAATATACTAAGATCGGAAAAGAAAATGTTCAGTTAATGAAATGGTATGCCTTAAAAAAAATAAATGTTTTAACAATGAAAAATATAATATTGAGGATATGTTTGTTGCTTGTCTATATCATTATACATCATTGGAAAATCCTTATTCTTTCCTTTCTCCCGCACATTCGAAATCCAAGGAATAGGAATAACATCTCTACGAGTTGAATTTCACTACTCATGTGTCATTACATTAAAATAACATATGGATAAATAGTGGAACGCTCGGTAGATCGCAGTCTACAATTTCAAAACCTGGAAGCATTCATTGATATTTGTGGTGGATAAACGATGAGTGAGTTCTCATTTCTCTCCGCAAACTATTGCAATTTTATTCATTTGCATTTATCTTAGTTTTATTTAATTAAGTAGCACTATACCTGTAGCTTAAGAAATCCAAAGTTGATCACCATACAAACAAAACCTCATCATTGGATTATTCCGTGGATAAATTCAATACAATGATAATTGTTACTATAAACTTACTAAAATTGTATCGAACTTTAAGTATGATTTCTTTTCTTTTTCCATATTTTTTAAAAAATATTTTCAACTAATTTTTTAAAAGATTGTTATCAAAATCATGAAAACACACGAAGAAAATGTAACTTACCTGATTAATAAAACTTTAAGCACTGTTAGCAGAAGAACTTTGAGTTATCATGGAATGGAAACTTATAAGTCATAAATAGTTTCCAGTGGAATATTATACCAGTCATCACGTAGTACGGCACGGCTCTAATCAAGTCCAAAACATACTCCACTCAACAGATCAGATATGACTGTTGTTGGTAACCGCAATGCTTTGTAGCAGGTCCTGGAGGGCATGTGCTAAAGGTTATATATATAGACTTCTAAAGGGTTATTCGTCCTTCACATAACTTCAGAAGAAGAAGTCACGTGGGTTAAAAGTCTGCAGATCTTAGTGGCCACCTTTTAAGTTTGGTTATACGTATGTCGAGATATGGACGATCCAACGATGCAGCAATACTCGATATTCACATTTACGCTTGGTGATCACTAGTTCATTTACATATAGGTTTAATGGCATGCTGATAGATAACTACATATCGCGTTAGAAGTTGAACCTCAATAATCTTCCCTCTTATAATAGTGCAAACCCTATGTCTCTGTCGAAATGAAGCCATTTGTAACGTTTGAAAACGTTGTAAGTACAGTGTGAAAAATTAGATCACAAAATTACACTACCCAAACAATATACGGAAGATAATTTTAAAAACAGTATTTCTTATAGTGAATTAACTATCTCTATGGCCTATGGAACCCAGAGGTTCAATACCGCGTTCACAAAAGCTCTCCACTGACTTCTATCCTTAGCTAATTGGATCCAGTTTCTACTTTGTATTCCTATTTCTGCAAGATCTATCGTAATATTGCCCTCCCATCTGCGCCTAGGTCTTTCTAATAGTCGTTTTCCGATTGGAATTCAGGTTAAAACTTCTAGAGTGTTCCTACTTTCTTCTATTTTAGTTACATGACCTGCCCACCTGAGCCTCCTAGATCTAATGGCCCTAACAATGTTTGGTGAGCGATAGAGATTATGTAGTTTCTCTTTATGGATTTTCCGCCATTCTCCATTCCCATTCCTCTTGGGTCCGAATATTCATCTCAGGATCTTGTTATCAAAGATTTCTTACAGTGAGAAAAAAATGAATTTCAGTTTTCAATTTTCTAATCGCTTCCAATGACTCTGATGTAATTTACGAATAACTTACGCATACAAATAACTTCAAAATCGAGATGAATGTATGGGCCGCGGTGGTTCAGTAATAGAGCGTTCACATCTAGTGCATAGGGTTCTGGGTTTAATCCCAGCTCGCTCCAAGTGAACTTTTTGTGAACAAACACCGTGTGCGTGGGTTTTCTCGGGGTTCTCTCGCTTCCTCCCACTTTCTTCATTTCACCATTTTCATTCATTTCCACCATCACCATCTCCTTTAGCCTAGTCGGCATAACTATGGGACGTAAAACTTAAAGATTTCATTTCATTTTTTTTTTTTCGAGATGTAAATTTTGTGTACATTTTGACATTTTGGCCCAAAGCGCTAACAACATGATGAGTGGCGAATTAAGAAAACTGGCCACCTAACTTCTTATTATTATAACAGAATAAGTAAAGACGACTAACAAATTGTTGAACTATGTTTATATCTTATTAAACTAAATTGCGAATTATTTTTTGTGGTGATGCGCGAATCTTCCATCCTTCATTATACAGTTTTTCGCGATATTGAAATATTTTTTTATTTGATTGCAGATATGCTTGAAAGGAAAAGACGGAATTTTTGCTGCAAGGCAAGTCCTTAAAACTGGTACAGGATACTTGACAACGCAATTACATGTTGAAACACATGTATTACATATCAACAAGCTGGTAACATTGCTATACATCCTCCGTCCATTAAATAGACCTCTCTTTGTCAAACTAAAAATCCCTTGTTTTATGGAGCATTGCTATATATAGAGAACATAAAAGCAGTTTGTGTAACGAATGCGACAGAATTCTATGTTTATTAACTATAAAAGTGGAAATTAAAAGGGTAAAAGAAAGTTGGTTGCCTTGCTGAAGAATCGCGTCTAAGTAACATTAACTTCTGGAATTGACACAAGTGGCTTTTGCAGTGACGCTCACTGTCTCAGCTCTGTTTATTCTCAAATAGCTCCTTTATCACTTTTATTCACTCTTTGCTAGGGTCTCTCGTATATCTTTTTTTCATTCTTTCTCTCTTTGTACTCTATATCCTGTTATCTCTGTGTTGCAAATTCGTTGTTAGACTCGAATAGTTTCAAATATGAAGATTAACGAAATGTTCTGATAAAAAGAAGTAGACAGACATATCACGGACAAATACAAGCGTGTCAGAATTTATCATTAGTAATATTATACGGGTGTAGCCAGCAGGCTTATGTAGGAGGGGCCCGTCGTTTTTGAGCGAGGGCAGACACAATGTACAAAGTTAAAAAAAAAAAAAAGAGAGTTCCAGCTAGTGATTTTGAGGCCTAAAGAAACCGGAAAATTTTGGTTTCCGTCCGGAAAACTAAAAACATTGTTTTTTTTTTTTTTTTTTTTTAGCTTTTTTGCTTTTCTTCATAAATATTATGTAGATCCTATCAAATAATTCTTATTATGCTTAACCAAGAACTGCAGCTCCGGATCAAATGTTATACCTTTGTGCATAACTATTTCAATTTAAGCCCTTGTACACAGACTCTATCTACATAACAATGATTTTCTTTGAAATTTCATTTAATTTCTTTAAGATTTCCTGAGAAAAATATTTATTTATTATTTGTGACTAAAATACACCATAATTATTTTATTAACAGCTATATCTCACTTTCTAGTTTACACTAAGTATAAAAAACTGCAAACTGAAAAAAAAACAGAATAAAAACGTTTTTCTCCAAATTTTCCATCTGAAAAAAATTAAATATTAGTTACAGCATATAAAAACATGTACTTATAAATCAGTTTAGTACCGTTGTAGCAGATGTGGAAGCAAGCTGTGCATTTGATCATTCCTAACACGGAAGAGATACCATACTATTTTTCGATCTGTAATGATCGGTAAATAATTTACCGTAAATTATTAAGTATATGTATACTTTGTTATTTTTAAATAGCTGAAGCGAGGAAATCTTACGATGATATTTTAAAAGCTGATCATTTGGGAAGGGGGGGATTCCAGCAAATCTTTTGGGGAGGCCTTGCCCCGAGGAGCATTCCCTGTGGCTACACCCCTGTTTAGTTAGCTACTCTCTTCTTTTCTGTCAATGTAATCATCATATCAGAGCAGAAGCAATATAATAACATTTCGAAGCGAATTATTGTTATTAATTTGTGGAGTGAAGGTGAAAATCATCTCAGCTTTATTAGAGACTTAAAAAAAGCAGATTGAGTATTAATATCTGAATGTAGAGTAAATAATTGGTACAGAGGACTGAGAAAGAATTATAAATGAACCACATGTATGTCAGTCAAGAATCTTAACCGATGAAGGTAGGAAGATGATGTTAAAATACTTATTCGAATAAATATCTGATTGAAATGGCTGGAAAACTTGGAAATATCTATTTGAAATGTAGCAAACATTGTGAAAAATCATTGTTAGGTATTTCACGCCCTTTGAACATTATCGGCAATCATATGACTTCTGCAGTGAAGTTAGAAGAATTTTCCCCACTTCTTAGTCTATTATAAACTGTGATGAAACAACATGGGTATACTACTTCAACCCTCACGAATTTTAGAACGGAAAAATTAAACTCCAATGTAGAGGTTCTTGACGTTTTGCAAGAATGAATGAAGAAGGAAACGAAAGATTTATACTCTTCTGGTACTAAGAGAGTTCCTAAGCGCCAGAACAAGTGTATCGCGGATGCAGTAGACTTGTACGGCAGAAAAAATACTAGATATGACATCACTCGGCGATCACATTATCCGAGGAAAGGGAAGGAAGGAAGCGGCCTGGGACCTGTATATTAGATACCATTTCTCACCGGGAATCGAACTCGGGACCGCTCACATCTAAGACAAGAGCGTTAGCGACTACCAATTATTCTACTTACATTTGCTGTTAATCTCGTATAACTTACTGCTATAAACGAGGGACGTAATACTCGTTTATAAGATTTAATTTTGCATAAATATGTATTTATACTTTATTCAATACAAGGATGAAACGTCAGCGTCAAATGAAGTTTAGTTTACGGAATGTATTACCAACGTAAAAAATGTATGTAATTTTATGCTGCTTACTATGTCAAGTATAGAAAGAAAATAGCTTCTCCCTACATCATTGCTATAGAATACCCCACTGTATACCGCTTTTAACCTCAAAATTGTGCTATAGCTCAGTGACCGTTAAGTATTACTGTATTTGTCAAGGCATTGATGTGTTTGCTTGTTAACTCGAAGCCTTCTGTCCAATCTTATTGCAGTTAAAAATTGACAAATACTTTCCGTTTTATGTGATCACTATTTCCTTCACATAAAGACTGAATTCTGAGAGGTTTACGTGCACGACTGGACTACAAGTGACATTTATGTACGATATTCTTGGTTGAGGTTTTAGATCTTATGCGTCTGGGGAGTAATTTTCAAGCAGTGCAGGTATCTCAGCAATGGAATTATGGTTAGGGTAACGAAGATATGAAAACCACAAAAGTCATTTAATAGCCCAACGGTACATTCTATCGTGTCTTGGATGTAATAAGCCCTCACCACAAATCCTTTTGAATTTATTCAGTTGAAGAGACAAATAGTGAACTTTTCCAATCACATGGATACAAACTAGCGACAAAAGGACCTTTATTGTTCAGATACATGGTGCTTTACCTCTTTCCCTTTTCGTCTCCTAGAAGACAAATAAACAGTAGAACAAGAAAAGTGTACTGCATACTGACAAAACACATGTTTGTTTCTTTGTAAAATCAAATGAATTAGTTTCTTTTCATACTGTCAAACTGTAATAGGTTCTAATGGTTTGGTTCCTTTTCATACTGTAAAACTATTATACGTTCTAACGGTTTGATTTGTTTTCGTACTGTGAAAGTACGATAGGTTCTAACGGTTTCGTTCCTTTTCATTTTGTAAAACTACGATAAGTTGTAACGATTTCGTTTCTTTTCATACTGTGAAACTACGATAGGTGTAGCGATTTCGTTTCTTATCCGACTGTGAAAATACGATAGGTTATAACGGTTTAGTTTCTCTTCATACTGCAAAACTTTTATAGGTTCTAACGGTTTCGTTTCTTTTTCATATTGTGAAACTACGATATGTTCTAACGGTTCCTTTCTTTTCATACTGTAAAACTATTATACGTTCTAACGGTTTCATTTTTTTCATACTGTAAAACTATTATACGTTCTAACGGTTTAGTTTGTTTTCGTACTGTGATTGTACGATAGGTTCTAACGGTTTCGTTTCTTTTCATATTGTAAAACTACGATAAGTTGTAACGATTTCGTTTCTTTTCATACTGTGAAACTACGATAGGTTGTAGCGATTTCGTTTCTTTTCCTACTGTGAAAATACGATAGGTTATAACGGTTTCGTTTCTTTTCATACTACAAAACTATTATAGGTTCTAACGGTTTCGTTTCTCTTCGTACTGTGAAACTACGATAGGTTCTAACGGTTACGTTTCTTTTTCATATTGTGAAACTACGATATGTTCTAACGGTTCGTTTCTTTTCATACTGTGAAAGTACGATAGGTTCTAACGGTTTTGTTTCTTTTCGTACTGTGAAAGTACGATAGGTTCTAACGGTTTCGTTTCTTTTCGTACTGTGAAAGTACGATAGGTTCTAATGGTTTCGTTTCTTTTTTATACTGTGAGACTACGACAAGTTCTAATGGTTTTGTTTCTTTTCATACTGTGTAACTACAATAGATTCTAATGGTTTTGTTTCTTTTCATACTGTGTAACTACGATAGGTTCTAATAGTTTCGTTTCTTTTCATACTGTGTAACTACAATAGGTTCTAATGGTTTCGTTTCTTTTCATACTGTGTAACTACGAGAGGTTCTAATGGTTTCGTTTCTTTTCATACCGTGAAACTACGAGAGGTTCTAATGTTTTCGTTTCTTTTCATACTGTGAAACTACGATTGGTTCTAATGGTCTTTTCTCTTATCATACTGTGAAACCACGATAAGTTCTAACGGTTTTGTTTCTTTTCATAATTTGTAACTACGATAATTTCAAATGGCTTTGTTTATTTTTATACTGTGAATCTATGATAGGTTGCAACCGTTTCGTTTCTTTTCATACTGTGAAACTGCTACAGGCTCTAATAGTTTCGTTTCTTTTCATATTGTGAAAGTACGATAGATTCTAACGGTTTCATCGCCATCATTTCCAAACATTGTCAAAATCTGCAAATGATGCTTAGAAACTGTGAAATGGGGCTCGAGGAAACAATCTTAGCCACAAATGGTCAACTTTGTTATAAAACATATTTATTTATTCTCTACAATTTCGCTTCAATTTCAATATGTATATCTCGGCAACGTATCCAGTAAATGTCTTTTCCCAAAAGAATATTTTGATTTCAGAACCAGAAATGATTTTCTAAAAAAAAAAAAATCGGTTCCAGTTCCGGTTCCGGTTTCGAAACCGAGACTTAGTAAAACCCATTTATACTCATCCGTTTTGTTACTATTAACAACGCTGGTAAAAATTCCGACATTTAGAAATTTACCAGCACTAATTCCGAAAGTTAGAAGGGGCGCGGTGGCTCAGTGGTAGAGCACTTAGCTCTGCTGCGTCAAGTCCGTGGTTTGATCCCCGGTCAAATAAATTTGTGGTGGAGAACATCATGCTCGTGGGTTTTCTAGAAGTACTCCCGTTTCCTTCTACTTTCTCATTCCACTAAAACTTAAATAATTGTTCATTTGCTATTTCTTAGCCTCAATGGGATAATTGTGGGACGTTAAACTAAAATATTTAATTTCATTTCAGTAATTGTGTATGTGCTACTTTGAGTATTGAATTCCCATAGTTTGAAAATATATCGTATTTTCACACTGTGAAAGGAAACTCACTTGTTATAAATTAAGATAAAAGTAGTTGTGGATGGTAGTGGAAATTGATGGCGGTTAAAAGAAGTATCAAATGTCATCTGCCTAGCACCAAGTACAGTTGTAGGTTGTAGAAAATTTGATTGTAAACAATAATATATCTTATAAAAATTCGCTTTTCTTTCCTTGTTATAATGACAGAGGAGAAAGAATAGGGGTGTTTGATTTGATTATTTATCAGCTTAGCTCAGGGTTTCTCAACCTGGAGGGCGCGAAGGTAAGCGGAAGAGATATAAATATAATTAGAATCTAATACCGGAAAATAATTTGAAATATTATTTTGAATTTTGTTCTAATAGGCATATTTTTATTTTTATAGCTACTGTTAAGAACAACAAAAAATAGGTCTACTTAATATTTTCAACAGTTGCAGAGTTATTTAAAACTCGATTTAAATAAAAGAGATACGATATGAAACTAATGAGAACTGCATATTGATATACCAGAAAAATACAAATCCAACAAAACCTGCGTATTGAAATACAATTAAAATTGAAAACTAATGAGACACCTGAGCATGATGTGATTTCACTAGTGCGACAATGTCCGCTTCAATTTTCATGACGCACATTAGCAAGTCGTTTAAAATACTCAATAACTTCTTTTAACAACGTCCATTTTTTTTAAAAAAAAGTAGAAGTCACTTTATTTTTTTATTATATGACTTAAAATTAATGGAGTTATGAAGTTTTAAAATTTTTGAAACGGCTTCTATTTTGAAACAGTCTGACGGATCAGATTTGATATTTCTAATATGAATGAACTGACCAAATTTGGTTTTAATCCATTCGCTTTTAGGAAAGTTACTGTATCCACTATATACAAGAAATAGATTCTACTATTACAGAAATAGATGGATATCGTAAGATCTCCGCAATAGGTATATTAAAAATCCCACACAAGCTTATTCCAAACCAGAAATTATAAGGAAGGTTGCTGGCAAGAGGATGTAATAAAATAGAGGTCGTGATAAGGAATTAGATTGAGAACTACTGGCTTAGATAAATTGAAGAGTAGGGATTAACATTAGTATGTGTCTGAGGTTTTCCCACTCTACTGTTACCACCTGTTCGATGACAGTGTTATGAGAAAGGGACAAAATTTGTTTAGTTGGCACAACTGTTGAACAGAGGTGGTAGAACAGCGAGGTCCAACATTTACTGATAACGCATCATAAAAGTGGCAAAACTTAAGGCGCGGCAAATAACACGTAATGATTTATGATAAAGGAAAAGGTAAGTAACAGGTAAATTATTACAATGTATTTTTTTTATTCATCCGTCCTACGCAACTGGAAGTGTATATTGGCGTATTTATATGGACTCTTTAACGCATAAAATGTCTTTTCGGGCGCTGAAAATGTTCTTTCACGTAACTAAAAGTTCTCGCTTCAAGTTCTTCTTCTGAGGGATCGGATCGCATTAAATGTCATGTTATATATTCTTCCTTCAACAGGATAAATCTTATTGGAAATTTATCAGATGTTTATTACTAAAGTAACACGCTACTCTATAGAAAAGTTACTTGTTATTTATAGACTCATGGTTATTCTTTACACATTATGTAGTCACGTTGAAAGGAAATTCTTTATTTTATACAAGAAATAAATACAAACATTTGATTAAGCTATCAAGAATGGTTTGTTTCTTTTCGTTATGAAGAGCATAACATTCGTTCATTCAGATATCATTAGTTGAACACCCACAAATTTGCAGGGGCGATTCTTCAATATGTGATTTGAAGAGCATCCTTCAGGTAAAAAGTAATATTACAGTTATGCGTTAATTGTAGTATTATGGGAATGAAAATAAAGCTTAAATACACAGAGAAAAATCCGTTCTCCGGACAGCGGTATATTATACAAATATACGGTATCCTCTTGCTTACTATAGAAATCAGTACGGAGCATATGTTATCCGTATGCTACTTAGACACTGCCCTTAGATGTTACATCATGCCGTTGCAGGATGTCTGACATCTAACAGTTTTCCGTATATCACATGTATATACTTATGATACCTTCGTCAGCTATATGTTATATACGTCCATTTGTATGTGAGATCCTGACCGCCTACATTGTTTCATACAGAAAGTATGTATAGATGGAACACTTATACAGAAAGTATTACAAAATATGTGTTTTCAATTATCTGTACGTTAAGTCCAACAACTACAGGAATTACGCATATAACCTATCTTTTAAGTACGCCCCCTACATTTTTTTCTCAGTGTACTACAACATTTAGAGCCATAAAGACACCCGTACTTTACCAATCTCGTATTGATAATCCTAAAGTTTTTTTTTTTTTTTTTTTTTTAAGAAATAAATTGTTTGACGCAGTAGTGTGTTTACATATAAGTTTAATAGTCTTTTAGTAAACATTTATAGTCCAGAAGGTATAACATTGTTGGCTTCCCGTGCTTAGACCTGCTCGTCACTGGGGCTGTGGTAAGAGGATAGCTAATCACCACCAACCGTCTACTGCGCTCAGCGAGCCACGAGTAACCAAGCTGGCCACTCCTCATAAACGTCACTACAACTTTTCGCGGGAACGACGTTATACCTTCCGTACTATAGGAAATGTTGAGTGTTTGGTGTAGTGTAGACAATTTGTATATACAAGGAACACATTACTCTCTCACTTGCGTGTTGTTGATGATGTAGATGGCTTCCCTCTTATAAACTTGGAAACGGTTCGTTCTTGTATATCGATAACGAGATTAAACGGGACGTCCACTGGATTCACCATTTATCCAGTAGAACTTACAATAAGAATACATGGTAATTGAGTGTTACTTCTCATAGGAAAGGTTGAGTTCAGTATTAGCGCTGCTGGCTTTGCTCTTTACTGAAAGATATTGGCCTACTAGTTACGGGTGATTATACTAGAGACCGAATGAACAAGAGAGTCTTCGGTTTATGTACTATGGAAGGAACAGTACTGAAAACGTAGAAATTTAAGTCCAAAATCTCCAAATGTGCAGAAAAGTGTTAGTTTGTCAAAAATACAAGGAGGTATCGTAAAGTTTTAATTAGTATAGTAAAAGAATCAGAATACAGGGATTGTTATGATTTGTAGTTGTCAACCCCTCTCAATGTAGTCACCACCCAGATTTATACATTTCTCCCAGCTTCCTTCATTTACGAATATCGTCATTGTAGAAGTCTGCACATTGTGCTTTAACTACTCTTCCATCCCATGAATGATGTCATCTTTGTTGTCAAAATAACGACCACACAACGAATTCTTCATTTGGCAAAACAAGGAAAAGTCACTTAGGTGCAAGGTCGAGAGAATAAGGCTGACACCGCAATGCCTGGAAGCCACACGCCCTTGCTTTATCGACAGCAACTTGAAATGAATGAGCTGATGCATTGTCAGCTAGGAGAGCATGCCGCTGCGTTTCGTTTTCAGAGCATTGCGCAATTTGTCCAGGGAATTGCTGCAGTACTTCCCAGTGACGGTTTGTCTTTTTGCAAGGTAATCTTGGGTCGTCTGTGAGGGGCATATGACCAGTTTGGAATTTCCTTTTCCACTGTACAAGGTGTCATAAGATGGACAATCATCGTCATACACAGCCTTCCCCTCGTCATGAGTTTGTCTGGCATGATTATCCTACAAATGGAAGAACTTATCACACTGCGAGGATCAATCTTATCCATCTTGCACTTTGGTCACATTTAGCACATCCTGTAAATAAAAACAATTATTAGCAGCTAATTTCCGCAACATCATGCACATAAGAACCAAAAATAACAAAGTCAAAGTTTCATCATCATATCTTAATAACTTCCTGGTGATAATTAAAACTTTACGATACCCCCTCGTACCTTCATCAGCATAATTAAGTACGAAGTCCTTAGAGTGTTACAATTTGTTGCATGCCCAGTTTTTACATGACACAGAAGTTATACAAGGAAGACAAACAACATAATTCACATTCGCAGATATAACTTTTTTCTTTTCCGGCTGGTCTGGATGATTTAACAAGTGAATAGTAGAAAATAATACTAACAAATCCAGGTGAGTGAAATAAACATAAAGGTTTCGATAAAATTTTAAAAAATAAATTTCCAACTTTACTTTTTTTAAGTAAACAATGTTTTTTTAGATACTTAGTATAAGATATAAATCTCGCGGAGAGTACTATCCAAAACCTTTTGCTCACGTGCTATCTAGTGGTGAATGTCTTTAGTGCAAATGATCCCGGCTTTGATTTCCAGTAGGAGACCATTGAATGCATTGTTGTAATAAAGATTCTGCCTTTAAATTGTAGATCCACGTTTCATGCTGAAAACGAGCGCTAGATTCAAGGAAAACAAGAAACAAAACGTCCTGTTTGGACTTTATTCGAAGGCGTTCTATGGGAATACATTGATTTTATTCTCGGAGCTTCCATATATTTTTTTTCAGCTTTGGAGAATTTTGCCACAGTTCCACTGAAGGTACAGTATCTTCATCCTAAACACTTGCATTTAGAAACAGCTAAGCTCTCGTGCATGCTAATTGAGGGCAGCTGAATGGAGATGAACTTATTGTTATTAAACTGATAGACGCTGTCGCCTAATTGTCACAGAGAAATGTTATCGTATAGGTTCTATTCATCTTGTAATAGTAGAAATGTTAACAGGTTACGACTTATCGTTGCTAGGGCTCAACCCGTATAGTAGCATATCCAATCACTACAAGCATTAGTCATTATGAAGTTTATTCACATAATCTTAGCAATACTTATCCTAAAAGCTCCTTTACATACCCATACATTAATACATAAACAGGGTTTCTTATCATATGGTCTAACAATGTATTTAGTTGGGGTCTACTCTTGTACTGACATATTCCAAACGATCGTGATTTCAATTCTTATGTTTGGCGTGGGAAACCCGGGTTCGATTCCCGGCGGGAGCTCATGTGGTTTGGATTCCACGTTAATCAGTAGGTCCCGTCTCATATAGCCTCGCTGCTGAAAAGGGAGTTAAACTCAAAATCAACTCAATTCCAATTCTTATGTTACTTTCCGAAGTATGAAACCAACAACAAAATGAATAATAATCATTCTTCTTTCTCTAATAATTATATTTCATGACACTCACAGAATCACTATTAGTTAACCATCAATACTCCTAGTACACATCTGACTGATTTGTACTCACTGAGCAACGTTATCTGGTCTGTATTGTGGAAATTGTATAATCCTCTGAGTATTCGACATATTCTAGTAGAATGTCCCGAAAACTCAGATCTCATAGAACATTTCAAAGTGCCGAACAATATTAATGATTTTCAGGATGTTGTTATTTTGTTTGTGTCTCCAATCTGCTAAAAGTCCTCTGAATCTTTTGTTTCTTTATTCCTTATTACCTACGTTTTGCTTTACTGTCTTCTTTTTTCGTTTCTAATTCTTAGTGTGTTTTCTCTCGTTTTATCACTACTTATTTGATTTCGCGTTTTTATATGTATTTATTTAGGTTATGGTTCAAAACTTCCCAAATGTTAAACTTTAGCATTTTAATGCTCGCTTACTTTTACCAGCGAATCAAGGTTTAGATACTACAGGTTATTATTCTTAGAATGGTGAAGATTAGTTTTAGACGTCTGTAAACTAAAATAAATTCTAATTTGTAGCCTAGATTAAGATACAGATGTATAAAACTTAACTTTGTCATTCTGAAAATGATAATAATAGGAAGTGAAAAGTTTAGTTTCGAAATTAATCCTTGAGATAGAGTAAATTGATGATTAAACGTTTATTCTATTCTACAATTATAGTGCAGACATAATAATCTAAATTATTGTCTTGTGAAACTCATTTATGTTGATAAAGTTCGCTATACGGTGTAGTAAGGATTATTATTTATGTATTTATTTATTCACTAAGTTTCATACAGCATAAGGCTATGTGGCTGAAACTAAACAACATAAGAAAAACCAAACAAAAGAGTAACAAATACAAAAATTTAAAAAAGGTTCACTTTTGAATTTACAGGTCCGCCATTCTCTTCAACTGAGTTCTAGAGTTTATTTCAGTAAAATGTTGAAATCTGTTGAAACACTATTACTCATGCTAGTCTGTAAAACAAGGAGCGCTGAACAATTGATAACCAGGTGTCTCATAAGTTATTAAATTTAGATAACGAGTTCGCCGCGGAGGAACACGAATGTTAATCTGGTATAACAAGAATTCAGAGTCAATGTTACCATTGATAATCTTATATAGATAAAATAAGTCAGCAGTACGACGTCGTTTGACAGGAGTACTTAAGCATTAAAGATATTAGTTAATGTCTCGAGTGATCACGTAACTCGGGAATTCTAAATCTAACTACGGCAAGAAAGAAGTTTGAAACCAAGTCAGTGTGAGATAAATTAATTGGTACAGCCATATTCCATACAAGTAAACAATATTTAATAATCGGGGAGATGAAACCCTTATATAACATCGTAAGGGCAGGGAGACTTTCCCCATCGTATTTCCCCAAATCTAAAAAGTAGACCAAGTATTAGAAAAAAGCAATGGAAAAATCTGAAAGACTGCAAATATTAGTCCAGAGATTGATGGAGAATGATTAACTGTGTGGAAATTAAAACACAAAATGAGTTTTAGCGACGTTGATGAAATATGAACAATATTGAAAATAGTTGAAATAAGAACAACCGGTTTTTGAGTAGAATAATCCTAGAAAGGCCTGGTGGAAAGAAAAAGAGGTTGAAAAAGAAGACGAAAATTAATGGACGATATCAAAGATGGTATTACTACCGTCAAAAATAACCGATTAGGAGACCATATTGCACAGAAGTCTTGCCGCAAGTGATCTGCCAGTGATATCTATGATAATAATAATAATAATAATAATAATAATAATAATAATAATAATAATAATAATAATAATAAATATTATTTTCTGATTTTGTCATGGTACATTGCCATATTTAGCCAGCACAGTAAAGAATGAAACGTGAAGGATATATCTCCAACAGGAATGTTAGTGAGAAAATATAGTTGGTTAGCTTAAGGTATTTGAGATAATCAATATATTGTTAGTTAGCGTTGACTAGTTAACTATCTTTTCCCACTAAATTCTCCTACTAATTACCTATCTTCCCTTAATAAAAGATGTTAACTAACCTTTTAGTATTGACTAGTTAACTAGTATGTATGATTCTGCAGTTGTTGATTAATCGTCTTGCTTATGTAAAAATATCATCAAGACAGTGATTGATATTTTATTGTATCATGAATTTTAAACAATCCATGATAGATATCTCAGAGGATTACATACCTCGTAATTAGAAATGTACCCATTGTGATTATTATTATTATTATTATTATTATTATTATTATTATTATTATTATTATTATTATTATTATTATTATTATTATTATTAATCTTTAAGTATTTTGCCTTTTGGCAGGTCCTGGGACTATCTGTTTCTTAATTTTCAATTTGGGCCAGGAAATGTCTCTTCCATGTTTCTCTATTTTCAGCTTCCTCTTTAACTCCAAAAATTTTCTTCTATTTTTCAAATTATCGATCAGTTGTTTTCTTCTTCATCCTATTCCTAGCTTTCCTTCCATCTTCCCTTCCATGATGGTATGAAGAAGATAATTTATTCGCAAGATATATCCAATCCAATTGTCCTTTCTAAGAAGAATGGTGTCTAGAAGCATCCTCTTCACTCCTATCATTTCTAAAGCATCTTCCTTTGTTACTCTCTCTGTCCATTTTATCTTCTCCATCTTCCTCCAACACCACATTTCGAAGCTTTCTAAATATTTCTTTTCTAACTTCCGTAGTGTTCAAGTCTCTGAATCATACAGCCCAATACTCCTATATATTTATAGCACTTGACCAACTTCATTCCTAGTCCAATATTAAGTTAAGAGTGATCTCTTTGGGGCTTTAAGTATCTTTAGTCAAAATACTTCCCAGATACTTGGAATTATCGACCGAATCTTAATTCCGTACCTGGATAAAAAGAGTAAGCATTTGTCGTTTCCAGATATTTGTTCAAAATCTGGATAATAAGAAAGGAAATCAATTACCCGAGTATTTATCCTCTGCTGAAGCCCACACACTCAACATGCATGCAGTGGGGTTGTATATAGGCAAGGCGCTCTTAGAAACCGTGAAAAACTTGCATACGTTTTTGTATACATTTTACTCACCCCCAAAATTTGAGCTGAAAATCGAGAAAAGGGTTTCGTACGCTGTTATATCTAATTAAGATCTATCTGATGCAAAATTTTCTGGGTCCTTCCTGTGCTAAAGACTTATGACAGACACAGACACAACAAATTATTTTTTATTATTATTACTAGCTGTAAGGATCCGGATCTTAATTGAGAGAATGGATAAATTAGAGGGAGAAGGATGTTTCCACTACTGGATGTTTATCCTGTATTGTTATGTAAGTCCGTTACATCAAAACAAAGTGCTGGTGGCGTACAGGCCCGGCGTTTTTAGAAAATAATAAAAAAAAATGTGGATTTACTTTTACCCTCCTAGAAAATACCCCCGGCCGGAAATCGAGAAAAAGGCTTCGTAGGTGATTAGGTTTAGTGAGTATCCATCCATGTGCAGATTTAGTGGCTCTAGGTAACATTTAATTATTATTATTATTATTATTATTATTATTATTATTATTATTATTATTATTATTATTATTATTATTATTATTATTATTATTATTATTATTATTATTAAAGATATATATCCTAGTGTTTGTGGAACATTTCGATTTCTACCTAGAATACTATGTATACCTACAATCGCATTGAGAAAAGTCCGTTATCTAGACAATGGTATATTGTAAAAATATACGGAGTCCATATATCTACTAGGGAAATCTGTAGGGATCATACATTATCCATATGTTACATACATGCTGTCTTTTCCCGCTTAGATGTTACATCGTGGTGCTGCAGGATGTCTGACAAATAACCGTCTTCCATATATTGCATATGTATACATATGTTACATATTTCAGCTATATACGTCCATCCGTATATGATATCCTTACCGCCTATATACAGTCATATGGAAAGTACGTATAGAAAAAAACTAAAAACTAAATCTATGGCCTATGGAACCCGGAGGTTCAGTGCCGCATTCACAAAAGCTCTCCACTGACTTCTATCCTTAGCTAATTGCATCCAGTTTCTACTTTGTATTCCTATCTCTGCGAGATCCATCTTAATATTGTCCTCCCATCTGCGCCTAGGTCTTCCTAATGGTCGTTTTCCTATGGGTCTACCAGTCAAGACTTTGAAAGCGTTTCTACTTTCTTCCATTCTAGCTACATGACCTGCCCACCTAAGCCTCCTAGACTTGACGACCCTAACAATGTTGGGTAAACCGTATAAACTATGTAGTTCCTCGTTATGAAGCTTCCGCCATTCCCCATTCTCGTTCCTCTTGGGTCCGAATATTCTTCTCAGGTACGTATAGATGAAATACTTATTCCGAAAGTACGTATATAACATATGTTTTCAGTCATACGGTTATTGTAGGATGTTATATATAATAGTACTACAGGATTTATATCTTTCTTTCTCTTTGAGTTTTACGTCCCACGGTTATGCCGGTTAGGCTAAAGGAGACGGTGAGTATGAGAAATGAATGAAATGGTGGAATGAAGAAAGTAGGAGGAAACGGGAGAACCCCGAGAAAACCCACGTACACGGTGTTTGTCCACCACAAATTTCACTTGGCGGGGTCTAGGATCGAACCCGGGACCCCAAGCACCAGAGGTGAACGCTCTACCACTGAGTCACCGCGGCCACCTACAGGATTTATGTAAGTCCAAAAACTACAGAATTTATGTATGTAACCTACGTTTTTAAGTACAATATATACATTTTTTTCTCTGTGTACTCTTCAAAACAAACAAGTATTTTAATAACAATATTGATGTCAATGATAGTGATGATAATTTAAGTTTCAAATTTGGGCATAGTTTAGTACTACATTTGGCCACAATGAAAAAAAAAAAACAAAATCTATCTATTAAAATGCTACAATAGCAATTAAAAGCGCCTGAGCTCCAACCTATAACTTTAGCTTTCAAATCTTTCGTTTACGGTTATGTGTAATTTCACGTTTAACAGAGACAAACATTTTAAGTATTTGTACTTTAAATAGTCTAAATTAGTTAACTATATCTTTTTCATATAAAATTATTGTTCAAAGCCTTTGAATTTTAATAAGCCTTCTCTAAAATCAATGCATGTGAATTGTGCTTCCATCTTCCGCGTTCTTTTAAATTATGTTTATATGTTTGTGGAAAATCCTTTCGACAATGAGATCTCGGAAACTACAGGCTCTAGAAAGATGACGTTTTCACTGATCGATTGGAAATTTTGCGTAGATTGTCCAGTTCTAATTGAATCTTTTAAAAAAGCATGGCAATTATTTCTTTATTACATTTTTTAGGGTACGCTGGGAGCGTTGAAATTAAAAAAAAAACTAAAGCATGATATCATATGCGTTATACATTCCAACACCACAATGTTGTATATTGGGGTTGTATATGTCTCAGACGTTTGTTCCATGGCCGAATAATAGTGAAAAAGGAGGGATAACCATTCCTCGAGTCTTAAGATAAATCTTTATTTTTTGTGTGTTTTGCCCAATGAACACCAATATAACTGACATTATAATTAATTGTATATGTAATGTATTGGCTTATTGCATACTGAATGCAAGAAGAAAGAAAACACTGGTCATACATGAATTAAAAACTCCAACCGGAAGTAGGCTCAAATCTTTCAAACGGTAGAGATATTGAGAAAAAATAATCGAAAAATCTCCCTTTTATGATACCCCTTGCCGATTTTTTTTTTTTTTTTTTTAAATCAAGACGTCCTTCACTTGTGTCTGTAAAGGAACATGTACATATGTTGTGAGGAATGAGAAGAAGATTTATGCTCATATGCGAATGATGCGCTGTGTAGAGAGCGCAGGTTCAGCTAGTTTATCTTTTAAAAGTTCATTTTTGTAGCTTTACAGCTTTTGCAAGCCTCGTGGACATTGTATCTAGTACGACCTTGACCTATTGCTGTAAACCATGCGACCAAATTTTCCGGTAGAATCTCATCGTGAAAAGCAGCGTGTGATGATAGGCTGGGATCTTAGAGCTGATGAGGACGACGCCTGCTTCAATTAAGCCTCCTCATTTAACCTTTTCAACTCTTCTTCATCCCCTCCATCTCTCTCTCTCTCTCTCTCGCTCGCTGAAGCTTCGGGAGTAGTTTCACCAGAGAGTTTTGTAGAGGCTACTGATAAAAGACTGTGATAGCAAGTACCGTGGTTTCAAATGGCTTTATCGTGCTGGCCACTAAGACCTCGATGTTGTACATACCGTTGCCCTTCGAAAAACTTTTGAACCGCAATTAGTAGTTAGCACGAATTTCCTTTGTGCCACAGATCAGATAATTTAGATGGAGTAATGAGCTAACTTTTTCTCCTCAATTACGGAAAAAGTCATTTTAGATTAAAAGGTATGAAGTAATGGGTTTTGATGGATTACGAAAAAAAAAAATATTATCTCGAGTTCAGAGCAACTCAAATACCAAATCCATTTGGTAGTAGTTATTTTTTGATGAAAATTGTTAAAGTTTCTCTGTTTTCATTGTCAAACAATTTATTTAATTTGTGATTTATTGCATCTGAAAGTATTTAGCAGATGTCAAAATTGAATATAATAAATCGATCTAGGTAAGTTCAGTCCCAATTTATCTTACATACAGAGGAGTTGCCTTAATATCGAATGCCTTTTGTCAGCTTTCTCGAAAAAGAATGAATGAATTGAAAGAAAAAAAAATTAGTTCATAGTTCAATATACATTCATACATACAAACACACATACATACACACACACACAATATATATATATATATATATATATATATATATATATATATATATATATATATATATATATATATAACTAATTTTGTTCAATATAGAGGATGTTTCAAAAAAACACCGTTAACGTTTGGGAGGTGATTCCTGACACCAAGATAAGACGAAAAGTATAGACCAACCTGGGTCCACAAATGCTTCCTTTCGGAGTTATAAGCCACTGAAAATATGAAAAAAAAAAATGAAGTTTAAAGGTCCATAGCTTCAAAACTATCATACCTGCCGTAGTCAGATCAAGACTTCACTTAGAAACTAATATCTGCACTACCCAAAAATACATGTTTCAGAATCCTAAGGTACTCACGCAACAATTTTTATAGAGGCAATTTGGCTAGGGGCATATAATTTGAAGTACTTACCAACTACCTCTATAAAAAATGTTGCTGAAGTACCTGGGATCAATATCTAGGATTTTGGGATCTAGGATCAATATTAACAGACCAAAACCATATTCATGAAGAAATTAAATGTCTACTAAAAGCAGGGAATTCGTGTTATTATTCAGTTCAAAATCTCTTGTCGTCGCGAATTCTGTCAAGGAGTTTGAAACTTGAAATATATAAAACGATAGTCATGCCTGTTGTGCTGTATGGTAGCGAAATATGGTCGCTTATTCTGAGAGAAGAACGTAGACTGAAAGTATTTGAGAACAAGATCCTGAGACAAATATTCGGAGCCAAGAGGAACGGGAATGGGGAATGGCAGAAACTTCATAAGGGGGAACTACATAATTTATACAGTTTACCAAACATTCCTAGGGGTCATCAAATCTAGAAGGCTTAGGTGAGCAGGTTGTGAGCCAGGATGGAAGAAAGTAGGAACGCTTTCAAAGTCTTAACTGGAAGACCAATCGGAGAACGACCATTAGGAAGACCTAGATGCAGATGGGAGGACAATATTAAGATTGATCTCGCAGAAATAGGAATACAAAATAGAAACTGGATCCAGTTGGCTAAGGATAGAAATCAGTGGAGAGTTTTAGTGAACGCGGCATCAAACCTTCGGGTTCCATAGTTACTTGGAAAGAGATAATAAAGCACGGGAATCTCTGTAACTAGTAAATGATCATACTATATGATATGGTAATGCATATACCACTTGAACCAAAAGAATGTCGCATACAAAAATGATGGGGTTGATTGATGGGAAATGCGTTCTAATTTGACCAATATTTGATGATCTTTTATGTTGACATTTTTCATTTTCTAATTTCGAATCGGTCTTCTCATGCGGATATGTGCAATTTTAGGTAATAATAGTATTCAGAAACTACGTGTATAAAATATCTTTTAGCATATCGTTAGAATATTTCATTGTTACTAAACCTGTTTAACAGGTACGATTTAAAATGTTTATATTTAGACAGTAATTTTGAGACTCTTCTTTGTTATGTTCTGTCATTTTGGATGTCTTCGCAGCCTGTGATAATGTAACATTAATGAAAACGTCCTGAATGTAACAACAACACAATAACCATCAGTCCTTTTAAACCTTCATTAATGGTTGAAGATGGGCGGGGAGGTATTAAGACAAGAGCTTCTTATACACTTCGTGATTACATTTGTGGTTAGAACTTAGTCGTATTTTTACGCTCCAAACAGTTCCACTTTTTAAGTAGTATTTTTGGTCTTTAATTTCAGTCTGAAAAGTATCATTTTAATTTTTTTTGTTGTTGTCTGCATCGCCAACTAAAAGCCCTAGTAAGCCTTCAATTGAAAGCATCTAACTCTACCTGGCGGAAATCTTGAACAATGACTCGTTGAAGAGGAGGTGCGGATATGTGCATAATTATAGCCTCAGAAAATGTATACGAGTACTTGTAGAATCCAGTCTATGGTGGGATGACAGTCGCTTCTTCATTGGTTGTGTGATGGTTTAATATCGGTCAAAATGCTATTTCTCTCACGAAGAGAACGGATGCATTCACGTTGTTACACTCACAGGCCAGAGTTTAAAAGGTTTCTTCAGGATTGTTTATTCCCAGAATTGATCATCTAGTGTTGCTAACTCATAGGAAGTAAATGCAATTAAAGAAAATATTTAATGTAATTATTTCACCCATTTTCCTCATGCATTTTTAAAGCGAGTGACGATATTCGTTTAAAAAAATCATATTCAGGAGATGGAACTTTATACTGATTGTTACACGTCCTGTGTACACAGCATTACTCTGTATTTTGCAATCTATCTTTCTATCGTGTGTGAAGGTTCTATAGGTATCCGTAGAATATTTTAGTGGTGAACATAAAATTGTTCTCCTTTCTGATTTTAGAAATCTGACATCCCTAATAATGACCATTTTACCCAGGGAAAAATTTAATCACTTTTTATTTTGTTCCGTTCAATGTTGGGATGTCATTTTACCCCTCAGAAACGTAGTTTCAGCAATTAAACTTTCTAAGTAATAAGTGTTACAAAACATCATAGAAGTCAATTATGTTTTACATATTGGAGCTAATAGGATTCAGAACAATTTGGATTCAATATTAAAATCGGAAATGATACATTTATTACTTCTGGATTTAATAGAAGCATAAATAAAAAGATATTTAGACAATAGTATTTTGCATGAGATATCGTTACTATGACTCACCAATCTGCTTTTGGTTTGCAACTGTTTATAGATTCGGCATTTATTTGCGGTTCTATAAAAGTCTACTCTCCCAATGAACAGTGTGGACTACTATGATGATATTGATATTATATAAATACATTCTATTAACTACAATTGCATTGTGTGTAGGTTATAACATAATGTAATATTGGTAATGCTATATACAAGGGAAATTCAAAATGAAATACCCGGTTTCAGAAATTTATTATGTGAAATCACAAATATATGTTACAGGTAAAGTGAAACAGGTAAAGTGTCAAAGGTTTCTTGGAACATATTCACAAATGCTCTATGTGATCATCTCGAGTAACACGGAACACATCAAGCCGATAGTCATCTACTGCTAAACCTTTTCCAGCATGTTGCGGTCAAGGCTGCTGTGATGTGGGCCCTCAGATTATTCAATGTTGTTAGAAGTGGTGGTACGTAAAGATGATCCTTTACAAAACCCCATATGAAGAAATCATAGGGAGTCAAGTCATGTATACACTAATCACAGATTTGTTTACGTGATAATGAAGCACACAGAAAGATCACACTGCCTTCCATTTTCCTTCACTGCTCGCTACTGATTCCTAGAGGTAGAAAATGGAAATACTGTGTGGAAACCAAACTTTGCAAGTTAACCTTTCCAAGCGCATTTCTCGCAATAACATATGTTCATTAGATTTCACAGAATAACTTTCTGAAATCGGGTCCATCATTTTGACTTGCCCTGTAGAATTATTAGCAGTTTGCGTAATATATTGACACCTCTTTTATTATTTCATATTATAGCAAGCTTCCAGAGACTAGATTACAAGTCTGTATTTTGTTTCTAAGGAATTTTACAATGTGTTTGTAAATGTCGAAATTGATCAATATGTAAGTTAATAAAATAATATTTGATGTGTAAACGTATTTAGATGTCTATTAGGTCAATAAGTTACCATATAGCACATATTCAAACCCACAAAACGACGACATTTTGTTGCTAAAAAAGATATATATGAAGGGCCACATTACTTTCAATAACTTATAACTTAGGGCCCCATCAAACCTAAAAATACGGCACTGCGTACAGTACTGTATTCGTAAATTGTTCTTGGGGTATACTTAATGTTTTTTTTTAAGTGTACTACAGTAAGGATTTGAAAATGGGTGATAAATAAAAAAAAAACTTTAGTGACTATGGAGGAGTCTATTCATAGAACTTCGGCCTACCGGCTTTTTTTTTATCTGGTCTGCACTTCCGCTACATTAGGCAGGATACTTAGGAGTCTACTGTACATTTAAATATTTATTTAGTAGATCTGGAAGTATATGCGTATCTAGGGGAGCCAGGTCTCCTAGCACATTGTCGGTCTCCCTAGAATATCGTTGTACGGCAGATACGGTTCTCTAATTCTTAGAATTAAGGAGCTATCCCCTTCTCTAGCAAAATGTCCTAGTTATGCCAATGCCTGTGAGTAAAAAATGTAGAACTCTCCTTGTATATTATAAAGAGTGGTATTGAAAATTGCACAAAACATTCGGTAGATAATTAACAATAATCGCAATTCGAATTACAAATTTACTAATTACATTTCCTTTATACACACTTAATAGAATTTCCTCAATGTTTGTATTTGTAATATGAGAGTAGGTTTCAGAAAAAGAGTAACATTGTATTATGATTAATTTGCAATGTTAATTATAGTTAATGGACGGTTGCTTCAAGTAATAACAAAAAGAAACAAACAACTAATTTATTTTCGTGTAAAGAGAGATAAGATGTCTGACCAGTTGTCGGAGGTAGATGTAATATTTGTGTTCGCAATATGTGGTTTGCCAGCGAAATATAACCTCACTTTTTTTTTTTAATCCTCCCCTCTCTCCTCCCGTTTCTTTACTTACTGAAATATTTCAAAGCTAATCACACTTTGTAAACTGGATTTAAATTTCACAAACTCTTTTTTTTTCTTTTTTTAAACATTTAATGAGTATTAAATACTAGCTGTAATGAAAGTGAAAAACATGAAGTACTAGGTACGGCTACAGAGCCTTTTTTCTGCTGTTAATGTTAAAGAAATATATATATAGCTGTGAGTTATCACGAATGTTAAAAAGGAACTTATTAAATGACCACATGAAATGTAGGAAAAAATAGAAAATGAATTTATGCGGTATCAACCAAAGTGTTAGACTGTATTTTGAAAGCACGTGGGCGAGGACAGCACAGCTTCCAGTAGAGGTCATAGGTCAACTTTCACTTCTGGAACGGGTGCAGTGCTCCCAATCATGGTTACATTTTTTGCTTTGCATGTCAAAAAAAAAAGAAAAGGAAATAAAAAAAGATGAAATCAAAAATTGAGGACGCCGGTTAGTTAGTGCCGGCATACAATAGTGGAGGGAGAGAGAGACATATATATGTGTGTGAAAGATGGTCTCTTTAGTGACATTTCATGCCTGAAGGCAGCTTCCAAGTATCTCATTCGTTTTGTTCTTTTCAATGATCTATTCAAACGGAAGATGTCATTGAAGGCATCTAATATTGTGTACGAGCCATATTTCAAGTCTATCATTTCTTTTTTCTTATCTCTGAAGGCGCATCCATGTTCCCCTTTTTTACTATCTTTTGTGTTCAATGTATAGAATTCTCCGCATACAAGTTCAATAATCTAGGATGTTATTTCGTTTGGTCACCAGTCATCATTATCAAAACCCGGACACCTTCCTTCTGATTGCTAGTTTTAGAACAAGCAATGCCTTGTCAGTTTTTCTTTGTCCTTTTCGGGTGAACTGACAACCCGTCTAACACTTAATGATCACTTCTTGGAATAATTTTTCAGCCTTTCTGATTGCGAAATGATTGAATTTCTTTTCCCCCACCCCACCGTCTTCCTTTCCTACTGTTTCCAATGTACAGAAGCGACGTCCAATGTGGTTTCAATTGCATGAAACTCTGTCATAAAAGAGTCTGATCATCATAATAATAAACGCAAAGAATAATAAAGAAATAACGTGGCAACATATTGTTTTCTTGTAGGCAACAAATGTTTAGCAGTTGGTCCACTTACAAATTAAAGATGAAGACAATGTAATAATCAAATGCCGGGCGCTACCGTTCTTTCTCGCAAAAGATGTTACAAATGTTTCAATAATGACGTTTTTGTATTGTTCAAGTTGTTCATCAAATACCATGACGAAGGAAAAACTCATACAATAAAATTTTGTTTTCTTCTTTTTATGCCAACAGCAAAGAAAATGGCGAAATATTTCGCAAACAAAGCGAAAAGATGCTGTAACAAAATTTTCATATGTGTATGTTTTTGTACATATGATGTAACACAAAGATCACCCCATTTTAAAGTGTTTTGTTCTCTAGATACAGGATAGTTTATAAACAGCTTGGTAAGATAAAATTAATAACTAAATCTTTACTTCGGGGGGGGGGGGGGGAACGGTGGCTCAGTGGTAGAGCGCTTACCTCTGGTGCACGGGGTCCCTAGTTCGATCCCGGCCAAGTAAGTTTGTGGTGGACAACACCGTGTCCGTGGATTTGCTCGGGATAATCCTGTTTCCTGCTACATTCTCATTCCACCAATTTTCCCATTATCGTTCATTTGCCATAATCATCTTTCTCCCTTAGTCTAACAGGCATAATCGTGGGACTTTAAAACTCAAAGATTTCATTTAAATCTTTACTTCTGATGTTCTACTCTCTTTGAATGATTGTATTTTAAGTTTATTGGGAGTTAAAAGAAGAAACTGAAGATTGGGAAACGTGCAAAAAACATTTCCAGGCTCAAAACTAAAACGAAAAAAGAAAAAATTAATTAGTCCCATTACCTACCAAAGTGCAGGATATTGAATAATAATAATAATAATAATAATAATAATAATAATAATAATAATAATAATAATAATAATAATAATAATAATAATAATAATAATAATAATAATAATAATAATAATAATAATGATAATAATAATAAATACATCAATATGGTCAGTCCCAAATTAACGTCTAGCCTGACTAACCTTAAGTCTGTGGTAGTATGCAGCCTAGGTGCAGCATATTTGGTTCTCTCTCGTCCGCCTTATATGTTACAGAATAAATTCATTTGCCATGTGGGCATTTCTGTCTTTGAGATTGAAATATGCTTTTGCAGAGTGATCTTGCCGTATAAACGTGTTTTCAACAATAAGAACAGAATAGGTATAAGGGGAAAGCGTGTATTGATATACAAGCTTTACCCTTGTATCTATTCCGTCTATCAATACAAGACTTACTACTCACATTTCCTATCCCCTATAATATTGTTTGAGATACATTTGGATTGGGAACTTTTACCCGGGGACACTACAGAGGGATCTAAAGCTAATGGGAGGGATTTCTGGAGGGAATTTTCCTGACATTCTCCCAATTTTTTCCCTGTTTAAGTATGTTATGGGCCCCAATACATAGAATCTCTGGAAAGCTTGTTTCATGCTGAAGAGAATGAACTATAAACCATTACTTTCTAATGAACAGTGTTGATGTAATGGCTATTTTACTGCGAGTTCACGATTTTATTTATACTAACAGGGTTAATGGGGCCCAGGGACTTACTCCATTGTCCATGGCACCTAATTTTTTGTGTTACGTTTATCGAATGGTCTAGGTTTGATTCGGATGTCCGGATGACACGTTCATGTCCGTTCCTTGTTAGAATACTAATGTATTATTCCCAGTGGCGGATATAGAAGGTAAAAATTGGGGGGGGGGGGGGGGCAGCCGAATCCTAGACTATGATAGGTATCAAGAGTTTACAATTTTTCATGGGTCTGTAGGAGTTTCCAACTTAACTCTCTCCCAATGGATATTATGGCGAGGTATGACGTTGACATTGTGGACCTTAAGTATTGCATAACATAAAAACAGTAACTGAAACTATATCTAATGTTTCAAAGATTTTCCAATAAAGAATAAAAGGCAACGCTTACCATAAATTTTCAAAAATATATAAATAGTAACTTCACTTATTTTTGTCGTTCAATAAACTGGGGGTGGGCAAAGCCCCCATGCCCCAGGCTAGATACGCCACTGATTATCCTTAAATCATAATGCATTAGTTGTTTTAATGCATTAGTTTGTTTACTCAGAAGAATCAGCGCTTCTGCAGCTTGCATAGACGTTTTGCTGCACAAACCTCCTGCAATCACATTTAATGACCAAATGTTTCTTCTTCTGTGTTATTATGTCCAATATTTTGTTGTGAAAAACGTACCATTTGTAGCTCAAATAAATACAGACCAGAATCAATTACATATTTAACAGCCCACGCAAACACGACATTTGTGGGTTCATTTCCTCAAAGGAATACCTCACGACACACACTTGGGAACAAGTTTTGTAAATCTACCGTTCGTTTGTGCTTATTCCCTTTGATTGTCCTGCACCGGTTACTTCGACAACTACATATTCTTTGTATGTTGTCTTACTTTTCTTTCTTTCTTTCTTTTTAATTTTCTTTTGAACTTAGACGCGTCACGTTTCACCGATTTATAGCTCATGCTTCGCGTCCGCAACAGGTGGGTATTAAAAGAGATACAAAAAAAAATGTTTGTAGGGAAAAGAAACCTGGCCGGAACGAATTGTCACATAAGAGTTCCGTATGATTTTTTCGTATCTGTGTCCACTCCACAACCACATATCGTCTTTGCAACACCCTGGTGAGTGACGCTGGGTTCTCTGGCCCGTGTTTGATGAACCTGTGCAGGCAATTCTTCATGTGTTACGCTCTATGTGTTTCATGGTAGCTCCGCAGGCTATGTATTACACGTCATTTCGCTAAAGTAATGGGTTTTAAGCATTCATAGCAGTCCGGTTATTGAAGATGGTGGTCAGGCTTCAAAAGAAAAAAAAAACTGCTTTGAGATAAAGCTGGAATTGGAGTTAAGACTGGAATTGCTTTCAAAAAACGTGAGGAAGAGAGAGCGGGTGCAGTTTTTTTTTCTGAAACAACAATTTGAATAATGCATGAATAAAAGTTGCAGTTAAGAGTGACACGATTGTGTTTCGTTTTTTTACTTATTTATACATGTATTTCTGGTAGCCATGGAAAACTTCAAATAAAGATATATTGCCTCATACTGAATATCAGATTAATGTAATCCTTCATTATTGTTATGACCTCCCACAAAAAATAGTGCTCATAGGATATAATGAAGACCCTCTGATAACATAATCTTCATTGAGAAAGATGCTACCTGCGTAATGAAGAAATTACGCCAGGCTCTGAACCACCAATCAACTTCAAAAGGAATGTATTATTTCAGAGGGAAACAAAAAAGAGAAGAGAGAAATCGA
This sequence comes from Thermobia domestica, assembly GCF_964235325.1. NCBI lineage: Eukaryota > Metazoa > Arthropoda > Insecta > Zygentoma > Lepismatidae > Thermobia > Thermobia domestica. Next base: position 4,057,222 of record NC_137465.1, on the reverse strand, counting down.
ATGAAGAAAAATATTGGAATTTAACTAGAAGATGTAGTACAGGGAACATAGGGAAATAGTTCATATGAGTTGTACCCCAAGTAGATTTGTGCAGGTATCTGAACATCTTAACCCCACTCCCGCAGAAATACATTAATAATATGCAAATGGGTAAATGTACACTCATGTCCAAAATGATTGTCGCATGTCTATAAATGTGTTGTTGTAGGAATATAATTTGATAACGAATTCGCCCGGTATTTCTTATAATGTTAGTATATGTAGAATCGGTAAAGACAGGTATGTGGCAAATTTCATGTCAAAAGAGCAGTAAATAAGAACAATAAAACGAAAATAGAATTTTCTTGTCCATTTAGCAACATTTTGTTTTATTCATTCTGATTTTCGTATTTATAATTCTTTTCCTATGAAATTTACAAAAAATACACATTACCCAATTATACCCATAGTATCAGTGTTAAAAGTATCCTGCAAAATCATTATCAAATTATATTCTTACAAGAAGACAGTTCTAGATATGCGACAATCATTTTGGACATGAGTGTACATATCTTCTAAGATCGATGAATTTTTATTTGTTTGCAATTTACAGTTTAAATTAATGAAAAAAAACTGAAAGTTTTTGAAGTGTGGATGTAGAGAAGAATGAAAAATAGATCGGTAAAAAGGAAAATGAATTAAGAATTATTAGAGATAGGGGGAAAAGATAATAATTTTAGATGTAATAAAATGAGGAAGAAAAACTGACTGGGAGGCTATCTGAGAAGGAAGGTGCATCATGAGAGACGTGCTAGAAAGTGCTGTAGATTAGACACGGTGGCTCAGTGCTAGAGTGTTTACTTCTACTGCATAGGGTCCCTGGTTCGATCTCCGTCCAGGTAAGTTTGTGGTGGACAACATCATGTTTGTGAGTTTTCTTGGGGTTCTCCCATTTCCTCCCACATTTTCCTTGCACAATTCTTCCATCATCATTCGCTTGCCATAAGAGTCTTTATCCTGGCGAAATTAAAATACCGCTAATTTTACAGTAATTATATGATATCTTCAAATAGATAAAAGATAATCGAAATGTGGAACAAGACAATATCATTTTACATCAGATACCGTTATCACAAGTCACTTATCTGCTTTCGATTTCGAGCCATTTTGAAAATCGGCATTTATTTTCGCGTTTCTAAACAGCTGAAAACGGAAAGCCGCTAGGTGACTAGTGATAACGGTACCTCACACAAAATAGTATTGTCTAGGGCGCTCTTGTTCCATATTTCAATTATCTTTTATCTGTTTGAAGATATTACATAATTACTGTAAAATTAGAGGTATTTTAATTTCGCCGGGGTGAAGACTCTTAAATATTTGTCTCCGTTAGCCTAAAAGGGCATAATAGTGGGAAGTTAAACAGTAGCGGCTTTAGCAGGTAGGTCGGGTAGGCACGAGCCTACCCATTTCTTTTAAATATATTTTTTTAGGGTTTGACTCATAATTAGATTATTACCTTTTTATATCAATTATACCAGATTATTATTCAAGTTATTCAATGGCTTATATGTATATATCCAAAAGTATCAATGAATATTTCCTGTTGCCATTTATCAATCAAATGTGTATATGTATCCATGAGCGAGGGAGCGGACCTACCCAAAATTAAAATTCTAAAACCGCCCCTGATGTTAAAGTGAAAGATTTCATTTCATTTCATTTAAGAAATACGGTGGGAGGGGGGAAAAGACGTTGCGATAGCAGTTACAGTTGCTGAATGGCATTGAAACAAAAAACAAAAAACAAAAAAAAGGGGGGGGGAACGGAGAGGTTGACTGAGGACTGTAGCAAATAAAAGCTTATCAGTCTTCAGAAAGTGACCACAGCACACTACCTATGCTGGTGAAGATGTTTGGCGTTTACCGATCCATTATGTGTCTGTGTACAGTCTTTTTATATCCAAAAGTCCTGGGTTTCAATCCCGCGGCAGATCATTGTAACAGAGATTTTTCTCAGTTTCGATATTTATTTCCCGGGCTAGTAACTGTAAACAAAAAAATTGTCTCTCTATGTCCCATTACTAATAGAATCCAGTGTAAGTTAAAAGATTCACAGCTATATCTGGATCAGTAAAAGCACAAATTATTATCCAAGTTTCGTTTTGATCGAAATAGAATGCAGGCCTGGCCTCTGATTTCGAGTAGTGTTTACTTTCTGTGAGTTTGGTTGCGGGTTTGACTGCAGTGGGGGCAGGATACTATTAGTCTTGGGTACAAATTCGAATAGTGTTTCCTTTTAAAAACAATTAGTAAATTTAACGTCTCATGTTTGTCTCCTTAGGACTGGGAGATGGATAATTAATGAAAATGTATAATTATGAACGGTGAGGGCATGGGACGTCGACCCTGGGAAATGAGGTTGCCAAAACGGTTCGTTCAGCCTAAAATCTGCTTGAGTCTACATATTTGTGTAAAATCATCATTGATGACTTGTTAGATATCTAACAAACTTGAATGCTCCTCTTGATGCTTGGGGTCCCGGGTTCGATCCCGCCAATTGAACTTTGTGGTGGACAAACACCGTGTGCGTGGGTTTCCTCGGGGTTCTCCCGTTTATTCCCACTTTCTTCATTCCATCATTTCATTTATTACTCATCATCGCCCTCTCCTTTAGCCTAACCGGCATAACCGTGGGACGTAAAACTTAAAGATTTCATTTCATTTTTGAATGCTCTTCCTCTCCAAAAGTTATACAGAAATCAGTGTCACTGGTTTAGGGTTTCTCCACGAGACAAGACCCGATGCTGTTTGATCTCTAAAAGGTGTTGTGAAAGTGATGTCTCGTCTCGAAAAATGTATATGTTTCTAATGGACAAGCTTTGTCTCGACTCGTCTTGGGAGCAGCACAAGATATGGTAGGGAACGGGAGAACCCCGAGAACGGGCGATGTTGTCCACTGTACACTTACGAAGTAGTCTTTCGAATCCCATTTTAGACAGAAGGGACTGTTTCACATAGCCTTGGTGGTCAAGAGGGGAGTTATATTTCAATAAACTCTGATAAAGACAGTAAGGGAGATTAAGTGAATCCGTGTAGAGATATTAGAAGTATTTTGCAGTTAAAAAAAGCTACATATCCTTTCATTATAGGCAACCGACGTTAGTTTTTGCTGTGTAGGTTACACAGAAGCTAGAGAGTGTTATAGATTTTAAATGAGAGACGGACACTTACTGTTATAATCACTGCTACTCGTTAAGATGTACTGATTGACTTTAGTAACGAAGTCAGATGAGATAGCCGCTATAGATATCTATTGCAAGAAAGAGAATTCAAAAATTAGCTTTTGCTCAAGAGTTGTTATGTGGAGTAACGGACACTAGCATTACAACCTTATGAGTCCGCTAGTAAAGACTATAATAAAGAAATTGAAGTAAAATTTATTTGATAAATGGTGTTGCGTACCTGCATCATCCTTATTACTCTAATTTAGCGCAATGGTTCATTTAGGAAATTATTTTTTTTTATTTTTCTTCCTTTTTTTAAGGAACTGGAATTTTAATGATGCCATATTACTGGTTTCTTTTTCAAGCCTACTTAAATGTCTGTTGCTTTTTAAAACGAATTTGCATTATATATAAAATTTACAGAGTGGACGAAAAGTAACTCCCTATTTTTAATATTTTTCCCTCCTAAAATATTGTAGGTATAAAGTCAATTTTTAACACACATTTCGTTTATTATATACTATTTTGTGTTTTCAAAAGTTACAACTCAATGTGTGCTCCAGTAATTTCTAGACACTGTCTCAATCGAACAGGTACGTTTGCTATGACCTTCTTGAACACCTCAGCGGGAACACCACTTATAACTGACCTCACGGATCATATTCTTAAGTTCGTAAAGAATTTGTGGTTTGCTGTGATACACCTCTTCCTTAGCACATCCCATAAAAAGAAATCACATGGGGTGAGGTCTAGACTTCGCGCTGGCCATTCTGTGGGACCTTGGCGACCTGTTTAGCGTCCTGTGAAGCATTCATCGAGCCATCGCCTTACAGCAAGGTGTAATGAGGCGGAGCTTCACCTTGCATAAATAACAGTTCATATGACTCATCCCATCCAGAAATTGTAGACCATTCAACATTTTCTAACATTTCCAAGTATCTTTCAGTGTTCATACTACCTCTCAACAGAAGGGTCCAGTAATACGGGAATAAGTTTATCCACACCATACCGTCACTTTTGGCTTGTCCTGAATTTTTTCAACGTTCTCTTTGGGATCACCTTCTGCCCAATAATGGCTATTATCACGATTAATGAACTCCCGCTACATGAAACACAACTTCATCACAGAATTTTTTTCAACCAGGTGTGGATGATCTTCATTCCATGCGAACATCATTTCACAAAATTCAACACGTCTATCGCAATCATCTGGATACAACTTCTGGACATAATGAGGCTTCCATGGTCTATAATGTAACTCTTTGTGGAGAATTGCGTAGACAGAATAGCGTGTAATGCCACTCTCTCTTGCAGCCTAATGCCACTATTCTAACATTAATAGAAATTCACAATTCAAAATATTGAGTTACTTTCCGCACACCCTGTATTATTATTTAAATTTGGTTATTAAATATTAAAATTATGTACTTATAACGAAATTTAATCTTCACAAAGTACAGGACATATCAATAAATTTGAAGACATGAATAAGTTGAAAGTAATAGTTAATTCTTGAGAAAACAGGAAATTAATTCACCACATACTGATGGTTAGCTAAATCAATATGCCAAGAAGTAATGATAGCACCAGGGTCGGATCCAAGGGGAGTGATAGGGGCAATTGCCCCTCTCCAAAGGAGGAAACTTTCTTATTTTATATATAAATAAAACCCATCCCAGAGTTTGGAGCTCTTAAAAGTAGCTCTAAGTAGCAGTATTACAACCCATCGCCCCCCCCAAAAGTCCGTCCTGGATCCGCCCCTGGATTGCACAGGTCACTTATTCAAGATCATTAACACTTGTAATCAAATAAAATAAATGTCAAAATGAGACAATCTTATTAAATGCATTATGATGAAGAGCAGATATAGATGAAACTTTCAGAAGAAAAAAAGAAGTAACTTGTATATAAGTTTCCACCTTTCTTCTTTGCTCCTTATTTATTTACGATTTATTATGATTACTTTTGAAACCAAATAATTGTATCTTCCGTTATTACTAAGGTAAGGTAAAGGTAACCCAGTTCCTCATCCACCCCTCTCCCTCCTCCCATTATGACCCTGGTTCTCTGCAAGTAGTGAATTGGTGGTTTAGTTCAGAATGCATGGTTCACGTTTTTCCAACAACTTTACAATTATTTGTACACACTTTTCTTCGGAAGAAGACCACATTCTGCCGCAGGTCATTCGCATCAGACACCAAAACACCAGCGTCGTTGAACTTATTATTTGCTTTTATTGCTTCTACATCTTGCTTTTATCGTAAATTGGTCACTTTTTTAATTTAATAAAATATCTTTTTGTGTTGTTCAATACAATTTAATCGATTTTTACAAAGATATACTTTTTAATCTTCAATAATTACTGCATACAGATATGAAAATACAGGGTGAACCAAAAGTCTTTCGAGACCCTTCGAAATAGAGCTTTTTTTGTGGGTAAGCGGTTAGCTTACACGCCTTTGGCGCTGAAGATCCGGGTTCGATTCCCGGCGAGAGCTTATGTGGTTCGGATCCCACGTTAAACTGTTGATCCACTCTCATATAGCCTCGATGCTGAAAGGAACACACTAACTCAACTTAAATGAAATCAAAATTGTGAAATCTGAGAGGAAAATATGGAATATTTTAATGGAAGGTGGTACTACGGTAAGGGTGCATCTTGTAGAGTACCTGGTGACCATGGATGCCATCTTGAATACAAATCCAAAATTTCAAAGACAACATAGGCCTATAACATATCAAATCAAACCAGCGTGAGCTCAAAAATTCAAAGATGTAATTGTTTCTGTCATATCAAAGGGCTATGGTTTGCACTAGTGCTGTTAAAATTTTTCGAATATTTTTTCTACTGTTATTTGAATGTCCGAATATTCGTTTCCAACATTTGAACAATTATTCGTTATTAAAACAATTGTTCGAAAAAAATATCTGATATCCGAATAATTCGACCAATTATGTTGGTAGCCTATAACGACAGTATATGTAGAAAAGTGGCTACCCATGTTCCGTTTAAAATCTATGACATTCCCTGGCTTGTATGCAACCTGAACAGTAGCAAAGCAATGTTGGTAGCCTATAATGACAGGATATGAAGAAAAGTCCCGTTTAAAATATTCGAATACTTGAGTAATGAATTATTCGAATTTTAACAGTACTATAATTTAGTTCTATAGTTTAGTTCCGCACATGTGGTTCTCCATGTATCTTAGAAGTGACAGCCCCTCTCTACTACCATCTCCTTTCTACAGATTTGACATTTCTCTGTTAGATTTCAAAATAAAAGAATGTTGAAAGACTTTTGAGTACCCTTCATATACTTCACTTATTCCTATTGTTACCTAATGGTGAGTACCACAACATAAAGGTACAAGCCAGCAAATACCATTCGAATTATAAAATCGAGACGTCTAATATAGATGGGAAATGTTGGGGTGTATAGAATTAAAGTTGTGAAAAAGATTCTTTTTAACTTCTACTGCCGCCACTGTAGAACCCAGCCCGCTGTTTGATTCGGGGTTACTTACTTCTGAAACAAACTCAAGTAGTCCGCATCCCACTTTGAAAATTTGGTTCCGATTCATATAACCATTTGCTGGAAAAGATCTTTAATTAACATTAACAACTAACTGAACTCCGAAGTGCCTTCACGAGACGAGAAGAGACAAAATTTTCTTGAGAAGATACTAGACGATATAGTAATAGTAAGATATACACTTTCCGTGGCGAGATATCACTTTCACGATATCTTCTCAGTAGTAATGGCAGTACTTGGTCTCACTTTTGTCCCCTGGATCCCTGCCTCAGGACCCATAGTCCTTGGCCCGGGGTTAATGACACCTAGGACCCCACCTACATTTTGGCAGGGGTACCTTGGCTTACCCCCTAATTTTTGGCTGGGGTACATAGGACCACCCCCTTAAATTTTTAATTACCAAATTTTCAAAATTGAAGGGGTAGTCGTATGTACTCCTCGGTCATTGACCCCGGGCCAAGGATCATGGGTCCTGAGGCAGGGACCAGGGGACAAAAGTGAGACCAAGTACTGCCATTAGTACTTTCTCGAAACGAAGCAGCATAACTTTTGTCTCTCATACGCAAACCTAGTTACCATATGCACCCTTCACCGCAAGACACCGGCTTCGATTCTCGGTAAGAGTTCACGTGTTTCAGATAACACGTTAAACTGTACATCTACATCTCATAAAGAAGCGAAAAAGAAGAATTCAACTTCCAAAATACCCAACAAACCTACAATCGGTATTGTATTGATTTAGCACAGGACAAAACACAAAGATGTGTTTTTATTTCTGCAAGGATAAATTTAATTTTTCCAATCATAGTATAAGTAAGTTAAACTTGTACTCCAATTAATTTATGGGGTCGCGCTGGCTCAGTGATAGAGCGTTCAGCTCTGGTGCATGGGGTTCTTGGTTCGATTCCAGCTCGCACCAAGTGAACTTTGTGGTGGACAAACACCGTGTGCGGTGGGTTTTCTCGCAGTTTTCCTACTTTCTTCATTCTTCTATTTCATTCATTTCTCATCATCACTGTCTCCTTTAGCCTAACCGGTAGATTCGTAGGACGTAAAACTTAAAGACTTTATTTTATTTTCAAACAATTTATTTTTCTTTAAACAAAACACGGCAATATCTCTTTAAAACAAGAATTTTAAGAAAAAGAAAAAGGATCAAAAGATTGCGATCTTGGCCAATGATTAATTTTACACTGCACAGAAAAGAATTTTTGGAATGACCCAAAAATGAATCAAAAGATTGCGATCTTGGCTAATTAATTAGTTTTTTGATCAGAGGCCACAAAAGTTTTGAACGGCCCTTAAATCGAGTTTTCATATTTTTTTTACGGAATAAGCACATCATACTGAGTTAAGTAATATTTTGGGTTTGGGTACACTATATGTAGTTCTACAGATATAAAGCATACAGGAAAATGATTGATCCAAAAAACCTTGAGGGGAATAGTGATATCATATCTGTAAAGGTATAGTTTATTTATCGATTGTGAAAGTGTTAGAATATATTATGTTGGTGCTTGTGTGTAGTTCGTTTCGTGAGCTTAATTCTCCCAATTAGGTCTAACATGAAGGCGAGAAGATTGAACAATTTGCGATGATGAGAAGTATGTACTTGCTCTTTGAAGTAATAGACCTTCATAACTAGGCAATTCCAACATTTTGTGGGATTTTCGTTACGCTTCTGTAAACATTACAGGATGTTTACTTTATTAACACGGTTTTTTCTCAGCTTTTATGGCCCGTCATTTTGTATTGCAAATTATTCTTTTCCTGTAACTTACACGAATCCTCTGTTCATTAAGCTACAATTGTTATTTGTCTTAATATGCACTTATCTTATATTTTCAAAAAAAAAAAAAAAAAAATACTTGGCGGGACATGACGTCACGAGTAAATTTAAGGTAAAGCGTGACAAGTGTAGATCACGATTTTAGAATTGAAAACAATAATTCAAATTTACTTTTACCAATTTTATTCTTGAAACACCAATTGCTGGGAAAAGCTGTCTGACTATGAAATTTGCAAAATAAATTCAATTGTAGGATTGGTCAGGTTCTTGCAGATTATGGATTCGCATATCATAAATTCTTCTTTAAGTCTTTTCTAGAATTTAAAATTTCGGTCACTTGCTCTCTTACTTGTTGTGAAGGCACACATAGAAGGGCGCAGTAACTAAGTGGTAGAGTGCTCACCCCTTGTGTGAAGGATTTCTGGTTCGATCATACGTCAAGCGAGTGTCTTGCTGACTACAATGTATTCTTCGATTTTCTCTGAATTACCTCGTTTCCTCTCACATTTGTATTGTACCGATTCTTTGATATCGATTGCCTTTAATTACTCCTCCGTGTTCTTTAACGTAAGGAACATCAGCATCGGTAGTAAAACTAAAAAATCAACGAAGGATGCATGACTGAAAGAAATCCTACTCAGAATGCCTACTTTGGACCCTCCTTGAAGTCAGGGTATATTTGAAAACTCTATTGAGAGCATATCTGAGATTTATACTCTGAAGGAAATACCCTGTATACCTATTGAAAAATTGACGGAATACGCACTTCTGAATTGTGTATGCGTGGCTTCCTTTACGCTAATAAGGACCAACATTCACAGTTTCTGAAATACAAAATAGGGCCTGTTGAAATTTAGCTTTTTCGCGATTTTGAACAGCCCAAGCTCTGAAATTATGCACTTTTCGCCATAGATCCATATGAACTTTTTCTCTTATTTTGATGTGAGGAATCACCTCTTACAGTTTGTCGGTATAGTTCATTAACACCCTGTATATGAATCAACAAGTATGTGTTAGAATATGGGAGGAAATGACAGAGAAGAGTGCAATTGGAAGAAGAGTTCGGCAGGGATCCTATCTCTCGCCAACATTAATTAACATCTAGTAGAGATAGTGAAAAAGAGCCTAAATGAACAGAAATTTCAGTACGAGGTAGAAAGATTAGGTGTATACAGTTAGCAAGCAAATGATATCGCACCTTTTGCGGGATCTCAAAAGAAAATCACTAAGATATTAGGAAACTTGAGTAAGGGCTGTGAAGCATGTAGGAGGGTAGAAAGAAGCCATGGTGATTGGAACGAAGCGATTTGTGTCAAATATAGAAGTAAGAAGGGAGAAAATAGAACAAGTTACTAGCTTTCGATACCTAGGTAATATTATTAGTAATGATATGAAGTGTGAACGTGAAATAAAAGCAACGATAGAAATGTTGAAAGAAACCTCTAGAGGGAAGAGAAGTCTATATTGTAGGACCTTGTTTAAAGAGTTGAGAAAAAGACTCATAAAATGCTTCGTGTGAAGAATTGTACTGTATGAAGTAGAAACATGAACTTTACGCAAAAAGATTAAAAACGACGGGAAGCTTTTGCGATATGTGTATGGAGAAGAATGGAGAGAAATAGCTGAGTAGAGCGAAAAACGAATGAGAGAGTGTTAGAAATAGTGAGGGAGAAAAGAACAATGTTAGATATTAATGAAAAGAGGAAAGAAAACTGGTTGGAGCATTGGGTAAGAAGCAACTGTATCATAAGGAACGTGCTAAAGGGTATGGTGACAGAAAAGAGAGGAAGGGGCGAAGGAGACTACAAATAGACGATATCAAAACAGAAAAAAAAATAAAAATGAAATGAAATTTTTGAGTTTTACGTCCCACGGTTATGCCGGTAAGGCTAAAGGAGACGGTGATGATGAGAGATGAATGAAAATGGCGGAATGAAGAAAGTGGGAGGAAACGGGAGAATCCCGAGAAAACCCACGCACACGGTGTTTGTCCACCACACAGTTCACTTGGCGGGAGCTCAAAACAGAAAGATCATATGTGAAGACTAAGAGGTTAGAGGAAGACCGTGGATCATGGAAGGTTCTCAGTTGCAACTAGTGACCTGTCAACAATGGCAGAATACTTATGATGATGATAATGATGATGGTTCATTTTAAATTAGTGTAAAATAATTTATTTTTATTTAAGATTTACTAATAAATTAAAGAAAAAGAAATACAATGTAATTGATGATAATGTCTTTCGGCTTTTGTTATTATATTTCCAAGTTTCTTGTGAACGTCACATAACCTAGGATTATTTGGGATTTTTTTAACTAAACAGTAATATATTTTCCTTTATTACTAAATATAGGAAATCAAGAACGCTGTCCGTTTCCTACGCCCACAAGGGTTTTTGAAAGTATGTTACATAACATAACATGATTGTTTTCAGTTTCTTAATTTTGATTTTATTTTCAAATATATTAAGTTTGAATCCTCGAAAATTTTTCATATGTAGAACACTAGCCACGCAAAAGAAACTCGGAAAATTTTGATACAGTGTCGTCAAAGTAACAAGGTAATATTGCTTCATCACTGAACTCACAGGCGGGTTTATTGGGGGCCCTAGATCTGCACACTTGCATGACCAACTTACATCAAAGATTTGTTTCATGATAAGTGTTGGAAGATTTTTTTTTTACCCACACATGTACAAACATGCTGTCCAACTTAGTAGAAGAATGAATCGGAGGAAAGAGTCACGTGATTTCTTCCACTGTCGTGATTGGCGAACCTAAATATGAATCAACCAACATGCATGAACGAACACATACACGGTAAACATGCATGAAGAACGGCAAAACCATCATGAGTGTGTACAGAAGATTTTGTAAACTTTCAACATTGATGTTCAAGACGATACACGATCAATTTGCCTGTGATTTTATCAATTTTTCATGCATGTTGGAAGGTTCCTTAACCCATGTTTCTGCGTGTATGGGTCGTTTTAGGGCGCAGGTTGTGCCCATGTTTTTCATTGAAAATGACAAAATCGAACTTCTTTATATCATAATGATGTTCTTTAGAATGCTAACTGTGAAAGAGAACTTAGCATGAATAACAATTTAACATAGTTAATTGTCATAGCAAAGAATGTATACCTTTTAGATTTTTCGGGGAGAAGTGTGAAATTTGGAGGGACTGGTCACTGCAGATTATCACTGCCATCAAATCATGAGAATCGATTATTAATATGTTTAGACTTTTGTTATGTATATTCCTTTTTTTTTCTCTTTTTCGTAGCAGTAACTGGTCGGACACCTCAGATGCGACAATCTTTCTGCCCACGAATACCATCAGATATGCCTTCCGGGAACATAATCCTGTCTACTAAGCACTATAGAAATTAGCGTCAATTTCCATGGACATCCAGAGAAGAAACAAATTATCCGTGACTGTGCACTGCCATCAACACCAAAATGCCCCGAGCAAATAAATCCAACAGGGAGAGAGAGGGAAAGAGAGAGAGAGAGAGAGATGTTCTGAGAAGCCTAAGACAAAAGTGGTTTTCGCCTTGGGTTAAGGATGTCTCTCCACAGAGGTCACTTCCCTGCCTCTCCGACATCTGATAACACTCATAAATAATGAAAATCATGAGAAGCCGTTCCTCATACACTAAGTCACAATTCGTCCTGGTCCAAACCCACGCCAAACTATTTTTTAAAAAAGAGACAAAAAAGAATGTATTGTTTTAAGGACACGATGTGATGAGAAAACATGTTGTATGACATTAAGACATGGAGTGTGGCATGTAAAGTGACAAAATACCGGTACTTTTCAACAACTGATTTCGGTCCACCACTTCCTTGTTTTTACGTCTTGGTGTAGCATCTTTGTCCCACGTTTATCTCGTTCGGTCTGTAAATCAACCGTTGTGTTTCCTGGTAGGCACATCCATCTTTTGACCTAAATAGTTCAGCTGTTTCTGTATAAATATCTTACGATGTAGATACTCTATCTAAACAAAATAAATATCGTGCTACCTAACGGCAGGCATGGTGTACATACACCGCCTAGTACTCTCAAAGGTTACAAGATCGATCCCAAGAGTCAGCACAAATCAAGGTTGCAACATGTCTTCGGGCTTGGGTTGAGCCGGGATACTTAAAATGTCATTTTACCTAGGTATATTATGCGTTGCGTCTTGCTTTTCCTCTTTTATTAAGACCTGAAAAATTTTACATCGTTCTATTATTAACGTTAATCAGGGGAAAAAATCATTACAGGTATTCTGGCATTATTGCAAAGTAACTTACCGCAACTGAGAAGCTACCATCCTCCATGGTCTTCCGCTAACCTCTTCGTCTTCACTTAGATTTTTCTGTTCTGTATCGTCCATTAATTGTAGTCTCCTTCGCCCTCTCCATCTCTTTCCTACCATCATACCCTCTAGGACGTCCCTCATGATACAGTTCCTTCTTAGTCAATGTTCCAACTAGTTCCTCTTCTCAATAATACCTAAAATTATTCTCCCCCCACCATTTCTAACACCCTCTCATTCGTTTCTCATTCGACCCAGTCATTTCTTTCCATTCGTCATAGATCTAATTAAAGTATAACGTCGTTGGCTTCCCGCGAAAAGTTGTAGTGACGTTTATGAGGAGTGGCCAGCTTGGTTACTCGTGGCTCGCTGAGCGCAGCAGACTGTTGGTGGTGATTGGCTACCCTCTTACCACACCCTCAATGACGAGCAGGTCTAAGCGCGGGAAGCCAACGACGTTGTACCTTCTGGACTATAAGAAGAACAAATTTACACTGACCCGCAAAACTATTATGACCTGCTACTTTTTGGTTGAAGTCCTTCTGCTGACGTAAGAGGCACGGAGCAGAGCAGAACCTCTCGCAAAACTATAACAGGGGTCTCACTCGATCTGTCAATGTGATGCTTGTGCTTAGCATGAGGAAGGCCAGCGATATATCAAAGTTCTATAAGGGTCAGATTGTGATGGTCAGACGGATGCAAACGAGCATCTCGGTAACAGCGCGACTTGTCGGATGTTCGCAAGCATGCTTAGTATCTTCAAAAAAAAAAATGAAAAAAGGACGGTCAGATCAACACCAAATCACAAGACGTAGGGCGACCACACCTCATTAAAAATGTCGTACGTCGTAGACTGTCAAGGTTGATACAACAGAATAGGTTGTAAATTGTAACACAATTAGCAACAGACTCTAACGAGCAAAGTACGAGCGTATCTGAACACATAGTCCACCGTACATTGTTAGGTATTGACAACGACTGAAATGGGCACGTGGCCATTGTCATTGCCTGCAGACAAAGGTCACAATGTTTTATGGTCCGATGAGTCACGATGCTGCATTCATCATATCGATGATCAGGCCAAAATCAGTCGTCTTCCAGGGTAACTGCTGCTCGAGACGTGCACAGTAGGATGACTACAGCCTGGGGATGGCTTCTTATGATTTGAAGTGCCTTCACATGTTCATCTATGGGCCTAGTTCTGCGTGTGAAGGGCACCTTGACGGCTTCTATCTATCGGCAGTTGATTGCTGATCGTGTACACACATTCATGTCGGCCATGTTTGCAGCTGGCAATGACATTTTTCAGCAGACAATGCTTCGTATGACAAGGTAAACGTTATGCTGCAGTGATTCGAGGAACGCAGTGTAGGATTTCAGTTGGCGAAATGGCCCCACAAATCCAATAAACGCCTTTGTCATGTCACTGAACGTCAGATCCGAGTTTATCATTCCCCTCTGCGGATATACGAGAACTAAGTGACCCGTGTATGTAGGTGTGTGCGCCATGCCTTCAGCGTCCTACCAAGGTTTCATTGCTACCATGTGAAACCGCATTGCTGCTGTTCTGCGAGCCAAGATGGACATATTAGATATTAAGTAGATGGTCACCATGTTCAGGCTGGTCAGTATAAATCCTCATGTGTAGTTTTTGAGAAAATCGACAAAACTATTTATGTAAAACTAAAAATCAATACGCGTACTGTACGATTACTATCCCGTGTAGTACAAACTTACCAAGATTTACATCTTGACCATAGGAAGATGACAGTGCATAATATGATTAAACATATATAGTTAAAAGTTGTTATTAATTCATTTAGTTGCCTGCATTTTTTGAGAATTCTTCTGCTTGTAAATTGTCATCTTATGAGAAAATGAGTTTACTTCGTGCATAGTCTGAAGCATACGAGGGTCACTACGAAAGTTTTGAGATGTGAAATAACTTACATACTTAAAATCAATTTAACAGTTACATTTTCTCAAAGTATTCACCATTACACTGTACACACTTTTGCATCCTCGAAAACCACTTTTGGAAGCAGTGTTACCAGTCTTTTTCTTCAAGTGTTGAAAGTTCATTCTCGTAAGCCACTACAGCTTCTTCAGGGCTGCAAAATCTCTTCCCACGCATACGATCTTTGATCCTGGGGAACAGAAAAAAATCACACGGGACCAGGTCAGGGCTATACGGCGGAAGAGTCATAAGTTTGACCTTCGTAGATTCTAAAAACTGAATTGTGATGTTGGCCGTGTGTGCGGACGCGTTGTCATGATGAAACAGGATCCCACGCAATCCAGTTCTTGTACGCCGTTCCCGAAGCTTCTGGAACACTTTTGTTAGGCAAACAGTGGTGTACCACTGAGCAGTAACAATCCTTTCTTCTTCAAGTGGAACAATTGCAACATACCCAGATTTGGAGAAGAAAGTTGCGACCATCTTCTTCCCCACACTTCGCGGTCGCTTCACTTTCGTGGGTAGACTGGCATTTGTTTTCAGGGTCAAATTGACAGATCCAAGTCTCATCACCAGTAACAATGTCAGAGGCGCGTCGAGAATTGCCTCCATCAAATCTTGCAAGCATTTCTTCACACCATTCCACACGCACACGCTTCTGCTGTTCAGTCAAAGTGTGAGGCACCCAACGAGATGAAACCTTCCTGAGCCGAAGATGATCATGAAGAATTTTTGTTACTGCTGGCGATCCAATGTTCACTGTAGATTCAATGTCCTTGAAAGCTGTTCGAGGATTTTCTTGAATCATTTGTTCCACAGCGGCAATGTTTTCATCTGACACAGCTGTTGCCGGACGTCCAGCTCTCTCTTCATCTTTAAGCGATGTCCGGCTTCTTCTGAATTCACCAAACCACCGAAAAATTGAAACACGGGAAGGAGCAAGGCCCCCAAATGCCCCCTGCAAACAGTCAAGGCTTTGTGTCTCGTTCAAATTACTTTTGAAATCGTAAAGGATCATTGCCCGAAAATGTTCCCTTTCAAGCTTCATTCTAGACAGCCGAATACTGCTCACATCAACAAACAAGTGAAGGCGACACGGCCACGCCGATAAGCGAGGCGAGTTGAAACTTGCTTCGCTTCTTCGCTCTGGATACCACTACCGAACGTAATTGTTGGAATTCAAATACTGTGCCACAACAATGCGTATCTCAAAACTTTCGTAGTGACCCTCGTATTACCGAAATCAAAGAATGACAAAAAATAATTTTTAAAAAATACCGAAACGCACCAAAAATGACGAAAAAACACCGAAACTTAGGGAAAAATGACAAAAAATGACCTAAAATAGAAAAAAACTAAAAGCTGAAAATTTGCAAAATATGCAAAAAAAAAGAAAGAAAGAAAGAAAGAAAAGAAAAGAAAAGAAAAGAAAAGAAAAGAAAAGAAAAGAAAAGAAAGAAAGAAAGAAAAAGAAATATGCATTAAAATTATATTTCTTTGTTTCAGAACGGAGTATATTCAAAATGAAATGAAATCTTACAGTTTATCGTCACATGATTATGCTCTTTAGGCTCAAGGAGATTAAAGCATGTGAATGATGATGGGAAAATTGGTGGAACGAAAAAGGGGGAGAAAACGGGAGTACTCCGAGAAAACCTGCGGACACGATTTTGTCCACGACAAGCTTACTTAGCCCGGAATCGAACCAGATACCCCACACACCAGAGGTAAGCGCTCTACCACTAAGCATTATGGGTATTATATCCACGATACCAGAAAAAATATGACGTTTCATCAACTTCCACCCCTACTTATTACCGATTATTTGTGGGGCCAACTTGGGATTCATCAACTTTTACACTAATTGCTCTACGAACATGGAACAAGTGTCATTCTAGTGTTCTAACACTAACGTTAGTGCTTTAATAACATGAAAGTTATTAGCGATAATTATTGGGACCAACTTGAGATTTAGAAACGTTTACACTAATTGATCCGCAAATATGGGGTAAGTGTAATTTGTTAGTGCTCTAAAACTAACCATAGTGCTCTAATAGCATTAGAGTTATTAGCGATTATTAGTTGGGGTCAACTTGAGATTAACCAAAGTTTGCATTTACTACTGCACACACATGGAACAAGTGCCATTCGTTAGTGCATCGTTGGAATACATTAGAATTCTAACACTACTTTAAAATTGTAAAAGTTATTAGGAATTGTTAATGGGGGATGAATTTGAGATTTATTAACTTTTACACTATTTGTCCCACAAACATAGAATAAGTCTCATTCTGAGTGCACATTAGTGCTCTAACACTAATGTTAGTGTTCTAATAGTAAGATAGTTACTAGAGATTATTTGTATGGGCAACTTGAGATCTACCAACTTATATAATAAATATACTACAAATATGGAACAAGTGCTATTCATTAGTACATCGTTTGTGCACATTAGGTTAGTTCTATCAGTTTCAAAGTTATTAGTGATTATTAGTGAAGGGATAACTTGATAGACCAAGGAATAGATTTCGAATTAATTCAAAAGTAAAAAGAAACCAATCAAATATGCTAATGAATTATTACAACATACATTTTGTTCTAAAGATGAATCTAACACCTTCATTGAAATTTTTGTTTAAAACAACGAGAAGGACGTTTTGACAATGTTAATGAGTGTTGCAACCACACAAGCATTTGCTGATATAGAATTTGAAAGAGAAGTTTGGGATGGAGATTATGTTCTTGTGAAGTTTGATGTCCTGTTGATTTTTTGATTGGAATTCAGTGAAACTTTTCACCACCTCGGATATATGAGACGTCCACTTACAGTTTAAGATGGAATCCAATCCACTGCAATGGATCAAATTTCAATACCACTCAACCAAGAATCCAAATGGCCCCGTGAAGCAGAGGTCGCGTGCTAGCTCACAGGGTTGAAAAAAGTATGTGTTAAACAGGGGCGTCATTTAAAATTTTGCTTGGGAGGGAACAAGATTCTTTATAGATAGATAGATAGATAGATAGATAGATAGATAGATAGATAGATAGATAGATAGATAGATAGATAGATAGATAGATAGCGCATCCCCAGAATAAAAGTGTCGTAACTCTGAAATGTCAATTTTAAAAGTAAGCCAAAGAAATTTGTTATATCTAAAGGAACTTCACTATCTCGTCTCTTTTTGAAAATTGTAATGTTATTTCAATATGTATAGTAATAATTATTGCAGACAAAGTCTTTCTTAAATACATACACATTGCAATTATTACACGTTAAAAATTGATAACAATTAAAAATCTATTTTGAGTTACGACAGTCTTATTCTGGGGGTGCGATAGATAAAGAGAGAGAGGATAAATAGATGTACACCCATGTCCAAAATTATTGTCCCATGTCTATAAATATGGTGTTGTAGGAATATAATTTTATAACGAATTCGCCCGGTATTTCTTATAATGTTGGTATGAGTATAATCGGCAAAGACATGTATGTGGCAAATTTCATGTCAAAAGAGCAGTAAACGTACTACAAAGGTTAAATTGTTTGTGCCTATAGCTTTTAGACATACTCTAGGCATTACTTAACCTAATGTTTAGATACAATAAATATTTAAAGAAATCACTTGCACTATTCATATTACTAAACTTCTTTTTTATTATTTCTTGAAAAACGAAAAAAAAGTTCATTTGCACTCTGATTTTTTAATACTGTACATTTTCAAATCATTTTAAAGCTATAGTCTATCCGGGTGTTAACTATATATTCATTAAAGTATATTAGATCACGCATGGTTCATATTGTGGAACACAAATGGAAAAGCAAAGAAGTGTATGCTTCTATTTACTAAATACTTCAATAGTAGTCATACATTATTGATACATTGATCATTTTTCCGCAATATCTTAAAATCAGTCATTTAAAGAACCAACAAATTAATAATTAACAACCATCTCTATTCTGTTTCAACCATGTTTCCCAATATGTTATCTTTCTAATAATATTACCCATCTCTAATATATAATAAAACGTTTCAATTATTAAATAATGGAATAAAAAACTTACGCAATATAATGGAAAATAAGAAAAATAATACGAAAAAACACGACAAAAACATATTTATCAATTGTAGGAACTTGTGTTCTATTGCATTAACTACGAAGCTGCAAAACTATAGAGATACATAGGTTTGAGGGCAATAGTTGCCTCAAACCTAAAGAAATTTCTTTAATTCCAAATTGACCATTATATTCTTTCTCTACAACAAATTTTATCTCTGTCATATTATATATACAGAGTATGTATATGTGTGTGTGTGAAACTTAGGGGGGCAATTGCCTCCCCTGTCCCTCCAAATGACGCCCTTGATTTTAAAGTGAAAAGAGAAATTGTATGCAGTTGAAGGATATGTTAAAATTTACTTGCGTAGTCCGTAAGAGAATGAAATGAACGTAATTCTTGAAACCTGTAATGTCTGTCATCAGCGATGGCTGAGCGAAGAAGTAACAAGGAGAAGACAAATGGAGCTCCACTGCCATCTGAAGCAGGACAAAATCTATAGATGCAGGGGTCATTGTCCGATGCGATGCGATGCGATGAGCAGGTGACCGTTGGAAGTCCACAGCAATCAACCGTCAGGCATACATACTTACATATAGTCACATATGTATATAAATTGCCTGAGGCACTTTGATGTCACCCGGAGTAACAAAGCAACTCCTCATATGAGTCTCTCACAACAACTTTATGGAAGACACAACGAAGCACGGGTTTCTAGGAAACGTAACAAATGCATTTTTCTAAAACAATTTGTTTTTTCGATTTTCCAAGGAAAGTACAACCATTATTATTACGATAATATCTCGTAAAAATAAATCATGATTTGACAATTACTTTCTGTTCCCATTTTCTGTCAGGTGCACTCTGGCAGGGAAGGATCTAGGGGGGCGATCGGTTTAATCGCCCCCTCCAAAGAAGAGGAAACTTTCTCATTTTACATATAAATAAAACCCATTCCAGAGTTTGGTGCTCTTAAAAGTAGGTCTAAGTAAGAGTATTACAACCCACCACCCCTAGAAATTCGTCCTGGATCCGCCCCTGCACTCTGGACGATATGAAATAACTAAATGCATTTAATTCTCATTATGTTTCGACACTATAAGATTCCCTTTCTGATATTGTTCCCTCTTCTAGTTATCCTGGATATCATATCAAATGAAAAACGAATTGAAATATTTCCGTTGGCTGAAATTCAGCTTAAATATACAAGAGACTATCTAGATTATATATTCCAAAAGCAAATTGTCCTCAAATATAGTCAAAAATCACGAAACATGAAAATTAAAGTCAACAGAAAATCAATGAAAAAAATGGTCCACATTTCTTAAAAAAAAAAAAAAAAAAAAACTATATGGAGGCTAATTGAAAGCTTTGTGCAAAGACATTATGAAGGACTTAAAAACGATGTATAGCACATAAGTTAAATATGGATAAAACGTTGTCAAAAGTCAAGTTATAATGATAAAGTATATGCATATTCTTCGAAATAACCAGGGCGCATCACGCGGCGATTACGTGCTTGAAACATTTTCACATCTGAATTTGAAATCTCCAGACTCCATTTAGCACGCAACGTGACTTTTAATCTGTTCACGTAACACAGTCTGGCCCTTATGGTAGACCGGGTGGTCCTTTCAATCGAAGTTCAAATCGTATTATGAAGAGTTTATTAATATGTTTCGTAATGGGACACACACAAATATAAAATGTAACCTCGGATGGCTAAAGACTTTCGTATCATTGATATTTTTAACTGAAAACTATTTCGACACGAGGTTCACAAGTCGTACATAGTTTCTTAGTAACACAATGATATAGTATGGATTGCAAGCCATGACCAGTGTCAAAGTAACGCGTTTCCTTAAAGATGGAAGTCGCTTTCTCAATTTAGTGACTTAGTCGCTTGATCTAATGACCTCTTATCAGGGGCGCCGGAACCGGGGGGCAAGGGGGGCAGTTGCCCCTCCTGAAATTTTCAAAGGGGGCAAGATACTCGTTTTGCCCCCTCACTTTCAGACTGTAAAAACATCACACAACACTGATTATATGAACTAAATTTTGCTTTTTATAGTAATGTGAAAAAAATTCTCTATTCTAGATTCATTTTTCTCTTTGAAACAAGGGACCGGCCACTTTTTCTGCCCCCATGTTAGATAGAAAGAGTTAGGAAAAAGAATTGGAAATTCTCTTTATTTCCATTGGTATACATTCTTTAAACACTGTAAATTCTTTTAAAATTGTTGTTTAAGTAATCGTAAGTCTGAAATGTGAAACGAGTCGTTGAGCGAGATTTTAAAGTTTTAAAAATATAACAGTTTAAATGAGTAACAGGATATTTAGGGCCTAAATACATTTTCCATAAAGTTAAATTAATGTTCTTACAAACAATATGCAGAGTGCAGTAAGTTTTATAGTGAGGAGGAAAAATGTATAAGGTAGGATTAATAATTCAGAGCATATGAAAAATGCGAACTCTATTGTCGTGTCGTTCGTTTAACCCTTTCACTACAATTTTGTTCGGAATGAGAAACATTAATATATGGCTATTTTAAGTTGTTTTCAAACGAACAAATATATATAAAAAAAATTTTCACCGTTTCGTTTTTCGACGTGGGAAGGGTGGGACATTATGTATCCCTCTGATATGTTTACGTGGGACCTATATGTCCCAATGGTATTGACATGAATGATCATCTTGTATTTTCAATTATGATACGTATATTGTCAGAAAAAAACAGTTGGGTCGTATTTATAATTACAAATATTTTACATTTCGGCATCCTTTTCCAGATTTCAGTACATGCAACCACTGCTTTATCACTAGCACATTGTTCCTCACTTTCATCTGTTCTATTATAACTTTCATTGTTCACGTTCACTTCCACTACTGTCTATTTGATAATGTTAATGAATTCTGTGAACCACTAGCAGGCTGCTGTTTACCAGTGGAACATCGGTTCATAGCAATAAAATGCGGTAAATTACCAGGGGTCCTCTGAGAATGTATCGTGGAACACATATGTCCCAGTGGTAGTGAAAGGGTTAAGATATGAGTGCAGAACCAGAACACCTGTTTCAGCTCTCCTTTCAGACCAAGCTTGTAAACAAGAATAAGGAAGACAGTCACTGCTTATAATAACTCCGGGTAGTAGTGTTAGATATTTAGCTCGCAGTGGTCAAGCAATCAGTGGACATTTGCATAGTACGGGTAATTTGATGTCACTCCTGGATGAAAGAAAAATGGAAGTGCCTGTTCTCAGCCAATGGATTAATCGACAGGATAACTGGCTTAGTGCTGATTGAAAGAATGAAATTTTATAGATTATGGGACATGCAATATAGGGAGACTTGGTAGCAGAAGTTAAGGAGTCTCCATTTTATGCAATCATAGCCGACTCCAAGACTGATATTTCAAAGAAAGAACAGTTGTCTCTGTGTGCGCTGTATTGACTGTGATTCATCAAACCCAACAAAATATTTATGGAAATGATCACTCCACATGGCACAAAGTCGGAAACAGAATTCACGATCAAAGACATTCTAACGAAACCTAACCTGAATGCAGAAAATATACGCGAACGGTGTCATGATGGTGCAGCTATCATGTCAGGACGAGTGAATGGTGTGCAGAAGATAACTTCGACTCAACATCCGAAAGTTGTATACATTCATTGCAATAATCATGCATCATGCATTGCTACTCCATTGCAAGAAGTAGCACGAAAATGCGAATCTTTGTGTGACGTGCGGGCCATAGTGAAAGACGTTTGAAACATCAACTTGGATTCTGCAAAACGATAGACAACATATGCACGCCGACATTGTTCTTGAACCCTATAAAACTATCAACGAAAGTAATCATAAACATTTGCTGTCTGTTTGTCCTACAAGCTGGAGTTTAGGCGAAAATCTCAGATTTCAATCTACTACAAACGAATTCAAATCACGTTGGAAAAGAACCATCAGTAATACGGTTGATGATCAAAAAGTAATTCTAAAAGGGTATTTGAAAAGAATGAACACATTCGGAATGATATTTTTTCTGATAGTCAGTGTACGTGCTTTTGTACCTTGCGGACAACTGGCGAAAGTGCTTCAAAATTCTGAAGCTTCTTCTGGAGCTAAAAGAGCAGCCGTGATTCTATCTAGAGGACACTCTGAGAAACCTACGAACGAACAGTGCATCTGAAAACATCTATAAGGAAGCCAAGGAAAATGCAGACAGACTACACTTAAAATTGCCCACTTCATAAAGATCAAAGAGAACACCAATTAGGTTGAGGAGACTGATAATCCTTCTATAGCAGCTACCCTAGAACCTATATCAGATCTTCCAAAAATTTACTTCGAAATCATTGACTATTTGTTGAATGAAGTGCAGCGTCGTTTCAATCAGCCAGGCCTCAAACAACTCATAAAACTCTAGAAGATACTTTCTGCAGGAGCTATATGTGCTGGTGGGCCTCTCTCAAAAGAATATTTGAAGCAGGAATTGGGAGTTCACTCGTCGGATTTTAACCGGGATAGATAATGAGCTCAGCTCAGCCTGCTTCCACCTACTTTGATGACGACTGAGTCGCTGACGACCATCAGAATATTAAAAACTATTAGTGCTGAAACCCAAACTGTTCGTAACCTTCTCGACCAAGTTGTTCATCTAGGGACTTTCGTTCTCACTATGCCAGCTTTTTGAGCATTTGCGAAAGATCATCACCTATTTGCGTCGTCTAAAGACATATTTGAGGACGTCCATGACGCAGGAAAGATTGGCTCATCTGCTGTTGTTGCATAAGTGTAGCGACCAGACAAACACCATTGCAAGAGAATTCATATCAAAGACAAGCGAAAGAAAAGATACGTACTATTGGTCAATTTTGAAAAGAAATAAATGTAGAATTACGTAAGTGAAAATATTATGCGTATTATAACCAATTATTTAAAATACAAAATAGCACTTAAAATTCAATATAAACTTGAACTATTTCTTATTAATTGTGTCGTACTTTATTAGTGTGAAGTGAAGTAAATATAATGAAATTAGGAAGAGAGTTGAATGTAATAACAAACTGGATGTACTGAAATAAGTGTAGTAAAAAATACAAATAACTTTGGAAAATTAGTGTAGTTGAACTTTCTATATAAATTTTATGAAGTCTTTAGTGAAAATTCTATTTTTCCATTTCTGGCACAAAGTCAAGTAGGTAGAAAAAAATATATTTTCTTATTTTTTACTTGATTATGTAGCCTGTTTTATAATGTTCAAGTTACTTTCTACTGCAAAGTGCTACAAAGTTTATAGTTCTAAATAGCAATTTCTAATATTACAGTGTACTGCAACACCAGAACTGGATTTTTAAAAATATAATTTTAATTTCCTCATTTCCAAGTGATTTAAGTAGCTTTAAGATTCTTTAATAGTGTCCGTGTGGCCATGTCCAATACAGTTAAAAATATGTACCAGTATATAAAACGGTAAAATTTGTACTTACAAACAGTCATTGTGTGGAGTACAAATTTTACAATTTTATATGTTTTTTATTCTGATTTCAGTGGTTGAAAATTTCTGCACCAGACCAAAATCCAGCACAAATCTGACACGGGATTAATTAATCTAAAGATGTAAACTAAGATGCCTTTAATAGATGGAAATTTCACTCTCACAAAACTGTTTACAGCTTCATTATATTATTATTATTATTATTATTATTAACGAATCAAATCAAATTATTGTTACATTACAAACATATATTCGTATTATCTTACCTATGTTACATTCCCGTGTCTATTTTCAAGACAGCAGTTTGCCCCCCCAGCTGGAAAATACTTCCGACGCCACTGCCTCTTATGCTCTTTACCAAAACAATTCTGAAAAATAATTAGTGCCTAGCGAACAGTTTTCTCATTTTCGGAAATTTTCTTTAATGAATTGACAAGATTGATCTACAGTGGCGTACTGTTGGTAATTTGCAACGAGAGAACACTAAGGATACGGTGTTATTTTGCATAGAAGTAAGCAAATACAACGACGGTTAGCATATAAACCCATTCGGCAATTTGTGTTATTTAGCTTTCACAGTTTTATACAGTGAAACCTGTCTTTAGCGGAATCGAGCGGGACTTGCAAAAATTTCCGTTAAAGTCAGGTTTCCTCTTAGTGGAGGTAGACCTTTCCTTTCCTTTCTTTCTTTCTTTTCTTTCTTTTCTTTTTTTTAATACATGCTTATAAAGGGGCATACTGAGAAAATATATTGTTGTACGTACATTTTTCTTTTACAGTACTTCTTTCTTCTACGAATAAATACACAAAAAAATTACAGTATGCACACGTTTTCTTTATTTTT
The DNA here is from genome assembly GCF_964235325.1 of Thermobia domestica. Classification (NCBI taxonomy): domain Eukaryota; kingdom Metazoa; phylum Arthropoda; class Insecta; order Zygentoma; family Lepismatidae; genus Thermobia; species Thermobia domestica. Next base: position 4,032,041 of record NC_137465.1, on the reverse strand, counting down.
CTAATAACCAAGCAGGGTTTTCTGTGTACATTGCTGCTTGGTTGCTTGACTTTCCGCAAACACTTTAGCCTGAGAAATTATACTAATTGAATCAGAATAATTTTTCCGTAAGGCAAATTTTTTGCAGTTCCTTTAAGCTTCTGAGAACATCTTGATATGTATTTATTCTACACTCTTCTTCGAACTCGGTATCGTATTCCTCTTCTTCCTCTATCTCGTTTTCTTCTTTCCGACATTCCGTATGATTCTTGATTGCGGGGATTAAGAACAATTTGTGGGGGTGAATATGAGTAGTGGTTGGGGAAGGTCAACACTGTCAGGACATATTTAACAAAAGAACGAACATTTTATCGCAAACAGTGTAATGTACCGGTATATGTCTCACAGAACGTCTAAACATCTAAACGCTGTAGTCCGGAACACAGAATTTTCTTTTAAATGTTTATTTTTGTTTCCGTTGTCCGCGTAACACAGTTTCCCTTAATGAAGGGACTTTTACACATTTTGTTCTCCAAAATTCATGGGACCGTGAAATATTTCCGTTTAAGACAGTTTTCCGTTTGATAAAGGGTCTGTTGAAGACAGATTTTACTGTATTTACTTCATTCTAACAAATGGAAGTGGAAGGAATATTTACTAGAGCTTGTGACAAACATCTTGGCATTTCAGCTAAACGAATAACACGCAAGCTCTGACACGACGTTGCCGAGTGCTAAGGGGCGTGGCTATGGCTAAGCAGACGAACTACAGCGCGATCAGGTGACAGAGGATAGACGTGGATGTGTACAAAATAAACGTGGCAATACCGCTGGCCTCTCATTTGCTAGCAAAATTTAAAGGAAACTTGAAGCGCCGCCTGCAAATGCCAAGATGTTTGTCACGCCGTTTAGTACGAACAGAGTGGTATCCAAAATTGCATAGTAGACTTGTGCTGTCTATGATTTTAAAAGCATTCTATCCATTAAAATTATTTGGGGAGAACTTTAACACCTACAAACTTGAACAAGAAACTATTAAATTAATTGGAGCTTTGACTGCATACAGCCCCGTATCACTCAAACCCTTTAGTTTAAGTGTTACACAGAGCAAAAGATGAAGAATTTGAAATTTTCTCGGACTCTGAATAGATGAGTATCTCATTACTTGTAATAGATCCTGATCCTGTTAACATGTGTTTACCTTTATTATTATCTTTTTGGATCAAAAAATCCGATATATTTCAATCCAAACTATCACTTAACTCAGTATGGTGTGCTTATTCCCCTGATCCAAAAACTAATCATTGGTCAAGATCGCGATCTGTTGTTCCATTTTTTTTTTAATTCTTGTTTAATGACAAATCTAGCGATTTATAATTTCATTTTACCTCAAACTAGCGACTTTCTTGTATCTATCCGGCGATTGTACTTGGTTTACTGTTGAGAGCACTGCGTGGCATATATGGGACATGCATGAGCTTGTTTATAGATTTTCAGGTGATTATTTTGATCTTTTACAGGCTTATATAGATATTATCATTTGAAAGATTTTTTTATTTTGTGGCAACATTGAGAGAGACGGATTTTTTTTTTTTTTTTTTTTTTTAGAAGGAATTAATTTTCAAGGTATGTTAACGTTCGCCAGACTGAGGAAAAACCATTGGGCACTTATAACCCTAGGGACTTACATCTGTAATAGTACCGGTACCTATACTACTAACTTCTTTATTTTTTAGAAGGAGCATGATAGCCCAGTGGTAGAGCGTTTACCTCTCGTGCGTGGGGTTCCTGGTTCAATCCCCTGGATAACATCGTGTTCGTGGTTTTCTCGGGGTATTGCCATTTCCTTCCACATTTTCATTCTACCAATTCTTTCATCATCATTCAATTATCTTTATGATCGTCTCCCTTAACCTAAAGGGCCTAATCGTGGGACGTTAAACTGAAATATTTCATTTTTTATTTAGATAATAGAGACTGCATTATTGTTTCAAATAAATATTCAGGATGCATTTTACTGAATATTGTATCATACTGTTTCGCTGTAGCTAGAAAAAGTACCTGCAGTATGTGTGTGCGCATTGAAGAATTCTTGTATGCATGTATGTGTGTATGAGTGTGTGTGCCTGTGTATAGGAGACAAGTTGTTAAACCGGAGCATGTCGCCGTGGTTCCTTAGGGGGCAGATCACGGCACAATAATTAGTCAGCAAACTCTCAGATGTTGGTACTCCCACAGAATATAAAATACATTCGTTCTTCAACGAAACTTTGGTCTGCCAACATATTTTCTTACATAAGGACAAGAGGAATCCTGTTCTCCTCTCTGCGTGACATGTTAAGCTCATTGCTGTTTTCGTATCAAAATATGAAATAAATGTGTTGTTATACTCTAGACTTTGACTGTCTTAGAAGTATAATCTTTTTAATCCGAGGGGTGATATAAATTCTCTTGCATGATACTCAGGAAACGACGAGGTTGGAAATAAAGTAAAATCTGGTATACAGCATCGTGTGCTTGGGTTTTCTCGGGATTCTCCTGTCTCGTCCCACATTTTCATTCCTTGAATTCTTTCATGATAATTCACTTTTATTAATCAACCGTCTTCTTTAGCCTACAGGGCATAATGGTAAGACGTAAAACTATAGAATTCACATTATTTTATTTTTAATATCCATGGATATGGCCTCTACACTACAGAAAAGAGGTGATGCATGTTTACGAATACAGTATAGAGTTGTCCCAAAAAGAGGGGGAGGAAGGAAAGAAAATGGCAGAAACCGAGGAACTTACGGAAAAAACACAAACCAATGATGTTATCCATCACAAGTTTACATGACGAGGAATCGAACCAGGCATCGATCGGACCAGACAGATGCTTGAGCATTCAACCACTAAGTCACTGTACCCTATAGCGGGCAAGATAAGCTATAAAGTTCTCTGACAATTCAGACTTTCCACTGACTCGTTCCACATTCATTGCTGTCAATGTTTATTTTTTCGTATTGTGAATTCTCTTGAGAGCATGTTTTGAAATTATGCTCTGTAGGTAATCCCTCAGGCACATATTACACATTGCGGAAATATGCTACTTTTTGGACGGCATACGTATAATTTCCTTTACACTCATATGGTATGCAAATTCATGGTTTCTCTTGTGTTCCAGTGTAGCTTTACCACACTTTTGGACAGCTGGAGCTGTGAAACTAATCACTTTTCCTCACAGATCTGGTGTATATAAAAATTTTATTATCTTGGTACCAGGAATTACCTCTCAAGCATTGTCGATGTTGTTTTGAAACACCCTGTACATAAGATATAATGGTGTTTACAAATTACTGTAAGGGGCGTACTCACAGGAACTCTACCGGATTCGAACCTCCTCCCCAAAAGAATTCCTAACTAAACTTATATTTGTACACTGCCATAAAACTATATTTGTTTAACAGATAAATCATTAATGTACCATGCCAATTTGAACTTACACTTCTTCTGTTATCTTTCACTCATAAAAACGATCTATTTTTTTTTTCATTTTTTTTCTGAAAATATAGGTGGAAGTATTTTTCAATTATTTATCGTCTCTTCAGGTGCAGAATAATACCCGTTCAATACAACATAAACGTAGTGGCTTATAGTATTGTACCCTGACCCCAAAGCTCGGACTCCTCCCAACAAAAGTTTCTGGATGTGTGTCGAATGTGTGTCACCGAATTTCCTGACAATGTTAAGCACCCTGCCTTAAGACGCCGTTAAGGGTTATTGCTGACCATACACCTTCCTAACTAGATATTATATGTTGTCTGTCTTTTGATTTCATCGCCGTTCTTTTAATTTTCTAAAGCGAGCCACTTTATTCAAATAGTTCTCCAGTTACCTCATGTTAGTTAAAGTCAAAATTATGAACTCACACGTGGATCCGACTCTGAATCGTTCACATGAAGGACGCGTATTACACTACCCATTAAGGTTCATAGTACACGATCAACGCCGTAACTTAGATTTTTTTCTGGGGGAGCAAGCATTAATATTTGGGCCCCTAGAAAAAGTTGTTTTGGGCCCTCCCGCAAAATTCAAAAATAAACACCTTCTTTCCATCTTTATCTTACTCTTTTTGCCCCCCCGGAGCCTGTGAGCTCTCCCGCACGCCCCTGGGCCCGCTCCATACACGACAAATTAATTAAGGGGACAATATTGACAAATCTCAAAGCCACACGAATAAATAATATTTCTAGGGCCGCTAATAGTAGACTTTTTTACTGAAATGGGCTCACGACTCATTTTTGTTTTATTTACCTTTTGTGTGTGTTGTTTTGTTTACGTAATGTAGTGAACCTGCTTGATGCTTCATTTACAATTTCATGTTCGTATCGTATATGAAGTAAGAAAATTTTGTCTTAACGTGAGCCTCCCTCGAATGATGGGGAGCTTCCCTTGGGGTGGCAGTTTCCCCTTGCCCCCACAAGTAACGGCCCTGTACACCATATTCATAGATGAATGACAAAGGAGAAAAGGTTTGTCTAGATAATTTTGAGACTATTATATTTTCCCATAGGCATCCATTTAAGTTGAGGAGACAAATCTCCTTTGGCTGAACTGTAAACAGTCAGCGAACACGCTTCACTCGCCGTTAACCTTGGCTAACTACATTCACTAACACCTTTGTTCACATGAGATAAACAAAGGACTTGATGGGTTCCATTACAGAAATAACCAAAACCGCTAATCAATCACTTACCACAGTTGACAACCGATAACATTCGCTTTGTTACGGTCACTAACAAAAGAATTATGAGAGCTTTAATCTCAACATATCTTAAGGGAGAAAGTGCTAGGCGCTCTTGCATGAGGTAAGACCCTGATTCTTGTGATGCAGGCCCATTGGCGAATAAAACGTACAAATAAAAGACATACCATCCTCTACAAATATAAATTTCTACTATTTGTGTGAATTAGAAACATTCGTATTTCAATCACTACTATAAACTATTTGTCCAGGTGGGCAGGGGCCTCCACTCTGATCAAAATCTCAACTGGTTATTTAAAAAGAATCATAAAGGTACAATCATCATCATTAAATAAAATGTGACCAAAAATATGAAACATATTCCCTTATCTTCCCTACTGTACTTTCACGCAAATCTATTAGGGGTTTTTGCTAGCCCCGAACCTCCAGAGGGGTTAATCCAGAACTGTACTTGTCTCATACACTTTACAACCATTATTTCCTAAAATAGAGCTTGTAGTAAAGTATATACTACATCAGAGGTGTACATAAGAGGGGGGAATTCAGGCTTTTAGCTCAGTTCATGAACAATATCTTATGAAAAATAAGCATTTACATATTGAGATATGAATACAAAAATCGTGAAACGATAAAAAATTTAGGAGCTTCAAAGTTGCTACAAAGGAAGAAAGATATCTATTTTTAGCTAATAAGCAAAAGTGGGGTGATGACGTTACATTTATATAACTTTTTCTAATTACTCACACGACTAAAAATATTCGATTGTTCCGTTGTCAAGCAAGGATCAAAGATAGATTGTAAGGAAGCCTTACAGATATAAGGCTCACAGTACATGAGATGAGAAAATGACTTTTATCAGCTCTACCTCCCCATTAATCAAATTCAGTTTACACTGTTGTACTGTATTTCCTTAATTACATATAGTTTTCTTTAAGTCATGAAATAATGGAAAATAACCCATTATTTTCTATATGGAATATTCTATCATAAATTGCAAGAAATTCACTCATATACTAGTAATAAAAAATACTTGTAGGTGGAATAATCCGAGGATAGTGGCAGAATTCTGTAGTCCAAAATTCTTTTGTAGGCGAGATAGTGTGGTCAGAAACTGTCGATATTATCAAGGTTGCTCTTACCTGATGGTCTGAACCCACGCCAACTGCATCGAATTCAGTCTTGGTTCGAAACCAACGTTAATATTGGATTCCATCCCATCCTTCATAAGGTTGCAAAATACAAAAATGTTAAAAGTGGAGCAACAACCAGTATTTTAAATGAATAAGCAACGGGTAAGTGGTAACAAAAGTTGAAGAGAAACAAACGAAAGAAAGAAAGAAAAGAATTTAATTATAAAGTCATTAAAGAAGAATCTGTCTTATAGATGTATATGACAGCACTTCCCACTAGTCGAGTGACTATAGGGCGCGCCTTCAGTGCAGGGGTCCCGAGTTAGATTCCTGGCGGGGGACTCTTCGAAAAATGAAAGGCATTACGTTGATAATTGTTCTATTTTAAACTGTAGATCCACGTTTCATATTGTGTCGGTGCTGAAGGGACGCTAAACTCCTATTTAACTAAACAAGGAACGTAGACAAGAGTATATATGGCGGAAAGTAAAAGACAGATAAACCCTTTAAAACAGTAGTGTGTTTAAGGAAAAATGTAGATTTTCAATTAAGTATTTACTCCTTTAGCGCTATTCATCTGAGCATCATGGTTCACACTTCTTTGTTATAGAATAAAAACAAGCTTTCAAATTAGAACAAATTTTCGAGTGGATGGCGTACACAAAAAGAGAAGTTTGAGATGAATCGGGAAATTTCCCACCATAAATCCCTTTTGGGAAGTTTTGTACTCCCTGGACCGGCCCCGACTCCACATACCTAAATACAATCTACCTTAAAATGTAAATCTGTCCTTTCGTAACTCATGTGCCAAGTCACATTACAATACCTTTAATAGTGACGAGGGAAAATACCTAGGTAATATTTCCCAATCCTGTTCGAAGATCCAAAAGTTCAAGTAGAAACAGTGACAAAACACGAACCGAAACAAAAAATCTTTAACCATAGCACAATTCATTCCACTGACACTGTTCATACTTTTTTTTTTTTAAGAATGAAGTAAACTTTTAGTTGCCTTGCATATGTGTGCGCAATGCACACGAGAAGGGAAATTTCCCTCCAAAAATCTCTTTCGGGATGTTTTGCTGTATGAGTAAATAGAAGTTGAAAGGGAGGGAGAGCTGATGAGTCATTTTGTAATATCATGCACTGTGGAACTTATATCTGTAAGCCTTTCTTATAACCTACCTTTGATAATTCTTTAGAACGGAACAACCAAATATTTTTAGTCGTGTTAGTAATTACACATATTGATCTTAGAAAAAGATACATAAATGTGACGTCTTCACTCCGCAATTGCTTGTCAGCGAACAATAGAGACTTTTTTCCTTTGTAGTAACTTTTAAATAGTAAAAGGAAAGAAAAAATGTAGTTCTAATAAAGAACAGACCTCTGAGACGGCTTAATAAGCGACATGTGACCATGATATAATGTGTATGCTATGGCATGTCCACAGGTGAAGAAAAAATAGTTGATTTTAAAAGGATATTTCTTATGTTTATAATGAGATAGCGAATAATCGAAGCACAGTGTTCTTTTTTTTTTAAAAAAAAGTTAGAAGACCATACTCTCGCAATTGTACGTAGGAAAGATCTACTTCAATAAAAGGATAAGAATACAGTTTTCCCCGGGAAAAGTGGGATGCCAGTTTTTTTTTTTTTTTTTTTTTAAGATAAAACAAGACTTTACATGGAAATTTCTGGCATTCAGCAAGTTGTCTATCTGCTAAGGATAGTTTACAAGAAAAGAGTCGAAACTGTTTCGTCTCAAAAGGGTGTCGTGAAAGTGATGTCTCTTTCTATTGGAAGAGCTGTGTCTCATCTTGTCTCGTCCTGTCTCGTGATCAACCGTATCTACCATTAAACAAGAATTTTTGGAACATAAAAAAAAATGCATCAAAAGATTGCAATCTTGACCAATAATTAGTTTTTGAATCAGGGGCCACAAAATTTTTGAACGGCCCCTAAATCGAGTTTTCTTATTTTCTACGGAATAAGCACATCGTACTGAGTTAAGTGATAGTTTGGGTTTGGCTACACCATATATAGTTCTCCAGATATAAGGTCTATAAGAAAATTTTGCCTAAAATATATTGGATCTTTTGGTCCAAAAATGATGATGATGATGATGATATTCAGGTTACAAGAACAATAGTTTAATCTTCTGGGGGATAGACCTGCCAAAAGTAGTTGAACTAGTATTCTGAAAAGTTATTGAACAACGCAGTTTCTAGCTACAAGATTGAGAAGGTTTTGTGTTGACAGTGGTTTGATACAATTCCGCTTCGAGACTTGGATCTTGTTTTGTGAACAAATTCCCAGATTTACAACTTTCGTGTTTTTTTGTCAACTTGACAATAATGATGACCAGAAAGCTATGTCATCATTTAGGGTCTGGAACTGCGAGATAGCATCCTGCTTTAAATCTTGAGAGATCATAAAATCCATCACTGGCTTTGTCATTAGTCCTTGTACTCGTTGTACAGGTTTCATCTCGTTTTGATTCGTCCAGTCATTTCTCTCCTCCCAATCAACACAATGTATTTTAACTTTTTTTTTCCTACTACATACACACACACACACACACACACACACACACATTAAATTATTTCTGAAATCATTGAAGTGGTTGTTCTACTACCAGTAAGAATTGAAAGTAATTTGTTGGTGAGATCATATCGTACGCTTACAGTTAGTGGTTCTAGTTTCAACAATATAACTAAAACTACTTTGGCAGATACTTTCTGCAGCTTTTAGCCGGAAAGAAATGACATCATATGTTTCCTTTCATCACTGTCAGGTCACTTGCAGCAAACTGAAGAAGCCGTCTATATTATATGGATCCCATTTAATCTTTTCATTTTGACGTAATAATCAGCAATTGTACCATAATCAATCTTTGTCTTTCATTTCGTGTTTTACCTTTCATCACACTTTCTGTAATAGAGAAAGCTAAAATAAACTAAAAAAAACTTGAGAATTTATCTTTCAGTGGCGGATCTAGAAGGTAAAACTGAGGGGCAGCCAAAGGCCATATTATGATATGATGGATTATAGTGAGTTTACTATAAACTATTAAAAATATATAAATAATACCTTAAATTAGTGTTATCACTCATAACTGGGGACTAGCCCCATGGCTCCGGGCTAGATCCGCCTCTGTTACTTTCAAGCGTGCCATCTTGTTAACTTTGATGTGACCAACAAAATCTTCGGATAATACGAAGGTAATCCCAAAAATAAAATCACCTATTTTTCGGTAATATGAGTGGATGTTAAAAAAATTCGTAGCCCAACCCAAAACGAATGCAGAAAGAATAATGAAATTATACTGTTTTAAAGAACATATCTCTCTGTACAAATACAAATTTCCATATTAATAATGAAATTCTTATTGTGCTGTTAGGCTCTTTAAGTGGTTATGTGTGCCCAACTGGTGAATTTCACAAACATTGAGGTCAGAGCTGTCATCAAATTCTTGTTCCACCAACAAAAGTAGGGATGGGCACGAGTCGAGCCGAGTCAAAGGTAGTTTTCTCGAGTCGAGTTCCGAACCGAGTTACTGTTTTTGAGATCGAGTTTCGAGTCGAGTCGAGTTTGATACATGGCTCGCTCGTTTAGCTCGTTTTAGCTCGTTTTGAAATCATGGCCTGATTAAACTGGAAAGCGAAAGCCATGAGAAATGTAAGCCGTACTGTGGAATACTTTTAGTGTTGCTCACGAGAGGGGACACTGCTTGCATCTCATCTCGTCTCGATAACGAGACCAATACAGTTTTTTTTTTTTTTTTTTTTTTTTTTTATAAAAGGACAGCCTCAAATGTCGTGAGCCCCAATATATGTATATACTGTAGTTTTTACCATCAAAGCTGAGACCTGCACGGTCGTATTTCTGAACCTAAGCAGAAGCCCAACCCGGGTAGTGATGTCAACGGGCTCGGCTCGGTTCAACTGAGCGAACAGCTTGAGCCGGCTCGGTTGGAATGAGCCATCGTCTCGGCTCAATTGAGCCGATGGCCTGAGCCGGCTCGTTCGGGATGAGCCACCGAATCGGCTCGGTTCGGCTCAGGTGAGCCATAGGTTTTTGCCGTCTCGGTTAGGTGACATGTTGACTCAGCTCACTTCTCGGCCCGGTTCAGCTCGATAGTAGATGAGCTGTGAGGCGAGCCACTCGATCCCTTGACAACCCTAAACCCGGGCCGAGCACCGCGGTGATTCCAATAACTGCTAACTCCAGAACAGAAAAATAACAGGGTTGCCGGGGTATTCTAAAATGGATATAGGCCTATACATGATGTGTCTCATGTAATCCCTCTTTAATCAAATTGATGTCGGTATCAATTTATCTTCTGGTATACACCTTTATGCTATAGCCGTGTTGAAGCAGCTCTCACGTTATAAATACTCGTTAAGTATTTATAAATACTTAACTAATACGTAAAATTTACCATATTTTCCAATATATTATCATATATATATCTCGAATTACCCCCTCCAACCATAATTATCAACATTAAATCTCCTTGTCTTTATACTGTATATGTAACTGTGAATAGTTGTGTTGAAATGGCTCCCATTATAGTAGAATAGAGCCCTTTTTTCACCAGAATTGGAGAACAGTGCAAATTTCTCACCAAAATTGGTATAATTTTGCCTTATTTCTTACGAAAATTAATACAAATTTCCCTTATTTTCACGAGAATTGGAGAAAAGTGCAAATTTCTCACCAAAAATTGGTACAAATTTCCTTCATTCTCACAACAATTGGTCAACAGTGCAAAATTCTCACCAAAAGGCATGCAAATTTCCTTCATTCTCACAAGAATTAATCAACAGTGCAAATTTCTCACGAAAATGTATGCAAATTTCCTCTGATCTATTTTATCATATATTTTAATACAATTTTATGTTGATTTATACAATTTATGCTGATTACTTACTGTTTTTTTTCCCAAGTCTTTAAGAAACTTGTTTCTTGCTTCCTTACTCCTCGCTCAAGAGGTGTAAAATAACCGAAGGAACTTCAAAACATGTACACACAAGTCTTTTTGTTAATCTTGAACGCAGCTGGTCTTGGTATTCAAGAAACTAATTCTAAAGAAAGAAGACACCTATAATGAAATAATGGCATGTCGTAAGGTGACCTAACTAAAGGAGAAAGGCAGAAAACAAAAGGATAAAAAAGTAGTTGTTATCGAAGAATGTCCACATACCATTGAGGCAGGGGGTCCATTGTTTATTGAATAAGAAGCTTTTGTAAACGTATGAGAAGCTCTTATGTAGCTGTCACATAATTCCATCATTTTGTCAATTAAGGAAGTAAGAAAGTGTCAGTTTAATGTAACATATGGATGTTTGAAAATAGTCTAACCGTAGGAGGTGAGAAAAAAACATGTGAAATGACTTTTAGAAACATGGGAAACTCTAGATAAAGAACAATTGTTAAAAGATATTGACTGTCTAAGATGGAAGGCGTAGGAGGGAGAGAGCCCTTTGACGGGTGAAGAGTAACGAAAGGAACATAGACACCTGCTTGTATGTGTGTGTTCCAATGTGATGGAGGTGGGGAGCGAACTGTGCTCTCCTATGGAGTAAAAAACCATGTTTAATGGGAGAGTGTGACTTCTACCGCATGGAAACTGAAAAATATACGAAAAAAAGAAATAGGAATCATTATTCTAAGGACAGAGAATTGAAGAATGAGATAGTTAAATGTCACTTTTTAAAAGTTAATGTATTGTTCCCCATACTCAGAGACCACACATAAGATTGGAGGGGCGAAGTGTGCTCTTGTTTTGAGTAAAGGACCAGTTTAAATTGATGTGGGAATTGTTACGCATTTTGTTAAGACCTTGCCACATACGTAGAGGGGAGAGAAAGGGTGGATCTTGCTACCTGAGTTGCAAAGAGGAAAAAGAGACTGAATGAATCGTGTGCGTAAGGGAACTTTCACTTTTGTGCTTTTGGAAGAAGTGTTGAAAGAAGATTTTTTTTTAAAGATATTTCCGTATAAATGATTTTATCCTTTTAAAAACTAGATTATTGAATTAATTATTTATGAATATTAATGAAATGATAATGAATATTAATGAGATGGTAATGAATATTATTGAGGGGGTATTTTATGTATTGATATTGTATTTTCAGTAGCTGATATGTGATTTTAACATAGAATATCATCTTTTGGATACTGTATGGGTCTAACGGTGTACGAAGCTTAGACGAATGACAAATTGCATGTATTTGTGATTAGTTTGTAAGTGGGTACATGTATGTGTAGCTGATATGTGATTTTAACATAGAATATCATCTTTTGGATACTGTATGGGTCTAATGTTGTACGAAGCTTACACGAATGACAAATTGCATGTATATATGAATAGTTTGTAAGTGGGGTACATGTATGTGTAGCTGATATGTGATTTTAACATAGAATATCATATTTTGGATACTGTATGGGTCTAATGTTGTACGAAGCTTAGACGAATGACAAATTGCATGTATATATGAATAGTTTGTAAGTGGGGGTACATGTATGTGTAGCTGATATGTGATTTTAACATAGAATATCATCTTTTGGATATTGTATGGATCTAAGGGTGTACGAAGCTTAGACGAATGACAAATTGCATGTATATATGAATAGTTTGTAAGTGGGGTACATGTATGTGTAGCTGATATGTGATTTTAACATAGAATATCATCTTTTGGATACTGTATGGGTCTAATGTTGTACGAAGCTTAGACGAATGACAAATTGCATGTATATATGAATAGTTTGTAAGTGGGTTTATGTATGTATGTATGTATATTGGTTTTTGATATCGGGACAGGAATATATGTATCATATTGTAGACATATTATCTTTCGTTTGCATGTAAGTGTTTTAAGCATGTGTTGTTGGTTGCGTAGCTTTAGGGGCTATACTAGGCTGGATGCAAACACCTAAAGTGTTTCTATTCTATTAATATTGGATTGTAGCCTTATTTTATCGTATTGTAGAGTTGTATATGTTGTTGTGGTGATATGCTATGTGAATGCAAACACATGAATTGATTATATTGTAGCCCTATAATTTGATTGCTTATGTATATAGATTACCTTGAATACCATGTTAGAATGTATATATTGTGATTTTTTACGTATTTATCCTCTTGTAATATTCATTGGATCGTTTGTTACTCAAACTGTGAGGGTGAACACATCATGTTACCTCAAAATGTGATCATGCCAAAGATGTTCTAGTGGTATTTGAAGCACAAAGAATATCACTGTGCTATAACCCATTTACATATAGATATCTTTTCACTACAGTATTTTAATGTCTTATATTGCTACCTTTACTTACTTTTAAGATGCTTGTTCACCTTATAGAAGACATTATGACGTCAACATGGTTTCCAACTTAGGGTCATTTATTGTAGGAACATAAAATACGTATAAATAACCTTATATGAAGCATATGTATTCTTCCTTTATCTTATATAGAATACAGATACTTCGTATTATATCAATATTTGTTGGAGAAATAAAACATATTATTATAAATTGTAACGCTTTATTGTATTTATATAGTTTACAATATTGTATTTTCCAATATTGGCGTATTGATATACATATATAAATATATTTAAATAAGATATTTACTATACTTAGAATATTTTTAATAACTTATTGACATATTTACATTATATATACGTACAAGTACCAACTGATAGGAAAACTTATGGACATATTTGATGATATTATGACCATGTTATGACATTATAGTACCTTTAGACAGTCTACTATTTACATATATACAGAATACCATTCATTTCACACACTTAATACTTTGATAACCATATGGCAATGCTCTATAGTCAGTAATACTGTTATGATTTAATCGTCGTCTTTTATTTTGAACTTTTTGATGTGTTTTAGTTTCAGACTTGGATACGATGACAAACCCAGGCTTACGAACAATTCTTCCTGGATTGTGTAACTGTTTTTTGTCAGCTTTATCTCGAACTAGTTGATAAAAATGATCAAAGTTAATTTCTTGTCGTGTACGATGATTTAAAGTAATTCCTCTAATTTTAAATACATAATCTACTTTCCCTGTTTGAACTTCTTTCATTCTATAGGCATAATTTTTTGGTCCTAAGCCTATAAATGCATCAATTTCCCACCCATCAGGAACTTCATTAGTTAACTGACCTAAATAGGAACCCAAAGAAAGTGGAGGCTTTTCATTACGTGGTTGTACAAACATAATACTATCAGTGTCGCAGTACAATACACGCTCAGGATTTATAGCTGTTAGTAACTCATAAAGTTTTAGACGCGCCCAAGAGGTGATGAAGGCTGCAAGGACAACATTGAAAAATTTCCATGGTTTGTTTTTGTTTTCAATGTTTTTATATGATACAATGAGATGCCGCTCTCCAATAGGCAATACAGTTTGTACCTCATATTGGGGTGCCCATAGATAACTTAAAAATTTTTCTGGAGTATCTACAATTACAGATTGAGATAAATCTGTTCGCTGTCCCCATTTCCCATACAACGAATTGAGAAATATTTTGGAAATATATCTTAGACCAGGATTTGATTGAATGTTATTTTCCGTTAACTGAATGCATTCATGTTCATAATAGTCTGCAATATATTTTTCTTGATCTTGTTTAGTTTTGCACCAGCTAGGAAATCCTGAAGACTCCTGTTTCATTTTTAAGAAGGAATTGACATAATCTTTAAACAGATTATTTTCTGATCCAGATAATTTGAATTCCCAAATTTCAATAATTTGTAGAATTTTGTATCCGAGATCTAAAGCCACATGAAGTTCAGGAGTACAGTATGTACCAGTAAGGACACGCTCGGCATCATTATGGGTGCAATTGTTGTCACTTTGTTCCATACACGTACGGCATAACCCAAACAAAAGGCGATCATTACATGTATATGGTAAAATTGGAAAATATAAGTCTTTGGGAGGCAAGATACTACATTTCACTAATCCATGAATACTTTGCACTTGTGGAAAGTCAGGCCCCTTGTATATTATAGGTTTTCCTATAGGCAATGGCTTACGTGCCATTACCCAGGGGTAAAGACTGGTAACATCATAATATGACACAAACTCTTCGCTGGTACATTCGTACAAGGCATTAAAACATTCTGTACGTCCCCCATGAAAACTATCTTTAGGTACCAGATGATCAACAAGATCATGACACTGTGTTTGAATAAACTGTTGTAATTTTTTATCATTTTTTACCATGAGGTCCCATTCACATTCCCACATTGCAATGACATTAAGATTTAATTTTTTAAGAAATGCTATTTTTGTGGTGGTGTTTTCATACCGATCTTGTAATGATGTACCTTGCTTAGAGGTAGAATCTAGGGACACGTGTCGTAGTGTAGGATAACAGTTTAAACATCCGTGATAGTAACATCCATGAAATTCGTAAACTGTATTTGTTTTACTTTGAAATCCATCAACCTTATACCTCCCGAATCGTTTTTCCAAGCCATTTCCAGAATGGAAAATTTCACTACCAGTAGTACGTTCTAAGTATCGTAACCAATACATTGCCTTTAGACTTTGACGATCACGATGGTCAAACCCACAAGGTGGAATAATTGGAATAATTTCTTTGGGTAAATATAAGGTACGATATGTTAGTATTGCCAAACTAGCAATAGTTGACGAGACGATAAAACATTGAATACCATTTGTTTTGTCTTCAATTAAGTTTGAAAATTTAATGACAGCCTCTGCTAAAATTTTAACATCATTCCGACAATATTCAATCATTTCCTTTTGGAGATTATACTCCTCATTACTTGCAGCACGTTCTTTGTGCCATATGATAAGTTGCTCTCGATCTTCAGTGCTCCTTGAATCAGGATCAAAATATTTTAGATCAGGAATTTTGCCTATATAATTTTGGTTTTCTAATGTATTAAACAAGTATGGGAAATCTCCCTTTCGTAAATTTGCAGAAAGACCTAACGTCTTAGGTAATTTAGATAATTTAACTCCCATATACAAATATGTGTCACGGAAGTAAATCTTTTGTCCTAAACGCATTTCAATAATTTTTTGCCCTGACATTATTACTTCAGGTGTAAAATGATGGTTTATGATCAAAGTTTTAGCACAGAATTGCATATCATAATTACTGCCATTATGGGAAAGCACAATGATTTTTTTAAACATTGCTCGAGTTATTAATACATGATTAACAAATTCTTCAATGTTGTTGAAATCAAATGAACGGAACCCATTTTTATCACCGCATACAAAACATGTATCATCAAGTTTCATGTCCTTACACTTGTAACAAGCATGAATACAATTTACAAAATTTACATGATGTTCTTGTTCTCCCTGTTCATTTTTAGGAAGCAACGTTGTTTCTACATCAAAGATAATATACAAAAAGGTATCTACATGTTGCATCATAGCCGTTTGAACAAAACAAATATGGTCATCGCTTACATATGTGTAACATGTTTTACAATAACGTTCACCACATTCATGTTTAGACTTGCGTGAACGCATGTCATTCATAGTACCACAACGGACACAAATTTTCTTTGTTTCGCATAAACTTTTTCCGCAAACATTTATCGCTTTATGATTAGCAAAACATTCTTCTGAAGAAAACAGTCTATGACAATCAAGGCATTCAACTTTAATATTATTATCATTATTAGAAACATTATGATACTTTTCGCACATTGGACATTTGAAGTTACACTTATGATTTTGTGTATGATGATAACCTTTCAAACAATACTGACAATATTTCCGTTTGTTTAATAGTGTTGTAATGTTGGTAATTAATTCGTAGTGTCCTTCACTGTACAAAATCAAAATTTTCTTTGATGCATGTATTCCAGGATAAATTACATTATAGTTTCGAGTTAATCCGTTCTTTTCGTAAACAACAATTTGATAATGAGGCGCTAGCTTATTTTGAAACTTTTTTACATCATCAATAGTACATCCATCATGGATTTCAATGTCAACTTTAGCATTGACACACAATTGCTTTGCTTGTTTCATCAATCGTTCGGGATGATTTTTCAATTGATATACATAGTTATAACGATGATCAGCCTTACCCATTCCAAGAATAATACTTTTAGGAAGACAATACACATCCTTTTCTACAGGAATAGTACATTGTTCCATGTGTGTTACAAGATCAACAAATTTTGATGAACCCCTTGTTCGTCCCCTACCTTTACGTGAATCAACAATATGAATTTTGAAATTTACTTTATCACCTAATAAATAATTTTCATTACTATTTAAAACATTTTCAATTTTACGAAATAGAATGTCGGAGCTTAAATCAGACTTTTGACGCCACGAAATGTATATTGGTTTATTAATGGTAGAAGCAGAACTTTCTATTGTTATACCAATATACATATCATCATCGGCATCATTTAAAACGTGATCCTTTACAAATTCAAATAACAACTGAATATATTTTTCAGGATCATCTATTCCGCTAGTTTGCATACGTTCAATTGTAACTTCCTTTCCTGTAAGTCCAAAATAAGCATATTGTTTGGTTGTACTATTAACAATACGAAAATATTCATTTGTTTTACCACTCCCATACATGGTAGGTTGTGATACAATATCAGTATTAGGACTTGGAAAGTTTATAAAATTTTCCATGAAAACGCTAAAATCATTTGTAGTTAAACTATTAGCTTTTCCTTCAGACACAAGTTCCATAAACTTTTCACGAGCTAAATTTTTTATATTATCTTGACGAAAGAAGCCTACATGATATAAATCAATAATATCTTTTGCAGACTTACATTTTTTCAAAACAACATGAGGATCACAACCAAAATGCATAAACAATGCCTGCAATAACTTGGAATAAGCTTCATTGCTTACCCTTGCACCCGTAGCATGACATTGTGTTATCACTTCCCATGTAAATAAAACTTCGTTTGGATTTTCATATCCACGTGCTTCCTGTGCTGACAACATGGTACAGATGACAGACTGTCCTTCCATTGTATGATTGACACACTAAATATGTAATTGCAATTTGAATTTTTGTCTTATACAGTAAATATTTTATACAATGATGTACACAGAACTTTGATATTTCTTTTCACAGTTTTTAAATAACAAGGTTTCGTAAGTAGACTTTTATGATATGATTCACAATGTGTTGACCAAAGATACACTTTTTAAGAATTTTTTACACTTACCAGTAAGTATAATAATAAAACTTTGCCAAACTTGTTTCAGTTCACAACAGATTTAGTTGTAAGTTTACCGACACTGCAGTTAAAAGCTTGTCGCCAATTGCACTAACACTTGCCGTTAACTACAATCATAAAACTTCCCGTAACTTTTTCAGTTTAGTATCGATGCACTACCACTTGTCACTCACTAGGTATATTTAAGTTCACCGAAGATATACTTTTAAGTTTATCGGTTAATCCTTTAGCACTTTCCGATAATTGTAATTTACAAAGTGCCGTAATAAAATTGTTTTAGACTAATTACAACACGCAAAGTACAAACAGGAAGTGTGTTTACTTTTTATGGATTGTTTATTATCAACACTAATAAATGGAAATTCCAAGAACTCCACACGAAGATTCCCGAAGATTGCCGAAGGTTCCCGAAGTTTCCCGAAGTTTTCCGAATATTGCCGAACCTAAACGAAGATGAACATAAGAGTTTATCCACAATTCCTGTACATGTTGGTTAATGTACCACACGAATGGTTCCGAAAATTGCCGAACTTAACCGAAGATGGACATAAGAATGTATGAACAATTCCTGTACACGTTTGGTAAATGTAACTTCCAAAAGACTTGTAACTTTAAGATATATTTCAAAGTTTATTATTAGATGTAACTTTGTAAGAAAATTGGTATTTTAAAATAAATGATTTAATAACAGAGAGTATAAGAATGATTGGCTTTACTTTAACAGTAGTAATTTTATAGTGCGCGGCGCGGCTTGCTGCGCTGGATTTATACTTTCAAAATTTAATCTCGTACCCAAAGGCACTTAGTTTTGTAATCTCGTACCCAAAAGCATTTGGTTTTGTAATCTCGTACGCAGGTGCTTTAACATATTTTAAATTAGTAACAATAATATTACATAATGTGATATAATTTGTAAATGCACTATTAAAGTTTGCAACACTTCAAATAATTATAGCTACTTGTTTTGTATGCTTTTCCATTGTGTTATCGGTCTAAAAAATTCCTTTGTTAGTAACGCTAAGAATTTGTTTGTTGCATTGCTACAGGTGTTTAAACAGGTTTAAACCGGTTTAAACTAGTTTATTGTTTTTTGTTATACAATTATTCAGTTCTGCAGGAACTTCGTTGTTAATTTTTTTTATTTGTTTGCTTCATTAGAAGCTCAGAGGAATTACATTTCGAAAATATTAAAATTATCAAAACATAAACTTGAACATAAGAAAGTTATTTTTAACACATCACAAGACGATTAAACTTAAAATTTATTACATGGAACTTTTTGATTGTTAAATGTGCAAGTAAAATTTAAGTCAGTGTTGCAATTTAATACAGAAACTAAAAGTAAAGTGTCGAAACATAACTTAAAACACAATGTTGCAATCTAAATTGCAAAAGAAAATTAAAAATACAACTTACAAACAAAATGTACAAACCGAAAATAAAAAGTGCAGAAACAAAATTTTAAAAACAATGTTGCAATCTAACATACAAAACGGAAAATAAAAAAATATAGAAGCAAAACTTAAAACATAATGTTGCAATTAAAAAATGCAAAGCTAAAAAATACAGAACCAAAACTTAAAACACTGTTGTCATCAAAAATACAACAGCAAAAGTTTAAAATACAATGTTGCAATCCAAATTGCAAAAGAAAAAATTAAAAGTACAAGTTTAAAAATTGAAACATTCAAAACTAAAAATATAGAGTCAAAATACAATGTTGCAATCCAAATTGCAAAAGAATATTAAAAGTACAACTTTAAAACACAATGTTACATTACAAATTCAAAACAACATTAAAATTACAAGTTAAGAAATATAATTGGAAACTAAAAACTAAAAATGCAGAAGAAAAATTTTTAAAACACAATGTTGCAATCTAAAATACAAAAGGAAATTAAAAGTATAACATTAAAACACAATGTTACATTACAAAATCCGAAATAACATTAAAATTACAAGTTAAGAAATAGAATTGGAAACTGAAAATAAAAAAATACCGAAAGAAAATTCAAAACAATGTTGCAATCCAAATTGCAAAGAAAAATAAAAAATACAAACATGAGATATACGAACATTACCTAGTAGTATACGGACCTTATTTCCCCAAAATGTGTTGCAAACTCATGTCATTAAAAATAATGACGGTAAAAGTCCAGCTCCGTATACTACTAGGTAATGTTCGTATATCTCATGTTTGTATTTTTTTATTTTTCTTTGCAATTTGGATTGCAACATTGTTTTGAATTTTCTTTCGGTATTTTTTTATTTTCAGTTTCCAATTCTATTTCTTAACTTGTAATTTTAATGTTATTTCGGATTTTGTAATGTAACATTGTGTTTTAATGTTATACTTTTAATTTCCTTTTGTATTTTAGATTGCAACATTGTGTTTTTAAATTTTTTTCTTCTGCATTTTTAGTTTTTAGTTTCCAATTATATTTCTTAACTTGTAATTTTAATGTTCTTTTGAATTTGTAATGTAACATTGTGTTTTAAAGTTGTACTTTTAATATTCTTTTGCAATTTGGATTGCAACATTGTATTTTGATTCTATATTTTTAGTTTTGAATGTTTCAATTTTTAAACTTGTACTTTTAATTTTTTCTTTTGCAATTTGGATTGCAACATTGTATTTTAAACTTTTGCTGTTGTATTTTTGATGACAACAGTGTTTTAAGTTTTGGTTCTGTATTTTTTAGCTTTGCATTTTTTAATTGCAACATTATGTTTTAAGTTTTGCTTCTATATTTTTTTATTTTCCGTTTTGTATGTTAGATTGCAACATTGTTTTTAAAATTTTGTTTCTGCACTTTTTATTTTCGGTTTGTACATTTTGTTTGTAAGTTGTATTTTTAATTTTCTTTTGCAATTTAGATTGCAACATTGTGTTTTAAGTTATGTTTCGACACTTTACTTTTAGTTTCTGTATTAAATTGCAACACTGACTTAAATTTTACTTGCACATTTAACAATCAAAAAGTTCCATGTAATAAATTTTAAGTTTAATCGTCTTGTGATGTGTTAAAAATAACTTTCTTATGTTCAAGTTTATGTTTTGATAATTTTAATATTTTCGAAATGTAATTCCTCTGAGCTTCTAATGAAGCAAACAAATAAAAAAAATTAACAACGAAGTTCCTGCAGAACTGAATAATTGTATAACAAAAAACAATAAACTAGTTTAAACCGGTTTAAACCTGTTTAAACACCTGTAGCAATGCAACAAACAAATTCTTAGCGTTACTAACAAAGGAATTTTTTAGACCGATAACACAATGGAAAAGCATACAAAACAAGTAGCTATAATTATTTGAAGTGTTGCAAACTTTAATAGTGCATTTACAAATTATATCACATTATGTAATATTATTGTTACTAATTTAAAATATGTTAAAGCACCTGCGTACGAGATTACAAAACCAAATGCTTTTGGGTACGAGATTACAAAACTAAGTGCCTTTGGGTACGAGATTAAATTTTGAAAGTATAAATCCAGCGCAGCAAGCCGCGCCGCGCACTATAAAATTACTACTGTTAAAGTAAAGCCAATCATTCTTATACTCTCTGTTATTAAATCATTTATTTTAAAATACCAATTTTCTTACAAAGTTACATCTAATAATAAACTTTGAAATATATCTTAAAGTTACAAGTCTTTTGGAAGTTACATTTACCAAACGTGTACAGGAATTGTTCATACATTCTTATGTCCATCTTCGGTTAAGTTCGGCAATTTTCGGAACCATTCGTGTGGTACATTAACCAACATGTACAGGAATTGTGGATAAACTCTTATGTTCATCTTCGTTTAGGTTCGGCAATATTCGGAAAACTTCGGGAAACTTCGGGAACCTTCGGCAATCTTCGGGAATCTTCGTGTGGAGTTCTTGGAATTTCCATTTATTAGTGTTGATAATAAACAATCCATAAAAAGTAAACACACTTCCTGTTTGTACTTTGCGTGTTGTAATTAGTCTAAAACAATTTTATTACGGCACTTTGTAAATTACAATTATCGGAAAGTGCTAAAGGATTAACCGATAAACTTAAAAGTATATCTTCGGTGAACTTAAATATACCTAGTGAGTGACAAGTGGTAGTGCATCGATACTAAACTGAAAAAGTTACGGGAAGTTTTATGATTGTAGTTAACGGCAAGTGTTAGTGCAATTGGCGACAAGCTTTTAACTGCAGTGTCGGTAAACTTACAACTAAATCTGTTGTGAACTGAAACAAGTTTGGCAAAGTTTTATTATTATACTTACTGGTAAGTGTAAAAAATTCTTAAAAAGTGTATCTTTGGTCAACACATTGTGAATCATATCATAAAAGTCTACTTACGAAACCTTGTTATTTAAAAACTGTGAAAAGAAATATCAAAGTTCTGTGTACATCATTGTATAAAATATTTACTGTATAAGACAAAAATTCAAATTGCAATTACATATTTAGTGTGTCAATCATACAATGGAAGGACAGTCTGTCATCTGTACCATGTTGTCAGCACAGGAAGCACGTGGATATGAAAATCCAAACGAAGTTTTATTTACATGGGAAGTGATAACACAATGTCATGCTACGGGTGCAAGGGTAAGCAATGAAGCTTATTCCAAGTTATTGCAGGCATTGTTTATGCATTTTGGTTGTGATCCTCATGTTGTTTTGAAAAAATGTAAGTCTGCAAAAGATATTATTGATTTATATCATGTAGGCTTCTTTCGTCAAGATAATATAAAAAATTTAGCTCGTGAAAAGTTTATGGAACTTGTGTCTGAAGGAAAAGCTAATAGTTTAACTACAAATGATTTTAGCGTTTTCATGGAAAATTTTATAAACTTTCCAAGTCCTAATACTGATATTGTATCACAACCTACCATGTATGGGAGTGGTAAAACAAATGAATATTTTCGTATTGTTAATAGTACAACCAAACAATATGCTTATTTTGGACTTATAGGAAAGGAAGTTACAATTGAACGTATGCAAACTAGCGGAATAGATGATCCTGAAAAATATATTCAGTTGTTATTTGAATTTGTAAAGGATCACGTTTTAAATGATGCCGATGATGATATGTATATTGGTATAACAATAGAAAGTTCTGCTTCTACCATTAATAAACCAATATACATTTCGTGGCGTCAAAAGTCTGATTTAAGCTCCGACATTCTATTTCGTAAAATTGAAAATGTTTTAAATAGTAATGAAAATTATTTATTAGGTGATAAAGTAAATTTCAAAATTCATATTGTTGATTCACGTAAAGGTAGGGGACGAACAAGGGGTTCATCAAAATTTGTTGATCTTGTAACACACATGGAACAATGTACTATTCCTGTAGAAAAGGATGTGTATTGTCTTCCTAAAAGTATTATTCTTGGAATGGGTAAGGCTGATCATCGTTATAACTATGTATATCAATTGAAAAATCATCCCGAACGATTGATGAAACAAGCAAAGCAATTGTGTGTCAATGCTAAAGTTGACATTGAAATCCATGATGGATGTACTATTGATGATGTAAAAAAGTTTCAAAATAAGCTAGCGCCTCATTATCAAATTGTTGTTTACGAAAAGAACGGATTAACTCGAAACTATAATGTAATTTATCCTGGAATACATGCATCAAAGAAAATTTTGATTTTGTACAGTGAAGGACACTACGAATTAATTACCAACATTACAACACTATTAAACAAACGGAAATATTGTCAGTATTGTTTGAAAGGTTATCATCATACACAAAATCATAAGTGTAACTTCAAATGTCCAATGTGCGAAAAGTATCATAATGTTTCTAATAATGATAATAATATTAAAGTTGAATGCCTTGATTGTCATAGACTGTTTTCTTCAGAAGAATGTTTTGCTAATCATAAAGCGATAAATGTTTGCGGAAAAAGTTTATGCGAAACAAAGAAAATTTGTGTCCGTTGTGGTACTATGAATGACATGCGTTCACGCAAGTCTAAACATGAATGTGGTGAACGTTATTGTAAAACATGTTACACATATGTAAGCGATGACCATATTTGTTTTGTTCAAACGGCTATGATGCAACATGTAGATACCTTTTTGTATATTATCTTTGATGTAGAAACAATGTTGCTTCCTAAAAATGAACAGGGAGAACAAGAACATCATGTAAATTTTGTAAATTGTATTCATGCTTGTTACAAGTGGAAGGACATGAAACTTGATGATACATGTTTTGTATGCGGTGATAAAAATGGGTTCCGTTCATTTGATTTCAACAACATTGAAGAATTTGTTAATCATGTATTAATAACTCGAGCAATGTTTAAAAAAATCATTGTGCTTTCCCATAATGGCAGTAATTATGATATGCAATTCTGTGCTAAAACTTTGATCATAAACCATCATTTTACACCTGAAGTAATAATGTCAGGGCAAAAAATTATTGAAATGCGTTTAGGACAAAAGATTTACTTCCGTGACACATATTTGTATATGGGAGTTAAATTATCTAAATTACCTAAGACGTTAGGTCTTTCTGCAAATTTACGAAAGGGAGATTTCCCATACTTGTTTAATACATTAGAAAACCAAAATTATATAGGCAAAATTCCTGATCTAAAATATTTTGATCCTGATTCAAGGAGCACTGAAGATCGAGAGCAACTTATCATATGGCACAAAGAACGTGCTGCAAGTAATGAGGAGTATAATCTCCAAAAGGAAATGATTGAATATTGTCGGAATGATGTTAAAATTTTAGCAGAGGCTGTCATTAAATTTTCAAACTTAATTGAAGACAAAACAAATGGTATTCAATGTTTTATCGTCTCGTCAACTATTGCTAGTTTGGCAATACTAACATATCGTACCTTATATTTACCCAAAGAAATTATTCCAATTATTCCACCTTGTGGGTTTGACCATCGTGATCGTCAAAGTCTAAAGGCAATGTATTGGTTACGATACTTAGAACGTACTACTGGTAGTGAAATTTTCCATTCTGGAAATGGCTTGGAAAAACGATTCGGGAGGTATAAGGTTGATGGATTTCAAAGTAAAACAAATACAGTTTACGAATTTCATGGATGTTACTATCACGGATGTTTAAACTGTTATCCTACACTACGACACGTGTCCCTAGATTCTACCTCTAAGCAAGGTACATCATTACAAGATCGGTATGAAAACACCACCACAAAAATAGCATTTCTTAAAAAATTAAATCTTAATGTCATTGCAATGTGGGAATGTGAATGGGACCTCATGGTAAAAAATGATAAAAAATTACAACAGTTTATTCAAACACAGTGTCATGATCTTGTTGATCATCTGGTACCTAAAGATAGTTTTCATGGGGGACGTACAGAATGTTTTAATGCCTTGTACGAATGTACCAGCGAAGAGTTTGTGTCATAATATGATGTTACCAGTCTTTACCCCTGGGTAATGGCACGTAAGCCATTGCCTATAGGAAAACCTATAATATTCAAGGGGCCTGACTTTCCACAAGTGCAAAGTATTCATGGATTAGTGAAATGTAGTATCTTGCCTCCCAAAGACTTATATTTTCCAATTTTACCATATACATGTAATGATCGCCTTTTGTTTGGGTTATGCCGTACGTGTATGGAACAAAGTGACAACAATTGCACCCATAATGATGCCGAGCGTGTCCTTACTGGTACATACTGTACTCCTGAACTTCATGTGGCTTTAGATCTCGGATACAAAATTCTACAAATTATTGAAATTTGGGAATTCAAATTATCTGGATCAGAAAATAATCTGTTTAAAGATTATGTCAATTCCTTCTTAAAAATGAAACAGGAGTCTTCAGGATTTCCTAGCTGGTGCAAAACTAAACAAGATCAAGAAAAATATATTGCAGACTATTATGAACATGAATGCATTCAGTTAACGGAAAATAACATTCAATCAAATCCTGGTCTAAGATATATTTCCAAAATATTTCTCAATTCGTTGTATGGGAAATGGGGACAGCGAACAGATTTATCTCAATCTGTAATTGTAGATACTCCAGAAAAATTTTTAAGTTATCTATGGGCACCCCAATATGAGGTACAAACTGTATTGCCTATTGGAGAGCGGCATCTCATTGTATCATATAAAAACATTGAAAACAAAAACAAACCATGGAAATTTTCCAATGTTGTCCTTGCAGCCTTCATCACCTCTTGGGCGCGTCTAAAACTTTATGAGTTACTAACAGCTATAAATCCTGAGCGTGTATTGTACTGCGACACTGATAGTATTATGTTTGTACAACCACGTAATGAAAAGCCTCCACTTTCTTTGGGTTCTTATTTAGGTCAGTTAACTAATGAAGTTCCTGATGGGTGGGAAATTGATGCATTTATAGGCTTAGGACCAAAAAATTATGCCTATAGAATGAAAGAAGTTCAAACAGGGAAAGTAGATTATGTATTTAAAATTAGAGGAATTACTTTAAATCATCGTACACGACAAGAAATTAACTTTGATCATTTTTATCAACTAGTTCGAGATAAAGCTGACAAAAAACAGTTACACAATCCAGAAAGAATTGTTCGTAAGCCTGGGTTTGTCATCGTATCCAAGTCTGAAACTAAAACACATCAAAAAGTTCAAAATAAAAGACGACGATTAAATCATAACAGTATTACTGACTATAGAACATTGCCATATGGTTATCAAAGTATTAAGTGTGTGAAATGAATGGTATTCTGTATATATGTAAATAGTAGACTGTCTAAAGGTACTATAATGTCATAACATGGTCATAATATCATCAAATATGTCCATAAGTTTTCCTATCAGTTGGTACTTGTACGTATATATAATGTAAATATGTCAATAAGTTATTAAAAAATATTCTAAGTATAGTAAATATCTTATTTAAATATATTTATATATGTATATCAATACGCCAATATTGGAAAATACAATATTGTAAACTATATAAATACAATAAAGCGTTACAATTTATAATAATATGTTTTATTTCTCCAACAAATATTGATATAATACGAAGTATCTGTATTCTATATAAGATAAAGGAAGAATACATATGCTTCATATAAGGTTATTTATACGTATTTTATGTTCCTACAATAAATGACCCTAAGTTGGAAACCATGTTGACGTCATAATGTCTTCTATAAGGTGAACAAGCATCTTAAAAGTAAGTAAAGGTAGCAATATAAGACATTAAAATACTGTAGTGAAAAGATATCTATATGTAAATGGGTTATAGCACAGTGATATTCTTTGTGCTTCAAATACCACTAGAACATCTTTGGCATGATCACATTTTGAGGTAACATGATGTGTTCACCCTCACAGTTTGAGTAACAAACGATCCAATGAATATTACAAGAGGATAAATACGTAAAAAATCACAATATATACATTCTAACATGGTATTCAAGGTAATCTATATACATAAGCAATCAAATTATAGGGCTACAATATAATCAATTCATGTGTTTGCATTCACATAGCATATCACCACAACAACATATACAACTCTACAATACGATAAAATAAGGCTACAATCCAATATTAATAGAATAGAAATACTTTAGGTGTTTGCATCCAGCCTAGTATAGCCCCTAAAGCTACGCAACCAACAACACATGCTTAAAACACTTACATGCAAACGAAAGATAATATGTCTACAATATGATACATATATTCCTGTCCCGATATCAAAAACCAATATACATACATACATACATAAACCCACTTACAAACTATTCATATATACATGCAATTTGTCATTCGTCTAAGCTTCGTACAACATTAGACCCATACAGTATCCAAAAGATGATATTCTATGTTAAAATCACATATCAGCTACACATACATGTACCCCACTTACAAACTATTCATATATACATGCAATTTGTCATTCGTCTAAGCTTCGTACAACATTAGACCCATACAGTATCCAAAAGATGATATTCTATGTTAAAATCACATATCAGCTACACATACATGTACCCACTTACAAACTAATCACAAATACATGCAATTTGTCATTCGTCTAAGCTTCGTACACCGTTAGACCCATACAGTATCCAAAAGATGATATTCTATGTTAAAATCACATATCAGCTACTGAAAATACAATATCAATACATAAAATACCCCCTCAATAATATTCATTACCATCTCATTAATATTCATTATCATTTCATTAATATTCATAAATAATTAATTCAATAATCTAGTTTTTAAAAGGATAAAATCATTTATACGGAAATATCTTTAAAAAAAAATCTTCTTTCAACACTTCTTCCAAAAGCACAAAAGTGAAAGTTCCCTTACGCACACGATTCATTCAGTCTCTTTTTCCTCTTTGCAACTCAGGTAGCAAGATCCACCCTTTCTCTCCCCTCTACGTATGTGGCAAGGTCTTAACAAAATGCGTAACAATTCCCACATCAATTTAAACTGGTCCTTTACTCAAAACAAGAGCACACTTCGCCCCTCCAATCTTATGTGTGGTCTCTGAGTATGGGGAACAATACATTAACTTTTAAAAAGTGACATTTAACTATCTCATTCTTCAATTCTCTGTCCTTAGAATAATGATTCCTATTTCTTTTTTTCGTATATTTTTCAGTTTCCATGCGGTAGAAGTCACACTCTCCCATTAAACATGGTTTTTTACTCCATAGGAGAGCACAGTTCGCTCCCCACCTCCATCACATTGGAACACACACATACAAGCAGGTGTCTATGTTCCTTTCGTTACTCTTCACCCGTCAAAGGGCTCTCTCCCTCCTACGCCTTCCATCTTAGACAGTCAATATCTTTTAACAATTGTTCTTTATCTAGAGTTTCCCATGTTTCTAAAAGTCATTTCACATGTTTTTTTCTCACCTCCTACGGTTAGACTATTTTCAAACATCCATATGTTACATTAAACTGACACTTTCTTACTTCCTTAATTGACAAAATGATGGAATTATGTGACAGCTACATAAGAGCTTCTCATACGTTTACAAAAGCTTCTTATTCAATAAACAATGGACCCCCTGCCTCAATGGTATGTGGACATTCTTCGATAACAACTACTTTTTTATCCTTTTGTTTTCTGCCTTTCTCCTTTAGTTAGGTCACCTTACGACATGCCATTATTTCATTATAGGTGTCTTCTTTCTTTAGAATTAGTTTCTTGAATACCAAGACCAGCTGCGTTCAAGATTAACAAAAAGACTTGTGTGTACATGTTTTGAAGTTCCTTCGGTTATTTTACACCTCTTGAGCGAGGAGTAAGGAAGCAAGAAACAAGTTTCTTAAAGACTTGGGAAAAAAAACAGTAAGTAATCAGCATAAATTGTATAAATCAACATAAAATTGTATTAAAATATATGATAAAATAGATCAGAGGAAATTTGCATACATTTTCGTGAGAAATTTGCACTGTTGATTAATTCTTGTGAGAATGAAGGAAATTTGCATGCCTTTTGGTGAGAATTTTGCACTGTTGACCAATTGTTGTGAGAATGAAGGAAATTTGTACCAATTTTTGGTGAGAAATTTGCACTTTTCTCCAATTCTCGTGAAAATAAGGGAAATTTGTATTAATTTTCGTAAGAAATAAGGCAAAATTATACCAATTTTGGTGAGAAATTTGCACTGTTCTCCAATTCTGGTGAAAAAAGGGCTCTATTCTACTCATTATGAATGATTAATAAAAGGAATAATTCAAAATTGATCGCTTTTCTGAATATCTTATCATAGGCTATATGAAGAAATTAATAATTTTTCAGTATTAACATATTACTTTATTAGTCTGTTTTTCTGTTAGTATGAATCATTATAAAGAATTCTAGTGACAAAAGAAATCATACTTAACTTTAAATTATCTTCATAATACTCTTTCGTTATATTTCTAAATTGTCTTTAGCTGTATAATTTTCCTATGGTATTTTTAAATTCCTCATATTTAGAATTTCTTGCGAGAAGAATAATCGTCATCTAGTTTCTACGTATTATTATTATTATTATTATTATTATTATTATTATTATTATTATTATTATTATTATTATTATTATTATTATTATTATTATTATTACCAATATTTGCAAAAAGCCTATTCCGGATAACAATGTTGTTATTTGTATAATATGGGCAGCTCGTGGAAACATAATTGTATGCCACATTTTCTGACTTTCGAGTAAGTATGAAAAGAAAGTTCATCATTCCTATGCAATTCGATACAACGACACATACCAAACAAGTTTTCCTTGTGGTTTAATACCAATCCAATCCACCTAAAAACTTAATTTTACCAGAAGTGACAATTATGATGATGTTCGCTAAATCCTCTCATATCATGGTAAAAATGAAATGAAATCTTTATGTCCCACGGTTATGCCGGTTAGGCTAAAGGAGACGGTGATGATGAGAGATGAGTGAAATGGTGGAATGAAAAAAGTGGGAGGAAACGGGAGAACTCCGAGAAAACCCACGAGCACGGTGTTTGTCTACCACAAAGTCCACACGGCGCGAGCTGGGGTCGAACCGGGGACCCCAAGCACCAGAGATGAACGCTCTACCACTGAGATATCGCACCCCCCACATATCACGGTAAATAAAGTGCTGACTTCGCTTCTTCATATCTTGATGGCCGGAAATTCTCTTTTATCTTATTCATTGGAGGCAAACGTTCTTACAGATTTAGACTGGACTGCAACTGAACACGTATGATTTATTGTTCAACAGCCCTGCAACTCTGCAAGTAAACAACCAAACGGAATCTGTAATCAGAGGTCCCTACAGAGGTTCAGACTTTTCTTTATTGAATAGTTTTAAGCTCTTTCCTTTTTTATAGTAGGCAATAAAAATAGGAGAAGAACAATATTATTTTTCTGCGGCAGTGTGTCATTTATTTGAGCAAAGCTATGGTAGTCAAAAGTTGCAGACACTCCTCAAATAACAGGAAGAATCCCACAGCTATTTACAGCTGCTTTCACGAAATATTTACATATGTGACACTTTGCGTACTGAAATTATTATTATTAATAATAATAATAATAATAATAATAATAATAATAATAATAATAATAATAATAATAATAATAATAATAATAATAATAATAATAATAATAATAATAATAGTGAATATCTACAATATATTATCATTATTCATACTTTATCTTATTTCTGACAGCAGTGTTACATACATAATTTTGTCTTCTTCAATCACAAGCCACTGTTGTGCTTATCCGATTCAAATCTCTCCTCCATATCGTTCTGCCTATTTACTCAGTAAAGTACTACTAGACTAATATCCATTCACAACAATTCTTTGATCCAATACTTGATCCAATTTGTTTTGTATATACCCACATTCATGTCCAGTTCCATCTAAAACTAGTGCAAAAACAATTTTGTTCCCGAGCGTTATAGTAGTGTATGATTGAATTCCGGATATATGAAGGCCCATAAATATGCAAATTACATATAGGCCGTTAAAATTAGTGCAATATGCATTGGGCCGCGGAGAACTTTGCATTTGAATCAATTTTACACGAATCCCGAGATAACACTTCGCGAATGTAGCATAGATTGTGTCTTAAAGTTACTCATATACAGACCATGACAATAGTCTAGGAGACAAAGTTTGTGTCTGTCTCGTATCGAAAAAGTATCGTAAAAGTGGTGTTCTCTTAGGAAGTGTATTAGTATCTGGAAACGTATGACTTCATGCCCACCATCAGCCATCTTTTGCAGAATTAAGTGAACGAGAGATATATTTATTTATTTATTACTAAGCTACCAGATACAATCTCAGAGGCCATTTTACACTGGAGCACTCAACAAATCAACAATAATAACATTGGGAAAGGAAGGGGAAGGATGGCGGCCAGGGTCTGTATTTTAAGGTACCGTCTCAACTGAGGAAAACCCTGGAAAACCTCAGTGAGGATACTGAACTCTGGATTCGAGCATGGGACCTTCCGATTGCGAAGCAAAACGCTGTAATAATAATAAATCTTTGAGTTTTACGTCCCACTCTTATGTCGGCTAGGCTAAAAAGGATGGGGATGATGAGAAATGAATGAAATAGTGGAATGAAGAAAGTGGGAGGAAATGGGCGAGCCCCGAGGAAACCCATGCACACGGTGTTCATCCACCACAAGGTTCACTTGGCGGGAGCAGAGATGGAACCCGGGACCCCATGCACCAGAGGTGAGCGCTCTACCAATGAGCCATGGCGGCCCTTAATAATAATAATAATAATAATAATAATAATAATAATAATAATAATAATAATAATAATAATAATAATAATAATAATAATAATAATAATAATAATAATAATAATGATGATGTAGTGTCATTGATAATAATTGTATTGTGTATGTATGATATTTGAAGAGAGTACTTGAACTACACACACGATTCGGCTTTAAGCTACCAGATACAATCTCAGAGGCCATTTTACACTGGAGCACTCAACAAATCAACAATAATAACATTGGGAAAGGAAGGGGAAGGATGGCGGCCAGGGTCCGTATTTTAAGGTACCGTCTCAACTGAGGAAAACCCTGGAAAACCTCAGTGAGGATACTGAACTCTGGATTCGAGCATGGGACCTTCCGATTGCGAAGCAAAACGCTGTAATAATAATAAATCTTTGAGTTTTACGTCCCACTCTTATGTCGGCTAGGCTAAAAAGGATGGGGATGATGAGAAATGAATGAAATAGTGGAATGAAGAAAGTGGGAGGAAATGGGCGAGCCCCGAGGAAACCCATGCACACGGTGTTCATCCACCACAAGGTTCACTTGGCGGGAGCAGAGATGGAACCCGGGACCCCATGCACCAGAGGTGAGCGCTCTACCAATGAGCCATGGCGGCCCTTAATAATAATAATAATAATAATAATAATAATAATAATAATAATAATAATAATAATAATAATAATAATAATAATAATAATAATAATAATAATAATAATAATGTAGTGTCATTGATAATAATTGTATTGTGTATGTATGATATTTGAAGAGAGTACTTGAACTACACACACGATTCGGCTTGATTTGGCTCGACTTGACTCGAAACTC
The DNA here is from genome assembly GCF_964235325.1 of Thermobia domestica. NCBI lineage: Eukaryota > Metazoa > Arthropoda > Insecta > Zygentoma > Lepismatidae > Thermobia > Thermobia domestica. Next base: position 3,998,870 of record NC_137465.1, on the reverse strand, counting down.
GAACCAAATTCGAGTCGAGTTTCGAGTCGAGTTGGAGGAAAGTTTTCGAGCCGAGTTCTCGAGTCGAGTTCAAAGATGTCTGTTTCGAGTCGAGTCGAGTTTCAAAGAAAACTCGCTCGAACTCGCTCGTGCCCATCCCTAAATGAAAGTCACCGAAACAAATTCATGAGAACATCAGCGAAATACTTTGTCACTTTCCTCCGTCACATGCAGTGGTAAAGAAGTGGGTGGCACAGTTTAAACGTTGCGATTTCTCAACAGATGATGCTCCACGTGCAAGAAGACCAAAAGCAGTGACTTTCTCCGTAATCGTGGATGAAATTCATGACATTATTCTGGAAATTCGCAGAATTTCAGCAAAATGTGTGGTAGAGATTGTGAACGTTTCTTGGGAATGCGTCGGAACATTCTTCGCAACATTATTTTGGAATAAGAATGGGGTCGTTCTTATAGACTACCTGCCCAAAGGTCGGACATTTAATGCAGAGTACTACTAACAAAACTGAAAGACAAATTGAAAGTATAAAATGAAAGAAGGGATTCGGTTCCTGCAGGTCCCTGTCTTTCGACCACTGCAAACACAATTGATGTTCATGATTTAGATCATCCTTCTTATTCCTCAGATGTAGTTCCTTCAAACTTACTTTGCAAACTTAAACAACACTTGAAAGAACGCCATTTTGGTTTGATAAAGAGGTGGTTAGTTAGTACTGTGGAACAGTGTTTCGAGAAATAGTCTTCAGATTCTTTGTTTAAGCGTTCTGCAAAACTTTGAGCGCTGCCGTAGTTTCACACTGTGAAACGAAAATAACATATTGTTAAATCATCATTAATGCCCAGGATAAACATCGTCAACTTATAATTTCATTCTAGATATATGTGTATGTATGGTATATACCTTACTTCTCAGTAACTACTGACTAGATCTGAATCAGATTTGGTGGCCAAATAGCCCATGGACTAAGGAATAGTATTTGCTATACTTCATGACCGGGCTCGGTCGGGAAAAGATTCGTCCCGTCTCGGTTTGCCTTGTATGTGGCACTTTATTCCTCCGTAACTACTGGCCAAACCTGAATGAAATTTGATCCTATCGTTTAAGAAATAAAGCTTACTACATTTAGTGGTCGAGCTCGGCTAAGGATAGGCAGTCTTGGTTCGAAACAGAGGGTGTGTTCGACAGCTTTGCATGCTAGGATCTTCTGAGTTCGTTTCAGCTTAGATTATTATTAGTAGTAGTAATAGTAGTAGTAGTACTAGTGATAGTAGTAGCAGAAGTAGTAGTAGTGATAGGTTGCAAAATCATATAGGCCTAGGTCATTACATTTTCGGTTATATAGGGCTCGTAGTGCTCAGTGCTGTTCAGGGATATACGCTGGGGGTTGATCCTGGAGTCCGGACCCCCCTTAAAATCCCGACTTTTCTGTAAGTTTAGTCTAATTTCAGGGGTGATTTTACAAATTTTAATGTAATTTGTCGTTATACTGAATTTGGGGATGGACCCCCAGAAAAACTTTCGACACCCGTCTTCCCAAATAAATTCTTGCTTATATGTACCTGTTAGTGCTTAATGAAACATCCTATTTTAAGTACATATAAAACTACATGAACTGACATAAGTAACGGGTACTTCTGGTTGACATGGAAAGCTGAAATTTGGCACGATTGTAGCTTTCCAAGACTAACCCACAGAAAAATTGCCAAAATTGAATATTTTAAATTCTTTGTGGGTCTAAAGGTGGGACGAAGAAATTCCACATGTTATTTAAATGGTCTTTTTTTTTTTACCCACAGTCTCATATTTTAGGTAATTGGAATTGGAATAAAGAGTTGAAATTCGCTATTCCTGTACATATTCGTTAGCGTTACCTAAGTAAATCACCTGGGAACTGAAAAACTTTTGTAATTTATATCAGACATCTTCTACCTCCAAAATGTTTAGGAACTTCGGGCAGGATTAGAATGATGAAATTTGGCATGATCGTAGCCTTCTGGGACTGGGAACTGGAAAATTGCCAAAAGTGAATATCTTTTTTTAGTTTTTAAGGGGTCTTAATGGGGATCAAGTAATTCCATTGTTATTTAAATAGGGGATTTTCTTGGGATACGAAATCTTATATTTTAGATAACTGAAGTTGGAAAACAAAGTGTAAATTTGTCAGATTTGTGGGTATAAGAGGTGCGAGGACGTAGGCCGAACAAAAACGTGGGTCTGAGGATGGAGCCTCCAGCTAGTCGAAGAATAACCTATTATCAAAGGCGTTAGAGACAGTAATATGTGAAAATTAAATAAATAAACTGAAGAAAACGAAATATACAATATTTTGGTGTGTAAAAGCAGTGACAGTATGTAACGGACAGTAATCCTTTTAATTCTGAAGTGTTATGGCCCTTCTATATTACGTCATAAAGTCTATTAGTGTCTTCGTTGTGGATTTGATAATATTTTTAAGCTTGGACGCTAAGCCAACTTTCTATTTCTGTAACCTTCGAAAACAATGGATCCATTTAGAAGTGTCGCTGTGAAAAGAACATGTGAAAATACTATGTAGAAAAAGACAGAGATACTTGTTATGCTGCTGACATTTTCTACGTCTATCTAACATTGTCACAACATCTTAATTCTCTTATTTAAACAGCTATCTTCCTTTCTCTGTGTCATCCAAAGGAAAAGATACTGCATTGTCCAGAAGAAATTCCATCACCTGCTGCAACCTGCAAAAACCTTTTAGGTAAGGAAATCCTTGTCGCAAAAGTTGTTTGTGTCACTTGAGTGGAATGGACCAATCTGCCTTGACACCTTGCAGCAGCCAGTGGTCGGTAGCGGGGGGTCAGAGGAGGAAGCTACTATGTTCCAACCGTTAAGATAAATCAACAACGACTTGCGACATCTGTGAATGTGGAGTGGATTTATTTTAATTGCTACTCAAACGACGAAGCCGGGCTTGTTCCTGTGAGACGTGATCAGAGTCCAAATGCCTCTCTTGAAGACGTTTGTTTGGTTATAAAGCACAAGCGATTGCCTTGTTGGGTCGTTTGACTACCTATAAAAGCTATCATTTCCACATTTAAGAAAAGTAATAGGCAATGTTCGTAGATAGAGACTACAGCTTGTAGATTAGATTAAACGATTACAAACTAAAGAGTGGCTGGCAGTGTAGAGAGTTCTTGTCGCAGATAGAAGACTCACTTAATATATTCTGTTAAATATACGAGGATTTAGCCTACGCTCTTTGGAATCTGTAAATTCCATCGTTACTTATTTCTTTCTTCTAATCTTAAAGTAACTTAATATTGTGCAAATAAAAGTGTTCACGACACACATTTGCACTAAAACAGTCAAGACATTTTTGTATTGCTATATTAAAAGTGTTAATGCTCTTAGTATCATATTCTTTTATTTTGTAAAATACTACATTTAATTATAAAATATTTTCAGTGTTTGAGAGACGTAAGGTTTAAGAGAGTCACTACTAAATTAAAATACCGCTAATTTTACGGTAATGATGTAATATCTTCAAATAGATAGAAGATAATCGAAATGTGGAACAAGAGCGCACTAGACAATATTATTTTACATGAGGTATCGTTATCAGGAGTCATCTAGTAGCTTTCCGTTTGCAATCATTTAGAAACGCGAAAATAAATACCTATTATCTAAATGGGCGGAAATCGAAAGCAGATAAGTGAGTCGTGATAACGGTATCTCATGTAAAATAATATTGTCTAGCGAGATCTTGTTCCACTTTTCGATTATCTTTTATGTGTTTGAAGATATTACGTAATTACTGTAAAATTAACGGTATTTTAATTTCGCTGTAATGGGGCCTCTTAAGGGAAAAATGCAAAGATTATGCATATTCCAATTGAGAGTTCTTATTGAGCTGAAGAAAATGGCAGTAAATTCTGATGCCGAGCATTAAACCAAGAAATACTTTTTTTTTTTTTTTTTTTTGTAAATGTAAAAATAGAAACTGTACGATCAACACGCCACCCATCAACGTGAAGCAAATACTGAAATACATCCTCGTAAAACTTTTCATTTTGAGACTAGCAAGATAGCTATACACATTATAGATCAGTGGTAACCAACCTGAGGGACATGAAGAGTGAGCAAGGGGGCGTATGGGGCGCAAGCTATAACAGAAATAAAATTTAAAATGATGAATATAACACAACTTGTAATAAGCATTTACTCCTTACCTTTAGCAAACTTCTAAACAATATTTATTTCACATTTTGTTTTTCCTGTTCCTGTTCAAGACTTCTACTGTAATAAAAACCAAATACTTATGCAAAATATTATTATTATTATTATTATTATTATTATTATTATTATTATTATTATTATTATTATTATTATTATTATTATTATTATTATTATTATTTTGTTATGTATTCTTTGGTAAATTTATCTTATTATTTTTTATTTCTGTCTTTGAATGAGTGTACTTTAATTAAGGTGTCAATTGATTTGAAAGTTACGCTTATATTCTTTTATGATTTTCATGTATGTTCATTTGTAACTTTGACTATATGTGTGTTCCTTTTAATATGTTATATACTATTTTTTTCTACTGTATACTCATATCAATATGTTATTTTAGTCTCATGACAGGGTGTACTTGTTTGAGATGTACTTAAGATGATATTTCTGCTTATTTGTTTTCTCATTATGTTTTTCATTGTATTTTTATCTGTAATACCCACTGCATGTATTTTTTTGCATGTTTCATTTTTATGTTATGCTTAAATGTAAGCGCCCTATATTTGTATAATCCTTCTTGGGGGCACTTTGTGGCTGTAGCTGTTTGTCCCTAATAAACATTATTATTATTATTATTATTATTATTATTATTATTATTATTATTATTATTATTATTATTATTATTATTATTTTATCAAAAAATGAGTAGAAAATTCTATTTCAGTGTATAAGATGGTAAAGGCAAAGGAAAAAGTTAGTGTGGTCGTTGGCATTGATTTTCCTCACAACTTTCTTCATATGCGAATGCTTTTCGATATTTTGATTTTATTGTAGTGTGATATCTTGCCCGCTCCCCATCACACGCAAAACCTGAAATAGCGCAACTACCAACATTCGACAGCAATATTTAATTTTGTGCAGAAGTATAGCAAAATACATAGTTAAACATAATTTGAGTTATTTTGTTTATAATACTCCTTAGTTATACGGGTTGAATGCCAGTAGACTATAGTACTTCTTTTTAATTTCTTTAACCTCGGTCACATGTTACATTGTTTCGAAAAATTCTTAGGGCAAATGACCGAGGACTCATAATCCATTTAGAGACCTTACTACTGATCTCTTGTTCGTTTGAAGTACAAATGAATAATAAAAATTAAGACTACTTTTTCAAGGAACTTAAAAAAATTAGTTACTGAATTTTCTATGACTCTTGTATGTGTGTGTGTCTGTTTCAATTTTGAGCCATCCATTCGATAGAGCATGGGAAACTAATTGAAAGAAGTGATGGAATTTTTCGCGTCACTCTTACCGTTCCCGAGATATTGACCAAAAAAAGCTCCGATTTCGGAAGATTTAAGGAGGCATATCTCGGCAACCCAAAGTAATAGAGAGATTATATTGGTGTCGATCAATATCTAAGAGGATGATGAACATTTTGGTACCAGATAGTAACCGGTGGCCACTGGCCAACTGGTCACCATTCCCCAGATATTGGTCAAACAAGTTCCGATTTCGGAAGATTTAAGGAGCCATATCTCGGGAATAGTAAGTCGTAGAGAGAGATGATATTTTGCGAATTTTTCAATTTTGAGCATGTATCTTCCTGAAACAATATATCGTAGAACGTTTTAACAAAACTGTTAAACAAAACATCTGGAAAAAATTTACCACTCAAGGAAATTATAAATGGATAGCTATATTACTAGAATTGTTTAATGAGTAGGCTATAATAATAAAGCACATAGAACAATTGGTATAAACCATGTAGAAGTTAATAAGAAAAATTAATTAAGTTCGTTCTGGTAATACTCTTGAAGCATTCTCAACTGGTTAAACGTCGATTTGTTATGTGCCTGTATTAAGGAATTATACCGCATTAAAACAATTATTTGTAGCTTCAAACGTTGGAATTCTCACACTACGAAATGTGTGAAGATCTTGCTGCGTCACGACTGCTTACAAGTACTCGTTTAAATGGTTTTGTTAAAACACTGTTAAAAGTGTTTGCTCGTATAAATTACTGTTGATGTTCTCAGGAGTAAAGGCAAATATAATCGGTTTAAACTCAACACTTCCCGTTTGCATCGGCTTTCAATTTGTTATTCTCATATCGCATCCCATTCAATGGTTGAGCTAACAGTTAAAAAGCAAATTTTCTCATGCTAAGAATAACCCGAGTTTATTAGTACAACCTTATTGTTGGCCTTCAATCACCTCTTGTAGGTTGGGTTGCTTCCATGTTTATAAAATTGTTTTATTACTAAAATATTTAAATAACAGAAATCACTAATACTTTTGTTTCTTTCTTACAATAAGTGTGTATTACTTAAGAGAGTGTAAGGAAGGAAAGTCTGTTCTGTGGGACCTTGAATAAAGAGTTGAGAAAAAGACTCATAAAATGCTTCGTGTGGAGTGTTGTACTGTATGGGGCGGAAACGTGGACATTACGTAAAGGTGATGAAAATCGACTGGAAGCCTTCGAAATGTGGGTGTGGAGAAGAATGGAAAGAATTAGTTGGGTCGAGCGGAAAACGAATGAGAGAGTGTTAGAAATGGTGGGTGAGAAAAGAACACTTTTAGATATTATTAGGAAGAGGAAGAGAAACTGGTTGGGACATTGCCTAAGCAGAGATTGTATCATGAGGGACGTCCTAGAGGGTATGGTGGCGTGAAAGAGAGGGAGGGGGCGAAGGAGACTACAATTGATGGATGATATTAAAGCAGAGAGATCGTACGAGAAGACGAAGAGGTTAGCGGAGGACCGTGGAGCATGGAAGCTTCTCAGCTGCGGCAAGTGACCTGCCAATAAAGGCAGAATACCTATGGTGATGACGACTTAAGAGGTCTAATCACTGCGAGATGGAAATACCGCTAATTTTACAGTAATTATGTGATATCTTCAAATAGATAAAAGATTATCGAAATGTGGAACAAGAGCTCGCTAGACAATATTATTTTGCATGAGGTACCGTTATCACGAGTCACGTAGTAGCTTTCCGTTTGCAGCCATTTAAAAACGCGAAAATAAATGCCGATTTTCTAAATGGCTGGACATCGGAAGCAGATAAGTGAGTAGTGATAACTTATCATATTAGTTACTCTCAACATTTCTATTGGATTGTGAAAATACGAAGAGAAACGCATTATCATGAAATCAGATGCACCTGAAAATTTGGGAATAGTCCTCATCGATGCTAGTATTCTGTATCCAACTATTGACCAGACTATAACCCTAGAAACGGTATATTAGATTTAGGAATTAGATTTCTGGGCTTTCAGCATCTATGGCAATGTTAGCCCGTCATGTTTGAGGGATGACGTCCCTCGGCGATCACACTATCTGAGGAAAGGGAAGGAGGGAAGCGACCTGAGTCCTGTATGTTAGGTACTAACTCGGCATTTTCCTACTATGAATTAGGAGAACCCAGGAAATATCTCATTCAGAATGGCTGGTTTGAGAAAGCTTTCACATCTTTTAGACCGAGTGTTTCCACCAAAAATTGAACCCGGGATCGCTCGCAAGAAACGGGATATAATAAAGTAACACGTACCTGGAGAATCAGGAATATTACCCATCGGCATCAATACCGTGTATACAACTATCAGTCAAGCTATGACTCTAGAAAGAGAAAGGGCATATCGTGAAGTAAGACTTACCTGGAATATCATGGATGGTCCCCATCGGACCAGTATCCTGTAGCCAACTATCAGTCAGAGTGGAACTTGGACCAAAGAAGTCGTCCACTGTCACTTTATCGAGAGTTGTCGCGTCGAATGGAACAAATATTAACCCAATGGTGCAATAGCTGGGAAAAGTTCAGAATGCATCGGGACTCAATTAAATCAAGTAGTGATGAGTGATATTAACAACACGTCGCTTCGCGTTACCTTGAAGCAAAATAATACTTCTCAGATGTAGGAGCATTGTCTCCAAGCTTTTTCTACTTTTCATTCATGCATTCTAATTGCTGCAAATACACAGTTTTATTTATCGTTTGGGCTGGTGGCAGCAGTTCGAGACGCATGATATTCCAGGAATACAAACAAAAGTTGGATGCAGTCAATTGATCAACATGTCATTGTGCAACTGGAAGAACTACGAAACAGAATCGGTTCATGTCATGTAAGCAGCGTGCTTGCGGGCTGACGATAAATAAAGAGGTCTTGACTACAGCATATCAGCATGGTAAACGATAATCGGAATCGAACCTTTTCCAGAGCACAGTGCAGAACGTTTTTAATAATCACATTCTCGTGTAAGTTGCAGGAATAGTGTGTTTTCCAGACACTGGATTGGAAGAAGGTTATCTTGTAGAATGCCCATTAATAGTAGTAGAACTAAACCTTATGGACGTTTAGGGAATTTTCAAAGCTGAGTTCAATGATGTGAAAGTTTTAGTTGTGCTATCAAAGAAAGGGGCAACAATATATATATGTTGCTCTGATTTCCAATTGTTGAAATATGTTCAAACATTTGAGAAAGTGTGCTGAGTATGATGGTGGGCATATAGAAAATACACACCGTTCATCAGTTGTACACTTCCAAACTCCTATGCGTAAATAACGGAAGTCTTATAGAACACTTATGTCTGTTTGTCCACCTGCCTGTCGATAGATATCAGAGCTAAAAGATGAGATAGTGAAATGGGTTCGGTGTCTGAAAAAAAGTTTCCATCTTCTCCCTTAAACATGTAGTCAAATGAATATAGGCAGTAATTCAGCGTTGTTCATCACATAGTAAAACTAGTAATAAATTGCAGGAGACGGTTTCTACAAATGAATTCAGCTGAATGATAAATATTACATCTCTGCTCTTTTCCTGTACCGGTAACGTAGTCGCTAATGTACAGCGGTGGACACTTCTAAATGGTACAGCCATATGGAGATTTACGGCTAAGGTGTACCATTTAGAAGTGTCCACCGCTGTACGAGCGTTTCCGGATTCGAATGCCGGCGGGAGTACTAACATAGAGCATAGAGTTAGTTAGTTTTTTTCATTAAAGAAAAAAATCAATTTTGATATAACACTGCGTATATGTTATATGCGGCTTTTATTAATTCCTACACCTTTGGGTTGAAATCAATCAATAATGACGGAGTGAATTTGCTCCGCATCCCAAGTAAAAAACAAAAGTTCAGCGAAAATTTGATAAAAGTTCTCCAATTTTTATGACAAATAGTGGAATTGGTAAAGAGAAAAGCGATGCAAATCTCTAACAACAATAATGTAAACAAACTTTATCTCATTTTTTCAATGCATACAGGGGCCGTGCTCTCCCTGCTGGTCTAGTGGCTAGCACGTGCGCCTTTGGTGTACGGGGTTCCGGGTTCGATTCCCGGTGGGAGAGCCTTTGTGATTTTAACTGTGCTCGATGTTTCTGTGTTCGTGTCTCTAGCGTTATAGGTTATTGGAAAAAGCAAGTAAAATTATAAGTAGTTCAAGTAAAGTTACTGAGACACGTTAGGTGAGTTAGTTAACTTTTAATTTAAAAAGTGGTAAAGCGTTCACCTCTGGTGTGTGGGGTCCCTGATTCGATCCCAGCTCGCGCCAAGTGGGCTTTGTGGTGGACAAACACCGTGCGCTTGGGTTTTCTCTGAGTTTTCCCGTTTCCTCCCACTTTTTTCATTCCACCATTGCATTCATTTCTCATCATCACCGTCTCCTTTAGCCTAGAAGGCATTACTGTGGAGCGTAAATCTTAAAAGATTTAAGTTTTTTCAATGTATACAATTAATGGAAATTATGATGATGATGATGATGATGCCTGAATAAGATGTAACTAGGACTGAACCAGAATCATAAATCAAACTGAAACGACACAGAAAGTATTGTTTTCATCTAATTTGTAGTATCAGTGTCCGATGGTTAACCATCTTCGCGCATTAATTAAACATTAAATGCTTCATAAGTAGAGGTTGTATCCCATTCAGTCCATCAGTGCATTGTTTCCTTGCGCTCGGTTGCTCTTCCTTCTTTGCGTATTGGCCACACTTGGATGGTGGCAAAGAAATGTGAAAGTTCATTGTATATTGTTGGTTGTGTGATACACCTGTTGATCTATTCATACGACGCCTACACAACCTCTATTTATTAAGTTTGGTGAACAAATCACGTATGGTTACAACTGATGTGAGGCACCACGCTTTCATGTAGCAGCCCGGAACATGTTTCCGCAATAGGAGCACCGCTACGAACGAATAGTTATCCCGTCAAGTGCGGCGACCTGTTTTTGCCACGCAGAATATCTAATGAACGAGATAAATCATCTAAGAAACCCTCCGGGCTCCCTCACCACAAAGCATTAATTTTCAAATTTTAAAAGAAGTTCTATTTTATTTTTTTCTCTTTCGACATTCAATAATAATAGGTTACTTACTACCTGATATATCGATTTCCATTGATCGTATTGTTTTCGTTGTTTAATTTCAATCACGAAATGAAACGTAATATTCTTTAAAAAGACAATTGAAAAAGGATACATCTAAGAAAGAGATTAGGACTTTATCAAGAAATCGAGTTTACAATGGTATTAGTACTATTATATTACAAATTGGGTTAAGAAAATGCTATTTCTGAAAAATGATTTAAGTATCTATATAACATATGGGAAAAAATCACCTAAATATACAGGGTGTTGAAAACAATACTGAAACAACTTTGAGAAACGAATCTTCACAGATCATGTTTATAGTTATATTAGACAAACATGAATGCACCAATGCATGATTTCCAGGTGTGTCAAAAGCCCGCCCTCCTTCCCCCCGTGTTTGCTACTTTTTATCAATAATATAATAATAATGTGAAAATTAGAATGATAACATATATTTTCTTTGTTTTTATTAATTAATTATTCAGGCCAGAAGTGCTATATTTATTTGCACAAGCTACTAAAAAGAAGAAAGTATAATATCGAATGTAATAAAAAATGTATAATTGTACTGATTATTATGAAAATAAATGTATGAAAATAAATGTTAGAAAGACAAAAGCCATAGTGATTGGAACGAAGGGGTCTGTGTCAAATATAAAAGTAGGAGGGGAGAAAATAGAACAAGTGAATAGTTTTCGATACCTGGGTAGTGTTCTTAGTAATGACATGAAATGCGAACGTGAAATAAAAGCAAGGATAGGAATGGCGAAAGAAGCCTTTAAAAGAAAGAAAAGTCTGTTTTGTGGGACCTTGAACAAAGAGTTGAGAAAAAGACTCATAAAATGCTTCGTGTGGAGTGTTGTGCTGTATGGGGCGGAAACGTGGACATTGCGTAAGGGTGACGAAAATCGACTGGAAGCCTTCGAAATGTGGGTGTGGAGAAGAATGGAAAGAGTTAGTTGGGTCGAGCGGAAAACGAATGAGAGAGTGTTAGAAATGGTGGGTGAGAAAAGAACACTTTTAGATATTATTAGGAAGAGGAAGAGAAACTGGTTGGGACATTGCCTAAGAAGAGATTGTATCATGAGGGACGTCCTAGAGGGTATGGTGGCGGGAAAGAGAGGGAGGGGGCGAAAGAGACTACAATTAATGGATGATATTAAAACAGAAAGATCATACGCGAAGACGAAAAGGTTAGCGGAGGATCGTGGAGCATGGAAGCTTCTCAGCTGCGGCAAGTGACCTGCCAATAAAGGCAGAATACCTATGATGATGATGATGTACTGATTATTTGGCTGTTGTTATGTAAACGGGTTTGTTGATTGGTTGTCACGGTAATTGACTTGGTTACTAAGGAAACCAGGTATGTGTTTACTGTTGATTATCACGATATAATGTGCAGAGACATCGTGTTATACAGAAGTGTATGGTAATTGCTGAAAAGCTAATTATTATTATTATTACAAAATATATTGTGTTATAAGTGATTTAACTGGTGTATAACCCTTCAGTGAGTTTAATAATTGTTAGTAGATAATTATACAGGATGGCCCAAAAGTAGGTATATAGTACCGTACTGATCAGCTCATTGCATTTTACATTATTTCTTATTGTTATCCATCAGGCAGAGTTAGTTTCTTTATTGTTTGTTCTTAATGTGTTTTTACTTATATCTTAAGCTCGGAAGAGCCTAAGCAAATAAACCCATAAACTAGAATGATATACTTGATCAATCCAGGGATGTATACCTACTTTTGGACTAACCTGTGTTCGAACTTTATTATGAAATATTAACTAAAAATCGAAATGAGGTTATAAAATCTACTAATATCGAAGAGTCCTTTCAATTTCTGTCATAATTTGAAATGGCATCGCTGGTCACTTTGAGCTATAACCCTCGGAAAACTAGTCGTAATGATGTTAAATGGGTTGTATATAGAGAACGAAATAGCGCATCGAGGTCAGTTAAAAGAACATAGTGATTATTTCTAGCCTAGATTCCCTTAATGTACCAGTGAATGTGGAATTTGTATAACTTTTTAGTTCCTGATCTGAAGTATAAAAAACATAAGCTAATTATTTGAAACATGTTGCGTATCTAACAATTAGAAACTTATTACCTAATCTAATATAAATAAAATAAAGAATTTGTTTGTGTATCTGTCTATCTGTCTGTATGTGGCTTGTGAGAACCAGACGAGTGGACCACCAAAAGTTAACAAATTTTAGTAACTGGTACTTTGGTCCTGGCCCCAGACCAAGATGAAGAGTTATTTTTTTTCAAAATTCGAACCCGGGGTCTCAGCGGGGACGATTACCGGGCCATGTAAAAGTAGTAAAAAAAAAAAAAAATTATCGATATTAATGTCGAATTCATGGGTTTCGCGGTCGCTGAGATCAATGGTGACACTTCCATTAGCGGTGACTTTCAAACTCAGCTACCATTCTATGCGGACCGGGTTCACCTGCGGGAGGGGGTTACCGAGACATGTAAAAATAATCCAAAATGACCTATATTAGTGTCAAATCCATAGTTTTCGCGGCCGCTGAGATGAATGGTGATACTCCCACAGGCGTTGACTTCCAAATACAGCCCCCATCGCCTGGGGATCAGAGGCGTTCTTTTTCTTTTCAAGGTTTTTCAGAGGGCGTTTACCGGTATACACAAAAGTAATAGAAAAGACCGATATTTTTCCTTTAGTTGTTCAGTTTGTTTACATAGATAGTTTATCTGACTCATGCGAAGAATGAGTATTTCAGCTAGTTTAAAATATATAACTCGGACATTTTTTTTTTCAGTATTAAGTACATGACAAACAAAACTGTACACTCACTTTTCCAATTTCTTTTGTGAATAACATCAAAAAATAGTGACAACAATTTAAGTATTATTAACCCAAACAAAACAATTAGAAAAATAATGTATTCGTGGCTCCGTAAGTTAATTCCAGCATTCAAACATTTCAGATAACCGAGTCCTTTCCTAAGGAAAAGCAAGAATGTATTTACACAAGGTAAAACAAATACTTGGTTTTCAACATAAGTTTGTTGTGTGCCCTAGGTTCGATCTGTATTTCGACTACTTTTCAATCTGGCATTATTAGCTCGTTTCTTTACTTACAAGTTCAACTTATGCAATCCTGCATATCATTGATGTTGTTTAGGTTTCTTATCTAGAACTTTATCTGCTCCTTTAAGTTATGTACCTTATTGTTTTTGCATGTGATGTTGACTAAATTTAAATATGCAAACAAAGAAAATAATACTTTTCTTTAACAAAGAAAAGAGGTTAAAATACGAAACTCAAACTTCTCTTCTTTCCCTTAAATGCAAGCTTATGTCACATTCTCAGTCTGACTACTCCTCTCTACCAGCTTCAAATATTTCCTTTGAAGATCCTAGTTACGTTTGCATAATGATAACAGAAAAATGAACTGATATATTGTAGCCCTATCAGATAGCAAAAATTATTTTATTCAAAGAGTTTCTTCTTTCCTTCATTTATAATTGTGCTTCAATTAGAAACTCGGGTGGTACAATGGTTGAGCGCTTCTGGTACGTGGGGTCCTTAGTTCGATCCTAGGTCAAGTAAGTTTGTGGCGGACAATATTGTGTCCGTGGGTTTCTCGGGGTTCTCCCGTTTCCTTCCATATTCTCATTCCACCAATTCCTCCAAGCTCATTCACTTGCCTTAATCATCCGTCTCCCTTAGCCTAAAGGACATAAACGTGGGACGTTAAACTAAAAGATTGCATTTCTTTTTCATTTATATAAAGAGAATCCTAATTTCCTTCTCAAATTTGGAAAAACTCTATAAACGCAATTTAAATACTTGTTCGGTCTATGTTTCCACATAAAATCATATTAGTTCATGAAACAAGTGATTTACTGAATTTCAGCTTGCAACAGTTAAATTGTAAATTTAAGTTCTGTAGAACTAAATTTAGTCTTCACGTTTTCATTACAGCTATTAATCTCCCTAAATACCTACTTTCAAAAAAATAATACCGTTGAACGTTACCCTAATTACTCTGTCAACCATGGAGTTACAAATCATTCGTTGGGGAACTTCTTCGATTGGAAATTGATCATTCTTCTAAAAAAGATCAATTTTCTTTAAGATTCGCTATTGCTAAATTGCAAGACTTCACGCCTTTGGCGCGCAAAACCAAAGTTCGACTCTCGTTGGGAGTATATAGATATAGATCCCAGGTTCAGCTAGAGCTCCTCTGTAGCTAAGCTGTTAGCGTACGCGCCTGTGGCGCGTGAGACCCGGGTTCGATTCCCGGTGGGAGATCATGTGGTTCGGATTCCACGTTAATCAGTAGGTCCACGTCTGATATAGCCTCGCTGCTGAAAAGGGACGTTAAACTTCAACTCAACCCAGGTTAAGCTATAAATACACGGTTCAAATTAATTTTCCTTGATTTTTTTTTAAATAACATTTTCCTTCAGGACACAGGAAATTGAAAATGAGAAAAGAAATATGGTACAAACTGCTGTTTCTACACTTTTTGAGGGTCTGAAAAATGTGAAGAATCAAACACTTAGGTTGCTGTTACACGCGTCAAAGATATTGTGAAGAATTATCGCACGAAGGTTGGAGAAGGAAGCAGAAGAAAGACTTTCGGAGAATCAGTTAGGATTTAGATAGAAAGAGGAACAAGACAAGCAACTTCTTAGGATAAGTAACAGGTGGTAACTTCTTTCATAGATATTGAGAAAGCGTTTGATAATGTGGATTGGAGTATCACATTCAAGGCACTGAAGAACCTGAATATGAACTATAGAGATAGAAGAATAGTATCAATTTTTACAAGAAGCAAACAGCCCTCATGGGAGGAGAACAAAAAGAAAGAACCAAGAATAAGTACCCGGCTACTTAAGGCGATCGCAAAGCGTATTTATTGCTCATGTGTACGCTTGGAATACGCTGACCATGTATTTAAATGTAGATGGCTTCTCACAAACGTGAAAGTAATAAAAATACGGAGAAAACGACAGCTCGAGCGTATTTGGTGCCTTTCGGAACAATAGACCGCCTGTTGTTTAAAAGATTTAAAAAGGAAGGGAAAAAAGGAAAGACGTGTTGCCAGGCAAAGGGATTGTCAGCTCGGGCGTATTTGGTGCGTTTCGGAACAATAGACCGCTTGCTGTTTAAAAGCTTTGAAAAGGAAGGGGAAAAAAAGGAAAGACGTGTTGCCAGGCAAGAGTATTGTAGCAAGAAACAGCTGCTTGGAAGATGGTTTGTGCAGAGTATTGGAACCCTGCTACTACACACCTGGACCTTGCAAAAAGACCCCGAAACCCTGACTGGCTCACAGTATGATTTACAACTCTGGTGAAAGTAAAATTACTGAATAGCCACCTTGGCCGCGTTTGCTACAGGGGGTAACGCATCAAAAACGCTTTCTCAAATAGCCTAACCCTAAGCAAAGAAGTAAGGGAAGGATGTGAACTATCTTCACTACTGGAGCTTGCCTTATAATGCTCGGGCGCCATGCCTGCGGAGCATGGTAGGATTAACTCGCTAGCAGTCTGCCTCAACCAGTAGGTCAACTGGTAGGCACTCAGGACTTCGGTCTGGCCGTGCAGTGGGCGTATTCCACTTCCTCAGAGAATGGGGGTTACATCGCTTAGGCGAGTCAGAATTAGGGGACAAATTCTGACGGTGCACAATGTGCACGTGCATAAAATTAGCGTATTGAGGAATCGCGGGCGGGGTGCATTACATTCTTGCGGAACCCGGCCATTAAATAGACCGAATGGTCGCGGGCATGCAACTAAGCGTGGACCAGTAGACCACTAGCATCAACGTGTCTTTACTACTGTTCAACATCTGTGTAGAAAAAGCTATGAAAGAATTACTGGCTAGTAATGAAAAGCGCATAAAAATAAACGGTTAAATATTTAGTACAATTAGATTTGCGGACGACAAAGCAGCAGGACGGTAGCCAGCCCAAAAATGTAGGGGGCAGAATTCGGGGGGTCGATTCAACCATATTATAGTTCATTTCCAAGCCTACCGTGAAAATTTTAGGGGAGCCGGCCCCCCTTAGAGCCCCCATGGATACGGTCCTGCAGAGCAGTAATAAAGAACGAAGAGGATCTGCATGGAACACTCCGTAATTTGAAAGCACGTCTGAAACAAAAATGCAAAATGATAATAAGTAAAAAGAAAGAAAATAAAGGTAGTGAAATGTAGAAGTAACGGACAGCAAAGAGCAAACATCTGCTTACTAAGAGGAAGAATTGAAAAAGTCAAATCCTTCACATTATTTGGGAAATGTAATCTCCTCAGACAAAAGAGCGAAATAGACGTAGCTTCGAGATAGCACAAATAAAATAGGCATTCATCAGGAAGAGAGAAATACTGACATCAAAAATATATGTCGTTGGAAGTTAGGAAGAGATTAATGGAGACATTGATATGGAGTGTCACACTATATGACTCAGAAACGTGGATACTGAAGAAAGCAAAAGCATAAAAACTGGAAACTTTCGAAATGTGGTGCTGGCATAGAATGCTGGTTATCCGGTTATCTGGTCGACGGTGAAGAAGAAAAACGAAGATGTGCTAAAGGAAGCTAACGAAGAACTACAAATCATGAAATAATGGAGAAAAGAAGGAATAACATGATTGGTCACCTTGATCGACATTCATAATGGATTAAGTCATTATTGGAGAGAAAAACAAAAGGAAGACCGGGAAGAGGAAGACCAAGAAAGAAATACCTTGATGCGATTAAGAAGAAGAGGACGTATTAGTCTCTCAAACTGCTCTGTCAAGAGCGAAAAGTATTTTAGATGCTAGTCATATTGCCCACCAATCTATTGTTGAGAAGGGAAGAAGAAGATAAAAGTCCAAAATTTTCCTGAAAAGAAACTTAGAAACAAATCTTCGTTTTTAAAGAACGATTTCTCCAAAACAATCTTCGTTTTCGAATCAAAAGATTCAATAGATTTCAGGCAAAAAATTTTCTTGTAGGCCTTATATCTGGAGAACTACGTATAGTGTAGCCAAACCCAAGTTATCACTTAACTCGGTATGATGTGCTTATTCCGTAAAAAATACGAAAACTCGATTTAGGGACTGTTCAAAATTTTGTGAACCCTGACCCAAAAACTAATTATTGGCCAAGATTGCAATTTTTTTTATTCATTCTTTTATCATTCCTAAAATTCTTGGCCAATACCGCCATCTTTTGATTCTTTTTCTTTTTCTTTTTGGATCATTCCTAAAATTCTTGTTACAGGATGATTTGTCCAAACTTTTGCATCTTTAAGAGCACTGATAATTCTGTGATACAACTTTTCTTTAAGGTGAGATAGTGTAGTGGGAAATGATCTGTAAGTGAAGGTTTATGATGGTCTCCAAAACCTCCAACTCCATTAAAGCCAGGCATGGACTGACCCATCGGAACATGTCCCGGTGCACCCTCGAAAACATGACACTATAAATAAATGTGTAAGTTATTTATAATAAATTCCTACAGTTGTTACTGATAAAGATACTGTAAAAGGGACAGTGCACCCTTTACATCAGAGCGCACTCGTTAGTAGCCTAGCCCGGGTCTGATCGAAGCCACATTAATACTTGGTTCTGCCCTTCACAACCTCGGTTTTGTATAAGGACATAAAAGAACAACAGTTTCAGTCAAATGGCACCGAGTGACGTCTAAGATAATACCTTGATAATAGATTTTATAGCTTTCTTTATCCATTCTGTTCCATGAACAGTTACCTTCCTTTTCTCTCCTAAGATACCGATTAGGTATGATGCAATTGCGTATTGTGACGCACCATGTAACCTGGGTGTCGCATACTTTTGTCATGAGCTAACAAGATTAATATTCTGTCATAACTGAAAGTTCATTCTTTTTACCTAAGTTCTATTGCAAAGAAAATTCAGGTCCAGCATTATCCGACTAAGTGAAGACGATATAGGTAAAAACGTTATTAGCTACATTTGGAAAACATGAAGATAAATATTCTTGACATCCAAGACAAAAGTACGTGTTTACATTATATAAAGCAGTTAGATCATATTCACCGACGTAAAAGGACATTTTATTTTCTTTTTACATTTTAAAATTGTTTGCGTTCTTCCCAACACTGGCAAAGTTTGCTTTGCACTGCAGGTGTCTGATGGTTCTTGTACACGCTACAACACGGACACTTGTCTAATTTGTTCTTCGGTGAAAGCTTGCTTTCCTGTCATGGACATTAACGTTACTCAAACAGCGACCAAACAAACAAACACCAGACTATTAGAAAGGCATCCCACAAGGTGATGCACTTGAGCCACTCGTTGAAGGCGAAGAAAATTGATCCTGGTTTCGAGTGCTCAACACTATGTGACACGTATTGGTTGTCCGAAGACACTTTGACTCCAATTATTAGCAAGTGTATTTGTCGTATATTTGGCCAAGCAAACACCAAATATGTATGTGTTATTGAGATGTCCCACGACTGCTTCGTCTCCTGTTTCATTTAATATTAACTGAAGTCTATTTTGTTCTCCATGGGAAAGCCATCTTACTTGAAGCACTTAGAAACTTACACTTACCGAGCTGGACAATAACAAACAAAGAATAAGTTTACTGTCAGCAGAAACATATTCTTCAGTGCTTACAGAATAATTATGCTTAAATGTGTGCGAACGAGAATCATTTTACATCCTTTACTTGGCAGCCACAAAACGAACAAACACGGTTTAATAGGGATACAAATTTACCTCAGCTAAAAGTCCTTTGCACTCAGATAATATAAACTCTGGGTGGAGGCAGTTCATGTCGTAGGTGTTAATACTCGTACTCAGCCTCAACGCACGAAGGTCAGAAGGGTGGTTAGATTAGTTCAGAATGAAATGTTCTAAAATACGTTTTATTATTCATCATAGGTATTCTGCCATTATTGGAAAGTCACTTGTCGTAACAGAAGGTTCCATGTTCCACGGTCTTCCGGTAACCTCTTCGTCTTCACGTAAGATTTTTCTGTTTTGTTATAGTCCATTAACTGTAGTCTCCTTCGCCCTCTCCCTCTCTTTCCTGCCATCATACCCTCTAGCATCTCTTATGATACTGTTCCTTGGGCTAGATCCGCCACTGTTTGGTCTCAATATATTGTGGTAAACTTATTTCCGTATGATCCGGATATTCATACTACCGGCAAATGTCCAGGAAATCATCACCGTCTTTATATCACCCGTATTTCTTCTGTGTCTATATCACGATCTTCCACCGCCTGGCTTAAGCGAGTGGTCTGAAACATTAGGCTAGAATTCGCAACACTTTTCAGTTGCGGGTTCGAATATCTGTCAGAGCATAAATGCTATATGTTGTCCTTTCACCATTTATTTTCTTATAATAATTTCTTATTGCATACTTTAGCTCAAACGGCAATCGCGTGAAACGTAAAACTCAAAGATAAATAAAATAAGTTATAGAGTTCTAGGTTCTACATAATACAATAGACAGTATGCTAAATACCCAGTCTAAATGAAGCTATTAATTACCTGCCATAAATAAACCACAAGGATCCACTACAGCTAAAACAGACTGTGGTACGTTGATTGTAATAGAGCTTCGAACTTGGGAACGGGATGACTCTGTTTTATCGCAATCCATGTAAACATGTGGTGGACAATGTGATTTTTTCTGTTTTTCTAACTTCTTTCTTTATTAAAAAGATCCAATATATATTTCAATCAAAAATTTTCTTGTACGCCTTATATCTGTAACCAAACCCAAACTATCACTTAACTCAGTATAATGTGCTTATTAAGTAGAAAATATGAAAACTGAATTTATGGGTCGTTTCAAAAATTTTGTGGCCCCTGATTCAAAAATTAATTATTGGTCAAGATCGAATCTTTTGATGTTTTTTTTTTATCATTCCTAAAATTTTTGACCAAGTTAAGATTTTTTTGATCCGTTTTTTTTTTATTATTTCTAAAATTCTTGTTTATTGTATTATATGTTTCCATATCATTCAATTACAAATGCCACCCATTCTGTCTTGCTATTTGTGTAAGTGTGAGACGTCAAACTAAATCGTTTTCTTCCTGTAATTTACTCTTATCCCAAAGACATCGAAAGAAGAAAATCTACTTAATTATGTGTGGGAAAGTGTTGACAGGCATCTGCAGCATATACAGCTCACACTCGGTTTTCCTAACAGATTCATTCAGAAAGTTTTGATGAAATATCTCATTACTTAGGTCTGTGTACTCCATAAAAATCTGTGTCCATATTAAGGATTCTGTCCTCTGCCACGAACCTCAATTAACACCCAAGTGTTAGGTATACAAGGTCGAGTAAAAAATTTGGAATAATAAAGAGTGGCAACTGATAATAGTTCTTAGTTGATTTGTAAACATATTTTGTGTCTATTAACAGGGGCTGCGGTGAATCAGTGGTAGAGCGGTCACCTCTGGTACATGGGGTTCTTGGTTCAATTCCAACTCGCTCTAAGTAAGCTTTGTGGTGGACAAACACCATGTGCGTGGGTTTTCTCGGGATTCTCCCGTTTCCTTCCATCATTTCCTTCATTTCTTATCATCACCGTCTCTTTTAGCGTAGGTGGCATAACAGTGGGACGTAAAACTTAAATATTTCCTTTAAAGATTTGTGTCTATTAACAAATTCTAGCAAGAAAAGTACTTCATAGTGAACTCAAGTAGTTGAGAGTAGACTATATAGAAACGCACTGTTTTATGCTAAATTATTTACAGACATATCTTACATGATGTGATTTGTTTTTAGTTATCAAACTTTTAAATATTGCAAGAAAAATGTTCAGTTTTCTTCTAAACTATATATTTTTAATATTTATAGAAGCACTAATTGTACCATAAATAATGTCGATATGTAACATTGAAATAGAATAATAAAAATATTTTCTCAACAATTTTAGGATTCCATGTTGTGAGGGAGATATGAAATTGATTCCTTCGGTTCCTGCGGCCCAACAAATTCACAGTTCACCAACAAACAAGGTAAGTGAATGAATCGTAGTATTCCTATTAAAAATAATAGAAGTTTCAAACATATTGTAAAACTCTTATTTGTGACAATTAAAACAAGATCGTGACACAATAATGGAAATAAATTGGACTTTCAATTGCAGTCTCTTATTTGGCGAAACTATTGCCTCCTCAGCCCCTGTGGCGAATCGAATTTTGATCTTCCTTTTATTTAGAAACGAATTAAGTAAATCTTTTATATAGGTTTAATTTTAATATTTGAGGTGTTTTGTATCACAAAGGAATTAGTAACCAGACCAAGATTTTGGAAGGAAAAATGTGTTAATTCTAGGCAAGGAAGTATAATTGAAACTTTCGACATACGTTATAACTTATGCTAACATTTTTCTGTCGTTTTTGTAAGTTCAAAACTCAATACTGGAATCTAGCGTATAATCACGAGTTACTAATTATTCAAAATACACTACATGTGCTCAGTAAAAATCTCTAAATGTTGTTTCATTGAGTCAAAACAGACGTTACATGTATTGACGAAGAATCGCCTGCCATTCTACTTGTACCTAAGTCTGCAAACACATCGATATTGTTTGGTAAAGAACTGTGAAGAGTATGGTAGTGAGCAACCATGTTCACATACCTTCGATTGCTGATATATCAGGTGATCAGGTAGATCAGGGAAGCAGCGCTGTCTGTCATTCCTTGCAAGGGACTTGCACATTCCAGGATACACATGGTCGATCATAGATGGTCGATCATTCCGCTAATAGATGTTCCTTGAACACCCTCATAATCCCAACAACCTGACAACACTATTCACATAGTAGTCTAAAACGTTAGTGGTTCTTAGTCAATTGAAACCACAGCAAAGACATACGCTTGCCAGTTTAATATTCAGCAGACGCCGTGCAACCTTCAAAACAGAAAAGCACACACCCTTTATTGTGTTTGAGCGTCGAACTAACAGAGCGCTACACTGTCTGTCATGTCTGTCATGGCCATGCAGAGTATGTGTATGCCATCCTATGGTATGATCACATTGTGTGGGCTATTGGCCGATTGTCACTGCGTGCAGTTCTTTTCTGCCCATTGTTTCCACATTGACATCACTGTCATGCTGATGTACTTTCACATGCAATAATTTTGCAGTATGAAAATCTACTTTCTACCAGCAGGTTTATGATGTTGTAGTCTGCTGTTCACATTCCTTTCTTTAATGCGACGTCAACAAAGTGACATTTATGCACAAGTTTCTCGTTTGTTTGTCCGTGCTCCATTACTGGAGTGCTGCGTACGCCACTGTTCCATGGCACCAATGCAAGCAGTAAAGCGAATGCTATGGCAGTTATTTCTAAGACACACTGTGTCTCGGGGTCTATTGCGTCTTAACATATCTGAAAGGGAAACTGTTTGATACGTTCTATTCTACTAGGCAACGAGAAAATGTGTTTCAGTAAATATTATAAAGCAAAGTAATTGGAAAATTCCTTTGTTAGGCCAAGATTTCCGTAAATTAAGATGCAATGTGTGTGTGTGTGTGTGTGAAGTAACTTACTGTTCTAAATCGTTATTGGATAATTGTGGCATATGATATTAATCTGAAACCCAGATGGTCTCAGACTTATGCCTTTGTGACTGAACTGGGATTAACTATAAGCATGGTATACGAAGTTGAGTATCTCTGAAAACAAAAAAAAAATACAAAATATTTCTTTCCATTATTTAAATTATAAATGTGTTAGCGTGTACTTCCATAAATGTCCTACAAAATGAACAAATAATAATATAAAAAAAACGTGATTATCTAAATTATGCGAGATGTAATTTTTCAGTACATGAAAACGCATTTCTTTGCCCACCCTGAATATTCAGTGTTATTTCCTCAGAAAAGTATTGTTTCATTTGGAGGCGGATTTAGAAGATAAAAAGTGGGAGGCCAACCACCCAGCCTATGATAGGTAAATCATGAGTTTATGATAAACTTTCAAAAATATATCAGTAATAACTTCAATTAACTTTGTCACTCAAAAAACTGCAGGGCCTAGTCACCCCCAGCCCCAGGATAGATCCGCCTCTGGCTTCATTATAATTGTAATATAGAAGTAAGTATCGTAAAACGGTGATTTTCGTGTATCGCTCTAAATATCTTTTCTTTTCTAATCCGAACTATGCACTCCAAATTGTCAACTAACTGTGGCACCCCAAATTTGTATTTGTACCATTTTTTTTTTGTTTTGTTTTTTATTATTATTTTATTTGTGCAATTATAGAATCAGTCAACCTCCGATAAAGGCACTGCAGGGCCCAGATCTGACTGAAACTGTGGTTGTTCGTAAGTGGTACTCTGCCGTACGAATACTGTGAGTTTGGCTAATTTTACTTCAGCCATTCTTCGTGTAGCAATTTTCACAAACAGCAGGGTAATGTGTTTAGACAATACGATGGCTAAGAATGACATGGCCACTTGCCTTATCAATGACGTTTTCATTAAACCCCTCTCTATTAATCAATCAATCAAGCTGAAGAGAGAAATATATTTTTGTACTTTTAAATATAATTTTTAAACTTCCTTTTTTTCAATATTTTGATAAGAGATCAATATTTAACCAGCCCCGCAATATTGCTATGTTATTAATATGAAACTTGAGAAAGTACGGTATTCAGTGAGGCCCGGATTACCGTGTAGACATAATAGACTGGTACTGAAGATATTTTCTTGCTCTTCCCCTCCTTATATGCTACATAATTAATTAATTCACTGTATTAAAAATTTCTCGTGCAGGCGTTTCTGCATTACAGATTATAATATGCTCTTCCTTTTTGGAGAGTTCCTGCTGTATTAGAGTGTATTGAACAGTGACACTTTGTGTGCCCGCGACTGAGTGCTGGAACAATTATTAACAACAAATTGGTCGTCGTAACTTGCAACAACGTCGATCAGAGGCGTACCCATGGGGAAGGAGATTCATCGTGTCTAGATTCCCTCAAATTTCCTAACTCAACATACATTTGTACAATTTCTCAATAAAACTATACTTGTTTAACAGGGAAATGATTGATGTAGCATGAAAATTTGATCTTACACTTCATCTGTACTCTTTCTCTTATAAAAACAGTCTAGTTCTAGCTGAAACGGGCTCACCCAGGAGAGACCCATGAGGTCCAGATCCCCTCAAAACTTCCTAACTCAACATACATTTGTACACTTTCTCAATAAAACTATAGTTGTTTAACAGGGAAATGATTGATGTAGCATGAAAATTTAATCTTACACTTCATCTGTACTCTTTCTCTTATAAAAACAGTCTAGTTCTAGCTGAAACGGGCTCACACACCGGCGACCCATGAGGTCTGGATTCCCTCAAAACTTCCTAACTCAACATACATTTGTACACTTTCTCAATAAAACTATAGTTGTTTAACAGGGAAATGATTGATGTAGCATGAAAATTTAATCTTACACTTCATCTGTACTCTTTCTCTTATAAAAACAGTCTAGTTCTAGCTGAAACGGGCTCACACACGGGTGACCCATGAGGTCCGGATCCCCTTAAAACTTCCTAACTCAACATACATTTGTACAATTTCTCAATAAAACTATACTTGTTGAACAGAGAAATGATTGATGTAGCATGAAAATTTAATCTTACACTTCATCTGTACTCTTTCTCTTATAAAAACAGTCTAGTTCTAGCTGAAACGGGCTCACACACGGGTGACCCATGAGGTCCAGATCCCCTCAAAACTTCCTAACTCAACCTACATTTGTACACTTTCTCAATAAAACTATACTTGTTGAACAGAGAAATGATTGATGTAGCATGAAAATTTGATGTTACACTTCATCTGTACTCTTTCTCTTATAAAAACAGTCTAGTTCTAGCTGAAACGGGCTCACCCAGGAGAGACCCATGAGGTCCAGATCCCCTCAAAACTTCCTAACTCAACCTACATTTGTACACTTTCTCAATAAAACTATACTTGTTGAACAGAGAAATAATTGATGTAGCATGAAAATTTGATGTTACACTTCATCTGTACTCTTTCTCTTATAAAAACAGTCTAGTTCTAGCTGAAACGGGCTCACCCAGGAGAGACCCATGAGGTCCGGATCCCCTTAAAACTTCCTAACTCAACATACATTTGTACACTTTCTCAATAAAACTATAGTTGTTTAACAGGGAAATGATTGATGTAGCATGAAAATTTAATCTTACACTTCATCTGTACTCTTTCTCTTATAAAAACAGTCTAGTTTTAACTCAAACGGTCTCACACACGGGCGACCCATGAGGTCCGGATTCCCTCAAAACTTCCTAACTCAACATACATTTGTACACTTTCTCAATAAAACTATAGTTGTTTAACAGGGAAATGATTGATGTAGCATGAAAATTTGATCTTACACTTCATCTGTACTCTTTCTCTTATAAAAACAGTCTAGTTCTAGCTGAAACGGGTTCAACTACGGACGACCCATGAGGTCCGGATCCCTTCAAAACTTCCTAACTCAACATACATCTGTACAATTTCTCAATAAAACCATACTTGTTTAACAGGGAAATGATTGATGTAGCATGAAAATTTGATCTTACACTTCATCTGTACTCTTTCTCTTATAAAAACAGTCTAGTTTTAACTCAAACGGTCTCACACACGGGCGACCCATGAGGTTTGGATCCCCTCAAAACTTCCTAATTCAACATACATTTGTACACTTTCTCAATAAAACTATACTTGTTGAACAGAGAAATGATTGATGTAGCATGAAAATTTGATGTTACACTTCATCTGTACTCTTTCTCTTATAAAAACAGTCTAGTTCTAGCTGAAACGGGCTCACCCAGGAGAGACCCATGAGGTCCAGATCCCCTCAAAACTTCCTAACTCAACATACATTTGTACAATTTCTCAATAAAACCATACTTGTTTAACAGGGAAATGATTGATGTAGCATGAAAATTTGATCTTACACTTCATCTGTACTCTTTCTCTTATAAAAACAGTCTAGTTCTATATGAAACGGGCTCACCCACGGGCGACCCATGAGGTTTGGATCCCCTCAAAACTTCCTAATTCACCATACATTTGTACACTTTCTCAATAAAACTGTACTTGTTGAACAGAGAAATGATTGATGTAGCATGAAAATTTGATGTTACACTTCATCTGTACTCTTTCTCTTATAAAAACAGTCTAGTTCTAGCTGAAACGGGCTCACCCAGGAGAGACCCATGAGGTCCAGATCCCCTCAAAACTTCCTAACTCAACCTACATTTGTACACTTTCTCAATAAAACTATACTTGTTGAACAGAGAAATGATTGATGTAGCATGAAAATTTGATCTTACACTTCATCTGTACTCTTTCTCTTATAAAAACAGTCTAGTTTTAACTCAAACGGTCTCACACACGGGCGACCCATTAGGTCCGGATCCCCTCAAAACTTCCTAATTCAACATACATTTGTATATATTCTCAATAAAACTATACTTGTTTAACAGGGAAATGATTGATGTAGCATGAACATTTGATGTTACACTTCATCTGTACTCTTTCTCTTATAAAAACAGTCTAGTTTTAACTCAAACGGTCTCACACACGGGCGACCCATGAGGTTTGGATCCCCTTAAAACTTCCTAATTCAACATACATTTGTACACTTTCTCAATAAAACTATACTTGTTGAACAGAGAAATGATTGATGTAGCATGAAAATTTGATGTTACACTTCATCTGTACTCTTTCTCTTATAAAAACAGTCTAGTTCTAGCTGAAACGGGCTCACCCAGGAGAGACCCATGAGGTCCAGATCCCCTCAAAACTTCCTAACTCAACCTACATTTGTACACTTTCTCAATAAAACTATACTTGTTGAACAGAGAAATGATTGATGTAGCATGAAAATTTGATGTTACACTTCATCTGTACTCTTTCTCTTATAAAAACAGTCTAGTTCTAGCTGAAACGGGCTCACCCAGGAGAGACCCATGAGGTCCAGATCCCCTCAAAACTTCCTAACTCAACATACATTTGTACAATTTCTCAATAAAACCATACTTGTTTAACAGGGAAATGATTGATGTAGCATGAAAATTTGATCTTACACTTCATCTGTACTCTTTCTCTTATAAAAACAGTCTAGTTTTAACTCAAACGGTCTCACACACGGGCGACCCATGAGGTTTGGATCCCCTCAAAACTTCCTAATTCAACATACATTTGTACACTTTCTCAATAAAACTATACTTGTTGAACAGAGAAATGATTGATGTAGCATGAAAATTTGATGTTACACTTCATCTGTACTCTTTCTCTTATAAAAACAGTCTAGTTCTAGCTGAAACGGGCTCACCCAGGAGAGACCCATGAGGTCCAGATCCCCTCAAAACTTCCTAACTCAACCTACATTTGTACACTTTCTCAATAAAACTATACTTGTTGAACAGAGAAATGATTGATGTAGCATGAAAATTTGATGTTACACTTCATCTGTACTCTTTCTCTTATAAAAACAGTCTAGTTCTAGCTGAAACGGGCTCACCCAGGAGAGACCCATGAGGTCCAGATCCCCTCAAAACTTCCTAACTCAACATACATTTGTACAATTTCTCAATAAAACCATACTTGTTTAACAGGGAAATGATTGATGTAGCATGAAAATTTGATCTTACACTTCATCTGTACTCTTTCTCTTATAAAAACAGTCTAGTTTTAACTCAAACGGTCTCACACACGGGCGACCCATTAGGTCCGGATCCCCTCAAAACTTCCTAATTCAACATACATTTGTATATATTCTCAATAAAACTATACTTGTTTAACAGGGAAATGATTGATGTAGCATGAACATTTGATGTTACACTTCATCTGTACTCTTTCTCTTATAAAAACAGTCTAGTTCTAGCTGAAACGGGCTCACACACCGGCGACCCATGAGGTCTGGATTCCCTCAAAACTTCCTAACTCAACATACATTTGTACACTTTCTCAATAAAACTATAGTTGTTTAACAGGGAAATGATTGATGTAGCATTAAAATTTGATCTTACTATTCATCTGTACTCTTTCTATTATATATATATATATATATATATATATATATATATATATATATATAAAATACAATTTAGTACTATCATTTTCTCTGAATATATAGGTGGAAGTATTTTACAATTACTTATCGTCTTTTCGGGTGCAGAATAATACCCGTTCAATACTAGATAAACGTAATAGCTTGTAGTATGGGTCACCCCCCTTAACGCTTGGGCTTCTCCATACAAAAATTTGTAGGTGAGCTCGATGCCTGAGCTCGATTAAAATATAAAATTTTCTTCATATATTGAAACAGAGTGCTCAACAGCAAGAACAACACCTTCAAATTTGGTAAGTAAAAGTATGTTTGAAATTATATTACATTATTTTTTGGACCTAAGAGGAATAGGAGTCAGTTCTAGAAATATAGCCTAGGGCGAAATATTGTGATAATCCGGCCCTGTATTCAACCACATTTATCTTTGTTTATTTCTATCATAAAACAGAACAACGAAATTGCTTCCGTTTAAAGCCACAGAAAGAAAAGATCTATACGTGACACATCTTGAAGATCATATTTCGGAAGCAATTTTTCATTTGTAACACCTTTTCTTTGATGTATTACTTTATAATATGTATGT
Organism: Thermobia domestica; assembly: GCF_964235325.1. NCBI lineage: Eukaryota > Metazoa > Arthropoda > Insecta > Zygentoma > Lepismatidae > Thermobia > Thermobia domestica. The sequence continues at coordinate 3,969,629 of NC_137465.1, read as the reverse complement.
GTTATGTTTACATTATCTTCTGAACTAAAATCATAATTTGTGTATGATTTTTTTTTTTCATATAACCTGAAAATTGTATCAGAAAGGGAGGAGCGAATGAGATAATCTAGAAATGGATATATATATATATATATATATATATATATATATATATATATATATATATATATATATATATATATATATATATATATATATTTTCAGGCAGGAAGTGTATTATTTTTTAATTCTTTGTTCTTATATTTCTTTTTTCTTACATTTTGAGCACAATAAATTGGAAATGCCTATCTTCCCCAAACATAATAACACCCTTTCTTTGTAGTTCCTTGACAGAAGGAAGATTGTAAGCCTCCACTTCTATCTTAGCCCCGTGTTTTTTTACATTTTTCGGAAGCGAATCGTGGACCACAGAGAGTTTATTTTGAAGGGTGAGAAAAAAAACTGCAGAAATAGGAAGTGGTTCAGCTCCTCTGATATGTATGAGAGCCATGATGATGTCACGTAATCCAGTAGTTTCGCCTGGCCTCTGTTCAACTTTTGTGGCCGGACGAAAGAATGATGGGATAACTGCCTTTGATGCGGTATCCTCATACACATATACACAAACTTTCTATCTATCTGTCTCTCTCTCTCTTGCAGTGTGTATATATAATTTCACTCGTTTCCCGTTTATTTGTGTGTGGATGTGTCTGTGTATCTCGAATTCCGACCCAACTCACGCGAAATTACGATTTGTCTTGTAAGGCGATGGTGATTTTGCACACAGTCCAAGCGCACCTGAGGAACTGATGAGTTCGCTGGCTGGGATTTGTATAGGGGAAGGTGGAATGGGAAGGCCACTTCGTAGGTTGTTTCAAGTCACGAGAAAGCAAGCCAATCACTTTTCCTTCTGTCCTTCTGTTTCGTGAAAAAAAGTAGAGAGAAACAGAGAAGGTAGTAAATATATAACATATGAGGTTTGATTTCTATTCTTACCTTCAGGGTAAACCACTAAATGAAATAAGTTACAAACATTATGATGCAATAATTCAATGTATTTGCCAGTAATGCTTCAAATACGAAGTTCAATTCTGTTGTAATTTCTTGAAGTGTCTTGTAGGTTGAAATCAAATAAAATAGTTGCTAATCTATTGTCTCAATATTATGCTCTTCAGGCTAATGGATACGGATATTTAGTGAAAGCGAATGATAATGAAATAATTGGAAGAATGATAATGTGGGAGGAAATGGCAGAGAACCGCGAAAATCCTCGAAGACGATGTTGTTCACCATAAACTCATATGACCTGGAATTCCTTGCACAAAGGTTGAGTGCTCTAGAACTAAGCCATCGTACCTCCGTTTTCGAAGGGCAATTCAAATTTTAAGAAAATGAATTTTGTAGATATTTGTAATACTGTGCCGTGGGGGGAGCGGGACGATGGCTCCGGGTGCCAAAGTAAGAGGACGCAAATTTCGGAAGAAAAAAAGATATAAAATGGAAGGAAAAAGTAATACAAAGTGCTCAAAATGAAGGAAGTGCAGGAAGGTTTATTTTTGAAAATTTTCTTACGCTTCGCTCCAACCATGGTGACGCTTCGCGGCTGGTCTGTCGACCTCAATCATATATGTACGGGGGCGCTGTCATATACTCGCCCCCTGGGGGCGCTTATTTTCCACGGCATGGCACTTGATATTTGTTGGGTTATAGCTTCAAGTTCCTTTCATGCACCGAGATTATATAAGATCTGGCCCAAAAATTTTAACATGAGTTCCGACCTGGAATCTAACCCAGATCTTTAACGCTAAAATCAGGTTCTTATCAACTTTTCCGCAAGGAAACATTTTCCTCGTAACTCGTAAATTATTTTTTCATTAGTATGTAAGAGAACAGAAATATTGTACACCACTGCCGCTAGAGTTCTGTATGCCGTACTGTTTTTCCATCTCTGTTACACGTTAACAACGAGTGCTCGCATATTTTAAAACAAACTGCATGTTTCTATCTATTACCACTCCTGAGAAAAAAATGGAGATGTTATAACTTGAAGGCCCATTGTATGACTAACTCTTGGAGTTTAATTTTTTATTAACTATAATCTTGTTCAGAGATAAACAAACATGAATTCATAGATCTCACCCAGTAGGACAAAATAACATACTTGAGCGTAAAATCTCATGCTTAGTTTTTGAGAAAATCCCAGAAAACTATTTTTTATGAGTTTAGAAAGTATGTTATTCATGACCAATCTGATACGGTTGACAGAACGGAATATATTTGCTGTTAAGTAGCAGATTATATCTATTGCTTTCTTTTCTTCTAACATTGACATATATAGGAGGCGCATCTAGAAAGTAACTTTCTCACGCGTTTCATAGCTAGAGCCTGTCTATTCCACCTGTGCCATCGGAAACTTTGCGAACTATACTTCGGTTCCAACCTTCGCCACCCGCTGACGGAGGAAACCCTCCCTTTGCTTACGGAAAAGAAGTGAATGACCTCCGCTGTGTTGCCAATTTGCCATTTAGTCGTTTGGTCTTGACGAGTGAAGATTGTAGGCTACTTAGAATGGATAACAAGACAGAGGACAGCGAAGTCCGTGAAAAAACTTATTCTGGCAACGCTTCCACATCTAACAATTGAAAGATCTCTGCTGCAACAGCTTGTCCCTCCTCTTTCGAAGGAGGTACGGGAATCACATATCAACAGCAGCGCCAGAAGGGGCATAGTTGAGATAGAAAGCTCTAGGAAGCTATATAATGCGCGAAGCGACTACGTGTACGTGAGAGAGTAAGGTCCTAGCATGGCTCATGCGTCAGCAGAACTTCCCTGGTACTCTTAGTAGTCTCGTGGCAGTGGTTGAATATGGACGTTCCTATCCTAGCTCTCGTCGTGTGTGAAGTGCGAGCAGTGATAAAGTTTTTTAATGCACAGGGTATAACAACGATTGAAATCCATCGTCAGCTGTGCCAGGTCTATGGGCGTAACGTCATAAGCAAGCAGATGGTGCGTTGCCCACACACAGCTGGCCAGATAACAGATCTCCTGCAGCAGTTCGGCTGGGACATTTTGGATCATTTATCGTATGGCCCGGACCTCGCTCCGAACGATTACCATATGTTCTTACACCTCAAGAGATTCCTGTCAGGTCAGCATCAGCATTTTCAAAATGACATAGAGGCAGTCAAACGGTGGTTCCTATCTCAGGCGACCGAGTTCTATGGCACAGGTATAGACAAGTTGGTCCCATGGTATGACGAATGTCTGAATTCCGGAGGTGAATATGTTCAAAAATAGTAAAGCATATTCTGTATCTGATACAATAAATATTTTCATTCGATCGTGTTTTGTTTCTGTTCAAGGCCTTTGAAAAGTTACTTTCTGGATGCGCCTCGTACTTCTATCAGTGACGCATATACTACTTGTCATACAAAGAATAAGTAGAATAATAATGTAGTATTGTTGGAATCAATTTATGCATATAATAATTACAATGTATCCGTAGGAGCTATCAACCACACATGTCAAACTGTCCTCGAAACCAAATAAATTTGCCCACATTATTACGATGGCGTTTCAATTTAATTTGTTTTGCAGACACAGGCTGATTGAATTAGTTGTCCAGTGTTTGTGAATTGGCAGGAAGATTATTTTGGAGAAAACCTCCAGGAGTGAAGTCAAAACCTCTAAAACAAAGAAGTGGACTGATTAACATATGAGGCTGGAAAGACGGATCTCCCACTGGCAGCGTGTGGCAGTAAAATGTACGACTATTGCTATCCAAATATAATGTCCTGTTGTCCAGATAAATTAAGCCGTTAAATTGTTGAGTTCCAACGTAATAATAATTGAGACTTCTCACGCGAGGTTTCGATACCTGATGTTGCACTGAATATCAGCCCCCATTTATCATCATTTTCTTACAGTGTGGGAGAACAATGCCAAGTAAATACAAACTTATTAACTCTCAGTGGCCAGAGGTTTTTATGTAGCGTTACTAGCCCTGTTCTTACACATAATTTGTACATGGTATATCTACAATGATGTAATTGAGTTAAAGGAAAATATTGTGTCATGGTTTATACTCGGATCAAACAAAGATACAACGAAATAAGATTAAATTTAATGAATTTTCATGAAAGTTATTCATCTTCACAGCCAGTTGAGCATTTTAGTGGGAGCAATATGAAATTTGAGATGGAAACATGAAATTTAAGAGAGATGTCTTAATGCATGGACCATTGTTGTCCATACGGGCGTCAATCCTACTGGAGACACCAGGGAACCTAGTGGCTTCCAATATTCGTAAAACGGTTTTCGTTCTCCCAAATTTTCAAGTATCTTAAGTCAATTATGACCCGAAAGAGGATCAACCACGTAGCAGTTTGCTACGTTCACAAAACAATATTAGATCAAATGGATATGAAAAAAGTAGCACAAAAGTTTGTTTCCGATTTTGAGAAAAAGGAAGTCATTTTTTGGCCCTATGAAGGTGAAGGTGGAGTAAACTGTAAAATAATGAACTGTTTTGATTTAAATAGCAAGTTTAGTTTAGCTTCAAAAAAAGATAAAACATAATTTATATATATTTAACTATACATTAATGAGCCTCATTTTCATTAGTTGTAGGCTTCTAGGCCTAAAACTTGTTTTCAAAACTTTATTTTTTCCGAGTATTCATTTCACACTACCTTTTATCATTATTTTGTTTCTGACATACGCTGTCGTCAAAAGTTTCCGGACAGATCAAAAAACAAGGAAATAGTAATTTAGGTTTGTAATACGGTGCAATTTTGGACAAGATACTTGGTAGTTTAGGAACACAGTGATACTTTTAACATCAGAATAACATAATAACGTTATCCAACAAAGAAAATTGTCAAATTCTTTAAATGTTCTTTTCGTCAAAGAAACTGTCCTTTGCCGCTTTCACTCGTTTCACCAATCGGGGCATGTGGCTTACAAGTTTTTGAAGATTTTTATCTGAATTATTATTCCAGGCGTTCTGCAGAATATCAAACACATCAGCACCAGATGTTGGACAGTCTTTTCGTATATTTCTGCCAAGCTGTTGCCAGAGAAGTTCGACGGGTAGAGACTTACACAAACAAAATATTTCGAATTGGTTGCTTTCTCTATCGAATATGTATTGATTAGCTCATAAAAATGTAAGTTGAAGCGCCTGTCCGGAAACTTTTGACCGGCAGTATACACTTGGTATCATTTAAGTTTAACTAAAATTATAAAAAGGTTGAATTTTACTGTTTAAATAAGCAAACAAACTGTAAAGTGTGTGTGTGTGTGTGTTTTTTTAGTGCCATATTTTCCAAAAAAAAAACAAAAAAAAAGTATACTATCAAAGGTAAAAATAAAACATTTTTTAAAGTTTTTGTTTGCTTTTTTAAGTCAAAAATGTTTTAAAATACAATGTACGAAAACTATTTTTTTATTTTCCGGGGTGAGACCTCCGAACCCCACTTACCTGGGGATATTTCATTTACCCCAGTTCCCCCGGTAGTCTGTCCCCAAAGCTCATGTGCTGCTGATGCCAATTATTGTCTACAACTTATAACAATATTGTCAATTTAGGGTTGGTGTGCCTTCTGTAGCATCGCATCGAATAATTAGAAAACATCAGTTTCAGACAAATCAATCGGTTTAGGAAGAGATCATCTCCAAAACCTTTCCTTTAACAGTCAATAACAGTTTTACTTGAAAGGCATATTGTTTGCAGGGGGCATTGTTGCTTAGTGCTGTGATCAGTTTTTGATTCGACCCCAGATTACATGAGTTTCTACTAGACAACAAGATGTTCCTTGGATCTTCTAGAGGTTGTTCCTCATTCGTACTTCACCAATTATTTGATACTTATTCACTTAGGCCTATAGTAATCATTCATTTCCTTTAGCTATAGGGCTTACTCAAGTAACGCTATTTATTATTACAGATTTTTTTTTTTTTTTTTACATAAACGTGGGGTATTAAATAAAAGCTACCTTTTATTTTTATAACGTTTACAGAATATAACAGCATCAGAAAATGGGATTAATAATAGAGATTGTGCCATTCTGTCTGTCCTTACACTCAAACAAATTCTCAATGTACAAGTATGTCTTCTGTTATTACAACACTTCGATTCACCCGCTGACTGCCTTTCCATTCATGATTGGATTAAAGCTTAGGATGCCTTTTAGCATCGTAGCTACATGAAAATTGGACCTACTGTTAAATGTGGGGTTAGGGGCCGAACTACTCATCCGGCTACCCGACAATCGTTGAGTGGGCCAAAGTAATAAAGACGAAATTGCCTATTTCTAGATGGGCCAACTCTGTAGCTGAACCAGGTTGTGCCAAAGATTGCCAATTCGTCCCTGTAAGGGATCCGAACCACGTAAACTCCTCTGAGAATTGAACCCAGATGTCCTGGGTAGAAAACACGTACTGTAACTACATTATTTCCTACTCTTATTTTCTACTACTCACTGGGACCTCTCCTTTATTACTCGTACATCGCTGGCCGTACACAAAGAATAACTTTCTAATTTTATGTGAATAAAAATCCTTTAAGAAAAAGTAACTTACATGGGTAATTTTTATGTTTCCCCAATGGGGAACACACTATTAATCCCTGTCCAAGCTGAACTTTCTTTCTTTGATTCAAAACGTTCCTCTTCAGCAGCAAGGCTATGTAAGACGGGTACCTACAGTTTAAAGTGAATCCGAGATCCCACAATGCGTTCAATCCTCTCTTACTTGTAATCGAATCCGAGACCTTATGTATTAAAGTTATACAGCTAATCACTTAACCAGCAGGGAGGACCCTTCATGGAATTGAAAAAAATAAATAAAATGAAATTTTTAAGTTTTACGTCCCATAGTTGTGCCAACTATGCTAAAGGAGACAGTGATGATGAGACACGAATGAAATGTGGAATGAAGAAAGTGGAAGGAAACGGGAGAATCACGAGAAAACCTACGTGCACGGTGTTTTGCCACCACAGAGCTCAGTTGGTGTGAGCTGGGATCGAACAAAGGACCCCCTATCACTGAGCCACCGCGAGCCCTTCATGAAATTGAACACTTGACTAACACGTTATGTAAATGGTAATCTAAAGAGTCAGACCACACGCCGACATCAGAAAAGACTATATTCGTTGACTGACAGGTGTGTTTTTGTAAATATTCCGCTGAAATTGCACACACAATTAAAAAGAAAAATAATACAATTATCACGGACTCTTATAAGAAAATTAAATTTGTGCTTGTGTTGAAATGTAATTGAGGAAGTGTTTTCTGAATTTAAACATCATTGAAAATACTATTAAGCCTAAGTTTTATTGTCTCCTATATACACAACACATACTGGAAACTGACAGATTGTTTTCAAATTTATGCCATCTACTCTTCTTTTCAAATTAAATAATGATTTTTTTCAGCAAGTAACAACATAGGACATACAATGTGTCGTAACTCCATAGTGGGTGAAAAATCTATATGTGCTGTGTGTGTATATATATAAAGAGACCACACACATTGTCTTGTGTACATGAATACCGAACCCAGCCATCAGCTTTTATGCAAATCCCAGATAGGACAATTCTCTGGCATCGCCCCCCTTTCCCCGTCGCCCCCTCCCCTTTAACTTACTACTACTGGAAATGTTGAATTCATAAAGTATGCTGACAATGTGTCCTGCGCCAGTGGTTGAGCAGCGGTCTCCACAAAAGCTCCGGTTTGCATTCCATGCAGAGCGTTGTCAATGCTTGGGATCCAGTGAGCCCACAACTTCAATAACCGCTTCAACTCATCGCCTCTTAAATATAATTAGTCGGAGGAATGTACGGTACACGGACTCTGCCATGCTGTATGTGTGTTTGTATTTATGTGTGTGTGTGTGTGTGGGAAATGATTGACAAGGAGGGGTCGCGTTTTGTGTGTAATAACTCAGTTATCTGTGATGATGGTTTCCCAAAGCGAGTGGCGGACGACAACTGCAGCCAGAATTTCGCGTATTCATCTAGAATGCGTATCAGCCACACAGACACAGAGCAAATATTACCCTTGTAAAGCAATGCCAGCAATTTCTAGTATTTAAAGAGGTATTTCGCTAGCATAGATCCCTCCCTAACCCCTCGTCATCTCCCTTTTTTCTTTCTTTGTATGAAACATCAAATATTTTTGACAAAAACAACAGCATATCTGAAATTAAATTCGGGAGTGAAATTTTATAGAAAGATGTCCCGAGAAACTGCGGAAGAAAAGAAAAAAAGAAATTTCAAACTTTTACCCCTCTTCACATTCTCCCTTTTTTCTCTTCTTTCTCTCTTTCTATATTTCATCGTCACACACATACACATGCATATAACTATGCATAGCATATCAAATACACATACAGGAAAAGAGCATGCTATTGGAATATTACTGTTCAAGGGCGCCCATCAGGGGGGGGGCAAGTTGGGGCGCTCGCTCCCCTATAGGAAATTGTACTTGGGAATATCGAAAACCCAATAGAATTTTTACATTAGTTACAGCAAAATTTCAAACTATATTTGAAATATCGCCCCCCCCCCCCCCCTTGGAAACCACAATATGTTCGCCCTTGTTACTGTTCAGTGATCTGAAGCATTGAATCACTTTGCAACTCCGTAGTATTCTGTGATTTACTTATGTACTGAAATCACTAACTATGAATGAAAAAAAAATCATTACTTTTATTCATGAAAACATAGAGTCAATTCTGTAGGTGAAACTGAACTAAAGATCTTTGTAATATCTTAAATTTTGTATTTTTTTTAAAAAAATCACAAGAACAGGATTTGTAATCTTTCTTAAATCATTGGTGGCAGAAGCAAGGTGTTTGCAAATAGTCAAAAAGCACTGTGGTAATATATCATGTTTATAGTATTTCACTAGATAAAAATAATTAACATTTTAGATAAAATCATGAAAAATGGGAAGCAATTATCTTGTGGAAAATTAGACTTCAACAATACTTCTTATTTTTTCAATCATTAGTATAATAACAATATTTTTTATGTCATTTGGACTTTTCTAAGATTTTGTAAACTTTAAAGGCCTTTTGACAAATTAGAAAGGCAAAATACTTGAAACAAACCAGGACAATTATTCATATAAAAAGACCAGGCTTTGAACTCTGGGATCATCCTGCACCTTTGAGTCTCAATGGAGAATTCTCCGAGAAGTTTCTACGAACGCAAAAATTTCAAATACGGAAAGAATGACCACTGGCTGCTCAAAGCTAAGCAGATTCTGCAATAGGTAAAGTATGACAATAGAAAACTTAAACTGTCTATTTGCACATAACATAAGTTTGGGAGATCTCTGAAGCATAGTATAACAGCATAACTTGTTATATATAGGTCCTCAGTCATATTTTTCTCTATTTTATATCATTAAATTCACTCAAAACAGATTTCCTAGCTTTTATAGTGGCACACAATTATTGAAATAAAATACACCTTTTACTTATGCATACATACTTTATATGATGGTTCGTGAACTATTATATCGTTTATTTATAAAATGTTGTTATTACACCTCATCAAATTAACACATTAGAATCAATTTTTGATTCTATTCTTTTTTCCGTATTTTCTTCTTCTTCTAACTAGTTAGTGCATATTTTAAAATTACACATTGCCCAGAAGTATAATAAAAGATATTTAGAATTACACCAAAAATAAAAAGATATCGTTACAATAGGCGGCGCCAGGATTTTGATATTGTGGGTGCAAGCTGGGAAGCTATAAGACATAGTTAAAAATATTAACATGGTAAGCAATAAAATCTATTATGTGGGTCTACATATTTAAAGGAAGTTCGTATAAAGGTACACATGTGTGAAAGTTATGGATTTATCAAAGAAATATCAAAATTTTTAAGTTTTTTTAATGGTATCAATTAAAGAGCTTTTATAAGAACATTCTTCTGTTGAATGGAATCATGGCTTTAAATTCTTCAATGACATCTTTAATATCTATGCTCACTGAAATCGAGTTTTCAACGGAAAGCAACATTATGGAGTTGAGTCTCTGTTGAAGCATAGTCAATCATAGTTTGGACTTGACATAATTCATCTTGGAGAAACTCTGTTCGCATGAGCAAATAGTAACCGTAATCACTGAAAACTTTCTCATCAATCTGTAGAAATTCACATACACCCTCTCTCTTCCAGATTCTTGCAATCACTTTAGCCAATCAAGAACTGTAGATGGAGAATTGTTCAAGCGCCTTGCTTTGCATTATTGACCCTTAAGATCTCAAAAATAATCGCTAACATTAGAAAAAAACTAGAAAAACACTGTATGATAGCAAGTAACTTATGAGAGACTCAATAAGTCACTCAAATATACTCGTATCCAAACATAGGAAACATAGAAAGGATTATTGTAGGAAATCTGAAAATCGAAGTTAATGTGGGTGTAGCTGCACCCACTGCACCCACTGTAGCGCCGCCTATGCTCTAAAGTGACAGGTGGATTTCAATACTTGGATATTCAGCTTATAATCGGGCTAGTATTAAGTAAGTTTATAAATTATCTGTCCTGTAATTAAGCTTACATAATGTTTCAAACGTCGAACTCAATACCATCAAATGATTTCAGTTGAATGACTACATTGTTACAAAAGATATCCATTATACTACTGTATTTTCTTCCTTAACAGAAAAGACAATCAATATGTCTTCTCCCTCGTATCTCAAGCATAGGCTTGGATCTCGTATTTTCTACTCTGTTCCAAGTTTATTTACGTTTTAACACTTACGGAACATCGCATTTTGTGAATACCACTGTGCAACGGTTTGTTCACGCAGTGCAAATTTATGACATATTTTCTTCCAACAGAGAAATGAATCCGGCTGTTCACAACAAGTAATGCTCAAAATATATCACTGAATGCGTTTTTACATCCAAACTTTAAGACATTTTTAGGATATATTCTAAATTAGCACATTGCTGCGGGGAATTAGAGTTGATAATAATATTAAGTACATGGAAAAAAATATGTGCCAAAATACTAGCTATACACATTTACATACAACTTGCACTAACTTTTAAAGTGTAGTAGAAAGCTGTAGGAATATACGTATAGTTTTTATGAATGTGTATTAGCGTAAATCCATAGATTATTTATGTGACAAATTCTCAATTTTTACTCTTAGCATGTTTAGTTCTGCGGTGCCTCTGTTGTCTTTTTCCACGGCAAGAGTCTTCATCCCGGCGAAATTAAAATACTGCTAATTTTACGGCTTCAAATAGATAAAAAGATAATCGAAATGTGGAACAAGAGCGCCCTAGACAATATTATTTTACATGAAAAACCATTATCACGACTCACTTATCTGCTTTCGATTTCGAGCAATTTTGAAAATCGGCATTTATTTTCGCGTTTCTAAACAGCTGAAAACGGAAAGCCACTAGGTAAGTTGTGATAACGGTACCTCACGCAAAATAATATTGTCTAGGACGCTCTTGTTCCATATTTCAATTATCTTTTATCTATTTGAAGATATCACATAATTACTGTAAAATTAGCGGTATTTTAATTTCGCCGGGATGAAGACTCTTTTAAAACAATGAAGTAAAATCGTCAACAACTGAGTGAAAGATTTTAAATGTTCCATTTATAGTCATATTTGTGCCTACACTGCCTAAGTACAGAAAAATAAAAGATGTTATTATTTTTTAGATGTTTCTCTCCCATGCTGAGATGAAAATATAGTAGATCCTGTTAATATGCGTATTAATTCGAGGGAGGGATCATAACTGCTGACGCCGAGCGAGGTGGGTCTGTAGTCGTAAGGGCATAAAGACTAATACGAATAAATATATATATATATATATATATATATATATATATATATATATATATATATATATATATATCCGTTTTCAGTGAGAACAAGAAAACGTTGTTGCACTGACAGCTTAAGTCGAGTTGATGCTCTAACGCCTCAATAGAAAATCCCTCAAACAGAAATCCTGCGATGCTCGTTTGTTTTCTACAAAAACCTTTGACAGCGATTATTCTTCCAGCCAGGCAAGGCAACATGTGGACTGCAGTACCGTCTGTTACCACGAAATCAGTAAATATTTATAAAACGAAACAGTCAAAGGGTTTGGAGCTGCTTGAATAATAAATATTTCTCTCGTGCGTGGCGCATCTCACGGAGGGAGGGGGAGGCAGAGGTGCAGTCTACATGCATTAATGAAAGTTTCAAACTGTAGATCACATACGTCAACTTCCAATATAATGGAGAGATTTTTTCTTAGTTTCTGGATTTCAATAAATGAGAAAAGCAATCAAATTTTGAAGACATTTATTATCAGGGGCGTCATTTGGGAGAGTGCAGGGGGACAATTGCCAATACATAATACACACACACACACACCACAGACATACATACATATATATATATAGCATATATACATATATATATACCATACATACATATATATATATATATATATATATATATATATATATATATATATATATATATATATATATATACCATACATATATATATATATATATATATATATATATATATATATATATATATATATATATATATATATATATATATATATATATATATATATATATATATATATATATAGCATAAAGTAGTAGTAACATGCTAAAGAGGAATCTTAAACATTATTTCTATGCCAAAGGATCTCCTCCCTCCTAAGAAAATACACAATAATGAAAAATGAAATGACATCTTTCAGTTTAACCTCCCACGATTATGCCATTTATGCAAAGGGAGACGAATGATCAAGGTAAGTCAATGATGATGCAAGAATTGGTGGAATGGAGATGTGGAAGGAGACGGGAGCACCCTAAGAAAACTCATAAACAAGATGTTGTGCACCACAAACTTAGTTCGCCGGAAATCGAACCGGGATTTCTTTCATTACTTGGAAATAATCTGAATAGAACAGAGAATAGGACTAGTAAGAGGAAAAATTATCGGACATTTAACGTCCGGTTTTGAGATAGTACCGGACAAGGTCAAAAACCGAACTGGCTCTTAAAGTACCGAACGGTTGGCAACCCTAGGGGTCCACGGGGACCCCTAGCGGACCCCCCAAAAATTTCGTAACCTGACATATATTTGTACACTTTTTTGATAAAACTATATTTGTTTGGCCGAAAATGATTGATATAACATGAAGATATGATCTTACACTTTATCTGTACTCTTTCTCTTCTCATAAAAGCAAAAGAATTCTGTACTTTTTCTGAGCATATAGGGGGCAGTAGCATAAATCACTATCGTCTTTTGGGTGAAGAATAACACTGGTTCAATATTACATAGGTATGGTGTCTTATAGTGTTGAACCCCTCTACATCTGGACTCCTCCCAAAAAAAAAAAAAAATGTCTGAGCGCGCGTATGATCCCTTGTGATATTATTTAATAAGTCTTTGCAATAGGTATAGAGGCTGCAATTGGGAATTTTGATAATTACAAATATGTTTTGTCCGTCTATTTACACGTAATTGAATGGGCTGCAAAAAAAAATTATACAAAATGAAAATTACACATTTATATCAGCTTATTTTTTTTATCGTCATAGTTTTACGTGAAAAATCTCATGCATTTTTAAGAAGGTTGAATAAATGATTCTTATCTCTAGTGAATACAGTATTTTGAATATGCTATCTTAAAAGCAAAACACTGTAAAATAGAAAGTCATAGTTGCGCTCTTGGTCAAACAAAACGAAATAACTGCGTAAGTGATAGACAAACGTTTTCACGAAGCGGCCAAAGGAAAAACAAAAATTGTTTTGGCGATCCAATGTAGTTTACTAAAAACAAAAATGACACTTTTACTAAAGTCTTCGAATACTAAGCCCAATTAATATTTGAAAAATAATGAAAGAGAATGGGATAAATGAAATTGTAAAGCCATATTTGTAATAAGCTCTCAAAATCTGGTCCGAATTGGATTGCACTGTTTCTCAGAAGTACAATGAAATTCGTCAGAGTAGCAATCATCTGCCCTATTAATGAACCATATCATACTTTGCAAAGTTCCGCATATATATTCTTCAGCTATAAATTGTGTATTTAAATTTTCCATCACATAATATATTACATTATTTATATGATACCAGCTGAAATGTAACTTCTTTGTACGGGAAGGATAGTTTTATTGGAAATATTTGAATCTCTTTCCCATTAATATACTTATTTTAATGAAAGTATAATTACATAAATACAGAATATACTCTACTTTTGGCATAAATTTTGAAACACCCTACTTCTACAGAATATGCCTTTAGTCAAATTGATATAATTAACAAATCCAATTTGAGGTGGGTACTATATTCCAAAAGTGTTTTCAAATGGGGTCACCCTGAAACCTACGAATGGGATTTTCCACCACATAGTATATTGCGGCATAGAGAGTGTCAATGTTCATTTCACCGACCCCGAAACTATGGATTGCACACTAATATCTATCTTTTTGGATTATTTTTACGTCACTCCATCCAATTCACACCCTTTGAGGTGTGTTACTTCCACAGTATAAAGGTAACCAAGGAAGTTCTGTTCCTTTTTGTGGAGGTCTGTGTTAAACTGGCCCTCACACCGTGAGTTGAATGCGAATGTGGATAACGCGAAGGTCAGTACTTGGTGTGCGTATATCCAACATACTACCTAGTTGTGGCAGTTCAGTTGCACCGTGAACCTGCATAAGGACAGAATGAACCATTCGGCAGCACCTCCATCAATTTGGGAAACACTACAAGTTGGGTCGATGTTTCCCACATGATATGACTCCGGGCCAGAGGGAAACACGAGCAGACACCTGTGTTTCTTTGCTGTCTCGTCTGAGGAAAGAGCCATTTCTGGACAGGGTGTTGAAATGTGATGAGAAGTGAGTCCTGTACGAAGCTTCACGACGCCGTCATCATTGGTTAGCATCCCATGAACCGGTTCCAAAACAGTAGAAACTAGCACGAGAAAAAGGTCCTCCTGTGTGTTTGGTGGACGGCTCGCGGCATCGTGTATCAGGAACTACTACCAGCTGGTCAGAGCATCAGTGCAATTGTGTACTGTCACTTGTCAGCAGTTGTGCCGTGTTCAAGAAACACTCAAAACTCTGAAGTCAGCACTTCTGAATCGAAGGGGTCCTCCTGTTACAGGACAATATTAAGCCCCACGTGGCTAGGATGATAAGGGACACCATTCTACGCCTTCAATGGGAAACATTATTGCGTCCGCTATACTCCCCGTACATTGCATCGTCCGATTATCACCTGTTCCATTCCTTGGACAATCATCGTAGAGGACGCCAGTTCAAATCCCTAGTAGAGGTGCATAATGCATTTGATTGCTTCTTCGCTTAACGACCCACCAAGTTCTACCGTGATGGAATCCATGGCCTTCCAGAACGTTGTCAGAAGGTCGTCGATGCTGATGGGGACTAATTTTGATTTTCCAGGTACGTCTTAAGTGACATATCGATATTCGAAGATGGTGAGTGAAACAGCAACATAATTTTATTGGTTACCTTTGTATATAGGTCTCCTAGTATAATTTTCTTTTCAGGTTGTAAGTCATTTCCGAGCCCTTCTTAATGTATACTATTGCTAAATATTTTTAGTTATTAAATAATCAAGCAATTTTGTTTGTAAATTTCCTGATATTGAGCTTAGCTTAACTAAAAATTGAGCACGAATTGAGCGCACTCGTTTTGAAAAACTTAAGTTTGAGCGTGAGTTAATCATTTTTACACTGAGTTTAAGCTGAGCTAAGCTCGTATCAAAAAAAGAACGTTTACAATCATATATGTACAATCTATGTCTTCGGCGTTGCCTCTGTAAATTTCCAATCCAGTTGGCATGCCCGTTCTGACCAAAACTTGAGCTTAAAATGTCATTGGGGTGAACTTGGACCCCAATGCAGATAGGGGTGAACTTGGATTTTAATGCTATCGAGAGTATGACTATAAGTATCAGAAAAACCGAAAACTATGGATTCGACATTATGGACATTGGTCATTTTCTGTAATTGTTACATGTCAATCCCTCTCATCGCTCTATGGATGTTATGAAGTTAACGTGGGGTCTAGGAAAATTCGGTGTAGGAAATTTCGGTGTAGGAAAATTCGGTGTACGAAAATTCGGTGTACAGAAAATTCGGTATACGGAAAACTCGGTGTGGGGAAATTTAGGTGTAAGGTAGATTCGGTGTAATACATATTGAATATTACCACTTACGATAATTTACGACACTTATATTGTGAAAACGAAAACCATAAAATGTAACGAATAAAATGTTATTACCTATTTCAAGAAAAGCAAATTTATTTTTTGCCTTGAGTCCAATACCTCTTGCATGTCTTTTGCGGGGTATTACTATAAATTACTTTCGGTCACACAATGAAGCTGACACTTTTTGTCACAAATAAAACAATTACAGCTAAAAGTTGAGAGAATAGTTATAGAAACAACTAAAAACACCTTTCATATAGTACATCATAGACCATATACAGGGTGATTTTTTTTAAACTCACGGATTTCATTTGGGTTTAGAATTTCTAACTGAAGTCCGATTTTCATGCGGTTTTTGGCAAATTGTCAAGGAAGAATGGGAGATTTATGGAATTATATTTACTGGTTTAAATTCATTTGGGGTAATATCGGCAACGTCTCTAGAAAAACAGTAAATATTCGCCTGTGTATTTTACAGTTGAAATTAGGTGAGGTGCGGTGTGGAGATTTGAGTTTCTTCGTTAGATGGCAACCTAGCGAAAGTCAATAAGAAACAGGAAACTGGTTGTTGTATTGAAGATTATGCTGTGCTACTCTATCAATATGATCAGGACACAGTTACAATAATGTACTCTTTGGAGTAACGTGATTTTATCGTTAAAGTTTTTGGAGAACGGAATCTGTTGTTGCTACGCAAAGGGCATTTACACGCAACTTTGCCTCACGTTCTGCCACAAACAGGAACATAATATTGTTGTTAGTGAATAAATTGCAAGAAACAGGATCGCTTCTGAGTGAGAGAGGGAAGCATCGAACCCCGCTGGCGGATGTTGTGGAAGATGTCATTTGCCGACTCTTAAAGTCACCCAAGAATTACACAGGCCTACAGAAAAAAAAAAATTCTTGGTGTCTAAAATTTTAGAGCTGATTTTAACTATGTGTGGGGCGCTGAATCCAATAATGTAAGCAGTTTTTTTTCTATCAGCTCTACTTTGGTAGATACAGGCTACTGTACCAGTAGTGTTATTTACGTTACAATGTATGTGGAAGAAATATTACAATCCAAAATAAATATGTAAATTATAAATGATGTGACCACTATTTCTGCATGCTTCTTGCAATAGTATACAAAATAAGCAAAAGAAATACAAATATTCTCGTAATAACAAGTTTGAATATGATCTTATAAACTTTGCAACTCAAATAAATCCTACTGTGCTCTATAGAGATTTCTATTTGGAAGAACGGCGCTCTTTTCTCATTAGTGCTGCTATCTGTCGGTACTAAACGGAAACTAGTCATATAGTAGTTCCAGGAACGTCCACTAGATTGCATTGGTATTCTACTTGGCTAGTGGATCGTAGTTGTTGTCTTGCAGGTGGAGTGACATGTTGGAACATGTGAGTTTTGTTCTGAAATCATAACTTGTATCGCGTATACTAAGGCTTTATATTTAACATCCGTGTTAGTGGCCTGAACATAAAATGAGTTCAAGTCGAAGAAGTTGTGTTAACCATCCTGATGTGTTTTGCTACATATGTGGTGAGTACACATTTAAAGACAATAGAAAACATATCAGTGACTTTGTAAAAAAAAGCATATCATGCATATTTTGGTGTACGCCTAGGGGACCAAGATAAAACGTGGGCTCCACATATTGTGTGTAAAATGTGTACTGAACACTTGCGACAGTGGACAACTGGAAAAAGAAAAAGTCTTAAGATTGGTGTTCCAATGGTTTGGAGGGAACCCACAAACCATGTTGATGACTGTTATTTCTGCCTGGTAAATGTTACGGGTATGAATAGAAATAACCGGAACAAGTGGACATATCCTGATCTGCCTTCAGCAAGACGTCCAGTTGTTCATTCCGCTGAAATACCAATCCCAACGTTTCACCACTTGCCAGAGCTTTGTGAGTTTGAAAACGAACGTAGTGAACATTCTTGTGACATGGATGATGGAAGTGACAGTGATTATGAGGGAATGTCAACAATTCCTCAACAGTTTAATCAAGATGAGCTAAATGATCTAGTTAGGGACCTTAATCTTTCAAAAGAATCGTCTGAATTACTTGCTTCCAGATTGAAGGAGAAAAACGTACTAGAACAAGGAACTAAAATCACATTCTACCGAACAAGGGAAAAGGAGTTTTTACCATTTTTCACTGAAGACACAAATCTCGTATTCTGTCACGATGTTAGAGGTCTCCTAGAACACATGGGTCTTCCAGAATACAATCCAGATGATTGGCGCCTGTTTATTGATAGCTCCAAGCGAAGTTTAAAATGCGTCCTTCTACACAATGGCAATAAATATGGCTCAATTCCAATCGCTCATTCAACACGACTGAAAGAAGAATATGAAGCAATTGCTTTGGTTATGGAAAAAATTAAATATCAGGACCATCAGTGGGTGATTTGTGTGGATTTAAAGATGGTGAACTTTCTTCTTGGACAGCAAAGTGGCTACACAAAATATCCTTGTTTTCTATGTCTGTGGGATAGCAGAGACAAAGCAAACCATTGGTCAAAAAAAGAGTGGCCGCAGAGAGACGACATGGTTGTTGGTAAGAAAAATATTATTAACATGCCTATTGTTGAGTGTGACAAAATCATTTTGCCACCTCTACATCTCAAGCTCGGTTTGATGAAGCAGTTTGTAAAGGCGCTAAATAAGGACGGGCCGTGCTTTGCTTACATGGGAAACAAGCTACCTCAGATCAGCACAGAAAAATTAAAAGCTGGAATGTTTGATGGTCCCCAAATAAGACAACTCATGAAAGATCCGGCTTTCGTGGAGTCCATGAATTAGACTGAACGTAGAGCTTGGACCTCATTTGTAGAAGTTATCAAGAATTTCCTTGGCAATAATAAAGCTGATAACTATGTTGAGCTAGTGAACCAGATGCTTAATGCATTCCAAAAACTTGGATGTAATATGAGTATCAAAATTCATTACCTGCACAGCCATTTGGACCGTTTCCCAGACAACGTAGGCAGTCTGAGTGAAGAACAAGGTGAAAGATTTCACCAAGATATTAAAACAATGGAGGACCGCTACCAAGGAAGATGGGATGCCCATATGATGGCAGATTACTGCTGGAACCTAAAAAGAGACTGTGCAAAGAAACATTCAAGGATGTCACGAAAACAAAGCTTCCGAAGTGTTGAATAGATCGTTTTGAACAAATTATTTGATTTTTTATTCATAAAAACTATTATAAAATGTAGTTACAGAGTTATTATGTACTTGATGTTTGTGTTTATATGGTTTTCATTATTTTCAAAGTGTTCCAAATAACAGATTTAAATGTCATAGTTTTCTTTTCACTTACAGTAAAACAGCACCTATGCAATTTTCAACGTTGTAGCAGGTCAGTCTTGCAATTCCTATATCTCAAAAACTAAAGCTGTTAGGGGAAAACTAACGCCATATTTGGATTCAGCGTCCCAATTCTACTTCAAATCAGCTAAGAAACACCCGGCACCAAAACCACTGTAAGCCAGTGTTATCTCTGTCATTTGTATCGAGAAACCGGCTATAGCTATTCAACATGTTATTTATGTGTATTACCACTAACACTTAATTTGTATTCTAACACTTAATTTGTATTCTAATACTTAATTTGTATTCTTCAATTTCGCTTCAAATATTCAATATCTCTTTCGAACTGTAAGGTACACTGGCGAATATTTGCTGTTTTTCTTGCGGCCTGCTCGATATTACCCCGGATGAATTTAAACCAGTAAACATAGTCCCATAAATCTCCCATCCTTCCTTGATTATTTGAAACAAACCGAATGAAATTCGGACTTCAGTTAGAAATTCTAGAGCCAAATGAAATCCGTGAGTTTTGAAAGAATCACTGTATATACATATGTAAGATGCAAAATCTATATTGATCAGAAAAGTCTTAGTGGAACGGACAATATAAAGCAGGATGGTTTTATCAGATAATAGTTGTACAAATAGTTGACTTCTCCTCCAATCAGACACTTCAGTTTGTTTGCCTTAAGTTAAGGTAAACAAGTACTGCAACCCTATTGACTCCTTATTGACTTCTTCTCCAATCAGGCGTAGATACTTTAGTTGAGGCATTTAGTTTTACACCTTTAAGTAACATAAATAAACTATGTCATTTTTGAAGACTTTAGATTTAAATATTTATTAATAAAATAGACATGAAATCATTAGAACATTTTTGAAAAATCTGCAATTTTCAACTTTACCCATCCAGTAACCTACATTTATTTTTGGAAGTAGAAAATTCTAGGAGACACCCTCTAAATCACCATAAAAACAGTTTTAAATTAAATGTCGATTGGTAGCGATGGTCGCTTTGCTAAATCACATGAACGGACATCGAAAAACGAATTTCTCGTCATGTAAGGGCCATGAAATGTTAAAATCCGTCGAAATGTAGAATTCAAATTATTTCAGGAACACAATTTTTTAAACTCCTTATAGTAGACAGTAAAAGTATGTTCTACACAAAGTTTGAATTTAAAACTAATACGCTCATTTACCTTCAAACTTAAATTTCTAATGGATTCTATGGTCTACTACAACAAATCTTTCTTTACACCTAGTATTCCTCACACCGAATTTTCCGTACACCAAATTTTCCGTGCACCGAATTTTCTTACACAGAGATTTCCTACACCGAATTTTCCTGCTCCCGTTAAACGTGGACTTAAAGGGGTATGAGGAGTGCCACTATTCATCTCAGAGACCCCGAAAACTGTGGATTGCATACTAATATAGGTCTTTTTTAAAATTATTTTACACGTTCCCTACTTCCAAGACACCGTAGGGACGATAGGGAATCTTGCTGTCATTGAGGTCTTAATTTGGGCCTAAGGGGTATCGAAACTGTCGCCAGTTAACTTAAGAACCCCGAAAATTATGAATTCGACATTAATATCAGTCATTCTCAATTATTTTTATGTCTCTCCCTGCCACTGCCCCTAGATGTGCTAAGGGGGTCCTACCCTCTCAGTATAATTTAATTTCTTTATTATTTATTTCAACACAATATGTATGATGCTCAATTTCAGATTGTAAGTAATATGTGTATCAAGTTTTGCTAATTTCTCCAGCCGTTCCAGAGATGTTAGAACATACACATACATCTTTTTATATATAAGTTGATTATCTACTTATTAATAAAATTAGTCGGTTATTTTCATATAGAAACATTAGAAACATTATATTGTATATCTTGCAATTTTCGTACCATTTTCTTTTTAATTTGATTGTATTGTTTTGATGGACTTTTCTTAATTAAAAAGTACTCCGTTTGTTGTGTTTATTCCCTGCAATTATTAGCGTACATGTTATTTCAGACTGGCCTTTGTACAGAACAAGTTAGATCTCAATTACGTAGATGCTTATTTGTTTTTTCCTTCCAGACGACAAAAAGTTTTATTTTTTAAAAAAATCAGGGAACAAGTTTTAAATTTCTACTGAGGATTCTTTTCCCATCTGTAAGTTATAAAGCAAATTCTGTTAAAATAAAGAGAAAGAAGAAAATAGAATATAACGACAATAGATCGTGAAGATAACAAGATTTTACGCAGAAAGTCAAGTCGTATTCCGTTCCTGAAGTCTTCGTCGCATGAGAATGTGCATAGTCTGTGGAGACACATCTTCCCTTCAACGGGCAGATGAAACAAGCGACATTCCAGCGTCCGACTTTATTTCCAGTGGACTTTTTTTTTCTTTCTTTCTTTTATAAACCAGCTGTGGTTACCAATTGGAATGTCTTTACAAAGGACATTTTTGTCTATTGCTAGTGATGATGATAATGATGATAACAATACCAAATGAAAGATACATATTACACAAAATTTTCTGACGATGGTTTGTAAGATTGCTATCAATCTGACAAAGTTCAATGACCTCGTGCAATCAGGAAACGGAATCTTGTTGTCTTCCAGTGTCGTTTTATATCAAATGACAGATCGCATCACAGTATAAAGAGAGGGAAAACATAAAAAGATACATTGTAAATGTATTAATTTAATTCTAGCGAAGCAATTATAAGTGATACATTTACTTATATACACAGGATGTTACAAAAATATGTCACAATGTGTCACAATATGTCACAATGTGTCACAATATGTCACAATATGTCACAATGTGTCACAATATTTTAGAAACAGATTTCTCATATCAAAATAAGAAAAGATGTTCGTATGGACTTGTGCTCAAAAGTGGATAGTTTCGGAGCTACAGGGTACCGAAAACATGAAACAAATGAACTTTAAAAGTTCATAGCTCCACTACTATGAGACATATCTTAGTCGGGTCAAGACATCACTGAGGAACTGGTATGTGAACTATCCAAATATCCATGTTTAAGAATGCTCCAGCACTTGCACACTGATTTTTAGAGAGGTAGCTGGAGAGTAATCAAACTATTCTCAAACAGCCTCTGTAAAATGAATATTTGGATAGTTCACATACTAGTTCCTCAGTGATGTCTTGACCCGACTACGATCGGTTGCATAATAGTGGAACTATGGACCTTTAAAATTACTTTTTTCACGTTTTCGACACTCTATAAGTAAGAAACTATGCACTTCCGACTATAGTTCGATATGAACCTCTTTTCTTATTTTGATGTGAGGAACCTATTCACAAAAAAAGTGTGACACATTTTTGATACACCCTGTATTATAAATGTATTAAATGTAAATACAATATAAACGGTACATTAAGTACACGCATTAGGTTTTTCAAGTGTTTTGCCCGTCTCTCTTTCTTATGATCTATAACTGATTCAGTAACAAGAGGACAAGGAAACGAAAAGAGTAACTTCTACAGAATCCATTCGCTAACCTCCATATTCCAAAGGTTTTCTTTTTACATGTCCAAACCATCGAAATCTACTTTCTTGCAGTTTTTCTACTATTTGTTTCACCTTTACTGTTCCTCGGATCAGTTCATTCTTAATTTTGTCCTTACACGTCATTTCAATTCAAGCAGTATCTTCATCTCCACAACATGTAACTTTTGTTTTTCTCTCCTCTTTGTCTTTCAATATTCTGCTTCGTGTAAATATGGCACGTCTCACTAATGTTTTTGAAACTTTTCCTTTAAGAATCTTCATCCCGGCGAAATTAAAATACCGCTATTTTTACAGTAATTATCTGATATCTTCAAATAGATAAAAGATAATTGAAATATGAAACAAGAGCGACGTTTTGCGTGAGATATCGTTATCACAAATCACCTAGTGGCTTTCCGTTTTCAGCTGTTTAGAAACGCAAAAATAAATGCCGATTTTCAAAATGGCTCGAAATCGAAAGCAGATAAGTGAGTCGTGATAACGGTTTCTTATGTAAAATAATATTGTCTAGGGCGCTCTTGTTCCACATTTCGATTATCTTTTATCAATTTGAAGATATCACATAATTACTGTAAAATTAGCAGTATTTTAATTTCGCCAGGATGAAGACTCTTAAGGTGTATTGGTACCGTACGGTCACACAATCCTTCTATCCTATTTTTTTCTTTTTTATTTTATCCAACCGTTGCTAATTTTGCTGTTTACATCTATTCCTACAGTATTGAATTTCCTCGCCCTTCTTCGTCCAGTCGTATTCTTGAATTCTCGATTACATTTTTCCTGAATGGTCAATATAAATATTCTGTCTTGGTTTTACTACTTCAAGCCTTCTGTTCTTCAATGTTCCTCTCCAGGCATCTAATTTCTGTTGCAGTACTGCCATGGTCTCACTCACCAGAACGATGTCCGAAAACAGCATATTCCAAGCTTGGATACCCTTTCTAAACTTCTTTACCTGAAAAACTGGAACTTACCGGATTAGCATGGCGTTAAACTACATTTCTCCCTCAAAACAGATCTGATGCGACGTGGAATAGGGTCGTAGAGGTCATAAATAGTATTTAAAAAAAAAAGAAATATTACACTATTTTGCGTATGGTACATCAGCTCCAGCTATCTTAACGAGAACATTACATCCTAGAATGTGGCATAATTCATTTTGATTTTATTTATATATATGGGGCACGGTGGCTCAGTGGTAGGGCGCTTAACTTTGGTGCGTGGGGTCCCTAGTTCGATCCCTAGCGAAGTAAGTTTGTGGTGGACAACTTCGTGGTCACTGGTTTTCTCGGAGTACTCCAGTTTCGTCCCAGTTTTTGATTCCACATATTCTTCCATCATCATTTACTTGCTTTGATCATAGTCTCCCTTAGCCCACAAGGCATAACCTGGCACGTTAAATTCCGTGATTTCTTTTCATTATATTTCTATGTCTCTCTCTCTCTCTCTCTCTCTCTCTCTATATATATATATATATATATATATATATATATATATATATATATATATATATATATATATATATATACCTGTATATATACCTGTATATATATACAGGGTGGTAGGTAACTCCACCGACAAACTTTGGGAGGTGATTCCTTATATGAAATGAAAGAAAAAAGTTCTTATAAACATAGGTCGAAAAACGTCTCATTTCAGAGTTATGAACCTCCGAAAATTCCAAAAATCATGTTTCGAAACGCCCTGCCTTAGAAACTATAGGACCTATAACAAGCGGTTTAAGGAATTACACAGGAACTAGTATGCGAACTATCAAAATATCTATGTTTTACCATCCTCCGTTATCGGTGAAACGAACGCGTTATTAGTACTTAAAGGAGTATCCCTATACCTCAATTTCCTTTTTTCCGTTAGTTTCGCCGATAACGGAGGATGGTAAAACATGGATATTTAGATAGTTCGCATACTAGTTCCTTTGTAATTCCTTAACCCACAAACGCCCAAGACCAGTTTTATTCGTTAGCAACTGCATTGAACAATACCGTGTTACATCGAAAACCTGAGAAGAAAACTGAACGAAATTCGTACAACAAGAGAACGGGTAGTGTGCCTGAAGTGGAACAACGGGGGTTTGGCTAAATGAATGATATAGCCCATGTAACGAAGTGAAAAATAAAGTGGGTCACTGGTGGCACAAGGGGCGTTTAAACCGCTTGGCATCGGTCCTGTAGTTTCTAAGGCAGAGCGTTTCGAAACGTGATTTTTCGAATTTTCGGTGGTTCATAACTCTGAAAGGAGACGTTTTTCATCCCATGTTTATTAGAACTTTTTTTCTTTCATTTCATATAAGGAATCACCTCCTAAAGTTTGTCGGTGGAGTTACCTACTACCCTGTATATATATATATAATCATTAGGTTGACACGTTATTGAAGTGAAATAGAGAGTCCAGATGTTAATTTCTGTGTTTGAGCAATAACTAGAGAAAAAGTATAACAATAATGTTACAGTGGATTTCTGGTTTTATATAATATGGACAAGGAGTTGATAAGTTGCATCTACGTGATTTTCTAGTGGGCTGCCTTCCAAAGTAACAGAGTTAGCGAGGACCACAGAAGACTGGCAGCGTCTTGTTTGAGATGATTCTGCCTCAGTTCAAAGAGAAAGCGAGAGAGAGCTGCTGCACTATGCAAACAAGGGCTAATGGCCAATTTAACTCCCGATTCACCCAGAAGCAAACTTCGGATTAATCATGGCCAGTTGATTTCTATTCCGGCTGAGAATCCCCTTCATGTGTAGGCAACGTCTTTATCCCTCAGAGTGTCTGGATGGCGAATATATGTATAAATGTTCGTGGAAGTAGAATCCGGAATTAAACGGAAAGGAAATCAACACAGAACAAGAATATATATGTGAAAATTTAAACAAGGCAGTGGATTTATACACGTGAGTTTTCAAGTAGCCGAACGACGAAACTCTTACCTACAATGCCCTCTCCGTTGGTCTAATGATTAGTGTCAGCGCCTTTGATGAATGAGATCTTTTGGTTTGATTCCCGGTGGGAGAGTTAAATATTTGAACGCATTAGTGTGGTCCAGATTCTATCTTAAACTGTAAGTTCGCTTCTCATACAGCCTTAGTATTGAAAACGGACACAGGTTCCGGGTTCTCTTCTCACTGGGAAAGCCTTTGGAATATTCAATGTTCTTATGTCCCTGTCGTTATAGGTTACTGGGAAAGTGAGTTAAACAAAATTAAGTGAAAACCTTGTAATAAGCAGTTAAGCAACTTAATGAGGCACGTTCGGTGAATCAGTTAACTTTTAAAAAGTTCACTCGGTGCGTGGGGTCCCTGGTTCGATCCCAGATAGCACAACTGGGCTTTGTGGTGGACAAACACCTCATTTGTAGGTTTTCTGGGAGTTCTTCCGTTTCCTCTCACTCTACTTATTTCATCATAGCATTCAATTCTCATCATCACCGTTTCCTTCAGTCTAGGCGGCATAACCGTGGGGCGTAAAACTGAAAGATTTTTCTTATCTGCGGTATATGGTTGATGTTCAGTTCATGATAACGATTGGAAACTTATACAGAGACTTACGAAACAACACCGACAACGTTTAGAAGGTGATTCCTGACACCAAGATAAGACAGAAAGTATAAACCAACGTGGGTGCACAAATGCTTCCCTTCGGAGTTATAGGCTGCCGAAAACATGAAAAAAGAACTTTAAAGGTCCATAACTCCAAAACTATGGGATCTATCGAAGTCGGGTCAAGACTTCACTTAGGAAATAATATGTGCCCTATCCAAATATCCAAGTTTCAGAATCCTGCGGTACTTCCGTAACATTTTTTACAGAGGTAGTTGTGAGTACTTCAATTCGTATGCCCATAGCCAAACTCCCTCTATAAAAATTGTTGTGTGAGTACCGCAGGATTCTGAAACATGGATATTTGGATAGGGCACATACTAGTTCCTAAGTGAAGTCTTGACTACGGTAAGTTCCATAGTTTGGGAGCTATGGATCTTTAAAGTTCTTTTTTTCATGTTTTCGACAGCCTATAACTCCGAAAGGAAGCATTTGTGCACCCAGATTGGTCTATACTTTTTGCCTTATCTTGGTGTCAGGAATCACCTGCCAAACGTTGTCGGTGCTGTTTTGAAACACCCTGTATAAAGCCAAATAGATACTCTATTAGGCCTTTATTTTTTCTTTTTGTTTTTACTTTAGAGCGACAAATGGAGAGAAGAAAGTTTTATGAACGTGAAAAAAAAAATCAAATTCGAGATTTCAGCGGATTTACTGTGTGTGTTTTCGGATGATTTTCTCAAAAACAACTCAGGAGATCTTGTTCA
This sequence comes from Thermobia domestica, assembly GCF_964235325.1. NCBI lineage: Eukaryota > Metazoa > Arthropoda > Insecta > Zygentoma > Lepismatidae > Thermobia > Thermobia domestica. The sequence continues at coordinate 3,942,218 of NC_137465.1, read as the reverse complement.
TATTTCATAAAAAAATATTTCATTAATATCCTGATAATATGGTATATCATCATAATATTAGCCTTTCTTTCTCCTGAATTCTCATCAATTCATTTCTCCTGAGAAAATGTATGAGGAGTGGTTTATTCCTGGGTGAGTTCTTTTTAAAATAATTTTCTCGAAAATGACTCAGGCGATTTTCCTTATATTTCATAAATTAATATTTATATAATATTGCATAAGTAAATAACTTCCATGAGAATTTCCACAAGGGATAGTTTATACTTGGTAAGTTTTTAAACAGTTCTGTGAAATACAACTTGTGAGATTTTGATATCTTATACAAATATCTCATTGATAGTCCTAATATTTAGCGAAAAAAAATTTCTTATGGAAAAATCTACAAGGGGTGGATCACGTTTGGAGGTAACTTTTCTTTGGGTGAAATTTTCCGGAAACGCCCTATAATTTTGTTTCTAATTTACCAGAAAATGTTTCATTAACCCTCGCAGGACCGAGGGGGGGGGTTACAAAGTGCCACTGTTTTGAAATTAGACATTTTAATCGTGAATATGTGTGACCTCATACTCAATAATTTTATTTTGTGTCAACAAGTTTATAAAATATTTATTTCCACGGGACAAAACTTTCTCTTTTGTTTCCTTTGTGAAGAATAACAGTTCAAAAATGATATCTCAGAATGTGCTGAGGGCTTGGTCCTGCGAGGTGCAGCACAACATGATTTAATCTAAGGAATCAGTTTAGTGTGGTAGCCTGTACCATTTTTTCTGTTTCAAAGAATTGAACAAATATTATACATAGAAATTTGTTCTATCCTCATCAGATAAGGAAAAAAAAGAAAATCAGGAACTTACAATTAGATCGCGATATATCAGATGATCGGAGCAAGATCCTATAGAATTCCATTTTGAATATTTTAAAAGATGATGTTTTGATAGGTTCAAAGGAGATGAGAGATAATATGTAGATGAATGTAAGGGAAGTCCTTTATAGCAGTGTGGGTTGATCTGATTTCAGACAGAAGAATATAAACAGGTTTTACTTTTGCGGTAATGAAATTTTGAATTAGCTAAGTACGTATTTAAAATAACTAGCAGAGTTGGATATATCATATTTTCAAACTTTAGTTTATTTGCACAGCAGCAATATTTCTGGCATAAACGATGAGTTGAAGTCCTCAAGGAACCATTGTTACTCACGAAGCAAAAGCGGTCTCTTTGCTCCCTTATTTCAATAAATATTCTCTTTTGTTTAATAAATTGTCCAGAAGTTATTCATGAGTGGTCCCTGGACAGAAGATACCTTCATTCACTCTACTAACTCTTCGTACTGTTATCTTGTGACTGTGCATATCATATGCATTATCATATCTTTCCTACATTCAACATTATTCTATTCAGTCCCCGATAAATGAATTAATAAAGAGAAAACCACATAGCCCAATGAACTTTACTAGTTCTTCTGGACAAACACCGTGTACGTGAGTTTCCTCGGGCTTCTCCCGTTTCCTCCTACTTTTTTCAATTCCACCATTTCATTCATTATTTCATCATCACTGTCTCCTTTAGCCTAGCTGTCATAACCGTGGAACGCAAAACTCGAAGATTTCATTTCATTTCATTTTACTAGTTATCCTACTAAATGCAACTCCGTTCCCACCAGAAGGCGTAACCTTCTAATGGGTGCTAGCCTTCGGGAAAATTTAAACATGAAATGAAAAAGGTGTCCATGAAAATGAAATTCTCCGGATATATATTCAAGTTCAGACTAAGAAGTCAGCATCGATTCATATCTTTACTTTTCATACGTGTCTGTATGTTTGTTTGTGTTTGTGGGGTCACGGTTTGCTTACCTTGTGTAAGTTCAGTTTGTATTAGTCTTCAGGGCATAGTTGTGGGATGTGAAACTAAATCAACAAGCAAATAGTTATCAGAGTGAAATATTCTGTAACTGAAATTAAGATGTTTCACTATTTCACCGTCAGTAAAATACTATTGCCAGTAAGTAGAGAGGTGAAGTCAAAGGAAACAACTTAGTCGTTAGTTTACTTAGTTGGATAAATTTGTTCTTGCATATTATTCAGTTACGTTGATCGAGATTCTGTTAAAAGAAGCGGAAACATTCCATTCGGATTCTTTCCCCCGGCCCCGATCAGCTGAAGAACTGCAAAAGGCAGAACAAGCAGAGAAATTTGGTATAACTTTCACTCTACAAGGAAAACAGAGAAAAGGGAGGGAGGGGAGGGGAGCAAGTATTAGAACATGGGAAATTAGCCTAATCCATTGAGGAGACCGCAGGGGTCGTGATTAGTTGTCCTTGTGGATAAACGTTGGAAGGAGCTTCTGGCCAGAACAACCCGAGGAATGGCCTCGTTTCATCCGAAGCAATTAACATTGTCAGGAAGTAACGAGGGAGGTTCAAGTTCTCTGTCAAGGGGCAAGGGGGGACGGAAGGGGGAAGCATCTTTTGACTCGGGGCGTCGGAAGCCGTCGACAAAGTCCGCAAAGTGGTGCTTTAATTAATTGCTGAGGACGGTTTCCTTTGTCGGAGAAAGCCCTGTCTCCTTGCAGAAATTAAACCATAATATGCTGGCGATCGATTCTGCACGGAGACATTACACAACCTACCAAAGAACACAAGAAGGCTCAGGGGGTGAGGCTTGTTCTTTAACAAACTCCACAAAAGTTACCCTGGGATGAGACGTTGGAAGTTACACTGTTCTTTGCTTTGATCCATTTCGTTTTAATTAAAAGTTTGTGGTGGAACCTTTTGCCCCGGATAATATCTATGCTTGTGTGTATGTGTGTTTGTTTAAAAGGTTGGTCCTCACGATTGAATCTATTACATGCAGCGCCGGCGACAAAGCAATTCTTCGTTGCGTTTATTCTGGGGTCACGCTTGCGCTTTCAGCTCGTTGCCCTTACGACAATACACAGACCAGAAAATCAAAGAAATGTAGGCACAAAGAGAAAAATTAATTTTCTTTCTGAAACATTTCACGTTTCAAACTATAATTTCTAGTAAATACTACATATAAAATCAATGACTAAGTTTTAATTTCAAATTTTTACCTGTAACAGAACACTCCTAGCATTCTGGAACTTAAGTAATTTATTGCTTAAACTTCAATTTCAGTCTATCTCCATAAATTCAATAATTCATTGTGAAAAGTTGATCAACCCATGAAAACAAGTTGTTATATATATATTATGGTTTTATAATTCCTGTCTAAAATGTATTACAATCAGAAACTTCTCTATGGATTGATGGGTGTAGAAGGAGAGAAGGGTCCTCAGAGAGAAGTTTTAAGATAATTAGAATTTCTTGAATATGAATATGCCTAAATATTCATACAAAACGAAGTACCTTTGGTTTGAAGAATAGCGTAACGCAATTAATTTGTTATTTGATTAAATTGACTACCGGTCTTATTTAATTACTCTTAGGCTTTCTCAGGATGGCGTGGAAGATGCTTGCAAGAAAGTAATACAGGCGATTAAAAAATTCAACATTTTTATTAAGCTCTAATTGATATACATAAGTACTATTAATCTATCTACAGTATACTGTATAAATAAAAATGAAAGTGATTACGTTTGTGACTTAATAACTCTTGAACCACTCGATCACTCTCGATCAAAATTTTCATCATGGATGAGTTTCTGGTCTGGGATGGTTTTTATCGTTTCACTTTGACCGTACAACTTAATGGAGAGGGAGGGGCATATATATATATATATATATATATATATATATATATATATATATATACTGTATATGTAAATCACAGAAACTTATCTATTGTTTTCGCAAGTACCTGGAAGGAAAATTTAAGTATATAAAAGTCATTCTATAAACATAATTTCAATGAATTTAAATTGAATTTGTAAAAAGTACTTGATTATTTTTTTATTTCGTAAAAGATAGGCCTGAGAGAAAATATTTCTTATCTTTCAACTTAAAAAGAATGTTCTCAATATGATTTTCTTCAGCTGAATAAGAACTATCAATTAGTACTATTGTTGTTGTTATTGTTGCTATTTGCCAATAATATTTTAAAATTTATTTTTGAATCAAAAGATTCAATATATTTCAGGAAAACAAAATTTCATGTAAGCCTTATATCTGGAGGACTATATATAGTGCAGCCAAATCCAAACTATCACTTAATCAGTATGATTTGTTTATTCCGAAAAAAAGAAAAGAAAAAGAAAAGAAAAGAAAAGAAAAGAAAAGAAAAGAAAAGAAAAGTTGGTTTAGGGGCCGTTCAAAAATTTGGTGGCCCCTGATTGAAAAACCAATTATTGACAAAAATCACAATGTTTTGATCCATTTTATGATCATTCCTAAAATCCTTGTTTTTATTTTGTGTATGAAATTTTAAAGTTGTCAATTGTTTTTGAGCTTCTTTGTTTATATTTTAAGTCCTTTTCGATATTGAGAGGACATGAGATGTGAACTAATGTACCTTAAGATAGGATCAAACTACGTTTATTCTCACCAAGAAGAAAACCTTAGATTAACACACCATAGATGCCAACGCCTCCCATTTATCGAGAGGATCTCATCAGTACATTTTATATAAAGAACTTGATCTTTCTATAAAGGCGATTAACACTTCATTTCCCACTTTCCGTATAATCGAAGTGAGTGAAAGCTTTCATACTCTGTTAATACTCGTTGCACCTGGGAACAAGCAATTGAATTTCTTTGTAATTGGAAAGCGTACGTATTTAGTAATTGTAGTGGCGTTGAGATAACCGTATGATTAAGACTAAGAAATCGTGAAAAAGCAAAAGGCATTAAATCTCAGGACTGTTAATAAATAGACAACGGGATCACATCTGCCAGATATCCACAGACTTATAAGTATAATTAAGTCAGCTTTGAGATGGAAAGCATGTAGAAGACGTGATGTGAAATGATTACATCATAAAGCATAAATCCTAATGAAATCCTCGATCTACAATTCCATTAAAGTATACCCTTTCATATTGCTAGTCATTGATCAACAAAAAAATTTTAAAAAAATGTTAGAAGTATGAACGGTAATTGTCTAATCCTGTTTTCTTTTTTCACATAAATGATTCGAGCAAGAGGTACATATTTCTACAACACATATACCAAATGGACACTCAGTTCTATGAGTACACGCCGAATGTTTTAAATAAAAAGGTTACAGATTTCAGACTGAAAGTTCATTATCTTGTCAGTCAATTCTCATTACTTTTTCTAATTTATTTATTTATTCATTTGTTTAACAATCGCCAGATACAGCTCAGGGGCCATTTTATACTGGATATCTAACAACAACAATAACAGTGAAAAGGATTTCTGAAGGTATCGGCCAGGGCCTCTTTAGTAGGTACAATCACGGCATTTACCTGGTATTATTGAAGAAAACCCTGGAAAACCCCAGTTAGCGTGGTCGGCAGCGAGAATCGAACCCTCAACCTCCCGAATGCGAAGAATTCTCTGCCACTTGAGCTACTTCTTGTTCGAGATATACTCGTATATCGGCATAACATCAATATTGTACCTTGGGAAGTAAAATTTTATAGGAAATTATCTAGAACAAAATTCTACACATGACACAGATCTACACTGAAAAAAACATAAGTGGCGTATGTAAACACGTAGGTTACATGCGTAAACCCTGTACTTTTTGGACTTGGTACAACCCTATGTAACATCCTGCAACAAACATATGTTTTATAAGTACTTTGCGTACAAATGTTCCGAATAAACGTACTTCCATATAAAGGCGCCCATCAAGGGGGCCAAGGTGGGGCGCTCGCTCCCCCCTAGAGGAAATTGTACTTCAGAATATCGAAAACGCAATAGAATTTTTACATTAGTTATAGCAAAATTTGAAACTATATTTGAAACGTCGCTTATACTTGCCCCCCTTGGAAACCACAACATGGGCGCCCTTGCTTCCATACGAACGAAACAACTGTATATGGACGATCAGGATCTCACATACAGATGGACATATAAAGCATATATGATTATATAATATACTTATACGTATAATATACGGAAGACAGATGTCAGCCATTCTGCAACGGCAAAATGTAAACATTTAAGCGGAAAAATGGCAGCATGGATGTAGCATATATACTCTACTTCTTACAGATTTCCGAGGTAAACATATGGATCCCGAATATTTGTACAATAAACTGCTGTCCGGATAATGGATTTTTCTCAATGCATTCCGTTAGATATTATGGTAATAAATCGCAACACGACATTGAAATAAACGGAGTAATTTCTGTCCTATCTATATTATATTCAAAATCATCTATAACGTTTTCTATTACAGCAAACTCCCGATTATTCGTGCTAATGATCGTACTAAAAGTTACAAATAATAGGAAGTTTGAAGTTTTATTTGTTTCTGTAACGCTAATAAATTAGACGCTAGGTATGTCAAAATACGATATCATTTATATTATATACTATATATATCTATGTATATAAACAAATAAAAATGAAAGTGACTATGTTTATGTCTTCATAACTCTTGAACAACCCGACCGATCTCGATCAAATTTTCAACATGGATGAGTTTCTGGTCTGGGATGGTTTCTATTATTTCACTTTGACAGTAGATCTTAGGGGAGAGGAAGGGGGTAAAATGATCGAAAATGACCGATATTAGTGTCGAATCCATAGTTTTCGGGGTCGCTGGGATGAACAGTGATACTTCCGATGCCATTTAAATCCAATCAGAGAGTGCTTAAGTAATAGTGAAAAGTGAGTGACTAAGAAACATATTACGAATTTATTTTATTTTAACCCAGCGAAGCGGGTAATTGACTCTAGTTGATTCTAATTAAATACATAACTGGCATTGAAATTATGGTATTAGATTTACCTTTCATAAGCTTTTTTCTTTCAGTTCCTTCACTTAACTACTGTAGTATTGTGTTTATTCTACAGCTGTGTTTTGATTGCTGCTGTTTTTGGCATCACGCGCGGTGCTTGTTGAGAGAGCTCAGTTCTTGAAAAAAATTGTCATTTCAATCTTTTGAACACTTACAAACCGAATAATCCGTGAACGAATAGTCAAAACAGTTTGTTGTAATGCTTCAAAGCCATTATGGCAATATTCATATTAATAACCATAACATGATATTGAAATTATGTTATTCGCTTTTGTTTTCTATATTTTCTAATCAAAATCTGGGTAAGGAGTAAAAAGCAAAGTCCAAAAGTCCAAAATGGCTGCCTGGCCTGGTTCAGTTATTTCTGTTTACCAAACTGAAATAAATATAAATTGTAATGTTCATAATTAGTGTTCAGGATTTATTAAATAACTAATTGCGATTTCTATACTCGATGGAGAACAAGTTATCCAATGAACTATTTTAAAACATATCTGATTTTAAGGTCACGTGAAAAATGACCTCAAAATCGGAATTTTTATATTTATTTCTATCCCAAATTTGAGGTAATTTTTCTCATTTTATAGTCAAATCTGTTTGAAACTAGTTCCTTTGACTTCAGCGTCCTTAAATTACCATAAAAAGCACAATTTTAAATTTACCCAAAAGTGGACACTTTTTACTATAGGCATGGACTGTATTTCTTTGCAATAAATCAAACACATATATAAATAAGTTGTGAACTTGGTTTGTTCGCATGTGTCGTAGCTGTTTCTCAGAGAAAATATTACATATAGTTACGTCATTTGATTCAAAACTTATATGATAATTACTTAATACTAGACCAGAAAACTTAAAATTTGGCACAAACATAGCATTTGTGACGCAAATAAATTTTAAAATGCGTAAACTGGAAATTTCCTCCACCAAGAAGATGCTTAGATGATAAGGGCCATATTTACATAGTTATATGACTCGATTCAAAAACCTATAGAAGACTTCTTGTAAGTTTGGACATCTGAAATCTGTCACAAATGTAACATTTATGATACAGTATATCATCATTCATTTATTTTATTTATTTCATGTAGGTAACACATGCTTAATGCCAAGTTAAAGAGTCGTATACATAATAGTTTAACATACACTATTATACATACATTATAAACATATACAAATATACATCGTCTAATTATACATAAGTTATTGCCTGACAATTCTTTTGAACTTGTTTTCTGACATACTAAACACATCTACTACATGAAATCTAATCTTTTCGTCATATGAAGCACACATTCTCCACAGAGGAGACTTACGCAATATGTTAGTTCTTGCTTTTCTACAATAGAATGTCCCAATATTTGCTGTTCTAGTCTTACCTGTTGGGACACGTAATAATATTTCTAAAACTAGTTCAGGACAATCAATTTTACCGGTTAATAATTTATGTAAGGACAACAAATCAAAAACCCATCTCCTTTTTTCAAATGTTCGAACGCTAAAATTCGTTACTAAGTCTTCATAAGGGACATACCTTGGGTAGAAACCGGGTTTCTTGTATGCTAGCATTTTTTAGAATTTAAACTATATTTTCTATTGCGTCGGAGTATTTAGTGACATTTGGTGCTCAAACAGTACAACGGTATTCTAATTTTGACCGGTATTCTATTCACATACAGAATAGACCGGTAATTTTGACCGGTACAACGGTATTCTATTCACATACGAAAAATATAACCTTATAAATGTTGATTCTTTGTAGAAATCAGTCCTATCCTATAAATTAAACCTAGGTTTCTATATGCACTACTCGCTATCTCGTCAATGTCTGAGCAAAGGTTAATTTGCTATCAAATATAACTCCTAGATGGGATAGATAAAGAAGTGCCACTTATTGTACAGATAAAGTTGATTGGATTCTCTTTCTTCGTGAAAGATACAGATTCACATTTGGATACATTCAGGACTAATCTATTCTTATCACACCACATTTGAACTTTCTCCAGATCCTGTTGAAGTTTCACGCAGTCATCAATTGAACTTACTTTGGAGTATAATTTGAGATCGTCAACAAAAAGAAGAACTTGTGTAGTTTTAATACACTTGGGAATATCATTAATAACAAGAAGAAAAAACAGGAGACGTAGATTAGATCCTTGAGGGACTCCCGATAGAGTATTAAACTTTTCAGTAACAAATCCGTTGTATGAAACATATGCAAGTATGACACAAGATACTCCATTGCTCCTTTCGAAAAATTCAGAGATGCTACTTTTAGTAGCAAGACATCATGATCAACAACGTCAAATGCCTGGCTAAAATCAGTAGAAACAATAACTACTGGACCACCTTTATCTAATTCTGTTGCTATAAAATTTGTTAAAATTGTTGTTTGTCGAAGTAAACCTATTACGTAAGAAGGCGTGTTGGTAAGTTGAAAGAACAGTTTTTACATAATTTAAAATTCGCGCATATAGGCTAATATACTTTCAACAATTTTGGCAAAGGGCAACAGAATAGCAATTGGTCTGAAATTTTCTATTTCTTTCTTGTTTCCAGATTTTGGTATTGGACACACTAAATTTTCTTTCCATTTATCTGTGAAAGTGTTTGTTCTAATAGAAATATTAAATATAATGCAAACTGGGTATTTAAATATATTACTGCAACCTTTAACAACATAAGGGGGAATGTTATTAGGACCACAAGATGCTTTTGGTTTCAGCGCTTGTATAGCACTTACTATTTCTTCGAGTTTTACTTCATTTAATTGAAAGTTATCTAATATATAACATTCGGTCCGATTAGCAAGCAAAGAGTCAACGTTGTATTTGTACATTATTGACTCTTGACATTGTTAACATTTGTACATTTGTTACGGGTACTTTGTTGTAAATGAAAATAATGTGCAAATGCCTGTGCTATTTCATTGACATGTTGGAAAAATGAAATGAAATTTTTAAGTTTTACGTCTCATGCAGGCTAGGTTAAAGGAGACGATGATGATCAGTAATGAATGAAATGGTGGAATGAAGAAAGTGGGAGGAAACGGGAAAACCCCGAGGAAACCCACGCACACGGTGTTTGTCCACCACAAAGTTTACTTGGCGGGTGCAGGGTTTGAACCTGGGACCCCATATACCAGAGGTGAACGCTCTACTACTGAGCACCGCGGCCCTACCTTTGAAATGTTGGATATCGAGTATTGTATGTAAGGGAGTTTGATTACAAATGCTGTGCTCTGCGTTTAATAAAGCTCCAGATCTGGCTTGGGTCTTTTTTCGATAGAACATTTCGAGTTTAAAATAAAAGTTTTGTAGGCTAATTTTTGTCAGATTTTATTTCTTTACTCAGTCTCTCAAATTGATCCCGATCATAAGTATTCTGCCATTATTGCAGGTCCCTTGCTGCAACTGAGGAGCTTCCACGCTCCACTGTCATCTAATAACCTCTTCGTCTTCACATATGATTTTTCTGTTTTGATGTTGTCCATTAATTGTAGTCTCTTTCGACCTCTCCCTCTCTCCCTTGCCACCATACCCTCTAGCAGGTCCCTCATTATACAGTTCCTTCTTAGCCAATGTCACAATAAGTTTCTCTTCCTCTTCTTAATAATATCTAAAATTGTTCTTTTCACCTCTAGCATTTCTAAAACCCTCTCATTCTTCTTCCGCTCGACCCAGCTAATTCTTTCCATTTTTCTCCATACCTATATTTCTAAAGCTCCCAGTTATTTTTCATCATTTTTGCTTAACATCCAGACTTCTGACCCACACAGTACAACTTGTGATGCAAGTGAAGAGAAAAATCTGAAAACTAGACATTCCCCTTTCAATTGAGAAAATTAGGTGGAAGGTAACAATTGCGTCATGTGTTTCAAAACCTAGGGTACTTTCTGTAGATGTTGAAATTTAACATAGATGTAGGATCTGTGATACAAATAATGCAAACATTCCGATAACTGAAAATTTCCCACTCCAAGGAGGGAAATTAGGGATCAAAGCCAAAATTACATCACTTGGTTCAAAGCCTATAGGGTACTTTCTATAGACGTAGAAACTTGAAATTTGGCAAATCAAGGATTTCTGATACATGTAAAGCAAAAAATTCGAAAACTGAAACATTACCTCTCTAAGTAGGAAAATTTGGGAATCAGGTAAAAATTACGTCATTCGATTCAAACACCTACAAGGTACTTCTCATAGAGATGGAAACTTGAAAATTTTGCCTAAATGTAGAATTTCTGGTAAAGAAAAAGTCCGAAATCTGAGAAATTCCTCTCTAAGGAGGAGAATTTGAGACATGTTCAAAATTACATATCGTTACGTCATTTACGACAATGATTCAAAACTTACAGAATACTTCGTGTAAACATGGAAAATTCAAATTTGACACAAGTGTGTAGGATTTGTAACAGAAATAAAGGGAGAAAGTCCGAAAACTCGAAATTTTCCCTTGACACATTTGATTTATTTTTTAAGGTAGTCACCCGCCACAATATTGACTGCTGCTGAATATCATTGTATTTCTAACAGGTTTTGAATAGCACGATTACCATGAGTAGCACGATGACATGACCTTAACTCATGGGGCTGTTTTTTTAGGTGTGGTAAGTTTATCAAAGAATACGACAGCAACAGGTCTCACATATAGAGGACTTCAACGTCGCGATCTGCAGTCAATGTGTGTAGTCACACCATCTCTTATGCGAAATGCATTCTGTGCAACCATGTACAGTGAAACCTGTCTATGTTGGCCATCATCGGTTCCATCGAAAAGTGGCCAACGTAGACAGGTGGCCAACTTACAGAAAATAAGTGTGATTTGTGTATTTTTAGAAAAGGATTTCTAGTATTACTTGATTGTAAAATTTTAATAAGCAGTGGCACGACAACTACTTATAAATAATGTGTATAGAGTAATCATAAAAATAGAAAATATTACTATAGTATGCAAGAGCGCCGATTTCTCTAAATTTGGGGGGCCCATTCAGATGCAGAAGGTATATATATGAAGATTTTAAGACAAATTGCACTCAAATTATACCAAATATTGTATACTCATAAATAAAATAGGGACCACATGAGCTTTGGGGGGCCCGAGCCCCCTCGGTCCCCCCCCCCCAGGATCGGCGCTCTTGATAGTATGTTTAAAATATATGCATACCTTTCTCTTCCTGAAAACTAGTCTGGTACATTGGATTATTCGGATTGAAAACACAACAACACAAACAACCATGAAATAGAAGTGTATGTACGCAGTTTATTGAAATTGATATTATAGCACACTGAGTTATTCAGATTGAAAACAAGAAAAGCCAAGTTATAAATTGAGAAATTCATATGCAATTTATAAGACTTCTTTTCAGTTGTTACTGAATGGTGGTTCATTCTAGACATACTTGCTTTTCTTTTTGGCAGATCTAGCTCATTAACAACAGGTAGTTAACTACAATATTAGAATGTGCATAAGTGTTTTCCTCGGAGCAAAAGATGTTTTGAGAAAATCTTGAGGGAATTCATATCTAAAAACCTCCGCTACCTTTTGACATGCAGTCAGGTGCCAATAAATGACAATTGAGCTTTAACCTTGAGAATTTTCCGGAATTACTAAAGTTTCCCACTGATGAAAGGAGCCGATATAGCTAATGGTTTTACCAATACAGACAGGGTAAACAAATACGTACAACCATTTCCTGAATTCCTGTACGTGCTTTTTCATATTCACATCTTCCTTCACCACCCCTTTTATGACCCTTTTTTCTGGCCATTGACCTCCAAGAACAAATTGTGCGAATCTATGCTTGTTTGTCCCCAGTCACAAATACAGAACATCTGCCTCTCATATGGGAATTCGAAAGAGTTAAGAAAAATAACAAAACTGTATTTTCCGTGGCCAAGATACGCAGGTAAATTTATCATTATCATCATAGGGTAAACATTGCTTCAGTGTGGCCAACTTCCAAGATAGACAGGTGGCCAACTTATAGAGTAGTAAGTAACGAATGTCTTATGGGAAAATGCAGGTTCAAGACGAACTAGGCCAAGATAAGCAGGTGGCCAACTTAGAGAGGTGGCCAAGTTGACAGGTTTCACTGTATAGATATATGAATTGTGCAAAAACGTTTTGCAAAAGGAAATGTCGAAGGGAACGTGTGACATCATGAGCCATGACACGAAAACCCGAATGACGTAGTTATAGTTGTAATTATTAGTTATAGTTCACTAAATACTTTTAATCGTATACAAGTATATAAGTTATTGCAACAATTTCCTTAAAAAGTAGTTATTTACTTTTAGGACACTTTGTATATTTATTGCAAGTTTCTTTTAAGTTACTCATAACAACCAAAAGTTTTCTACTCGTTTTCTATTACTAATTTACATTTCTTTTTATTTTACACTTTATTTTAACTTATTTGTTACAACCAGTATTTTAATTTGCTCATTTCCTTACATTCTTATTATTGATCCAAATCGATTCGGCGAGGATGTCTTTAAAAAGAACAAGGATTACTGTTGAAGAGTCTTGAAGGAGACTTGAAAAGCTGTCCTTTATGCAAAGGATTTCCCATCTCCCTTATTCACCACTGATAGTCCGCAAATTAAAAAATGAAAATGGAATCTTTTAGTCTTACGCTTATGTCGTATAGGCTAAAGGATTAGGATTAGGAATTAGATTTCTGGGCTATCGGCGTCTATGACCATGTTAGTCCGCCACGTATGAGAGATGACGTCCCTAGGCGATCACACTATCTGAGGAAACGGAAGGAAGAGAGAATTGGGGAAGGAAGGAAGAGGCATGAGACCAGGGACATACCCAGGGAGTGGGCCCTGGGGTCCGGACCCCCCGAAATTTTGACTTTTCTGTAAATTTAGCCTGATTTTAGGGGCAATTTTAGGAATTTTATTATAAATTATCCTCATATTGAGTTTGGTCCCCTCCCGAAATAAATTCCTGGGACCTATATGTTAGTTACCATCTCGGCATTTGCTTGATGTGAATTAGGAAAACCCAGGAAAACCTCCCTGAGGATAACTGGCCTTTTTTTTTTTTTTTTTTTTACACTTTTTCGACCGAACGTTCCCATGTAAGCTAAGGAGACTGTGATGATGCTAATGAATGAAATAGTGGAACGAAGAAAGTAGAAGAAAATTGAAGAGCCTAAAGAAAAACTCCACCCACAGTGTTTGTCTACTCAGGGGCGGATCAAGGCAAAATTATCACCCGGGCAAAGTGACTTTTTGGCGCTCCCCTAGTCCTAGCCTATATTTTACATTTTATTACAGTGATTTTAATATTTTAAACCCATTTTTCAAAAAGAAAAATTAATACTGAAATACATGATATACGTATATTTAGTACTTAAAAACATGCATATGGTATCAATTACATTGTGTTTTTATTATTATTATTATTTATGTATCAATATGTAAAACAAAACCAATATCGAACAGCATTTATTGAATACTATTAATGCTGACATCAGTACTGCTATATTCTAAATTGTTTTGTTATATTAATAACATCAGGAGTCATTCTACCATATGTCCGACTATGTAACAATTAATTCTAATAACTTGAAATACCAATAAATACATTTCACCAGTGGCGTATTTACGATTTTGTTTCGGGGAGGGCTTTGCTAACTTTTGGGGGGGCTTTGCCTGAAAATGTGAAAATTCAGCAAGATATTTCATATACTTTACTATAGTAAGTAAGATTTCGGGGGGGCTTAAGTCCGGAATCCCCCCCAAATACGCCACTGATGTTGAACGTGTTTTACTCATAGCAATATAAACAATCCTTTTCATGTAGGTCCTGTACTATGAAACTCTTCTTCCATGACGCAGGGGCGGATCCAGGACCGACTTCTGGAGGGGGGTTGTCATACTGTTATTTTTTAGGGCTCCAAACTTTGGGATGGGTTTTATTTGTATATATAAAATAAGAAAGTTTCCTCTTCTGGGGGGGCAATTGCCCCGATCGCCCTCCCCTGGATCCGCCCCTGCCATGACAGAATGGAAAGGATTATGTAATTGGCGCTACTTTACAAGAATATAAACCAAAAAAGTCAGTAGAAAACACGTTCTGAGGCTCGTTTTGGCGCCCTATGACTGTGGCCCCCCGGGCAGTTATCCGGGTTGCCCGGCCCTTGGTCCGCCTCTCTGTCTACTAGTCTGTAATTGAGGTTTATAATTGTCATCGTGGATATTGATAATAATATACTGTGCATTGTGTTATAGAGAATCTTTTACTGGTCTGGATGTCTGGATATGGTTGTGGCCCATAATGCTACTGTAGTAAGAAGTTTGAAACAGGGTTTTCTTAGAGTTTTTTTTTCCTCTGTCTTTGGAGGGCGGGAGGAATAGATCCATACATCCTTACCACCGTTCTTCTCCATCAAAAACAACCCTTCAACATTTTTTAAACTTTCTCTCTCTCGCTTTTCCGTACAACCTTAATGCGTCGGCCGCTGCTTTCTGGCAATGAATACCATCATAAAAATCCACAGAGACATTACTCGTTCATTAGGGGAGCCTCGCATAAGCGCTACCATCACCACGTTGCGGGGAGCCATGCCTACATTATCCAATCATGATTCACAATTTTCACTTCCCTCGCCCCCTCCCTCTCCTAACTCAACACAGGGTAAAGTAACAGAAAAAAAAAGCGAAGAAAATGTTAGTAACAGGACTTGGCCGTCCACCGACGCCTTATTGCCGCTATATTAGCGAATTAATGCGATTACGACTCGATTACTATATAACGACTCCATCTTCCGCCTCTGACGTCGGGGTTCAACAAAAAGACAAAGTGATTTTTGTGTCTTCTTTTTTCTCCTTTTCGAAAAAAAAAATGTTATGTGTATATGTAGGGCGCCTTATTAACACATTCTCCCGCTGTGAGGCGTTCCTAATGCACCTGCTATATTAGCTCGCTCTGGTGTCTCGGTGAGGCATTACTTGGACGTGGCCTTTTTCACGAAGCTGCCGGTGATTTTATTATCACTCGCGTCCCGCCTGTAATGAAACGCGCCACAACCGCCTGATTTATGCTCAAAACTGTCTGCGAGGGATAAAGCCTGTAAAAATCAGTGGCGCATTTTCTCTTCAACTTCTGCACAAAATGTCTTCTCTCTCGCTCTGTACAAAGAAGATGTCTTGCTCGCTCCGAGGACTTTTCTTCCTGATGAACAGCTTGATGCAAATTTATGTTTCCGTGACAGCCAGGGATAAGGAGTCCTCGGCCTGAGATACATAAAGTTCCTACCTCAATGCTCTGTGTCGGAAAATAAATGTCTGTGGCATCCCTTGTACAAAAACTTTGCTCTCTTCTTTTTGTTTTACTTTAGTTGGGAGGGGTGGAGGAAGTAATGTAACTAATAAGCGAAGTTAGTTCAGAGTTAAGACTTGGGCTCCTCCACTGGAGAGTTGAGTATTGATTGTCAGCTCAGGTCAAATCTCGCTCACACAAAGAAAACACCATCCTTTCTACCATTTCGCAGTTGTTTGAGGACAAAACAAGAAAGTAATATTGTATAAAAATACATTGTTTTCCATATTATTGTATCTGTTAATAAGATATGACACTATATATATGTAATTGTCCAATTAATTTGTAGGGGATAGACAGAAACATGTTTATTTATGTGTGTATGTGGAGAGAGGTAATGTAGAAGACTTAGTGGTTTGTGACATCATCTCAAGAAGATGTTTATAGTTAATGGTATTATAGATCGTTTCTATAATTTTACTTTGATGATCAAATGATCATCACCTGAGATAATTTACCATCAGGTGACGATAGAATTTCAGTGGAAGTAGTGCGTTTATTCAGTGCTTCAAATCATTTTGGGGTCGCGGTGGCTCAGTGGTAGAGCGTTCACCTCTGCTGCTTGGGGTCTCGTGTTCAAACCCTGCTCTCGCCAAGTGAACTTTGTGGTGGACAAACACCGTGCGCGTGGGTTTTCTCGGGGTTCTCCCGTTTCCTCTCACTTTCTTCATTCCACCATTTCATTCATCTCTCGTCATCGCCGTCTCCTTTAACCTAACCGACATAACCGTGGGACGTAAAACTCAAAAAATTCATTTTAATTTTCAAATCATTTTATGAACAGTTTGGAGAAGAGAGGTACGAAATTGCCAGACGGTGAGTTATATGGAACGTTCCGCTTGTCTTACAGGGCCCTCTATCATGGAGTTCTCCAGGAACATTCGAAAATCTTACATTAAAACGTGTGCCATCTGATGTATCATTGGAAAGATTATGAAAGAAAAAATGTGGGAAAAAAATGTTTCCTGTGTAGCACTGTTTACTTAATGGCTCATTTAAATTTACTACAATACAGAAGACGGAAGCATCCCAAACATCTCCATGATATTCGGTTGTGGTGCCCTGCAGGAAAGCTATTCCCTACAAGAATTCTTTGTTTACATTATTATTTTAATGGTTTATCAGATGACATACCATTCCATTTGGAATTTTTGAGTGTCTTTTCAGGGCTCTCGAGTTTCCTGTGAAGGGAACAGAATGCACCATTCGATGCTCTCTTGGACATTTCCTTACCTATATTACTTTTTGATTCGTTCTTTAATAGATCCGCGATGGCTCAGTGGTACAGTGTTCATCTCCGGTGCGTGGGATTTCTGATTCGATCCGAACTCGCAATAAGTTATAAAGTACTGTCCATATCGTGGTGGACAAACACCTTGTGCGTGGGAGTTCTCCGGCTTCCTCCCACTTTATTCATTCCAAAATGGCATTCGTTTCTTATCATCGCCGTTTCTTTTAGCCTAGGCAGCATAATCATGGAACGTATAACTTAAAGATTTCATTTCATTTTTATTCTTTAGTCAATTGCGATTTATGAACATTGGACTTTTTATCTGAAACATCCGGTTTATCTATCTTTCTCTACATATATAAAAATGGAAGTATGTATGTTCCAGCATGATTTTTTAAAGCCTGGAGTAATTTCAACCAAATTCGGAACATACGTGACTTACAATCTGGAAAAGAGTACGGTGGTGATAAGATAACCATAGAGTAGGAGACAGAAAGAGGGATACATCTTTACGATAGCCCCTAAAATGTTAGGTTACACTTCGTGACTTGAGACAATGTTGGTTGCCTACACAGTAGGGGCAATACTTTCATTGATATATGAATCAAGTGAAGGCGTTGATCATCGTTATTTATTTTATTCAATTTCTTATTTTCAAATATTTTGCATAAACATTATTCTTCCCGTGCAAAGAATGATCATTTCAGCTAGTATAGTATAGTGTACTATAAAAGTTCCCGACTATCCGGTCTAATGTAGCGTATAACTGAAAAGAAGGATAGGCCAGGATTCTATAATAAATCACTTGCTCCCCTACTCGAATCAAATTCGACTCTTACCGGTATTCATATTCTCTGACCCTTTAACACAGGCCAGTACTTTATAAGTGTTTATTATGAACTGTGAGATACATCATAACAAATTATTGCAGAAAAAGGAAATCTAACAATGAGTACATAATACACTCTTTAAGATAATTTTTAGTGTCTTAGTTGCAGAAAATATAAAACGATATACATAGTAGGTACAATTTTAAAATAAAGAAAACATTAAAGCGAAACGTAGGGCTAATTATTAAAAAGAATGATTTAAACTTGTTTTAATGTTCGTTAAGAAGTCATTACACAAATGTAAAACTCTAGAATAAGATATAAAAGCTCAAAACTTGCAATTTTTAGTTTTTATAAAAGTCTTTGATAAATTGCTGCATCTCCTTGGTATGATGCAGTTTTTATAAAGCGTTAAGAGTTGACTAGTTGGTCCAAAGCCAGATAATACGGAGGCTGCATAGTTGAGAGTCTACTGTGTGTATATGTAATATAGTACTAGTTTTATTTTATTTAGTTTAACGTTTACGTTTATTCTCCGAGGCTAAGTAAGACGGTAATGATATAAAGGATGATTATGGTAGAATAATGAAAATAGCTGGTAACGGGAGAACTACACTAGTGGGAAGGGATCCATTGGTATTAATTTTTTCACCGAGGTCAAGAGAAAAATTTCCTCTATCTGCCACCAGACGTCATCAAGTTATTCTGTTGCTAGAAAACAGGAGGAAGGGCTATGAAGAATATGGAATGAAAATAAATGTTAGCAAGACGAAAGCTATGGTGATTGGAACAAAAGGCTCAGTGTCAAATATAGAAACAGGAGAAAGAACATACTATTTTGTAGAACCTTGAATAAAGAGTTTTAAAAAAAATCATCAAATGTTTCGTGTGGAATATTGTACTGTATGGGGCAGAAATATGGACATTACACAACAGTGATTAAAAACAACAGGAAGCTTTGTGGGTATGGAGAAGAATTAGCTTTATCAAGCGGAAAACGAAAGAGAGGGTGTTACATATGGTGAGGGAGAAAATAACAATTTTAAATATTATTAAGAAGAGTAAGAGAAACTGGTTGGGATATTGGTTAAGAACGAACTGTATCATGACGGACGTGCTAGAAGTTATGGTGGCAGGGAAAAGAGGGAGGAAGGCTGCTATTAATGGACGATATCAAAACAGACAATCGTACGTGAAGAGGTTAGCGGAAGACCGTGGAACATGGACGCTTCTCAATTGCAGCAAATGATCTACCAATAATGGCAGAATATCTATGCTGATGACTTTGGTGATTGTGTGATATTTGGTACGATCAATGTACAAAAGAATAACGACCACTTTTTGGTCATTTTGGACATATTTATCCTAAAAATATCAATCTGAAGATCTTTTCAGGACCTAAAAGATTCAAGTCCTAACCTTATAAATAATTATTTTAATGTAAATAGCAGCGTTTACTTTATGTCTGTTCTGGACTTGATTCCCTTGTGCTTTTAACCCCTCGTTTCTTGTTTTCTTCCTGAGAGAACACTACAATCCCCTCCTTATTGACATTACAAGCGTCACTACAAGCACTTAGTACTTATTTAGGTGCATTGAAGATTTAAAAAATACGATAAATTTATTCTCTCATGTCAGAGTGGACAAGTATTAAATTTGACTTCTAGACATGTTGTCAAAGAGCTGATGAAGACGATATCCAAGAGCGTGATCTCGAATATAATTGGTAAGTAGAAATTCTTGTGCACACTTTTTTTCTTTTGTATGTGTGTTCTATTTAAAGCCTGAAATAATAATAATAAAAAAATGGAATGGCTTGGTTGTGCATGCTGCATGAAACACAATTGAATTATTGTTGGTAATGATAGTTCAGTAGAAGATAGCTTTAAAGCATGACAGTCACGTTGGATTCTTTTAAACATCCGGACAATTGAATCAACACAAAAACACAAGGAAAGAAAGAGTTTTTGCAATGGAAACGTTTCCTTCTCTCTCTCTCTCTCTCTCTCTCTCTCTCTCTTCCTCTAATTGATAACAAAAGAATTTTTCACTTGCCCTGATCTTCCCTTCCTTCCCTCCCTGGGTGTAGAAACCACTTGATGAATTATTCATTGTCATTGGTCACTATCGATCGAATGAATCTCCGAATCGAGTCCAGCCACCGAGATAAAGGAATGCAATCGTGAGCATGGCGTAATTACCCATTCAATGATTCTTTGTGGCTGCTGTACAACCATTTTAAGCGTGTTTACTTATTCAAATAACACGGCTTTTAACCCACACACATACACAGCGTATCCTTACCTTCATTACAGGCACTATAAAATGTTGAACCTGAGGAACATCAGCAGAAGCGTTATTTAGGAAGAGCAGGAGGGGACAGTTGCCTCCCCCAAGAGTTAGATGAATACATATACTTTAATAAATTGTCTACTGATATACTAGTACAAAACATGAGAGTCGTATGTCAGTGGTGCTCTTGCCCCCCCCCCCTCCAGATTGAATTCTGAAATAACGCCCCTGAACATCAGCCACATGTCTGTTACGATTTTCTACACAGTTCTTCGTGTTCGTGGGTTTTCTCGGAGTAATCCTGTTTCCTCCCACTTTTCATTCCACCAATTCCTCCATCATCGTTCATTTGCTTTAATCATTGCGAACTTACCGCTAATTTTACAGTAATTAGGCGATATCTTCAAATAGATAAAAGATAATAGAAAATTAGAAGAAGAGCTCCCTAGACAATATTATTTTGCATGAGATACCGTTATCACGAGTCATCTAGTAGCTTTCCGTTTGCAGCCATTTGGAAACGCAAAAATAAATTCCGATTTTCTAAATGGCCGGAAATCGAAAGCAGATACGTGAGTCGTGATAACGGTATCTCATGTAAAATAATATTGTCTAGCGAGCTCTTGTTCCACTTTTTGATTATCTTTTATCTATTTGAAAATATCGCCTAATTACTGTAAAATTAGCGGTATTTTAAGTTCGCAATGATTAAAGCAAATGAACGATGATGGAAGAATTGGTGGAATGAAAAGTGGGAGGAAACAGGATTACTCCGAGAAAACCCACGAACACGAAGAACTGTGTAGAGAATCGTAACAGACGTGTGGCTGATGTTCAGGGCGTTATTTCAGAATTCGATCTGGGTGGGGGGCAAGAGCACCACTGACATACGACTCTCATGTGTTGTACTAGTATACCAGTATATTTTAATTTTGCCGTGATAGGGCCTCTTAATCATTGTCTCCCTTAGCCGAGAGCAGTCGTTCTTTCAGAAAAAAATGATCCGGGGGGACTGCTGGTACTATTTTATTTATTATTATATTATCGACATATTGTTTTGGTCTCGTCCTGGGGGTACTCTTAGAGCTCCGGAGGGGCAGTGTCCCCCAAAAACACGTCTGGAAGAAACATTGGCCATAACTGTAGGACACTAAACTGAAATACGGTATTTATTTTTTCCACACAGTACTTCGGAACGTTTCGCCATGTTTCTTTGAATCCTCCTCAATGTAAGGATTCAGATTAGCCGTTGCAATAACAATAACTATCTTTTGTCGATGACGATCCAGGAACCTTTTCGATATAATCTTCATATTAAAAAAAAATATTTTGTGATGATGGTAGAGTTTATGGTATGAGATTGAGGTCATCGTTACCATTACCATTTCACAGAACACATTTTCTGAATCCAGCGTCTGAAACCATACAAGGACAGACTAGAAAGTTCTTACTCTCGCCATAATATAAATTAGTTAAGAATCTGCAATTGGAGCCACAGACGCAAGCTTTACATAATCACCTCGTATCAACTTTCATTTCTCACATCCATGAGTAAGTCCATAATAGGTTCCATTTGCATAAAAGTCTGTTGAGTTGAAGACGAACTATGTTTTTACCGTATTAGTGACTTCATCATCATTCGTAAAATGCCTTCCCCGAAAATGTTTCTTAATATTCTCAAAGACATAGTATCGGATGGAGGCAGATCGGAAGAATATTGTGGGTAGGGCAAAGATTCGTAGCCACATTGGAGTACAAAAGTTAGTGTTTATATTGTTCAGTGTGTCGGTGCATTGTCCTCTAGCAGAAAAAAAAAACAAACTTCTGGAGCAATTTCGGACTCTTTGCATTGACAGCATCCTGGATCCTTTACAGCCTGTTCCTGTAACATGTTGTTATGCTTGTAGTCTCTTTTTGTGAGTAATTCGTCAAGATCATACTTTTATGGTCCCAAAACTCGGACAACAAGATCTTCATGAATGGATGCTGCACTTTAAGACTATTAACCTTTAAACATAAACGCTGGTGTAAAATCCACACCAAGCCATTTCATTTTTGTGCTAGCAAAGGAAAAAGGATTGTTGCGCCCTCAACTTATAGGCCCTCTGCTTTTGCCTTCAAATCCCGATTGTATTCGCCCAACACTCAATCAGTTTTTGTGAAGTAGACGTGGTGTGTGGATCATAAAACTTTGGCTGGTGTAAAATCCACCTCGCGCGTGTGTTTGTGTAATATAATTTTTTGCCAAGTTTTCAGTCTATCTTTTTTAAAATCATGTGTTTAATATTAGGGATGGTCACGAGCGAGCTTTCTTTGGAACTCGACTCAACTCGAAAATACATTTTTAAACTCGACTCGAATTCGGGTCGAGTTTCGAGTCGAGTCGAGCCAAAACGAGCCAATAGTGTAGTTTTAAGTACTCTCTTCAAGTATTCTACATAGACAATAAAATTATTATCAATGACACTACTACTACTACAACATTATTATTATTATTATTATTATTATTATTATTATTATTATTATTATTATTATTATTATTATTATTATTATTATTATTATTATTATTATTATTATTATTATTATTATTACACTGTGTATAGACGTGAAAAATATACGGTTTGTGTCTGAATACTAAAATCTAGTTGACTTTAGATCTCGGTAGCCGTAAAGTCTAAGAGACAAGGTCATCGTTCACAAGTTTCCGGGTTCCTATCCCGGAAGAGGGTGATGGTAACCATGGGGTCATACGTTTGCAGGTACCCACCAAAGTAGTTGCCCTAGGACATAAAGTACATTCTCAGGGGAAGTGCATTCCTTGGCATATCTTCACCCAGAAGCTGGTAGACCTCGCAGCTTAATTTTCTGCGTAATGATTGTAAACAGTATAGTATGATACAATGAAAATTATAGCACCTTTTCTGTTTCTAACTATTCATTCTCCCTTATCCTAATAGCTTAGATAACAAAATACTCTTAAAATAAAAAAGTATTATTGTTTAAAGAGACCTAATGATATGTGGATTGTTGTTTTGTGCTCCCCTCCCTACTTCTACAATACGCACTGATTGAAATTTCACCGAGAAGCACTCAAAAGACTGATAGGTCTAGGACATGATAAATCTATTATACGAGATTTCTTTAATGTAAGACAATATAGTTTGGAAGTTGCCTTTTAATTTCAGAACTATAATTTGTAATGCTTTTGATCAGGGGCGTCATTTCAGATTTTGCTTTGGGGGGGCAAGACCCCTTGATATTAGTAAAATTTCGCATTTCTCACTGATTTACTACTATTCTATTGATAAAATCTATATACATCTCAAACTCAGGGGGGGCAAATGCCCCTCCCTGACCCCCTAAATGACGCCCCTGCTTTTGATCTTCACTGAATTTACAACTTCAATGGTATCTTGGAGTTGAGAAAACTGGGAGTGTAGAGATTCACTGAGGGAGTACGCTCACACCTTCGTGCAAACTGCGATGCCCCAGCAAAGAAACAACTCCATCTTTATCCCATTGTTGAATACCGTTCAAAAATAACCTCTGAAAAACAAATACTACAATAAAGTTTTATAAGTAAAGAGAGATCTGATGTATTTAGAAGCACTATTTCGGAGTAATATTTGGAAAACTTAAATGAAAAACACTAATACTGTCCTTTTGTGTTATAAACAGGCATTTTTTTATATTATTCAAGATTTCTCGCAGCCTTAGCCCTGAAAAGGACTATAATGCTCCTTCAAAACAAACATTCCACGGGATCTATTGAAATATTCAATATTTTGATATTCGTGGAAAACGCTACGCATTACTACCAGAAAAACATTATAGACACGTCCTTTGGACAAATCAGCTAGGTGGTGCAGCGGTGACTCAGTGGTAGAGAGTTCACTTATGGTGCATGAGATGCTTGGTTTGATTCAAGTTCACGCCAAGTGAACTTTGTGTTGGACAATCAATGTGTGCGTGGGTTTTCTCAGGGTTCTTCCGTTTACTACCACTTTCTTCATTTCCTTTGTTTCTCATCATCACCGTCTCCTTTAGCCGAGTTGGCATAATCGTGGGACGTAAAATTTAAGTATTTAAGTTCATTTCCTTTCAAATCAGCTAGGCTGCTGCTTAGGCAAGGTTATGAGTATGTTTTTCATATCTTCCTGTTGACTATTTGTGGCCCAACAGCCCAATAGGAGGCAGTGGTTTGGTGGCTTTATCACTTCAAAGAAACGTACAGGGCACAAAACATAAAGTGCATTTGGTAAAATACGAAACACATGAGCATAGACATTGTTCCAAACAGCATGTTGTAAAATATAACCAGTTGGTCTCCGAAGAAAGATGGGAGATGTTTTTTTTTCTTTTTCTCATCCCAATCACGTATAACAGTGCTCGTCAAAAGACTCAGGGAACAGGGGGAAAAGTGCGGGGTAACGCGAGGGGACACCGTCCTCTAACTTCCCAAAAATATCTGTGGCGTCCCCCATTTTATAAAAATTACAATAGGCAAAGATAGGCACGGGGGACGGCGTGACGTCATGCATCTCTCTATCTTTTCAGATCCACTTTTACCCCTGTCAGGGAGATAGATACAACCGCGGTTTGCAGAAGCGGATATAACATGTTGCCAGATATTTATCTATGGATGTACAAATTTTTCGTCGTAATACGGAAAACCAATTTTTTTAGTATTGTCTACAGATTTTATGTAGTGTAGAAGAATATACTCAAAAATATTTTGCAACGCATGCGTTTTTTTTTTCAGTGAGGTCAATGAACTATATATATATATATATATTACTCTTTGAAGGTATCCTGCTAGGGAGAAAATGGGAGGACGGATAACTGTCAACGGAGTGTTTCGCTGTCTTCCTCTTCCTTTTCCCCCTACCCAGTTTTGTCTCTCTTTTATCCTACAAGAGGTCTGTCAGAAAGTGAAAATAACAACTGGATCTTTGTTTCACATTATGTAGATCTCAACTGTTGAACTTGCCGCTATTTTGACATAACCACACTGATACACTTTCATAAAGATAATAAAACATGAAGCATTGTTGTTGGTAGATGAATGATAAACAGTTAGACCTAAGATCTACCGAGTCTCTCCCATAGGTTTTTCTAATATTATTGCACTGGCTTAATTTCTTGGTGAATGCATTTGTTACGTATGTATGCGTTTGCATCTATAATCGAGTTTTGTATGTAGGTCTAAAGTGAAAATTGTTACGTTAAGGAAATTTTAACTAGCAACACTTTTATTTTGCAACCCCTTCGCTGTCAAATGGCGAATATACTTGACGTGTATGTATGCGGTCCCGGCTCTGTTCTCGACAAGTTTGCTTGCCTCGGTTTCAACAAGCGGTAGGAGCAAATTTATTTTTTTAGTTTATTTTCTGTGCAAAGCTCTCAAAGTTAAGGAGACGAACTAGAGTACCAAAGCAAGATAAGGGCAAGGGACCCATGGCCCCATTTGAACTAATGAAAAATACTAAATACTGCTTCAAACCATTAATTCTTCAAAATAGCTTACAATAAAGTTATCGAGTTGGAAATTTACACCTGATTGTACAAGCACTTACTTGTAGTCTTCTTCACAGCCGAACCAAGAACTTCTTTAAACGAGGGCCCAGTTACAAGAAGATCCATTGAGCCATATATATAGTCACTTCCATAAAAGCGACATCTGATCTCTAGTAAACAAACTCGATCCATTTGATCATATTGAATCATCTGTGCCGACTCTAATGGTGCAATTGGTTTAAATGGGTCGGTTCATGGCTTGTTCACGACAGAACCGAGCTCAGAAAAACCGCTCACATGTCACGTCTATCGAGCGGAGTTCTCACCTCAAGCGAGCTTCCTCGAGCTGATTGCTCATCCCAACCGAGCCGGCTCAAGCCGATGGCTTACCTGAGCCGAGTTGGCGGCTCACCCCAACCGAACCATCTTAAGCCATCGGTTCAATTGAGCCGAGCCGGTGGACCATCCCAACCAAGCCGGATCGAGCCTTCGTTCAATTGAACCAAGCCGAGTCGGTTGACATCACTGCCCGAGTTGGCCTGCTGCTTGGGTTCAAAAATTCGACCGTGCAAGTCTCAGCCTGGATGGTAAGAATTACAGCCTTGATAGTATATGCTTATATTGGTGCTCACGACATTTAAGGCTGTCTCGTTATAAAAAGCTATTGTTGTCTCGCTATCGAGATGAGACGAGACACGAGCTATGTCCCCTCTCGTGAGCAACATTAAAAGTATTCCGTATTACTGCTTACACTTCTCATGGCTTTCGATTTTCAGTCTAATCAGGTCGTGATTTCAAAACGAGTTATAACGAGCTGAACGAGTGAGCCATCTCCCAAACTTGACTCAAGTCGAAACTCGACCCTAAAAACAGTGACTCGAATCGGAACTCGGCTAGAGAAAATTACCTTTGACTCGACTCGAAACTTGACTCCAATTCGAGTCCAGACGAGTTTTAATTCGACTCGTGCCCATTCCTTTTTAAGACATACATATATAGTTATATAGGCCAATATTATTCTGGTAAACTTATTTTTTAGCTCGCGCCGTGTGGACTTTGTGGTGGACAAACACCATGCTCGTGGGTTTTCTTGGGGTTCTCACGTTTCCTCCCACTTTCTTCATTCCACCATTTCACTCATCTCTCATTATCACCGTCTCCTTTAGCCTAACCGGCATAACCGTGGGAAGTAAAACTTGAAGATTTCATTTCACTTTTATTTTTTTAAAAAAGCCGTAAGGGAGAGAACACCAACTGGACAGTGTTGTGCAAGAGGAAGAAAGAATAAGGAACCTATTTGATTTTGTTGTGGGTGATGAAGAACTAATTCCTAACGATTCTAGTGTCTCAGATGATGATCTACTACGTGAAAGTGGACATGATACACATGCTAAACTAGAGTGAGAACTAGAGTACTAACTTGTACGGGTACGATATGGAGGAACTAACAACAGAAGGAAGAAGAGAGAAATATTCATGCTTATTCGCTTTTTCTAAGGATATGACCGTCACTGCTTACGCTCCCAAGTCCGGAAGAGTCGTTGTGGCATGAACAATGCTCAATGACAACAAAATTTATCCAGACACAGGTGAGGAAAAGAAACCTTATGATAACTGATTATAAATTACATAAAGACGGCATTGATGTTGTTGACAAGCTGTGCGGAACGCATACTGTGTCAAAAAAAAAAAATTGTAAGCATTGTACACTTACAGTGGTTTTTGCCGTGATAAACGTTGCAGGCATAAATGCTCTTGTCATTTTGAAAAACAACATTGGAGTGCAAAACCAAGTAGCCAGAAGGAACTTGGTTTGCAGCTTTGCAGGGCCTATTATTGCATCTAGGCTACCTCTATATTCCCTGTCCCTTTATCTGAAAGCAATAGTCAAGCGCATTGCTAGTCTTGAAGATAAACCCAAAAAGCAGATAGAAAAGAGAGCTTCTGGACGGTGTAAAATATGCCCACATCAAAAGGACAGAAAAAGTCAATCTTTATGCTGCAATTGCAACAAGTTGAACTGCAAGAAGCACAGCCTTGTGTATTGTGAAGAGTGTGCCCCCAATTAAGAGTCTTCGTCCCGGCGAAATTAAAATACCGCTAATTTTACACTAATTATGTGATATCTTCTAATAGATAAAAGATAATCGAAATGTGGAACAAGAGCGCCCTAGACAATATTATTTTACATGAGAAACTGTTATCACGACTCACTTATCTGCTTTCAATTTCGAGCCATTTTGAAAATCGGCATTTATTTTCGCGTTTCTAAACAGCTGAAAACGGAAAGCCACTAGGTGACTTGTGATAACGGTACCTCACGCAAAATAATATTGTCTAGGGCGCTCTTGTTCCATATTTCAATTATTTTTTTTATCTATTTGAAGATATCACATAATTACTGTAAAATTAGCGGTATTTTAATTTCGCCGGGATGAAGACTCTTAAACCTTTGCTCTTCCATTTGATGTGAGGGAAATTACAGTTAATGTGTAATACGGTTAGAAAAATTCCTATTTTCTATTTTCATGACTTAAGATATTCTATTTTCATTCTACATGATATTAAAAGAATTTTTTTTATATTCATTTAGTGGAGAAAGTTCAAGTACATGTGGTTTTGAATATTTGTAAGTAATGAAAGTTTAATGTTATTTTTTCTGGAAAATGTTTGAAATGAACACACGAAAAAACACACGGAATTGTTTAATATATTCTTTCCCTTAACACATAAAAGCACTAGAAACACTCACTAAAACTTTTAACACATATATTATAATATTTTATAGCAACATATAAAAAATATATCATAAAAACAAGATAAAGATATTTTTCTTTAAAAATGGCAATGAAATCAAAAATCTACTGGAAAAAGTGATCATACCTCTTAGTAAAGGTCAATTTTATATAATTTTAGTCTTAGATCCCAAATACATACAGTAAATTTCATGTAAAAAATATAACAGATGGAGCGTAAAACACCCTGCGCGTGTGTATGAGGGTTAAATACCAACAATGTTGTGTGGCACATAGAATAATACACTTAAGTATAACAAATCGGAATAGAAGAAAAAAAACGTAACTGACAATGCTAAGAAGGATATGTAGAACATAACTTTAATTTAACGTCACACGCTTATAGCCTTTAGGCTAAGGGAGACGGATGATTATTGGAAGTGAATGATTATGAAAGAATTGGTGGAATGAACATGTGGAAGGAAA
Source organism: Thermobia domestica (assembly GCF_964235325.1). NCBI lineage: Eukaryota > Metazoa > Arthropoda > Insecta > Zygentoma > Lepismatidae > Thermobia > Thermobia domestica. Next base: position 3,912,901 of record NC_137465.1, on the reverse strand, counting down.
TGCATGAGTTGAGTTGATTTTGAGTTTAACGTTCCTTTCCAGCTGTGAGGCTGTATGAGACGTGAATCTACTGATTAACGTGGAATCCAAACCACATGAGCTCCCGCCAGAAATCGAACCCGGGTCTCCGGCGCCAACCGCTTAGCCACGGAGGAGCTCGTGGGAGGAAACCGAAGAACTTTTAAAACTAATGAACATAATATTGGTTGATTATTATTTAAGAAATACCAAAGAAAGAATGAAAAGTGAGCAGGAACTTAAAGAACAAAATATTGTTTTTAAAAGAAAATGGGTCCCGTTAAAAAATAAACCGAACTATACTAAAATCTTGGGTTTCAAATAACACTTACATCAGTGAGTTATACAGTATTTGGAATATCTTAATGACTTCTTGCCTACTTGTATTTAATTACATTGTTTTACCGTTATACGTGGTATTCAGAAGTACAAACATTATCCATATATATAATCCAACGGAGAAGTTATTACTTGTAATTATGTTATAAACAGAGTATGTGTGCATCACAAACGTTACTGACGGTGGCCGAGAGAACAGGAAATGAAACGTCCTGATCCATGAGAGATAGTCCGAGGGTTGAGAGTTGAAGAAATATATCAGAGCAAGATACGTAAAGAATCAAGCTATTTCCCTTTGTCACCTGCACAGAGGAAGATATGTTTCATATTAAGCCGTATTTCTTTTCATGTAGGTTGTTAACGGTAAGACATTAAATGGTCATTACCCCAAGTGCAATAACTTGGAACCAGAATAACTAATATTATGCTACCATATTATTCATTGTTTTTGCGAAAGGAATTAATAATACGCGTATCTTTAAAGTACGAGGGCTAATTAATACAGAACGATCATAAATGGATAAAACATAATTATCTGTGGGCCTACTAATCCTCCAAATGTTGATGGGCTTTTTCAAAATAGTCCCCATTACATGCAATGCACTTGTCTCAACGTTTTTACCAGTCTTCAAAGACATGGTGGAAGCAATTTTTGGACAGATTCTTGAAAAGCGCCTCCGCAGCTTTCACCACTGTCTTGAAGATGCGAAATACTGTTCCCGGAGGTGTTTCTTCTACGTTGAAAAAAGAAAGAAATCCAAAGGGTCTAAATCAGGGCTATGTGGAGGATAGGGTACACTGGAAACGTTGATCGTTCCAAGATAGTCAACAGAATTTCTGTACTGTTCTACGCGTGTCACTTCCATATTGCCTTATAAGAAACTGAAACTACGTGTGCTTGAACGGTTGTCATGGTTACATTCCTGACGCCATGGCGTTCAAACTTGCTCGATCTATTCATCACTTCTTCCACTACACAGACTTCTTCCACTTCGTTTTCTGTGCATTGCTGTTGTATTCACCTCATAAGGACTGATGATCAGTTTTTATTATTCTTCTTACGTATTTGATAACATAACGTAGAAACATGATTAGATGTTCGATTGCCGGCACTCGGTCGAAGAAGTGTAAAACGCTTTTTCAGGCCAGCCACCTTGAATGAGGTTTTCCTGGGTTTTCCTCATTCCCACCAGGCAAATACCGGGATGGTACCTAACTTATAGGTCCCAGGCCGCTTCCTTCCTTTCCCAATCCTTCCTTCCTTCCCTTTCCCCGGATAGTGTGCTCACCGAGGGACGTCATCCCTCAAAACGTGAAGGGCTAAATGGCCATAAGATGCCGAGAGCCCAGAAATCTAAATCCCCCCCCCCAAAAAAAATGATTACCGTAAAAAATAAATGTCATATTTATTATATTAGATACTTCAAAATTGTTTAAAACAAAGTTTTATTCAAGTTAAAGTTAAAATATTTTTTGGGGGGAGAGAGTCCCAAAGCTATGTAACCAACGCTACCTCCACACTCGTATTATTTAAAAGAGTATAACACACATAAACAATTTATCGAATGAACTCAAATCATTCCAAAATCATTCCATACAAAGCAGACGAAGCAGCGGATACTCACTTAGTGCACTGATGAACTGAAATATATTTGATGAATTAATAGGAGTAAGGGCAAATTTAATTGGTTAACTGTAGGATTTAAGAATCATTTGTACCTTCGTTACTTTTTTTATTAACATATGAAATAAAAAATTAATAATAAACATTGTGAATAACGAAGTTATAAATATACATACTTTTCAACTTAACGAAAACACTTGAACCCGGCAGCGGTCATATTGCGATCTCATCGCCCGCGCCGGGTTCAAATCTGTTGAATTCAAATCTGTTGAATTTGTGGAACAATCTTAAAGAACATAGACAGAATATATATATATATATATATATATATATATATATATATATATATATATATATAACACTGTGTTATAAATATATATAACTGTAACACGCATTACTGAAATAGCAGCTCCCTACGAGAACGTTAACCCGTATCGACTTGACGACAAAGAAAGGAAATGACGGTTCAACATTATAATAAAATTTAGAATGTCCAACCGTAATAACGGAGAAACTAAAAGAGACAGAGAAACGAAACTTTGCACGAAGCAACTAGAGAAAGGAAGACACCTGCTCGTATATTGACGAACATCACCGGATGAACAGTGTTAACAAACCAAGAGAAAATTGTGTTTTTTTGTAAATCGAATGATCTAAATTGGATATCATCATTGGAAGGAAATATGCAAATAAAGATAAAAGAGATAGTAAACGCAGATCAGTGTTGCAAACTTTCGAGAAATAATTTGAAACATGTGTTAAATGCAAACGCCGTTGCAGCACTAGCCGTGCCATCTTTTACAATCCATACTTCTCAGCTTTAACAAGATACCGAATATCTCAATCAGTAGGTGACTTTAATATCTCACATAACCACAGTACTCATGCTCTACTACGTTGCATTATTGGTTTTAAACCATACTGCACTAGTGACCTTTTACGAGTTATTGTATCTTTTCCAAATTCAACTTTTCTCTTCTGTTGATGGCAACACTGTTCAATGGACTTTTCTAGACGTTTCTAGGCGTAAACGGTTCTTGTCAATATTTAATTTAAGATGTACAAAGCGTCAGTACCTCACTCCATGCGTGTGCCAAAGGGGTTTGTACATATTTCACGTTATATCTCGAAAAGTTTGCAACACTGATCTGAGTTTACCATCTCTTTTGTCATTATTTTCATTGTTGTATAGATCATTCTATTTACAAAAACAATTTTCTCTTGGGTTGGCAACACTGTTCATCCGGTGATGTTCGTCAATATACGGGAAGGTGTCTTCCTTTCTCTAGTTGCTTCGTGCAAAGTTTCGTTTCTCTGTCTCTTTTGCTTTCTCCGTTATCACGGTTGAACATTTTAAATTATATTATAATGTGGAAACGTCATTTCATGACATTGTCGTCAAGTCGGTACGGGTTAACGTTCTCGTAGGGAGCTCTAATTTTCTAATACTTGTTTACGGCGATATAGAATCCATCTAATATATATGTATCTTCCATCATTTTCAAACAGACCTCCTTGCTCTTCAAAGTTTTTCTATTACAACCTGCAGATCTGTGTTGCTGTTTGCAAAGAGGACGAAACCATCAGTGAATATTATATAACCATGGTTTACAAAGATTTACGAAATAAAAGGAATGTGCTTCATTGCTCTATACTTTCTTCCTCTCAGAGCTCCTCCGTGGCTAAGCGGTTAGCGTACGCGCCTTTGGCGTGGGAGACCCGGTTTCGATTCCCGGCGGGAGCTCCTGTGGTTCGGATTCCACGTTAATCAGTAGGTCCACGTCTCATATAGCCTCGCTGCTGAACGGGACGTTAAACTCAAAATCAACTCAACAACTTTCTTCCTCTCAGTTTTCCAACTGGATCATAAATCATTGATTATGATATTGATAATCTATAGAGTTATTACAAGAAATACTTATAAAATATTAAGAAAATAGGTAAACAACTACATTCATCAAAAGTGTGCAGAGACGAAGAATACTTTTGTTTTATAAATAAAGGATAATAGTAACTGTTCCATATGGTTTATTAGCCGCTGTGGCTCAGTGGTAAAGCGTTCACCTGTGACGAGTAGGATGTCTGGTTAGATCCTGGTTGTTAAAGGACTTTTGGATAGGCCCTATAAATATAATTAGGATGGTTAACGAAAGAATAAACAATATGATCAAAATATGTTGATCAATTATTGAGAAGATTAAATAAAGCCATGATGTTATTTAAATGGATAAGGTTATTTAAAAGTATGAAATATAGCTTACATTGATGGATACACCCCACGGTTATACTCTATAGAGTAGAAAAGACGGCTGACTAATGAAAATGAAAGGTTACGAAAGGACTTGGTGTAATGAGAATGTAGAAGGAAATGGAAGAACTCCGAGAAAATCCATGAAGACTATGCTCTGCACCACACAGTCACACGACCTAAGGTTGAATCAAAATTTTGTCCACGAGAAATGGCTTTTGGCATAATTGATGGTGGTTAACGAAATGTTTGTCTATGAAATATGAACGAAATCACTTGAGTTCTCTTCGCGAATGTATTCCTAGAAAACTTACCCTCAGGAGCATACTATCCTTTGATATTGTTTCTATGAGAAACGAACTACGTTATACTACAGAATTATCAACTGTAATACCAACTCAGAAAGATTAGATTAGAGTTTACAGTCACTTTCTGCCGCCAGGCTGTATAAGTCATGGTCATACTGTTTATCATGGCATTCGAACTACTTGAGCTTCTACTGGGAATTGAACCCGGGTCTTCCGCACCAAAAGCGCTTACGTTAACAATATAGCCGCACGAGGGTGAATATATTAAGTACTTAGAAAGTAGTAATACAACTTAGAAAGAATGTATTAAGAATATCGATATACCAGCTTTGGAAAAAATCGATTTTCACCTTTCTGTAATCCATACTTATGGATGCAGTCGAAAACTTTCCTAGGGCATTTGAAAAAAGATATACAGTATATTGAAAATGTTCCTAAAAGTAAAGGATAAGTTTCTGGAAGCAGTTGGATAGAATCATATCCCAGAACATCTCAATTGATTGTATGAATCAGGAAACATAACCATACCACTACAGCACATTACGCAGTAGCCCTGTAGTCAGATAATATTTGGTTAGTATATGGAGCTCTATCAGCACTAATTCTACTACATTTTGATTCAAGTTATTTCTAAAATGTCTCACGATGTTGGATCAACGCTGGTAATTCTGTACTCCTACTGCAGATCACGGGTGCCAAGTCAGGCGTGCTAGTCATTCGAATACACAAGAATAATACAAAAGTAATTTCATTTGAATAGACAATACTATTTGTTTGAAGTGGATTTCCTTCCCAACTCCATAGGTTACAAAATCGAAGATAGTCGATTCAGAAATACTGTAGAAGTTTGTTGTTAACCTTAGGCTGTGCTGTGTCAATTTGTGACGACGGACGACGGAGCTACAGGTTTATGTGCAAACGAACAATTACATATTCAGTCAACAGCCACACGAGAACCCAATTTGGTTGCATGCCATATCGAAAATTTGGTGAAGATCTCTGTAATGGTCAGCTTGTTTACAAGTTGACTTCCAAATCCTTGTGAATATCATTCTTTATAATTTTATTACAGGTAATCGGTTGACTTTCCCACCATTTAAAAATAATGTACAGTTACTAAATTTATGATTACGTAAATCAAAATCAAATAAAGGATGATTTTTTATGACTTGAACATGATAGAAAATATGCTGTGTATATGTTTGTGCTATATATGTTTAAATCAAGAATACACTATAGAAATGAACCAGAAGTTAATGAGAAATGGCTTTAATAGAGACAGTGCAACCCGTTTTGCGTGACTTGTTACACAATAAAAGTATTTAAAAGTAGATAACGTAGTTTAACCACTAGTTTCCTCAACTTTAAAATTTATTCGCCATCCTCATCAGCTGAGATGATGATTCATTTTTCTCATTCCCTCCGCGCTAGTTTTGCCTCTATCAAAAACATTGGTTCTGTGTCGAAAGAAAATTGTACCTGGACCGTGTACCTTCGAAGTTTGTAGCAGGAAAGGGAAATAATCACAAATTCTTCAACAGTACAGGAACGAATAACACCTTCTTGGACGGAGAGTGACATTTGAGCGATGTTGAAACAAACTAAGTGGTAGAAAAGCCCGCTTAACAGGTCTCGCTCATTTTTCGACTATGTGTACGAATTAATATTGCTGTTTTTGAAATGGTGTTTATAATTCAAATTCAATAGCCTTCTACTTCCTCAATAATGCTGTCTCCCACCTTCAAGTTTCAATCACATGCACTAACCTCGTACATTCATGAAACTCACGATCAAAACGACGACATCGCTAAATAATATTGTTTTCTCCCCTCGTAGTGTATGTTCTCAATTAAACTGGATTTTGCAACATTTATTATTACAGCGTAACAAATTGTTTAGATTCAGTATTTACACATTTTGATCACAATTGAATATAATTGACCACGTTAATCTTACGTTAGTTGGACAAATTTATTTCTCAGGTCGAGGAGTGATTACACTATTTTCGTTGACGCAAGTATATGTATTATTTTGGTGCAACTTGAGGTAGGGGAGGATATATATATATATATATATATATATTTGGTCTAGGAATTAATTCGTGCGGTTGGTACGCACACATTGAAGCTGTAGTACAAACACAAAATACATAAATACCTTAAGAAAAATATTGTCCATCGCTAGCCACCACTTTCGCCCATCTGTCAGGCAATGTACGGATTCCGTGGCGAAAGAAGTCCTCATCATCGGAAGCGATCCAGTCAGAGACCCATGTTTCGATATCTTCTGAAGAAGTAAACCGCTGTCCAATCAAATCGTTGTTCATGCAATCGAACAAGTAGTAGTCCGAAGGAGCAACGTCTGGTGAATACGGCGGGTGGGGTAAAACTTCCCATCCGACATTTTCTAAATAGGTTTTGACCGGTTTTGCGACATGTGGGCGAGCGTTATCATGTTGAACAATAAGTTTATCATATCTGTTCTCCCATTCTGGTCGTGTTCTGGCCAGAGCTTGTTTCAAACGCATTAATTGTCGTCGATAACGTTCTCCATTCACAGTTTCACCCGGTTGCAGCAGCTCATAGTACACCGCACCTTTCATATCCCACCATATGCACAGCATAACCTTTGCACAGTGAATATCTCGTTTTGGTTGTGATGGACCTGGTTCACCTGGTTTCACCCAGGCCTTTTTTCGTTTAGGGTTCTCGTAATGGATCCACTTCTCATCACCCGTAATAATTCGATGCAGAAACCCCTTTCTGCTCTGTCGTTGAAGCAGCAATTCGCAAATGGTTTTTCGTCTTTCAACGTCTCTGTCTTTCAATTCATGTGGAACCCAATGTGACATCCTTTGAATCATTCCCATGGCTTTCAAGCGTTTGGAGACTGTTGTTTGATCAACGCCTAATGCTGCTGCAAGTTGTTCCTGCGTTTGACACGAATCCTGCTCGAGCAATGCTGTCAATTCTTCGTCTTGAAATTTTTTTGGCTGTCCAGCTCGCTCTTGGTCTGCCAAGCCGAAATCACCACTTCTAAACCGTGCAAACCACTTCTGACACGTTCGCTCAGCTAGAGCATGGTCACCATACACTTCCACCAAAATATGATGACTTTCAGTCGCACTTTTCTGCATGTTAAAGTAATACAGCAGGACACCCCGCAAAAACACTTTATCAGGCACAAATTGCGCCATGTTCACTTAACTACAAACTGGTGTTGTTGACGCTTTAATCCACTGCCCTATACTACGAACGATACGCGATGACAGGGGTTTGCAACACATGTGTGGATACACGGAACTGTGGGACGCTCCGTTCGTTGCGCCATCTCTTGTCCACCCGCACGAATTAATTCCTAGACCATATATATATATATATGATCAAAAATTACCGATATTAGTGTCGAGTTCATATTTTCGGAGTAGTTGAAATCAACAGTGACACTTCCGATGCCGTCTAAATCCAAATTCAACCCACAATAGTAATATATATATATAGGCCTATTACTTATTATTTTCTGATTTTTTAAACATTTTAACCCATTGAAGTGAGTAATAGACGTTAGTTTTCCAATAATTACAGTTTTGCCTTACGGAAGTGAATGGGTCACAGGGGACTAGATATTCCATTGTCCGTGGCACCTATTTTTATGTGCCTGAATATTCTCTCTTATATTTCTCAAATGGGCTATGTTTGATTCAGAAAATCCGTGTGACACAGTCATGACCCTTTCTTGTCACTGGCCTTAATGGTAGCATAGCTCGCTCGAGTTCTACTTTGCTATGCACTTGTAGGCAGGGGGGTCATTTAAGGGGGCAGGGAGGGGCATTTGCCCCCTCTGAGTTTGATGTGTATATAGATTTTATCAATATAGTAGTAGTAAGTCAGTGAAAAACGCGAAATTTTACTTATATCAAGGGGTCTTGCCCCCCCCCCCCCAAGCCAAATCTGAAATGACATACTGCTTCGAAAGATTTGTGTTTACAGCGCTCGCGCAAATTTACGGCCAATTGAACTCGGGAGTCGGGCTAGCAAGTTTGGACATCGGTGCGTTGGAGAAATTTATAGATTGGGAATACCACGAACATCAACGGATTACATCTGAAACAATACGCCATTATACTAAGGTACCTTATGCATTCGCTAGAACCCTCCAGAAAAGAATATCTTTCCGATAGAATTTTGGAACTCAGTTCTTTCCCAAGTGACAAACTGGGAAACTAGAATTAAAAGGAAAGGAAGGGCTAATGTGACTGAGTAGTGCTGCGAGGGGTCCCGAATTCGATCTCAGGCTATGTGGGTTCTGACAACATAATCTTCATGATTTATCTCACGGTTCTCTCGTTCCTCATTTCACAAATTCTTTCAGAAACATTCACTTGCATCAATCATCCGTCTGTTTTATCCTAAATTTATGACATTAATGTAAAAGTTTCACTTTGTTTAATGAAAAATAGAAAATAGGAACTAGAAGAGAAAATTATTTAATTTTCATTATTTTCTTTGAAAAATCTTTCAGAATGTCCCTCCCAACAAATAAATGAGCTCTAGGTGCTTATGTTTTCTGTACTTCAGAGATATATAATTACGTGTATATTTGTCGGGTCATTAAAAGCGCAGAGTGATCTATTCTCCGTAGAGTTCAAAGATTTTTTCAACATTACCCATAACTTGCAAAACAACTGACTAATAACAAGTATCATACATTTTCTGTTGTCAGGAGACCAAGACAGGTCTACACAATATAATACATGAAATACTCTTTTTGAAACCCTGTTTTATAAAATGAAGAATTCGGAAAGCACACATCATATATTCATATACTCAGGGGACCAAAAAATACAGTCACATTCATTGAATTTCCAAGATTATTTTTAACTCATGACATACGGTGTTCCTACTGTTTCTTTATTTTAAAAGGATTAAATTTTGCTGCATTCAATTCTAAGTCAAAAATAGATTTTTACCTTTCTTCATTCTCCCTGTATTCCAAGGTAGATGTACTGCTGTAGTTAGGGATGCGCACGAGACAAGATTTGTGGCTGTCTCGTCTCGAAAATGTAATGTAAAAGGGATGTCTCGACTCGAAAAATATATATTTCTCTATTGGAAAAGCCGTGTCTCGACTCGAATTTTGTCAGGAAAATTCTGTCTCGACTTGTCTCGTGCGCATCTTTAGCTGTAGTTAATTATATAATTCAATAGACTTTCTGTTGCTGCCGTTCATTTTCCCTGCAAGCTCATTTTTCACAGAGAGATGGGAATAATAATATTTAGTTATCATTGCTTGGAAGTATACCACCAGATTATTGGAAGTTTCAGAAAATTTCCTTCATGAGCGCGGGTCTTTCAATACCGGGTGATGAAAATAGTACTACGAAATCTACTAACCCACGTTGATCATGAACAAAAATGATCTCGGAGGGGGGGATTTAGTGCCCCCGGGGTACTCCTTGAAATCATCGCTGTACCAGACACCGAAATTAAACTCTGGTTGACTAATTTCGACGAAAACTGATTTCGTTTTCGATCTACTATTGTTAATGAAGAAAAGCGAAATTTTGCTCTTATTTTTGTCCTTCTCATTAAATACCAACTTCCGTTTAAGCGAATACTTTTTTTCTTGTAGCTTTTATTTCGTTCCTGTCAGCCAAATGGTGGGTTTGCATTTATTTCGCGATCACCTTGTTCTCATTTCTCCTCCCTTTTCCATAACAAAGTTGTCCCTTTATGCCAATCATTCAAGTGCTGTTAATTCAACTGCTGGAAAAAGAGGCGGAGAGATTTTAAGGAAAACATTATATAAATGGTACGCTTGTTGTTGCAGGCAATAATCAACTAAGTCTTCTTAAAATGACTCCGCCGTCCGTTTCATGAGCCTGTTCTTTATTTCTCTTTCTTTTTTTTTTTCCAGAACTTGTTTATGGGAATCAAGTTTGACACAGTCTCGGTCTCCCCTCTTTTAATCAAGACTTCCTCCCTCCCCCCAAACGCTGTATCACCTGCTTCCAGCTCCTTTCGTATTTATTTACTTTTTTTTAAGGTCAAGGTTGGAAAAGTGGATGAAAGGCTGTCATGGATCTCGGAGTCTTGGCCACTGACGCAGTAATTGAGCCGACCGAGCTAATGACTACCCTGAGTCGCAGCCAGGTTAAATGTCATCTTCCAAAAACCAGGGTATTTTCTAGTTGTAATCACTTGCAACTTACCTCCCCTTTGCGCGCGCATCAAACAGTGACGTCACTGCGCCGGCAAGATGGCCTCTTTGGACGGACACTATAATTCAGCCAATTTATTACACGGCGCCGTGATTACATCTTTTGGCGGATGATTTATGGTTTTGGGTCCGAGTGGCCGCGCCCACAAATCGGGAACAAAACTCAAATCCCCCTCCCCCTCTCCTTGGATATGTATCCTCACCAGGACAACGGCTATATGGACAAGGGCAACTGGTAAACTTCGTATTGGTCACGGAGGTAGTTTCTTAAACGAATTCCAACAACACGATCAGCAATGCCTTTCACCCTCGTGTTCTTGGCGATACGCCTTGATTGAATGAACCAACTCAAGATGAACGTATTTGTTCATTATATCTCGAGCATAACAGATACAAGCCATCCTTAATGACAGTTCTCTTACGGTCTAAGTTCAGGTTACCTCAGTGGAACGTGTTTGAGACGTTGTAGCGGAGCGTTAATCTATAAAGTAAATGCCACGAGTTCGATCACAACTCTGGAATTAAGACTTAATGATAAACCAATATTGTTTATTATATTAATGAAAGGAGATTTAGACACTTTTACACACTAAATTCTCTGTACAAATTCAATAATACACAAAGCCTGACTGGACCAAGATTCGAACCCAGGATCTTCGGCGTATGTGTCAATGCTTTAACCACTACCCATCCAGTCCACTCTCAGAACAACCATACAGTAGTCTGAGTGGAAAAGCACCGAAGATTGGGAGAGTGTATGGCTATTCTGGGAGCGGGCTGGGTAGTGTAATTGTAAAAAAATCAGCATAGTAACTCAAGATTCTGGGTTCGAGTCTCGGTCCAATCGTATACTTTCCCACTCTTTCTGCATTACACCGTTGCTTATGTTCATCTTCTCCGAAGTATTCACCTTGCCCTTACCCATCATTTCCCTTAATTGGCTAATCAATATATACTGTATTATCAATCATTCTCCATTAGCCTGCAAGACATGACATTCAGACATTTAGATTGGCAACATTTGGTATTAGTTTCTTCAGTAAAGAAAAGGTCATGTAGTACAAATATCACTACATTTTACCTAGGTATAATACTATTTCCGGTACTTGAATGAAACTGTAATTTATTTATATATTTGTTTATTCATTAACTGAAGTGTATATTCTTTGCAAGGGAGGATAAGTTTTTTGCAAAATAATTGAAATTATAGCAGATAATGTAATGTAGTTCTTCCTGATTGCCATATAAAATCAATATTAACAGCCCAAAATCATATCTACGAAGAAATTAAATGTCGACTAAAAGCAGGTAATTCGCGTCATTATTCAGTTAAAAATCTTTTGTCATCGCTAATTCTGTCGAGAAATTCGAAGCAAGCTTAAATTATATAAAAAGATAATCATGCCGGCTGTGTTGTATTGAAACATGGCCGCTTACTCTGAGGCAAGAACGTAGAATGAAAGTGTTTGAGAATAAAACACTGAGACGAATATTCGGATTCAAAATGGACGGGAATGGGGAATGGTGGAAACTTCATGACAAGAAACTGCATAATTCATATCGTTTACCAAACATTGTTAGGGTCATCAAATCTAGGAGGCTCAGGTAGGAAGGTCATGTAACCAGGATGGAAGAAAGTAGGAACGCTTTAAAAGTCTTAACTGGAAGCTTAGTCGGGAAAGGAAAAGACAATTGGAAAGACCGAGGCGCAGATGGGAGGACAATATTAAGATGGATCTCGCAGAAATAAGCATACAAAGAAGAAACTGGATCCAGTTAGCTAAAGATAGAAGTCAGTGGAGAGTTTTTTGTGAATGCAGCATTGAACCTTGAGGTTCCATAGGCCATAGTGTTAATTAGTTATCTGAAAGTAAATAAATGAATGAAATAAATATATAACGAAGAGCAACACATTTATTCTATCAAGTTATGTAAGCCCGCATAACAAATACACATTGTTGGTTGCATACATGCAAGACATTGTTAAGAACATTCAGAAATGGGCATAAATTATGACCCATCGCCAATCCTCCCTTAGGCTAAAAATTTAAAAAAAAAAGTTCGTGCACTATTAAGGTGGATCTAGCTGTGCACAAAATTCTGTGGCTGTATGTGACTCCTTCATATCATATGTGAAAAGATGATGATAGAAACACATTATATTATTATTCTTATTGAAGATTAAAAAGATAAAGATGCCTTCAATGGAGAAAAATCTCTAATTTTAGAAAAACAGTAAAGAATTCAAACTAACATAAAGCAAGCATTTTAGAAGAATTGTTACGAAATTTCGCGTGTAAAACATACAGATCTGAAAGATTTATACATATAACGCAGGGTCTATTGGTTTTTATTATAGATTGGCTCCTTTGTGGCTAAGCAGATAATGTGCGTGTTCTTTGTGCTCACGGTCCTGGGTTCAACATTCTTGAGGTTCTTGTCTCGGCTACGAAAGGTACTAATGGTTCACATCCCATTTTTTAAGCAGAGGTCTCGTTTCATATAGTCTCAGTATTGAAAGGAGGCGTTAAACGTTGCTCAACCATATCACAATCTATTAGTGATATGTGGAGTAAATAACTTTAGAAATGGAAGTTAGAGATAAAAGAAACAAAGCAAAAGCTTTGCAAAAATATATATAAATGACATCAATTCTCCTTCATTAATAATCTGGCATATATTTGGTTCGAAATTAATTAGACTTTTTGCATTTGATTATTCAATGATGAAGGCATATTGAGTTTTTTACATGATAATATCTATGGAACATGTATTACAGTGATCAGAGGCTTTAATGTGAGTTACCTTGGGTTCCATTTCCGGTGAAACAGTTTCCGTGTTCACTTTGTATTATTAGGCGATCAGAAAACTTTTTGAATTAACAGGTATTAAAATCCTATAAAACAATCCAGAAATTATAACATCGCCAGCTTACGTGTATGCACTGACTATTCATCAGTCATTGAACCTATACAATCTAGCTAGTAACGTCCATAATTCTTCCTGAGCCTTAACTATGGGAAGTTTAGTTCTAGTTTACAGTGAAACATAGCATACTTTACAAAGATCAATATATTAACTATTAAATATGCAACCAGCTATGCATTGCTCCATTGTTGGGTTTCTACTCGCAAGGATACTTGCGTACACTGGAACAAATAAATCTTTAATTTTTACATCCCATTGTAATGGCGTGTAGGCTGAAGAAGACGGTGATGATGAGAGTGAATAGAATGGTGGAATGAAGCAATTGGGAGAACTTCGAGAAAACACACGCACACGGTGTCTGCCTACCGCAAAGTTCTCTTAGCAAGACTTGGGATCGAAACAGGGATCCCACACACCAGAGGTAAACGCTCTACCACTGAGCCACCTCTGGCTCATTTGCATACATTGGAGTTTTTACCTCTTTTCAGAACAGAGACTATATAAGAAGGACCAGTAGGAGTTTAGAACTGCACTAAAGAAGAAAACAATATTCGAGATTTTGACAGTAGGAAAAAAAAAATAAGATGTGTTTGTAAAGAAATGTTATTCTCATGAAACCACTACAGCATTATTCTGCACTCAAAAAGGCGATAAATAATTGTAGAATATTTCCACCTATATTTACAGAAAAAAAAATGATAGAATGCTTTTATAAGAGAAAGAGTCCAGATGACGTGTAAGATCAAATGCTCATGTTACATCAATCACTTCCCTGTTAAACAAATATAGTTTTATTAAAAAAGTGTACAAAGTATGTTGAGTTGGTAAGTTTTTGAAGGTAGGGGACCCTCGTGGTTGCGCCCCTGTTAGATAATCTCCTCTAGAAAAACTAAAAAGTAAAATTACACGATGGACTCTGTATTGTCGCATTGGTTGTATATGTGGGCGAACGCGTAAATTAACAGTTTCTAAATACTCCATTTTAACATTTTCCATGTATTTTGAATCAAAATAATCCGTCCTCACATATGGAAAAACTTTTTCACAAGAGCCTTGACGTTACAATATATAGGAGGTCACCTTTGTACACTGTACAATCTTCATTCAGCTAATCTACTATTCTGCTGATAATGATCCAGACGACGGGGATCAGAGGGAGAAAGGAAATTTCATTCATTCAGTGGAAAATAGGATTTAAGGCTTCCTGTGACAGGACAAAATAGCGGAACGACTTTTTAACGTATGCTTTGGAGCGACACGCCTCACAACCACTGCAAACAAACCATCAGCCAACGCAATGGTTCTCCTGTTAGTCGTACTTTCGTGAATCAATTCGTAATGTCTCCAGTTTCTACAAAAGTTTACAGTAAAACTTCTTCCATTTCTTCGAATATTTTTTCTGTATATTAGGAACACACAGAGATATATTATGTACATCTCTATTTCTGTATATTATGAGATTGTACTCTGTTAGTACGTCCGTTCGTTACTCCACACGAAAAATCTTTAATTAAAGTGAATTTTTAATTCTTTTTCCTTTTTCAGTAAACAGCTAGAGAAACTATCTCGGCCAATCTCGTTAATGGAATCAATCCGTTAATAACTTAGCGAGTAACGGTGATTTTATCAGTGGCTATCCATATCCCATGCGTGGACGATGTAATTTTCGCGTCATCCCCTTTACTGTCTTCACCAGAGTTTATTTTAATTTACATACATCTGGAATACATTTGGGACGTTTTCTTTTTAAATGTCTTCTATTTGTTACACATTCTAAAATAAAATGAAGTGAAATCTTTACGTTTTACGTCCCACGGGTTATGCCGGCTAGGCTAAAGAAGACGGTGGTGATGAGAAATGAATGAAATGGTGGAATGAAGAAAGTGGGAGGAAACGGGAGAATCCCGAGACAACCCAAGCAGACGGTGTTTGTCCACCACAAAGTTCACTCGCCGAGAGCTGGGATCGAATCAAGGACCCATGCACCAGAGATGAACGCTCTACCACTAAACCACCGCGGCCCTACACAATCTAAAAATCTATCTCTGAATCATGCCTGTAGTACGAGAATTTCTTCTATGTTTTGAAAATGAAATGAAACGAAATCTTACAGTTTAACGTTCCACGATTATGCCCTCTTTGTAAGCTAAGGGAGACGATGATTAAGCAAACGAATGATAATGGAAGACTTGGCGAAATGATAATGTGGAAGGTAACGAGAATACCCCGAGGAAAGTCACGAACACGATGTTAACCACCACAAACTTATTGGGCGGTGGATCGAACCAAGGACCCCATACACCAGAGTTAATCGCTCTATCACTGAGCCACCGTGGCCCCTTCACTGATCAATCGTATTCCCAGGTCATTTTACTAGTCAGGAAGTCGGTTTTAAAAGCGGAATTTTTGAACTGCCTTATTTTATTTAATGAATAGTCTTCCACAAATGCTTGTGTTAGCACTATTTACTACTACTACTACTACCACTATTATTATTATTATTATTATTATTATTATTATTATTATTAATAATAATAATAATAATAATAATAATAATAATAATAATAATAATAATAATAATAATAATAATAATAATAATAATAATACGTATTCACTTAAGGAAATGATGCGTACAGAATTAGCAGCAATTAGTTTAAATATCCTTCTAATCTTTGAAATGAACTATTGTTTATATTGTCTCTCCTTGCTGGTCTAATGGCTATTACACGTGCCTGTAGAACAAGAAGATCCCAGGTTTGATTCCATGTTGGACACCTTTGAACGCACTACAGTGGTCCCACTTTAAACTGTAGGTCCCCTCATATTATAGTCTTGCTGCTGAAAAGGAAGATAAATAGAAATCTATCAGTCAGTTATTTATATTGTAAAAAAAAACTGTCGAAAAAACTCTCCATAGCTTCAATTTTGGTAGATGTATAAAGCTTTAATTTCCTCGCAAAATTTGTAGTTGAAATGTAAGAAAAGTGCATAAACAAATGAAGATAGTTGCCGATCATAAAAAGGCTAAACATGACGTGCAGAGCATTTGAAATATAATGTGTTCCTTTTTATTATTCAGCTAATGATTGGCTTCTAATCCAATTAGACGCAAACAAGTAAAAGTGGAACGCTTTTTAATATCTATTGAAAGCAGGTGAGATTAGGCATCTACAGCGATACGTATCTGCCGTCAACAACAAACCAATGTTTCTGCCGAATGTTCTCTTTGGATTTCGTTTGCACCACAAGTATTAAAAGTGCAAATGAGTTTGGGACATGGACTGAATCCCTAAAGCTTGTCTCGTGAAGCAATACCGCTATCACACGTGCATTAAATGAGAAACAAGTTGTGCTTGTGTATATAGAAGTAAGACCCGTCTAATAATGTCCAATTTAAGATATATGTGGGTAGCTGGTGGATTTATTTTATTTTAATTATTTATGTAGCCTATATCACAAGGATTAACGACAGAAAAGACCTACCGCAGTCCAGAGTAGAAATCTCTGCAAGATTCTTTCAGCTGGAATGGAAGTTGCGTAATGTTGCATCCTACACACTCAGTCTCATGCCTTTATTGGAAAAAGAAATTGTGTTTGTCACCTGTTTAATGCATTGGAATGCATATTTCTTGTCTTCTGTGCCATTACAGAAGACGGGATTGTTCTAACAACCACAAATTACGTCAGACTTTAATACAAACATAGTTTTCCCAATCCTGTCTTTATTACTTTCCAACTCAGCTCATTAAATGTGTCCTTGTGATTAAACAGCATTTTGATTTCTATGGCACGATAATCAGGTTAAAATCTAATACGAGAAACAGTATAAAAATGCGTTCAACATGCATTATTATTTGTATATTTTAGTAGCACATGTACCTTTGCTGTAAACGATACTGGGTTCGATTTTCAGTAGGAAACAAAATTATTCGCGTTGTCCCAGCTTCATTTGTAATTAAGAACCTACTTGAATTAAGACGTAGATATTCCCAGTCTGAAAACGTAGAAAGCCAGACCACATAATTTAATGGAATGTGCACTGTATGGGCCGACCATAGCTCGTGTGGCCCTAAGACTACTTAACACAAACGATTAAGAATTTAGTACTAGTTTTGTTATATTTCCTGACGAAGCGTTTTTGACAGCAATTCTGTGGCACAAGTATTTGTGCACCTCATGTTTCTTGTCATATTTCGCAGTGACACGGTGGCCCAGTTGTAGAGAGCTTATATATGGTGTAAAGGAATTCTAGTTAGATCCCAACTCATGTGAATTGTTGAATTGAAATCTTTGAGTTTTGCGTCCCACGATTATGCCGGTTAGGCTAAAGGAGATGATGATAATGAGTAATGAATGAAATGGTGGAATGAAGAAAGTGGGAGGAGACGGGAGAACCTCGAGAAAACCCACGCACACGGTGTTTGTCCACCACAAAGTTCACTTGGCGGGGGCTGGGATCGAGCCCGGAACCCCAAGCACCAGAGGTGAAAGCTCTACCACTGAGCATGTGAATTTGCGGTAGAGAACATAATGTTCGTGGTTTTTCTCAGGATTTTTCCGTTTCCTCCCACATTCTGGTTCCTCCATTCACTTTCATTAATTATTCGTCCTCTTAACCTACAGCACATAACCCTGGGACGTAAATCGCAAGACTTTGTTTTCGCGTTTGACGATGAGACCCCACTTTTCTACTAAACATTTTTCAATAAGATATGATATACATATGCAAAGATTAGATATAAAAAACAGATGAAAGACTCCCTTGTGAAGGTGAATTTTAACCTTGTAACCGTCTTTATAGAAACCTTAAATGTCCAATTTTGGCCCTTAAGAGCCTGTCATACTAAAAATAATACAAAATTTACCATTTTTCATTTGCTTGTTTTTCATAAGTGAAAGGAGATAATGAAATCCGACCTACCACAATAATCGATAATGTTATTCTACAACACAAAATATGAAACTGAAGAATTTTCAGTGTTGCCATCCATAGAAACCACAGTGTTGCCAGAATAACATTTCCCCCAAAATCTAAGTTAATGAAGCGACTAGAGGAACGAACTCAACTGTATTTGATTACGTATCATGTTGTCTTGGGATCCTGTGAACTACGTTTTAAGTAATAGTTGTATTTAGTTTTTAATAAACAAAATAGTTTTAACATACAGTTATTAAATTAAATAATATTGTTATTTAAAAAGTAGTTCACATTATACCAAAACAACATGATACGTAATCAAATACAGTTGAGTTAGTTTCCGTAGTCGCTGCCTTAACTTAGATTTTGGAGGAATGTTATTCTGGCAACACTGTAATTTCTATGGATGGCAACACTGAAAATTCTTCGTTTTCGTATTTTCTGTTGTAGAATAACAATATCTATGATTGTGGTAAGTCGCATTTCATTATCCCCTTTCACTTTGAAAAACAAGCAAAAGAAAAAAGGTAACTTTTCTATTATTTTTAGTAAGGCAGACTCTTAAATCTTACGTGATCGAGATATATCTCAATCTATACTGCAGTAATCCTATATGCTATTCCTTCACTAATGTTTGCATTTTTAATTTCTACCACCATTCTACTGTATTTCTGAAAAATGCATGCATTATCAACTTTTAAAAAAAAATAATCAATTCAAGGATTTTTATATAATACAACTAAGCGTCTAAAATTTGATTTAATTTATTTTAGGTCTTATATGTATAAAAGTGGCTAAAGATAACACATTATATCTTTAGAAATTAATTTTTGGAAAGTATATCCGCAAGTTTTAGTTTGATTATCGTCAAGTGAACATTGTCGAGCATTAAAAGAAGTGTTTGATTAAGAACAGATGAAAAATCATTGCCATAAAGGGCAGCCATTTTCTTGTAATATCGTTTTTGTTTCACCTCCTTCCACGTTGAGTGGAAGGGCTTTCAACTCCTTGATTCCAAACAAGCAAGAGAAGGGAAGGGCTACACGACACTCGAGGGCATTGCAGAATTTAGTTGGCTCTGCAGATATTGGTTTCAATCCTCCATATTCTCAACAGTCCCTTCGTGGCCGAAGCCAAGCTGGCCAGCGAAATTGCTCGCCGGCGTCAATTGTCGGTGTGTGAGGGCCGTCTGGGAGATGAAGCTCATTCGGCAAGAAGCCGCAGGGGTTCCACGGTGGCCCACAGCCAATCTCAAAACCTCCCCTTCCTCAACAAGGAACTCAAATTGGCTACACCGAATTTTCTAGTGGATGTTTGCAATAGGTTAGGTTCCTGCAACAGTTTATCCCACGGATAATAGCTATGTTGGCTGAAGAACTCCAATGACAATATTTCAAGTGCTGCTGATTTACTACTGGACTAAGGCTTTGCACAAAAAAATGAAAATTGCTGCTTTCCCACCTCAAAATAACTCCCTTTCTTGTTATTAGAGCTGTACACAATCAAAGCCTGTAGTAACAATTATATTCTATACCTGCCTACTGGTTTCTTTGACAAAGCGGCTTATTTTGTTTCTAGCAGTAATAAATTATTATATAAATATCTGAAAAGAATTCTTTCATATTATATCTATTGTTTTTAAATACAACGTTTTCATTGGTTTGAAGTTTGTCTAACAAGTTAGAGAAAACTTACAAAACTTACCTCTCATCCCCCTCCCCACACGCAGTGTTATTTGTGGATGTATGTAGCTTCTGGCAGAGAATATTCAAGTTGGTTCGAACCTTGTTTAGATAGACAAACGCCCTCACCGAAAACCCTATTCAAGAATAGTAGCTTACCTCGGCTGCTTTGTAGAGAACATTGACACTTTGTGATCAAAGTGTGTCACTATTTGGAGTGTGTGTGTGTCACAGTTAGCAGTACATGTATCACCACTAGAAGAGTTTAAGAGGCTTCATCCGGGCGAAATTAAAATACCGCTAATTTTACAGTAATTACCGGTATGTGATATCTTCAAATAGATAAAAGATAATTGAAATGTGGAACAAAAGCGCCCTAGACAATATTATTTTGCGTGAAGTACCGTTATCACAAGTCACCTAGTGGCTTTCCGTTTTCAGCCGTTTAGAAACGCGAAAATAAATGCCGATTTTCAAAATGGCTCGAAATCGAAAGCAGATAAGTGAGTCGTGATAACGGTATGTCATGTAAAATAATATTGTCTAGGGCGCTCTTGTTCCACATTTCGATTATCTTTTTTCTATTTGAAGATATCACATAATTACTGTAAAATTAGCGGTATTTTAATTTCGCCGGGAGGAGGCCTCTTAAATAACAATAGATGCAATCAGTTATTTAACGTGTCAATTTTAGCTTTATAAATCTAGTTCATAAATAATCTCTTACAACAAAACCAAAAAACTGTCAATCATTACATAGCCACACACACACACAAAAGTTCTGTGGAGTAAATCCCAGAGTATGGAGTCAATGTATTTTGTAACATAGAATCCACATTTCAAAGAAACCAGGACGATTGACGGCATCAGTTGTGTTTTACGGGCGAAAAACGTGCGTTATCCCTATACAAAATCGCTCAAGTTTTTCCCCCATAAAAAAAATTGACACAGTCAATCCCCATGGGGTTTTGAAATTTTGATCTTTTTTGTAACAAAATGCATCGAGTCCATACTCTGGGTTCCGCCGCACAGGGCTTTTTTTGTTTAAGTGTAGCTGTGCATTCACTGCAAATGACTTGCTTTTAGAGTTACAAAATTTATTTTTCCCAAAAACTACGCATGAGAATTTACTCACAACTATATCATTTTGTTCAGCTCCATAAGATCTATCAATTGATATATTTCTCATCTTTGGACATTTGTTTCCTTTTTTTCATATGTTTTCTAATGTTTATTTCTAAAAATAAAATTGAACATTATGTTTTATTGTATTGGAAATACTTTCACTTCTGCACTATTTAGATCTACAAATATTATAAACGAATGGAATCTGAAAAGTTCCTAAAATTAAACAAGAAAATTGCAACTTCAAATTTTTCCAAGTTTTGCACATTAACACATACTCACCAAAAAAACATCAATGTCAATATTTTGTACTACCTGTAAACAATCCTCATTGTCATGTTTTAATTCAGAACCTGGATAAAAAGACTAAGGGGGGACACGATGGTTCAATGGTAGAGCGCTTTGCTCTAGTACATGTGGTCCCTGGTTCGATCCCGGACAAGTAAATTTGTGGTGTGATGTCCGTGAGTTTTCTTCAACATTATCACTCTACCAATTCTTCCATCATCATTCACTTGCCTTAATCATCCGTCTCCCTTAGCCTAAAGGACATAATCGTAGGACGTTAAACTAAAAGATTTCATTTTATAAGAGAAGAGAAATAATTCTCATTCCACCAATTCTTCCATCACCATTCACTTGCCTTAATCATCCGTCTCCCTTAGCCTAAAGGACATAATCGTTGGACGTTAAACTAAAAGATTTCATTTTATAAGAGAAGAGAAATAATTCTCATTCCACCAATTCTTCCATCATCATTCACTTGCCTTAATCATCCGTCTCCCTTAGCCTAAAGGACATAATCGTAGGACGTTAAACTAAAAGATTTCATTTTATAAGAGAAGAGAAATAATTCTCATTCCACCAATTCTTCCATCATCATTCACTTGCCTTAATCATCCGTCTCCCTTAGCCTAAAGGACATAATCGTAGGACGTTAAACTAAAAGATTTCATTTTATAAGAGAAGAGAAATAATTCTCATTCCACCAATTCTTCCATCATCATTCACTTCTCTTAATCATCCGTCTCCCTTAGCCTAAAGGACATAATCGTAGGATGTTAAACTAAAAGATTTCATTTTATAAGAGAAGAGAAATAATTCTCATTCCACCAATTCTTCCATCATCATTCACTTGCCTTAATCATCCGTCTCCCTTAGCCTAAAGGACATAATCGTACGACGTTAAACTAAAAGATTTCATTTTATAAGAGAAGAGAAATAATTCTCATTCCACCAATTCTTCCATCATCATTCACTTGCCTTAATCATCCGTCTCCCTTAGCCTAAAGGACATAATCGTAGGATGTTAAACTAAAAGATTTCATTTTATAAGAGAAGAGAAATAATTCTCATTCCACCAATTCTTCCATCATCATTTACTTGCCTTAATCATCCGTCTCCCTTAGCCTAAAGGACATAATCGTAGGATGTTAAACTAAAAGATTTCATTTTATAAGAGAAGAGAAATAATTCTCATTCCACCAATTCTTCCATCATCATTCACTTGCCTTAATCATCCGTCTCCCTTAGCCTAAAGGACATAATCGTAGGATGTTAAACTAAAAGATTTCATTTTATAAGAGAAGAGAAATAATTCTCATTCCACCAATTCTTCCATCATCATTCACTTGCCTTAATCATCCGTCTCCCTTAGCCTAAAGGACATAATCGTAGGATGTTAAACTAAAAGATTTCATTTTATAAGAGAAGAGAAATAATTCTCATTCCACCAATTCTTCCATCATCATTCACTTGCCTTAATCATCCGTCTCCCTTAGCCTAAACGACATAATCGTAGGATGTTAAACTGAAAGATTTCATTTTATAAGAGAAGAGAAATAATTCTCATTCCACCAATTCTTCCATCATCATTCACTTGCCTTAATCATCCGTCTCCCTTAGCCTAAAGGACATAATCGTAGGATGTTAAACTAAAAGATTTCATTTTATAAGAGAAGAGAAATAATTCTCATTCCACCAATTCTTCCATCATCATTTACTTGCCTTAATCATCCGTCTCCCTTAGCCTAAAGGACATAATCGTACGACGTTAAACTAAAAGATTTCATTTTATAAGAGAAGAGAAATAATTCTCATTCCACCAATTCTTCCATCATCATTCACTTGCCTTAATCATCCGTCTCCCTTAGCCTAAAAGACATAATCGTAGGATGTTAAACTGAAAGATTTCATTTTATAAGAGAAGAGAAATAATTCTCATTCCACCAATTCTTCCATCATCATTCACTTGCCTTAATCATCCGTCTCCCTTAGCCTAAAGGACATAATCGTAGGATGTTAAACTGAAAGATTTCATTTTATAAGAGAAGAGAAATAATTCTCATTCCACCAATTCTTCCATCATCATTCACTTGCCTTAATCATCCGTCTCCCTTAGCCTAAAGGACATAATCGTGGGACGTTAAACTAAAAGATTTCATTTTATAAGAGAAGAGAAATAATTCTCATTCCACCAATTCTTCCATCATCATTCACTTGCCTTAATCATCCGTCTCCCTTAGCCTAAAGGACATAATCGTACGACGTGAAACTAAAAGATTTCATTTTATAAGAGAAGAGAAATAATTCTCATTCCACCAATTCTTCCATCATCATTCACTTGCCTTAATCATCCGTCTCCCTTAGCCTAAAGGACATAATCGTAGGATGTTAAACTAAAAGATTTCATTTTATAAGAGAAGAGAAATAATTCTCATTCCACCAATTCTTCCATCATCATTCACTTACCTTAATCATCCGTCTCCCTTAGCCTAAAGGACATAATCGTAGGATGTTAAACTGAAAGATTTCATTTTATAAGAGAAGAGAAATAATTCTCATTCCACCAATTCTTCCATCATCATTCACTTGCCTTAATCATCCGTCTCCCTTAGCCTAAAGGACATAATCGTAGGATGTTAAACTAAAAGATTTCATTTTATAAGAGAAGAGAAATAATTCTCATTCCACCAATTCTTCCATCATCATTCACTTGCCTTAATCATCCGTCTCCCTTAGCCTAAAGGACATTATCGTAGGATGTTAAACTGAAAGATTTCATTTTATAAGAGAAGAGAAATAATTCTCATTCCACCAATTCTTCCATCATCATTCACTTGCCTTAATCATCCGTCTCCCTTAGCCTAAAGGACATAATCGTGGGACGTTAAACTAAAAGATTTCATTTTATAAGAGAAGAGAAATAATTCTCATTCCACCAATTCTTCCATCATCATTCACTTGCCTTAATCATCCGTCTCCCTTAGCCTAAAGGACATAATCGTACGACGTTAAACTAAAAGATTTCATTTTATAAGAGAAGAGAAATAATTCTCATTCCACCAATTCTTCCATCATCATTCACTTGCCTTAATCATCCGTCTCCCTTAGCCTAAAGGACATAATCGTAGGATGTTAAACTGAAAGATTTCATTTTATAAGAGAAGAGAAATAATTCTCATTCCACCAATTCTTCCATCATCATTCACTTGCCTTAATCATCCGTCTCCCTTAGCCTAAAGGACATAATCGTGGGACGTTAAACTGAAAGATTTCATTTTATAAGAGAAGAGAAATAATTCTCATTCCACCAATTCTTCCATCATCATTCACTTGCCTTAATCATCCGTCTCCCTTAGCCTAAAGGACATAATCGTAGGATGTTAAACTGAAAGATTTCATTTTATAAGAGAAGAGAAATAATTCTCATTCCACCAATTCTTCCATCATCATTCACTTGCCTTAATCATCCGTCTCCCTTAGCCTAAAGGACATAATCGTAGGATGTTAAACTGAAAGATTTCATTTTATAAGAGAAGAGAAATAATTCTCATTCCACCAATTCTTCCATCATCATTCACTTCTCTTAATCATCCGTCTCCCTTAGCCTAAAGGACATAATCGTTGGACGTTAAACTAAAAGATTTCATTTTATAAGAGAAGAGAAATAATTCTCATTCCACCAATTCTTCCATCATCATTCACTTGCCTTAATCATCCGTCTCCCTTAGCCTAAAGGACATAATCGTAGGACGTTAAACTAAAAGATTTCATTTTATAAGAGAAGAGAAATAATTCTCATTCCACCAATTCTTCCATCATCATTCACTTGCCTTAATCATCCGTCTCCCTTAGCCTAAAGGACATAATCGTAGGACGTTAAACTAAAAGATTTCATTTTATAAGAGAAGAGAAATAATTCTCATTCCACCAATTCTTCCATCATCATTCACTTCTCTTAATCATCCGTCTCCCTTAGCCTAAAGGACATAATCGTTGGACGTTAAACTAAAAGATTTCATTTTATAAGAGAAGAGAAATAATTCTCATTCCACCAATTCTTCCATCATCATTCACTTGCCTTAATCATCCGTCTCCCTTAGCCTAAAGGACATAATCGTTGGACGTTAAACTGAACCAGGATGAAAGAGTAAGCACCAATTGTTGTAAGGTCCCAATTCAGAATCTGAGTAAAAACCACATAAGAAGAATACTCCCTTATCATTCCATTACGCCGGTTATTGTCCCCTGCTTTTATACAAGCCCCCATAATAAAGAGGTTATTTTGGTTGCATATAGGCAAGGCGTTCTTATTCTTACAAACAATTAGAAAAGAAACGTGTAGAACATTTTACTTCCATCGGTTGCTTCCTCCCCACTACAAACCGAAAAAAAAAAATGTTTCCTATGCAATTACATCTAGTAAACCTTTATCTGTGCATCATACTTGATGACTCCTTTTTATGCGAAAAGCACATGACAGACATACACATTACTTTTTACTCATTATTTAAGACATGGTGAAAATAAATGAAAGACAAAATAATTATGATGGTAACACTGTAGTTGGTATCAAATAGAAGGAAAGCAACTATTTTTCGGTACTTGGGTAGCAGTATTATTATTATTAAGATAACCAAGAAAGTTCTGTTCCTTTTTGTGAAGGTCTATATTCAATTGGCCCTCACACCGTGATTTGAATGCGAATGGAGATAAGACGAAAGTCAGTTGTTGGTGTGGGTATATCCAACATACTATCTGACTGTGGCAGTTCAGTTACACCGTGAACTTGCGCAAGGACAGAGTGAAAATGGGACCTCCACAGAGCGTCATATGGGCGTGTATGTTGTACGAGTTCAGATTGGGGCAAACGCCGCTGCAGTGAGGCGGAAGATATGCCAGGCCTTTGATGAGGGTGTCGTGACTACGCGGACAGTGCAGTGGTGATTTAACAAATTTAAAGACGGTGACGAAACACTCGAAGATGTACCAAGTGCCGGAAGACCAACACATGTACAAAATGAAGATCTTCTAGCAGCAGTTGATGCGAACAGTGGCCTGACATGTGCGGAACTGGGACTACAATTCAGTTTGAGTCTAGAAACCATTCGGCAGCACCTCCATCAACTTGGGAAGCACTAAAAGTTGGGTTGTTGGGCCCCACATGATTTGCATGATTTGACTCCGGGCCAGAAAGAAACGCGAGCAGTCACCTGTGTTTCTTTTCTGTCTCGTCTGAAGAAGAAGCCATTTCTAGACAGGGTATTGACATGTAATGAGAAGTGATTCCTGTTCAAAGCTCCACTTCCGGTCATCATTGATTAGGATCCCATGAACCGATTCCAAAACAACCAAAACCAACACTGTACCAGAAGAAGATCCTCCTGTGTGTTTGATAGACTTCTTGCTCCATCGTTCTTCGGGAACTGCTACCATCTGGTTAGAGCATCAATGTAACTGTATACTGTCAGCAGTTGAGCCGTGTTCGAGAAACACTCAAAACTCTGGAGCCAGCGCTTCTGAATTGCATAGAGGTTCTTCTCCTGTTACAGGACAACGCTAAGCCCCACGTGTCTAGAATGACCTGAGACACTATTCTACACCTTGTATGGGAAACATTATTGCATCCGCCGTACTCCCCGTAAATTGGACCGTCCGATTATCACCTGTTCCATTCCTTGGACAATCACCTTAGAGGACGCTAGTTCAAATTCCTAGTAGAGGTACAAAATACACTTGATATCTTCTTCGCTTCACGGCCCACCAAGTTCTACCGCGATGGAATCTATGGCCTTCCAGAACGTTGTCAGAAGGTCGTCGATGCTGATGGAGACTATTTTTGATCTTCCAGGTACGTCTTAAGTGACATATCGATGTTCGAAGGTGGTTGGTGAAAAAGCAACAGGACTTTCTTGATCACCTTTATAGTATTGTTATTATTATTAGTGAGAGCATGAAATGACGGTATGAACTGTGGGCATAAAATAACGGTAAGGGGAGGAGTGGCGAATAAAGCATTTAGGGAGCAGAAAAATTTATTTGGCGAGTCCTTGAATAATCTTAACAAAAGACTCATAAAATGTTTCATGTGGAGTATTGTGGAGAAGAGTACCACACAGTCAACATCAAAAGTATGTTCCTCAACGCCATTAAGTTGGGTCCAGTACTTTTCTATTACAAACGCCAGGACAGATGCGACCTAACATATCAATCAGTAGACGACAGCCTGTGGAAGACTGAAGCACGCTTTAGCTGTGGATTTGATGTATGGAAAAGTTTATTCATTTTCAGATAAATCTATCTTGCTGGGAGGGTGTTGTCTAATGAGCGCTGAATATTAAGGATAAGTTATTACAATTAGTTGTGTGCATAATGTATTATTTCTCTACATTTTGTAAGTGAGAAGAAAGAAAGAAAACAATGACCAATTTTTTGGTTTTGGCCGGAATATTTTCTCAAAAATAACTCATGTAATTTTCTTCCATTTTCGTAAATATACCTTTTAGTAACACCCTCAAAGTTCCATGTAACTCATTTGTCCTTGAAAGAAGGCCACGAAGATATTTTTTGCTGTTTTTTGTTGTTGTTTTTATTTCGTTAACTTTTTAATGGTAAATTCCTTAAAAAAAAATATCCACAATGAATAGTATACTCTCGGATGTGTTTCTTTTTTCTTACAGGTTTCTAACAGTAAGAAAAGGAGCAAGAAAATTTTGTGCGTTTGCCGTACCATTTATTTATTTTTCTTGAAGCCATATAAAAATTCAAACTTATATTAACTCCATTTCTTAACTTGAATTGTGAGAAATTAAATAGCCACAACCCATTTATTCCGTTTTAAACTTTTACTGTGTTTCCAAGAACAATGAAACAATGCATGACATGAGTTAATAATGTGGGAAGAAACGAGGGAACCCATGGTCACGATGCTGTCCACCACAGATTCAAATGGCCAGGAATCGAACTAAAGACCCTCGTGCCAGAAGTGAACACTCTTTATCATTGAGCCCCAGCTAGTGTAGACACATGTAGTTTTAGAATTCAATTTCTTGTTGTCTATTAAGGACTCAACTATCAAGATAGACCGTGCCTTTCATATATATTTTTTTATGTTAGTTGTAATTAACTTCAAATTTGCGTTTCTCTAGTTTGTTAATTTTCCTACCGAACGTAACAAAAATGGAAGATGAAGCATCAACTACCATTGGCGTTAAAGAATAATCTAACGAAATTATTTTCACAAGGTGACAAGAATCCCTACAGAAGTAGAAGCCCGGCAATCCAGTTGAGTTTTCACGTGGTATTAGAACTAAAGCCAAAAGAGCTTAGCCAACTGATCATGTATATACAAGCATCTTTTACGTTGTGATATTCTGAAATTTTTTGTAGGTACATCCCTCCCTCAGCTCTGTTGGTTTTGTGGTAAGCTTATCTGTGAATATGTAACACGTATCTGCTTCTCTACTTACAATACGCATACAAAGGCACTCTCTTTCCCTCACCCCTAGACCTGTTGCCTTATCTCCTAATGCCGAGCAGACAAACAGAGCGGTGAACTGATCCTTTCACAGGATTTGCAATGGACTAAGCAATTGAGGAAGAAGAGTTAAGCCACCGACAGCTCACAATGTTGTTACTCTCTCGTTGGATCCATGGATGAGCAACCAGCAACATCTGCGTAGAAACGACATAGAATTTCATCCGCGCCTGCCACGCACAGTTACAGTTTTTTTGGAAAAGGAATAAGATGATGAAAAAGCAACAAAGGCTTTTTAAAAAAGGACAGCAAACCATGTGAAGATTAACAAGTCCACAGCAGCATCTAAAATTGTTCTGGACGTCGAGTGTTCAATTTCTGGTGTGTAAACATACTGGAATTACAGGGTTTCAGCTTTCTAGCTTCTATACTTTGTGCTGCGTTATTAACTTCTCTACAGAAAGTTCAATTTTATCACCCGTATCGTAGGTGTCTTGTGCATGAATTTAAGTTAGAAGTAAATTAGAATTTTCCAAACATTACACTGTTATAATGCTTAGTGATATTACGTCATATGAGATACCATAGTGTGATATCACTATGATACCACGAGCCACTATATTTGTTCTATCGCTTATTGTATCAATTTCAGTAATGAAGTTAATTATGTAAATACTTGTGTATAACCCTCGCGTTATACCAAGGATAATGTTTTTAATATATTCCTCTCCATGCGTCCCATTTCTTTTCGTCTTCAATATTAAATGCAATTAATAGAATCTATTTTCCTCTTAAGAGTCTTCATCCCGGCGAAATTAAAATACCGCTAATTTTACAGTAATTATGTGATATCTTCAAATAGATAAAAGATAATTGAAATGTGGAACAAGAGCGCCCTAGACAATATTATTTTACATGAGAAACCGTTATCACGACTCACTTATCTGCTTTCGATTTCGAGCCATTTTGAAAATCGGCATTTATTTTCGCGTTTCTAAACAGCTGAAAACGGAAAGCCGCTAGGTGACTTGTGATAACGGTACCTCACGCAAAATAATATTGTCTAGGGCGCTCTTGTTCCATATTTCAATTATCTTTTATCTATTTGAAGATATCACATAATTACTGTAAAATTAGAGGTATTTTAATTTCGCCAGGATGAAGACTCTTAAGAATACACAATTTCCAAAACTTTGTTTTATTTATACCTTAAGGTGCAAGGAGAACATTTATACAAAATTTCAAGATTTTACGCTTATAGTTTCGGAGTTCAAGCGAACAACAAAAAAACAATTCCAGTCCCACCATTTCACCTTAGGATATGTATTTCACAAAGTTTCATCTTAACTACAGCCCATAGTACAAAGGATGCACAAAATGTCAAGGTTCTAAGTATAGTAGTTTCGGAGATCTGTTGATGACTGATGATAAGTGATGATAAGTGGATTTACTCATATATAAATCTATATAGCCCCTAAATGAAAACGAAAGTGACTATGTTTGTGACTTGATAAGTCTTGAACCACCTGATCGATCTCGATCAAATTTTCAACATAGATGATGTTTGGGCCTGGGATGTTTTTTATCATTTCAGTTTGATGGTGCAACTTAGGGAATTTGGAGTAAGAGATATATAAAAATGATCGAAAATGACCAATATTAGCGTCAAATTTATAGTCTTCGGGGTTGCTGAGATGAACAATGACTCTTTTGATGACGTTGAAATCCAAATTCAGCCCCGATTAGTACTCCTGAGGGGGGATGGTGACATGTAAAAATTATTGAAAATGACCAATGCTAGTGTCGAATTCATAGATTTCAGGGTCACTGAGATGAACAGTGACACCTCCAATGCCGTTTAAATCCAAATTCAGCCCCGCAACTTGGGGGAGCGGGTGGGAGCATATATATATATATATATATATATATATATATATATATATATATATATATATATATATATATATATATATATATATATATATACAGCAGAGCGTCGATTATCCGAACGTCGGTCAACCGAACGATCGCTTAACTGAACTGTGTACTCGCTCGCACCTGTTACTCTCCCACCCTACCGTCCATCATCCCCCTCACTCCCAAACCAAGTTTCCCACAGTAGTCGCCGCACTGAGCCACCGCTGGTGGAACATTGCTTCTAATGGGGCCTTCATAAGGCGCTGCTGACCAGCCAAGCCGCCAGTCGCTGTGTTTCAACAATCATGACACTTCTGTCGGTTTGGCACTGGCTGTAGAAGTAGCGGCAGTATCAAAGCTGTTCACGGCAACAGCTGCGCCAGCTTAGAGTTGAGGCGTGCCGCTCCGCGCATGGCAAATAAACATGTACAGTTCGATTATCCGAACAAACCAGTTTTCCGAGCACCCATGTCCCCCAATTACTTCGGATAATCGACGCTCTACTGTATATATATATATGATCGAAAATGACCGATATTAGAAAGCGCTTCAGTAACAATAAAGAGTGACTGGCTAATGGAACATATTACCAATTTTTCTAATTTTAACCCAGCGAAGTGGATAATTGACGATAGCCAAGAACAAAATTTCGCTATTGGTAAAGATAAACAATAAGGGTACACAACAAGAAAGATAATCTTGTTGTGTAATGGAGACTAAACGGTTCCACTACAAGTTAATAGTACTGTATATATTTTTTATATACACTAAATATATTATTCCAATAGAATAGGAATTATTACTGCCTCGGATTGGCAAGAACAATCTACTTTCTAGCGTCTTAAATAATATTTTTTGTCGGTTTTCTCAAAACCTGAAAAAGAGTGTTTCCTCACTCACACTTGTTTTGTTCAATTCAATCTTATCTTTCACAATCCGTAATTTCAATAGAAATTCAAGTTTAAAAGTAAATGTTAGTTTGGCCTTTATTTCATTTACCATATCATGTATTGTCGTTAAATGGGCACCCAGAAAAGTTTGTTGGGAGAGGTCCAACCTTTGGAGGGGGCATCAAATACTACAAGTCCTACGTCTATGAAGTATTGAACGGATACTATTCTCCACCCGTAAAGACGATAAGTAATTGTAAAATACTTCCAACTACATTTTCAGAAAAAAATTATAGAACTAGGTATAGTTTTTATAAGAGAAAGACTATAGATAAAGTGTAAGTTTAAATGTTCATGCTACATCAATCATTTTCCTGTTAAACAATTATAGTTTTATTGAGAAAGTAAACAAATGTTGAGTTAAAAAGTTTTGAGGGGGTCCGGGCCCAGTGGACCCCATGGGTGCGCTTATTTAGCGTCATAATGAAGAACTTGATGAGAGTATAGTTTAATTTTTACCTTTGTAGATGTTGTGGTTCTTGTACAGCATTATTTTTAGGTTCACAGAAGAATTTGTTTTCTCGAAAACTACGCATGAGTTTTATATTGACATATAACATTTTCTTCAGCTTAATGGTAACTATTAATTGGTATATGTCTCGCTTTAAACATTTTTCTCTGTTAAAGGCTAACAATATTTGTTGAATTTATTGAAATGAAATGAAATCTTTGAGTTTAACGTCCCACAAATATGCCTGTTAGGCTAAGGGAGACGATTATTAAGGTAAGTGAATGGTGATGGAAGAATTGGCGGAATAAGAAAGTGGGAGGAAACGGGAGTACCCCCGAGAAAACCTAGGAGCATGATGTTGTCCACCACAAACTTACTTGGTCGGGGATCGAACCAGGGACCCCACATACCAGAGGTGAGCGCTCTACCACTGAGTTTCCGTGCCCTCCTGGAATTTATTTGAATCTATAACCAACAGAAATATCGGTTATGAACTCGGATTTTACATTATTACCAAAATACGTTGTCTTAATTCATTCTCAATACTACGAAACTGCTCTACTAACTCCAAAAGATTTTCTAGAAACTTCTCTACTATCTCCACAGGGTTTTCTAGAAACTGCTCTCTAACTCCACAAGATTTTCTAGAAACTTCTCTACTATCTCCACAGGGTTTTCTAGAAACTGCTCTCTAACTCCACAAGGTTTTCTTGAAACTGCTCTCTAACTCCACAAGATTTTCTAGAAATTGCTCTACTAACTCCACAAGATTTTCTAGAAACTGCTCTACTAACTCCACAGGGTTTTCTAGAAACTGCTCTCTAACTCCATAAGATTTTCTAGAAACTGCCCTACTAACTCCACAAGATTTTCTAGAAACTGCTCTATTAACTCCACAAGATTTTCTAAAAACTGCTTTACTAACTGCACAGGGTTTTCTCTTGGCACAATCTTAAACAGAGGAGAATTTTCTAATTATACAGTATATATTCACTTTCGGCGTTGAAATTAATTTACACAATTGCTACCTTGATTGTTCAGTGACAGGCCCTATTATGCAAAGGGTTCTTGGTTCGATCCTCAGTTATATGAGTTTGTAGTATAGAATATGAGTTTGTAGTACCAGTTCTATAACAACCAAAGGTGGAATTTTGAATTAAGGACTTTTCTTTGGTGCACGTGGTGATTGGTTCGATTCAAGCTGGCGGTAAGTGAGCTTTGTGATGGACAAACGTCGTGTGAGTGCATTTTCTCTGGGTTGTCCAGTCTCCTCCCAATTTCTTCATTCCACCATTTCATTCATTTCTCATAATCACTGTCTTCCTTTAACGTAGCCGGTATAAGTGTCAAACTTAAAGACTTCATTTTATTTTATTTTCTCTTTTTTTCTTCAGTTCCTTCTCTAATTTTTCTCTCTTAACATCTACCTTAATTCCTTCTACTTCCTCAAACAACGTTTTATAACATTCTGAATTTTTAATTTCATGTCACTGGAAAGTCACCGCATATATATCAACTTCAACCTTTTTGATTATACGAAGTCGCTACTGTATTTCATTGGTGGCTCATTTGGCCAAGGAGAAAGAGTAAAATTCTAGATGAAATTTATTCTTTCTCTCTCTCTCTCTCCCTCTCATGTACTATCTCGAATTGTTAATTCAACTCCTGAAACTCTGGGACAAGAGCGGAAGAAAATTCATTGTTGCCAGCCCGTAAATATTAATCCAGTATGACTCCTTTATTGTCCTTCAGGGGGTGGCTACGAAGCATCGTCTTCGGAAAACAATCCTTTCCGAGTCTATTGGGAGTTGTCGCTTCTTTTACTTGAAATGGGTACAAGTTATGAACCCAGTCACTTTCATGCCGTCCCAGTAGGAGAAGAGAGAGATGCCGCCTTGATAGAGCGTACTTTTCTCTATTTATAAGGTCTCCGACCGATTACCCCAGAGCGGAGGTCTTAGCCCTCTTAAAATACAAGCATTTACTTTTAATTTTTAACTCTTGATATAAAGTTGCAAGCGGTAACAGGTCTCGTGGGACCTCTTGCACTATCTTAAGAGCAAAATTATTGCTTTTGTTTTCTTTAGTAGCTTTTCCAACGGATAAAAAAAAAGAAAGTGAGAAGATCGAAGAAGGGGTCATATTCTACCTATATAACCCTTTTCTCCTCCTGCGAAGAAAAAAAGGGAATGCTTTACGCATAAACATTTAAGATTTTTGTACACTAATGAGATTATTTGAAGGGAAAAAGCAAATTAACGTATCATAATGAAAAGAAAAGTGTTTACACTTTCAAGATGTACAAAGTAAAAATCAGCATGTATGTACGAACCAGCGTTTTTTTTTTTTTTTTTTTTTTAAGATTTTTACTTTTGCGTAGCATAGGGTTGCCATAATTCAAAAATGAAAATCCGGGTCACTACTAAATTACGAGAATCTTTGAAATGCTTAAAATGAAAAGAAGTGTTATATACTAATTTGCTTCATTAGATAAAGTTATTCAAGAATTATATAGTCACATTTTTAGTCATTTTACTAGACCTTTTCCTCCCTAGTTAAGCAAACGTAAGCAGATGATTTACCCCCTCCTCCTGGTAAGCAAAATTGCTTTTTTCCACTTCGAATCTGTTATGTTTCTCTGCCTGTTTTTGCTCATACATGGTATGATATTTCCTTTCACACGTTTTGTCTGTTCGGGTTTTATTTATTTATTTATTTATTTATTTATTTATTTATTTATTTATTTATTTATTTATTTTTTTAAGAACGGTTGGTTCATTGACAATGTGTTCTGGTGGTATTTGTTATCTTCAAAAAACTTCTTTCGTGGAAATTTTACTTTATTTCTGAAATCCGGAAATTTTACTTTATTTAAGCGTTCCGAGAAATACTTTCGGGACACCGGGAGGCAGATCTCGATTCCGTGATGATCCCGGATTTTCCGGGACAAATGGCAACCCTAGTAGCAAAATGCGAAACAAATTTGATATTTGTAAATTTTGTATTGCACTCTCGGCGGCAGCCAATAAAATATTATTATTATTATTATTATTATTATTATTATTATTATTATTATTATTATTATTATTATTATTATTATTATTATTATTATTATTTTATACAGTGAAATAGTAAACATTTTCTATGCATCATAAACAAGTATGATAATGAAAAGCGAAGTAAGGAGAAAGTAACAGCAATTTTAAAAAGTTTTAACTTTGACATTCTACAGATTGTTTAATCTGGTAGATGTTTCCGAATGAATCCTTATAAAGTTTTTATTATGAAACAAATATATATAATAGGAGGTTAGGGATGAGCAATGCTAAGGTCCTGTATTTTAGTAAGTAGCCGAGTTTTTGAAAAGTAAGCTGCAACCTTGATTTAGACAATCGATTGAGCCACTTTCTTTACAGATACAGTAGAATAAAGTGTAGAAGAGGATATGGTCTCTGTCATCAGTTCTATGGTCTCTTTCCAATAATTTTGTTTGTAGTCAGTAGTAGATTATGTTCTTAAGAGCCGACAGACACCTAAAAGTAAACGTCGGGTTTCCAAGAAGACTAATCACTGAGCTTTAACTGTATGTAAGATTGAAAGAGAATCATTCTGTCATAAAAGAAAGATAATGATAAACTATTTTCTGTTGCAATAATAGCCCACTTCGCTAATAAATTATGATCATAGATATATCGCATTTTGCGATACTATTTTTCGTTTGCGGATTTTGTGTAGCAAAGTAAGATGCGATACCGCTTAAATGAAACGCTGGTATGAACTTATTTATAACTATATCTGGCAGTATTTAAAGTAAAGATTTGCGGGACGGGCGAGAAAGGCGTATCTACAGTTAAATACAAAGGCTCATCATCATCGATAG
Organism: Thermobia domestica; assembly: GCF_964235325.1. Lineage (NCBI taxonomy): Eukaryota > Metazoa > Arthropoda > Insecta > Zygentoma > Lepismatidae > Thermobia > Thermobia domestica. The sequence goes on along the minus strand of NC_137465.1, from coordinate 3,876,535 downwards.
ATTTCGGTTTCTTCAAGAGTTGTGCCTTGTATTAGCAGTCAGTTGTGGATCCAAGGGGGGTGGCTATAGGGGTTATAACCTCTTCCCCCTTGACGCTCAGGTATACACTGGATAAAATGGTCTTCAATCCTGCTTTACACTGATAAAGCGACCAATTATGGTTTAGCCCCTCCCTTGATCATATCCTGGATCCGCCACTGTATACAGTGATAGAACGAGTAATGTTTTTCGTGACTCGTGTCTCAACACAGTCCTGATTCGAACAGATACGGTTGGCTCAGAGAAATTAAACATTTCTATATCGTATATATAAAAATGAAAGTGACAACGTTTGTGACTTTATAAGTCTTGAACCACAATACCAGTCTCAATCAAATTTTGAACATAGATGAGGTTCGGGCCTTGGATGGTTTTTATCATTTCACTTTGACGGTGCAACTTAGGGGAGGGGGAGAGGGGAGATACTTAAAATGACCAAAATTGACCGACATTAATGTCGAATCTATAGTTTTTGGGGTCGCTGAGATGAACAGTGACACTTCCGATACCGTTTAAATCAAAATTCAGCCACGAAACTTAGTATAGGGATGGGAAGATGTATATAAAACGATCGAAAATGACCGATATTACTGTAGTATCCATAGTTTTCGGGGTCACTGAGGCGACCAGTGACCCTTCCGATGCTGTTCAAATCCAAATTCAGCCCTTTATTTTCAAAATGAAACGTGTTCTCCCCGTGCGAAGAACGGGTATTCTGTTAGTGTAATCTTAACTAACATATTCTGTCCTTTCTCTCTTTTTTTACTTCTGTCTCAGTAAACCTATAATTTTCTTGTGTTGTTATCTGCTTCGGTGTATGTGTCAAAGCATTTCACTGAAAGCTAACCACAAGATCTGTCAAATTATAACCCACCATTATCACAGGAAAAGAAAGCTACACATTCTAGTTATTACTGATATCGATGTTTAATCGAGCGAGAGTGTAAAATTTGTTGTAGAATATAAGAGGTACCGCTGAGGTACTACTGTAGTATGGGAAGATGAATAAATTATGTAATGAAATTACATTTAAAATATTCAGGATATGGTACCTTGATTAGGAAATGTGACATCGGCAATGGAACAGCTCGAGTACTGAGTAACATTAATCCACTTTAAAATTCTGTAGTAAATGGTGTAGAACTCATATATATCATCTCATTCTGAGTCATTGGGTCATACTGGGTCTGAGAAGAGAGACCCTGACAAAAGAGACCCTGGGTCATACTGAGTCGTGACCTAAGTGACCCACTTGACCCGGTCGTTAGTCCCTATGTCATCACTATCATGCTCGATACGGATAATGATTACTCTTAAACGCGGTGCGCTCTGCGCTTGCGCGGCGAATGTTACCCCAACTGTCGTTACAAAGCGAGCCGAAATTCATGTTAAAACGGGCAGACTATAATCTTGGAGAATAGTTTATGCAGCTATACTGTCGAAAAATAAAAAAAACGGATATGAAGATTTGTATGTAATCAAGGAGCAAGTTTCGAGTACGTGGGTCACTGTTACGAAGATTCAAACAACAAAAGATGCATCTGTTACTATCTATTTTATTCATAAATAAATATCCGTGAAAAATAAAAAAAAAAGCATGAACCCTATCTTATTGGCAGCGAACGGGATATTCTTAATAGCATGAAAGACCATGTTTTTTTTTCAAAACTACGTATGAAAACGTATTGTCAGGTAAGTCATTTTGTTTAGCTCTATGTGATCTATAGCTTGATATTGGTATATCTTCAGGCCTTTCTTTTCCTTAAACTTTACTTATATTTGAGGAGTTTTATTTACATATAATGTTGTAGAGGTAGACAGAAGGTCACTTTACATTGAACACATTAAGAATGGAAGATAAAAACGAATCACGGGAAAGAAATCGTCCATAACTCATATGTTATAGACATCAATGTGGATTCGTCTCATGAGACAGAAGAAACCCTGAAAAATCCTCAGAGTATATCTAGGGTTGCCTCTAGAGACGAGACAAGACAAAGCTATTTCTATAGAAACATACACTTTCCGAGACGAGACAAGGCTCTTCCGATGAAAAAAATAGTTTTCAAGACAAAACAAAGCTTGTAAACATACTCTTTCCGAGACGAGATTAAGCTCTTCGAATAGAAATATACACTTTCCGAAGTGAGCCAAAACTCTTCTAATAGAAACATACACTTTCCTAAAGGAGACAAACTACTTCCAATAGAAACATATACTTTTCGAGACGAGACAAAGTTCTTCCAATAGGGACATACACTTTCCGAGACAAGACAAACCCTCTTCCAATAGAAGCATACGCTTTCCGAGAGAGACAAAGATCTTCCAATAGAAAGACACACTTTCCGAGACGAGACAAAGCTCTTTCAATATGAAGATACAGTTTTCTACACGCGACAAGGTTCTCTCATTAGAAATATACACTTTCTGAGACAAGACATCACTTTCACGACACTTTTTTGAGACGAGATACATCTGAACTTTCATTCTAGGAACTGTAAGTATGACCAATCTCAGAATTTTAGTCAAGAACCTCCTAAAACACGAAACCCCCTCCGACTTCTCCGACTTTATTTTTACATCACGGTGAAGAAGTAGTTGGATTAGATTTATATAATTTACAACAAAAAATGGTTATTTTATTCTTGAGTAGAGCTAACACGCTATTCATTATTTTACTGTTTTATCTTACATTATCCCATTATATGCATTATCCTCAACATTTATAAAGATGCCTTTCATTTGATACAGTATTCTAAATGCAACAAGAATAATCAAACTGGAAAATAGAAAACACAACTTCTCTTGAGAGTCAGATAATCTTGATAGAATTTACTTCATATGTATTCTATCTGAAACAAGAAAATTAGGAAAATTAAAAATGGATCAAAAGGTTCCGATCTTGGCCAATAATTAGTTTTTGGATCAGAGGCCACGAAATTTTTGAACTTCCTCTAAATCAAGTTTTCGCATTTTCTACGGAATAAACACATCATACCTACACTATACGTAATTCTTCAGATATAAGGCGTAGAAGAAAAACTTTGATTGAAATATTTTTTATCTTGGGTCAGGAGCCACAGAATTTTTGAACGAGCCCTAAACCGAGCTTTCATATTTTCTGCGGAATAAGCACAGCATACTGACAGTTAGTTAAGTGCTTCTTTGGGTTTGGCTACACTGCATGTAGTTCTCAAGATAAAAGGCGTACAAGAAAATTTTTGATTCAAATATATTGGAAATGAAATGAAATGAAATTTTTGAGTTTTACGTCCCACGGTTATGCCGGTTAGGCTAAAGGAGACGGTGATGATGAGTAATGAATGAAATGGTGGAATGAAGAAAGTGGAAGGAAACGGGAGAATCCCGAGAAAACCCACGCACACGGTGTTTGTCTACCACAAAGTTCACTTGGCGAGAGCAGGGTTTGAACCCGAAACCCCTAGCACCAGAGGTGAACGCTCTACCACTGAGCCACCACGGCCCTCAAATATATTGGATCTTTTGACCCAAAAATTGCAAATATCGTGTACAAAGTTTACTGACCTACCGTATAAGAATAATTAATGTACCTTTCTTAGCAGTGGAGAAGTTCCACGTTTCAATCTTAGTATCGTCCATCCTGGCTGAAAATTTTCCGTCAGTTCCTCCAAATGAATACTATGATGATAACTTAAAACGTACCTCCTAGCTATCGAAAATGCACACGTACTTAACATTACAGAGTTAGTTTTCTGCTTAGACCAATTTCTGCAGAGAATTGTGAAGAACCTACTGTTCGTAATATTCATAAAATTCTTACGTACAAGACATGAAAATATCAACCGAGTCCTTCTGCAATATAAATTTGTACAATTTCAGCTTTGCTTCTTATGATTAAGGTACAAAAAAAATGTATTCTCTTCCATCTCCCACCTCACTCAGCAATATTAATCATTATTATTTATTTATAAGTGTTTTAGATCCAGATCTATATCCATTTCACACTGAAACAATGTGTGAAGCGACCAGTATTTATTATTTATTATTTATTATTATGTTGATTTCCCACATATTCATTTATTGTCTGCCTGAGAAACATAATTTTTATTAAGATTTGTCATCAGCGTTGTGAAGCTATTCTTTTTTCCCCCTCTAATTACATAAAACAGTTTTGTATACATCAAAAACGCTAAACATTCAAAAGACTTAGCTAATAAAATTCATTTACGTCTAAAAATTCGGTGAATGTTTTCTTTCTTAGTTTTGTGTTTTCTTTGCTGAATCGTAAAAGTGTTTGTTTACGTTTATGTAATATTTATATCAATTTGTATTTTATGTAATAAAGCTGAAAAAGTTCCTTTCACAATTATCTAACCATTCTAACGTCAAAAGTGGGAAATCATCTCATCAATACGTGTCTAAAGTCAGCAAAATCACCAACAAATTAAATCCTTAAATACTCCGTTCAACCCCCAAACGGGGAGTTAGTCTCTTAAGTCAGTAGAGAGGCTATTAACAGAGTCAGTCCGGGGAGTTCACGGGAGTCAGTCGGCGACAATATTTAAAGTTCGTTGAAGTCAGTCTTTAGAGTTGGCTCAGAATCAACATCGGAGTCGGTTACTCAAAAATCTAGCCGTACTATCTTTAATCCGGTCAACGGCAGGATCTAGCTCAGTGGCTAGAGAGTGAGTTCACGTTATAACCAGAACGGAAAATCACCGGTCAATGATCAAGAGGGCATCAAAAAGCCTAGCAGAAATAATGAAACAACAGGTACTGTGATATTAAAATCCATCCCTTCCTTCCCTTACCCCTCACCCACACTCTCTCTCTCTTCAAATTTCTTAAAATCCTCGCTTTTATTTCTCTGATATTAAAACGGGTGTCGTCCGGTTCCAAAACCCGTTCTTCCAATAAAACACATCCGAAAAATTTCTCATTGACGACACAGCTTTTTTGAAAATCCTTTTCAAATTAAGCACCCGTAAAATGGTGCAGATGCTGGTTTCTTCTTTACAGCCTTTCAATTATTTTTTTCTAATCATTTTCGCCACTGCTTCCCCTCCGTCTCCCTGATTCGCAACCTATTAGTTTACCTTCTTTCTCATTCGCAAAATTTGTTTTTCTTTTCTCTTCAATCTCTTCAATAACAACGTATATAAAAAAATAACAAAAAAGAAAGAAGAAAAATTTTTAAAATAATATATACCATATTTAGACAGACTTGAAATTGTTTTTAAAATGATTTTAAGAGACAAAAATGATGCTGACATGTGACAAACTATTATGCAATGATGCTGGCCTAAAGTATAAGGAACGTTTTATAATTGATAGTCTGGGTGTTACATATGTTACTAGCGTATGATTGCGAGTAAGGCGAGAAAATTGAGAGCAGAGATCAGTAAATTCGGAATTAATTTTCTCCCTGCTAATTTTATGAAGAAATAGCAAGTCTGCATTCATGCGTCGTGTAAGTGGAGTCTGTATATGAAATTTGTTTAGGAGCTGTGTTTCCTTAAGACTACGCACTGAAGGAACTCTTTGTCTGACAATGGTGATAAAAAAAGATAAGGACAGAATCAAAACGCGATAAGTTTGAAACACAGGTCATATTTCATATCGGTAAGCAATATTCAATTTTAGGATATACAAAAGCTTTGAAGAAAATACTGAGTGATTTGAGATCGTGAATTTCAGTAAATCTATAAATAATACCCAGTATTCTCATAGTACTCTTCACAGTAAGGGTAATGTGGTCAGGAAATATAAGTTTCTCATCGAATGCTACTCCGAGGTCTTTATGTATCGCAACTCTTTCGATAGGACTGTTATTAATAAAATATTTGTGATATATTTTATTTTTCTACTAAAAGTGAAACATTTTTGAGGGTTAAGTTATAAATTCCAAGTCACACACCAGTCAGTAACTTTAGCGAGAATTTGTTGAGGTCGTAGGGTATCATCTATGGTAGATATTTTATGAAAAATTTTACAGTCGTCAGCAAAGAGAAGAATGTTTGTAGATTGGAAAGATAGACGTATTACCATCTAAATAATTGTGTAGTGGTTAACCTCACAGTTGTGTTTACTTTCTTTTAAATTTTTCTACTAAGAAAGTAGAGTTAGCGTATCTGGTAGGAATATTTGAAAAGATATTTGAATTTTTTTTTTTTTTTTTCGTTTCTTTCAAAACATCATACATCGTATTATTACAAACCATGGATTTAGACAACCATGCCGAACACATATTCTATGCGGGTTGCCTATAAGTTTTCATTTACAGCTATGCGTACGGGTTGCCTATAAGTTTTTCATTTATGGCTATGCATTTGGACTCTAAATCTTGACAATTTTATTATTTGAACTAAACCAATTTCTGTGTAGTAGCACTCCACGATGAACTCTGGTCGGCCATACGTTTTGTATTTAATTGCCCATAGTCATCACCATTGACATGTCACTTGGTGCAAACTGAGAAGCTTATGATCTACGGCCATCAGACAATTTGCTCTTAACATAACAGTGTCCGTTTTCTCTGTCCAGTAATTGAAGCATCTTTAGCCCCTCTCTCTTTTTCCTCCCCTTGCACCCTTCATCACGTGCCACAGTATACCGATTGCACTTACAGTTAGAATAGTTCCAACCTATTTTCTTCAGTAAATAAGTAACAGAAGTGATCTAAATTTCAGTAATTACATTACAATGGGAAAAGTACATTTGCTGTTGATTTACCACCACCACCACTACTACTACTACTACTACTACTACTACTACTACTACTACTACTACTACTACTAATAATAATAATAATAATAATAATAATAATAATAATAAAAATAATAATAATAATAATAATAATAATAATAATAATAATAATAATAATAATAATAATAATAATAATAATAATAATAATAATAATAGGCATGGTGGCTCAGTGTAGAGAGTTCTCCTGGGTTCCTGATTAAACCCCAAGACGTGTGAGTTTGTGGTGCAAGATCACTGTGAAACGTTCTCAGTATTCTGTTTTCTACCATTTTCTTAGTTCCATCGCTTCGTTTATTATTATCATCACCATCTCCCTTAGTATCGGAACACAATCGTCGGACGTTAAACTTTTTTTTAAGGAAATTTTTCAGTCCCCATGATTATGTCCTTAAGGCTAAAAGGAACAAGAGATTATTGGAAGTGAATGATTACGGTATGAAAGAATTGATGGAATGAGAATGTCCGGAAAATCCCGAGAAAACCCACGAACATGATGTTGTCCGCCGAAAACTATCATGGACTGGGTTTGAATCCGAGACCCTTCGCACCAAAAAGTGAACACTCCACTATTGAGTCACTGCGTCTCCTTAAATGTTAAACGTGAAACTAAATTATTCATTTTAGGCCGCGGTTGCTGAGTGGTAGAGAGTTCACCTCTGATGCATGTGGTCCTTCGTTCGATTCCAATTGGCGCCAAGTGAACTTTGTGGTGGACGAACACCGTGTGAGGGGTTACTAGAGTTTCTCCCGTTTCCTCCCACTTTATTCATTTCAAAATTTTATTCATTTCTCATCACCTCCGTCTCCTTTTGCCTAGGCGGCATAATCGTGGGACGTAAAACTTCAAGATTTCATTTTTTAAATTATTAATTTCGTTTCCTTCTTTTATAATTACATTCAAAACTTAGAAAAGAAGGTGATATATAATACAAGAATTTAGTACAACAACACCTATAATTAGTTGTATGAACGAAAACGTTTCACCAATACAATAAGTACCCTTCAGACGTTTGAGAAATTGACATATCAAATCCATGTTGGAAAAAGTTCAGATTTCTTCCCTCATTCTCCAACCAAATGCACTCTGCTTGTCTCGATCTCCCACAAAAGGGAATAAGGGAGAGAAACGGGCAATTAATTGCGAACGGCGTTAATGAGAGGGCCAGCGCTGCAATCCCTTAGAGAGGCACTTGTCAATGTTAGACTAGCCATGTCATTGTTTCAACATCCTCTGCTCTTGAATTGATTCTCATCTGTCTACGTCGCAAATGCTGTCATTTACGAGCCTCCTCCCTTAAGAGCTTCCACCATTTCAACGGATTCAACAGTTGGCCGCATCGAGAGATGGTAAAATCGAAACGCACCCGTTCATAACGTTCAGTTTGGAAACCAAAATCTGTCCAATGACTTGATTGTCATTTATCTTGAGTCAGGAAGGACTGGGGAGTGACTTTTTCATTGAAGACGGATAGAAAACCATCATTTAATCAAGGTGGAAATGTCACTTCTTTCATCTTGCACTTTTTTCGTATTGTGTGACAGTGAGTGTAGTGAATTGAAGATAAAAACAAAAGGAATCTCGCAATGTGAATTCAAGCCAGACATGAAGCATTAAGACAAATTTAGACTTCATCCGTTATTTGACTATTCCACACCGGAATAGACAATTTCTTTGTCATTTGTTACGCTACAAAAGCTTATAAAATTGGATGTATTTAAGCGACTTAAGATATTCAAGGACGAACCTAATGATTCAAGCTTGTACTTGAATCTTTCATAGAAATTGAGAAGCAAAGGTTCTCATGAAATAAATGCGTATAAAAGAGGTTATATGTATCGTACTCTCGAAATCCAGACCATTTGCTTCTCATATTACTTGGTTCCCCATTACTATTACAAAATAGCGTAAAGTATCTTGGTGTCACTTTTAGGGTTATCTTAAAATTAGAAAAGCGCGGGTTCTAAACTGTAAGTACTGGTGTAAATTTGTGTATCACGAATACTGAACTGGAATCCTTCGGACCATTTTATTTTAGTGATTTCTTTGTTAAGTGACTCTTTCAATATACTTTTCTAACGAAACTAAAGTAGAGCAAATATAGTTTTTGCTTTTCATGTTTTATTAAGTTCAACAAATATGAGTCTCGAATTGTAAAGTAAGTATTGAAGTAAGACACCTGTAATTGTAAGGATATATGTAAGGCAAGTTTTTTTTTTTTAAAAAAAAAAAGAAAGAGATAGAGAGCTGACAGATATTGTTCATACGTTTTTTTTCCTGAGAAACACAAAATAATTTCTAAATTTTTATCATAAGAAAGGTAAAATATATTTAGGAGTCTTGGTCCATCTCTCATAAAATTTGTAATCATGATTGAAGATTGTTACTTGAAATCGAACTAGCATACAAAATTACCACGGTTTCACAAAATATCAAATCACATCAAAATGTTTACAGCATAAACATTTTAAGAGAAGAAAATAATAATGAATCTAAACAAAATGCTAAGAATACCGTAATTCAATTTGCAATCATTTCTGAATATACATATAAAGAATGGGTGAACATATAGACTAAGTAATAACATAAGACTTGTTCAGCTGAACTGGACAGAATGGTCATCAAAGAAATAAGTACCCATAAGATCATACAGTAGTATTCACAGGTTGAACCAAAATGTATATGATTATGCCACATTTTTTTCATATTTTCCACTCCCTTCAACTTTCTTTAAAAAATCTCGATTTTATAAAATCGTATCATAAAATTCTACACATGCTACGTCTTTCGTATTGAACAAAACTAGTAGTAATAATTTGACAGTTTTCTACGTTCATCTTGTTTCTGTCATCTGTCCAGTCGACATTTAGCAAGGAAAATATTATTTCAACAATTGCGTTGTGAGCAGATATTGCATTATTCTTAACAGTTCTGTGTAGTCGTCAGCAGAACAATTATTCATGTAATTAACCTACCTCTCAGAAACACTAAGAGATTTCTATGTAACTCTCTGCTTTTCTACGTACAGTTTCAAAACACTTATTTCATCAAGCAACACCGAGTCATCCACAACATTCTTTTTCTTTTAGAAACAACACACTTTTCTCTACTTCTTTCCAATCCGGCTCTTCTTCCAGCATTAGGGAAACACAGATACTTCAGTATATTGTGAGATCCACTTCTCCAAAAAAAAAGCGGGTGTTTTTTTTTTTTTATTAAGAGATCATTAAGAGGGGGACGAATATAGGACCTGAAGATTGGGTGCTACCCACCAAAATCCGGTAATATGGCAACCATAGTCACTTTCGACAAACATCTCTTTTGGAACCTCCACCTCTCCAATTTACAAGGTAATATTCAACGTTGGATCAACTTGTTACACAGTTTGAAAGACACTAATTGGGGTCTAAACACCCAACTTATTCTTTATACACATAAAGTTTTTGTTCATTTCGTTCTTACGCGTGGACATATTGTCTGATTATTGGCTGCACAGAAGGTTTATGATAAACTACAAGTCCTAGAACTATATGTCTTACGCATTGCTTATTCCTTACCACCACGAACGCCAACACAAGAGGTCTATCGCTGCACATCTATACCAACACTCTTTCTACATCTGTACAGTCCTCGTTATATTCAACGCCACAAAGCAGACGCTCATCTGATTTTCCATGAACTCTTAGACCAGACTCCAGCTCTACCACGTCACTTATTGCATACAATGTAACCTACTTACTGAAACAATAAAACATAATGATAAAATAGAATCGGATTAATAATTACTTGTCAAGTTAATACCAAATATTTTTAGTTTCAAAACAGGTACATCATCAAAAATACTACAAATAATATTTGTCAGACTTTAAAATTCATGCTTTTGTACTGATAAAAATAAATTAAACTAAATTGAAAGAATTGGTCATTCTTCTTAAAATTACAGATTTTGGATTCAAAGGAACTAATGATGATCCATTTCAAGTATTATACATTGGTATCCTTATATAATATAGTATTAATATAGTATAATATAGTATCCTTATATAATGTAGTATTATACATCTATATTATGTAAGCAATATTCACTATGATATCTATTGTCTAGTATTTTCTTAATAAAATCTCTTTCAATAAGTTTTCTCCTGTCACTTAATGCATGTAATCCCCAAAATTGATTCCAGTATTCATAACTACGCGAGTAGTAATCTCTATTCATTTTATGGCATAGTAGCCTAATAAAACATTTTTGGGCTTACTCAATTTTGCTATCCATTGTCATACCTACACTATTTCAAATAACTACAAACTTTAATCTTGATCTTGCAAACATCTTGTATAAATATAAATATGAATTGTCATTTTTAAACTCAGGCCATTTTCTGAAAATAACCCCTAATATTCTTCTTGTCCGTTGGATTTTATCATTAATAAGGTAGGTAAATTTAATATTTCCTTCAAACACTATACCCACATCTTTAATCTTTTTGGCTTCAGGCAATGTTACTCCGTTAACTACATATTTGTTCAAGTAGTTAATAATAATAATAATAATAATAATAATAATAATAATAATAATAATAATAATAATAATAATAATAATAATAATAATAATAATAATAATAATAATAGCCTCATTTTCTCGTAGTGCACTCTGGATATTGCATTCATTGTACTGCAGGCTAATGAATCTCTGGCGACTGGTGACACCAGGATAAATATGTTTTAATGAGAGGGGGTGCGATTGATGTTTCTTGAATTCGTTTTGTTCATGGCAGTCCGTGTTTGTTTAATTTTGTTGATGTGATAGGAACATATGATATCGATGCTGACGTTCCCATTACAGACTATTAATAATAATAATGGCTTCCTTTAGCTTTTTGTTTCAGTTACAAGTAAAAAAAATAAAACTCCAACTCCCTATCAAAAAAAAATTGCCCATTCCTTGTTAAGGTTTCTTATATTAGATGTTACTGTCTCTTTAAAGGACTGAGAATATGTTAATTGTATTGAAGTATGGAAATGAAGAAACTCCATTATACAGGAGTTGAAGGAATCACAAATTGGATCTCAGTCCCACATATCATTTAACTATTTATTTATTTATAAAAATATTGTATATATATATTCAACACAACAGGCTCTAGGCCCAGTTACAGTGCTGTTCCTTAAAAATACATTTACCCACAGACCGACAGTTATATATATACAGTAGGAAGTCGAAAATCCGAACTAATTAGGACCATAGATAGTTCGGATTTTCAAATTGTTAGGATTTTCAAAAATGACCGAGAAAATGCCATTTAGGCTTAAATATGCTGTACGGTATGCTCTTTTATCGATACTGTGATTATATAGTACATACAGTAATTACAATACCGTATGTAAGGCTACAATGCTTCTGAAGGACCTGCTCGTACACTAAATTACACTGTTCTTGTAACTCACACTTAAAACTGAACTTGTATAGGCCTGAGGGAAAATAAAAATAAAAATATGTACATATGAATGAGATTTTGTAAAAAACACTGATTTCACACAACGCCGACGGACAACCCTATTGTTTGTTTATCTCTAGCGCTAAGACAAAATGTAAAAAGCTTCTAGGGACTGCGTTCGGATTTTTGACGTTTGGATTATCGACGTCCTACTGTATATAAAGATTATACATTTATATATTTTCATTATTACATATATATTTTAAATCTATTCTTATATACTGTCTCCGACATTCCAAAAGCATCTATATCAGATATCCTTTCAATTGCAGTGTAGGAAGCAGTCATTCTCCATATAGGAGACTTAGTGAGGTTATTTGTTCTTGTCTTTTTGTAGTAAAATGTACTGCTATTTCCTACGAGGGTTTTACCTGACAGGACATACAATTGAACCATCGAAGTAAGATTGCGAAGTAAGTGGGACAGTCAATTTTACCATGTAGTAATTTGTGTCAAAATGAAAGATCCGTATGTTCTCTCCGTTACTTCAAAGTGTGCATATTGAAGTTTTGTACTATTTTTGAATATCATTCATATTTTGGATATATGCCAGTTTTTCTACAAAAGAGTAATTTCAAGAATTTTGATATTCTTTCAATCATTTCGATGTGTTATAGTGTTTTTGGTGATCAAAATAGAGTCGCATATTCTAATTGCGATGTCACAAAACAGAAGCAGAGTTTCATTAATGTCACATGGTTTTAAACTCTTTGCCTACCTTACAATAAAGCCAAGATTTCTATATGAATTATTAATAATTGTTTCAATATGATAAATAAAACTTAATTTAGGATCAAATAGCATTTCTAGATCTTTAATTGAGTTAGGTATCTCTAAAATGGTTCCTTCAATAGAATAGTCATGTTTAATGCTGTTTTCTTTGTAGATAAAAGAACGTGCTTTGCATTTATTCACGTTCAACTTAATCTTTTCATTGTCACGCCAGTTCTTAATATTGCGTAAGTCAATTTATAGTTTTAAAGTTTTCAAGCCAATTATTTTTGAAGAATATTTTAAGGTCGTCCGCGAATAAAAGAGTATAACACAGAGATACTGGATCTTCAATAAGGTGTCATTTTCTAATGTACATATACTTGATTATTAAACCAAGTAGTTCAATGTGCGCTCTTCACATATATAACACGTGTTATGAGAATGTTGTCTTAAAATCCTGCCGAAGGAAAAGAGCATTGGCTGTCGGAAGTTAGTGAACCGTGGGAAGGAGTAGGAAATCCGGGTCTTTTGGTCGATATATCCTCTTAGCGTCCCCCCGTTCACCCCTTCTAGGTCACCTGGAGACTTCTCTCTCGTCTCAAGATCCCTGTGCGCGCATACTAAACTTCGTTCTGATTAATTATGCACGCTTCTCTCCCGTGCCTAATTCCCTCATGTAATTAGTCCACAAACTAGTCTCCCATACTGGCTCTATATTTCACCTGGAAATATCAGGAGGGTTCACGGAACAAAAATTCAATTTATTTCTCCAGACTCTGGTCCCCCTCCCTCTTCTTCTTCTCCTGTTTTTCCTCGTTCGTAAAGAAATCCCATCTTCCACTCACATTCTTTTCTTCTACTTCCTTTGTGTTTTATTTTCTTTCCTTTCGTTATTTGTTGAAGAAGTCATCTCTCTTTATGAAGTTGTAGCTTCTGACTTTTAACAACTTTCAGTGAACTATAAAACATTGAAAAAAAGAAACTATGGCAGATGAGGCAATGCAATTGAAAATATGTTCTTTATTTATATAATGAGCGCATTGTCATTATTTCAATGACTAACAGGTATTAAGGAAATTGCTTGCTTCAATCCTTTTTTGCCTTTACAGGCCATAATCCATGTATTTAATGACTTGTCAATACAATTCTCTCTCTCTCTCTCTCTCTGTCATACACACACACACACTATATATATATAATTCTGCTTGCGCAGGAGTAGAGGAGTAGATAGAGCAAATTACAGTCCGGAATCGTTCCCACTACCAGTTTTTATTATAAAATCCTCTAAAAACAGTATTTTACAGAAATACTACAATAATGTAAATTCTCTTGTACACTCATATCCAAAATTATTGTCGCATATCTATAACTGTCTTCTTGTAAAAATATAATTTGATAATGATTTTGCAGGGTACTTTTAATACTGGTCCTATGTGTATAATTGGGAAATGTATATTTGTGGTAAATTTCATAGGAAAAGAATTATAAATACGAAAATTAGAATAAGTGAAACAAAATGTTGCTAAATGGACAAGAAAATTTTATTTTCGTTTTATGGTTCTTATTTACTGCTCTTTTGACATGAAGTTGTCACATACATGTCTTTGCCGATTATATACATACTAACATTATAAGAAATACCGGGTGAATTCCTTATCAAATTATATTCCTACAACAACATATTTATAGACATACGACAATATTTTGGACATGAGTGTACAAGGTATTAATAGGTGTCCTACCGGCATACCTGGCTGTCTCGGGGAGGACTCCTCAGCAGCGAACTACATGAGGAGGTGTAAGACACTTGCTGCTCTACTGCAAGCAGAGAGGGGTTAGAGATCCCAACAAAGCTTCATTTCAAGCTCGGCTGGGTTGTGATTAGTTATCTTCCGCTGCTCCGCTGCAAGCAGAAAGAGAAGATAAGTTTCCCACAAGGCTCCACTGCAAGCTAGGAGGAAAATGAACTCCACTGCAAGCTAAGGCTTTGGGTTTATGTGAGGTACTTCCTATGCTCCACTGCAAGCCAAGAAAGGGGATTCGACCAGTTGAAACTGATGGCTATCCATGAAATCCTCTCGGTTATATATAGGCGCTTCAGGTGAGGCTGTGGTGCTGCTGTTCTCCCATCGTCATGTGACCAGTGATGTCCCTGCCGTCTCCGTCAACTGCAGCTGCACTACTCCATAATAAGGTGCACGTGGTTGTTGTCTGCAAATAGGAGCACATGTCTGATGTTTGTAAACACAAGCATATGGTATATATATATATATATATATATATATATATATATATATATATATATATATATATATATATATATATATATATATATATATATATATATATATATATATATATATATATATATATTGATAATGAATTATATCGACAAACTATAAGACGTGCTTCCTCACAACAATATAAGAAAAAATTTCATACTGAACAGTGGGAGGAAGTGCATAGTTTCAGAGCTAGGCAATAAAAAGCGCGAAAAGCAAATTGTAACACCACCCGTTATCTCAAACACGAGGAACCATGGATTGGTTCTCCATATCGACATCAAGAATGTCAATTACTGTATGCGCTATCCAAAAATGTGTATTCCACCAAAGTGAAATGGAGCCGGAAAGGATTCCCCACAGAACATAATTCCCAAGCATACTGTCAATAAAATCTTCAGATATGCTCGAAGTTGAAGGTGAGTTTAATGCAGGCAAAAAGTAAGCCATGGCTGCAGCGAACACGTAATGCGTCGGCAGGAAGTCCCTTAATGCTTGCTGTGATTTGTTTTCTCACGGTATGGTTCACGGCTTCTTCAAGCACAAGCGTCAAAAAATGCATCGCGTTAAGGTTTCTTCCGAACACAATGAACCGTAGACCTGACGTTCCTAACACTTCCGACTTCCTAATACGAATTACATGTTCATTGTTGTAATGACTTACTTTCTGGTTAGTTTGGACCCACCTTTAAATCCAAAAATATCTGAGAATTCTGTTGGAAATATATTTGAGAATTCTGCTCCATGGGGAATCCCTTGAGTTTCCATTGCGCAATGGTGAAATTTGTATTTTTGGATACTCTATAGTTAACATCATTAACGCCGATATGGACCGCCAGTCCACGATTCCTTGTGTAAAATAATGTGCAATTACAATTTTTGGTCTCCACGCCTTTCAACAACCGTAGCTCTGAAGCCATGCATTTTCCGCCACAGGTTCAAATGAACGATTTTCTTATGTTGTTGTGAAGAACCACTTCTTACAGTTTCTGGGAATAGTTCATTAGCAACCTGTATACAATGAAACCTCTTCACCTAGCTCGTCTTGAACCTCCATTTTCCCATAAGATATTAATTACTTATTACCCTGTAAGTTGGCCACCTGCACATCTTGGAAGTTGACCGCATTGAAGCAATTAGGGATGCGCACGAGACGAATCGAGACAGGATTTTCCTGACAAAATTCGAGTCGAGACACGGCTCTTCCAATAGAAAAATATACATTTTTAGAGTCGAGACATCATTTTACAGTACATTTTCGAGACGAGACAGCCACAAATCTTGTCTCGAGCGCATCCTTAGAAGCAATGTTTATCCTATGATGATAATGATAAATTTACCTGCGTATCTTGGCCACGCAAAATATCATTTTGTTATATTTCTCAACTTTTTGGTACTCCAATATGAGACAGATGTTCTGTATTTGAGACTGGAGACAAAGCATGGGTTCCCACGATTTGTTCTTGGTGATCAATGGCTAGAACATTACCTGATAAAGGGGTGGTGAAGGAAGATGTGAATAAGAAAAAACACGTACAGGAATTCAGGAAATGGTTCTACATATTTGTTTACCCTGTCTGTATTGGTAAAACAATTAACTATATCGGCTCCTTTCATCATTGGAGAACTTTATTAATTCTGGAAAATGTTTAAGGTTAAAGCTAGCCATCTCAATTGTGAACTATTGGCTCCTGATGGCTTGTCGGAGCTTTTGAGATATGAATTCCTTTAAGATTTTCTCAAAACATCTTTTGCTCCGAGGAAACATTTGTAGCTAATTAAACATAATGTAATTCTTTCTAGTACTGTATATTGTTATGACTGCTTTATATATATTATTTAAAAGTAGTTGTCATGCAATTACTTATTAAAATTTTACAATAAAGCAATACTAGAAATCCTATTCTAAAAATACATCTATCACACTTATTTCCTGTAAGTTGGCCACTTTTCAAATGGAACCGATGGTGGCCAACATAGAGATGTTTCACTGTAATAGTTAATCGTTATCCATCCACTGTTGGATGAAGATATCTCCACAACCATCTGTCTTGAGAACTTCTCCTTCATGTACGCTATAGTGTTGGTCACACCAGCTTCTATGAGGGTGTTTTACATATCTTTTTGGCCCCTGGTATTTATCCAAGAATTACTTTTAACAAATGGGAATCGTTTCACATTGTGAAACTATGGTAGAATTCCAAACCATACGAATTCAATACTCAAACTTGAAGTAGTACAACTATAACTACTAGTTATAATAGATTAATAAGATGAAAAAATAGAAGTTATTCCTTGGATCCTGAATCCATATCAAAAAGCATTACTCACTACATTTACTGTTTTGTTCTATGGAAATAAATGTTTAAACCGGAAATGGCTAATTTGAACCACTCCGGTTTGAATAGAAAGTTAACGGAGGAACTCGAACCTATTCTTAAGACGCTGAATCGATTGCCAAATACCACTTCTCGATATCTCTTACCGTATTTCCTTTGATAGTTGTCGACAGACAAACACATGGACAAAGTCATTCTATAAGACTTCTGACACTTATGCATAGATAGTTTGGAAGTATAAATTGCGAATTCTCTACCGATTTCTTTAGTTTCGTATTTATGATATGAATGTTTCAATTTTGACATATTCGAAGAGTATTATACCTATTATATGTACTGAGAAAAATCCGTTCTCTGGACAACGGTATATTGTACAAATATACGGAATTATTTTGCTTACTACTGAAATCAGTATGGAGCATACGTAATCCGTATGCTACATAGGCACTGCCATTAGATGGTACGTCATGCCGTTGCAGGATGTCTGATATGTAAGTCTTCCTTATATTACATACATATATGTATGCTACATTCGTCAGCTATGTGTTATATACGTCCATTTGTATGAGAGATCCTGACCGTCTATATTGTTTCATACGGAAAATACGTATAGATGGAATAATAATAATAATAATAATAATAATAATAATAATAATAATAATAATAATAATAATAATAATAATAATAATAGCAGTAGTAGTAATAGTAGTAGTAGTAGTAGTTGTTGTTATTGTTGTATCCTAAATCATTATCAGCTAGGATGATTGGATATTCATATTGCAATATATAAGGCACAGATACTTTCCTATTCGGTATAGGCTAATTAAACTCACCAGTGATAAGATAAGGTTTCCTGATTGATTTCTTGATGTCCTTTCCCAGTAATGGCAGACTTTATAGGAGGAGACATACAGTTTAAAGTGGGATACGAACAGCTGCAGTGTGTTCGATGCTCTTCCACCTGATCTCATCCACCAGTAGCACGTGTGTACTCAATAAATAGGCAAACACTGCTCTGATGTGATACCACTTCGCTTTATCCCAGGTTTCCTGAGACACACACACACACATATATATATATATATATATATATATATATATATATATATATATATATATATATATATATATATATATATATATATATATATATATATATAAGGCTGGGTAAACCCTGAGGCGGATTTGAACACAAGAAGTAAATCCTATTTCCACCGGGCACCGAACTCGGACCTTTCGGTTGGAAGATGAAGACCTTACCAACTACACCCGTGAAACTATTGCAATGCAAAGAACACCGTATTTGCGCGTAATATCCGCACTGTTTTAGTAAATATTAATAATAAATGGGAAATTTAATTACAAAATTTTTACTCTTGAATATGTGTGCTGAAGGTAGCATACTGCAATGTTTCTGCGGTGACTACATTTCTTTTAGGTTTTGCGTCTACTGCGAGGCCATATATTCTAAGAAGAAATGCATTCTCCTTGGAAGGTGGACGTATCAATAGCGTGGACGTACCTAGGAGTTATGTGTGGTGGCCCAGCGCCTAAGAAGCTCGTTCTAAGTGGTTCAGCTGATGTATAGCTGCTGTAGGACAAGAAGCATTCAGTAAACGGCGTAGTTTTGTTTTCTTTCCGCGACTGTTAAGCCACACCACATATAGAGCAAACCCCCAGAATTCACCTGTCTCGTTTCCAAGCGATGCAAAATTCATGGACACTTTGTGCGGTTTCATTTGTGGTGAATGTGCGGTCGGAGATAGTTGACCAAAGCCAAACCAACCGTTATAAACTTGATTCCATCTTCCTACGCATCACTCCACACCGCAAACGTATTTGTTATGCCGAGTGGAGATGCAACTGCTCTGATTTTTTGCTTGTTACAAGCGCCTCCGAGAATCAACCGTATATATACTTGCTTTAGTGTGCACTTAAGACCAAGAATAAATCTTAAATAACTTGTGTGTAACCGAAGAAAGAAACAACCGTAGTACAATATTTAGTTCTATTAAAATATGCATTCGTGTTTCTCAAAATAATAATAATACAAAATTGTTATGTATATCAAGTACTAAGTAACTCCCTGCAACAATAAACTTATTCTACATTATAAAAGTACGAGGATTAGTTACTAAGTAAGTTACAAATAGGAACACACGAAAAACAAGAAGTATTTACATGGTAAATAGTTTTATTTTTAACCGACTTCAAAAAGATGAGATTCTCATTTCGACCTGTATGTGTATGTGTATGAATTTATGTATGTATATATATGTAAAGTTGCGGAATATATATGTATTTGTAAGGAATATATATGTATGTATAAGACCTTCCGTTATATATGATCGGAGAACCGTTTGTGCCCAATTATAACCAGGAACAGTAAATTTTAGTTTAACTGTGTTTGTTTTTAGAAATTCTTACAGCTACAGGGTTAAACATATGATCTCTCAGAACAAGGTATAAGCGTTTATTTCTTAAGGCTGCAGACTACTAAATATTTTTGAAAAACTATTTTTTCTTTTGCCCTTTTTTCGTAAGTGGAAAGAGGTAATAAAATGTAACTTACCACAATAATATATAATGTTAATCTAAACCCGAAAATACAAATCGGAAGAATCTTCAGTGTTGCCATCCATAGAAATTACAGTGTGACCAGAATTTGAATTACTCAAAAATCTAGGTAAAGGCAGTGACTAGAAAAATGAGCTCAACGGTAATTGACTTATTATGCTCTTTACGTTCCTTGTTTACTACTTTTTAAATAATCTTTCTATTTATTTTATAAACATTACATAAATTATTACAAAATAAATAAGTTACTACAAAATAAATAGAAGCATTATTTAAAACGTAGTAAACAAGAAACATAGACAGCATGATAATTCATCAATTGCCGTTGAGTTCATTTTTCTAGTCGCTGCCTTTACCTAGATTTTTGAGTAATTCAAATTCTGGTCACACTGTAATTTCTATGGATAGCAACACTGAAAATTCTTCCGATTCGTATTTTCGGGTGTAGAATAACATTATCTATTATTGTGGTAAGTTACATTTTATTACCTCCTTCCACTTACGAAAAACGGGCAAAAGAAAAATTATTAGTTTTTCAAAAATATTTCGTAGTCTGTCCCCTTAATCTCAAATGCTCAGATATCAAGAATGAGAACTCGGTTCCCATCAGTGCAGTGATGAATGTTATTTATATTTAAAATGCATATATAAAATTATCAACAATTTTCGAACCATTGCTGGATTAAGGTCTTTCAAATATTTCTTAACAAACTTCTATCTTAGATAATTTGTTTCCAAGATGTATGCAATGTTACCTAATTCCGGCACACCACCTTGTATTAGGATGCTGTGTAGGTCTCTACGCTTCACTTGTGATATTTGATTTTAAAAAAATTATGGTAAGCCGGTAATATATATAACACGTTGTTAAAAAAGAATAACACCGTTGTATGTATGTATCTATAAGGAATATATATTTTTCTATGTATTATGTGTGTATATATGTAAGGTCGCTTGCAATTATATCGAGAAAAAATGGTCGTATTTCGAAGTGGTTTCAACTAATCAAACAAGCTATTTTCAAAGAAGGTTCTTACCTATAAAATATTCGAATTTTTCAGAGGGTGCCTGTTGACAACTTGGATTCATGACATCATGGGGCCTGGGCCACACCCGAACCCTACCATCTGCGTGTACCAACTGCATATGTGACTCATCGACCATGCCATACGTTACCAGTCATCTAAGTTCTAATGCTCTTCAACCCGATATGTGCGTTATTGAAAACGACCGATATTAATGTCTAATGCATATTTTTTTTCGTTATTGAGATACTAAATCCAAGTTCAGCTCCATCGACATTGGATATAAGAAAAACTGAGAGGTTGGGGTGGAAAGGGATGACCTAACGGATCTTTACTATTACATTTTGATTCAAAATTATATACTAAGGAGAGGAAAGAAAGTTCAAATACTTTCCAAATCTATTCTCCCGTGCGAAGAACTGGCATTTCAGCTAGTAGTTAATAAATAGTGAGTAAATTACGATGGATATAAAATGGAATCAAAACTGTAATTTAACATCCCACAAATACGCCTTTTAAGCTAAATAGGGGTGGGCACGAGCGAGTTTTGTTTGAAACTCGACTCGACTCGAAACAGACGTCTTTGAGCTCAGCTCTAGAACTCGGCTCGAAAAATTTCCTCCAACTCAACTCGAAACTCTGATTCGAATTCTTGTCGAGTTTCGAGTCGAGTCGAGCCAAAACGAGCCAATTCGAGCAAAATCTTTGCGTAGTTCCAAGTACTCTCTTCAAGTATGCTGCATAACTATATAATTATCAATGATACTACTACTACTACTACTACTACTACTACTACTACTACTTCTTATTATTATTATTATTATTATTATTATTATTATTATTATTATATTATTATTATTATTATTATTATTATTATTATTATTATTATTATTATTATTATTATTATTATTATTATTATTATTATAACACCGCATATAACCATGAAAGTAGGCGGTGTTTATCTGAAAAGTGAAAACTAGTTGACTGTCGATCTCGGTCGTTGAAAAGTCTTCAGGAGGCAATAACATCGGTCATGAGGTTCTGGGCTTGAGTTTTGGAGGAGCAAGTAATCGGGTTCGAGCCAAAAATTGTTAGTAGTTATAGGGCACCGGTCAAACATGTTCAAAAACTGCTTGACCCGGTTTTTGGGTTGTCAACGGCTCGAGTGGCTCGAGTCACAGCTCATTCAATATCGAGCCGAACCGAATCGAGCTGAATTCTTACCCAACCGAGCCAGCTCGAGGCCTCGATTCAGTTGAGCAGAGTCAAACCCATCAGAGGGACTCGTTTCAATAAAGCTGGCTCGGCCAAATGGCTCGCATGAGCCTGGTCGGTGGCTCATTCCAATCGAGCCGGCTCCCGATATTGGCGTCCTGTTGAAACCGAGCCGAAGGCTCATCCAAATTGAGCCCTCTCGAGCAGTTTGCTCAGTTTAACCGAACCGAGCCGAGCCGGTTGACATCACTATCAAGGTTGAGCATCTGCTTGGGTTCAAAAATTCGATCGTGCAGGTCTCAGCCTTGATGGTAAGACCAAATACCTACTTATATTGGTACTCACGACATTTGAGGCTGTCTCGTTATAAAAATCTATTGTCGTCTTGATATCGAGACGAGACGATACACACTAAAAGTATCCAAGAAGATGCACTAAAATTACGAGACGAGATGCACCCCTGTCGTGAACAATACTAAAAGTATTCCACCTTATCGCTTACATTTCTCATGGCTCTCGCTTTCCAGTCTAATCAGGTCATGATTTCAAAACGAGTTAAAACGAACTAGCGATCCACTTATCAAACTCGACTAGACTAGAAACTCGACTTCAAAACAGTGACTCGGCTCGAGAAAATGACCTTTTACTCGATTCGAAACTCGAGTCAAATCTAGTTTTAGCGAGTCGAGTTTCGAGTCAAATCTAGTTTTAGCTGAAGAAGACGCATAATGAATGAAACTGAATGATAATGAAGTAATTGATAAATTGAGAGTGTGGGAGGAAACGAGGGAAACCTGAAAAACTCACAGTCGGGCATGATGTAATCCACCATATAGTCATATGGTCTGGAATTAAACCAGAAACTTCTCGCATCAGAGCTGAGCGTTTTATCAATAAGCAACCATGCTCTCAAATAATCAGTAGAATGAAGAGAGTAAATAAAACCGAGAAAACTTCTCAAAACTCAAGGATATGATATTTAAACTTGCTATGCGTGCCATTGAACCAGAAATCCTTCTCCAAAAAAAAAAAGAAAAAGAAAAAGAAAAAAAGAAAAAAAGAAAAGAAAAGAAAAGAAAAAAAGAAAAAAGAAAAAGAAAAAAGAAAAAAGCAATCGCTCTGTTACTAAAACATCTTTCGAGAAGATTCTTAATTACTTTTGTTGGTTATTTTTCGATAATTAAAGAAAATTTTAAGAGAAAAAGGGAAACAGCTCTATATTTTGCATTTCATAAAAGTTGAAAAACAAAAGATGGATTTAGAGAAAAATGTGTAACATTGATAAGAGTGAACAATTTTTGTGTATGCGAGGGAGCAAAACTCCAATCACTGGCGGATCTTACCTTGGGCTGAGGGACTTAACCCCCCCCCCCGGTTTTTGAGCGACAAAAAGAATTGAAAGCTATTATTTATATATTTTTGAAAGTTTATGGTAAGCGTTGCCTTTTATTCTTTATTGGAAAATCTTTGAAACATTAGATATAGTTTTCAGTTGCAATATTTCTATTATGCAATGTGTAAACCAATACTTGTGGTTCACAATGTCAACGTCCAATCTAGCCGTAATAACCATCGGGAGAGAGTTAAGTTGAAAAAAATCCCCAGGAGCTATGAAAAATTGTAAACTAATGATATAAATATCATAGTCTGAGTTCCGGCTGCCCTCCCCCTTCAAGTTTTTAACTTCTATATCCGCCATTGGCTCCAATCAACTTTACACCATGATCTACCTTTGTGCTCGTTGGAAAAATCTGTTTGAGATGGATAGCCTGCATCATACCTCACGACAAACCCTGATAATTATATTGTTACAGAGTCATTATTGGAAACTTCGTACTACATTTCGTAACAAGAGCTCCTTCGTGGCTATGCGGTTAGTGTACGCGCCTTTGACGTGGGAGACCCGGGTTCGATTCCCGACGGCAGCTAATCTGGTTCGGATTCCAAGTTAATCAGTAGGTCCACGTCTCGCTGCTGAACGGGGCGTTAAACTCAAAATCAACTCAACTCATTTTGTAACAATTGATGTTTCAGTGGCGTCATTTCAGGTTTTGCTTGGGGGTGAGAGGCAAACTCCTTGATATATATATATATATATATATATAAAATGAAAGATTTTAGTTTAACGTCCCACCATTATGTAATTTATGCTAAGGGAGCCGATGATTAAGGTAACTGAAGGGTGATAAAAGAATTGGCTGAATGTGGGAGGAAACGGGAGTAACTTAAGAAAACCCACGGACATGATGTTATCCACCACAAATTTACTTGGTCGGGAATCAAACTACGGACCCCACGCACCAGAAGTAAGCTCTAGGCATGCGCACGAGACAAGATTTGTGGCTGTCTCGACTCGAAAATGTGCTGTAAAAGTGATGTCTCGACTCGAAAAATGTATATTTTTCTATTGGAAGAGCCGTGTCTCGACTCGAATTTTAAGGGGGCGCGGTGGCTCAGTGGTAGAGCGTTCACCTCCGGTGCTTGGGGTCCCTGGTTCGATCTCAGCTCGCGCCGTGTGGAGTTTGTGGTGGACAAACACCGTGCTCGTGGGTTTTCTCGGGGTTGTCCCGTTTCCTCCCACTTTCTTCATTCCACCATTTCACTCATCTCTTATTATCACTGTCTCCTTTAGCCTAACCGGCATAACCGTGGGACGTAAAACTTAAAGATTTCATTTCATTTTTTTCGACTCGAATTTTGTCAGGGAAATCCTGTCTCGACTCGTCTCGTGCGCATCCCTAGTAAGCTCTCTGTCATTGAGCCATGGTGCCCCCTCGATATACATACAGTTTCACATTTTTCATTAATATTTTATTATAATATTAATATATATATATATATATATATATATATATATATATATATATATATATATATATATATATGTGTGTGTGTGTGTGTGTGTGTGTGTGTGTGTGAATTTCAGGGGGGCAAGTGGGTCCCCTCTGCCCTCCTCCAAAGGAAGATCCTGCCTACTCGCATCTTAAAAGAAAGAACATAGAGCTTCCGAAAAAAGAGACAGGGAATTCCTTCTCCTGGAACATGCATGTTCATTTTCCTTTAATCCAATCAAAGCTAAGCGCCTTGTTTGTGTTGGTTCCCACGCCTTCTGTGACTCTCGAAGTTCGATTGCGCTAATCATGAAGTTAAAAGATACAGTCATAAACATTCTAAGAAGAAAATAATCTTTGACTTGTCGCCTCAGAGCAGTTATAAAACTTATTCGTTCGTGAGTAAAACCTTCTATCTCTTCTCTCGTTAGCCTTCCTAAGCAGCTGAACCCTGTAAATCATGCCTCCTATAGTTTCGTTTCAGGGGAAAGACTTCTGAGTGGCACCGTCGCATTCATCATTGAGTACTTTATCGGATGATGGCAACTATCGATATCAGAAATAACCCAGCGTCTTTATTGAAGACGACGGGTCGTTCATCGTGGCCCATCAGGGAAATTGCATCTGTCCTATAACTCCAGCCACAGCACAGTGTCAGAAGTGCTGCGAAGTTGCATTGAATAAGCTACAACATATATTTAATCACGTCCAAGTAAACCTGTTGTTAATTTCTTTTCTCTTTTTTTTTATTAGGAATTCGTAGTATAGATATAAACTTCCTTTTGTTTCAATAGCAAAATCAAGTAGGTGTCGGAACTTAGTGGCTCCTGGTTCGAGCCTATGATGATGCATCTGCATGTTTTATGGATACAACTTCTGGGCTTATGGCATGTTATATCTTTGCTATAGGTGCAAAGCACAAGAGTACTTCCAGAGTAGCGTGGTGAGTAACTTGGGTGTTTTTGTGAGAGTTATTCGCTTCCATACATTGAGGCAGAATGTTCAATGCTGATCCCGGATCGTTCAAATGAAATGAAATCTTTCAGTTTTACGTCCCACGATTATGTCGGCTAGGCTAAGAGAGACGGTGATGATGAGAAATGAAGGAAATGGGGAATAAAGAAAGTGGGAGGAAAAGGGAGAACCCCGAGAAGATGCACGTACACGGTGTTTGTCCACCACAAAGTTCACTCGTCGAGAGCTGGGATCGAACCAAGGATTCCATGCACCAGAAGTGAACGCTCTACCACTGAGCCACGGCGGCTTCTAGGATCGTAAGACAAGCAGTGAGTGACCTAGAAGCATTACGAAATACAAGCTTCTTTCTAGAAAGCTAAACATTAGAGTAGTTGTACTCACCACACATCACCTAACTAAAAGGAGTTTGGACTGCTACTACATTTCGTGTGCCAAAGAATTCAGTATAGTTAGCACAGCATGATAAAAGTATATTTTATTTATTTATTTATTACACGTTTACATAAGAAAATAATCTGCTCATGTATAAATGAGTAGCGTTAATTAGCAATTGTACGATGATTTTCAAGCCAAAATACACTATTACTACATTTTTCTCTAATAATTTCTGGCAGTGGCGTATTTACGATTTTGTTTCGGGAGGGGCTTTGCTAACTTTCGGGGAGCCTTTGCCTGAAAATGTGAAAATTCTGCAACATATTTCATATACTTTACTATACTAAGTAAGATTTCGGGGGGGGGGGCTTAAGCCCCGAAGCCCCCCCGTAAATACGCCACTGACTTCTGGATAAAGATATGGATTCATATGTTGGTTAATCAATAAGTTTTTGCTAAGTACGGGTAGTATTTTGCTACATCCAGAGGGTAATCCAGAAAATAAAGACCGTTTAATTATACAAAATAAAAAACACAATTTTCATTGTGAAAAAATAATTCTGTTACATATCTGAAGCTTCCTTCACTTCTGTACATAATCACCACCTTTATTTAATCATTTGTCGTATTTGTTCGTGAGCTTCAGAATTACCATATTATACTCTTTTGCAGGCAGTTCATTTAGCCAGACTCAGAAATATTTTCCTTACTTTATTTTTAATTTCTTTTAGCACAAATTTAGCTAATTTATATCTTTTTATGCAAGTTTGGCATATTTTAGATAAATATTTAGCTACTTTCCAAAGGCCTCGTTGGGAACACTGGTCACAATATATATTTCAGGCAAAGCTGGACAGCCACTGGTATAAGCGGGCGAAGTAGGGTTGCCAACTGGCCGGTTTTTCACAGGCCTGGCAGGAAATGTTGCTGTTGCCGGTGACCGGTACAAACTTCTTATGATCGGTTTTCTTTTTTCAAATTTGTATCTAGTTAAAGTATAGATTTAAAAAATAACTCTCATTCTGTCAATCCAAAACTGTCACCTTTCTTCATCTATCAACAATTAATATATTTTGTTCATCTGTTTACCTAATTTTAAAGAGATTACAGGGACTGTGTCAGGGAAACTTGGAAATTTACTTTTAAGGAATTTTATACATTTACTAAGAGTAAAAAAGGACTTCTTAAAGTAATTTCCTGTAGTTGAAGTGTAAGTTTAAAGAGTAAATTTCATTTTTATAATCCAAAATAGTTACGTAAAAATTAATATACTTACATCTATTATGATAATTTAAAGAAGTGTCAGCTACTGGTAAATACAGTAAAATAATCAATACTGATTTCAGTTTCTCATTTGTAGCACAATGTATCTACTAAGCTTATTAGTGAATGTACTAAGAATATACAGAATACAGGTGCTAATGCACTTTTGTTCACGATAGTACATCTCCTTCCCATGAATGGGTCCGAACAGTGATACTTCATACTTAGACCTATAAAATAGGGAATTTTGAGGCGGTGCCGGTTTTTATTTTCCAGAGTTGGCAACCCTAAGGCGAAGAGAGGTAAAAACGAAGCCAGAATAAATGGAAATTATAAGAGTAAAGACATTGCAGACATTTTGAGGGTATCTCAAAACTGCTTTGGGCATCTTGAATGATTAATCGTCTATTTCAGTGATCTTCGTTGACGACTCCATTCTGGATTCCGGAATGAGTTAGCATTACTCGTACAACTTCCATTAATCGTAACTAAGCGCTACTGGAGAGCTACCTGGAGAATGGAGACTCGAACTAAATGTAATCCTGGTTGCATATATAGTAGGGTACATTTTGCGGCCTCGATAATTTGTATTTGAAGCACAAATTTTGAATGCTGGTGTCAAATTACAATTTGCAATAATCGAGGTATTCTGTAGAGTTTCAAGGTTAGTGATGATTGACGGATTTGATAAAAGCCTAGCAAGAATTCTAGTACTGGAGTTGTCTAGAAAGAGCCTATCCGGTTTCAATGATGTAAAAAGACTTTGGAGAGATGGTTGAAATTCAGCTCAAATGTGGAAGAGACGATGTAAATTCTATATTCGAAAAGCAAATTGTCCTAAAATGGATGGAACCTAATCAAAAATCACCTAACATGATCATTAACTTCAATGAAAAATCAGTGAAAGAAATGAATTCGTCCACATATCTGAAAAAAACTATAATAAGGAGATAGCTAATTGAAAGCTTATTGCAAAAGACATAACGAAAGAACTTAAAAACGATGTATAACACATAGGGTAAGTATGGATAGAACATTGTCAAAAGTCAAGTTGTTTGAGTAAAATCAATAATAATGGTAAAATGTATGTATCTTCTTCGAATTACCCTGGGTACCCCACGCGGAGATTACGTACTTGAGATATCTCACATCTGGGTTTGGAATCTCCAGACTTGATTTAGCACGCGATGTGACTTTTGACCAGATCACGTGACACAATATGGTCCTTATGGCATACAGGATAGGCCCTTCTGTTGCTTTAAAATGTGAAATTTTAATACGTTGAAGTTACTTACCTCTGCAGAAACTGTAAGGTCAAAGAGAAAGTCACGCTTTAAACTGCAAGAGACGAGAAATTTTTCCGGAAAAGTAAAGAAGGGGAAAAAACCAAAGGTATACAGACAAGAAAGAAAAAAAAAAGGACACACAAGTGTGGAAAATAGAAGAATAGGAAGGAAGACAGAGAATGAAATTAGGATGGAAAGTGAGAGAGTCGTTGTAACATGGCGACACTAGTCGAGGGCGAAATGAAAGAACAAACCGCACGGAGCGAAAAATGGATATTCTTTTGGCCCCAAAGGAAATTAGCATCTGCGTCTGAAATGAAACACAGCGATGCAGATGCGTGCTTCCAGATAAACAGTGTCACTGCCTGGGCGACGAGAATGAGTTCAGGCGGATTACTTCGGATCTTTCTCTAAAGAGACGAATAAAAGAAGGGGAAAAAAACTTAGCGTCAAGGGAATGATAATAGAAGCAGGTCCAGACATTACGCTCGATACTACACGTTAAAAAAAAAACGAATTAAAGAAATATAACACGTGAACACAAGGAAAACCACGCACAAGTTTCATTTTAGTCTTCCTCGTGTAGTCTGAATATTTAATGTACCACCTTAAGGATTTTTATTCTTTTTATATCATTACTTCGCATAGTAAGTGTGTGTAATTTCGGACTAAAATTCCGGTAATATGTCTCAAGACTAGTTCATCCACGTCTTTCTTTCAACCGAAATTCGAGGTTTTGTTTGTATCTACTTTTTCCTAATACGTTGATTACTGTACAATCCATCATACCTTCAGAAAACATACTCCATGACTTACTTGGGGGCACTTGGTCGAAAAAGTGTAAAATTCTCTTTCAGGCCAGATATTTTGAATGAGGTTTTCGTGAGTGTTCCTCATTCACACCAGACAAATCCCGGGGTGGTACCTAAGTTATAGGTCTCAGGTCACTTTCTTCCTTCCCTTTCCCCGGATAGTGTGACCGCCGAGGGATATCATCCCTCAAACGAACCGGGTTAAATGGCTATAGATGCCGAAAGCCCAGAAATACAAATCCTAAATCCTAATCCATGTCTTACTGTCATTGCGGCACGGGATACCCGAGTTCGATTCCTAATGGAAGTTTATGTGGTTCGGATCTCGTGTTAAGAGGCCCCATCGCGGTGAAATTAAAATACCGTTAATTTTACAGTAATTATGAGATATCTTCAAATAGATAAAAGATAATCGAAAAGTGGAACAAGAGCTCACTAGACAATATTATTTTACATGAGATACCGTTATCACGATTGACTTATCTGCTTTCGATTTCCAGTCATTTAGAAAATCGGCATTTATTTTCGCATTTCTAAATGAGTGCGAATGGAAAGCTACTAGGTGACTCGTGATAACGGTACCTCATGCAAAGTAATATTGTCTAGCGCGCTCTTGTTCCACATTTCGATTATCTTCTATGTATTTGAAGATATCACATAATTACTGTAAAATTAGCGGTATTTTAATATCGCAGTGATAAGGCCTTTTAGGCTATAGGTCCACGTCTCATATAGCATCGATGCTGAAAGGGACGTTTAACTCTAATCCAACCAACAAATTACTTGACGTTGAAGTTGAAAATCATACTTTGTTAGAGATCTTATCTGCTGCAGCAAATGAAATTTAAATTTAACGTTCAATGGTTATGCTCTTTAGGCTGATGATGGATGATTAATGAAACTGAATAATTATAAAATATGGAATGAGAATGTAGGAGAACCTCGAGAAATTCTATGGTTACGATGTTGTCCAACAAATTTTTGTTACAAATTGTTGTCCAACAATGTTGTTACAAATTCACTCGACCTTAGATCGATCTTATGTTTCTACAGCTTCTAAGCTTTCTACTATTGAGCCATCGTGCCTCCAGAACATGTAGTAGTTTTGCTGCTTAAAGGCATCATTCTTCCATTATCATTCACTTACCTTATTCATTAGCCTCCCTTAGCCTAAAGGGCATAATCGTGAGACGTTAAACTGAAAGATTTTATTCTTATCTGTATTCAGTAAATTTCAAAAAAGTTGTGCAGAGGTATGGAGGAGCCCTCAATATAGACAGAACCACTGTGACGTTCTATTTCTTTGTGAAGATTATGGGTCTACTTAATACTTTTCGTTTGTATTTTTTTTTAATTACGTTCCTTAAATTAATGAAAATTATTAAAAGCAAGGCATTACGCATCAGATAACCTCATTTATATTAGAATAAACGTCACAAAAAGTGAGGTAACTACTTTTAACATGGAAATAAAAGAAAAATATTAAGTTTTTAAGGATCTTTAACGCACTTCAGCATTAAATTTTATTTTTAAAAAAGATGAAGAAATAAACATAGTTTAGTAGTTTTTTTTTCGCTATTTACTTTGTTGACACTAATATAAACATTAAACTATATTACACATAGTAGTTGAGAATTAGTGTTATGGTTAATAACAACATTCGACAACAAATTCACTTTTTTTTTTAAAGTATTAAAGCCTAAGTCAATTAAGATGGTAAACAGGTTCCTGAATAATTCCAGACAATTTATTCCTTTTGAAACTACTTTTTATAAACATTAACCATAATCCATTACAATTAACTTCAAAAAAGGAAAAGGTTTATGCTTCTGTGTTTAATAAACGCCACTGCTGAGTATTAAAATATTTTACAGTTTATAGAAGTAATACCTACTTGATTTGCATTTCACGACGGAAATTATTTCCAAGTGGTCTTGAATTTAAAATATACCTATATTTTTGTAGCCTTCAGCATTTAGTGTTGGAATATATATTTATGAACATTGGTTCCAAACACTGCGTTATAAATCGTTCGATATAATAAGGGGCAGGTGAGTTTCTTAAACGACCGAAGACGGACATGAATTGTCAAACAGATGCGTCATATACTTATATACATAAAAGAGAATTATTTCTTCCAATGGGTAACCGCTCAAAAGAATCCATTTAGGATTAATTCAGGAGACACACTAGCTCAACACCAAGGACAGAGGCTATGCCATCATTGTTTCAAACGTGATCTAAATTATGAGGAATATCTCATTGGTTTATCGTCTGGGCTACGGTGTTGAACAACCTAACGGTATTTTATGTGATAACATTTATGGTCGCGAGTGACCATTAACTCGTCACTTACGTTCTGTATGTTTTAAACGCCCCGTAATTCCTTTCAACTCTAGAAATATATAACATGGGTTGGGCTGTTTCTCTTCCCAATGTATTTATAATTCGGAAAATAGTTCTTTCCAGACGCCGTTAATGGTTCATTTTAATGCTTTCTGAACATAATCAGACAATAATATAGAGGAACTTATGAATTGGGGACAGGAAAAAAATCAAGTCTATTTAAGATATAGTGTAACTTGGAACAAAATAGATGGAAAACCATCCTATAAAAAATTGTGCTAATAAAAATAAATGAAAGAATATTTGCTAAGTAATGCGGTAACATTGGGTTTCATTCTCGGTGGAAGAAATGTTTCATTGACTATTTGACTTATATTTGTGTTATGTCCTTCGTCAACAGCGAAGCTATAAAGACATATTGATGCATTTTCGTTCTTGGTCAGCGACAGGGTATATAGGACGAGACCTATACTTTAAAGTGGAAACTGAATCACTGTGCAATATTCTCTAACTGGAAGTCAAACCAGGGACCTCATGCATCTAAAGTCTTCGTGTTAATCATCATACAAGCAAGTAGAACTCACGGGAGAAATGGATTTCGATTCCAGTCTAAGGATCATTTCTATGTTGCTTACCACTTTCCTCCCTCTTCCTGTGATAAACATGTACTAACATTTCAGATATTATCATTGCTATAATAGTACTGATAGCCCTTGAACATTTTCACCAAAAATGGTGTGACTTTAGAAGAGTCTGAACAAAAGTGTGAGGACAGAAAAGCTCGAGTCAAAATAACCCTGCGTCATAATGACCCTGGTCAAAAGGACCCCGCGACACAAAGGCGCTGGGTCAAAAGGGCCCCGCGTCAAAAGGACCCCTCGACAAAAGGACCCAGGTTAAAAGGGTTCCACCTCAAAAAAAAGCCTAAGAGGTATAAAAATGCTTATTAAATTAAAAAACTACGTATTCTCCACATGTATGTTCTTACAGCAAAATTAAACAACGTTTTCCACAGAATGTTTTTCATACTAATATGTAATTTTATACTTTGATTCAGAAGCGGGAATGGAATTTTAGAACTAAGGGAACAGTCATTAATAGATTATGTCTGATCGGGCTATGTCACAGTAGAGTTGACTTTCAGTTTAACGTCCCTTTCAGCAGCGAGGATATATGAAACAGGGCCTCCTGATTAACATGGAATCCGTCCCACATGAGCTCTCACGGGAATCGGAGCTATGTCACAAGAATACAAGCCCAGAGAGACAAGGTTACAAGCAAATTTTCTTGGATAAGCGGATTAAGCATTAGTGATTGTTGCAAAACAAAGAACAACCAAATAAAATCAAGTTTCCTGTTTGTTACTAACACCCACTGATATTCTTCCTTCTTTTGGACAAACACTTACTAAGGGAACACTATCCCCTTGTGCACCCTTAATTTCCACGTCTGTTTTGATTTCAAGCTCTTTGGTCGTGGGGGCCGTTTTCATCCTTTAGACCAGGATCCTCTTGATGCGGGCCCTTTTGTCGTGGGGCCCTTTTGACGCGGGGCTGTTTTAACTCGGACCTTTGTGTCGTTCCCCTTTTGTCCGGGCCCTTCTGGCATGAAATCCCACAAAATACAAGTTCCATCAAATTACATACTTAATTTGTATCTTAATTTGTTAATCTGCTCCCATCCATTCGTCATACCAAATTACTGTATTAAATGACTAATTACAACCTGTATATGCCCTTCAATTGATTTCTTTTCTGTTTCTGTTGTGTTTTTTTTCAGACACTGTTTTACTCGTTTCATTTATACTGTAGTTACTTCACAGTTCGTTTTGGATTAAAATAATTCCGGTTCTAAATACTACATTTATAATTCGTTATTCAGTTCCTGTTCTGTGTAGATCGCTGCAAAAGTACTAATTCTTTGGCAAAACATAAAGTAATAATAGAACACAATCTTCTTCCTTTCTGATATGACAATGATCATGATAGTAGATGTTATAGAAACAGGATTATAGTAATGAGCAAGTAGTAAGCAGTAGAAGTCTGCACGGGCTCGGGCTTACAAAGCATATATCACCTCGGACCCCGGCCGGGCTCAGGCCATGAATTTTTAAATATACCACCATATTTCTCGGGCTTTCCGGGCCTAAATACTTTACAACGATATACAGATGGCGATCAGAAAAATGAAAACACCTGTAGTTGGCAACACGTCAGATGTATGGGTTGGTATTGGTGTCCTGCCGCCCGCAGTGCCGGACCGCTGGTGGTGGTGTGTTAGGTCGGTCTCCATACTACGTCAGGCGCAGTGGAACAGCCGTGTCCAGTGGCTGCAGCAGACGGAGGTAGTGTAAAATGGGAGACCTCTCAGATTTTCAAAGAGAGCAAATTGTTGGTGCGCGGTTATGTGGAGTGAGTGTGACGGCACTGGCTACTGTGTTAGGTGTGTCGCGTGGAACAGTGTCGAAGGTGATGACGACCTACACAACACACGGGAAAACCACATCGGGGAAGTGGAACAGTGGGCGGAAGAAAATCATGAGTGACAGGTTACACCGGGTATTAAAGCACATTGTCACGCAGAACCGTCGTGGC
This sequence comes from Thermobia domestica, assembly GCF_964235325.1. Taxonomy (NCBI): domain Eukaryota; kingdom Metazoa; phylum Arthropoda; class Insecta; order Zygentoma; family Lepismatidae; genus Thermobia; species Thermobia domestica. The sequence goes on along the minus strand of NC_137465.1, from coordinate 3,841,619 downwards.
ACTGCGGAGCAAGTGACGGAGGAACTCAATCAGCACCTCCCCCACCCTGTTTCGATAATCACAGTCCGCCGCGAATTACATGACATGAACTTACGGGATCGTGTTGCACGGGCCAAACCGCTCATCAAGGACCATAACGCTTTCGCACGCCGCAAATGGTGCCGCGACCATGCAACTTGGACCGTTGAGGACTGGAAACGTGTGATATGGTCGGATGAGTCATACTTCACCCTATTCCCAACCAGGGCCGTGTTTATGTGTGGAGAACGCCCAAAGAAGCTTATGATCTGCAGTGTCTCTGCCCAACTGTGAAACATGGCGGCGGCTCAGTGATGCTGTGGGCCGCCATATCATGGTTTTCATTGGGTCCTGTGGTCACACTTAGTGGACGAATCACTGCCAACGATTATGTCGCAATTTGAGGAGACCACTCGCATCCTATGATCGGATGTTGTTCCCGGACAATGACGCCATCTTCCAGGATGATAATGCGCCCATTCACACAGCTGGCGTTATTGCAGTGTGGTTTGAGGAACATCGGGATGAAGTTCAACAACTTCCCTGGCCCGCCCAATCCCCAGATCTCAACATAATTGAACATCTGTGGTCCGTCTTGGAAACACGACTCCGGCGACGATTTCCACCTCCATCCTCTCTCACAGAACTGGCCGATGTCCTGCACGAGGAATGGTGTAAAATTCCACTTGCTACCATTTACGACCTCTATGCTTCCATCCCACGTCACATCAAGGCTGTTCTGAAGACGAAAGGTGGCCCGACACCATATTAATCTGGTAAGTTGCAATTTCGTTCAGGTGTTTCCTTTTTTCTGATCACCATCTGTATATTGCAACCTCTAATTGCTGGAAATAAAAATACAGTTTTGCGTTAATTATTAAGTTTCTGCAATTCGAACTTATTTCGGGCTCATTTGATTATCACACGAGCTCGGGCCGGGTTCGAGCCTATATATTTCGGACTCGGGTCGGGCCTCACAATGTAAATTCACGGGCCGGGACTGGCCAGGCCTAAAAATTCAGGCTAGTGCAGACCTCTAGTACGCGGTACGTTTCTCATATGTACGACAGAAGTACATTAGAAAAGGACAAAAGAGATAACAACAATACGTACCCCATAGACATTAAGTTTATTTTTTTAAGTTACAGTGAATTGGAGGAGATTCATCAAATTATAGCATCTCTGTCAGTGGAATGATGTAGTGAGTTTTTAAGAGTAAGAACGGTGAGAAAAAGAATAAAAAAAAGAACCAGAAAAAAAAAACTCTGGAGGAGTAATAAATATTTGAAACAATCAAGTTTCACACATTAATAGGTGTGTAATTGAATTTCGTCGCAAGGTACGTGATTAAATTTAAATAATTTACCTTCCAGAAGGAGGATGAAGATGCATGGTGGCTTGTGACGTAGGCTCCCTTTTGGGACTCGTCCGCGGAAGGGGTCGAAATACACGCAAAAAAACGAACACAGGAGAGGGAATACGATGTGTCAACTTAAAGGAGCAATGAGTGGCGTTAAAAATCACTGGCTAGTCGACGAGGACAACTTTTTTTTTTTTCTTTTTTTTAACGTGAAAATGAAAGAGAAGAGAGCAGGCCTTGCATGAGTGGACTTCAAACGAACTTCAAACGAAATATCGCAAGCACACTTGTAGCATTTCTGTGTCCATATCATTATTCACATAACCAGATAATGACATATATGTATATTAAAAATGTACAGGGTAGGCCAAAAGTATTAGTACAGTATAATAAAATTTTAAAAATGAAAATGAAATGAAATCTTTGAGTTTTACGTCCCACGGTTATGCCGGTTAGGCTAAAAGAGACGGTGATGATGAGTAATGAATTAAATGGTGGAATGAATAAAGTGGGAGGAAACGGGAGAACCCCGAGAAAACCCACGCACACGGTGTTTGTCCACCACAAAGTTCACTTAGCAGGGGCTGGGTAATAAAATTTTGAAAAAATACGCAACAGACAGGAATGAAATGTCCCTATACATGTTAAAGGTGAGGGGGAGATGTTACCGACTATATCGCACTTCTAGTGGCCACCTTGAAACTTTTTAGTGTTATTTGCCGTCATTTTTCTTTTCAGGTTCACTGATTGAAGATGATCCTCACGAAAACTGAACGCATAGGGATTGTTCTGATGTCAGGTGAATGATGTGGGACAATCATAGCAGATGTTTTCAACCAGCGCCATCCTGAAAACAATCCTGCCTCATCCAACACAATTGATAACCGCCTATCCTAATTCAGGGATACAGAAGCTGTTGAAAAGAGATCCGGGATGGGTCAACTTCATCGGTTACAGGCGAAGCAACAACAATAGTAGGATTTGGCATCCTCTCACAAAAGCTGTCAAAGGAGCACAAACGGTGTGTCTATGGAAAGTGTCATAAGTCGTACACCCACACGGAGAATGATAAATGCAAATAAGCATCCGTTCAAGTTGCAGTTACTTCAGCATCTGACTGAAGATGATTCTTTTGACAACGGACGCTAACATTGCTATTGGTGTTGCTTCGTCAGTGGCCATTTTAGGTTCATCCGTCTGCGGCCTGTCTTCAGCAACTACTGTATCCCTAAATTTGGATATGAGAGTACCAAATATGAAGGGTGAGATACGATTATTTTCAGATTGGTGATGGTTGAAATCATTTGCGATTACTCCCACATTTCGTTCACCCGACATTAGAACAATCTCTATGCATTCAGCTTTCGTAAGGAGCAACTTGAATTAATGAACCTGGAACAAGAAGTAATCAGAAAACCGCTAGAGCTAGTCAAAACAACAACCAAAGATGCTGAGCAAATTTTAGTGGTAGGTGATGCGTCACAGACAACCTTTCTTATTTGAAATTTTGATTTGATTTGGTTTTTATTTTAGCCTGCCTTTTAGCAGAGAGGCAATATGAGACGTAGACCTACAGCTTAACGTGGGGTCAGAAATACATAAGATCCCACCGGAATCGATCCCGGGTCTCCGGTACGAAAAACGCGCTCGCTTAGCCACGAGAGAACTCTACTTGAAATTTTGAAGTTGAATCAAATATGGTAGGTTTCAAAATGGCCGCCGAAAACGCAGTGTGGTGGTATATATATACACCTCTTATATATATACAACTCTTGGGAGGTGACTCCTGCCACTGAGACAAGAAAAAAAAGTTCTCTTCAACTTTCTCCTATCGGACATAGTTTCAGATCTACAAGGTGCCGAAAGCGTGGGAAAATGACTTTCGGACGCCAATAGTTCGGAAACTATTCAACATAAAGAGGGCGGGTAAAAAATTCACTGAAGAAGTCATACCTGCTCTATTGAATTTTGCATGTTTCACAATCCTACCGTGCACGCGCAAGGGATTCCCCAAAGGAACGTAGGGAGTCCCGGCTAATCTGCCAAATGAAACTTGGTCTAAATGGATATGAATTGATAGGCTTTCTACTAGGTAACAATAACTCGTTTGTATTAAGTCGATATCTGGAACAAATACAAAATGGCGGACACCTTCATACTCGTTGTGTGTGGTTGCATAATCGCCAGGAACGGATGCTAGCCAACTGTGACGTTCTGAGTATTAAGTGTAGTAAATTTGTACTCAAATGACCTAGAAAGACACCTGGAGTGTCGGTAGAGCATAACACATGAAGCAGGGTGATTCACATGTGTGGAAACACTTAACGAAAAATGCCCAGAAATGCACTCATACTCAGTAAACGTGAGTTCAAAGCATCGGATATGTAAGGATTAGCGTCAAGAACATGAAAGCCATTGCCCATTCACCAATAATATTACCTCAAACCTATGCAATATGATGTGCACGGTTGCATACCAATAAGGATGCAACAACTGAGGCCAAGTTGAAATTGTGCAATTGGACTCACTAAGAAACTGGGTAAGCTAAATGAATCTCACTAGTGGGATCGCATGCTCGATATTGAAATATGGCCAATGTGTGTGTTGATATCAACATGTAGCTAATGGAAAAATGTCAACATGTCCCACTACTGCTGGGACATCGTCCCACGTGCGAAAAATAGGAAAATAACAACTCGGGTCTTGAAGCTGAGGCTGTGGGCTCCCAGTAGGGTTGGAAACTGCGACCACGCTAGCAAAAGGTAGCGCTCTAGCCCTGAGGTTCGAAGGAGCCTCACTTTCTTTGTGTTCATTTCTTTGAGTAGTACCCACTTTGTTTGGCAAGCCCTCTTGTACAGCCTCCAGACATACTATTGTGTTTCATTTTGTTACTCCTATTGCACAATTGTAAGCAATCAGAGCTTTTAGACGTTTCTTCCTATTTCTCATGTCGTTTTTCCATAGGTATGGTGTTCCAGCTGTAGTGTTACATATGCCAAATAGGTTCATTTTCGTCTTTGTCTTGGCATGTGCACTGTGTGTAAGATACGAATTTCTAGAGGTATTTTTCTATATTTCGAGTACGTCATATGTCTCAGAAGACGTGGGACATGATACAAGTTTGTTATTTTCACGCTTTATCAGAATTTGAACCATCCATTAAGAGATTTCTTTTCATATGTGTCGACTGTGGGGCAATGTCCCAAACAAAGAGGGACATTGATAAAATTGTGTTCTAGTTACGTTCTACCAAAAGGTGCACCAGATGTAATAGCAGAATGTACAACGTTATTTTCCTAGTTTTCGCACGTGAGACGGTGTCCCAGCAGTAGTGCGACATGTTGACATTTGTCCATTAGCTACATGTTGATATCAACACACACATTGGCCATATTTCAATATCGAGCATGCGATCCCACTAGTGAGATTCATTTAGTTTACCCAGTTTCTTAGTGAGTCCAATTGCACAATTTCAACTGCATCCTTATTGGTATGCAACCGTGCACATCATATCGCATCGGTTTGAGGTAATATTATTGGTGAATTGGCAATGGCTTTCATGTTCTTGACGCTAATCCTTACATATCCGACGCTTTGAACTCACGTTTACTGAGTTTGAGTGCATTTCTGGGCATTTTTCGTTAAGTTTTTCTACACATGTGAATCACCCTGCTTCATCTGTTATGCTCTACCGACACTCCAGACGTCTTTCTAGAGCATTTGAGTACAAATTCACTACACTTAATACTCAGAACGTCACTGTTGGCCATCATCCGTACCTGGCGATTATGCAACCACACACAACGGGCATGAAGGTGTCTGCCATTTTGTATTTGTTCCAGATATCGACTTAATACAAACGTATTATTGTTACCTGGTAGAAAGTCTATCAATTCATATCCATTTAGACCAAGTTTCATTTGGCAGATTAGCCGGGACTCCCTACGTTCCTTTGGGGAATCCCTTGCGCGTGCACGGTAGGATTGTGAAACATGCAAAATTCAATAGAGCAGGTATGACTTCTTCAGTGAATTTTTTACCCGCCCTCTTTATGTTGAATAGTTTCCGAACTATTGGCGTCCAAAAGTCATTTTCCCACGCTTTCGGCACCTTGTAGATCTGAAACTATGTCCGATAGGAGAAAGTTGAAGAGAACTTTTTTTTCTTGTCTCAGTGGCAGGAGTCACCTCCCAAGAGTTGTAACACTTATTTTGCAACACCCGAGGAGAATTCAAAAAGTAAAAGCATATTTGAGAAAAGCTGTACTCATTCTAATGATAGAGAACTGAAACATACCTTATTTTTCTACGTAACCTCCCTAGACTTCAATGCACTTTTCCCAACGTCTCACAAGTTTTTTGATTCCGTCAGATAAAAAAGTTTTTCGGTTGCATCTGTAACCAATTTTGCATCACATCAATGACTAGCTGATGATTGACGTTTAAATCTCTTAACTTCTGGTGATGATGAATGTTTCCAAACCATGCATATTTTCCGGTTTAGGATTATATACACAAGTTCCTTAGTCTTTGAGGTCGATGGCCTGCCGGATCTTTCATCGTCACAAAAGAAGTTCTTCCCTGTTTGAAACGCTCTATCCATACGTAGATCTTTCTTCGCGATAAACAGCTGTCACCATACATACTGTGCTTGCATTCGACGAATAATGCCCGCAGTTTCACACCTTCCGCATAAAAAAGCGAATCACTGCTCTTATTTCCAACGACTTATGCAGGAATACGAGCGACACGTTGTCTCGAAGTGCTGTCAACTACACTCACTCAGCACTGGTTACTAGCAGTGTTGCCAATTCCTGAAAAGAGAAATTGCAAATGTGTCTACTTTTTGAATTCCCTTCGTATATATATATATATATATATATATATATATATATATATATATATATATATATATATATATATATATATATATATATATAACAATTATGATTTTAAAAAGTTTCTATCATAAAAACCTTTGTAATACAAATCCTATGACACCAATCAAATTAAACATTAAAAAAAAATTATCAGATCGTAAATCAAGTATGCTAAGTAAAACCCAATAAACCCATTTTTACTCAACCCCAGCCCAGAAATTGGAAATCCTAAATCCTAAGGGAGACGATGATTAAGACAAGTGAATAACGATAATAGAATCAATGAAATGATAATGTGGGAGGAAACTGGAGTACCCTGAAAAATCCAGGGATACGATGTTGCCTACCACAAACTTACTTTGCCGGGGATCGAACTAAGGAACATCCCACACTCCAGAAGCAAGCCCCTCTACCACTGAGCCACCGTGCCCTCTTCAAATTTCATACTATAGTGCTGCCAAAATGTCTTGATCCGTGGCAAAAATGCGAATTAAAGCTCACACCCTCGACACACTCAGCGTTGAGCCAATAAGGGTACAGCTTTGCTAAGCGAGAGAGCGGATGACGAAAGGGAGTGGAATTCGTTCAGCCGATAGCAGCGCTTGGAACGGAAGACTAGGTATCACGTCAATATGGTATATGTATAACTGAATGGTAGCTTTCAGCTCTAGGAGAAAAGCTAATTTCCTTGTAAACAAGGTACTGAGAAATTTGGACGAATTTTGAATACGATTTACTTTTCAGGAAGTTAATTTTCGAATTCAATATGATGTAAACTCATTTTCTACGATGAATCGGTTGATTTCAGAAGTTCTAAAGATTACTAACTGAACCTGCGCTCTACACACAACGTATCATTCGCTTATGAGCATGAATCTCCTTGTCATTTTTCACAACATCTGTATATATCCCTTTACAACATAAGTGAAGGTCGTTTTGATAAAAATATTCAAAGGTCGTCTTGATAAATATATTGATTTTTTCGATTATTTTTTCAATACCTCGCACCGTTTGCAAGATTTGAGCCTACTTGCGGTTGGAGTTTCTAATTCATGTATGATCACTATTTTCTTTCTTTTTGCATTCAGTATGTAATAAGCAAATACGTTATACACACAATTAATTATCACGTTAGTGATATATGGTATTCATTGGACAAAATACTCCAAAGAATAAAGATTCATTTTAGACTGGAAAAATGGTTATCCTTCGTTTTACATTTTCATTTAGCCATGAAACAAACGCCAGAGAAATATGCTAACCCCGTATACAAATGTGTGGTGTTGGGACGTATAACTCGTAACATATGATGCTTTTCAAAATATGAATACTTCCAGTATACCAATAAAAATTGTAATAAAAAAATAACGGTCATTTTTTATAAATATTCAATTAGAAATGAACAATTTAAACAAAATTTGTAATCTATCAGTGAAAACGGCATCTTTCTAGGGCTTGTGGTTTCCAAGATATCATTGCCGAAAGAAATGGCCATAAACTTATAAACGTCCACCTATAGATATTAAATACTCAGTAGAAATAATGTACCATATTACGAATTTAATTCCAAAGAAGATCCGTAAGTCATTGGAATTACCATTAATTTCTTGCTTATGCTTTTGGCATCGTGTTTCTGTAAACACAGTTATATGCGTATTAACTCCTTATCGTATGCCGTGCCATATATGACACATACCCTTTTTTCACTTTAGCTTTTTTTGTGTTTTATCAAAGGCATCAAATGACTGTTTTGTCTGCTGTGTGAGATATTGACGTGTATGAATAAGAGATTTTGGTGTCATCTGACGTGTTCTTTGTGAGTTGTAAGTGTGTCATATATGGCACTTAATTATTTCTCGTCGGAATTAAGTGAAAAATCTAAAAATTCAAATTTTAATTCATTTTTTAAGTTCCCATATGAGGATTTCCAATACTGACTATTTTCTTTTTGGCTAAAAGAAAAAATCATGCAGAAAGGGGTTAATGAATTATTTAGCATTAGAAAGTGACTGGACCAATGAACCCATTGAAATGAGTAGTTAAATCGTATAAACCAAGTTGAAACCTCTGTCACATGAAGCTCATGGTTTATTGGAGTTATTTGGAGGTTTCCAATTTCTGTACAAGATGTGATATTCAACAAAATAGGCTACGTAATAGTTGCACAAAAATAATAAGAACTCTTGTGAAAATGATAAAAGACTGATTTATGTTATAAATTTAACCAGATTAAGTTTAACCAAACTTGATATGAAATGAAATCTTTTAATTTAACGTTCCTCATTATGACCTTGAGGATAAAGGAGATGGACAATTAAGGAAAATGAATGATCAGGGAAAAATTGGTGGAACAAGAGTGTGGGAGGAGACAGGAGTACTCCGAGAAAACTTACAGACACAATGTTGTCCATCACAAACTTACTTGGTCGGGGGTCGAACCAGTGTTTGTTTGCACCAGCGCTCTACCACTGAGCCACCGAGCCCCCTTAACCAAACTTGAGTTTAATTAACGGCGGCATGGTGGCTCAGTGATAAAACGTTCACTTCTGGTGAGTGGGGGTCCCTGGTTCGATCCCAGCTTGAGTTAAGTAGGTTTTGTGGTGGACAAACACCGTGTCCAAGAGTTTTCTCGGGTTTCTCTCATTTCCTCCCACTTATTCATGCCACCATTGTATTCATTTCTCATAATCATAATCTTCTTTAGCCTTACCAGCATACGCGTGGGACGTAAAACTGAAGTATTTTATTTCATTTGTTTGAGTTTAGTTAGACAAGTGTTATAGTAGTGCAAGGAATTTTACTATGGTGGAAACATATCTTTCGTCAGGGGTGCCCACAAGGGGGGGCTATGACGCAAACTGCGTCATTGAAATATTTGGGGGGGTAAAAATCCATATAATTATGTTTGAGGGGGGGAAAAATTAATCGAAAATATTTTTTTTCATGGAAGAACACCTACGGATAGACAATTGAGGGGGGGTGCGTCATGGACATGAGGGGGGGGGGGCACCACTACTTTCGTTGTTGGTTGAGTAAAATTTCCATTCGTGTTATAAATCCAATATTCTCAGAGTCTTCATTTATGATACGATTTATGCCAAGACAAAAACAGATATTGATTTCATTGCATGTTAGTTAAAGTTAGAGAAAAGTGTTGAATTATTTCCCGTAAAAAAAAAAAAAAAAAAAAAAAAAAAAATGCGTAAAGTCTAACCGTTAACATGGAAAACAATGTAATCTTGAGATACGAATGGAGGATTAATTGATGACAACTTTTAAATAATATCGAAAGCATTTGTGTGGGAACCGAATCGTTCGTTTGATTAATCTCCTTCTGCAGTTGTCAATGAGCGTTGTTCATCCCGTATGTGGTCATTGCAGAGACTCAAGAACTCTATCAATCTCCAACAACTAATGCCGATCAGATGATAAATAGTTCATAGGCTGGGACAAAACCCCGCTACTAATTCCTCTGGCTCCCACCAGGCGGCTCTGCCGAACAATAGCGGTAGAACTGGGTTTTGCCGCAAAGGACCCCAACGTGGCATGATCGATTGCCGTAGCAGTTCGAGAAAGAACCAAATATAATTTACGAAAAAACATATAAAGTGGCATGCTGTGGAAATCACTACATGGGCCACTAGATTGTTTTTGCTTCAGCTAATATCTCCGTCCGAGACTGCAAATCCAGCAGAGACTTCTAAAATGTGATCGCTTTTAAAAGGCTATTTCTTTGATCTCTCTACACGCAACACCCACAATTGTCATAACTTAGAATTCTCTTTTTCTTCTTTGTTTTTATAGGATGTTCCCTATAACATATGTCTCACGAGGTTTTAACTAACTCTTTTTTCTTCTTCTTGTTTTAACACGGAGATGAGTTCCAGTGTACATAATACGAACTTTGAGGAATCACTGACGTAAGTAAATATAAAATTATTAAGTTAATGAAGACATAATATGTAATAAAATAAGTGGGGCAGTGGAAATGTATACTATTGCTCTAAATAATATCATCTGACTTCGCTACGAAATTAGTGACGGATCATGAGGGAGGTCACGTCGGTAAAAATTAACTTTTATCACTTCAAAGTAAGGGAAGAAAACCCAACCAACGTTCTTAATCTTGCATGTTGACGTGGGGCCTCTAAATATAGGCTAATTCCTTACAATTAACACCAGAACCTAATTTGCTCTACTTGGTTTCTTAATTATTTTAACTCTTCTTGGATCAAAAGATCCAATATATTTCAATTAAAAATTCTCTTGTACGCCTAATATCTGGAGACCTACATATAGTGTAGCCAAACCCAATCTATTAGTTAACTCAGTATGATATGCTTATTCCGTAGAAAATACAAAAACTCGATTTAGAGGCCGTTCGAAAATTTTGAGGCCCCTAATCCGATTGGCCCAAAAGATCCAATATTTTTCAATCAAAAATTTTCTTGTAGGCCTTATATCTATAAAAAAAAAAAAAATCATATAGTGTTGCCAAACCCAAACTATCACTTAACTCAGTATGATGCTCTTATTCTGTGAAAAATATGAAAACTCTATTTCAGGGCCGTTCAAAAATTTTGTGGCCTCCGATCCAAAAACTAATTATTGGCCTAGACTGTAATCTTTTGATGCATTTTTTTTTAATCATTCCTAAAGTTCTTGTTAATTAATACATTGATACACTTATACATGGATATTATGAACACACACACACACATATATATATATATATATATATATATATATATATATATATATATATATATATATATATATATATATATATATATATATATATATATAATCACTACGTGGGTGCTCCGGGGCTCAAGCATCCATTGGAGATTTCTAATGTGTGCTCAGCATCTATTGGAATTTTCTCTCTTCCTTTGGCCTATATTGCTAAATACATTTGCAATAGAAGAACAAAATTTACCATGTTAAAGTTTTGTTCAATACAAAGTTTAGATGATCGTGGTAAAAATACGTAAAGAAATAAATAAGTAAATTAAAAATCCTTACACATTTCATTTCATTACAGTACCCTGTGTGCCCTTGATGGTTATTCATGCCTATGAGACCCCCCCCCCTTAGTTTAAATCCCCTGGTCTATCAGATCTGTTAAAAAGAAATAGAATACTAAACTCGAAATGTGATTTATCTCAGAAATGCCGAAGCGTGAGCATCCATTGAAAAAGTTAGAATCCGGTACCTTTAAGTACATACATATGACATAATAAAACAACAAATTTTCAACGAACTTTTTTTTTCTTTTTACTGAATTCTTTATGTCTGTCTGTCTCTCTCTCTCTCTGTCTCTGTCTTTCTCCCTCTCTCTGTATGTATGCATGTGTGTGTGTGTGTGTGTGTGTGTTATTTGCGATTTTTTCAATTTTGAGCCTTCCATTTGATAGGACATCAAAAAATATCTAAAGAATTTTTCGCGTCACTCTTACCGTTCACGAGATATTGGCCACAAATTGTCTGATTTCCGGAGATTTAAGAAGCCATATCTCGGGAACCATAGAGAGATGATATTGGAGTTGATCAATACTTAAGAGGATAAGAACATTTTGGTATCAAATAGTAATGGGTGGCCACTGTCCAACTGGCCACTGGTTTGGCCAGTGGCCACTAGTTGATATCGGTACCAAAATGTTTACCATCCTCCTACTTATTGATTAAGACCGATAGCATCTCTCTATGACTGACCGTTCCCGAGATATTCGCCAAAAAGTAGTTCCGATTTCGGAAGAATTAAGGAGGCATATCTAGGGAACAACAATCGGAACTTTGATAGCTGATTAGTGTTAATGATTGGAATACGAATCGCTATTACAGGGTGTATCGTAAATTTGTTGGGTAAATAATTGAATCAGTGTATGTAAGATAGTTGTACACTTATTTATTTATTTACGAACATAATTCCAGATATAGCTAAACGCCAGTTTACAATAGAATATCTAACAAGACTAAGAGATTTATGTAAATATCTATTATAATGCAATAATAATAATAATAATAATAATAATAATAATAATAATAATAATAATAATAATAATAATAATAATAATAATAATAATAATAATGACAATATGTAAGTGATAATAAGAAGGTTGACAATAACTGACTGAAGTTTATCCACCAAAATGACGTCGCAATGCAGTTACATGCATCTTCCGAATTAAATAAATACGGGTGTATGTGACATTTCCTTGTATAGTTTAGCAAGCCTGTAGAACAGAGAACGTTGAACTATTGAAAGTCTAGGTCGTACTGTATGAAAAAGACATGTGTTTCGTATTTGTCTGAAGGGAATTGAGAAATACATGTAGATAATACAGGTGGAATAAAGTAGGAAAGTCTCTGGTAAAAAGATCTTAGGGTAGGCCGCGGAGAGCAAAAATTTGGAAAGAAAATGTATCTATACAAAGTGTGTAATAATAGTCCTAACAGTATTGCATTTAGTACAAAATTTGATAAACTAGAGATCTGCTTATACAGCGATATATATTCTGTGTCCTTTAGCCATAGATTTAGTGTTCTGGATGACATTGTTGCGCATAATTTCAAAGTTTATTGTATTCCACCCCTGATTGCAGCAAAGGGAGTGAATTCCAACTTCGTTTCTATATTCTGCGTTTATATTCACAATTATTTAAAAGTTCAAAATATTTTTCGTTGATTTTCGATTCCACAATTTTGTAAAAGTCCAAAACAATGGCGTACGCAGAAGTTCGTCAAAGAGGAGGGTTACGCTCGCAAATTCATATAATTTCAGGTGTTCGTATACGTATCTGAATAGATATGATAAATATTTATTGTTGCATAACATGTTGCTGAAATGGATTAAAATAAGAAAAACTCTTTGCGTACACCACAGATCCCAAATATTCGACACTAATGGGATTCTAACAGGAATTAACAAGAAATTACGTTTGGAGAAAATAATACATTAAAATAGTGAAGATGTGCTGCCATCTATAGCTGAACCTGTTGTTAAGTGAAACTCATACTGTACTAGTTTAAACCAGTGTTTCTCAGCCGATGTTTCGCGACACACTGATGTGTCACATTCCCCTAAGGTGTGTCGCGAAATTTTAGAATATAAAAACATCATGAAGAATTTAATAATAATTAGTTAAAATTGAGATAGACTGTACCAGTTAACACCTCCAGCGGTAGGAATAATGCTCAGTGCTATATAATTATTAGGAAAACTATTGGGTGTCACTATTATTATTATTATTATTATTATTATTATTATTATTATTAATAATAATAATAATAATAATAATAATAATAATAATAATAATAATAATAATAATAATAATAATAATAATAATAGTATCAAACATGTGTGTCGTCGGTCAAAAAAGATTGAGAACCACTGGTCTAAACAATAATTACTCGCATAAGGATTCCTAAGGGAATTTAATGAATAGACAAGATTTAAAATGTGAAAAATGGCCCAACGGTTTCCAAGCTTACTAGCTTTAAAGGTTACATTTGTGTATTTGCAATTCATATTCCCCAGAACACACTAAGTGTCGCTTCAGCATTTGTAATTATTATTCTGATGACTATCGCTTTCTAACGTTGTCATTGCGACTATAGTCACACAAGACAAACTACTTCCTCTGTTTTTCATTACGGCCTTGTTTCTCAATTCATGGTTACGCTTTGCACATGCTTTCAGAGCATTAGCCTTCTTCAGCTGTAATTATTTGTTATTAAGCCACGGCTATAAAACGCCTGTTTACAATAATGCCATTCGCATATCATATGCCTTATTTTCTTACAAAGTAATAATCAGTTTGGATATGAGGAAGATTGTGACTGTGACAGCGATGAGAACAATCCCCGTCGTCTGTGGACACTTCCGGCGCAATGGTTGTCGCCTCACTGACTAATGCATTTTCATGAAACAATTACTGCAACCTCCAGGGAGTCCACGAGCCACCGTGACTAATTGACGCTCTAGCTGGATGGAATGGAGTTTTTTAAAAAATAAATATATTTAACAGAAAGCTCTTGTGATTTAGCCGCTCACTTGTTGAGGTAGCATTTTTCTTCTCTAGCAGCCAAAAAGGGAGATGTGCCAACATGCTTTCGTTTATACTCTCCAGATTACAATTCACAAGAATAAAGAACAATCTGCTCCAAAATATATATATATTACTTATCGTCCGATAAATATACTCACTGTTTTTGTGACATGGCATGAAATTGAGAAATAGTCACTTGAATATGTTTATATGATGCATGCAACTGTGGGTCAATCACAGCTAGAATACACTGTAACTTGGTAAGCAGGCGCGGCGCGCACCCAGAAATTTTGTTGGAAGAGGTCCAAGCTTTGGAGTATTCAATACTACAAGCCAGTACGTCATGTAGTATTAAAAGGGTATTAGTTTGCACTGGAAAAGACGGATAAGTAATTGTAAAATACTTCCACGTATATTTTCAGGGAGAAAATGTTGGAACTAGCAGGGGCGGATCCAGGACGGACTTCTGGGGGGAGGGTCGTAATACTGCTATTTAGAGCTACTTTTAAAGAGCACCAAACTCTGGGATGGGTTTTATTTATATATAAAATAAAAAAAACTTTCCTATTCTGGGGGATCGATCGCCCCGATTGCCTCCCCCCTGGATCCACCACTGGGAACTAGATTGTTTTATAAGCGAAAGAGTACAGATAAAGTTTAAGATCAAATTTTCATGCTACATCAATCGTTTCCCTGTTAAACAAGTATAGTTTTGTTAAGAAAGTGTACAAATGTAAGTTGAGTTACAAAGTTTTGGGGAGGATTTCGAACCCAGTGGATCTTCCCTTCGTAGACGCTCACTTGTTCGTGATACTGGAATTGGCAAACAACAAACTGTGTCATACAACCAACTACAATTATTTTACCTTTGTACTCCAAAATAACACAATATAATAGCACTGCCGTTATGTACATTTGTATTCAGCTTTTAATTGCTCCGTAGATTAATTCTGGTATGAGTAATACTATGAAAACCTTAGATCTACCTGTATTACCAAAATTACCTTACTATTTTCTGCATCATAACTACATCATTCCATGTGTTAAAGTACTTAAGAGGACTAATCACTGCGAAATTAAAATACTGCTAATTTTGCATAATTATGTGATTATCTTCAAATAGATAAAAGATAATCGAAATGTGGGGAAAAGAATGCACTATACAATATTATTTTGCATGAGATACCGTTATCACGAGTCACCTAGTAGCTTTCCGCTTGCAGCCATTTAGAAATGCGGAAGTAAATGCCGATTTTCTAAATGGCTGGAAATCAAAAGCAGATAAGTGAGTCATGATAACGGTATCTCATGTTAAATAATATTGTCTAGTGAGCTCTTGTTCCACTTTTCGATTATCTTTTTATCTATTTGAAGATATCACATAATTACTGTAAAGTTAGCGATATTTTAATTTCACCGTGATGGGACCTCTTAAGACTTCGAGCCAGACTTATTTGAGAATAAAATTTTTTTGACGTACTTTCTTGTTTAAATGCCACAGATTTGAAGCCCTCTTGCTTTCGCCTTAATTAAAAAAATGAGAAAAAGAAGCATTGATTATAGAGACAAATTTTAATAGATAGCAATCCTGACATCTTTCATAAATAGACCCTCATTTTTCAAAGTAATAAAATTATCCCCGCTTCGAATGTGAACATTATAATGAGCCGAGTGAATATACAAATTCTCAGGCAGCTTCATTTCCCTTGGGATTTGTCATCTAATCAGATCTATTTTAACTCCGAGATTCAAGTTTATAAGAATTAGAAGAAGGTGAGGGTGTCAGCCGAAGGAAGAACTAATGTTTCACACCTTTGGATTGTTTATCTTCAAAAGAAAAGCTGCCCGATTGATGATGGAAACATGTCAACTCAAAATGGCTTCTTTGTGTTTATGACGTTCATATCATAATTGGTGTTTCCTGTTTATTAATTCCATTCTGCTTTCGTTTACTTACGATGGTTGAAACTATTAAAAAGAAGTTACGTCCAACAGGCTTCAACTGACAACACGGGTGAGGAAACATCCTGTAATTGTAGAAAGTGCAATGCTGCCAACTTGCTGTTTCAAAAGTCCTAGTATTTTTATAACGCACTGGATAATGGTTATTTTTATTTTCATCTCATAGAACATTTTTTTTTTTTACTTAGAAACATGCGCAATCCATGTTTTTTCAGACATCCAAAATATGATGTTCATAAGTGTGCACAGTCAGCAGAAACCTTCCGTCAATCTGTCTTTTAACAGATCATCATCATACGTATTCTGCCATTATTGGCAGGTCACTTGCTGCAAATGAGAAGCTTCCATGCTCCACGGTCTTTCGCTAAGCTCTTCGTCTTCACGTTCGCTTTCAGTTTTAATATCGTTCATTGAGTATAGTCTCCTTCGCCCTCTCCCTCTCTTTCCTGCCACCATACCGTCTAGCACGTCCCTCATTACATAGTTCCACCCAGTTTCTCTTTTTCTTCTTAATAATATCTAAAATTGTTCTTATTAACACCACCACTTCTAACATCCCATCTGACACGCTCCACCCAGCTAATTCTTTCCATTCTTCTTCACACCCACATTTTGAAAGCTTCCAGTTGTTTTTCATCATTTTTGTGTAATGTCCATGTTTCTGACTCATACAGAACAATATTCCACATGAAGCATTTTATAAGTCTTTTTCTCAAATTTTTATTCAAGGTATCACAAAATAGTATTTTCTTTCTCCTAAAGCCTTCTTTCGCCATTCCTATAATTGCTTTTATTCCACGTTCATACTTCATATTATCACTAATAATACTACTCAGGTATAGAAAACTAGTCATGAGATAGCGAACTTTTGAAAATACGGATTTTGCGTCCCAAGAACACTTTTCATCTCCAATCTCCACTCTTCTATCTCTGAAACCAGAAGTAAGATATATATATATATATATATATATATATATATATATATATATATATATATATATATATATATATATATATATATATATATATATATATATATATATATAGGGTGGCTCAAAAGTAGGTATATACCCCTGCATTGATTAAATATAACATTCTACCTTATGGGTTTATTTTCCATGGCTGTTCTGAGCTTAAGATATAAGTAAAACGGCTTTAAGAACAAATAATAAAGAAACTATGTCTATCTGATGGATAACAATAAGAAATTATATAAAAAGCAATGGATTGATCAGTACCGGGCTGTATATCTACTTTTGGACCAGCCAGGTATATCTTCCAGTTTTAACATCGGATCATACTTCCGTTAGTTAGTTGGAACAGACTTTAGTTTAACATCCCCTACAGCACCTAGACTCTACGAGGCGTGAGCCTACAGTTTGAAGTGAAGTCAGACCAAATGCGTTCAATGCTCTCCCACTAAGAATCGAATGATAATAGTCGGGCAGATTTGGGGGGGAACCTTACCATGTGACATAAAGTTTTTTCTTTGCTTTTTATTATAAAATAGAATGTCCTTTTGCAAATTCCGACTGATGCCACCTTAGCATCCTTGGACACTTGTCAATATTACGTCATATATGACGTCACTGTTTCACACCTCTAATTTAAGAAGTAAACGCTTATGCATGAGTTAAAATCTCAGTAACACATCATTCGCACACAGTAAAAAGACAATATTTGACAGGATACATGTAATCAGACCTTTACACAATTTGGAATATTTGAGCTCCTTCATAGCTAAGCGGTTAGCGTAAGCGCCTTCGGCGTGGGTGACCCGGGTTCGATTCAAGATGGGAGATAATGTAGTTCGGATTCCACGTTAATCAGTAGGTCCACGTCACACATAGTTTTGCTGCTGCTAAACGGGACGTTAAACTTAATGTCAACTCAACTGAATTTTTAACATTTTGGTGTCCATCCCTAGTATGGGAACAATACAGTGACGTCACAATTTTGGAAAAATATTCATTTAAAAAAATGCATTTTAATAATTTGTTGTGAACAAAGTATTTAAACAAATTGGAGCAAACTAAAGGAAATGGCAAAGGAAAGTATATCCTGAAACACTACATAAAACTTTTAAGAGAGCTTGTAACAGTAAGCTTTATGTTTTTTTAAAAATCCCTTGATTTTTGCCTTTGTAATAACTAAAAAATAAGAACTGTACAAACACAGAAATTGTAATTTCCATTCAGTTTCACTCTTTAAGAACGCGAGGGATTGAATATCAAATATGATATACGAACAAATTTAAACAAAGATTTCAGCTCTTCAGCTAAGGGTCCATATACTTAGAATCACTATCATTGTCATCGGTATCATATTTTGATCATGAACCTTCATTTTCACTTCCAATTTTCTGAACCATGGTAAATCCGTTCAAACACTTTTCAGATGCACCACATTTATAATAGGTTGTGCATGACAGTTTTCCATGTTTACAAGTTCAGTTACTGGATTACAGCTGACACAACTGCAAGCAACGATTTCGATGAGTTCAGTCGGACCTATGCTGTCAATGGCTGTAATCGGGAAACAAGTATTCTCACGTACACTCATGTCCAAAATTATTGTCGCATGTCTATAAATATGTTGTTATAAGAAATATAAGTTGATAACGAATTTGCTCGATATTTCCTATAATGTTAGTATGTATACAAATGGCAAAGACATGTATGTGGCAAATTTCATGACAAAAGAGCAGTAAATAAGAACAATAAAACGAAAATAAAACTTTCTTGTCCATTTAGCAACATTTTGTTTTGCTTATTCTAATTTTCGTATTTATAATTATTTTACTATGAAATTTACCACAAATATACATTTTCCGATTATACACATAGTATCAGTATTAAAATTGCCCTGCAAAATCATTATCAAATCATATTCTTACAAGAAGACAGTTATAGATATGCGACAATCATTTTGGACATGAGTGTACATCTGAGGCCAAGTTTACATCTGGCGGACTTTGTGTGCTGCTTTCCAGAACACGATTTGCAGGTGGGTTTGTTTTAAATATTCATTCAAAGATTTGTCCTTCGGAGATAAAATTTTTAAATTGGGAAATGTATCTTTCTTCGATACGAATAAGTGGTACCGTAATTGATTCATTGGTGAGGTTTTTTTTTTTTTTTTTTTTTTTGCCTCCATACAAAAGAAGAAACAATCGTCTATCTGTATGAATTAGGTCACCTTCATCAGCGTCGCTTTCGTTACAAACCAAAGTTTCGGACCCATGGATTTTCATGGTCACTATATCGTCTCCAAAGAACTCCATTACATCTTTAATCACTCTGAAACGAGTAGTTCGGAATACATAAGGAGCACCAGTGGCGTATTTACAATTTGGTTTCGGGAGGGGCTTTGTTAACTTTCGGGGGGGCTTTGCCTGAAAATGTGAAAATTCTGCAAGATATTTCATATACTTTACTATAGTAAGTAAGATTTCGGGGGGGCTTAAGCCCGGAAGCCACCCCCCTAAATACGCCACTGAGGAGCACTATTATTGTATAATTCGTACAGTTTAATAGGAGTCCACATGTGAGTTGGATCGTTTAGCATCTTTTCAACGACAAACGATAAAGCTGAATTCGTGGACTGAGAAAACGTTCTCCCTTGCTTATTAGCATTTTCTATGTTTCGTTTCCTTACAAAAGCACATCGACAATTCACGTGGCATACTGCATTTAATGCGTACCTCGTTCATTGCATATCGTTAGTTGCTCCTTTTTCAGTTGCTTTCCTGTGCTGGTAATTGTTGAATGAAATTCATAATAAGGGTGCCATTTTTGTGGATGTTTACGGTCACGTTCTGCACATTTTCCCCCCTCAAAATATACACTATTTCTGAAACTGGAAGGATGGCATTGATGGCCTTCTTTTACTTGGTAAAGGCTGTGAATTCTTTTATGATTTGTCGAGATTTGCTCTCTTTCGAGCATGTGTAATGTGTTTAGACTTGTTAGATACACAGGTCCCATGGCATCTGATTGAAGAATTAGAATCATTTTGAAGAGGACGTTCTAATCTAGAATGGTCACCTTGCTTACGTTTACTTGCATCAATAATAGAGAGAACCCTTTGTTGTCCAGCAGTTACCAAATGTTCGTCCTTCCCACGATCGAAAAAGCAATTGGACTCCATCACTCACATGTAAAATAAAATTACAAATAATAATAAATAAATAAAAACTACACATTGCTTATATATTTAAAAATATCTCAATGGCTGCAGAGATATTTCCATGCTGTAAGGAAATAAATCAAGAGATATTAATTTCGATGATATTCTAGTAGTCAATATACAGTAGAGCGTCGATTATCCGAACGTCGGTCAACCGAACGACCGCTTAACCGAACTGTGTACTCGCTCACACCTGTTACTCTCCCACCCTACCGTCCATCATCCCCCTCACTCCCAAACCAATTTTCCCACAGTAGTCGCCGCACTGAACCACCGCTGGCGGAACATTGCTTCTAATGGGGCCTTCATAAGGTGCTGCTGACCGGCCAAGCCGCCAGTCGCTGTGTTTCAACAATCAGCACACTTCTTTTTATGAATAAATTTACTGTACAGTACTTCTTTTTGGCAAATAAACATGTACAGTTCGATTATCCGAACAAACCAGTTTTCCGAACACCCATGTCCCCCAATTACTTCGGATAATCGACGCTCTACTGTAAGTTTCAGAAGATAATGCTTCCCGTACCTATCAATCTCCTCTTCCTAAAAGAGAATCGGGAGATAAAATTAGGAATTGCAAATCATTAAAACAAACGGTACATAAATATTACTTTCCTCAGTGAAATACCGCAACGCTGGCAGGATGGCTTCATTCGGAATATGAAAGAAAACGTTCCAATCCATATGAGGAGAAAAAAAAAAAAACACTGTACGTATTAGAGTAACACAAATATTTTTATCCCACTTCTTATCTTTATACAAGTTTTACTGTAATGCTTTCATGAGTAAGAAATATTTATTTTCTATTTTTCTTTGTCATTTCCTTTAGTTTAGTCCAATTTGTTTAAATATTTTGTTTATAGGGAATTATTAAAGCGCATTTCTTAAATGAATACTTTTCCAAAATTGTGACGTCACTATGTTGTCCACATAGTAAGAATGGTCACCAAAATGTTAAAAATTGAGTTGAGTTGACATTAAGTTTAACGTCCCGTTTAGCAGCAGCAAAACTATGTGTGACATGGACCTACTGATTAACTTGAAATCCGAACCACATGAGCCCCCGTCTTGAATCGAACCCGTGTCATCCACGTCGAAGGCGCCTACGCTAACCGCTTAGCTATGAAGGAGCTCAAATGTTCCAAATTGGGTAAAGGTCTGACTACATGTATCCAGCCAAATATTGTCTTTTTACTGTGTGCGGATGATGTGTTACTGAGATTTTAACTCATCCACAAGCGTTTACTATGTAAATTAGAGGTGTGAAACAGTGACGTCATATAAGACGTAATATTGGAAAGTGCCCAAGAATGCTAAGGAGGCATAAATCGGAATCTATAGGCAGAACATTCCATTCCATAATAAAAGGAAAAGGAAAGAAACTTTATACCATGTGGTACGGTATAGCGAATTTTACTATTGCTATCTCCTCGACTAATAATTGCTTCCGATTTCAATATTAGCGTTGCTAACGAGATGAGAAGTACCTTTTTAAACTCGAGACGAGGCAAGAAACATCATAATTCTTGTCTCCTTTCAGAAATAAGAAGAGATATTTCACTACCCTCGTGAACAACATTAGCTTACTCACTGGCGTCACTGGTATGTAAACTTTGGGGGGGGCATCAAAGAAGGTGATTTAAATGGTAGTACCTAGCCCAGCTTGTTTATTATCTTTGATTCCATTTGTTACCTTTGTGCTTACCTTCACGAACCCCGTGAGACATATCAAGTACTCTGTTATAATCGTTTCACAGCCTGAATATTATATTCCAAATAAATATAATAGATATTATTTATGTTATTCTGTCGTTTGTAAATAAAATAAAATAAAATAAGAATAGAATATTGAATATTTTGTACTTCAAAATATTGGGGGGACACGTCCCCCTCGTCCCCTCCGTCAGAGACGCCCGTGAGCTTACCGAAATCTTAGATCTCCAACATTGTTTGAATGTTACGTGGTTCACAGTATAAAAGCTATAAATCATTAAAGTGGTTGTACAAACATAATGAAGACCATATATCAATGTTTGTAGATACGCAAGTCATTACACAATGTAGTCCAACAATAAATGTGGTTTAAATGTTGTAATATCACACCCTTTGTGGGTTTCTTGGGACGCTGAAGGATTGTAACTTCTAGATAATAAAGAAAAAATCATGACAAATTTTGTACATAAATTTAGAAAATAAGACGAAAATGTTTCCAGCGAAATGAGGTTACAAGCTTTTTCAGAATTGGGACGAGACGATAAAGATGTGTTCGAGTATCGAGACGGGCTACTAGCTATTAGACCAGCGGAATGCACCGTCTCCATCGTTTGGATCAAGCTGCTCTCTCAACTGGAGTTTAGTGTCCCTGTCAGCACCGAGGCTGTATGCGACGTGGACTTACGGTTTCATATGGAATCCGAACTAGGTCTTCATGAGAATCGAACCCTGTTCTCCGAATATATGTACTTGCCATATAACTACAAGAGATTTCTCTCAGCATTTTATTTATTATTATTATTATTATTATTATTATTATTATTATTATTATTATTATTAGTATTAGTATTAGTATTAGTATTAGTATTATTAGTATTATTAGTATTTTGTATACCATACAACAAAATATGTTCTTGGTTATACTAAACATATACTAACAGTGGCGTAACCTGGCTTAATCTCCACCCTCAATTCGTGCAGTGATATTTAACATGGATTCTGTTTAAAGCAGTATGTTTTATTTGTGACCTCGATATTACGATGTTATTTTTCTATAATTTGCCACAAAAAATAAGTATAGTAGAGTCATGTTCGAAAAAACTTACCTCCCAATAGTAGTATCTATATTTAACTCTTCACAGGATTTCAGCAAACTAGGTATATGCTGTATTCTTCACCCTTTTCAGCTTTTTATCTCTACCATATGGGTTAAAATTTACTGTCTGCGGCTTCGAATAGATAACATTAAAAGATAAATTAGAGTTTAAGTTATTAAAATTATCATTGAGCTTATTTGTATGTGTAGGGCACGAAATTTCAGGTTTGTTTCACCTTTTTCCAGACAGACCTAATTTGTGCACCTTTGGCGTGGGAGACCGGGGTTCGATTCCCGGCGGAACTCATGTGGTTTCGATTCATTTTAATGAGTAAGTCCACGTCTCATATAGCCTCGCTGCTGAACGGGACGTTAAACTCAAAAATCCAATCCTAATTTATGCAAATTCTATTTCCAAGTTAAAATATTTGGTCGTAAATGAGGAATTAGTGATCGAAAATTTCGTGAAACGTGTATATGTTATATAGTTATGTGTTTTTCTTTCTGTCCCTTTGATGAGTTGCTGGCTACACCACTGACATAGAATGAGTGTTAATAAATAACCTTTTTTGTTGTTGTTGTATGTAAATTTAGTACATATTTCTCTTTGCAAACTCCTTCCAAATCCTGCACCGTGTCACTCTCTGATATGTAAGAGTAGCAATTTTAGAAATAGACTTGTATCAGCATTGGTCGGTGAATGCTCTTTGCCAGAGAAAACTAAAATTAATGCAGTTGTATGATGCATTTTTTTTTTTTTTTTTTTTTTTTTTTTTGGTTAGGTTTTAGAAATGGGTTTTGTACTATAACTCCTTTCTAGAATTATGGGAGCTTTTGGTAAGTTATAAAGAAGAAGAAGAAGTAAAAGTCCCGAAGAGCAACGTCCTAGCTCCGGTTTCGTTTTTGTTTGTTTTATTAGAAAATTTTCCGTTCCATTGAGTGTAAAAACTGCTTGAAAAGCGTATTCGTGAAGATTTCTCGTATATCTCTTAGCGTCTTGTTTCGTCTCCTGTTTGAGCCCCGACCCCTGCCGTCTGAGTTATGTGTTGTGAGCCTCGACAGTCACCTGCCAGCACGGCTAATTAGAACTCACGCGGCAGCCATAAACAAGGCTTGCTAATTAGAAATTCTGAGCAGAATTAGTGCTGCAATTAGTGGCAACAGGGAAACAAACCATGTCACACACATCTCGAACGGATTGTTTTACGATAATGGTCACAATCTCCTCGGTGTATTGTTGGAACCTCCCTTTTCAACAATGCTTGGTGTTTGTCGCTTGCAACAGGATAACTTCCTCTTTCGGAAGAAAAGCTGTTTTTATGGTGAATGGTGAGGGCGTTCGAATGCCGTTCTCTTCTCAGGAAGTTGGTTATCTTTCACACTTTGTTTTGTATTCAGTGACGAGCTTTGTTGCTGCTGTTAATGATTTCGCATTTCAATGTAATTTATACATCCTTTGTGCGTCGTTCTGCTGCTCAATTACACCACACAAGGCTCTGGAATAATGACACATATGTGAACGACTCAATCCCTTCATATGAAAGGAAAACACGAATATTTACATTGTATGCACAAATGAAGAAAACTCTTTGAAGAGGCAACTGTATACTAGAAAAAAACAAGAATGAACCGAAAGATTTCCGCAATTACTAAAATTTGAATTCTTTGTGCAAGAAAATGAGGAGAAATCTTATACTGTACAAGGTGTAACGGGAGGTAATACAAATACTGCGCAGATGATTCGTGATCAAAAGAAGACAAAGAGTCCTCTTGTATATTGTCGAATTCCGTGTTGTATACGAGTGACACGGTTGCCAACTTGGAATCGAAAATTGAATCGTGACAATTGCAACGGAACAGAAAGGTGTGCACATACTTCGGGAGGTGATTCGTGACATCAAAAGAAGCCAAAAAAAAGTCCTCTTTCATGGTGCATTGATGTGCACATCTTTCTATTCCGTCGCAGTTGTCACGACTCAATTTTTGATTCCAAGTTGGCAGCCCTGTCACTCTTACACGACGCGGAATTCGACAATATGCAAGAGAACATTTTGTATTCTTTTGATGTCACGAATCACCTGCCGCCGTATTTGCATTACCTCCCGTTACACTCTGTATTTTAATTTGATTTAATTGAATAATATATTTAAAGTGCTAGAACAGCGTTAGCCAAGTCGTATAGCACTGTAAAAGATAATTGAATATTTTGTGCATAATACAATTCAAAGGCTTAAAATTCAATGTTAGTATCATATAAGAGTATAATTGAACATTTCATAGTTTAAAACTGAGTCATATAAAGTAAGATATAACAATGGAAAATAGTCTAAATGTTAATGGTTAGATTGTCTGATAAAAAATATAAATACAGTGTGTCCGTTAAGTTGCACAACCCAAAGTTTGATTGCGTATATCTTTCGAACCAAGAACGATAAAGCCATGAGACTTGAAGCAAATGTAAGGGTGTTTCATGTAGATATTTTTGAGATGATGACCAATGTTGGGATTTGTAACGTTTTTATGTAGTGACGAAAGAAAGCACTGAAAGTGTAAGATAAAAAAAATACAAAATGAAGAAAATCAATATTGAGTTACAGAAAACTGATTTCCTGTGGGTGAATCCGTGTGTATATATGCAGTATGCATCAACTTTTATTCATCGGTTACAAAGTGACAAAGTTGATGCAGTGTTGCCATGCAAAAAGACAATGTAATGCCAATCCGTAAAATGGGTATTTTCGGCATAAACGCGGCCCATGGCAACAATGTTGTCGTAAAATTACTCCAACAGGTGTATTTTAGGTTAATTAACGATAAGCAATGAGAATTTGCACATAATTGATGATCTGAGTTTTTCGCACCAATGGATAAATGTTGATGCATATTGCACATGTACACACGGATTCATTCACAGGACATCAGTTTTCTGCAACTGAATATTAATTTTCTTCAGTTTGTACATTTTTTATTTTACGCTTTCAGTACTTTCTTTCGTCACTACATAAAAACGTTACAAATTCCAACATTGGTCATTATCTCAAAAATATCTACATAAAACACGCTTACAGCTGCTTCAAGTCTCATGGTTTTATCGTTCTTGGTTCAAAAGATATACGCAATCAAAATTTGGGTTGCGTGACTTCACGGACGCACTGTATAACTATTTATAAAAGAGAATCGTATATGAATTGTTGTTATAACAGGATAAAACATTGTAAAAGTACTAAAAACCTAAGACAACCATAATTTCTAAGAGTCCGATCTTCTGTTATTAAATATAGGAAGTAAGGTAGTTAACACAGATTTCTATATTTTGATATACGATATGATTATTTCGATATTTGATAACGTTTTTATATTTTTTTCAATATTTCGGTATATCTATCGTTCCGGTTTTTGATATTAAAATCCGGTTAAATGATTCTCATTTATGTGTTACATTTATGTTTGAAAATTTTTGATTGACGCTTAGTAAAATTTTATTCTGCTTCTTCCCTGACAGTTTGAGTCTCTTCATGTATTTAAGGGTCTTCACTACAGCGAAATTAAACTATCGCTAATTTTAGAGTTTTTCTGTAATATCTTCAAAACAAATAAAAATATTCGAAAAGCAAAAACGTAGTGAACTAGACAATATGATTTTGCATATGATACAGTTATCACTACTCATCAATCTGCTTTCGATTTGCAACTGTAGATAGATTTGGCATTTTTTTGCGGGTTCTGTAAATAGCGGCATACCAAAAGCAGATAGGTGAATTGTGGTAAAGGTATCACATGCAAAACCGTATTGTCTAGTTCACTACGTTTCTGTTTTTCGAATATTTTTATTTGTTTTGAAGATATTACAGAAAAACTCTAAAATTAGCGTACTTTAACTTTGCTGTAGTGAAGACCCTTAACATGAATCTGTGAAACCGAGTATTTATTATAAGTTTAGAATTTTTGATAACTAACTGGTTCATACTTTTGCTGTGTTAAATAACTTACACTAAAACTACAAATCGCTGAGTGAAACCACGTTTAGTCTATTTTAAAAATAATAAACGTTATTATTTTTAAAATAAACGTTGCTTTGCCAAGCGATTTGTATTTTTAATGTAAGTTAGAATTTTCGAAAGAAGTTACAAAAGAATATCCAATTTTTGTAATTCAAAAATAAATAAATAAATAAATAAATAAATAAATAAAACCAAAAGTTATCGCTCACTCTGTGAAGTTCCAACGGCCGTGAGTGGAGGCAAAGGAATCACATTTTCCTCATTTCGGCACTGATGAAGATGAAGTGTTGGCAGTAAACGAGACGAGACGAGACATAACATTTTCTTGTCTTGTTACGTAAATTTTGTCTCGTCTCGTCTCGTTTTGAAAATTTATGTACAAAATTTATGCCATGATTTCTTGCTTAGTTTCGTCTAAACCTTAGAAGCCTTCCGTGTTACGAGAGGTTCACGAAGAGTAACGTAACAACAAATTAAACCCTATTTATTATTGGAGTATATTGTGTAAGGACTTGTAAATCTTTAAACGTTGATAAATGCTTTTTATTGTATTCGTACTATCATTTTATCTATTTGCAGTTTTTATACTATCATCAATTATGTAACACTAAAACAAAAATTTCTAATCTAAGACTTGGGTGAGCTAGCTTTAACCACGAGACGAGACGTGAGCAACAATGCGTTTACTTCCCCAGGATGCCCAAGGAACCCATTTTAAAAAGACAGGGTGAACTTGAGAGCCACATTGGAACAATAGTAGAATAAGAAAATGTTCTCGGTCCCATCGCACAGTGGGGCGAAAATGCAAAAAGCTGGCCAAAAGTAAAAAAAAAAAAAAAAAAAAAAAAAAGTAATTTAGGATTTTTTTTATTTAGTTGGCTAAGTGATGTTAGAAGGGCCCAAATCCATAAATAGAATAAGGTTTTTACTTTATTCCGACTACCTGAGCCACTCTTAAGTAGACCCTTCAGCAGGTCAAATGCCTAGAGAACAATAGAAGAATTGTGACGCGTCCGTTAAAACGGTTGTAACTTTCGAACGCGTTCATAGTTTTTAAATCTGTAAAGTTTTCCTATGTCGTACTGGTAAGTAGAACAAGTGTATGAAGTGACAAATTAATTATAATGATGTAATAATTTATAATTTGAATCGCAAGTCAGGCAAAATTTTCACATTGTTTATATATTTTATTAACTTAAAGCGTTGAAAACACTATGTGCACCCTCGTGCACCACGTTCATAGTTTGTAGAATGGTAGTCTGAATATTAATTAATGCTATCGACAAAAACATAGCTGCCAAAACGTGCCAATTACGAAGCGTGTTGATGTTAATAATAGTTCATTTAATGTTACAGTGACAAGCCGTTGCCGTTATCATAACCGAATCAAATACCAATAATTTGTGTCATTTAAGTAATAATACATTTCTAATAAATAAGAATGTAAGTAACAAGTAATTGTTCATCAAAGTAAGTGAAGAAAGTGAATGTTGTTAAAGATACATTGTGAAAATTACGAAGTATGTTGACATTCTTTTTGTTAAGCAATTTTGGATCCGCCATTTTTTTTTTTTAACTTTAGTTGCAGAATCGTAATCAGCAACCGCAATAACCCCTTTATCGCCACTTTTGAGAACATTTCTACGACTTTTTCGACTTCTGCAAATTTTATTCCGCCATTTTTTTTCAACTTTAGCTGCAGAATCGTAATCAGCAACCTCAATAACACCTTAATACTAAATTTCATTTAATTTGAATTTAGTTATCATATTTTGGCCAGCTTTTCGCGTTTTCGCCCCATTGTGCATCGTGGATTACTGTTGCCACAAGACGAGACAGGATTTTTCTTGATGAGATACGAGACAATAAAGACATCTTTCGATAGATAAAAGATACACTTTTCGAGGCGAGAAAGCACATTGAAGGCATCTTTTTTCAGATGAGACGATCTCAAATCACGTCTTGGGGGCAACACTATCGGGGATCGAACCGATGTCCCTCAGTTGCTAAAAAGATGCCTTACCGACAATAGTGCTTCTGCTCTCTATCCTTAATTATAAGAAAGGCCTGCGGTGGCTCAGTGGTAGAGCTTTCATCTCTGGTACATGGAGTCTCTAGTTCGATCCCAGCCCGCTCCAAGTGATCTTTGTTGTGGACAAACACAGCGTGTGAGTTTTTTCTCGGGGTTCTCCGTTTCCTTCCACTTTATTCATTCCACAATGCATTCATTTCTTATCATCAAGTGAGATTTCATTTCATTTTCTACTTATAAGGAAGCATAATTCAACTCCGCGGTGGCTCAGTGGTAGAGCGTTCACCTCTGGTGCTTGGGGTTCTGGGTTCGATCCTAGCCCCTGCCAAGTGGACTTTGTGGTGGACAAACACCGTGTGCGTGGATTTTCTCGGGGTTCTCCCGTTTCCTCCCACTTTCTTCATTCCACCATTTCATTCATTACTCATCATCACCGTCTCCTTTAGCCTAACCGGCATAATCGTGGGACGTAAAACTCAAAGATTTCATTTCATTTCATTTCAACTCTCGGGAGAGTGATTAGGATTCATTTGTGTTTTGCTGAGGTGAACATTACGCGTACTGCCAAATCTTACTTAGACTCCACCTGAAAATTATTCTGAACCTTGAAACTAAGATTGAGGTTCAGGAACGATCTCTCTTTTTCATTTTCTGTTCCTCAGTTCACACGGCTTCAGGAACAGGAACAATAGTCCTCAGCCTGTCTCGAATCACCCCCCTTCCCCTCCCAGTCACACCCTTTCCTTTCCTGCAATTCTGCAATTATCACTTTCTGTGTTGCTTCTATTGGAGTGCAGGCGTGGATTGCGGTTTTATTTCCGTCTCGACGGGGTGTTGCTGCGCATGCCACAATCACCTGCACAGCAGAGACATTGTCACCGGTTGCCATGGTGACAACACGACATTGGTCGAAGGACTCTCACGACAGGTTCAACTCAATCCTTTTAGTACAGTTGTCGTCTTGGTTGGGGACACTGGCGACGCCTACGATGTTCATGCGCACTCCACCCACCGGGCGCTGCGACGGAAACTGCAGTTTCTGCGACTTTAACCTGAAAAAGAGAATTTCTATATTAAGAAAAGGTTGCAGTAAACCGTTTCTTTGTTCAAAATAAGGGGAAAATAAAAACGCAACATCAACCTTTGCGGAATTTCTTAAAATATTTGCAAAATAGAGTAAGGAAATTATTCCTCACTGATTTCGAGATCATGGGGGGAAAATGTAACGATCTTATTATACATACTAATATAATTGTTTAAGTGACTAATAACAGCAATTCGTAGGCTTGTCTCGTCCAACCGCGCCGACTTTCCACAATTTATGTGGACAGGGGCGGAACCAGGGGGCGATCGCCTCCCCCAGAAGAGGAAGCTTTCTTATTATATATATATATATATATATATATATATATATATATATATATATATATATATATATATATATATATATAACCCATCCCAAAGATTGGAGCCCTTAAAAGCAGCAGTATGACAACCCACCGCTTCCCCCCAGAAGCCGGTCCTGGATCCGCCCCTGTATGTGGGTGCATATCAATGACGGGATGTATTAGTCTATATGTTTTCAGGAAAGTCTCTATATTTGATTGATCTATTTTTAGTTAAAATCTTTTATGAACACTGTCATAAAGGGCTGTGCTGTGATAAAAGTAAAATATACCGGTACTATAAGGATAAGTTGGGTCTGTCTTAGGTCAATCGGTAACACGGCTGACTTAAATGCAAGATAAACTGTTTCAAACCTGGGTCCAAACAGAAGCACTTGTGGGTGCGCCGCACCCACAAGATTATTTGTGTGGGTGCCAGAGCCCCGGAGCACCCACGTAGTCGGCGCGCGTGATCTCGTCTATACTTATTATTTATTTTTGTAAGCGCTGTCCTATTTACTGCATGGAAAGTCAAATGCATACGCAGATATTTCTTTCCTTTTCTTTTTTTTTTCCTTAAACATATGAAATGTGATCTTTCAGTTTAATATTCCATTATTATGCCCCTTAGGCTAACGGAGACGGATGATTAAGACAAGTGGATGATGATGGAAGAATTAGTAGAATGATAATGTGTGAGAAAATGAGAATACCCCGCGAAATCCCACGGATACGAGGTTGTCCACCACAAACTTACTTGGCCGGGGATCAAATGAGGGACCTCTCGCACCAGAGGTAAGCACTCTACCACTGAGTCCCTTTAAACATACGGTATATCAAAACTTACCTCACACCCTTTCATTTCCCGGAGGTACGGTGGCTCAGTGGTAGCGTTTACCTTTGATCCGTGGGGTTCCTGATTCGATCTCCAGCCAAGTAAGTTTGTGAGTAGGGATGGCCACATTTTTTCGAAAAATGGCTTTTTCGAAAACGAAAAACGAAAAATTTTTCGGTAAATGAAAAACGAAAAATTTTTCAGAAAACAAAAAACAAAAAATTTTTCGAAAAACGAAACATTTTCGAAAAAACGAAAAACGAAATACGAATTGAAAAATTTTTCGAAAAAGCGAAAAACGAAAAAACGAAAAATGAAATTTCCGAAAATCGAAAAACAGATTTTTCGAAAAAGGCCATCTCTATTTGTCAGTGCAATCTCTTGTCCGTGTGTTTTCTCGGACTACTCTCGTTTCCTCCCACTTTCTCCTTCCACCAATTCTTCCATCATCATTGACTTGCCTTAATCGTTGTCTCCCTTTGCCTAAAGGGGATAATCAAGGGACGTTAACCTGACAGATTTCATTCCACTTCTTTCATTTCCTGCATTTCTACAATTAACAGTGGATTCATGGTAGAGGTCGTATCAGTACTAGGAGTACTCAGAGATATATTGTGTTTTCTCTTGAATGCTTCAGCTGAGGGAAATAGTAACTCTAGGCTTTCCATATACCCGTAGTTGTCTGATAATTTGCCAATCAATTTGAATTTTATTTATTTGTTTATCAACAAACTTTATGATTCATTTTATTAACAATAAATAACAGTAACAATAGCAAGTAAGAAGGAAGTCATTGTTTACTAATCAAACTGATGCAAAACCTTCGGAAAATCTCAGACAGCATTCTTGGATGCCAGATTCGAACATGGCACTTCCTATATGGGTAACAATAACGCTAACCACTACTTTTACGCACTTTTAAATACTTTGAGATGCTATTTGAGGAACCATTTGTTCAATGCTTTTATATTTGAACTACTTTTTGTAAATCCTTCACGACTTATGAAGTGGTATATTTGTATTCAAAGTATTCGGATAATCATTTGTGTAAACAGCATCTTATTTGCTTTTAAGAGAACTCGTGTATGAACCTTAAATACTGTTTATTGAGTTTTCATTTGGGGGGGCTGGGTGGGGGGTTGACACAAATGAAATACTCACTTTGAAGTCTAGTTGTAAACTCACCTCTGCAACAGATCACGAGGACAGATTTAGATCACGCGTCTAACGTCACAGACTCCGTACACGTCCAGCAAACAAGCTAAGATACTCAGTCAGGATGCAGTGCATTGTTGAACAGAGTTGTATGAAAGTGCACCATGAAGAATGATTTTCTTTAGAAAAGCAAACGGGAACATTTCGTATCGCCAATTCAAAAAAAAAAAAAAAAAAAAAATTAATAGTGCGTTTAAGTCCCAAAAATAGCACTTGAACGTACCATTTGCCGTTGGCTTGTAAAATTTGGTTCCAGTGGAATAATATTACAAAACAAGCCCCATATGACTGACCAACTGACCAACATTATGTTCATATGAGCTCCTGAGGGACACTGTGGAAGTTAATCTTCAGAAAAGTGTTCGTGTCATTGTAGCTAGTTAGGCATACACCATACCACTATCTTTCGGAGGCCCCGTACAGTGGACCAGGTGAAAAAATTGGATCATGGATACCATATAAGGTGACACCGATCAACGAGAATCACCATACGACTCTGCGTAGAGTAGTCCCTAACGCTTTCGCCTTTTGCGCGAGCGATCCCGGGCTCGACTCCCGGAGAGGTCGAAAAAGAGCAAAAGCTTTATCAGGTCAGCCATCCTGAATGAATTTTTCCTCACTTACACCAAGCAAATGCCGGGATGGTACCTAGCAATGATCCCAGACAGCTTCCTTCCTTCCCCCGTGCTTTCTTCCTCCCCACTTCCTGGATATTGCGATCGTCGAATGACGTCATTCCTCATACGTGACTTGTTAGCATCGTCATAGATTCCGAAAGCCGTGAAGTCTAATTTCTAATCTTAATACCAAGAATCGCCATCTGGAAGTGAACAGCTCTCTGACTGTAAGGAATGGTCGACACTTCAGATGAAAAATTGCTCTGCTATGAGAATCGGAAACTGAGAGGACAATGGTTAGGTTGAGATCAACTTCCAGGACGGTTTCCAAACCCTCTGGAAGATATTGTTTCAGGTATAGTGATCTAGACTATCATGTCTTTCTCCATCAAGGCTAAATCACTCGTTACAACGCTGAACTCCATGAAATGCACAACAACTTTGTCCGCAAACATCTAAACGGCGTGACAAACATCTTGACATTTGAAGGCTGCGCTCCAAGTTCCCTTTAAATGCTGCTAGCAAAGGAGAGGCCAACAGTATTGCCACGTTTATTTTGTACACACCCACGTCCATCCTCTGCCACCTGATCGCCCTATAGTTCGTCTACTTAGCCATAGCCACACCCCTTAGCACTCGGCAACGTTGTGTCAGAGGTTGGGTTTTATTCGTTTAGCTGAAATGACAAGATGTTTGTCACAGGCTTTAGAAATATTTAAAAGGCAAGGCGTCGTCCTCGTCTTGGGTGACAATGATCATATACACATGTCGTTCAAACGACGTTTCACACTCCTCATACTTTTCCGTACAAAACCCTTCCTCGCTCAACGTATTCTCCTGCGTCTTTCCACCGACTACAATCTCTTCAAGCATCTTGTATCATTCCTGAAGGGAAGACATACCATGATGACTTCTTCCCATCGCATGACTTCTTTCGCCGCGGGATCCAATCATGATCTCAGTGATGGCAAAGGTTGGTATGAAATTAAATGAACTCTGATACTGATCGCATATTGGGATAAAAGTGGATCTGAAAAGGTAGGTGATGCATGACGTCACGCAGTCTCCAGTGCTTATCTTTGCTCTTATTTTTAGGAAGTGGAGGGACGTAACAGATATTTTTTGGAAGTAGTGTAACGGCTTCCTCCCGCGTTCCCCCTAATTTTTATCCCCGCCGCAACATGGTACAAAAGGTTTGGCAGAAGATAGACTCTCGACTTGATGTGTGCCGTGTAACACGAGGTGCTCACATACAACACTCTTGTGATATGTTTGAAGAAGATTTTGACAGTTTACCTTTCGTAGCATGTCTCAAAATATCATAGAATAAATTTCTGAAATAGGATCCATCATTTTGACTTGCCCTGTATTATTGACTTTTCTTCTCTTAAGTCGCTGAATTTAGCTTGTCTTTACCAAGGATGTTATAAAATAGAGGATCTGCCCTTACAACAAAATCTTGAAGCCATACGTCACAGTTTCGCCACCCCTACTCTGCCCACTCCGCCCAATAGGATTGCAATGTTTTGAGCCAACAATCATGGCGGAAACGAAAGTAGCCAATCAGACGATGGCGGAAACGAGAGTAACCAATCAGATGTGCCGATGCTCGGTTGCTTTTTGGTTTCACCGATTTAATGGGATGAAGATACATATGGGCAGATCCTCTATTTATAACATCCTTGGTCTTTACTGACAATACCTAATTTTTAAACAAGTTTATCATTTAATGGTGTAGTTTGATAATATGAGTGCTATTCCAACCAACGTCATAAAAAATCAGATTAACGCAATTAAAACAAAATAATAACGTTATTGAACTAAACAAGGAATAAATTAGTTAACATATCTAATAACGAGCAATAAATACATTGTGTAACACGACACTAACATCTACGCATTACAAGGAGTTGCAAGGTAGATCTTAAGAGTTGGTATGATGGCCAGTGAACATTAAGTATACGAACAATAAATGGGACTTCGTTCTCTGCTAACAGAACTGAAACCTCTTAATTAACAGGAAGAAAGTAAAAACCTTGCTATTTATTGAACTAAGTAATGTACTCATCAAAATATTCAAAATTTATTTTTAAGTTTAATATCGAAAAGTTTTATCTAATTATCAGGGGAAATAATTATTTTACTTTATTTTAACATACATTAGAACACGGTATATTCGAGAATCATAAAATATATTTGTATATTCCGAAAACTTTGCCCTAATATAGATATGATGACGGGGTTTATTGGAATTGAAAAATGAAATGAAATCATTAAGTTTTACGTCCCACGGTTACGCCGGTTAGGCCAAAGGAAACGGTGATGATGAGAGATGAGTAAAATGGTGGAATGAAGAAAATGGGAGGAAACGGGAGAACCCCGAGAAAACCCACGAGCACGGTGTTTGTCCATCACAAAATCCACACGATCAAACTAGGGACCCCAAGCACCGGAGGTGAACGCTCTACCACTGAGCCACCGCGCCCCTTATTGGAATTGAATAGCAGTAGGAAATGTTCATTATTATTATTGGCAGTAGTGGTAATTGTTGTAACAGTAGTAGTAGTGGTGATAGTAGAACTTGGATGTTTATGAATAATTGCATGCAATATTTATGTAAACAATGAACCACACGTTGATTAGTTTGAGAAATAATACAGGACTAGCATAATGATTCATTCGTTTTGAAAAGGCTATATTTTCAAAAGTATTACACATGCACACATGAAACATATGAAAAGAACCACAAACTCGCCAAGTTTATACACCCTCTACAAATATTCAATATGTAGTGACACGACACACGCCTCATTCCATACATTTTGTAGCATAGTCCTGTCAATTGTCTGCACTGCAGCACTGATGTATTCTTTGAGCTTGATTAAGGATTGAGGTAGTAGGAGTACGTAAGCAAGGTGCTTAACGTACCCCCACAGTAAGAAATCGCAGAGTTTTACATCAGGAGATCTGGGAGACCAGCAGAACAAAGCTAGGTCATTCTCACCAATACGCTCAATTCAACGATGAGGAATTTCATTAAGGATTGCGGTAGTGGAGGTACATAAACAAGGTCCTTAACGTACCCTCATAGTAAGAAGTTGCAGGGCGTTAAATCAGGAGATCTTGGAGGCCAGGCAACAAAGCTAGGCCATTCTCACCAATACTCCCAATTCAACGATGAGGAATTTCATTAAGGATTGCGGTAGTTTAGGTACGTAAACAAGGTGCTTAACGGTAAGAAGTCGCAGGGGGTTAAATCATGAGATCTGGGAGGCCAAACAACAAAGCTAGGCCATCCTCACCAATACGCCCAATCCAGCGATGCGGAAGTTCATCGTTTAGATAGTCACAAACTGAAATGTGACAATGAGGGGATGCCAAACTCTACACAATACAAACTTGGTGAGTTTCTTGTTCTTTTCATATATCTTTCATGTGTGTACGTGTAATAGTTTTGGAAATATAGCCTTCTCAAAACGAATGAATCATTTATGCTAACCCTGTATAGCCTGGCAAGAATGACATGATGTCTGAGACAATGAAATAATTGTGAGGCTACATTGTATTGCTATCTGTTTACAACAGTTTATCTACGTAGAATAAATCTAGCTAATCTTCTGCATCTAGCGATCTAATCGCTTCTTATAGTATTTTAACTTTAATTTTAAATTCTGTTAGCGATCAAGTAATTGTGGTTGAGCTATATCTAAGACTGTGAGTTTGTTAAATGTATCGAGAGCAACCATGTCCGAAGTGAAGGTGGTATACAGCATTCGTGACCAGATATCATTAGAGAAAAGGAATACAGGGCCCTAGGTGAAAGGGATCGACGAACATTGAAGAGGATTGTCAAACACCAGAAGAGTAATTAAGGCACAACTGACAGCATAATTTATTCAGCATCTGTTTTTATAATCAGTTCTCGACAAGAGTAGCACAGTCTCAATATCCCTGATCAGGTAACGATTTTGAAACCCTTGATCAACATAGACAAAGTGGTACCACAAAAATAGGTGTCGAAGACATAAAACACGAAACAACAATGACTGGAAGATAGTGATAAGGTTTGCTGAGAGATCCTTCTCTCCTTGTTTACAATAACAGGTAAGATGCACTTTCGAACATGCCCCAAACTTCCTACTATCTAATATCGTGACAGGCCATTTCTGGTGTAAGTCGTAATGTCACGATATTCTGTTGGTCTTGACACTACTCTCAAAGAATAAAGTTACTGCAGTGACTAAGTCGACATTTCCGGTGATAGAAGCTTTCTATGGTACAGAAATAGTTCTGCAATAAGTTCAGTCTTCCAATGTGATGATGCGTTTATACACACAACAAAAACTGTTCAGACATGGTTTGAGGAACATTAAATTCCTCACCCCCCACCCCACCCCCAGCATACTCAATCTCCTGACTTGAACCTTATTGAGCGCCCATCAATTTTAGAACAATGAGTCTAGCGCGGATTTCCTTCTCCGCCACGTAAGCTACGTTATGATACAGCTCGCACTCCAATAATATATAGCTATGGGCATAGATGGTCCGACACTAGTGAAGTTCGTGTACGATGGATAAGTTATAAGAATGACATAGGTCAGATTGTGGCGTCTCAAAAGGTTGAAGAGTTCGATAAAAGCCCTACTGAACGTGTATCAATGCTAGTGTCATAAGGACTAACTGTCGACAAATTTAGGAGGGTACCACAAGATTGATTTGTCTGGGCGAGTGTCGCATTCAGCAACTGTTCTAGGCTCACAGGTACAGCACGGCATATCACCTGATTACATGCCGTACAGTCCCATGGAGTGTGTCTCAAAATTTTAGAATTTAAAAATTTTAAAGCACATAATTGGTCAAAATCAATTTTGAGGTAGATTATACAGATCAACGTCTCCAGGAGAGCGACAATGCTCGTTACTATTAATCACTATTTTCTAGAAATGTACACCTTACACTATTAAATTTATACGTATTAGTAATAAAAAATATAAAAATGTGTGTCGAGATGTAGTGAGGATTCATGTCATCAATCAAATAAGGTTGGAAACCATTAACTTAATATAACCGTCGTCAGTTAGAAAATATTTCTTATGACCATTAACCTTTCACTCGCTTGTTTGGGATATTATAGCTCCAGACGTCACCCACTCCTCGTCCGAATTCAGCAAAACGAACGACTTGATTGTCACACTTTACATGTGAATTCGACCATAGGAAGGAGGAAGAAAGTTTGCTGGCCTTATTAATCACGATTTTTTCTCCACTCAGTGCGTAGATATGCGTAGATGTGTGTTAAGCAGAAGCTCTATGAGGAACTGAATATCTTCTGTATAGGGTCACTAGCGCATTCCTAAAACGTGGCAAAGGCATTGTAGAGAATTGTTTATATGACACGTACTAGTTTCCTGATGGTTGTATACAGTGGCGTATTTAGGGGGAGGGCTTCCGGGCTTAAGCTTCCCCCCAGAATTTTCACATTTTCAGGCAAAACCCCTTCCCCGAAAGTTAGCAAAGCCCCTCCCGAAACAAAATCGTAAATACGCCACTGGTTGTATACGAATACATCATTGGTACACGGTATCACGTTCTCTTGACAGATTTGGCACTTAATGCCCGCTACATGTGAGCGTGTATCGTCATGAGGAATGATTACATCGGGCGTTATCACCCTGGGACTTTTCCTTGGTATGGCCACATGCAATTTGTTGAGCATCGAGGTGTAGCGTTCTGCATTTACTGTTACACCGGGTTTCTTGAACTTTAACAATGGTCCTTCATGGTCGAAAAGAATAACCTTGCCGGTGTATGGTTGGGTTTTCATTTTCTTCGCCTTTGGCGATAAACGTGGCTCCACTGCATGGTTGGTGCTTTGGTCGAGGGTTCGAAACGGTAGCACCGCGTCTCGTCCCCTGCCATAATGTGCAGAAGAAAGTCGTCACCATCTTCGTCATATAAACAATAGTATCACGCAGAGATGCTTTTGGTCTGCAGTAAGAATTCGCGGTACCCATTGTACACACACACTCTTTACGATACACGATCCATGGCCAGCGCACGTACACTTTTACAGCGATCTCGCATATAGCAGTTTATCAACTCCTGCTACGAGACTATCATTGATGATGACGTGTGTCTGGCCTGCACATGAAGAGTCAATTGTGTGTTCCTGATCTTCCTGAAACATTTATGCTGAGCTTTTTTTACAGTTATCTTCGAGACACACTTCTCTCCCTAAATTACACTCGTTCTGCTGTGAATTTCAGGGAGCTTTCATGACAAGAATTTAATCACAGAGTGAAAATGAATTCTAGATTGGTTTGTAATCGAAGCCATGCCTTTTTCGTGCTACCATAGTCAAACACCATGGATTAACAGGCAATCTAGTATACATGCATGTATATTACCAACTATTGTGATACTCACCTAACACACACTTTCTTCGAAGCTCAGTAGAGAGTGCGCAGTGCTGGCCAAGCAGGTTCCATTTGTATATGCACGGGCAGGTATCTCCTCCAGTTGAAGAGTAGAATACTACATTAAGCATACGAAACTTCTAACCTAAGCATTTTCAAAGTAATTTCCTAGTGGCACCACCGAAGATAAGTGAATTGGCAGCTATATCATTTATGGATAGCATTCTACTATTCTACTGCGGTTGATGTATACCATTGGAAGGAGTAACGTACTATATTATAAATACTTACAGCATTCTATTGGAAAGTCAACATTTTATCGGCAAGCATGGGAAGCTATCATTTTATTACAAAGGTTCAAAGTATTCTACTGGAAAGAGTGATAGTATTCTCTTGAAAATAGTTACAATGATAGCTATAGTTAGACTACGATAATCATGCCTGTCGTGCTGTATGATTGGGAAACATTGTCGCTTAGTCTGAGGGAAGAACATAGACTGAAAGGATTTGAGAACAAGATCCTGAGGCGAATATTCGGACCCAAGAGGAACGGGAATGGGGAATGGCGGAAACTTCATAACGAGGAACTACATAAGTTATATGGTTTACCCAACATTGTTAGGGTCATCAAGTCTAGGAGGCTTAGGTGGGCAGGTCATGTAGCCAATATGGAAGAAAGTAGAAACGCTTTCAAAGTCTTGACTATAAGACCAATCGGAAAACGATCATTAGGAAAACCTAGGCGCAGATGGGAGGATAATATTAAAATGGATCTCGCAGAAACAGGAATACAAAGTAGAAACTACGTCCAGTTGGCTAAGAACATGAGTCAGTGGAGAGCTTTTGTGTATACGAGATTGAACCTCCCAGTTCCATAGGCCATAGAGTTAGTTAGTTGAAGACTGTATTGTTTTGGAGGAAGTCGAAGTATTATATTAGAAAGAGCCATAGTATTATATTTTAGAGAGTGATAGTGTTCTATTCGGTTAAAGCGTATTGTGTCGAAAGGAGTCGTAATATTATATTAAAAATAAAGCTTTCTATTCTTATGCCAATATTGCATTAGAAGTCATAATACTACGATTATCAGGAAAGAGTGATGACATTGTTAATGGAAGATATTTTATTCTAAAAGTCAAAGTATGAAAATAACATATTACTGAACTGGAAAGATTTAAAAAGTTCAGTTGGAAAGAGCCATAAAAGGAAATCTTTGAATTTTACGTCCCGCTGTTATACCGGCTAGGCTAAAGGAGACGATGATGATGAGAATGAATGACATTGTTGAATGAAGAAAGTAGGAGGAAACGGGAGAACGCCGAGAAAACCGAAGTACACAGTGTTTGTCCACTACAAAATTCACTTGGCGCGAGCTGGAATCGAACCAAGGACCCCATGCACCAAAGGTAAATGCTCTACTACTGAGTCACCACGGACGTGGAAAGTTTTATAGTATCCTATTGAAAGGGGTTCATATTATGAAAAGTCTTAATATTCTATTGAAAAGAATCATGTTAAATTAATGGATAGTCAATGTCAGGGGTTGCACAGGATCCTAACTCCCCCAAACTTCGTAACTCGACTAACATTTGTACGCTTGCTTAACATAACCAGTGGTGCCCACCCCCCCTTATGTCTATGACGCACCCCCCCAATTGTCTATCCGTAGGTGTTCTTCCATGAAAAAAAAATCTTCTTTTCGATTAATTTTACCCCCCCCTCATCAAACATATTTATATAGATTTTAACCCCCCCAAATATTTCAATGACGCAGTTTGCGTCATAGCCCCCCCTTGTGGGCACCCCTGACATAACTGTGCTTGTGTAATAGAGAAATGCCTGACGTAGCCAAAAGAATTGATTTTTCACCTTCCTTCTTTCCTTTTCTTATATAGGTAATCTACAGTGTGGCCCAAAAGTAGTTATACACTACCGTACTGCTCTGCTAAGCGTAAAGGCCTTATCTCCATTTCACATACTTTCGAGAAAATAAGCAAAACGCGTTTTGGCTTAGGCTGTACGTTAAAATTTGTTGTTTTTCAGTAAAACTTTATTAAATATATTTTCACGATCTAAAATTTGTGTGGTAATACAGTTAAATATTTTTGCTTATGAATTGCCACTTAAGGTCTTTTTGCTTACTTGCAGGTACAGTTTTGAACATAAGGTAAACACTCACGACGTCATTATCTCCTACCTATTGGTCAAACCACTTCAATTTTACTTTAGATAGATGCAGAATTGTACTACGAACATTCCCATACCAAAATCTTGATTTTCGAAAAATATGGAGTTAAGGTCTTTTCGCTTAGGACGGCAGCGTACTGATGAGCTCATTGCATTTTATGTCATTTCGTATTGTTATCCAGCGGGTAGACTTAGCTTCTTTATTATTTGTTCTTAATGTGTTTTTACTTATATTTTAAGCTCGGAAGAGATGAAGCAAATAAACCCATAAACTAGAATATTATACTTGATCAATGCAGGAATGTATATCTACGTTTGGGCCACCCTGTAGTTCTAAGATCTTCTAAGAATACAGATAACAGTAATTAACAATTACTTATCGCCTTTTGTGGGAGGCTCAATTGGGAGGTCATATATTGGAAGAAAGTAGGAACGCTTTCAAAGTTTTAACTGGAAGACCAATCGGAAAACGACCATTAGGAAGACCTAGACAAAGATGAGATGACAATATTAAGATGAATACAAATAGGAATAAGAATAGGAATAAGCAAATAGGAATAATCAGAAATAGGAATACAAAGTAGAAACTGGATCCAGTTGGTTAAGGATGAAAGTCAGTGGAGAGCTTTTGTGAACGCGGCATTGAACCTTCGGGTTCCGTAGGCCGTAGACTTAGTCAGTTATCGCCTTTTCGGGTGCAGAATAACATAGGTTTAATATTACATAGACGTATTGGATACCCCCCAGAAAATCTTTGTACCCTCCCCCCAATAACTTGGTGCGCACTTGGTCAAAGTATGCTATTAGAGAGTTTCTCCCTTAGCCTTAAGGGTATAAACGTTGGAAGTTAAACTGAAAGATTTCATTTTCTATTAAAGTCAGTATTCGATGGGAAAAATCATGATTTATTGGAAAGAATCATTATCTTCTATTGAAAATAGTGTGATTGATACAAATCTCATATTTGACATCAACTATAGAAAAACAGAATTACTTAATAATAAGGGAAAAAGTGAAGCCAAATAACCGTTAATATTTTGCTTGTAACTATTAGATTTATACCCACCACAAATAAGAGCTCGTTAATTCTTTTAAACCACATATAGCGCATTTACATATGTGATAATGGTTAAGAGTCTTTCAACTTTATTCTCCCCAGCGTAGTTTGCTTGTCTCCTTCAATGTTTCTCCTTTCATAAAAAAGAAAAGTTTTGGGTCCAAAAATCCATTGAGGCATCCCTTTCCCATCCACGAGGACGGAAGTTTCTTGGGCGGAAGGGATGCGAGCGTTAGAGGCTGTCAACAACATGAAATAATGCGATGCTCAGGTGCATTGTGTGGAGATGGCCATTTCCCCCGTAATTACCCTTGGCTTGCGGTGCGGTGGAGGATCTATGCGGATTATCATATGAAAATCATTAACGTAGAAGGCCCTGTAATTAAAATCGGAAGTCTTAATGAAAAACGTATGCTAAGCAGCAAGCGACGCTGGCTTTCATTGAGGGAGCACAGCTTGGACAGTTGTCGGATGCTGACATCGTGTATAACGACCCGCACTTAATTAAAATTTAAGATTGGGGCCAGCTATTCAAGATAGGACGCTTAATGGCTTAGAAAACAACATATTCTTCTAAGTCCTGGGAAAGACGATAGTTTTTTTTTTCTCGAAAAGAAAATCCATGGCATCTGTTAGGGTTTAAAAAAAAGCATCTACTAAAGAAAAAGTGTTCCCCATTCTTTTATATTTTTCCCTCCCTTGCTGTAAGTATATAGATGCGCTGGAAATCTCATTATACGCGCGTAGTAATTAACCAAAACGAGATCAGAG
Organism: Thermobia domestica; assembly: GCF_964235325.1. NCBI lineage: Eukaryota > Metazoa > Arthropoda > Insecta > Zygentoma > Lepismatidae > Thermobia > Thermobia domestica. Next base: position 3,797,836 of record NC_137465.1, on the reverse strand, counting down.
CTTTTTCCACTTAAAAACTGGTGAAAGAATAACACGTCTCGCCCTGGCACCATTGACAGATTCTTCTCCTCACGATGAAAACATATATTCCTTTAAACGCCTGCTCAATGGATTGTAGGCACTTTAATTAACCTATCGGAACATTCACCTGTTTGGTCAACCACTTTTTTCCACTTTTCATTTTACGACTGGGAAGGTAAAGTGTAAGAATGAAAAAGATTAACAGAATGTACGTAAATTCTTTCCTCGTGCGACTGTAATCTGTATCTAGATATCTGCATACCAAAGGTGAGCACCATCATTCAAGTCCACAACCGTCACCCTTAAATCAAAATTTCTTCCCGGCCCTCACACACCTCGACCTCATTCTCAGATAATATTGATTCCCTCACTTTCACTCACGCTCATGGGCGCCCGAAAGGGAGGGTAGGATGGGACTGGGCCTGGGCCCTCTGGCTTACAAAAATGTATAGGTAATATAGCAAATCACGTATTCTACAAGTGTAACGTAAATGAGATGTCAAGGTACGTAGATCGGAAGTACCATAGTATTGAGTACTATGAACATGATGTGACATGTTCTAACAAGTAGGAACAAAGTTACAAGGGATTAAATATTCGGTTTTGTTAAAAGTTTCTTTTTTTTTTAACTGCTTACATATATGTCACAACCAATCAATAGATGTCTTCAATAAACGTAGTGACTATGGTACAGTCTACAGCAATTTGATACCTAAACCTATTCTGGGGATATGATGAACATTGTAAAAGCTTGCAACTAAAAAACTAACTAACTAACTAACTTTATGGCCTATGGAACCCGGAGGTTCAGTGCCGCGTTCACAAAAGCTCTCCATTGACTTCTATCCTTAGCTAACTGCATCCAGTTTCTACTTTGTATTCCTATCTCTGCGAGATCCATCTTAATATTACAGTAGTAGTCCCCGACGTATGGCCAGCCGAGTCAGCAAAAATTTCTCGATTCTGATTGGCTGAGAGAGGTCACGTGACGTTAGGCCCCGCCCACGCGGGAAATTCAAATTTTCCAGGTCATGTGGTATGACGTCATGAGTCACCCTGCGGGGAAATCCCTCACTAATTTGTTCCCTTTTACGGGTAAAATGTGTGTTTCTGATTGGTTGATAGCTGTCACGTGATTTTAGACCCTGCGATATTTGAAATTCGTTCCCTTTTACGGGTAAGATGAGTGTTTATGATTGGCTGACAGAGGTCACGTGATCTTAGGCCCAGGGATTTTTTAAAATTCGTTCCCTTTTATGGGTAAGATGAGTGGTTTGGTACCTTGAATTTGATTGATTGATAGAGGTCACGTGATCTTAAGCCCCTGTGACTTTTGAAATTTGTTCCCTTTTTACGAGTAAGATGAGTGCTTTGGTACCTCGATTCTGATTGGTCGACAGAGGTCACATGATCTTAGACCCGCCACACGGTGAACAGAATACGTGGGAAAACCCCTCACTTATTTGTTTTATTTTATGTGTAAGATGCGTGTTTTGGTACCGCGATGTTGATTGGTGGATAGAAGTTACATGATCTTAGCCCCAACCCCCAATGCTAGACATTCAGAGTGCTATGACGGCGATCCATCCTAGACCGGGATCTTAGAATTTAGTTCCCTTTTTATGGTTATGCGTAAAGTTCCCATGAAGGGTTCAACCTCCTCCTTAAATAACCCTTTTTTTTGGTATCATGATATTGTACTGAAGTTTACCTTAAATATTATCATTCTCTGTGACAGATAAGATGATTACCAGCTTTCTTACCTTGATGGAGATCCTGTCCTTGAATTAGTAGCCTATGTCTCTGGAAGTAACAATGGTGAAAGAGGGGTGTCGCTTGTAGATTTCTTATAACACATTGTTGTGAGTTTAAGCGATTTTTTAAACGCTCAGTAAGCGCTTCATTAATGGAAACAGTGTTGCCAGATTTTTTTTTACCGAAACTGCTCCGATTCTTTTCGAAACGGTTCCGCAGAGTGCAAGAAATTTTAAACTAAAAATTTTTTCGAACTAAAAAATTTCAAAACTAAAAAATTTTCAAACAAAAAATTTTCGAACTAAAAATTTTGAAACAAAAAAGTTTCAAACAAAAAATTTTCGAACCCAAAAAAAAAATTTCGAACTAAAAAAATTGAAACAAAATTTTGTCGAACTAAAACATTTTTAAAACAAAAGTTTCGAACTAAAGATGTAAATCACATCTAAAAATTTTCAAATCAAACTTTTTATCGAACTAAACTTTTAAAATTTTCGAACTAGAAATTTAAACCAAGTTTTAGAAAAATCCTAAGAAATGTTTCTCCAGGAATCGAACTCAGGTCTTTCAAACCAAAGATGTGTATGCTAACCGCTTAAATGAATTCGGTTTTAATCGATCTTGGTGGGTTTCGAACCATGGTCCTTGAAAAGGATACACATATACTTTAAGAAAATAAATCTGACAGTGTAACGCTTCTCAAATCAAACTTTTTATCGAACTAAACTTTTAAAATTTTCGAACTAGAAATTGAAACCAAGTTTTAGAAAAATCCTAAGAAATGTTTCTCCAGGAATCGAACTCAGGTCTTTCAAACCAAAGATGTGTATCCTAACCGCTTAGCTATGAATGAATTCGGATTTAATCATGCTTGGTGGGTTTCGAACCATGGTCCTTGAAAAGGATACACATATACTTTAAGAAAATAAATCTGACAGTGTAACGCTTCTCAAATCAAACTTTTTATCGAACTAAACTTTTAAAATTTTCGAACTAGAAATTGAAACCAAGTTTAGAAAAATCCTAAGAAATGTTTCTCCAGGAATCGAACTCAGGTCTTTCAAACCAAAGATGTGTATCCTAACCGCTTAGCTATGAATGAATTCGGATTTAATTATGCTTGGTGGGTTTCGAACCATGGTCCTTGAAAAGGATACACATACACTTTAAGAAAATAAATCTGACAGTGTAACGCTTTCGTTCGTGGATTAAAATAAAATGCTGATAGACTTCTTTGTGTGACGACATAGAAGCACATATGATTGAAAAAATGCAAACGTCAGCGGATCGCATTACTTTTTGTTTTACTACGAACGTGTCAGCATGATTCATGGAAAAAAAAGCAAACATTGACATTCTCGTATGGAATATGAGGAAAATGAAATGTCGTCACAGTTACGACAAGTAGTGACATGATCCTGGCAGAAGGGAATTGGCATCGGAATTGCGATACTAGATGTTGTAACTATTGAGAAACGTGAATGACGTCACGATCGATTGTTACACATCGTTTTGGTTCATGATTCATGACAAAAGCAGCGAGCGTTTTGATTGGTTCGTTGTGATGTCATTTTATAAATTTCCTCGTTTCTGATTGGCTGATGGTGACATCGTTTTCACAACGACCTAAATAAAAATCTAAATTTCATTTTTCAAATCCTACATCGCTCTCAACTGTGAAGTGAAGAAGATCTGCTTTTTTAGAAGTGTCTTCATTTAAGCTTTACTGCACCGACTTTGTGTTCATTGAATTTGAGGTAAGTTCAGTGAGATTTTATTTGTCACCCAAGATTCGAAAATCATTTTATTTTATATTTGTGGGGGTGGATCACTCATACACTGTTTTACTTTTAGTACGAAATATTTAGACTATGAAGAAATTAGTGGAATGGGAAAGTGGGAGTACGAATCAGGAACCTCCACACATTAGAAGTAAGCACGATAAACGATATGGTTTAGCGTCCCTTCAGCGAGCACCCGTCGGGAATTGAACCATGGCCAGAAAAATGTGTGCGCTTAGTTTTGAAAAGAATGCATTACAAAATTTCAGAAACTATGTCTGAGAATAATATGGTTCGATTCCCTTTAAAAGCATTAGCGGCCCCTTCAGCTTAACGTGATATTCGAGCAATCACCTGGGATTGAACCAAGGCCAGAGGCGTGTACGTCAACCATTTAGCTTAGTTTTGAAAAGAATGTATGATAACGCATGAGAATATTAAATTTCAGAAAAGACTTGACAGCGATCCGATGTGGAAAGCAAACCCACCGAGGATTGAACCAGGACCTTCCACGTTAGAAGCATGTACGCTAACCGCTTAAATAAAAAAGAGTGCATGAATATTTGGTTAAAAGATTTACGCTATACAGATTTTGTTTTGACAATTACGTATGTATAACGTTAATGGTTGGTGAATCTCTTCAACTTGCAAACGCATCATTTAAAGGTCGTTGTGAGTAGAAAAAATGCTTACGCGTACTTTGTCACATCTCAGTACTGTTGAAACATTCATTCATGCATTCTTTTTTTATCACTATAGAATGGTAGGTCAGTTACATGCTGATGTGATGCTCTCGAGTTTGACAGCAATAAAACACACATTTCAGTAACATAATTATTTTTAAAAAACTTTGATTTTTAGTACACGTGCTTTCATAATGAGATTCTGAACGTCACCGCCAGGAATCAAACTCAGGACCTTTACATGAATTGCTTAGTTAAGAATTTATCATGAATGTTATGATTTCCCGAACTAAGCGGTTAGCATACGTACCTTTGGCGTGGGAGACCAGGGTTTGATTCCCGGCGGGAGCTCATGTGGTTCGGATTCCACGTTAATCAGTAGGTCCACGTCTCATATAGCCTCGCTACTGAAAGGGACGCTAAACTAAAAATCAAAAAATCAACTCAAATTCACGCTGCTCAATTCCTTTTTTTCCCATTACATATTTGTTTTACCGTACCTGTTTGTTTGTTTTCATTTTTAATCATGGTCCAATCGGGTTTTACTGTTCGCAATGAAATCACTCGTCATTATAGACGATTTATGTACGTTTATGTATTATGAGGTGTGCACGTCAACCATTTAGCTTAGTTTTGAAAAGAATATATGATAACGCGTGAGAATATTAAATTACAGAAAAGGCTTGACATGCCCCGACGTGGAAAGCAAACCCACCGAGGCTTGAACCAGGACCTTCCACGTCCGAACCATGTACGCTAACCGCTTAGTCACAATAATAATAAAAAAAATACGCTATACAGATTTTGTTTCGACAATTACGTATGTGTATCGTTAATGTTCGATGAGTCTCTTCAACTTGCAAACGCATCATTTAAAGGTCGTTGTGAGTAGAAAAAATGCTTACGCGTACTTTATCACATCTCAGCACTGATGAAACATTCATTCATGCATTCTTTTTATCACTATAGAATGGTAGGTCAGTTACATGCTGATGTAATGCTCTCGAGTTTGACAGCAATAAAACACTCATTTCAGTAACATAATTATTTAAAAAAAAAAAACTTTGATTTCTAGTACATATGCTTTCATAATGAGATTCTGAACGTCACCGCCAGGAATCAAACTCAGGACCTTTACATGAATTGCTTAGTTAAGAATTTATCATGAATGTTATGATTTCCTGTTTATCAGGTGATTAAGATTTTTCTTTCTTCTTTCTTTTGTAGTAAATTCACGCTGCTCAATTCCTTTTTTCCCATTACATATTTGTTTTACCGTACCTGTTTGTTTGTTTTCTCCTTTTATTAACATGGCCGAATCGGGTTTTATTGTTCGCAATGAAATCACACGTCATTATAGACGATTTAACATTGAAGGCAGAATGCTCGAAGTTCAATTCAACGCACCGCCCGTAGGAACCGATATCATACAGTATGTACATAACAGTTTCCAAGCAATGCTGGACCATTTGTTAGCCAATGTCGACGATGAGACGATGGTTGGTTTATCAGTAATATCACCACGCAACACAAATAAACCGTTTTGGGTGAGTTTTCGCCAAGCACGAAACTTGACACTGGAAACGATGTGGGCCTCCTTTGAAAGAGTGTTACAAAGTAACAATGCATTTCTCCTGCACGAACCATTCACCGTGCATTTTCATCGTGTGGATATTCCACGTGGCTATGGCGGTTTGCGGCAAGGAGTACTTCAAAACGAAGAATTATTACGTTGCAAGCGAGGGATTGTACGTGTAAGAAATCAAGATTCAAGGTGCCTGGCGTACGCCCTTGTTATTGCTATTGGCCTGAAAAAATACAAGAATGTAGATGTGAAACGACATAAGCAGTATAAACATCAATCGAAATGTGTTGTGGACGATGAAGTGGATGCGTTATGTGCAAATGCAGGAGTGAATTTGGATCATGGTGCCAGTGTAAATGAAATACGACAATTCCAGTCATACCTCAAAGAATATAAAATTACAGTGTATACCAGTTTCACAGGCCATGACATCATGTACGAGGGGCCCAACGACGAAAATCGCACTCCCATAAATTTGATTTGTTTGGCTGGTCATTTTGACATCATCCAATCCTTAACTGCTTGTTTTGCAACCAATTTCTACTGTGAGGCGTGCCATAAAAAGTATAGTAAACGCAATGAACATGTGAAAAATTGTCCTGTAACGTGCTCCAAATGTCTACAGAGACCACTATGCGACAAGAACCAAACGCTGATATTATGCAAAGACTGCAATCGTCAATTTTACGGCGAACAATGTTTTAACAATCATCGTAATATTGTATATCATCAAGGGGAACCTGTATGCAAAATGGTGAAGCAATGTACTAGATGTTACAGAGTTTATTCTTTTGTGCATACAGGACAACGACTTCATGATTGTAATGAGATCTTTTGCAATGTTTGTAAGAAGATTGTTCCGGGATCACATCAATGTTTTATGCTTCCCGATCGACAATGCTTGAAACCTGGTGTTCCTTCACTCATGCACGCAAAGAAAGCCTTGTTGATATTCTATGATATAGAATCTATGCAGGACACGAATATTGGCGATAATACGTATGTACACATTCCAAATTTATTGGTTGCACAACAAGTATGTTATGCATGTGTTGAAAACAATAATATCCAGCAGTCTTGCAGTACGTGTGGTCAGCGCCAGCATATTTTCCAAGGAGAGGATCCAGTTTATAATTTTCTCCAGTACTTGCGGGAACGTCGTCCCAATATAAATAGGATTTTCTGTGTCGCGCACAATGCTAAGGGATACGATGGACATTTGATCCTAAAGACCATGGTAGAACAATGTCAATGGAGACCTGACGTCATATTAAATGGGACCAAGATACTGAGTTTAACGTTGAATAATCTGACGTTCATTGACTCGTTGAACTTCCTACCTATGGCATTAAGTAAATTGTCAAAAGCGTTCAATTTACCCACAACCAAAGGCTACTTCCCGCATTTCTTCAACACCAAGGAGAATCAATCGTATATTGGACCACTTCCAGAAACGAAGTATTATGGTGCAGATGAAATGGCCGTCGAAGACAGGAACAAGTTCATGCAGTGGTACAACGATCATCGTAATGACACGTTTGATTTTCAGAAAGAAATTCTCAAGTATTGTATTCAAGATGTCAATGTACTGCGACAAGCATGCGTTTCGTTTATGACGTCATTTGAAACAGAAACCAAAGTGAATCCCTTCTTGGAGACGATCACGATTGCCAGTGCTTCCAATTTAGTATTCCGCCGGAATTTCCTTAAACCCAACACCATAGGAATTCTACCGGCACATGGCTATCGATGGAGAAGTACCCAATCGATCGCTGCAATGCAATGGCTGGCCTACATTGAAAAAACCGAAGAAAAACAAATCTTACATGCGGCCCGACAAAAAGAAGTGTTTATTGCGGGATTCCATGTTGATGGTTACTACCAAGATCCTGAGACGTTAGAAGAGCACGTCTACGAGCATGCCGGCTGCTTTTACCACGGGTGTAAAGTATGTTTTACTACAGGCCGTAATCAGCCCATCTACAGCAATCCAGAAGACACCATGGAATTCCGTTATGAACGAACACAACGCAAAAATGCAAGACTGCGTGAATTGGGGTACATTGTACATGAAATGTGGGAGTGCGAATTTAATCAGTTCTTAAAACAAAATCCTGCAATGGCGACGTATCTGAAGAATCACCCGTACATGAACCGCAGACCATTAAATCCAAGAGATAGTTTTTTTGGAGGAAGGACCAATTGCGTGAAATTGTACCACCAAGTCGATGAAAAAGCGGGGGAAGTAATAAAATATTACGATATTGTCTCGCTTTATCCTTATGTAAATAAGTGTGCTAAATACCCTGTAGGCCATCCACGAATTTATCTACAGGGTGATGAAAATATACCACCAATAAATAAAGTCAATGGTCTAATCAAAATGTCGATATTACCAAGTCGCCATCTTTATCATGGTCTCCTGCCTTACCGATGTAACAAGAAACTACTCTTTCCACTGTGTGCTGCGTGTGCCGAAGAAATGAACCCAGACCCTACAGCAACGTGTACGCACAACGACCAGGAGCGATGCCTCACTGGAACATGGGTATCATATGAAATCCAGAAAGCAATAGAATTGGGATATCAACCAGTGGAAATTTTTGAAATTTGGGATTATGACATTGAACAATATGATCCCATCACGAAAACAGGTGGCTTGTTCACGGAATATATCAATACATTTTTAAAATCAAAAATGGAAGCGTCTGGCTGGCCTAGTTCCTGTGTCAGCGAAGAAGACAAATCAAAATTCATACAAACCGTCCTGGAGCGTGAAGGTATTGCATTGGATCCGTCCAAAATTGAAAATAATCCTGCACGAAGAAGTTTATCTAAGCTTTGTGTTAATGCTCTTTGGGGAAAACTTTCGCAAAGATCAAACTTTAGCCAGACCACAATTATTGATCGGCCGGAAGAATTTTATGAAAAACTCACTTCCCCCGACATTAAACTCCATCAAATTGTACCCATCAATGATACGATGTTGTATGCGTTCTGGGAGTACAATGAACATGTGCCTGTTCAAAACCGAAACACCAATGTCGTGTTAGGTGCATTTACAACATGTCAGGCACGTCTGGAACTGTACAAGTACCTGGAAATGTTGCAGGAACGTGTTTTATATTTCGACACGGATTCTGTAATATTTACGGAGAAGCCCGGGGAGCCAACCATTAAACCTTCTACGTACTTGGGATGCTTATCGAATGAGATGGAGTCTTACGGACCACGAGCATACATCAAGACATTTGTCAGTGGAGGACCAAAAAATTACAGCCTAGAAATATACAATCCGGATACCAACGTCACCAGTTACATATGCAAAATTAGAGGATTTACATTAAATTACAATGCAGGACAACAATTAAATTTCAACACGCTAAAAGAAATGATTACAAATCAATGCCGTGGACAAGTCATCATCACTATCCCCCATAAGATATGCAGGACCAAAGACCATACCATCGTCACACGCAAAGAAGAAAAAATGTACAGTATCCAGTACACAAAACGTCGATTTAAAGAATTCAATTCTTATGATACGGTTCCGTACGGGTACGTTAAAAAACAGAAGATGGAACTGGAAAAAGAAGATGAAGAAGAAAAAACTGTAAATACCCAATAAGGCCGCCATTTCTTTTTTCCTTTTCCTTTTTTTTCACTCCTTAACCACAAAGCAGCAACACCAAGAAGAAAATGAAGTACCCACAAGAGTTTATAAACCATCAACACAACCATCAGTGGAAGAAATGCAGTCATCTCGTACCCAAGGGGGAACCTTGACCATAAAGGTGCAACAGCTAGAAAAATGCAGTACCCAGAAGAGTTCATAAACATCCATCGGTGAAAAAAATGCTGTCATCTCGTACCCGAGGAGGAAGATGAGCCTAAACAGATCCATCATTTACGAGTAAGTTTTATTTCTCTCTTATCAATATTGACTCATTTTTATTGTTTCAGAAAAAAAGAAATTCTTAAATTAATCCGTCGTTTCTTCTTTTTTCTTTACAGGATACGGCTACAACATTCGAAGATGATGACGCGTCCAATATATTCATTAATTAGATCCTGTATTTATTATGTTAATAAACATGTATAGGAAGACCACATACCTTTCGTTAAATACAACAAGTTGAAAAAAAAATGTGTTTTATTATTTCTTGAAACCCTGAACACTTGTTTTCAAATCATGGTAATCTTGAAAATTTAAGGTGGAAAATATATTCAAGATTTGGTTTACACGATTTTGTTCGAAAAATAATTAAAGAATTTTTTTAGTGTCCAAAATTTGATTTTTAATTTAGTTCGAAAAATTTTTAATTTGAAAATTTTCAAATGTGGTTTACATCTTTAGTTCGAAACTTGTTTTTAAAATTGGTTCGAAATTTTTTTTAAATTTTTAGTTCGAAAAATTTTGATTTGAAAATTTAGTTCGAAAGTTTTTAGTTTAAAATATTTTTCGAAAAATTTTTAATTTTTTTTAGTTCGAATTTTTTTTTGGGTTCGAAAATTTTTTGTTCGAAAATTTTTTGATTTGAAAATTTAGTTCGAAAGTTTTTAGTTTAAATTTTTTAGTTCGAATTTTTTTGAAATTTTTGTTTCAAATTTTTTAGTTCGAAAATTTTTTGTTTGAAAATTTTTGTTTAAAATTTTTTTAGTTTTGAAATTTTTTTAGTTCGAAAAATTTTTTAGTTTAAAATTTCTTGTACTCTGCGGAACCGTTTCGAAAAGAATCGGAGCAGTTTAGGTAAGAAAAATCTGGCAACACTGTTTCCATTAATGAAGCGTTTACTGAGCAATAAATCGCTTAAACTCACAACAATGTGTTATAAGAAATCTACAAGCGACACCCCTCTTTCACCATTGTTACTTCCAGAGACATAGGCTACTAATTCAAGGACAGGATCTCCATCAAGGTAAGAAAGCTGGTAATCATCTTATCTGTCACAGAGAATGATAATATTTAAGGTAAACTTCAGTACAATATCATGATACCAAAAAAAGGGTTATTTAAGGAGGAGGTTGAACCCTTCATGGGAACTTTACGCATAACCATAAAAAGGGAACTAAATTCTAAGATCCCGGTCTAGGATGGATCGCCGTCATAGCACTCTGAATGTCTAGCATTGGGGGTTGGGGCTAAGATCATGTGACTTCTATCCACCAATCAACATCGCGGTACCAAAACACGCATCTTACACATAAAATAAAACAAATAAGTGAGGGGTTTTCCCACGTATTCTGTTCACCGTGTGGCGGGTCTAAGATCATGTGACCTCTGTCGACCAATCAGAATCGAGGTACCAAAGCACTCATCTTACTCGTAAAAAGGGAACAAATTTCAAAAGTCACAGGGGCTTAAGATCACGTGACCTCTATCAATCAATCAAATTCAAGGTACCAAACCACTCATCTTACCCATAAAAGGGAACGAATTTTAAAAAATCCCTGGGCCTAAGATCACGTGACCTCTGTCAGCCAATCATAAACACTCATCTTACCCGTAAAAGGGAACGAATTTCAAATATCGCAGGGTCTAAAATCACGTGACAGCTATCAACCAATCAGAAACACACATTTTACCCGTAAAAGGGAACAAATTAGTGAGGGATTTCCCCGCAGGGTGACTCATGACGTCATACCACATGACCTGGAAAATTTGAATTTCCCGCGTGGGCGGGGCCTAACGTCACGTGACCTCTCTCAGCCAATCAGAATCGAGAAATTTTTGCTGACTCGGCTGGCCATACGTCGGGGACTACTACTATTACCCTCCCATCTGCGCCTAGGTCTTCCTAATGGTCGTTTTCCTATGGGTCTTCCAGTGAAGACTTTGAAAGCTTTTCTACTTTCTTCCATTCTAGCTACATGACCTGCCCACCTAAGCCTCCTAGACTTGACGACCCTAACAATGTTGGGCAAACCGTATAAACTATGTAGTTCCTCGTTATGAAGCTTCCGCCATTCCCCATTCTCGTTCCTCTTGGGTCCGAATATTCTTCTCAGGATCCTGTTCTCAAATACTTTCAGTCTATGTTCTTCCCTCAGAGTAAGCAACCATGTTTCGCAACCATACAGAACAACAGGCATGATTATCGTTTTATATATTTTAAGCTTCAAATTCTTCGACAGAATTCGCGACGACAAGAGATTTTGAACCGAATAGTAACACGAATTCCCTACTTTTAGTCGACATTTAATTGCAACACTATTTAAAATTATGTAATTGCAAGAACTTAGTGTAATCAAAATTACACTGACAAAAATCCGTTATCTGGACAGAAGTATATCGTACAAACACACGGAATCCTTATGTTTACAACGGAAAAAGTAAGAGAATGAAAAAAAATACAAATTGTATTATATACATTTGAAAGGTACATTCTTAAGCTATTTTTCCACATAATCGCCATGCAAATTAATTCACATATTTTTTCAATACCGTGGCATAAGTTTTTCAATACCGTCGCGTTAGAAATTTGCCGCCTGCGATTTCAACCACTGTCTTACACCGGCATATGTAGTTCGGCGTCAGTATTAAAGCGTTGTATAGCGAGCCATGTCTTCATCGCTGGAAAGAGGTAGTAGTCGCTCGTCGCGAAATCCGGGCTTATGGTGAGTAAGTGGTCGAACACCTCCCATCCAAAACCATCCAAGAGTTTTTGGGTACGCTAGGCCGTGTGTGAACGTGAGATGTGAAAAACCATCTTCGCGCTAAGTTTTTCCCGGCGCTTGTTTCAAATCGCGCGCCTTAAGGTGGATCACCACCCGGAAGTCAGTACATATTTTAGCTCATTTCCTTAACTACTACGCAGTGAAACATTATGTATTATAAATATTGTACTGTAAGATAAAGTCACGTTTCAGCTACAACACAAGATACTGATTCATTTGGTTGTGTCTTTTGATATTGAAAAAGGTAACAAATAGAAGAAAATATTTGATTCGTTTTACAATGAGCACATAAGATGGCACTTGATGTTAGATCTTACTAGAAGTGGTTAATTTTATGAAATGTTTATTTGAATGTGTAGAGTACTTTGAAAGTAACGATCTTATCACGAAATAGATATATTGTTTCACCGTTTTTCGTGTTATGTTTCACATTTTATTTAAATATTAATTCATATTTAAGGAAATAGATTTTGAGAAGAAACTTGCGCAGAACGTCATAATGCGTTCTTGCCAAATTTGTACGTTTAATTCCTGGATTCTAGCGTTGCAGTTCGAGAATGGGAACTTAGCTGTGAATTGCAGTAAGGGTCGAAAACTAATTTCTCGAGTAAATATCCACGCAGAATCCCATGATTACTCCCTTAATTACCTGGCACCAGTAAACACTCAACACTACCTGGCAACGCCGCACAATTCAAGCAGTGTTTAGCATAGCACCGAGAACATCTAGTGATCCACCTTAACTTTCTCAGTGTTTCACAATAGCGCACATTGTAACACGTCACACAAAGCACAATAAGAGAGTCACATTCCTCACGCTGGATGCATACTGAGTGTGGCAATGTTCTGACATCAAGGCGGCAACTCTATCCTCGCCCACTGTCACAATAGGCCTAAACATCTGTGATTTTACAACGATAGTATCTATTTTTGTATGTACTTACTAAGTATTGTTTATATTTACGGGCAAAAGTGCTATTTTAAAGGCACAAGCAATTAAGAAGAAGAAGAAGAAGAAAAATATAAAGAAGTAATATAAATATTTGTATATATCGATATATTTCTTGATTTCGTTGCTATAACGACTTGTTTATCTGTTTGGTGTCGTTGTTATGGTAAATATGAAAGAAAGTATAGAACGAAGTGCCATCTTGTATAGACTGAATGTATAATATTTTAATATGACAAAAACGATATATGTTGGAAGTTAATATATATATTCAAAAGTGCATAATTGTGTTGTTTGATTCATGATAATCTCGTGAACTGTATAAATATACATTTCGAATTAGGGAATGTAACGTAACGACTATAAAATAACGTTACAACTTTCTGGACAGCCCTCGTACATACCTACTGCCCTTTTCACGCTTAGATGTTACATCGTGCAGCTGCAAGGTGTTTGATATTTAATAGTCTTCCGTATATTACATATGTCAGCTATATGTTATATACGTCCATCTGTATGTGAGATCCTTTCTTTCGTGCGGAAAGTACGTTTATTCGGAACACGTATAGGAAAAGTGTTATAAAACACGTTTTGAGTTATACGTTCGCTACAGTATGTTACTTATATTGTACCTTAAGTATACAGTTAAAGACAACAAGATTTACGCATGTAATCTACGTTTTTACGTACGCCACATTTTTTCCTGCTTTCTCTCTCAGTGTATCAAAAAGATTGTTGTAATTTCATAGAAGCCAAGTAAATCAAAAATTGTTTTAAGAAGTTCCCACAAATGCGCCATTTTAAGCAATAGAGCAATCTCTAACCATGTTTTTTGTTTTTCCTTTATATCTGCCGAACAGCTTGAAAAATGAAATTGTTGTAAACGGAATTATGGTCTTTACGTTTATGCAAACAATTTATGGTTGTATCTGATAATAAGCAAGTACTTTTTCGAAATGGAGCCTTTTGAGAAAATAAACTTTTCAATTCCTTATAATCAGTGTTGCCAATAACCACTTATCAACCACTTCTATGATTAGTATAGTGAGTTGACTTGGCATTGATATTATTATTTTCTGATTACCGGTGTACAGTATTAGCTATTCTTAGGATCATGTAAGTGAAACTTATATTATTGTAATATCAATTTGAAGGGTCGCACCTGAAAAAGGGTAAAGAAATAAATATCAAATACAAAGGAAATGAATAAATATTAGGCCTATATTAAAACCCATAACACTTTTCCAAACAGAGAAAAATAATATAAATAAAATGTAACTCCACCGAAAAGTCTAACCCTCTTCAGAAAACTAAAGGAAAAGAAACAAAATCTTACGATATCTTCGGTGTGCACTATACACCCTATGATATCTTCGATTGTTTGAGTACAATCAATGGAGGTAGTTTTAGAAACAAAAGACTTTTAAATAAATAACGATACAAACGAATGATCTCTGAAATTTTCCAAGGAAAAGATGTGTTGTTTGTATTTTGTTCTGTTGGAAGTTTGAAGTGGTTTCCCCGTAGACTGTGGCTTTCTTAAGGTCACGGCTGTCGAGGGATAATCTGCATGAGTCCACCATCAATCGCACACCGCGCCCCAACATCAATCTTTCAGCCACGAGCCGCCTTTGACTTGGAGATGGGGACATTTCCAATCCAAATTAACTTGCCCTAAATAACAAATGGTCCTCCTTCAATCTCGCTACGTTCAGTATCCGCCTTCCCAGCAGAGTTGCCATCTTCCCAAAGCCAATAAGCCTCTTCCACTTAATATATATTTACAGTTGGTGATAGTAAATATATTTATATAAAGTGTGATGCGGTCGGTCGTTTCATCCATCTCTCTTCCAGACTAGATAATATAGTAAATAGAACTTATTCTCTGTACGATCTTGCTAAACGCACCAAAGTCAAATGCCGGTTTGGTTTCAAGCCCATCTAAGTACCATGTCCAATCCTCAACATGGTGTCCATGTTGCATGATCATTTCAATTAACATTTACAGGTAGTCCTCACACACCATTATGAATGAGCCGTATTAATTGGTTAGTGCCCTATGAGTTAGGTCGCTCTCCTGTGTTTTACTGGAATAATGTTTCTTACCGTTTCAACTACTGGATTTCGTCACTTATTTCCAAAGAGTTTTGAACTAATGTACAGTATGTCCGAGAAGTCTGTAAATCCCTATACCTTACTAGTTTCTTATTAGCGAATCATTTATTATGTTACTAACACTAGTAACACTAATATTATTATTAATTATGTTTCTTGTGTTGACGGTAATATAGCTCATGAGCTTCCTCGTGACTAAGTGGTTAGCGTACGCGCCTTTGGGTGGGAGACCTGAGTTCGATTCCCGGCGGAGCTAATATGGTTCTGATCTTACGTTAAGTTGTAGGTCTATGTTTCGCATAGCCTCGCTGCTGAAAAAGAGGCTAAACTCAGACTATATTACGTTACGATACAGCTGATATTGTTCTCGTCGTTATTATTTTTTTCCATTGTTGGTGATTTGAATTCGCCTCACTCAATCATTCTGTAAGTTGCTATAGTGATACACGATGGCAACTGTGTATCAATAAAAAGGGAGAGTTTATTGAGAAATTGACACAGATTAGTTCTGTGTTTCATTGTTCATAGAAATTAGAACGAAACACACTGTTGTTTCGATTATGGAGTGTCACTTTCTTTCGGTTGAAGATTTGTAGAAAAAAAATTGGTACTTTTTTCACCATTTTTGCTTTGTTTTTGTCCCCAGTTCATTTATGCCCAAAGAGTTCTTCACTTATTGACTCTGACGCATGGCTTGGGGAAAACGCCACGAGCAAAAAAACACAAGGATATCAAATAGGAGAAACACCACTGAGACAAAAACCCACACAAAGATTTTTAGATTTTTTAGGAAGTGATTCTTCTTTCAAGTATTTTCTTCAAAGATCTCTTTTACTTCGAAGAAAGAAGATTTCATAGCTCATCTAGCCTGAAGCGTTGTATGTTAAAACGTTTCTTCATTTTTCATTTTTCTCAAGCACAACTAATTTATTATTACCCTTGCAATTTCGTGCCAAATATTATTTTTATACATATGAATAATTAAACCTTCAAAATGTATTTGTGCGAAATGCAAGCACCGTTGAGGGTTAAGAGACAATAAAAAGTTACACAAAGACTTCTTTCGAAAGACTGTTGTTTCTGGCAAAAATTGGTTTTTTGCAGAGGTGTTAGAAACGTCACATGTTGACGCCTTGTATTGGCTCGATTACGAGGTAATTCGGCTTCTTTTGTTGGCATCTGAGCCGAGATTTATAGATGCTACTCTCTAAGACAACTTATGACCGAATAACGACAGCTATAAACCTGTAACATCCTGGCAGTTTTCGTTAACGAAGAGAAATTAACAGCTTGTACAGAATCTGGTGTTTAAGACTCTCGGGCTGATGAAAGAAGCAAACGGCGAGAACTGTATTTCTGTACACCAGACGGTACAACAAGACTATGTCACTTCTATCAACAACAACAACGAACAAATAATAAAAAGAGAGAAAAATCTTAGTTTTATTTTTCTTTGAGAAATTAACAAGTAAAAAAGCTTACGAACCAGCCATTCCGTGTTAATTGTTTTTTTTTTTTTCGTACTCTTTTACTTGTCAATGGTTGTAGGGTGGAATAAAAGGTGGGGGAGGGGGGTGAAGAGAAGTGGAATAGAGTCGTAATTAAATTTACGACGTGACGTATAGACAACAAAACCCTTTTTTCCATTCTTACAAATATATACAACGCGTTTAAATGTTAAGTAATGCAGCTTTTTTTTTAACACCATTCACGAGGTTGTAGCACTAAAACTGAGCAGCCAATCATTTTCAGAGTATTTTATCGTCTTTTCTTTTCTCTTTTATGTTTACATATTTACTTTCAAGCTGTGAGAAATTTCAGTTTTATTTTTATTTTGTTCTTGCGCCAGTTTTATATCTATGAAACTGGAAGGATTGAAAGCACAATGATGGCTATTCTTTTTCTAAGCCTTCTTCTCAGTTAGCTGGGATTGGCTTGAAGAAAGGAAAAAAAAACTGTAAACAAAAATAATGATGTATAGGGTATAGAGATCGTAATTCAAGTTTTTAATTTATTATAAACAATGCGAAGTATGATTAGTCACGTTCAAGATTTTCAACAAACTTAAAAAGTTTGTTACTGAGTTCTCTATGTCCGTGTGTGTGTGTGTGTGTGTGTTTCAATTTTGAGCCCTCCATTCGATAGAGCATGGGAACTTAATTGAAAGAAGTGATGGAATTTTTCGCGTCATTTCTACCGTTCCCGAGATATTGGCCAAAAAATTTCCGATTTCGGGAGATTTAAGGAGTCATATCTCGGGAACGGCAAATTATAGAGAGATTATATTGGTGTTGATCAATACCTAAGAGGATGGTAAACATTTTGGTACCAAATAGTAACAGGTGACCACTGACCAACTGGCCACCGTTCTGCAGATACTGGCCAAAAAGTTCCGATTTCGGGAGATTTGAGGGGCCATATCTCGGGAAGTCATGGAGAGATGATATTTTGCGAATTTTTCAATTTTGAGCCCTCCATGTTGGGCATGTCTTCACAAAAACAACATATCGTAGATTTTTTTAACAGAACTCTTAAACAAAACATGTGAGAAAATTTAGTAGTCAAGGAACTTATAAATGGATAGATATATTACAAGAATTGTTTAATGAGTATAATAATAAAGTACATAGAACAATTCGTATAAAGCCTGTAGAAGTTAATAAGAAAAAGTAATTCTTTTAAAGTTCGTTCTGGCAATGATCTTGGAGCATTCTCAATTGGCTTGTCTCTGTATTCCTTAGAGTGCTCTGCAACAGAAATGGCAATTTGTCAGTTTTGCCGACGAGACGAGAAGTACTTTTCTTAAATCGAGATGAGACGAAATGACAATCCTTGTCTAGTTTTCTGGACGAGAAATTTCCCAAGTGTTGTAGTTAGCAATAGTTCACCCAAGCATTAGTTCTCAAACACTGTTTTAGTGTTACATCTTTTATAGTATTAAAATTAGAAATTGATAAAGGGATTGTACGAACACAATATAGAGCATTTATGAATGTTTGAAGACAAGAAAATCATTACACAATACAGCGCAAGTCAAAATGATGCACCGGATTTCAGAAGTTTATGCTGTGAAATCTAATCAATGTGTGTTGTTGGGAGACATGTGCTAAAAAAAAAAAAGGTAAATTGTCAAAAAGTTTTCTTCAAACATATCATAAATGTTCAATGTGAGTATCTCGCATAACACGGCACACATCAAATCAATAGTCTATCTCCTGTCAAATATTTTGTACAGTTCACAGATGACGAGAAGAACCCTAAAACAGGGGTAGCGGGGAAAGGTCAACGACACGGTCAAGTGCATTTTCGGTTTTTGAGGTGTGGTCTATACTTAGATGTCGTCTGCTATTCCGGGTAGTTATCTGTCTGCTATTCCGTGGTGTCGTTTGAAACCCCCGTGCGAAAAGTGGGCGAGCCCATGCCTACGTCACACTACTTCTGCTAGGGTTCTTCTCGTCATCTGTGAGCTGTACCATGTTGTGGTTAATATGAGTAATGAGTGATGCTGGCACGCAGATCATCTAATGTTGTGGGAAGTGGTGGTACGTAAACGTGACTCTTTACAAGATTCCACATGAAGAAATCACGTGGAATCAAGTCGTGTGCACACTAATTGTTTACATGATAATCAAGCACATAGAAAGATCTTTTTTCTCTAGTCAACGCAATTTTCCTTAAGAGTCTTCATCCTGGCGAAATTAAAATACCGCTAATTTTACGGTAATTATGTGATATCTTCAAATAGATAAAAGATAATTGAAGTATGGAACAAGAGCGCCCTAGACAATATTATTTTGCGTGAGGTACCGTTATCACAAGTCACCTAGTGGCTTTTCGTTTTCAGCTGTTTAGAAACGCGAAAATAAATGCCGATTTTCAAAATGGCTCGAAATCGAAAGGAGATAAGTGAGTTGTGATAACGGTTTCTCATGCAAAATAATATTGTCTAGGGCGCTCTTGTTCCACATTTCGATTATCTTTTATCTCTTTGAAGATATAACATAATTACTGTAAAATTAGCGGTATTTTAATTTCGCCGGCATAAAGACTCTTAACTACTCGTTGATGACTTTTAGCGGTAGAAAGTTTAAACACTTCATGGTAACTAAAGTTTAAATGTTAACCCTTCGAAGCGCATGCGTCATAATAACATTCGACTGTGTTAAGGTAAAACGCCATAAGCCTCATTTCCAACTTTTTTTCAGGAGAGCAAAAGAACAACCTCTAACTTCCATTTACATCCTAGCAAGGCACATGTATAAAAAGTGGTTTATTTGCCTTAATAATACACACAAGCTTACAATATTTTTCTCACGTATGGCCTGACCTTTAGTGAGCTGAATAACATAAAGATCCACATTTTCACTTTTTTGAGGGTTACAACCTTTTACCTTAACACCGTCGATATGTTTATTTAGATTTCAGACAATCAATTTCTGAAATACTCTTTTTCGGTTTAACCTGTATATACCAATAATAGGTATGGTTTAAATGTTATCCTTCATGGATCTTTCATGGAGCAGATGGATTCTGATGGTTACTAAATAGAATTATAAAAAATATCAGTTCATGAATTTTGTACATAAATTTACAAAAAGAGACAAAGAAAGCTTTTTGAGGATAATCGAGATTGCACAAGAAAGAATTCTTCGAGGATCTAGACGAGACTAGAATATCTTACCTCTTATTTAGTCTCGTCTCGAGAGCAACACTAGGTTTTGGGAACTGGGTTCAGGCTCACTGAGGTTCTCGCTCACAATCTGACCCTAGCTGAACACTTTGGGGTCGCACTCAGGTTCGTTATCTTCAATGGGTTTCACACTCAACTGACTTCATTGGGGTCGCATTCGTCGGACACGGGTTCGGCTTACGTTAATATGAGTTCGCACACAATTACTTGAGCCTGCTCTCGTTATTATACCTGAAGGTGCTTCGCAGAGTATTCACAATTAAGCTTACTGCAACGAAATTTCCAATAGATAAAGGAAAATCTCTTTATGATCTCTTTCCTTCTCAAAATCTCACTCTAAATTGACTATCAATATTAATTTAATTGAATGTATTTCATTCTAGCTTCTGGGGAAC
Organism: Thermobia domestica; assembly: GCF_964235325.1. Lineage (NCBI taxonomy): Eukaryota > Metazoa > Arthropoda > Insecta > Zygentoma > Lepismatidae > Thermobia > Thermobia domestica. Next base: position 3,777,184 of record NC_137465.1, on the reverse strand, counting down.
AAAACACTGGGGAATTCATTGTTTGTTCTTACAAAATAATTCACAATAAATTCTGTTACACAGAATAAAGAGGATCATCTGATCCATATCATTTTATTATAGGCAACCAACATTTCTTTGCTACTGTACTGGTTCCATACAAGCTAGGGAACGTTATAGATTTTAGACGGGACATGGATAGCTACTTTTCTACATAGCCTTTTATTGTAGGCAACCAACATTTCTTTGCTGCCGTGCAGGTTGCATACAACCTAGGGAAAGTTATAGATTTTAAACGGGAAATGGATACTTACTTTCCTACATTTACTTTTATTATAAGCTATCAGCATTTCATTGCTACCGTAGAAGTTGCATACAACCTAGGGAATGTTACATATTTTAAACCGAATATGGGTAGTTACCGTTAATGGATCGTTACCCGTGAAGATCTTAACGGATTGGCTCCATTAACGAATTCGTTCGAGGTAATCACACTAACCATCTATTGCAAAAACAAAATCCACAACTCGCTTTCGTTCTAGACGGACGGATGCATTAATATTACAATCTTATAAGTCTCAATGCGTGATGCTAATAGAGAGCAATTTCTATTTTTTGGGTTATCTGTATAATTTAATTCCTTTGTAGAGGTATAGCGTCCCTTTCAGCAGCGAAGCTATATGAGATGAGAACACAAACGTAGGATCCAAACAATATAAGCTCCTACCACCAATCGAACCCAGTCTCCTGCTCTTACGCTAACCATATAGCCATGAATTTTAAAATTAGTGTCCACCATTTAAACATTAATGCATTCCTTATCTTTAATGTTATCAATATTTTGAAAGAAAAGTTTAATTCTCAACAGCATACGCTCTACATCATAGCTCGCATCAGTTGTCCAAACAATGACAGTAACAAAGAATAGTACGTAGCAAAAGATTGTCTTCCCCAAATGAGGAAATGTTTTTCAGAAATTATTTACAAGAAGATTACAAATACCATTCTTTATTAGTGGGTATTGCTTTTTTTTTTTTTTTCAAGATTTCGATTTTAACGAAGAAATAACAGCGTCTGTGTTTTCCTATTATAACATGAAATAACATTTTATTATTGTATTCTGAAGAGAAAGAAAAACAGGAAAATTTCAGGAATCAAAGAAATGTCGAATGCTCGATAGTAAAGAAATAAAGGGAAATCAGGGGACGCAGTAGATTTTCTAATTTCAACGAATTGCATGGAAAGTTCTAAAGAGTAAATTTTAAGACCAAAAGTGTTTTAGTAAGTATTTTAATAGTATCAGCAACAATCCCTCTAAAAATGTAGTTAGATTTCGAAGGAAACCATTATCGTTTACAATCTATGGATAGACTAAAACTTCAGCTAATAAGGTTTTAGTAGATAAAGACATATTTTATGAATGACATTACGCACAACAAGTGTATCTATCTACTTACCAATATACAGAATCCCTAAACATTTGTGAGAAACAGCACTTGAATTCAAATGAAGTATTTATAATCACAGCAATTTGACATATCAGACCTTCATATCCAAGTAGAGTTGCCGTCTCTCGGCGATGAACATGAACACACGCTACAACATTGCTAGAGTAATTGTACGCACCTGTGTGAACGCATTTTCGCATTGGTGCATAAACGTGTATATCAAAATAGTTTAAGTTCAATTATATGACTAAGTACACAGAGCTGTAATAAACTTACGCAAAGTTATAAAAATACGTGTATAATATAGTTGGCACAAACCATAAAAGTATAGTTAGATCCTACTGAAATCATCAATAGACTATAGTTACCTAGTGGTAGAATGATCACCTCTTAAACGAGAATTTCCTGATATTATCTCAGGCGATGTGAGCTTGTGCGGGGACAACGTCGTCCATTGATTTTCTCGAAGTTCTCGCATTTCCTTACACATTTCCGTTTTCGCAATTTTTTTCAAAATCATTCACTTTCACATTAACCATCCATCTCCTTTAGCCTAAAGAGCATAACCGTAGGACGTAAAACTGCAAATTATTTCATCTCATTTACGAATCACAAAGAATCACTAGCCACATGAATGAAATGCAGTGAGACACTGCATCAACAGATGTATTATGTCTATTTCTTGTGATTCTAGCCTTCTTTTGTTTTCTTTGATTTAGCGACGTGCCTTATCAGAAGTTAATCCAGTATCATTTTATTTTCTACTTGTCTCTACTTTCAAAAATCTACTTGTATCTCAGATGTGGATTTCCTGCTTTCTTGTTAATTTTGTATTGCAACACCTCATCCCGATTTGACATTTTGTCCATTGTTATCCTGATGATTGCGCTGTCTTCTGCAAAAAAGAAATCAAATGACATTAACAAGATCCTTCACAATCGTGAACCTAAACAAATTTACACTGATCTCAGTTGATGAGTTGTATATCTGACTTGTACACGTACAGAGGAACTATTATCGGAAACGGTAAATAAGAGTATATGTACAATTTAAAACAAACGAACAGTTAACGAAGTTTGATTCAGATCAGGGGCGTACCCATGGGGTCAAGCGGATCCAGACCCTCCCCCAAACTTCCTAACTCAACATACATTTGTACATCTTCTAAATAAAACTCTACTTGTTTAACAGAGAAATGATTGATGTAGATTGAAAATTCGATCTTAAATTTCATCTATACTCTTTCTGTTATAAAAAACAATCTAGTTCTCTATCATTTTTTTTTCTGAAAATATTGGTGGAAGTGTTTTAAATTTCTTATCGTCTTTTCGGATGCAGAATAACACCCGTTCAATACTACATAGACGCAGTGTCATTTATATCTGAGAAAAAGTAGTTACTATCAGTGGTGTACGGAACGGGGGGACTATTCCTGGATTTAGCCCACCTTGAATAAGATATCACGGAAAAATAAACATTTTACCATATTAAGGCACATATACAAAAATTACTCTCGTCCTAAAAGGGTATGACATTCGGTGCTTGAGCCCCTTTGATGGACTTCTGCGTAAGTCACTGGTTACAGTTAATATGGAATAAAAGATATACTATTGATATAAGATAATGCACCTCATTTTCGTTTAGTCGTGTAATTATGAACGTCTGGTGCCTATGGTACATTCGGCGAGTTTTCCATAGTATTAATGAAAATAGCGGATGCAGTACTCTGTCTTCTGCAAAAAAAAAAAAAAAAAAAAAAAAAAAAAAAAAAAAGGTAGTGTAACAGCTCTTTTGATCCGTTTCCTGGCATTCTCATTACATTAGGAAACGTTTTTGAATTGATTGATAGCACAGCTGACTTTTTGAAAATATATTATCACCCTTTGTTGATTCCATTGTAATCCTTATTTACTAATGACTTCTTGAATTATTGGGGCTCTGTATAATAGTACGTTGTTTGTCCCTTCGAAGAAAGAACACAGTAAAGAAATGGAAAATCATGTCATCACAATAGATTCATCATATACAGTAGACTTCCGAGTATCCGACCTATTGTGACGGACGGTCAGGCCGGATAAGAAAAAAGCCGGATAGGTAATTGTTCTATGAACTCACTTCTTTGCCCCAACAATCAAGGATGCCGATCCTGGTGGCCCGGGGGAGCCAATTCTCATGTGGGCTACACGCATTTTATGAATATGTATTTTTACATGTATCTTTTATTGTTATATGTATTTTTTTAATGAATATGCAATATTTGGCATAATTTGAATTTGTCTTAAAATCTTCATACATGCCTCCTTAGGCCCTTGTCTGCAACCAAACACACATCTGAATGACCCCTCTCCCCAAAGTTAAAGAGAAATCGGTGCCCTTGCACCAATATCAGAAACAAAAATTAAAAACCAAAACTCACTATTATAATACACTGTTATATTCAAATCTTCACTCTAGTGCGATTAAAGAAAAAACATTAAGCACATCCAAAGAACAATTTACGAATACAGTACTATACGTACAGTACAGTTATAATAAGGAACAGCTGTACTGTATTGAGGCAAGGTCGTCGATTTTTCTGTAAATTGGGAGGGGGGGGCATTCAGATGCAGAAGGCATATATATGAGGATTTTAAGACAAATTGCATTCAAATTATGCCAAATATTGTATATTCATAAACACAATTCGGGGGCCGACATGAGCTTTGCGGGGCGCGTGGGCCCCCGTGGCGTTTTCCCCCTTGTATTGAGGTATGTTACACACTGAAGAAACAATGACCAAACAGCAGAAGAACGCTGCTCTTTTCCTGTCATAACTTGTATTTTGCACACGACACGTAGGAGGATCGTAGCAGACGCCCGCTTCCAATGCATTGGCAAGGATAGTACAGAGGTCGGATCGAGTCACGAGCCGTATACTCTGGAGTCTACTGTATTGTATATAAGTGCAAAAATCGATGGAACGATTTAAAAAAAATCCTATCCATTAAAAACTCTTCAACGACATCCAGGACCACCAACGTATGCGAAGTAAGTTTTTAAAATATCTTTTTTGCCTAATAAGAACTACAATTCTGTGTCAGGATTTTGATTTACGTTTTCATAGCTGTGAAGGGAGAATCTTGAATAGGCAAAAACTTGAATCCTCGTCTCGAAATTACAAGTTTGAGAACCGCAGCTCTACAATATGATCCATTTTTTAAGCACAGTTTCTTTCCAATTCACATATTATTCCATTATAGAAGTGAACTTTGGTTTTTAATAAAATTAATGACTGTGCTACTGCGAAATCCTGTACCTAATCATAGTTAAGCGAGAACGTCAATACGTTTTATTTTGTTCTCAGAGAAAGTTAAGGGGATACGAATTAATATTGAAAGGGAACTTGTAATGTAGGCTGTTGACGCAACTAAGTATTTGACACCAGTATGGAACCTTTTATCACCTATACATGAAAAATCACAGCAGATGAATCCAGAGCATGTGTAAGTTGTTTAACTGCATCGTGACATGTGTAAACATTTGCTAATTGTTTCGATTACAATTAACAAATGAAGTCCATTGTGGTCTTAGACAATGCTTATACCTTTTGAGGCTCTTTTGATTCCAGCTGCAAGTTCTGTGCTTGTTCACAACTTCCAAACTTGTTAAGAATGTCGTATGTATAGTGTTACGTATAAACAAAACATACATAAAACTATGAAAGACTAAAGCCATGTAAATTGTATACAGAAAAACCAGTAACAAATTTTCTATCTTTTGACTGGAAATCTTAGTATTACAAATTTTACTATAAACTCACCTGCCACAAAGCCCAGAAGTTAATCGTATGAAAATGTAATGGAATTTTCTACTTTAACGTCCAACGTTTATGCCTGTTAGGCTAAGGGAGACGAGTATGCCTTTCATGCCAAGGGAGACGAGTATGCCTTTTAGGCTAAGGGAGACGATGATTAAAGCAAGTATATGATGACGGAAGAATTGATGGAATGTTAAAGTAGGAGGAAGTGGAATTACCATGACAAAATTCACGGACACGAGGTTGTCCACCACAAACTTACTTGGCCGGAGGTAAGCGCTCTACCACTGAGCTACCATCCCCAGCAGCTAATCATATGAAACTGAGGGTTGTTGATTAGTACACGATCATTGGTAAACTGTTTGCCTCAGAAGTCCAAGTAATGATTTTGATACCACGGTAAATAATAGATTCTGTCGATGTCAAATAGCCACCTTTCCATTACATCAATCAATAATACATTTATATATGTAAACTAGCTGGGACCCATCATAAACAGTTAACCCAGTAGGTTCAGAATTATACAGGGTGACTGGTAATTCGACGCATTCCTTGCAAGGGGATATTCTACAATTACTTTGGAACATTTTCACCTATATGAACTGGGGGTCGAAAATCAATAGTTTCTGAGTAATTTGCACATGTGTGATTTATTTGAAATTTGCCGGCTTACGAGATGTGCGAGAGAAAGTTTTACCCTGGCCCACTTCCATATATCGTAGAGCGATGAAATTGGTACATGCGTAATTCTGCGTACCTATGTAGATTATGTAGCAATGTACAGCTTGTAATTCTGCACTGTTGCTCTGTTATAAGTCCGAACGTGAAGTAAGGTGCAGTGGTCCAAAATCCATTACTGCACCTCAGAAATCAGAGTGGTAACATCGCAGAAGTACTTGCTCCTAGGAAATAACTGCATGGTTGGGAAGAGGTGGGATGAAGATGGTGTGAGATCAAGAGAAAACGCGAACTATGACGGATTTCATACCCAGGGTCGTGGATCTGTCTGGACAACATTCGAGCAGTGAATGGGTATGTTGTTTTCCAGGAGGCGGACGCTTTTTTTCAGCGTACCACGCTCTGTTTCTATTTTTCACAACCTTTTGTTGGTGCTAGAGTGTTAAATGTGTTATTTTGTTATGACTTTCCAAGGTTTACCTTTGTAGAAAACTTATAACATTAGATTATCATTGCAGCATTTGATGCAGTAATGGTCGTAATTTAGAGTTGTTAAAGCGATGTATTCAATTACTTTTTATTTATTTATTTATGCAAGGGAATGACTCAAGGAAAGTTTCGGACCTTCAACTCCGGGGTCATATCGGTCTTTTAGGTGTTTCAAGGATTTCGGAAGGAACTGGCTCTGGACTTGTAGATGGTACCATACCTGTCTTCGCCTGGTGGGAGTGAAGAAAACCAGGGAAAATCTAGTCAAACTAAAGACAGCATTCCCACGTACCACCACCAAAGGAAGTCCGTGCTCAACTCTGAGCGACCAAAGTGAATGATCATTTTATTTGGGATCAGCATGGGATTCCGACTTTTTTGTAAATTTAGAGGTGCAATTTTGGAAATGTTAATATAATTTAGCCTAAAATTGTATTTGGACTCCCATGAAATCTTAGAATTTCTCCAGAAATAAATTCCTGCGTACGTCTTTGGCTATCCTCATTACTCGTACTTCATCGTATTGAACACATCAGAATTCCCTGGAACAGTATTTTCAGTGGAGAGTAACATAGTATGTTGTTACAATGTAATTGGTCTTATGAGTAAACTTAACATAGAAGATTTTTCCGATGAATGGCGGCTATTCACAGACGCATCAAAACTATTCTTCAAATATATTCTGCATACTTTCCACAAATTGCTTAAACTAAAGTCAGGTAGTGAATCCTTTTTGGCCCTCAAATCCGCTAACTTCTGAATGATCCTGAATCTGATGCAGTGTTAGAAGATAAGGAGAGAATTGCATGGGATTCTTTCCGAAAAGTAGTGACGAATGTTTAGGGTAATGAGCGGTCTCAGAACTAATAGAAAGTAGTGGAGCACCTAATATCTTCTACTAAACAATAGGGTGTAATCTATATATATAAAAGAGAACGTACAATTCTTTGTCCGCTCATCACGCTAATACGGCTGAACCAATTTCTTTCATTTTTGGGGGGTTATTAGGATTTGGACCCTAGATGGTTTTTATCATATCACTTTAATTTTTAATTACCAGTGTCTTGAGATAATTGATCATTCAATTGTCCATAACGTACAAATCCTTTGTTATTAGTTCATCATAGGTAAAAATAAACGTATTTATATGCAACCCGCATGACCGTGTCACTCGGCGGGTTAACATAAATGACAGGCGATATAGAGCGGAAAATAGCTTGAATCTTCTGTTTAAAATTTTTTAATTGATTTGCTTATTTTTACAGACACTTTTACAATATGCCAGCACCGGGATGACCGCAGCGAAGCGGGGCGGGTTAACATAAATGACAGGCGATATAATGTTAAGATTTACTGCAATCTTCTATGGTTTTTATCATATCACTTGAAAGCGAAAAAGTAAAAATTATCTAAGTAACAAAGTTTATTGCGTTCCGGGGTGACCGCAGCGAAGCGGGGTGAACGCTGCTAGTATGTCACTAAAACTGCATATGTCACTAAAACTCCCACATAGATTTCTTCCCAAAAAATTGCGGAGCAGTCATTGATGAACATGGGGAACATTTCTATGATGGAGAAACGATATCAAGGCCACTGGAACAAGTCGGTGTTTGCCGATTGTTGGTGGACTATCGCTAGAGATGTTCCAGAACCACAATACAAGAGACATGTAGAGTCTCTAATGTTATAACTAAATGCATATTCCTCTCTTTACGTACGAACATCACTTTATATATATATCTTTATTTTATATCTCACTTTTCCCTATATAAAATTTGGTATTGTGAAGCATGATTGAGAAATATTTTTCCCTCATAATTATTGTTGATATTACAATCAAACTTGGCACATGTATTACGAATAAACTACAGTAGTTTTAAAGGTATACTATATCTGGGTACCTTTAGCCGGGGCTGTGCTAGAGCTGCTACATTTGAAAAAAGGGATTTTTGGAGTAGAAATTCCCAATTTTATCTCGATTTTCCCTTCTTTTCTACATTATGTACGCATGCGCATAATGCTATTTGCAAGTTTGGTTTATTCTGAAGCGAATGACATATGAATCATGATACTCTAAAGAACAAAATTGAAGTAATAGCTACTGAAGTGAAAGGCCAGATAGAAAATTCAAGAATCTAAAAGTGTCAACACTACATAACACATATTTCTATCGATTACACTTAAACTCGAAAAATTCAGCATTTTTTCTTTTTACTTTCATTTTTGTATTCAAAATCCTCATTTGCATATAAAATGTACTTTTCTTTCCCGAAGCGTGAAAAAAGTTAAAATTTGTTGTCCAGTGTAACTGATCTTAATTGTTAGCTATATGCTAAGCAGTGTTATAAGCATGCAAAATGTCTTTACCAAAGGGACAGTAATTCAAGACATTCTCACTAGATGTCATCAGCTACAATAACAGAACTGTCGTTATTGTCTATTGAGTGCCGGCACATGCAAGTATTCTAGGAAACCAGTGTGCTGACAGAACAGCCAAAGAAGGCCACATTGACAAATCTTGCACTGAAGTACTCTTTTCTCTGCTTTGATCTTAGTAGTTATTACCTTTGACGGATGTGCTTTCACTGCCAAGCAGCATGATACCAGGGCAACCGAAATAAGCTCAGCTCATATTAAACCTTTTTCGGGCAATTCGCAGACTTGGCTTGCGGAGTATTGGATACTCACATCACACATTTTCGTGGCGTTAACTGTCCGTATTGCCAAGATTGTATTCTTCCGCTGAGTATCCGGCACATTCTTGTAGGATCGAAAACGAGATGAAAACTGTGAGGTTTCTGGCGTTGTCTCGAATTCAAAAATGTACTTGTGATCCCGTGGGCATCTCTAGAAGTGATGTTTGCATGCGAAATGAGAATCCCTGGATTTACTTATAGTTAATTTTGTAGCACAATGTATCAGCTATGGTTTATATTGTAGCGCCAAGAAAGTTACTTCCTAACGTCCTATAGCCAGGGGCGGTTTTAGGATTTTAATTTTGGGTAGGCCCGCTCTTTCGCTTATGGATACATGCAGGTATACACATTTGATTGATTAATGACAGTAGGAAATTACTTTTACAGTTGTGGTTAATGCTGCTTGTTAAATAATTATCTACCATTAATATAAATAGTGGAAAATATATTTACACTTTATTGCATCTTTTAGCGTTTATACTGTATATTTTTCAAAATTTTTAGATAGGCCTGTGCTTACTTGGCCTATCCGCCACTGCCTATAGCCTTTGATGAGAGGGGTTTCGGGCTCGATTTCCGGTGGAGACACTCTGTTGAAAAAGTGTAAAAGTCATCCTAAATGAGTTTTCGTCGTTCACACAAGGCAAATGCTGATATGGTACCTCACACAATAGTCTTAGGCCGCCTTCTTCCCTTCCCATTCCTTTCTTGTCCCCAGTTCCCCGAGCAGTGTGATCTCCGGGAGACATCGTCCTTCCTCCGAGACGGGAAGATTACCCTCTTAATTTATTGATCTACATTTGTAAAAGAAATTACATGTCCATAGATGCCGAAACCCGAGAAATCTATTTCCAAATCCAAATACTAACTAAAGATACTTACTAGTGTTCATATTATTCAAGTACTTGAAGAAGTAAGTAAAAGAATTGATCTAAAATATATAATTGAATTGACAAGACTCCATAATACTCTTTAAAGAACAATGTTCCCAAAGTAATGTCATTTATATTTCGTACAGGACGAATATTGTTTTGCATTTCCTTTTACTTTGCAGGCAGATCTTTGCGGTGTTTGTTCCGAGCGACCAGCATCATCTCATGCATGGCGATATCAAGAGGTTCCAGTTGTACACGCCAGATGTCAGCAGGTGATAGATGGTCTACACCACAGTAACCATAGACTGCAGCAAGGTAAGAAGAAAAATCTCTCCTCATTTATCAAAATTATTAGGCCGCTGTCACGAAATCGGCGAACGCTGCTCTTTGACGTGTGATAGTAATTTTCAACCAAATTAACGTATGCGTTCGTTCTAGTGTTATTTTGTGTAGGATCCACTTCCTGATGGACCACATTATTCGTGGTTTTCCATCATGAATGAAATATCATCTCACGAAACATGCACCTTCGTTTGTCTGTCTGTCTGTCTGATGCTGAAAAAAAAATATAAAAATAAACAAAAGTATATAATGAAACAAATATGTTAAAATTATCATGTCTGGTTTCTGTATTGGTAAGGTTGAAATTTTATTTTCATTTCCTGTCATCCCGTATCATCTTTACAGTTTTAGAAAATTATAAAATTAAAGCTCGGTAAAAATGAACAGAGAAATAGCTTGGATGTAAATAAAGATAGGGAAGAAGACGTTAAATGTACGATGTTCGTAGTGGCGGATGTAGTCCAGGGCTGGGGAGCCTAGCCCCCTCTTCAGTTTTTTAAGTGCCAAAAATAATTTAAGCTATTATAAAGGTAACCAAGAAAGTTCTGTTGCTTTTTCACCCGTCACCTTCGAACACTGATATGTCACCTAAGATGTACCGTAAGACTTTGCACATGATTTGAGGAATTTTAAAGAAAATCGCATGTAACTTACAAACGTAATGATTTAGAACACTGTATTTTAAACATATAATAATAGCTAGATATATCAGGAAAACATTCGTGCAAGTTCATTAGTAAACATTCAGTATGACCATAGTTATTCAAATATAAACTTTGGTGCAAAGTAACCCCATAGTTGGAATACTTTGCACAACATACAAAACAGTATGTTCAACATACGAACATAACGTTTCTGTGCAATGTTTTCAATTCAGTATTTATACATTTTACTTTCTACATAAAACTGCATACAGTTTGCAAATATTGATATTAGAATGAGGGTACTGGTATCGATACTTAGTATGAATTACTAATATTTGTGAAGAAAATTATGTATTTTCTGGTACCGGCACAGGAACCACATTCCAATGGTTTAGCATATGTCCCACACAAATGCCAACTCAGGAACAGAAAAAAAAAAATCCCCGTAAACTGATTTGCTTTGGTTATTCCTTCTGTCCAAGAATATCATCCCAACCATACTTAGTGGAAGATTTACGAGGTTTGGGACTTTCAGACTGAAGTCCAACCAAATTGCGTTTCTTTTTCAAAAAATCTAATGCTAATCATTCCTATGCGTATAAGCTGCAAGCCCCCCCCCCAAAAAAAGTCCAGTTATTTCTAAAAAAAAAAAAGCCTTTCTGAGTGAAGCCTTTCTCAAACTACTTTTCTGGATCCGCCACTGTTCATAATTTATTTTCGAACAAGAAATTCATTCCGGCATCTACCTAATAGGAAATTTACCTAAATTTAGAATGCAGGAGGTTCCAGTAGTAATAATTTCCTATCTAAGAGGTATTTTTGACGTGTGCAAAGTAACCCCGATTAGAGGCTGAAACCGCCTTCTTTCAGTTTTACTTTTTTTTATGACTTTAAAACGTTTCACATTTCAATTTCAACTATTGCATCAAAGTCCCATTATACACAGTAATATTTTACGAAACTGACATAACTTTGACAGAAATTCTTTCAAATTTTGTCGGCCTTTAGAATGATTGCTTTAAATGTCTCAATAAGAACGAACCCTCCCGGTAATTAGAACTGATGTTAACCATCAACATTATAGCTAAAATACAGTTAGATGTTTTATCTTACGGTGGCAGTTGAAACTTTCTCTTTACTATTCATGGTTTTGCCAACAGAGGACTCTGAAACTCTTTTCATGTTTTCTGCAAAGTAACCCCTAATGTGCAAAGTACGTTACCTGGAAGATCAAAAATAGTCACCATCAGCATCGACGATCTTCTGCCGATTTCTTAATTGGGATTACTAAAGATATTAATAAACAAGACTAGTTCCCCTTCCTCTTTTATGCATTCCCTTCCGCCTATCCTGTTTCCTAGTTCACTGAACGCAAGAGTCATCACTTTTCTGTTGAACAAAACCAGAAAGGACACGTACTCAGAAGGTATTCACCATGAAGTTTGGACAGGTGCAGTATCATGAAAAGAAACACAACGGACTATTGGAGATCTACCAACTCCATGCCTTGATAATACCATTCTGTGGGTTCATCGCCACAGATCCTCTTGGATAAGATACCTGACTAATGAAATAGAAAAGAAGGAGAACATCATTGAAGATACATCGTGAGAAGAGAACTCGACGCCGCTAGGAGCTCAACAGGATTGGATCCAATTGTTGGCTGGCTTCAGTGTATCCAAATTCCTCCATAGAGATCCATTTATCGACTCAAATGACCAGAACGACACCAGTCTAATCGGAATAATTCAGGCTAGTGCTCTTCGTTTGCTTTACAATTCAATCCTCTCTCTTTTTTTATTACCTTTCCCTTAACTAGTCATTTTTTATAAAATTGAAACATTTGAATTTCTTTGAAATTCAACCATAGCTTTACAGTAAAGTACCGTGTTGGGCATTAGTTTCATCCCCACTTGTTACATTCATTTTGTACATAAATGTCTATAGATTATTCTGAGGTACAAACTGATGATCCCACGCCACGGCACATAGTGGCACAGCATGGCACAGAACTGGAGAGATGTACAGTGGGGACCATTCGCAAATGTAGGAAAATATTGGATCAAAAAGGATGGAGGATATTATGAAAATAAAAAGGAATTGCTGTAGCAGTGGGCCAATCATATTGCAGGAGGAAATGATTATAGGTAGACAAAAGCAATCATTGAGTAGATATTAACTATCCAGTGCATGCTTTTGCCATTTGGTTACGTTTTATACATCTTGCTATAGCCGAAATAGTACAAATCTAAACGGCTATATCATGTATTTATTACAGGCCCGTAGCCAGCCAAAAAATTTAGGGGGGGGGCGGTAGAGGTTAGGGGGCCCGACCCAATCATATTATACTTCATCACCATATTATGAAATTTTATGGGACCAGCCAAAGTTTAGGGGGGGCGGACCTCCTTGCCCCCCGTGGATACGGGCCTGATTTACTATGCTCTGCTGTGGTTCTAATTGTAATTTTTCCTAATTGTAATCTCATATACTTGAATTTTGGAAACGTGTAAACCCTAAATGGTAATATATATATATATATAAATCAAAAATTCATGCACTGTAGGGTTAAGGGACAAATTGAGGACATCACAGTATTTCTCTGGTGGGTACCAATCTACACAAATGCTATAAAATAAGTTGAAGGGAAACGGGGCTCTAATACAATGAACATTAAAGTGCAGTGAAAAGTGGAAATATATTTATATATATTAATTCATGGTGCACATATTGTAGTCCTACAGATGACACACTTGCCAAACTAAAATTGATTTGAGTATTCGGGAATTTCTAAGCATTAGAATTTTATTGAATGGATCATAATCTATTCTCCTTAAATGTTTCTAAAACACCAAGAGTATTACTTTGAAGTGCAATGTCCTTCTATGTGCGAGGGCCCAGGCGTGGCTCAGTTTGCCCTATGTAAAGGCCACCACTGTGCAAATAATAAAGTGGTGGTAAGAATATCAATGAAAACTTCTTGATTTTGCAAGTTTCGTCTCTATGTAATCAGAGTAATGTTTTACACAGTTCAATATTTTGCAGTTAGACTGAGAAAAATTCGTTCTCCGAACGTACAGATATAAGGAATTCTCTTGCTTACTACTGAAATCAGTATGCTACAAACGCACTGCCCTTAAATATTACATTATGCCGTTGCAGGATGTCTGACATCTAACAGTTTTCTGTATATCACATACATATACTTATGTTACCTTCGTCAGCTATATGTTATAAACGTCCATTTGTATGTGAGATCCTGACCGCCTATATCGTTGCATACGGAAAGTACATATAGATGGAACACTTATACGGAAAGTATTATAAAACATGGTTTTCAGTTATACGTCTGCTGTAAGTTAAGTCCAAAAACTACAGAATTTACGTATGCAACCTACCTTTTTAAGTACGCCACCTACATTTTTTTTCTCAGTGTATGTTGAATGAAATCTCTTACTTTGTTTAACCCCTTTCTGCATGATTTGTTTCTTTTAGAGAAAAAAAAATCAGTATTGGAAATCCTCATATGGGAACTTGAAAAATGAAGTAAAACTTGAATTTTGTGCCATATATGACACACTTACAACTCACAAAGAACGTGCCAGATGACACCAAAATCTCTTATTCATACACGTCAATATCTCACACAGCAGACAAAACAGTCATTTGGTGCCTTTGATAAATCACAAAAAAGCTAAAGTGAAAAAAGGGTATATGGCACGGCATGCGGTAAGAGGTTAAGTTACAATGAAGGCGTAATTGTCAACTAATGATTCTTAGATTTGTGCCCATAATCTAAACAAATGAAACTGATCTATATGGGTGATCAAACCTGAAGAAAATGGCTGAACCATTTGAAATGAATTTTGGAATAGTTATCTTCTACCTTGAACTGGATTTTTATAAAATGCCCTAAAGATGAGCGGGTGGCCATAAGCAGGCGAGCACCCAGAATTTTTTGTTGCCAAGGGTCATAGCTTTTGGGGGAAGAGGCTCTAATACTACAAGCCATTACGTCTATGTAGTATTGAAAGTATATTATCCTGTACCCTAAAAGACGATAAGTAATTGTAAAATACTTCCACCTATATTTTCAGAAAAAAATGATAGAACTATAATGTTTTTATAAGAGGGAGAGTACAAATGACTTGTAAGACCAAATTTTTATGCTACATCAATCATTTCCCTGTTAATTAAGTAGAGTTTGATTGAGAGAGAGTACAAATGAATGCTGAGTTAGAAAATTTTGGGTGGTCCGGACCAGAGATGGAGTGGGTCAGTGGGTCGGTGGGTCAAGTGGGTCAAGTTTTCTGAGTGGGTCAGTGGGTCGTGTGTCAACAGCATGTGACCCACTGTGACCCGCCACACACAGTGACCCACTGCACCTTACCGATTCAGTATGATCTACCTCACTGCATTGTAGAGAGTATCTTCTGAAGACTGGTAAATTTGTCTTCGTTTTACTTTCAAGACCTTCATTTCCCTTCCTTTTCCATTTGTTTCTGTCTACTTACCTGAGTTGAGTATATCTAACCAAGTGAAAAAAGAAATTCAGGCACTTTTGGATATTAATATTTTAATAGTAATAATAGCAATAGGACTTATGCTACTACTTGGCTTTCGAGACCTGTGAGTTTTTAGAGCTAACTACTGAAAAAAATACATTTTTAAATCACTGTAATATAAAAATTATTATATAAAAAATTGAATGTAACTATGCGCGCCTGATCATCACGGTCAAATTGCAAAGTCAAATGAAATTACTTTTGGTATATAGTTAGGCCTTAATCCAAACTGGGATGTTATATTGCTTTTATTATAATGCATAATATCCTAAGGAAGTAGTGAGGATCCGAATTTTTGCGAATAAAAAATAGTATCTCGCAAGCCGTTGAGCTGAAATTCAGTGTATTAACTCTTTATTGAAAACAAACAGAATGTGTCCTAGCATTTTTTAAAATCCTCCTTTATGTGGGGGGGGGGGGACTTTCTATGTATGGAAAATTGGTAGTGATTTGGTTTATAAAAATGATCGAAAACGATCGATGTTATTTAAGAAAAAAGTTAGAAACAAAAAATACAGTGCTTGGCTTCATATATCCATTGCTTTCTGCTATAATAATTGCTGAAGCTTATGTTTATTATATGGAGCGCTTACAGCACAGGGCAATCAACCCATAAAGTTGTGAGAAAAATAGGCATAAAATTTGTACTATAAGTTTAATTACACGGAAATTTGAAGTTTGGATTGTACGCATAATTGTATGGAAAATTTTACACTTTTTTCTCCTTTACGTTGGTCTACTTACTTTGATTTGGAACTTTGAAATTTCATCCTTTTTTCCACTGAAAAGTATTGATAATTCAACAAGGAAATAATTACTGTATACTATGATAATTTAATTGAAGTTCATCGTAATTTGGCACATGGCAAACAGCAGTGTGGTAATTGAAGTTGAAGAAGGAGGGAAATTCCCATTCAACTCTGAACACTTTTCAGGAACCTCGTTCCCTTTCGCTTTCTAGACGGGGGAGGGAACTTGGTAATGGTATCAAACCTTCATGTGTAATTACAAAAATTAAATTTATGAACTAATAAGAAATAATCAGTTTATCAGGCTTTAATTGATAATTTATTCACAAGATTCCCTATCGAAGGCGTGGAAGATGAAGTTTCTGTTCTACATGGGTCGACATTGCCAACTGACATGGTCGATATGGAAAAGATGTTGTATGGTGATAGAGAGATGATACTTCTTGCTGAGTATTTCAAACCTGACCAAGAAAAATCGTTATCAGACTTAAGTCTAACAAGTAGATTGTCGATGAGAAGTTGCAGAAATCGGGTAGAAGTATTATCAATTTCCACGACAGAGTGCGAACGGGGATTTTCCCTTATGAATTTAAAGATGACTGATATTAGAAATAGACTAAGTGCTCAAGCATTGTCTAACTTGTTGCTCATCAATGTTAATCGCCCACCGGTAGACAAGGTCAAAGTAGACGAGCTAGTTATTTCTTAGCTGAAGGATGGACATCATTCCATTGCGGATGATTTGCCGCCAAAAAGTTACAAACAGGAAATAAATCCGATTTCAGATTTGTTCTAAGGTGGAAAATTACGAGTTACGGAAAATGTATACTTGTATTACTAATGGCTTATTTGTGTTATTCAACTTTGTACCTAATTTTTAGTAAGTCTCTTCTTTGCATTAGGTAAACTACTTTGAATAAATATTCATAATAATTGCAATTATGCATATTTGTAACTTAAATTTAACGTGGTGTTTTAGTGCTTACATAAATTACAATTATGAGCATGCTTTATGGAAATGCTCTCACATAGGGTACCCGAGCACCTTTATACCCTATGGACAACTGATTTTTCAAGTCTTTTGTGAGAAAAATACTGTGAACTGAGAAACCCTAACCTTTTCCATATTGTACAGGGGTATTTTCCTGCGAATAGAAGTTTCTTTTGGAATGCGTTCAGAAATTAACACTTGCAAGATTACTCTCTTAGTACAAGTATAAGTTATTTTAGGCACACACTAATTTCCCCCACCTCGAACTGTTTCAATTTCCCCACTGACAAACACTTT
The DNA here is from genome assembly GCF_964235325.1 of Thermobia domestica. Taxonomy (NCBI): domain Eukaryota; kingdom Metazoa; phylum Arthropoda; class Insecta; order Zygentoma; family Lepismatidae; genus Thermobia; species Thermobia domestica. The sequence continues at coordinate 3,759,635 of NC_137465.1, read as the reverse complement.
ACCATTTTATATCGTAAAGATCAGATCCACCGTTATTGTAACAGAGTGGTGCTTGAGCGATTGACTAGAAATTCAAACTCCGATTAGTGACAATTTCACAGTCTTGTTTTATTACAAGTGTAAACTCTTTAGTCAGTTTAGAAGAGGCCGTGGATCGTGTTCAGAGTTGATGACGATGGATTTTGGTGAGTCAGAGTAGGTCAAAGTGAATGAGAGTGGTTCATGGTGGGTGGTGGGTCACGGTGGGTGGTGGGTCAGAGTGGGTCACCGTGGGTGGTGGGTCATGGTGGGTCGTGAGTCAGAGTGGGTCACGGTGGGTGGTGGGTCAGTGGGTCGTGGGTCAAGTTTTCATTGAGCCACACCAACTCTGGTCCGGACCTGGTGAACCAGCGCCCCTGCCATAACTAAAGGAAAAATATAATATATCATGAGCTCATCAAGTTTAGAAGATGAAACTCGGGACAGAAACTCCTCATTACAAATACACAGATAGGTGTTCTGTGTTTTTTAATACCCGTTTTAAGGGGGAAGGGGCTATATGTATTTTCCACCAGAGTAAAATAGACGTTGTCTGATGTTTGTAATAGCATCACGGGGAAAACAGTTGACTCTTTTGAAATGAATTTTAGAACATACTTAGTACTATCATGTTAATTTGATTAAAGGGCGTATATTTCTATTATGTGGGTTGTGTGTTCAAAAATATACCAAAAATAGATTATGTTATAGTTTTTTAATCATTTCATTTTCATTGAAATGTGTATTCTAAGGGACCCTACGAGAGAAATAATACCAGAATTTTTTCCTAATACCAGAAAGTTATATAAAGTTCCCTCATGTGGCTAGATTACGCATCTTCAGCACGAGAGGCCAGGTTTCGATTCCCGGCGGGAGATCCTGCGTTAGGATGTAGGTCCATACCTCATATAGCCTCATTACTGAAAGGAACGATAAACACTACTTAGCAACCAAAATTTTATTTTTTCGCTTGAGGAAAGCGAGCCAATCCACCGCTCTCCCTTAAGAACCCGCAACTGCTCAGAGTGATCGTTCACTGTCGAAGATATAATACCTTATATCTGCTGGAGTATAAATTTTTGTTTGTTCGGTTTGGTTTGCACTGATGACATATAGCGAGACAATCATGAAATCTCAAGCAGAGAATCGTTTGATCGCTGCATTGGCCTCCCATCTAGCGGCATTTACTGAACTGCAAGTTTTGCAGGGTTTGAGAAAAAAGTAATAGTTCATACAACCGCTTGTAACCAACATAAGCTACTTGAATTATTCCCAATCTGTAAACCGTAGAACCATTCATAAATGAAAGAAGTGAGAGACTCATAACGTTTACTGCTTTCGTTTTCTCTTTAAAAAAAAAAAAAATGAAAATGCAGGTTGAATCTGTAAACCACTAAACAGAGTACACACAAAAGTTAAATTGACTTCAAAGTATTTCTTCAGGTCTAAGTTTTATTCACCATATACAATTACAAATGACGCGGCCATTAGTCCATTTCTTCTTCGTCTTGAATGAAATTTTACATTTTTAGTTTATTTAACATAGTATTACGAAGGATTAGCCCAACGTTCAATTATCCTTAGTTTTGACTGAAAGTTCCAAGTGTCACATGACATTATCTTGCTAGATGTTACTTAGTAATTAATAATATAACAGTACGAACCCTTAGTTTCGTACTGTTACAATAATACATTACTCATCTATCTATTATTTGCAAAAATGGATGAGTCAAAAGAAGAACGAGGTACTTTCGGGAACATTTGTTTCCGTTGGGCTTGGAAGAAATGTGCTGCATACGAACTTAACAATGGATATGTTTGCCTTGGTCCACGGGTCTCTTTCACATTCCTGTCGCCAGGGACAATTAAAAAAATGCCTCCCCATCGATATCAATAAATATTCCGTGTAGGAAATTTTAGACAATGAATAAAATATACATAAAAAGTAAAATATAGACCATTAAATAGCATGCAATTTTGAGTTTCAGTTAATAAAGTTACAATTGAATTGATTACTTATAAATGTAAGGTCTGAGAAAGTTTGCCGTCCAGGATCCACGTCCCATATTGGCCCATGCATAAATATGGCCATGGCTACGAGTATAAACATTATAAAGAGAGAGAGAGAATTGTATTTTCAACGATCTTAAAAAGTTCGTTACTAAATTCTCTATGTCTATGTGTTATTTGCATTTTTTTTTTTCAGTTTTGAGCCTTCCTTCAATAGAGCATCAAAAACGATCTGAAAGAAGTGATGGAATTTTTCGTGTCATTCTTAACGTTCCCGAGATATTAGCCAAAAAAGCTCCAATTTCGGGAGATTTAAGGAGTCAAATCTCGGAAACCGTAAGTCATAGAGAAATGATATTGGTGTTGAAGAATTAATTTTGAGCCCTCCATTCGATGGAGAATAAAAATATATCTGAAAGAAGTGATGGAATATTTCTCGTCACTCTTACCGTTCCCGGGATATTGGCCCAGAAAAGTTCCAATTTCGGAAGATTTAAATATTATCATTTTTTTTTTATTTAATTAATTGCCTACAATTTGTGTTGTAACTTTCTAATCATTTTATTACAATATAATTTATATTAATATATACCGGTATCTGTTGAATTTAACCAAATAATAAATTTAATATACAATTTAATATAATTTCGAAATAATTAATTCTTTTTTAAGTTGTTCGTTCTGGCAATGCTCTTCGATCATTTTCAACTGATTTTGTTTAAATTTTCGAAACCAGAAACATTAAAGAATAAAGAAATCAAGTACAAAGAAAGTGAGGAAACGTATTACTTGAAAATGTAGGCCCTAGTTATAGATCGACCTATGCTTTCTAAACTATACTTTGGCAAATTGAGTCTAAAATATTCGAGTCTAGAATTTATGTGATTTGACCTGCAACATTGCAGTTTATTTTCATAATTAAAAAAGCTTATATTTTACAAATTATTTTAAATATAGTTTACGTTAATAGTTAAATATCAGAACTTCCACAGCCTTGTTGCCTATAATTTCCTATTTTAACTTCTAATTTAGCTAAAACATTCATAATTAAGTAAAATATGAACTGCCACCATTACTTATTAATAAGCATTATGCAATTGTTTACAGAATTTCTTCCAATTCACAATAAAATATTTCTTAATCCTGTTTGACAATACAAATTTGATACTTTCGGAGAATCGAATACCCTCTCTCTCCCTCTCTAGCACTCTTACCCTTCTAGTATACTAGGAAAATACGACAAACGGAACGAAATATAGCTCTTAGCTTTAAAATATATACAGGGTGTTAATGAACTATACCGACAAACTAAATGAGGTGATACCTCACATCAAAATAAGTCAAAAAGTTTCTTTGGAAATGTAGGGAAAAGTGCAGAGTTGCAGAGCTAGGGCTGTCCAAAGTCGTGTAAAAGCATTTCAAGAGGCCCTATTTTGAATTCGAGAAATCATGGAGTGGCGGTCCTTGTCAGTGTAAAAGAAGTCTCACATACACAATCCAGAAATGCATATTTCATTAATGTTCAGTGGGTGTAAAGAGTATTCCATACAGGGTGAAATTCCCAGACATATCATTAACCGAATTTCGTGATATGCTCAAACTTTATGATTGGTCCAGAGTAGCCATGAACACGGAATCCTTTGGCACGATGTCCGAAATGTTAAGTATCGTCAACAACACTGTCTTTCGTACTCGGGAAAAAACATGCTGCGATGTTTTCTTTCACGCTTATAAGTGAAGAAAACGTAAAATATATCGTGACGAAATACATCGCATCACAAGTTATTAACACTTCCGACTTACCTCCAAAAAAAACTGAAATGAAATCTTTAGTTTTACGCCCCACATTATGCCGGTTAGGCTAAAGGAGACGGTGATGATGAGAATGAATGAAATGGTGGAATGAAGAAAGTGGGAAGAAACGGAAGAACCGCTAGAAAACCCACGAACACGGTGTTTGTCCACCACAAAGTCCACACGGCGCGAGCTGGGATCAAACCAGGGACCCCAAGCACCGGAGGTGAACGCTCTACCACTGAGCCACCGCGCCCCCGACTTACCTCCCAAGCACTGGATGTCGATTGTTGTTCAGGCTTACCTCCTGCCTACTTTGGACCCTCCTTAAAATCAAGGTATATCTGAAAACTCTATTGAGAAGACATTTGAGAATTATACTCTGTACAAAATACCCTGCACACCCATTGAAAATTGATATAATATGCAATTTTGGATTGTGCATGCGTGACTTCCTTTACGCTGATAAGGACAACCATCAACTCTTTCTGGAATTCGAACTCTGAAGCTATGCACTTTTCGCCATAGGTCCATATGAACTTTTTCTCTTATTTTGATGTAAGGAATCACCTCTTACAGATTGTCGGTATAGTTCATTAACACCCTGTATATGCATATACATTATTAATATGCACATAAGTCTATATTTTATTTATAATGGTTATTACAAATTTTGGTTACTATATTTTATTATTTTTTTATTACTTATATAATTGCTAATTAATATGGCCAATTTTGGTTCGGGGAATTATTCCTAACTTAAATCAGGGCCGTTCCATTATCCACTACGTATAAACCCGTCATGTCCTAAATTGGCAACAATTGGTAGGTGCTTAACAATGCAAAATAGTGTATTTGGTACTGTAATAACATCATTACGGACCACCCACCAAAAACACAATGAATGTAGAAAGTAGAATAAAATATTCTACTTTCTACAATATTACTACACATTTTATACAATCGATATTTACTTGTTGACTGATAAAAGTCAATTCAGCTCTCAGTCCAATGTGGTTAAAACAAAATGCTACAATGTTCACACTCGGCATCATTAAAATCTTTGCAGGAGAATTACTGCAGGAAAGTCCATTACAGTGTTCATACATGTAGAACAATCTAACCCTGCATTTCTACATATAGTTGGCGCAAGATTGTCCACAGCTGTGAGAAACAAGACGAAGATCACCAGGTGCAAAAGGCTTAGAGTTTGGTACTGGTATCACAGCTTTCCTTTAACATGTTCCATCTTCATGATAACCGTCAAAATGACAGTGGAATTTCTTCCGTATGTGCTAACAATGTACAGTGAGTACTTATTGAATTGCGATCACCCTTCCATACAAGAAAATGTGGCTAGCAGCCCAGCTAACTGTATGACAACCCCAACTGGTAGTATTGCAGAGAAAGAACACACTCGAAGTTACATGTTAGCAGACAGCACATTGTTATAATGAAGGTGGGTAGGATTTATCCGCATTTAAATGGGGCATGATTGTGTGTACCCGAGTAATAGGTGCGTCAATAACCCACACAGCAATACTTGTCGCATGCATATTTTCGAAATACACTCAGCCCTAGCCAGAAGGCATTAGGTTTGGCAACATCGCACGGAAACGAATGCTCAATTGCATTCTAACCAGTTCCTACTACTACTACTACTATTATTATTATTATTATTATTATTATTATTATTATTATTATTATTATTATTATTATTATTATTATTATTATTATTATTATTACTTTTGCTATGGATCTGTATAAGTACAAGGGCAAACTTATTTTAATGAAAGAAGTTTAATGAAAATTTTAAAAAATAATCGTTAAATCACTTTTTCAATATTATTTTAATCTTATTTTAACGAAAGAAGTATTATAAAAAATTTTTAAAAGTAGTAAGAAAAACTTTCCTGAAGCAGGACTTGAACCCACGCCAACAACGATTTTCCTTACTATTAGGTTACGCTAACCCACTCGGCTACCAGGGCCGACAAAACCTAGCCTTTACTTTGTGCTATATGTAGGTCATGACTCGTGATCGCGATATAAACGTCATTCATTTTTCCTACATTGTTGCCAAGCGTAACCCCGTTCACAATGCCTTCTGGCTAGTGTATTTCGAAAATATGCTTGTCGGATGCTCCCGTTCCTGTGTAGTGTAGGTGTACAAGAAGTTGAAAGAAAATGGAGTAACGGTCTCCAAGAGATGGAACTACGGAGGCGTACGGAAGTTCAAAACGTTGAACGAGTGTTGCATCAAACAGCTAGTGACAGCCAAACGAACCATCAGTGTCCGGAAATTACATGACTAATACAATGGGGGATGCACAACATCCATATCCCACGCAATTATACGGTACACTGACACACATACAGTTCCACAGCGACTACCGGTACACGCTCGTCACCCACTCCTTACCACTCGTCACCGCAGACTTCGTTGCGTTCAGGCATAGGAACACGCTAATTGGACCATGGATAATTAGAAAATGGTGTGTTTGTCCGATAAATCACACTTTGTGCAACTCCTCTCAGACAAGCGTGTCCATGTGTGACGCCAACAGCATGAAGCTATGGATTCCTCGTGTATGGTACCTACTGTACAGGCAGGTTGGGTCGGCTGTATGGTTTTGGGATGCTTCTGTTGGCATGGATTGGGACCGTTGGTGTGTATTGACCACAGCGAGACGTCCGTTGTGTACCTGCAGGTATTAGAGAATCAGGTACCCCTATAATACAATACTTCTATGCACACGAAGACGTCATTTTCCAGGACGGCAATGCATGGTGCCACCAAACCAGGGCTGCACTTGCTTGGTTTAAAGAATATTTCACATATGAATTAGTCCCCTAGGTCACCGGATTTTAATCCTATAGAACATTTGTGGGATGTTGTGGAACGAGCTCTTCGCACCATAACTCCTGCACCAACATCTGTGAGCTCGTTGTGGGATACCATCAGGAACATATGGTATCAGATCCTCGTGGAAACATATCAGCAACTACCAGAATTCGTAGCACGCTTTGTTCAGGTCGTCCTCTGAGTAGGCTAAAAGTGGATCAAAAAAGTATTAAGTAGGTGGTCGTAATTCAATGAATACTTAGTGTAGTTCCTACAGTTTTGAATAACATCTCCGTAAATACAAGGAACATAATAAATAAGAAATCCATCAATCACTACAACTGGTTTTATTTTCTCCTTTGATCAATTGCAATATAGTCGTAATATATGTTGTTGGACACTTTTTCGAATTTATCATTATAGTAGTTATAAGTCCACTCCATCCTGACTGCGACTGTAATCCAACAAGTCATTAAGGTTGAGAGGAAATAGATATTGTGAAGATTGGTCCGTAAGAGATCTTACTTGTTGAAATTCACTTAAGTCTTCAACGACCGTTAGAGAAAGATTTGTATTTCTTTTTTTCATTGGATATAAGCACTCTCGGATAGTTGCGGTGTTAATAGAAGACTCAATTGGAATTCTCATAACTGCTATCTGACTTTCGACACAATGAATCCCTCCCATAGTACGAAAAGTACCTTTGCTATCAAGACTTCATACATTTACGTCAACATTATCAAAAACAGTTTGCCTGAATGAATAGCCGGAGAACCAGCGTTAATGATCGATGTTAGGTAGATTGTGGTTGCATGGTAAGATGCTCGCATTCCCATTATTGAACTACGTTTATGAAGTGTTTTAAACAGTATAATCGACGTAGGTTTAGAACAATGTTTGTCCATATTATATGCGTGACAGAAACGATCTAGGTCTTACAGCAAATACGAGAGTGTGATTTATAACAACACACTTTCTTTCAACTTACTGGGATTCACTTCAGTTTCGTTTTTTGTAACTTGTGACCTAAAAATATCAAGACTTTCTGGAATAAGACTTTTGGTCCCTCGGAATTACTAGTATTCTTAAAATTTGTACTTTCTTAATAGTCTTTCTCCGTAACTTTTCATGCACGTCGCCTCTTTTGTACACTAGCTTCACGAATAGAATGTACACAATTTTTACAACTACAGTGTCTACGTTAAGTTCATTTCCACAAATTACACAAATGAAATCAAAATTATTCTTTCTTTTTTATACAGACTGGCTCAAAAGTAGGTATACAGATCTGCATCAATCAAGTATAACGTTTTAATTTGAATAAGTTAATAAATTTATTTGCTTCGATTTATCTGAGTTTAAAGTATAAGTGAAAAGAAATTAAGAACAAATAATGAAGAAACTCAGTTAAGCTGTATGGATAAAAATAAGTAAATGATATAAAATGCCATGACCTGATTAGTACGGGACTGTATATCTACTTTTGTTCCACCCTGTATATTAATGTGTCTTAGGTAACCTGAAATAATATAAAATTACTACACTCTTGTCAATGTAATATATTATACTGAGTTAAGTTTCATCAATCAAAATGATATGGAAATTCAAGTTTAAAATTGATTATGAGTAAATAAATAAAATCTAAAGTTCTAGTTAAAGAGAACCAATCAGAATACTAAAGGCATACCAATATATTCCTACATTTCAAATTATAAACCAAAAACCTTACAGTAAAAAGAACCTACTTGATACTCATTAAGTACTTCTCACTTTTACTGTACAAAATCACTTAGGACATACAAACTTCATAAATCTCGCACTGAAACTGACGCATGAAGATAGACAGTGTCAAAGCTGGGGTACGGCATGCGCCTAGGCGGCCCGGCAGGATGACTTTCCTGCACCAGCAGTCATTTGGTAAAACCTCTCTGGACATCATTCCCATTCCTATAAACCTATTAATACGTATATCATTTTAAAGCTAATAAAAAAGCTAAAAGTTATATTTAAAACATTTTTGCAGCGTTATTAAGTTTTTTAGTAATAATTAAAGCCCGGAATTAATGGCGAAATAAAAAAGCCCGAAAATGGCTGGCAAAATTGCAAAATAAATACCCAAAAATGGCAGGTAAAATGGCAAAATAAAATAAACAAGCAATCACGAACTTTGGGGGAAATAGATCCTAAAAATGTAAAAGCTATAATAGGCTATAAATCGTTTACTAATCGAATAAAATGTTTCTTTTTTCACTTTGTACTTACCACTTAAAATTCTGGAAAGTTGCGCAACCCGTGAAGGGACGATATCTAACAATTCATTAGCCATTCTTCAGTAGTAACAATGAAATAATAACTTATAAACACTATCACATTTTATTCACACACGGTTACATTAGCACAAACATTCAAAGCACAAGAAATTATCAGGTGAAGTCATTTTACACTACACTAGCAGTTTATTTTCACTTACGAAAGGTTTTTAATATTTTTTGTTCCCTGAAAGTATTAACATCCTTTAAGATTTTCAAAGGAAAGACTTTGTCTCCTGTCAGAAAGAATTCGCTTTAGATGTGAAAATGATCTTTCCACATCTACAGATGTCACTGCAGCATACTTGAAACATGTAATTTGATAAGAATCCATGTCATTGTCAACAGTTGTATCAGCATCACCTTCCATAACACTAGCGATGTCCTTCAATTTTCCCAAATCGGGATTAGCACTTACAACACGATCACACTTACGCCGAATGTACTCCCCTTGTCACCAGGTACAACACTCAAATCGTTGAGAGTATCATTGAAGATTTTTCAGAGAACTAGCGAGAGCCTGTTCTTTTTTTCAAGCTTGGCAATAGCATCTGGCAACTTTGCAAAATGTGTTGCAATGAAGACTAAGTCCTTTTTCAAGGAATTCTCCTTAAGCAAACTTTGAGCCACCTTAATTGAAGACGCATCATCCTCATCAAAAGTATCAATGATTCTTTTGATGGGTTCAAAGTTGTTAGCATAATAGAGAACAGCTGTAATCCATGTACCCCATCTCGTTAAGACAGGAAGTTCAGGGGCTAATTCGCGAAACGCACTTGTTCGCGAGGGAGCTTTCAGAAATACCTTTTTTCACATTTGACCCAAGAAGGTCAATGTCAGGAAAATGAGAACGAACTTCCTCTGCAATTCCATATAGCGCGTGTGCTAGACAGGTGACATGCAGCATACGTGGAAATAGAACATTAAGGTCTTTTGTTGCACATTTCATGTATGCAGCTCCGTCTGTGTCGTAAAAAGGACCTTATCGTACTTTACACATTCTGGCCACAGAATACGCAACGATTTTGTAAAAACCTGTGCAATTGCCGTGCCATTTACTTTTTCCAGACCTTCTGATGCAATCAAAAATGTTTGTGTGCCTTCTTCTCCTCCCAAAGTTCCAATTACAACATTGGCGTGGAACGTCCTAGAAAATCGCAAGTTTCATCAATTGAAATCCATATATTTTTGTCAGCAACACTTTAACGAATATCTTCAATAGTTCTGCTATACGCACTATCAACATAAGTCTTTCTCAAAGATGATTCACTTGGAACTTTTTGCTTTTTGTATTTCTCGAGAAAGTTTCTAAAGGAAACATTTTCTAACTTCCATACAGGAATGTCCGCGTTAATTAGAGCTTCACACAGATCATTCGCAAAACTGTTAGTACGCGAAGTGGGATTCGTGACTGTTCCAAGAAGATTTTGAACCTTTTCATCAGCTGATTTGCATGTCCTTGCAGAATTGTGTTTTGCAGTGCTTATATGATGTGTTACAAAATAACGCTTTTCAACAGAAACCACAGTTTCACATAACTTACAAAACAGTACAGAACCGTCTGTTGAAAACACAGTACGCCCGAACTCACTCACAAATTTTCCAACTCCTGTTGCCTAGAAAGAGCAAGTTTCGGCATCTTGAAATACTGAAACGCACATAAATACCAGTTCTGTATCACGCAGGCCTAAGATTCACAATAACTGCCAACCTGGCTATTTCTTGAAAGTAAGCATCTTCGTTTGTCATTCTATGAATCGAACACGGCTTCAAAAATCCAAGAACTGAATATGCGCTAGCATCCCCGCCCTTCCACTTGTCACATTCCAACTGGAATAGACCAGTTATTATCAGACACCGAGATCGCTTGGCCAGATGAGAGCGACTCAGATCTGTGGTATGCTGTAATTCATGAGTAAATAAAGAGTAGTTGGAGAAAACCTGTGGCAATGGCAACAAATTGCTTCTAAATTGAGAAATTGAACTCTTCCTGAAAATATCATGAAAATTGCAATAATGGTACTTATGGCATTTTGCAATTAATTCCGGGCGTTAGTAATAATAACAAAAGTATTGAACATTATATTGAAGAATCTACTTTTTCAGCAATTTATTTCAATAGGGCAATATATACTTACTTTAGCTAAAAACATGTAAGAACATAATTTAAAGAACGTAATGTGAGGAAGCTAACTTCAAAAAATCATATTGATACGAGCTGGCATAATCAAGTTATTGACGTTTCAATGTAGGTATGCAAATTTACACGTTTAGGACCGGGGAAAGCAAGAGAGGGGAGGGTTGGGAACTTTTGAGGATATACTCCCCTTATGATGCTGTAATAACTGTCAAAGTTTCAGCTTTTTACTAATTAGTCCCGACAAAAGCCTATTTTTATTGACTGGACATTTGTATAGGCATTAAGGAGAGGAGTAGAACATTACTACTAAACTACATGAACCAATCTTGAAAATTTCTAAAATGATCCTTTTCTTTCTTTGTAGTTCTTTCAGAACAAGAAACGTGTGTTCGTCTAGAGAAGAAAGTTTGCGAGACAGTGTTGGATATTTTTGAAACTCATATGCTACCGAAAATTTCCACTGTGGAGAAGGTATCGGTTTGCGCTCAAACGGACAATGAATTAGCAGCTGCCTCCACAATAGATGCCTGTTTACAAACAAACTTAATTTGGAAGAATGACTCGGCTACTTTTGTCTATGAAGAAGATATGTTCAGCTGTACGCCAAGCGCTTCACAGTGGCGTCTCGTCGAAGTCAGAATAGAAAGGTAAGATGGTCAGACCTTGGTTAAATCAAAACACACACGTAATAAACATATGTGTGTAGAGCATATAACGGAAGTAAAAACAGACGCTACTTAACTCTTCCGTACGGTCAGGTGGCAAACGTCTGAGCAATAGGTGGTTAGTATGTAACTTTCCAACTAGATTAGTTCTGAATTTCTAGTCGGCTCATTCATTCTTAATTCAAATCGCCTTTTATCCCTATAACTATCTGCCACGCGTGTGGAGACTTCATACACTTTCAGCGCGTCAATCTTGATATAATTTAATGTCCCTCAGAGACCGTCATATGTCATAAAGATGACTCCTCTTGTGCCGTAGTGCTTCCGGTAAAGTTCCGCCTTTATTTTGGCGAAAAAGTTGTCACCAAATTCATGAAAACTCTTGTGCATTGCGCCCACGTACTATCTTAATTTTGATCCGCGCACGTTCCTCATCTTTCCGAGACATATTCTAAAGTTCAGCTTGAGCAGATTTAGGTAGAGCATAGTATATCAAATTACAGTCCGGAATCGTTTTTCCCACTACCCAAAATCTTCTATAAACAGTACATTACAAATATCGCTTTAATGTAAATTCTCTAATACTGGGTAAGAGAGGTGACTCAAGGCCCAAGAGCCTAGGGTAGGTTCTCAACACAACAAGCAAGCTAGGTGGGGTGGATTTTACGATCCTCAATGCTCCACGCAAGCTGGCGGTTAAGAGTCACAGAAGTCCGAAGCAAGACAAGTGACTAAGGTTAGGAATCCTGATAAAGCTCCGAGCAAGCCGAGTGGGAAGAGAGTTCCAAGCAAACTAAAGGGTTTCTGTTAGATATATCATAGAGCTCCGAAGCAAGGTAAAAGTGGAAGGTGACCAGTCATAGACTGATGCTTTTCGCTGAAATCCTCTCGGTTATATAAGTGCTCCAGGTGAGGCGGTGGCTTTGGTGGCCCTCTCGTCACATGATCAGTGGTGTCGTTTGTGTTCGCGTCGTCTACCATCGTAGTAAGTCGTAGTAAGTCGTACACGATTGAGGTTTGTAAATATAAGCACGTGTCGGTTGTTTATAAATAAAACCAAGTGGATATTAGAATATTTTTATAGGGAGTCCACTTTCCTCCTGTACTTTATGGCACTGCTGCTTTTGACTGAATAACACATAGTCGTTACCATTAGCTACAATTCATCACCTCACGTTCCCTTACCATCTACGGAACTGCTATAGTTTTGGGGGACAGCCCTCTGATGTGAGAACAGTGTTGCCACTTTTTACCAAACGTATGTAACTTTTGTTAATTATTAGATTCTAAATGTCATCGTGATAACATTGCGTAAGTAGATTATTCAATTTTTGATTTAGACAAAGCTACTAAGTGGATCTTTTTAACATCACAAAGTGAATGGTTATAAAACGAATTGTGAAAATTTATTGGAAAGGACATTGGTATCAAGCGATGTCTGTTATTTTCTAAATTCATGCTTTATTGGCTCAGTTAGAAAAGATACTCAACCAATTATATTACCGTATTTTAAGGACTATAAGACGCATTTTTTCTTCGAAAAATTGCCTCCAAAATTCAGGTCCGTACTCGAAATTAATAAAATAAAATGTCCAGTGTTTGATTTAAAATTCCCGCCAGTCTTAAAAATGGCCATATATTCGAAGCCGCGGGAAACTTGTCTCTATCTGGCAATATTGGATCCAACTGGCATAAGCAGAGCACCTATGCTACGAACATGAGTTGCGGGGATTCACAAGCTTGCTAACACTTGCTAATAAAATTTGTAAAAATATTACGGTATTTTTTAAATCCTTAAAAGTTAAGGTGCGTCTTAATGCAGACAAGCCTCATTCAGTGATTTACATGGATATTCGAGGGTTATCGCAAAAGTCATTTTATACGGAAATGGAAGCGAAGCAAGAAATTCCGAAAAATGTAAATGGAAGGGTAGTATATAAATATTATATGTAGGGAGTTGGATAAACATTCATACATATAAGAAGAATGAATCGTTCGATGGATATGTGTTTCACCTAGAATTACAGCATTACAAACCATTACAACTACAATTAGAATTATGCGTAAAGCCCAAAAGCACATACAAGTGGCATCGAGAGTTCTTCAAGGTTTCAGTTCTGGCTCATAGGCTCTGGTTCTGTAGCGTTAGTGTGGAGTCATGAGCGTTCATGCACTACTAGAGTACATACAGCAACGCAATGTAAAATTGCACAAAGTTATAATTGTTATGACGATTATTGCAAGTTAAATCGCAAATTAAGCGTTGTGTTGACGCATACCGTTACGAATTGTGCCTGATGATCCTGGTGTATAGTAGATTCTTTGGGAGACTTGTTCGAAGAACTCTAGATCTCACTGGTATGTTTCTGGGCTTTGCGCATAACTGTAATTGTATCTGTAGTAATTTGTGATGCATTTCGATGTGAAACACAAATGAAACGAAAGATTCACTATACTCATATGTATGTTCATCCAACTCTCTACATGTAGTATTTACATATGCACTACCCTTCCATTTGCATATTTAAGAATTTCGTGCTTCGTTCCCATTTTCGAGGGGAAAATGTCATAACTCTTGCAGTAACCCTCTAGTAAGCAAACTTTCGAAGTGTTGTGGCTTCTAGTAAATGTTAACGGCCATGAACATATGTTTCAGATTCGGTACATTCTGCCCATTGCGAAATGCTCATTTCAAAGAAACTATTCAGGTGCTGCAAAAATTGTATTTTATCAATATTCCGTATCTTCATAGTATTCGAACTGACCTTGGATCCCAAATCATATCAAGACTATGGATAAAATATTATGAAAGATATTGCATTAAAAGTCGAATGATGTCCCCTTATTCACCTAATGCCAATAGACTCGTCGAGAGAAAATAGCGAATTTCAGAACCTATTTGGTTATTGTAAGCAGCTAAAATATGAATATTTAGACAGAAATAATTTTATCTGTGATATCAAATCATATATATATAGGAAAGTATTTTATGTCGAAATTAATGTTATATTATAATTAAAAGTTTTGTCTTTGTTCAAAGTTCAAATCACAATTCTCTTGCTTTCTTCAATCAAAGTTGCCTATTATATACTTTGTGCTTTAACAGTTGTATATCACATTCTTAAAAGGGAAAACTGTACTCGTCATCTGCTGTAACGAAGGTAAATGTTCTCGTGTTCATGCTGTCTATTGATGCTTATGTGCAGCAAGAGCGAAGATCTATTATATCTTATGCACCTAGTTCGTTCAGATTGTCTACGTGTCTATGAAGAGGAGTATGACAAGTGAAAAATATTGTATGTTAATTGGTGAAATGTAACGAGAAAGAGTTGGATTGATTATACTGAATGTATCTAATTTATCTTAAGGTTGACAGATTAGGTTACTGTTGTGTGCTATTCCATCACATTGCGATCATAATCTCAGTAATTAGCGCTAAACATATATAATAAGGTTTGAACAGATACAAGAAAGGTATAAACTTGGTACACGTAGCGTAAAATTAACTATGTTAATGTAGTTATTGGTATTTATTTTGAAGTAAATACTATTGATACGAACGAAAGGTGTAGGAAAGGGTCTCGTCAGGGGTTTGACGAATCTTGTTGGTAACTCGAGGAAGATAGTTCGATACCTCGCAACAGGGAAGATTTTATCTTGTAATTAAAGCCTATGGCGGAGACGGAAGGGACAAAATGAATATGTTTATTTATATGAACAAAAATATGTTTATTTCTTTTCATGTATCTAGCAATTTTGTATCTATATATATTGAAATATTACTATTTCAGTTTGGTAGTAGTAGTAGTAGTAGTAGTCTGCGAGAGACCGAAGTATAAAGTTCTACTTTGGCAGTGTAAGATCAATCTCCTTCAAGATTCTCCTTCAATGCTGCCCCAATATGCAAATAAATCTTTCTTTGAAAGTGACTCAACTCTTGGTCACCGACAATACACACTTAAAGGAAAAATTATTTTACGAATACTGAGCTCTTTCGTAATTACTTATTACTACTCGATTTGTACCTTTCTTGAACATTTAGGTGATCGTCTTAAGAAATACTCGACGCACCATTTATTTTTGTGATAATGAGTGTTTATTTACATTACTTGTTTAACTAGGCTACTTGAATGCCCTATACAGAGAACTACATCACAAATGGAGATTTAAAGTTCCATGCGAAGAGGATTTAGCTATGAAATAGTTGTCACGAAAATCTTAAAGTACAATTAATTAAATTGATTAAGATGAAACAAAATGATAGCTAGACACTCCATAGGTCATTTAGCGGTAATTTATGAGAGAAACTTCTTTCAGAATGTATCATTTAGAATTCAGAAATTTACATTGCAAGGATTACTTACATAGGCCACTTGGTTTGGTCCCAGCTTCATGAAGCACACGCAACGGAAATTTATACACTTTGCGCACTAATCATAATATTTGTCCTTTGGGTCATTTCATTACAAACGTCTCTTCACAAGCACTTCGAGGAATTGAAGATACTTCTTTTGAGCACAGTTCCTCCTCTGTCCTCTGTGGTGGAGCACTGTTAACTCCTCATTCTCTTGGTGGCCCAAACTGCTACAGGCAGAGTGGCTAAGGTTCATGATCGAACCCAGGATCTCTCGGATAACAGTAGTAGTGTAGCACACCAAACTGAGTGCATGGAGCCGTCTTGGAGTGTAACGAGTTGAAATAAACGCATTTCGTTTGAGAGCCTCTTGCCGTGGATGGTTAGTAAAATGATGAGTTCAACTTTAGAATAATCTTGGAGATCAGGGCTTCGTTGCACAGTAACTCCACGTACGATATAAATATCAGTAGTAAGACCTCTCTTAGTTTATATACATATGTAGTAGCTGTTTGCGGAACTTTACTTTCTAGCAAACGAATTTCTATTTCTTATTTAGCTACTAAAAGCTAAAAGAGAATGTTGGATCCTGCGTTCTCTTCTTATGTTGTATGGATACACAAGAATAAACTGTGTTAACTAAATGATGTTTTTCATTTTTCAATCTTTTTAAATAAAATTCATTTATTAATTTTTCATATTTTCCTGCTCGTGTAGGTGGTGATGTTAGAGATTCATCACTATATATGTGTGTGTGTGTCTGTGTTATAGATAAAATTTTATTTGATGAAAGACACTTTTACAAGAGGCTTTTGATGATACACTTAAAACAGTCCTTATTCCCTTCTTCTGTAAGCGAAAAACAATAGTACTAACATACGAAGCTTCCCAGCAAAGCTACATGAAACGGAGACTAATGTGGAATTCGAACCACATGAGCTCCCTCCGGGATTCGAATTCGGTCACCCACACCAAAAGTCTCCTCAGAAAATAATTCCAAAGACTGGAAATCGCTATAGAATAACATAAATGAAATTTGTTTGTTTAGAAACAGAACCATGTAGTCTATAGATCACAAAACAAATACTTTTTTTAAAAAAATTTAGATCTACAATGTGTTCACTCTAAGTATGATTGTCGTTTATTGTGCTTTTATTTATTTATTTGTTTATTTGTTTATTTATTCACAAAGTTTCATACAGCACTAGGTGAATTAGCTGAAACTGAAGGCAAAAAGAACATATAGTACACAACATCCAAGGGAAGCGTTATTTCGAAGAACAAAACAAGTTTCTGCATTAAACCATGGAGGGAACTGACGCGACCTTTTCGGTTTTGGGGAGACAAAGTCTTCAACAACCGCTGAAATAATATCCGTAAAAACTGAGAGCATCGTCAATATTTCCATTATTCAGTATACACCTTGGAACTAAATCAAGGGCACAATTTATACAGTCCCACTATACCTTTTTCTATTATGCAATGAACTGTTTAGGCTCGAAGCTGTTGTTTTTCGATGACTGACTACACAGTGGAATATCGATGCCCAAAGATTCATGTTCCGATGGAAACAAATTTCTTTGTGGAGCAATGTCAAGTTCATTAAGAGAGGAGATCACATAATTAAGTCTATTGATAAATTAAATTCACCAAAAAGAACAATTTCGCATTCATTAAGGGCTGACTGCAAGCACAGAATCCCTATAATTCTCGAGCAGGGAAATAGAAGAGTTTCTGTGCAGTCTATAGTAACAGCCATTTTTTTTTTTTTTTTTTTTTTTTTTTTTATCTGTTTCAAGTTTAATTTCAATATCCTGTGCGTGACATTTTCATAATAAACCTACTTATGTAAACTCATAATGAAACTTTTACCCATAATATTCTAGCAAGAAGTTTCTCCCTTCCTCCTCCATTAGCAAAAATGCTTCCGAAGGTGTCCCCTACCTTTTTCTTTAATAGCTACATCTCTGACGTACATGTAGGTATTGGTACATTATTTAAATTAGTTTCCTTTATTTCTAAGCTAAGATGATTTGATCTGGTGTATTTGTTCTTTCAGTGAAATGTGCGAGTCTGAGTCTATAAAAGAACTGGTAGGTCTGTTTCTCTATTCTTTAAATACGTATTATAGTATGTATGTATGTAATATAGTAGTAGATACATTCAGGTTAAGAACAAATGAAACATCTACCTCGCTTGCAGAAACTGTACAACCCTCTGAATAGGAATTATTTACTAAACAGAGGCGTATATCCTTATTTTTTTTTAGAGCTTACCGTACAACTCTATACAAAGATCCTTCTCTTCGCTTTGTGGCATTTTTCTGAATTTATTCACTAACAGGCAAAAAATGAACAACATACAGGGTGGCCACAGCCTGTAAAAACTGTAATATCCGTAAAAACTGAGACCTTGATAAATGCTAATGTAAATTTCTCTCTTGAAGGAGTCCGGAATCAAAGAGACATGTTGCTTTCAGCATGATGAGGCACCTGTTCATTATGCCCTCGCCGTACGTGAATATCTTACGGAAGGCTTTCCTGGGCTTTGGATTGGTCATGGTAGTCCGGATCTGCCCGCACCATTTGCCAGGCCACCACGAAGCCCAGGCCTTACCACTTGTGATAATGCGCTATAGGGGTTTCTAAAGGGCTTCATTGAACAAAACCGTTACGATACCACTGCCTAACTGACAGAAGCTGTGAAATAAGCTTTCACTCAAGTTACACCTGCAATGCTTTGCAAAATGTCGCATAGAACCTGGCGGTATATTATCCTTTGACATGAGAATGACGGTAGACAGACTGATCCTTTACACTTAATATTTCATATCTCAATAAAACTTCTCAAGCATTGTTATTCATGTCATTCAGTTCTTCCCGTGTAGTTATTTACGTACGTTTAGAAGTTTATGTTGCTTATTTTCAGAGGTAAAGGGACTTTATAGTCACCCTATACAAGTGTAAGGAAGTGAGCTATCTAGAGTCTCAAGAATAATGTAACCTTGCAATTTTCCCTATCGTGAAAATATGGAGAAAAACTCTACAGGTATATAAAATTGAAAAGGAGTATCTTATAGAAATAATTGTCGAATCACACTACATAAGCTTCTCCGTTACTCCTGGATGTCTCCGTAACAAGTGGAAAGTCAGTGCGTCACACAACCATCAAAGTTGAACATCAATATCAAAAGCAGCATAGTAGAGCCAGCTCCAAATATCATTTTACATTCCTTTGTCTTACAAAATTCTATTTTGTAGATTATATGCTAAACATTTTTTTTTAATTCAACCTCCCATTGGGTTCAGGCCGAGTTCCTAACTTTAATAAAAGTTCAAAAGCATGTCGTCTATTTATTTCAAGAATAACATAACTCAAAATTAATAACTTTTCAGGAGTAGCGTTTAAAAGTTTCGAAAAGCAATGAAAACAAATGAGCCCAAGAACGACACAAAGTGCTCTCTAGCACCCAGTTTTAGAAGCACATCTGTGAAATTTTTACCAGAGATAGACATGAAGTTTAGCTTTCATTTTCTGCCCGTAAGTCAATGAGGGCGATTTTTGAGTTATGTCACTCTTGAAATAAACAGACGATGTATATATATATGCTATATATTTCTTCAGCATCTTCACCTCGTTAGATTAAGTTCTTTGTTTTTTTAGATATGTATTTTATTTTGATAATCCTAAAATTGGGTTCTTATTTTGTGTTGTCACTAAAATGTACTTTTCTTTTTGTAATTTCAAGATAGTATTGCAAAGTGCACTTCGCTTCCTTGCTAATTAACTCAGTATTTATGCATGGTATATTTTAATATTAAATAATATATATTTAAGTTATGTTTATTATTTAGTATAAGTCAGGCCTGACTCTATTTATTTACTCTAGTATAGTTTAATATATATTTTTATTATGTTTTATTATATGTAAATATATGTATATATCATTAGAGAACTATCCCAATCATTTATATATATACTAAAATTCTTATATTACTATTTCAGATAGCTAGATTAGAAAATTCATTCTCGTTCTTTTGTTTATAGGTCCTGGGTAGAGGCTAGTTTTTTCGAATGCTCTTGTTTGCTTTGGACTTGCAAAAATTTTCCACTGCTTCTGAGGTTTCTGGAGCCGTTGCTAAGTTGAATTTTTTCTACTTTTTCGTCTTCGAAAACATATAAAAAGGCGGATTTTTTAAATGGCCGTGGCTGTTTCAGTGCAGGAGGCCTGTAGGTTAGGTGGTTTCGCTGGTATGCTATCAGTCCAAAGGAATTTGATCAAGAGAGCTCTTTATCCCGGGAAATGTCCTTTTAGATTTGTTACTAGAAGTTCTTTGGATATGTAGATCCGAGGCTTCGCAATCCGCGCTAGAGAAAGTGGTCTATAACTTAGGAAATCCCCGAGATAGGAGTAGGAAATTATATGCCTGTCAGGAAGTTGAGTTCTACGTCAATATAATGGCTAAAATGGGCTCTTGTTTTTAAAGTTAGAATGGAATGATGAAATTCATTCTTGGGTCGTGCCTAGGAAGAGTGTGAATCCAGGACGATTAGGTTATTGAAATCTCAAGATACTGGAGGTTTTCCCCTTGTATTAGAATCCAGGTTGCGATTTGGATTCTTTCCCCGGGCAGTCAGTGGGGCCTATCTGGTAGTATTTAACACTGCTACTTTCGTTTACGAAATATTAAGAGTGTTTCGTTTACCTTTTAAATAGAGTCTTGAATGCAAGGTTTATTACGATAGCTGAGCCATGAGAGACGGCTGCCTCTCTCACCATCATGATGTCGCCTGCAAATATCATATTCCAATTCTTGGATATCCTTTGTAAGTTCGTCCATCACAATTGCAAAAGGTATGGGCTAAGACTAGATCTCTGGTGAAGTCCCAATTTAACTGTGAGCTCTTCTGTTATTCCACTCTTGTCCTAGATTCATCATATGTATATCTTGAATTATACAGATGTATATGTGCAGAATACATATTGTTCAGTGCCCACCAAATAAGATCCCGTGAAACTGTATCATACGCTTCCTCTAGGTCGATGAAAACAATATTGAGGTTCTTCTGACATTCTCTGTACTTTTCCATTAGCATCCTACATGTACATATTGCATCTATTATTGACTGTCCTGGCATGAAATCATACTTGTTTTGTGTTATTTTGATCCCTTCCCTCAATTTTTCTTGTAGCACTTTCTTACAGAGCTTCATTTCACGATTCACAGGTTTAATTCTCTAGTTATTGCTACATTCTTGCATATCTTTGCTTTCAACAACCGACATAACGTAATGGCTTCTCCATTCTTGTGGCATATTTCCTGTTTCTAATATCATATTAAAATGGAGTAAACCACTACACTCATTCTTTACCTAAATTTTTCTATGCTTCGATAGGAATATTAACTGGTCCTGGGCCATGACTACTTTTCATCATTTACATGACATTTTCTACATCTATCATAGTCACAGGCTGAGCAAGTCCCTGATTCCTGGGTAGATTTTCGCAAATTTCCCTCGGGTTTTCTTCATTGAGAAGTTTCTGGAAATACTCCTTCCACCTCTTGTTTGTCTTCTTCTTACTTGTCAGAACCTAGTTATTTTCATTCTTGATGCAATATCATTCTATCATTCTTTTTACTCTTTCTTACCTTCGAAAGCTTGTAAATAAGCTTTCCTTCTTCTTTTATTTCCAGATTGTTGCACAACTTATCATAAGACTTGCCTTTTGCTACACTAACTCTTTACTTGGCGCTAATTCATAATTCTGAAGAAAGTACGCTTCATATAGACCAGTGGCGGCTGGTACTATATGTTGCATGGTTGTGCAACCGGATTTTTTTTTTAATACTAAAGATATTTTTAGGTATTAAAGTAGTGTATCAGTAAAAATAAACCTTTGCTCTTGAGTGCAAGACAGTATTGATGCATTTCTAAAAAATTGAATTAAAAAAAACTGAAAGAGAGAGAGAGAGATTTACATTTCCAGTTGCAGCGAGCTTTGCCACTGGAAGCAGTAACGTTGAACATATAGTGGCGAGCGCCTATCTCTTAACATGGGGTGCCTTGCTTGCAGTTGCAGCTCGTTGCGCAACTGGTGTATCGTCAGCTTCTGTAATAGTTACAAATCCCACCGCTTGGCAGTGCTTGACTCAATTGATTGGGTAACATACAGACGCTTGGAAGAAAGAAGTTATTCACAAAACAAACTCGCAAAGAACAAATACGCGTCTGGTGGTAGTATTGTTTCTTTCTTTCGTAGTATCGGGGGAGTTTTGCCCTCCCAAAGTTGGGTGGTTGTGGTTCTAAATATTCATTATGATTAAAACAGAGGAATTATCAAAATATAAAATAATTCTGTATTTCAAATTTGTGCTCGTAGCGGTGCAGTTTTTAAGAATGTTTACTGCCTCAAGAACTGTCCCTATCGGTTCTCTTTCAAGCAAGATGTTTTCCTTTTTTCTGTAGGGGGGGTATTGTCATATTACCAGCCATGAAATCAAGAGATTCTATCATGGAACACCAGGAAGTATGTCTAATGAAAAACTGAAGTATAAATGTAGTCAACTGGACTTAATACTGTATTTATGATATTTCTTCCCACTCCACCCAGTTAAGTAATTTGTAATTAATTTCTCATCAATACTTTTTATGGCCATATACTAAAGAAGATGATGGGAATGAATGAAATGTTGGAATGAAGAAAGTGGGAGGAAACACACGTACACGGTGTTCGTCCAACACGAAGCCCACTTGACGCGACCTGGGATCGAACCAGGGGCCGCAAGTAATTTAGAATATAGGAAATAATTTGTGACACTGAAAGAATAATAATCTTACTATGCACAGAAGTATACATATTATTTTTGTGTTTAAGAGGTTGCTTGATTTTGTTTTCACAAAATTTCTCCAATTTACAACATCGTTACAGTTAAGAACTGAAATAAAGAAGACACAATAGTCAAACATACATATAATATGATGTACAGAATGAATGGCAAACCAAATCAAATCAAATGAACATTGATAATAGCAGAAATATCTAGTCCTTGTAATTGCAGTTCGTTCTTTTTTTCTACTTTGTGATATATACCTACCATTCCCAAAAGAGAAATTCCTATATTCAAGATATTTTCAGCATCAAATTCAGTGATTTCGAATTCACGGTTAATTCCCATCGATTGAAAACTAACAAATCATTCCAAATATTAATATTTAGTAAATCATGTCTCGAAGGAGAAAAAGTCCTACCACTGCAGGGACGGTGCCAGAAACACTTGATGGAGTGGGCGGAAAGAGGTGGACCTAGTTGCTGGGTGGGCGGACAATGGAAATGAGAACTGGGCAATGTAGACATGTTTTTGACAATAATTACGTTTCATTTTTTATACTCATTAGTTAGCTAAGGCTCAGACAGAAATAGGGAAGGAACAAGGATGTGGGAAACAGCTGTCTTGGCCTTATAGAAGATACAATTCCGCCATTCGCCTGATGGGACTGAAGAAATGCAGAACTTACGATGGGCTGCGAGACCGTGGTACACACTATCTTAATTTCCAGTTTTTTAAAACAATAATAACGGTGTGCCTGTGTAGTCGAAGTTCAAGACAGCTTTACCTCCTGTCCCTCCAAGAATGCACATGAATGCATAGAAATAAAAGAAGGTTCAAACAACACAGATTAACAGATAATCCTCTACCTTTTGTTAATAATATAAAATACACAATAAGTAGGTAAAGTAAAACCAGATTTTTTTGACGTGATCTCTATATGCAACAGCAAAGACATGTTACTAAAAGAATAGGGAAATTCGACAGCATGATTGTTTGATCATAGCTTATACACATATGTTTGAAACTGAAACTCAAGTTAGCAAAAAAAATATTATTTTATATATATATATATATATATATATATATATATATATATATATATATATATATATATATATATATATATATAAATGGATAAAGAAGTAAATAGCAATTAACAAAACTTCATCATGATCCATAGAAAGAACAATGTATTTTAAACTATGAAGAGCTGATCACGTGATACGAACAAACTTACAATAAACTCTTATACCTGCACCTCAATGAAGAGCATTTTTCATTACTAGCATGTTGCGCTAGCACATGCGTTTTTATGTCCAGAATCGAATCCGTTTACCACATCCTCTACAGCAATATTCATTACAAGTTTTCTTTCTACTGAGAGGAAACAAAGATCGCTTAGGCGACCATTTGACATTCGATTTCTTAGATATGTTTTAACCCGTCTAAGACACGAGAAAGAACGTTCACATGGTGAACTAGATACAGGAATGGTGACAGCAATTACGGCTAATTTGTGAATTTCATGAAAGCAATTTTGAAACGATCCATTACTTCAGTAAACTGAGATACGGAGGTAATTTTGCATTGCTTTTCCTCCTCATAACGTTTCAAAACTTCCGGAAGAAGTTTCAGTTCCAACTCTGCATTATCGACATCACATCCATAATGACGTGCAAGTGGTTCAATCTCCTTAAATGAGAGGAAGTGTTCACTTTTAGGGTGAAGACTGATTATCCCACTGCTTATAGAATACCTGTATTTTCTATAAAACGCCTATTCTTGCATTTCTGCAAGTATTCTGTCATGTACTGGAAGAAATATCCTAAGTCTGTAGTCTTCTTGGGATTGGATATCTCCTTGCCCAGTCATAATATACTGACGTAAATGATTGGGCAGTGATTGTGTTCTGGACATTGGACCCGTTAGAGATATACTGTTATTTTCAGCAAGACTCAAAGACTCTTTCCAAACGTTTTCGTACTCCTCGACTGTGTTTCTAATATCAGTAAAATAATCCACTACACCCTTCGTAACTAAAACAGCATCAGCCAGTATGCTCTCCTTGTCTTGTAGATAATCTGACAATCTTTTCAACTTTACAAGAAAAAGTGTAAACAAGTTGAGTTGGAACACAAGCTGAAAATTCACTTCACTCAATGGACATCTTGCTTAAGAAGAGCGACAGCGATTTTCATTACTTATCTCAGCAAGTGTTAGAATAACTGCCCTAAACGTTATCTTCATAGCCACACAAGCTGCAAAATAAGATAAAGGGTAAAAATATTTCGTTCATAAGATACTTAATGCCATAAATAATACTATATATTGAATACCATGAGAATATCCCATGGAAACATCCCTTTACGGATCAGAGTAGAACAAAGAGAACTTGAAGAGGTCGATAATTTGAAGTATCTGGGAAGTATTTTGACGAGAGACGCTTACTGCACCAAAGAGACCAGGTCAATAATTGCCATAGCTAAAGAAGCATTCAACAAGAAAAGATCACTCTTAACTAGCAGGCTCAATATTGGACTTAAGAAGAAGTTGGTCAAGTGCTATATATGGAGCATTGGACTGTATGGTTCAGAGACTTGGACATTACGGAAGTTAGAGGAGAAATATTAAGAGAGCTTCGAAATGTGGTGCTGGAGGAAGATGAAGAAGATAAAATGGACAGAGGAGCAACAAACGAAGATGTTTTAAATTGGATAGCAGAGAAGAGGACACTTCTAGCCATTATCCTTCGTAGAAAGGCCAATTGGGTTGGACACATCTTGAAGAAATTGTCTTCTTCACACCGCCATAGAAGAAAAGATGGAAGGAAAGCGAGGAATAGGAAGAAGGAGAACACAGCTGATCGGTGATTTGAAAGATAGGAGAAAATATTAGGAGTTAAAAGAGGAAGCTAAAGATCGAGAAAAGTGGAAGAAGCATTTCCTGGCCCAAATATAAAAATTGAAAATAAAAAAAAAAAAATCCTCATTAGTCCCAGTACCTGCCGAAAGTTAGAATACTTAATAATAATAATTGAATACCATAAGAAGATAGTACATTTGAAGCCGTCATTTTCTGTGTAGTATCACTGACGACACCTCAGCAATATACAAAGGACGTGATGACCGATTAGTGGAAGGTCATTATGATGATGCATTGTCCTGCCCGAAGGTCGATCTTTGACCCGAAGATCCCTGGGCAAAGCGAACCTATGATGGCTTGCCATAGCCTTCCATGTAACGTCAATAACGTCCTAAGAACGGGACCTAGAGTAGGATCCAAATCACTTGTGTTCCCACTAGGAATCGAATCCAGGACTCACCGGGGACACTGGAAGGTCAATAGGAGTAACATTAGTTTGCATGTATTTATTTTCATGGTAACTGTGTGGGCAAAATGTGGACCAGTAATAATCTTCGATAACTACAGCAGGAAGCGCGCGTTAATCCAAATATTTGCTTGAGCTCTTCGGGTTATTAAATTGTTTGTCGTAAAAAGGGAGTGTTCAAAAGCCACAAATCCAGTTACAAACGAATATTTGTCAAGGTTTAGTTCTAATCTAAAACATGTACAGTACCGTATATGTAATTAAGCATTCAAAAGTCATTTGAAAGAGTCTTGTATTCAAGAAAAGTAACCTGATCTACTCCAATAATTCACAACTACTGTTTTTGTTTGAGCAACCAGTCTAAAAATATCAACCCCGCCGGCTAAATGTCATTCGGACAAGCGCAGAGTTCGGATTACGGTGGGTTTGGATTAACAAGAGCAGCCTGTACTGCTAATGGAGAAACAAAACACGGAAATGTGTAATTAAATGAGCCCGAATAAAAGCAAGTCACCTATACTCATGCCCAATAAAACAAGCTACCAATCGTGTTTACACCATGCGAGGGGAAACAATATTATCAAATTTAGCTGTACTTACTTTATTGGTCCACAGCAATTTGTGAATTATCCGGGAATGATGGGGAAATCCCCCTTTAAAACTAGATATATCATGTAAGTTTTAGTTTTTTTTTTTTTTTTTTTTTTTTTTTTTTTTAAATTCTTTTCTCCTAGAGTAAAAACTGGAATTAGAAAGGAAGGTTTACATGGATTGTGATGTCAAATAACGGAATTCAAGGAATAATACGCGTAAACACATATTTCTCCTATCAGTATATTTGAGAAGGGTTGGGGAGCGACATTTTAGTTTTCTTTCCTAAAAGGAACTTCACAGTAACAGCAATACTAATAATGCGTAAAACAATAAAAATCACGTATATGTCAAGAACTAAAATTCAAGTAGAGATATTAAGTAACAAAAGTTTTTTTTTTCTTGTATTATGTGTCTGCGGCAATTACGAGTGATTATTTTTACATTTTCTTCCAACCCTACGAAATCGGTTTAAATGGTTTCGTAGTTCACGAGGTCCTGGAATTTAAAGCCCTCGTAATTTAAAGGTTAATCACGACTTTTGGCATCATTATATTACTACCAGTATCTGTCTTAAAATCATTGTTCATTGCAGAGTTAAACAGAGTCCTAGAACCCTTTACATTGCAATCCAAAGTAATACCTATTGCTTTTGAAGTACAGGATGTCACCTTCGTTACTCTACTTCTGTTAGGGTGGGCGGATGGGTGGGCGAGGCCATCCATTGGGTGGGCAGTCGCCCACCCCGCCCACCTTTAACGCCGTCCCTGTACCACTGGTCTAATTCCTAGCTCTGTGTCTTTCATGCACATGATCCCGTGTTTGATTTCCGGCGGAAAGCATAAAAAAATAATCTCAAATCATTCACTTTCAATAATCATCTGTCTTCTTTAGCCTAATTTGTTGGAATGTTAAACTATTTTTTTTCAAATTATTATTTTCGAAGGAAAACATCTTCTTTATAGTAGAACAGCAGACAAAAATACGTGGTTACTGAAAATGGACTTTTTGTCCCTTATATTCATACAAAGAAATGCTAACAAAATGCGTATTGTCGGAGAGACGTGTTTCTGTACCCTAAAGAAAATAAAGCGGAAAATATTTGCGACAGCGATGCTTTTTATTCAGAAAAACTTGGCGAGCAGCGTTTCAGATTTCAATGAAGTCATATAAAAATTTGAAGCTCGAAAAGAACGAAGAAAGACCTTTTATTTTAAAATAATGCATAGTTTATTTAATTAAATAATTTTTAACTGCTTGCTTGAATATATGCAATTTCCTTGCTTTTTTCTTTTTTTGGGTGAACGCCATCATTCATGGCTTACAGCACATACTATATATTCGATTTATCTCTTGTTCAATAACACAAGTGTAGAAGTTTTGTACCTGGGTATATAAATAATTTATGAACGTACATTTATAGTGGTTGTTTCAAATAAAGAAAATAGCTTATATATTAAATCAATATTAGAGAATACACTTCAATCAATAAATATACAAATATAGCTTAAAAAGACTTTCCTCTTCATATTTCCTGAATATTTTTTGGATAAAACTCAAGAACGCTGGGGGAGGGAAACACTTACGCGTATCTACATACCTTTGATACTGCAACCGGCACTTCTACAGACTACGAACCGCTACTGATATAGACCTTCATTCTCCTTAGGTCAAGAGAAGAACTACTGCTTCCGGAACTCCAGTAGTTAATGAAACCAACGACACGTAAAAACTCAAATTACACGTCATTTTTTAGAAGATTGTGTAAAGCTGTCTTTTAGATAACAATAAAAAGAAAATGAAAATTCTAGAAGAGAATCTAAGTTCTAGTTTATAAATAATTTTCAGTTTTCGACATTCGTTTCGTTTGGTTTATATATGAGGAGTCACATTCGCATTGAACGCGATAAATGCCTGACTTATTTAGTGGATCAACAAGATATAGGCCGAACGAAACGCAGTATTAACACCCAAATTAAAGAACATATTAGACAATCAAAAAAGTCACAAGAAGAGGGTATGTCGGAATTGACGCTTCACTTAAACAACATACAAACAATATAAAGCAGGTTAATGTGATAGATTCAGCAAAAATAAAGAAACAACGGAGTTTAAATAATCATTCGTTATTCATAAATACAAACCAGCTTTAAATCTGGATACTGGCAACATTGATAGAGTCTGTTACCTACCTTTGATGCATTTTTAAATTTGGCAATAGTGATGTAACATATACATCGCGCTTCCTTCGATTCAGTTCACTCTTTTACGCTGTGCTATGCTCGTGACATTTCAGGATCTATTCTTTACGTTACATTTATTTAGTGGTATGTATTCTTTGTTTTACACCTTTTATCTCCTGTCCATTTTTACCCTTGTTACCTTGCCTCTGAAGACGAAACTAGCTTGTCTTTCCGAAACGTATGGAAAATATTTAGGCTTCACAAGGGAGGATTCATTAGTAAGTAGTCAATTTTTTGTTAATTTAAATCACCCTCTCAGGCGCCCATCTAATTCTTATAAATTTTAATTACACTCTTGTAAAATTTGACTTTTCAGGTTTTCATTCTGGATTCTTCAATTTTTTTGTAATTTCTTTCTAAATTTGTTTAAAGGAAAATAGTGATAGGCTTCAATAAGACTTGCGTACTGGGTGAATAATTCCAACTACCCTTATTTTTGGAGTAGGAAGAAAATTCAACCCCTCTCCTCTCGAGACTCTTATGCTCAAAATTTGATATGGATACATTGAGCGATATGACCTCTAGGCGATGAGAAACAGACGAACTTACGTACAGACACTAAAAAATCATTTTTTTTTTTTTTCGGTATGTAGGGGCTTGAAACGTGTAAATCCGTTGAAGTCTGGAATTCTACTTTTTTTTGGCAGTTACCTTATTTTTTTTTTCTCTTATTGTCACTCGTAAGTAAAAATAGCCCCGAAGTATAGCTCTTACTTTGTTCTGGGCCTCAGTGCATTCGTAAATTGACCATCGCTGGTTTACAGGGCCTCCACTCACCTGGAAAACCTGGAAAACGTGGAATAGTCAGGAAATCCAGCTAAGTACTAAAAAGTCCTGGAAAAGTCAGAGAATTTCACTAAAATGTCTGAAAACCTGGAAAAGTCAGGGAATTTCATAACTTATTGTTTAAATTTCATTTAGCTACAGCAGGCACTTCTTATATAATGACAAATGCTTGAAAGAGGTGGCAACTCTTGCTACTGGAGCCAGTGGTTTAATATTTCCACTTTAAAAAATAAATATAACAGGGCATTTCCTGGGTTAATGCATGAATGTGTTTGACTTCTGCATTTCTAATGTTTAAAGTCAAAGAGTCTTCTGCACTTTTACATGCATTTAAAAAAAAAAAAAGTTTTGAACTTTTTTTCTTGCTACCAAAGTGGAAAAAAAAAATCTCTAATAGGTGTACTTCTATAGTGATGCATGATTCTTGAAAATAGATAATCCAGTGTGCCCTGTTACTATATAAACACTTGCTCTTTTGTTGTTAGTATCTAAAGATGAGACAATTCAGATTCCTGGGATGGAAAAATAATGTTAGATCGTTTTTGAAATTACTTGGAAGCTAATGTAGCTTTCATAGCAATGCCAAAATTCCTCTAGCCCATGGAAGGGAGTTTTTCAAAACAAAAGTCATTTTCTCGTTGGCAAATTTTTTAAACGTACATCTTCACTTTATGTTCAGAATTCTGTCTCAGATCTTATCGGTGTTTCATTTTCGAAAGCACTAGAACAATGCACTGATTCAATGTGCTAATTTTTTGGAAGTCTAATTAGGTTGAAATAATTTAATGATTACATTAATTGCAACCTAGAGATACTTCTATAGATGTGTGTATTTAATGAATTGAATGTAGCTATTTCTCTTGCAGATAAATTAAATCAGTATATCTTTTGTAGGGCAGTATATCTCATGATAATGGCTACAAACAAGAAATCCTACTTTAATCTTTGATTGGATGGATGAGAAGTTAAATCCTGAATGGGCCAAGTTTCTGAAGCCAGTTGAACACAATCAGTTTCAAGCGTTTTGTTTCAACTGCAAAAAGATCTTCGAGTTGAGTAGTATGGGTCGTCAGGCTGTAGTCAGTCATATAAAAAGTAAATCATACACGAATGCAACAGGACATAAAACTCCAAAAATAAGTGATATATTTGAACGAAAATGTGATGCTGTGTCCGTTACTAATGATTCTTCAAACCTGAAGGAAAGTTCTTCAATTAAAAATGCGGAACAAACCATGCCTCTTCCAAAGGAAGAGGGATCTAAAAGTAATGAAAATACTGTGATGAATTACGCTAAAAGAGGTGAAGTTACTCGAACTGAAGTATTGTGAATTTTAAAATGAGAGCAAATCATTTTTCCTACAATTCAAGTGTTGATATATCAAATCTTTTCAAATCCATGTTCCCCGATAGTAAAATAGCTAATCAGTTTTAGCTTGGTGCAACAAAGGCAGCGTATATAGTTTCATATGGACTAACACCTTTTTTTAAGGAAAAGCTGATGAGTCAAGTTGAGAAATCTGAAAAGATTGTGGTTTGTTTTGATGAGTCGCTCAATTCGATAGTTCAGAGAGAACAAATGGGTATAATAATTCGTTTCTGGGACGATGATTTGCGAAAGGTTTCATCTAGATATTTGACTTCCACCTTTCTTGGGCATACAAGGATATCAGACTTAATGGAGAAGTTCACAGCAGTTCTCGAAGATGTCCCTTTTACAAAATTACTTCAAGTATCAATGGATGGACCAAATGTAAACTGGAAGTTTTTTTTAGTGGACTTAAAGACGACCTAAGTAAAGAACCTCGTAACCCTATGCCATTGGAACTTGGATCATGTGGCTTGCATGTGGTAAATGGTTCTTTTCAGGCTGGTCACACAGCAAGTGATTGGAAAGTTAATAGTATTCTCAAAGCAATGTACTTAGTTTTCAAAGATAGCTCTGCTCGTCGTGCAGACTTCATTGCCATAACTGGCCATTCGGACTTTTCACTGAAGTTCTGTCAAATCCGTTGGGTGGAAAATGCAGACGTTTCAAGAAGAGCCATGGAAATCTTTCCCAGTGTAAATAAATATTTGAATTCAACAAGTAAATTACCGTCCACTGTGTCTGTAAACTGTTTGCGTGAAGCCTGTGAAGATCAATTGGTATTGGCGAAAATTGCTTTCTTCAACACAATTGCATCAGTACTTGAACCATTCTTGAAGAAATTTCAAACCTCTGATTCAATGATACCTTACTTGAATGATTCATTTCTTGACGTATTGTTCAATTTGAAGAGTCGTTGTATAAAGAAACAGATCCTGCAAAATGATTATACAAACCTGTTGAAAATTGACATGAACTCCTAATTTTCTTCCTGTACAATCTATTGATGTAGGATTTTCTACTAGAAAACAGCTAACAGTTAGTAAAGTGTCTGAAAAACAGAAGCTAGAATTTTTAAATCAATGTCATAAGTTGCTTGTAGGAACTAACTGAAAATGATCGAAAGAAGTCCTATTAAGTATGGCGTTGTACGTGCAGTTTCTTGTTTAAACCTCACAGTTATCCTTCAAGATACTGGTAAGGCAGAAAATCGGATGATTACATTACTCACCTACATACATGTTAATAACCACATATCTTCAACGCAAGGAGATGTGGCAAAACAGCAGTACACCCGATTTCTTTCAGATACTAAAGTCCATCAGCAGCTCAAGGAATTTTCTCTTGAAAATGATAATCTTTGTCAAATGTTCGGAAACATATTAACAGACAACAAAGAATATAAGAAATGGTGGTCTGTCGTGAAATTAACATTTACGCTTTCGCATGGCAACGCGAATGTTGAAAGTGAATTTTCTATTAACAAAGAGTTACTAGTGGAAAATTTGCATGAAGAGACAGTTGTGGCTCAAAGAATGGTTTATGACTCAGTTTATGTAGAGGGTGGTCCATTAAAAGTGAACTTGACCAACAAGATGCTTCAATATGTACGTTGCTCCCACTCAAGATATACAGATGCATTACAGAAAAAGAAAAGTGAACAATCAGATGAACATAGAAAGAGACTGCAGAAGAGACACATTCAATCTCAAATAAGAGAACTTGAAGCTAAGAATTCCAAGGTTATTACAACTTTTTCTCGCGAGGAAGCAGACATTGATAAGAAATTATCAGACTTGCAAAAACTTTTGTAATTATGTATCATCAGTACCGAAAGCTCTCTTGACAGACAGAAAATATACTGTATATCTGTAGTAAGTCTCACAAATAGTCAAACTGATGATAAAATGTTTTAACTTTTGAGTCCTTCCATTAACAACTCTAACGGTTGTAAATGTTTACTATAATTACTTCTGTGAAAAGGAAAAATAATAGAATACTTGTAGCAATAAATAAAAATAAACAGCCATACCCCATCCAGGGTGAAAAGTGAAGTCAGGCTCAGATTGAAAATGTTGCGCACTTTCATAAATTCATTAGCGACATTATTGACCAGAAAGTGTACATAAACAGCGTACAGGATATTTTCATATATATTTTTTTAAAGTTACCAAATTTCACTTTTTGCCTTATCCGGCTATTTGGTAGGGGACATTTCATAATTTAAAAAAGTTTTGTTTCTTTTCCTTCATGAGCAAATTCTATTTTTCTATGCACTGGTACAAATATGTGTTTCAAAATGGTCTACCTGTAAATTTCTGAGAAGTGACCTGGAAAACCTGGAAAAGTCAGGGAATTTGATCTTGGAAAATGAGTGGGGACCCTGGGTTTAGAACACACACCAGAAGTACACAGCTTTCAAGCTTCAAATTGCTCGTTGACGGAACAGAAAGAAGGAAGAAAGAAATGGTTTGCAAGAAAGACTAACGTTGGACATTACAAAAGCCACCTCTTCTTCCTTTTCCCACTGCGTCTATCATTAGTTTACGGCTTGAAACCTAAATGTCTCATTCTAAATAAAACAAAGAAATTGAAATACAATGCAGGTAAGAGATGGACACCCCCTCACTTTTCCCATCAGGCGGCCCTGGTAAGTACAAGTGAGGGCATCAATAATATTTGAGGCTGGCGAGTGAGTTTGAGTGTGAGGGTAAGTATTAGTTAATATAAGGACATATTTCAGGGTGAGGGTGAGTGAGGGTAACAATCATATTTGAGAGTGACGAGTGAGATTGTTTGAGTGTGAGGATAAATATGAGTTAGGGTGAGGACATATTTCAGGGTGAGGGTGAGGGAATGTGAGGAAATGAATTGAGAGTCAGAACAAGTAAGGTAAGAGTTAGGAAATACATATGAAGTGTGATCAAAAAATACGGAACAATTTTGTAAGAAACAAAGTAGTAAGTTTACATGGAATTTGATTTAATTTCCTTCAAAGTATTGTCCTCGGCTAGCAATGCACTTATCTCAACGTTGAATCCATGACTGGAAGCATTTCTGGAAGGGTTCTTTTGGAATGGCGTTCATCTGTTCTGTTGTGGCTCTCTCAAAACGTTTTCCTTTACGAGTAGTTTTAATTTTCGAGAAGAATCAGAAGTCGCATGATCTAGAGAGCGCAGTAAATGTGGACAGACAGATTTTTTTTTTCGGGCAAAAACTCCCGAATCAAAAACAAGCTTTGGCACGGCGTGTTTTCGTGGTTGAAAAGGAAGCCATTTACCCATTTAATAGGCGGTTAAAACGCTTTTCGCAGACCCATACGAGATGTTTAGTTCTTCGGGAAGGTCTGGAATAGTCATTCTCCTGTTTGAACAAATCATTTGTGTCACTTTTTGCACATTTTCATCTGTTTTTGACGTCGATGGACGTCTCGATCGTTATTCGTTTTCAACCGATTCCTTGACGCTTTTCAATCGCTTATACTACTTGTAAACAGTCTCCAATAACTCCGCTTCATCGCCATTCACTGATTTTGACATTTAGTGAGCTTCTTTCGCCCTTTTTTGCTGCTTAGAACAAAACTTAGTTGGCGTGCCACAGACACTCTTAACACGTTCTCACTCTTTTGCCTCTGGAAGCCAACTAACAAGTCACAACGCATTGAAACTCGACGATGACTGTACCAGAGGCTTAGGTTACCGGACTTATTAGTTGAAATGGATACAACATCGATAGATGGCACTGTGCACCTACATTCATCGTACTTTTAGATCACACCTCGTATCTCTGATACATATAAAGCATGAATCGCAGAACATATAAATAGAGTGGTGATTGTCATTCTTAAAGAGACCGAAACTAATTTTTTTCATCATTTCCATAGCTCGACCAAGAGACTCAAGTGAGTGCAAGTAATATACGAAGTAACGATACCACGAGAAAAGAAATCACGAAATTGACGAAGGAGCTGAGTTGTGTAACTGGTAAACTGAATGAAGCGAAGCAGATGATGGCCCACATCGAGACAATGAAGCAACTTAAAATTGAGGAATTAGAGAAACAGGTTTTGGCTGAAAGGAACAAAATGAGAGAAATGACTAATGTGTTGAAAGAAACCATTTTAAAATCAATCTGGCAACTTTTAAGTAAAAGCAATGTTAAATATCCTGTATATAGAAGTTGGTATAATATATTAGATTATTGTAAGTCATTGGCAATTTCTGTTGATGTCTTAACAGCTAAAATGGAACTGAAAACTCTTGCAATGAATAATCTAGCACCACTACCTGTTGTTTCAACTAAACACACTGAATGCAGTGTTAAATGTGGCTTCAAAACTAAGAGAAAGTTAGGTAGAACAAGAAATGGGGCTCAAAATATTCATAGCCGAAAATATGGACAAGAAGTTAGATCTAAAACTCAGAAAATAGAATCAAACTCAGAAATCTCTTCGTTGAAATCCCAAGTTAAAAATCTCGCCATACAGGTAGGTAGTCAAAACTTTTGTAGTTTTTTTTTTTTTTTTTTTTTTTTTTTTTTTAAGACAGCTATTGATAATACTAGGGCTCTCCAGAAAGTAAAGAACGATTGCGCATCGCACACGGCGCCGACCCCCACAACTGCGATCACGTGCGCGACAGATAGCTCCTTCCTTCACCTCAGTGTGAGGCGAGTCTCAGTGCTGTGCGGTCACGCTACTTGTTTTTGCAGCTATTCAAAATGGCGGCTCCAATCGAAAATCCCACTACATGATGGGCAGTACGGAGTGCCATTCGTTTTCTGAACGCGCAAAAAGTTAATCCTAATGGAATTTATAGGCAAATAAATAATGTTTGTGGTGATAGTGCAATAAATGAGTCATCAGTGAGGAAACTGTGTATTACGTTTAATCTAGGAAGGATCAGCGTGCATGATGAAGATCGGAGTGGTAGGTGATCACTTCTTACGGAAGAATTTAAGGAAAATGTCGAAGGAAAGATTCAGGAAAACCGACTTGCTTGGCACCAAGTGATTTTCACTTATTGCCTTTTGGGGTGGTAAACAGTTTGCAAACGATGAGGAACTCCAGCAAGCAGTGACAGCCTGGCTCAAATCTTTAACGATTGAGGAGTATAACATCGGCATTGAAAAGCTGGTCCCACATTTATAGCAAGCGTCTTGACAACTAGGGCGATTACTATAATATAATATGTGCTGATATCTTTCGTTTCTATTTAACCATACCAAAACATTCCTTACTTTCTGGATGACTCTCATATTTCAATACGTAGATTTTATATTACATTAACAGAAATGTCCATTCTTCGCATGGGGACATAGGTTTATGAAAAAATATTTGAACTTTCCTTAGAATATTCATTTTAATGAAAGTGTAACTCTGTTCTCCGCAGAAATGTTGAACCCATACTCTTCTTAGGTATGTCCTTAAATCAGAATTGCATGATAAAATCTCAGCTTGAGGTAGGTACTAACTATGTTTCAAAATAATAATGAGTCAAGTGTTTTCCCGTCGTGCGATCACAAACAACGATCAACGTCAATTTTAATGTAAAAAAAAAAAAAAAAGAAAAGAAAAAATCATAGAGAATACTCCCTCAACCCCTTAAAATGAAAATATTCAAAAGCGAAACGTGAAAACTGTAACTATCTCCTTATTTTAAAGAAGAATCTTATATACCGACTTTCATTTTCGTACCTTGAAGGTCTTGTGAGTTACTGTATTTATTACATAAATTTTTAATCCCTTCTTCCCCCTTTAGGAAACACATAATTAAAGTATCATGATAATAACTTACCTCAAGTTATATATTATGTTCTACAGTTCATTTCAAATTGTTCAACCTCATCCTCGTGATGCGATTCCAAGCAACTTGCAACATTGCTCTCAATGTGAAGAAAAAAATTATACAAAATGACCCCTAAAACGGAAATTAAAAAAAAAAAATGGACCCGCGTCTTCTTATTTTTAATGGAGAGCTTATATATAAAGTTTCATCTGTCTAACTTAACAGGATTAGGAGACGGGCCCGTATCGACGGAGAGCTAGAGTGGACCGGCCCCCTCTTAATTTTCACTGCCTCCCTTAAAATTTTCACGGTAGGTTTGCAAATGAACTATAATATGGTGATGAACGATAATATGGTTGGGTCGGGCTTCCAACTTCAACCGCCCCCCCCCCCCTACATTTTTGGACTGGCTACCGGCCTGTCAGGAGAAACTAAGTTCATCACAAATAATGAACTGTCTCTACTCCCTTTAGAATACACATTTTAATCAAAGTAGAATGATACAAAATCCAGTTCAAAGTAGAGGATCCAGTTAAAAAATGCATGTCAAATTTACGGGTTCAGGTGGTTTTCCCGTGATGCAATCACAAACAAGAACCTTTACATTTCTGTATAATACATTTGTCGATAAGTGTATGAGTTCAAAATGTTTGCCTTATTCTCTTATTTTTAACAAGAGATTTATCCCAACCTGTGCGAAAATAAATAAATAAAATACAAGTTTATAACGAAGATAGGAGATTCAAGAGACGAAACTTATGAAACAGTGAAAGTTGAAATGGTGTAAGTCCCTGTAAAAAAAAAAAAACTTGGACACAAAAAACAGTTTTAGATAAATCAATCTGTTAACAGAAAATGCGCAGTAAGTTATACGGTTCATTCTGAAATATGACTGATTTCAACAGATAACTGAAAGTTCTAGTGATAAAGGAAGTAACTTTTTCGTTTATCAGAAAAGTGATATTCGTTAGACAAGAAAATATACCTTAGACACAAAAACAAGATCTAGATAAGTCAATCTCGATATAAATAAACGAAATTAGAAGAAAGAGATATGAAATCATAACGTTTTCTGCTTGATTTTAAATTTTGCTTTCCTATTTAGCCAATAGTGTTACTTCTTGCGTTGAAAAATAGTTAAAGCTTATTTAATGAAATAACGCTCATTGGTTCATTTCAAATTGTTATCCTGCTCAACCTACCGCATACATGTATGTAAAATTGCTACCACATCAGAAAAATAATGAATGATATTTATGTTATTAAACAGGATTAATTTCAAGTACATTTTGAACAAATAAGTTAAATTAAGGCAAAAAAGGTGGTATTTTCATTCGTTATAATGAAATTCGAAATTCTTTAAAATAAAATATTTTAACATATATTAAATAGGGAAAAGGGGAAGGTACCTAAAAATAATTTATTGATTTTAAACAATTAGTTACATTGGCAGCGACATTTTTAAAAACTTATTTATTTTGTTCTAGGTTCAAGGTCTTAAAAAAGAGAGGAGACAGGGTTTACGCTTGATTGACGATCAGCCATCAGAGATCCGCGAACTATGGAAGTTTTATAAATCTATCAATAGAAATTTAAAGAACGTTTTGAAGAAGCAAAGGTTTCTAGCAAACAATCGAATGGGAAATAAAGAATATGCTGCTTCATTGTCTAAAAGACCGGGAATGAGACAACCAATGGCAAGAAATCCGGTGAGAAATGTTATAATTGAAAATAAGACATATGAAGACGTAAATGCAGAGAAAACAAGAACTCATTGTCTTGAGAGTCGTTTAAAAGCAGCAACGGAAATGGCTGCCTCTCAATCGAAAACCATTCAAGAATTAAGGAAAGAACTTAGTGAATGTTACAGCACTATTAACAACCTCAGAAACAGGTACGTTGTAAACATATATTGTTAAAAACAGTAAAATTCTTAAATGTATAAAATTCTTACATATTCTCCAATCAAAGTTGTGGAACGTAAGCAAGGCTGGCCCTAGATAATTTGCCTCTCCTCTCTTTCTCCAGAAAGAACACATTTTAAAAGCCATGATATTAAGTACGTTACAACAATAAGGGAGAGGGAAAATGCACTCGCACTCAGAAAGGCCTAAACACTACAAATACAATCTCGTTATGTCTGTTTTTTAAATTTAAATAATAATCTATTATGTTAGTGAAAGATAAAGCAAATACACCTGCAGAGGAAAGATAGTAATTCTTTTTATAGAATTCAATATCGAGCCTCAACCTCAATATATCAGTTTGTGATTCCAGTGCAACGAGCTCTTTTATCTTTATTTCTTGATTTTACTTCTACATCTGTTATTTTTTTTCTAAAAAACTTGATTCTACCTTCAATGATAAAGAAAAACTTGTTTGTGACAAAGACAAGATTAGTTTTCATATCAAAATTGTGATTTATTTGTATTTACGTACTGACTCATTGGGTATTTAATCTAAACTATTGTTTAATTTTCCCTTAGACTGTCGCGTTGTGAAAGAACCAGCAACAACAAACAAGAGCTTATCGAAAGTTACAGGAAAAAAATTCGTGAATTGGAAAAGTGTCTTACGGAGTCTGCAGATACCATCCAATCACTGAGAAATGAAACTCAAAAAAACAGGAATATTATCATGCAGCTAAAAACTGAGGTATTAATGACATGTAATACTTGATTCATTTGTTCCATATCTATATAGTTTCGTCTATTTATTTACGTAGAAAGTAGGAAATTAGCAATTACCTTAAATTTTTTAAATGCGAGAAGTGCTTAGTTAAAATAGCACATGTTATTAAGACAAAACGGGTGAGTAATTCGCTGTTGTTATGTTTTTACTTTATTGAAAGGTCGAAGTTTGAGTTCTGTAACAATTTATTTGCTTGATATCTGATGAATAATAACAGTTCCATCAAGGTAACATGGTTACAGAGAACTACGTATTTGGAGAAATAATAGTTATGTATAATTAAGTAATACGAAAAATAGTGCAGCTATCTAGTTCATAGATTTCTGAGTATTCAACATATTGATGTGATAAAGAGCAGGGTTGTTTTGAGACTTGAAATCATTGTAGAAATTGAATTAAATACAGGCCATAAATATTTATTTCAAGTTCTTATAATTTATTTGTTAATAACATTCGAGATATAAGAAAAATCATTTTAACTTAACGTAAATTAATAACAATCGTTATTAACAATAACAATGTTATGTTTCATCTACATTTTAGATCTACCCTTCAGAACAAAACTTAAACCGCTGGGTGACTGCAATCAACTAAATTATTTTTAAGAGTGTTCTCCTTACCATTATAACACCACAGTTTGAATTATTAAAATCTTGTTGTATAATTCATCTAAAATTATTATCACATTACTATGAGGATTATTGAAGGATTACACACTAGTTTCTATCACATAAACACACTATACTTCGCAATAATTATCAATTTCTTTACAGCAATGCGATACACGTCTATATTATACAACGTCTTGTTGAATTATATATTGATAATTATATATAAACAAGTACATGGTAACCAAAATGTTTCCTTAGTAACCGGATCAGTGTCATAACGAGTAAACAAACATTTCTACCTAGCGACGAAAACTTTTATAACTGTATAAAAATTTTACATAATCTAAGTAAATCAGTGTCGCTACTTATCTTTAGGATTTTATATCGGTACATATATAGAAGGATTTCTACATACACTGCAAGTAATAATTACTTACTGTAACTTTATTTGTAATAATGATATTATGCGAAATGTAATTATAATTATTAACTTGATGTATGTAATTTACATTATTATGTGTTTTACTTTTGTGTTTATATATAAATGACGTGTCCACTTCACATGCATTTTAACACCGTGCTAAATGTATGAAAAAAGGACGAAAATAAACACAGTACAATACAATAAACATTCACACATCAACATTACTCATGACATTAACTATAACATGTTTTCTTATACTTTTAATATGTAGCTAGTGCCCGTTAAAATAGCACTTATGTCCTAAATACTAGCTAAAATAAACAGAGTACATACACGTTATCGTTATATATGGCTCCCGAACTAACGGGATTCTTAAATTGTTTACAATTTCAGAAAGAATCCTGGGGCCGGAATACAATTAGAATCTTTGCTAGTTCTTGAATAATTTCTTGAACCTCTGTTTAGTTTAAGTAATCATGTTTATAAGATACCATCTTCTGTTGTTTGGTGCTTCTGCTTCTTCGCAGCCTTCTGCATAAATATCATAAAATTTAATTTCAATTTAGGTCAAGTTTTAAGTATATTTATTTAGTATATATATAATATACCGGGTGTATAAAAAGTCCGGGGTCATAAGTAAACCAGCTGTTTAGTTCAACAGGTTGTTAGAACGGAACTGAGGTCACGAAAATGACACGGAGAATGTGCAGATTGTTGTATGAAGGAACCTAAAACACTTAGAATCCGTTTCTGAACAGTGTTTTAGAGTCTATTGTTAGTATGGTGAGGGCCGAAAAGAACAGCGTGATGAAATGGCATCATTGCTATTTCATTTAACATAGGACACCTTACCACTGTGAAGACCAAACGGCTGGTGCGATTGGAAAAGTTCCACCAACTATTTCCTCTATTATTATTAATCTTTTCTTAATAACGAAGTTAGCCTATCGTCCTGGACTTCTGATACACCGGCATACGTTAAGCAAAACTCAAAAGTACATTTTTTTCCTCCTATTTAGGTAGCTTCTGTAAACTCAAAACTTCTTGATGTTGATAAGCAGAAATCAAACCTGCAATTGAGCTGGAATACTGAGGTAAAACCTAACATATATTTTCTGTTTCTTAAAATGATATTTGACAGGAATCGGTCAATTTA
Source organism: Thermobia domestica (assembly GCF_964235325.1). NCBI lineage: Eukaryota > Metazoa > Arthropoda > Insecta > Zygentoma > Lepismatidae > Thermobia > Thermobia domestica. Next base: position 3,717,682 of record NC_137465.1, on the reverse strand, counting down.
CTATAAAATATACGTTGTTTATCCTTAGTTTTGGTGAACATTTTGTTTTTTCCATATGCTACTATTATTTTGTTTTCCCTTCACATTGATACATAGAACAAGTGCTAATAGGCAAATTGAAGAATTATTCATTTTTGTTTTATTTTTTAATTTTCTTTAAAATAAAAAATAGGATCTTTGCGTTCGTTATTTAATCAAGTTTTACAGCTTAAGTATTTAAATTTTATTTATTTACTTATTCTACGCTGTCCTCAATCGGGAATGACAATGTTGCTGTACTTATAACTCACTTTTGCTGGATTTTATGACCGTTTTTCAAAGCTGAATAACAATATTGCAGTTGGAGATGACAGGTTAAAGTAACTTATCTCGGGAATTTGTATCGAAACTTTATTTATAATAGAATGATAAAGAAAAATCCGAGTACTGGACTAGCAGAGACTCAAAATCTTATATCCCACTTCTCAGGAGCATGCTCTACCGCTAAACTACTAACGACATATGATAAGTTGTCTAAGTTCACTGATTATTCTTCAAACTCTAAAACCAGACTTTACCTGACAATTATTTGGCAGACTCAATCCACTCTTTTGTGCATATGTTTGATTGAGGATTATGTTCAATATGTAAATATTTTAAATTGTTTTATTTACGAGAAGTTGAGTTTATCAGAGTTCGAGTTGCTACCAGTCTAACAACAGAAACGGCCTAACGGTTTGCCATAAGGACAAGACTGTGTCATGTGATCAGGTCAAAAGTCACATTGCGTGCTAAATCGAGTCTGGAGATTCCAAATCAAGATGTGAAATATTTCCGCTTGGGGCGCCCTGTGTGAGGTGCAAGTAGCTATAGATGTAATTTATGCATACGAATGAAAACACCCATATATTATCACAAATATGGTGGAGTGGCGAGGGATATTTAAATACTAGGTAAATTACCAAAAATGTAAATAAACTGCTTTTGCATATGTAAATTTCTTTTGGAGTGATAAGGGTGATATTTTTTGGAGCCGCCACTCCTACCATTGATAGTTGATAGAGCATAAAAAAACTAAACAAAACAAGTGCACCACTCACACTAATTGATAGAAATACACATTATGCACAGCACAGATACAGTAGATATATATATTTTACACTAGAGATTTGTTTGACCTCTTAAAGTGAACTGCCAAGCAGATAAACAATAAAACAGACTTCTCATGTTAATGAGTTCATTGTTTTTGACTGTTTGTGTACAGAGAGGAGGACTAAAAAAATAACATTTTATATGGTTAAATTTAAATTTTAAATTGTATGATGCAGTTGCATGGTGATTCAGTGTTGCCTTAATGTTTACTTTATAGGTAGTTTTTGCTAACGGAGGGACTGGAGAAATGTTTACGCTGAATTTACACGCCAATTGGTACTTACCCACATTTCCATTTTATTAGAAATCAAAATTTTGTTTCTTGAGGGTGAAAACTAGTGATGTTTTTAACGGTGTTACATTTGACCCAAAGTATGTTAGATTAAGGCTAGCAATGCTTTATGTTTTGCTATTTTTCTTGTTTAAAAGCTTAGGAGAGGCACCGTTGTATAACGTGACAGGCCTGGCAATTTTACTTGAGATTTTTACTAATGATTTTAATATTTTATAACAGAAATCGATAAGAGTGCCACTGCACTATAAATAAGTTTTGTTTACAGATTGGCTGTTACTTAATAACGCTGAAACAGTCATGGTAAAATTAGTTACTGCTTAGAAATTTGTGGTCGAAGGTTGATTGAGTTGAAAATTTGAACATGACGTGTTTAACAATTTTATAAAGTTTTACTGTTTTGGAACACTTTGTAGTTGGTTTATCACTATAAAAATTTAATATTTATGTACACTGTTTACTAACACAATTGTGGCACGATACATGATAGTACATGTATATAATTTTACGGGACTCCACGGGAAGACGATCTTTACACTGTTTTGGGTTGTAACCTTTCGAATATCGAAAAGTTTGAAGCAACTTTAGATTCTGGAGTTTAGGAACTAATTTTTTCGCGTTTTAGCCACAACTAACAATTTCCTCACAATCACCACGAACGGGGTTATTAAACTTCACATTTCCTGGAAAAGCAGGGACTCGCTTTTCCAAGAATTACTGACAAAAGGTTTTGATGCCTGAGGCAATGCCTGTGTGTGGTTTTTTTTACCAAGCAGCACTTTGAAAATCAGCTTGCGCTAGCATACAAGCATACTTTGTGTGATAGGTGCTGCCACCACTGTTGAGAGCGGCAGTTTTAAAATTTTTTGCCCAAACAGAAGTTTATAACAACACATAAATAAATAATTACTATTTTTACTGAAATAAACATTACAAAGAATAGTTACACTTGATTAAACACACAGAAACTTAGAAAAATATATACAGAATTCAATACTATTACTATATACATGTAATATGTGTAGGAAGTCTTTTTTTCACTGGCTTTTTTTAAAACTGTTTGCTGCCATCCAGACGCCATTACTCCAAGAGAGAGAGAGATAGAAACATTTGTGTTATGATTAATTTTGACAATAATACAAGATTTAAATGTTTTGAACGTTGGGAAACACGACGATAATTATAGTCATGAATTTTAAACGGTCTTTCCAAGAATTGGTGAGCGTAATACGTTAATATTAATAATTTACACGTAAAATAAGTTAAAATAAAATACAAGTTTTTAAAAGTGCAGTGCATCATGGGAGAAAATTATAGGCCAGATAGCTGATGGTAACGAACTTGGGGTGAAGCCAAGCTATGAGCTTGGGACTTGCGAGATTCTTTTCAGAGGTGTGAAATCAACACCTTTAGAAATAGGAAATTTATTATGTTGACCCTAAAAATTTTATGGCTTTTGAAACAAAGCCTGGAGAGTGTTTGTAAGCAATGTTTTTACCTAGTTATTGCTATACCAGAGGAAGTTACCAGTATACTTCCTATACTCAAGGTTTTATCCTTTCTTGTTTATTTAGGGATTTTTTCACCCACTAGGAGTTATGGACCTTACACAACTTTTGCAGCTCAGACTGATGTCGCCAAGAAAAAATCTCTGTTCAAGCTATCTCTGTAGCCACGAAGTTCAAACTTCTATACATGAAGTAAATGCATATGATATTATTTTTTTATTCATCATATGTTGAGTATGTACGCTGGATATTTAAATCCATTAATGCATATAATATATACACTTTAATTCCCATTAATGAGATGCACGCAAAATTTAAATGATGTTCATAGCCTGTAAAGGAATAAAATACATACATGAAATACAATATACATCAAAATTGTATTAATACTCTTGTATTACGCTCGGTGTTTACCCAATAATATTCATAAAAGTTACATAATCATTAAAATGAATGCTAATGAATAAGCAATTAATTTGATCACAAATTATCATATATTTACATATTGATAGGGAAATGTGCACTCATCTGCATTTTGATATGCAGATGGAGGAGAAGGCACTTGGCCGTCTACAGTATCCCCCCTTTGATTCTAGGTGCTGTATTTACTAATACAGGACGCAGATCAACAGGGTGCACATTTCATATTCCTGTAAACAAAAAATATTACATGAATCACACAAAGTAAAAAAAACAACCAAAACATTATTACAAGCAACAATAAGCAAAATGACTAACTATAGAGAATTCAGGTTGACCTACATAAATATACCTGAATACAAAATTTCCAATAACTATACCATACACAAATTTTACTATAATAAAACATTCTATCACTACACTATATATACTAAAGTGTCACAATTAGGTGTTGGATGCTTTTGGTGTGATTTCTTGGTGCGGCTCCTGTGTATCAGTACCACCAGCTGTTTTTTATACATACTTCTTTAGTAAGAAGGCGTTTCTGGTCATTTTGACTTTATTCGTTGCAGGGTTTGCTAGTGTGTACATGTTTTTGCCCGTGGCTGCAACGATTTTCCACGGACCCGAAAATAAGAGAAGGAGTTTCTTTGAAACACCTGCTAGAGCATTCGACTTTGGGAATACTTTAGATAGTACAAGATTACCCACATTCTACACTATTGTACGGTGTGACTTGTTCAAGTTTTTTTGTGCAGCAGCATTTTTTTGTGATTTCTTCTTGCTACATTAACATAATATTGCACGTTATGGTGCTGATTTACTTTTGGGATTTTAAATATTCTTGCTATGTCTCTAGACATAGACTGGCCAAAATGGCACTCTTAGGCTGACACGCCAGTGGTCAGGTGTTTCGCCGAATTTAGACATTTTTCTATTTTCTCCAAATATTTGGGCCACATTCTCTGGTTATTATGACACAATTTACGTAGTAAACGTACGGTTGCCTTAACAGCAACTTTTGCCATTTTTCCCTGGGGATAATATGGTGTGGAAGTTATGTGCCTGATACCTAGTTTTGCAAGCTTTTTTTTCAGCGCTCAGACTGGAAAGGTGATTCTCTGTCTGTCAAGACGAGTTTCACACTAGGATTTACTTTCAAGTATTCTTTCAACTTTCTTACTGCGGTGGTAGTGTTGGCCTTTTTACATGCATACAATTCCACTAGTTTTGAGAATGCATCGTAGAATACGAGAACATAATGGACTTTCCCAATTTTTTTGTTATTGGCCCAAGCCAATCGGTGCATACCAGGTAGCCTGGCTTTTGTACGACGATGGGATTTAGTGGTTTTGGACGATAACAGTGGGGTGGGGTGCTCTTTTGACACAATTCGCAGGAAGCACAGTATTTTTTCACGCTTGCTTGCATTTTTGGCCATACAAAAAATTCAGTCAGAAGTGGAAGTAACTTACTAGCCGACATGTGCCCTCGATCTGAATGATAACACAGGCCTACAGAAAAAAAATTTTTCTTGGTGCCTAAAATTTTAGAGCTGATTTTAACTATGTGTGGGGCGCTGAATCCAATAATGTAAGCAGTTTTTTTCTATCAGCTCTACTTTGGTAGATACAGGCTACTGTACCAGTAGTGTTATTTACGTTACAATGTATGTGGAAGAAATATTACAATCCAAAATAAATATGTAAATTATAAATGATGTAACCACTATTTCTGCATGCTTCTTGCAATAGTATACAAAATAAGCAAAAGAAATACAAATATTCTCGTAATAACAAGTTTGAATATGATCTTATAAACTCTGCAACTCAAATAAATCCTACTGTGCTCTATAGAGATTTCTATTTGGAAGAACGGCGCTCTTTTCTCATTAGTGCTGCTATCTGTCGGTACTAAACGGAAACTAGTCATATAGTAGTTCCAGGAACGTCCACTAGATTGCATTGGTATTCTACTTGGCTAGTGGATCGTAGTTGTTGTCTTGCAGGTGGAGTGACATGTTGGAACATTTGAGTTTTGTTCTGAAATCATAACTTGTATCGCGTATACTAAAGCTTTATATTTAACATCCGTGTTAGTGGCCTGAACATAAAATGAGTTCAAGTCGAAGAAGTTGTGTTAACCATCCTGATGTGTTTTGCTACATATGTGGTGAGTACACATTTAAAGACAATAGAAAACATATCAGTGACTTTGTAAAAAAAAGCATATCATGCATATTTTGGTGTACGCCTAGGGGACCAAGATAAAACGTGGCCTCCACATATTGTGTGTAAAATGTGTACTGAACACTTGCGACAGTGGACAACTGGAAAAAGAAAAAGTCTTAAGTTTGGTGTTCCAATGGTTTGGAGGGAACCCACAAACCATGTTGATGACTGTTATTTCTGCCTGGTAAATGTTACGGGTATGAATAGAAATAACCGGAACAAGTGGACATATCCTGATCTGCCTTCAGCAAGACGTTCAGTTGTTCATTCCGATGAAATACCAATCCCAACGTTTCACCACTTGCCAGAGCTTTGTGAGACTGAAAACGAACGTAGTGAACATTCTTGTGACATGGATGATGGAAGTGACAGTGATTATGAGGGAATGTCAACAATTCCTCAACAGTTTAATCAAGATGAGCTAAATGATCTAGTTAGGGACCTTAATCTTTCAAAAGAATCGTCTGAATTACTTGCTTCCTGATTGAAGGAGAAAAACGTACTAGAACAAGGAACTAAAATCACATTCTACCGAACAAGGGAAAAGGAGTTTTTACCATTTTTCACTGAAGACACAAATCTCGTATTCTGTCACGATGTTAGAGGTCTCCTAGAACACATGGGTCTTCCAGAATACAATCCAGATGATTGGCGCCTGTTTATTGATAGCTCCAAGCGAAGTTTAAAATGCGTCCTTCTACACAATGGCAATAAATATGGCTCAATTCCAATCGCTCATTCAACACGACTGAAAGAAGAATATGAAGCAATTGCTTTGGTTATGGAAAAAATTAAATATCAGGACCATCAGTGGGTGATTTGTGTGGATTTAAAGATGGTGAACTTTCTTCTTGGACAGCAAAGTGGCTACACAAAATATCCTTGTTTTCTATGTCTGTGGGATAGCAGAGACAAAGCAAACCATTGGTCAAAAAAAGAGTGGCCGCAGAGAGACGACATGGTTGTTGGTAAGAAAAATATTATTAACATGCCTATTGTTGAGTGTGACAAAATCATTTTGCCACCTCTACATCTCAAGCTCGGTTTGATGAAGCAGTTTGTAAAGGCGCTAAATAAGGACGGGCCGTGCTTTGCTTACATGGGAAACAAGCTACCTCAGATCAGCACAGAAAAATTAAAAGCTGGAATATTTGATGGTCCCCAAATAAGACAACTCATGAAAGATCCGGCTTTCGTGGAGTCCATGAATGAGACTGAACGTAGAGCTTGGACCTCATTTGTAGAAGTTATCAAGAATTTCCTTGGCAATAATAAAGCTGATAACTATGTTGAGCTAGTGAACCAGATGCTTAATGCATTCCAAAAACTTGGATGTAATATGAGTATCAAAATTCATTACCTGCACAGCCATTTGGACCGTTTCCCAGACAACGTAGGCAGTCTGAGTGAAGAACAAGGTGAAAGATTTCACCAAGATATTAAAACAATGGAGGACCGCTACCAAGGAAGATGGGATGCCCATATGATGGCAGATTACTGCTGGAACCTAAAAAGAGACTGTGCAAAGAAACATTCAAGGATGTCACGAAAACGAAGCTTCCGAAGTGTTGAATAGATCGTTTTGAACAAATTATTTGATTTTTTATTCATAAAAACTATTATAAAATGTAGTTACAGAGTTATTATGTACTTGATGTTTGTGTTTATATGGTTTTCATTATTTTCAAAGTGTTCCAAATAACAGATTTAAATGTCATAGTTTTCTTTTCACTTACAGTAAAACAGCACCTATGCAATTTTCAACGTTGTAGCAGGTCAGTCTTGCAATTCCTATATCTCAAAAACTAAAGCTGTTAGGGGAAAACTAACGCCATATTTGGATTCAGCGTCCCAATTCTACTTCAAATCAGCTAAGAAACACCCGGCACCAAAACCACTGTAAGCCAGTGTAATAATTGAGCAAGGGAGTTACTAACACTTCTGGGATGCAGATGCGAACTCCTTCCCGGTCACGTTTACACAAACGCCCGTTCAGAACTTCAAAACGGTGACAAGCACCATTCACTCGTGGTGAGTTTGTCTTTTTTTACTTTTTTATTTTTTTATAGATTGGATTAGAAGACTCCATCTTTGGTAGTATGGCCATCATTTTCCTTAACTCACATGGAATCTCCGTAAGGATGGTCATCAGTGACTTCTGGAGGATAAGCTTCCGTGCAGCACTGAAGTTTTTTTGTGTGAGGAGGGTACCTTGAGTGATACTTACTCAAATTTTGTTTGACTTAACAAACTTAAATTTAAAATTAAAATTCGACAGCAACATTGCCCAACGGGTGATGCGCTGGTTTGTAAGTTTGCAATAAAGAATGAACTTAAGAGCAAGGTGGTCGCTGCGAATTTTAAATTTTGTTTCTACAAGATACTGTTTGAACTTCACAACCCCATTTATGAGTTCAAAAAAAATTTTTCAGTTACTGAATAATTTTTTGCGCTGCATTGAACACACGTGATGTGAAAGCGATAATTTTAATGTCATTATTATTATCACGCTGATACAATAAAGCGGAGCACGCGAAATCACATGCATTTGACTTTAAAATTGGTTGTTTATCAGGCAGGACGGTTTTGAGTACGACTTCTTTTTGGAAGATCTCCTTGATCTTTTTCATCGCTGCCTGATGTTCAGGTTCCCACTTGAACCTCACATTTTTCTTCAGCAGACTGAACAACGGATAGAGAACTTTTGAGTACTTTCTGCTGAAGCACCGGTAATACTGGTAGTAACCTATAAATGAACGAAGTTCTTTTACATTTTTAGGTGTTTTGAAATTTAACACCGACTTTACTTTCTCCGGATTTTTGCCAATTCCGTGTTGAGAAAGCTCGAAACCAAGTATGTTAAGTTTTTTTCTTGCAAAATTGCATTTTTTTAGCCTGAGAGTTAGGCCACCTGCAGTGAGTAAACCCAATACTTGGTTTAAGTGTTCTATATGTTCACTGAAACTTTTGTTGGCTACTATCAGGTTGTTAACATATGCGCCGCAGTACTTTTGTGCTTTAGTTTTAATGATCATATCGAGTGCACGAACACATGAAGCAAGGCTTTGCTTAGTTTTAAAAGGTAATTTCTGAAACACGTAGGAAATATCTTCGTGTAAAAATCCAAGATATTTTTGATCGCTTTCTTTTGCTTTAATTTGTAAGAACATCTCTGTTGCATTTACGCAACTGAACCACGAGTTGTTGTAGATGTTTTGGAGAACAGACAAGGGGGGCATGGGCCGGTTAGATAAATCCCCAGAAATCTTTGCTAAAGCTCGACTGTTGATACACACATGTATACGCCCATCGCTTTTTGCAGTTACAATCAAAGGATTAATATACGCTGTAGGTTGTTTACGTATTACTCCCCATGCTAACCACTTCGAAATTTCATTGGATATTTGGTTGCGATAACGCTTAGTGTAAGGATATAACTTGGTTTATATTGGACGTTTGTCCGTTACTCCGATCTTATGCTCGTAGTTAGCTATGCAACCAGGCTTGACATAAAACAAAGCTTGATGCTTGACCAGCACAGCTTTTAAACTCTCTCTCTCTGTGAGTCTGAGAGATCTGAATAGTTCGAAACAAACTTTTTAATGTCTGAATGGGAGGCGCGAGTTTTTATTTTCATCCACTCTTTTGGTGTGAATACGTGATTTGCCAATTTTTGGGTACTTGGGAAACGTTCATCTTCCAAGTTTGGTGCACGAGTTGCCTTCTCTCTTGAGGTCTTACACTTATTTTGTGCATAGACTCCTATGGCCTTCCGTTTTTTGTCTGATGGGAAAAATCAAAATTTACATTTTCAATTTCATTCATTATAGAAAATGGTTTGCTGCACTTACTATTCCACTTTAAACATCGAACTACTAGATCTTCAGTCTCGCAATCTACAGATCTAAATGCTACTTCTACATCATGTGGATGTTTTAGATGCAGAAGGCCGGTGTCATAGTCTAGCACGGCACGAGATTCGGTGAAGAAGTTGGAACCTAATATCAAAGACCTATTTAAACCAGATATAATAATTCCTAACGTATGATATTCCTTCCCTTGTATCTCAATGACTAAAAGAGTCTGACCCACTAATGTCGCTGCTTTATTTTTAAAAGCCAATGTGACTTGAATATTTTTCGCACTTAAAAATGCTGGTGGGGGATTGCTATTTGAGACAGTGTCCCAAAATTCCTTCGAGATAGCAGAGCATGTTGCTCCTGTGTCTAAAAGACAATTTACATCTTTTCTAAATAAACTAACATTAATTTCAGGAAGTGAAACTATATTATTTAACGGTAACGGTTCGTTACTCGTATCAAAGACGTTCTTGAATATACCATTTGCTTCCTCGTATATTTTCCTGTTTAAATCAATTGGTTTTCCATTCCTACTTAATAACACTAATTTATTTTTAACATTGCCCTCATCAAAATGCTTTGTGCTTTTTATTTTCATACAAAGCTCACAATTTTCTTTTTTTAAAGTACAAAACTCTTTCACTGCAATCTCACAAGAATTTTCATTGTTTTCATTTTCTAAACAGGTTACTGACTTACGCATATACTTGGGATTTAATTTTGCCAACTCGGTTGAACTAGTTTTCTCCGTGTTCAGCCTACCGTCGCCGCAAGCATGTGCGGACAATTCTCATTCCCTGTCAGAGGGAGATGAGGGGTGGTTACTCCTGTTAAAACGATTTGTTTATTTCGGTGGAGGGGGCGCACGATCATACCTTTTTAAGAGCTGAATTTTCTCTTTCTTCCCTCTAAAGGAGTTTCGCTGAGGTACCGCATTACGCATGTTACCCCTCCTACCGCGGGCTCCACAATTATTTTGGTGGGTGTGCGTGTTTCCACCACGTGACCAACCAGATGACCCACTTCCGCTGCTTTGGTTGCGGGGTGGTGATCTTTGATTGTTGTTGTTTTGATTGTTTTGTCTCTGGTAAGGACGCTGCATTTCTCGATTTCGCTTTGCTTGCGGACGAGACAGCTGCTTACCACTCTGGCCTAGGGAGCTATTTTCTTCGTTTTTCACGCTAACCTGTAGCATGTTGACTCCCTTTTTGGGGTATTGCTGGAAGAACTGCTCTCGATTTGTTATCGAGGACTGCAGTTCTTGCACCAAATTTAAAAGTTTTGCAATTGTTTTCGGGCGAGACGAGACAATAGCCCGAAATAACCAATAAGGAAAGTGCCTAGGAAGAACTTTCAAAAGTGTGGAATCCGTCATTCTCGGCTCGAGAATACTGTTTTTGTGCAACAAGTCCAGCAGATATTCTGCTGGGGACTTGTGCACCCGACTGTCAAAGTGTGACGTGAGAATTGTAGCCCGTAAGTTAGCAAGGCGTTCTTCGCTTAGATAGCAATTCCTAGACTCAGTCACAAAATCTTCGTAAGAGTTAATTTTCCCCCGATTTATCTGGTACCACTGGTAGGACGTGTTCCGAAGTGCCCTGGGTAAAAAGCTTAGTTTCATATCCGGTGGTACCCCCGTGACCTTAAAGTAACGATCCAGATTCTGTATGAAATTGTACGTTTCAGTTTTGGATTCAGTACCAATGTACACAGGCAGAGTGACGTCACGGTGTATGAGGCCGAGCGCAGTTGCCAGATTTTGTCTCGTCTCATGGGCACATGAGCGAGACGTTGAGGGAACAGGGTCGATCTCGTGGGTGTTTTTCAGGTTTCCAGGTTGAGAACCGGGCAAGTCGCGCCTTGAGGAGCTGTTCTGGGATGGTGGTCGTTCCTGAGTGGACGAGACGGAGATATTGGCGAGACGCCCCTCAATAACTTCACTTGTTTCTTTCTGAACAGAGTTCTTTCACTTTTCCATCTTTTTTTCGAGCTGGTTGCAGACATTCTGCACGGTGTCGTGCATCTGTTTGATGCTCCCGTTACACTCAGAACGGATCTCCTCGAGCTGCGTTTCTTGCTCGATTTTCTTCCTAAGCCTGGCAAGTTGGGAAGCGAAGCTCACCTCCACTCTCCTGACCTGGTTATTTAAGTTTTGCGTGGTCTGTTTAACACGAGACGTGACTCGCTGTAATCCCTCAGACAATTCTGTATAATTCTCGTCCAGCTTGCTGGCTGTCTCAGCAACGCGAGAATTAAGTTCTTCTCGAGCGCCTTCGATCTCCCCCCTTAACTCGACGGTGGTGAGTTCCAACCGTTTGGTTAATTCACGCTCGCTGTGCTCAAGTCTCGAACTCACGTTCTTTAACTGGAGTTCGAGCCGTGCATTGCTCGTTTCAATGGCCTGTTCGAGACGTTGGTGCATGTCTTTCGATTTCCTACGCACCTGCTCCAGGCCATTTTCAATTCCCTGCTCTAAACGTAGTGTGCTCTGCTCTAATTTGCTACAGCTACTTGCTAAATTCATTGAACTTTCTTCTATCTTCCTTTCAAGCTTATTTTTTAAACTTCGCGAACTTTCTTCCAATTTAGACTCTAATTTACTCTTAAGGTTACGCTGTCCTTGTAAGATTTCACTTAATATGGCCGCAAGATTTATACCACTAATATTTCTTATCTCATTATTAACTGGGTTATCTGCAGTACTCGGGTTGACAGTCGGTTTTACTGTTTCTTCCCGGCGAGGCACTTCCGGTTCCCTACTGGTGGATGGCGGAACCGTTTCCACCACATCTGTGTTTACTACATTAACATCTGAGAGCTCGTCTACTCTTTGAGTAAAATTTTCATTTAAAAACTGGCTTTCCATTTTGCCGATTCTACGAGCCTGTGCTCTCATAACTACCATGAAAAATAACACGAAATACAAAATTTACTTCCCCCCAAAACTCTAAGAGCCGGAATTCTCTAACACAGTATATTCAAATTTTCACAAAAATCAAAATTCATAGGCACAACAAAAATACATTTTAAGACACACCAAAGTTCTTGGAAATATTGTTGGGGTTGAAAACACATAAACCGAAAATTTAAACCAAACGTACACTGACCATAAAGTATTCTGTAAGAGAAATACTTATTCGCCCTTTACGCTGTTGGCGCCACTAATATTGGCGCAAAAGCGTGAGATATCGTGCCCCACGCTGGGCGCCACAAATATTGTGAGGTGCAAGTAGCTATAGATGTAATCTATGCATACGAATGAAAACACCCATATAATTATCATAAATATGGTGGAGTGGCGAGGGATATTTAAATACTGTGTAAATTACCAAAAATGTAAATAAACTGCTTTTGCATATGTGATAAGGGAGTGATAAGGGTGATTTTTTTTTTGCCAATGCTACAATTGATAGTTGGTAGAGCATAAAAAAACTAAACAAAACAAAATTTTAGGGTTAAAACTTATAAAGTATGATCTTAGGGATTTTTGACGACAGTTATGGTTTTTGCAGCTACTTGTAAAGAGTTTTAGAATGTAATAAGGTTCAAATAAAAAAAATATTTTAAACACAGGTAGCAGCCTGTTTATGTACTTTTTACACTTATAATTGTGTCTTATTTGTTTTTTGGGCGGATTACTAGAATAAGGAGAAATGTTGTTTTGACTTTTACTCCTGAAATAAAGACATATAGATTAGCATTTGGGTACTTACCAATTAGGAAAGTAGACACCCTCACTATACTGTTGGAAGATTGATATTTATTCCTTTTCATGAATAAATGGGTGATGGAAGTAAACATTTACCACTTTCATATACAAACACTTATTAGAAATTTTCTTTAAAATGGTGCACCACTCACACTAATTGATAGAAATACACATTATGCACAGCACAGATACAGTAGATATATATATTTTACACTAGAGATCTGTTTGACCTCTTAAAGTGAACTGCCAAGCAAATAAACAATAAAACAGACTCCTCATGTTAATGAGTTCATTGTTTCTGACTGTTTGTGTACAGAGAGGAAGACTAAAAAATAACATTTTATATGGTTAAATTTAAATTTTAAATTGTATGATGCAGTTGCATGGTGATTCAGTGTTGCCTTAATGTTTACTTTATAGGAAGTTTCTGCTAACGGAAGGACTGGAGAAATGTTTACGCTGAATTTACACACCAATTGGTACTTACCCACATTTCCATTTCACTAGAAATCAAAATTTTGTTTCTTGAGGGTGAAAACTAGTGATGTTTTTAACGGTGTTACATTTGACCCAAAGTATGTCAGATTAAGGCTAGCAATGCTTCATGTTTTGCTATTTTCCTTTTTAAAAGTTTAGGAGAGGCACCGTTGTATAACGTGACAGGCCTGGCAATTTTACTTGAGATTTTTACTAATGATTTTAATATTTTATAACAGAAATGGATAAGAGTGCCACTGCACTATAAATAACTTTTGTTTACAGACTGGCTGTTACTTAATAACGCTGAAACAGTCATGGCAAAATTAGTCACTGCTTAGAAATTTGTGGTTGAAGGTTGATTGAGTTGAAAATTTGAACATGACGTGTTTAAAATTTTATAAAGTTTTACTGTTTTGGAACACTTTGTAGTTGGTTTACCACTATAAAAATTTAATATTTATGTACACTGTTTACTAACACAATTGTGGCACGATAAATGATAGTACATGTATATAATTTTACGGGACTCCACGGGAAGACGATCTTTACACTGTTTTGGGTTGTAACCTTTCGAATATCGAAAAGTTTGAAGCAACTTTAGATTCTGGAGTTTAGGAACTAATTTTTTCGCGTTTTAGCCACAACTAACAATTCCCTCACAATCACCACGAACGGGGTTATTAAACTTCACATTTCCTGGAAAAGCAGGGACTCGCTTTTCCAAGAATTACTGACAAAAGGTTTTGATGCCTGAGGCAATGCCTGTGTGTGGTTTTTTTTACCAAGCAGCACTTTGAAAATCAGCTTGCGCTAGCATACAAGCATACTTTGTGTGATAGGTGCTGCCACCACTGTTGAGAGCGGCAGTTTTAAAATTTTTTGCCCAAACAGAAGTTTATAACAACACATAAATAAATAATTACTATTTTTACTGAAATAAACATTACAAAGAATAGTTACACTTGATTAAACACACAGAAACTTAGAAAAATATATACAGAATTCAATACTATTACTATATACATGTAATATGTGTAGGAAGTCTTTTTTTCACTGGCTTTTTTTAAAACTGTTTGCTGCCATCCAGACGCCATTACTCCAAGAGAGAGAGAGATAGAAACATTTGTGTTATGATTAATTTTGATAATAATACAAGATTTAAATGTTTTGAACGTTGGGAAACACGATGACAATTATAGTCATGAATTTTAAACGGTCTTTCCAAGAATTGGTGAGCGTAATACGTTAATATTAATAATTTACACATAAAATAAGTTAAAATAAAATACAAGTTTTTTAAAAGTGCAGTGCATAATGGGAGAAAATTATAGGCCAGATAGCTGATGGTAACGAACTTGGGGTGAACTTGGGGTGAAGCCAAGCTATGAGCTTGGGACTTGCGAGATTCTTTTCAGAGGTGTGAAATCAACACCTTTAGAAATAGGAAATTTATTATGTTGACCCTAAAAATTTTATGGCTTTTGAAACAAAGCCTGGAGAGTGTTTGTAAGCAATGTTTTTACCTAGTTATTGCTATACCAGAGGAAGTTACCAGTATACTTCCTATACTCAAGGTTTTATCCTTTCTTGTTTATTTAGGGATTTTTTCACCCACTAGGAGTTATGGACCTTACACAACTTTTGCAGCTCAGACTGATGTCGCCAAAAAAAATCTCTGTTCAAGCTATCTCTGTAGCCACGAAGTTCAAACTTCCATACATGAAGTAAATGCATATGATATTATTTTTTTCTTATTCATCATATGTAGAGTATGTACGCGGGATATGTAAATCCATTAATGCATATAATATATACACTTTAATTCCCATTAATGAGATGCACGCAAAATTTAAATGATGTTCATAGCCTGTAAAGGAATAAAATACATACATGAAATACAATATACATCAAAATTGTATTAATACTCTTGTATTACGCTCGGTGTTTACCCAATAATATTCATAAAAGTTACATAATCATTAAAATGAATGCTAATGAATAAGCAATTAATTTGATCACAAATTATCATATATTTACATATTGATAGGGAAATGAGCACTCATCTGCATTTTGATATGCAGATGGAGGAGAAGGCATTTGGCCGTCTACACCTGGGTAATTCGAAGAAGTTGCATATAATTTATATATTGATTTTACTCAAACAACCTAACTTTTGACGATGCTCTATCCATATTTACGTGCTATACATCATTTTTAAATTTTTCATAATGTCTTTGCAAAAAGTTTTTAATTAGCCACCTCCTTATTATAGTTTTTGAGATATGTGGACAACTTCATTTTTTCATTGATTTTTCATTACTTTACTGTTCATGTTTCGTAACTTTTACTATGTTTCATCCATTGTAGAACAATTTCGTTTTTGAATGTAGAATCTACGTAGTCTGTTCTATCTTTAAGCTAAATTTCAATCATCTCCCGATTTTGCTTTTTGAGATAATTGGAGGAATTATTTGCTTTTCACTGATTTTCTTTTAACATTAATGTTAATGTTTCGTGGTTTTTCACTATGTTCCATCCAAGGGCTCCCTAGAGGCAGGGAGGCAAGGTGGGGCGCTGGCCCCCCTAGAGAAAATTGTACTTCAGAATATCGAAAATCCAATAGAATTTTTAGAATAGTTACATCAAAATTTGAAATTATATTTAAAATGTCGCTTATACTTGCCCCCCTTGGAAACCATAACATGGGCGCCCTTGGTTCCATCCACTGGCGTCTCTGGCATGTAAAATTTGGAAGGGGGGGCATCAAAGAAAGTGATTAAAATGGTGCTACCTAGCCCAACCTATTTATTATCTTCGATTCCATTTGTTACCTTTCTGCTTACCTTCACGGATCCCCTACGGTATATCAAGAACTCTGACATAATCGTTCCACAGCCTGAATAATATATTCCAAATAAATATAATAATTATTATTTATTTGTTATTCTGTCGTTAGTAAAGAAATTAAATTAGAATGAAATATTGAATATTTTGTAGTTCAAAATATTGGGGGGACGCGACCCCCTCGTCCCCCCGCCAGAGACTCGTATGGTTCCATCCATTTTAGAGCAGTTTGCTTTTGGAATATAGAATCTACATAGTCTGTTCTATATTTGAGCTGAATTTCAGCTATCTCCGCCAAAATCTGTTCACATTATTGCAACCGGATCGGCCATTTCCATTCTAATTGAACGTCTTCCAAACGCACTGATATTCTGTAAAAATAAAATAGTTTCGTTATTTAGTACAATTTTAACTTCCTGTCTTTTGTTGGAAAAAGAAATACAAATCATTTTCCACCCACTTTTTCGTATCCGTCAGAGTTAACCTGCAATCGGAGCAAGAATTAAGATAAATACCTCAATTATTCTACAGATCAGAAGTGCTCAATTTAGTTTACTTGGGTTCATTTTCTCCTATTCATGGTTAACCTTATGAATCCTGGATTACAATGATTCACAAAAATGTAAGTCAGATTGAGCGAAAGTAAGTCTTATTTACTTATTTGTATGCTTCCCTTGTTGGGGAAGATCTTGATGTTTATTATTATTATTATTATTATTATTATTATTATTATTATTATTATTATTATTATTATTATTATTATTATTATTATTATTATTATTATTATTATTGTGTCTTCAGCTTCTCCATACTATAAGCTCATTTTTCTAAAGCCCATTATACATAATCATAGTTTTCCATCGAATGCTGTATCAAACTTATCTTTGATAATCATTTGGTAAAATAAGTTTGCTAAAACTTTTACACGCACTATAAACGATCAAATACAAAACTTAATTTTGTTGCTCATTTGTATTTCTTCACTCAATTGTTATATTTATTTATTTATTTATTTGCCTGTTTTGCATACAAATGAGAGTATTCTCTAGTGCGCATACAGTTGTCAAAATTACAAAATAATTATATATATATATGCTATTAAAAATCTTACAAATAGGGTAATAGATAAATAACCATAACTTTCATAAGCTTACACATTCCTAACATAATTAACAAAAGACATTTGTTCATTGTCTTCAAAAAAAAAACTCATTTACCGAGTAGTAACACTTATCTACTAATAACTTGTGAAGATCAGATTTAAACAGAATACGATTTATTTCGCTTTAGAAAGTCAGGTAACTTTTTGAAAATTTTTGTACAGTTAATATATACGCATTCTTGAAAAAAAAAAAAAAATAGAAAAAAGAACTTTTTGGGGATAACATGCAAATTATTAACGAATCGAGTATTGTATTTATGGACTTTACTGTTTTCAATAAATAAGTATTTGCTACTTATGGTAAACAAGATAATTTTATATAGATACACCCAAAGTAATGGTAATGTGTTTTGCCCTCGAAAGATGGACTTGCAAGTCAAGACAATCCAAACACAACCGTTAGTGTTTTCTCTTATAAGCGAAACGTGCTAACACATTCAATAGAATAACCCCTAAAAATAATACCGTAACTTATTAAAGAATGGAATTTTGCATAGTGCATTGAAACTAAAGCCTGTGTTGTAACATTACCTACCGAAACAAATACTACTTAATTTTTTGTTGAGTTGCGAAATATGCTTATTCCAAGTTAGTTTCGAACCAATGGTGACACCAATAAATTTAGTTCAGATAGAAAAGTCAACTTTTTTGTTATTTACCATTCCATAGGGAATAAATTTATTTTGAAAAGAATAATAAAAATTTAGCAAGGAACTTTGATAGGCGTACAGTGCAACGCGGTACGATACTCGTTTGATGCAGTTATTTAAAAGTTGTTTAAATCGTGAATCTTAAAATACACGAGCAGTTAGAACTATGAATCGTGCATGTGAAATGTGAATGCTCACCAACCTGTAGTCTCTGGTCTTGCCAGCCTAACTTCAGCCACAATTTTTTTCCAAGACTTCTTTGTGTTGGTATTTATTGTAATATTCTTTAAGTTTACAGTTGAAACATGATGCTGCTTGTAGGCATCAATATGCATTTCAATTGTTTCCCGTGTCCAAGTTTAGTGCCACCGCACGGTGATTTTCTTTTTCTTTTTCTTTTTCTTTGTTTTTTGTTTTGTTTTTGTTTTTGTTTTTGTTTTAAATGCAATGTTGTGCTATTAGTGAACAGACCAGAGTGAAAGAAAGAAAGAGTTGAGTTAGTTTGAAAGAAGCGTGGTATCTATGCTAGGTCATTATTGCCAGAAGCAAAATACACATCAAAGTAGGTAGCCAGATCTTATCAATGTTGTCAGAACCCAGATTTGAAGTCGGTTCATATTTATGAATAAAGAATGATTCTCAAATCTCTCATTGTTGTTGTTTTTCCTGAACCTATTACATTAACCTGTTTTATATTATGTGTATGTTGCTTTAGGTGAATAATGTAAAACAGGTTAACATAGTAGGTTCA
Organism: Thermobia domestica; assembly: GCF_964235325.1. NCBI lineage: Eukaryota > Metazoa > Arthropoda > Insecta > Zygentoma > Lepismatidae > Thermobia > Thermobia domestica. Next base: position 3,698,644 of record NC_137465.1, on the reverse strand, counting down.
AGGAAAAAACGAGAGATTAAAGAATCATTTTTTATTCATACTACAATAACATACACAGTGAGTTGCGTCGCTCTATCTCTAACAGGCGTACCAAGAGTTTTCTGGGCCTTGTGTCCATCACGTCTTTTATTCACGTGACTCCCCAGTTTGCCTCATGAAAATTGTAATGTACCGACCGGGGATCAAACCCAAGACCATGCGGACAAGAGTCCAACGCTCCTAACCACTGGATAGAGCTCTCTAAATGCGAACAACACATATGTTAATGACAGAGAATCTCACAGCAGTAACTTCAACTTCTATGTGTATTGCAACACAGGAAACTTACACAGGAATTGTTCGAGGTCTATTTCATAAACATTTAGATCGTCGTTGGTGAAAATGGCTACCCCATAATGTTTGATAGACCTCGAACAATGGGAAATAAATTTTATGTTATTGATCATCATTGTTAATTGTAAGCGTGTTCATCCAATGTTCAAGCACACAAAAGAAATGCATGTCTTTGAGCTCACTTCTAAAAGAACATCAAAATATTCCATCTTATTTCCCAGCCCTTGCACATTTTGAGAAAATAATATTAAGAACACCAGATTTCCTATTATCAACTTGAACCTCTTAAAACCTACTGTTAAATGGGATAAGCTGGTAGTTTACATAAGACTTGTTTTCAATTTGACAGTTAGAAGAAACTGCATATTTGGGTTGTGTCACAGGCCTTGGTCTAATACAGAAATATCAGCTGAAGATTCAACTGTTGAGTTACACATGCCATGAGTTACCCAATGGAATTGATACACGCCATTTTTATTACGATGATTGTTATTATAATCGTTCTTTTAACATTTATAATCACTATTATTAATTACTAACACTACCATTATTATTAATCAAGCGTGTAGACCTACTGTACCAAACTAAATGAAAATAAGAAAATATTAGTGATTATAGGCATCTACCTTATTATTCATATTTTTTAGAACTCCTTGTTGCTTGAAGAAGAATCCTATTTTCCAGAGTCCTCTTGCAGAAATCTTGACAGATTCAAGTTTATTTTAGCTCAGTTTAGCCCGCCGTCAGTTCTATCATCTGATTTCATTCAGTTCTACGTATTAGTTGACATTCTGTTTGTCTCATCTGATCATTAAGCTTTCGTTACACTAAACAATAGTTCGTCGTGTGCATTATTGACTAGTATAGCAAGAATATGCTATATAATTTTCAACACATTTGGTGCATCTATTTTCTCGCAAAACGCCCACCACATTTTACAATTATTCCTATCAAGTGTTGATATTATAGATTTCAAAACAGAAAAATCATTGTCATCTCATTTCCATCGAAACTAATTTTAAGTTTTAAATTATTAAACGAAAACATTGTTGATGCCTCGCGGTAATACAGGTGCAACAATGAAAATAATTTAAGCCTAATCTCTGGTTACAATAAAAATACAATAAAATAGGGGTTCGAGGCAATATGGCGTCGATATAGGACAACCCATCTCGAACTCCAGTTTAATATATCTTTATTTTTCTACAAATGTTACTTTTTAGTTCTTTTGAGTGTGATACAAACTTTTACAAAGTGTGGGCGTTCTTGATGCTACTAATCTTACTAATTACAATGTTTATAGTAACTGACAATTAGTTTAACACGGGCAATTTCGGGCAAGATGACTGTACCACTTTGATTTACAATTTCGGTTGTAATTTTGATATTATATAATGTTTAACAATTTAGCTTAATTCAATTCCTACTTTTTAGTAGTGTAATAGCCGACATGGCTAATGGCTGCGGTATCTAATTATTTAACCACAAATGTGTGCAGTTTAACCACAAATGTGGTTCTAGAACAAGAACAAATATAATCCTTGTGAATTGGTAACAGTGAGTAAGTACAACATACGAGGACCCTTCAGAAAGTACTCTTCGATTGGTTAAATAAAAGAAAGAAAGACCAAAGTAAATAAAAAGAATGTTTATATACATCTGAAAACTACTTCTTTGTTCTATTTTTCAACCTAGTTTCCATAAACATTCAAGCATTTATCATATCTGTGCACTAGCGTAGAAATTCCATCAGTATAAAAATCTCCCTCCTGTGCCTTGAGCCACCTGTGACCGCATCTTTCAGCCCCTCATCATCACTAAAGTGCCGAGATCATATAACACAGTCCTAGAAATTTGTGGAAATTGATCAGAAAGCTCCGAGATTGTAAAACGTCGATTTTCCTTAACTTTTTTCCACCAATTTTCTGAACGAGTTCATCAATGACCACTGATGGCCTGCCACTTTTCTCTTCGTCATGAATGTTTCTTCGTTCACTTTTAAATAAACGAACCCATTCACGAACAAATTCTTAACTCATCACACTTGGTCCATACACGGCACAAAGTTCCCGATGAATAGCTACTACCAAATATTGTTATGCCTTAAGGAAACGTATAACAGCTCGCACCTCGCACTTGACCGGGTTTTCTATTCTAGCACACATTTTGAGATGCTACAAAAGTGGAAATAGTAATTAGACAACCTTCACTCTACCGCACCTGGATGTAGACTGATCTACCGCTCACATCTGTGCAAACATAGTAGCGCTGCTCCCATTACTTCACGCAAGTAAGGTTACTTTCCAAACGCGCCTCGTAAGACATGAATAGCATATAGTATACTTTAGTACCAGTATTTTAATACTAAAGACTATAGATTTAGTTCATTGGTCCATAGAACTATGGGATGTATTTCGAGCTCAGGCATTCCGGCGACACACGGAGATCTCGTAAACCTATTACTAATTAATAAATACCGAAAATTAATAATTAATTTTGGTAATTTGTAGCAGTGCAGAATGGAGCAGTTTCACTCTCCAGAGTCCCTAACAAAATGTACATCTGATTTTAATTTATCCATAACATTAAATGTAAAATTATCTAGGAATAATTCTAAATTGATTTGGCACTTTGATAGGAATAAATCGCTGTACTAAATTAATTATATATAATTCCACTTACTATCTTGACATAAAACGAAAATCATGTCCTTTCGAGTATCTAGAAAATCGAAAAACGAGAACTTGAGTTGTTTATAGTGATGCTTTTGTAGATTATTGTTAGATGTCTCTTGTCCCAGTACATCATGATATTGTATTGCACAACTGTTACAGGCTTCACAACAAGTATCGCTACTCTGTGAATTCAAAGAACTGATGATAAACCAAAATTTTCGGAACGTTTAGAAACACACACTGCACAGTACTGCTTCCTCTACTAAAGCTTGCGGCTATTTCGATTTGGAAACTTTCACACAATGTTTTATTCGATGCTTTCAGCTCGCTACAGTAAGTGGCAGGGCCTCCTGGGCTCCTCCACAAATATGGCTACTTTCTCCAATACTTTACATAGATTTCTTGTGGTTATAAGGCTGACGTACACTTCTTTGGCGAGATAGACTTAGATTCGATTCCCAGTGGGAGTTCATATGATTGGGATCCTATGTTAATCTGTGGTTCTACTCATATAGCCTTGTTCTAAAGTAGATGTTTAACTTCAAACGAATAACCAATGAGACGTTAATTATAGTTTTTTTAAAAAATAAGTAACTCCAACACCACTCTTTCTAATATAGGAGACTCTCGTTAATTCGAACAAAAGTCTATTCCCTTCGAAAACTGTATTGAAAATGTCGGTAAAAAAAATGTGGGTAAATCGACCTTATGAGCTTCCAATTTGGATAGTTCCAAGTAACACAGTGCAGAAATTTTTAGTGTTCGAGCGATTGCAAAGGAAAAATTGACATGAGTATTTGAATATTGAACCAAATTTAGTGTACACTTTATGATCATTTAGCACAAAGAGAATGTTAATTCATTTTATTTCTGATACCATAGAGATTAAGATATTGTTGCGTCAGTATTCTTGATATGATTTGTATTGTTTTAAATTTGAAAAGAATTGTCAAATTTTATGACACAGAAATCATATATATAATACTCGTGTATGAAGGAATCAACAGATTTTCTCGTACTATATCCTCGGGAGTGAGTGTCTGATTAATCAAGAAATGGACAGTGTGATGCAGTGGCGGATCCAGGATATGATCAAGGCAGGGACTAAACCATAGTTTGCAACATTATCCAGTGTAAACCAAAACTCCTCGACAGAGGATGAGACAAGACAAGAGAAGTGTAAAGCAGAATTTAAGTCCATTTTATCCAGTGTATACCTGAGCGTCAAGGGGGGACTATATCCCCTATAACCCCCCTTGGATCTGCACCTGCTGTGATGTAATATCTAGTTCCGTGTCCGATCCTCAGGCCACTTACACTTTTCACTTATATTTGAATTTATATAGTAAATTATTTTATTTTCGAAATTCAAGAAGAATTTCAGGGAAGACTTTATACAATGGTGTAGCCACTGGGAGCCCATCGGGGCCAGGCCCCCCAAATGATTTCCTGGACCCCCCAAATGACCAGCTTTTAAAATATCAACGTAAGATTACTTCATTTCACTCACTTAAAAATAACAAAGTTTACATATAATTAATAATTTACGGTAAATTATATTTTTATATGGCACAGTAAGTACATTATATTTTTATATGCTGTAACTAGTATTTTAAAAAACATATTTTTTTATCAGATGGAAAATTTGGTGAAAAACAACGTTTTCATTCAGTTTTCAGTTTGAATTTCATTCGTTTTTTTTTTTCTGCTACTTGCTATAAAACAGAAGTAAGATATAGCTATTAATAAAATAATTATGGCGTTTTTTAGTCACGAATAATAAATACATATTTTTGACAGAAAATCTTACAGAAATTAAGTGAAATTTCAAAGAAAATCAGTCTTTTGTAGATAGGTTCTGTATACAGGAACTTAAATTGAAATAGTTATGCACAAAGGTATAATGTTTGGTCCGGATCAGTAGTTCTTGGTGAAGCATAATAAAAACTACCTGATACATAATATTTATGAAGATAAAGCAAGAAAAGCTAAAAAAAACAGTTTTTTTTTTTAGTTTTCCGGACGGAAACCAAAATTTTTTTTCTTTTTTTCTTTTTTTTTTTTTCAGGCCTCAAAATCATTAGCTGTAACACTTTTCTTTTGGCTTTGTACATTATAGCTGGGCCTCCCACAAAACGACGGACCCCTTCTAGATAAAAACCTGCTAGCTACACCCCTGACTTTATAAATATTAGTAATAGTTGAATTAATGCTTCTCATTCAAGCTTATAATATTAGCCATAGTTTAAGTGTTGCCATATTTATAGGGTCTATTGTAGTATTATATATTATCCTTCCCTGTCTCATGCTTCTCTAGTTTTCCATTAAAAAAAAAAAAAAAAAAAACTACATATAAATATAATACGTACGACGGTAGTCATAAAGTTTCAATTATCACTTCGAAAAAATTAAGCTTCCACCATGAAGCTTGGCAATCGTGTTAGTTCTTCTCTATATATTTACTCTTGAATGCGACACATTTTTCCCAATGATGGATAACTTGGCGGTAGAGAACTGCACCCAAAGCCCGGGCCCGAAAAGTTTTGGAGATTTTCGACCTGAGCCCGGCCCGGCCCGATAAGTTTTTTAAAATTCTTGGTCCAAGCCCGGCCCGGGCCCGATAAATTTAAAAGTTTCATTTTGTAACATTTTTCGCGGGCACACTTCTTCAACGTTTGCCTTTATTCTAATTATCGTTTAACGAAAGTCAATAATTATTAAAGAATTGCAATTAATCGGCCCCAGCCCGGCCCGACTTGAAGATAAATCAGTGTCGGCCCGCCCAATCCCGGCCCGGTCCAAAGAAATAACAGAGTCGGCCCGCCCAAGCCCGGCCCGTGCAGGTCTCTACTTGGCGGAGACCTTGGTTGTAGAAGTCTTCATTTTGGCTGTTCAGTTAACTTCGTCGTCATTCCGGAAATACTTGCCACACAATGGTTTCTTAATCCGCAGAAAAGGGGAAAAATCACCGGGTGTCATCTCTGGAGAATATAGGAGGTGAGGCAAAATTTGATATCCCAAAGAAGCAGCATGTGTGACTGTGCCCTGTGCAGAATGAGCTGGGCGTTGCGGTGGAGCAAAAAGACAGCTCTGGGAGAGCTTTCCTCGATGCTTCCTCTTGATATCCTCCTGTAACCTCGTCAGGACATTTCGGTAGTATGCTCCTATGATGGTTTCTTTTTTACAAGCATAATCTTAGCAACACACTATGTCAGTGTCAGAAGACATTCAGCATCACCTTGCCCGACGATGGTTGGATTTTCGCCTTTTTCGCTGTGGTGAATCCACAGTTTCCATTGGATTGTTTTGTTCCTTTGTCTCAGGGTCATAGTAGTACACCCAGCACTCGTCCTTAGTGGTTAGGCATTTAAAGAAGTAATCTGGATTGGCCTGACAGAGCTGCAATATTTCCTGCTGCCTCCGTTCGTTCATTCTCAGGCTTTTTGAATGGGTGTGATCAGCGGGCGGCGACCTTTGTTATGTACAAAATGTTGTGCAACTTGTTGGAAACTGATCCATGACTGATTTTCATTTTTTCCACTATCGCCTCAATTTGTGATACGCCGGTCTGCGAGCACTAGGGCCTCCATTTCTCTTGTGATTGTTGGTTCTTTACAGAGAGATGGTCTGCCACTTCGTTCTTTGTCATTCAGACTTTTCTGATCACACTGGAAGAGTCTGCACCACCTAACCACTGTGTCATATGATGGTGCATTGTTGTACTTCCCTTCAAATGTAGAAAATTAATTAACGAATGATACTCCACTTTATCAATCAGCTGCGCTATTTTGTTTTAGCTCCTCTAGCGGCGTGCGACGGTGCTGTGGCACAGGAATTTCATTGTGTACCAGAACTACAGACATGGACCTGCAAAGAAACAAAAAATATAGTTTATCTAACTAAAAAGTTGAAAGTATTTTCGCTACGTAAGAAACACTCATGCTCAAAAGTCTAGCTACTCGCCATTCTTTAGTGATCTAAGTTGGATCTTTCAACTACTAATTAAATTGCTTAGCAAAGAAGATTAAAGGAAGCAAAAAATATGTGATTCCGTCTATGAATAAAAGTTTTCTTTAAAAAATTATATTCTACTATGAACACAATAAATCCAAATGTTTTATATCCAATCATTAAAATTTGAAACCCAAATGTTATATATGCTCTTATTTTTAATTTTGCCGCAGTTTATACATTTCTAAAGGTTGAGAAAGTCTTGATAATATTACAACATAATCTTTTATTGTTTAAAATAATAAAAGAATAAGTTGATCAATAGCTGAAAGTTTTTGTTGTTATTATAGTATTGTGGTGTGCAAAACTGAACATCTCTACTGAAATCTAACTTTTAGTTGATTAAAAACAAAAATACTGAACTTTTCTTTTTTCTGAGGTTTTAGATTTTAATCATTCATTGATTGTTCGTATATATATATATATATATATATATATATATATATATATATATAAGATTGGTAGGCATAGGACAAATGGAAAATTGCTTAAGTGAATGTACAACTTAAGCACATTACAGTTGATAATTTATTGTAAAAACTTTCTGAGTGTAAACATCATAAGTTGTTGTTATATCTCTCTTGATCTTAATAGTGATGATGAAGGATTATGCGCATATAATGTTATGCCAAATTTTGTTCAGGGAGTATTTATGCCAGAATGTAATTTGGATTTCTCTGGTCGAAAAAAAAAAAAAAAAAAAAAAAAAAAAAAGAGTTTCAGATGCTTGTCTATTTTGTATGGTGGTGAATTGTCCATAATATGTACTTATGAAATGTTGTTTCGTAACTTTAGGTTGCTTTTAGAGTCCTTTTCCTGAAGCAGTCTTGTACTTATCATTTTTCGTATTTTTTATTATTTATTTTTTATTTTTAAATTTTATTTTATTTTTATTTTTTATTTTTATTTTCATTTATTTATTTATTTATTTACTATTTTTTTTTTCATTTTCTATTTTTTGTTGTTTTTATTTTTATTTATATATTTATTTTTGGTCTAACGCGAGAGTTCGTTTGAGACATACGTTATCGCGTACATGAGATATGAAAGCATGCAGCACCTCAGAGATTAGAGAAAAATTCTGACCTCTTTTTAACTTGTTAGGGTATACTTTTAGGGTTCTATCTTCGTATTTTAACTTTGTACTTCGTGAAAATCTTTTGTAATTTGTATGGACAAAGTAAGGAAACCTCATTTTTTTAAAAGTTGTTTTGGTATCATTGATCTTAATTTAGATTAAATCTCTAATCAAAGTAATATTTTTTCTTTCAAAATTTAAAAATTCATTTTTATTTCTCTTCAAATATGCTAGTAGAGTATCACTGTAGTTTTCTGTAATTTACAAATGACTTTCTTTTATGTAAATTAGATAAAACTGACCCAAAGTGTGGTCATTCCTTATGAACTTTATGACACAACATTGTAATAGAGAATATCTAATTTGGACGTGATTGTATATACATTATTGATTTTAAAAGACATTTCTTAAAAAAAAAAAAAAAAGAAAAAGAAAAGAAAAGAAAAAAGGAAGAAAGAAAGAAAAAGAAATTTTGTTTGTACAAAATAACTTTCTTACCACTCAACTTTTGTTAGCTTATCATTTCCATCTATTTTAGATTGCAACGTTAAGATTGAAGTTACAAGAAAAGTCCATAGAACATCAACAATTGCGAGAGGCCAATTACCTAGAGACCAGGAAGATCAAAGAACACGTTGGTGCTGCTTTAACGGCAGCCAGTGAAAGAATGAGACATATTGAAACAAAAATGGAACAACTCTGGGATGGAATAGAGGTACAAATATATTTTGTTTAGTATCATTTCTTCAGTAGAATGTACATCCCCAATCTATGTACCTTGATTTGTCAGGATCACTCACATTATGAACTTAAGTTTCTATCATATTTGTGTTCATTCTAAAATTAAAGATATACAGCGTTCAAAGAAAGGTTAGAACCGAAATAAACAAATCTAGTCATCGAACAAAATATTTATCGCGTGCTCATGTGTCTCTCAGCAGCAGGGTAACTTTTATGATGGGAAGATAAAAACTACAGTTTCATAAGACGGAAAACAGACATTGAAAATAACTACACAGATGAACTCAAAAAGTTTAATTCATGTCAATGTCACAACATCTCAATTGCCAGTTCACTATACTGCTGTGAAAATATATTAAATACATTTAAACTCAAATTTTAAATTACATACATTTTCTCGCCGTTTTATAAAGGCTTTCTCCTCTTAGTTTAACATCACTAAGCGGAGACTCAACCTTGACTTGAATATTCTATCAAGCTGTCAACTTAACATATGATGGTTCTACAAATTTGGAGGCTTTGGAACGTTTTTCTAAGCTAGATCACGCCATACTCCGGAATGTAAAATCGTCTGGGAAAGGAAAGAAATTCCTCTTAATATTTTTGGAATAAAATTTTTCTCAATGGTAACTTACTCGAAGTACATAAAGTGGCACCGTTGTCAGAAGTTTGGAATTATTTATAGTAATTTATACAGAGTGATTCAGAAGGAATGTCACATAATTTGTGAGGTGATTCTACATGTAAAAATAAACCGAAAAAGCCCTATGAACATGTGTCCGATTTTCGATTTCTACGGAACTGGAGCCGGTTGAAGACTCACACATCCATGAATGATTATGAGGACAAGTGTGAATATTACTTACCGAAATGCTGTGTAGGCGCTGTGGGGGACAGAATAATGGTGGGACAGATGACTGATCTATCCTACATGAGGTGTAAGGGTTCTCCGACAGATGGCAGCGCTGTGACATCGCACCGAGGCAACAGCTGAAAGCGTGCCCAATGTGCAATCGTGGATTGGATCAGTGAGCAGTCGTGAGGCCGTGTACGTGTCGTACTTGAGTGTTGCATCGATTCACGGTACCAGACAAGTATCCCAGTATCTGAATAACACATTTCCTCAACGATAGATTGGCCATGACGGACCCATTAACTGGCTTTCCAGATCACCCTAACTATAGCACGGCCAACAAGAGATGGTCTCTGACGTTTCTTACCACATGCGCTGGAACATTGCAGCCCCTACTTTGATACCAGTGTTACCAACCACGATCACTCTGTCTTATACCATTAATTAAATTGCCACTACAGTTACACCGAAAAAAAAGTTGACACGCGAGTAGTGGCAATGTCACTGCGAGCTGTCAGAGACGTTCTCTTACTGGACGCACTATAACTCCACTAGACTTCTGTTTATGGGGCTGGTTAAAGGGGATGTCTAGGCTTCGAAGGTGGATACATGTAAAGAACTTGTCGCTCGCATCCCCGACGCTGTTGCTCGCATTAAAGCCCGCCGAGATGATGTTCGATGTACAATACCACACACCCTTCAACTCGTTGACAAGTACATTGAGATGGGTGGGGGATTTTTTTAAACACCTCTTGTAGGATGGATCAGTCATGTGTCCCACCATTATTCTACCCACCACAGCGCCTACACAGCATTTCGGTAAGTAATATTCACACTTGTCTTCATAATCATTCATGGATGTGTCTAGTCTTTAACCCGTTCCAGTTCCATCACGATTGAAAGTCGGACATATGTAGTAGGTGGGGGATACCTGACACCCGGTAGCTGAAAAATCGCCTTTTTTTCCATGGTCTCCTGAGAGCAAGGACTCAATTTTCCACTGTCTCACGATACGCTATGACCCACGCCCCGTCCACCCATGGTCTTTTACGACCTCCATGTTAGGGGTGAATTTGTTCCCTTTTATGAGCACTTTTAAGGGGGTGTACTCGTTCCCTTTTATGATCACTTTTCCACCCCCTACGAACACATAGCAGAACATAAGACTACGTAACATAACGAACATACAGCAGAGCAGATTGAACTCGTACCCTTTTATGAACACTTTTTCAGGGGTGAACTCGTTTCCTTTTATGAGCATATTTTTCAACCCCTATTTTAACATAGGAGATAACACATAAGATTACGAACACATAGAAGAGCAGATAACACATAGCACTACGTAACACACAGCAGAACAGATAACACATAAGAGTACGTAACATAACAAGGGTGTACTCGTTCTCTTTTATGAGCATATTTTTCAACCCCTATTTTAACATAGGAGATAACACAAGATTACGAACACATAGAAGAGCAGATAACACATAACACTACGTAACACACAGCAGAACAGATAACACATAAGACTACGTAACATAGCAAGGGTGGACTCGTTCTCTTTTATGAGCATATTTTCCAACCCTTATTTTAACGTAACATAACGAACATACAGCAGAGCAGATTGAACTCGTTCCCTTTTATGAACACTTTTTCAAGGCTGAACTCGTTCTCTTTTATGCATATTTTTCAACCCCTATTTTAACATAGGAGATAACACATAAGATTACGAACACATAGAAGAGCAGATAACACATAACACTACGTAACACACAGCAGAACAGATAACACATAAGAGTACGTAACATAACAAGGGTGTACTCGTTCTCTTTTATGAGCATATTTTTCAACCCCTATTTTAACATAGGAGATAACACAAGATTACGAACACATAGAAGAGCAGATAACACATAACACTACGTAACACACAGCAGAACAGATAACACATAAGACTACGTAACATAGCAAGGGTGGACTCGTTCTCTTTTATGAGCATATTTTCCAACCCTTATTTTAACGTAACATAACGAACATACAGCAGAGCAGATTGAACTCGTTACCTTTTATGAACACTTTTTCAGGGCTGAACTCGTTCTCTTTTATGCATATTTTTCAACATAGCAGTTACGAACACATAGTAGAGCAGATAATAAACACAACAACCTCCATTTTAGGGGTGAATTTATTCCCTTTTATGAGCATATTTTCCAAACCCTATTTCAACATGACAGAGACTACGAAACATGACGAACATAGAACAGGGGGTGTATTCATTTTCTCCATCCCTAATTGAACATAGCAGAAATTACACTGAGTCTACGTAACACACAACAACCTCCATTTTAGGGGTGGACTCGTTCTATTTTATAATTACTTTTCCAACCCCTATTTTAACATAGCAGAAATTACATAAGATTTTTTTCAACCCCTATTTTAAGACAATGAATACCTATGTAACTTGAACCGATTTGGATGAAACTCAGCATATGGGGGTTTTCGACAATGCTGAGTACGAATATCATACCTATTTTTACCTGGGTCCTACAGTTTATGTGGCATACGCCCTTTCTATGACAATTTGAACCGATTTGGATGAAACTCGGCATATGGGGGTTTTCGGACATGCTGATTACGAATATTATATTTATTTTTACCGGGGTCTTATAGTTTATGTGGGATACGCCCTTTGTATGACAATTTTAACCGATTTGGATGAAACTCGGTATATGGAAGTTTTCGCACATGCTGATTACGAATATTATATTTATTTCTACCTTGGTCTTATAGTTTATGTGGGATACGCCCTTTCTATGACAATTTTAACCGATTTGGATGAAACTCGGTATATGGGGGTTTTCGCACGTGCTGATTACGAATATTATATTTATTTCTACCTTGGTCTTATAGTTTATGTGGGATACGCCCTTTCTATGACAATTTTAACCGATTTGGATGAAACTCGGCATATGGGGGTTTTTGGACATGCTGATTACGAATATTATATTTATTTCTACCTGGGTGTTATATTTTGTGGGATACGCCCTTTGTATGACACTTAAAACCCAATCACTCATAAACGAAGCAACATATTGAGGTGGTGTTTCCACATTTAGCAATTGGTCATTAACTACTAAAAGTTCCAAAAATAATGACCATCGAGGTCAAAGGTCAACATACTTAAAACCTAATCACTCGAAAACGGATCCATATATTGAGATGGTGTTTCCAAGTCTGGTAATTGGTCATCAGGTACTACAAGATCCAAAACATTGACCATCGAGGTCAAAGGTCAACCTACTTAAATCCTAATAACTCGAAAACGGATCCATATATTGAGATGGTGTTTCCAAGTCTGGTAATTGGTCATCAGGTACTACAAGATCCAAAACATTGACCATCGAGGTCAAAGGTCAACCTACTTAAAACCTAATCACTCGAAAACGGAGCCACATATTGAGATGGTGTTTCCAAGTCTGGTAATTGGTCATCAGGTACTACAAGATCCAAAACATTGACCATCGAGGTCAAATGTCAACCTACTTAAAACCTAATCACTCGAAAACGGATCCATATATTGAGATGGTGTTTCCAAATCTAGTAACTGGTCATCAGGTACTACAAGTTCCAAAATAATGACCATCGAGGTCAAAGGTCAACACACTTAAAACTTAATAACACGAAAACGGACCCACATATTGAGATGGTGTTGCCACATTTAGTAATTGGTCATCAACTACTACAAGTTCCAAAATAATGACCATCGTGGTCAAAAGGTTAAAGTACTTAAAACCTAATCACTCGAAAACGGAGGCACATATTGAGGTGCGGTTTCCAAATCTAGTAATAGGTCATCAACTAGTACACGTTAAAAACGTACTGACTTTCGAGGTCAAAGGTCAAATATTTAAACCTTAATAACTCGTAAACGGAGTCAGCAAGAGATTTCTGTGACCTATTCATTTTTTTTTTGCTCCAAGCAGAAAAAGTGAAGAATGAATAAATTTTAGTGACTTATTTGCTATTGTACTAACGAGAAAAAAATCAAAACAACGCCATTTTTAACTTGCTCAGAATTTCTGTACATTTTGGGTTATTCAAAATAATTTGGATGGACTAACGAAAAAGAAAACAAAGATATGCCATTTTAGCTAGCTGAGAATTTAAAGAAACAAAGGGAACCTACTCAATTTTCTATCAACGAGAAATGCCATATTTCAACTACCTCAGAATTTATGTCTTCTCGTACTAATTAAATAAACGAAGGAATATTGTACCAATGCGAAATGCCATTTTTTCTAGACCATGTTCTAATATTTAAACAAACGAAGGGGTGAATTTGAGTGACCTATTCAATTTTGCACCAGTGAGAAATAACCTCCTATTTTAAATAAACAAACAAACGGATAAATTTAACCGGCTCAGAAGTGTACTATTTAAACAAACGAAGGTCTCTTGAGCGAGATTTCCAATTTTGTAGCAAGAAGGACTATTTTCTAACTAACTCAAATTTGGATGGAGTGTTTAGTTTTGTTCGAACCAGAAAAATTTGATTGGATTATTTCCTTATGTACCAACTGGGAAAAGTGAAGGAATAAATTTGGGTAGAATATTTAGTTTTGTACCTAGCAAAATAAGAAAAAGAAGTGAAGAACGAATAAAATTTGAATGGTCTATTTTCTTATGTACCAACAAACAAAATGGAGCACCAGCGACAAAAAAGAAACCGAAGGAGGAATAAATTTGGGTGACCTAATCAGTTTGTAATACGCAGAATCAGCATTCTATACTTTTTTCTGCCATTCATTGGGGTTGTCCTATTTCCTTTTGTACCAACGAGAACCATTTTTAACAGACATAGAATTTGTACCAAACAGAAAAGAGGAGCTACACGATTAAACAAAGCAATCAATTTTAACTAGCTCAGAATTTATGTGCCTTTTGTAACGAAGAAACAAATATGAAGGAGGTTCATTTTAACTAATCCTGCTGCGAGTAGATCAATTAGTACATAGTAAAAAAATAAAACAATATGGCATTATTGCGACTTTCATTTTCGAATACATACGAATTAGGCTACTATGGCAAAAAATTCTACTCTCTCCTTATGCTTTAGAAACCCGTTAGTAGAGCGTCGATTCAGTAATCCGTATTGGAGTATACCGTTTATACAACAAACAAGCTTCTTAGTCCCACTCCAGAAATTAGAAAACAAATTCTTTCTTCTATGTTCTTCGGCACGCATTTTAGACCAAGGGCAGCAAGACACTATATTAAATAACACTTCTGCTGTATAGAAATTCGATTCTCTCGATCTTCTGCTTTATTTGGAAATTATCCACATCTTAGAATTTATCAGGTTACACCTAGTAAAAGAAAACGAACAGATAATTTTGAGACAGTTCCATATGGGTAAATACAGTATTAGTAGAAACGATAGTTTTTAATTAAGTAGAGATAAGGAGAGAGTGAAAAAAAATGGAAAATTAAATTTTAAATTATTATTATTATTATTATTTTAGAGGTCAAAAGGAAGAATAAATGAATTTGAGTGGCATATGTACGGAATTTAGTTTTGTACCGGACAAAAAAATTTGAATGGAATATTTTATTTTGTATCAGCTGGGAATTTAGTACTGTACCATTGTATCAATTTAAGTATTTTGTACTATTTAGTACCACCGAGAAGGTGTAGAATATTTAGTTTTGTTGGCTTCTTTATTTTGTATTAAGGACTAAAACCTTTAACACATACTTGGTTGTGTGCATTACAATGGCAGAAGTTTTTCATTTCCCTGTGGTACAACGTAATGCTCGCCCCGCTTATTCTAGGTCTACAGTTAGATATTTTCGATTGGATAATGGTATACAGCCACGTTTTGTTGAGCACAATGCCCACTATAACGATGTGGTAGACAATTATTTGATGGATAGATATTTGTTTAATAGTCGATATAACAAATGGTATATGATAGAATTTGTTAAGCATTTATCGCAGGTAGATATTAAGATAGACTTTTTGTCGTTGGTTACTCGTTTAACCTCACACAGTTCTCTTTTCCAATCAGCTACCTTTTTGCCCATGAAAACTAAGGGTAATAGTTATACCGTGATAGCTTTCTTTCGCTATGGGGGAACGCAGGACACTTTGGATGAGTTATTAAAGTTTTGGAATCATGTGTGCGAGTTCAGGCCAAGTATCCAGATTGCGGATTTACTTGGTTGCTTTACACGATGTGGTACAACTGGCCTTTTTGCGGTATCTCCTGATACCTATCTGTTGGACCTCGCGGTATTTGGAAACTTGGTGAAAAAGAATAACAAATGGTTTTTCTCACAATAAAGCTATACATATAGAATTATCCATTATGGCAAAAAAAAAATACTACTTTCTCCTTATGCTTAGTTGGAGTAGACTTCGATAACAAGAACGATACATTGTGTAAGAATTTCCAATTAATAGCGGTATTGCACTATACTTATAATAGTCTGTAGTAGTGCAGTTTATTGTAGTCTACTAGCAATAATGATCTCTAAGAGAGTTATTAGGTAAAGATAACAATTACACCGGCATTCTGCGAACACATTTATACGATCCAATTTCTCAGATTTAAACAAAGAAAGACCATATTCTGCTACTCAAACAAACGAAGGAATAAGCTCTGAATTTCTATACTTTTTTGTGCTATTCAAATAAACGAAGGAATAAACCTATTCACTTTTAGTTTTGTACCATCCACAAAAAAGGGAAAAAGGACCATTATAACAAGCTCACTATTTTTATACCATTTTGTATTATTCTATTTCATTTTTGTAACAACCAGAAGAAAAGTGAAGATGATACATTTTATATATGTTTGGGTCATCCCGAGAACAATTTAAATTGCCTCTCCCGTCACTAAATGGGTATTGACGTGTGTTTAGCGAATTAGGTTTACAAAATACTATCGGCGACGCTAAAGTCCAAAGTTTCCCGGTCACTAACTAAATTGCGTAATAATTGTGTAGAACAGACTACATAGCAATTAGCGTAATATCATGCATGGCCATTTTTGATCACCGCAGAAGAAGAGATTATATCAAAGTAAGAAAAGTTTTCAAAGTTCCATGTTGCTGCAGATATTTAAACAACGTTATGAATGGGTTACCTAACAGGTGTATTGCCTATTGCTCAACGATTCAATTATTTTTAAACTTTCTTTCCTCGTCTAAGTCCAAAAAGACAAATATATATTTTTGCATTTATGTATTTTATTATAATGGAATATAAGATTATGGAGTATATTTGGAAATAATAGAACATACATCATGACGTTATATTAACGAATTATTTTGCATTGCCTTGAAACATATTATTAAACACGGCGAATGCATAGAATGCTTTTATTGTAGGTATATAAGTAGATGTGTCACACTTGATTTGTTTTTGCGGAGAGTAGAAAAATGACTAGCATGGAAATTGCTTATGTTTCACCTAGAGAAAAAGAAATTCAGCGTGAAAACGAGAAACCAATACTGTTAATACAGCCGTCTGACCCTGATTTGCCAGATGAATTACGTGATAAAGTGAGAATCATATATCCAACACAAGAAATAGAAGATGTGTATTATTTTAGACGCTATAATAGGTATAATGATGAAATACTCCCGGAAAGTGATGATGACAGTGTTTCAAATATTACCTGTTTTGGAGTGGAAGCTAATGAGTGCGAATGTACTAGTGAGAGTATTAGTCATACATGTGTTATACAATTATTTAATGAGTATACACCAAATTCAGTATTATTATGTGAAGCATGTTCTAAACATAATGAGAATGAAAAAGATCACAACTGTTTGCTGCAGTAAGATTACGAATTATTGCAAAAGGTGTGGACGATCATAATTAAATGTGAAATGAGAGAAAAAATCTATAAACTCTATTTAAAGAAGCATTTTAAAAGTTGTAATATTAAGAACACTTATACTTTGGAGAAAAAATTTAATCTGGTATATGAATACATTACAGAGTGTGATTATTATATCAACAAAATAGTAGAAATGTTTTTAGAAAAAGATAAACAATTATTTAATTCTGTAAATGAACACTGAGCCCACTGTAGCATATGCATTTGATTGTGTAAAAATAGAAGAACTTGAACTGTTAAATGGATCAATCTGTAGTATTGTAATATTACAAACATTGTTCTCTGGATGACCCAAACATATATAAAATGTATCATCTTCACTTTTCTTCTGGTTGTTACAAAAATGAAATAGAATAATACAAAATGGTATAAAAATAGTGAGCTTGTTATAATGGTCCTTTTTCCCTTTTTTGTGGATGGTACAAAACTAAAAGTGAATAGGTTTATTCCTTCGTTTATTTGAATAGCACAAAAAAGTATAGAAATTCAGAGCTTATTCCTTCGTTTGTTTGAGTAGCAGAATATGGTCTTTCTTTGTTTAAATCTGAGAAATTGGATCGTATAAATGTGTTCGCAGAATGCCGGTGTAATTGTTATCTTTACCTAATAACTCTCTTAGAGATCATTATTGCTAGTAGACTACAATAAACTGCACTACTACAGACTATTATAAGTATAGTGCAATACCGCTATTAATTGGAAATTCTTACACAATGTATCGTTCTTGTTATCGAAGTCTACTCCAACTAAGCATAAGGAGAAAGTAGTATTTTTTTTTGCCATAATGGATAATTCTATATGTATAGCTTTATTGTGAGAAAAACCATTTGTTATTCTTTTTCACCAAGTTTCCAAATACCGCGAGGTCCAACAGATAGGTATCAGGAGATACCGCAAAAAGGCCAGTTGTACCACATCGTGTAAAGCAACCAAGTAAATCCGCAATCTGGATACTTGGCCTGAACTCGCACACATGATTCCAAAACTTTAATAACTCATCCAAAGTGTCCTGCGTTCCCCCATAGCGAAAGAAAGCTATCACGGTATAACTATTACCCTTAGTTTTCATGGCAAAAAAGGTAGCTGATTGGAAAAGAGAACTGTGTGAGGTTAAACGAGTAACCAACGACAAAAAGTCTATCTTAATATCTACCTGCGATAAATGCTTAACAAATTCTATCATATACCATTTGTTATATCGACTATTAAACAAATATCTATCCATCAAATAATTGTCTACCACATCGTTATAGTGGGCATTGTGCTCAACAAAACGTGGCTGTATACCATTATCCAATCGAAAATATCTAACTGTAGACCTAGAATAAGCGGGGCGAGCATTACGTTGTACCACAGGGAAATGAAAAACTTCTGCCATTGTAATGCACACAACCAAGTATGTGTTAAAGGTTTTAGTCCTTAATACAAAATAAAGAAGCCAACAAAACTAAATATTCTACACCTTCTCGGTGGTACTAAATAGTACAAAATACTTAAATTGATACAATGGTACAGTACTAAATTCCCAGCTGATACAAAATAAAATATTCCATTCAAATTTTTTTGTCCGGTACAAAACTAAATTCCGTACATATGCCACTCAAATTCATTTATTCTTCCTTTTGACCTCTAAAATAATAATAATAATAATAATTTAAAATTTAATTTTCCATTTTTTTTTCACTCTCTCCTTATCTCTACTTAATTAAAAACTATCGTTTCTACTAATACTGTATTTACCCATATGGAACTGTCTCAAAATTATCTGTTCGTTTTCTTTTACTAGGTGTAACCTGATAAATTCTAAGATGTGGATAATTTCCAAATAAAGCAGAAGATCGAGAGAATCGAATTTCTATACAGCAGAAGTGTTATTTAATATAGTGTCTTGCTGCCCTTGGTCTAAAATGCGTGCCGAAGAACATAGAAGAAAGAATTTGTTTTCTAATTTCTGGAGTGGGACTAAGAAGCTTGTTTGTTGTATAAACGGTATACTCCAATACGGATTACTGAATCGACGCTCTACTAACGGGTTTCTAAAGCATAAGGAGAGAGTAGAATTTTTTGCCATAGTAGCCTAATTCGTATGTATTCGAAAATGAAAGTCGCAATAATGCCATATTGTTTTATTTTTTTACTATGTACTAATTGATCTACTCGCAGCAGGATTAGTTAAAATGAACCTCCTTCATATTTGTTTCTTCGTTACAAAAGGCACATAAATTCTGAGCTAGTTAAAATTGATTGCTTTGTTTAATCGTGTAGCTCCTCTTTTCTGTTTGGTACAAATTCTATGTCTGTTAAAAATGGTTCTCGTTGGTACAAAAGGAAATAGGACAACCCCAATGAATGGCAGAAAAAAGTATAGAATGCTGATTCTGCGTATTACAAACTGATTAGGTCACCCAAATTTATTC
Source organism: Thermobia domestica (assembly GCF_964235325.1). Taxonomy (NCBI): domain Eukaryota; kingdom Metazoa; phylum Arthropoda; class Insecta; order Zygentoma; family Lepismatidae; genus Thermobia; species Thermobia domestica. Next base: position 3,678,632 of record NC_137465.1, on the reverse strand, counting down.
CTCCTTCGGTTTCTTTTTTGTCGCTGGTGCTCCATTTTGTTTGTTGGTACATAAGAAAATAGACCATTCAAATTTTATTCGTTCTTCACTTCTTTTTCTTATTTTGCTAGGTACAAAACTAAATATTCTACCCAAATTTATTCCTTCACTTTTCCCAGTTGGTACATAAGGAAATAATCCAATCAAATTTTTCTGGTTCGAACAAAACTAAACACTCCATCCAAATTTGAGTTAGTTAGAAAATAGTCCTTCTTGCTACAAAATTGGAAATCTCGCTCAAGAGACCTTCGTTTGTTTAAATAGTACACTTCTGAGCCGGTTAAATTTATCCGTTTGTTTGTTTATTTAAAATAGGAGGTTATTTCTCACTGGTGCAAAATTGAATAGGTCACTCAAATTCACCCCTTCGTTTGTTTAAATATTAGAACATGGTCTAGAAAAAATGGCATTTCTCATTGGTACAATATTCCTTCGTTTATTTAATTAGTACGAGAAGACATAAATTCTGAGGTAGTTGAAATATGGCATTTCTCGTTGATAGAAAATTGAGTAGGTTCCCTTTGTTTCTTTAAATTCTCAGCTAGCTAAAATGGCATATCTTTGTTTTCTTTTTCGTTAGTCCATCCAAATTATTTTGAATAACCCAAAATGTACAGAAATTCTGAGCAAGTTAAAAATGGCGTTGTTTTGATTTTTTTCTCGTTAGTACAATAGCAAATAAGTCACTAAAATTTATTCATTCTTCACTTTTTCTGCTTGGAGCAAAAAAAAAAAAAATGAATAGGTCACAGAAATCTCTTGCTGACTCCGTTTACGAGTTATTAAGGTTTAAATATTTGACCTTTGACCTCGAAAGTCAGTACGTTTTTAACGTGTACTAGTTGATGACCTATTACTAGATTTGGAAACCGCACCTCAATATGTGCCTCCGTTTTCGAGTGATTAGGTTTTAAGTACTTTAACCTTTTGACCACGATGGTCATTATTTTGGAACTTGTAGTAGTTGATGACCAATTACTAAATGTGGCAACACCATCTCAATATGTGGATCCGTTTTCGTGTTATTAAGTTTTAAGTGTGTTGACCTTTGACCTCGATGGTCATTATTTTGGAACTTGTAGTACCTGATGACCAGTTACTAGATTTGGAAACACCATCTCAATATATGGATCCGTTTTCGAGTGATTAGGTTTTAAGTAGGTTGACATTTGACCTCGATGGTCAATGTTTTGGATCTTGTAGTACCTGATGACCAATTACCAGACTTGGAAACACCATCTCAATATGTGGCTCCGTTTTCGAGTGATTAGGTTTTAAGTAGGTTGACCTTTGACCTCGATGGTCAATGTTTTGGATCTTGTAGTACCTGATGACCAATTACCAGACTTGGAAACACCATCTCAATATGTGGCTCCGTTTTCGAGTGATTAGGTTTTAAGTATGTTGACCTTTGACCTCGATGGTCATTATTTTGGAACATGTAGTACCTGATGACCAATTACCAGACTTGGAAACACCATCTCAATATATGGATCCGTTTTCGAGTGATTAGGTTTTAAGTATGTTGACCTTTGACCTCGATGGTCATTATTTTTGGAACTTTTAGTAGTTAATGACCAATTGCTAAATGTGGAAACACCACCTCAATATGTTGCTTCGTTTATGAGTGATTGGGTTTTAAGTGTCATACAAAGGGCGTATCCCACAAAATATAACACCCAGGTAGAAATAAATATAATATTCGTAATCAGCATGTCCAAAAACCCCCATATGCCGAGTTTCATCCAAATCGGTTAAAATTGTCATAGAAAGGGCGTATCCCACATAAACTATAAGACCAAGGTAGAAATAAATATAATATTCGTAATCAGCACGTGCGAAAACCCCCATATACCGAGTTTCATCCAAATCGGTTAAAATTGTCATAGAAAGGGCGTATCCCACATAAACTATAAGACCAAGGTAGAAATAAATATAATATTCGTAATCAGCATGTGCGAAAACTTCCATATACCGAGTTTCATCCAAATCGGTTAAAATTGTCATACAAAGGGCGTATCCCACATAAACTATAAGACCCCGGTAAAAATAAATATAATATTCGTAATCAGCATGTCCGAAAACCCCCATATGCCGAGTTTCATCCAAATCGGTTCAAATTGTCATAGAAAGGGCGTATGCCACATAAACTGTAGGACCCAGGTAAAAATAGGTATGATATTCGTACTCAGCATTGTCGAAAACCCCCATATGCTGAGTTTCATCCAAATCGGTTCAAGTTACATAGGTATTCATTGTCTTAAAATAGGGGTTGAAAAAAATCTTATGTAATTTCTGCTATGTTAAAATAGGGGTTGGAAAAGTAATTATAAAATAGAACGAGTCCACCCCTAAAATGGAGGTTGTTGTGTGTTACGTAGACTCAGTGTAATTTCTGCTGTGTTCAATTAGGGATGGAGAAAATGAATACACCCCCTGTTCTATGTTCGTCATGTTTCGTAGTCTCTGTCATGTTGAAATAGGGTTTGGAAAATATGCTCATAAAAGGGAATAAATTCACCCCTAAAATGGAGGTTGTTGTGTTTATTATCTGCTCTACTATGTGTTCGTAACTGCTATGTTGAAAAATATGCATAAAAGAGAACGAGTTCAGCCCTGAAAAAGTGTTCATAAAAGGTAACGAGTTCAATCTGCTCTGCTGTATGTTCGTTATGTTACGTTAAAATAAGGGTTGGAAAATATGCTCATAAAAGAGAACGAGTCCACCCTTGCTATGTTACGTAGTCTTATGTGTTATCTGTTCTGCTGTGTGTTACGTAGTGTTATGTGTTATCTGCTCTTCTATGTGTTCGTAATCTTGTGTTATCTCCTATGTTAAAATAGGGGTTGAAAAATATGCTCATAAAAGAGAACGAGTACACCCTTGTTATGTTACGTACTCTTATGTGTTATCTGTTCTGCTGTGTGTTACGTAGTGTTATGTGTTATCTGCTCTTCTATGTGTTCGTAATCTTATGTGTTATCTCCTATGTTAAAATAGGGGTTGAAAAATATGCATAAAAGAGAACGAGTTCAGCCTTGAAAAAGTGTTCATAAAAGGGAACGAGTTCAATCTGCTCTGCTGTATGTTCGTTATGTTACGTTAAAATAAGGGTTGGAAAATATGCTCATAAAAGAGAACGAGTCCACCCTTGCTATGTTACGTAGTCTTATGTGTTATCTGTTCTGCTGTGTGTTACGTAGTGTTATGTGTTATCTGCTCTTCTATGTGTTCGTAATCTTGTGTTATCTCCTATGTTAAAATAGGGGTTGAAAAATATGCTCATAAAAGAGAACGAGTACACCCTTGTTATGTTACGTACTCTTATGTGTTATCTGTTCTGCTGTGTGTTACGTAGTGCTATGTGTTATCTGCTCTTCTATGTGTTCGTAATCTTATGTGTTATCTCCTATGTTAAAATAGGGGTTGAAAAATATGCTCATAAAAGGAAACGAGTTCACCCCTGAAAAAGTGTTCATAAAAGGGTACGAGTTCAATCTGCTCTGCTGTATGTTCGTTATGTTACGTAGTCTTATGTTCTGCTATGTGTTCGTAGGGGTTGAAAAATATGCTCATAAAAGGAAACGAGTACACCCCCTTAAAAGTGCTCATAAAAGGGAACAAATTCACCCCTAACATGGAGGTCGTAAAAGACCATGGGTGGACGGGGCGTGGGTCATAGCGTATCGTGAGACAGTGGAAAATTGAGTCCTTGCTCTCAGGAGACCATGGAAAAAAAGGCGATTTTTCAGCTACCGGGTGTCAGGTATCCCCCACCTACTTATGTTCATAGGACTTTTTGGGTGTATTTTCATATGTAGAATCATCTCACAAATTATGTGACATTCCTCCTAAATCACCCTGAAGACACACCAAAAGACTGAACATGATGCAAACAACTTTTAATTTGCATAATTATCACCCGTTAACCGCTGACGTACTTGACAACATGTTTCCGAACAACACAGCTCTTCCCTTGGTAAGTCCATTCCATTTTTATCACTTGATATTTCTATTCTTTTTCTTCCTATTGATAACCTCCGTGATCAAGACTCCAGGGGACAGTCGAAAGCTTGGAAACTTAAAAAAGAAATTCAGGAATTACAAAAATCTGTAAGTAGACTGATAGAATTTCTGAGCGTGGTTTTACATTGTCATAAACAGTTGTTTTGGACTTAATGTTTGTTTTAAATAATAATAAAACTTTATTATTCACAGAATTCCTTCTTTCTTTACTTGTATAGCGCGTCAAAATATTTGAAATAACAAACTTGTGAATGGATTTTTAGTTTTCTGTTCCGATCCTCAATAAATTTCATATGTAGTTGATGTTTTAGTTTATTCTTAAATTTTGAAACATATATTTGTTCCACGAAATATACTATATTTGCAGAACAGTAATTGCTAGCATTATTAAAATTTTCACTAAAACATTTTTAGAGCGCCCTCATGGCTATAATGTTAACGTACGTGTCTTTGATGCGGTAGACCCAGTGAGAGCTCATGTGGTTCTATCACACGTTAAGCTGTAGGTCCAGTTCCCATATAGCCTCGCTGCTGAAAGGAACGCAAATTCTAATTCAATCAACCAACCAAAAAGATTTTTGTCTTACTCTAATAGCTCTACAAACAGCTCGTCGGAATTAGAAAACCCACTCCATCCACCGAACTGCCCTTTTCTTTCCTATCGAATGACTAATTTTCTGTAATTCTTAATTTTTAATGTGTTATTCTCACTTTCTTTCTTTGTTTAGTTCTTCAGCATACGTCATTAAATGTTTTTTAAATGTTACGATGGGAAAAGAAAAATGGAACTAAAATTGAAATATTGCTAAAAATACCAGAGAAAATATTTGTAGAAGAAAACTTCGTTTTTTTCTTTCTTTAGAAATGGAGTTTTGTTTTCGACGCCTTGCATCTCTAAACCCAAATAATAGACGATTCTTCCATGGTTTTCAATTTTTACACAAAATGCTAAGTGATAAGATTGACTGTGGCAGTTCGTTAAGAAAAGTTAAAAATTTAACCAGTTATTGTCTTCGATTTGATTTGGTTATGAGTTTAGCGTCCCTTTCAGCAGCGAGGCTATATGAGACGTGGAGCTACTGCTTAATGTAGGACCCGAACCACATGAACTCCCACTGGAAATCAACCCCGGGTCTTGCACCGAGATATGTACATACAATAAAATTATGGTACGTCGTCCATGTTTCCCTTTCAATCCCTGAAACAAAATTGATGGTTACAATTTTGTTACGCAATCCCTAATGTTATATTTCCGTTATGTGGGAAATGTTATATCTCCTACAGTGAAACCTGTCTATGTTGGCCACCATCGGTTCCATCCAAAAGTGGCCAACTTAGACAGGTGGCCAACTTACAGAAAATAAGTGTGATTTGTGTATTTTTAGAATAGGATTTCTAGTATTAATTGATTTTAAAATTTTAATAAGCAGTGGCACAACAGGTACTTATAAATAATGTATATAAAGTAATCATAAAAATATACAGTACTAGAAAATATTACTATAGTATGTTTAATATATGTGCATACCTTCCTCTTCCTGAAAACTAGTTTGGTACATTGGATTATTCGGATTGAAAACACTATAACACAAACAACCATGAAATGGAAGCGTATGTATGCAGTTTATTGAAATTGATATTATAGTACACTGAGTTATTCAGATTGAAAACAAGAAAAGCTAAGTTATAAATTGAGAAATCCATGTGCAATTTATATGACTTCTTTTCAGTTGTTACTGAATGATGGTTCATTCTAGACGTATTTGTTTTATTCATTCTGGCAGATATGCACATTCTAATATTGTAGTTAACTACCTCTTGTTAATGAGCTAGAAGTGTTTCCCTCGGAGCAACCTTGAGAATTTTCCGGAATTAATAAAGCTCCCCACTGATGAGAGGAGCTGATATAGGTAATGGTTTTACCAAAACAGACAGGATAACAAATACATACAACCATTTCCTGAATTCCTGTACGTGCTTTTTCTTATTCACACCTTCCTTCACCACCCCTTTATCAGGGTATTCTTCTGGCGATTGACCTCCAAGAGCAAATCGCGGGAATCCTTGCTTCTTTTCTCCAGTCACAAATACAGAACATATGCCTCGCATATGGGAATTCCAAAGAGTTAAGATAAATAACAAAACTGTATTTTGCGTTGCCAACATACGCAGGTAAATTTATCATTATCATCATAGGATAAACATTACTTCAGTGTGGCCAACTTTCAAGATAGACTTCAAGATTGGTGGCCAGCTTATAGAGTAGCAAGTAAGAATGTCTTATGGGAAAATGCAGGTTCAAGACGAACTAGGCCAAGATAAGCAGGTGGCTAACCTAGAGAGGTGGCCAAGTTGACAGGTTTCACTGTATAATGGACATATCTACAATTTATATACTATAAGCTTTCGCTCATACTTCACCAAATAAGGAGAGAAAAAAAGTACAGAAGAGTAGAAAAATTAGAAAAAACAAAAGTATCCAGTTAATGGGCAATTTACAAATACTGTTCTGTTCTTTATTTTCCTACTCTCCTCTCATTGTTTCCCTATCTAATGAAGCATTTAGCGAACGCTTGTACAGAAGGTCGTTTCAAATTTATGGTTATCAAATTTGATTGATAGGTACAGCATGTGTGAACACACCGAGAAGTTGTTGTGGGTAGTTCGAAGGTGCTGTATGTTGATCTATAGGTTGGTTGTGTGTTAACAATTATTGTACATATGTAAGTGATTATATGGTTTCGAAAGTTGTAGCTTTTCTTGGGGGGGGGAGGGGGTCTACATTTATGCTCTTTCCGATATTGGTCATAGTTATAGCCAAATAAGAAAATAGTATATGGCAAAAAGTTTCCATGTAGCAAAGAAGGGTATCAACGCTGTGATGGGTAGAAAGAAAAGGGCATTCCTGCTGTTGTTAGTTTCTCCAAAACTGAGCTTTGTAGATATCGGAGGCTCAGACCAGGGGCGGACTGGCTCACCCTGCTACCCTGCAAATGCAGGGTGGGCCCCCCAAACAGGTGGGCCCCCTCCACCAATTTTAAAAAGATGTGCTCAATTAAACCTACTAGCATCAAAAATATGGCAGGGTAACTCCTGCAAACTTGTGTTTTGCATAAAAAAGACTTAAAGTTAGTAGATATAGTAGATTTAGATAGTAGAAGTAAACATAGTAGATTTCAGGCTGTTATTGGATTTGGATACCATTACCTACTCGGTTCTTTTACAAGCCGGCGAGTGGCGATATTTTAAAGAAACAATAGTTTCGTAGATATTGTTATTGTGGAAACTGGAGGTGGAGCCGGAACGCTTTTGAACTACATTGTCCTCAGACCAAGCTTCGAAGAAAGAAATCGGATCAGGCTTCGTTTTTTTTTTTTTCTTTTTTTTTTTTCAGTACGGTAAAGCGAAAAGAAATTAGTCGCCACTATCAACGATTGTTTTATACAAACCTCAAGCAATTACTATGAAGTTGCTGCCCTCGGCTCGTGTTTTATTTGTATATTACATCGAAGACCAAATCCGATAGCAGCAATTCAATTATTGTAACACCAGTTATGTGTCATTTGTCGTGGAAGATGATGTGGTTGTGTCCGTATGGATGGTAGGAGTGATTGTAAGATTACTGTAAAGAAAAAATATAAAAGTGGTGCTAAAAAGCGAAAACACAAACGAAGATGTGATTTACAAAAAGCTGCATCTGACCCAAAACAACGTAGGCTATTTGAATCTGTGAAGCCCCAAGGAACAAATGAGCGTGATGTGACTCATTTGAGTACTGCAGGACAGTTGCCAGGTATTTTTTTTTTTTTTTTTCTGTCTAAGGTGTTTATAAATTATAATGTATACACCACGCCTTTGGATGATTTCAGTCAATTGTAGCTTATCTTTCATGACCATTTTTACTTGAAATTACACAACTTTAACAGGTGAACACGAAATTAACTGAACTGTTTGCTGCGGCGTAGTGCTTTCAAACGGGTCAGATCAGGCTTTCATGGGTCAGGGGTCGAGTCAAGCCTGCTTGAGACACGGGTCGGGTCAGGTCACCTACGCTAGGGTCAGGGCTGCTCTAGTCACGGGTCGGCTCGGGTCAACTCTCTTATGCGCCGTTTCGGCTAAATCCTTCTCGGGTCGAGAGGGTCGGGTCGAGTTGAACGTCGACCCGACCCGACTCATGACCCGAATAGGTTTTAGCCGAAACGACGCATAAGAAAGTTGACCCGAGCCGACCCGTGGCTAGAGCAGCCCTGACCTGACCTGTGACCCAAGGAGGTTCGACTCGAGCCCTGGCCCGATGAAGCCTGACTTGACCCGTTTGAGAGCACTAGCTGCCGGCACTGGGCTCAGTAAGCGTTGGTGTAATTTCTAAAAGTGCTGAACACTTATGCTGTCAGTCAAATCAGTGTGTATATCGTGTAAATGTTAACTTCCCTTTAGTTATTTAAATTTATTCAAATGACAGTTACTTTCATCTGCGATTCATATAAAAGAATGCAAGTGTGGATTAAGTACAATGAAGAAAAATCAAGTGGTAGACAGCTACTTCGCCGATTACAAAAAATAAATCTGACATAGTGGTGGAGCAAAGATCGAGCTCTAAAGAGTATCTTTGATGATTTTTCGACACCTTTGCAAGATCGGAAGAGGTTCATGACGCTGCTTCAATGTCTACTCACTATTGCAAGTATGAGTGATTTTCAAGCAGAAGTCATTTAAAGCCAAGTGTTTGGTTCAGAACTGGTGTAAATTTGAAAACATTCTGGTGGCTTTTGTTTTCAGCCAACTTTTTCACCTATGTACACTTACTTCGCAGTATTTACAAAAATCTGATTTGGATTATCTAACGGCTACAAAAATGATTTGTGCGTTACAATCAGACTTAAAGCAAAAACTGAACGTGTTTTGTTCTATTGAAACTAATGCTATGGAGTTTTCAAAGGACTTGAAAAGACAATTGAAGAATGCAGGATACGATGTTGCAGTTGAAACTTCTCTCCTTGCAAAGAGAATACCAGTAGCAACTCTTCAAGCAGACGAGCTTTCCCATGATGAGGCAAGAATTTTAGATTCTCCATCAAAAGTGTTTCAGATAAACGTTTTCAATGTTATTTTCGATACTGCAATTGAGCAATTACATTCTCGGTTTATCTGCAATGACAGTCTCATGAAGGACATTGCATGGCTGGATCCTACCCGTTTCCATGAGATAAGTACTTTAGAAGAACTACCTGATTCAGCTCTCAATACTCTCCCACATTATTGCAAAGTGGAAAGAGAACAAATTTTTAGAGGAACTGCTCCAATTTGCTCGTCATTATAGGAACTATAATCCACCAATATGTAAAAAGCAGGATATTTTAAGAAATGAGCATGGCAACGAGCAATATGCACATAGTAGTGAAAAAGAGGAAAATGAAGAAGAGGAAGATAATGAAACTGAGAGTGAGGAGGAAGATGAATGGAAATGCAAACCTGCAAGACAGTGTAAAGTGTGTCTAGTTTGTGCACTGTACCTGCTTCACGAATTAAATCTTTATGGTCCATTATATCCATCGTTGTATAAAGCGTATAAGTATGTTCTAACTCTATCGTGTACCCAAGTATCATGTGAAAGAATTTTCTCGATTATGAAAGTGATCAAAAATCGGTTGCGTTCATCGCTTGGACAAGATTTGTTGGAAGACTTTATTCTTTTATACATAGAAAGATCATAGACGTTTGATTACGACAAAGTGATTGACGATCTTGTATCTAGCGCCAAAGAATTAGGTAGATATTTGAAATTGTGAGTGTAACTGGGGCATAATGAAGATATTAATATTAGGATACATTTCTGGCATTCATATTAATATTATATTATATTAGGTTATAGTATGCAATTCAGTAGAAAATTTCAACCAATTTGATATTAGAACTGATTTATGAGGAAAGAAACTTACATTATTTCTGTCAGTGCTTTAATTATTTAGTGTTTCAAAGTTGACTTGAGAATAGTTTTTACTTATTGCACATGTATATATTTTGGGTTTTCTAAAACATGACACTCATTTGTTTAAATAAATGGTTTGAATTCATTACATAAAAAACAATAGCACTATATAAATAACTGAAAGCACTAATTCCGGTATTGTGTGTGTTTATAATAAAAAATGATAATGCCAATTACACACTGTATGAGTTACTATTAAAATGTTCCTACTTCAGATTTTTTGTAATTAATGTTTTGCTTTTGTATGAATATATGGGATACTATTTATGGGTTCGAAGATGGACTTTTATATGTAATACATATGAAGAATGCCAAGTACATTTTTTTACATTTTTATACAGTGGGCCCTCATTTCAGTTTAGCAGGGTGGGCCCTATGGTTGCCAGTCCGCCCCTGAAGAATAGTATCTTATTTACTCGTATTTTATCTGGTGTTTGAGGTGATTATATATGGTTTAAGCATAGACTAACAATGCATATAAAGTATTTGTATTTTATGTGCTCATTGATGTTTGGGTGTATTGGTGTACAAAGCTCAGTTCAATCGTAAATTACATATGTATATAGCTATTTTTTTCTCCATGGCTCGTATGCATGCGTGTTCTTATTGATATACAGTATGATTGGGAATATGCATGTATGCAGATGCAAGCATACCATTTTTTGTATGTGACGTGCGTTACATAACGTTATCCTGTAGTTTGTATTGAAGGTCTTATTTTTCTGCGTATGAAAGTGTTTTAACCATGTACTAGATGTATTTTAAATTTAATCACGTATGATATTGTAGTATGACTTAATGTTTGTTTACATCTTTAAGAGCGTATGATAAGCAAAATCTCTTACATTTTGTGTATTTATATGTTATTAATACGTCTTTAATGATTGTAATTAATTTAGTTGTGCGTACCATTATATTTTACATTATCAAACACTTATATCTTATATTCTTTTAATAAAAATATTGAACTTATGATACGAAATAAATACATACTTACCATATATTTATGAAGGATTCATCTTGTAGAAGACATTATGACATCAGTGATTTATGTAGGAATAGAGTTTTCTGATTTCAAGATGCTTTACAGTTATGTTTGATTTATTGTACGAAACGATTAAAAATTTGTAAGTGCACCTCATAAAGTATTATAAATACGTATAAATAAATTTATATGAAGCATATACGGTTTGTATTCTTCCTTTATCTTATACAGAATACACATACTTATAGCAATAAAATATTATTAATGTACGTAAGTAACTTTATATGTATTATCTCTAAATACTTGATATGAAACTATATAAAGCACATGTATTCTTCCTTTATCTTATAGAGAATACACATACTTATGAATATGATACCAAATAATTCTTTGCATATAGGTATAGGAATAAAACACATCATTGAAAATTGTTATTTTTATTGAATTGTTTGTTGTTTAAATATATATATAACTAGCAGCGTTCACCCCGCTTCGCTGCGGTCACCCCGGAACGCAATAAACTTTGTTACTTAGATAATTTTTACTTTTTCGCTTTCAAATTGCAGTAAATGTTAACATTATAGCGCCTGTCATTTATGTTAACCCGCCGAGTGACACGGTCATGCGGGTTGCATATAAATACGTTTATTTTTATACCTATGATGAACTAACAAAGGATTTGTACGTTATGGACACTTGAATGGTCAATTATCTCAAGACACTGGTAATTAAAAATTAAAGTGATATGATAAAAACCATCTAGGGTCCAAATCCTAATAACCCCCCAAAAATAAAAGAAATTGGTTCAGCCGTATTAGCGTGATGAGGGAACAAAGGATTTGTACGTTCTCTTTTATAATATAGATAAATTATCCAGATATAATTAAGTTATATATTATTTGCAATAACGGTATTTATATTATTTACATATATACGATATTCTTAAATAAGATATTTACAATATACAATATACAATATTCTTTAAGTAAGATATTTACATATATGTATTATATACACATAGGAGAAGTGTTGAACGAGGGGTGTAAAGGGTCGTGAAAAATTTATGAAATTTGTCAACGTAACTTATCCAAGAATGTCATGAATATGTCACTATGTTAGGACTACGAGGTATGATTGACATGATGTTTCTTTTAATATTCACACATTTTACTATGTACATAATTATTTACATACGTACAAAGTTACACATACATACATACATACATACATACATACATACACACACACACACACACACACACACACACACACAATACACACACATATACAGGCAATGCCATTCATTCGACACAACTAATATCTTGATATCCATATGGTAATTAGTGATGTGAGATGGAAAATTTTCCGCGGAAAATTTTCCATTTCGGAAAATTTTTAACTATATTTTTCCGGAAAAATTTTCCGTTCTAAAAAAATATCAGTAATCAAGTAACAATTCCTCAGCAATCATGAAATTGATTGAATTCATGTATAGAAATATTAAAAAGTGAAAGATCGTTTAAAGAATCTGAAAATTTTCATGGCTCAGACAATTTTCAGTACTATGTATGAACAAGTTAAACAATTCTTCATGAATCGAAATATTTTCTGCCTTATATGGAAAAATTCAAGAACTTTTTATGAGTCGGAAAGTTTTCATCATTTTGAAGCAAGAAGTAAAACAACTTTTTTGTGAATCGGAAAGTTTTATTGCTCTGTAGAAACAAGTGAGAGGAATTTTCATAGATCGGAAAATTTTCATCACGATATAGAAACAAGTGGAAAACACTTTTCATAGGCCTGATAATTTTGGATATTATGTAAAGTGATGTTAGGTGGAAAATGTTCCACTATATTTAACTGCACATAGAGCTAGAAATTGAATTTCAGTAGAGGAAAGTTAGTCAGCAACAAATTATAATTTTCCAATTAGCTTTCGGGAACCGGAAAATTTTCTATTTCAAGTTGGGAAATAAAATTTTACAGTGTTTCTCTCTCTTTCTTGCTCTGCGAGCTCCTTCGTTGCTAAGCGGTTAGCATACGCGCCTTTGGCATGGAAAACCTGGCTTCGGTTCCCAGCGGGAGCTCATGTAGTTCGGATTCCACGTTAATCAGTTGGTACCGTTTTATATAGTCTCGCTGTTGAAAGGGACGTTAAACTCAAAATCAACTCAATTCAACTACTCTCTCTCTCTCTCTTTTTATGTGTGTGTGTGTGTGTGTGTGTGTGTGTGTGTGTGTGTGTGTGTTTGCAAAGTGCAGAGAACATACCTCGAGTTCGTAGAGTACAAATATCCCATTCTATTATTTAAAATTTCAATTTATTAAAAGTCATGAATATTTTCCGATTCATAAAAACATACTCCACTTATTCATTCGATTCATGAAAAATTGTTCCACTTGTTCCTACATGGTACTGAAAATTGTCTAAGCCGTGAAAATTTTCAGATTCTTTAAACGATCTTTCACTTTTTAACATTTCTATATATGAATTCAATCAATTTTATGAATTCAATCAATTTTATGAATTCAATCAATTTTATTTTATGAATTGTTACTTAATCATTTATATTTGTTAAGAACGGAAAATTTCCCGGAAAAATATAGAAGAAAATTTTCCACTTCACATCTCGACTAAACAACGATGTAGGAATAAGTGGAGTATATTTTTATGAATCGGAAAATTTTCATCATTGTACAGGACAGACAATTTTTAGATTCATGAAAAATTGTTCCAGTAGTTCCTACATCGTACTGAAAATTTTCTGAGCCATGAAAATTTTCAGATTCTTTAAACGATCTTTCACTTTTTAACATTTCTATACATGAACTCAATCAATTTTATGAATACTGACGAATTGTTACTTAATCACTGATATTTGTTAAGAACGGAAAATTTTCCGGAAAAATATAGAAGAAAATTTTCCACTTCACATCTCGACTAAACAACGATGTAGGAATAAGTGGAGTATGTTTTTATGAATCGGAAAATTTTCATCACTGTACAGGACAGACGATTTTTAGATTCATGAAAAATTGTTCCACTAGTTCCTACATCGTACTGAAAATTTTCTGAGCCATGAAAATTTTCAGATTCTTTAAACGATCTTTCACTTTTTAACATTTCTATACATGAACTCAATCAATTTTATGAATATTGACGAATTGTTATTTAATCAGTGATATTTGTTAAGAACGGAAAATTTTCCGGAAAAATATAGAAGAAAATTTTCCACCTCACATCTCAACTAAACAACGATGTAGGAATAAGTGGAGTATGTTTTTATGAATCGGAAAATTTTCCGGAAAATTTTCATTGTACAGGACAGACAATTTTTCGATTCATGAAAAATTGTTCCACTAGTTCCTACATCGTACTGAAAATTGTCTAAGCCATGAAAATTTTCAGATTCTTTAAACGATCTTTCACTTTTTAACATTTCTATATATGAACTCAATCAATTTTATGAATATTGACGAATTGTTATTTAATCAGTGATATTTGTTAAGAACGGAAAATTTTCCGGAAAAATATAGAAGAAAATTTTCCACCTCACATCTCAACTAAACAACGATGTAGGAATAAGTAGAGTATGTTTTTATGAATCGGAAAATTTTCCGGAAAATTTTCATCACTGATGGTAATGTCCTATAATCCATGTCAGTGTTATGATTTAGTCGGCGTCTTTTATTTACAACTTTCTTATGTGTCTTACTCTCGGGCCTGGACACGATGACAAACCCTGGTTGTTAGTGGTCACTGCTATAACAATATTAGCTTCACAGAGTGAGCAAAAAGGCTAAAATCAATGCATCTTATTACGGCACCAAATAAAGTTAGAGCCCATACATTGCCATTATGTTCCATCCCTATACGGCAGTGACACATCTTGCGTTGTCATTAACTTGGACAAGGCATCCAGACATGCTGCGAAATGAACAGTTACATACATGGAGCGGATGGTACGTGAAACGGGAATTCATGCAATCCCTTTTACATACTGACACAGAATCATAGTCATACGTCTTGCAAATAAAATCAGAAAAATAAACACACTGCTGAACAAGACTGCACTTATTTAATATAAAAACACATTTACACGTGACGTTTCGATCTTCTAGCCAAGATCCTCATCGTCTGAGTGTACGTCTGATGAGGATCTTGGCTAGAAGATCAAAACGTCACGTGTAAATGTGTTTTTATATTAAATAAGTGCAGTCTTGTTCAGCAGTGTGTTTATTTTTCCTTTTACATACATTGCTGTGAAATCCCCTGATGCATGCTTCATGGATTTTTGTGAGCTCCATTTGTAAATTCTGAGATTTAAAAAAATCTAAAATATACTATTTAAACCCTTTCATTATAAAGATAGTTAAATGTAAATACAGCTGAAAACGTCACTATTTTGCACCGTGCTTCACATCTAATAATAAAAAAAATTATTTGAGGCTTATTTCATTAGAACGAAAAATCCCAATCTCAATATTGAGAAAGGTAGTCTTGAAAAAGATTGAAAAAGCATTAATACAAATTTTGTTAACAAAAATTAAATATTTAATATGGAGTACAATTTTTTATTTCTTCTATTATAAGTTACTGAGATTTTGTACATGAAATCTTTGATTGCACAAAAATCACCAACGTTCACTTATTTGGGAAAAAACATGCGTTTGGTAACATTGAGCTTCATAGTGCTTTTTCAAAACGTCTTCCAATTGACTTCGATACTTTGTCGGGGTGGATTGAAAGATACTGCAGAACCTTCAAAATGAAGAAATTATGATTTAGTAATACCTGTAAATAGCGAATGAGAGATTAGTAAATAAATATGATTTTAGTGTTGAATAAGTGTGTCTCTTTGACTCTCACCATGATTGGATTTCGTATTGTAACTACATATTGGTCAAAATAATTGCAACATTTGCGTTGGATTGTGCATAGGATAATAAACACCCCAGACAAAAAATTACCAGGTGCGTACTTTATTGCTCACCTGGCGCAGATTACAGCGTTGGTTTTCTGTGATATGCTGTCAATGTGGAAGAGGATGACGTTCAAGTTCAATTTGTCACATCCTTTGAACAACTGGTCCCGCCGAACGGTCATGTGGGGGAAATATTGATGCTCCACGTCCTGTTTCAGCATATCCAATTTTTTTCGATAACATTAGAGATCAGGCGAATTAGAGGGGCAGGTGAGATATCGGGTGTTCACTTTGTGTTCAGCAAACCATTCTCGCACAATTCTGACTTGGTAAACGGTGTAGTTCTGGTCTTGATACTTGTTTTGTCCAGTTTTTGCGAGATGGGCACATCTAAATCTTACCATCTCGCAAAAACTGGACAAATAACAACACCTCATTATCCAGAATGAATGCGTAATCCACAGCCTTGACGCGGTTCTGCACCTCTATCGAGGGACCCACACCAGCACTAGAAATGCACCCCCACAACATGACACAACCCCCTTCCCCCTTCTGTACAGAGCTTTGCACACACTTAGCTTTGCAGGCTTTCCCGGTCCTCCTGATCACTCTTGAGCGACCGTTATTGGAATAGAAGCAGAACCAGGATTCCTCTGACCAAAGGATGCGTCGTTATTGGTCTAAAGTCTAGCCTCCATGATCCCTCGCCCACGACGGGCCAATTTTCTTTCTGTATGGCATCCAGCCCAGAGAGTACTCTGAAAAGCGACTAAATATGCCTACACCATGCACTTCTCGTCGCAGAGTTCGCTTAGAGACTTGACGATTGAATCCTGTATTATATTTCTGCAACAGTTCCTGCCGGGTTTGGAACCGATTTGCTAATCTCCCCTGACATCTCCACTCTGCAGGGACAGTATTGACCGTGGATTCGGATGTGCCAACGAACTGTGCCACCTCGCGCAGGATATGTCCATGTTCACACTCAATTTTTTTTTTTTTTTTAAACTCGGTCACATCCTTTTTTAACCACATGGTTCAACCTGTAATGAAATGATACTGCATCAGCATGCAAATTTTACCAACCGCATACTATCACAAATAACATACAATACTCACATTCGTGGTGTTTATAAGCATATTGCTATGCCAAGCTACTTTTTACAAGGCCCCAAGAATAGCCATATATCGTAATATTTTGTCGAGGGAGCTTATAAGCCTGTTTTTCAATCCCGATGAAGGTCAATCGAGAAATTTGTTCGAAATATTAACCTTTTGAAAAGTTCTGATCGCCATAGGAATACGTACGGGGTTGTAGAAATTTTTATTATAATTTTAACATGTGTTCCTTACGCTCAATTAACACTTGCAGTCAATTGTACTCGATTAACAATGACATGTAATTGTTAATGCATGTCGAATTATTATTGCAATCAAGCAATGTCTTTATTAAATACGAAATCAACCTTCTGTTGGCGGATTTGTCTAATAAAGTTTATGGTATATTATCAGAAATATTACATTTTAAATTTAATTGGTATAGAATTAAGTGTATATATCCCTTCACAATTAGTAATAGTAAATCGCAGTGGCGTAAATTGAAGCTTCAGCGCCTCCTCCCCGCAACCCTTAGTTACGTGCACCTACTTTCTACATACTTAGCCCCCATGGAGCTCGTGTGCCCCCCGCGCCGTGGGGGTTGCAGGAGTTCAATTTACGCCTACGAGTAAATGTAATAACATTTTATGTGAATGGATTTTAAATAATAATATTGGATAGTCTTTGCAGCATTCAGATTACTGTACTAGCGGCATAGCATAAGGGAACGTCGGTAAGACCAGTATCAACTGTTAATAAGAAAAAATACGTATTTCATTACATATATAAATTGTTTTCTTGTAATTATCACAATAATTTCTCCTGCTCCCGCCAAGTAAACTTTGTGGTGGACAAACACCGTGTGCGTGGGTTTCCTCGGGGTTCTCCCGTTTCCTCCCACTTTCTTCATTCCACCATTTCATTCATTTCTCATCATCACCGTCTCCTTTAGCCTAGCCGGTATAAACGTGGGACGTAAAACTCAAAAATTTCATTTCACAATTATTTCCACTTCAATCTTCTGGATGCGGTCTCTCGCCTTGCTTTGACAAACGGAACCTACGTATGCGCGTCACTCAGATGCACATTTTCTGTCTTTCCTCTTGTCGTAGTCTATATTTCTTGGACTTCCAGACCTACTGCAAGCATCGGAGTTTTCGTCTGCTTTCTGTCGAATGCGCATGCTCAACTACTTGTTTCTTACTCCTCCTCATCCCTTTCAATCCTTCATTTGCTTTACTTATAAGCTGGCG
Source organism: Thermobia domestica (assembly GCF_964235325.1). Taxonomy (NCBI): domain Eukaryota; kingdom Metazoa; phylum Arthropoda; class Insecta; order Zygentoma; family Lepismatidae; genus Thermobia; species Thermobia domestica. Next base: position 3,660,316 of record NC_137465.1, on the reverse strand, counting down.
TATTCTCAAGTATTACCAACTCTATCTATTTTGAACTAAGTTATAGTTTCTGTATAGAACGTACGAGCGCTAACATCAAGGAAATAGAACAAAACAGAAATGGTTAGTTCAACATCTTTATGAAGCATGTCGTTATGCAAATGATAGTATAAAAATAGTTATGCTTTAATCGTAATTAAATGCATTGTAATTGTAATCGCAATTAAAGGCAAACTATTAATCTTCATCATAAATACATAGTATGTCCAGTAACGTAGCCAGAAACTCTTTGAGGGGGCTCACACATACAAACATAAATATAAAGCATTCTGTAGAATCACGGTCACCGATATGGTAGACCAAGAGAGCCAGTACCTCCGGTCCCTCGCAAATATTGCTTGGGCCCTTCACCATCTGGATATCTGACAACGAAATAGACACACAGAAACAGACCCCCAGAGTTGTTTTAACTGCTTTCTATTTGTATCTTCAAATGATATATATACTCAGGCCCAGATTCACGAACGAGCGTCTGAGGTCCGGACCCAAGATGACAAATTTCTAAGTAGTTTTTTTTTTTTTTTTTTTTTTTTTTTTTTTTTTTTTTTTTTTTTTTAAGAACGAGACTGAAGTATGGTATGCAGAAAAAGAAGCTGCCCACGAGAAAGAAATAAAGGAAACTATAGTAAAAACAATGTTCATACAACAGTGGGGCCGAGTTTTCTCGTCACAACGGTAGTGGGAAGAAGGAACTGAGACAACTGCTTATTACCTTCTAACAGAATCCACGCATTTGCTTCTGTATGCCCCATTAGGCTCGCAATTAGGGGGACCCGCCCCCCTAAATTTTTTATAACCCTATATTTCCCCTCGGAATAGCTATGTATTGCTGATTGCAGTAATATTGCATCGCACAAGTGATTAAATTTGGCATCCCCATTTCGAAAGACCACGCTACGCTACTGCTGATTTCCAGATTGGATAGTAGTCTGTTGTACTCTCAAATAATAAATGGATAAATGAACTTTTAAACTTAAATATAGGATTAAAATATATTAAAATAAATTATTAGAGATCTTTAATTAGAGATAGACTAAATTAATTCAGCAATTGCCTCTATGTGACAGGAATATTTGCTATTGCTTCCTGGATGTGCCATGCAAGCGGAGAAAGTACAGTCAATGACATCTGAACCAAGGAAAAAAGCGCAAGATATGGCCTGCAATATATTAAGTATTTCCGACATTGAGCTGAAGATAATTATGGGTTCAGGTCAAATAACTGATGACTATCAAAACAATAAAGTAAGTTGAAATCCAATCTGTGAAAAAGAATTACATTTTCTTTATAAACTTTTTAGATAATTTTTTTCTAATTGTTTACATAAATTTATCATAAAACTTGAAAGAAGCAAGATTTGATAATTATGTAGAATGGAAGACGTTGAGAATTTCAAGGAAAAGGTGACGGAAAATAATATAAAACCTCCGTAAAGGGTATCTTGGTTTGGCAGAAAGTTTTTCTATTAATTAATGTGAATAGCAGTAAGCTAAGTCTCATAAAATGCTTATGTCATATAGTTTTTTTATTACATATAAGAAAGAACGCATTCCGATTCCTTCAAATTTGTTAATATTAAATAAACCTAAGTACGGAACATTTTCGTTCATGGGCCACAGTGGCTCAGTGGTAGAGCGTTCACCTCTGGTGCATGAAGTCCTTGGTTCGATTCCAGCCTGCGCCAAGTGAGCCTTGTCGTGGACAAACACCGCGTGCATGGGTTTTCTGGGGGTTCTCCCGTTTTCTATCTTGATCTTTGTGGTCAACTGGCGATTGCAGACAATAGTTCTATATTTTCTATGATGTTCGTTGCATGGGAAAATGTGCCCACACAACTCAGAGATATTTTTTGGAACGTCAAAGGGTCACCAGTTCCGGGACATTGAGATGTTCATGCGACGACTCGTTTTAACCAATGGATATCGAGTGGAGATCGGAAGTCCGCTTATATTCCGGTAATGAGATTTCCTGTGGGATTCCTGTTAAATAGTGCTGAGCTCTTTGTGGGATAATCATACAAAGATTTTTCAACAAACATTATTAAAAGTTCCTGAAAATGTTATTTTCTTATAACTAGTTTGTTTTTGTTCCCTTGTAAAAATTCGAATTGTTTCATAATCTTCATAACACGTATACGAGTAATTATGGAAAATTAAAACTACTATAAGCACTTGTATGAGTGTATCAAAGAAAATGAGTTTCAAGATTTTATAAATAAGCATGAAAAATGAAATATCCCAAATTATGATTTAGTTATATTTTTGCGATTCGACTAGCTATCCTAAACATTCAGACTTAATTTTATGCTCGAGGTATGGCAATTCGTTAGATAGAAATGTGAGGTGATTCAAGTTCTTGAAAAGGAATACAGGGAAATGACAATAATACTGTTATAGTTTTAAAAATATTTTAAATATTTCTTAGAAGTACTATATTTTAAATTTTATCTTCTTCCGATAATGTACGCTCCCCTTTTTCTCCTTTGAAATAAATATATTGTTAATTTTGACTGTGAAGTCTCATGTTCCGATTACATACATTGTCATTTTATCTCAACGTAACTACATTAACATTTCATGTAGTTACTTCTGTAAAAATAAGAAAAAGAGAACTTTATAAACATATTGTTATAAAATTATAAAAACAAAAAAGTCCATAGAAAAAGTGCCTTTAACTGAAGAAGTGGTCTTCTTCTCCGTTCTGATAATAATCGATTTTCATCAACAAACACTGAAATGAGAAAAAAATTAAAGAATAAAAGATATATAGAAAACATTACATTTAAATATGTGAAGTATAGATTTTTTTAACTTGCAGTCCGTTTCAGATAGAAGTTCTGTAACGTGACAGAACAAGATTTAAAACTTATATCACCAAACGAGGAAAACATATTTAAAAATTATCTTCTGTAGATATTTAATCTGTTGATAGTAGATTTTCTAACAACTATTCTAAAATTAGAAAAGAAGAAGAAAAGAAAAATGGATACTTTAGAAATATGTTTATTATTACTATTTTTTGATCTTCAATCTACTGACAATTGAATTTCCATCAGCGAATTATAAAATGAAAAAAGAAGACGAATGAGTACTTTAGAAATTTCTTTAAAATAAAAAGAAAATTAACAAGAAAAATATATATGCAAAACTTATGTTACTTGAATCTTCTATCTATTGATAATCAATTTTCCAAGAACATATTATGAAAAAAAGAAAAAAATAGAAAGAAAAATGAGTGCTTTACAAATATGTTTACTGTGACTAAATAAGGAAGTTCTAAACAAGAAAATCCTAACATCTTTCTTGGATCTCTGTTCTATTGATAATCGATTTTCCAATAACATATTCAGAAATTAGAAAAGAAAAGAAAAAAATGAGTACTTTAGACTTATGAAAGCAGAACAAAGCAACATTAACTTTTCTTGAATTTTCGATCTATTGATAATTGACTATCTATCAGCGAATCCTAATGCAAAGAAGACGAATTAATACTATGTTTTCTATGACAAATTAGTTTAATGATAATAAAAACTAGATCAACACTATTTATATTAATGTTAAGTTTCACAAATGGAACAATGAACAAGCACATAAAATTTGTTAAGAATTTAATAGAATCCTAAGGATTTTAGCAAAATACATCATAAAGTATGTGAAAACAATATTTCCCCGATTTTACGGACAGGCATAAAATAGTGCATTATTTAAATACATAATGATTACGAAGAGCAGTCAGAAAGTTCCCGGAGTCCTGTTGTAACTCTTTATTACCGCAATATCCAGATAGACATCCATTCGTATAATACTAGAAGCAGTAAATTCATAAATGTCCCATATCAACCACTGTCCAAATCGTTAAATAGTTATGAGTCACTTGGAATAAAACTGTATAACAAGTTGCCTGCAACACTAAAAGATGAACATATACATAGATTTAAAAGTAAGTTATACAATTCGTTAGTTGCAAAGCCCTTTTATTCTTTACAGGAGTATTTTAATTGTTCAATAGAAATGTAAGGTATTTTATAATCTCGTGTTAAGCTAGTATTTAAAATGCATATTCTTATTGCTATTTATTTTGTAATTTCATTTCATCATTAATTTAGTTATAGATCATTTTTATTAATAGTTACGTATCGATATTGAATCATATTTTGACGTTGTTTATTGCTATGTATAGCTTAACGACGATAAAATTATTTATTATTATTATTATTATTATTATTATTATTATTATTATTATTATTATTATTATTATTATTATTATTATTATTATTATTATTATTATTATTATTATAAGTAAACATTAACTTAATCGCCTTCAAAGATGGCACCTTCGGAACACACACACACACACATGTTCCACCGCTTTTGTGATTGGTGGAAACATCGACGAAAGCCCTCTGTTGGTATCTTCTGAAGTTCAGCTGTCTCATTGGTTTTGAACTCTTCTACGTTGCCGAAACGAAAAAGGTCTATCTTTAGCTTTGGGAAGAGCGAAACATCCATTGATACTAAACCTTTTTTCAAGGCTATCAAAATCTCTGACTCAAACATCACGACTCACTTATCTACTTTTTATTTCGAGCCATTTTGAAAATCGGCATTTATTTTCGCGTTTTTAAACAGCTGAAAACGGAAAGCCGCTAGGTGATTTGTGTGTGTGTACCTCACGCAAAATAATATTGTCTAGGGCGCTCTTGTTCCATATTTCAATTATCTTTTATCTATTTGAAGATATCACATAATTACTGTAAAATTAGCGGTATTTTAATTTCGCCGGTATGAAGACTCTTAAGACGTGTTCACACTTGTTAAAATCAGAATTAAGTAACCTAAGGACTATATTGCACAAGATTCATTGTGATTGCATTATAAATGCCAGAACTACAACAACTTTCCGGGAACTTTTGACTACTCGTCGTAGTTCAAATTCCCTTCTATTTTATTTTAAATGTTTAAATATATTGGTTTACTATTCAGGTGAGTCTTTGGATGAGAAAAATGAAAACAATGATAGACAGTGAGAATTTTAGTCAAGAAATCGGCCAATATTTGTACACCATTTCATATGAACAGTTTGTCAAGACATTAAAAGGGATTTAACGACTTATGGAAGAAACAAGTTAAGTATTTATTCATGGTTTGTATATTTGTACACAGTGTCTCCAAACTTAAGTTGGATTTGTGGCTGAATCTTTTGTTGTAAGAGCAATTTTAGCTTTTGTGCTTCGGTATAAGAACATCAAAAAGATTGTAACAGATTTAGATTCTTGTATTCTCAAGAGAACAGAATAAGAAAGAACTTATGTATTCGTTTATTTTTCCTAATAAATATAGTACTTTGTACGAAAAATCAAAATTGACTTACTTTTTTATTTGAAGAGTTCCCTGAAAAAAAAAATATGTAGAGGGTGTTTCAAAACAACACCGACAACGTTTAGGAGGTGATTCCTAACACCAAGATAAGATAAAAAAATATAGACCAATCTGGGTGCAGAAATCCATTTTTTCGAAGTTATAGGCTGTCGGAAACATGAGAAAATAAACTTTAAAGGTCCGTAGCTCCAATACTATGGGGCCTACTTTAGTCGGGTCAAGACTTCACTTAGGAACTAATATGTGCACTCTCAAAAAATGAATGTTTCAGAATCCTGTGGTACTTACGTAACAATTTTTATAGAGAGAGTTTGGCAACTGGCATATAATTTGAAGTGCTCACCAGCTATCTCTACAAAAATGGCTACGGAAGTATCGTATAATTCTGAAACATGTATATTGTTGTCCCAGGGAAGGCTTTGTTGAGAAAGGTGCGAGCAAATGTACTCGAGCGTGGAGGTGTCCCGTGTAATAGCAGAAACAAAAGCCGTTTCACCCGTTTCTCATTATCTTCTAGCATGATGTAAAACACTTGTTGTTTCAATGAGCTTCCTTCACTGCACCTTTATACTTTTAAAACGTGATGCTGTTGTCCATGTACTCTCCTGAATGCTCACTGCACTATAATATGAGATTCTGTTTCGTGGTATCATAAAACAAACTTCACTTTCTTCTGTACGAATGCTATTTCTTTTTAAATCAATTGAGTGTAACGCTGCGATCAGATGACTAAAATGGCAGCACCATGCTGTCACAGTCGCATTTGCGCTGGAGCAAATGTGAGAGTGCATGCTTTATATCAGTTGCGCAGATGACGCATGAAGTGATTAGGTGGTTTCATTTTTTTTTTTGGAAATGATAATCAAGATTTTTAAATGTTTCATATATATTTTACAAAATTATATACAGATGACGGATACAGACTATACAGGTACAAAAAAGAAAGTTGAATAATTATTGTGAGTTCCAGCCACCAGTCGCACTTCATACATAGAGTTCTCATCAAATACTGAATCTAGTGTTCTTGCCGCACTCGTTGTTTCACTCTCTTCCATGCGATGCTTCTTATAGCCCGGCCTCCGGTGTGAGTTCTACTTCTGCTGATGCTGCCGCTGTTACTGCTGTTCTGATCCTAACGTGAAGAAGGAAGCTCTCCCCTTGTCTTGAAAGTATATACCCTTGGCCGGTCCTTGTGCTGCCACCTGCCGGAAAAGCCGAAGAACTATCCAAAGATGTTGCAGAAAGCATGAGACGATGTGGTGGCGCTGCCTACCACAATGAAGCAGCGTAAATAGGAATATTAGAGTAAGTAACTGTGCAAACAACACTTTCTGTATTTCGTAGTTTACATGTTATTATATTTTTTGTATACCCAGGATGACTAATTCTCAGTATAGCAGTTACTTGAATTGTACTAATTTATATGTAATATTCTATATAGCAGCGAGTGCCGCGAATGGACCGCTGGTGTGCCGCGAGGAATTCGAAACAAAATTCTTAATTCTATAGCAACCAAATTGCAAGACATAGGAAAAAAATGTATATTTTTGTATTTCACATTACTATGAATTTCTACCATGGAAAAAATTACTGTAATTGTAATATATTATTATACATCTATTACTGTGTAGCAGACAGTATTTCGGCTCGTACACATTTCCACGGTTAGCTGCTATGTTACACTTCAATTGAGAGTCATACTAACACCGAGAAATGGAAGCACTTGTACGGTACGCGTCAAGTGAACGTTCGTGGAAGACTCATTCGCACGTGAATGACAGAACAATACTGTTCAACAGCTGTGTTTTGACTTCGACGCATCGCAAGCTGTGTGATTGCAATAATATGCACGAGTTTTGGTTAAAACAGCAAAGTTAAAAGTACAAGACATTTGTTTGTTCGTTCGTTATTTAATGATCTTCGTTCTTAGTGAAAGGTTGGATACAGTTTTCCTTAAAGAAAGCACATTTTTAAAAATCTGAGTTCTATATTTCATTGCAATTGTTTTCTATTTTAAAATTAGAATAAAAAATAAGCATGGAGGAAAACCAGTGATCAAGCTTTCATCTCTGTGAGAAGGAAATCAGTAATCACAGAAAAAAAATACCATGGTATTTTATATTTGCAAATAATAATAATAATATCTATGAGTGTGCCGCGAGAATTCAAGTTACACCCGGAGTTGAAAAAGGTTGGGAAACGCTGCTATATAGGAATGAGTTTACACACACACGTATATGCGGATGGTTTCAAAATAATAGAAACATCTGCAGGTTAAAACACGTAAGATGTGTAGCGTAGTAACACTGAGTTGTTCTTAGTGGTTTTTTTTTTTTTTTTTTTTTTTTTTTTTTTTTTTTTTTTGTACGCTAGGTGGGGTAGAACAGAGGCTTGTGTTGAAGTGGAATGATACAAAATGTGAGACCTCTGTGAGTTTCAAAAAGGTCAAATTCAAAATGGTGGACTTGCATTCTTCATCTGGACTTCATGTCACTCGTCTCCCTTTGCTGATACGGTTCGATTTCTGGATTTGATCTTTGATTAATCAGGTTAATGTGGGCACTACTCATTCGTAATCTTAAGTACTCCTGTACCCGACCTGTGAATTTGCTTCATGTATTACGCCACTGCTCTTGTGGTGCTGATTTTTTTGTTCTATTCCGATTATATTATACTTTAATCCGCTCCAAGTTAAGTTATAGTTGTATTGCTTACTCGTCAGCTCATTTTTCTCTGCTTATTACGAACTAAGATGTTCGTAAGAGATACGAGAGTGATTCAGAAAATACTGCCTCCAAGGTGATACCTTTATTTGTGCTTAACAGATATCAGTGGAAAGCTTGTACTGTCAGCTACAAATGGTGGCATCATTTTTCAACATGGTCCCCATTACGGGCAACACGCGCCAACGCGAAACAAGATTTTTCGTGCCTCCGGTGAAGAATTGTGGTGGCTGCTGGTGACACCATTGCTGCTTTCATCCTCGCGTCACAACTGTAGCGTTGTCCCTCAAGGCGATCCTTAAGTTTGGGGAAAAGCCAAAAGTCGCAGGGCGCAAGATCCGGACTATGGGTTGGGCGAGGCGAATGTCAACAACACCTAGAATTTTTTTGGCAGAGGAGAGGACGTGGCGATACTCCATTGACTGAAGCTTCGTTTCCTGGTCGTAATGGTCTATCCATTACTCGTCGCCAGCGATAAACGTTCTTGAGCGCACAACCTTCCTCAGTTAGAAATTCAATGACAGTCGCTGTTTCAACCAGACGTAGCCACTGGATGCCATAGATTGCTCCATTACTCTTTAACGAGAAGAGATAGGAAGATGAAATAAGTGGCATTTTATAGCGTAAACATCAGCGCATTAAAGATAAACAGTTCAGAATGTTTGCAGTACTATTGGCCAAGTAATGGGCTTGGAGGCATTAGTTTCTAAATCACCCTCGTATTTCCATCTTCTTGTTGATGAATGGGAAGCCACCTTAATGTTGTTTATTAAGAATTCAGTAATTGAGTATATAACCATTTTGTATGTTATTTACGTTTTGAATATAGACAGTTTTCCTCCTAAAATGTCAAATTATATCAATTGTTCTTTTTCATAGTCAGTGATAATATGAGAAATAATGAGAATGACATAAAATTTTAAGTATTATAGAATTCATTTAATTTTAAATCCAATTAGGTTAAGAATTAAGAGTACTTGTTAGTTTCACAGTGTTTCTGTTGTTTCAAAGAATATTCTCTGTCATCTAATACAAGGCTCCTACTGATCTAGAGAAATCTACTTCCCTGACTTCACCTTGACCTTTGGCAGAAAATTCCCTGATTTTCATGACAGGTGTCGGATGACGTTGACATATAAATAAGGAATAAATAACGGTGAACATTTATATATGAGAACATTTATTCTATAGAGACGAATAGTAATCAATTGCTCATACGTACATTCCACTTATCTTCCATAAAAATCTGAGCAACGTTCATTATAATGATTGGCTAAGCTGTAGTTGGTATATAATTAATGTTAAAAAACATATATTTTATAAAATTTCCCTGACTTTCTCTGATTTCCCTGAACTTCCCTGACATGTGCCATTTTCTCTGAACAGTAGCAACCCTGTAATAAAATATTTTGATTCTTCATTAATTTTTCATAAAAATTATATTATTATATTGTAAGTTTGTCACATTTTGAATAGTTCTTTGTTCTTTAATCTTCAAGAATTCTATTGGTTGGGCTCTCCTCTTCAGTGACTGTCACTTCCTTTGAGTCGTTATTTTGATTGATTATGTTCCTTTGCAGAAGAGATAGTCTCCTTCCATGTAGTTCTATCAAATAAGGTATCATTATTTTCTTGCTTTGTGCTGAGTTTGGTGGGTATGTTTTGGAAGAAAAGATGTATGAAATTTTGCTCTAAACTTTTGGCAAAATTTGGTGCAATATCGCTGCTCAGTTTTTTCTGATACTTTACGAAAAACTGAAATCCGATGATCGCTCACTAGACGTCTTCATTCGTTAGTCGACTGCCAGAGACTGGCGCGTTTTGCGGGTGCGAAAAAATTCGCGACTGCACATGAGTGTCCCCTCTACATCTACACTGAAAAAAGCCTCCCGCGCTTCTTTGGTTTACGCGAAAAAAAATAAGGTTCCATACTTTTTGAACACACTTCTCATACTTTGTCGAGTTTATGGTGTTTGGTATAATTGCAATATTTTTTTTTTTTAACAACTCAGTCAGGAGCTGGTATAAATAAAACGAGTGGAACACACAAACGTACATATATCAAAATTCATTTCAAATTTAGAGGTTATTTTCCCCAACAGTTAGTTTAATGTCTTAACTTGTCCTATTTACATTTCAATCAATAAACGGAAAGTTACTGATATCTACTATAAAGAGCTGTAATAAAATGTTTACGAAAACTTAAAGAAACAGCCGGTACTTTTAACACCAAATCCTTTGTAGATAAAAATTCAGTGTATCTCAAAGAGTGAAAAAAATGAAATTGAAATGAAACCTTTGAGTTTTACGTCCCACAGTTATGCCGGATAGGCTAAAGGAGACGGTGGTGATGAGAAATGAATGAAATGGTGGAATGAAGAAAGTGGGAGGAAACGAGAGAACCCCAAGGAAACGCACGCATACGGTGTTTGTCCACCGCAAGGTTCACTTGGCGCGAACTGAGATCGAACCAGGGACCCCATGTACCAGAGGTGAACGCTCTACCACTGAGCCACCGCGGCCGCCTCGAAGAGTGAGAAGTTAGTACACTGACACTGTAAGGAAGACCCGGGTTCGATCTCTGGTCTAATCGTTTTTTTCCTCTCTGAATTTCATAATACAAGACATTCTTCCGTGTTTATTTTGAATTAAAATATCTGTGAATATAATTTGTTGTACTTGTAATATAATTTTCATGGTCATACATAGTGCGTGTTTGTGTCAAAAACAAAAGGTGTAACAAAGTATAGCTAATGACTCATTTTTTCACACACTGCTATTTTCCATCATGCATAACCCCGTAATATATGTTGAAAAAAAAATGTTTCCGCAACTTTCCAGATTTGAACCAAGGGCGTGACCTCCTCTGCCGTTAGAAACTTTTCCTGTCTTACGCGAAAGCTATATCCGGTGATGAACATAACAGTACAACGAGGAAGTTGATGCGGAGTAGCAAATCTTTCTTTAATATAATAATACTATAAATAATAATGTAAACAGAGTTACATTTTAAGACTATCAGATTATTATTGTTGTTACTGTAAAGTTGTATAATATCTAGCTTTCAATATGAACATTATACGTAAAATTTTAAATATTGAAATAGTTAAAGCTTAAAGAATGTTTTAAATTAATCTATGTAATTCTCAACAAGCATATCTTCAATTATTTGTTCTTTTAACTCTATTTTTAATATTATTTTAATTCATCATCATAGGTATTCTGCCATTATTGGCAGGTTTCTTGCTGCAACTGAGAAGCTTCCATGCTCCATGATCTTCCGCTAACCTTTCCGTACGATTTTTCTGTTTTGATATCGTCCATTAATTGTAGTCTCCTTCGCCCCCTCCCTCTCTTTCCTGCCACCATACCCTCTAGCACATCCCTGATACCGTTCCTTCTTATCCAATGTCCCATGAGTTTCTCTTCTTAATATCTAAAAATTGTTCTTTTCTTTCCCACAATTTCTAACATCCTCTGATTCGTTTTCTGTCCAAACCAGCTAATTCTCCCCATTCTTCTCCACACCCACATTTCGAAAGCTCCAGTCGTTTTTCGTCACTTTTGCGTAATGCCCATGTTTCCGCCGCATACAGTACAAGAGTCCACACGAAGCATTTTTATATATATTTCTTGAGAAGACTTACCGAAAGATGTTAACTTATTGGTTAATATACATATCTTTGTGTTGATGTTTCCTTTAATTCTAGATGGGTGCATAATTTTCAATAACATATATAGGACATTACTTGATTATGTTATTTATTAACATATTTTGATAAAATAAGTTAATAAAGAAGTTAAAATAAATTTTGTTCCAGACTCTAGTTTATCTTATGAGTTTTTTCCTGTCCTAACTTCCTCTATCTACTTCTGTATCCATGCTATAACTTGTGTTTCTTGTTATATTTTTTAATGCTTTTACTGTATTGTTATGTATATTGTATTTATTGTATTGTATGTATGTTACATATGTTGATCTAGAAAAGGCTTTTGACCGCATGAATTGGGAAATTTTGTTGGGAGTTCTAATGAATATTGAGTTGGAGTAGAAAGATCAAGGATTCATAAAGAACTTGTATATGAACCAACTAGTAAGTGTTAGAATAGGGGAGGAAATGATAGAGAAGAGTGCAATTGGAAAGGGAGTTCTACAGGGATGCTGTCTCTCGCCATCATTATTTAATATCTATCTAGAAGACATAGTGAAAAAGAGCTTGCATAATCAAGACAGCATTTAAGTAGGATGTAGAATGATTAGATATATATGGTTTGCAGATGACGTGGCACTTGTGGTGGAATCTGAAAAGAAAATCAATAAGATGTTAGAAAACATGAGGAAGGGCTTTGAGAAATTTGGGCTGAAAATAAATGTTAGAAAGACACAAAAATCATGGTGATTGGAACGAAGTGCTCGGTGTCAAATATCGGTAGGAGAAGGGGAAAAAATAAAATAGGCGACTAGTTTCCGATACCTGGGTAGTATTATTAGTGATGATATGAAATGCGAATGTGAAATAAAAGCAAGAAAATTCGGAATATAGGAATGGTGAAAGGAGCCTTTAGGAGGACGAAAATTCTGTTTTGTGGGGCCTTGAATCAAGAGTTGAGGAAAAGACTAATAAAATGCCTCGTGCAAAGCATTGTGCTGTATGGGTAAGAAACATGGACATTAAGCAAAAATGATGAAAAACGACTGGAAGCTTTCGAAATGTGTGTGGGGGGGAAAATGGAAAGAATTGGGTCGAGAGAGAAACGAACGAGAGGTTTTTAAAAATATTGCGAGAGAAAAGAACAATTTTAGATATTATTAAGAACAGGAAGAAAACCTGATTGGGGCATTGGCTAAGAAGAAACTGTATCATGAGGGACATGCTAGAGGGTATGGTGGCAGGAAAGAGAGGGAGGGGCGAAGGAGGCTACAATTGATGGACGATATTAAAACAGAAAAATCTTACGTGAAGATGAAGGCGTTAGCTGAAGATCGTGGAGTATGGAAGCTTCTTAGTTGCGGCAAATGACCTGCCAATAATGGCAGAATACCTATGATGATGAAGATGATGTATAAGATGATGTATTTATTGTATACTGCATACAATTACTACATAAACTGTGAGTACTCTAAATCTATATAACCCCTCTGAAACAGACACCTCTTATTTACGAACGAATAATACATTATTTTAAATACATTTTTAAAATCATAACAGACAACATGGCTATCAAAGCATAAAATGCATTAATTAGCTATAAATACATAATCAGAGCTGCTATTAAAATTATAACGAACAGTTTGAACATAAACGTTTCTTGATTGTCTAAAGTTTTCACATTATTTAATGATTTTGAAGAATGTGAATTTAGTAATTCTTATTTTTTTATGAAATCCACATATGAATTAACTTATTAGAAATTAAACGCAAGAATAGTGTTCGCAATAAACGTATTCAGGATTCGAAACTTGACTATGACTTCCACTAAGTGTGATAATACTTATGTAAAAGCCCCATTTTCAGGTATTGAAAAGAGTATATAAGGAAAACTAAAGAAAGAGAATGAATAAATATTATCTGAGTTTCAAAATCTTAAATATCACCTAAACCAAATTTGAAATTAATACGAGATTTGTGTTAAGTCCGTCTGGATTTTTCGGCTGGCTATCATGTTACCATGCTCAGAGTTGACTCTCGTTTCTGATAACTTTTACACCTCCTGTATTTTGCACATGTATAATGGTACTACAACATTTTGTGATACATATAATGAAATCCTCCTCCATTAGTTTTCTGTCTATATTACTGAAACATAAATTCGAGCAAGACTTTGATTTCATTTATGTCATATAGGTCGACATTTTTTTCCTTTCAATTCTGTGATAGTTCTGAAGTCGAAGATTCATTCTTAATGTGATTATAACTTTGTCTGTATTTCTAGTTACAATATGTCATTTTGATCTATTTTGTTCAAAATTTGTTAAGTAAACACGAAATTTGATCCAACAGTATGATGTGTTAGGTCACTATTAATCACTCAATAAATAATGATCTGATTTTTAAGATAGAGCAAACGAAAGAACTGTTGAAGCCTTTTCTTACACAATTATTTTAAATTTGAGTATTTCGAGTAAGATGACTGGGAAGTTTTTATCGTCATTTCTTCCAGTTAATGCTTTTCAGCACTTTGAATCAGAATTTTAAACAGGTCAAAAAAAAAAAAAAAAAAAAAACTATATTTATAGGTACTATAGGTTCATGAATTGGGTTTTGTATACTTTTACTTGACTTACTACAGCACTGGTTAAGTACACAATAGAAAAAGATTCGAAACTTAACTTCATAGTTACAAATATTCCTCAGAACGATCAATATATATCACCTGAAGTTCAGAACGAAATACTAGATGGGTTGGCAGAGATGGTACTAAACAAAATATAAATAGAATAGATGAAAGTGATCATAATTTCTTTGTTTGGAAGCATATGAAACACGAGACTCCTCTGGTGTGGAAAATTTATCATTGGTTAGGACATTTGGGGAAGAGGGAAAAGTGCAATAACATTTATTACGTCTTTTTCAACTAATCGGATCTATCATCTAAAGGTATACCAGAAGTCTTTGAAGGTTTTTCCAAAGCAGGATTTCGAAAATAATAATAATAATAATAATAATAATAATAATAATTTGTCAGTATTATGACGATGTGATGGTAGGATGTTCATAAACCATAACAAGAAGAACTTTTAAAATTAGTCCCTTTTATTTATTGCTATAATTATCAACAGGGTGCGAATTGGCGGGGGGGATGCCAGGGATTTCCCCCCCTGACAAAAATCTTTACCCCCCTGGAGAAGAAAAATTTTATCCCTGGCAGGGATAATTTTTTCCCCTCTGGAGTATTTTTAAATAGATATGAAGATAGAAAAAGGGAACAAATCTTACTTTGCGTAGCTAACCTAAATATTGCTTGAGTGAAAACATCTCACATCTCAACTGTTTTGGTACTTGTTAGTATATATATATGTGTGTGTGGGTGGGTGGGGGGGAGGACGGTGCGCATATAGGTGAAATTCATCCCCCCCTGGGAAAATTTTTCAATTCGCACACTGATTATCAACTTCATATTGTAATAATTCATGCTTGTTCAGTGATCCCTATTGTGAAAGAGTATTTTGAATTAGCCACGTTGCTGTACAGGTTTTTCAGAAAAATACAAAGAGTGTCACAGATGTACAAAGGCCAGATGCTTAAGAGGTTGATGGATCAACAATGAACTGGACTCTTGGAAACAATGAAAACTATTCAAGAGTATTTTGATGATATAACGTCTTTTCTGGATTTTTTCCCCTCAGAGTGAATTAGGTTACCTACTGAGTTATCTATTGAAACTACTCGACTTTTAAAAAAGTGTTGCACCTTAGAATTCTGTTTCATTACCACTCTAATGTTACAAATTCTGTCAACATTTGAGCCAGCTAACAGTGTATCACAAGACAGAAAACTGTATCTCGAAAAAGTAGATCAAGTTGTGAGGTCTTGTATGTCAGTTTTGGAGGCAGAAAAGAGAGTCTAGGTTTGACATGCTTACTACAGCCAAAGACAAAATTACAGAAGATTTGCACTCATATATCAGACTCTGAGTTCCCTCCGTTGAAGCTAATTCAGAAGAGTTTCCCGTCTTCGAAAGATTTGTTGTTTGAAAAATCTCTAAATATGACTTCAAGGTGAAATAATTTTCCTAAAGTAAATTTTTAATAAGTCATACGACCATAAAATATTATAAGCTAATGAGAGATTAAAATTATGTACTGGAACGAGATTTTATATCTACCTTATAGTTTTCAAATAATGTAACTGACTTGTACTTTTGAAGAACCACATAAACTTATGAAATGTCTCCTTATCGTTCCCTTTTCTGTCCATCTTACATGTCACCACACATGGTCATTTCATTTTTGACCTCTAAATTTTTCATCATAATATGTATAGTCATATATGTGAAATGCGTTAGTATTACATGATTTGCCTTGAATGATATTATTTAACTCATGGTATTATTTAACTTACTTTTTTAAAATACCATTTTTAGCTGAAAGCAGGTAAAAATATGAGAACAATATATTCTTGTACATACTTTAAAGGTTGAAAATAACTTGAACTAGAAAAACAAATAACTGAACAAAGCAACGTTTATTTTAACATAATAACTGTGTAACAGTTTCGCCAACTAACTGAATATATTGGCTTCCTCATCAAGGTTACAGTGTCTGATGAAGCCAATATGTTCAGTTAGTTGGCGAAACTGTTACACAGTTATAATGTTAAAATAAACGTTGCTTTGTTCAGTTATTTGTTTTTCTAGTTCAACTTACAGTGTCTGATGAAGCCAATATGCTGTTAGTTGGCGAAACTGTTACACAGTTATTATGTTAAAATAAACGTTGCTTTGTTCAGTTATTTGTTTTTCTAGTTCAACTTACAGTGCCTGATGAAGCCAATATGCTCAGTTAGTTGGCGAAACTGTTACACAGTTATTATGTTAAAATAAACGTTGCTTTGTTCAGTTATTTGTTTTTCTAGTTCAACTTACAGTGTCTGATGAAGCCAATATGTTCGGTTAGTTGGCGAAACTGTTACACAGTTATTATGTTAAAATAAATGTTGCTTTGTTCAGTTATTTGTTTTTCTAGTTCAACTTACAGTGTCTGATGAAGCCTATATGTTCGGTTAGTTGGCGAAACTGTTACACAGTTATTATGTTAAAATAAACGTTGCTTTGTTCAGTTATTTGTTTTTCTAGTTCAAGTTATTTAAGATAGTAAAGCTAATACGAACTAGTTAATAGGTTAAAAATGAAAACTAGAAGTATTGTGTTTTACAAGGTTTATTGTATAAAACGAGCATAGATACTATAATTGTTTGTATAAAATATGTTAAATAAATCTACGTATGTATATAACATTCTCATAGGTGTAAGAAATCGTTTACACTGATGAAATATATGATACAAAACGCTCAACTCTGATATTGTCTTTGCAATGATTTCATGAAGCAGTTGAATTCAGGGCGTTCTAAGCCTTTTCATTGTTAAATATTCAGACTGTAGACAAATAGATATAAATTATTCTCAAGAAAGAAAAAAAAAAAAGGTTTCCTATTTTCGTTTTGATATATAACAAAACTTTCATACTGTCTAGAAAGTAACAAAATTTCACACACACACTTTCTACATGTATATTTCCTTAGAGTAACAATGCTAACAATAACAGATACATTCTTCAGGTGCACAGCTAAATTCAAATACGAAATATTAACTAGCATTTATGTCTTTCATAAGGTACTGTTGTGTTTTGAAGTTTCTTACAATAATTTGTATTATATTCTCTGTTTAACTATAAAAGTGAACAATTTAAAATATATTTTTTAAGAGTAGGTCTAAGAAACAAAAGTTTTCTTTTTAACTTTATAAGTTTAAGTGTTACCTTTGAGTTTACATGTAAAAGCAATATTTTGATGATCATTGCAATGAAATAACAGGTAAAACTCGAAATAAAAGTGACAATGAAAATTTATAGATATTTTTGAAAGAGCAAAAGTCAAAATGTTGACACTCTTTTCTTCTTCTGGAACTTATTTTACTTGATAAATAACAAAAAAAAAAAAAAAACTTTGTTATTAATTTTTAAAGTGTAGGAGGTATAATACAGGGTTAACATAAATGATCCATTCGTTTTTTTAAAAAAAAGCTATAATTTCAAAAGTAATTTCAAAAGTAATACATGCACACATATGAAAGATGTATATGGAATAAAAAAATCACCAAGTTTGTTCCGTGTATTCCAGTTGACAACACGAGTTCATTATCTTTCCAATTGGGTGTGGCAGTATGAGGTTAGTACCTGTCGCGAATGGGGGAAAAGCAAGAAAAAAAATACGTCGTCTGCACGTGTGTCATGTCACCAAAGGGGCACACATTGTACATTTGTAGAGAGTGTATAAACTTGGGGTGAGTTTGTGATTCTTTTCATATATATCTTTCATCTGATTCTTTTCATATATCTTTCATGGCTTTTTCAAAATGAATGTATCATTTATGCTTACCCTGTATATTAAGCCAGTATTTACGTACATGCAATCCATTTACATAAACGATACATTTTCTACTTCGTATATCTTTTAACCATAGTTAAAACTTTCGTTTTCACTGGCCATTATGGAAGGACTCACACTTGTCATCATCAAATTAGGTAAAGTTACAATATCTTTCTATGAAATTAGAAACCCAAACATAACTTTTATTAAACTACACACGAACAGATACTAATGATGTTTATGTAAAAATCAAATCAACGTATTTGATTCTATGAATACCACGAAATACAAAGGTACACAGATAAATAGAACACGTCTTTTATGGTGCTTGAATATGATCTGCAATATCTGTATCTTCTAATACATCTTTGAAACTAGAACTATTTGTCGACATTGGGTTCAAAATATATTCTAAATGATAAATTTCTATTTACTTAAACTAAAAGTGTATAAGACAATACTGACAATCTTGCGATCAACATTTTTCACATTTCACTTCCGTTCATACACGAAAAACTCCTTAACAGTGAGTTCCCGTTTGTTCATTATAATTTTAAACTACTATCTTAATTATTCTTACACACTGTAAATCACATATTCCAGCAAGGATGAGAAATGTGCTTCTATTAATTTTACACTTAATTTATCTCTCGTTTCTAGAAAGTGCTCTGAAATTTACATCTTAACTTTAAAATTAGTTCTAAACTTAATCCC
The DNA here is from genome assembly GCF_964235325.1 of Thermobia domestica. NCBI lineage: Eukaryota > Metazoa > Arthropoda > Insecta > Zygentoma > Lepismatidae > Thermobia > Thermobia domestica. Next base: position 3,641,374 of record NC_137465.1, on the reverse strand, counting down.
TCATCACGAGCGCAACGAAATATCAATATAAACCGGTTATTGAAGTAACTGTGCTGCAAAATAAGCAGAACATTTGGTGCAGAATACCATGAAATAAGCACAGATTTACGTATTCACTGGCAATAACAAGCATTTATAATCGTACTTTTTAAAGTAAAATAAGTGAAAAAAAAATTTTTCTAAAGAAAATCCTCAAAGTGGAATATAAATTTATGTTTTAAACTTTCACTTGAACATTGAAATGTGAATTTAACTGAGGCAACTGCATTTGTGAGTGACGTTTGATGTTTCGTCAGACATTTTTCATCGACAGGTTTATTTTTTTTACATTTTGACAAATTCAAGCGAGAGAGCATTGAATTTGTTTTCAAATAGTATTTTATGGTTGGAATTTGTGGCATTTGTAATTTTTATGGATTTACTCTAAGTTCCCTGACTTCTTGTGGTGATCTTTCAAGATTGAGATCTGGTTGATATCGTGACGGCGTTTGTTGACTCTGCACATAAAATCTTCTCCCGCTGTGTCTGCCGTCATCTTTTACTGTAAGGCTGGTTCCTATCTGTACTGACCACGGAGCAGGTTGCCGTGGGTTATAATGCCTGTAAGGGTCTTCATAATCAGGCTCAGCGGAGATAGGTTCGTTCAGAACACTGTTGCTACGCGCGTCGTCCTGTCGCAATGGATCACGGATTCTGGGTGTCAAAGGATAGTCAAACCTATCACGACGATAGTATTTGTCTGGATTCGTGGGATAGTGTCGTGGATTTTCCTGGAAGAATCTATTGTCAACAGGAGCTATTTGTCGATATTTGTCAGATGCTGCAGATCTATAACGTCCGTATTCAAATCCCGGTGGTGGACTCTTGAATCTGTCAAAATATGCTGGACTCTGACGATCAACATCAAGTATTGTGTAGCTTGGAAGGTAGTCTTTGCCTTGGACAGCTATGGAGGGAGAGCGTATTCTAGCTCCATAAACATCCCTGGGATATGTTGCTCCTGCAGGAGAAAGATCGTAACTAGAGGGAAAGCGTCTGTAGTCATTGGCACTCCTTTCTAGAGTGTCATAGTAAATAATTCTTCGTGGCGATGGGTTACTGGAACTTACTCTAACATATTCATTGTCATACCGACGCTGTGTGGGATAACTATCATGGGGTTTCTGAATACTGTTAGTAACGAACTGTGTACTTCGAGGTTCAAGTCCTAAGTCCCTACCATAATTCCTCCATCTTTCCTGGTCAGCAGCTCTCTTTTGCCGGTGGTAAACATGAGACAACCATGCAGCAGGGTAAGCGGATTGAGTAAGTCTTTGAGCGAAAGGTGGAGGGTCTTCTGTTGGCCTGTTATCCAATGGCAGAGCTAAGCATGCTGTGAGAATCGGTAGCAAAATGTACGGTAGCCTCTGTAGCATGATGACTGACCTGAAAGAATACAATAAAAATTAAATTAGATTAACTTTAATTCTAGATATCAGTTATATGCATAACTGCATATTGATTGAAGATTACATTACAGTACAGAGAAACACATAGTTATAAAAATACTGAATATAAACAATCTCTATATTTAGTGCCCCAACAACGATAATGACACAGAAAGTGTTTCTTTAATATTTATCTAGCACAAAAGAAGAAGATAAAACATGATGATATGGTATTATCGTCATGTAGGGCGCATGTAACTAGACTAGAAGTAAGTGTAAATGTAATGGATAATCAGTGAATAAAACAACAGAAAGAAGTTCACAAGTAATAGATCATTTTAAATAGTGCAAGGTCTAATAATAAATAAAGCAGGAAAAAGATAGATAGCGTTCCATAACTTTGGCGCCAAACCTTCGGGAAGTTCGATCAACCTCGACGTTCAGTAAGAGTTAATCGTGGTTATCGTTGATGATTGTTTGATCGAAGTAGCAAAATACTTCAGACACATTTTGTGAAAAACGTGCAAGCAGTGGACAAAACATCAAATCTAACAAGGAAATGATAAAAGCAATTGTAATTAATAATTAAAACGAATACGACGAGTAATCTACAAAAATAATCAACAGGTAATAAAATTAGGTATAAACAATTTTAACATCAAAATTACAGGTAGCATTTTTAAATATCCCAGGAAAATTCTCCAAGAATAATTTATTGACCTGCATACAATATCAAATTTTCACTCTTAATCAACTAACTCCAAGAGAGTAGAGTATGTTAGATTAGGTAGGTTCTTTTCCTTTCGGCCCCTTTCTTCAATACCTGGCCCTTCTGGAATTTCTGAATTAACCCATATGGAATTTCTTCGCTTCAATATTCTATCCCGAATTTTAACGTGAGGATTCTGGGAAGCCTGATCACAAACGAGTAATGAATTTACTTATACATTTATTTATTTATGAACAACGTTAAATCATTTTACACTGGAAATAAAATGAGGAGATATTTTTGAAAATACCTTGACCAGGATATGTGTCTGAAAGATTATATTTCAATTAAGAGTTTGAATCAACGGGTGTACGGAAGATTTTACCCGACGCTTCAAGGAAGAACTAAACATTTCTCCCATTTCATATAATCTACATCAGTGTGTTTAAAAAAAAAAAAAAAAAAAAAAAAAAAAACTTGGATATATACATATCTGGAAATTTTTAACTCCTCGCGAAACAGCTCGATTCAAACTTTGTCGCAATATTTGCTTGATGAGACAGAAAATTCCTGGATAAAACAAATGAAGATGGTAGGCCGTGAGACTCGAAGCCGGGACGTCTCGATTGGTTGCTGAGAATACTTATTGCATTCGTAATTTTGTAATATTGCCTATAACGCATATTTTTACTATATTTTATGCAGAGCAGCGTATCATTGGTCTTTGTATTTTGTTGAAACAGTTAGAAATGGATGGTTCTTGGTAAAAGTTAAATTCCGAGCCTGCGATCAGTCAATAGATAAGGATAGTATTATGTAACGTGATGAGGGTGGACATTAGTTTCTGTCGACGACCGACAGATGGGAGTGTGACTGGGATCGAATTGACCATCTGGCTATATTGCCAGTGGCATTGAATCTCCCGGAAGAGCTGCTGACCTCAACTTCCTCTTCTTGAAAACACAGGAAACATACAAACTATTCAGTCCTGGAAAAAGAATTTAATGTGCATTGTGGATAAATAAAGAATCGTGTAGCAATGGGATTGGGTAGGCTTCATAAACCTACATACTGCTGTGATATATGTAAATATATAATGAAAAGGTATTATGACCATGAACCGTAGCAAGTATAAAAATGACAAACTGTACTCAAATAATTACTGAGTAACCGCTTTCAATTATATCCTTTATAAAGCTATTTTCTTTCAAAATTACTTAACAGCGTTTGTTGATACAGTGTTCACAAACTACCAGCAGTTACATACAGTATTTAAATCCTTATGGCTGCCATTTCTAATTAAAACCTCGCCTCAACTGAAATTTGTTTTAGTATAAGTCAGAAAACGGTGAAATGAACAGATATACCGTCAGATAATGATCTAGTTTGATTCACTTTAGTCGGATATGATAGGCTACATTTAATTTCAAATCCGACGAAGGTTGAATATGGGAGTGACTCAGTGGTAGAGCGTTCACCTCCAGTGCTTGGGGTCCCTGGTTCGATCCCGGTTCGCGCCGTGTGGACTTTGTGATGGACAAACACCGTGCTCGCGGGTTTTCTCGGGGTTCTTCCGTTTCCTCCCACTTTCTTCACTCCACCATTTCACTCATCTCTCATCATCATCTTTCTCCTTTAGGTTAACCGGCATATCCGTGGGACGTAAAACTTAAAAAGATTTTTTCTAGCATGATTCCAACTATCATTAAAATCTTATAAAGGTCACTGGCGCGATTTCAACTATCATTAAAATCTTATAAAGCTCACTGGCGCGATTTCAACTATCATTAAAATTTTATAAAGCTCAGTAGCGTGATTCCAACTATCATTATAATCTTATTTATAATATTTTGAAATATTTTCCTTTTTCCACTCACCGAATAAATTATTTCAATTACTTAATTCCAGAATTGCAAAAACATTGTTGCTCTGGTTGATATAAAACAAATTTACGAAGAGTAAATAAATGAAACGAAATGGAATGAAATCTTTCAGTTTAACGTCCCACGCTTATGGCCTTTAGGCTAAGAGCAGAGTTTATTTAGGACTTTGTCTATAACTAATCAAACAAAAACCGAGTGTGTATGCACACATTTCTTGCCCACGTTTTTTTTTTTTTTTTTCCTTCTGTTCCAGGTCAGGTGTGACATTCTAAGTGTGGCCACTGCCACGTGATGGAAGGTGATTGCCACGGACAGAGGTGGACGGCGTGTTTCCTGTTGAAAGACACAGGTAATATGGCAGAGATTAATGGTCGGATGACAACTATTTGCGTGAATAAACTATTTCCGTGTTTTAATTGAATACATAGCTTTGCAACTCGCAAAGATTCTGCTCATAAAGTACGAGAGCTTTAATACTTCAATTTTGCCCTATGAGCTTCATGATTCATAAGCAACCGACTCGAATGCAGCCTTAATAATATTACCTATGATGAATTGCAACAAAAAGCCAGCATAGAATATGGACAACTACAAAACTCTTTAGCCTATAATATTCTATTCAATATGGGATGCATGATGATTTCTTAGGAGTTAAATCAAATTTAGGGGGCACGGTGGCTTAGTGGTAAGGCGCTTACGTCTGGGCGTGGAATCCTGGTTCGATCCCCGGTTAAGCAAGTTTGTGGTGGACAACATCGTGTGTGTGTGTTTTCTCGGGTACTCCCATTTCCTCCCACATTTTCATTCCACCAATTATTCCATCATCATTCATTTGTTTTAATCATTAACTTAAAAGCTTAAAAGGACACAATCGTGGAACGTTGAACTTAAAGATTCCATTTTCATTTACATCAAATTTAAAATAAACCAAAAATTGAGGAGGTGGTGTGCATGACATCTCATTAACAAATCATAAACGTTTGACTCTATAATATTAGATAATTCTATATATTATTAAATATATTAAATAATGTGAATAAATTTATTCCACGCTTTCAATTTTATAGCATGGTTCTCTTGTTTATGGTAAAACTGGGTTTTCTAAAATATAATAAGTAATAAATTTTGATACAGTTACCTAAACTTCAATTAAGAATAGCTTAAATGTAGACTTGCTGTAGATAACAATGTAAGTGCCGAACACAAAAGTTACTGTAACAATAGAGAAAAAAAGATAGTAAATTGTGAACAAGCGTCAAAAGAAAAAAAAGATAGAAAATATTATTAGGGGGGTCTACTTAGAACAACAACTTATCATATAACCAAGTATGAAAATCTAACTAAGGCATAAACGTATTTTAAAAAAATAAAATAAGTGAAACAATTTCAGGATGGCACTTACATTATTTTCTACAGCGAGTCTTCAAATCTAAGGGCAAACGCTTGAATGTAAAGTATTGTTAGAGGTACGAGACAATATTCGTAGGTTTGCTTAAGATAATTTCCCTCCACTGACAATTTTTTTCCATTTCTTATCAAATTTTCCCTAGTTTGTTGAGTGTACAATTCCTATGATAAAAGTTATGTGATAACATTAATTTAGTTATATTAAAGGAAGTATCAACCACATTTGTTTTTTGCTTCTACTTTTTTCCTTCACTTTTTTTTAACAAAAAAATTCCACACAAATCCATTCAGCCAACAATGGGTACGTACAAATCATGCTACTTTAAAGACACACACACACACACACTATTGCTATTGCATTGGTTTATTTATGAAGAAGAAAGAAAAAATAAGTATTTATATTGATAAATCAGTCTGTGCAAGAATTTCCCTGGATTTTTCACGTTTTATACTTTTCCCTTTTTGCTAAATTTCCCTCAAACTATGAACACTGATACGAGACGTAAAAGATGAATGCCACTGGTTTATAATATTGTCGCATGAGAGCCAGAGGAACGTAACTCCAAAAATGCCGTTTTCTTTTTCTTCATGTTTGGACATAATTTTGAAAGCCCCACTTGATGTAAATGGAACGTAACACCATCTGTTCTTCTTGTCGATCATCTGTTGTAATGTAGCTCAATTACCATCTTATTAAAAACACATCTTTCTTGGAGGGGGGGCGGGATAATATTTTTGTTCTCTCGCCTGTAAACCTACGAAAATTGAGTTAGGTTCTCATACGACAATATGCAATACTTCACTCTTCAGATAAAGTTTATTATTTTCTTTGCCAATAAAACATGAACTTTCAAAGTATTAGTAGCCAAGTTTTGAAAATGAACAAAGCTATAAGCTACATATGGTGGCCTATATATTCTCAAACTGAATGTTATTTATTTTTAATTTGAATTGATATAGTAGTTAGACTCCTAATATTTCTCGTCTAATATAATGATAAAATAATCTTATCGATAGATCTAAAATATTTGTAATGATAGAACATTACAGATGACTTTTAGTGGATTTTAAACTAGGAAAATAGGGGTCGTTGACACGTTATTTTTGTAGACAGTGAATATTTTATGTAGTTTGGTCCTTTTCTTCACTATTCCACGAAAATGAGTTGTAGTTTACAGTAAGAAACTACAGTATTAAATCATTTCCTGAGAAGAACCCGATACGTGACGTCACGCTAAACAGCTTGTTTCTGTTCCCATGACGTAAGCAGCGCATTTTTGCATTGTTTGAAGCTTTGTATCTCCGTAACTAAGAAATATTTTACTGAGATTTTTGATATGTGTTATATTGAAAACTAATTCTACACAATGGGATCATTAAATTAAAACTTTTGGTCAGAAAGACCCGGGAATGACGGGTGTTTACTTATTAGTATATATAAAATTTAAGACTTACCTGGAAAGCCTAAAATTTATGATAGAGTTCTGAATTAGATAACACTTGTGTCAACAACCTAAATAATTATTTAGAATCTTCATAGTAACAAAACTCTTTGAAAGAGTATAAATCTAGAAGAGGAACTTAAGGGTAATGGAATAACATTTTGTTTCTTATAAATAACTTGATAAGTTTTCATGTCAAATAACTACTTTCGTACAAGCTTTCGAGTAATTTAATGATGTCTAACGTAATAAACTGAAGTTGTATACATTCTCAGAAAATGGGGGCCGCGGTTGTTGAGTGATAGAGCGCTGATAACTGGCACGTGGAAATTCGGGTTCGATCTCAACTGGGTTTTATGGTGAATAAACGCCGTGTACATAAGTTTCCCCGGGGTTCTCCCAGTTTCACAACTCCGCAATTCTCATCCACCTCATTATCACCGTCTCCCTTAGCCTCGGTGCAAGATATAGAACGCTAAAAAAAAGTCTAGAAAAAATAATTACTGTAAGTGTGAAGGAATACTAGAGGTGATAGTAAAAATTCTAATAAAAAATAAGGAAATTCACTCCATAGATTCGTTACGATATTAACAAAAATTACAACAAAGAGAGTCTTTTTCACAACCAGAACACTATTCGTAACCCCACATATCGCATTGATCACACTGCACTCTCATTTCACTTCGAACATCTTCAGAAGAGATATTGTCGAAAAGGATTCATTTCACTAATCACATTACTAGGTGATTGAGAATATTATGGCATGGAGTATTCTTTCCAACTGGAATCGTGGAGTTCTGTAGAAACTATAGGACGAAATTATGAAATATGTGCAAAGTGAAGCGGTTCAAACTAGGGTTATCCCGATTTTGTCGAGACAGTTCCGATTTCGAAGAAAATATCCCGCCTCTCGATGTAACACTGTTCCAATTTTAATGTATATTAATAAAGTTGATAACTATTATTGTACCAGGTCTTCTTGTGGTCTTGATAATATTCCTGTATTTACATTGAAAGAATTAATTATATCATTGCTCCAGTACTTGCATTTCTGTTTAATTGGAATCTGCTCACCTCTGTTTGTCCAGACCATTGAAGGACTGTTTCTGTTGGCACTGTTCCCGAAATAGGTGGTAAGTATCTAGCTGATTATCGACCAATTTCTCTTTTGAATATTACTTGTAAAGTGTTCGACAAATGGTTTACAGATTTTTGTATAATCATGACTATTCTAGTATCTTATAGATCAAGATTTTTTTTACGAAAAATAGATTAACTGCGGCTAATCTTGCCTATTTCAAGGCCGATTTTCTTGCTGTTGTTAACAATAATGAGGAAGTTGATGTAGTACATATATTTCGATTTCTCCAAGGCTTTTGACAAATTGCCTTATGATATTTCGACAAAGCAACTAGAATTGTATGGTTTTTCCATTTATTTATTATGTGGTTGGTATCTTATTTGTCGTGCGGAACATTTGTCGTTAGATATAAGGATTATGTTTCTCATATCTACAATACTTATTCCGGTGTTTCTCAGGGCTCCAATTTGAGTCCGCTTTTATTTCTCATGTTTATCAATTATATTATTGACAACTTGAATTGTAAATTTCTAATGTATGCTAATGATTTTAAAAATATATATAAATCTATTAAGAATTTGGATAACTGTTTTAATTCAAAATAATATTAATAACGTTCTCTGTTGGTCCTTTACCTGTAAATTGTAATAAAGCAATTAATATATTTTTTACAAGCAAAACTAATCCAGTTCATTTTACTTATGTTGTTGAAAAAACATTGGTTAAAGTTGAAAATTTCAGTAGAGATTTGAGTGTTGCCTTTGATAACAAACCCTTTTTCAATAAACACATAGATAATATTGTTTCAAATGCTGGTAGGAATCTTGGTATTTTGAAATGGACTGCAAGAGGCTTTCTTTAATTGTGAGAAAACGTACCTAATTCTTTATTATGCCAATGTATCTGGAATATTATTTGGAAGTGTTGCTCTAGTATCTGGAATAGAAGTACTAGTTGTGTGCTAAATAGTTTAGAAATAATCCACAACTTATTTTTGTCATTGTTACTTTTGAAATTTAAGCTTTTTTCGGGAAGACTGGAAAAAATGTAAGATTGTCATTGGGTATTTGAAGATGTCGCAAAAAAGAACCATTACGGATCACAAATTATTGAATTCTATCGTGCATGGAAATGTAAACTTGTTGTCTATAATAACTTCTATAATATGTCTGTCTATAATATGTTCTGAGATGTTATACAAGGAATTTGAGAAGATTTCTAAGTGTCGCCTGGATAAAAGATGTTTCTATATACAGATACATTATCTATCACTGGCAATGTTGTTGATGAGTTTCTCGAGAATTCTGATTTACTTCAGAAGCAACTCTATCTATATTTTATGACAGGTTGAGGGTATTTGTTTTTAAATATGATTTACATGTCTAATTTATGTTTTATGATTTTTGGTTTGTTGTTTAATGTCCTTTTATATCATATGTTTATGTCATATGGGTTATATGTTTATAATTTCATGCAACTCTGTGGACTGGAAATTTTAATTGCACATATTATATGTTATTTCATGATTCTAAGTTTAAACATTTATTATTATTATTATTATTATTATTATTATTATTATTATTATTATTATTATTATTATTATTTAGTTTCCACATTATTATGAAAAACCTTCAAAGTAAAAGGAATACAATGGCAGGCAGGCATATTAGTTACGTAACATATAGGCCTATGCATAAGCAAAGGCAGATCTATCCCGGGGCCGGGGGCCTAGCACTCCCCCAGTTTTTTGAGTGACAAAAATAATTTAAGCTATTATTTACGATATATTTTTGCAAGTTTATAGTAAACTCATGATACCTATCATAGTCTGGGTTCTGGCTGGCACCTCCAGTTTTTACTTTCTAGATCCACCCCTTGCTTAAGTTACATCCCACATAGCACACTACGTCTCTGATATGTCCCATTTTGATCCCAATCATCCTATTCGGTTCCCGGGACTATCGGGACAATGAGAAGACATCCCATGGACGTCCTGTATGGGACGTCCTGAAGGATTCCCATGTACTATGTCCACGGGACGTCCCAGATGGGACAGGAGGTCCGAGGGAAAACCAATAGGCATCCCTTCGTGGTCCCGTTGAATATCCCATATCCCGGGATATTAGCGGACATCTGGATCTCCTGCGGAAATCCTGTGGATGTCTCAGGAGCACATTCGGATATTCCGGGATGTCCCGTCGTCCGTTGCGGGCTCAGTCTCAGACATCCCGTGGACGTACTTGTGCTATGTGGGATATTACTTAAATTGGACATACTTTTTAATATATATATATATATATATATATATATATATATATATATATATATATATATATATATATATATATATAGGCCCTATACGATTTACATTATCTCACTCTCCTTTATGAATTACGTAAATATTATTCGCTTTTCACCAGAAAGACTTAGATTAGACTATGGGTAAACGACCACTGGTAATTTTGCCCCCATTACCTGCATACAGTGTCCCTGCATTTTACTTTGAAAAGATGACAACCCCATTAATAGCCATACATGGACGATCTGCCTTCTTTGTTCACAAACAGCTCTACCAATATTCTTCTATTCGCTGATGATTGCAAACTCTACAGACAAGTTCAATTCGAGTACGACGCTCTTGCTCTTCAGTATGATGCAATCTGAAGAGCATCTTAGCTTAAACATCGAAAAATGTGTTTCTCTTACGATTTCTTTAATAAAGAAACCCATAAAACACGTTTACAAAATTGGTTATAAGAACATAAATCCTGTCTCCTCTTTCAGAGATCATGGGTTATTATTGACAGTAAGCTTACTTTCGCAGATCATATAAGTAGGGTCTACAATATCTTGTACTGCTATGAGAAAACTGGGACTCTTATATCGCTTCACTGACATAAAAAATCCTAATTCCTTAAGCTCGTTCTATAAGCCATATGTTGCTCCCACTATTGAGTACTGTTCTCCTATCTGGTCTATGGTTTGCGTACTCATTTACAAAACAATAAATTCTGTAATTAATTTCTTTTAGCCATTTTGTAACCTATCGAGTACCTCACCTCCGAACACTTCTAAAAAAAATGACGTTCTAAATTCCCTAAATATCAAAAACCTCCCCTAGTAAGAAACAAAATGTCTGACCTAATATTTCTGCATAAAATTGTAAATGGCCATATATTATGTGAACAGTTGTTAAGTCAGATCAATTTTAGCGCTCCGAAATCGCTCACGTTTTTCGCCCATAACAAAAAAATGACACGATCGATCTTCCTGAGGTTTCGAAATTTGGATTCTGTGTGACAAAATACTTTAAACCCATTCCCTGGCGTCTGGTGCTCAGAACTTTTATTTGTGTTTGGGGGGGGGGCTGCGTTATTAACCAGGAAAAAAATTAAAACTGGTCATACTGAATAGCAATTCTTCTTAGATAGGATAATGAATATTTAAAAGTTTAAGAAATATGGGATGATATTCTACTTCTAAACTGATATATGAGTATTTGCTTTTTCTAGGCGTGTCATTGACATGTAAACATGTAAGAAAGCTAGTTATACTAATGTAAAGCATAATATAACGTAATGTGGGAATACCAACTGCACTGCCAGGTGACGCGGTGCGTGTATTGTTCACGCAAAATAACCTTGGCCGGAAATTTTTGCAACGCATCGTTTACTTCCAGTATTTAGCTATAGCCTCCCTCCTTGAATTCATTCTTTGTTTTTTATTTAATACTAAAATGTTTTCGTTGGTATCTTAACATTACTTTCTACTTTCTCTGTGTAAACAAAAACAAAAAAGAAAGATGGAAGTGATAACTAGCCATTGAAGAAAAAGAGCAGTCACTGCCATAGGTCATACAACGGGAAAGCAATGTCCACGCATTGTTATGTTGCATTTGAGTAAGAAAATACAATAATTGGATTTGTTTGTAGATATCTTGCTTGTGTTGGTTAAGCTAACTTTAAGATCTTGAGGCCAGTTCACTCTAGAACCTTGTAAACGTCTATGGTCAGAGTTTCCAATGGATAAACTTGTGTCACTGGGTCTAAACAACACGGAAAGAGAGAGAGAGAGAGAGAGAGAGAGAGAGAGAAAAGAACAACTGCAAATGATGGAGAAAATGGCAACCTTTTATTTTCTTTTGCTCAGCTTCAATTGTTATGAGCAGATATGGTTGTTCGATTCCTGGAATGAACTGGACTGAACCATTCTTTATAGGGGTTCCTATTTGTTAGTTATATCCAAGGATGTTATAAATTAGAGGACCTGTCCATATGTATCTTCATCCTAGTAAATCAATGAAGCCAAAATAACAACCGAGCATCGGTACGTCTGATTGGCTACTCTCGTGTCCGCCATCATCTGATTGGCTACTTTCATTTCCGCCATGATTGTAGGCTCAAAACATTGCATTCTATTGGGCAGAGTGGGCAGAGTGGGCAGAGTAGGGGTGGCGAAACTGTGACGTACGGCTTTTAAGATTTTGTTGTAAGGGCAGATCCTCTATTTTATAAGATCCTTGGTTATATCTCTTTTAGCTCATGGCGCCACATGTTAGAGCGGACAATCTTTCACGTTCCTCCTCCTGCGGTGTTCATATATACTATTCGCTTAAAGTCATGTCTCGCACTAATTTCGAGTACATCGTATAGACGTCTTAGTAAACTACTCAACCCCTTTTGATTCCCATCTAAGTCAAATACCAAAAACAACATAAACAAGGCTTAACCTTTAGACGCCCGCCAGGGATTTTAACAAAATCGTAGAACTCTCACGTTCGAGGCTCTGGTGATTCCCTAATTATCATAGAGTCATAATTAAAACGCTGTTAGAAAATTTATAGACCACAGATTCCAAGGAGATAACATTCGTGCAATTCCCGCCATATTCGCAGAAGAAGAAAAAAATAACATCATAAAAAATATAAAAAAATGACTTTGCGGGGCCCTGTCAACATTTGCAGTCACACTACGCTGACAAAATAATGCTAATGTGTAGTCCACATACTTGTGACAATAATAAAATAAAAGGTAGCCATTACTGCAATGCAATACCAATTGTTATGGGGATACCACAAAGAGAGGAGGAATGGCCCGCAAAACACTGATGAAAATAATGATGAAAAAAGAAAAACTATCTTCACCCTCCTCCCCCTGCAGTGGTACACTCCACATACATAAAATGCTTATCGGCGGGAAGCTTCATCTCTCAGGAATACATTGGTACCAAAAGTCATCTTCCTATCTTAAATATGGGCTGAGCTATTGTGGTTTAAAGCTCCGACACAGCAGTTGCGTCAATGGCCGTTTAAAGGTTAATTAATTTAATTTAGAAATATAAATGGTAAATTTCATGTCTGTAACATTAAAGGATTCCGAGATATACACATCTTACTGTAGTAATTGTAACTTCCGTTTTACCCCTTCTACGTCGAATTTCAAACCCCCTTTTTCTTCCCATCTAGGTCAAATATCAAAAACCGTATAAATACAGTTTAATTATTTTAATTTAGAAGTGTAAAACTTAAATTTCAAGTCTCTAACCTTTATGTATTTCTTGATATGGATATTTCTCCTTTCCACGTCGAATTTCCCCCCAAAATTCTTCCTTGGTGTTCCCTTACGTCACAGGTAATATGCACTGTTAAAGTTTCAAATTAGTAGCTGAAGAAGCATGGCCTAGGCGCTGATCAATCAGTCAGAACTTCATTTATATTACTAATATAGCCTACTACATATTATTAATAGATATACTACGGAGATTAAAAAAACTAATTAATTAATTAAGATATTCCTACAGATTTCCACTAAGATTTTGAAATTGATTACACATGGGAAAGAAATTTTTACTCCAGCATTTATTATACTTTTGTGTTGATTTTAAAGAGTACTATCATTTGCGAGGTATCAATATACGTATTAATGAAAAATAGATGCTTCGTGCGTAGCCATGTTGTCTTTGATGTTCATGCGTCCTGGTTTGACTTACCGATCGAATCCAAACGGTATTAGCCTCAAGATGTATCGTTTTGCATTGTTATTGTTGCTGCCATGTATTTTCATTTTATTTTCATCCTGATATTTGATGTCAATCATAATGCTAATGTTAATTCCTCCACGGAATTTGAAAAATTCAGAAGCATATATGCTTTTCTAATGAAAGTGAAGACAACTGTGACTATGAATCCATTTGAAATCCTTTCAACAATAAGTGACCGGTAACTCTCTTAAGTGTTCTTAAGGTTTCTCTTACATATAGAATAAAATTTCTTATCAGCTCTAATTAAAACATACTTTGTGTTTCTGGCTTGATAAATTCAAGCGATATAATCATTTTATGTTTAACTTAGCGTGGTTTATGTAGAAAATGTAGTGTTACATATTTTGTTCAACAAATTACAATAAATAGACCATGTTTAATTATCGACCATCCAATTCTTCCTGGCGTCCGATTTTTGTAAGTAAAGTGTAAACAGCTGTGTGAATTAGTGTATTTTAGTTCTTGTCGTCCTCTTATGTTCAAATTAAAACAAAACTTTAAAATGTCCGAGAGAAATTTTCAGAGTATTTAATTACACTTCACCAGCAAAAATATATACGCATCCTCCATGTTCATTTGTGAATAACTTCTGAATGAATTGAGCTAACTATTGTACAGAGAATCAGCTTCTATGCACTGGCGTCGGCTTATGCAGTTCACAAGAGGACGTAAACCATCTAATATTGTGCGCTGTTTGTTGTTCCTTAAGATAATTAATAATTATTATATTATCATTTCGTTTCTTTCGTTTATTTTTTTAAATTTAAAATAGACTCACTGCTTGCTTTACCCCTTGCGTATATGCATTCCACCATAACCCCACGTTTACAACGGGGCTGCGAGCGTAATAGGTTACTCTGTGTGTAGTACAGAAGGGAATCATAGGCACTGGAGCAGAGGAACTACGATCTCCTGACTTTCAAAATAAGATTTGAACGTGCAGTGGTGTTGACAGCTGTTGTTAAGTAATTACCAGTAATGTGACGCTTTAAACAGAATCAAAGAATGAACTTTTGCAATTTAAAATAGAAGAATATAGTAGCGTATAACTCATATCAAATTTTCTAACGGCTGTGAACTACCGAAAAATGATGTGACGAAACGCCACTGTAGCAAAGAAAATCGAGTTAAAATTCGTTGACCTGACTTCATTCCGAAATTATGGGTGAGAGGACTCACTTTTGCTTATGACTGCACCACAGAATAGTCTATAGAATACGCACAAGAAAAAATGCGTATATCTGAGACAGAGGGAGTCATGGAATAATATTTCAGCGAAGGAAAAAAAGAGTAATGACGAGAAAAATATCTTCTCTCGGAAGGATTCATTCTCCTTCCTACTGAAAACGTCTAAATTCACTATTATACATTACACTATTGCACCCTGTACTATGTACATTAGTAGAGTATGTGAGTCTTCGAGTTTGTTATTTTCTAGTGTAATCAGCATTTGTCACCCAAGTAAACAGTTGTCTTAATTCAATCTAAATTGCAATCGAATACATACCAAAACTTCACTAAAAGTTAAAAATCAAAGGAGCACAATTGTACTCTCTAAGTTAACGTCTCATATGGCCTCGCTGCTGAAAACGACGCTAAACCCAAAATTAAATCAAATCAAATCTCATTCTCTTTTCTTTTTCATGGTACCTTAAACGTCTACCAACATAACTTATAGTATTGCTTATTAATGCAAACCATTTAGACTTGATAACATTTAAACTTCAACTTGAAAAAAAGAAGTATACGATACACTGTAGGAAAGAGACCCTTCACTTCCTTATCCTGCCACACTAGCCAGCAGTATTCGTACGTTTCCTTAAGAAAATTTCCCTCAACTGACACAAAATTTTCCCTTTTGTTATCAAATTTTCCCTAGTTTGAGTGTCTAATTCCTATGACAGAAGTTATGTAATAAGATTAATTTAGTTGTATTAAAGGAAGTGTCTACCACGTTTGTTTTTGCATCTATTTTTTTCACTTTTTCCCTCACATTTTTGCAAAAATAAAATACATACGTCAACAATAGGTGCAAATTTTGCTATTTGGAATACACACACACACAATTCCTATTATATTGGTTTATTTCTGGAGAATAAAGAAAAATTTAAGCATTCATATTACTCAATCAGCCAACGCGAGAATTTCTGTGCATTTTCACATTTTATCGAAAAAAAAAAAAAAAAAACCTTTTTCCTTTCTTACTAGATAAGGGAAATTTCCCTCAAAACTACGAACACTGCCAGCCAGGCACCTGCAATAAAGATAACAGTGGTGCCCTCAGCCAAAATCGCGACTGCAATGTAGATACGGTTTTATTTGCCACAAAATATTTCTTTCACAATTTTTCTTGCATTGATTATTGGATTCACTTCGTTCCTTTCCTTTTTATTAAGTGTACCGTTTACTACAACTGCAGTAGATAATATTAAAACAGTGTTAAAGCTTTGTACAAACAATAGAATTGGTTAATATTGAATAAGATAAATGTAAGTGAGTCTTAGCAATTCTAATGCATCCTTTCTCCTTTGGATTTAAACCATTCAGAATAAACTTACATTCTGAATAATGTTTTAAATTTTAGTTTATTATTATACTCATTAAAACACTTTCCAGCACAGCAAAGAACAACAAAGACAAAAGAAGAGAGAATTTATAATTACCATCTGTAAGTCAGTGTGCCAAGACTTTTCTATCTCTTTCCCTGTAGCACCAGTGACCAGAAATGATTGACCAACGTAACGCCCTACTAATTTCAACTTTTGTTTTCTTCCTCGAAAGCATAAACGGAAACTTATTTGTTCGTAACTTCGTGTATAATAATTAATGGCTACCCTCGTTCTGTTTCTCGGTATAAGGAAACATTATGTTTCGGAGTAATTCGTATGAAAATGTGAATAACCTTTTTATGTTTTAGAGATTTCTTTTCTTCGTATGCCACGTGTTTAGATGATGCTGAGGGTGTGGTCTTCTTATAATGATGTATCGTTTCTAAAGATCTGGATGATCATTGCTATGTGTGTTCTTCAGAGCTCAAACAAGGTTCATGGTTGGCCAAGGCCATTGCACACAACAAGATGTTCCAGCTTACCGAATCCAAATTTTCTGCTGTACAAACCGTTATGTGTCCACAGAACGTCATAAGCTTCTGACTGAGCACTTCCGGCATCTTTTCTCCTTTGGAGTTGTTTCTCCAAGTTCACAGCCCATGAAGGCCCATTTCCTTTCTTTGTTTACGAATGGACATAGTATAAATATTGTATCTTAAACATTATTGGCTTTGATATTATAAACTTAATGGGGACACTGATCTTGTCTGACATTCTTCACTGAGTTATTTTTTTTTACAACAGAACAATAGATCTTTTTAAGTGTTTTGTAACACATATCGAAAATCTTTGTTGAAGACTGCGTAAGGGCCAATCACGTTGTTAACCAGTACCGGTATTTGATAATTTGAGTTCATTAGATTACAGAATGTAAGTTTGAAAATTTAAATTATATCTAGATTTTATATTCAGTGTGAGATTAAATTTACATTGAAGTTGCATCACCCAATCGTGACGTAATGTTACATAGTGTTGAGGAAGTAAAGTTAAGTGGATTTATATTTAAAAATTTATAATAATTGGCTCAAATAGAGACAAATAAATGTAACAAAATTAAAGACAAAATTAAAAGATAAAATTAAGAGTCAAGAAATTACAGCAACGCAGAATTAGGTTAAGAAAATAAATTTCAAAATTATGTTGTCCAAGTTATTGTTTTGGTTTATGTCAGATGTAAATACAGACGTGTGAATGTGTAATGTTTTGATTACGAAGGATAACAAAGAAGTAATGCAGAGTCAGGAATATTGTGAGAGTCGTTGTAATATTTATTTTTGTTATTTGTTAATTGTTAATATCAACACAAATTTTAGGATGTGACAAAATTGTCAGATTACGGAGATTTTGCCTATTTGATGATCATTGCAGAAATGTTAATTTCGGCAATGAGATAGCAAACACGTGGAGCAACGTGAAGCAAGGTGGCAGTTTGGAAATTGACATGTTAGAAATAAATACCCTACCAAGATTGGAAGGTGATCTTTCGACGAAGAGCAGTCTCAGACGATCAGTTTAGGAATAGCTTTCCAAGAATTACGATTCGACGAGATTTGTCTAGAGAATATTCACTAGCTATGGTGAACTGGTCTACAGTATAATTTCTACAACTATTCTACGTTTGAACATCTTGGTAGCATTATCATTACAAGTGGTTGGAGTTAGCTCTGCTGCACCTTGGCTTCCTGAGGACCATCATCAACATCGATTCTGAAGGTATGTGTTTGCTATCCGATTATCGTTGTCAAATAGAGAAAATAGTCAGACTTTGCGGGTTGTGATCTGATAACGTTTTGTTCATTCTCTATACAACACACAGTACACTTTAATAACAAAATGTTTTACTGGAAATACAATGTTATTTATGAAACTTGGCATGTGTTTATTTTCCTAGAATTTCGGAGGACAATCTCCCTGCGTTTTTGAGCTACGCATTTGCTATAAAAGGCACACGAAGAGGGGTTGACAATAGTATTACCATGGCTGCGTGTTGGGTGTGAAGGGAAGGTTGCTTCGCTGTGAATTGTGATAAAGGTGGAATAAAACGAGCCCTGTGGGGCTTCAACCTCCCTACGCTCGCTAACGCTCGCTCAGCTATGTTTCGTAGCGTAAGTAAATCACTTTCTTAATCAATAAAGTTGCGTGTGCAAAGTGAACTAATACCACGTGACATTACGTCAAGGTAGGGTGCAGCAACTTTAATGTAAATTTAACCTCACCCCTATATCAATACGTTGTTCGTCTGTAACTTTCGATCAATAGCTAAAGATGAAGGGCCTTATGCAGAGTCGTTCTGACGCGTGACTAGTGCCATACTAAAGAGTTCGACTAACATATGTTTCCCGCAGTAGTCAGAATTTTAGTATGATGCTAATCATACATCAAAACGGCTCTGCATAAGACGGGAGGTATCTATCTACTATCATATGTGTTGGTTATGTATTATTAGAAGCATATTGATATCAAAAGGTTTAGAATGATGTCCTGAGTACTGGCAGGAGTCCATCTGACACATTCGTCCCTACAAACTTCAGTTTCCATTTGATTGTCATTACGGACAGTACGTGTATTCGATTTTATAGACAATATAGACACATCTGCACTACATTTAAAAACTTTATTTCCATAAAGGCGCAGTTGTTGCCCAGGTTCGTGAAGAAATTTGTGCTGTTTTATGGGAAGATACCTTATCAAAAGTAACAGCAAAAAGATGGTTTAGTCATTTTCGTTCCGGAAATTTCGATGTTCAAAATATGTTCTTCGTTAGTGGGCGACTAATCATAGCAAAAGTTGATGAGACTCTGGCAAAAGTCGAGTAAGACCGACAGAAAAGCAGTGATAACGTCACCAATTCATTTTATTTCATTATTGGGGAAGAGAAAACCCTCCCCCATCTATGTTCCGGGCTATAAACCCTTTGAACAAGGGTTGTAATATGTTTTAGGAGGAAGAAAATACTATTTTGTGAAACCTTGAATATAAAGTTAAGAAAAAGACTCATACAATGCTTCGTATGCAGTATTCTACTGTATGGGTGAAAAACATGGACATTAAACAAAAATGATGAAAAATGACTGGAAGCCTTCGAAATGTGGCTGTGGAGAAGAATGAAAAATTAAATGAAATCTTTAAGTTTTACGTCCCACGGTTATGCTGGTTATGCTAAAGGAGACGGTGATTATGAGAAATGAATGAAATGGTGGAATGAAGAAAGTAGGAGGAAACGGGAGAACCTCGAGAAAACCCAGGAGCACAGTGTTTGTTCACCACTAAGTACACACGGCGTGGAGAAGAACGGAGAGAATTAGCTGGGTCGAGCGGAAAACGAATGAGAGGGTGTTAGAAATGATAGGGGAGAGAAGAACAATTTTAGATATTATTAGGAAGAGGAAGAGAAACTGGTTGGGGCATTGGCTAAGAAGGAACTGTATCATGAGGGACGTGCTAGAAGGTATGGTGGCAGGAAAAAGAGGGAGGGGCGAAGAGGTCTGAAATTAATGGACGATATCAAAACAGAAAAATCGTACATCAAGACGAAGAGATTATCTGAAGAAAATGGAGCATGCAAGCTTCTCAATTGCAGAAGGTGATTGGCCAATAATAGCAGAATACCTATGATGATGATGATGATGATGGTATTAAAAAGTTATAGAAAATTTACCAAGAAGAAAGTGGATATGGTGAAACAAAAAAAAAAGTGATAAGTAAATATCATAATCGGGAAAAGTAAACGTCAAAACTGGGAATAGATCAAAGTCGGGAGAGAAGTTCAGACAGTGGAAAAGAGCTAAATACCCAGGCGGTTGGGGATAAATGAGAAGTGTAAAGTGAAAAAAGAAAAAGGAGTTAAAAAAGAAGGGGTGTATGCACGAGAAAATGTACAAAAAAGAAAGATGTTAGTGTAGTGTAGATGTAAAGAAAGTTTCACTTGAACCCCTTCCTCCATACAGCACCACAGCATTACGATATGAATAATATGGTGGCCACTGCCGAAGTCTTGACGTCACCAATGACAAACATCAAACACCAAACAGTGCCTTATCCTGTCCCCCTCGACTTCGAGAGCTCTAGAGGGCCATATTTATAGCTTACTTCTTGAGAAAAAGATGGGGAAATTTTAGAACTTCGGAGGAGGGATTTTTACCCTAACATATCTGCATAAAACACTGGTGTTAAACCATATCTGGCTACGAAAAGAAAATCCATGTTTGAGTGCCACAGAATTAACTCCAAAACTTGAATCGATCGAATTTCTATCTGCAAATGTCTACTGGAACGACATGTCTAACGTCTAGCGACTGCGAATGTCTAACGAATTCGAACCATTTCTGAAGCGGTTCATCACGAGTGCTGTAAAGTTGATAACGAGAGACAACGTGCAAGAAAGTTAATGGTACAAGCAAAGAGAGGCAAAGCCTTCGCTGACCCCCTGGAAGATTGTGTTGTGCGTTTGGTGAAGCTGGAAGGGCATCACGCATCAAGAGCTGCTGCCGGAAGGAAAACGACTGACTCACACATGTACTGTTGATAATTAACGCGAGTGCACATAGCAACTCAAAAGAAACGGCCGGAATTAGTCAATAAAAAGCATGTCGTATGTCATGCTGACAATGTCAGACTTCACACATCTTTAACAATCCGTCAGAAAATGAGAGAACTTGGTTCTGAAGTTTTAAGTCTTCCATCGTACAGCTCGAAAATGGCACGGACAGACTCATTTATTTCGGTTTCTGCAGATGTCCCAGAATCATGTTAAGTTGGTATCAAAAGAAGTCTGTAAGAACCACGCATCGCTTTTTTTAACAGAATTTTTTTTAATGTGTACTAGCAGCGTTCACCCCGCTTCGCTGCGGTCACCCCGGAACGCAATAAACTTTGTTACTTAGATAATTTTTACTTTTTCGCTTTCAAATTGCAGTAAATGTTAACATTATATCGCCTGTCATTTATGTTAACCCGCCGAGTGAAGCAGCGTTCACCCCGCTTCGCTGCGGTCACCCCGGAACGCAATAAACTTTGTTACTTAGATAATTTTTACTTTTTCGCTTTCAAATTGCAGTAGATGTTAACATTATAGCGCCTGTCATTTATGTTAACCCGCCGAGTCACGTGGTCATGCGGGTTGCATATACATACGTTTATTTTTACCTATGATGAACTATGGAGACTTGAATGGTCCATTATCTCAAGACACTGGTAATTAAAAATTAAAGTGATATGATAAAAACCATCTAGGGTCCAAATCCTAACAACCCCCCAAAAATGAAAGAAATCGGTTCAGCCGTATTAGCGTGATGAGTTCACAAAGGATTTGTACGTTCTCTTTTATATATATAGATAGCGATGAGATTATGGTGTAGGTGGAAAATAGTACAGGTTATGAACCAAAATGGTACATATATATATTGTCATAATGCTAGTTTCAAATAACAATAAGTGTGTTCTGAATTCCGATCTCCAAAGACTCGACACTTCTTAGACAGCTTGATAAATATTATTCTGTGGTTTATGATTAAAAAACGTGGCACATGGTTTTCACAGGCCTTTTTCAAAATTAACTTAACATACTGTATATGACAGGTAGCGTGAATCCTAAAAAAAAATCAAAAAATGAAGTAATCCATCCAACATCCAAGTGGCCCATGTATGCGAGGTGTGATCAAAAAGTATGGTGAGTGTAGTTGCACAGTGCCATCTATCGATGTTGTATGCATTGTAAGTAGTTAGTCCGGTAGCCTAAACCTTTGGTACACTCAGTGTCGAGTTTGAACGAGTTGTGACTTGTTAGTTGGCTTCCAGAGGGAGAAGAGTGAGGACGTGTTAAGATTGTCTGTGGCGCACTAACATTAAGTTTTGTTGTAAGCTGCAAAAAAGTGCCAAAGACGATTACGAAATGCCAAAATCAGGGCTATGAAGTGGTAACATTGAAGACTGTTTACAAGTAGTATGAACGATTCAAAAGCGGCAAAGAGTCATTTGAAAAGGAGCAGCGATCGACAAGTCTTTCGACATCAAGAGCAGATGAAAACGTGCATGAAGTGGCCTTTCCAAAGAACTAGTATTTCACATGGTCCGTAAAAAGCATTTTAATTGCCGATTAAACGGGCAAATGGCTTCCTTCTTCACCACGAAAACGTGTCGTGTCACAACTTGCTTTTGGTTCTCGAGTTTTGGGCCGAAAAAAGAACATTCCAGTCTGTTCATATTTTCTGTGTTCTCCAGCCTATAGCATCATGTGACCTCTGACTCTTTCCAAAAATTAAAACTGTGCTTAAAGGAAACTATTCAGTTGAGAGGGCCACGACAGAGCAACTGAGAACACCCTTCCAAAAGAAATCTTCCAGAAATGCTTCCAGTCATGGATTGAACGTTGGGATAAGTGCATTGCTAGTCAAGGACACTACTTTGAAGGAGACTAAATCAAATTCCATGTAACCTTATTACTTTGTTTCTAATCTAATTATTCACCTTACTTTTCGATCACACCTCGTACAATAAAGCAAATAAATATCAATCAAATTTAAATACAAAAATTATTTGAATTAATACCTGCGTAAAATTAAGAAATTCTTACATTCAGAACTTTTGGTAGATATACAAGTTACCTGTTATAGTTAGTTTACAAAATATTTTGCTATACAACGCACTACTCATAAATGTTATTAAGTCTTAAGCCACTGACAAAAGCAACACTTTCGACGTGTTTGTGTAACAATTGTAGATTTGAGTAGTTTAACAGCTGAATGAGAAAAAATATCTTTTTAAAGCAGCGTTATGAGGAAGGACTTTCACAGTTTTTCAAATAAGTTTTAACATCTTTATGGCAGTGCTTGTAGTAAGATCGGCTACCATTTTATTGTCTCCACAGGATATTATACTCTTAAGTAATCCTCACGACTAAAACGAACGAAACGCTTTCTGTTAAAAATGACGCAACAAATAAGATGAGCAATTCTCTGGGAACTTCCGGGTTTAATTCAAAGATAATGCTCTGAACTCTATGGTATTTGGAAGAAAAAAAATCATTGTCAAGTCAGTGGCGGATCCAGGGGGAGGCGATCGGGGCAATCGCCCCCTCCCCCAGAAGAGGAAACTTTCTTATTTTATATATATAAATAAAACCCATCCCAGAGTTTGAACCTCTTAAAAGTAGCTCTAAGTAGCAGTATGAAAACCCGTCGCCCCCCCCCTTCCCCAGAAGTCGGTCCTGGATCCGCCTCTGTGTCAAGTAGTATTTATTTCCCAAAACATTGAAGTATCTCTAGAAGGCGTCTTTTTAAAGCAGGCTCATTGATTTGCCAATAATTTTAAAATCAGGGATTACAACTCAAATAAGGGGCTGGAATTGAACTGTATGGTTATGTTTGGTGCTTTCACTCACATAAACTTCTCTATTGTGTTATTAGCTACGTACTAGCTGAACCTGCGCTGAGCGTGAATCTCCTTTCCACTTCTCACTATATTTGTGCAAGTACCTTTATGAACACACAGGACAGGAAGACTCTCAAAGGGAGTAAATTGCTATAGACAAACATATAAATGTAGTTTAATATACAGAATGTTGGGGTTTCTGGCAAACTTGGATAAGTGATAGATGATACCAAATCCAAATATTTTTTTTCTTTCTTATAATTCCATATCCGAGTACGCCTCATTGAGGGTCCACAAGCCTTAGAAGTTGCCAGGTTGCAATAGGTTTTATCATTCAGATTAGAGATCTGCATGGAGCCCGCGGGCTGGACTGGGCCTACAAAACATATATCACTTAGGGGCCCGGCCGGGCTCGGGCCGTAAATTTTTAAATATACAACCAAAATTCTCGGGCCTTTTCGGGACTAACTTTGTAACTATACTGTACAACGATATTTATTGAGCCGTTTTTTCTGGAGAACTTTTAAAGCACAGCTTTAAAATTAAACCTCTAGTTGCTCCAAATAAAAATGTAATTTTGCATTTATTATTATGTTCCTGTAATTCGGGCTTATTTCGGGCTCATTTGGTTATCGCACGAGTTCGGACCGGGCTCGGGCCTAAGTGCTAAAACATATTTCGGACTCGGGTAGGGCCGAGCCCGACCTAAAAATTCCGTCTCGTGCAGACCTCTAATTCAGATTAAAGCAAAGCGCCTGAAATGTCCGCCAACCCGCTATACTTAGCTCTTCTACTTGTTGCCTTTTACAAGGGTATCAACCTTAACGTCCTAGTGCCAATATTAAACTAATAGGGTCAAAATGACGCCTAAAATGTGAAATAGAAAAATAAAGACAAGTATTTTGAAAATTTGAATGAGAACTGGCAGATCTACACAAAATTGGAATCGACTAACGAAAATTTGTTTTCGAGATCTCATTGTCGAAAGGATTGGCCACAAACATATAAACTTTTCCTGACCACAAACATATAAACCTAGCATTTAAAAATATTCGACTGCAAGTCAACTAGCATGCAGTTTATTAGTGTGTTCTTAAGACTACTGAATAATTATCGATATGTAAGGAATGAAGGAAAACATTAGAAGCTAGTGATAATTATTTTTAAGCTTTTGACCACCTTCTTACCTTACAGAATAATCCAAAAGCTTAGTCAGAATTATACCAATACGTAAAATGAAAAAAAAAAAAAGTCTTTAAAAAACAAAAAGATCACTTCAATATACTGGAGTACAGTTTTAGAGAATTCTTAAAATAGCTTTTTATGATGCACCTCTTTTAGTCACAAAGAATTTTCCTCTGAAAAACAGGATTACTTCTTGTCTTGAGGTATCAATTGCAAATATCGTATCTGAAGATTAATATTTACTAAAAAAAAGCTCTTCCCCAAAACCACAGGGCATCAAATATCTTTATGACTTCCTGGCAGTGACGACGCCAACTTTAATTTCTTGGAAGGGCAGGGGGGGAAAGCGAAGAAGCAGAGACATTTTGGGGGCAGCTTTTTTTTTTTTTTTTGTATAAAGAAAAATAATAATTTTATATTACTTATAACACGTCTGAAGGCAAATGGAGGGGGGCGGACAATGCTACTGCCGCCCTCTTGCTTCCGCCTTTAGCGTCGGCTGCACTGTTTTCCAAACTTCGCCTATCTCATCATTTAAAGTTACTAACATTACTTGGCTACTGCCTGTTAGCACTACAAATGTCTGACCCAACGGAACATGTCTTTCTCGACCAAATCTGTGGTCGCCTGTCTGGGGGTCATGGTATTCGACATAAAGAAGGGTTCAAATACGTTACTCTCATGAAACTATTTTATCTTTGCAGTAAAAATCGATTGTGTTGAGGGGTAGTCTTTCAGAGAGATTCCACCATTATTACAGTCTTCTAATTTTATCATATCTGTTTTTACTTTATTTTTCGATTTTGGTGATGCCAAGCAACCGAGCAATTAGCAAATGCAACTTCTGTGTCCGTCATTCTGTGATTGATTTCCGCCCGATGGGAGTAAATGGAATCTCATGTTAAACTTTTATGAAACTTTGATGTTGAAAAATCACTTTAAGCTCCAAAAATATTGTTATATTTCTTTCATCAACTACAGAAAAAAGTTTTCTTTTTTTAAAAAAAAAAAATCTTGTAACAGCGGACACAATTCCAGTTTTCAATGGTTTTAGAAATAGCATTCTAAGATGACCGAAAAATTAGGGTGTGTGTCTTTGATGCATGTGGTCCTAGGTTCGATAACAGTCGAGACACAATGTTTGGACCGCTTGCATGATAAGTCCAAAATTTCGCTGGTCAAAATCTCACCTTACAAAAATTTAACGAGCCAAAATCTCGTCTAGGCAAAATGTCGCGTGGCCAAAACATCGCCGTTCAAAACCTCGCCTGGGAAAACCCTCGCGGAACAAATCTCGAACGGACAAAACTTTACCATAGAAAAAAGAAATCAAAAAAAAAATATATATATATATATATATATATATATATATAAGAGTTTCTGAGTTCAAAATAATAATATTAATAAACCGAAAGTGTTTAGATTGGACGTTAGAAGCGAAAACGTTTATAGTTCAAAATGAATAGATATAAAATCGTAAAACTTTATCCTTCGAGTCCATAGTTTAGTTAAATTATTTGGAGAGGTTGAACTGCAAATCCCACCGGGGATCCAAAATTTATGCTAAAAATCTGGTATATTAAGAATCCCTCAAGTTAAGAAGATGAAACTCTGTATATAAACTCATTAAAAATAAGTGGAAACGTATTTCAGGGTTATTGAAAATTCAGTTTTCTAAGAGAGAAGGTGGCGATTTCTATAGTTTTTGTCCATGTTTCAATCTACATTGTCTGTGGCATGATCACTTAAAAACGGCAGAATCATTTCAATTTTTGTTTGCTTGTTTGTTAATTTATTGGCTGTACTCAACTTTATTTTTAAAATGCAAAAACGTGAAGTTTTCTGTGCTAAATACGATTGAATTGAGAATAGTTCCTTTCCGTTATGAAGATGTTAAATATTATGTTTCTAACATATGATATTGTGAATGGGAAGGAGAGATAAGACTATCTGTGTCCGTATCTATGTGTGTTCGTGAAATAGAGGAAGATGTCTCGTAATGCAACACATATTCTTATGAGAACAAAAAAAAAAAAAATGTCCTTATTATGAAGATGCCCGTTAACAGAGATTTAATTGTATAAACTATTTTAAGTACATATATTAATATGGTAACACATATTAAGTACAGCAATATTTTGAACATTCTGCACTGAAGAAATCGCTATGGCAAAATGTCATCCCGAGAAAATTGGACAGCAAAGTTCAGTCCATTGAGTTTCTGGCCAAACGACATTTTATTCCACGAGATTTTGGCTAGGCGACATTTTGAGTTTGTTTTGGTCATACGAGAGTTTGGCCCGAGAGGTTTTGGGTAATGAGTTTTAGCCACACGAGATTGTGGCTCTTAAGTTTCGTACCCAAATCATCTTAAAACGAGTGGGGCACGTAAAAGTTGGTTGCTTTCAAGCTTATTATCTCCTTTTAGCACCGAGGCTATACTGTGTGATATATAAACCTACGCCTTAACTTGTGATCCGAAGAGCTCCTTCGAGAACAAAAGTCCATCTCCTTCCCCGAAAGCGCGTATGCTAAGCATGTAGCAGCAAGAACAGAAGGAATATATGAATCTCACGTGCTGTACGCGAGAAGAGCACAAAGTGTTGATTGGATAACTGGTACGTAAAAAGTGTTGATTAGATAACTGGTACGTAAAAAGGTTTTGAATAAGGTAGGATAACTGTTGATTGGATAACTGGTACGTAAAAAGGTTTTGAATAAGAATAAAGTAGGATAACTGTTGATTGGATAACTGGTACGTAAAAAGGTTTTGAATAAGGTAGGATAACTGTTGATTGGATAACTGGTACGTAAAAAGTGTTGATTGGATAACTGGCTCGTAAAAAGGTTTTGAATAAGGTAGGATAACTGTTGATCGGATAACTGGTACGTAAAAAGTGTTGATTGGATAACTGGTACAGAAAAAGGTTTTGAATAAGAATAAGGTACGATAACTGTTGATTGGATAACTGGTACGTAAAAAGTGTTGATTGGATAACTGGTACGTAAAAAGTATATATATCATAAGAATAAGGTAGGATAACTGTTGATCGGATAACTGGTACGTAAAAAGTGTTGATTGGATAACTGGTACAGAAAAAGGTCTTGAATAAGAATAAGGTACGATAACTGTTGTTTGGATAACTGGTACGTAAAAAGTATATATATCATAAGAATAAGGTAGGATAACTGTTGATTGGATAACTGGTACGTAAAAAGGTTTTGAATAAGAATAAGGTAGGATAAGAGAAATGTAAGTAATAACAATCCATAAAGAAGATTTAATTTATTAATATACAGGGGTGTGTTTGGTTCTATGTTGTACGCGGTTTGGTTCTTTGAGTTATATATGTATATAAAAAAGAGTATACATTAAAAATATAGAAAATTTTCAAACAATTGACTGAAAATGGTGTAGTATTATGTCAGAAATAATAAATAAAAGAGAAAACAAAAAATTAGTGCACTTCGGTCACGATAGGTAAAGTAAAAGTAGAGACTGCTCATTTAAACTGTCGTTCAGACTGGATTAACCCACGGCTGACAAATAAAGACAAAGGAAAAACAGACTTGAATGACGAAGAACGAATCTTAAAAATATGAAGAAAGGATATGTCTGAGTATACAAAAAGATTAAATAAGTAAGTAGGTAGAAAATTGATATTAATTAATGAATGTATATAATTAAATGAGAGGTTTATGTAAGAAATAAATCATTTTAAGTTGATCGTCTGTGATTGTAATGGACGTTTTTATATATGTTAATGTATAAAGATAGATGTTAAGGAATTCATTGTTCTTTTGGCATAATTTAGGCGTGAAACCTAGCGTTAACTTTACACAACATAAGATCCCTTCCTCGTTTTTTCCACCAAGATAAAATGAAAGTTTTTTTCTTTTATCTTTTAATATAAAATATTGGCATGTCGCACAGTGTCTGCATCTTAACAAGCATTTCCAGGTTGGAAATTGTTCCTAATTGTTTCCTATAAAGATCAATTGCGAAATACTCCGTGGAAGATGCGTATCCCGCCAAGTTAAAAATGGTTTCATTCATAAAACAGGAAAAGAAAGTTTATCACTTCACGGATACTAACATCATGAGGAACCGACAACTACAAATCGTCATTTACAAACCACTCCTCTCAATTTATGTTTGTTTAGTTGCAAAATCGCAAAAAAACAACAAAGAATTTATGTGAAGTTTCTTGAACCACAATATGATCTTTTGTTTTGTAACTTCTGATCAAAAACAAAATGAAATGAAGTATTTAGGTTTTACGTTCTACGGTTATGCCGGCTAGGCTAAAGGAGACAGTGATAATGAGAAATGAATGAAATGGTGGAATGAAGAAAGTGGGAGGAAACGGGAGAACCCCGAGAAAACCCACGCACACAGTGTTTGCCCACCACGAAGATCACTTGGCGCGAAACTCCTGATCAATTAACATTTACGAAATACAGGATGTTCCAGTAATAAGCCACCAAATTTAGGATACGTTTTCAGGGCCTCAACAGAAGAAAAACGTTTATCTGCGACTTTGGTTGAAAACGCATAATTACTGAGATGGGGAAAATTTAAGGCAGGGTTTCTTAACCTGGGGATCTCAAAAATAAGCGGAAAATGAATGAACTGACGAAATTTGGTTTTAATCCATTTGCTTTTAGTGAAGTTACTGTATCCACTACATACAAGAAATGGATTCTACTATTATAGAAATAGGTGCATATCGTGAGATCTCCGCAATTGGTATATTAAAGATTCCACCAAGCTTATTACAGGCCAGAAATTAAAAGAGGGTCGCTGGGAAGAGGATGTGATAAAATTAGGGTCGTGATAAGAATTAGGTTGAAAACCACTGATTTAAGGTCATTATTGGAACTGGTAGTAGGATCTTTACACTGAATTTGAAACTATCTGAAGTACCCGCCTAAGGGCGCCGATCCTGGGGCAACGAGGCGGCCGCCCCCCTCCCGAAGCTCATGTGGGCCCCCTTATTGTTTTTAAGAATATACAATATTTGGCATAATTTGAATGCAATTTGTCGTAAAATCCTCATATATGCCTTCTGTATCTGAATGCCCCCCAAATTTACAGAGAAATCGGCACCCTTGTACCCGCCGTTGCCTGGGGAGAAGAAATTTATGGAAAACATTTGAACGGTATACTTGAACCCATTTTCTCCCTTATGATGCATGTCTAAAGCGAAAATACCCAGCACAGCCCAGTGATAAATATGTAGAAATTTGTTTCAAACGATGCAGCCGTTATTCTTTGCGAAAAACTCATAACATCTACTTGTATATACAAATATTATCCTAGGTTCTTTATTTCAGAATTTCTGGGACTAATTGAAACGTACTCACTAAATATTTTATAATAACACTCAAGATAAAATATATTTAGATGTATTTTCTTAAGATTTTCTGTGTTTATCTTTTTAATTTTCACAAAATTTATTTTTTATAATTGAAAATACGTCCACTGTTAATGGTTTCTTTACGTATTATATCAGAACTGTCTAGAAAAACATGCTTATACCTATCTGGTCACAAAACTGAACAAGTTAAATTGTTCAGGTCTGTTCATAAAGAAAAATATCATACGATACAGACTATTGTCCATATCAACATATACATATTTATAACTGTTATCGTTATAACTAAGTCCTTTTCCTCCCTTAGAATACGCATTTTAAAGTATGATGATTTAAAAAAAAAAGAAAAGGAAAGAAAATGTCGACCCAAGAGCTAACTATGAATTTCAGAACTTGGTTTTTGAATAATTCAACTGTTTCCTATCTTTTACTGTTATGTGAACAAGACACCGGAAATTAAAATATTGCAGAAATTCACTTTTCCTCCCTTAGGAGCTGACACATGTGTCCAATTATTTTTATAAGTAGTTTACACACCGAGTTTCAATTCCCTAACTTGAACTTTATACTTGGCATAAATTTTGAACCCCCTTTAGGAGACACGCTGGAGACAAAGTGACATAATGGAAAACCGTCTCGTGGTAGGCCGTCTCATGTTCCAAAATTTATTTCGTACATTTCAACGCTGTACATCTGTATAGGGAACAAACACAGGTGAAGTGCTGATTGCCACGGGTGCTGACTGCCACAGCCAATTATTGGCGCTGATTGCCACGATTGGCGCTGATTTCCAATATCAAGGTGCTGATTGCCACGATGGCGTGCTGACTGCCACGCTCTTGAGAGAAAGTTGCTAGACGTAACATTACCTGACGCCAGGAAGCATGAAAGAAACGTGATGAACCTTAGGATCGTTTTGTTCAGACCAACTTCAACAAACGTAAACCTTTCTCTGTATGTACTTTCAGTTTTGTCAGGGAGCGGTGCGTACAAAATTGGTCGATTTATGTGTTCTTACTTGAACTCCCTATGTCAGCATGAACTGAGTACAACTGCGCAAATTGTTTCGAGCAGCTCTTGAAAGTTCCATTAAAAAAAAAAAAAAAATGCTGGCTGTCCCTTACAAGAGAAGTTCGGGAGAAAACATCCGCCTGCAGAGAAATTAAGCATGCCATTTGAAGCCCCAATTCAAGCTGATCACAACAAGCTAATACAATTCTTGTACGGTTGAGAACTGTTCGAGATATTTAACGTGGAAGTTTATATAAGAAAATGAGGATATGAGCATTTAAACTCGTTAAGTACAACATAATTACTAACGAATATTGACATACGAATTGAAAGCTATCGGAAGTAACAGAAAAAAAAAACTGTTTTGCAATAACTAACGGATTTGTTAGATACAATTAGTCATTGTACTGTTCACAACAATGAAAGATTAGAGATGAAAATTGATCACTGTTGTTCTGTTCTATGAAGAAATGACGTAGTCAAAAGACTTCCTTGCACCATGAACATTTTATATGTGCAATTGCGTTGCATCCGTCAAGGGAACAGTTCGCAGGACCAAAGCAAAAAGGAAATTCGACAAGTGATTCAAAAGGTATAGGCCTATAATTTATTTGTAAACTGACTTGTGGAACGAAAACTGAAACAGGAGTTCCTTCGTGGCTGAGCGGTTAGCGTCTGTGCCTTTGACGTGGGAGACCCGGGTTCGATTCCCGGCGGGTGCTCATGTGGCTCGGATTTCACGTTAATCAGTAGGTCCACGTCTCATATAGCCTAGCTGCTGAACGGGACGTTAAACTCAAAATCAACTCAACTCAAACTGAAACAATCCAATGTATCGCGGTGATCGGAATTGATTCGTATGGACATGAACTTTATTTGATTGTTTGATTGGTACATCATAATGTCCGAATGAAGAAGTTTCAGACTATGTACAAATCTCCTGCCATAATCTTTAATTGGTCGGAATCCAAACACATCAAATGGTTGTACAAATCATGTGCAGTTCTTTGGTATCTTCCCAACCATCGTCTTTGCCATCCGTCATGCAACTTGTAATGGACAATTTGTCTGTGAATGGACCCCAGTGATCAAGCAGTAGCAAGTTCAAACCATCAGGCTCCGCCATGGGAGAGAATACTTAACGCGTTGAAACGTGAATCCACTCATTTTCTCATATAAACTTCCAAGTTGAATATCTCGAACAGTTCTCAACGTACAGGAGTTTTATTACCTGTTGTAATCAGCATGAATTCGTCCTTCAAATGGCATGCTTAGTTTCTCTGCAGGCGAGTGCTTTCTCCTGAACTTCCCTTGTCAGCGCTGGCTTCTGACCATCATATCCAAAACACAAAATCCGTTTATCTTGTTCCAAGCTATCGTACTGCAGAAAGGAAGTTCCGTCTTCGAAGCGAATATGATCCTCCAGAAAATCTAGTTCTTTAAACTTGGAATTGTTTTGCTTTATGCTAAGAACTGTCCTAGCATTGTTTAAACAGCTCTTCCTTTGATTATAAAAAAAAACATTATTAGGGTGAATAAATACAAACTAATTTTACTTTATAATCCTGTTCCATTAAACAATACAATAAAACAATTAATTTAAACCATGAAATGTTCAAATTGTACATATAACAGAAAAGACAATCCCTTTATAAACATCCAAGTGTATGTCATTCCACTTAGTGAGCAACTTTGTAACTTATAGGATGCTACATAGATTTGCTGTGATGATTACTAAATTAATCCCTCATACTAAATTTATGATGATTAGTAAGTTTAGTATGAGGGATTAATTCCGCTCTTCCAAAATACAGTTTCTCCCATACTCGTGGCAGTCAGCATGCCGTCGTGGCAATCAGCACCTTGATATTTGCAATCAGCGCCAGTCGTGGCAATCAGCACCAATAATTGGCTGTGGCAGTCAGTACCCGTGGCAATCAGCACCAAACCCAAACACATACACTCGATTTACAAGACAGCAAAAACAGTGCCGTGCCCTGGAAAACCAGCGCCCGGGGCGAAAGTATACGAAGGTAACCCCGTACATATAAGTAAGGTCGACAGACCAGCCGCAAAGCGCCACCATGATTGGCGCGAAGCATAAGAAAAATTCAAAAATAAATCCTGTTTTTCCTTCATTTTGAATTTTTTATTACTTTTTTCCTTCCATTTTATATACTCATGGGGCGCTTTTAGCAAGTGCCTAGGGACGCAAAAAGTATAAATCTAACCCTGGTCAAATTAAATATTAGATTGAAAAATGCTGCTGTTGATCTAAAGTATTCCAACTAATTTTTCCACTCTCTTTTTTTTCTTTCATTCTTTTCTTTTTCCTCCCGAATTTTGAGCCCCTTTATCTTGGCGCCCGGTGCCGAAGCCCCGCTCGTCCTCCCTGGTACGGTATAGAGCAAAATAATACTTTTACAGGAATTTTGTTTCCTCGAATTAGCGAATTGAAAGTTGATCATGTAGCCCCTGATGGATTGTATAATTACTAGTATGGTTCAAGTAGAAAATCAAATATATATGTAAGAAACAAGCATGACATAGTTACCTTTCAATGCTTGGAATAAAGTTCATATTTGGTCACAATATTAAGAAAGCATTTGAAATCGTTTCCATTTCGAGATGTACAGTTATTCTGGAGTCATTATATACAATTACAATTTGTCTCAGCCATTATTTAATGGTAAATTATGTAATAGTTACTTGATTATGTGACAGAGGACATCCACCTTACGAAAATAAAATAATGATATATTAAGTTTTTATGTAAACGCAGCAGACAGAGATACCATCACCATCATTAGCACAGTTTACACAGGACAAGGTCACTGCACAAAGAGCGTATTTCTTAAGACTTTGAACAAAATGTTTGAAATGTTTAAAAAAAAAAAATTTGCTGCATAACCTTTGCCTGCATACAAAAGGGGATGGACTACTGCTATTTTTGTTATCTGGAATCACCTGGCTTCTCTAAAAGTTTCAACATTATTGTTGGGTGTGACAAACGAGCGGACTCTGATCTAAAGGAGGCCAAGGCCTGAAGGAGTCACAAAGACGTCTTCTGCAGGAAGTTACACATCTTCCTTCCTCTGCTACGAGGAAGAACACACGAGATTCTTATGAAAGATGGTATTTACGAAATATTTAGGGGAAACTCCTCAATTTGTTTTCATAAAAACTTCTAAAGTAGTAATGAAAAAATGCTTTGTCGTTCAAAAGACATAAGAACACACACAGATACTCGAACATTTGACAATATTTTCTTATTCATAAACTTTCTTTAGTTTTTCTTGTCTTGTTTTTGGAGCATTCGCACAAGCGTCACAATAGTGAATTGTGTTAAAATAAAATGTTGCTCTAGTGTGTTTGTGTTTACAAAACACACTTGCAAAAAGAAAGAAAGAAAAGAAAAAGAAAGAGAAAAGTAAAAACATTAGGCCAATTCTAGTCAAGCAAAAAGAAAGTGAAGCGAATTGGATGAAACGGCACATACAGATAGCTCCACATCAACTCACGTGCCCTGTTTGTTCAAAAAGGCGTTTTTCATTTCTTTTCCTTTTTTACTTTTTGAGGTACCTCTCTAACTTGGCCGTTTGTTTAATTTAGCCTTAAAATCTATGCTTAAAGCTACTATTACTTCCTAAATTGTCCACTTATGTAAAATAGACAATTTGTTTCTGTTGTTGCTAAACCAAAGATGGCCACTGGACTTAGATTTACTGGACAAGAAAATCCAAAAAAAAAAAAAAAAAAAAAAAAAAAAACTTCGTTCATTTCTGTCTGAATGTTCGAAAAATAAAGACTTTTTATAATCAAAACTGATTAACTACTACTTAAATTAGGCAGAAAACAAGTTACATGTAATAAATACATGTAATTATACAAGTTACATGTAATTATTTGATAGCTCAATATCCCGCACCGTCACTGTTCGTTCTATTTCCACGAAGTCCACAATGTTTCCAAGAAATCTAATGGAGTCCTCCCCCATGGTCTAGTGCAGCGTTTCCCAACCTTTTTCAACTTGCGGCACACTACAGGTGTAACATGAATTCTTGCGGCACACTTATAGAATTATTATTATTATTATTATTATTATTATTATTATTATTATTATTATTATTATTATTATTATTATTATTATTTGTAAATATAAAATACCGTGGCATTTTTTTCTGATTACTGACATCCTCACGGAGAACAAAGCTCGATCACTGGTATTTCCCCGTAATAAATTATTATGCTTATTTTTCATTTTAATTTAAAAATAGAAAACAATTGCAATGAGATATAGGACGTAAGTTTTTAAAAATACACTTTCTTTCTCGAAAACTATTCAACCTTTCACCACGAAGGAAGATCACTAAATTACGAACGAACAAATAAATATATTGTACTTTTAAAACATATATGTAGATAATTTGTATGCATGTTTGCTTCGCCGAAAGGATTGAATGATATTTTAAAATTTCAAGTTATGAAATAGTTTGCAACAATAAAGTAACAACAGTGGTCATAATAATAATAATAAAAACTTTTTTCTAATACAATGTGAAAATTAGTGTGAAACACAGTATGAAAAGTAACACAATATGAAACTTGAAACTGTAGATTCTCAGTAGAGGTTCGTAGTAATGTGAAATACAAATATACTTTCTTCCCCTATGTCTTGCAATTTGATTGCTATAGAATTAATAATATTGTTTCGATTTCTTCGCGGCACACCAGTGTGCCGCGGCACACCGGTTGGGAAACGCTGGTCTAGTGGGTAGGTGTAGCTCCGAATTAGATTCCTCGTGGGAGAGAACAAAAAATTTAATTTCCTGGTTAAAGCATACATATAGATAGAGAGAAGATAGATAGATAAGGGAAGTTTTAGATACATTAGTGATTTATTAATTAGCATTGAATAACTATGTTATTTCATACCAAATTTCCTTTCTTCAGAAGTTCTTATCTGCTTTAACCCGTTCTTATTTGAATTAAGTTTCGGGCTCAAAGTAGCTATTAGAATTGTTTGGGAAGAATCTCTACGGCTTTTTAAATAGTGGAATGATAAAATTAAAGATTTTACAATTAAGGAGCTTGTTTTCAAACTCCACCTAAGTCATTTTTTGTAATTTTACAGAAGAAGCAAAAAACGTGTATAGCTCTTGTTCTACATTTAATGAAAAATATTTGAACGATATCTTTTACGTCTAGTGGTACATAATAACATGCTAAATTTTAAGAAATGTCTGATTTTAGGTTTAGGCCTAAATGGCGGGAAAATGTTTCATTTCCGTCCAAAAACCACTTCCATGTTTTCTCCAGAAAAAAAAAAAATCAGCTACTGCTCAATGCTCAATGATTACATTTTACTATCATTATATCTTGTAAAATATATAAAATAATAATAATAATAATAATAATAATAATAATAATAATAATAATAATAATAATAATAATAATAATAATAATAATAATAATAATAAAAAGAAGAACAACAAGAAGAAGAATTTATATTTGATTATAATATGTGCTTAGTTACACTAACATGTAGGATTAACATGATTTGTGTGTTTATAATGAATTTTTATTTATTTTAGTTCTAAGATTTATATTCTAAACTTTCATTTTTTAATGTACTTTTATATTGATTATATTTTATTATTTCTTTACCCGGTTTCCGGAATATCTTGATCGCTTCCTTCCCTTCTCCTCCTTCACAGGCTCTCGCTCTAGTAATCCAATTTCCATTTTGCAGTACAGGTGTATTGTTTTCAGTCAGTCCTGATAACAACGTAGTAGTCTCTTGTATACACGGTAATAAACTTTTCTTTAAATACCTTCTTACTGGTTGTTAACTCTTACAATAATTAACTGTTTTTAAGCAAATTCTAAACAATAGATTAATTTTCGCTCCAAATCTAAAAATAAACACCAATCAGAGAAATGGTAACAATGAATATCAAACTTTCAAAGCAGATAAATAATACCGACGTCACTTAAGTGGAGTTTGGAATTAATATTTTTAATGACTTAGGCGCATTTTGAAAAAAAAAATGTGATTTTTTTACATTTAATTTCAAGACAACTTACGTGAGTGTTGAGAGGTTATATAGTCAGGCATGTGTATCTACTTATAATACATAAATAAAGCGCAAAAAACGAATATTGAAAAAAAAAAGTGACTTAAGTGGTGTTTGGGAACAAGCTCCTCAATTGTAATTCTAATTCTTTGATAAATATTCTTACCCAAGAAGAACATTAAAGCACTAACCTCTTAAGAGGAAGCAGGAGTCAGTACAGTTATTGGATAAAGAGTTTCGATTTTACATGGACAACATACACTTTTTGGGTCGTAGTGGCTCAGTAGTTAAGCGTTCACCTCTGATGCATGCGGTTCGTGGTTCGATCCCAGCTCGCGCCAAGTGAGCTTTGTGGTGGACAAATATCGTGTGCATGGGTTATCTCGAGCTTCTCCCATTTCCTCCCATTTTCTTCATTCCCCCATTGCACTCATTTCTCATCATCATCGTGTCCTAGCCGGCATAACCGCGAGACGTAAAACTCGAAGATATCATTTCATTTTCATTTTCACACACACTCTTCATTATATACAGGGTGTTTCAAAACAACACCGACAACGTTTGGGAAGTGATTCCTCAACAAACACCAAAATAAGACGAAAAGTATAGACCAACCTGAGTGCACAAATGCTTCCTTTCGGACTTATAAGGCTACCGAAAATATGAAAAAATGAACTTTGAAGTTCCATAGCTCCAAAACTTTGGGATCTACCGTAGTCGTTTTAAGACCTCACTTAGGAACTAATATATGCACTATCCAAAAATACCTGTTTCAGGATCCTAAGATAGTCACACAACAATTTTTATAAAGGGAGTTCGGCTACGGGCATATAAATTGAATTACTTACCAACTACCTCTATAAAAATTATTGTAGAAGTACCGCAGGATTTTGGAACTTGGGTATTTGGATAGGGCACATACTAGTTTCTAAGTGAAGTTTTGACCCGACTACGGTAGGTCTAATAATTTTGGAGCTATGGGCCTTTAAATTTCATTTTTTCATGTTTTTGGTAACCTATAACTGCGAAAGGACGCATTTGTGCACCAAGGTTGGTCTATACTTTCTGTCTTATCTTGGTGTCAGGGATCACTTCCCAAACGTTGTCGGTGTTGTTTTGAAACACCCTGTACAATTAGGTCTACGAAGTTCTTTGAAAGAAATGGCTCAATAGTTCAATTTAAAGCTCAGATTCGTTAATCTATCTATACCAATGGAAGCTTCATGGGTATATTAAAGTTATAATTGATTACAAAGTAATATATGTGTCACTGTAACCAGTATGTGTCACTGTCACCAGTATATGTCGCTTTGCCCAGTGTATATTACTGTTACCAGTATGTATGTCACCGGTATGTGTCACTGTTACCAGTATGCAACACTGTCATCAATTGGTGTCACTGTTACCAGTATGTGTCACTGTCACCAGTATTTAACACTGTCATCAGTATGCGTCACTGTTACCAGTATGTGTCACCGTCCCGTCACCAGTATGGGTCGCTGTCACCAGCATATGTCACTGTTACCAGTATGTGTCACTGTCACCAGTATGTGTCTGTTACCAGTATATGACCCTGTCATCAGTATGTGTCACTGTTACCAGTATGTGTCACTGTTACCAGTATGTGTCGCTGTCACCAGCATGTGTCACTGTCACCAGTATGTGTCACTGTTATTAGTATGTGTCACTGTCACCAGTATGCGTCGCTGTCACCAGCATGTGTCACTATTACCAATATGTGTCACTGTTAGGACTGTATCACTATTAGAATTAATTAAACAACAAAGATACAATCTGCTAGTTAACTTGCTGTATGGTTTGGCGATCGATCATTAGTATATTAATTTCTAGATAGGTGTGATAAATCTGGAAGCAAGAGAAGATAAAGTAAGCATGATAACGGGATCCTTGGCAAGTGAGGAAGGAAGACAGAATATGATAATTGTTAATGAATTGCACGAGATGCGTACATAATCTAAAGGTTAAGTTGGATAAGCTTATGAGTGAGAAGCAGCTGCTCAAATGCCTTCTCTAAGTCGAATAAGATGAGATATAAAAACATTAATAAAGTCGTATTGATTAGTTCTGCTTACGCTTACGTAATCCAACAGGTTTTAACACGAATACCCGATTGTTTTCTTGTACTTGTGAATTATTTTGCGACAGATGAGTGTGTTACCTTCGATTAATAAGTCCTTTCTTTTTTCTTTTTTTTTTCTGATCGGTAGAAGCCTTCATGTAGAGAGGCCTTTGAATCCTGATCACTTCCGTGAAAGCAGGCGCCATTGGAAGAACTGAACCGTGGAGCCATCTTGTTTCATATCTCCTGAGTGTTCCTCGCGTTGTGTTGGGTGTAAAAAAAAAACTTTCTCAAACATCTTGTCCATTATTTGTGTTTATGGACCTTAGCCAATGCTGTTCTCGCTTGTTGCTATCAAGTCTAGATGTTCGATTGAATAATAAAAAGCTATGGAACATAGCAAAAGCGACTGGTACCGTTAGCTAGTAGAACTTGAAATCGGAAATGTGCAACTTAATTCAACTTAGGTGCGTAGGAGGAATTATCATTACAAACCTGAATTTTTCTAGAAAAGTTCTCTTAAATTACAAGTATTCTGAATCGTCTTCTTCATACTAAAAAGTTTTTTTCTCTCTCTCTTTTAATGGTGTCCAAAGTAGCTCCGTCAATTCTGCAATATGCACTATTCTGAAAACTGTTTGGAATATCTCTTTGAAAGTATCTTTGAGTATGAGTTGAGTACGAGGGCCATGCTCTATTGATATATATATAGGAAACTTATTTATTTTTAACGAACTGGAATTTTAATGGTGTAATTTTACTGTCTTGTTTTTCAAGTCTAGTTTAAGATCCTTTCCTTTCTAAAATGAATTTGCATTTTATATACATTAATTATTACTTATATTACATTTTGTAAATGAACTCTCTTGTGGCTAAGCAGTTAGTGTGTGTGTCTTTGGCGTGGAAGACCCATGTTCGATACCCGGCGGGAGCTCATTTGGTTCGAATTCCACGTTAAGCTGTAGGTCCACGTCTCATATACACTTGTTGCTGAAAGGGAGCTAAGTTAAATCAACTCAACTCAAATTAAATCAAGTCAAACCAACTGAAATTAAATCAAATCAAATCAAATCAAATCAACTGAAATCATCTCAAATCAACTCCTCAACTGAACTCAAATCAAATCAAGTAATCAACTTAACTCGAATTAAATCAATTCAAGTCAAATTAAATTAACTGAACTCAAATCAAGTCAACTCAACTCAAATCAAATTCAAATTTCATTATTAAATGTGAGAATTACGTATATAAAACAAAATTTAATTTTCACAAAGCAAGGGACGTTTAAATGGACCTGAAAGAAAAATTTGTAAAATGAAAACATTAAAAGCCAGTTTATTTGTCAAAGAAATCATTTTTTAAAAATCACCATATAAATCAATGGAATAGAAGAAACAAAGATGGCAATGCGTTGAATATTCTTACAACGATAGTACAAAGATGGTTTCAAAAACAAAGGAAAAGGAAAAATCCCAATACGACTTTTGCAGGTAATTAATTATCTACAGAAAAAAGATTATAACTTCTAACCATGCTCAAAAATAAAGTAATAATTACTCGAGTTTCATAAGTTTCGCCACTTTTTGTGTGCAGCCACAATTACATAAAAGTAATAAATTAAAATATACTTATAAGATTTAATTATTGCTGATTAACTATTTCTAAACAGTTCGTTTAGAAAAAAAATCGTTTTATTTCAGAAAATAAACTTATGGTTGATTGATGAATTTCTTCTTCCCTTGAAACGAACTTTGGAAATCAATAGGAAGTAAGAAATGGTACAAAATCAATCAAGTCAAAATAAACCTAAAAGTAGGTTATGATTCTTTTCGAAAGTAAACTACAGTAGCCGTATTATAGTAATTGCGAGGAGTCGTGAAGATTGACTTAGATTTATCAATTTCACCATCCAATACAACGCGAGGGGGTGTCCCGATCGTCAGTCCCACCCATAAAATTCTGCCAGTATCGTCTCTCACGCTATACGGAGAACATCTCCTGAGGATGCAATGTTGTCAGATTGCCGTTAAGTTTCTTTTTGTTGTTGTTGTTGTTCTTGTTATTTTATATTTTTGCTATTATTATTATCGTTTAATTCCAATCATTGTTAGTGTTCGTGCTATAGTTCTTGTACTGCTATTTTCTGTTGGTCGTTTGCCTTACCTTATAAACGGCGTGACAAACATCTTGTCATTTGAAGACGGTGCTCCAAGTTCCCTTTAAATACTGCTAGCAAATGAGAGGCCAGCGGTATTGCCACGTTTATTTTCGTACACATCCACGTCTATCCCCTGTCACCTGATCGCGCTGTAGTTTGTCTGCTTAGTCATAACCACACACCTTTACCATTTGGCAACGTCGCGCCAGAACTTGTGTTTTATTCGTTTAGCTGAAATGCCAAGATGTTTGTCACAGGCTTTAAATTTGGCAACGTTGTTGGTGCACTTTTACTGTTTCACTTTTCTCAAGTTTGCGTTCAGAAGGCAGCTTCACGAATCGTACCGAATTCTTTTTCCGATGTATCACACGTAGGAGAAAGCAGTTCTGTGATTTGTGTATAACCCATTCTTCACGAATCGTCGTGGTCACTATAGTAAAGTTGCAATTGGTAAGTTTCAATAATCGATACAATTATAGTTTAAAATAAATAAATAAGTAGGGGGGTCTAGTAATAATGAATCGACATAAATTTGCTGTCAGGTCTTTGGAAGTACAAAGTTCTCTTTTGAATAATTAAGTCATTACTTAGAACTATCTTTCGCAAATTGTTATTACAAAAAGAGAACGTCTTAATCTCTTAGTAACGCTTATTAATTATACTTAACACTCGCAGCTCTGTTATGTGTGCTGTCTGTCAGGTCTGGATTAATGCATCTGGAGGCCCTGGTCTAGAAAAAGTCATTTGGCCCCTGTTGACTTCACGTAATACCTTTCTGTGAAAGTACAGTAGGAAAGTTAAGGGAATATGTTTCATATTTTTGGTCATATTTTATTTTATGATGATGATTGTATCCTTATGATTCTTTTTAGATAGCCAGTCGAGATTTTGATCAGAGTGGCGGCCCCTGTCCACCTAGAGGCCCGGGCCTATAGCTCCCTAGCCCCCTTAATCCGGTCCTGATCTGTGTGCCGCCAACAGATGGCGCTAGTATACAGACAATTTGAAGATTAAAACTATTGTGAACTTAAAACCTGCGTTCATTTAAAATAGGAGAAATCCCAAAATATATTTAAATTTGAGTAGTAATCAGGGGATAAAAGTGAGGGGGAACGCGGAGGGCGTTGTTCCCCCACTTTCAACAGATATCTATGCTGTCCCTCCACTTCCTAAAAATTACAATGCGCAAAGATAGGCACGGGGGACGGCGGGCGTGACGTCATACGCCCCCCTAACTTTCCAGATCCACTTTTACCCCTGGTAGTAATATTTGTCCTTCTACAGTAATATCTTTTGACTTTCTAATTCCAGCTTAAATTGTAGTGTTTTAATTTAATTGTTTGAAAATAGATAATGATTATGCTGAAAACGAATGTGCCTTGCTGATTATTATTAAGACAAGGGTTGCAACCACATTTAGATCTATAAACATATATTTATGCAATCATAAGTCAATTCGTGAGCTACAACTTCAAATAAAAGACTATTTTAATTATAGTGTAGAGCAAGGCGAAGGGCTGGGAAAACAACGAATTTTATTCGAAATCGGAACTGGGAAACCAAATGATATAAAATCATAACTGTACATTTTATTTATAACTACGAGAAATATTTATACTCCGGGTCACCCGAATTGACGTATAGCTTCAGCCAATAAGCTCGCCGTGCGGGAGGAATCTAAACATTCATAATTGATTTTGTTCGCATTTGTGGACAATTGTGAATGATGAGATTCCTCCCTGAAGGTTTAGTAACAGCTCACAGCGAGCTTATTGGCTGACGCCATGTGCCAATTCGGGTGACGCGGAGTATATCAGAGGGGTTCGGAAGATTGGTTTAATTTAGTTTAACGTTCCACGGTTATGCCTGCTATGCTAAGGAAGATGTGGACCTACTGATTATAGTGGAATCCGAACCACTTTGCTCGTTCAATTGCACCCCCACCGGGAATCGAACCCAGGACGGGAGCTCAGAAGAGTAGGCAAGCTTAGTCCAAGCACTTAAAGAATAAGTAAATTGCTGTTTTCTTTCTTGAAGTTTAACTTTCCTCACAAATGTTTTTTATAAATTGGCCATGACTCTAAAGTTAACAACAATGGCCTACTCATCTCCTTGAACTAAAATTAGTAGTGGCACTTAAAAGGGTGGGGTGCTGACTGCCACGAGTGCTGACTGCCACAGCCAATTATTGGTGCTGATTGCCACGACTGGCGCTAATTGCCAATATCAAGGTGCTGACTGCCACAATGGCGTGCTGACTGCCACGAGCCTGAGAGAAAGTTGCTAGGCGTAACATTACCGGACGCCAAGAAGCATTAAAGAAACTAGATCCTTAGGATCGTGTTGTTCAGACCAACACCTAACAAAGGTAAACAGGTCTCTGTATGTACACTCATGTCCAAAATTATTGTCACACGATTATAAATATATTGTTCTAGTAATATAATTTAATAACGAATTCGCCCGGTATTTCTTATAATGTTAGTATGTGTATAATCAGCAAACACATGTATGTGGTAAATTTCATGTCAAAAGAGCAGTAAATAAGAACAATAAAACGAAAATAAAATTTTCTTGTCCATTTAGTTACATTTTCTTTTACTCATTATGATTTTCGTATTTATAATTCTTTTCCTATGAAATTTATCACAAATATAAATTTCCTGATTATACACATAATATAAGTTTTAAAAGTACTCTGCAAAATTATCAAATTATATTCTTACAAGAAGATAGTTATAGATATGCGACAATAATTTTGGACATGAGTGTACTTTCAGTTTTGTCAGGGAGCGGTGCGTACAAAATTGGTACGATTTATGTATTCTCACTTGAACTCCCTATGTCAGAATGAACTGTGTACAGCTGCGCAAATTGTTTCGAGCAGCTCTTG
Organism: Thermobia domestica; assembly: GCF_964235325.1. NCBI lineage: Eukaryota > Metazoa > Arthropoda > Insecta > Zygentoma > Lepismatidae > Thermobia > Thermobia domestica. The sequence continues at coordinate 3,596,627 of NC_137465.1, read as the reverse complement.
AAAGTTCTATCAAAAAAGCACTGCTAGCTGTACCTCACAAGGGAAGTTCAGGAGAAAGCACTCACCTACAGAGAAACTAAGCATGCCATTTGAAGTCCCAATTTATGCTGATTATAACAAGCTAATAAAATTCCTGTACGGTTAAGAACGATTCGAGATATTCAACTTGGAAGTTTATATGAGAAAATGAGGATATGCGCATTTATACGCGTTAAGTACAACATAATTAGTAATGAATATTGACATACGAATTGAAAGCTATCGGAAGTAACAGAAAAAAAGCGTTTCGCAATAACTAACGGGTTTGTTAGATACAATTAGTCATTACATTGTTCACAATAATCATAGGTTAGAGATGAAAATTGATCACTGTTGTTCTTCTGTTTTATGAATAAGTGACGCAGGCAAAATACTCCCTTGCACCATGAACATTTTATATGTGCAATTGTGTTGCATCCGGCAAGAGAACAGTTCGCAGAACTAAAGCAAAAAGCAAATTCGACAAGTGATTCAAAAGTTATAGGCCTATAATTTGTTCGTAACCTGCCTTGCAGGACGCAAACTGAAACAATCCTATGTATCGCGGTGATCGGAAGTGATTCGTATGGACACGAACTTTATTTGATTGTTTCGTTGGTACATTATAACGTCCAGATGAAGAAGATTCATATTATGTACAAATCTCCTGCTATAATCTTTGATTGATCGGAATCAAAACACATCAAATGGTTGCACAAATCGTGTGCAATTCTTTGGTATCTTCTCAACCATTAGGTCTTTGCCATCCGTCATGCAACTTGTAATGGACAATTTGTCTGTGAATGGACCCCAGTGATCAAGCAATAGCAATTTCAAACCATCAGGCTTCGCCATGGGTGAGAATACTTAACGTATTGAAACGTGCATCTACTCATTTTCTCATATAAATTTCCAAGCTGAATACCTCGAACAGTTCTCAACGTACAGGAGTTCTATTACCTGTTGTAATCAGCATGAATTGGTCCTTCAAATGACATGCCTATTTCTCTGCAGGCGAGTGCTTCTCCCAAACTTCCCTTGTCAGCTGGCTTCAGACCATCATATCCATTAAATAATACAATAAAACAATTAATATAAACAATGAAATGTGCAAATTGTACATATAACAGAAAAGACAATCCCTTTATAAACATCCAAGTGTATGTCGTTCCACTTAGTGAGCAACTTTGTAACTTATAGGATGCCACATAGATTTGCTGTGATGATTACTAAATTAATCCCTACTAAATTAATTCATAATCATAAATTTAGTATGAAGGATTAATTCCTCTCTTTCCAAATACAGTTCCTCCCAGGCTCGTGGCAGTCAGCACGCCATCGTGGCAGTCAGCACGCCATCGTGGCAGTCAGCACCTTCATATCTGCAATCAGCGACAGTCGTGGCAGTCAGCACCAATAATTGGCTGTGGCAGTCAGCACCCATGGCAGTCAGCACCTATCCCTTAAAAGAGAGTATGCTGGGGGTGCCTTATGAAGAAGGGCACCAAAATTTAGTCGATTTGTAAGAATGGAAAAGGAGGACCTCAGCAAACCCACATATGAGACGTTCACCACTGACCACAATCAACTCACATAGCCTGACACTTAACACAAGACTATCCAGATATCAGCACTTTGCCAGAGAACTTTTGAAGATAGTCCCATTTTAAAAATAAAATATTACTTATTTTTAGTGTTCAAAATGTACATTTAAGCAAGAAGATTTGATAGCTTCGTTACAAATTATAAAATCAAACAATACAGTGACAAAAATAACAACAAGAAGGACAATATTGATTGGCTATATCTGTCAGAGTTGAACAAAGAGAACTTAAAAGAAGTCGATCATTTCAAATATCCGGGAAGTATTTTGACAAGAGACACTTAATTCACCAAAGAGATCAGGTGAAGAATTGCCGTAGCGAAAGAAGCATTCAACAAGAAAAGGTCACTCTTAACTAGTAACCTTAATGTTGGACTAAGATAGAAGTTGGTCAAATGCTATATATGAAGTATAGAACCGTATGGTTCAGACTTGGACATTAAACAAGTTGGAGAAGAAATATTTAGGGAACTTCGAAATGTGGCATTGGAGGAAGAAGGAGAATATAAAATGGACAGAGAGAAAGAAACGAAGATGTTTTAAAACGGATAGGAGAGAAGAGGACGTTTTTAACCAGCATCCTTCGTAGGAAGGCCAATTGGATTGGACACATGTTGGGAAGAAATTGTCTTCTTCATTCCGCCATAGAAGGAAAGATGGAAGGAAAGCGAGGAATAGGAAGAAGAAGAACACAACTGATCAATGATCTGAAAAATAGAAGAAATTATTTGGAGTTAAAAGAGAAAGTTGAAGATTGAGAAATGTGGAAGAAATATTTCCAGGCCAAAAATCTTAAATTATTTTTTAAAAAATTCATTAGTCCCAAAACCTCCCGAAAACCAGAATACTTAATAATATAATAATAATTCCAATTAGACCTCTGTGTATACTATTCCAATTAAGCATGTATCCCATGTGTAAAGCATAATGCTTAAAATCTGAGGATTGTCTTGATCAATTATGTTTCAAGATTAATGGCAGAAATTGTAACATATTATATATTCACATAGATGTAGGTTGAATGTGCATCATCATGTGTTGTTTATTTTGTCCTATTGACTCTAGCGATTGTGTTTTGCACAAATAATCTATGTGAATACTTGTGTGAATAGCTAATGAAACAGATGTTACTCCCGTATTCAACCGAATATAATGGCGACAACAAAGAACTTTGTTAAAACATAGGTAAAGCTCATGGTTTAAGTTAAAAAGCGTGCACCACGCAACTTCGTTCAAGTGTAATAAAATGAATTCGCGTTCTCTAATTGTGTAAAGTCGATGTCTGTTTTGGTTTTTAGACTGTAGCATTGGAAAAGAAAGAGAATGAAAACGATAGTTAGCAAGAAAACAGAAATCACGTAAATGGACTATTATTTATTAAAATCTCAAGCTTCTATTATTCACTACAATCCTGAAAAACAATGTTTTGCTCATTCATTTATTTATATTGGAAAACAGAATACAATTGTGTTTTGCAAATAAGCATCTGAATTACTTATAAATAATTTCTTTTACTTTCTATTTTCCTTGGTTCTTTTGAATTATTGACAGTTCGTGAGTGAAAATAATTTCCCTATATTTTAATTATTTTCTTTTTTTTAACTATTGTTATTAGAATGACAAAAATTATTGTTACCGTAGAATTATTAGCAGTGTAAAACTATTCATTATTTATATTCGTTTTCTTTATTGACAGACGTAGTTTGGTTTAGAAATTCAGAAAGCAATAGCGTTTTGTGTTGCACATTCAAATTTAATTAATAACAGTAAATGTAACGAAAGATACAGATTACCTAAACCATTAAGGTTTCATTTGTTGCATTATTATTATTATTATTATTATTATTATTATTATTATTATTATTATTATGTGTCAGGAAAACACAACAGTATGTATAATATGTTACTTAAGAAAGTATATATATCGGATTGGATACATATCGGATATTCTACACGAATAACAGTACTATTCTACAAGCCAAAACAAAGCGAAAAATATATATGATCCCGGATCCTCGTCTGGAGACATGAATTTCATTATGTGGGAAGGTTCCAAATAAAGAACCATAAAGTAGATCTACAATCCATCAAGTAGTTGTATCTATTATTTTCAGATGACGGTTATATGTTGACCCTAGCACCAATTATTGGAATAACAATTGATGTAACTTGTTGATAGATTCCTAGTGCAATGCTAATAGTTTCAAGTTAATCTACGACGTTGCCACATAGTGATTTTTTTTTTAAATATTTCTCATAGTGGTGGAAGGAGACCCCAGAGGGTATATCATTATATATCATTTCGCTTTATTTTGATCTGTAGAATAGGGTCTGTAGCGCATATATACCCGTATTACGTAAATAAATAAATGAGCGTAAATAAATACGATAAATAAATAAAATTCCTTAGACTACTTCAACAAGAATCAAAGCTCAAGACCTAATCGTACGGTGTCATGAAGTAAAGCTTGGTGACAGTATACTACAGTCTTAATGGCGGGACTGTTTATTTTAGAGTATCAATTTTTAGGTTCACAAAGTCATTTTCTTCTTTCGATCTTCTCGAAAACTACGCATGAAATTTTGACACTCAGCCATATCATTTTCTTCAGTTCACCCAGTCAAAGTGACTGAGTGAGTCATGAAATAAGGACCCTACACGAACCACAGAACTCCTTTACCTCATGTCTGATGTATCGGAAGAATTCGATACGATTCGTAGAACTGCCTTCCGAACAGACACTTGAGCAGGCCCGTAGCCAGCCCCAAAATTTAGGGGGGGCCCGGTAGAACTTAGGGGGGGCCCGACCCAATCATATTATACTTCATCACCATATTATAGTTCATTTGCAAGTCTACCGTGAAATTTTATGGGGGCCAGCCAAATTTTAGGGGGGCCCGGCCCCCTCTTGCCCCCCGTGGATACGGGCCTGCACTTGAGCAAACGTGAAACAACAGAAGTGCTCCAACAATGTTGCCAAACTTCAGAAGACATGACGAACGAGCGACTAAAAAGCAGCTCTTTCGCTGCCACCTTGATTTCAGTATCCCAACCCAATGTGCCGCCTATACTTTGCAACATTTAGCCTTTCGCTACAAACTAGCTACATCTAGCGGAAACCAAGCACACTTTTTTAAAATAAAGCTCTATACCTGCTAGAGGTCTGCACGGGCCTGAATTTTTAGCCCGGGCCAGACCTGGCCCGTGAATTTAAAATGTGAGGCCAGACCTGAGCCCGAAATATGTTTTTGCATTTAGACCCGAGCCCGAACCCGACCCGAGTTAGTGTGATAATCAAATGAGCCCGAAATAAGCCCAAATTACAGCAACTTAATAATTAACGCAAAATTGTATTTTTATTTACAGCAATTAGAGGTTTAATTTTGCAGTTGTGCTTTAAAAGTTCTCCAGAAAGAACGCTGCAATATATATATTTCGTTGTACAATATATTTACAAAGTTAGGCCCGAGAAATATGGTTGTATATTTAAAAATTTACTGCCAGAGCCCGGCCCAGGCCCGAAGTGATGTATGCTTTGTAGGCCCGAGGGCTCGGACCGAGCCCGTGCACACCTCTAATACCTGCACGCCATTTTACAGAAAATGTCTACAACGAGAACTACCTCTTGACGCCAAATGGCGTTAATGGCACACAGCAACAGGTATAAATGACGTCATACGACGTCAAGTGGCAGCGAACGAGTTGAAGAACTATAACACAAACAGCAATAATTATTCAAATTAAACGTTGACAATAATAATAATAATAATAATAATAATAATAATAATAATAATAATAATAATAATAATAATAATAATAATAATAATAATAATAATAATAATATAAAGCAACAAAAGTAAAGAAAACGAAACTTAGTAGCAATCCAACATCACCCTTTGGCTAAGGTTCACACAAAATATTTATACAAAATTGCAAGTTGTTGTGCACAAGAGTTCGAAAGCTCTGGTAAAAATCGAAGAAACCGTTCAGAAGGCCTCTTTTGGACCTGTAAAGCTTCCTTATTTTCTCAGTCTAGAATACAAAGGGAATTTCTAGATTCTACGATTAATAGTTTCTGAAACCTGATAATGACAAATAAAATATCAAAGCCTCTCTTTTCTCTCATACGACCGTATTTCGAAAGACAAAAAAAAAAAAAAAAAAAAAAAAAAGTCTTAATTACAGGCTAGAGTGCAAGAAGAACATTTATAGAAAATCTGAAGATTCTATACCTAAAAATTTCGGAGATCTGGGAAATAACAAAAAAAAAAAAAAAATATCGTTCAAGCCTCCCTATCTCTCTTTACGGGCATTATTTCCAAAATATTGTCTTATGTACAGCCTAAAGTGCAAGGAGAATACTTATACAAAATTTCAAGGATCTACGGGGTTTGAAGATCTGGCAAACGGCAAAAAAATGTTCAAGCCCCATCATCCCCTTTTAGGGGCCCATTTGTTAAAATCTTGTCTTGTCTACAGCCTAGTGTGGAAGAGAAACATATATATAGGGCTATATAAAAAATTAAGGTATATAAAAATTTAACATATATAATAAAAATGAAGCCTCGTTATCCCCCTTTAGCTGCCGCATTTCAGAGTCCAATCTTATCTACAGTCTGGAATTGGAATGTGAGGAAAGCACTCACGCAAAATTTCAACATTTTACTCCTGATGGTTTCGGAGATCTGGCGAACATCAAAAAACACTGAACTTCTCTTATTCCCCTTCAGGGGCCGCACTTAAAAAAAAAGACATCTTTAGCCCAGGTTGCAAAAGAAAATTTATACAAAATTCTAAAATTCGACTAACAGTCTTGTAGATCCATTGGAGAGTGAGTCAGTAGATTTACTTTCTTATATATTACAATGGTTCAAAATATTTCCCAAACACTGGGGAAGGGAAGACAATTTCGCCCTTGGCCTCCCCAAATGGCTCCCTGCATTCAACTTTCTCTATTCCCAATAGATTGGTTGGATGCATATGAATTTCTTTTCTGGTGAAAAAGTGGTGAAAGGTAACTCGGTTAATTTTTCTTCCCATCAACATAAAGATTATGTATAAAAAGAGAGGGTGTTGCCTATCCGTGCATTGCTTCTTAACTGAAACAAAAAATGCCCTACGAAGGTGTTGACTTCTTTACGTTGGAAATAAATAAGAATTCTCAAAAGCACTTTATTTTTTTACATGAACTCTTTAACCTTACAATTAATTATGGGAATTATTTTTCTTGCCATTTAAACTCGGTTATTTTTTAATACCTATAAGATCTTCATGTGTGGCCTCGCGTAGTGTACTCGCTAATGCTCTCGTCTTTGGTGTGAGCGGTCCTGGGTTCGATATCCGGTGTGAACACTCGATTGAAAAGTATAAAAGCTTTTTCAGGCAGCCATTCTGAGTGAGGTTTTCCTGGTTTTTTTTCATTGGCACCATGCAAATGCCGGGGCGGTACCTAACATACAGGTCCCATGCTGCTTCCTTCCATTTCCTCGAATAGTGTGATCGTCGAGGGACGTCATCCCTCAAACATGAAGAAAGCCCAGAAATCTAATCCTAATCCTAAAATCTTCTTGCGTCCAATCTTACCCTGTCTGGATTGTTGTACTACCTTTTTTTTCTATGACAAAACTGAAAGTTCTCGAACACCAAGCTTTCTGTTTGAATAACAGGATTAAGCTTCTGAGTCCAACTCAGGAGTTGTATGACGGGATCGAAAGGAGAGAACATAGAGATAAACGGATCAATTTGAGAATCCCCTCCTTTTTTGAAGTTGATTACTAAAACCAGTAAATAGGACGGATAGATAGAGTCGAATCAGGGAGGGGCATCATTTGCGGAGGGTAACGGGGGCAATTGGACATAGTATATTTTAACAAATTGTGTACTAATATACCAATAAAATTATGAAGCCCTTATGAAGGTGAACAATCTTGCCCCTGGCAAAATGTGATAACTTCAGTTGAAAAATCGGGGAACGGTGGCACGCAGTACGACAGCTCTCACTCAGGTGCAAGGAGTTCCTAGTTCGCTTCCCGGCCATTTAAATTTGTGGTTGTGGACAACATCATCTTGTGTTTTTTCTCAATGTTTTTCCATTTTCTCCCACTTTCTTATTTGATCAATTCATTTCATAAGCATACGTCTCCTTTACCTTAAGGACGGAACCTAAAACCGAAAGCTTTCGTTTCCATTTACAATTGAAAAAAGTTGTCTTTTATAACTTTTATGTCTGTAAGAGGGTTGATAACATTTGTCATTTTTAAACTTAGTTACTGTTCTACATTTTTGCAATTAACAAATTCCATTTAAACCCATTGTAGACAGTGGCGGGCCTAGAAGGTAAAAAATGGGGTCAGCAAGGACTCAGACTATGGTAGGTATATCATGAGTTTACTATAAACTTTCAGAAGTATATGAATAATAGCTTAAATTATTTTCGTCGCCGAAATTATTTCTAAATATTATTTAAGGATACCTTAAAGGATATCCCATCGTTATTGATTACTGAATGATCTCAAAGCCGGTTATAGTTCACGTAATTCAACATAACTTGCAATGTAATGCCTGATGACATTCTCAGTGAAAGTTTTTTTTTTTTAAAGTACTTTTGATGGTTTCATTGGATGTCTTTGACAGGTAAAAAGTGTCACGAGTCAGTGAAACCAACAATAAAAAAGATAACAGTACTTAAATCACGTCATCCACATCGAAGCGTATTTCCTTTGAACTATGCAGTGCGAAAAGTCATCGATCGCCGGAGACTTCAATGTAAAAAAAATATGATGGAACAAGCCATCCATTAACAGACGAAGACCTTCACTTCACGTGTACAATACATGTTAAAAGATGCAGAAGAAAACTATCACATGGTTTGCCTAACGGAATGCTCCTTTATATGGGTAGGGTTCGAGTCATTAGAATGAGAGGTTGGAATCGTGATTGAAACGAGCATAAATGATTCCCCTAATTCTATAGGCATAATACGTCAAATCAACCAGAATTGAGTTTTTTAGACGCTAAATATATATAATTTAACGTCTCACAAATTAAAGTAAAATGTTAAATTTATAGGGCTTTATGCAGGGCCGTTCTGACCCGCGATTAGTGTCATACTAAAGAGTTCAACTACTGCAGTAGTCAGGCCTTTAGTATGACGCTAATCATACGTCAAAACAACTCTGCATAAGGCGGATACTCTTCAAGGCCAAAACAGACAGATCATTGCCAGTGGCGTATTTAGGGGAGGCTTCCGGGCTTAAGCCAACCGAAATCTTACTATAGTAAAGTATATGAAATATCTTGCAGAATTTTCAAATTTTCAGGCAAAGCCAGCCCCCCCTCCCGAAACAAAATCGTAAATACGCCACTGATCATTGCATTTTTACATGCTCAGTTAATTGATTTAAAAGCATATAAGGACGTTTTAAAAATGCATCACAATATTTTGGGAACAGATTCCTCACGTTAAAATTCAAAAAAAAAAAAAAAAATATTCATAATGAATCTGCTCAAAAATGGATAGTTTCGGAGTTATAGTGTGTCGAAAACATGAAACAAGTAAACTTTAAAAATTCATAGGTCCTCTACTATGGGACCTATTGTAGTTGTGTCAAGACATCACTCAGCAAGTAGTATGTGAACTTTCTAAATATCCATGTTAAAGTGCCCCAGTACTCCCACACCAATTTTTAGAGAGGTAGATGGAGAGTGATCAAGTACTCCCAAACAGCTTCTCTAAAAATGCAAGTACCGGAGATTCTGAAAGATGGATATTTGGATAGTTCATATACTAGTTCCTCAGTTATGTCTTGACCCGACTACTATCGGTCCTATAGTAGTGGAACTATGCACTTTTAAAGTTCATTTTTTCACGTTTTCGGCACCCTATAAATACGAAACTGTGCACTTCCGACCACAGGCCCACATGGACTTTTTTCTTCTTACTTTGATGTGAGAAATGTATCCCCAAAATATTGTGTTACAAATTTTTGTAACACCCTGTATATGAGCGGCTGGTAATGAGAAGAAGATAAGGAAAAGCGTCAGTTTCGCTGAATTGAGTTATCAGGTGGAACGGGTTGGGATCGGACCACAGAACAGTATGTAAGTAGTTTAATTTCGTAAATGTACTTCATAGATAGCAGGGGAAATTTGTAGTATCTGTTATTGTATTACATTCCATTGGTATGTTGAACCAAGTTTACAAGAAATTACGAAAAAAAAAACATCGCTTACCATTATTTTTCCTTCAAGCCACTGATATATAGGTAAGCAAGTATTTCAATAGAATTAAAGCCATCAATTTGGCAACAAACAACACTATTTAACGCGGTAAAAATATCGAAAACAGAATGAGAATTTGTCCTCTGGCATGTTAGCTTCTTTAGTTAAACTAGAACTAAACTTTAAGAGTTCACCATAATTTTCGGCCGATACCCAATGGCGGATTTAATATAAGCTAAAGAAGATATAGTTTAGGGTTCCACTCTCTTGGAGACCTCCAAAAATTTAAAGGAAAAAATTATGTACATTTCCAAAAATAAAATTAAATAAAATTAAATTAAATCTATATATATAGCAACAGTGTGCTTCTATTATGTAAGTAATGGGAGGAACAGGTAAGCCTCCTGCTAACCTGTTCCCTAAAATGTCAGTTGTAAAAGGATAGCTGGACATATAAAATGCCTGATTACCTTCAATAGCTTCGGGTCTCATCAAACCCGGTTCTGACCGTATCGCGTACTAGTCTTGCTAGTTCCATAATGAAACGCTTGTAGCAGCAACCTCATCTAAGAAGGTAGTGTGGTTATCGTGTTGCATTCAATCTTAGGTTTACAAGATAAAATAATTTTTCTATTTTTTCGAAAACTACGCATGCCGTTTACAGTCGCCCATACCATTTTGTCCTGTTCACCAAGACCTATCATGTCATCATTGAACACTTTTTTTTCGTTGTACCTTAACATTGTAGCATTTTCCTACGTTTATTTTAATTGCAGTTTAAAAGTGACAAAATTAAATGCTTCTTTTATGAAAATATTTTAAAAAGTATAAGAGCGTTATGTAATTGTCCAGTATTCTATAGAAAAGAATATTTGATAAACAGTATTAGACATGCATATTGATTCATTATCTGAAATTATCATTGTTCGCCCAATAAGAAATAAAATTAATGAAAAATATTTGGGTTATAAAAACTCTCTTCTTCCTCCTCGAAATTGTCCTTAAATGAATTTTTGGAAAGTTGAGATTCAATTACATGTAAATCACTTATTCCCGACCGTAAACGGCAAATCCAATCCATCTCGTTAGGTTTTTTTTTTAAACAAAATTTGCCACCTCAGCCCCCGCCAGGGTTGCCACACTCGAGACACGCGATGATGCCAAACACAGGTCTGAATTATGCTAGATTTTTGTAAATTATGCCAGATTTTCAAATTATCTTTCCTAACTAATTTTAAAGACACGCCCCTACTTATCTTCATTATTCTAATGAAGTGTATTAACTGTATTCATGTACAAATTTAATGTGACGCTGTTAGGAATAATGATAAATGGCACGTTATAGGGGAGGATGCTCGAATTTATATTTTATGAATGGATAACATTTTAAGAAATATATATACAACATGCCGCTTCCGACACAGCCCTGAAGCATTTCTTTTAGTGTATTACTAGTTGTCCCCTAACGCTCAAATCCCTCCCCTCTCAAGTTGTAAATTGAAAGGAACAGAAACATCCCAGATAATCACATATTCAGGTGTCAGTTGGCAGTAATAAAACTATTTGTAAGTAAATATGTTTTGCAGTAATGTTTGCTATTTTTGAACATTTGCGTTTGCTCTGAATTCAACAAAAAATTACAACTGCAGAAATACTGACTGGTTTCATTGCTCCAACCATCGCTTCAACTAAAAAGAATAATTCCCGATGATCTTTAAACCATCTAAATTTTCGTTCTTTTTCTTTTTAACAAAGGGTAAAATGAAATTATGCTAGATTTTGCCAGGATGCTGAAGTCAAGATGCTAGATGCTAAATGCTTGTTGATTATGCTAGATCTAGCACCAAGATGCTAGATATGGCTTCGCTGGCCCCCGCCGTAGAAAAATTCCAACAATCACTCCAAGTGAGTCATTTTTCCAATAAGCCAATAATGGTTGCCTGGAAGATAAGAATTGAGGTCGTCTCGTCCGGAAAAGGTATCGTGCAAGTAATGTCTCGTCTCTAATAATATTATATACTGTACGTTTATATCGGAAAAATTCTGTCTCGTCTCATGAGGAATCCTAGAGCCAATTAAATTGCTTCTCGGTTTCAAAAATGGATAACACAACTCGTTTATCGGAAATCAATAAATTTTATTTTTCGTATAACAACGAAAATAAATTGCTTATTATCTTATTGTTCACACATTTCTTGGACTTAAAATTGGTTCAATATTTTTGAGTTGATTCATTGATTGATTGAATAGAATTTACGTGTTTTGTACTACTGAAGTGCATTTGATATTCTCCTAGCAGGAATCGGACCGGAGAACTTGTGCACTAAAGGCACACGCACTAGCCACCAAACTCTCAATAAGGGCTTCTTTAAAATGCAATCAATTTGAATCTTTCAGCTTTAAATCTCACAATTACGACCTTTTGACTAAAGAAGATAGATCTATATATATAAATATAAAAGTGACTATGTTTGTGACAACTCTTGAACCACCCAACCGATCTCGATCAAATTTTCAACATGGATGAGGTTCGGGCCTGAAATATTTTTTATCATTTCACTTTCATGATCCAATTTAGGGGAGGGCAGGCCGGTAGTCAGCCCAAAAATGTAGGAGGGGCCAGCTGAAGTTCGGAGGGAGCCCGATCCAATCACATTATAGTTCATTAACATATTATAGTTCATTTGCAAGCCTACCGTGACAATTTTAGAGGGGCCAGCAAACATTTAGGGGGGCGCACCCCCTAGACCCTCTCTGGATACTGGCCTGGGGGAGGAGGAGGAGAAAATATTTAAAATGATTGAAAATGACCGATACTAGTGTAGTATCCATAACTTTCGAGCTCGGTGAGATGAACAGTGACACTTCCGATGCCCTTTAAATCCAAATGCACCCCTTTAACCCCAAAATGAAACGTATTCTTCCCGTGCGAAGAACGGGTATTCTGCTGTTATTAATACGTGAATGATTATGAAAAATTTGTGAAATGAGAATGTGGGAGGAAACGCAAGAATCACTAGAAAACCATGTATAGGGTGTTCTTTCCACAAAGTCATATGTACGAAATCCTACCAGGGACCCCTGGCACCAACTGTGAGCTTTGTAGCACTGAGTAACCGCGACCCCCAAAAGGCTTGTTGAATTAAACACCAAAATATTGTTAAGTAAATTTCATCAAAGATGGAAATGGAGGAAGGCATGGTGGCTCAGTGGTAGAGCGTTTATCTCTGATGCGTGGGGTCCCTGGTTCAATACCTGGCCAAGTAAATTTGTGGTGGACAACATTGTGTCCGTGAGTTTTCTCACGGTACTCCTGTTTCCTCTCACTTTCTCATTCCACCAATTCCTCCATCATCATTCACTTGCTTTAATCATCATCTCCCTTGGCCTAAAAGGCATAATCGTGGAAAGTTTGAAATAAAGATGGAAATGGCCTTTTATGTATCTCAGTTCTCTTGTCATCTATGTCTTTCATGTTTGTAACTACACTCATCACACCTTAGTCTAAAGTGTAACTCAAGGTTAGAACAAAACTTTGAGAGAATGAGAACAAATCAACAATTAGATAGGAAATAACCATATTCCTTAAAACAAGATGAAATAGCAAAAAAATAAACGAACAAACAAAAATTAAAAATACCGTTTTCTGGGAGTGGACCCAAATAATTTAGTAGGAAGTGCTTGAAAGATCTTCACAAGAAATAATAAAAATAATAACCAATGACAACGGTAGAAGGGCGATTTCCATGTTCAAATGTTGTCTAACAAGTTCGCTGCACTTGCACGGCATGTTTTTATATTCATACGACATCATGTTCGTTAGACTGTGAATAAATTCACACCCACAATGCATGCGGTTACGTTTGCGATCTTGTAATCACAATCACGCATGTTTTTTTGTTTTTTTGCTTTTTTTTTCATTTCCCACACTTTTAGTAGTTGGTAAAATGAGTGATCTTTGTACAACTCGAGTTGTATTGTTCTTTTCAGTTGGCGGAATTATTTCTGAAAAGGAAATATTCCTATAACAGCTACGCCCATGCTTCTTCACGTTCACAAAATGGAGAACGTAGAAAAACAGTGGCGTAGCCGCACATACTGCCACCTTCCCACAGCGCTCAATATTACATCCTAACCTTAAACTCAATAATACCAGAATCTTCTACGCTCCCCAAGTAGAGCAAAATATTTTTGGACAGTAGACAGTAAAACATGTCATGTTGGTGATGTTTAAAAACCCAAATTTCAATGTCAGAGCTATGAAAATAACCACTTATAACGGAATTAAAAGTTCACACACTTTGACGTTACATTGACCCTTATTTACAAGCTGAACGTGACAGTCTCGGTTCCCCTGTATATATTTTATGCCACATTAATGTTGATTAGTGCTCAAATTTGAACGTTAGTGATATAAAAGTAACGAAATCAAATCATTTAGTTAGGCAGGTCGTTACTTAGCCGTTACATTGAAATTCGGCAGCAGTAACATTACACTCCATATTTTCTGCCATCCAAAAGTATCCGATTCTACTTGATACTAATACACTTCTCTGTCTGGCATTCTTAGTCCTTACGTTTGTATTTAAAGTGTGAAACGTTCAGTGAATGTATTCTGTTTGTTTCGACATATCGATCACAGGTCTGAACACAAACAAACAACCACCGTCTACAGAGTATACAACGAAATATGGAGAGATGTATCCTAGGAATCATCTACAAAAATAGTATAAGAATTACATAAACCAAAAAGATGGCAGCAGTGGCGGATAATTAAAGGCATTTTATTAATTGGTAGTGATTTTGACGTATTACAAAAAGAAACGATGATCCGCGCGCAGAAGAAGTCTTGTGATAGGCCCCTTTTTGTATCTTGGTATCCAATCTTGTACCTAGGTATTTTGATTTTAACGTGTAATATCCGTCACTAGTGTTGTCTTCTGTTTGTCCGCTCTCAGTTCATAACAGTCAAAACAGGCATAGATATATGGCTAGCATACATTCTTTCGGTGCGAGAGTCTCGTGTTTGATTCCCGGTAGAGGATCATGTGGTTCGGATCCCACGTTCAGCTCTAGGTCCATGTTTCATAAAGCCTCGGTTCTGAGAGGAACATAAAACTCCAAATTAACCAACGACCCAAGAAAAGACATAGAAAATGTCCTTTTATTAGGGCTGTGACAAAATTTAAAAAATGGAAGCTCCTTCGTGGCCAAGCGGTTAGCGTACGCGCCTTTGGCGGGGGATACCCGGGTTCGATTCCCGGTGGGAGCTCATATTGTTCGCATTCCACGTTAATCAGTAGGTCCTGTCTCATATAGCCTCGCTGTTGAAAGGGACGTTAAATTCCAAATCAACTCAAAATTAAGAAATACTGTGGACTAACATACAAAAGAATTGCGGAGGTATAGAAGTCAGAGAAACATTCGTTCGGTAGTGGATTGATAAGGTATATTATTTATTTGTTTGTTTGTTTATATATTGAAACATCCCGTGAAATTGTACAACGGCTTCAATTAACTGATATTTTAAAAAAATACATTTAGGACTGCTCAGGACACAAGGATTGAGGCTATCTCGTTTCAAAAAGTACCATGAAAGTGATGTCTCGGAAACTTCGTATCTGTTTCGTCTATATATCGTCACGAAAATTCCGTCTTGTCTTGTTTTATGTGTAACCCTAATACATGTTTGGGGGGCGCGGTGGCTCAGTGGTAGAGCGTTCACCTCTGGTGCTTGGGGTCCCGGGTTCGATCCCAGCCCCCGCCAAGTGAACTTTGTGGTGGACAAACACCGTGCTCGTGGGTTTTCTCGGGGTCCTCCCGTTTCCTCCCACTTTCTTCATTCCACCATCTCACTCATCTCTCATCATCACCGTCTCCTTTAGCCTAACCGGCATAACCGTGGGACGTAAAACTCAAAGATTTCATTTTCATTTCATTTCCTAATACATGTTTCAACCACATTTAGATTAATGCAAAATCACAGGATATAAACTTATATTTTGATTCAAAAGGAACCAACAACTATACTGTGCAACATACAAAGGAACGAAATTGTTATTTGCTCAATTTGACTAACTTCCGGCGACGCCGTTACTAAGTCATAATCCGCAACACTTTCTTTGGCAGAAGCTACACATACTGTATGCCGTTTATTTCAAGTGCAACTAACATTTGACTACATTGTCTTAAGTGCAAAGACCATGTTATATCTCATGCAGCGTGTAATTGCCGAGTGTAGCCTCTGTAAAAGAGTTAATTACAAAAGATATAGCGTAATTGAGATCTTCAACAGCGTTTCTTCCTTTCTGAGCATTGAAGAGGTCTTAGCTTCTTGCTCTTTGATGGTTCATTAGCTACTTTTTCTCGCCTTCTTTTCTCTCTTAATTAAAGGAATTTTAACAGAAAAGAAGCTTCCTTGTGATTATACAACAGAGCTTACTTCAACATTTCAATGATTTAGAGCAAAAACTGCCTTTAGGACATATCTCAATCTTTTATCTGGTGCTTTTTTCTGTCAGAGATGGACATTTCCCCGAACCATTATACTTGTTTTTACTCCCACTCATCCACAATAACGCTAATATCCTTACTTATCCTATACCCTGGCCGGTGAACGATGATTTCTGACAGCTTTGCACACGGCCACGGCAAGCGAGGAGGAGACATCAGGTCAACTAACCTTAGGCTCAAAACCTGTCGTGTCTCCATGGTATAACCACTGCACATTGCCAAAGTTTCACTCACTTCCTGTCACCCTCAACGAGGAAGCAGACGATCTTCCCCTTGTGCGAGAAGCACATGGCAACACCGCACTCCTCAGTCGTCCTCGCGAGCTAAGCTGTCAGAAATCATCGTTAGCCGGCCAGGGTATAGGGATGATAACGGTGGAATGAATAAAGTGGGGTAAAGAACGAAAGAACTCCGAAAAATCACTCGCACACGACAAAACCCACTTGGCAGGATTTGGAATTGAACCAGGGACTCTACGCGCCAACTTTCAGCATTTTCTAATGATATGAGAACATGTTATCAAATCATTAATGTAATAATACCAACAAGAGTTGTTTAAATCTGTGAGGAAGGCGATGGCTCAGTGGCAGAGCGTTCATCTCTGGTGCATGGGGTGTCCTTACTTTGATTCCAGCTCGCGTCAAGTGAATTTTGAGGTGAACAAACACCGTGTGTGGGGTTTTTCTCGGGGTTCTCCATTTCCTTTCACTTTTTTCATTCCAGCATTTCCTTCATTTCTCATCTTCACTGTCTCCTTTAACCTAGCCTGCATAACCGTGACATGTAAAAATTAATCATTTCATTTCATTTCGTTTAAATTTGTTTTGGTTACTGTTGAACACGAGACGAAAATAGATTTCCGAGAATCGAGACGAGACAAATAAGACGCCTTCGAAAATCGAGACGAGATTTTTACAAAAATTACGAGACGTGACGTCAAAACTGTACTTGCTGCCTCGTGGGCAACACTAGTTTGGGATACTTCGTTGCAATCCACCCTGTAGTTGACTGGCCTGTTACTCTCCTCTGAAAAATTAAAAAAAAACGACATTCTACACGAAAAATATATTATAAAAAAAATAAGTATTTTGACAGGTAAGTGGATTGCCAAAAATTAGCCAAAGAAACCAGATACACTCTTTGTTAATAGGGATGCGCACGAGACGAGTCGAGACAGAATTTTCCTGACAAAATTCGAGTCAAGACATGACTCTTCAAATAGAAAAATATACATTTTTCGAGTCGAGACATTACTTTTACAGCATATTTTTGAGACGAGATAGCCACAAATCTTGTCTCGTGCGCATCCCTATTTGTTAATATTGGAAGAGCCACCGAGAAAGATCTGGAGTAAAATCAAATGCTTCTGGAAGGATATCTGTGCACCCGCTTCAGGCTACAAACTGAACAACCACTAAAGATATTCATGGTATACATCCGTGTTTCCCATTGGTGGTCTCTGGATCCCTAGGGCAGTGGTTCTCAACCTCTTTTGATTGACGACACACTTTACCGAACGTCCGGGAAATCGCGACACACTTCTTTGATATTTTAATTATAAATATAATAATAATAATAATAATAATAATAATAATAATAATAATAATAATAATAATAATAATAATAATAATAATAATAATAATAATAATAATAATGACTTTTAAATTCTAAAATTTCTATTAAGTAGTGACTATATATAACCCTGAGCATTATTGCTACCGCTGGAGGTGTTGACTGATACAGTCTATCTCGATTTTAACTAATTATTATTAAATTCTCCATGATTTTTAAATTCTAAATTTCAAGACACACCTTAGGGGACCGCGTGCCACACAATGTATCGCGACACATTGCTTGGGAATCAGTGCCCTATGGGTCCGTGGCATTACTTAGATTTAATAATTAATTTATAAAGCATGTAAATAATACCATGCATCCACTGTATGTATATGCCGTATAATGTATGCTTATAACATAAATAATGACTCGTAATTGTTGTTAATATTGCTTCTACCTCTCAATTATTAGTATTGCTATTGCGCAGATACCAAAACTTAAAAAGTATGGAGTTCGTGCCTTGCCTTATAAACAAAGAGGGAGTATTGGAACATGAAATAGATGGGAACCACTGGTCTATATCAAAACACTTCCTTCCATTATTTTACATCTCGCATATTAATTAATAAAGTATTTCATAAACTTAGCAGTGAGAGGCATGACTATCGTAATGTCTAATGGTTGAAGGAATCACTGTGGCTCAGTGGTACAGTATTCCTTTCTAGTGGGACGAGTCATTCGTCCGATTTTATTCATATCTGGATGCAAAATGGGAGAATATACGGTAAGATTCTAGTAGAGAACACATCGAAGCGTATCAGTTATCTTCTGGTTAATCATAAAAACATTTCTTTGTAAAATGCAATCAATGGGCGTTTTTTTACTGGGCATTTATAGTATATTATTTTGGTTTCCTTCATCCCTGAAAGTTAATGTTTACATAACCTCAGTGCAGTTTAGTAAATACGATAAATAAAGTTCAAATATGTCTATTTTTTGTTAGCTTATTCTTCAGTGTTTTCCCCATCGATAGCATTGTTGAATCAATAATATTAATAATACCACGAAAGGAAATGTTATTCGATTAAAAGTGCGAGGTTAGAATGCACTTCCGTGGCCGGCGGTCAAGCGAAAACGAAGTAAATGAAGCGAAAGACCGGACCGTGAATCCATGACGATGCGATGACACGACGATTCCTCTGCCAAGGGCAATTCTCTACTTTATTATAGATCATTATTATGCAATAATTATCATCATTAGAATTTGTCATCTACAATACTTGCTAGAAGTGTTAAATTTACTTCTAAGAAAATACTCAGGGGTGTATACTAGCTAGGATTGGGTGACAATTTGAACAAAGAGAAAAACTTAATACATACCAAAATTCACCATCAACTTTACACAAAATATTTTTGACAGTTATAATTGGAGTTGATCAGAATTGTCAATGAGTAGTTAGTCCAGGAGATATCAACATGTTCATCTGCCTAACCTCTCAAGATGCCACAAAAACCGAAACTGACAGATAAAATTAGCATGGCCGCAGTTTTGGGGCTACACCTTGAGCTAAGAGCACTTCTGTTCTGAAACCCTACAACGTGGATGGGAAGTAGAATACATGTGAGGTTCTCTCAAACCAACATTGAAATAAATATAAAGAATCTACTGGTATGTATAGAAGAAGAGTCTGGCCTAGATTTGAAAAATGTTTTAATAATGTCCATTTACGGTTTTCAGTGTGTAATCTTTGAAATTAATACAGTATACTTTAAATAACAACCCTCTAGAAATCTCTGAAATGAAAATATAGGATGTTTCTTCCACTGTTCATCATAACCGTAGTGGTCGATCATGTTACTATGTTTAACAATATATATATATCCATCTTCCATCATTATCTGGTAATAATACTTTAATTATTTCGATCCTCACATTACAGAAAATTTTCATATATAAAGCTTATAAAATTTTCAATCTCTTCTCTAATCTCTCTATTAAAACCGGAAGTGGAAGAGAATCAACCACTTCCGGTTTTAATCTTGACTGCTATAGAGTAGAAACGGTCATAGAGTAGGCATCTCAGCAATATATTTCATTTTCAACCTTACCTAAATCTTTAACAAACCAGTGCGTGGGCTTCCTGCTTCGATTCCCGACCGAGTAAATTTGTGGTGGACGATATCGTGTCCATGCGTTTTTTTGGGGTACTCCCGTTTCCTTACACATTCTCATTCCACCAATTCTTCCATCTTCATTCACTTGCCATAATCATCATCTCTCTCAGCCTAACGAGCATAATTGTGAGACGTTAAAATGAAAATGTTCATTTCTCTATTAAAACCACTACAATTTCCAGTTTGAATATTGAGTTATACAGAGTAAAAACCCTAAGAGATAACGAGAAGCGATTTTAGAGAATCGGATTTGTGTTCTAAGAGTAGGTACCATCTTCTCTAATAGTCCCCTATTCAAGCCGGAAGTGGTAGAAATTAACCACCTCCAGTTTTAGAGTGAAAGTGATAATACATAGCGAGAAGGAGTTATATGTTATCAATTAAATGTCGCAGGAATATATTTCATATCTTCTCTAATCTCTCTACTAAAACAAGGAGCGGTATAAATCTACTGCTACTTCCGGTTTAAATAAGAATTGAGAAAATATTATATATCATACAAACCAAACTTCTTCACATGGTGTATACATGGCCCTTCTACTTGTTTTACTATAGCTTTACTAAGCCAGAAATTATACATCTATCTATCTATATAAATAAATAAAAATGAATGTGACTATGTTTGTGACTTAATAGCTCTTGAACCACCCGAGCAGTCTCGATCAAATTTTCAACATAGATGTGATTCGGGCCTGGGAAGTTTTTTATCATTTCATTCTGACGGTGCAACTTAGGGGAGAAGAGACGGATATATATATAAATGATCAAAAATGACCGATATTAGTGTCGATTCCGTAGTTTTCGGATCGATGAGATGAACAGTAACACTTCCGATGCCGTTTAAATCCAAATTCAGCCCCAGAACTTGAGGGAGGAGACACATTAAAATGATCGAAAAATGACCGATATCAAAGAGCACTTCAGTACAGTAATAGAAAAAGTTACTAATTAACGGAACCTATTACTATTTTTCTTATTTTAACCCAACGAATCGGGTGATTGACGCTAGTACATAACAAACAATCAAAAAGGAAGTTTTATGGGTAAAAAATTAAAATGAATAAACTTTGGCTTACGGTTTCGCTCAGGGATGTACACAGGGGGTGGGTCCTGGGGGTCCGGACTCCCCCGAAAATTCGACTTTTGTGTAAATTTAGCCTAATTTTAGGGGCAAGTTTAAGAATTTTAATATAAAATACCCTCATATTGAGTTTGGACCCCTCCCGAAATAAATTCCTGCGTACGCTACTGGTTCCACTGTTATAATCTTAACACCAAAGGAGATGGGTGATTACTCCAAATACATGATAATGGAAGAGCTTGTGAAATGAGAAATGAAAAGAAACGCAAAAACCTGGAAAAATCTGCAAGCACAATGTTACCAATACATTCACAAGTCGAGCCGCTGTGGCTCAGTGGTAGAAATTTCACATCTGGTGCATGGGATCTCTGGTTCGATCCCAGCTCACACCAAGCGAACTTTGTGGTGGACAAACACCGTGTGTGTGTGGGTTCCCTTGGGATTCTCCCATTTCCTCCCACTTTATTCATACCACCATTTCATTCATTTTTCATCACCACGATCTGTTTTAGCCTAGCCGGCATAACCGGCCGGACGTAAAACTTAGATTTCATTTCATTTTTTCCACAATCACACGTCTTGGGTCGAACCAGGGATCCTTCGTATCAAAGGAGAGAGGTCTTTAGAAACTTCCTCGTTTCACACGCAACTGTGAATGCTAAGTGTAAATAGAATTTAATACAATCTGTATGTTTTTTTTTTTTTTTTTTTTTTTTTTTAAGTAGCTGATGAGAATGGTACAGATGTACTTCCGAGTAACGCTCGGATTAGTTCCATTAGAAAGAACGGTACTCCTTCAGTGAATTAAGATGAATCTTTTTGTATCTTCTCTCGTGATGAAAGGCCGATGTTGCGTTTTGTGATTCTCCTGTTCATCTGACAGGGAAGTGACAGGTAATGTGAGAAAAACATGGCCGTGGAGTGTTCAGACAAGATCGTCACACTTGATGTATTGTGTCAATGTCAGTAGAACACGGCGCTTAAAAACATTAACACCTCTTCTTCCGCGCCAGCAATTGATTCCAGCTCAAAATAATTAACTTCTACCAAAAGTGTTTGGTGTTGTTTTTAACGCTGTTAAAATTCTAAATAATTCCATATTCGAATAATGAATGCTTCAATATTTGAACAATTTTGTGACTGTTCGAATAATGTTCGATTAATTATTTAAATTCGATCTAGAATAATGAGAAGAGAATGACTGAATAATTTTAACGTTATTATTCAATCTTTGTAGGTTTGGAACTATGCATAATTTAATACATCTGATTAATGCAAACACTTATATTAGTAGTCTGTACCAGGAGTAAAAGTGGATCTGAAAAGGTAAGGAGACGCTTGACTACATGCCGTCTCCTATGCCTATCTTTCCCCATTGTATTTTTTTTTTTTTTTTTTTTTTGGAAAGTAAGGGGGACGCCACAGATATTTTCTGGGAGTGGGGGACGACGTGCCCCCGCGTTCCCCTGCACTTTTACTCCTGATTTGTACTAATTATAGTTTCGGCAATATATCATCTTCATCAGAGGGGATAATGTATCTGTTGGAGGCAATGACATATTGAAAAAACTTTAACATCTGTTATTAATATAAATATTTAGTTGATCAGACTTTATTTTTATTTAATTATTATCACATGTTCACCAGGATCGTAACTGCAAATTATGAATGCTTCGAGGGCCGGATTTAAGGGGAGCGCACCGGAGCACATGCACTCATCCTCCATTGTAAATATACACTATCTAAAGTGAGAAGCTAGCAGTGAAAATTGCAATACTTTCGGAAAATTTAATGTCATGTTTCGTTTTAGGGTTAAAACAAAGCGGAGCTTTGGAAAAATAATAGTTTTAAGTCAATTCCTCACACACACACAACAGATGTCTATAGGCATTTAAAACATTTAAATTTGATTCAAATGTACTGGTAGTTATTGGTGCACCCCCCCCCATCAGAAAATCCTGGATCCTTCCCTGGATGTGTCAAATCATCAAATAATACTTTCAACAAAGTGGATACTTTCAAATATCTAGGATCAATGTTATTAGACCAAAATCATATTTAGGAAGAAATTAAATGTAGACTGAAAGCAGGGAATTCATATTATTATTCAGTTCAAAATCTTTTGTCGTCGCGAATTCTGTCGAGGAATTTGAAGCTTAAAGTATATAAAACGGTAAACGTACTGTACGGTTGTGAAACATGGTCGCTTACTCTGAGAGAAGAACGTAGATTGAAAGTATTTGAGAACAACATCCTGAGATGAATATTCGGACCCACGAAGAACGGGAATGAGGACTGAGAGAAGCTTCATAACGAGGAACTACATAGTTTATACGGTTTACCCAACGTTGTTAGGGTCGTCAAGTCTAGGAGGCTTAGGTGGGCAGGTCATGTAGCTAGAATGGAATAAAGTAGAAACGCTTTCTAAGTCTTGACTGGAAGACCAATCGGAAAACGACCATTAGGAAGACCTAGACGCAGATAGGAGGACAATATTAAGATGGATCTCGCAGAAATAGAAATACAAAGTAGAAACTGGATCCTTGTTGGCTGAGGATAGAAGTCAGTGGAGAGTTTTTGTGAACGCGACATTGAACCTCTCGGTTCCATATTCCATAGAGTTAGTTATTCTTACCACATGTTACTATTTATTCACGGAGCGGGCATGGTCTCGTAGTTAAAGTTTTTAATCAGAAGATTACTGGTTTGAATCCAGTGTCTGACCATTCTGTCCGCTTTTTTAGGGCTTTTTTCCTGAGTTTCACGAGACAAATACCAAAATAGTACCTTTCAATGTAGGTTCTAGTTGACTTCCCTCTACTTCCTATCCAGTTAATGTGACCGTTACTAATTCCAAATGATTTCTCTGTAAGTTGACCTCGAGATCAGTTTTGGATAGTTCGTTAAATAAACAAGAAAGAAAATAAATTGAAGATCTGAAAATAGTACAGTGAATTTACTCAACTGAAGCGCAGTTCGACAAATTTCCCATGCTGATTTTACTTTACAGCAGAATCCCTTTCTGATTCTATCTCTCTTTTGACCACATTTGCGGAATTTCAACGTCTTAAGAGCCATCGTGTATGTTCTTCCTTCCCAATACTATGGCTAATATGAAACAGGGTCAGGCAATGTAAGAACAAGGAAACTGGTTTTGGGGACAGGAAATCGAGTACTAACTTAAAGGACAGTAATTGAGACTGTGGCAATCAACAAAGACTCCACGTGGACATGACATGCGACTATCAATTGTTTGAAATGAGGGTTCCAATTGACTATTTAGTTATCTGGGATATTTTGCACAAGATCCATCGGACGATGACTTATTTATGGTACGAGCCACCGCACGCTGAGGGCGGTATTCTTTATATACAAATTGAACTTCGATTGAAGAAACAAACTATAGTTCTGACTTTTATGAGTAAAACAGATCTTTCCTCTGATTTGATGACTGACAGGCGGTACTGTGCTGGCATGTGCTAGAAAGAAGTGAGGCATGTGTTATTAAATTATACCCTCGTTAGAATACAGCGAGAAATTATATGCTTCGAGATGTTGTATCAGGTTATGGTAGAATGTTTAATATGTCGAATGAGGTTTGTATGGCAGACTTGTTCATTAGAGGCAGAAGCAATCCATTTGATTCGCTTGTTTTCATCAGCCGCGGAGACCGTTATGTTCTTGACCTTGTCCCGTAATAACATTTCCACCAAGGAAGGGGGGCAAGGAGGGAGTTGATTTAATGTCACGTGAACCTTCTGCCCATCATTCCAAGATTCTCTTTTTTATATATATAAATACAATTTTATTTTTTATATGTTGTTTGTTGGCCAGTATTTACAGTTATTCTTTCCAACAGTCATAAACTTTATACAGGACTTAAGAAATACACAGTTACAAATTGTATTAAGTTGTATTGCACTGAACATTTATTCTGTTGTAAAATTAATTTTAAGTGTCATTATTTGTGCATTACTTCAAATAAGTATGTTGAAATGTGTTATCTACGTTTGGTTTCTTGACATTATATTTACAATGTTAATGTTATCATCACAGGTATTCTGCCATTATTGGCAGGTAACTTGCCATAACTGAGAAGCTTCCGTGCTCCACAGTCTTCAGTTAACCTCTTAGCTTTCACGTACGATTCTTCTTATTTTGATATCGTCCGTTAATTCAGCCTCCTTCGTCCTCTCCCTCTCTTTCCTGCCACCATACCGTCTAGCATGTCCCTCATGATAGAGTTCCTTTTTGTCCAATGTCCAACCAGTTTCTTTCTCTTCTTAATAATATCTAAAATTCTTCTTCTCTCGCCCACCATTTTTAACACCCTCTCATTCGTCTTCCGCTCAACTCAGCTAATTCTCTCCATTCTTCTCCACACCCACATTTCGAAGACTTCCAGTCGTTTTTCATCATTTTTGCGTAATGTCCATGTTTCTGCCCAATATAGTACAATACTCCATTGAAACACTTTATGGATCTTTTTCTAAACTGTTTACTCAAGGATCTACAAGATAGACTTTTGTCCCCCTAAATGCTTCTTTTGCTACATTCCTATTCTTGCTTTTATTTCACGTTTGCACTTCGTATTATCACTAATACTACCTTGCAGGGACGTACGCAGGAATTTATTTCGGGAGGAGTCCAAACACAATTTCAGGCTAAATTTTATTTAAAATTGTAAAATTGCCCCTAAAATTAGACTAAATTTACAAAAAAGTCCGAATTTCGGGGGGGGGGGAGTCCGGACTCCCAGGACCCACCCCCTGCCTATGTCCCTGCTACAATGCTCTTTGTTATGGAAAACTGCCCCCTCCTAATTCTATATTGATATTAACACAATTCGTTTGTTAAAATTATTATAGTTTTCTTGTATTGAAATTAGCCTTAGTCATTAGCTTCAGAACCAATGTGAAATTATAAATGTAGCAATATAATGCATGTAATAAGAATGATTCTGAACAGAAGGGGAACATTCCAATCAAATCGCGACTCTAGTGCATGGGATCCTTGGTTCGATCCCAGTTGGCGCCAAGTGAACTTTGGGGTGGACAAACACCTTCTGCGTGGTTTTTTTCGGAGTTCTTCAGTTTTCTCCCACTTTCTTTACTCCACCGTTTCATTCATTTCTCATCATCACCGTCTCTTTTATCCTAGCCGGCATAACCGTGGGAAATAAAACTTAAAGATTTCATTTCATTTCATTTTTCCAAAGAAATAGCTCATGAATATTGTAAAAAAAAAAATGATTATTTTGGGTGAATATTTTGATCTTTGTCAGCAGTGAAGATACATAAAAGAGACCTACAGTTATATCCTCTTCGTATCGT
Organism: Thermobia domestica; assembly: GCF_964235325.1. Taxonomy (NCBI): domain Eukaryota; kingdom Metazoa; phylum Arthropoda; class Insecta; order Zygentoma; family Lepismatidae; genus Thermobia; species Thermobia domestica. The sequence continues at coordinate 3,570,126 of NC_137465.1, read as the reverse complement.
ATTCTGGTAAATACACTAATCTTAAAAATAAATAAAACAAATCATCAAAACATCGCTCAGATTACCTTCTAATGAATTCAATTTGGGGGCAAGGGAGAGAAGTTTCAACTAAATTTTCAAAATGCAGAACACTTAATAAACTGTAAAGAACTACTCTGATCATGATAGCGGCCGAGTGAAAGACATCATGGCGTGCACAAAAATTCACCTCTAAGGCTTTATTATTATTATTATTATTATTATTATTATTATTATTATTATTATTATTATTATTATTATTATTATTATTATTATTGTATAAAAGTACTTCATTCTATACAGATGACACACGTGGTAAATGTATTTCTCAGATTAGCTTTACTGATACTGAGAACAAACCATTTAAGAAGCACCTACATCTGTAGTACATACAATTTAGGTTATGATTGGCTTAGTTTGGAATTTTTCTGCTGTTTTGTCAGAATCATTGTTATTCGTACACTTCGCTAACATTTTCAGCGTTGCCAAGTAAAAATTAATACTTTCATTCTTAGTGTATAAAAATGAGTAATAAATATTTGTCATCTTGTTATTGATTGGTGGGCTCTAATCATATTTGCGAGATCTTAAATATTTTCTAGAAAATGTTTAGAGCTGTCACTAGGAATTTGAGCATATTAAATGCTCAAATATATGCCTTGTATATATGCATCAAACTGTGTCATTTAATGCGGTAACTAATTTCTAGAGAACAGATCTAATTTTAAAATTGTAATTTGAAATTGTAATTGTAATGTTCTTCGAAAGAGAGAAACGCGACAGTCAGCTTAAGAGTTAACCTTTTTCTTTAACCTCTTCACGGATATGGCATCAAATGATGCCACATATTTATCGGGAAAATAATCCGAATTGTTTTTCACGAAGAAGAATGCGAACTGAAGGTAAGTAAAAACAAGTGCTTCAGAATATTATTTTTATTTATCTTTAGTTCGCACTCTTCTTCGTGAAAAAAATTCGGATTAGTATCCCTATAAATATGTTGCATCATTTGATGCCATATCCCTGAAGAGGTTAAGAAAAAAAGTCATTGTTTACGAAATGAACAGTTTTTAGTATCAACTATTCAATCACGCTCTTCAATTAAAAGATACCATTATTATCATTTAGAAATTCAAAAGATGATTTACTATGTTTCTCTTGACAATGGGCAGCCATGATGGCTTGATTCCTGTCCGAAGCGTTCCATAATGAAAATGGGAATCACAAGTAGTATGTATTAAGAGTATGCCTGTCATCATTAGGAATGTATATGTCACCGCTGGTAGAACCCAAACAACAATAGAACCAGCAGTTTTCTTACGAGAAAAATTTGATGTCTCATCTCCAAAACTGTATGATGTTTCTATTGGGAAAGCTGTTTCGTCTCTTGCAATCCTACCAACCATATAATGTGATTTCTTCTGAAACATAAGGATATAATATTGCTTATTATTGTTACTTATTCAGACGCCCACTTATCAAAAGTTATATTCTAATGTAATAAGATGGCATGTTTTGTAACAAATAAAGTTTCTTCCGTTAGAACTCGTGTTTAGCTGAAATTTATGTACCGTAACAGTAATAAAGGCAAAAGTACAACTGATAGAGAAGAGCATAGACTTCAGTGGTACGTAGAAAGTAATACAACTTAAAGTAATAAAAAAATGAAACCGCAACATTCTAACTGTCTCCTAGACTTAACAGCTGTATTACTTCCTTATTCGTCTTCACTTCAACTAGTTTGAATTGTAGTTGTTCCAGTGGGTGGCCTCTGGATGTGAATTCGAACGGACATAGTGTTCACATTTTACTTTGATTACAGAACACTGTTGATTCAACACTAAGAGGTAATTGAAGATCATTGTACTTCTACAGAAAAATAATAAACTTTTACAGAAAAAAACTATTGACAATGACTATAGAAATAGGTATTGCAAAGATAGCATGTATGTGTTATAAAGGACAATGGTCCAGTACGTAACATATAATTTTTATTGATAGACAACCTGTACACTTATGATGTTAAATGTTGTGGCTATATTTGTGCATTAAGGCTGTTAAGACACAATAAGTGAGAACGACATCTTAGAAGGATCTGTTTTTGGAATTACAGGTAATAAATGATAAGTATTAAATAAATTCAGTGTCTTAACAGAATAAAGAAATAATTTAATTTCTTCGAAAATTTTCTATCGTGGAAAATTTTGGTGTTAAAATAAAGTAAGTTTAATTGAATTGGGGCAGCAACAAATATTAAAATGTTTGTTGCAGTATGTTAACGAAATGAACATTTGTACCTTAAAAGAATATTGAAGTAAGAAGATAAAAAGAAATCGAAGACCTTCTATCTGTTACATCTTTGTTCTGAAGGTGGTATTACCTTCTCTAAGAAGTCAATTTAAATAAATAACTTGACTAATGCAAAACTCTTCGGAATAGTGCATGTATGTGTCTACTGCTTTAACTCAAAAGCTTTAGTTCCGGACAGTTCTTTCAGAAATACAGGCAACATGCTCTTTCATTTTTTGGATCAAAAGACCCAATATATTTCAATCAAAAAAATTCTTGTAGGCCTTATATCTGGAGAACTACATATAGTGTAGCCAAACCCAAACTATCACTTAACTCAGTATGGTATGCTTATTCCGTAGAAAGTACGAAAACTCGATTTACAGACCGTTCAAAACTTTTGTGGTCCCTGATCCAAAAACTAGTTATTGGTCAAGATCGCAATGTTTTCATCCATTTTTAGGTTTCCTAAAATTCTTGCTTTGTTCCGTTTTCCTTTTTAAAGCTTTTTGTAATCTACCTCTAGAACACCACGTCCCTCTTAAAGTTATTGCAATTATCTACTGTATAGTACCTAATTATCAGAATATATATTAATTATAAATGTAATGTTACTTATTTCAATTCGTGGTTTCCTCTGTGTACTCCCGTTTCCTCCCACATTTTCATTCTCCCAATTCTTCCATCGCCATTCACTTGCCTCGATCACCCGTTTCCGTTAGCCTAAAGGGCATAATCGTGGGCTGTTAAGCCGAAAGACTGAGACTTATTTATTTTAATTATTTTAAGTAGATGGGTGATGAATGAAATTTACTTCTTTAGTAAGATGATAATAGTTTCTAATATGCATTCAGTGGGGTTTTATCCCCGATCTAGTGTAAAATTGTTGGCAATACTGCGCTTGGAAACAAAAGTTCATTCGTAAACTAGCTGTAAAGTCAGGAGGGTAAGTTCTACGTAGTTTCATTTGGCTTTATTCAAGGGGGCGAGGTGGCTCAGTGGTAGAGCGTTCACCTCCGGTGCTTGGTTCGATCCCAGCTCACGCCGTGTGGACTTTGTGGTGGACAAACACTGTGCTCGTGGATTTTCTCGGGGTTCTCTCGTTTTCTCCCACTTTCTTCATTTCATTATTCATTTATCCTATTCGTCTGGATTATATGCATAAAACTGACTAAATGACCAAGAAGATATAAATAAATAAATAATAACCACAGAATCCCAACACTTTTTCTCTTCTGGTATTTTTTATTTTATTCACTTACTTAACAACTCAGAGGCCATTTTATACTGGATATCTAACAAAACAATAACAATAGAAACGATTTGGAAAGGTATCGGCCAGGGCCTATTTAGTACGTACCATTTCGGAATTGGCCTGGTAGGACTGAGGAAAAACCTTGGAAAACCCCAGTCAGGGTGATTGGCAATGGGAATCGAACCCATGACCTTCCGAATGCGAAGCCCAATTTAAGCTACTTCCTCCTATTCACAATTATGTTTTTTTTTTTTTAAATCTTGTCTCGCATACAGAAAAGATAGCAAGATACGTAAATGAAAGACCCAAAAAATAATATGTCCAGACGACCTAGAAAAACAGTTAAAATAATAGTCTCGTAGAAGTCAAATGCGAGTTTTAACAATACATAGTTTCAATTGTGGAAACTATATGATACTTCGTAAATAGTACATTTTGTGATTTGATTGATTAACAACTGACAAAGTAAAGTGTAATATGCACTATTATTCAGATATGAATATTTGCTAAATACCTTATTGTTATGCAACCAACCGTATGAATTAGATTGTTAGATTGTTGGGCGGCCTATTCTGTAGCAAACGATCAACAGAAGCCTGTAAAAGGCCTGATGCGCCTAATGATACGACGTATTTGCTAAATATCTTACTGTTATGCAACCAACCATACCAAGTAGATTGTTGGGTGGCCTATTAGGTAGGAAACAATTAATAAAAACTCTGGAAAAGGCCGTGATGCGCTTAATGATATTTGCTAAATATCTTACTGTTATCCAACCAACTATACCAAGTAGATTGTTGGGTGGCCTATTCGGTAGGAAACGATTAACAAAAACTCTGGAAAAGGCCGAGATGCGGTTAATATTTGCTAAATATCTTACTGTTATGCAACCAACTATACCAAATAGATTGTTGGGTGGCCTATTCGGTAGGAAACGATTAACAAAAACCCTGGAAAAGGTCGCAATGCGCCTGATGGATATACAATCCACCACACGAAGTATAATTTGTTTAGTTAGGGTTCAACGTGACTTTGCTGGAATGAGGATATTATAAGGTATGGGCCTACAGTTTAACGAAGAATCCGAACTACATGTACTCAAACCGGGGATCAAACCGGTGCTTCTGCACTAAGGCGAGAACACTAACCATTTTACATCGAGCGAACTTGACAGCGTAAAAGCAATTAAGTGAGATATTGATGCAAAAAAAAAAAAAAAAAAAAACACCTACACGAAATCCACAGTGACAACTTGTTTGAATCCAGTAGTTAATTTTCCCCCCTATTTGTTGAACATTCTAAATCTTCTTTGTCTTTGGTTTACGTGGTAATGTTCATTTCTATATATTTGGAAGAAAACAAAGGAATAATTTGTCATACTTTCCGTTTGCTACTTTGGAGTTGTAAAATGATGGCATTCTAAAAGTACTGAAATTTTACGTTGTAAAATTATGGCATAGCGAAAGTATCTTACGTTGTAAAATTATGGCATACCGAAAGTACAAATAATCTTTCGTATGTAAAATTATGGCATAACGAAATATAAAAATCTTACGTTCCAAAATTATGACACACCGAATGTACTTAAATCTTAAATTGTAAAATTATGACTATTTTAAATATTAAAAGAGCTGCAATTTAAAATTATAACATATTTTAAAGAGTTAGTGCTGCATTGTTAAATTTTAACAAAATAAAGATTATTAAGAAGTTACGTTTTTAAAACTTTTATTGTTTGTAGTATTTTCAAAAATGGTGAAATGTGCTGTAAAATTAATCAAATAGGGTGAATTTCGTGTACGGTAACATGCTTATTACTAAATGTGTAAATTTTTAAAATCAACATCAGTGTTCCTTCAACTCAAGAGGCTTTTAAGCTCTTTGAAGATAGTATGAAGGTTTCTTTCAGAGCAAAAACTCCTTTTTTTTTTTCAAAATGAAAAATAACAGGACAATTCGCATGAGGAAAGTATTTCGTGATATGAGTAACAACTAAAACCAGCAGCTGTAGTTATCATTGGATGCAATAACTGATCCGAATCGTCAACTTCAAAGTTCCCAGAACACGATTTGTTCTTTCAGTGTTTACGGTTTAATTATCCCCTGAAACACTGTTGTTTACGTGACATCGTGATTCGCAAAACTACTCCTTTGAAAAGATGTTCTTCTAAACACTATTATCAAGGATTATAAAAGAGCATGCAACGATATGTAAGCCGTACCCTTCAGTAGATAAGTACCTTGTTAATTATAACTAAATGCAACTAAATGATTTGAAAGGAGAAATAGAACAAACTAGAAAACCAAACACAATTGTATTTATTTACCCAGTAGCTGAAGTACTCGTTTTTCGCACGGGAGGAATAGGTTTGTAGAAAATATTTGAAAGATATATTTGAATCTCCTTTACACCTTTTGGGATGCATAGCTGAATCCAAATAAAATGAAAGAAAAATTGACCCAAGTGCAACGGGCTGGGGTGTGAAGTCTACGTTATGTAGGCCTATTTTATTTCTTTAGACAAACAAGTTTTTAAAGACTCCTGATAGAATTCGCAAAATAAATGTACAAAATTTTTATTACATTGTGGGTACTTTGTACTATGTTAGAATTCATTTCAAACTGTGCAATAGTTATTTTTCTAAATAATTTAAATATACTTAGGATACATATTTCAATTAAAGCATGAAACATGTGTTCACTGAAGTGTTATTTTCAAAAGTTGATTTTTATACGATTTAACTGTTTTATTACGGTTGCAAATGTATACATACAAAATAAGAAATTTAAACATTATGGAAATTAGAAGCGGAATTTACGGAAACGTGTTTATTTACTTTTAATGAGAAGCTTACATACCAAGTTTCATTTATCTAACCTAAAGCTCTCGTGAAGTACTCTATTTGTGACATAAATTATGAACTCCTCTGTCTTTAGAATGAGCATTTTAACGAAAGTGATATGAAAACAAAAACTCAACTAAAGCCAAGTGCTATGTTGAAAAATTCATGAAATGAAAGGAAATCTTCGAGTTTAACGTCTCACGATTAATCTTTGAGTCCCACGATTATGCCCGTCAGGTTAAGGACGATGATCATTAAAATAAGTGAATAATGCTGGAAGAATTGATGGTATGAGAAATTGGGAGTAAATTGGAGGAACCCGAGAAAATCCATGAACACGATATTGTCCGCCACAAACTTACGTGGCCGGGTATCGAACCAGGGACCCCACGCACAAGAAGTAAGCGCTCTACCACTGAGACACTGTGCCTGGAATATTCATTTCAGAGACACAGTGTGAGTTAGTACAGCGAACAAAAAACATTGAAGTTTACATATAAGAAAGAAATAACTGAGAAAGAGAATTTAACTGAAGTTTTTAATTATTCTATTAACTCATAATGAATCGAGAACGTCCATTCTTTAAATTTTTCAAAAAACCTTCAATATCATGAAATTAAATAATAAATAATTGTAAAGGAAACAAAATTAGACAAACAATGGTGAAATTAAAAAGTAAAACAACACAAAACGCTTGAGAGCACAGAACTATCATAGAAAAATAAAAGGTAGGGCTGTTTAAGACGGGTAGAAAATTTGTTGAGTTGAGTTGATTTGTAGTTTAGCGTCCCTTTCAGTAGCGAGGCTATATGAGATGGGACCTACTGATTAACGTGGAATCCGAACCACATGAGCTCCCGCCTGGAAGGGTGGAAAATTTATTTGCATAGGGAATACGGACAGAACGTATCAAATCCAAGCCAGAAAATTTTGGGAAAAAGAGAACTCAGAAAGAGATGTTTAATCTGAATAGCTATGTTAAATTGTGTAATATTCTTGAATTCTAACGTTGCCATTGTTTGCTTCTCTACATAATTTCTTTTAAGGGAAAAGAACTGGCTGCTTTACTCCTTTCCTACTAGCTAAGTGGCTACACTAAACTATTTTAGGCAAGAGAGTTAGAACTTGGTTTGGGCAAAACATTCAGCAAACATCTTGAAATGTCTGTGCATTATATTGTAATTTTTCTCACTTTACGGTGATTTATAGCTTAATATTCGTCTAAGCATCAACTCTTACGGTACTCCAAACTTGCGGTAACACATAATAAAGTGATTCATTCTTTCTTATGAAATAACTTTTCAAAACTTATACAGTCCGCAGCAAGAAACCTGCAACATGAGGATGTAAGTTTATTGTGAAACTACGCCTAATAGCCCAGGGAATCAACATAACGTCTAAGTGGCACGAATCACACCAAGAGAAACCTCGGCGTCCTCCCCTGCACACTTATTTTAGAGCAAAAGACTTCGTCGTTTCACAATAAAGTTACATGCTCATGTTGCAGTTTTTTTTTTGCTGCGGACTGTACAAGCTTAAACTTTCAGAGGATGTAGAAGCAACATTTCACTTAATCTTTCTTTCATTTCTTTTCTCGCGTTTTTTTTTTAAATCGGAAATTGTGGTGTACGCGTATATTTGGTAGTATTCGTGTCAGCATTGCCCACGAGACAACACAAGCAGGTCAGAAACCCTTCCTGTTGGTCGAGTGCCTCACGCGTGCGCCTTTGGTATACGTCGCCCTAGTTCGATCCCTGGCCAGGTAAGCTTGTGGTAGACTACACCGTATTCATGTGTTTTCTCGGGGTTTTCCTACCACATTCTCATTCCACCAATTCATTTGCCTTAACCACCCGTCTCCGTTAGCCTAAAAGGCATAATCGTGGGACGTTAAACTGAAAAATTTAATTTAATTTAATTTCTTCTCCTATAGGCAGCCCTTTCTGCTTTTAGACATAATCTAGCCCATTTGTCTAGAAAAGTTAAATAGAGCCGATAGACTGATAAACTAGAGATATGGCGGCCAGTTTCTTTAAGAGTATCTGAAAAACTGAAAATTTGTTAGCTCAAGTCAGAAATACTTGCAAATTTTTTTCCAAGCTGGAGGAAAAGACCGAGACACAGAAAAAAATCACGAATATACATACCCTGATGCACAAATACTTTATGTAGAACAAATATGCCATATTATTAACGCATATTGCATAACTTTATTAATTACAGTAATTATATTAAATACTGTAGTGGGTGAATAAGCAAATCTAACATGTTTTGATATGTATTTCAAAGAACTGAATTTCTTTTTTAAAAATACAAAGGGGGACAATTGCCTCTTCTTGCACTCCGCTGCGGGCGGCAATGACTGAACTAGAAATACTTTAAGAGTTAGGATTAGAGATATCATGTACTTAAGATTGATTGATTGATTAAATTTCAATCACGTTCTTTATCAGCAGCAAGGCTGTATAGGACGAGCTTTAGAAATCGAACCCAGGACTTCGTATACCGAAGATACGCCCTCTCAAACCACTACGGAAGAGGAACAATATACAAAAACTGAGTATTTATGGATTTATCACACAGATGCTTAGTTGAACACACTACACGTCAATATACCTTCTATAGAAGGCTCTTTGAATTCCTACAGGAAAGAAGCCAGATCTCTAATAGAAGTGAAACACCAGACGTCATCTGACTGTGAGATTCGAACTCAGGACGTATACGTCATCCTTAACCTATCTACGTTATTGCACCGTAATGTACAGCTAAAATAAACTCAATTCCAAATATTCGCTGGATCGAGCATGTTTTGTTTTAAACTCTATCTCGATTATTTGAATTATTTTCAACAAATTTGTGCTGATGATCTCTTGATGCAAAGACCGGTTCATGCTTGTAATGGCTTCGATCCTTTGTTCCTAGTTATTGTTAATGCATTATTCCAGCGCTCTTCTGCTATAGTTGTAAGAAAGCGTTCCAAGTCTCAAGATTTTGTCACCAGGAATTGTAGTGATAACTTGTAGAAATATGTATGTTATTAACGATAATGGTCTATAGCCTAAAACGTAATAGAATCGAACTTAGAATTATTATCTATTTCAAGTTAAGCATGCTAGTGTCCGATCTTTAGATTCTGCTACTCATTGAAGACAAGAGAATAAACGATCCTTCCAAATAATCCTCTTTACAATACGAAATCAATTAATGATTTAGGCAGTGCAGTAGTCCTAAAATTTTCAGAGCCTGTTTTGTGATCATCTATGATTGCCATAAAAGACATAGAAGGCATTTTTAATTGATAATGTACAACGCATATATTAATTAATTGAATTAAAATATAAAGAATATATTATTGTTTTATAGTCTAAAAGCATTTCTTGAGGGCATTCCTTAAATCATTTTATTATTAACATAAATGGGTGTAGGTATGGAGAATGAGCTAACTCACTCCGAGAAGGAACAGAAAAAATCGCGCCCGACCTGCCAGAAGTAAAAGAAAATATTTCCAAATTTAACTCTATTCTGTATTGCTCAAAGTTACGTATTATCATTGGCGTGATATTGAAAATATGCATAACTTAGTTTTAAAATATCGAACATGTGTGGTTCTCTTCAGCAGAGAACAAGGTTTTAGGTAATTGAAATATCACAGCCATCGACCTTCAAAACTGCTAGGATACCCTCTCAGAACAAAAAATACGCTACTTTGCATCGACCACTTACACCACTCTCATCCTAAAATTAACAATTTTGTGTTTTGGTTTGGTGATATGGCCACTCAATTATTGGAATAATGGCTCTGATTAAATAAATAAATATAAACAAAACAAAAGTACGAAGTGTTATACAATTTGAAGCAGAAGGTATACTCTAATGACTAAGATTAAGCAGAAGGTATACTCTAATGACTAAGATTAAGCAGAAGGTATACTCTAATGACTAAGATTAAGCAGAAGGTATACTCTAATGACTAAGATTAAGCAGAAGGTATACTCTAATGACTAAGATTAAGCAGAAGGTATACTCTAATGACTAAGATTAAGCAGAAGGTATACTCTAATGACTAAGATTAAGCAGAAGGTATACTCTAATGACTAAGATTAAGCAGAAGGTATACTCTAATGACTAAGATTAAGCAGAAGGTATACGGCGTGTACCGCCGTCTACCCTCAACTACAGTCCTGGATTTAGGTTCATGTGCCAAAGCTAAGTTGTGCAAGCTAACAGGGAAAAAGTTGAAACGGGTATTCGAACACGAAAACTAGCATAAATTAAATATCTTAGGCCTTAGGCACAAAAGTTTCTTTCATAAAGATATGTCATTCCGATGTGGTTTTTCTTTTGTTATTTTAGTGCATTTGGCCGGAATAGGATTATACGTAATATACACATATCTGATATTTTCAGGTCTGATAATTACAAAGCATTACAAAAATCATAAATCCATTAAAGTTAGCATACTTTTTCGTGAGACATTCCTGCATCGACGGCTTTTGTATGAGATGTTACCGTATATCTGAATATATCGTAGGACTGAAATTATTGTATAGTCGAGTAGTCACACAGCATGATTTTGAGTTCTTTTTCCAGTAGAAATAGAATATTTGTTTTTAACACACCATCTTCCAATAAATGTTTAGTTACTTGAATTAAGAAGCTATAAACTCCGATCTACAGAGCCAAAATTGAAATGAAAATGGGAGACGATGTGCTGACCACATACCACTCAAGGTTGTCTGTCCGGCCATAGTCCCTGTGAATGGTAAGGCCAAGGAGATAGTATGTCAGTGTCAATATTACTGTATCGTTCTACCATCCTTTTTTGCAGTATGTAATATAGAAGAAGTCATATAGATATTAAAACTACCATTGTTATGTTTAAATGACTAATTTATTCTTTCAGCAATGACACATTCAACGTGGTCCCAGCTTCCATTCCCGGTGGGGGCGCTTGCTTCAGATACAAATCCGAGAAGTGTTAAGGACCAGTTTTTAGTTAATAGATTCCGTCTTCATATAGAAACGGTGATTCTGAACTCCAGTGAACAAATTGATCAAGGATTAGAAAATTCACGTAATTCGTTATCTTAAATAGTATTCTTTCAGGGGGTAGGACGGTGTAATGGCCAAAAAGTTCATCAATGTAATCAGCTATAATTGATAGAAGTGTCTGTGTCAGTATACTTTGATTTCCAATGAATCAGTATCCGAATTGGATTCTTCTACAAAATATAATTTTGTATTATTTATGTAAGAAGATCACAGTTTGATCAAAGATCTATCAGGGCTGAAAAAGTGTTGAAGATCCAAACCACTGAGAAAGTTTAAAGTATACGTTGTAATTTTGGAAGGGGGCATATCAAGGAAATTTGGAGGTTCTTATGGCCACTGGGGATTAAAGACTCTCTCTCTCTCTCTCTCTCTCTCTCTCTATATATATATATATATATATATATATATATATATATATATACTTTAAAGATCTTTGAATAAATAACATATTTATTTTTCGTAAATAATACAATAAAAATGCATTAACTTATTTTTAAATATCTGAAATGAGTCATTTTAAGTTTCGTTTAAGTATTGCCATTCAAGACTTCTTTTTTTTTTTAAAAAAAAAAAAAAAAACAATTATCCAAATATCTCTCCAAAATTATTGGGAACAGTCAAATTTTGAAATATATTTAGTGTAGTTTCTGGATAACTGTAATATTCTTTCTCTTAAAGCACAGGGTTTGTTTCGAAGCTTCATCACTCAACTTTGGTCTACAGATAAATTATATGATTTGAAATTATCATATTTTTAAAAGAGTTCTGTGAACGCTGACATTCACGAAAAATCTGAAGTTATGAAAATCTTTTCAGTTCCAAATTTTAATAATAAGGGAAACAAATTCATACGCTAGTGAGCTTAATAATTTTCGTTGTCAAGTAATATTTTACAATTATTGGTAAATTTTAAAAGACTTATCTCCACTCGGAAGAAATGTTTCTACTTAAAAGGAAAAAAAACTAAATTGCAAAAACATTTAAATGGAATTTAAATGTCTTAAAACGATTATTTGTTTTCAATATCTTGCTATCTACAATTAGACATAACAGGTGAATCAATGTTTCTCGTTTACTTACCGAGACCGCGATAAAAGAAAAATAAGTCAACTGCTGAACTGTTCACTCACCTTCGAAAGAACCGTGAACAAAGTGAAGTCGATTCCACCACTAACTAACCACAGACACATGCGCTCGTGATGAGGTGAGGTAAACAACTGGCCCTCTGAGTCTCGGGTTCGCTTGCCTGATTCTTCGAGCACCGGTGACCACCAGCAGCCCATGACGTCACCCCGCAAGTCACTATGGGAACCATAGTTCCGGCGAACCACGCGAAGGTAAGGAGAGCCGTGACTTTGAGTCAAAGCCGCGACAGCGACAACGGCTTTCTCCGCGACAGATATCACTTTGATCTTGTGTTTCTCTGTCTTTTCTTAACATCTCTAAGAGGCCGTTTAGACGTTATGATAAATCATCAAGGGTGGAGATAAATTTCAGAAATCATAACGTCTAAATTAGTTTATCTCATGATATCTCTCCTGCATATGATACGATGCGATAAGTTCGACATGTTCAACTTATCGCATGCAAGCCAGGTATAGCCCCCCGTAGAGAAACAAAGGAATGAATAGGTCACCGCTTCCAACCCTCCTTGGCTGCCAGCTTCTTGGAAGGAAAGCGGGAAATATCTGGTTAAAAACAGGTTTTGTTAAGAATTTGCTTATACCTGTCGTCCAGTGGTTTGTTCTGTTGACAAAAAGGAAAGAAATATCTTTTCCCCGGTTTCTGTTTATGAAATGCGAGGAGACTTCCAAACTACGAAAGCTACAACAAATTAACCGCTTCAATTTGGTTTGCTTTGATGTCTGAAGTTTAACCTCGGCTAAAGCAAAGGTAGATCCATAGTTTAAAATGAGATAAAACCGACTAGCACCGGGAATTGAAACCTGGACCACATACATCAGAAGCGACACGTCCTTGATTGAAACCCTTTTCATGTCTTCGAAACAAGTCATTATAACCAACCAGAGATGGCCAACACATCAACCATGGTCTCTAGCCTACCGGCAATCGTGAGAGGTAGCCCGCGGTGGTCTGTGTCACACTATCTGTATCAATCAGTCTCGATGGACTGATTTCTAGTTTCTGATAACAAATGAACGTTTCTGAGAAAATAAAAATGAATTAATTAGGTTTTTAAAAAAATATTTAATCTTAATTTTATTGTTCGTATTTATTTCTTCTTTACTGTCCATCACGTCCTCATTATTAATCTATATTTTGATTAGTAGATCACTAGAGAATTCGGAAATGAGAAGTAGCCCTCAAACCTTAGAAAGCCTAGCCACCCCTGTTGTAAACCTATTCAATATTGTTTTATTTTCCGTTCTTACTCTGGTTTGTCAATCAAGCGCTTTAGTGCTTATCTCATGTTATTATAATCAATTTCGAATTCCAAAATTGTATATAGATACTTCATAATTAAAATTTCGAATTTTGAATTTATGTATTTTGAATTTATGCATACTTACTTTACTTCTATATAAATTGTATTTTATTTTAAATATCGTATTAAAATATTTGAACCAAAAGTCACCGCGTTAACCATTATGTTAGTCGGGTTAATCTTCTCCCTAGAACTTCTAAGATTATATGTAATAACATTATATAATATACTGTTCCATAATTCATGCAATTTCATGTCATAATATATATATATAGATATATAGATATAGATAGATAGATAGATAGATAGATAGATAGATAGATAGATATAGATATAGATATAGATATAGATATAGATATAGATATAGATATATAGATATATATATACAATGATTAAATGAGCGCATACAGTAAATTAGAAATTTTATAATGTAAAATTCAATTAAATAACAATGTACTTGTAATTATAAACCATCATTATATCCACCTGCCATTTCGTCCTCTGTCAAGATGTCCACTGGCCACTTCCTCCATTAGTTTGGGCTGAAATATTTCCTGCTCATTTGACCACTCTCAATAATATGTTCTTCTGTTATTTTCTGTGTAAATGATAAGAAGTGACCTAGAAGAGGCCCTGATACCGTATGGTATGGTCAAATTAAGAAGCACTGAGGAATGATTTGAAAGAGGGTTGCCCAAGATGGAATGTTCTGGAGAAATGTTGAAAGATCTTTATCAAACATTGGATTGACAACGGTTGTAAATAATAATTATCATGATTTTATATAATATTTTTGATTCCCCAGATAATACAGATAATTCAAATTAAACAGATTTGTTAGATTGATTTTCCATCTAGTATAAAATAACTTATAAATAAAAATTTATTGCCATTGCTTATAGCCTGCCCAATTTGCAAATATATTACAGTGCAGTGTCTTCTAAACGACCCCCCCCCCCCAAGTTGTAGAATTTCTCTAAAGATTTTTGAAAATACCTGCAACAAAAGTTTAAAAGTCATGAATATCCCCTAGAGTGTTAGATTCTCCTCAAAATTAACAGAATTAGACAAAACACTGCTGGTGGTTATTTTACAACTTTATCTCACAACGCTTGAAGAGCTTTACATAGTTCATAGTTCATAGAAATGAATAGTCATAGTTCATTTCTATGCTCAAAGTTAATGTTCTAATTTGCAGTTATTCATTGAGAAACTAATACTGCAAAATTCTAAACTTCGGAAATGAAAAATCAAGTAAAATGTTTTGTTTTAAATAGATTATATCTATATCTATCTACATTATAACTCACAGCATTATTAATCTAATTAATGCGCTTATCGTAGTTCCAGTATTCGGTTGCAGGGGCGTAAATAAGGGGTTCGCAGACCCCGCATTGTGGGGGGCCCACACCATCAGGGAGCTCAAAATTGTGAAGTGGGACGTAGAGAAGGGGTCCCACTCCACGCTGTCTACGGGAGAGCCCAAGCTTTTAGACGCCACTGTTCGGTTATGCCATTTGTTTGTATGGCTGGAGAAATCAAATTTATGTCAAGATAAATTTGACTTCCAGTTCTGGTTTTGGAGAGTCGCTTGAGTAATCAATCACATTGAAATTAAGATCAATGTACTAAATACTATGAGGTCAATTCGGAAAAGGACTGCCGTTTGATATCAATGGCACACACTCGCAGATACAAAATGTTTATTATACAAATGGGAAAAATATCACATTACATTACTTTTCAACATATTCACCATTCAAATTGAGGCACTTGTCATAACGTTTTATAAGGTTTGAATTCCTTCTTTAAAAAAAAAAAAAAAAGTGACAACGTTCTTTCACAGCGTGAAGCTTAGGGTTATTGCCATATATATAGTATGATTTGTGTCTTATTCCGTAGCTCATTGGGTCCGTGCAAATTCCCATTCCCGCGACCAGTGTTCGAGTTTTCGTTTTACTACTTTTTTATTTTTATTTTTTCATCGATCAGATAGGACTCCAGTAAAGAGGAAAATATTGTTACAGTTAAAGGTGTGATTCGATATTCTGCTAGTATTTATTTATATATTTACTGTCAAGCGAACAAAATGAAGTAGAATTTTACAACCGTAAAACTGTTCTAGATTTTACTATTAATAAGTTTACAGCTCAAAAATAAATTGAATGCTCTTCAATTATAGTCCATAATTAGCTATGGTCAAGAAGATGGATTTAAGTTGTTTTGTGTGTGGTCCGCACATTGGCATCCATCATCTTTAATTCTGGAACTAAATATAACTAATTTTATTTTTCGTTTAGAAATAAAATAGTCACCTTTAGCTCTGAACGAAACAGAGAGCATAGTGCAAAAGGTCACTATGGCATTACATTTCGTTATATAAAGAAATGAAAAAAAGTACATTTATACTTGAAAATGTCGAAGATAATTAGACAAATATTATGAACAATTCTATAATGGAATTAAGCAATAATTTATAATAAAATAAAACTGCAATGAAATGCAGGTGATATGAAGTTAACAAAAATGTTTGCCCCTATATGCTGAAATACAAGTTTCTTGATCAGATAGGGAAACTTCGCCTTGAAATATACACCATGAATTTGATTCTCGATAGAATCTGAAATATGTTAAGATCATGGGATTATTTATCGTAGGATCATAGTTTATACTTCATTTTCTTCAGCACAGTGGCGGATCGAAGGAGGCAGGGTGCGAATTACCGGGGGGAGGGGGGGAGGGGGATTTTCCCCCTCAATCACATTTTGTTTTCCCCCCAAAGAAGTCAGCTGAAGTATCCCCACCGGGGATGCTCGCTTTCCCCCTCAAACTATGCTTAGTATAACTCCAAATTTCACTGATTTTTGTTATTTCTTGTAAATTTAATCTTCTAGCTGTATTTCGAAATGATCGATGTAAACTGTTCAGTTTTGGTCATTTCTACTTACCACCTAATTCCCCCTATTTTCAATGTTGTTTAGTTGAACTATATTATTATGACTACGGTTGTTAGTTGCAACTGTACCTTCGTACTCTTCAGTTCGTCATCGTTTGTGAATTTGAATATATTAATTGCGTATAACAAAGCCACATATAGATTTATAAATGTTCTTAGCGGTTGGCCAAGAAGAAGTAAACAAATAGCTTCTTCTACCATACTTGGCGAAGTTCGGATATGTCATATTCATCCTCTATATTTGTATCGATTATCATCTTATTTTAATTTTTGTTATAACATGTTATTTCATTTTCCAGTGTACTCTTTGTTAGCACATGGTCTTCATTCCCTAGTAGGTTGTGTGTATGCAACTCAAAAGTTGCATTTAATTTGTGATAATTAGCATAATAATCACTGCTTTTACAGTTTACGGAAATGAACTTTTGAAACTGTACTCAAAACCTGATATTAAGTATTCTCTGGTAAGTATATGTTAACGTACACGCTGGGGGATACGCTCGTAGTGAGCAGACATGTTAATGAAGGTGATTTTTTAGGTGAATAAGCGAATAATTCAAGATTTGTTTCAGCATTTGTTAATACGACTGGTTCTCCGTCTCATTGTCCGTGTCTGTATAAGCATTTCAACTGGAGCGGTTTTTTTTTTTTTTTTTTTTAAGTTAACCCTTCATTTTTCCATCTTTTCTCTGTACATTTTGCTGTCCACGCTAATAATGTTATCTGAAAAACTTCAATGTTTTACTTTATTTGAGTAACGTAGCCCATAGTGAATCAACTCATCTTCAACCTAACAGTAAAGTAATTTTTAAGTGTTGACTTTCTGTGCCCATCACGGAATCGATATTTGGAGAAAAAAAAAAGTCGTGATGAGCACAGCTTTAGCTGGAAGTAGAAGCACAAGCTCGAAATTTCAATTGAGAGATTTTAAATATTTGGCCTTCGATTTGACCTTGATGTGAGAAATCGGGACCAGCAACAATACATTTATTTGATAGGCTAATATCTAGATTTTCTTTAAAAAAAATGTCCGGTTTAACTGATAATTTTAGTGGTTTTCACAAGACTGAAGTAGATTTCTTTTCGCAACCTGTATGTATTAATGCAAAGTGGAAGCTTTCAATATGAGTGGAAAAATTAACATATGCTTGTGATCATGGCTATCGCTCGAGCCGAATTATTAACTAAATAAACCTTAGAGAGCTACGGGGACAAGAGTGAGTACAACATTAAAACACGTTCAGAAAGGTTTAGTGGGGTGTGTGTATGTCAGACAATATATATGTGCATAGTTATTGTCGGTAGATTTATTAAATTAATAAATCTCTTATTTATTACAGATGTCACTCACTCACACACACACACACAGACACACACACACACACACACACACACACACACATATATATATATATATATATATATATATATATATATATATATATATATATGGGGGGTAGGGCATTTATTGTCTCATTTTGAAATTTGAACCTTCAGACTATGTCCTTTGGCCTAATTTTATCTCCCCCGAATATAGATTATTTAATTCGCACACTGGAAGGAGGGGCTATAGGGGCTCTAGCCCAGCCTTGACGCTCAGGTATACACTGGATAATATGGGGTTCAATTCTGATTTACACTGGATAAAGCTACAAACTACGATTTAGTCCCTTTCTTTATCATATCCTGGATCCGCCACTGATAGAGCATCATTTTCAACAGTACCACTCATTTGTCCGTATTATACACCAGAAACTGTAAAAAATCGAGGAAAACCGGGAGATTTTTCGATTTTTTCGAAATTATTGCGTCCTTCTGGCCCGGGCTTGGGTTCAGGTAGGGATATGTTTTTTTCTTTTTTTTTTAAACGTAGTTATGTAGACAATACGTGTGCAATATTTCAATCCTGTATCTTGAAAATTAAGGTCGGGAAAAAAAAATTGCAATATATATATATATATAACATACTGTTCCATAATTCATGCAATTTTCTACAGCACTGGGAGAATATGAAGTTTTCACACTATTAATGTAAAATTTGGCACTCTTATTGAGAAATATCTTAATTTTTTGAATTTCTAAAGGAAATAAGAGAAAATTTCTGTTTAGCCCCCCTTTTGGGGGTGTAAACACAAAAGTTCATTTTCCTTATGGGAGATTCAATGTTAAATTTTGGAAGCAGTTTTCTCCAATAATTATTCGTAAAGATTTTGGGGCAAATTAATTGTATTTGTTACAAAATTCAAAAACACTCATTAACAAAGCTAATAAAGCTGTCTCAAACATTATTTTGGGAAGGCCCCTCTTTTGGGGGCAAGGGGCGTAAAAAGGTGGTGGGTGATGTGTTACCAAAATCCCAAAATTTATTTTCGGTGTGCCAGTAAGCGTCAGGTTAATCACGAATGACACATAATTAATGCTCCAATGCTCCTTGCATGTGCCAGGGACTTATATGGGGCTATAGCCCCCTCTCAAAAATATAAAAAAACTCCATAAATATCCTTAGTAGGGACATACGACAAGAAGGTATTTTTTGTTAATTGATGTGAAATTTGGCGTCACTGTAGCAAAAGAGTATGCGGTTTTCAAATCTGGAATGATATTGTGGTAACGCACCATCTTAGGGGGGCAGAGGGGGCGAAGCATAATTTGGTGGATCTTTATAAAAATTTCAAATTTTATTTTGGAAATTTCAGGAAGCGTTAGATTAATCACAAATGATACAAAATTAATATTCCGATGCTTTTTGCATGTACCAGTGACTGATATTGGGCTACAGCCACCCTTTCAAAATTCATGTAATTTACGATAAATATTCTTCGCAGGGACGTACGGGAAGAAGGTAAATATGCTTTACAATTAATGTGGAATTTGTCATTATTGTAGAAGAATGTTTTGATTTTTTTTTTTTTTTAATCTTGAATCTAGTGTAAGTGAATATCGTCTGTCAGTGTACCAGATTGAGGATATAACTTTGTTGTTTTGTCATCACCGGAATATAATCAAAGATTTTTGCGTTTTTATAAAACAAATTGGACTCTTTTTATAGCATAAAATCACACATACAAGTTACCTGTATATTTTCTGCCCACTTAAGCAAACCAACTCGAACACAAAATGACAATGGAAAATGCCGCGGGTATCACGAACGAAAAAATCTTAATGAGAAGTAATATTTTAAAAGTTAAAAGTGTAATAGGTGACCTTTAAGTTTCAATAATGTTTTCTTTATTCATAAAAAAGCATATATTTTCCCTACTTCTTCCACAATAACTGTATGATCCCGCTTTCCACGCAGTAGCTTACTCGTATACTGCACTTGTAAGCACGTCAGGAAATCGTATACTACGGACACATGGTTCTTATAACCGTGTTTCTCTTTTCAATTTTTGGCTTTATCATTTCAAGTAATTCTTCAAATAATTTATCCGGCATTCTAAAATGGTTCGTGTATATTATACTGTCTTCAGTCCTGATTACCTGTACGAGGTTAGCATGAATCCCATGTCCGTATCGTCTTCTAATCCAATCTTTTACCCAGACTTTTCGATTTCTTTTCTTTTTTAAACATAAATACAATGATACCATTGCCACAGACAAGCTAAAAGTTGCAGCATCCCTGTCTTCCATTCCAAGGTCTTTATCTCACTACGGCGGGAACAAATTAGCGAGAAACAGGAATTGTCCTTTTCTGACTGACACGGTGCTCACACACACACACACACACACACACACACTCACAAACAGCGTGGTCATCTTTTGTTTGTCTAGGAGACACTCAAAGTTTCTGAAGTAGTTCGCATAATCTCCGAAAGATGTCAGACCCTATAGACCATGTGCTAGAGATATCTACGGAAAATATCGCTGTGTGTAAATAGAAAATATCTCACCTGCATATGATAAAAAAATCTCTACCCTTGATGATTTATCATAACGTCTAAAAAGGGCCTAACTCTAAATATTCATTCTCGTGTTGTATTCTGTTGCTTTCTGAACTACTTTCAGCCTACGAAACACTGAGTCATATGTTCGATTCCAGATTGCGGTCTAACAAGTAAATATGTGGTGGACAACATCGTGCCCGTGGGTTTTCTGGAGGTACTCTAATTTCCTCCCACATTTCATTCCACCAATTCTTCCATCATAATTCACTTGCCTTAATCATTGTTTCCCTTAGCCTAAAAGAGCATAATTATAGGATGTTAAACTAAAAGATTTCATTAAATAATGTGAGTGTTTTTTGTATTTCCAGATTCATGGATTACTTCAATATTTAGTTGCTTTCCTTAACTTACAAGAATAATTGTAAAATGTTAGTAATTCATCCATCCTTAAGAGAAGTGGGAAGTATCATTATTTTTCCTTTTTCTTTTCTTTCAATAGAAATAGTATAATTGTAATTTTATGACCGTGATCAGTAATTTTAGTTAATTATTATAGAAATTGATCAGTACTTCAGAGGTTTTCATAATTTGTACAGTATCCCAATTATGTTTCTTAATTCAACTTAGCTTTCTCCAACTTAACGAAATTTGTTAAATGCTATTAGGCATCGTTAAGTGTCCTTGAATACAATTCTAAACAAATTTGGTCCTTTTTTACATTTTACAAAATATCTATCAAAGACAAAGTAAAACTAGTTTGAAAAACATAGTGCTCTAGAAATAATAATAATAAAAACTAGAATGAAAATATCCGACTTGCTATTTCTTAAGAAGGTGATTTGGGTATCTGAAATTTTGAAATTTAAAGCTGTAAATCTGTTATAGATCTGGTAATGTTAATATGGTAATATGATAATCAGTGTGGATAGTTTATCTGGATTGTCATTAAACATACTCTAGCAGTGGTTCCAATAATATTATTATGTTGTTTCACATAATGTTTGAAGTGTGAATGAAGAATTTAAAGCCTTCTCTGGGCCTGTTGTGAGGATTAAAATAAGTGTACATCTTTTTTTTTTTTTCTAAATCATCTTAATGATTTGCATGTTAACACAGAAGAAAAACCAGTTTGGCTACAAAATATATGAGAGGGCATGGACTGGATATACCATAACTGTGAAATGTCGCTCGTTGAACCAAAATAATTTACGCATTCCATTGGACTCACATTTGTTTTGTCTCTGGTCAAAAATATTGTAGACATTTTACATATATAGTAGTGTAATGCAATGTGCAGTCTTGTTCACAAAACCCTGCCATCCACCTCTCTTTTAGTCTATATTATTGCAACTGTAAGTTGGAAATTTTAACACACTTTTAACTGACCAAAGTAGATTCTTATTTACTGGATTTAATACCATTTGTACTTTACAAAGAGAGGTAGATAGCAGATTTTTTTTAAGACCCTACTCGTATTATATAAAGATCAGAAATGAATGACTCGTCATCGCCCAGACCACACAACTATGCGTATGAACATGAAATTTGGGGAGAATACTAACAAGGGACATCACCCAATTGTCCGGCTCCGATTTCAATGAAATTTTTCTAGCTGATAGAGGACATACATGTATTATTTCTGATGACAGAAATTTTTGCCATGGTGCATGCTTTCTATTTTTTTTTAATTTTTAAAAGTTATGATGTGGTTATTAGAGATTACTGCAGAAGTCCCTTGCTAACCTTTGTAAACGGAGAGTTAATGAAAAAACAACCATGTAGATGTATATAAGGCATAGGGGGAAGTTGTATGATAGATATGACCTTGACGGCACCTATCTTGAAATCCGCCATTTTGAATTAAGGTCAAGTTTTTAAAATAGGAATAGGGTAATATGATACATAATTTTGGGCTAGAATTTAATCAGGAAGACAATGGTGAAGCTAGTTTTGAGATACACCTATTTGGTGAAAAGTTACATGAATTTAATTGTTCACTTACTACGTACGAAAGTCCCTTACCTCCGCTTCTAACCCACGTATTAATGATAAGTGGATAAAAGCTTCGGTAATACATATTATACCTAGAGGTAAGTGATACACTAAGGGTATTCTTGACTGCAGCCATCTTGAAATCCGCCATTTTGAATTAAAGTGAAGTTTGAAAAATGAAAACCATGGCATGTGACACCTCATTTTAATAGCAAAGTTTCCCACAAAGCCAATGGCATGCTTATTTTTGTTCTATAATTAACCAGTGTGAATGTAGTACTGCTTGTAATGAGCACCAAACGTCCATTATTCGATCTTTCAAATTGGCAAACTCCTAATTTTCACCACATGTTTTAAGATTCCAACTGGCACTTTGCAGTTGTTGCCATGGCTTATGTTTTCTAAATTAATTACATTTTTTTAAGAGTTGCGATTTGTCAGTTTGTGAATAGTGTTGGGATAAGCATTCAGCAATCTTTCTGAATTTTAAAGACTTGCCATGTAATTATTTATTTTCTTTACCTGCCCTTCAAAAACTCGTTTACTGACATGAATCATCGCACAACAAAACAACTCCAACTTTGCATTCAAGTAATGCCGAAGACGTAGCTTGTGTAGTAGATGAGACGAAAAATCAAATGAAAATTCACTTCAAAAAGGAAAACGAAATATGATTGTTGTGTAAATCAAGGGTCTTTTGTTTTGTTTTATATTTCTTTCTTTATTGTATATTTATTTATTCTCTATAGCAATTTTTTAACTAGTCAGAGAAGAAAGTCATTCGTTTTCTAGCGATTGTTGTCGATGATTCATGATTGTAAAATTTATAATCAGTATTAATCGGACACTCAATTAAGTTATACCTCTTTATAAACAAGTTACCTGTTTTCATATTATGTTCATGGTAGAAACAATGTTGTGGGAACAGTCATATAATGCCACTTTGATATTTTTTATCATTGCTGCTGTTTCTTTAATGTTGTATTTATTAAAAATATTTTATTGTCTATCGTTTTCGCAACATGTAAGCTACATTTCCTGATAACTTTGAGTTCGTATAGCACCAATTTGTTATAGTTTCATTTGTATTTCTTTACGTCACATAGGTCCATAGGTTCTTCATGTATTCTCGTTTAAAATAAATAATTACATTGCAAGTCTTCAAAGTTCAGAAAGATTGCTGAATGCTTATCCCAACACTATTCACGAACTGACAAATCGCAACTCTTAAAAAAATGTAATTAATTTAGAAAACATGAGCCATGGCAACAACTGCAAAGTGCCAGTTGGAATCTTAAAACATGTGGTGAAAATTAGGAGTTTGCCAATTTGAAAGATCGAATAATGGACGTTTGGTGCTCATTACAAGCAGTACTACATTCACACTGGTTAATTATAGAACAAAAATAAGCATGCCATTGGCTTTGTGGGAAACTTTGCTATTAAAATGAGGTGTCACATGCCATGGTTTTCATTTTTCAAACTTCACTTTAATTCAAAATGGCGGATTTCAAGATGGCTGCAGTCAAGAATACCCTTAGTGTATCACTTACCTCTAGGTATAATATGTATTACCGAAGCTTTTATCCACTTATCATTAATACGTGGGTTAGAAGCGGAGGTAAGGGACTTTCGTACGTAGTAAGTGAACAATTAAATTCATGTAACTTTTCACCAAATAGGTGTATCTCAAAACTAGCTTCACCATTGTCTTCCTGATTAAATTCTAGCCCAAAATTATGTATCATATTACCCTATTCCTATTTTAAAAACTTGACCTTAATTCAAAATGGCGGATTTCAAGATAGGTGCCGTCAAGGTCATATCTATCATACAACTTCCCCCTATGCCTTATATACATCTACATGGTTGTTTTTTCATTAACTCTCCGTTTACAAAGGTTAGCAAGGGACTTCTGCAGTAATCTCTAATAACCACATCATAACTCTTAAAAATTAAAAAAAATAGAAAGCATGCACCATGGCAAAAATTTCTGTCATCAGAAATAATACATGTATGCCCTCTATCAGCTAGAAAAAAAATATTGAAATCGGAGCCGGACAATTGGGTGATGTCCGTTGTAAGACAAAATTTTCTTACTCCGTATACATAAACAAAACAGCACACAAAAGGTAAATAAAACAAAAATGAGTCGTGGGCCCATTTCAGTAAAATATGTCTACTATTAGAAGCCCCTGAAATGATATTTATCTGTATGGCTTTGAGATGTGTTAATATTGTCCCCTTAATTAGTTTGTCATGTATAAAAAGGGTCCAGGGACGTAACCAACGGCCCCGCAGACCTTGCCATGGGAGGGCCCACAGGCTCCGGGGCCCCCATAAAAAGAGAAAGACTGAAAGAGGGGGCCCAAGAATTAGGAAGAACTTTTTCTAGGGGGCCCAAATACGCGTATTAATGCTTGCCCTTTTAGGAAAATCTAAGTTACGGTGCTGTTCAAGGTCCCACAAAATAGTATCTTCTTCCTCCTAAAGGCTTCTTTCGCCATTCCTATCCTTGCTTTTATTTCACGTTCACACTTCATATCATCACTTCATATAATCACCGATTTCAACCTATTGTTTGTGGTTGAAATCGGTCATGGATAAATGGGATTAAATCAAACCAATCATGAGAAAATGTTTGAGAGTAACTTTAGTTGATATTTTTTAGTTTATATGAAACAATGCCCAGGTACTGAAAACTAGTCACCTGTTCTATTTTCTTTCCTCTTACGTTTGTATTTGATACCGACCGCCTCGTTCAAATGACCATAAACAAATAAAAATAATGGAATAGGTATTTCAGCGTCTGCGAAAATTCCGTTTCAAAAGAGGGAAAGGAAGACAAATTTCTATAATATTATGATTCCCACTATTTAGTTAGAATGTAAGAGTACACTTAAGCTGAGATGTGAAATTCGTTGCGTAAACTCTTAAACAAAAATAAGAAATTGTTTCAGCGTTTCAGCGTTCCTGAAAGGGGAAAGTGCGACCTTTTTGTACTATTCTATGAAATAGTGAAAGTCACTCACAGATTCCCTGGTTATACTAATATATCTAGAAACGTGAAATATGGATAGAAAATTCCTTTTGTTATGATACCAATTAATAATAAGGGAAAGTTTTGAAATTCGTATGCTAAACGAGGTAAAATGGATTCAAACAGGGACAAAAAAGCGGGGGAACGCGGGGGAACGCCGTCTCCCCACCTCGAAATATATTAACGGCGTCCCCCCAGTTCCTAAAACATTACAACGGGCAAAGATAGGTAGGGGGAACGGCGGGAAGTCATGCCTCTACCTACCGTTCCCCCACCTTTTCAGATCCACTTTTACCCCTGGATTCAAACGTTTTGCCCAGAATAAAGCAACCACAACAACCTATGAAATTAGGAAATATGAAACTCAGCACGTGAATTCCTCATTAAAAACAAGCGGACACATGTCCCAGCGACTTGAAAATTCCTGTTTAAACGGGAAGCAGGCGTTTCTTTTGTCTACATTGAAAACGATGTTGTCTGTTGTTTACAATTAAATATCTTTAAAATGGCTTGTAACTTTGAAATGAGCTTTGGAACATCCTTATATATACACCTCGAGCTAGATTGCAATAATCCCTTTGATTAAAGGGCGTGTTCTAAGTTTGGAAGGCTCCCAAAATTACGAAAACTAAGTTATCTCACGAACCTGTCAAGTTAGAAAAATTAAACACTGTATATAAACTCCTAAATTGCAAATGAACGGAAAAATGACCCAGCATTTTCGAAAATTCCGGTTTTAAGAGGAGTGGAAGGAGGGGGATTTTTATATATTTTTCCGCCACATTAAATTGAATTGATTTTAACGTCCCTTTCAGCAGCGAGGCTATATGAGATGGAACCTACTAATTAACGCAGAATCCTAACTACATGAGCTCCCACCGGGAATCGAACCCGGCTCTCCCCCGCCAAAGGCGCGCACGCTAACCACTTACCCACGAAGGAGCTCTACGCCACATTAAGATAGGAGTTGTTTGTTGTTTGTAATCGCATGACAAGAAACGACTTACCGCTTTGAAATGAATTTTCTAACATTGTACCTGCTTCAAGGGTTTATGATCTAACATTGATTAAAGGGAGTATCCTAGGGAGGTACTATCCATACTCTTCCAAATACTAGCAATAAATCTATTTTTCTCGTGCAAAGAACGGACGTCTCTCTCTCTCTCTCTCTCTCTCTCTCTTGAGCTCCTCCGTGGCTAAGCGGTTAGCATACGCGCCTTTGGCGTGGGAGACCCGGGTTCGATTCCCGGCGGGAGCTCATGTGGTTCGGATTCCACGTTAATCAGTAGGTCGAGGTCTCATATAGCCTTGCTGCTGAAAGGGACGTTAAACTCAAAATCAACTCAACTCCTCTCTCTCTCTCTCTCTCTCTCTCTCCCTGTGGGAGAGAGAGAGAGAGAGAGAGAGTTTGGCTACGTACCAAATTTCACAATAGTAAATCCCCCAGAGAGTAAGAATTATAAAGAGAGAGGGTTTACTTTAAAGTGCGATGGAAGCGAATATTCTAGTTTTAATCCGATTAGAAACCGATTTCTTACACAATACTATTTACTTCATTAGTTCTATAAACCTTTATGCTTATCGTGTTATAATTATCTTTAAAATTATGATTTTGTCATTTCAAAACGTAGAACGAGAAATAAATGTAATATTCTACCTAGGTATTTGTTAAGGAAACCTTTGAAACATTGATGATTTCAGGGCATGACCTGTGGGAGAATTTGAGGCCCTGTCGACATAAATTCGTGGCCATATCTTCGATCATGCTCAAAGTGGACTAATAATGTTCTATCAATTTCCTCTCATTCATATATTGACCATTACCCGGGGAGAATCTTCTGAAATCATCAATGCTTATAATTAGTTTTTCATTACAAATCAAAGGATAATAATGAAATATTGAACATACTTAATATTTTGTTTTCAATTTTTTATTTTAGATTTGCAATTCATATAATGTTCCCTTCTAATCGAATTTGAGAGAAAAGTAGTTGCCAAAGATTTATCCAAAGAAATGTTTTCAGTCCTCTGATGAAAATAGGAACACACTTTTAAGGAAAAAAAAAACGAAACTAATACTTCCTACAGGGTTTGAACACATAAACAGGGTTTGATTGATAGACTATTGACCCAAACCGCTTGACCAGTTCGTACGTCTTCACTGAGCTTCTTTAGACTTTTGTGTATAGTAGTTTCCTGCTCCACACTTTTTTTGTTTATGTCGATACCACTATAAGTTTGTGGTGAATATTTGGGCGTTACAGGTCTTGCAATGCATAAAGATCTTTTTGTATAAACTACATTCAATTTCATTCCTAATAACTTATATGCAACAGATTGAATCTGTGAAATGATTGGGGTTTGAGTGATCGTAAATGTTTTCATAGTTAGGAGCCTGGATATGCAAACCCGCTTACTATTGTGGAGATTTACTATTGTGAAATTTGGTACATATAATTTGAAGTACTCACCAACTACCTATATAAAAATTGTTGCGGAAGTGCCGCAGGATTCTGAAACTTGGATATTTGGATAGGGATATACTAATTCCTAAGTGAAGTCTTGACCCGACTACGGTAGGCCCATGGATTTGGAGCTATGGGCCTTTAAATTTTGTTTCTTCATGTTTCCGGCAACATATAACTCCGAAAGGAAGCATTTACGTACCCAAGTTGATCTATACTTTTTGTCATCTTGATGACAGGAATCACCTTCCAAACGGTGTCGGTGTTGTTTTGAAACACCCTATACATACTTCACATCCAAAAATCTGACGTACAGGGTGCCTGAAACATGAAAAACTGTTTAAACATCTCTCTATGATTAGGAAAGACATTTCTTAGTCCTATCGTCTCTCAAAAATAAAAATTACAACAAAAAATGCTGCTAGCTTGTATAGCAGTTGGGAAGCGTTTTAATGTTTTATTTCCTGCAATAACCTCTGTAATATTTTGTTCTAAAAGGAAGTGAAGAAGTGTAATTTCTCGCCTGGGGACTCCGACAGTTAAAGCAAATGCCCTGCTCTTTGAAATGGGTTGAGTCTCTCCATTTCATCTCCTCAACCTGTGACGAACGCTTTAACCCTTCTTCGCTCCATCTTACAGCATTTTATGAGGAGAATAACTTTCCTTTGTTCACAAGAAATGCACCTGGTGAATGCCTTAAAACAAGGTTGCTTGTATATAAAAAATCACTGATTTTGTTTTTCGACCTCATTTTGTTTATAGCATTACCACTTTGTCATTATGACTCCATTCCTTTAGTAAATACCTAATTTATGGCTCAATGACTCTGTGGACATTTCTTTCCATTGGAACCGTGTATAGAATTTCCAGTTAGTGATGTTCCTACTATCAGGATATAATTAATATAATTAGGTTAAAAGTTAAATATGATCATAGTATTACCATGTTACCTTCGATGAATTGATTACAAGAAACAATGAAAATTATGTACTAAGAGAGCTAATTTGTGAGATTATATTTATTGTTTTTCTTTCTCAATATTGTAAACTTCTCTGTGTAGGAGTAGGTAGAGCTTTGGTAGAGTAGAATATAGTCCGAAATTGTCTCCCACTACAACTAAACAGGTTTTATTATAAAAATCCTCTATCAAGGTGTCTAACCGTAACGAAAGTAATGAAAGTCATGAAAAAGTCACAAAATCAGAAAACCATTATGAAAGTCAAGAAATTTAGCTCCTGGGTCACTAACATTTCAAATGTTCTTTAATAAGAAATTCAGTTTAACAGAAAATAATTTCTTCTATGTAGAATCCTAGTTGGATGAGGAAAAACAGAAACTAATAAGTAAATATAAAGAGCCGAAATAGCTCAGCTGGGAGAGCGTTAGACTGAAGATCTAAAGATCCCGGGTTTCGGCATTAATATTTTCTTTAGAGATGAATATAGAATGAGTAACTAACATTTCAATTGTTCTTTAATAAGAAATTCAGTTTAATAAAAAATAATTTCTTCTATGTAGAATCCTAGTTGGATGAGGAAAAAGAGAAACTAATAAGTAAATATAAAGAGCCGAAATAGCTCAGCTGGGAGAGCGTTAGACTGAAGATCTAAAGGTCCCTGGTTCGATCCCGGGTTTCGGCATTAATATTTTCTTTAGAGATGAATATAGAATGAGTAACTAACATTTCAATTGTTCTTTAATAAGAAATTCAGTTTAATAAAAAATAATTTCTTCTATGTAGAATCCTAGTTGGATGAGGAAAAAGAGAAACTAATGAGTAAATATAAAGAGCCGAAATAGCTCAGCTGGGAGAGCGTTAGACTAAAGGTCCCTGGTTCGATCCCGGGTTTCGGCATTAATATTTTCTTTAGAGATGAATATAAAATGAGTAACTAACATTTCAATTGTTCTTTAATAAGAAATTCAGTTTAACAGAAAATAATTTCTTCTATGTAGAATCCTAGTTGGATGAGGAAAAAGAGAAACTAATAAGTAAATAAAAAGAGCCGAAATAGCTCAGCTGGGAGAGCGTTAGACTGAAGATCTAAAGGTCCCTGGTTCGATCCCGGGTTTCGGCATTAATATTTTCTTTAGAGATGAATATAAAATGAGTAACTAACATTTCAATTGTTCTTTAATAAGAAATTCAGTTTAATAAAAAATAATTTCTTCTATGTAGAATCCTAGTTGGATGAGGAAAAAGAGAAACTAATGAGTAAATATAAAGAGCCGAAATAGCTCAGCTGGGAGAGCGTTAGACTGAAGATCTATAGGTCCCTGGTTCGATCCCGGGTTTCGGCATTAATATTTTCTTTAGAGATGAATATAAAATGAGTAACTAACATTTCAATTGTTCTTTAATAAGAAATTCAGTTTAACAGAAAATAATTTCTTCTATGTAGAATCCTAGTTGGATGAGGAAAAAGAGAAACTAATGAGTAAATATAAAGAGCCGAAATAGCTCAGCTGGGAGAGCGTTAGACTGAAGATCTAAAGGTCCCTGGTTCGATCCCGGGTTTCGGCATTAATATTTTCTTTAGAGATGAATATAAAATGAGTAACTAACATTTCAATTGTTCTTTAATAAGAAATTCAGTTTAATAAAAAATAATTTCTTCTATGTAGAATCCTAGTTGGATGAGGAAAAAGAGAAACTAATAGACGAATACAAAGAGCCGAAATAGCTCAGCTGGGAGAGCGTTAGACTGAAGATCGAAAGGTCCCTGGTTCGATCCCGGGTTTCGGCATTAATATTTTCTTTAGAGATGAATATAAAATGAGTAACTAACATTTCAATTGTTCTTTAATAAGAAATTCAGTTTATTAAAAAATAATTTCTTCTATGTAGAATCCTAGTTGGATGAGGAAAACGAGAAACTAATGAGTAAATATAAAGAGCCGAAATAGCTCAGCTGGGAGAGCGTTAGACTGAAGATCTAAAGGTCCCTGGTTCGATCCCGGGTTTCGGCATTAATATTTTCTTTAGAGATGAATATAAAATGAGTAACTAACATTTCAATTGTTCTTTAATAAGAAATTCAGTTTAATAAAAAATAATTTCTTCTATGTAGAATCCTAGTTGGATGAGGAAAACGAGAAACTAATGAGTAAATATAAAGAGCCGAAATAGCTCAGCTGGGAGAGCGTTAGACTGAAGATCTAAAGGTCCCTGGTTCGATCCCGGGTTTCGGCATTAATATTTTCTTTAGAGATGAATATAGAATGAGTAACTAACATTTCAATTGTTCTTTAATAAGAAATTCAGTTTAATAAAAAATAATTTCTTCTATGTAGAATCCTAGTTGGATGAGGAAAAAGAGAAACTAATGAGTAAATATAAAGAGCCGAAATAGCTCAGCTGGGAGAGCGTTTGACTGAAGATCTGAAGGTCCCTGGTTCGATCCCGGGTTTTGGCATTAATATTTTCATTAGAGATGAATATAGAATGAGTAACTAACATTTCAATTGTTCTTTAATAAGAAATTCAGTTTAATAAAAAATAATTTCTTCTATGTAGAATCCTAGTTGGATGAGGAAGAAGAGAAACTAATGAGTAAATAAAAAGAGCCGAAATAGCTCAGCTGGGAGAGCGTTAGACTGAAGATCTAAAGGTCCCGGGTTTTGGCATTAATATTTTCTTTAGAGATGAATATAAAATGAGTAACTAACATTTCAATTGTTCTTTAATAAGAAATTCAGTTTAACAGAAAATAATTTCTTCTATGTAGAATACTAGTTGGATGAGGAAAAAGAGAAACTAATAAGTAAATAAAAAGAGCCGAAATAGCTCAGCTGGGAGAGCGTTAGACTGAAGATCTAAAGGTCCCTGGTTCGATCCCGGGTTTCGGCATTAATATTTTCTTTAGAGATGAATATAGAATGAGTAACTAACATTTCAATTGTTCTTTAATAAGAAATTCAGTTTAATAAAAAATAATTTCTTCTATGTAGAATCCTAGTTGGATGAGGAAAAAGAGAAACTAATAAGTAAATAAGAAGAGCCGAAATAGCTCAGCTGGGAGAGCGTTAGACTGAAGATCTAAAGGTCCCTGGTTCGATCCCGGGTTTTGGCATTAATATTTTCTTTAGAGATGAATATAGAATGAGTAACTAACATTTTAATTGTTCTTTAATAAGAAATTCAGTTTAATAAAAAATAATTTCTTCTATGTAGAATCCTAGTTGGATGAGGAAAAAGAGAAACTAATGAGTAAATATAAAGAGCCGAAATAGCTCAGCTGGGAGAGCGTTAGACTGAAGATCTTAAGGTCCCTGGTTCGATCCCGGGTTTCGGCATTAATATTTTCTTTAGAGATGAATATAAAATGAGTAACTAACATTTCAATTGTTCTTTAATAAGAAATTCAGTTTATTAAAAAATAATTTCTTCTATGTAGAATCCTAGTTGGATGAGGAAAACGAGAAACTAATGAGTAAATATAAAGAGCCGAAATAGCTCAGCTGGGAGAGCGTTAGACTGAAGATCTAAAGGTCCCTGGTTCGATCCCGGGTTTTGGCATTAATATTTTCTTTAGAGATGAATATAGAATGAGTAACTAACATTTCAATTGTTCTTTAATAAGAAATTCAGTTTAATAAAAAATAATTTCTTCTATGTAGAATCCTAGTTGGATGAGGAAAACGAGAAACTAATGAGTAAATATAAAGAGCCGAAATAGCTCAGCTGGGAGAGCGTTAGACTGAAGATCTAAAGGTCCCTGGTTCGATCCCGGGTTTCGGCATTAATATTTTCTTTAGAGATGAATATAGAATGAGTAACTAACATTTCAATTGTTCTTTAATAAGAAATTCAGTTTAATAAAAAATAATTTCTTCTATGTAGAATCCTAGTTGGATGAGGAAGAAGAGAAACTAATGAGTAAATAAAAAGAGCCGAAATAGCTCAGCTGGGAGAGCGTTAGACTGAAGATCTAAAGGTCCCGGGTTTTGGCATTAATATTTTCTTTAGAGATGAATATAAAATGAGTAACTAACATTTCAATTGTTCTTTAATAAGAAATTCAGTTTAACAGAAAATAATTTCTTCTATGTAGAATACTAGTTGGATGAGGAAAAAGAGAAACTAATAAGTAAATAAAAAGAGCCGAAATAGCTCAGCTGGGAGAGCGTTAGACTGAAGATCTAAAGGTCCCTGGTTCGATCCCGGGTTTCGGCATTAATATTTTCTTTAGAGATGAATATAGAATGAGTAACTAACATTTCAATTGTTCTTTAATAAGAAATTCAGTTTAATAAAAAATAATTTCTTCTATGTAGAATCCTAGTTGGATGAGGAAAAAGAGAAACTAATAAGTAAATAAGAAGAGCCGAAATAGCTCAGCTGGGAGAGCGTTAGACTGAAGATCTAAAGGTCCCTGGTTCGATCCCGGGTTTTGGCATTAATATTTTCTTTAGAGATGAATATAGAATGAGTAACTAACATTTTAATTGTTCTTTAATAAGAAATTCAGTTTAATAAAAAATAATTTCTTCTATGTAGAATCCTAGTTGGATGAGGAAAAAGAGAAACTAATAAGTAAATAAAAAGAGCCGAAATAGCTCAGCTGGGAGAGCGTTAGACTGAAGATCTAAAGGTCCCTGGTTCGATCCCGGGTTTTGGCATTAATATTTTCTTTAGAGATGAATATAGAATGAGTAACTAACATTTCAATTGTTCTTTAATAAGAAATTCAGTTTAATAAAAAATAATTTCTTCTATGTAGAATCCTAGTTGGATGAGGAAGAAGAGAAACTAATGAGTAAATAAAAAGAGCCGAAATAGCTCAGCTGGGAGAGCGTTAGACTGAAGATCTAAAGGTCCCGGGTTTCGGCATTAATATTTTCTTTAGAGATGAATATAAAATGAGTAACTAACATTTCAATTGTTCTTTAATAAGAAATTCAGTTTAACAGAAAATAATTTCTTCTATGTAGAATCCTAGTTGGATGAGGAAAAAGAGAAACTAATAAGTAAATAAAAAGAGCCGAAATAGCTCAGCTGGGAGAGCGTTAGACTGAAGATCTAAAGGTCCCTGGTTCGATCCCGGGTTTTGGCATTAATATTTTCTTTAGAGATGAATATAGAATGAGTAACTAACATTTCAATTGTTCTTTAATAAGAAATTCAGTTTAATAAAAAATAATTTCTTCTATGTAGAATCCTAGTTGGATGAGGAAAAAGAGAAACTAATGAGTAAATATAAAGAGCCGAAATAGCTCAGCTGGGAGAGCGTTAGACTGAAGATCTTAAGGTCCCTGGTTCGATCCCGGGTTTCGGCATTAATATTTTCTTTAGAGATGAATATAGAATGAGTAACTAACATTTCAATTGTTCTTTAATAAGAAATTCGGTTTAATAAAAAATAATTTCTTCTATGTAGAATCCTAGTTGGATGAGGAAAAAGAGAAACTAATGAGTAAATATAAAGAGCCGAAATAGCTCAGCTGGGAGAGCGTTAGACTGAAGATCTATAGGTCCCTGGTTCGATCCCGGGTTTCGGCATTAATATTTTCTTTAGAGATGAATATAAAATGAGTAACTAACATTTCAATTGTTCTTTAATAAGAAATTCAGTTTATTAAAAAATAATTTCTTCTATGTAGAATCCTAGTTGGATGAGGAAAACGAGAAACTAATGAGTAAATATAAAGAGCCGAAATAGCTCAGCTGGGAGAGCGTTAGACTGAAGATCTAAAGGTCCCTGGTTCGATCCCGGGTTTTGGCATTAATATTTTCTTTAGAGATGAATATAGAATGAGTAACTAACATTTCAATTGTTCTTTAATAAGAAATTCAGTTTAATAAAAAATAATTTCTTCTATGTAGAATCCTAGTTGGATGAGGAAAAAGAGAAACTAATGAGTAAATATAAAGAGCCGAAATAGCTCAGCTGGGAGAGCGTTAGACTGAAGATCTAAAGGTCCCTGGTTCGATCCCGGGTTTCGGCATTAATATTTTCTTTAGAGATGAATATAGAATGAGTAACTAACATTTCAATTGTTCTTTAATAAGAAATTCGGTTTAATAAAAAATAATTTCTTCTATGTAGAATCCTAGTTGGATGAGGAAAAAGAGAAACTAATAGACAAATATAAAGAGCCGAAATAGCTCAGCTGGGAGAGCGTTAGACTGAAGATCTAAAGGTCCCTGGTTCGATCCCGGGTTTTGGCATTAATATTTTCTTTAGAGATGAATATAGAATGAGTAACTAACATTTCAATTGTTCTTTAATAAGAAATTCAGTTTAATAAAAAATAATTTCTTCTATGTAGAATCCTAGTTGGATGAGGAAAAAGAGAAACTAATGAGTAAATATAAAGAGCCGAAATAGCTCAGCTGGGAGAGCGTTAGACTGAAGATCTTAAGGTCCCTGGTTCGATCCCGGGTTTCGGCATTAATATTTTCTTTAGAGATGAATATAGAATGAGTAACTAACATTTCAATTGTTCTTTAATAAGAAATTCGGTTTAATAAAAAATAATTTCTTCTATGTAGAATCCTAGTTGGATGAGGAAAAAGAGAAACTAATGAGTAAATATAAAGAGCCGAAATAGCTCAGCTGGGAGAGCGTTAGACTGAAGATCTAAAGGTCCCGGGTTTCGGCATTAATATTTTCTTTAGAGATGAATATAAAATGAGTAACTAACATTTCAATTGTTCTTTAATAAGAAATTCAGTTTAACAGAAAATAATTTCTTCTATGTAGAATCCTAGTTGGATGAGGAAAAAGAGAAACTAATGAGTAAATATAAAGAGCCGAAATAGCTCAGCTGGGAGAGCGTTAGACTGAAGATCTAAAGGTCCCTGGTTCGATCCCGGGTTTTGGCATTAATATTTTCTTTAGAGATGAATATAGAATGAGTAACTAACATTTCAATTGTTCTTTAATAAGAAATTCAGTTTAATAAAAAATAATTTCTTCTATGTAGAATCCTAGTTGGATGAGGAAAAAGAGAAACTAATAGACAAATATAAAGAGCCGAAATAGCTCAGCTGGGAGAGCGTTAGACTGAAGATCTAAAGGTCCCTGGTTCGATCCCGGGTTTTGGCATTAATATTTTCTTTAGAGATGAATATAGAATGAGTAACTAACATTTCAATTGTTCTTTAATAAGAAATTCAGTTTAATAAAAAATAATTTCTTCTATGTAGAATCCTAGTTGGATGAGGAAAAAGAGAAACTAATGAGTAAATATAAAGAGCCGAAATAGCTCAGCTGGGAGAGCGTTAGACTGAAGATCTTAAGGTCCCTGGTTCGATCCCGGGTTTCGGCATTAATATTTTGTTTAGAGATGAATATAGAATGAGTAACTAACATTTCAATTGTTCTTTAATAAGAAATTCGGTTTAATAAAAAATAATTTCTTCTATGTAGAATCCTAGTTGGATGAGGAAAAAGAGAAACTAATGAGTAAATATAAAGAGCCGAAATAGCTCAGCTGGGAGAGCGTTAGACTGAAGATCTAAAGGTCCCGGGTTTCGGCATTAATATTTTCTTTAGAGATGAATATAAAATGAGTAACTAACATTTCAATTGTTCTTTAATAAGAAATTCAGTTTAACAGAAAATAATTTCTTCTATGTAGAATCCTAGTTGGATGAGGAAAAAGAGAAACTAATGAGTAAATATAAAGAGCCGAAATAGCTCAGCTGGGAGAGCGTTAGACTGAAGATCTAAAGGTCCCTGGTTCGATCCCGGGTTTTGGCATTAATATTTTCTTTAGAGATGAATATAGAATGAGTAACTAACATTTCAATTGTTCTTTAATAAGAAATTCAGTTTAATAAAAAATAATTTCTTCTATGTAGAATCCTAGTTGGATGAGGAAAAAGAGAAACTAATAAGTAAATAAAAAGAGCCGAAATAGCTCAGCTGGGAGAGCGTTAGACTGAAGATCTAAAGGTCCCTGGTTCGATCCCGGGTTTTGGCATTAATATTTTCTTTAGAGATGAATATAGAATGAGTAACTAACATTTCAATTGTTCTTTAATAAGAAATTCAGTTTAATAAAAAATAATTTCTTCTATGTAGAATCCTAGTTGGATGAGGAAGAAGAGAAACTAATGAGTAAATAAAAAGAGCCGAAATAGCTCAGCTGGGAGAGCGTTAGACTGAAGATCTAAAGGTCCCGGGTTTCGGCATTAATATTTTCTTTAGAGATGAATATAAAATGAGTAACTAACATTTCAATTGTTCTTTAATAAGAAATTCAGTTTAACAGAAAATAATTTCTTCTATGTAGAATCCTAGTTGGATGAGGAAAAAGAGAAACTAATAAGTAAATAAAAAGAGCCGAAATAGCTCAGCTGGGAGAGCGTTAGACTGAAGATCTAAAGGTCCCTGGTTCGATCCCGGGTTTTGGCATTAATATTTTCTTTAGAGATGAATATAGAATGAGTAACTAACATTTCAATTGTTCTTTAATAAGAAATTCAGTTTAATAAAAAATAATTTCTTCTATGTAGAATCCTAGTTGGATGAGGAAAAAGAGAAACTAATGAGTAAATATAAAGAGCCGAAATAGCTCAGCTGGGAGAGCGTTAGACTGAAGATCTAAAGGTCCCTGGTTCGATCCCGGGTTTTGGCATTAATATTTTCTTTAGAGATGAATATAGAATGAGTAACTAACATTTCAATTGTTCTTTAATAAGAAATTCAGTTTAATAAAAAATAATTTCTTCTATGTAGAATCCTAGTTGGATGAGGAAAAAGAGAAACTAATAGACAAATATAAAGAGCCGAAATACCTCAGCTGGGAGAGCGTTAGACTGAAGATCTAAAGGTCCCTGGTTCGATCCCGGGTTTCGGCATTAATATTTTCTTTAGAGATGAATATAGAATGAGTAACTAACATTTCAATTGTTCTTTAATAAGAAATTCGGTTTAATAAAAAATAATTTCTTCTATGTAGAATCCTAGTTTAATGAGGAAAAAGAGAAACTAATGAGTAAATATAAAGAGCCGAAATAGCTCAGCTGGGAGAGCGTTAGACTGAAGATCTAAAGGTCCCGGGTTTCGGCATTAATATTTTCTTTAGAGATGAATATAAAATGAGTAACTAACATTTCAATTGTTCTTTAATAAGAAATTCAGTTTAACAGAAAATAATTTCTTCTATGTAGAATCCTAGTTGGATGAGGAAAAAGAGAAACTAATGAGTAAATATAAAGAGCCGAAATAGCTCAGCTGGGAGAGCGTTAGACTGAAGATCTAAAGGTCCCTGGTTCGATCCCGGGTTTTGGCATTAATATTTTCTTTAGAGATGAATATAGAATGAGTAACTAACATTTCAATTGTTCTTTAATAAGAAATTCAGTTTAATAAAAAATAATTTCTTCTATGTAGAATCCTAGTTGGATGAGGAAAAAGAGAAACTAATAAGTAAATAAAAAGAGCCGAAATAGCTCAGC
This sequence comes from Thermobia domestica, assembly GCF_964235325.1. NCBI lineage: Eukaryota > Metazoa > Arthropoda > Insecta > Zygentoma > Lepismatidae > Thermobia > Thermobia domestica. The sequence continues at coordinate 3,531,475 of NC_137465.1, read as the reverse complement.
TGGGAGAGCGTTAGACTGAAGATCTAAAGGTCCCTGGTTCGATCCCGGGTTTTGGCATTAATATTTTCTTTAGAGATGAATATAGAATGAGTAACTAACATTTCAATTGTTCTTTAATAAGAAATTCAGTTTAATAAAAAATAATTTCTTCTATGTAGAATCCTAGTTGGATGAGGAAGAAGAGAAACTAATGAGTAAATAAAAAGAGCCGAAATAGCTCAGCTGGGAGAGCGTTAGACTGAAGATCTAAAGGTCCCGGGTTTCGGCATTAATATTTTCTTTAGAGATGAATATAAAATGAGTAACTAACATTTCAATTGTTCTTTAATAAGAAATTCAGTTTAACAGAAAATAATTTCTTCTATGTAGAATCCTAGTTGGATGAGGAAAAAGAGAAACTAATGAGTAAATATAAAGAGCCGAAATAGCTCAGCTGGGAGAGCGTTAGACTGAAGATCTAAAGGTCCCTGGTTCGATCCCGGGTTTTGGCATTAATATTTTCTTTAGAGATGAATATAGAATGAGTAACTAACATTTCAATTGTTCTTTAATAAGAAATTCAGTTTAATAAAAAATAATTTCTTCTATGTAGAATCCTAGTTGGATGAGGAAAAAGAGAAACTAATAAGTAAATAAAAAGAGCCGAAATAGCTCAGCTGGGAGAGCGTTAGACTGAAGATCTAAAGGTCCCTGGTTCGATCCCGGGTTTTGGCATTAATATTTTCTTTAGAGATGAATATAGAATGAGTAACTAACATTTCAATTGTTCTTTAATAAGAAATTCAGTTTAATAAAAAATAATTTCTTCTATGTAGAATCCTAGTTGGATGAGGAAAAAGAGAAACTAATAAGTAAATATAAAGAGCCGAAATAGCTCAGCTGGGAGAGCGTTAGACTGAAGATCTAAAGGTCCCTGGTTCGATCCCGGGTTTCGGCATTAACATTTTCTTTAGTGATGAATATAAAATGAGTAACTAACATTTCAATTGTTCTTTAATAAGAAATTCAGTTTAATAAAAAATAATTTCCTCTATGTAGAATCCTAGTTGGATGAGGAAAAAGAGAAACTAATAAGTAATTAGAAAGAGCCAAAATAGCTCAGCTGGGAAAGCGTTAGACTGAAGATCTAAAGGTCCCTGGTTTGATCCCGGGTTTCGACATTGATATTTTCTTTAGAGATGAATATAGAATGAGTAACTAACATTTCAATTGTTCTTTAATAAGAAATTCAGTTTTATAAAAAATAATTTCTTCTGTGTAGAATCCTAGTTGGATGAGAAAAAAGAGAAAATAATAAGTAAATATAAAGAGCCGAAATAGCTCAGCCAGGAGAGCGTTAGACTGAATATCTAAATGTCCCTGGTTCGATCCCGGGTTTCGGCATTAATATTTTCTTTAGAGATGAATATAGAATGAGTAACTAACATTTCAATTGTTGTTTAATATGAAATTCAGTTTAATAAAAAATAATTTCTTCTATGTAGAATCCTAGTTGGAGGAAGAAAAAGAGAAAATAATAAGCAAATAGAAATAGCTCAGCTGGGAGAGCGTTAGTCTAAAGGTCCCTGGTTCGATCCCGGGTTTCGGCATTAATATTTTCTTTAGAGATGAATATAGAATGAGTAACTAACATTTCAATTGTTCTTTAATAAGAAATTCAGTTTAATAAAAAATAATTTATTCTATGTAGAATCCTAGTTGGATGAGGAAAAAGAGAAAGTAATAGACAAATATAAAGAGCCGAAATACCTCAGCTGGGAGAGCGTTAGACTGAAGATCTAAAGGTCCCTGGTTCGATCCCAAGTTTCGGCATTAATATTTTCTTTAGAGATGAATATAGAATGAGTAACTAACATTTCAATTGTTCTTTAATAAGAAATTCAGTTTAATAAAAAATAATTTCTTCTATGTAGAATCCTAGTTGGATGAGGAAAAAGAGAAACTAATAGACAAATATAAAGAGCCGAAATAGCTCAGCTGGGAGAGCGTTAGACTGAAGATCGAAAGGTCCCTGGTTCGATCCCGGGTTTGGGCATTAATATTTTCTTTAGAGATGAATATAGAATGAGTAACTAACATTTCAATTGTTCTTTAATAAGAAATTCAGTTTAATAAAAAAAATTTCTTCTATGTAGAATCCTAGTTGGATGAGGAAAAAGAGAAACTAATAAGTAATTAGAAAGAGCCAAAATAGCTCAGCTCGGAAAGCGTTAGACTGAAGATCTAAAGGTCCCTGGTTTGATCCCGGGTTACGGCATTAATATTTTCTTTAGAGATGAATATAGAATGAGTAACTAACATTTCAATTGTTCTTTAATAAGAAATTCAGTTTAATAAAAAATAATTTCTTCTATGTAGAATCCTAGTTGGATGAGGAAAAAGAGAATCCAATAGACAAATACAAAGAGCCGAAATAGCTCAGCTGGGAAAGCGTTAGACTGAAGATCTAAAGGTCCCTGGTTCGATCTCGGGTTTCGGCATTAATATTTTCTTTAGAGATGAATATAGAATGAGTAACTAACATTTCAATTGTTCTTTAATAAGAAATTCAGTTTTATAAAAAATAATTTCTTCTATGTAGAATCCTAGTTGGATGAGGAAAAAGAGAAACTAATAGACAAATACAAAGAGCCGAAATAGCTCAGCTGGGAAAGCGTTAGACTGAAGATCTAAAGGTCCCTGGTTCGATCTCGGGTTTCGGCATTAATATTTTCTTTAGAGATGAATATAGAATGAGTAACTAACATTTCAATTGTTCTTTAATAAGAAATTCAGTTTAATAAAAAATAATTTCTTCTATGTAGAATCCTAGTTGGATGAAGAAAAAGAGAAAATAATAAGTAAATAGAAATAGCTCAGCTGGGAGAGCGTTAGTCTAAAGGTCCCTGGTTCGATCCCGGGTTTCGGCATTAATATTTTCTTTAGAGATGAATATAGAATGAGTAACTAACATTTCAATTGTTCTTTAATAAGAAATTCAGTTTAATAAAAAATAATTTCTTCTATGTAGAATCCTAGTTGGATGAGGAAAAAGAGAAACTAATAGACAAATACAAAGAGCCGAAATAGCTCAGCTGGGAGAGCGTTAGACTGAAGATCTAAAGGTCCCTGGTTCGATCCCGGGTTTCGGCATTAATATTTTCTTTAGAGATGAATATAGAATGAGTAACTAACATTTCAATTGTTCTTTAATAAGAAATTCAGTTTAATAAAAAATATTTTTTTCTACTATGTAGAATCCTAGTTGGATGAGGAAAAAGAGAATCCAATAGACAAATACAAAGAGCCGAAATAGCTCAGCTGGGAAAGCGTTAGACTGAAGATCTAAAGGTCCCTGGTTCGATCCCGGTTTTCGGCATTAATATTTTCTTTAGAGATGAATATAGAATGAGTAACTAACGTTTCAATTGTTCTGTAATAAGAAATTCAGTTTAATAAAAAATAATTTCTTCTATGTAGAATCCTAGTTGGATGAGAAAAAAGAGAAACTAATAGACAAATACAAAGAGACGAAATAGCTCAGCTGGGAAAGCGTTAGACTGAAGATCTAAAGGTCCCTGGTTCGATCTCGGGTTTCGGCATTAATATTTTCTTTAGAGATGAATATAGAATGAGTAACTAACATTTCAATTGTTCTTTAATAAGAAATTCAGTTTAATAAAAAATAATTTCTTCTATGTAGAATCCTAGTTGGATGAGGAAAAAGAGAAACTAATAGACAAATACAAAGAGCCGAAATAGCTCAGCTGGGAAAGCGTTAGACTTAAGATCTAAAGGTCCCTGGTTCGATCTCGGGTTTCGGCATTAATATTTTCTTTAGAGATGAATATAGAATGAGTAACTAACATTTCAATTGTTCTTTAATAAGAAATTCAGTTTTATAAAAAATAATTTCTTCTATGTAGAAACCTAGTTGGATGAGGAAAAAGAGAAACTAATAGACAAATACAAAGAGCCGAAATAGCTCAGCTGGGAAAGCGTTAGACTGAAGATCTAAAGGTCCCTGGTTCGATCTCGGGTTTCGGCATTAATATTTTCTTTAGAGATGAATATAGAATGAGTAACTAACATTTCAATTGTTCTTTAATAAGAAATTCAGTTTAATAAAAAATAATTTCTTCTATGTAGAATCCTAGTTGGATGAAGAAAAAGAGAAAATAATAAGTAAATAGAAATAGCTCAGCTGGGAGAGCGTTAGTCTAAAGGTCCCTGGTTCGATCCCGGGTTTCGGCATTAATATTTTCTTTAGAGATGAATATAGAATCAGTAACTAACATTTCAATTGTTCTTTAATAAGAAATTCAGTTTAATAAAAAATAATTTCTTCTATGTAGAATCCTAGTTGGATGAGGAAAAAGAGAAACTAATAGACAAATACAAAGAGCCGAAATAGCTCAGCTGGGAGAGCGTTAGACTGAAGATCTAAAGGTCCCTGGTTTGATCCCGGGTTTCGGCATTAATATTTTCTTTAGAGATGAATATAGAATGAGTAACTAACATTTCAATTGTTCTTTAATAAGAAATTCAGTTTAATAAAAAATAATTTCTTCTATGTAGAATCCTAGTTGGATGAAGAAAAAGAGAAAATAATAAGTAAATAGAAATAGCTCAGCTGGGAGAGCGTTAGTCTAAAGGTCCCTGGTTCGATCCCGGGTTTCGGCATTAATATTTTCTTTAGAGATGAATATAGAATGAGTAACTAACATTTCAATTGTTCTTTAATAAGAAATTCAGTTTAATAAAAAATAATTTCTTCTATGTAGAATCCTAGTTGGATGAGGAAAAAGAGAAACTAATAAGTAATTAGAAAGAGCCAAAATAGCTCAGCTCGGAAAGCGTTAGACTGAAGATCTAAAGGTCCCTGGTTTGATCCCGGGTTTCGACATTGATATTTTCTTTAGAGATGAATATAGAATGAGTAACTAACATTTCAATTGTTCTTTAATAAGAAATTCAGTTTAATAAAAAATAATTTCTTCTATGTAGAATCCTAGTTGGATGAAGAAAAAGAGAAAATAATAAGTAAATAGAAATAGCTCAGCTGGGAGAGCGTTAGTCTAAAGGTCCCTGGTTCGATCCCGGGTTTCGGCATTAATATTTTCTTTAGAGATGAATATAGAATGAGTAACTAACATTTCAATTGTTCTTTAATAAGAAATTCAGTTTAATAAAAAATAATTTCTTCTATGTAGAATCCTAGTTGGATGAAGAAAAAGAGAAAATAATAAGTAAATAGAAATAGCTCAGCTGGGAGAGCGTTAGTCTAAAGGTCCCTGGTTCGATCCCGGGTTTCGGCATTAATATTTTCTTTAGAGATGAATATAGAATGAGTAACTAACATTTCAATTGTTCTTTAATAAGAAATTCAGTTTAATAAAAAATAATTTCTTCTAAGTAGAATCCTAGTTGGATGAGGAAAAAGAGAAACTAATAAGTAAATAGAAATAGCTCAGCTGGGAGAGCGTTAGACTGAAGATCTAAAGGTCCCTGGTTCGATCCCGGGTTTCGGCATTAATATTTTCTTTAGTGATGAATATAGAATGAGTAACTAACGTTTCAATTGTTCTTTAATAAGAAATTCAGTTTTATAAAAAATAATTTCTTCTATGTAGAATCCTAGTTGGATGAGGAAAAAGAGAAACTAATAAGTAAATATAAAGAGCCGAAATAGTTCAGCGGGGAGAGCGTTAGACTGAAGATCTAAAGGTCCCTGGTTCGATCCCGGGTTACGGCATTAATATTTTCTTTAGAGATGAATATAGAATGAGTAACTAACATTTCAATTGTTCTTTAATAAGAAATTCAGTTTTATAAAAAATAATTTCTTCTATGTAGAATCCTAGCTGGATGAGGAAAAAGAGAAACTAATAGACAAATACAAAGAGCCGAAATAGCTCAGCTGGGAGAGCGTTAGACTGAAGATCTAAAGGTCCCTGGTTCGATCCCGGGTTTCGGCGTTAATATTTTCTTTAGAGATGAATATAGAATGAGTAACTAACATTTCAATTGTTCTTTAATAAGAAATTCAGTTTAATAAAAAATAATTTATTCTATGTAGAATCCTAGTTGGATGAGGAAAAAGAGAAACTAATAGACAAATATAAAGAGCCGAAATACCTCAGCTGGGAGAGCGTTAGACTGAAGATCTAAAGGTCCCTGGTTCGATCCCAAGTTTCGGCATTAATATTTTCTTTAGAGATGAATATAGAATGAGTAACTAACATTTCAATTGTTCTTTAATAAGAAATTCAGTTTAATAAAAAAAAATTTCTTCTATGTAGAATCCTAGTTGGATGAGGAAAAAGAGAAACAAACAAGTAATTAGAAAGAGCCAAAATAGCTCAGCTCGGAAAGCGTTAGACTGAAGATCTAAAGGTCCCTGGTTTGATCCCGGGTTTCGACATTGATATTTTCTTTAGAGATGAATATAGAATGAGTAATTAACATTTCAATTGTTCTTTAATAAGAGATTTAGTTTAATAAAAAATAATTTCTTCTATATAGAATCCTAGTTGCATGAGGAAAAAGAGAAACTAATAAGTAACTATAAAGAGCCGAAATAGCTCAGCTGGGAGAGCGTTAGACTGAAGATCGAAAGGTCCTTGGTTCGATCCCGGGTTACGGCATTAATATTTTCTTTAGAGATGAATATAGAATGAGTAACTAACATTTCAATTGTTCTTTAATAAGAAATTCAGTTTAATAAAAAATAATTTCTTCTATGTAGAATCCTAGTTGGATGAGGAAAAAGAGAAACTAATAGACAAATACAAAGAGCCGAAATAGCTCAGCTTGTAAAGCGTTAGACTGAAGATCTAAAGGTCCCTGGTTCGATCTCGGGTTTCGGCATTAATATTTTCTTTAGAGATGAATATAGAATGAGTAACTAACATTTCAATTGTTCTTTAATAAGAAATTCAGTTTAATAAAAAATAATTTCTTCTATGTAGAATCCTAGTTGGATGAGGAAAAAGAGAAACTAATAGACAAATACAAAGAGCCGAAATAGCTCAGCTGGGAAAGCGTTAGACTGAAGATCTAAAGGTCCCTGGTTCGATCTCGGGTTTCGGCATTAATATTTTCTTTAGAGATGAATATAGAATGAGTAACTAACATTTCAATTGTTCTTTAATAAGAAATTCAGTTTTATAAAAAATAATTTCTTCTATGTAGAATCCTAGTTAGATGAGGAAAAAGAGAAACTAATAGACAAATACAAAGAGCCGAAATAGCTCAGCTGGGAAAGCGTTAGACTGAAGATCTAAAGGTCCCTGGTTCGATCTCGGGTTTCGGCATTAATATTTTCTTTAGAGATGAATATAGAATGAGTAACTAACATTTCAATTGTTCTTTAATAAGAAATTCAGTTTAATAAAAAATAATTTCTTCTATGTAGAATCCTAGTTGGATGAAGAAAAAGAGAAAATAATAAGTAAATAGAAATAGCTCAGCTGGGAGAGCGTTAGTCTAAAAGTCCCTGGTTCGATCCCGGGTTTCGGCATTAATATTTTCTTTAGAGATGAATTAAGAATGAGTAACTAACATTTCAATTGTTCTTTAATAAGAAATTCAGTTTAATAAAAAATAATTTCTTCTATGTAGAATCCTAGTTGGATCAGGAAAAAGAGAAACTAATAGACGAATACAAAGAGCCGAAATAGCTCAGCTGGGAGAGCGTTAGACTGAAGATCGAAAGGTCCCTGGTTCGATCCCGGGTTTCGGCATTAATATTTTCTTTAGAGATGAATATAGAATGAGTAACTAACATTTCAATTGTTCTTTAATAAGAAATTCAGTTTAATAAAAAATATTTTTTTCTACTATGTAGAATCCTAGTTGGATGAGGAAAAAGAGAAACGAATAAGTAAATATAAAGAGCCGCAATAACTCAGCTGGGAGAGCGTTAGACTGAAGATCTAAAGGTCCCTGGTTCGATCCCGGGTTTCGGCATTAATATTTTCTTTAGAGATGAATATAGAATGAGTAACTAACGTTTCAATTGTTCTGTAATAAGAAATTCAGTTTTATAAAAAATAATTTCTTCTATGTAGAATCCTAGTTGGATGAGGAAAAAGAGAAACTAATAGACAAATACAAAGAGCCGAAATAGCTCAGCTGGGAAAGCGTTAGACTGAAGATCTAAAGGTCCCTGGTTCGATCTCGGGTTTCGGCATTAATATTTTCTTTAGAGATGAATATAGAATGAGTAACTAACATTTCAATTGTTCTTTAATAAGAAATTCAGTTTAATAAAAAATAATTTCTTCTATGTAGAATCCTAGTTGGATGAAGAAAAAGAGAAAATAATAAGTAAATAGAAATAGCTAAGCTGGGAGAGCGTTAGTCTAAAGGTCCCTGGTTCGATCCCGGGTTTCGGCATTAATATTTTCTTTAGAGATGAATATAGAATGAGTAACTAACATTTCAATTGTTCTTTAATAAGAAATTCAGTTTAATAAAAAATAATTTCTTCTATGTAGAATCCTAGTTGGATGAGGAAAAAGAGAAACTAATAGACAAATACAAAGAGCCGATATAGCTCAGCTTGTAAAGCGTTAGACTGAAGATCTAAAGGTCCCTGGTTCGATCTCGGGTTTCGGCATTATTTTCTTTAGAGATGAATATAGAATGAGTAACTAACATTTCAATTGTTCTTTAATAAGAAATTCAGTTTAATAAAAAATAATTTCTTCTATGTAGAATCCTAGTTGGATGAGAAAAAAGAGAAACTAATAGACAAATACAAAGAGACGAAATAGCTCAGCTGGGAAAGCGTTAGACTGAAGATCTAAAGGTCCCTGGTTCGATCTCGGGTTTCGGCATTAATATTTTCTTTAGAGATGAATATAGAATGAGTAACTAACATTTCAATTGTTCTTTAATAAGAAATTCAGTTTAATAAAAAATAATTTCTTCTATGTAGAATCCTAGTTGGATGAGGAAAAAGAGAAACTAATAGACAAATACAAAGAGCCGAAATAGCTCAGCTGGGAAAGCGTTAGACTGAAGATCTAAAGGTCCCTGGTTCGATCTCGGGTTTCGGCATTAATATTTTCTTTAGAGATGAATATAGAATGAGTAACTAACATTTCAATTGTTCTTTAATAAGAAATTCAGTTTTATAAAAAATAATTTCTTCTATGTAGAAACCTAGTTGGATGAGGAAAAAGAGAAACTAATAGACAAATACAAAGAGCCGAAATAGCTCAGCTGGGAAAGCGTTAGACTGAAGATCTAAAGGTCCCTGGTTCGATCTCGGGTTTCGGCATTAATATTTTCTTTAGAGATGAATATAGAATGAGTAACTAACATTTCAATTGTTCTTTAATAAGAAATTCAGTTTAATAAAAAATAATTTCTTCTATGTAGAATCCTAGTTGGATGAAGAAAAAGAGAAAATAATAAGTAAATAGAAATAGCTCAGCTGGGAGAGCGTTAGTCTAAAGGTCCCTGGTTCGATCCCGGGTTTCGGCATTAATATTTTCTTTAGAGATGAATATAGAATGAGTAACTAACATTTCAATTGTTCTTTAATAAGAAATTCAGTTTAATAAAAAATAATTTCTTCTATGTAGAATCCTAGTTGGATGAGGAAAAAGAGAAACTAATAGACAAATACAAAGAGCCGAAATAGCTCAGCTGGGAGAGCGTTAGACTGAAGATCTAAAGGTCCCTGGTTCGATCCCGGGTTTCGGCATTAATATTTTCTTTAGAGATGAATATAGAATGAGTAACTAACATTTCAATTGTTCTTTAATAAGAAATTCAGTTTAATAAAAAATAATTTCTTCTATGTAGAATCCTAGTTGGATGAAGAAAAAGAGATAATAATAAGTAAATAGAAATAGCTCAGCTGGGAGAGCGTTAGTCTAAAGGTCCCTGGTTCGATCCCGGGTTTCGGCATTAATATTTTCTTTAGAGATGAATATAGAATGAGTAACTAACATTTCAATTGTTCTTTAATAAGAAATTCAGTTTAATAAAAAATAATTTATTCTATGTAGAATCCTAGTTGGATGAGGAAAAAGAGAAACTAATAGACAAATATAAAGAGCCGAAATACCTCAGCTGGGAGAGCGTTAGACTGAAGATCTAAAGGTCCCTGGTTCGATCCCAAGTTTCGGCATTAATATTTTCTTTAGAGATGAATATAGAATGAGTAACTAACATTTCAATTGTTCTTTAATAAGAAATTCAGTTTAATAAAAAAAATTTCTTCTATGTAGAATCCTAGTTGGATGAGGAAAAAGAGAAACTAATAAGTAATTAGAAAGAGCCAAAATAGCTCAGCTCGGAAAGCGTTAGACTGAAGATCTAAAGGTCCCTGGTTTGATCCCGGGTTTCGACATTGATATTTTCTTTAGAGATGAATATAGAATGAGTAACTAACATTTCAATTGTTCTTTAATAAGAAATTCAGTTTAATAAAAAATAATTTCTTCTATGTAGAATCCTAGTTGCATGAGGAAAAAGAGAAACTAATAAGTAAATATAAAGAGCCGAAATAGCTCAGCTGGGAGAGCGTTAGACTGAAGATCTAAAGGTCCCTGGTTCGATCCCGGGTTACGGCATTAATATTTTCTTTAGAGATGAATATAGAATGAGTAACTAACATTTCAATTGTTCTTTAATAAGAAATTCAGTTTAATAAAAAATAATTTCTTCTATGTAGAATCCTAGTTGCATGAGGAAAAAGAGAAACTAATAGACAAATACAAAGAGCCGAAATAGCTCAGCTGGGAAAGCGTTAGACTGAAGATCTAAAGGTCCCTGGTTCGATCTCGGGTTTCGGCATTAATATTTTCTTTAGAGATGAATATAGAATGAGTAACTAACATTTCAATTGTTCTTTAATAAGAAATTCAGTTTTATAAAAAATAATTTCTTCTATGTAGAATCCTAGTTGGATGAGGAAAAAGAGAAACTAATAGACAAATACAAAGAGCCGAAATAGCTCAGCTGGGAAAGCGTTAGACTGAAGATCTAAAGGTCCCTGGTTCGATCTCGGGTTTCGGCATTAATATTTTCTTTAGAGATGAATATAGAATGAGTAATTAACATTTCAATTGTTCTTTAATAAGAAATTCAGTTTTATAAAAAATAATTTCTTCTATGTAGAATCCTAGTTGGATGAGGAAAAAGAGAAACTAATAGACAAATACAAAGAGCCGAAATAGCTCAGCTGGGAAAGCGTTAGACTGAAGATCTAAAGGTCCCTGGTTCGATCTCGGGTTTCGGCATTAATATTTTCTTTAGAGATGAATATAGAATGAGTAACTAACATTTCAATTGTTCTTTAATAAGAAATTCAGTTTAATAAAAAATAATTTCTTCTATGTAGAATCCTAGTTGGATGAAGAAAAAGAGAAAATAATAAGTAAATAGAAATAGCTCAGCTGGGAGAGCGTTAGTCTAAAGGTCCCTGGTTCGATCCCGGGTTTCGGCATTAATATTTTCTTTAGAGATGAATATAGAATGAGTAACTAACATTTCAATTGTTCTTTAATAAGAAATTCAGTTTAATAAAAAATAATTTATTCTATGTAGAATCCTAGTTGGATGAGGAAAAAGAGAAACTAATAGACAAATATAAAGAGCCGAAATACCTTAGCTGGGAGAGCGTTAGACTGAAGATCTAAAGGTCCCTGGTTCGATCCCAAGTTTCGGCATTAATATTTTCTTTAGAGATGAATATAGAATGAGTAACTAACATTTCAATTGTTCTTTAATAAGAAATTCAGTTTAATAAAAAAAAATTTCTTCTATGTAGAATCCTAGTTGGATGAGGAAAAAGAGAAACTAATAAGTAATTAGAAAGAGCCAAAATAGCTCAGCTCGGAAAGCGTTAGACTGAAGATCTAAAGGTCCCTGGTTTGATCCCGGGTTTCGACATTGATATTTTCTTTAGAGATGAATATAGAATGAGTAACTAACATTTCAATTGTTCTTTAATAAGAAATTCAGTTTAATAAAAAATAATTTCTTCTATGTAGAATCCTAGTTGCATGAGGAAAAAGAGAAACTAATAAGTAAATATAAAGAGCCGAAATAGCTCAGCTGGGAGAGCGTTAGACTGAAGATCTAAAGGTCCCTGGTTCGATCCCGGGTTACGGCATTAATATTTTCTTTAGAGATGAATATAGAATGAGTAACTAACATTTCAATTGTTCTTTAATAAGAAATTCAGTTTAATAAAAAATAATTTCTTCTATGTAGAATCCTAGTTGGATGAGGAAAAAGAGAAACTAATAGACAAATACAAAGAGCCGAAATAGCTCAGCTGGGAAAGCGTTAGACTGAAGATCTAAAGGTCCCTGGTTCGATCTCGGGTTTCGGCATTAATATTTTCTTTAGAGATGAATATAGAATGAGTAATTAACATTTCAATTGTTCTTTAATAAGAAATTCAGTTTTATAAAAAATAATTTCTTCTATGTAGAATCCTAGTTGGATGAGGAAAAAGAGAAACTAATAGACAAATACAAAGAGCCGAAATAGCTCAGCTGGGAAAGCGTTAGACTGAAGATCTAAAGGTCCCTGGTTCGATCTCGGGTTTCGGCATTAATATTTTCTTTAGAGATGAATATAGAATGAGTAACTAACATTTCAATTGTTCTTTAATAAGAAATTCAGTTTAATAAAAAATAATTTCTTCTATGTAGAATCCTAGTTGGATGAAGAAAAAGAGAAAATAATAAGTAAATAGAAATAGCTCAGCTGGTAGAGCGTTAGTCTAAAGGTCCCTGGTTCGATCCCGGGTTTCGGCATTAATATTTTCTTTAGAGATGAATATAGAATGAGTAACTAACATTTCAATTGTTCTTTAATAAGAAATTCAGTTTAATAAAAAATAATTTATTCTATGTAGAATCCTAGTTGGATGAGGAAAAAGAGAAACTAATAGACAAATATAAAGAGCCGAAATACCTCAGCTGGGAGAGCGTTAGACTGAAGATCTAAAGGTCCCTGGTTCGATCCCAAGTTTCGGCATTAATATTTTCTTTAGAGATGAATATAGAATGAGTAACTAACATTTCAATTGTTCTTTAATAAGAAATTCAGTTTAATAAAAAAAAATTTCTTCTATGTAGAATCCTAGTTGGATGAGGAAAAAGAGAAACTAATAAGTAATTAGAAAGAGCCAAAATAGCTCAGCTCGGAAAGCGTTAGACTGAAGATCTAAAGGTCCCTGGTTTGATCCCGGGTTTCGACATTGATATTTTCTTTAGAGATGAATATAGAATGAGTAACTAACATTTCAATTGTTCTTTAATAAGAAATTCAGTTTAATAAAAAATAATTTCTTCTATGTAGAATCCTAGTTGCATGAGGAAAAAGAGAAACTAATAAGTAAATATAAAGAGCCGAAATAGCTCAGCTGGGAGAGCGTTAGACTGAAGATCTAAAGGTCCCTGGTTCGATCCCGGGTTACGGCATTAATATTTTCTTTAGAGATGAATATAGAATGAGTAACTAACATTTCAATTGTTCTTTAATAAGAAATTCAGTTTAATAAAAAATAATTTCTTCTATGTAGAATCCTAGTTGCATGAGGAAAAAGAGAAACTAATAGACAAATACAAAGAGCCGAAATAGCTCAGCTGGGAAAGCGTTAGACTGAAGATCTAAAGGTCCCTGGTTCGATCTCGGGTTTCGGCATTAATATTTTCTTTAGAGATGAATATAGAATGAGTAATTAACATTTCAATTGTTCTTTAATAAGAAATTCAGTTTTATAAAAAATAATTTCTTCTATGTAGAATCCTAGTTGGATGAGGAAAAAGAGAAACTAATAGACAAATACAAAGAGCCGAAATAGCTCAGCTGGGAAAGCGTTAGACTGAAGATCTAAAGGTCCCTGGTTCGATCTCGGGTTTCGGCATTAATATTTTCTTTAGAGATGAATATAGAATGAGTAACTAACATTTCAATTGTTCTTTAATAAGAAATTCAGTTTAATAAAAAATAATTTCTTCTATGTAGAATCCTAGTTGGATGAAGAAAAAGAGAAAATAATAAGTAAATAGAAATAGCTCAGCTGGTAGAGCGTTAGTCTAAAGGTCCCTGGTTCGATCCCGGGTTTCGGCATTAATATTTTCTTTAGAGATGAATATAGAATGAGTAACTAACATTTCAATTGTTCTTTAATAAGAAATTCAGTTTAATAAAAAATAATTTCTTCTATGTAGAATCCTAGTTGGATGAGGAAAAAGAGAAACTAATAGACAAATACAAAGAGCCGAAATAGCTCAGCTGGGAGAGCGTTAGACTGAAGATCTAAAGGTCCCTGGTTCGATCCCGGGTTTCGGCATTAATATTTTCTTTAGAGATGAATATAGAATGAGTAACTAACATTTCAATTGTTCTTTAATAAGAAATTCAGTTTAATAAAAAATAATTTCTTCTATGTAGAATCCTAGTTGCATGAGGAAAAAGAGAAACTAATAAGTAAATATAAAGAGCCGAAATAGCTCAGCTGGGAGAGCGTTAGACTGAAGATCTAAAGGTCCCTGGTTCGATCCCGGGTTACGGCATTAATATTTTCTTTAGAGATGAATATAGAATGAGTAACTAACATTTCAATTGTTCTTTAATAAGAAATTCAGTTTAATAAAAAAAAATTTCTTCTATGTAGAATCCTAGTTGGATGAGGAAAAAGAGAAACTAATAAGTAATTAGAAAGAGCCAAAATAGCTCAGCTCGGAAAGCGTTAGACTGAAGATCTAAAGGTCCCTGGTTTGATCCCGGGTTTCGACATTGATATTTTCTTTAGAGATGAATATAGAATGAGTAACTAACATTTCAATTGTTCTTTAATAAGAAATTCAGTTTAATAAAAAATAATTTCTTCTATGTAGAATCCTAGTTGCATGAGGAAAAAGAGAAACTAATAAGTAAATATAAAGAGCCGAAATAGCTCAGCTGGGAGAGCGTTAGACTGAAGATCTAAAGGTCCCTGGTTCGATCCCGGGTTACGGCATTAATATTTTCTTTAGAGATGAATATAGAATGAGTAACTAACATTTCAATTGTTCTTTAATAAGAAATTCAGTTTAATAAAAAATAATTTCTTCTATGTAGAATCCTAGTTGGATGAAGAAAAAGAGAAAATAATAAGTAAATAGAAATAGCTCAGCTGGTAGAGCGTTAGTCTAAAGGTCCCTGGTTCGATCCCGGGTTTCGGCATTAATATTTTCTTTAGAGATGAATATAGAATGAGTAACTAACATTTCAATTGTTCTTTAATAAGAAATTCAGTTTAATAAAAAATAATTTATTCTATGTAGAATCCTAGTTGGATGAGGAAAAAGAGAAACTAATAGACAAATATAAAGAGCCGAAATACCTCAGCTGGGAGAGCGTTAGACTGAAGATCTAAAGGTCCCTGGTTCGATCCCAAGTTTCGGCATTAATATTTTCTTTAGAGATGAATATAGAATGAGTAACTAACATTTCAATTGTTCTTTAATAAGAAATTCAGTTTAATAAAAAAAAATTTCTTCTATGTAGAATCCTAGTTGGATGAGGAAAAAGAGAAACTAATAAGTAATTAGAAAGAGCCAAAATAGCTCAGCTCGGAAAGCGTTAGACTGAAGATCTAAAGGTCCCTGGTTTGATCCCGGGTTTCGACATTGATATTTTCTTTAGAGATGAATATAGAATGAGTAACTAACATTTCAATTGTTCTTTAATAAGAAATTCAGTTTAATAAAAAATAATTTCTTCTATGTAGAATCCTAGTTGCATGAGGAAAAAGAGAAACTAATAAGTAAATATAAAGAGCCGAAATAGCTCAGCTGGGAGAGCGTTAGACTGAAGATCTAAAGGTCCCTGGTTCGATCTCGGGTTTCGGCATTAATATTTTCTTTAGAGATGAATATAGAATGAGTAACTAACATTTCAATTGTTCTTTAATAAGAAATTCAGTTTAATAAAAAATAATTTCTTCTATGTAGAATCCTAGTTGGATGAAGAAAAAGAGAAAATAATAAGTAAATAGAAATAGCTCAGCTGGGAGAGCGTTAGTCTAAAGGTCCCTGGTTCGATCCCGGGTTTCGGCATTAATATTTTCTTTAGAGATGAATATAGAATGAGTAACTAACATTTCAATTGTTCTTTAATAAGAAATTCAGTTTAATAAAAAATAATTTCTTCTATGTAGAATCCTAGTTGGATGAGGAAAAAGAGAAACTAATAGACAAATACAAAGAGCCGAAATAGCTCAGCTGGGAGAGCGTTAGACTGAAGATCTAAAGGTCCCTGGTTCGATCCCGGGTTTCGGCATTAATATTTTCTTTAGAGATGAATATAGAATGAGTAACTAACATTTCAATTGTTCTTTAATAAGAAATTCAGTTTAATAAAAAATAATTTCTTCTATGTAGAATCCTAGTTGGATGAAGAAAAAGAGATAATAATAAGTAAATAGAAATAGCTCAGCTGGGAGAGCGTTAGTCTAAAGGTCCCTGGTTCGATCCCGGGTTTCGGCATTAATATTTTCTTTAGAGATGAATATAGAATGAGTAACTAACATTTCAATTGTTCTTTAATAAGAAATTCAGTTTAATAAAAAATAATTTATTCTATGTAGAATCCTAGTTGGATGAGGAAAAAGAGAAACTAATAGACAAATATAAAGAGCCGAAATACCTCAGCTGGGAGAGCGTTAGACTGAAGATCTAAAGGTCCCTGGTTCGATCCCAAGTTTCGGCATTAATATTTTCTTTAGAGATGAATATAGAATGAGTAACTAACATTTCAATTGTTCTTTAATAAGAAATTCAGTTTAATAAAAAAAATTTCTTCTATGTAGAATCCTAGTTGGATGAGGAAAAAGAGAAACTAATAAGTAATTAGAAAGAGCCAAAATAGCTCAGCTCGGAAAGCGTTAGACTGAAGATCTAAAGGTCCCTGGTTTGATCCCGGGTTTCGACATTGATATTTTCTTTAGAGATGAATATAGAATGAGTAACTAACATTTCAATTGTTCTTTAATAAGAAATTCAGTTTAATAAAAAATAATTTCTTCTATGTAGAATCCTAGTTGCATGAGGAAAAAGAGAAACTAATAAGTAAATATAAAGAGCCGAAATAGCTCAGCTGGGAGAGCGTTAGACTGAAGATCTAAAGGTCCCTGGTTCGATCCCGGGTTACGGCATTAATATTTTCTTTAGAGATGAATATAGAATGAGTAACTAACATTTCAATTGTTCTTTAATAAGAAATTCAGTTTAATAAAAAATAATTTCTTCTATGTAGAATCCTAGTTGCATGAGGAAAAAGAGAAACTAATAGACAAATACAAAGAGCCGAAATAGCTCAGCTGGGAAAGCGTTAGACTGAAGATCTAAAGGTCCCTGGTTCGATCTCGGGTTTCGGCATTAATATTTTCTTTAGAGATGAATATAGAATGAGTAACTAACATTTCAATTGTTCTTTAATAAGAAATTCAGTTTTATAAAAAATAATTTCTTCTATGTAGAATCCTAGTTGGATGAGGAAAAAGAGAAACTAATAGACAAATACAAAGAGCCGAAATAGCTCAGCTGGGAAAGCGTTAGACTGAAGATCTAAAGGTCCCTGGTTCGATCTCGGGTTTCGGCATTAATATTTTCTTTAGAGATGAATATAGAATGAGTAATTAACATTTCAATTGTTCTTTAATAAGAAATTCAGTTTTATAAAAAATAATTTCTTCTATGTAGAATCCTAGTTGGATGAGGAAAAAGAGAAACTAATAGACAAATACAAAGAGCCGAAATAGCTCAGCTGGGAAAGCGTTAGACTGAAGATCTAAAGGTCCCTGGTTCGATCTCGGGTTTCGGCATTAATATTTTCTTTAGAGATGAATATAGAATGAGTAACTAACATTTCAATTGTTCTTTAATAAGAAATTCAGTTTAATAAAAAATAATTTCTTCTATGTAGAATCCTAGTTGGATGAAGAAAAAGAGAAAATAATAAGTAAATAGAAATAGCTCAGCTGGGAGAGCGTTAGTCTAAAGGTCCCTGGTTCGATCCCGGGTTTCGGCATTAATATTTTCTTTAGAGATGAATATAGAATGAGTAACTAACATTTCAATTGTTCTTTAATAAGAAATTCAGTTTAATAAAAAATAATTTATTCTATGTAGAATCCTAGTTGGATGAGGAAAAAGAGAAACTAATAGACAAATATAAAGAGCCGAAATACCTTAGCTGGGAGAGCGTTAGACTGAAGATCTAAAGGTCCCTGGTTCGATCCCAAGTTTCGGCATTAATATTTTCTTTAGAGATGAATATAGAATGAGTAACTAACATTTCAATTGTTCTTTAATAAGAAATTCAGTTTAATAAAAAAAAATTTCTTCTATGTAGAATCCTAGTTGGATGAGGAAAAAGAGAAACTAATAAGTAATTAGAAAGAGCCAAAATAGCTCAGCTCGGAAAGCGTTAGACTGAAGATCTAAAGGTCCCTGGTTTGATCCCGGGTTTCGACATTGATATTTTCTTTAGAGATGAATATAGAATGAGTAACTAACATTTCAATTGTTCTTTAATAAGAAATTCAGTTTAATAAAAAATAATTTCTTCTATGTAGAATCCTAGTTGCATGAGGAAAAAGAGAAACTAATAAGTAAATATAAAGAGCCGAAATAGCTCAGCTGGGAGAGCGTTAGACTGAAGATCTAAAGGTCCCTGGTTCGATCCCGGGTTACGGCATTAATATTTTCTTTAGAGATGAATATAGAATGAGTAACTAACATTTCAATTGTTCTTTAATAAGAAATTCAGTTTAATAAAAAATAATTTCTTCTATGTAGAATCCTAGTTGGATGAGGAAAAAGAGAAACTAATAGACAAATACAAAGAGCCGAAATAGCTCAGCTGGGAAAGCGTTAGACTGAAGATCTAAAGGTCCCTGGTTCGATCTCGGGTTTCGGCATTAATATTTTCTTTAGAGATGAATATAGAATGAGTAATTAACATTTCAATTGTTCTTTAATAAGAAATTCAGTTTTATAAAAAATAATTTCTTCTATGTAGAATCCTAGTTGGATGAGGAAAAAGAGAAACTAATAGACAAATACAAAGAGCCGAAATAGCTCAGCTGGGAAAGCGTTAGACTGAAGATCTAAAGGTCCCTGGTTCGATCTCGGGTTTCGGCATTAATATTTTCTTTAGAGATGAATATAGAATGAGTAACTAACATTTCAATTGTTCTTTAATAAGAAATTCAGTTTAATAAAAAATAATTTCTTCTATGTAGAATCCTAGTTGGATGAAGAAAAAGAGAAAATAATAAGTAAATAGAAATAGCTCAGCTGGTAGAGCGTTAGTCTAAAGGTCCCTGGTTCGATCCCGGGTTTCGGCATTAATATTTTCTTTAGAGATGAATATAGAATGAGTAACTAACATTTCAATTGTTCTTTAATAAGAAATTCAGTTTAATAAAAAATAATTTATTCTATGTAGAATCCTAGTTGGATGAGGAAAAAGAGAAACTAATAGACAAATATAAAGAGCCGAAATACCTCAGCTGGGAGAGCGTTAGACTGAAGATCTAAAGGTCCCTGGTTCGATCCCAAGTTTCGGCATTAATATTTTCTTTAGAGATGAATATAGAATGAGTAACTAACATTTCAATTGTTCTTTAATAAGAAATTCAGTTTAATAAAAAAAAATTTCTTCTATGTAGAATCCTAGTTGGATGAGGAAAAAGAGAAACTAATAAGTAATTAGAAAGAGCCAAAATAGCTCAGCTCGGAAAGCGTTAGACTGAAGATCTAAAGGTCCCTGGTTTGATCCCGGGTTTCGACATTGATATTTTCTTTAGAGATGAATATAGAATGAGTAACTAACATTTCAATTGTTCTTTAATAAGAAATTCAGTTTAATAAAAAATAATTTCTTCTATGTAGAATCCTAGTTGCATGAGGAAAAAGAGAAACTAATAAGTAAATATAAAGAGCCGAAATAGCTCAGCTGGGAGAGCGTTAGACTGAAGATCTAAAGGTCCCTGGTTCGATCCCGGGTTACGGCATTAATATTTTCTTTAGAGATGAATATAGAATGAGTAACTAACATTTCAATTGTTCTTTAATAAGAAATTCAGTTTAATAAAAAATAATTTCTTCTATGTAGAATCCTAGTTGCATGAGGAAAAAGAGAAACTAATAGACAAATACAAAGAGCCGAAATAGCTCAGCTGGGAAAGCGTTAGACTGAAGATCTAAAGGTCCCTGGTTCGATCTCGGGTTTCGGCATTAATATTTTCTTTAGAGATGAATATAGAATGAGTAACTAACATTTCAATTGTTCTTTAATAAGAAATTCAGTTTTATAAAAAATAATTTCTTCTATGTAGAATCCTAGTTGGATGAGGAAAAAGAGAAACTAATAGACAAATACAAAGAGCCGAAATAGCTCAGCTGGGAAAGCGTTAGACTGAAGATCTAAAGGTCCCTGGTTCGATCTCGGGTTTCGGCATTAATATTTTCTTTAGAGATGAATATAGAATGAGTAATTAACATTTCAATTGTTCTTTAATAAGAAATTCAGTTTTATAAAAAATAATTTCTTCTATGTAGAATCCTAGTTGGATGAGGAAAAAGAGAAACTAATAGACAAATACAAAGAGCCGAAATAGCTCAGCTGGGAAAGCGTTAGACTGAAGATCTAAAGGTCCCTGGTTCGATCTCGGGTTTCGGCATTAATATTTTCTTTAGAGATGAATATAGAATGAGTAACTAACATTTCAATTGTTCTTTAATAAGAAATTCAGTTTAATAAAAAATAATTTCTTCTATGTAGAATCCTAGTTGGATGAAGAAAAAGAGAAAATAATAAGTAAATAGAAATAGCTCAGCTGGGAGAGCGTTAGTCTAAAGGTCCCTGGTTCGATCCCGGGTTTCGGCATTAATATTTTCTTTAGAGATGAATATAGAATGAGTAACTAACATTTCAATTGTTCTTTAATAAGAAATTCAGTTTAATAAAAAATAATTTATTCTATGTAGAATCCTAGTTGGATGAGGAAAAAGAGAAACTAATAGACAAATATAAAGAGCCGAAATACCTCAGCTGGGAGAGCGTTAGACTGAAGATCTAAAGGTCCCTGGTTCGATCCCAAGTTTCGGCATTAATATTTTCTTTAGAGATGAATATAGAATGAGTAACTAACATTTCAATTGTTCTTTAATAAGAAATTCAGTTTAATAAAAAAAAATTTCTTCTATGTAGAATCCTAGTTGGATGAGGAAAAAGAGAAACTAATAAGTAATTAGAAAGAGCCAAAATAGCTCAGCTCGGAAAGCGTTAGACTGAAGATCTAAAGGTCCCTGGTTTGATCCCGGGTTTCGACATTGATATTTTCTTTAGAGATGAATATAGAATGAGTAACTAACATTTCAATTGTTCTTTAATAAGAAATTCAGTTTAATAAAAAATAATTTCTTCTATGTAGAATCCTAGTTGCATGAGGAAAAAGAGAAACTAATAAGTAAATATAAAGAGCCGAAATAGCTCAGCTGGGAGAGCGTTAGACTGAAGATCTAAAGGTCCCTGGTTCGATCCCGGGTTACGGCATTAATATTTTCTTTAGAGATGAATATAGAATGAGTAACTAACATTTCAATTGTTCTTTAATAAGAAATTCAGTTTAATAAAAAATAATTTCTTCTATGTAGAATCCTAGTTGGATGAGGAAAAAGAGAAACTAATAGACAAATACAAAGAGCCGAAATAGCTCAGCTGGGAAAGCGTTAGACTGAAGATCTAAAGGTCCCTGGTTCGATCTCGGGTTTCGGCATTAATATTTTCTTTAGAGATGAATATAGAATGAGTAACTAACATTTCAATTGTTCTTTAATAAGAAATTCAGTTTTATAAAAAATAATTTCTTCTATGTAGAATCCTAGTTGGATGAGGAAAAAGAGAAACTAATAGACAAATACAAAGAGCCGAAATAGCTCAGCTGGGAAAGCGTTAGACTGAAGATCTAAAGGTCCCTGGTTCGATCTCGGGTTTCGGCATTAATATTTTCTTTAGAGATGAATATAGAATGAGTAACTAACATTTCAATTGTTCTTTAATAAGAAATTCAGTTTAATAAAAAATAATTTCTTCTATGTAGAATCCTAGTTGGATGAAGAAAAAGAGAAAATAATAAGTAAATAGAAATAGCTCAGCTGGGAGAGCGTTAGTCTAAAGGTCCCTGGTTCGATCCCGGGTTTCGGCATTAATATTTTCTTTAGAGATGAATATAGAATGAGTAACTAACATTTCAATTGTTCTTTAATAAGAAATTCAGTTTAATAAAAAATAATTTCTTCTATGTAGAATCCTAGTTGGATGAGGAAAAAGAGAAACTAATAGACAAATACAAAGAGCCGAAATAGCTCAGCTGGGAGAGCATTAGACTGAAGATCTAAAGGTCCCTGGTTCGATCCCGGGTTTCGGCATTAATATTTTCTTTAGAGATGAATATAGAATGAGTAACTAACATTTCAATTGTTCTTTAATAAGAAATTCAGTTTAATAAAAAATAATTTCTTCTATGTAGAATCCTAGTTGGATGAGGAAAAAGAGAAACTAATAAGTAATTAGAAAGAGCCAAAATAGCTCAGCTCGGAAAGCGTTAGACTGAAGATCTAAAGGTCCCTGGTTTGATCCCGGGTTTCGACATTGATATTTTCTTTAGAGATGAATATAGAATGAGTAACTAACATTTCAATTGTTCTTTAATAAGAAATTCAGTTTAATAAAAAATAATTTCTTCTTTGTAGAATCCTAGTTGGATGAGGAAAAAGAGAAACTAATAGACAAATACAAAGAGCCGAAATAGCTCAGCTGGGAGAGCGTTAGACTGAAGATCTAAAGGTCCCTGGTTCGATCCCGGAAAAAAGGGGGCACAAATTTCGGAGGAAGTGTGTTACTCATGTTAGGAAAGTAGAGATGCATGCGAGACAAGACGAGACGAGAAATAGAAAAGTCTCGTCTCGTCTCGCAAACTCAAACGTTGGTCTCGTCTCGTGTAAGGTCTCGTCTCGCAAATGTGAAGTCTCGTCTCGCGTCTCGCATAAAATTTTGAGTCTCATCTCGCGTCTCGCGCGAGACTTTCTCGCATGGTCTCGCAGTCTCACATATATTCTAGGTCAAAATTTTGCAATGTGTTATTCTATGGCTGTTGAATGATGATGTGATATTCTGTCCGAAGGCAGGTATTTGAGCTAAAAGTCCCTTGGCAAGGTGAATGGTGGTTTGCCATTGCTTTCCATGGGATGAATGTTCATAACATCCTAAGGAGACGGAACCTAGAGTTCAACATGGTATTCGAACTTGTGTCCCCTCCGCTACAAATTAAAAGAAAAGTTGTGCTGGAATTTGATCGCTGGACCATTAATTTTCGTCAAATTAATAGCATAATTTACAGCAAAACCAGCATAAATTGTTGCTGGATTCAACATTGTTTTCCAGCTTAGAGGTGTTCAGCAATATTTGGCTCTTCTAAAATATCGTCGCCACTATCAACATTTACACGTTTTGGTCGTTTCCTTGAAGGGTGATTTTTCCAGTATAAAGATGTTTTTATACCACCAAAAGCGCTTGTACACAACAAAAGAACTCCTCACAACACAATACGACCCAATTCTTTTGGTTCGTTCGTGCTTGTAGCAATGTTGGATTATCGCATTTTATCAACTTTCGCTTTCAACTTATACTGCCAGATCTAGAAAATAAAATTACTGACAGATATAGGGCCATTCCTACCATCTCCCACGAAACCTATAGGGACATCCTGCCAAACCAGTATTTGAATTAAACTTCCGAGCTAGAGGGGGATGTTTTTGATAAATATATAGAAAGAAAATACTTATTCCATGTAAAAATATCATGTTATTTCTGCGAGCCGGGCCGGGGATAAACTTTGAGAGAGGGGATTTCCCCGCCATCCCCCAACATTAATCGCTAGTAGTAATGTGAAAAAGACAGAAACAACAGAAATAACATATTTCGCAGCAATAGGGAGTCTTATTCGCTTTTCAGACCAAAAATAGAAGTTCATGTATTCGTGCGCGCCCGCGTGTATGTGTTTGTGTCGCAAAAAAAAAAAAGTCCTAAATCTATGCTGTAATAAATATCCAATTTACAAAGCTTTTCTTTTTTAGAAACTAAAGAAGGCTTTAATTCTGAAAATGGTCACCATGGTGGCGCTTCGCAGCTAGTCTGTCGACCTCACTCATATGTACGGAGACATCGTCGTATACTCTCGCCCCGAGCGCTGATTTTCCATGCCACGGCACTGTTCACTATAAACAAGAAATGGATTCTACTATTATAGAAATAGGTATGTTAAAAATCCCACACAAGCTTATTATAAAACACAAATTATAAAAGGGTCGCTGGCAAGAGGATGTGATAAAAGGGGATCGTGATAGGAATTAGATTGAGAACCACTGGCCTAGAGTAATTTTAACCAAATTTCTTATAGTTTGAAAAAGAATGCTGTCGGGTTACCTATGGTGAATGGGAGGGGGATACATATAAAAGATTGCTAGAAAATGATCGGTATTAGTGTCGAATTCATAGTTTTCGGGGTCGCTTAGATAAATAGTGTGACTTTCGATTTCGCTTAACTCCGATTAAGCTCTCATTAGTAGGGATGGGCACGAGCGATTTTTCTTTGAAACTCGACTCGACTCGAAACAGACATCTTTGAGGTCTACTCTAAGACTCGGCGCGAAAAATATCCTCCAACTCGACTCGGATTAGAGTCGAGTCAAACTAAAACGAGCCAAATCCTGTGTGTAGTCCTACCGAGACAATACATAGACAATATAATTATTCTATTATCAATTATACTACTATTACTACAAATAATAATAATAATAATAATAATAATAATAATAATAATAATAATAATAATAATAATAATAATAATAATAATAATAATTATTATTATTATTATTATTATTATTATTATTATTATTATTATTATTATTATTATTATTATTATTATTATTATTATTACAACACCGTGTATAAACATGAACGATAGATGGTTAGTAAAGGAATACTAAAAGCTAGTTGACTGCCGACGTCGGTAGTCATGACGTCTACAAAGCAAAGACATCGTTCATTACCCTAAGCTGTAAGCGTCGGTGGACTACAGATGGTCAACTATTGACCTCTCGCCAAAAATTGGTGGCCCCGCAGCGACAATCCGCGGTGGCCCCAGTTCCATTTTGAAAACATTACTACCAGCGGCAGAGACGCGATGAAACGACAACGAACCACAAAATTACTCTCCCAAAATATGTTAAAATGCCTATATGTGTGATTTGTTTATATTTAGGTGAGTCAAAAAAAACAAAACAAATACCCCGGGGTGGACGCGAACTATCAATATTACGATTACTAGGCACGTGTTCTTCTGATTTCCCCACGAAAACGATCATAAAAAGCTTGCTTGTTGATGGATAAAAGATTGACGTCTTAATTTAGCCAATCAGACAAACCCCTACATCTCGAGTTCTAGGAGGTGATACTGTGAACCGTTTCAGATTTATTGCTTTCTGGTGGGGTACTATCTATGTGCAAAATTTGAGTATAATAGCCGACATGCATCTTCGGTGCCTCTTATCTTTAGTACAATTTTAACCAGAGATGGTGTGGGTCAATGAAAATTTGATCCACGAACCACCATGATCCAGTATCACCCACCACCCAAATGACCCATTGGCCCACTCTGACCCATCATCCATCGTGATCCACTCTGACCCACCACCAACTATGAACCACTCTGAACCATTGCGACCAACTCCGACCCACCAACACCCATCGACATCAACTCTGAACCATGATCCACGTCCTCTTCTCCGTTGACTAAAAAGGCTACACTTGTAATAAAACAAGACTGTGAAATTATCACTTATCGGAGTTTGAATTTCTACCGTCAATGGCTCAAGCACCTCTCTGTTACAATACTGGTGGATCTGACCTTTACGATATATAATGGCAAAGTGTTTCTCAACTTCCGAATTAAAATGAATTTAAATTTATCATATATAATTATTTCTTTGTTGCCTTACAGACACATTTCAGTAGAAAATAGGATGAAATTTGAGTCTCAAACTAAGGAAAAGTAGACCAACGTAAAAAAAGAAAGAAAAACTAATTTTCTATATCATTAAGCACCTGGAGTGCCACTCTTTATCTAATCCACCTCGAAAATTATGGATTCGACACTAATGTCGGTCTTTTATATATATATATATATATATATATATATATATATATATATATATATATATATATATATATATATAAAAGACCGACATTAGTGTCGAATCCATAATTATTATTATTCGATATATATATAATTTTGATGTCAGCCCCTTTCATTTCTCCTAGGAGAGCAAACGGATACTGCCACCGTTAGGACTAAATTTGGTCTTAAATGACATTAAAATTTCTACAAATTAATTTAGCGACCAGTGTTGCATTTAAAAGCTCGGCGCCCCTACGCACTTTTGCTCTCGGCGCCCCCAATAACTACATATTTCTCCGCCCCTTCATCCCTAACTTAAAAATAAAACTTAATTCAAATATGCTTAGTTAGTGAATTTATTACATTTAAATACCACTCACTACATGCTACAGCTAGAACTACGTAACAAAAAATAACAAATGTGAAAATGTTCTGAATTATTTTTAGATTTCTTACGCTATTATTATACATATTAGAACAGTAAAAGAGGATTGTTCATGAAATAATATATTTGCTCTTGATTTTTAACTTTTTCATACGGAAAAAATTAAAATATTATTCAAGTTTTAAATTTTGCACTCTGCAAATATATTGCCCTCTAGGCAGTGGGACTAATGTGAAATGTGGACTAATGTGGACTAATGTGAATTGCGGCGCTGAAAACTAACGATTCGATTCTAATATCGGTTGATTTCGATATTTTTATGTCGCTACGTAACCACCCTGGGTGCTAATGGGAGCTTAATTGGACTTGAATTGAAAGTATAACTATTCACCTAAGCGACCACGAAGCTATGGATTCGATACTAATATCGACCCGTTTCTAGCATTTTTTATATGTATCCCGACAGTACTCTTTTCCAGACTGTAAGAAATATAGTTATAATTGCGCTAGATATATCAGAATTATGTTGAAACACACACATACATCCACTTTTATATTCTGTATAAATAGAGAGTGAGCGACCGAGCGAGAGAGAGCGACTAAAGGCATCACCAATTCCACATTGCAAAAGCATATATCAGGAATTGAATTGAAAATCTATGTAAAGACTTTCTGCTGTGGCGTGCTTCATAAGGACAATTCCAGTCTGCTCACGTGACCTTTGGGGTTCATGAATTTCTTGCGAGCGTTGCGACTTCGGATTCTCTGTTTAAACCCTCGGTTTATGCATCGAATAAGTTTTCAAGAACATAAATGACATGCTGTATTATGAATGACGAGAATTACCCTCTATATGACAAATAGCTGCAAATAAATACACTACATGATTTATTTATTGCTCGTGGTGCGAGTAAATTAGTAGCACGCATTCAAGATGACGAAGGGAACACATTTTCCTCTTTCCCTGAAATCAAAACAGCGTTTTACACCTACTATAGTTCCCTATTTGGTGACTGCGGCGAAGCAAACACCCAACAACAGATTTTCCACAACCTTTCTCCAGTGCTCAATTATGATTCAGCTAGAGCGATGGACACCCCGATTTCGAAAGAAGAGGTAGAATCTGCTGTGATGAATGCCCCTTCTAACAAATCTCCTGGTCTAGATGGACTTCCAGCAGAATGGTACCAACGCTTCTTCCCTTTGATAGGAGACACATTAACAGACATAGTCAATGAATATTTCAGTGATGCGCCAGTGCAAACGTATAAATCTCCAGGAGTGACAGTCCTTATTCCCAAAGTAAATACTGCGACTTTAGTTACTGATTACCGACCCATCACACTAATGAACTCTGACTATAAAATTCTGGCCCGCTGCTTGAATAACAGACTACAACCATATTTGGAATCCTTGGCAGGGCCATACCAATTTGCAAGTGTAGGAGATAGGAAAATCTATCATCTTCTGCAAACGATTCGGGATGTAATTGCTAGTTACCAAGCTTCCTCTAGCACTCCTGCGGTTTTATCTATTGATTTCCATCAGGCCAGGTGAGTTCACCGGTAGACGTGAAGGAGTGCGGACGTTTGCTCCTGCTCGTTGTGACTACCGAATAGCCAGTTAAGTGCGGCTAGCTAAGTGTTATTTCAAGTGACTGTGATTAGTGCTATCTTGCTATAGTGAACAGCTTTGATACTTTTGGAGTATATAGTTATTGTTTGAAAAGTATTTGTTGTTTTTTGTTTGAATTGGTGAGCATCATGTTTCGTGGTTTACGTCAGAACACAGTGAAACTTGCATTCGATAAAAGTACACGACATATACGCCCAACTGCTTTGGATATCCATATTTGGCTGGATGAACAGGTACATGTGAATTTGGATCAGATTGATGGTATTCAATTAAACAGTGAGGAATATTGCGTGTTCTTGAAATTTAGTTCTCCGGAAAAATTTGAACAATTTCTCGTCAATACACCTAGTGAACTTCCCTTTTTGCATCAAGATGGCTCGCGGAGCCTTGTTTCAGTGCAAAATGCTTCAGATACTCTTACACGTGTACGTATCACCGATCTCCCCCTTGAACTAGATGTTAGTTTTCTCAATTCTGCCCTCAGTAATTACGGAAGTGTGAAAAAGATAGAAAATGAGCAGTGGTCCCAGAAGTACCGCTTTCCTGTGTTTAATGGCGTACGTATAGCGTATATGGAACTCAAGAAGCATATTCCTTCGAAATTACTCATCCAAGGTTATCGAACAAGCGTTATATACTCTGGGCAACCCCCAACTTGCTTCGCGTGCCACCAGGTCGATCACACGTTTAGTTCTTGTCCCCGACGCCTACAGCGCGCCAAACATTTGAGTACAGCTCCTCTGACGCTCAATATGTCCCAGTTATCTGGAAAAACTCTTCCTCAAACTCCTCGTTACTCAACCGATCAGAGCTTTCAACCTGGTAACAGTACGTTAACAACGGCCTTATCTGACTCATTACCCAGTGCCCACAGTGCTCCATCGCTACAGGACCTCAATGAGTTCCCAGTGCTGACTGTGCCTACTTCCCTGGATCGACCCACGGATACCGGGATACAGGATTCAATAACTAGTGCGCCCCCCGAAGATATAGGAGATCCGCCCATGGTGCCTGATGTCAATGACCAGTGTTCGTTAATAAGTGTGTCGGCAATGGACGAGGCTTCCAACACCAGTGCTTCGCAGATACCGCCTACTAAGGTACTTCACGACCTTCCGCCTCCTTTATCTGACTCAGTTGATGCGGAAAGCAGCAAAACTGTGAGAACGGTTTATATAAGTGAAAAAGCAGGTAAGATTGCCTTGTCAACACACAAGAAAATCAAAACAAACACAGGGAAAGGGAAGGCTGTCGTGACACGTGACTCACGTGAGCCTGTTGTTGGTGCTTCGATTACATCATCGCAACCTAGCTTCTCGACTGTCCTTGACGATTCACTACAAACAGACAGTGTAAAGAATCAACCTGAATAGTGTTGTTGTTTTCTTTTTCCTGTTTGTCAGGTCTCAGCATGCAGTTTGTTTATTTTGCAGCTCTAATAATTCTATTTACTTTCTATCCGCTGTGTATGTCTTACCCTATTGTCACTGTTCGTAAAGTGGGTACTTTAA
Organism: Thermobia domestica; assembly: GCF_964235325.1. Taxonomy (NCBI): domain Eukaryota; kingdom Metazoa; phylum Arthropoda; class Insecta; order Zygentoma; family Lepismatidae; genus Thermobia; species Thermobia domestica. The sequence continues at coordinate 3,501,693 of NC_137465.1, read as the reverse complement.
ATTTAAATGGTATAACTAGTCCTACGAAACAACGCTTGTTACATAACTTTATACGATTACATGACTTTGATATACTCAATTTGCAAGAACTCAAAATTGCCGATTTAAGTTTCATTGATCGGTATAATTGTTTTGTTAATCTTGGATATAGTGGTAGAGGTACTGCAATATTAGTGAAGAAAGGAATCCATGTGCAACACGTTACTCGTTTACCGTCTGGCAATGGGCTCAGCCTTGTATGCGATAACATTCTATATGTAAATGTGTATTGCATGTCAGGTTTTCTACACAAAACTGACCGTGAAAATTTTTTTAATGCTGATATCGTGCCTCTGTTTTCTATTCCGCATACGAGTATTATCCTTGCTGGAGATTTCAATTCCATTTTGTTTCGTGACGATTCTACTGGCTATTTTAATAAATGCTTAGCGTTAGAAAGACTGGTCCACGGATTCCGATTAGTTGATACCTGGCGGTCCAAACGAACTGATATCATTTATACGCATGTCACTCCATCAGTGAAGTCACGCATAGACAGGATCTATACCTCCTTCGATCTCGTACCTCGTGTGTGTGACATTAATGTTCTTATGGCTCCGTTTAGTGATCATAGTGCTGTGTGTATGTTACTCAAATTTCCTCCCCCTCTCCTTGGTTTGAGCCCAACGTTCGGTCCCTCTAACTGGAAACTTAATCCACAGCTTCTGAAATCTGATGATATTAAAGAACTGTTTCGAGAGAAATGGGCTTACTGGTGTCGACAACAGAGATATTTTGGCAGTTTAAATTTGTGGTGGGTTCATTATGCTAAGCATAAAATTAAATCTTTTTTCCAATGGATGCATTCTGAATACCGTCAGAACAGCAAAAATACCATTGACTACCTTTACAAAGTGTTACATGAGTTGTGGCAACAGCCTCCCTCTGCGCACACGTATATGCATATTAATAAAATCAGAGCAAAATTAATTCGATTAGAAAACGACTCTTTACAGACTATCACTAAATCATTCGATTCCAAATTATTGTTGTCTAATGAACGAGTTACATTTTTCCACATCATGCGGCAACATAATAGAAGGAGAACTAATTTTATGGAACATCTTGTATTAGAAAATGGCCAAGTTGTTACTGCATTACCTGATATTATGTCCAGTTTAACACAGCATTATGAACAACTATTTGAATCGCATCCAGCTGCTACTCAGATATGGCCCACTTTCTTTTCCAATATATCTTGTAAATTAACAGCGGCTGACAATGCACAATTGTTAGCCCCGATTACTAAACAAGAGATTTATGATGTATTAAATACTACAAAGCATTGTAGCAGTCCTGGCAAGGATGGACTCATTTTTCTCTTCTATAAACAGTATTGGGATGTGGTAGGAGATACTTTCACTGCTGTACTTAATGATATGTTTCAATCTGGAAATGTTATGCAAAATGATGGTATCATTATTTTAGTTCCGAAAAAAGGAGCCCAAGCTCATATTTCTAATTTTAGACCCATTACGCTGTTAAATACTGATGTCAAATTATTGTCTAAGGTATATAAAGTACGCATGGAAAAAGTTATCGAGAAACTTTTAAGTGGTAAGCAGGCAGCGCTATCAAAAGAACGTAATATTTACTATGCCCTGTGTAGCCTACGAGACATCATGGGATATTTTCAAGTGCAACAGCTCCCTGCCTGTGTCACTTCTATAGATTTCAAACATGCTTTTGATTTTGTCGAGCATAACTATCTTTATGCTGTACTACAAGCATTTGGTTTTGATTCACGTTTTATTGCTAATATTAAAAATTTATATCACAATGCAAAATCCCAGCTTCACATCAATGGTTACTTTAGCTCACCCATATCTATCAAGCGAGGTATCCGCCAAGGATGTCCATTGTCAATGTTGTTATTTGGCTTAGTTCTTGAACCTTTTTTGCAAAATTTGTCCTGTTTTCCAGTCTCACATTTACATGATTTTCAAAATATTGTTTGTTTTGCTTTCGCTGATGATGTCTCAATCAGTTGTACCACTGTTGCTCAGGTAAACTATGTGCACCAGTGCTTAAATAGTTATTGTAATGCTAGTGGAGCAAGTATTAATGTCAATAAAACGAAGAGTTTAACCTTTAATAATTGGGCAACGGTCAATAAAGGGTTAACTATCTGTCATTCAGAAATTGTGACGAAATTAAAAATTTTAGGTGTTAATTTTACGAGTAATCTTGATCCAGACTCTGAGACAGTCTGGACGCCAATAATCAATAAAATCAGGACAGTTGTTCTCCAAAATCGTCATCGACAGCTGAATTTAATTCAGAGAGTCTGGTATGTGAATACTTATATATGTTCTCAATTATGGTATACAGCACAGGTATGGCCACTTCCGGACATCTGTGCCAAAAAAGTGCAATCGCTTATTGGCTGGTTTATTTGGTGCGGCTTTTTCTTCCGAGTTCCACAGGTAGTAATGGTGTTACCAGTAGACAATGGTGGCCTTGCTTTAATCAATGTACGACTCAAGTGTAAAATATTATTTTTATTACGTAGCTATAAATTGTATCATTTGGACCATAGTCATACACAACAATGGCTACAATGTTGGACGCCCACCTTACCTGCTCCAAATCCACCCAATGTTCCTTTCCTTCAACACGCACCCTTATATGTATATAAATTCGTCCTAGCCTGGAGTTATCTGTCTAAACATGATGAGATAAGAGAAATCCGTTCTCGTGATTTTTATCTGTATTTTTTAAAAATGACCTTTACTCCAACTATGATACGAGTACAGCAGAACAATAATAGTTGTAACTGGAATCGCATATGGTTTAATATTCATAGAAAGTTTCTTCCGACTTGTGTACGTAGTTTATGGTATAGTGTTGTGCATGATATTCATGCTACTAATCAACGTTTGTTCGACATTCATCGCCTACCACATAATGCGTGTTCCCATTGTGGACACCCCGACACCATTATCCACAGATACACCTCTTGCCAGCTAGTAATGTCTGTGTGGTTAAAACTATGTGCTCTCCTTGCTATTGTATGTCGGACATCTCCCCACCATTTTACACCGGATATTATTACCTTACCTGATTACCATTGGTACCCTCCAACCCGCAATAATGCTGTTACTTGGCTAATAGGACACACCTTATACTATATTGATTCCAGTCGCAGTCACATAAGTGTCACGGATTATCATGAATTCTTAAAACGCACCAGATGGAAAACTTTTGGTATGGTACCTTTCCACAAGAATTTCGCAAACTTTTTGACTGCCTCATTTTAACATGATACGACTAGTGTAATATCTGTAAGATCATATTTGTAGTACCTCTAAATTTCTTATAATACTGTCAATTTTTTACAAGTTCTTGTCTACCTTGATAAGCACAAAAAAATGTAATATGATGATGTGATTTGTATTGTTCTTATAGCACTGTATATATTTCAACTTTCTACTTGTATTTACCGTCTATGTCTTATGTCTAAACGACCAATTTCTTTCAGGTATGTAAGTGACCTTGGGAAATAAAGATGTTTAAAAAAAAAGAAAAAAAAGAAAAAAAAGCCAGGAGAGCGTTAGACTGAAGATCTAAATGTCCCTGGTTCGATCCCGGGTTTCGGCATTAATATTTTCTTTAGAGATGAATATAGAATGAGTAACTAACATTTCAATTGTTCTTTAATAAGAAATTCAGTTTAATAAAAAATAATTTCTTCTATGTAGAATCCTAGTTGGATGAAGAAAAAGAGAAAATAATAAGTAAATAGAAATAGCTCAGCTGGGAGAGCGTTAGTCTAAAGGTCCCTGGTTCGATCCCGGGTTTCGGCATTAATATTTTCTTTAGAGATGAATATAGAATGAGTAACTAACATTTCAATTGTTCTTTAATAAGAAATTCAGTTTAATAAAAAAATAATTTCTTCTATGTAGAATCCTAGTTGGATGAGGAAAAAGAGAAACTAATAGACAAATATAAAGAGCCGAACGCTGGGTGAACGCTGCTAGTTTCTTCTATGTAGAATCCTAGTTGGATGAGGAAAAAGAGAAACTAATAAGTAATTAGAAAGAGCCAAAATAGCTCAGCTCGGAAAGCGTTAGACTGAAGACCTAAAGGTCCCTGGTTTGATCCTGGGTTTCGACATTGATATTTTCTTTAGAGATGAATATAGAATGAGTAACTAACATTTCAATTGTTCTTTAATAAGAAATTCAGTTTAATAAAAAATAATTTCTTCTATGTAGAATCCTAGTTGGATGAAGAAAAAGAGAAAATAATAAGTAAATAGAAATAGCTCAGCTGGGAGAGCGTTAGTCTAAAGGTCCCTGGTTCGATCCCGGGTTTCGGCATTAATATTTTCTTTAGAGATGAATATAGAATGAGTAACTAACATTTCAATTGTTCTTTAATAAGAAATTCAGTTTAATAAAAAAATAATTTCTTCTATGTAGAATCCTAGTTGGATGAGGAAAAAGAGAAACTAATAGACAAATATAAAGAGCCGAACGCTGGGTGAACGCTGCTAGTTTCTTCTATGTAGAATCCTAGTTGGATGAGGAAAAAGAGAAACTAATAAGTAATTAGAAAGAGCCAAAATAGCTCAGCTCGGAAAGCGTTAGACTGAAGATCTAAAGGTCCCTGGTTCGTTCCCGGGTTTCGGCATTAATATTTTCTTTAGAGATGAATATAGAATGAGTAACTAACATTTCAATTGTTCTTTAATAAGAAATTCAGTTTTATAAAAAATAATTTCTTCTTTGTAGAATCCTAGTTGGATGAGGAAAAAGAGAAAATAATGAGTAAATATAAAGAGCCGAAATAGCTCAGCCAGGAGAGCGTTAGACTGAAGATCTAAATGTCCCTGGTTCGATCCCGGGTTTCGGCATTAATATTTTCTTTAGAGATGAATATAGAATGAGTAACTAACATTTCAATTGTTCTTTAATAAGAAATTCAGTTTAATAAAAAATAATTTCTTCTATGTAGAATCCTAGTTGGATGAAGAAAAAGAGAAAATAATAAGTAAATAGAAATAGCTCAGCTGGGAGAGCGTTAGTCTAAAGGTCCCTGGTTCGATCCCGGGTTTCGGCATTAATATTTTCTTTAGAGATGAATATAGAATGAGTAACTAACATTTCAATTGTTCTTTAATAAGAAATTCAGTTTAATAAAAAAATAATTTCTTCTATGTAGAATCCTAGTTGGATGAGGAAAAAGAGAAACTAATAGACAAATATAAAGAGCCGAAATAGCTCAGCTGGGAGAGCGTTAGACTGAAGATCTAAAGGTCCCTGGTTCGATCCCGGGTTTCGGCATTAATATTTTCTTTAGAGATGAATATAGAATGAGTAACTAACATTTCAATTGTTCTTTAATAAGAAATTCAGTTTAATAAAAAATAATTTCTTCTATGTAGAATCCTAGTTGGATGAGGAAAAAGAGAAACTAATAAGTAATTAGAAAGAGCCAAAATAGCTCAGCTCGGAAAGCGTTAGACTGAAGATCTAAAGGTCCCTGGTTTGATCCCGGGTTTCGACATTGATATTTTCTTTAGAGATGAATATAGAATGAGTAACTAACATTTCAATTGTTCTTTAATAAGAAATTCAGTTTAATAAAAAATAATTTCTTCTTTGTAGAATCCTAGTTGGATGAGGAAAAAGAGAAACTAATAGACAAATACAAAGAGCCGAAATAGCTCAGCTGGGAGAGCGTTAGACTGAAGATCTAAAGGTCCCTGGTTCGATCCCGGAAAAAAGGGGGCACAAATTTCGGAGGAAGTGTGTTACTCATGTTAGGAAAGTAGAGATGCATGCGAGACAAGACGAGACGAGAAATAGAAAAGTCTCGTCTCGTCTCGCAAACTCAAACGTTGGTCTCGTCTCGTGTAAGGTCTCGTCTCGCAAATGTGAAGTCTCGTCTCGCGTCTCGCATAAAATTTTGAGTCTCATCTCGCGTCTCGCGCGAGACTTTCTCGCATGGTCTCGCAGTCTCACATATATTCTAGGTCAAAATTTTGCAATGTGTTATTCTATGGCTGTTGAATGATGATGTGATATTCTGTCCGAAGGCAGGTATTTGAGCTAAAAGTCCCTTGGCAAGGTGAATGGTGGTTTGCCATTGCTTTCCATGGGATGAATGTTCATAACATCCTAAGGAGACGGAACCTAGAGTTCAACATGGTATTCGAACTTGTGTCCCCTCCGCTACAAATTAAAAGAAAAGTTGTGCTGGAATTTGATCGCTGGACCATTAATTTTCGTCAAATTAATAGCATAATTTACAGCAAAACCAGCATAAATTGTTGCTGGATTCAACATTGTTTTCCAGCTTAGAGGTGTTCAGCAATATTTGGCTCTTCTAAAATATCGTCGCCACTATCAACATTTACACGTTTTGGTCGTTTCCTTGAAGGGTGATTTTTCCAGTATAAAGATGTTTTTATACCACCAAAAGCGCTTGTACACAACAAAAGAACTCCTCACAACACAATACGACCCAATTCTTTTGGTTCGTTCGTGCTTGTAGCAATGTTGGATTATCGCATTTTATCAACTTTCGCTTTCAACTTATACTGCCAGATCTAGAAAATAAAATTACTGACAGATATAGGGCCATTCCTACCATCTCCCACGAAACCTATAGGGACATCCTGCCAAACCAGTATTTGAATTAAACTTCCGAGCTAGAGGGGGATGTTTTTGATAAATATATAGAAAGAAAATACTTATTCCATGTAAAAATATCATGTTATTTCTGCGAGCCGGGCCGGGGATAAACTTTGAGAGAGGGGATTTCCCCGCCATCCCCCAACATTAATCGCTAGTAGTAATGTGAAAAAGACAGAAACAACAGAAATAACATATTTCGCAGCAATAGGGAGTCTTATTCGCTTTTCAGACCAAAAATAGAAGTTCATGTATTCGTGCGCGCCCGCGTGTATGTGTTTGTGTCGCAAAAAAAAAAAGTCCTAAATCTATGCTGTAATAAATATCCAATTTACAAAGCTTTTCTTTTTTAGAAACTAAAGAAGGCTTTAATTCTGAAAATGGTCACCATGGTGGCGCTTCGCAGCTAGTCTGTCGACCTCACTCATATGTACGGAGACATCGTCGTATACTCTCGCCCCGAGCGCTGATTTTCCATGCCACGGCACTGTTCACTATAAACAAGAAATGGATTCTACTATTATAGAAATAGGTATGTTAAAAATCCCACACAAGCTTATTATAAAACACAAATTATAAAAGGGTCGCTGGCAAGAGGATGTGATAAAAGGGGATCGTGATAGGAATTAGATTGAGAACCACTGGCCTAGAGTAATTTTAACCAAATTTCTTATAGTTTGAAAAAGAATGCTGTCGGGTTACCTATGGTGAATGGGAGGGGGATACATATAAAAGATTGCTAGAAAATGATCGGTATTAGTGTCGAATTCATAGTTTTCGGGGTCGCTTAGATAAATAGTGTGACTTTCGATTTCGCTTAACTCCGATTAAGCTCTCATTAGTAGGGATGGGCACGAGCGATTTTTCTTTGAAACTCGACTCGACTCGAAACAGACATCTTTGAGGTCTACTCTAGGACTCGGCGCGAAAAATATCCTCCAACTCGACTCGGATTAGAGTCGAGTCAAACTAAAACGAGCCAAATCCTGTGTGTAGTCCTACCGAGACAATACATAGACAATATAATTATTCTATTATCAATTATACTACTATTACTACAAATAATAATAATAATAATAATAATAATAATAATAATAATTATTATTATTATTATTATTATTATTATTATTATTATTATTATTATTATTATTACAACACCGTGTATAAACATGAACGATAGATGGTTAGTAAAGGAATACTAAAAGCTAGTTGACTGCCGACGTCGGTAGTCATGACGTCTACAAAGCAAAGACATCGTTCATTACCCTAAGCTGTAAGCGTCGGTGGACTACAGATGGTCAACTATTGACCTCTCGCCAAAAATTGGTGGCCCCGCAGCGACAATCCGCGGTGGCCCCAGTTCCATTTTGAAAACATTACTACCAGCGGCAGAGACGCGATGAAACGACAACGAACCACAAAATTACTCTCCCAAAATATGTTAAAATGCCTATATGTGTGATTTGTTTATATTTAGGTGAGTCAAAAAAAACAAAACAAATACCCCGGGGTGGACGCGAACTATCAATATTACGATTACTAGGCACGTGTTCTTCTGATTTCCCCACGAAAACGATCATAAAAAGCTTGCTTGTTGATGGATAAAAGATTGACGTCTTAATTTAGCCAATCAGACAAACCCCTACATCTCGAGTTCTAGGAGGTGATACTGTGAACCGTTTCAGATTTATTGCTTTCTGGTGGGGTACTATCTATGTGCAAAATTTGAGTATAATAGCCGACATGCATCTTCGGTGCCTCTTATCTTTAGTACAATTTTAACCAGAGATGGTGTGGGTCAATGAAAATTTGATCCACGAACCACCATGATCCAGTATCACCCACCACCCAAATGACCCATTGGCCCACTCTGACCCATCATCCATCGTGATCCACTCTGACCCACCACCAACTATGAACCACTCTGAACCATTGCGACCAACTCCGACCCACCAACACCCATCGACATCAACTCTGAACCATGATCCACGTCCTCTTCTCCGTTGACTAAAAAGGCTACACTTGTAATAAAACAAGACTGTGAAATTATCACTTATCGGAGTTTGAATTTCTACCGTCAATGGCTCAAGCACCTCTCTGTTACAATACTGGTGGATCTGACCTTTACGATATATAATGGCAAAGTGTTTCTCAACTTCCGAATTAAAATGAATTTAAATTTATCATATATAATTATTTCTTTGTTGCCTTACAGACACATTTCAGTAGAAAATAGGATGAAATTTGAGTCTCAAACTAAGGAAAAGTAGACCAACGTAAAAAAAGAAAGAAAAACTAATTTTCTATATCATTAAGCACCTGGAGTGCCACTCTTTATCTAATCCACCTCGAAAATTATGGATTCGACACTAATGTCGGTCTTTTATATATATATATATATATATATATATATATATATATATATATATATATATATATATATATATATATATATATATATATATATATATATATATATATATATATATATAATTTTGATGTCAGCCCCTTTCATTTCTCCTAGGAGAGCAAACGGATACTGCCACCGTTAGGACTAAATTTGGTCTTAAATGACATTAAAATTTCTACAAATTAATTTAGCGACCAGTGTTGCATTTAAAAGCTCGGCGCCCCTACGCACTTTTGCTCTCGGCGCCCCCAATAACTACATATTTCTCCGCCCCTTCATCCCTAACTTAAAAATAAAACTTAATTCAAATATGCTTAGTTAGTGAATTTATTACATTTAAATACCACTCACTACATGCTACAGCTAGAACTACGTAACAAAAAATAACAAATGTGAAAATGTTCTGAATTATTTTTAGATTTCTTACGCTATTATTATACATATTAGAACAGTAAAAGAGGATTGTTCATGAAATAATATATTTGCTCTTGATTTTTAACTTTTTCATACGGAAAAAATTAAAATATTATTCAAGTTTTAAATTTTGCACTCTGCAAATATATTGCCCTCTAGGCAGTGGGACTAATGTGAAATGTGGACTAATGTGGACTAATGTGAATTGCGGCGCTGAAAACTAACGATTCGATTCTAATATCGGTTGATTTCGATATTTTTATGTCGCTACGTAACCACCCTGGGTGCTAATGGGAGCTTAATTGGACTTGAATTGAAAGTATAACTATTCACCTAAGCGACCACGAAGCTATGGATTCGATACTAATATCGACCCGTTTCTAGCATTTTTTATATGTATCCCGACAGTACTCTTTTCCAGACTGTAAGAAATATAGTTATAATTGCGCTAGATATATCAGAATTATGTTGAAACACACACATACATCCACTTTTATATTCTGTATAAATAGAGAGTGAGCGACCGAGCGAGAGAGAGCGACTAAAGGCATCACCAATTCCACATTGCAAAAGCATATATCAGGAATTGAATTGAAAATCTATGTAAAGACTTTCTGCTGTGGCGTGCTTCATAAGGACAATTCCAGTCTGCTCACGTGACCTTTGGGGTTCATGAATTTCTTGCGAGCGTTGCGACTTCGGATTCTCTGTTTAAACCCTCGGTTTATGCATCGAATAAGTTTTCAAGAACATAAATGACATGCTGTATTATGAATGACGAGAATTACCCTCTATATGACAAATAGCTGCAAATAAATACACTACATGATTTATTTATTGCTCGTGGTGCGAGTAAATTAGTAGCACGCATTCAAGATGACGAAGGGAACACATTTTCCTCTTTCCCTGAAATCAAAACAGCGTTTTACACCTACTATAGTTCCCTATTTGGTGACTGCGGCGAAGCAAACACCCAACAACAGATTTTCCACAACCTTTCTCCAGTGCTCAATTATGATTCAGCTAGAGCGATGGACACCCCGATTTCGAAAGAAGAGGTAGAATCTGCTGTGATGAATGCCCCTTCTAACAAATCTCCTGGTCTAGATGGACTTCCAGCAGAATGGTACCAACGCTTCTTCCCTTTGATAGGAGACACATTAACAGACATAGTCAATGAATATTTCAGTGATGCGCCTGTGCAAACGTATAAATCTCCAGGAGTGACAGTCCTTATTCCCAAAGTAAATACTGCGACTTTAGTTACTAATTACCGACCCATCACACTAATGAACTCTGACTATAAAATTCTGGCCCGCTGCTTGAATAACAGACTACAACCATATTTGGAATCCTTGGCAGGGCCATACCAATTTGCAAGTGTAGGAGATAGGAAAATCTATCATCTTCTGCAAACGATTCGGGATGTAATTGCTAGTTACCAAGCTTCCTCTAGCACTCCTGCGGTTTTATCTATTGATTTCCATCAGGCATTTGATAGAGTAAATCATGCCTATTTATGGGCGCTTCTACAAAAGTTTGGCATAGGGGAGAAATTCATCAGATGGATCCGTGTACTCTATGATGAAGCACAAACAAAACTTAAAATAAACGGATTTTTGAGTGAGCCCATAAAAATCAAACGCAGTGTCCGACAAGGCTGTCCTCTGAGCATGACCCTTTTTATTATTTCCCTTAGTCCTCTACTCTGGCACATTGCAGCACATATACAAGGGATTTCTTTTCATAATAATGGATTAAAAGTTTGCAGTTATGCGGATGATGTGACGGTGTTCTTACGTGACCAAGAGGATCTTCATTCTGTAGAAGCATGCATTGAAGATTATGTGAATATGTTTGGCACTCGGGAAATCGTGCAAAGACTAAAATACTGCCACTTGTACAGAACTCTTTTATCACACAAATACGAACGGTCGACCAATTAAAAATCCTTGGGATAACCTTCACGCCTCTGCTTGCTGAAACCATACAGTTAAATTACAACCAGTTAGTTAATACTGTGCGACATGTTCTCCCACTTCACAGATCCCGTCAACTCAGCTTACGGTCCAGAGTGTATTTTCTAAATGTCTTCGCATTTTCCAAACTATGGTATCTAGCCCAGATCCTACCTATGCCCTCCCACATTGCGAAACGTCTTACCAGTGTTAGGAATTGGTTTCTTTGGCACGGTCACGTCTTCAGAGTCAAATACCCATATACCTGTCTACCCACCGGAAATGGAGGTTTGGGTCTTGTTCATATTGAATGTAAAGCTACTGCTTTATTCAAGTTTCGATCATTTGAAAATATTCAACACAATGTAAATTGGGTCAGCCATGGTATCTTAGCTGATTGTATCGAACGTATAGGTAAAAACTTGCCTCTCCATATTAATTCAATCCCTTGTTGCTACTGGTATTTCAGAGACGTGGTTGCTGATTATATTTATATGAGTGCTGAACAACAAGCATCAATAACTTCAGTGAAGTGCTTTTATATCTTGCTCCTCAACCAGCTGAACCTTAAGCCTCCTCGTATGGAACTGAAACATCCAAACAACAATTGGTCCCAGCTTTGGGGCAATGTGTTTGCTCGTCACATTCCACGATCTGTTCAATCGACTTGGTACACTGTTGTCAATGAGCTTCTCCCCACGAATGCCAAAAAGCACCGTCTCAAATTTAGTGACACTACTAGTTGTGTCACATGTGGTAATGAAGATGATATTGTGCATCGCTTAATTCAATGTGGATCTGCAGCGACAATATGGCTCAAATTCCAAACAGCTGTCAGCAAAATCTGCCGTACAGTTCCTACTCTTACCACAGTTCGCATATTCGTTCTACCGGACTTTCACTTTTATCCAACCACTAAACTCAATTCAATTACCTGGTTAGCAGCTCATACGATTGAATACATACTACAATCCTCAAAACTACGCTTTGTAACAGACTATCAAGATTTCTTGTGCACTCAATACAGACACTTTCCGCCCGCTAGAAAGAAAAAGCTATTTGCGAAATACCTGGACATTGTACTTTCTGAATATATTTGAAGTTCAAAAATAGCATGGTAAAATTCTACTTCTCTCCATCATCAAATCATGATTTTAGCACTCTTGTATACTATTTGTCGATATCTGTGTGACACTTCTCTACTGTATAAATGCTGTAAACATTATTTGTATATTCATCCTGTAATCATGTAATACTCCTGCTCTTACAGTATATTGTATTTCATATGTAATTACTCTGTAATCCTTAAAGAACAATAAAAAAGTGAAAAAAAACTTGGGACAGCGTTAGACTGAAGATCTAAACGTCCCTGGTTCGATCCCGGGTTTCGGCATTAATATTTTCTTTAGAGATGAATATAGAATGAGTAACTAACATTTCAATTGTTCTTTAATAAAAAATTCAGTTTTATAAAAAATAATTTCTTCTATGTAGAATCCTAGTTGGATGAGGAAAAAGAGAAACTAATAAATAAATATAAAGAGCCGAAATAGCTCAGCTGGGAGAGCGTTAGACTGAAGATCTAAAGGTCCCTGGTTCGATCCCGGATTTCGGCATTAATATTTACTTTAGAGATGAAAATAGAATGAGTAACTAACATTTCAATTGTTCTTTAATAAGACATTCAGTTTAATAAAAAATAATTTCTTCTATGTAGAATCCTAGTTGGATGAGGAAAAAGAGAAACTAATAAGTAAATAGAAAGAGCCGAAATAACTCAGCTGGGAGAGCGTTAGACTGAAGATCTAAAGGTCCCGGGTTTCGGCATTAATATTTTCTTTAGAGATGAATATAGAATGAGTAACTAACATTTCAATTGTTCTTTAAAAAGAAATTCAGTTTAATAAAAAATAATTTCTTCTATGTAGAATCCTAGTTGGATGAGGAAAAAGAGAAACTAATAAACAAATAGAAAGAGCCGAAATAGCTCAGCTGGGAGAGCGTTAGACTGAAGATCTAAAGGTCCCTGGTTCGATCCCGGGTTTCGGCATTAATATTTTGTTTAGAGATGAATATAGAATGAGTAACTAACATTTCAATTGTTCTTTAATAAGAAATTCAGTTTAATAAAAAATAATTTCTTCTATGTAGAATCCTAGTTGGATGAGGAAAAAGAGAAACTAATAAATAAATATAAAGAGCCAAAATAGCTCAGCTGGGAGAGCGTTAGACTGAAGATCTAAAGGTCCCTGGTTCAATCCCGGATTTCCGCATTAATATTTACTTTAGAGATGAAAATAGAATGAGTAACTAACATTTCAATTGTTCTTTAATAAGACATTCAGTTTAATAAAAAATAAATTCTTCTATGTAGAATCCTAGTTGGATGAGGAAAAAGAGAAACTAATAAACAAATATAAAGAGCCGAAATAGCTCAGCTGGGAGAGCGTTAGACTGAAGATCTAAAGGTCCCTGGTTCGATCCCGGGTTTCGGCATTAATATTTTGCATAGAGATGAATATAGAATGAGTAACTAACATTTCAATTGTTCTTTAATAAGAAATTCAGTTTAATAAAAAATAATTTCTTCTATGTAGAATCCTAGTTGGATGAAGAAAAAGAGAAAATAATAAGTAAATAGAAATAGCTCAGCTGGGAGAGCGTTAGTCTAAAAGTCCCTGGTTCGATCCCGGGTTTCGGCATTAATATTTTCTTTAGAGATGAATTAAGAATGAGTAACTAACATTTCAATTGTTCTTTAATAAGAAATTCAGTTTAATAAAAAATAATTTCTTCTATGTAGAATCCTAGTTGGATGAGGAAAAAGAGAAACTAATAGACGAATACAAAGAGCCGAAATAGCTCAGCTGGGAGAGCGTTAGACTGAAGATCGAAAGGTCCCTGGTTCGATCCCGGGTTTCGGCATTAATATTTTCTTTAGAGATGAATATAGAATGAGTAACTAACATTTCAATTGTTCTTTAATAAGAAATTCAGTTTAATAAAAAATATTTTTTTCTACTATGTAGAATCCTAGTTGGATGAGGAAAAAGAGAAACGAATAAGTAAATATAAAGAGCCGCAATAACTCAGCTGGGAGAGCGTTAGACTGAAGATCTAAAGGTCCCTGGTTCGATCCCGGGTTTCGGCATTAATATTTTCTTTAGAGATGAATATAGAATGAGTAACTAACGTTTCAATTGTTCTGTAATAAGAAATTCAGTTTTATAAAAAATAATTTCTTCTATGTAGAATCCTAGTTGGATGAGGAAAAAGAGAAACTAATAGACAAATACAAAGAGCCGAAATAGCTCAGCTGGGAAAGCGTTAGACTGAAGATCTAAAGGTCCCTGGTTCGATCTCGGGTTTCGGCATTAATATTTTCTTTAGAGATGAATATAGAATGAGTAACTAACATTTCAATTGTTCTTTAATAAGAAATTCAGTTTAATAAAAAATAATTTCTTCTATGTAGAATCCTAGTTGGATGAAGAAAAAGAGAAAATAATAAGTAAATAGAAATAGCTAAGCTGGGAGAGCGTTAGTCTAAAGGTCCCTGGTTCGATCCCGGGTTTCGGCATTAATATTTTCTTTAGAGATGAATATAGAATGAGTAACTAACATTTCAATTGTTCTTTAATAAGAAATTCAGTTTAATAAAAAATAATTTCTTCTATGTAGAATCCTAGTTGGATGAGGAAAAAGAGAAACTAATAGACAAATACAAAGAGCCGATATAGCTCAGCTTGTAAAGCGTTAGACTGAAGATCTAAAGGTCCCTGGTTCGATCTCGGGTTTCGGCATTATTTTCTTTAGAGATGAATATAGAATGAGTAACTAACATTTCAATTGTTCTTTAATAAGAAATTCAGTTTAATAAAAAATAATTTCTTCTATGTAGAATCCTAGTTGGATGAGAAAAAAGAGAAACTAATAGACAAATACAAAGAGACGAAATAGCTCAGCTGGGAAAGCGTTAGACTGAAGATCTAAAGGTCCCTGGTTCGATCTCGGGTTTCGGCATTAATATTTTCTTTAGAGATGAATATAGAATGAGTAACTAACATTTCAATTGTTCTTTAATAAGAAATTCAGTTTAATAAAAAATAATTTCTTCTATGTAGAATCCTAGTTGGATGAGGAAAAAGAGAAACTAATAGACAAATACAAAGAGCCGAAATAGCTCAGCTGGGAAAGCGTTAGACTGAAGATCTAAAGGTCCCTGGTTCGATCTCGGGTTTCGGCATTAATATTTTCTTTAGAGATGAATATAGAATGAGTAACTAACATTTCAATTGTTCTTTAATAAGAAATTCAGTTTTATAAAAAATAATTTCTTCTATGTAGAAACCTAGTTGGATGAGGAAAAAGAGAAACTAATAGACAAATACAAAGAGCCGAAATAGCTCAGCTGGGAAAGCGTTAGACTGAAGATCTAAAGGTCCCTGGTTCGATCTCGGGTTTCGGCATTAATATTTTCTTTAGAGATGAATATAGAATGAGTAACTAACATTTCAATTGTTCTTTAATAAGAAATTCAGTTTAATAAAAAATAATTTCTTCTATGTAGAATCCTAGTTGGATGAAGAAAAAGAGAAAATAATAAGTAAATAGAAATAGCTCAGCTGGGAGAGCGTTAGTCTAAAGGTCCCTGGTTCGATCCCGGGTTTCGGCATTAATATTTTCTTTAGAGATGAATATAGAATGAGTAACTAACATTTCAATTGTTCTTTAATAAGAAATTCAGTTTAATAAAAAATAATTTCTTCTATGTAGAATCCTAGTTGGATGAGGAAAAAGAGAAACTAATAGACAAATACAAAGAGCCGAAATAGCTCAGCTGGGAGAGCGTTAGACTGAAGATCTAAAGGTCCCTGGTTCGATCCCGGGTTTCGGCATTAATATTTTCTTTAGAGATGAATATAGAATGAGTAACTAACATTTCAATTGTTCTTTAATAAGAAATTCAGTTTAATAAAAAATAATTTCTTCTATGTAGAATCCTAGTTGGATGAAGAAAAAGAGATAATAATAAGTAAATAGAAATAGCTCAGCTGGGAGAGCGTTAGTCTAAAGGTCCCTGGTTCGATCCCGGGTTTCGGCATTAATATTTTCTTTAGAGATGAATATAGAATGAGTAACTAACATTTCAATTGTTCTTTAATAAGAAATTCAGTTTAATAAAAAATAATTTATTCTATGTAGAATCCTAGTTGGATGAGGAAAAAGAGAAACTAATAGACAAATATAAAGAGCCGAAATACCTCAGCTGGGAGAGCGTTAGACTGAAGATCTAAAGGTCCCTGGTTCGATCCCAAGTTTCGGCATTAATATTTTCTTTAGAGATGAATATAGAATGAGTAACTAACATTTCAATTGTTCTTTAATAAGAAATTCAGTTTAATAAAAAAAAAATTCTTCTATGTAGAATCCTAGTTGGATGAGGAAAAAGAGAAACTAATAAGTAATTAGAAAGAGCCAAAATAGCTCAGCTCGGAAAGCGTTAGACTGAAGATCTAAAGGTCCCTGGTTTGATCCCGGGTTTCGACATTGATATTTTCTTTAGAGATGAATATAGAATTAGTAACTAACATTTCAATTGTTCTTTAATAAGAAATTCAGTTTAATAAAAAATAATTTCTTCTATGTAGAATCCTAGTTGCATGAGGAAAAAGAGAAACTAATAAGTAAATATAAAGAGCCGAAATAGCTCAGCTGGGAGAGCGTTAGACTGAAGATCTAAAGGTCCCTGGTTCGATCCCGGGTTACGGCATTAATATTTTCTTTAGAGATGAATATAGAATGAGTAACTAACATTTCAATTGTTCTTTAATAAGAAATTCAGTTTAATAAAAAATAATTTCTTCTATGTAGAATCCTAGTTGGATGAGGAAAAAGAGAAACTAATAGACAAATACAAAGAGCCGAAATAGCTCAGCTGGGAAAGCGTTAGACTGAAGATCTAAAGGTCCCTGGTTCGATCTCGGGTTTCGGCATTAATATTTTCTTTAGAGATGAATATAGAATGAGTAATTAACATTTCAATTGTTCTTTAATAAGAAATTCAGTTTTATAAAAAATAATTTCTTCTATGTAGAATCCTAGTTGGATGAGGAAAAAGAGAAACTAATAGACAAATACAAACAGCCGAAATAGCTCAGCTGGGAAAGCGTTAGACTGAAGATCTAAAGGTCCCTGGTTCGATCTCGGGTTTCGGCATTAATATTTTCTTTAGAGATGAATATAGAATGAGTAACTAACATTTCAATTGTTCTTTAATAAGAAATTCATTTTAATAAAAAATAATTTCTTCTATGTAGAATCCTAGTTGGATGAAGAAAAAGAGAAAATAATAAGTAAATAGAAATAGCTCAGCTGGGAGAGCGTTAGTCTAAAGGTCCCTGGTTCGATCCCGGGTTTCGGCATTAATATTTTCTTTAGAGATGAATATAGAATGAGTAACTAACATTTCAATTGTTCTTTAATAAGAAATTCAGTTTAATAAAAAATAATTTATTCTATGTAGAATCCTAGTTGGATGAGGAAAAAGAGAAACTAATAGACAAATATAAAGAGCCGAAATACCTCAGCTGGGAGAGCGTTAGACTGAAGATCTAAAGGTCCCTGGTTCGATCCCAAGTTTCGGCATTAATATTTTCTTTAGAGATGAATATAGAATGAGTAACTAACATTTCAATTGTTCTTTAATAAGAAATTCAGTTTAATAAAAAAAAATTTCTTCTATGTAGAATCCTAGTTGGATGAGGAAAAAGAGAAACTAATAAGTAATTAGAAAGAGCCAAAATAGCTCAGCTCGGAAAGCGTTAGACTGAAGATCTAAAGGTCCCTGGTTTGATCCCGGGTTTCGACATTGATATTTTCTTTAGAGATGAATATAGAATGAGTAACTAACATTTCAATTGTTCTTTAATAAGAAATTCAGTTTAATAAAAAATAATTTCTTCTATGTAGAATCCTAGTTGGATGAGGAAAAAGAGAAACTAATAAGTAAATATAAAGAGCCGAAATAGCTCAGCTGGGAGAGCGTTAGACTGAAGATCTAAAGGTCCCTGGTTCGATCCCAAGTTTCGGCATTAATATTTTCTTTAGAGATGAATATAGAATGAGTAACTAACATTTCAATTGTTCTTTAATAAGAAATTCAGTTTAACAGAAAATAATTTCTTCTATGTAGAATCCTAGTTGCATGAGGAAAAAGAGAAACTAATAAGTAAATATAAAGAGCCGAAAAAGCTCAGCTGGGAGAGCGTTAGACTGAAGATCTAAAGGTCCCTGGTTCGATCCCGGGTTACGGCATTAATATTTTCTTTAGAGATGAATATAGAATGAGTAACTAACATTTCAATTGTTCTTTAATAAGAAATTCAGTTTAACAGAAAATAATTTCTTCTATGTAGAATCCTAGTTGCATGAGGAAAAAGAGAAACTAATAAGTAAATATAAAGAGCCGAAAAAGCTCAGCTGGGAGAGCGTTAGACTGAAGATCTAAAGGTCCCTGGTTCGATCCCAAGTTTCGGCATTAATATTTTCTTTAGAGATGAATATAGAATGAGTAACTAACATTTCAATTGTTCTTTAATAAGAAATTCAGTTTAACAGAAAATAATTTCTTCTATGTAGAATCCTAGTTGGATGAGGAAAAAGAGAATCCAATAGACAAATGCAAAGAGCCGAAATAGCTCAGCTGGGAAAGCGTTAGACTGAAGATCTAAAGGTCCCTGGTTCGATCTCGGGTTTCGGCATTAATATTTTCTTTAGAGATGAATATAGAATGAGTAACTAACATTTCAATTGTTCTTTAATAAGAAATTCAGTTTAATAAAAAATAATTTCTTCTATGTAGAATCCTAGTTGGATGAGGAAAAAGAGAAACTAATAAGTAAATAAGAAGAGCCGAAATACCTCAGCTGGGAGAGCGTTAGACTGAAGATCTAAAGGTCCCTGGTTCGATCCCAAGTTTCGGCATTAATATTTTCTTTAGAGATGAATATAGAATGAGTAACTAACATTTCAATTGTTCTTTAATAAGAAATTCAGTTTAACAGAAAATAATTTCTTCTATGTAGAATCCTAGTTGCATGAGGAAAAAGAGAAACTAATAAGTAAATATAAAGAGCCGAAAAAGCTCAGCTGGGAGAGCGTTAGACTGAAGATCTAAAGGTCCCTGGTTCGATCCCGGGTTACGGCATTAATATTTTCTTTAGAGATGAATATAGAATGAGTAACTAACATTTCAATTGTTCTTTAATAAGAAATTCAGTTTAATAAAAAATAATTTCTTCTATGTAGAATCCTAGTTGGATGAGGAAAAAGAGAATCCAATAGACAAATGCAAAGAGCCGAAATAGCTCAGCTGGGAAAGCGTTAGACTGAAGATCTAAAGGTCCCTGGTTCGATCTCGGGTTTCGGCATTAATATTTTCTTTAGAGATGAATATAGAATGAGTAACTAACATTTCAATTGTTCTTTAATAAGAAATTCAGTTTTATAAAAAATAATTTCTTCTATGTAGAATCCTAGTTGGATGAGGAAAAAGAGAAACTAATAGACAAATACAAAGAGCCGAAATAGCTCAGCTGGGAAAGCGTTAGACTGAAGATCTAAAGGTCCCTGGTTCGATCTCGGGTTTCGGCATTAATATTTTCTTTAGAGATGAATATAGAATGAGTAACTAACATTTCAATTGTTCTTTAATAAGAAATTCAGTTTAATAAAAAATAATTTCTTCTATGTAGAATCCTAGTTGGATGAAGAAAAAGAGAAAATAATAAGTAAATAGAAATAGCTCAGCTGGGAGAGCGTTAGTCTAAAGGTCCCTGGTTCGATCCCGGGTTTCGGCATTAATATTTTCTTTAAAGATGAATATAGAATGAGTAACTAACATTTCAATTGTTCTTTAATAAGAAATTCAGTTTAATAAAAAATAATTTCTTCTATGTAGAATCCTAGTTGGATGAGGAAAAAGAGAAACTAATAGACAAATACAAAGAGCCGAAATAGCTCAGCTGGGAGAGCGTTAGACTGAAGATCTAAAGGTCCCTGGTTCGATCCCGGGTTTCGGCATTAATATTTTCTTTAGAGATGAATATAGAATGAGTAACTAACATTTCAATTGTTCTTTAATAAGAAATTCAGTTTAATAAAAAATATTTTTTTCTACTATGTAGAATCCTAGTTGGATGAGGAAAAAGAGAATCCAATAGACAAATACAAAGAGCCGAAATAGCTCAGCTGGGAAAGCGTTAGACTGA
Organism: Thermobia domestica; assembly: GCF_964235325.1. Classification (NCBI taxonomy): domain Eukaryota; kingdom Metazoa; phylum Arthropoda; class Insecta; order Zygentoma; family Lepismatidae; genus Thermobia; species Thermobia domestica. Next base: position 3,480,956 of record NC_137465.1, on the reverse strand, counting down.
AGATCTAAAGGTCCCTGGTTCGATCCCGGTTTTCGGCATTAATATTTTCTTTAGAGATGAATATAGAATGAGTAACTAACGTTTCAATTGTTCTGTAATAAGAAATTCAGTTTAATAAAAAATAATTTCTTCTATGTAGAATCCTAGTTGGATGAGAAAAAAGAGAAACTAATAGACAAATACAAAGAGACGAAATAGCTCAGCTGGGAAAGCGTTAGACTGAAGATCTAAAGGTCCCTGGTTCGATCTCGGGTTTCGGCATTAATATTTTCTTTAGAGATGAATATAGAATGAGTAACTAACATTTCAATTGTTCTTTAATAAGAAATTCAGTTTAATAAAAAATAATTTCTTCTATGTAGAATCCTAGTTGGATGAGGAAAAAGAGAAACTAATAGACAAATACAAAGAGCCGAAATAGCTCAGCTGGGAAAGCGTTAGACTGAAGATCTAAAGGTCCCTGGTTCGATCTCGGGTTTCGGCATTAATATTTTCTTTAGAGATGAATATAGAATGAGTAACTAACATTTCAATTGTTCTTTAATAAGAAATTCAGTTTTATAAAAAATAATTTCTTCTATGTAGAAACCTAGTTGGATGAGGAAAAAGAGAAACTAATAGACAAATACAAAGAGCCGAAATACCTCAGCTGGGAAAGCGTTAGACTGAAGATCTAAAGGTCCCTGGTTCGATCTCGGGTTTCGGCATTAATATTTTCTTTAGAGATGAATATAGAATGAGTAACTAACATTTCAATTGTTCTTTAATAAGAAATTCAGTTTAATAAAAAATAATTTATTCTATGTAGAATCCTAGTTGGATGAGGAAAAAGAGAAACTAATAGACAAATATAAAGAGCCGAAATACCTCAGCTGGGAGAGCGTTAGACTGAAGATCTAAAGGTCCCTGGTTCGATCCCAAGTTTCGGCATTAATATTTTCTTTAGAGATGAATATAGAATGAGTAACTAACATTTCAATTGTTCTTTAATAAGAAATTCAGTTTAATAAAAAAAAATTTCTTCTATGTAGAATCCTAGTTGGATGAGGAAAAAGAGAAACTAATAAGTAATTAGAAAGAGCCAAAATAGCTCAGCTCGGAAAGCGTTAGACTGAAGATCTAAAGGTCCCTGGTTTGATCCCGGGTTTCGACATTGATATTTTCTTTAGAGATGAATATAGAATGAGTAACTAACATTTCAATTGTTCTTTAATAAGAAATTCAGTTTAATAAAAAATAATTTCTTCTATGTAGAATCCTAGTTGGATGAGGAAAAAGAGAAACTAATAGACAAATACAAAGAGCCGAAATAGCTCAGCTGGGAGAGCGTTAGACTGAAGATCTAAAGGTCCCTGGTTTGATCCCGGGTTTCGGCATTAATATTTTCTTTAGAGATGAATATAGAATGAGTAACTAACATTTCAATTGTTCTTTAATAAGAAATTCAGTTTAATAAAAAATAATTTCTTCTATGTAGAATCCTAGTTGGATGAAGAAAAAGAGAAAATAATAAGTAAATAGAAATAGCTCAGCTGGGAGAGCGTTAGTCTAAAGGTCCCTGGTTCGATCCCGGGTTTCGGCATTAATATTTTCTTTAGAGATGAATATAGAATGAGTAACTAACATTTCAATTGTTCTTTAATAAGAAATTCAGTTTAATAAAAAATAATTTCTTCTATGTAGAATCCTAGTTGGATGAGGAAAAAGAGAAACTAATAGACAAATACAAAGAGCCGAAATAGCTCAGCTGGGAGAGCGTTAGACTGAAGATCTAAAGGTCCCTGGTTTGATCCCGGGTTTCGGCATTAATATTTTCTTTAGAGATGAATATAGAATGAGTAACTAACATTTCAATTGTTCTTTAATAAGAAATTCAGTTTAATAAAAAATAATTTCTTCTATGTAGAATCCTAGTTGGATGAAGAAAAAGAGAAAATAATAAGTAAATAGAAATAGCTCAGCTGGGAGAGCGTTAGTCTAAAGGTCCCTGGTTCGATCCCGGGTTTCGGCATTAATATTTTCTTTAGAGATGAATATAGAATGAGTAACTAACATTTCAATTGTTCTTTAATAAGAAATTCAGTTTAATAAAAAATAATTTATTCTATGTAGAATCCTAGTTGGATGAGGAAAAAGAGAAACTAATAGACAAATATAAAGAGCCGAAATACCTCAGCTGGGAGAGCGTTAGACTGAAGATCTAAAGGTCCCTGGTTCGATCCCAAGTTTCGGCATTAATATTTTCTTTAGAGATGAATATAGAATGAGTAACTAACATTTCAATTGTTCTTTAATAAGAAATTCAGTTTAATAAAAAAAAATTCTTCTATGTAGAATCCTAGTTGGATGAGGAAAAAGAGAAACTAATAAGTAATTAGAAAGAGCCAAAATAGCTCAGCTCGGAAAGCGTTAGACTGAAGATCTAAAGGTCCCTGGTTTGATCCCGGGTTTCGACATTGATATTTTCTTTAGAGATGAATATAGAATGAGTAACTAACATTTCAATTGTTCTTTAATAAGAAATTCAGTTTAATAAAAAATAATTTCTTCTATGTAGAATCCTAGTTGCATGAGGAAAAAGAGAAACTAATAAGTAAATATAAAGAGCCGAAATAGCTCAGCTGGGAGAGCGTTAGACTGAAGATCTAAAGGTCCCTGGTTCGATCCCGGGTTACGGCATTAATATTTTCTTTAGAGATGAATATAGAATGAGTAACTAACATTTCAATTGTTCTTTAATAAGAAATTCAGTTTAATAAAAAATAATTTCTTCTATGTAGAATCCTAGTTGGATGAGGAAAAAGAGAAACTAATAGACAAATACAAAGAGCCGAAATAGCTCAGCTGGGAAAGCGTTAGACTGAAGATCTAAAGGTCCCTGGTTCGATCTCGGGTTTCGGCATTAATATTTTCTTTAGAGATGAATATAGAATGAGTAATTAACATTTCAATTGTTCTTTAATAAGAAATTCAGTTTTATAAAAAATAATTTCTTCTATGTAGAATCCTAGTTGGATGAGGAAAAAGAGAAACTAATAGACAAATACAAAGAGCCGAAATAGCTCAGTTGGGAAAGCGTTAGACTGAAGATCTAAAGGTCCCTGGTTCGATCTCGGGTTTCGGCATTAATATTTTCTTTAGAGATGAATATAGAATGAGTAACTAACATTTCAATTGTTCTTTAATAAGAAATTCAGTTTAATAAAAAATAATTTCTTCTATGTAGAATCCTAGTTGGATGAAGAAAAAGAGAAAATAATAAGTAAATAGAAATAGCTCAGCTGGGAGAGCGTTAGTCTAAAGGTCCCTGGTTCGATCCCGGGTTTCGGCATTAATATTTTCTTTAGAGATGAATATAGAATGAGTAACTAACATTTCAATTGTTCTTTAATAAGAAATTCAGTTTAATAAAAAATAATTTATTCTATGTAGAATCCTAGTTGGATGAGGAAAAAGAGAAACTAATAGACAAATATAAAGAGCCGAAATACCTCAGCTGGGAGAGCGTTAGACTGAAGATCTAAAGGTCCCTGGTTCGATCCCAAGTTTCGGCATTAATATTTTCTTTAGAGATGAATATAGAATGAGTAACTAACATTTCAATTGTTCTTTAATAAGAAATTCAGTTTAATAAAAAAAAATTTCTTCTATGTAGAATCCTAGTTGGATGAGGAAAAAGAGAAACTAATAAGTAATTAGAAAGAGCCAAAATAGCTCAGCTCGGAAAGCGTTAGACTGAAGATCTAAAGGTCCCTGGTTTGATCCCGGGTTTCGACATTGATATTTTCTTTAGAGATGAATATAGAATGAGTAACTAACATTTCAATTGTTCTTTAATAAGAAATTCAGTTTAATAAAAAATAATTTCTTCTATGTAGAATCCTAGTTGGATGAGGAAAAAGAGAAACTAATAGACAAATACAAAGAGCCGAAATAGCTCAGCTGGGAAAGCGTTAGACTGAAGATCTAAAGGTCCCTGGTTCGATCTCGGGTTTCGGCATTAATATTTTCTTTAGAGATGAATATAGAATGAGTAACTAACATTTCAATTGTTCTTTAATAAGAAATTCAGTTTTATAAAAAATAATTTCTTCTATGTAGAAACCTAGTTGGATGAGGAAAAAGAGAAACTAATAGACAAATACAAAGAGCCGAAATAGCTCAGCTGGGAAAGCGTTAGACTGAAGATCTAAAGGTCCCTGGTTCGATCTCGGGTTTCGGCATTAATATTTTCTTTAGAGATGAATATAGAATGAGTAACTAACATTTCAATTGTTCTTTAATAAGAAATTCAGTTTAATAAAAAATAATTTATTCTATGTAGAATCCTAGTTGGATGAGGAAAAAGAGAAACTAATAGACAAATATAAAGAGCCGAAATACCTCAGCTGGGAGAGCGTTAGACTGAAGATCTAAAGGTCCCTGGTTCGATCCCAAGTTTCGGCATTAATATTTTCTTTAGAGATGAATATAGAATGAGTAACTAACATTTCAATTGTTCTTTAATAAGAAATTCAGTTTAATAAAAAAAAATTTCTTCTATGTAGAATCCTAGTTGGATGAGGAAAAAGAGAAACTAATAAGTAATTAGAAAGAGCCAAAATAGCTCAGCTCGGAAAGCGTTAGACTGAAGATCTAAAGGTCCCTGGTTTGATCCCGGGTTTCGACATTGATATTTTCTTTAGAGATGAATATAGAATGAGTAACTAACATTTCAATTGTTCTTTAATAAGAAATTCAGTTTAATAAAAAATAATTTCTTCTATGTAGAATCCTAGTTGGATGAGGAAAAAGAGAAACTAATAGACAAATACAAAGAGCCGAAATAGCTCAGCTGGGAGAGCGTTAGACTGAAGATCTAAAGGTCCCTGGTTTGATCCCGGGTTTCGGCATTAATATTTTCTTTAGAGATGAATATAGAATGAGTAACTAACATTTCAATTGTTCTTTAATAAGAAATTCAGTTTAATAAAAAATAATTTCTTCTATGTAGAATCCTAGTTGGATGAAGAAAAAGAGAAAATAATAAGTAAATAGAAATAGCTCAGCTGGGAGAGCGTTAGTCTAAAGGTCCCTGGTTCGATCCCGGGTTTCGGCATTAATATTTTCTTTAGAGATGAATATAGAATGAGTAACTAACATTTCAATTGTTCTTTAATAAGAAATTCAGTTTAATAAAAAATAATTTCTTCTATGTAGAATCCTAGTTGGATGAGGAAAAAGAGAAACTAATAGACAAATACAAAGAGCCGAAATAGCTCAGCTGGGAGAGCGTTAGACTGAAGATCTAAAGGTCCCTGGTTTGATCCCGGGTTTCGGCATTAATATTTTCTTTAGAGATGAATATAGAATGAGTAACTAACATTTCAATTGTTCTTTAATAAGAAATTCAGTTTAATAAAAAATAATTTCTTCTATGTAGAATCCTAGTTGGATGAAGAAAAAGAGAAAATAATAAGTAAATAGAAATAGCTCAGCTGGGAGAGCGTTAGTCTAAAGGTCCCTGGTTCGATCCCGGGTTTCGGCATTAATATTTTCTTTAGAGATGAATATAGAATGAGTAACTAACATTTCAATTGTTCTTTAATAAGAAATTCAGTTTAATAAAAAATAATTTATTCTATGTAGAATCCTAGTTGGATGAGGAAAAAGAGAAACTAATAGACAAATATAAAGAGCCGAAATACCTCAGCTGGGAGAGCGTTAGACTGAAGATCTAAAGGTCCCTGGTTCGATCCCAAGTTTCGGCATTAATATTTTCTTTAGAGATGAATATAGAATGAGTAACTAACATTTCAATTGTTCTTTAATAAGAAATTCAGTTTAATAAAAAAAAAATTCTTCTATGTAGAATCCTAGTTGGATGAGGAAAAAGAGAAACTAATAAGTAATTAGAAAGAGCCAAAATAGCTCAGCTCGGAAAGCGTTAGACTGAAGATCTAAAGGTCCCTGGTTTGATCCCGGGTTTCGACATTGATATTTTCTTTAGAGATGAATATAGAATGAGTAACTAACATTTCAATTGTTCTTTAATAAGAAATTCAGTTTAATAAAAAATAATTTCTTCTATGTAGAATCCTAGTTGCATGAGGAAAAAGAGAAACTAATAAGTAAATATAAAGAGCCGAAATAGCTCAGCTGGGAGAGCGTTAGACTGAAGATCTAAAGGTCCCTGGTTCGATCCCGGGTTACGGCATTAATATTTTCTTTAGAGATGAATATAGAATGAGTAACTAACATTTCAATTGTTCTTTAATAAGAAATTCAGTTTAATAAAAAATAATTTCTTCTATGTAGAATCCTAGTTGGATGAGGAAAAAGAGAAACTAATAGACAAATACAAAGAGCCGAAATAGCTCAGCTGGGAAAGCGTTAGACTGAAGATCTAAAGGTCCCTGGTTCGATCTCGGGTTTCGGCATTAATATTTTCTTTAGAGATGAATATAGAATGAGTAATTAACATTTCAATTGTTCTTTAATAAGAAATTCAGTTTTATAAAAAATAATTTCTTCTATGTAGAATCCTAGTTGGATGAGGAAAAAGAGAAACTAATAGACAAATACAAAGAGCCGAAATAGCTCAGCTGGGAAAGCGTTAGACTGAAGATCTAAAGGTCCCTGGTTCGATCTCGGGTTTCGGCATTAATATTTTCTTTAGAGATGAATATAGAATGAGTAACTAACATTTCAATTGTTCTTTAATAAGAAATTCAGTTTAATAAAAAATAATTTCTTCTATGTAGAATCCTAGTTGGATGAAGAAAAAGAGAAAATAATAAGTAAATAGAAATAGCTCAGCTGGGAGAGCGTTAGTCTAAAGGTCCCTGGTTCGATCCCGGGTTTCGGCATTAATATTTTCTTTAGAGATGAATATAGAATGAGTAACTAACATTTCAATTGTTCTTTAATAAGAAATTCAGTTTAATAAAAAATAATTTATTCTATGTAGAATCCTAGTTGGATGAGGAAAAAGAGAAACTAATAGACAAATATAAAGAGCCGAAATACCTCAGCTGGGAGAGCGTTAGACTGAAGATCTAAAGGTCCCTGGTTCGATCCCAAGTTTCGGCATTAATATTTTCTTTAGAGATGAATATAGAATGAGTAACTAACATTTCAATTGTTCTTTAATAAGAAATTCAGTTTAATAAAAAAAAATTTCTTCTATGTAGAATCCTAGTTGGATGAGGAAAAAGAGAAACTAATAAGTAATTAGAAAGAGCCAAAATAGCTCAGCTCGGAAAGCGTTAGACTGAAGATCTAAAGGTCCCTGGTTTGATCCCGGGTTTCGACATTGATATTTTCTTTAGAGATGAATATAGAATGAGTAACTAACATTTCAATTGTTCTTTAATAAGAAATTCAGTTTAATAAAAAATAATTTCTTCTATGTAGAATCCTAGTTGCATGAGGAAAAAGAGAAACTAATAAGTAAATATAAAGAGCCGAAATAGCTCAGCTGGGAGAGCGTTAGACTGAAGATCTAAAGGTCCCTGGTTCGATCCCGGGTTACGGCATTAATATTTTCTTTAGAGATGAATATAGAATGAGTAACTAACATTTCAATTGTTCTTTAATAAGAAATTCAGTTTAATAAAAAATAATTTCTTCTATGTAGAATCCTAGTTGCATGAGGAAAAAGAGAAACTAATAGACAAATACAAAGAGCCGAAATAGCTCAGCTGGGAAAGCGTTAGACTGAAGATCTAAAGGTCCCTGGTTCGATCTCGGGTTTCGGCATTAATATTTTCTTTAGAGATGAATATAGAATGAGTAACTAACATTTCAATTGTTCTTTAATAAGAAATTCAGTTTTATAAAAAATAATTTCTTCTATGTAGAATCCTAGTTGGATGAGGAAAAAGAGAAACTAATAGACAAATACAAAGAGCCGAAATAGCTCAGCTGGGAAAGCGTTAGACTGAAGATCTAAAGGTCCCTGGTTCGATCTCGGGTTTCGGCATTAATATTTTCTTTAGAGATGAATATAGAATGAGTAATTAACATTTCAATTGTTCTTTAATAAGAAATTCAGTTTTATAAAAAATAATTTCTTCTATGTAGAATCCTAGTTGGATGAGGAAAAAGAGAAACTAATAGACAAATACAAAGAGCCGAAATAGCTCAGCTGGGAAAGCGTTAGACTGAAGATCTAAAGGTCCCTGGTTCGATCTCGGGTTTCGGCATTAATATTTTCTTTAGAGATGAATATAGAATGAGTAACTAACATTTCAATTGTTCTTTAATAAGAAATTCAGTTTAATAAAAAATAATTTCTTCTATGTAGAATCCTAGTTGGATGAAGAAAAAGAGAAAATAATAAGTAAATAGAAATAGCTCAGCTGGGAGAGCGTTAGTCTAAAGGTCCCTGGTTCGATCCCGGGTTTCGGCATTAATATTTTCTTTAGAGATGAATATAGAATGAGTAACTAACATTTCAATTGTTCTTTAATAAGAAATTCAGTTTAATAAAAAATAATTTATTCTATGTAGAATCCTAGTTGGATGAGGAAAAAGAGAAACTAATAGACAAATATAAAGAGCCGAAATACCTTAGCTGGGAGAGCGTTAGACTGAAGATCTAAAGGTCCCTGGTTCGATCCCAAGTTTCGGCATTAATATTTTCTTTAGAGATGAATATAGAATGAGTAACTAACATTTCAATTGTTCTTTAATAAGAAATTCAGTTTAATAAAAAAAAATTTCTTCTATGTAGAATCCTAGTTGGATGAGGAAAAAGAGAAACTAATAAGTAATTAGAAAGAGCCAAAATAGCTCAGCTCGGAAAGCGTTAGACTGAAGATCTAAAGGTCCCTGGTTTGATCCCGGGTTTCGACATTGATATTTTCTTTAGAGATGAATATAGAATGAGTAACTAACATTTCAATTGTTCTTTAATAAGAAATTCAGTTTAATAAAAAATAATTTCTTCTATGTAGAATCCTAGTTGCATGAGGAAAAAGAGAAACTAATAAGTAAATATAAAGAGCCGAAATAGCTCAGCTGGGAGAGCGTTAGACTGAAGATCTAAAGGTCCCTGGTTCGATCCCGGGTTACGGCATTAATATTTTCTTTAGAGATGAATATAGAATGAGTAACTAACATTTCAATTGTTCTTTAATAAGAAATTCAGTTTAATAAAAAATAATTTCTTCTATGTAGAATCCTAGTTGGATGAGGAAAAAGAGAAACTAATAGACAAATACAAAGAGCCGAAATAGCTCAGCTGGGAAAGCGTTAGACTGAAGATCTAAAGGTCCCTGGTTCGATCTCGGGTTTCGGCATTAATATTTTCTTTAGAGATGAATATAGAATGAGTAATTAACATTTCAATTGTTCTTTAATAAGAAATTCAGTTTAATAAAAAATAATTTCTTCTATGTAGAATCCTAGTTGCATGAGGAAAAAGAGAAACTAATAGACAAATACAAAGAGCCGAAATAGCTCAGCTGGGAAAGCGTTAGACTGAAGATCTAAAGGTCCCTGGTTCGATCTCGGGTTTCGGCATTAATATTTTCTTTAGAGATGAATATAGAATGAGTAACTAACATTTCAATTGTTCTTTAATAAGAAATTCAGTTTTATAAAAAATAATTTCTTCTATGTAGAATCCTAGTTGGATGAGGAAAAAGAGAAACTAATAGACAAATACAAAGAGCCGAAATAGCTCAGCTGGGAAAGCGTTAGACTGAAGATCTAAAGGTCCCTGGTTCGATCTCGGGTTTCGGCATTAATATTTTCTTTAGAGATGAATATAGAATGAGTAATTAACATTTCAATTGTTCTTTAATAAGAAATTCAGTTTTATAAAAAATAATTTCTTCTATGTAGAATCCTAGTTGGATGAGGAAAAAGAGAAACTAATAGACAAATACAAAGAGCCGAAATAGCTCAGCTGGGAAAGCGTTAGACTGAAGATCTAAAGGTCCCTGGTTCGATCTCGGGTTTCGGCATTAATATTTTCTTTAGAGATGAATATAGAATGAGTAACTAACATTTCAATTGTTCTTTAATAAGAAATTCAGTTTAATAAAAAATAATTTCTTCTATGTAGAATCCTAGTTGGATGAAGAAAAAGAGAAAATAATAAGTAAATAGAAATAGCTCAGCTGGGAGAGCGTTAGTCTAAAGGTCCCTGGTTCGATCCCGGGTTTCGGCATTAATATTTTCTTTAGAGATGAATATAGAATGAGTAACTAACATTTCAATTGTTCTTTAATAAGAAATTCAGTTTAATAAAAAATAATTTATTCTATGTAGAATCCTAGTTGGATGAGGAAAAAGAGAAACTAATAGACAAATATAAAGAGCCGAAATACCTCAGCTGGGAGAGCGTTAGACTGAAGATCTAAAGGTCCCTGGTTCGATCCCAAGTTTCGGCATTAATATTTTCTTTAGAGATGAATATAGAATGAGTAACTAACATTTCAATTGTTCTTTAATAAGAAATTCAGTTTAATAAAAAAAAATTTCTTCTATGTAGAATCCTAGTTGGATGAGGAAAAAGAGAAACTAATAAGTAATTAGAAAGAGCCAAAATAGCTCAGCTCGGAAAGCGTTAGACTGAAGATCTAAAGGTCCCTGGTTTGATCCCGGGTTTCGACATTGATATTTTCTTTAGAGATGAATATAGAATGAGTAACTAACATTTCAATTGTTCTTTAATAAGAAATTCAGTTTAATAAAAAATAATTTCTTCTATGTAGAATCCTAGTTGCATGAGGAAAAAGAGAAACTAATAAGTAAATATAAAGAGCCGAAATAGCTCAGCTGGGAGAGCGTTAGACTGAAGATCTAAAGGTCCCTGGTTCGATCCCGGGTTACGGCATTAATATTTTCTTTAGAGATGAATATAGAATGAGTAACTAACATTTCAATTGTTCTTTAATAAGAAATTCAGTTTAATAAAAAATAATTTCTTCTATGTAGAATCCTAGTTGGATGAGGAAAAAGAGAAACTAATAGACAAATACAAAGAGCCGAAATAGCTCAGCTGGGAAAGCGTTAGACTGAAGATCTAAAGGTCCCTGGTTCGATCTCGGGTTTCGGCATTAATATTTTCTTTAGAGATGAATATAGAATGAGTAACTAACATTTCAATTGTTCTTTAATAAGAAATTCAGTTTTATAAAAAATAATTTCTTCTATGTAGAATCCTAGTTGGATGAGGAAAAAGAGAAACTAATAGACAAATACAAACAGCCGAAATAGCTCAGCTGGGAAAGCGTTAGACTGAAGATCTAAAGGTCCCTGGTTCGATCTCGGGTTTCGGCATTAATATTTTCTTTAGAGATGAATATAGAATGAGTAACTAACATTTCAATTGTTCTTTAATAAGAAATTCAGTTTAATAAAAAATAATTTCTTCTATGTAGAATCCTAGTTGGATGAAGAAAAAGAGAAAATAATAAGTAAATAGAAATAGCTCAGCTGGGAGAGCGTTAGTCTAAAGGTCCCTGGTTCGATCCCGGGTTTCGGCATTAATATTTTCTTTAGAGATGAATATAGAATGAGTAACTAACATTTCAATTGTTCTTTAATAAGAAATTCAGTTTAATAAAAAATAATTTCTTCTATGTAGAATCCTAGTTGGATGAGGAAAAAGAGAAACTAATAGACAAATACAAAGAGCCGAAATAGCTCAGCTGGGAGAGCATTAGACTGAAGATCTAAAGGTCCCTGGTTCGATCCCGGGTTTCGGCATTAATATTTTCTTTAGAGATGAATATAGAATGAGTAACTAACATTTCAATTGTTCTTTAATAAGAAATTCAGTTTAATAAAAAATATTTTTTTCTACTATGTAGAATCCTAGTTGGATGAGGAAAAAGAGAAACTAATAAGTAAATATAAAGAGCCGAAATAGCTCAGCTGGGAGAGCGTTAGACTGAAGATCTAAAGGTCCCTGGTTCGATCCCGGTTTTCGGCATTAATATTTTCTTTAGAGATGAATATAGAATGAGTAACTAACGTTTCAATTGTTCTTTAATAAGAAATTCAGTTTAATAAAAAAATAATTTCTTCTATGTAGAATCCTAGTTGGATGAGGAAAAAGAGAAACTAATAGACAAATATAAAGAGCCGAAATAGCTCAGCTGGGAGAGCGTTAGACTGAAGATCTAAAGGTCCCTGGTTCGATCCCGGGTTTCGGCATTAATATTTTCTTTAGAGATGAATATAGAATGAGTAACTAACATTTCAATTGTTCTTTAATAAGAAATTCAGTTTAATAAAAAATAATTTCTTCTATGTAGAATCCTAGTTGGATGAGGAAAAAGAGAAACTAATAAGTAATTAGAAAGAGCCAAAATAGCTCAGCTCGGAAAGCGTTAGACTGAAGATCTAAAGGTCCCTGGTTTGATCCCGGGTTTCGACATTGATATTTTCTTTAGAGATGAATATAGAATGAGTAACTAACATTTCAATTGTTCTTTAATAAGAAATTCAGTTTAATAAAAAATAATTTCTTCTTTGTAGAATCCTAGTTGGATGAGGAAAAAGAGAAACTAATAGACAAATACAAAGAGCCGAAATAGCTCAGCTGGGAGAGCGTTAGACTGAAGATCTAAAGGTCCCTGGTTCGATCCCGGAAAAAAGGGGGCACAAATTTCGGAGGAAGTGTGTTACTCATGTTAGGAAAGTAGAGATGCATGCGAGACAAGACGAGACGAGAAATAGAAAAGTCTCGTCTCGTCTCGCAAACTCAAACGTTGGTCTCGTCTCGTGTAAGGTCTCGTCTCGCAAATGTGAAGTCTCGTCTCGCGTCTCGCATAAAATTTTGAGTCTCATCTCGCGTCTCGCGCGAGACTTTCTCGCATGGTCTCGCAGTCTCACATATATTCTAGGTCAAAATTTTGCAATGTGTTATTCTATGGCTGTTGAATGATGATGTGATATTCTGTCCGAAGGCAGGTATTTGAGCTAAAAGTCCCTTGGCAAGGTGAATGGTGGTTTGCCATTGCTTTCCATGGGATGAATGTTCATAACATCCTAAGGAGACGGAACCTAGAGTTCAACATGGTATTCGAACTTGTGTCCCCTCCGCTACAAATTAAAAGAAAAGTTGTGCTGGAATTTGATCGCTGGACCATTAATTTTCGTCAAATTAATAGCATAATTTACAGCAAAACCAGCATAAATTGTTGCTGGATTCAACATTGTTTTCCAGCTTAGAGGTGTTCAGCAATATTTGGCTCTTCTAAAATATCGTCGCCACTATCAACATTTACACGTTTTGGTCGTTTCCTTGAAGGGTGATTTTTCCAGTATAAAGATGTTTTTATACCACCAAAAGCGCTTGTACACAACAAAAGAACTCCTCACAACACAATACGACCCAATTCTTTTGGTTCGTTCGTGCTTGTAGCAATGTTGGATTATCGCATTTTATCAACTTTCGCTTTCAACTTATACTGCCAGATCTAGAAAATAAAATTACTGACAGATATAGGGCCATTCCTACCATCTCCCACGAAACCTATAGGGACATCCTGCCAAACCAGTATTTGAATTAAACTTCCGAGCTAGAGGGGGATGTTTTTGATAAATATATAGAAAGAAAATACTTATTCCATGTAAAAATATCATGTTATTTCTGCGAGCCGGGCCGGGGATAAACTTTGAGAGAGGGGATTTCCCCGCCATCCCCCAACATTAATCGCTAGTAGTAATGTGAAAAAGACAGAAACAACAGAAATAACATATTTCGCAGCAATAGGGAGTCTTATTCGCTTTTCAGACCAAAAATAGAAGTTCATGTATTCGTGCGCGCCCGCGTGTATGTGTTTGTGTCGCAAAAAAAAAAAAGTCCTAAATCTATGCTGTAATAAATATCCAATTTACAAAGCTTTTCTTTTTTAGAAACTAAAGAAGGCTTTAATTCTGAAAATGGTCACCATGGTGGCGCTTCGCAGCTAGTCTGTCGACCTCACTCATATGTACGGAGACATCGTCGTATACTCTCGCCCCGAGCGCTGATTTTCCATGCCACGGCACTGTTCACTATATACAAGAAATGGATTCTACTATTATAGAAATAGGTATGTTAAAAATCCCACACAAGCTTATTATAAAACACAAATTATAAAAGGGTCGCTGGCAAGAGGATGTGATAAAAGGGGATCGTGATAGGAATTAGATTGAGAACCACTGGCCTAGAGTAATTTTAACCAAATTTCTTATAGTTTGAAAAAGAATGCTGTCGGGTTACCTATGGTGAATGGGAGGGGGATACATATAAAAGATTGCTAGAAAATGATCGGTATTAGTGTCGAATTCATAGTTTTCGGGGTCGCTTAGATAAATAGTGTGACTTTCGATTTCGCTTAACTCCGATTAAGCTCTCATTAGTAGGGATGGGCACGAGCGATTTTTCTTTGAAACTCGACTCGACTCGAAACAGACATCTTTGAGGTCTACTCTAAGACTCGGCGCGAAAAATATCCTCCAACTCGACTCGGATTAGAGTCGAGTCAAACTAAAACGAGCCAAATCCTGTGTGTAGTCCTACCGAGACAATACATAGACAATATAATTATTCTATTATCAATTATACTACTATTACTACAAATAATAATAATAATAATAATAATAATAATAATAATAATAATAATAATAATAATAATAATAATAATAATAATAATAATAATTATTATTATTATTATTATTATTATTATTATTATTATTATTATTATTATTATTATTATTATTATTATTATTATTATTACAACACCGTGTATAAACATGAACGATAGATGGTTAGTAAAGGAATACTAAAAGCTAGTTGACTGCCGACGTCGGTAGTCATGACGTCTACAAAGCAAAGACATCGTTCATTACCCTAAGCTGTAAGCGTCGGTGGACTACAGATGGTCAACTATTGACCTCTCGCCAAAAATTGGTGGCCCCGCAGCGACAATCCGCGGTGGCCCCAGTTCCATTTTGAAAACATTACTACCAGCGGCAGAGACGCGATGAAACGACAACGAACCACAAAATTACTCTCCCAAAATATGTTAAAATGCCTATATGTGTGATTTGTTTATATTTAGGTGAGTCAAAAAAAACAAAACAAATACCCCGGGGTGGACGCGAACTATCAATATTACGATTACTAGGCACGTGTTCTTCTGATTTCCCCACGAAAACGATCATAAAAAGCTTGCTTGTTGATGGATAAAAGATTGACGTCTTAATTTAGCCAATCAGACAAACCCCTACATCTCGAGTTCTAGGAGGTGATACTGTGAACCGTTTCAGATTTATTGCTTTCTGGTGGGGTACTATCTATGTGCAAAATTTGAGTATAATAGCCGACATGCATCTTCGGTGCCTCTTATCTTTAGTACAATTTTAACCAGAGATGGTGTGGGTCAATGAAAATTTGATCCACGAACCACCATGATCCAGTATCACCCACCACCCAAATGACCCATTGGCCCACTCTGACCCATCATCCATCGTGATCCACTCTGACCCACCACCAACTATGAACCACTCTGAACCATTGCGACCAACTCCGACCCACCAACACCCATCGACATCAACTCTGAACCATGATCCACGTCCTCTTCTCCGTTGACTAAAAAGGCTACACTTGTAATAAAACAAGACTGTGAAATTATCACTTATCGGAGTTTGAATTTCTACCGTCAATGGCTCAAGCACCTCTCTGTTACAATACTGGTGGATCTGACCTTTACGATATATAATGGCAAAGTGTTTCTCAACTTCCGAATTAAAATGAATTTAAATTTATCATATATAATTATTTCTTTGTTGCCTTACAGACACATTTCAGTAGAAAATAGGATGAAATTTGAGTCTCAAACTAAGGAAAAGTAGACCAACGTAAAAAAAGAAAGAAAAACTAATTTTCTATATCATTAAGCACCTGGAGTGCCACTCTTTATCTAATCCACCTCGAAAATTATGGATTCGACACTAATGTCGGTCTTTTATATATATATATATATATATATATATATATATATATATATATATATATATATATATATAAAAGACCGACATTAGTGTCGAATCCATAATTATTATTATTCGATATATATATAATTTTGATGTCAGCCCCTTTCATTTCTCCTAGGAGAGCAAACGGATACTGCCACCGTTAGGACTAAATTTGGTCTTAAATGACATTAAAATTTCTACAAATTAATTTAGCGACCAGTGTTGCATTTAAAAGCTCGGCGCCCCTACGCACTTTTGCTCTCGGCGCCCCCAATAACTACATATTTCTCCGCCCCTTCATCCCTAACTTAAAAATAAAACTTAATTCAAATATGCTTAGTTAGTGAATTTATTACATTTAAATACCACTCACTACATGCTACAGCTAGAACTACGTAACAAAAAATAACAAATGTGAAAATGTTCTGAATTATTTTTAGATTTCTTACGCTATTATTATACATATTAGAACAGTAAAAGAGGATTGTTCATGAAATAATATATTTGCTCTTGATTTTTAACTTTTTCATACGGAAAAAATTAAAATATTATTCAAGTTTTAAATTTTGCACTCTGCAAATATATTGCCCTCTAGGCAGTGGGACTAATGTGAAATGTGGACTAATGTGGACTAATGTGAATTGCGGCGCTGAAAACTAACGATTCGATTCTAATATCGGTTGATTTCGATATTTTTATGTCGCTACGTAACCACCCTGGGTGCTAATGGGAGCTTAATTGGACTTGAATTGAAAGTATAACTATTCACCTAAGCGACCACGAAGCTATGGATTCGATACTAATATCGACCCGTTTCTAGCATTTTTTATATGTATCCCGACAGTACTCTTTTCCAGACTGTAAGAAATATAGTTATAATTGCGCTAGATATATCAGAATTATGTTGAAACACACACATACATCCACTTTTATATTCTGTATAAATAGAGAGTGAGCGACCGAGCGAGAGAGAGCGACTAAAGGCATCACCAATTCCACATTGCAAAAGCATATATCAGGAATTGAATTGAAAATCTATGTAAAGACTTTCTGCTGTGGCGTGCTTCATAAGGACAATTCCAGTCTGCTCACGTGACCTTTGGGGTTCATGAATTTCTTGCGAGCGTTGCGACTTCGGATTCTCTGTTTAAACCCTCGGTTTATGCATCGAATAAGTTTTCAAGAACATAAATGACATGCTGTATTATGAATGACGAGAATTACCCTCTATATGACAAATAGCTGCAAATAAATACACTACATGATTTATTTATTGCTCGTGGTGCGAGTAAATTAGTAGCACGCATTCAAGATGACGAAGGGAACACATTTTCCTCTTTCCCTGAAATCAAAACAGCGTTTTACACCTACTATAGTTCCCTATTTGGTGACTGCGGCGAAGCAAACACCCAACAACAGATTTTCCACAACCTTTCTCCAGTGCTCAATTATGATTCAGCTAGAGCGATGGACACCCCGATTTCGAAAGAAGAGGTAGAATCTGCTGTGATGAATGCCCCTTCTAACAAATCTCCTGGTCTAGATGGACTTCCAGCAGAATGGTACCAACGCTTCTTCCCTTTGATAGGAGACACATTAACAGACATAGTCAATGAATATTTCAGTGATGCGCCAGTGCAAACGTATAAATCTCCAGGAGTGACAGTCCTTATTCCCAAAGTAAATACTGCGACTTTAGTTACTGATTACCGACCCATCACACTAATGAACTCTGACTATAAAATTCTGGCCCGCTGCTTGAATAACAGACTACAACCATATTTGGAATCCTTGGCAGGGCCATACCAATTTGCAAGTGTAGGAGATAGGAAAATCTATCATCTTCTGCAAACGATTCGGGATGTAATTGCTAGTTACCAAGCTTCCTCTAGCACTCCTGCGGTTTTATCTATTGATTTCCATCAGGCCAGGTGAGTTCACCGGTAGACGTGAAGGAGTGCGGACGTTTGCTCCTGCTCGTTGTGACTACCGAATAGCCAGTTAAGTGCGGCTAGCTAAGTGTTATTTCAAGTGACTGTGATTAGTGCTATCTTGCTATAGTGAACAGCTTTGATACTTTTGGAGTATATAGTTATTGTTTGAAAAGTATTTGTTGTTTTTTGTTTGAATTGGTGAGCATCATGTTTCGTGGTTTACGTCAGAACACAGTGAAACTTGCATTCGATAAAAGTACACGACATATACGCCCAACTGCTTTGGATATCCATATTTGGCTGGATGAACAGGTACATGTGAATTTGGATCAGATTGATGGTATTCAATTAAACAGTGAGGAATATTGCGTGTTCTTGAAATTTAGTTCTCCGGAAAAATTTGAACAATTTCTCGTCAATACACCTAGTGAACTTCCCTTTTTGCATCAAGATGGCTCGCGGAGCCTTGTTTCAGTGCAAAATGCTTCAGATACTCTTACACGTGTACGTATCACCGATCTCCCCCTTGAACTAGATGTTAGTTTTCTCAATTCTGCCCTCAGTAATTACGGAAGTGTGAAAAAGATAGAAAATGAGCAGTGGTCCCAGAAGTACCGCTTTCCTGTGTTTAATGGCGTACGTATAGCGTATATGGAACTCAAGAAGCATATTCCTTCGAAATTACTCATCCAAGGTTATCGAACAAGCGTTATATACTCTGGGCAACCCCCAACTTGCTTCGCGTGCCACCAGGTCGATCACACGTTTAGTTCTTGTCCCCGACGCCTACAGCGCGCCAAACATTTGAGTACAGCTCCTCTGACGCTCAATATGTCCCAGTTATCTGGAAAAACTCTTCCTCAAACTCCTCGTTACTCAACCGATCAGAGCTTTCAACCTGGTAACAGTACGTTAACAACGGCCTTATCTGACTCATTACCCAGTGCCCACAGTGCTCCATCGCTACAGGACCTCAATGAGTTCCCAGTGCTGACTGTGCCTACTTCCCTGGATCGACCCACGGATACCGGGATACAGGATTCAATAACTAGTGCGCCCCCCGAAGATATAGGAGATCCGCCCATGGTGCCTGATGTCAATGACCAGTGTTCGTTAATAAGTGTGTCGGCAATGGACGAGGCTTCCAACACCAGTGCTTCGCAGATACCGCCTACTAAGGTACTTCACGACCTTCCGCCTCCTTTATCTGACTCAGTTGATGCGGAAAGCAGCAAAACTGTGAGAACGGTTTATATAAGTGAAAAAGCAGGTAAGATTGCCTTGTCAACACACAAGAAAATCAAAACAAACACAGGGAAAGGGAAGGCTGTCGTGACACGTGACTCACGTGAGCCTGTTGTTGGTGCTTCGATTACATCATCGCAACCTAGCTTCTCGACTGTCCTTGACGATTCACTACAAACAGACAGTGTAAAGAATCAACCTGAATAGTGTTGTTGTTTTCTTTTTCCTGTTTGTCAGGTCTCAGCATGCAGTTTGTTTATTTTGCAGCTCTAATAATTCTATTTACTTTCTATCCGCTGTGTATGTCTTACCCTATTGTCACTGTTCGTAAAGTGGGTACTTTAAATTTAAATGGTATAACTAGTCCTACGAAACAACGCTTGTTACATAACTTTATACGATTACATGACTTTGATATACTCAATTTGCAAGAACTCAAAATTGCCGATTTAAGTTTCATTGATCGGTATAATTGTTTTGTTAATCTTGGATATAGTGGTAGAGGTACTGCAATATTAGTGAAGAAAGGAATCCATGTGCAACACGTTACTCGTTTACCGTCTGGCAATGGGCTCAGCCTTGTATGCGATAACATTCTATATGTAAATGTGTATTGCATGTCAGGTTTTCTACACAAAACTGACCGTGAAAATTTTTTTAATGCTGATATCGTGCCTCTGTTTTCTATTCCGCATACGAGTATTATCCTTGCTGGAGATTTCAATTCCATTTTGTTTCGTGACGATTCTACTGGCTATTTTAATAAATGCTTAGCGTTAGAAAGACTGGTCCACGGATTCCGATTAGTTGATACCTGGCGGTCCAAACGAACTGATATCATTTATACGCATGTCACTCCATCAGTGAAGTCACGCATAGACAGGATCTATACCTCCTTCGATCTCGTACCTCGTGTGTGTGACATTAATGTTCTTATGGCTCCGTTTAGTGATCATAGTGCTGTGTGTATGTTACTCAAATTTCCTCCCCCTCTCCTTGGTTTGAGCCCAACGTTCGGTCCCTCTAACTGGAAACTTAATCCACAGCTTCTGAAATCTGATGATATTAAAGAACTGTTTCGAGAGAAATGGGCTTACTGGTGTCGACAACAGAGATATTTTGGCAGTTTAAATTTGTGGTGGGTTCATTATGCTAAGCATAAAATTAAATCTTTTTTCCAATGGATGCATTCTGAATACCGTCAGAACAGCAAAAATACCATTGACTACCTTTACAAAGTGTTACATGAGTTGTGGCAACAGCCTCCCTCTGCGCACACGTATATGCATATTAATAAAATCAGAGCAAAATTAATTCGATTAGAAAACGACTCTTTACAGACTATCACTAAATCATTCGATTCCAAATTATTGTTGTCTAATGAACGAGTTACATTTTTCCACATCATGCGGCA
Source organism: Thermobia domestica (assembly GCF_964235325.1). Classification (NCBI taxonomy): domain Eukaryota; kingdom Metazoa; phylum Arthropoda; class Insecta; order Zygentoma; family Lepismatidae; genus Thermobia; species Thermobia domestica. The sequence goes on along the minus strand of NC_137465.1, from coordinate 3,460,397 downwards.
ACATAATAGAAGGAGAACTAATTTTATGGAACATCTTGTATTAGAAAATGGCCAAGTTGTTACTGCATTACCTGATATTATGTCCAGTTTAACACAGCATTATGAACAACTATTTGAATCGCATCCAGCTGCTACTCAGATATGGCCCACTTTCTTTTCCAATATATCTTGTAAATTAACAGCGGCTGACAATGCACAATTGTTAGCCCCGATTACTAAACAAGAGATTTATGATGTATTAAATACTACAAAGCATTGTAGCAGTCCTGGCAAGGATGGACTCATTTTTCTCTTCTATAAACAGTATTGGGATGTGGTAGGAGATACTTTCACTGCTGTACTTAATGATATGTTTCAATCTGGAAATGTTATGCAAAATGATGGTATCATTATTTTAGTTCCGAAAAAAGGAGCCCAAGCTCATATTTCTAATTTTAGACCCATTACGCTGTTAAATACTGATGTCAAATTATTGTCTAAGGTATATAAAGTACGCATGGAAAAAGTTATCGAGAAACTTTTAAGTGGTAAGCAGGCAGCGCTATCAAAAGAACGTAATATTTACTATGCCCTGTGTAGCCTACGAGACATCATGGGATATTTTCAAGTGCAACAGCTCCCTGCCTGTGTCACTTCTATAGATTTCAAACATGCTTTTGATTTTGTCGAGCATAACTATCTTTATGCTGTACTACAAGCATTTGGTTTTGATTCACGTTTTATTGCTAATATTAAAAATTTATATCACAATGCAAAATCCCAGCTTCACATCAATGGTTACTTTAGCTCACCCATATCTATCAAGCGAGGTATCCGCCAAGGATGTCCATTGTCAATGTTGTTATTTGGCTTAGTTCTTGAACCTTTTTTGCAAAATTTGTCCTGTTTTCCAGTCTCACATTTACATGATTTTCAAAATATTGTTTGTTTTGCTTTCGCTGATGATGTCTCAATCAGTTGTACCACTGTTGCTCAGGTAAACTATGTGCACCAGTGCTTAAATAGTTATTGTAATGCTAGTGGAGCAAGTATTAATGTCAATAAAACGAAGAGTTTAACCTTTAATAATTGGGCAACGGTCAATAAAGGGTTAACTATCTGTCATTCAGAAATTGTGACGAAATTAAAAATTTTAGGTGTTAATTTTACGAGTAATCTTGATCCAGACTCTGAGACAGTCTGGACGCCAATAATCAATAAAATCAGGACAGTTGTTCTCCAAAATCGTCATCGACAGCTGAATTTAATTCAGAGAGTCTGGTATGTGAATACTTATATATGTTCTCAATTATGGTATACAGCACAGGTATGGCCACTTCCGGACATCTGTGCCAAAAAAGTGCAATCGCTTATTGGCTGGTTTATTTGGTGCGGCTTTTTCTTCCGAGTTCCACAGGTAGTAATGGTGTTACCAGTAGACAATGGTGGCCTTGCTTTAATCAATGTACGACTCAAGTGTAAAATATTATTTTTATTACGTAGCTATAAATTGTATCATTTGGACCATAGTCATACACAACAATGGCTACAATGTTGGACGCCCACCTTACCTGCTCCAAATCCACCCAATGTTCCTTTCCTTCAACACGCACCCTTATATGTATATAAATTCGTCCTAGCCTGGAGTTATCTGTCTAAACATGATGAGATAAGAGAAATCCGTTCTCGTGATTTTTATCTGTATTTTTTAAAAATGACCTTTACTCCAACTATGATACGAGTACAGCAGAACAATAATAGTTGTAACTGGAATCGCATATGGTTTAATATTCATAGAAAGTTTCTTCCGACTTGTGTACGTAGTTTATGGTATAGTGTTGTGCATGATATTCATGCTACTAATCAACGTTTGTTCGACATTCATCGCCTACCACATAATGCGTGTTCCCATTGTGGACACCCCGACACCATTATCCACAGATACACCTCTTGCCAGCTAGTAATGTCTGTGTGGTTAAAACTATGTGCTCTCCTTGCTATTGTATGTCGGACATCTCCCCACCATTTTACACCGGATATTATTACCTTACCTGATTACCATTGGTACCCTCCAACCCGCAATAATGCTGTTACTTGGCTAATAGGACACACCTTATACTATATTGATTCCAGTCGCAGTCACATAAGTGTCACGGATTATCATGAATTCTTAAAACGCACCAGATGGAAAACTTTTGGTATGGTACCTTTCCACAAGAATTTCGCAAACTTTTTGACTGCCTCATTTTAACATGATACGACTAGTGTAATATCTGTAAGATCATATTTGTAGTACCTCTAAATTTCTTATAATACTGTCAATTTTTTACAAGTTCTTGTCTACCTTGATAAGCACAAAAAAATGTAATATGATGATGTGATTTGTATTGTTCTTATAGCACTGTATATATTTCAACTTTCTACTTGTATTTACCGTCTATGTCTTATGTCTAAACGACCAATTTCTTTCAGGTATGTACGTGACCTTGGGAAATAAAGATGTTTAAAAAAAAAGAAAAAAAAGAAAAAAAAGCCAGGAGAGCGTTAGACTGAAGATCTAAATGTCCCTGGTTCGATCCCGGGTTTCGGCATTAATATTTTCTTTAGAGATGAATATAGAATGAGTAACTAACATTTCAATTGTTCTTTAATAAGAAATTCAGTTTAATAAAAAATAATTTCTTCTATGTAGAATCCTAGTTGGATGAAGAAAAAGAGAAAATAATAAGTAAATAGAAATAGCTCAGCTGGGAGAGCGTTAGTCTAAAGGTCCCTGGTTCGATCCCGGGTTTCGGCATTAATATTTTCTTTAGAGATGAATATAGAATGAGTAACTAACATTTCAATTGTTCTTTAATAAGAAATTCAGTTTAATAAAAAAATAATTTCTTCTATGTAGAATCCTAGTTGGATGAGGAAAAAGAGAAACTAATAGACAAATATAAAGAGCCGAACGCTGGGTGAACGCTGCTAGTTTCTTCTATGTAGAATCCTAGTTGGATGAGGAAAAAGAGAAACTAATAAGTAATTAGAAAGAGCCAAAATAGCTCAGCTCGGAAAGCGTTAGACTGAAGACCTAAAGGTCCCTGGTTTGATCCTGGGTTTCGACATTGATATTTTCTTTAGAGATGAATATAGAATGAGTAACTAACATTTCAATTGTTCTTTAATAAGAAATTCAGTTTAATAAAAAATAATTTCTTCTATGTAGAATCCTAGTTGGATGAAGAAAAAGAGAAAATAATAAGTAAATAGAAATAGCTCAGCTGGGAGAGCGTTAGTCTAAAGGTCCCTGGTTCGATCCCGGGTTTCGGCATTAATATTTTCTTTAGAGATGAATATAGAATGAGTAACTAACATTTCAATTGTTCTTTAATAAGAAATTCAGTTTAATAAAAAAATAATTTCTTCTATGTAGAATCCTAGTTGGATGAGGAAAAAGAGAAACTAATAGACAAATATAAAGAGCCGAACGCTGGGTGAACGCTGCTAGTTTCTTCTATGTAGAATCCTAGTTGGATGAGGAAAAAGAGAAACTAATAAGTAATTAGAAAGAGCCAAAATAGCTCAGCTCGGAAAGCGTTAGACTGAAGATCTAAAGGTCCCTGGTTCGTTCCCGGGTTTCGGCATTAATATTTTCTTTAGAGATGAATATAGAATGAGTAACTAACATTTCAATTGTTCTTTAATAAGAAATTCAGTTTTATAAAAAATAATTTCTTCTTTGTAGAATCCTAGTTGGATGAGGAAAAAGAGAAAATAATGAGTAAATATAAAGAGCCGAAATAGCTCAGCCAGGAGAGCGTTAGACTGAAGATCTAAATGTCCCTGGTTCGATCCCGGGTTTCGGCATTAATATTTTCTTTAGAGATGAATATAGAATGAGTAACTAACATTTCAATTGTTCTTTAATAAGAAATTCAGTTTAATAAAAAATAATTTCTTCTATGTAGAATCCTAGTTGGATGAAGAAAAAGAGAAAATAATAAGTAAATAGAAATAGCTCAGCTGGGAGAGCGTTAGTCTAAAGGTCCCTGGTTCGATCCCGGGTTTCGGCATTAATATTTTCTTTAGAGATGAATATAGAATGAGTAACTAACATTTCAATTGTTCTTTAATAAGAAATTCAGTTTAATAAAAAAATAATTTCTTCTATGTAGAATCCTAGTTGGATGAGGAAAAAGAGAAACTAATAGACAAATATAAAGAGCCGAAATAGCTCAGCTGGGAGAGCGTTAGACTGAAGATCTAAAGGTCCCTGGTTCGATCCCGGGTTTCGGCATTAATATTTTCTTTAGAGATGAATATAGAATGAGTAACTAACATTTCAATTGTTCTTTAATAAGAAATTCAGTTTAATAAAAAATAATTTCTTCTATGTAGAATCCTAGTTGGATGAGGAAAAAGAGAAACTAATAAGTAATTAGAAAGAGCCAAAATAGCTCAGCTCGGAAAGCGTTAGACTGAAGATCTAAAGGTCCCTGGTTTGATCCCGGGTTTCGACATTGATATTTTCTTTAGAGATGAATATAGAATGAGTAACTAACATTTCAATTGTTCTTTAATAAGAAATTCAGTTTAATAAAAAATAATTTCTTCTTTGTAGAATCCTAGTTGGATGAGGAAAAAGAGAAACTAATAGACAAATACAAAGAGCCGAAATAGCTCAGCTGGGAGAGCGTTAGACTGAAGATCTAAAGGTCCCTGGTTCGATCCCGGAAAAAAGGGGGCACAAATTTCGGAGGAAGTGTGTTACTCATGTTAGGAAAGTAGAGATGCATGCGAGACAAGACGAGACGAGAAATAGAAAAGTCTCGTCTCGTCTCGCAAACTCAAACGTTGGTCTCGTCTCGTGTAAGGTCTCGTCTCGCAAATGTGAAGTCTCGTCTCGCGTCTCGCATAAAATTTTGAGTCTCATCTCGCGTCTCGCGCGAGACTTTCTCGCATGGTCTCGCAGTCTCACATATATTCTAGGTCAAAATTTTGCAATGTGTTATTCTATGGCTGTTGAATGATGATGTGATATTCTGTCCGAAGGCAGGTATTTGAGCTAAAAGTCCCTTGGCAAGGTGAATGGTGGTTTGCCATTGCTTTCCATGGGATGAATGTTCATAACATCCTAAGGAGACGGAACCTAGAGTTCAACATGGTATTCGAACTTGTGTCCCCTCCGCTACAAATTAAAAGAAAAGTTGTGCTGGAATTTGATCGCTGGACCATTAATTTTCGTCAAATTAATAGCATAATTTACAGCAAAACCAGCATAAATTGTTGCTGGATTCAACATTGTTTTCCAGCTTAGAGGTGTTCAGCAATATTTGGCTCTTCTAAAATATCGTCGCCACTATCAACATTTACACGTTTTGGTCGTTTCCTTGAAGGGTGATTTTTCCAGTATAAAGATGTTTTTATACCACCAAAAGCGCTTGTACACAACAAAAGAACTCCTCACAACACAATACGACCCAATTCTTTTGGTTCGTTCGTGCTTGTAGCAATGTTGGATTATCGCATTTTATCAACTTTCGCTTTCAACTTATACTGCCAGATCTAGAAAATAAAATTACTGACAGATATAGGGCCATTCCTACCATCTCCCACGAAACCTATAGGGACATCCTGCCAAACCAGTATTTGAATTAAACTTCCGAGCTAGAGGGGGATGTTTTTGATAAATATATAGAAAGAAAATACTTATTCCATGTAAAAATATCATGTTATTTCTGCGAGCCGGGCCGGGGATAAACTTTGAGAGAGGGGATTTCCCCGCCATCCCCCAACATTAATCGCTAGTAGTAATGTGAAAAAGACAGAAACAACAGAAATAACATATTTCGCAGCAATAGGGAGTCTTATTCGCTTTTCAGACCAAAAATAGAAGTTCATGTATTCGTGCGCGCCCGCGTGTATGTGTTTGTGTCGCAAAAAAAAAAAGTCCTAAATCTATGCTGTAATAAATATCCAATTTACAAAGCTTTTCTTTTTTAGAAACTAAAGAAGGCTTTAATTCTGAAAATGGTCACCATGGTGGCGCTTCGCAGCTAGTCTGTCGACCTCACTCATATGTACGGAGACATCGTCGTATACTCTCGCCCCGAGCGCTGATTTTCCATGCCACGGCACTGTTCACTATAAACAAGAAATGGATTCTACTATTATAGAAATAGGTATGTTAAAAATCCCACACAAGCTTATTATAAAACACAAATTATAAAAGGGTCGCTGGCAAGAGGATGTGATAAAAGGGGATCGTGATAGGAATTAGATTGAGAACCACTGGCCTAGAGTAATTTTAACCAAATTTCTTATAGTTTGAAAAAGAATGCTGTCGGGTTACCTATGGTGAATGGGAGGGGGATACATATAAAAGATTGCTAGAAAATGATCGGTATTAGTGTCGAATTCATAGTTTTCGGGGTCGCTTAGATAAATAGTGTGACTTTCGATTTCGCTTAACTCCGATTAAGCTCTCATTAGTAGGGATGGGCACGAGCGATTTTTCTTTGAAACTCGACTCGACTCGAAACAGACATCTTTGAGGTCTACTCTAGGACTCGGCGCGAAAAATATCCTCCAACTCGACTCGGATTAGAGTCGAGTCAAACTAAAACGAGCCAAATCCTGTGTGTAGTCCTACCGAGACAATACATAGACAATATAATTATTCTATTATCAATTATACTACTATTACTACAAATAATAATAATAATAATAATAATAATAATATATTATTATTATTATTATTATTATTATTATTATTATTATTATTATTATTATTATTATTATTATTATTACAACACCGTGTATAAACATGAACGATAGATGGTTAGTAAAGGAATACTAAAAGCTAGTTGACTGCCGACGTCGGTAGTCATGACGTCTACAAAGCAAAGACATCGTTCATTACCCTAAGCTGTAAGCGTCGGTGGACTACAGATGGTCAACTATTGACCTCTCGCCAAAAATTGGTGGCCCCGCAGCGACAATCCGCGGTGGCCCCAGTTCCATTTTGAAAACATTACTACCAGCGGCAGAGACGCGATGAAACGACAACGAACCACAAAATTACTCTCCCAAAATATGTTAAAATGCCTATATGTGTGATTTGTTTATATTTAGGTGAGTCAAAAAAAACAAAACAAATACCCCGGGGTGGACGCGAACTATCAATATTACGATTACTAGGCACGTGTTCTTCTGATTTCCCCACGAAAACGATCATAAAAAGCTTGCTTGTTGATGGATAAAAGATTGACGTCTTAATTTAGCCAATCAGACAAACCCCTACATCTCGAGTTCTAGGAGGTGATACTGTGAACCGTTTCAGATTTATTGCTTTCTGGTGGGGTACTATCTATGTGCAAAATTTGAGTATAATAGCCGACATGCATCTTCGGTGCCTCTTATCTTTAGTACAATTTTAACCAGAGATGGTGTGGGTCAATGAAAATTTGATCCACGAACCACCATGATCCAGTATCACCCACCACCCAAATGACCCATTGGCCCACTCTGACCCATCATCCATCGTGATCCACTCTGACCCACCACCAACTATGAACCACTCTGAACCATTGCGACCAACTCCGACCCACCAACACCCATCGACATCAACTCTGAACCATGATCCACGTCCTCTTCTCCGTTGACTAAAAAGGCTACACTTGTAATAAAACAAGACTGTGAAATTATCACTTATCGGAGTTTGAATTTCTACCGTCAATGGCTCAAGCACCTCTCTGTTACAATACTGGTGGATCTGACCTTTACGATATATAATGGCAAAGTGTTTCTCAACTTCCGAATTAAAATGAATTTAAATTTATCATATATAATTATTTCTTTGTTGCCTTACAGACACATTTCAGTAGAAAATAGGATGAAATTTGAGTCTCAAACTAAGGAAAAGTAGACCAACGTAAAAAAAGAAAGAAAAACTAATTTTCTATATCATTAAGCACCTGGAGTGCCACTCTTTATCTAATCCACCTCGAAAATTATGGATTCGACACTAATGTCGGTCTTTTATATATATATATATATATATATATATATATATATATATATATATATATATATATATATATATATATATATATATATATATATATATATATATATATATATATATATATATATATATATATAATTTTGATGTCAGCCCCTTTCATTTCTCCTAGGAGAGCAAACGGATACTGCCACCGTTAGGACTAAATTTGGTCTTAAATGACATTAAAATTTCTACAAATTAATTTAGCGACCAGTGTTGCATTTAAAAGCTCGGCGCCCCTACGCACTTTTGCTCTCGGCGCCCCCAATAACTACATATTTCTCCGCCCCTTCATCCCTAACTTAAAAATAAAACTTAATTCAAATATGCTTAGTTAGTGAATTTATTACATTTAAATACCACTCACTACATGCTACAGCTAGAACTACGTAACAAAAAATAACAAATGTGAAAATGTTCTGAATTATTTTTAGATTTCTTACGCTATTATTATACATATTAGAACAGTAAAAGAGGATTGTTCATGAAATAATATATTTGCTCTTGATTTTTAACTTTTTCATACGGAAAAAATTAAAATATTATTCAAGTTTTAAATTTTGCACTCTGCAAATATATTGCCCTCTAGGCAGTGGGACTAATGTGAAATGTGGACTAATGTGGACTAATGTGAATTGCGGCGCTGAAAACTAACGATTCGATTCTAATATCGGTTGATTTCGATATTTTTATGTCGCTACGTAACCACCCTGGGTGCTAATGGGAGCTTAATTGGACTTGAATTGAAAGTATAACTATTCACCTAAGCGACCACGAAGCTATGGATTCGATACTAATATCGACCCGTTTCTAGCATTTTTTATATGTATCCCGACAGTACTCTTTTCCAGACTGTAAGAAATATAGTTATAATTGCGCTAGATATATCAGAATTATGTTGAAACACACACATACATCCACTTTTATATTCTGTATAAATAGAGAGTGAGCGACCGAGCGAGAGAGAGCGACTAAAGGCATCACCAATTCCACATTGCAAAAGCATATATCAGGAATTGAATTGAAAATCTATGTAAAGACTTTCTGCTGTGGCGTGCTTCATAAGGACAATTCCAGTCTGCTCACGTGACCTTTGGGGTTCATGAATTTCTTGCGAGCGTTGCGACTTCGGATTCTCTGTTTAAACCCTCGGTTTATGCATCGAATAAGTTTTCAAGAACATAAATGACATGCTGTATTATGAATGACGAGAATTACCCTCTATATGACAAATAGCTGCAAATAAATACACTACATGATTTATTTATTGCTCGTGGTGCGAGTAAATTAGTAGCACGCATTCAAGATGACGAAGGGAACACATTTTCCTCTTTCCCTGAAATCAAAACAGCGTTTTACACCTACTATAGTTCCCTATTTGGTGACTGCGGCGAAGCAAACACCCAACAACAGATTTTCCACAACCTTTCTCCAGTGCTCAATTATGATTCAGCTAGAGCGATGGACACCCCGATTTCGAAAGAAGAGGTAGAATCTGCTGTGATGAATGCCCCTTCTAACAAATCTCCTGGTCTAGATGGACTTCCAGCAGAATGGTACCAACGCTTCTTCCCTTTGATAGGAGACACATTAACAGACATAGTCAATGAATATTTCAGTGATGCGCCTGTGCAAACGTATAAATCTCCAGGAGTGACAGTCCTTATTCCCAAAGTAAATACTGCGACTTTAGTTACTAATTACCGACCCATCACACTAATGAACTCTGACTATAAAATTCTGGCCCGCTGCTTGAATAACAGACTACAACCATATTTGGAATCCTTGGCAGGGCCATACCAATTTGCAAGTGTAGGAGATAGGAAAATCTATCATCTTCTGCAAACGATTCGGGATGTAATTGCTAGTTACCAAGCTTCCTCTAGCACTCCTGCGGTTTTATCTATTGATTTCCATCAGGCATTTGATAGAGTAAATCATGCCTATTTATGGGCGCTTCTACAAAAGTTTGGCATAGGGGAGAAATTCATCAGATGGATCCGTGTACTCTATGATGAAGCACAAACAAAACTTAAAATAAACGGATTTTTGAGTGAGCCCATAAAAATCAAACGCAGTGTCCGACAAGGCTGTCCTCTGAGCATGACCCTTTTTATTATTTCCCTTAGTCCTCTACTCTGGCACATTGCAGCACATATACAAGGGATTTCTTTTCATAATAATGGATTAAAAGTTTGCAGTTATGCGGATGATGTGACGGTGTTCTTACGTGACCAAGAGGATCTTCATTCTGTAGAAGCATGCATTGAAGATTATGTGAATATGTTTGGCACTCGGGAAATCGTGCAAAGACTAAAATACTGCCACTTGTACAGAACTCTTTTATCACACAAATACGAACGGTCGACCAATTAAAAATCCTTGGGATAACCTTCACGCCTCTGCTTGCTGAAACCATACAGTTAAATTACAACCAGTTAGTTAATACTGTGCGACATGTTCTCCCACTTCACAGATCCCGTCAACTCAGCTTACGGTCCAGAGTGTATTTTCTAAATGTCTTCGCATTTTCCAAACTATGGTATCTAGCCCAGATCCTACCTATGCCCTCCCACATTGCGAAACGTCTTACCAGTGTTAGGAATTGGTTTCTTTGGCACGGTCACGTCTTCAGAGTCAAATACCCATATACCTGTCTACCCACCGGAAATGGAGGTTTGGGTCTTGTTCATATTGAATGTAAAGCTACTGCTTTATTCAAGTTTCGATCATTTGAAAATATTCAACACAATGTAAATTGGGTCAGCCATGGTATCTTAGCTGATTGTATCGAACGTATAGGTAAAAACTTGCCTCTCCATATTAATTCAATCCCTTGTTGCTACTGGTATTTCAGAGACGTGGTTGCTGATTATATTTATATGAGTGCTGAACAACAAGCATCAATAACTTCAGTGAAGTGCTTTTATATCTTGCTCCTCAACCAGCTGAACCTTAAGCCTCCTCGTATGGAACTGAAACATCCAAACAACAATTGGTCCCAGCTTTGGGGCAATGTGTTTGCTCGTCACATTCCACGATCTGTTCAATCGACTTGGTACACTGTTGTCAATGAGCTTCTCCCCACGAATGCCAAAAAGCACCGTCTCAAATTTAGTGACACTACTAGTTGTGTCACATGTGGTAATGAAGATGATATTGTGCATCGCTTAATTCAATGTGGATCTGCAGCGACAATATGGCTCAAATTCCAAACAGCTGTCAGCAAAATCTGCCGTACAGTTCCTACTCTTACCACAGTTCGCATATTCGTTCTACCGGACTTTCACTTTTATCCAACCACTAAACTCAATTCAATTACCTGGTTAGCAGCTCATACGATTGAATACATACTACAATCCTCAAAACTACGCTTTGTAACAGACTATCAAGATTTCTTGTGCACTCAATACAGACACTTTCCGCCCGCTAGAAAGAAAAAGCTATTTGCGAAATACCTGGACATTGTACTTTCTGAATATATTTGAAGTTCAAAAATAGCATGGTAAAATTCTACTTCTCTCCATCATCAAATCATGATTTTAGCACTCTTGTATACTATTTGTCGATATCTGTGTGACACTTCTCTACTGTATAAATGCTGTAAACATTATTTGTATATTCATCCTGTAATCATGTAATACTCCTGCTCTTACAGTATATTGTATTTCATATGTAATTACTCTGTAATCCTTAAAGAACAATAAAAAAGTGAAAAAAAACTTGGGACAGCGTTAGACTGAAGATCTAAACGTCCCTGGTTCGATCCCGGGTTTCGGCATTAATATTTTCTTTAGAGATGAATATAGAATGAGTAACTAACATTTCAATTGTTCTTTAATAAAAAATTCAGTTTTATAAAAAATAATTTCTTCTATGTAGAATCCTAGTTGGATGAGGAAAAAGAGAAACTAATAAATAAATATAAAGAGCCGAAATAGCTCAGCTGGGAGAGCGTTAGACTGAAGATCTAAAGGTCCCTGGTTCGATCCCGGATTTCGGCATTAATATTTACTTTAGAGATGAAAATAGAATGAGTAACTAACATTTCAATTGTTCTTTAATAAGACATTCAGTTTAATAAAAAATAATTTCTTCTATGTAGAATCCTAGTTGGATGAGGAAAAAGAGAAACTAATAAGTAAATAGAAAGAGCCGAAATAACTCAGCTGGGAGAGCGTTAGACTGAAGATCTAAAGGTCCCGGGTTTCGGCATTAATATTTTCTTTAGAGATGAATATAGAATGAGTAACTAACATTTCAATTGTTCTTTAAAAAGAAATTCAGTTTAATAAAAAATAATTTCTTCTATGTAGAATCCTAGTTGGATGAGGAAAAAGAGAAACTAATAAACAAATAGAAAGAGCCGAAATAGCTCAGCTGGGAGAGCGTTAGACTGAAGATCTAAAGGTCCCTGGTTCGATCCCGGGTTTCGGCATTAATATTTTGTTTAGAGATGAATATAGAATGAGTAACTAACATTTCAATTGTTCTTTAATAAGAAATTCAGTTTAATAAAAAATAATTTCTTCTATGTAGAATCCTAGTTGGATGAGGAAAAAGAGAAACTAATAAATAAATATAAAGAGCCAAAATAGCTCAGCTGGGAGAGCGTTAGACTGAAGATCTAAAGGTCCCTGGTTCAATCCCGGATTTCCGCATTAATATTTACTTTAGAGATGAAAATAGAATGAGTAACTAACATTTCAATTGTTCTTTAATAAGACATTCAGTTTAATAAAAAATAAATTCTTCTATGTAGAATCCTAGTTGGATGAGGAAAAAGAGAAACTAATAAACAAATATAAAGAGCCGAAATAGCTCAGCTGGGAGAGCGTTAGACTGAAGATCTAAAGGTCCCTGGTTCGATCCCGGGTTTCGGCATTAATATTTTGCATAGAGATGAATATAGAATGAGTAACTAACATTTCAATTGTTCTTTAATAAGAAATTCAGTTTAATAAAAAATAATTTCTTCTATGTAGAATCCTAGTTGGATGAGGAAAAAGAGAAACTAATAAATAAATATAAAGAGCCGAAATAGCTCAGCTGGGAGAGCGTTAGACTGAAGATCTAAAGGTCCCTGGTTCGATCCCGGATTTCGGCATTAATATTTACTTTAGAGATGAAAATAGAATGAGTAACTAACATTTCAATTGTTCTTTAATAAGACATTCAGTTTAATAAAAAATAATTTCCTCTATGTAGAATCCTAGTTGGATGAGGAAAAAGAGAAACTAATAAACAAATAAAAAGAGCCGAAATAGCTCAGCTGGGAGAGCGTTAGACTGAAGATCTAAAGGTCCCTGGTTCGATCCCGGGTTTCGGCATTAATATTTTGTATAGAGATGAATATAGAATGAGTAACTAACATTTCAATTGTTCTTTAATAAGAAATTCAGTTTAATAAAAAATAATTTCTTCTATGTAGAATCCTAGTTGGATGAGGAAAAAGAGAAACTAATAAACAAATAGAAAGAGCCGAAATAGCTCAGCTGGGAGAGCGTTAGACTGAAGATCTAAAGGTCCCTGGTTCGATCCCGGGTTTCGGCATTCATATTTTCTTTAGAGATGAATATAGAATGAGTAACTAACATTTCAATTGTTCTTTAATAAGAAATTCAGTTTAATAAAAAATAATTTCTTCTATGTAGAATCCTAGTTGGATGAGGAAAAAGAGAAACTAATAAATAAATATAAAGAGCCGAAATAGCTCAGCTGGGAGAGCGTTAGACTGAAGATCTAAAGGTCCCTGGTTCGATCCCGGATTTCGGCATTAATATTTACTTTAGAGATGAAAATAGAATGAGTAACTAACAATTCAATTGTTCTTTAATAAGACATTCAGTTTAATAAAAAATAATTTCTTCTATGTAGAATCCTAGTTGGATGAGGAAAAAGAGAAACTAATAAACAAATAGAAAGAGCCGAAATAGCTCAGCTGGTAGAGCGTTAGACTGAAGATCTAAAGGTCCCTGGTTCGATCCCGGGTTTCGGCATTAATATTTTGTTTAGAGATGAATATAGAATGAGTAACTAACATTTCAATTGTTCTTTAATAAGAAATTCAGTTTAATAAAAAATAATTTCTTCTATGTAGAATCCTAGTTGGATGAGGAAAAAGAGAAACTAATACATAAATATAAAGAGCCGAAATAGCTCAGCTGGGAGAGCGTTAGACTGAAGATCTAAAGGTCCCTGGTTCGATCCTGGATTTCGGCATTAATATTTACTTTAGAGATGAAAATAGAATGAGTAACTAACGCAGTCACATAAGTGTCACGGATTATCATGAATTCTTAAAACGCACCAGATGGAAAACTTTTGGTATTGTACCTTTCCACAAGAATTTCGCAAACTTTTTGACTGCCTCATTTTAACATGATACGACTAGTGTAATATCTGTAAGATCATATTTGTAGTACCTCTAAATTTCTTATAATACTGTCAATTTTTTACAAGTTCTTGTCTACCTTGATAAGCACAAAAAAATGTAATATGATGATGTGATTTGTATTGTTCTTATAGCACTGTATATATTTCAACTTTCTACTTGTATTTACCGTCTATGTCTTATGTCTAAACGACCAATTTCTTTCAGGTATGTAAGTGACCTTGGGAAATAAAGATGTTTAAAAAAAAGAAAAAAAAGCCAGGAGAGCGTTAGACTGAAGATCTAAATGTCCCTGGTTCGATCCCGGGTTTCGGCATTAATATTTTCTTTAGAGATGAATATAGAATGAGTAACTAACATTTCAATTGTTCTTTAATAAGAAATTCAGTTTAATAAAAAATAATTTCTTCTATGTAGAATCCTAGTTGGATGAAGAAAAAGAGAAAATAATAAGTAAATAGAAATAGCTCAGCTGGGAGAGCGTTAGTCTAAAGGTCCCTGGTTCGATCCCGGGTTTCGGCATTAATATTTTCTTTAGAGATGAATATAGAATGAGTAACTAACATTTCAATTGTTCTTTAATAAGAAATTCAGTTTAATAAAAAAATAATTTCTTCTATGTAGAATCCTAGTTGGATGAGGAAAAAGAGAAACTAATAAGTAAATAGAAAGAGCCGAAATAACTCAGCTGGGAGAGCGTTAGACTGAAGATCTAAAGGTCCCGGGTTTCGGCATTAATATTTTCTTTAGAGATGAATATAGAATGAGTAACTAACATTTCAATTGTTCTTTAAAAAGAAATTCAGTTTAATAAAAAATAATTTCTTCTATGTAGAATCCTAGTTGGATGAGGAAAAAGAGAAACTAATAAACAAATAGAAAGAGCCGAAATAGCTCAGCTGGGAGAGCGTTAGACTGAAGATCTAAAGGTCCCTGGTTCGATCCCGGGTTTCGGCATTAATATTTTGTTTAGAGATGAATATAGAATGAGTAACTAACATTTCAATTGTTCTTTAATAAGAAATTCAGTTTAATAAAAAATAATTTCTTCTATGTAGAATCCTAGTTGGATGAGGAAAAAGAGAAACTAATAAATAAATATAAAGAGCCGAAATAGCTCAGCTGGGAGAGCGTTAGACTGAAGATCTAAAGGTCCCTGGTTCGATCCCGGATTTCCGCATTAATATTTACTTTAGAGATGAAAATAGAATGAGTAACTAACATTTCAATTGTTCTTTAATAAGACATTCAGTTTAATAAAAAATAAATTCTTCTATGTAGAATCATAGTTGGATGAGGAAAAAGAGAAACTAATAA
Organism: Thermobia domestica; assembly: GCF_964235325.1. NCBI lineage: Eukaryota > Metazoa > Arthropoda > Insecta > Zygentoma > Lepismatidae > Thermobia > Thermobia domestica. Next base: position 3,444,657 of record NC_137465.1, on the reverse strand, counting down.
ACAAATAGAAAGAGCCGAAATAGCTCAGCTGGGAGAGCGTTAGACTGAAGATCTAAAGGTCCCTGATTCGATCCCGGGTTTCGGCATTAATATTTTGTATAGAGATGAATATAGAATGAGTAACTAACATTTCAATTGTTCTTTAATAAGAAATTCAGTTTAATAAAAAATAATTTCTTCTATGTAGAATCCTAGTTGGATGAGGAAAAAGAGAAACTAATAAATAAATATAAAGAGCCGAAATAGCTCAGCTGGGAGAGCGTTAGACTGAAGATCTAAAGGTCCCTGGTTCGATCCCGGATTTCGGCATTAATATTTACTTTAGAGATGAAAATAGAATGAGTAACTAACATTTCAATTGTTCTTTAATAAGACATTCAGTTTAATAAAAAATAATTTCTTCTATGTAGAATCCTAGTTGGATGAGGAAAAAGAGAAACTAATAAACAAATAAAAAGAGCCGAAATAGCTCAGCTGGGAGAGCGTTAGACTGAAGATCTAAAGGTCCCTGGTTCGATCCCGGGTTTCGGCATTAATATTTTCTTTAGAGATGAATATAGAATTAGTAACTAACATTTCAATTGTTCTTTAATAAGAAATTCAGTTTAATAAAAAATAATTTCTTCTATGTAGAATCCTAGTTGGATGAGGAAAAAGAGAAACTAATAAACAAATAGAAAGAGCCGAAATAGCTCAGCTGGGAGAGCGTTAGACTGAAGATCTAAAGGTCCCTGGTTCGATCCCGGGTTTCGGCATTCATATTTTCTTTAGAGATGAATATAGAATGAGTAACTAACATTTCAATTGTTCTTTAATAAGAAATTCAGTTTAATAAAAAATAATTTCTTCTATGTAGAATCCTAGTTGGATGAGGAAAAAGAGAAACTAATAAATAAATATAAAGAGCCGAAATAGCTCAGCTGGGAGAGCGTTAGACTGAAGATCTAAAGGTCCCTGGTTCGATCCCGGATTTCGGCATTAATATTTACTTTAGAGATGAAAATAGAATGAGTAACTAACAATTCAATTGTTCTTTAATAAGACATTCAGTTTAATAAAAAATAATTTCTTCTATGTAGAATCCTAGTTGGATGAGGAAAAAGAGAAACTAATAAACAAATAGAAAGAGCCGAAATAGCTCAGCTGGGAGAGCGTTAGACTGAAGATCTAAAGGTCCCTGGTTCGATCCCGGGTTTCGGCATTAATATTTTGTTTAGAGATGAATATAGAATGAGTAACTAACATTTCAATTGTTCTTTAATAAGAAATTCAGTTTAATAAAAAATAATTTCTTCTATGTAGAATCCTAGTTGGATGAGGAAAAAGAGAAACTAATATATAAATATAAAGAGCCGAAATAGCTCAGCTGGGAGAGCGTTAGACTGAAGATCTAAAGGTCCCTGGTTCGATCCCGGATTTCGGCATTAATATTTACTTTAGAGATGAAAATAGAATGAGTAACTAACGCAGTCACATAAGTGTCACGGATTATCATGAATTCTTAAAACGCACCAGATGGAAAACTTTTGGTATGGTACCTTTCCACAAGAATTTCGCAAACTTTTTGACTGCCTCATTTTAACATGATACGACTAGTGTAATATCTGTAAGATCATATTTGTAGTACCTCTAAATTTCTTATAATACTGTCAATTTTTTACAAGTTCTTGTCTACCTTGATAAGCACAAAAAAATGTAATATGATGATGTGATTTGTATTGTTCTTATAGCACTGTATATATTTTAACTTTCTACTTGTATTTACCGTCTATGTCTTATGTCTAAACGACCAATTTCTTTCAGGTATGTAAGTGACCTTGGGAAATAAAGATGTTTAAAAAAAAAAGAAAAAAAAAAGAAAAAAAAGCCAGGAGAGCGTTAGACTGAAGATCTAAATGTCCCTGGTTCGATCCCGGGTTTCGGCATTAATATTTTCTTTAGAGATGAATATAGAATGAGTAACTAACATTTCAATTGTTCTTTAATAAGAAATTCAGTTTAATAAAAAATAATTTCTTCTATGTAGAATCCTAGTTGGATGAAGAAAAAGAGAAAATAATAAGTAAATAGAAATAGCTCAGCTGGGAGAGCGTTAGTCTAAAGGTCCCTGGTTCGATCCCGGGTTTCGGCATTAATATTTTCTTTAGAGATGAATATAGAATGAGTAACTAACATTTCAATTGTTCTTTAATAAGAAATTCAGTTTAATAAAAAAATAATTTCTTCTATGTAGAATCCTAGTTGGATGAGGAAAAAGAGAAACTAATAGACAAATATAAAGAGCCGAACGCTGGGTGAACGCTGCTAGTTTCTTCTATGTAGAATCCTAGTTGGATGAGGAAAAAGAGAAACTAATAAGTAATTAGAAAGAGCCAAAATAGCTCAGCTCGGAAAGCGTTAGACTGAAGACCTAAAGGTCCCTGGTTTGATCCTGGGTTTCGACATTGATATTTTCTTTAGAGATGAATATAGAATGAGTAACTAACATTTCAATTGTTCTTTAATAAGAAATTCAGTTTAATAAAAAATAATTTCTTCTATGTAGAATCCTAGTTGGATGAAGAAAAAGAGAAAATAATAAGTAAATAGAAATAGCTCAGCTAGGAGAGCGTTAGTCTAAAGGTCCCTGGTTCGATCCCGGGTTTCGGCATTAATATTTTCTTTAGAGATGAATATAGAATGAGTAACTAACATTTCAATTGTTCTTTAATAAGAAATTCAGTTTAATAAAAAATAATTTCTTCTATGTAGAATCGTAGTTGGATGAGGAAAAAGAGAAACTAATAAGTAAATAGAAAGAGCCGAAATAGCTCAGCTGGGAGAGCGTTAGACTGAAGATCTAAAGGTCCCGGGTTTCGGCATTAATATTTTCTTTAGAGATGAATATAGAATGAGTAACTAACATTTCAATTGTTCTTTAATAAGAAATTCAGTTTAATAAAAAATAATTTCTTCTATGTAGAATCCTAGTTGGATGAGGAAAAAGAGAAACTAATAAATAAATAGAAAGAGCCGAAATAACTCAGCTGGGAGAGCGTTAGACTGAAGATCTAAAGGTCCCGGGTTTCGGCATTAATATTTTCTTTAGAGATGAATATAGAATGAGTAACTAACATTTCAATTGTTCTTTAATAAGAAATTCAGTTGAATAAAAAATAATTTCTTCTATGTAGAATCCTAGTTGGATGAGGAAAAAGAGAAACTAATAGACAAATATAAAGAGCCGAAATAGCTTAGCTGGGAGAGCGTTAGACTGAAGATCTAAAGGTCCCTGGTTCGATCCCGGTTTTCGGCATTAATATTTTCTTTAGAGATGAATATAGAATGAGTAACTAACATTTCAATTGTTCTTTAATAAGAAATTCAGTTTAATAAAAAATAATTTCTTCTATGTAGAATCCTAGTTGGATGAGGAAAAAGAGAAAATAATGACTAAATAGAAAGAGCCGAAATAGCTCAGCTGGCAGAGCGTTAGACTGAAGATCTAAAGGTCCCTGGTTCGATCCCGGGTTTCGGCATTAATATTTTGTTTAGAGATGAATATAGAAAGAGTAACTAACATTTCAATTATTCTTTAATAAGAAATTCAGTTTAATAAAAAATAATTTCTTCTATGTAGAATCCTAGTTGGATGAGGAAAATAATGAGTAAATATAAAGAGCCGAAATAGCTCAGCTGGGAGAGCGTTAGACTGAAGATCTAAAGGTCCCTGGTTCGATCCCGGATTTCGGCATTAATATTTACTTTAGAGATGAATATAGAATGAGTAACTAACATTTCAATTGTTCTTTAATAAGACATTCAGTTTAATAAAAAATAATTTCTTCTATGTAGAATCCTAGTTGGATGAGGAAAAAGAGAAACTAATAAGTAAATAGAAAGAGCCGAAGTAACTCAGCTGGGAGAGCGTTAGACTGAAGATCTAAAGGTCCCGGGTTTCGGCATTAATATTTTCTTTAGAGATGAATATAGAATGAGTAACTAACATTTCAATTGTTCTTTAAAAAGAAATTCAGTTTAATAAAAAATAATTTCTTCTATGTAGAATTTTAGTTGGATGAGGAAAAAGAGAAACTAATAGGCAAATATAAAGAGCCGAAATAGCTTAGCTGGGAGAGCGTTAGACTGAAGATCTAAAGGTCCCTGGTTCGATCCCGGTTTTCGACATTAATATTTTCTTTAGAGATGAATATAGAATGAGTAACTAACATTTCAATTGTTGTTTAATATGAAATTCAGTTTAATAAAAAATAATTTCTTCTATGTAGAATCCTACTTGGATGAGGAAAATAATGAGTAAATATAAAGAGCCGAAATAGCTCAGCTGGGAGAGCGTTAGTCTGAAGATCTAAAGGTACCTGGTTCGTTCCCGGGATTCGGCATTAATATTTTTTTAGAATTGAATATAGAATGAGTAACTAACATTTCAATTGTTCTTTAATAAGAAATTCAGTTTAATAAAAAATAATTTCTTCTATGTAGAATCCTAGTTGGATGAGGAAAAAGAGAAAATAATGACTAAATAGAAAGAGCCGAAATAGCTCAGCTGGGAGAGCGTTAGACTGAAGATCTAAATGTCCCTGGTTCGATCCCGGGTTTCGGCATTAATATTTTCTTTAGAGATGAATATAGAATGAGTAACTAACATTTCAATTGTTCTTTAATAAGAAATTCAGTTGAATAAAAAATAATTTCTTCTATGGAGAATCCTAGTTGGATGAGGAAAAAGAGAAACTGATAAGTAAATTGAAAGAGCCGAAATAGCTCAGCTGGGAGAGCGTTAGACTGAAGATCTAAATGTCCCTGGTTCGATCCCGGGTTTCGGCATTAATATTTTCTTTAGAGATGAATATAGAATGAGTAACTAACATTTCAATTGTTCTTTAATAAGAAATTCAGTTGAATAAAAAATAATTTCTTCTATGTAGAATCCTAGTTGGATGAGGAAAAAGAGAATCTAATAGACAAATATAAAGAGCCGAAATAGCTTAGCTGGGAGAGCGTTAGACTGAAGATCTAAAGGTCCCTGGTTCGATCCCGGTTTTCGGCATTAATATTTTCTTTAGAGATGAATATAGAATGAGTAACTAACATTTCAATTGTTCTTTAATAAGGAATTCAGTTTAATAAAAAATAATTTCTTCTATGTAGAATCCTAGTTGGATGAGGAAAAAGAGAAAATAATGACTTAATAGAAAGAGCCGAAATAGCTCAGCTGGCAGAGCGTTAGACTGAAGATCTAAAAGTCCCTGGTTCGATCCCGGGTTTCGGCATTAATATTTTTTTAGAATTGAATATAGAATGAGTAACTAACATTTCAATTGTTCTTTAATAAGAAATTCAGTTTAATAAAAAATAATTTCTTCTATGTAGAATCCTAGTTGGATGAGGAAAAAGAGAAAATAATGACTAAATAGAAAGAGCCGAAATAGCTCAGCTGGCAGAGCGTTAGACTGAAGATCTAAAAGTCCCTGGTTCGATCCCGGGTTTCGGCATTAATATTTTGTTTAGAGATGAATATAGAAAGAGTAACTAACATTTCAATTATTCTTTAATAAGAAATTCAGTTTAATAAAAAATAATTTCTTCTGTGTAGAATCCTACTTGGATGAGGAAAATAATGAGTAAATATAAAGAGCCGAAATAGCTCAGCTGGGAGAGCGTTAGTCTGAAGATCTAAAGGTCCCTGGTTCGTTCCCGGGATTCTGCATTAATATTTTTTTAGAATTGAATATAGAATGAGTAACTAACATTTCAATTGTTCTTTAATAAGAAATTCAGTTTAATAAAAAATAATTTCTTCTGTGTAGAATCCTAGTTGGATGAGGAAAAAGAGAAAATAATGACTAAATAGAAAGAGCCGAAATAGCTCAGCTGGGAGAGCGTTAGACTGAAGATCTAAATGTCCCTGGTTCGATCCCGGGTTTCGGCATTAATATTTTCTTTAGAGATGAATATAGAATGAGTAACTAACATTTCAATTGTTCTTTAATAAGAAATTCAGTTGAATAAAAAATAATTTCTTCTATGTAGAATCCTAGTTGGATGAGGAAAAAGAGAAACTGATAAGTAAATTGAAAGAGCCGAAATAGCTCAGCTGGGAGAGCGTTAGACTGAAGATCTAAATGTCCCTGGTTCGATCCCGGGTTTCGGCATTAATATTTTCTTTAGAGATGAATATAGAATGAGTAACTAACATTTCAATTGTTCTTTAATAAGAAATTCAGTTTAATAAAAAATAATTTCTTCTATGTAGAATCCTAGTTGGATGAGGAAAAAGAGAAACTAATAAGTAAATAGAAAGAGCCGAAGTAACTCAGCTGGGAGAGCGTTAGACTGAAGATCTAAAGGTCCCGGGTTTCGGCATTAATATTTTCTTTAGAGATGAATATAGAATGAGTAACTAACATTTCAATTGTTCTTTAAAAAAAAATTCAGTTTAATAAAAAATAATTTCTTCTATGTAGAATCCTAGTTGGATGAGGAAAAAGAGAAACTAATAGACAAATATAAAGAGCCGAAATAGCTTAGCTGGGAGAGCGTTAGACTGAAGATCTAAAGGTCCCTGGTTCGATCCCGGTTTTCGACATTAATATTTTCTTTAGAGATGAATATAGAATGAGTAACTAACATTTCAATTGTTGTTTAATATGAAATTCAGTTTAATAAAAAATAATTTCTTCTATGTAGAATCCTACTTGGATGAGGAAAATAATGAGTAAATATAAAGAGCCGAAATAGCTCAGCTGGGAGAGCGTTAGTCTGAAGATCTAAAGGTCCCTGGTTCGTTCCCGGGATTCGGCATTAATATTTTTTTAGAATTGAATATATAAAATGAGTAACTAACATTTCAATTGTTCTTTAATAAGAAATTCAGTTTAATAAAAAATAATTTCTTCTATGTAGAATCCTAGTTGGATGAGGAAAAAGAGAAAATAATGACTAAATAGAAAGAGCCGAAATAGCTCAGCTGGGAGAGCGTTAGACTGAAGATCTAAAAGTCCCTGGTTCGATCCCGGGTTTCGGCATTAATATTTTGTTTAGAGATGAATATAGAATGAGTAACTAAAATTTCAATTGTTCTTTAATAAGAAATTCAGTTTAATAAAAAATAATTTCTTCTATGTAGAATCCTAGTTGGATGAGGAAAACGAGAAACTAATAAGTAAATGTAAAGAGCCGAAATAGCTCAGCTGGGAGAGCGTTAGACTGAAGATCTAAATGTCCCTGGTTCGATCCCGGGTTTCGGCATTAATATTTTCTTTAGAGATGAATATAGAATGAGTAACTAACATTTCAATTGTTCTTTAATAAGAAATTCAGTTGAATAAAAAATAATTTCTTCTATGTAGAATCCTAGTTGGATGAGGAAAAAGAGAAACTGATAAGTAAATTGAAAGAGCCGAAATAGCTCAGTTTGGAGAGCGTTAGACTGAAGATCTAAAGGTCCCTGGTTCGATCCCAGGTTTCGGCATTAATATTTTCTTTAGAGATGAATATAGAATGAGTAACTAACATTTCAATTGTTCTTTAATAAGAAATTCAGTTGAATAAAAAATAATTTCTTCTATGTAGAATCCTAGTTGGATGAGGAAAAAGAGAAAATAATGACTAAATAGAAAGAGCCGAAATAGCTCAGCTGGCAGAGCGTTAGACTGAAGATCTAAAAGTCCCTGGTTCGATCCCGGGTTTCGGCATTAATATTTTGTTTAGAGATGAATATAGAAAGAGTAACTAATATTTCAATTATTCTTTAATAAGAAATTCAGTTTAATAAAAAATAATTTCTTCTATGTAGAATCCTAGTTGGATGAGGAAAAAGAGAAACTAATAAATAAATATAAAGAGCCGAAATAGCTCAGCTGGGAGAGCGTTAGACTGAAGATCTAAAGGTCCCTGGTTCGATCCCGGATTTCGGCATTAATATTTACTTTAGAGATGAATATAGAATGAGTAACTAACATTTCAATTGTTCTTTAATAAGAAATTCAGTTTAATAAAAAATAATTTCTTCTATGTAGAATCCTAGTTGGATGAGGAAAAAGAGAAACTAATAAGTAAATAGAAAGAGCCGAAGTAACTCAGCTGGGAGAGCGTTAGACTGAAGATCTAAAGGTCCCGGGTTTCGGCATTAATATTTTCTTTAGAGATGAATATAGAATGAGTAACTAACATTTCAATTGTTCTTTAAAAAAAATTCAGTTTAATAAAAAATAATTTCTTCTATGTAGAATCCTAGTTGGATGAGGAAAAAGAGAAACTAATAGACAAATATAAAGAGCCGAAATAGCTTAGCTGGGAGAGCGTTAGACTGAAGATCTAAAGGTCCCTGGTTCGATCCCGGTTTTCGACATTAATATTTTCTTTAGAGATGAATATAGAATGAGTAACTAACATTTCAATTGTTGTTTAATATGAAATTCAGTTTAATAAAAAATAATTTCTTCTATGTAGAATCCTACTTGGATGAGGAAAATAATGAGTAAATATAAAGAGCCGAAATAGCTCAGCTGGGAGAGCGTTAGTCTGAAGATCTAAAGGTCCCTGGTTCGTTCCCGGGATTCGGCATTAATATTTTTTTAGAATTGAATATATAAAATGAGTAACTAACATTTCAATTGTTCTTTAATAAGAAATTCAGTTTAATAAAAAATAATTTCTTCTATGTAGAATCCTAGTTGGATGAGGAAAAAGAGAAAATAATGACTAAATAGAAAGAGCCGAAATAGCTCAGCTGGGAGAGCGTTAGACTGAAGATCTAAAAGTCCCTGGTTCGATCCCGGGTTTCGGCATTAATATTTTGTTTAGAGATGAATATAGAATGAGTAACTAAAATTTCAATTGTTCTTTAATAAGAAATTCAGTTTAATAAAAAATAATTTCTTCTATGTAGAATCCTAGTTGGATGAGGAAAACGAGAAACTAATAAGTAAATGTAAAGAGCCGAAATAGCTCAGCTGGGAGAGCGTTAGACTGAAGATCTAAATGTCCCTGGTTCGATCCCGGGTTTCGGCATTAATATTTTCTTTAGAGATGAATATAGAATGAGTAACTAACATTTCAATTGTTCTTTAATAAGAAATTCAGTTGAATAAAAAATAATTCCTTCTATGTAGAATCCTAGTTGGATGAGGAAAAAGAGAAACTGATAATTAAATTGAAAGAGCCGAAATAGCTCAGTTTGGAGAGCGTTAGACTGAAGATCTAAAGGTCCCTGGTTCGATCCCAGGTTTCGGCATTAATATTTTCTTTAGAGATGAATATAGAATGAGTAACTAACATTTCAATTGTTCTTTAATAAGAAATTCAGTTTAATAAAAAATAATTTCTTCTATGTAGAATCCTAGTTGGATGAGGAAAAAGAGAAACTAATAGACAAATATAAAGAGCCGAAATAGCTCAGCTGGGAGAGCGTTAGACTGAAGATCTAAAGGTCCCTGGTTCGATCCCGGGTTTCGGCATTAATATATTCTTTAGAGATGAATATAGAATGAGTAACTAACATTTCAATTGTTCTTTAATAAAAAATTCAGTTTTATAAAAACTAATTTCTTCTATGTAGAATCCTAGTTGGATGAGGAAAAAGAGAAACAAATAAGTAAATAGAAAGAGCCGAAATAGCTCAGCTGGGAGAGCGTTAGACTGAAGATCTAAAGGTTTCGGGTTTCGGCATTAATATTTTCTTTAGAGATGAATATAGAATGAGTAACTAACATTTCAATTGTTCTTTAATAAGAAATTCAGTTTAATAAAAAATAATTTCTTCTATGTAGAATCCTAGTTGGATGAGGAAAAAGAGAAACTAATAAATAAATATAAAGAGCCGAAATAGCTCAGCTGGGAGAGCGTTAGACTGAAGATCTAAAGGTCCCTGGTTCGATCCCGGGTTTCGGCATTAATATTTTCTTTAGAGATGAATATAGAATGAGTAACTAACATTTCAATTGTTCTTTTTTAAGAAATTCAGTTTAATAAAAAATGATTTCTTCTATGTAGAATCCTAGTTGGGTACGGAAAAAGAGAAACTAATAGACAAATATAAAGAGCCGAAATAACTCAGCTGGGAGAGCGTTAGACTGAAGATCTAAAGGTCCCTGGTTCGATCCCGGGTTTCGGCATTAATATTTCCTTTAGAGATGAATATAGAATGAGTAACTAACATTTCAATTGTTCTTTAATAAGAAATTCAGTTTAATAAAAAATAATTTCTTCTATGTAGAATCCTAGTTGGATGAGGAAAAAGAGAAACTAATAAATAAATATAAAGAGCCGAAATAGCTCAGCTGGGAGAGTGTTAGACTGAAGATCTAAAGGGCTCTTGTTCGATCCGGGAAATTCTATATATTTATTGGTTACTTCAAAAGAGTGCGGGGACAAATGGCCCCCTTTACCCCCTTAATCGCCGCCCATATATATATAATACCCTTTAAATTCTTACACATTACGTGCCTGTAGTGGTATTAATTTAAAGGACTTCAAAATCTTTGCTTACATTTTCTGTCCATAATTTTCATGTCTAAATTGATAAAACAAAACCTGCACAACACACACGTTGCACCACAGGAAATCAACTCACACGCCAAACAACAGATGTGCTCCCCATGCCTTGGCACATTGCAGAGTGCTGCCATGCGCTTAGTTTCTGTGTTGTAAACCGTTGAGAAAGAAATGGCGTTATTGTATCCCTGGCGTTATTGTAGCGAGTTACCCTAGGATTAAATTTTCCAGATTGTGCTAATAGACAGAATGGATGTTCTTGTGTATCGTAAATAAACTTTTATTCTTGATTAAAGTTTTTACACAACTAAAATTACTACGCATGAGGATCCATAATCATGCGTATTATTTTGTTTGTCTCAATGAGGTCGGAAGCACGAGGGCTCAGTAGTAGAGCGCTTCCCTCTGGTGTGTAGGGACCCTGGTTCAATTCCCGGCCAAGTAAATTTCTAGTGAACAGCATCAGTCCGTGGGTTTCCTTCAGGTACTCCCGTTTCCTCCCACATTTCATTTCCACCAATTTTTCCATCATCATTTATTTGGCTTAATTATAGATCTCTCTCAGCCTAAAGGGCATAACAGTGGGAAGATAAATTGAATGATTTTAGGGATGCGCACGAGACGAGTCGAGACAGGACTTTCCTGAGAAATTCGAGTCGAGACACAGCTCTTCCAATAGAAAAATATACCTTTTTCGAATCGAGACATCACTTTTCCAGCACACTTTCGAGACGAGACAACCACAAATCTTGTCTCGTGCGCATCCCTAAATGATCTTATTTCATTTTTCTTCTTAATGAAGTGTATCGTTTGTTTTTTTTTTTACCTCATCTTCGGACAATTTTTTCTCGTTAATTGTTTTTAACATTAAAGAATTGGACAACTTTTAAGAATTACCCGCTAATTTGTTAGAGCAAACAATTACATTAGCCTGCAAAATTAAGATCACTAAAAAGTGTTTAAAATATAATTGCTGATCTCTATGTATTTTAGTACGCTAATTTCAAATATAACATTCATATTTCTGTATCACATAAGGTTTCTGAATAAAAGAGAATCATAGCTGCAAGTAAAATAGCTTATATTCTTACTTTATGAACATAATTTATGAAAAGTTTACTTTTCAGTTTTTAAATAAAACTCGAAGAAATATCTTTACAGGTCCTCATGTTGCCTTTTTGCTTGAAAACTCCGTCTTCTACATTTTCGTTTGTGGGATGATTGCGGAAGGTCTCTCTGCAGCATCCAACAATAATCTGCTAGCATGTTGACGTTCCATCTTCCCTGGTACCTTCGCTCCGTATCCTTCATACTTTGATGAAACTGCTCTCCCTGCTCGTCACTTACTGCACCTAGGTTCTCCGAGAAGTAGTCTAAATGTGAATTAAGAAAGTGCAGTTTTAAACTCATTGAGCATCCCAAATCTTTGAATTTTACTAACATGTTTTCTACAATGGGTTTGAAGTTTATAACAAAATACTTTGGTTTGTGTAATATTTACCTGTACCTTGGGCAGAAAGTACTCGTACATGTGCACTATGCTTAGTAGAATGTTCATTTTATATTAACAAAAGAAGAATGTTTTTAATATATGTATGAGATTATTATGGGATAGTTGTTGATATGGATATGTTTTAAGGTTACCTAGTCAGTGAATTTGTGTACTTAACAGTTTTAAGAAAAGGATATTATAAGTTATATCAAATAATAAACCAGTTTAACATCGGTTATAGACGTTGTCAGTTTTATTAAAAAGGTGAGATTAATGGTATTTAAATATCGAAGCTAATATTTTTAATGTCAAAAGAAATGCTACCACTTCGAATTTTTACCTCAGCAAACGAACCAGGTTTACGACTATCATTTTGATAAGTCGTTGTAAAAATTTGGTTTACCTCACCCGGGAAATTGTAAATTCAGTTCCCGAAGAAGAAGAGTAAGGTTGAATTTACTTTTACTACAGTTAATGAATACGAACTTAACCATATTGCGAAGTGGTAAAGTAATCATAAGAAAAATGGACAACGAAACAATGCAGCATGAATCAAATACTAGTGACCAAGGTGAAACTAGTGTAACACCAGGTTTGTCATCGGAAGATATCTTGTTAGCTTTACAGCGACAATTAATGCAGATGTCTACCGAGATAAAGAAGCAAAATGAAGAATTAAAGCAGACCATAGATCAAAAGTCTGACGAAGCTAACAAGCGAAATGAAGAATTAAGTAGACGAATGGAACAGAAGTTTGACGAAGCTAACCAGATCATGGAACATAAGTTCAACGAATCTAACAAGACCATGGAACAGAAGATAGAACTGAAGTTTGACGAAGCTAACAAGCAATATGAAGAATTAAGTAGACGGATAGAACGGATAGAACAGAAATCAGATGAAACGAAACAAACAATTGTCCAGGTGGTGAACGACCTATCCTCACAGTTCGAGGAAAAGTTAAAAAGAATATCCGATGATTGTCAGGAAGAGCACAATCACCAAAATCAAGAAATCTGTGCTGTAAAAAAAGATTTAGAAGTAATAGAATCTTCCCTTAAGCAGCAAAAGATCCAGGTCAGCAACAACTCTAATAACATACGTGTAAATACACAGTTGTTAGCTACTATTCAAGAAGAGATTAGAACGTTACAGGCTAAAGATAACATTTACCGTAATAACTTGGGTAGTGATCGCTTTGAGTTGTCCCACTCACCAGAGATGAACTCGCCTTCGCCGGGGTCCGATGAGGATATTATACTAGAAGAAAGTTGTCCGAAGAGTACTGATGAGCGAAACATAGATGGTGTCACGACACAGCACGTCACGGATAGGAACTATCACTCAACAAGAACAAGGAATGAGAAAAAGAAGGTAAAATTAAGTGTTAAAATGAGTGAAATTAGAGCTATGAGCAAATTCAGTGGTAAGTGTAATGAGAATGCTACTTCTTTCTTAGAGAAATTCCAAGACGAATGCAATATAATGTGCATCGATCGATCCCAATATATGAAATTAATACCCCATGTATTACTCCCACCTTGTTCCTTATGGTTTAAGGCAATACGTGATCACATTAGTACATATGAGGAATTCAAAGCGGCATTGATCGCTAATTATGAAAATGACTTTTTGCTGGCAAATAGAGATGCCACCCTTAGAAATCAACACTTCAACCCTCGATTGCACAAATCTGTTGTAGAATTTGTTGTAAATGTCTACAACGAATTAAAGGTCGTTAATCCTTTGCAATCGGAATCGAGAATAATAGCATCGATTCGAAATTTGCTTCCATTTAAATTGCAACAGATCTTATTTTCCACACAGTGTATGAGTTTCAGTCATTTATTGATGCTTGTCCAATGCTACGAAACTCAATACCATGCCATGAATCCACAATCAGGAATGGGTAAAAATAAGAATAATTCAGATCATTTGGTGCCTGTTCGGAATTTAAATATCCGAAGTGTAAATAATATAGAACCTAACCTAAGCCGAGTATACTCTAGCAATCCCAATGAACAAAATAGACAAGGTTATGTAGGGAATCCGCCTAACCTAGCTAATCATGGTAATTATGATGTCAGATCACTCAACAGCAGTAGATATAAAAATAATCGAAGTACTGAGCGAAATTCCAGAAATGCAGCGAACTACGTGGATAGACGTAAGTGGAGATCAAGAGATGGGACTTCATACCAAAATCAGAATCACGATGAAAGACATGTACGACACCATATAGAACCTAATCATGATAGCGCAGTACAGTGCACTTTATTAGAACCGTATGCAAGTTCGAAGGTAACCTGATTACCGTTACTGAAATTAGGTTAAATTCATGTTAGTTGTAGATTCTTGTAAATTTTTATTTTTGAGTTTATGTGTAAATATCAATAATGAAAACAATCCTTATAACTTCGCTATATAAGCAATATGAGGAATTATAGTTCGATTTATAATTGATTAAAAGCAAAGATTATTTATATTTGATTGATTTGTGTTGAAAATTTAATTGTCAAAGATTATGTTAATAATAAGATCCATTCTATAAAATCAATTATTCAACGACTACCTTAAATAAGATTCTTCTTTATTATAACATCTTAGTGCCACTATGTATACCTTTAAATGCAACATCTGACTTGTTTGTTATTTAATGCGCCCGTAAAGATTAATATTATTTGAAACCCACGTTTGTCCTTTACATTTTTCGAAATCGCAACCTTCGACGACTAATTAAATAAGCGACGATATTTTTAATAAGAAAATGTAATAATAATATAGTAGATAATAATGAAATAAATATAATTAATGTAATTAAAGATAAATATTGATGAAATGAAAGAATTGTTATGAATGTATTTATATATATATGTATATGTGAAATATAATGAATAGATATATAAGGTGCGATTAAAATATGATGGACATATGTTATGTAAAAACACTAATGTAAACGGACCAGTGGTTCTTGAAGATAAAAGCCAAGCCTACTCATGACTTTTATATTCAGTCCCTTTGTCGAGCGACATTTTTATATAACAAAATTCTTTGGTTTGTGTAATATTTACCTGTACCTTGGGCAGAAAGTACTCATACATGTGCACTATGCTTAGTAGAATGTTCATTTTATATTAACAAAAGAAGAATGTTTTTAATATATGTATGAGATTATTATGGGATAGTTGTTGATATGGATATGTTTTAAGGTTACCTAGTCAGTGAATTTGTGTACTTAACAGTTTTAAGAAAAGGATATTATAAGTTATATCAAATAATAAACCAGTTTAACATCGGTTATAGACGTTGTCAGTTTTATTAAAAAGGTGAGATTAATGGTATTTAAATATCGAAGCTAATATTTTTAATGTCAAAAGAAATACTACCACTTCGAATTTTTACCTCAGCAAACGAACCAGGTTTACGACTATCATTTTGATAAGTCGTTGTAAGTTAGAATCCTTAAAGTTGCCAGGAAATTTGTGAACTACTTCTTTAAATGCATTTCAAGCCTCTTGCTCAGGCACGGTCATCGTATCATCGAACTCCGTATCTTTCATTAGTTTTCTGGTGTCTGGACCAATAAATACACCCTCTTTCAATTTAGCTTCTGAAAGTCCTGGAAACATTTTAGTCAAGTATCGTAAACACATTCCATCTTTTGACAGAGCTTTTACAAACTGTTTCATGACGCCAAGTTTAATATGAAGTAGTGGGAGCAGATTTCTAATAGGATCCACTAAGCTTTCCCGTGTTATATTTTACCTCCAGGCTGTAGAGATATTCGAGGTGGCCAGGCTTTCTGTGTCCAATGATGAGTTCCATCCCTGCTATCCCATTCGCAGAGGAAACATGGATACTTAGTGTAACCTGCCTGTTGTTCTAGAATCATAGAAATAACTTTTAAATCACGACATATTGTCCAGCCATGTTCATTGTGCTTAACTTTTGTGAGGATTACAGATAAATTTTCGTAACTTTCTTTTAAAAACACAGAGTGATTAACTGGAACTGAGGCGTATCTGCTGCCATTATGTAGTAATACCGCTTTAATGCTTCTTTTCGAAGAGTCAATGAACAGTCTCCAATCTTTAACCTCATATGGTATGTTCAACTTCTCATCAATCCAACGATATTGCAACAATATATTAGGTTTTCTTCTTCACAAAAGTAAGGAATGAAATCTCTTTTCCTTTTTCTAAACCAAGAAAAAGAAGTATCTGGTGCCAAAAGATTTTTTTTTCCTTCAGTCGAGAACCCAGTAGTTCTGCACATCATAGATGGCTATTTTCCATTGGGCTCGCTCGCGCTCGCGCTCACCCGTCTCAGCTGGGCTCGCGCTCACTCGCGCTCGCGCTCACTTCTCCTAACTGGGCTCGCACTCACTCGGGCTCGCGCTCATCTCTCTGGACTGGGATCGCGCTCACTCGCGCTCGCGCTCACTTCTCCTAACTGGGCTCGTACTCACTCGGGCTCGCGCTCATCTCTCTGGACTGGGCTCGCACTCACTCGGGCTCGCACTCACTTCTCCCAACTGGGCTCGCGCTCACTTGCGCTCGCGATCACTTCTCCCAACTGGGCTCGCGCTCACTCGGGCTCGCGATCACTTCTCCCAACTGGGCTCGCGCTCATTCGCACTCGCGCTCATTTCTCTTAATTGGGCTCGCGCTCACTCGCGCTCGCGATCACTTCCCTCAACTGGGCTCGCGCTCACTCGGGCTCGCACTTACTTCTCTCGATTGGGTTCGCGCTCACTGGGGCTCGCGCTCACTAATCTCAAGTGGGCTCGCGCTCAATTATTGAGTCCGAGCCCGGTTGAGCGTGAGTGCCGAGCTCACGAGCGTCGGGCTCGCGAGTTTGGACACCTATGATACAGACACGGACAATGACACGGAGAACCAGTCGTATTAACAAATGCTGAAACAAATCTTCAATTATGCGCTTATTCACCTAAAAATCACCTTCACTAACATGTCTGCTCACTAGGAGCGAATCCCCAGCGTGTACGTTAACATATACTTACGAGAGAATACCTATAACGACGAATGATGTACTCAGATTTTGAGTACAGTTTCAAAAGTTCATTTCCGTAAGCTGTAAAGGCAGTAATTGCTATGCTATCACAAATTGCTATCACAAATTAATTGCAACTTTTGAGTTGCATACACACAAACTACTAGGGAATGAAGAGCATGTACTAACAAAGAATACACTGGAAAATGAAATAACATGTTATAACAAAAATTAAAATAAGATGATAATCGATACAAATGTAGAGGATGAATATGGCATGTCCGAACTTCGCCAAGTATGGTGGAAGAAGCTATTTGTTTACTTCTTCTTGACCAACCGCTAAGAACATTTATAAATCCATATGTGGCTTTGTTATACGCAATTAGTACATTGAAATTCACGAACGATGATGAACTGAAGGGTACGAAGGTACAGTTGCAAGTAACAACCATAGTCATAATAATATAGTTCAACTAAACAACGTTGAAAATAGTGGACAATCAGGTTTAAGTAGAAATGACCAAAACTGAATAGTTTTGCATCGATCATTCCGAAGAAATTTGGAGTTATACTGAGCATAGTTTGGGGGAGAAGCGAGCATCCCCGGTGGATATACTTCAGCTGACTTCTTTGGGGGGGAAGAAAATGTGATTGAGGGGGAAATTCCCCTCATCTCTCCCGGTAATTTGCACCCTACATATATATATATATAGATAGATAGATAGATAGATATAGATATAGATAGATAGATAGATAGATAGATAGATAGATAGATAGATAGATATAGATATAGATAGATAGATAGATAGATAGATAGATAGATAGATAGATAGATAGATAGATAGATAGATAGATAGATAGATAGATAGATAGATAGATAGATAGATAGATAGATAGATAGATAGATAATTGGCTTGGGGCAATATAGTGCTAAGCCGCATTTGTAAAAACAAAATCTACCCGATGCTGTTGACAAATTTGCAAAAATTGAGATTAGATGGCAGTAAATATCGTAAATGGTGTTCTTGCCTTCATTAATTTGTATTGTAGTGCAGCGATAAATTTCGTTGCACAATACGTATAAATGTGGCTTAAAGTTATATTACTCCAAGCCCTTCATATATATATATATATATATATATATATATATATATATATATATTTCTCTCTCACTTAAAGAAAGAAAACTAATTTTTTAACGGTGACTTCCCTCCGGAGCAGCCTCTACTTTTAATTATGTGTTTGCTGTTTGAAGGCATATTGTCCTGTTACAATACAGTAAATATGAACATTTCTTAATTTAAGTCAAATTTAAGAGTATTAAAACTGAATTTTTGAAATTGTGCGTTGATTATAGCCTGTAATTTGTTAAAACAACACCTATCAAAGAAAATTACAAGTTAATGAAAGGTCAAGCGAGATGTTTGTGAATATGAAACTTACATCATAATATCACTTTGAGTCAAGAAGTTATATATGATAAGCATAATGATAATGATAATGATAAGCATAATGTGGTTCTAGTTTTCGATTCATCTTTACATTTCTTTAAGTATATAAATGCCAGTTTTTAAATCGCATAACATAACGGAAAAAATAGTAGCTACATTATATAAAATGAGGTAATTTTACGAACTGCGTTAAAACAGGAAATACAATTATGTTAAAATATTGAGGTAGTTTGGAATCTCTTGCCTGTCAGATGTCAATTAACAGATTAATAATTTCCTTCTATAACAAGCAAGACTTTATTTTACATGAATTAAAGACCAAAATATAAATTCAGATTATGCTCTTTCGCAGGAGACCAATCCGACAAGCTTGGAGCCTTATATAAATGACAGCGAGTTGGTACAAATGAAAAATACAACTTACGGTATAAATGTTAATTTTCGACCCATGTTGTGTAGATGCTGGTCGATTACTCGACGAGATACTGGTTGGTTGCTCAGATGATCCTTGGTCCTCTCCCTTACCTTTTTATATTGTATAAATTTCCTCAGTCAGACCCTGAGGTTCTCCATAACAGCCTTGTTTGTTCACTTAATTACTTTTTATGCTACGTGACTGCCGGAGAACCTCATTAGTCCACGATAAGTGTGACTGTTTATCCAAAATTCTTTTGTAACCTAATTTAAGTACACATACATTTTTTACATATAATTACTAGAAAACAATGCTAGTTATTTCACTAAACTTTTTTGATATATTCCTTTTTGCAATATGTTGAGTTGTTTTTTTCTCAACTCATGTCATAGTTCCATTACAGTCCCCCACTGATGAGGAACTGTTCCTGAACATCACCGTAGTGTGTGTCACTCCTTTTTTTCCTCAACTCATGTCATAGTTTCATTACACAACTGTGAGTTGAAAAAAAAAAGAAGTGACACACACTACGGTGATGTTCAGGAACAGTTCCTCATCAGTGGGGGACTGTATTGAAACTATGACATGAGTTGAGAAAAAAAAAGTTAGCTCAACATATTGCAAAAAGGAATATATCAAAAAAGTTTAGTGAAATAACTAGCATTGTTTTCTAGTAATTATATGTAAAAAATGTATGTGTACTTAAATTAGGTTACAAAAGAATTTTTGAATAAACAGTCACACTTATCGTGGACTAATGAGGTTCTCCGGCAGTCACGTAGCGTAAAAAGTAATTAAGTGAACAAACAAGGCTGTTATGGAGAACCTCAGGGTCTGACTGAGGGAATTTATACAATATAAAAAGGTAAGGGAGAGGACCAAGGATCATCTGAGCAACCAACCAGCATCTCGTCGAGTAATCGACCAGCATCTACACAACATGGGTCGAAAATTAACATTTATACCGTAAGTTGTATTTTTCATTAGTACCAAAATGCTGTCATTTATATAAGGCTCCAAGCTTGTCGAATTGGTCTCCTGCGAAAGAGCATAAATTGAATTTGTATTTGGTCTTTAATTCATGTAAAATAAAGTCTTGCTTGTTGTAGAAAAAAATTATTAATCTGTTAATTGACATCTGACAGGCAAGAGATCCCTAACTACCTTACTATTTAAACAATTATGTCAATTGACGAAGCTATCGTAAAATTTAGATTTTTTTTTTTTAGCAATTAGTATATGATACCTCATTTGTCCGGAAGACGAGAATACATACCACTTAATCACATTAAATCAATATGAATATAAATGCCTGGTAACCCTTAGCTGTTTCGTTAGGTATGTGCTAAACTTCACTGTAATATGATCTGATAAATCCGTATGAAAATATTGTGACAAACAACACCAAAATCGAGTAGTGGCAAACTGAATGCTATCGTTTCAGAGTAGATTTCGAAAAAAAATAAATAAATAAATAAAAAATTAAATAAAAAGACTTTAAAGGAAGGAAGTGTGTATGTATGTATGTATGTATGTATATACAGGGTATCCAATATACAATGCAACGCGGAGTTTGGGATAGTAGAACTTTTGAACCTGAAGTGATACACGAATAATGGTTATACCAAAATGAAGCCTTGTTCATGTATATACTTTTAAACTAGGAAGCATAGATTGAAGTACACTAGGAACCACACAGTGTTGCTACATGTAACCGAAGGTGTAAATCAATTTTTTTGCAAAATATGTTAATTGAATCAGAACTTATACGTATGGATGTTCTGTCATTAATTTTCAGTTTGTTTAGTTGGAGTAGCTTGGAAAGTATGGAGCAGAAAAAAGAATTTTTCATTTTCACCGATAACTAATCGGATGAGGCCCCTGTAAGGGGTTACTAGGGAAATCGTATTTTTCATAAATTAACACACTGAATTGGCAACTGCTGATGTTTCAATGCATCAAAAGGTGTGTTAAGGATCTGTCTACGTTATTCAATTCCTGAAAACAATGAAAAACAAACTTTGAAATTATCATGATAAAACGTTTACTTACATGCACCCGGTAACACTGCTACTATCAGAAATGAGCTACCAGCTCTACAGCGGATGCTGGGAGTGTCCTCTGTTTTGATTCAAACACTGGTTCACACGTTTCACCAGGTTGGCAACAACTTTACGAAGATTAGAAGTGTTAATGTTCTCAATGGCACCGCGAATGTTCGTTTCCAGGTCTTGAATAGTTCGAGATTTGTTCTTGTATGCCTCTTGCTTTAAATAGCCCCATAGAAATGAATAGCAGTGTTGCCGGATGCATATAAGTAAAAACAAATTTCATTATAATTTCAAAGTTTGTTTTTCATTGTTTTCAGGAATTGCATAATGTAATTAGATCCTTAACACACCTTTTGATGCACTGAAACATCAGTAAAGTTGCCAATTCAGAGTGTTAATTTATGAAAACTACGATTTCCCTAGTTACCCCTTACAGAGGCCTCATCCGATTAGTTATCGGTGGAAATGAAAAATTCTTTTTTCTGCTCCATACTTTCCAAGCTACTCCAACTAAACAAACTGAAAATTAACGAAGAACATCCAAACATATGAGTTATGTGTCAATTTACATGTTTTGCAAAAAAAAAAAAAAAAAACACACCTTTGGTTACATCTGGCAACACTGTGTGGTTTCTAGTGTACTTCAATCGTTGCTTCCTAGTTTAAAGATATATGCATGAAGAAAGCTTCACTTTGGTATAACCATTATTCGTGTATTACTTCAGGTTCAAAAGTTCTATCCCAAACTCCGGGTTGCATTGTATATTGGACACCCTGTATATTTCTCCTTCTGGTCTATTTAAGTGTCCCTTGCTTTCAAATTTTCTAAAATATAAATATAATATTGCTTCAGTTTTTTAAAAAATAAATATTAAAATTACATAATGCAGTAATTAAATTTCGCGTAAAATACATTTAAAGATCTCAAGAAGAATTCAGTAAAATTAACTTGCTAAAACTGTCGTTTTTTTTTTTTTTTTGTTTTTTTAAAAGAATAAATAAAATGTTTCGTAATATAAATTAATAAGCTAAGAAAAAATTATGTTACATGTATTTAACACTATTAAGAGCTACTCTTGTTTGTTGAGATTTAAAGAACCTACAATTAAAATAATACATATTTCGCTCGACTTTTCTATGAACGTAAGCTTCACATTAGTTGCTATATATAAATTTCTTACCTTGTAGGGTCAAGAAGTTTCCTTACTCTATGATCTATTAGAAAAAGAAAATGGCCATGGAATTTGCAAAACAAAAACAAATGCCAGCCTCAAACACCACTGATAATAAGTATGAAAAAATGGGATTTCCATTCCCAAAGATGTTTCGACAATGAGATCACAGGTCAGATGTCAAACATTCGTCGAGTGGATAAATATAATACACTTCAGATAGTACAGAATGCACTTTTCCTTCACTTTCGTTTGCATAGCGGTTAAAATCTTGCAGGTCGTTATAATCTGGACTTGGAATACATTTCTTATATTTTATTCCTGAAGCAAACACCTGTTTAATGTCGGTCTGCAACATAAGCTCAGCTATACACTACCGTATGTTTACGCGCGTAAACTAACGATGTGAGTTTATGCGCGTCATGCAGTTCATGCATTGTGCATGAATTTACGCATATAAGCTGAGGAAAGCAGTTGCAGAATGGATCGATCGAAAGCAAAGTTTTAAGGATGGGTACTACCAATGTTATATTGTTGAGAAAAAGAATAAAGAAAAGACGCTAAAGAAATAGGTATGTTTGGACAAGGAATAGGATTTTAATATTAGACAAGGAAGGATAATCCAACTTTCACAGATTATATCAAATTTTTATTTAGATTGTGATGGCTCAGTAGTAGAAGGTTCATTTCTGGTGCGTGAGGTATCTGGTTCGATCGCAGCTCGTATCAAATGGGCAGGGGTGTAGCCAGCAGGTTTGTGTAGGGGGGTCCGTCGTTTTTGAGGGGGGGCAGCTACAATGTACAAAGCCAAAAAATGTGTTGTTGCTAGTGTTTTTGAGGCCTGAAAGAAAGGAAAATTTTGGTTTCCTTCTGGAAAACTAAAAACACTATTTTAGCTTCTTCTTCTTCTTCTTCTTCTTATTATTATTATTATTATTATTATTATTATTATTATTATCCATAAATTATATTCAAGATAGTTTTTATTATGCTTAATCAAGAACTACTGTCCGGGACCAAACGCTATACTTTTGTGCATAACTATAAAGGTAACCAAGAAAGTTCTGTCCCTTTTCGTGGATGTCTGTGTTCAATTGGACCTCACACCGTGTGTTGAATGCGAGTGGAGATAAGGCGAAGGTCAATTGTTGGTGTGTATATCCAACCATACTACCTGGTTGTGGCAATTCAGATACACCGTAAAGACAGAGGGAACGGCTTGGGTACAGAACCTCGCGGCCCAAAATCTCGCCGGGCCAAGACCTCGCCGCCCAAAACCTCGCGGGACAAAATCTCGCCGGGCCAAAACCCCGCCTGGACAAAACCTCGCCGCTCAAAACCTCGCGGGGCCAAAACCTCGCCTGGCCAAAACCTCGCCACCCAAAACCTCGCGGGCCAAAATCTCGCTGGGCCAAAACCTCGCCTTGCCATAACCTCGCGTCCCAAAATATCGCCATACCCAAAATCTCGCCTAACCAAAACCTGGTTGTAATGATCGCGCGACACAGAATCTCGCCTGGTCTAAATTAAGCGAGACGTAGTGTCGCCTGGGAAGAAATGTTGTCAGGATAAAACCTCTTCACGACGATTTCTTCAATGTAGAACGTTCTATCGCCAGATTTACAAAACTTATTAGGTTTTGAAACTTGACATTTTGTATAAATCTTCTTGCTCCACAAGGGCACTAGCTCCAGATAAGACAATATTTTGCGAAATGCATGCCCTAAGGAGGAATGGAATGGAATGCCTTGAATGAATTTTGCCGTTCTCCAGATCTAAAAAAACTACTAAGCATAGAACCTTTACGTTTTGGTACAAATCTTCTCCTTGTACCATAAGAAGGTATGTTGCAAAATATTCCTCGTAAGGGAGTGTTGAAGTTTGGATAATTCTTGAGCGTTGGCTTGATCTCAGGACCCACGAGGTTTTGGCGGCGAGGTTTTGTCCACGCGATGTTTTGGGTGGCCCCGTGTCATTTTCCTGTTTCACTTTTTATTATGTTTATTTATCTCCAACCGTTTTCTGTTGGACTTCGCTTATCAAAATATTTCTAAAACTGGTTTACTGGTCCCAAAATCTAAAATTCAGAGTGGGGGTGGGGCGACTGCCCTCCTGCCCCACTGGCACCTCTGTCTAGCGGCTGCAATATGAAGCTATTCCACGCCCTTTCATATGGTTTTAGTTACATTTACTTCGGACTCTTGACTGCGAAGACATTAGGTTTTTAAATAAAATTAATTTGCTGAGCAAAATTGAACTTTGTTGAAAATGAACTTGGATTCATTGTCCTCTGAACGTCCTAAATATTACTTTACTTCAATAAATTATTGACTTAAAAAACAACCAATTACATAGGCTTGCAGAAAATATTCTAAAGTTAGCACAACATGAAGTGTCCTTCAAACATTACTTTTGAAGCAATGGTTTTAAATGCAGGTACTATCAATGTTGTGTTGTTGAGAAAAAGAATAAAGAAATAGACATATTTGGACAAAGAAGTGGCTAATATTTAACAAGGCAAGAAAGAATAATCCATCTCTCACTGATTATATCAAAACTTTATTTAGATCGCGGTGAGTTAGTAGTAGAGGGATCATCTCTTGCGAGTGGAGTCTCTGGTTCGATCCCAGCTTGTGCAAAATGGGTTTTGTGGTTGACAAACACCGCGTGCGTGAGTTTTCTCGGATTGTCCCGTTTCCTCCTATTATTTTTACATTCCTCCTCTTTAGTGATGAGCGCAAGAGTCTTTGTCTTGCAGTTTTTACAATAGTCTTCACCAAGACCAAAACCAGGAATCCCGATGCAAGACCAAGACCAAGACCAAGATCAAGTGTGCCAGTGCAAGACCAAGACTCGGTGTGCAAGACCAAGACCACCTGGGTCTTGGTCTTAGTCTTGCATTTGCTCATCACTACACCTCTTCGTTCATGTCATCGTCGCCCTCTTCTGTACGGGGCGCGGTAATTTTGGCACCGGAAATTTTGGCACCAGTAGTTTAGACACGGTAATTTTGGCACCGGTAATTTTGGCATCAAGAAACGAAGCAAACGGAAATTTTGGCACCATTTATAATTGAAGTATAGAAAATGTGAGAAAATACTCTGAATGTAATAGATATTTAAATTCACATGTTATTAACTAGGACTGTTCCAGCGCGACGAATCAAACCAGTAACGAATGTACAGTCAGCGACAAAATTTATTTCTCTTCTGTAAAATTTATTTGTCTATAACTTTGGAATTGATGGACTGATTTGAGAAGTTTTCTGTAATTTATGGAAAACTGTATCTTCTTTGAGTTGCTGAAGATTGCACTATGTTCATTGCATTGGGTTTGTATTCTACTTTCAAGTGCAAACAGTAACAGTTGATTCGAACCATGGAAATTGAAGTACAGAGAAAAAAATAGAAAATACTCTGGATATAATAGATATTTACGTTGACATGTTAATGACTAGAACTGTATCAGCACGAATAATGAAACCAGGGACGAATGTACCACAGGCACGAATAATGAAACACCAGTAAAAGATAATATTGGCAGCTTCATTAGATATTCAAATCAAGTCAAAATTATCCCCTAATGGGTTTGTATTTTTACTTTCAAGTGCAAACAATAACAGCTGATTCGAACCATGGAAATTTCACTTTTCGACAACATCCGTTGACCGACCAATCGGATTTCAGCACCGCCGTGTGATAAGCCAATCACGTTCAGGGATTTGTTTCAATTTCAATCTTAAACTTTTAATGAGGCTTTAGGATATACGTGAGAGGGGAGCCGGAAGTTTCGATGGAAAGAATCTCGGTGTAATCTCCTCTGCAAAATAAATTGGTACATTAACATCTATTATATCCAGAGTATTTTCTAATTTTCTTTCTCTGTACTTCAATTTCCATGGTTCCAATAAGCTTTTACTGTTTGCACTTGAAAGTAAAATACAAACCCATTAGAGGGGAGTTTTAACTTGCTTTGAATATATAATGAAACTGCCAATAGCATCTTTACCGGTGTCTGTACTGTCAGTAACAAAAGTTCTTTTCCTATGTTAAAATTTCTTCCGCGAATATTTCTCGAATGGACGGAGAGATTTGAGTGCAATATTCAGCAACTTAAAGCAGATATAGTTTTCGGTAAATTTCAGAAAACTACTCAAATCAGTCCATCAATTCCAAAGTTATAAGCAAAATAAATTTTACAGAAGAGAAAGAAATTTTGTCAGTGACTGTACATTCGTCACTGGTTTGATTCGTCGCGCTGGAGCAGTTCTAGTTAATAACATGTAAATTTAAAGATCTATTATATTCAGAGTACCGGTATTTTCTCACATTTTCTGTACTTCTATTATAAATGGTGCCAAAATTTCCGTTTGCTTCGTTTCTTGGTGCCAAAATTACCGGTGCCAAAATTACCGTGTCAAAACTACTGGTGCCAAAATTTCCGCCTTTCCTTCTGTACCCTACACAGTAGCCTATAAGCGTGGAACGTAAAATTCGAAGATTTAATTTTCTTTTATTTAGAACATACAATGTAACAAGACTAATTAACATATGTAATTTTTATACTTGCGAAAGTCTTCTATTCTGCACTTTCCTCCTGGAGATGTATTTTGGCGAATAATCTTCGCAAGAAATACTCAAAGTTTACATAGAAAAAATAAAACTGGGAGTAGGCGGCTTCAGCCTTGAATCAGGGGTTACTTTCCACCGGTCCAAAATATAGCTTAGAGAGGAAATTATTACTACTGGCACCTCCTACTTTCTAATTTTAGGTAAATAACCTATAAAGGTAGATGCTGGAATTAATTTCTTGTCGGAAAATAAATTGCGAACAATGGCGGATCCGCTTCATTCGCTTCACTCAGTAAGGCTTAGCTTTTTCTTTCTTTCTTTTCTTTTTTTCTTTCTTTTTTTTTTTTTTTTTTTTTTTGTTTGTTTTTAATCTCTGGACGTTTTGGGGGGCTTGAAGCTTACACACATAGGACTTACTAACATTATTTTTTTAAAAAAAGAAATCCTGAAATTTGGCTAGGCTTCAGCCTGAAATCCCCAAACCCCGTAAACCTTCCAATGATTACAGTTGGATGATATTCTTGGGCACAAAGAGCTACCAAGGGAAATCAGTTCACGGGGATATTTTTTTTCGTTCCTGAGTTGACATTTTTGTGGATATATGCTAAAAAATCAGAATGTGGTTCCTGTGCCGGTCCAGAAAATACACAATTTTCTTTACAAATATCGATAAATCATACTAAGTACTGATACCAGTACCATGATTCTAATATCAATATTTGTAGATTTCATGCAGTTTTGTGTAGGAAGTGAAATGTATAAATACTGAAGGGAAAACATTGCACAGAAACATTATGTTCCTATGTTCAACATATTTTTTGTATGTGGTGCAAAGTATCCTGATCTATGATGTTACTTTGCACCAAAGTTTATATTATAGTAATCATGGTCATCGTGAATGTTTACAAATGCACTTGCACGAATGTTTTCCTTATATATCTAGCTATTATATGTTTAAAATATAATGTTCTAAATCATTACGTTTATAAGTTACATGCGATTTTCTTTAAAATTCATTACATCTGCTGCAAAGTAACCCCGTCTTACGGTACTGGATTATCTTTGTCTTAACCCTTTCAGACCTGATTTTTTGTTTACTCTCCGGTGTTATTGTTATTTTGAAGTATTATTCTTTATGACTTAACAAATGAAATACAACCGTCAATTCGTTTGCGGATGTCATATTTAGAGAATTATGGACGAAATATTTTGCGTGCATTAGGGTTGAAATACGTATGTAAAATAAAAATGGGATTAATCGAACACATCATTGTGATCTATATAGTTTAGAAACTCAAAATACATCACTAAAACAAAAGGAGAATTTACTGCAAATAGCTTGTTTTGCCAAGAATAAAACAGCCTACGTGGGTGAGCTTTGTCCATTGTGATAGCTCCTGCAAGTAGTCTACAAGAAATGTGCATTGCTTCCTGACAACAAATTAAAACACCACAGAAATAGTGGAAAGTGATTTAGAAAAGCTCAAAGAATTCTGACATAAAAACCCAGTCATTTAGAATCCTCCAGAGTAATTATATTAAGCTTAAAACTTAATGTACACAAATGTGACCACCAGGTCTGAAAGGGTTAAACAATATCACCTACTCACGAAGCTGTATACATTTCTTGGAAAAGCAATCAGAACGAACATAATGTTTCTGTGCATTCACTTTACGGTATCCAAAGAAAACCTTTTATCTGCAGCTATAACGCCTACAGGTAATCTATTATTGAAATCTAGGCCCTGATCTAGGACGGGCTCCTGGGAGGGAGGGGCAGTGAAAGATTTCTGCGATGGTCTGCCAGTGGGGAGCGGCGAATGACCCTTCGTCCCGTGCTGCAGAGATTTCTTTGAATTTAGTGCAGGTGTCTTCTGTGGTGCGTATTGTATTCAAATTTTAAAAAGTGGATCAAAGAATTTTCCACATAAGAAATATATACCATATAGGCCTATTACAAAGAGTATTATTGCTGGAATTTTAAACGAAATTTACTAAACTAATTTCGTGCAAATTACTAACTCAATCCTTTATATAAATTTTATATCTCTCTTTATTGTTAATAATTATAAGAAACAATATGTTGAAAGTTACTGTTGAAAATAACACTTTTTGAACCTCGTCACCGTTATCACTCTTACAATTTTCTCTACGAGACGAGAATTTTTTCGAGTCTGGTGAGCAACACTAGTTCATCCAAGTCTTAGATTTCAAACATAATTTCAGTGCTAAATGATCCGTATATAAAACCTATAAATTATAAAAGTAATTATACGATCACAATGAAGAGCAGATAGGAACGCCTAAGATATTCAAATCATTACACAATATACTCCAATAAGAAATATGGTTTAAATATTGTTAAATTACATCCTTCTTAGACTTCTCTCCTGAAGCAGAGGGATTCTGAGAACTATTAGATAAGGGAATACATTTTGTACTTAAATTTACAAAACGAGACGAGAAGTGAATCCTCGAGAATCCAGACAAGAAAGAAGTTTTCGAGAATTTATACAAGACGAGACAAGACTTAGGGTTCAGGAGAAGTGGTGTAATCACCAGTGGGAACTGGCAAGTCATCTAATTTAGATTCCAAATTAATATAGAGGTTTCCCTTTCATAAACCTCGTTAAACTTAATCAGTCAACTAAGCTTTATTAAGCTGAACGAATGTAACTTATGCGTCCACATGTAAACGTTTATTTACAGATATTTCTCTCGAAGATGGTTTGAATTATGTTGTCCAAATTTAGCGCTATCATAATGATCGTGTATCTGGTTTCAAAATTAACTAGATAAAAGGCCCATTTAAGGGCTGTATGTCAACTTGACATCGAACAACTTGCACCAAATTTACTTAAAGCTGGCCATTTTTCACTTCCATTCTTGGCAATTTGCCGAACAGGTAATTTTGTCACCGAAAATTTTGTCACAGTAATTTCGTCAGTGGTAATTTTTTCACCAAAATATTAGCATATAGGTAATTTCGTCACCGGAAAATTTTACACAGTAATTTTGTCATCGGTAAATTTATCACCACAGCATTAGCATATAGGAAACTTTGTCACGAAATTTTTTCCCCTTTGTTGAACTAGGTATAAACAAAGTAAACGACCAAAACAGCTTATTTATCTTAATCAAACTTGGAAAATAATTTAGTTGGTGTTATATTGTAATTTTGAATTTATTCCTACATGCATATTAATATATGTATCTGTATACGAAAAACAACGTATCAGTCTCGGTCTTGTTTCGATCAATATTTGCAGCTCCTTCCTGACAAAGCGGTTAGCGTACGTACCTTTGGCGTGGTAGACCCGGGTTCGTTTCCTTGCAGGTTATGTGCTTCGGATCCCACGTTAAGCTATAGTTCGCATCTGATGTGGCCCCGCTGATATAGTCGCAAGAGCCTGAGCAACAGGAAATTTGTTTGAGATATCCTCGGTACCGAAAACCAACATTAAATCCCAATAAATAAAGTCCAACACTTTGCATTACATTATACTTGAATAGCCAGAGCACATGTCTTTGAAGCATGGGGTTCCAGGTTTGAATCTTGGTGGGAGATCATTAGAAAGTTTCAACTCATAACGGTAGCTTACATTCCATCTTAAACCGTAGGTCGACATCTTGTACAGCTTTGATGTTGAAAGGGACGCTAGATTCCAAGCCAACAAACTATGCAATTTATATTTTGATATTTTAACAAATACTCTGGTTTAACCTGATAGTTTTCCTTTTCCCATGATCTTGCCTTATACTGAAATTCTAATCTCTACCAATCGCTGCTCTGTTGAGTGAGCTGTCGGCTCGACTCGATAGTGAATGAGCTGTAAGCCGACCAGCTCGAGCCGTTCAGAACCCTAAACCCGAGCCGAGCAGTTTTGAACTTGTTTGGCCGGCGCTCTCTAACTTGTAACGATTTTTGGTTCGAGCCCAAATACTTGCTCCTCCAGAAATCAGACCCAGAACCACGTGAATAATGCCTTCCCTCCTAGACTTCACGACTACCGAAGTCAACAGTCAACTCGCTTTTAGTATTTAGATACAAATCGCCTATCTTTCATGTATACACACGGTGTTGTAATAATAATAATAATAATAATAATAATAATAATAATAATAATAATAATAATAATAATAATAATAATAATAATAATAATAATAATAATAATAATTTGTAGTAGCAGTAAGTATCATTAATAATAATTATATTGTCAATGTAGGATATCTGAAGAAAGTATTTGAAACTACACACAACATTGGGCTCGATTTGGCTCGACTCGACTCAAATTCGAGTCGAGTTTAGAGCCGAGTTGGAGGAAATTTTTCGATCCGAGTTTTCGAGTCGAGCTCAAATATGTCTGTTTCGAGCCGAGTTGAGTTTCAATGAAAACTCGCTCGAACTCGCTCGTGCCCATTCTTAACTGTCTCTCGTTCACGGTTTTGTTTAGGACTCTCAAGTAAGGCTCGATCGATATGTTGTATCTCGGTCTAGTTTCGATTTACTAAAGTCTGTCTCGTCTCGAAATTTAAAGAGGAGAAACATGATACTTAGAGTAATCTCGGTCTCGGCATCACCATTAGAATATGTTACGTATGTTCAAGTTTAATTCTAGAACGCTTGGAGCAATTTCAACGAAGTTTGATACACATATGACATACAATCACAATAATATTGTAGGGCAAGATATCTCCGGTCTCCCTAGCGGTGGATAGAAGGGTGACGTATAAATAATCGAGAACGACCTACATTCATGTCGAATACACATTTTTAAAGAGTCGCTATACTTTGTTGAGAGTCCAGATGGCATTTAAGCTCAAGTTTAGTCTAATAGAACAATAGATCTCCGTAGAACCTTATGCTGTTAGAAATGAATAGAACTATTGAACCTACCAGAAATTTTGAAAACAAATAAATTGCACGTCAAATATACATTTCAAATATTTTGAATAAACTTTTATTCTTCCGTGTATACAGTTCAAAGACTAAACCATATTCGATTACCGATTAAAGAAAGAAAAAAAAAACGAAAAAAAAAATCATAATTTAACGTCAAACCATTAAGGTCTTTCGGCTGAAGGAGGTGAATGATTAATGAAAGTGAATGATGATGAAAAATTAAACTTTGTGCTCTCCTACTCTGAATCAAACCTGGAACCACGTACAACAAAGGAAATACGCGCTAGTCACTACACTAGCAGAGAAAATTGCTTATTGCACTCTTTCGAGTACAAAGGCTATATGACACGGTGACCTTCAATTTAAGGTAGAACCATAAGCACCGCAATACGATCAAATTTCAAGGCTCTCCTCATCAGGACTCCAACCCAGGACACGGTGTAAGGAAGGCGCAAGTGCATGATTGTAAATATTTTGCCGTAATTTAAATGTATTATACGAAGTATTAATATAGTTTTTGGCCAAGAAGAAGAAAAGAAAAGTTGTAAGCTGTTGTAGTTTTATTCATTGCTTATAGCATTGTTTCAAATTCTTTAGAAATAAATAAATAATAATAAAAATAAAAAACTTCCACTGAAATATAGTTTCATACTATTCTTCGATATGGACAACAAACCCATGTGCAAAAATCCTGCTGCTCTGTAACAATAGATAGCAATTTCCAAGAATTGCCTCACTTCCCTCTATGCTCTGTACCTTCAACCATAAAATACAAGCATCATATGATCTCTGCATCTTTCGGAATGATGGGAGAATTTTGAAAACGCTACGTCTCATTCAGAGCTTACGAAGCAGAGATGGGTATTTTTGCTAACTCTCACTCACACTCACCTACCAAAATCTTCCTTTTCAATGCTGCACATGGAATCCGTTTCTTATGTTCTTGTCTCTGAAGCAAATGAGTCCACGTAAGCGCGAAGCGAGTGCGGGCTCGCGATCACACTCCTCTCAACTCTGATCGCGCTCACTTGGGCTCGCGATCACACACACTCCTCTCAACTCTGATCGCGCTCACTTGGGCTCGCGATCACACTCACTTCTCTCAACTGTGATCGCGCTCACTTGGGCTCGCGCTCAGTAATCTTAACTGCACTCGCGCTCAGTTTTCCCAACAGAGCTCGCGCTCACTTTTTTCAACTGGGCTCGCGCTCACTTGAGCTCGCGCTCATTTTTTTCAACTGGGCTCGCGCTCACTCGGGCTCACGCTCACTAATCTCAAGTGGGCTCGCGCTCACTTGGGCTCGCGCTCATTTTTTTCAACTGGGCTCGCGCTCACTCGGGCTCACGCTCACTAATCTCAAGTGGGCTCGCGCTCACTTGGGCTCGCGCTCACTTTTTTCAACTGGGCTCGCGCTCACTCGGGCTCGCGCTCACTAATCTCAAGTGGGGTCGCGCTCACTCGGGCTCACGCTCACTAATCTCAAGTGGGCTCGCGCTCACTCGGGCTCGCACTCACTTCTTTCAACTGGGCTCGCGCTCGCTTGGGCTCGCGCTCAATTATTGAGCGCGAGCCCGGTTGAGTGCGAGTGCCGAGCTCACGAGCGCCGGGCTCGCGAGTTTGGACACCTATGCTGCACATTCCTTTGTAAGACCCAAATCTCTAACTTAATCTCTAATTAAGTTCTGCCTGCGAAAATAGTTCAGGCTCACTGTTTCCTGCAATTGCTCAGAACTTAAGCTGCTAAAACAAAAACAAAATTGACTTAAGCTGCTATTCCCTAATGTTTTTGGACGGGTTGGAATAGGTATTTCTGAGCAATGCAAAATGGGGCGTCTTGCTGAAGCTAGATTTGGATAAACAATGTTTCTTATTTTTTAATTTTTATTTATTTATTTATTTATTTGTTGAACCCTTGTATGTTGCAGGAACAAAAATAACAATCATCGGTATGATTTCTGTTCTCTCCAGATCATAGGCACACCAAACCGAAAAGACTGTTTTGTGCCCTTCCACCATTTTCGAGCTCTTCTACACATGGATAACACACTTTGTGGAGAGCCCAGGATTTATTTTGGTCATCTAGTTTTACACCAAAATAAGCGAAGTACACTTCTTTGACGAAGTCGGTTATGTTCTGCTGATATTTCTTCACTACGTATTCTTCACAAATGTAACAAAACGAGTCTGGTGAATTCCGACAACCCCTTGGAGCCATTTAGACAACTTCACTAACACAATGAAGAGTTCATAGCGCACACTAAGCAACATTTACATTCAAAACTAAGTCAATACACCTCTGGCATAGGCACACTTACCAACAAATTACCTGACAATCCCATAATAAGAAATGGCGTTCTTTGCCATTGGAAATGCACAAAATTTAATTTAATAAGAAGTGCTTGAATTTTGCTTACCAAAAATAAAATTTAATTAGCATTTTGTAAATTATATTTGTTTCCTGTACGTTTACCTTGTAAATTTGAAAGTACATTTTCATTAGTTTTCCTGCCATCTAGCAAGAATCTATTTAATATGTTCTCAACACAGCATTCACAGAAAGAGCCAAAGCGTATAGAAAGAAGTACGTTTCTGAAAAAAACCTTACGTGATACAGCTTTTTCGATTATTCCGTTGAAGTCAGCAGTCTGAAATCTATAAGAATCAATTATTAGTTTCTAAACACTTTTCCATGGCAGGGTAGTGTTATTAATAAAATTTTCAAAAGTTAACGTAAAATTCAACATGCTGCGTAGATATTAGTGACTATATGTGTTGTGCGAATTATTCGCACAACACATATATTCACTAATACGCAGCGCCATTTTTCTGACATTTTCCACGTATTCCAGTACATAAGATTCCTTCGGAATTTAAATTATGATGCTAAAAGTTCCACCTCCGTTGCTGAGTTATATAGAAATCAATAATACATTAATATATTAATAAAAACCTGAAACTCTCCTTCAATAGAGACCAAGGTTTCTCAATTTAGGAGTCGCGAGAGAGTTTTATGGGGGTCGCGAAGATAAGCGGAAGAGATAATAAATATAATTAGAATCTAATAGCGGGAAATATTTTTAAACGTTATTTTGAATTTGGTTCTGATAGACATATTTTAATTTTTATACATACTGTTAAGAACAACAAAAAATAGCTCTACTAAACATTTTCAACAGATGCAGACTTGCTTAAAAATCAATTTAAATGAAAGAGATACGATATGAAACTAATGAGAATTGCATATTGATACCAGAAAAATACAAAACCTGCATATTGAAATGCAATTAAAATTGATATGTAATGAAATACCTGAGCATGATATGATTTCACTAGTGCGGCAATGTCCGATTCAATCTTCGTGACGCACATTATCGAATCATTTTCAACTGATAAGCGATTTCTTGTCCTTGTTTGAATGTTTACCATGGAAGAAAAACCACTTCAGCACAGATACGATGTAGCAAATGGAATTACAGTGGAGTCCCGCTAATCCGAACTCATTAGGACCGAACCCTGTTTGGATTACGTGATTACGTGATTGTTCGGATTAGCCGGAAAACAGTAAAAACTCGGTTTGAAGTGGGTGAACGAGTCTATTGTGTTGTAATACATTGCATATACTATTTCAAAACACGTTTTCTGACTACAGTATATTTATTGTACGGGAAAAATGTTTAAAATGCTGGAAACACTTGAACACTTGCCTTTATTTTTTCCACGTAAGTATGTAATGTTTATGAGAGAATGGCGAAACTACGTGTCGTCCAATAGACTCTCTTCACTTCGACAAAAGACAATAACTGAGTTCATGTCTTGTAACAAATAAGACTAATAAGGTACTATGGTTTATGGTAAATACTAGTACAAAATTAGTACTGTACACTACCAGTATTGTATGTTCACAGTACAGTAATTATTCTACTACTTACTGTATTTCACTCATACTAAACCTCTAAGTTTCAATATTGTACAGTATGTACTGTATTGTATTTCAAATTTTGTGTAACTATCGTAATGTGGCTTAAGGCCTAAATACAGGTATTAAAGAGAAAACTGTATTTAACGGAAGTTTATTTTGTTTTCTACGAAAATATGCTCCATTTTCATCCTTTTAGTTATTAATTTCCTAAAATTGCATATTTTCCGCACAGAAAACAATATAAAACAAAAAAAAAAAAAAATAAAAATTTCCTCCCGGACTTGTTCGGATTTACCGGATGTTTGGATTAAACATGTTCAGATTACCGGGTGTCCACTGCATTACTTTTAAAGTAGCACATATCAGACCAAGACATTCCCAGATACCAGACCAGGATATTCTTCTCTCCTCTTCAAGCAGAACTTCTTCAAGTCTTCGCTATAGAAAATCAGTTGCAAAAACCAGTCGCACAATAATTCAATTAGTTCGTCAAGAAATTGTGGGCTTAGATCAGCTACTTTGAAATGAAAATGAAATATTTTTTTTTTTTAATTTTACATCCCACGGTTATGCCGGTTAGGCTAAAGAAGACGGTGATTATAAGAAATGAATAAAATGGTGGAATGAAGAAGTGGGAGAACCCCGAGAAAACCCACGAGCACGGTGTTTGTCCACCACAAAGTCCACACGGCGCAAGCTGAGATAGAACCAGGGACTACAAGCAGCAAAGGTGAACGCGCTACCACTGAGCCACCGCGCTCCATCAGCTACTTTGATGACCTCTTCAGTGAAGGGTTTAATATCCATCTTGAATCAGCACTTTCATCGTAGGGAATATGTTACTGTTACTGTATCCACTATGGATTCTACTATAAATATTATAGAACTAGGTGGATATCGTGAGATCTCCGCAATAGGTGTATTAAAAATCCCGAAAAAGCTTATTACAAACCAGAAATTATAAGGGGGTCGCTGGCAAGAGGATGTGATAAAATGGGGGTCGTGATAAGAATTAGGTGTAGAACCACGGTAATAGACCATTAACAAACGCATAAAAAATAAATATAGAACATCTTGGGCCCGTGAAAGCTGAAGTGGTGCTTCTACTTTCTGACTCCTTGAATCGTACAAGAACAAAATTATGTAGTACGCGGGTGGTAATTATCAAAAAATTTTCATCTTTCATCTGTACACGTAATGAAAGACTTAACTAAATAGCTTGGACAGTATTACGACTTGAATTACTATTATTACTATTAATAATTTATCATAACGCTGCTTATCTGAATAAATAAAGAGAGCCCAATGAACACCAACGAAGTGTTATGAGAAATTGTTAATACAAATCCTCATAAAAATAACCTTCCGTGCCATATTTGACAATCTATGCCATAAAAGTTAATGTTTTTATTATTTTTTTCTAAAAGACTTAAATTCCTTTCTGACAAAAGGCAACACGTGAATGTCGTTCCAGCTGCCTGGCTTCTACCTACTAACACCAATGCCTCCAGCACTTTATGCAACGATCATTACAAAATCATTATTTCTTTGTTATTCTGTCTTTTATGAGGAAAATTATGACATGTTTTCGTGGCCAAGGTGACTGACTGGGATTTCACAGCTTCCGCTTTTCACTCAATTATTGGTTGATTCACCAACAGTTGCAAATGCAAAACAAAGTGGGTTTACACGAAGAGTACTTAAAATAATAATTGTTAATATCTCAATAAACTGTCAAATTAACGACAGAAGAAAGAATGTTTTCTGCTGGAATTGTTTTCTTACCTAACCATACATCGATAAGCGCCGAGTTTTGTGAATGATGTTGAATCCGCTGACATTAACCTTCGAAGAGTACTGTCCGGGTCGGATCTAACCCAAATGTTTTTTTTTTTTTTTTTTTTTGTTTTGTTTTGTTTTGTTTTGTTTTTCCACGGCTTTACTGGAACACGTGTTAAATTATTTTATATAAAATGTTCAAATACAAAATTTTAAATCTGTAACAGTAAAGAAATTCGAGATATGACCATGTTATTATATCTACAGTGCCCGAGAATTATCCTGGCAGTGACGTAGACTTTTCTCTTGCTCAAGTGCCATCCCACTGGTTAATGCAGACGCTTCATTCAATTCAACGTCCAATCCCAGGAAAGAGAAAATGCGCGAACACAAATACCAACTTAAAAGCACGCTCCGTTCTCTACAACAGGAAAGCGAAAGGAAATAAACCGAAATGAGAGATTCGTTTTGGTAAATATACTTGTCATCTTTGTATAACGATAACTGGAGTTCGAAAAGTCATAAATGCTACATTCTTTCCTTTTATATTTATATAACTTTCATGAAGAATATGGTTATTTTATATTTGAATTTTATATTATAAATATGTGGAAAATAATTTTAAATGATAGCCATTTATGTTTATTCTGTTCTAACAACACTCAGATTTCAACATGCTACAAACTTTCGTTCTATTGAAGATAGACACAAACATGCAAGTGGAGAAAATGAGAAGGGAAGTCCAAAGTTTATTTTAAAGAAACCCCCCATGTCTTTACCTATCACGGTCCTTGAGTTAGAGGATGATATGTGAACGTGTTTCCTGGTCGCGGAAACAGAGCGTGGGGATTAGTAAATGTAGCTTCGAAAAGTATAACATTTACCAATAGGACATAAGAACAGCACTTCCAGAAAAAACACATAAACACATTAAAAAACAAAAGCGAAATGAAATGAACTGAAAAGCGCGTGTTTTCTTTCTGTAGGGCTGTACAGTCTGTGCTGACTGCTGAAAGTTGTCAATCCTTTGTTTTATTCTCGTTCTCGAAATTTTGTGTATAAGAATGGGTGATAGTACCTTAAAGAAAGGCAAGCCGTTGCATTGTGATGCAGGAGACATTGTTTTTAATGTTTACAACTTTTCTTGCAGCAAACAATAATAAATCTGACAGTGTTCATGAAACCTACCGAGCAACATGTATCAGTGAGAGATCCGTGTGGCGAATTGTGAAAGAAAATGAAATCTTTAAGTTTAACGTCCCACGGTTATGCCGGTTAGGGTACAGGAGACGGTAATATTGAGAAGTGAGTGAAATGGTGGAATGAAGAAAGTGGGAGAAAACGGGAGAACCCCGAGAAACCCCACGAGCACGGTGTTTGTCCACCACAAAGTCCACACGGCGCGAGCTGGGATCGAACCAGGGACCCCAAGCACCGGTGGTGAACGTTCTACCACTGAACCACCGCGCCCCCTTGAATTGTAAAAGAGAAGGAGTAAAGTCTGAACAACCCGTTGTAACACTATGTAAAGCAAGGCCAAATACACAGAAAAGACAAATTTAGATTCTTTCGATGAAGTAGTAGTTCGTAGAACAATTGACAATCTCTATGCTGAAGGCATTGTCGCCACCTTAAATAAATTATTGTGCGAACTTAAGAAAAGCATATACTTCAAAGGTTCTGACGGTGAGTGGGCATTACAACAAACACTGCACAAGTTTGAATTTAGGTTTAAAAAAAATTCTGTTGGAAATAGAAAATTGCTTTTTGAAAGGAAAGATATTGTCGTTTGACGACATAAATATAGGGTCTAATCTTATTTTTCTTTCTTTGTCGTAACAATGCATATATATATATATATATACTAGTATTATTCAAATACATTGTTATCTAAATTCTCTCTAGTTCGCTACCAGCATTATTTTAAACTGTAGTTACGACGTGACGTGCGGAGTGTTGAGTGTGGCATCTAAGCACTATTTGTGAATAGCGTAAGTTGGAAGCCTTGCAACTGAGAGCGTTGACGTCCCTGCCAAGATAGTTCTCACCGACTGTAGGTAGCCTCATAGCGCACCATACCACAAATGGATTAAGTTTCATACCAATTGTCAAGATGGCACCTCGTCTTACGAAAATAATTCATTATTCGCACCATGAAAGGTTCGTATCCCAATTTAAAGCACTCATTTCTGATGTGAGGGAGCACGGTGGCTCAGCGATAGAGCGCTTACCTCTTATGCTTGGGGTCCCTGGTTCGATCCCACCCTACCTCGAAATGTTGCATAAGGACATAAAATATCAAAAACTCAATGAAAGTTGTATTCCCAACAATATAAGTGACAAATCCAGTAAAGTATTATAAAGAGCAAATAATTATATGAAACATTTAGCGTACGCGTCTTCAACTCAGGGGGATCGATTCGGTTTCTGGTGGAAGTTCATGTGGTTCGGATCCCACGTTAAGGCTATACATTCACATCTTTCAGGAGTTCTGAGACATGGTTGTCTTATTATAACAATTGTAATTTCATCCCTTTTCTCTGCCCACCCTATTTTATTTCCTTCTCTTCTCTCCTATTTTATTTGAGAATTTCATGTCTCCACCCTTCAGAGACCCCTAGATATGGACGTTTATAGTATAATAATTGTTACCAGTATCCCCCAGCCTCGTTAAATTTCCAACAAAATATATTCCTTAGCGATATCTTACATGATAAATTCAATGCCATCCGCAAATTTAAAGGTTTTAGCTTAAGTGGTTTGGCCTGGGCATTGATCAATCAATAATTCATTCACTTAGGACTTCTTTTGTGTAAAGATATATGAAAAAAAAAATCACATTATAGGATGTTCTTTTCACATAGAGTGGCCTTAAGTGTTTATCTAAAGAAGTGCATTTACGACACATAAACAATTTCCCTCTTCGGTTAATTGCAGTGAAGCGTTTCCTGTGACACAATCCTGTCATATCCTTACCCTTATTCAACGCGGAGATTCGGGTTCGATTCTCAGTGGGAGCTCATGTGGTTTAATCCAACTCTGACTTACAATCCACGTCTCATATAAGAAAGGCCTAATTTGGGGTTTATGGGGGGGGGATAATTGCGCAGCTGAGTTTGAACTTGAAATGACCTCGCTGCTCATATAGCCTCGGTACTGAACATGACCTTAAAGTTCAAATGAACCAAGCAACTTACCTACCATTATTTTTATTGTTATATTCAGGAAAAAAATTGGATCTGAAAAGGTAAAGGAAGGCATGACGTCAGGCCGTCCCCCATGCCTATCTTTGCCCATTGTAATTCTTTTAGAAAGTGGGGGACGCGAGAGATATTTTCGGGAAGTGGGAGGACGGCGTCCTCCCGTGTTCTCCCGCACTTTTACCCCTGGTTATATTACGTAGTTTAATGTCCCACGTTATACACTGAGTCTAAGGGTTGACGAGATAGGTGGAAATGATGGAATATCGAAAGTGGGGAGAAGCGGGAGAACGCCGGGAAACCTACGCACACGATGTTTGTCAATCGCAAAGCCTATTTTCTGGGAGCTAGGAACGAACCAGTGACTCTACGCGTCAGACGTGAGCGGTCTACCGTTGAGCTATCGCGGCATTATTATTATTATTATTATTATTATTATTATTATTATTATTATTATTATTATTATTATATTATTATTAGCTTCAACAAAGATGATTACGACATTACGGTTAAAAAGCATTTGCTCTAACCATGTAAGTAATGATTTCTTTTTATAAAGGAACTAGAAAAGAAACTAAGCCCTTCCGCCTAGTCTAGTGGTAAGCGCACGTGGTCTTGTATCGGTTGCAGAACACAAAAAAGTTAATTCGCTAATCATTCACTCTCATCAACCATCCATGTCCATTAGCTTAAAGAGTATATTCGTGGGACGTTAACTTAAAAATATTATTTTTCTCACAAAACAAAATAAGTCTTCTTAGCAAAAGTAAAGCTGAACAAATCTCTACTCTCAATGAGTAGAAGGAGGCAGGGGGGCTCGGTAGCCTTCCCGCTGGTATAGTGGCTAGCACGTGCGCCTTGGGGGTACGAGGTCCCGAGTTCGATTCCCGGTGGGAGAGAGCCTTTGGAATTTTAACTGTTCTGGATGTTTCTGTGTTCGTGTCCTTGTCGTTATAAGTTACTGAAAAAACAAACGAAATTAACTAAAAACCTTGTAATAAGTAGTTAAGCAAGTTGATGAGACACGTTCGGTGAATCAGTTAACTTAAAAAAAAAAAAAAAAAGTGGTAGAGCGTGTGCCTTTGGTGCGTCGGGTCCTTGATTCGATCCCCGGACAAGTAAGTATGTGGCAGACATTATCGTAACGGTTGGTTTTCTTGGGGTTCTCCCGTTTACTCCCATTTTCTCACTTCATCAATTCTTCAATCATTATTCAACTGTCTTAGCCTAACAGGCATAATTGTGGGACGCTAAACTGAGAGGTTTCATATTTCCAGTGAGCGGAATGCCGTGAACGTTACGAAGAATTACCCACTTTCTATTTTTTACCTCTATAAATTTTAGATAGATTTTGTATGTATTTTTACATATGTTAAATAAAATATTCATTAGTGATATAAGTGAAGATATCTTTTGATAATACATGTTAGGATTAATTGTTAAGTCTAATTATATATAATTATGATTTATATTTTTCTATTATCTTATATATAAAAGAGAACGTACAAAATCCTTTGTTCCCTCATCACGCTAATACGGCTGAACCAATTTCTTTTATTTTTGGGGGGTTATTAGGATTTGGACCCTAGATGGTTTTTATCATATCACTTTAATTTTTAATTACCAGTGTCTTGAGATAATTGACCATTCAAGTGTCCATAACGTACAAATCCTTTGTTAGATCATCATAGGTAAAAATAAACGTATTTATATGCAACCCGCATGACCGTGTAACTCGGCGGGTTAACATAAATGACAGGCGATATAATGTTAACATTTACTGCAATCACTTGAAAGCGAAAAAGTAAAAATTATCTAAGTAACAAAGTTTATTGCGTTCCGGGGTGACCGCAGCGAAGCGGGGCGGGTTAACATAAATGACAGGCGATATAATGTTAACATTTAATGCAATCTTCTATGGTTTTTATCATATCACTTGAAAGCGAAAAAGTAAAAATTATCTAAGTAACAACGTTTATTGCGTTCCGGGGTGACCGCAGCGAAGCGGGGTGAACGCTGCTAGTAATCTATAAATCATTAACAAATTGTATGTTCGTTGCATAATTTCGACATCACTTCTGATTGCCAACGGATAGTTATACATATAAATTGATATATAAATTTCGACATCATTAATAAATGAACCATATAATACGGCCAGATATATGCAAAAGTTATACACTTATGTCCAAAATTATTGTCGCATATCTATAACTCTTCTTGTAAGAATATAATTTGATAATGAGTTGAGTTGATTTTGAGTTTAACGTCCCGTTCAGCAGCGAGGCTATATGAGACGTGGACCTACTGATTAACGTGGAATCCGAACCACATGAGCTCCCGCCGGGAATCGAACCCGGGCCTCCCAATTTGATAATGATTTTGCAGGGTACTTTTAATACTGATACTATGTGTATAGTTGGGAAATGTATGTTTGTGGTAAATTTCATAGGAAAGCATTATAAATATGAAAATTAGAATGAGTAAAACAAAATGTTGGTAAATGGACAAGAAAGTTTTATTTTCGTTTAATTTTTCTTATTTACTGCTCTTTTGACACGAAATTTTCCACATACGTCTTTGCCGATTATACATTATAAGAAATACCGAGCGAATTCGTTATCAAACTATGTTCCTACAACAACATATTTATAAGAATACGACAGTAATTTTGGACATGAGTGTACATATCAGTTACACAATATACATTGTTCTTTCATTTTTAATTATAATTAGCAGCATATTTGTTCTTCGCATGGGAAGAATACGTTTCATTTTGGACATAAAGGGGGCGAATTTGAATTTAAAGTGCATCGGAAGTGTCACTGTTCAGCTCAGCAAGAACTCCGAAAACTATGGATTCGACAAAAATATCGGTCATTTTCGATCAGTTTTATATATCGTCCCCTCTCCTGCCTAAAGTTGCACCGTCAAAGTGAAATGACAAAAAACATCCTAGGCCCGAACATCATCCATGTCGAAAATTTGATAGATCGGACGGTTCAAGGGTTATTAAGTCACAAACACAGTCACTTTAATTTTTAATTTTATTGATTTTATGTATATCCCCCTCCTCTTTCTCCCCTACATTGCTCCGTCAGCGGGAAATAATAAAAAACGTCCCAGGCACAAAACTCATCTATGTTGAAAATTTGATCGAGATCTGTCGAGTGGTTCAAGACGTATGAAGTTAAAAACATCTTCATTTTCATTATATATATATATATATATATATATATATATATATATATATATATATATATATATATATAAATAACGATGTATTAAGCACATTGTCATAAGCCGGTACTTATTAACGCAGTTACCTCCTAGCACCATTTTCAGTAGGGGATTGATCGGCTTACCTCGAATAATGCCATCCTTTTGGACAAGATGTGAGAGGCTGCATTGGGATACTACTTGCTAAAGGACGTCCTCTGTTACCCCAATGTTACCCCAATTTATGTAACTAATCTTAGATTCTGGAGAGGGATGGGCCAACTCTAGGGGCTAAACTTCCTAAAGATTGTGACCTTTGAGTGAAAAGTTGATTTTGTTTTTATGCAAACCTTGACGTGTTACACAGTGTTGCCAGTGAGTGTGCTTGCTTTGGATGTTAACAATGGCATTGTGAATCAAAAATATGTAAAATTGTCTACCTTTTTGCATAAATTACGGCCAGTAGCAACCTCCTCTGATCACAATACAGCAGCCACATTTGATTTATTATTTTGTGTTTACTTTGTCACATTAAGTACAGCGCAATGTTTACATTAACTATTTATAAAAACAATTACTTTTTAGCCGTGGGAATAAAAAAGTCCGAGACAGTGGAAAACCACGATGACTTGTGTTGTACAGAACGGGCTTTCCATGAGCTTTGGTTCGTGTCGGTATGTGTCAAACAATGTAATTAGCAATGCATACAATTGTTTTCGTTCCCACAGTTTAGCGAAATGCGATCTTAAGTAATTGTCAGATATGTGTTTAAATTAGAAAATGTGTTACACTTCATTTTCTTTGTTAAGAAATGTAAAATATCATACAAGTACATTACCATAAATGTATTATTATTATTA
The DNA here is from genome assembly GCF_964235325.1 of Thermobia domestica. NCBI lineage: Eukaryota > Metazoa > Arthropoda > Insecta > Zygentoma > Lepismatidae > Thermobia > Thermobia domestica. The sequence continues at coordinate 3,400,114 of NC_137465.1, read as the reverse complement.
TTATTATTATTATTATTATTATTATAGTAGTAGTAGTAGTAGTAGTAGTAGTAGTAGTAGTAGTAGTAGTAGTAGTAGTAGTAGTAGTAGTAGTAGTAGTAGTAGTAGTAGTAGTAGCAGTAGTAGTAGTAATAGTATTTAAGTAAAAGCAAGTGAATAAAAATTCATACATGGAACAAATGTTTCACAACTACAGGAGACACTGTAAAAATAATCACAGTGTTGAAGAGACAAAATCAGGAATAACTGGAAGTTCAAGGTGGTTGATCGCAGTAGGTGTGAGAGTGAAGTTGGCGTAAATCACAGTGATTGGTACAGCATCTTGGACATTAGTCCCAGGCGTGGTCAGACTGACTGGGATTCTGCAGGGTGGAAAGCAACGATTAATCAACACTATATTTTTAACTAGTTTGCTAACAGCAGAAAGAAAAGATTAAACTAATGAATATTTTTTGATACATAGAAAGTATTGGTATCGGAGATATCAAATTTGAACTTGAAATAAAAACAAATATATAGGAATGGTGAAAGAATCTGTAGAATGAAGAAAAAATTACTGAATAAGATTACAAGAGAGTTTCGTATGGAATATTATGTTGTAGGGAAAGGAAACATTGGCAATATACATATAAAGGCGACAAAAAAAGCTTTGAAGCCTTCGAAATGGGTATGGAGAAGAATATAGAAAATTGTTACCATGGAACAATATGCAACGGTGTATCAAAAGTCCAGGGACAGAAATGAGCTCCGTTATGAGTGAAAATACGTAAAATTAGAAAGAGAGGGAAATTTTTGCAATTGAACCAGTGTATGGGTCCTCAACATGCCAACAATACAATATTGTTAAATCATAGATTCGAGATATTCTTGGTTCTCTCACAAAACAATGTGAATGTTCCTCGTGTCATTTTTGTGTTTTCTTACATTTCATATGAACAGCGTGCTGAAGTGAAAGCGTCATTCTTTCACTTAACATATGACGTCTTACCATGTTTCGAGCTTAAAGATTACAGTGGAAAAACTTCACTATTTTGGATTGAAATCCATCTATTTGCAACAACTTTCTTTTATTTATTTCTCCCTATGTTTACTCGTTACAAAGTTGAGCTGTGACTCCTGACTTTTGACACACCCGGTATTTGAGATAGTTAAAAAAAGAGAAAAAAGCTGATGAGGGCGTTATTTGAAAAGTAGCATTCTGAGGAACCTGGTAGAAGGCATAGTGGAAAGGAAACGAGAAAGCGGAAGAAGACGACTGAAGGAGATGGTGAACACAAAGATCGCCATTTAAAGCAAAAGTGATCTGGCGGTGAAAGAAGACCGCATCCACTTGCATATTTGAAGGTTGGAACACCTACATTATCAAGTTAACATTGCAAAAATTACAGTTTCTTAGAGTTACAGATAGTATTTGCGTCACTTACAAGTTCTGTGTCACCGTCAGAGAAAATAAAACAACAATGGACACATTATGATATCTAACCGTGTATTTTTACTACGGATGGGAAAAACCGTTTTTTTTCTTAAAAAACTGGAAACCGATTTCTAGAAAAACCGAAATCCGAAAAAGCGGCATTTCGGTTTTCACCGAAACTGGTTTCGGTTAAAACTTTTGCAAAACACATAAAACTATTTCTGTGGAAACGGAATCGGTTTCCGGAGAACAACGAAACACTATTCTGGGCAGAAATAGAACTAATTTTGGAGAAAAACCTGAACCGGTTTTGAAAAATCCGGTGAAAAACCGAACCGGTTTTAGAGAAAGCCGAAACCGGTTTCTGTGAAAAACCGTTTTCTAACATTTTCAAAAACCGAAAAACGTTTTTGTGCGCACTACTAATTTTTACACACACTGAAAATCCATACATAAACAGTTTGTTCCCACAGAATAAAAGAAATCCGTAAAAGAATATTGGCCAGGAACAACGTAATATTTTATACCATGAGGTGTTGTCGATTTTCTCGAAAACTACGCATGAGAATTACCCTAATTTTATTCAGCATTCTGGTTACGTATCAATTGATATATATCTTACCTTTGTACTATCTTATAGTTAAACAAAAATTAAAGTCTGAGAGTTAGTTATAATCTTATTAACTCTACTATGTACTATCGTCTTGCTATCTCCGCAGTGGAATAGCTACTTCATGAGGGTATATTTCAGTAGCTTTTATATTAATACGTAACGTGGTTATCACACGTCACTAATTTTAAGGCTAAGAAAAATAAGTTTCTCTCAAAAATGACTCATAAGGATTTCCAATCACATATATCATCCTGTTCAGTTAAGATCTATCGAGTATGCCTTGTTTTGATCCTAACAATATTGTAGAATTTTAGATTTTTTAAAATTTTTTCTAAATCCTTTGTGGCGATTATTTGAATAATTGTATGAAGATCAATTTCGTCATGTCTAATAGCTCAGGTATCTCCATCCTCGATTACGGATTATATTTCTGGGCTTTCTGCATCTATGTCTATTTTCGCCCGTCACGTATATCCGAGGTAAAAAGGAATAGGGAATGAAGGAAAGCGGCCTGGGACTTGTATGTTAGATACCATCCCGGCGTTTGCCTGGTCTGAATGAGGAAAACCACGTTCATGATTCCTGCCCTGAAAAACCATTTTACACCTTTTCGACCGAGTGCCCTCAAGGAAAATCGAAACCGGGACTCCTCGCACTAAAGGCGAGAGCTTTAGCTACTACGGTACGCGGGATTTTACATCCCACAATTATGCCGGCTAGGTTAAAGGAGGTGGTTGTGATGAGAAATGAATTAAATGGTGGAATGAAGAAAGTGGGAGGAAAAGGAAGAAGCTCGAGAAACCCACGTACACGGTGTTTCTCCTTCACTTGGCACTACAGTACATGGATCGAACCAAGGACCCCATGCACCAGAGGTGAACGCTCTCACTGAGCTATTATATAAGTAAAGCATTATATAAGTTTCCTTTTCTTGGCTTGTAGCAGTAAACCCGTATTTTTTATTGTTGTCACTTCTCTTACGAGTTCCCACTAATACATCTATAATATAGTGCGTGTTCTCCTATAAGGAAACGGATTCTTCACTTAATTGATATTTGTATTAATATTGTGGGGGACACGTTAGTTCAGTGATAGAACTCTTACATCTGGTGCAAAGAGTTCCTGTTTCGATCCCCGGCCAAGTACGCTTGTGGTGGACAACATTGTATCCGTGTGTTTTTTCAGGGTACTCCCGATTTCTCCCACGTTCTCATTGCACCAATTATTCCATCATTATTCACTTGCCTTAATCATCTGTTTCCCTTAGCCTAAAGGATTAATCTTGGAACTTTAAACTGAAAGATTTCATTTCATTTCATTCGTGCATCCATATTATTGTCTTGTAATTTTCAGGTCGTCATGCTATCTCTCATAAGGGTTGTTTCGTAGAATGTAATCGTTGAGAGCTTCTCCTTCAATAATCTAATTGGCTGGTTTTGGATTGGAAAAAAATTACGGGTGCCATGGACACATATTGAGCCTGATTCAATATTCCGTCTTCTTGATGATAGAGCAACCCACAGTATGCTCTGTTTTTTGTTTAATTATGTTTTATTTTTTTTTCCAAATTATGCTTTATTGTTAATTTCAATCACTGTTTTCATTAATCGCACATAATGTATAACATTTACTATACATTAAATAATCTAAAAATCTTGATCTATTTATTAATATTTTATGCAAGCAATTTCTTTCATATTTAATGAACTTTCTACTTAATGCACTGTAAAGAGATATGCTTTACTCGAGTCAATTTTTTCTATCACTTGTAGAGATGGATACATACAGAAAAGGAAAGTGAAAGATGCCACCAAAAAGTACAGAAAGTGCTCAAGTTCAAGAGGTACACATAACAATATAGTGTGGAGTTCTTGTGTACTATTCATTTTTTTCTTTTCTCCACATCAAAGGATTACACAAAAATTTACCGAAATAAAAATAAGCTTTTCATTGTTGCATTGTTATGTTGTCAATGATTTTGCACTGTAAATATTGGTTTTAAAAATATTAATATAGTATATGTTAAACTTGCAGTTAAATCAAATTTTCCAAGAATTATGCTATATATTTTAAATTATGCTTTATGCTTTGTTTTCTAAAATTATGCTTTTAAAATTGGTTTCTTTCGGACCCTTAGACAACCACAACCATGTTTAAGGTACCAACCATATGTCTAAATTACAATTATGCTTTTTATCCGTTTTATACTTTTGGGTTGCTCTATTGATGATGTATGAAAGCTCTTGACGATATGAAGTTTTCTTTAGTTATAGTAGACTGGATATCCCCCAAACAACAGCAGTAAGTGTCACTTTTGTATGGTACGAATATACTGGAAACAGATCTACCACTAACTAGGGTAAGAAAATTGAGATAATATAAACAGCTAGAAATGCCCTTATGCGAGATCTTTGATGGTATCGAACTCGCATATATCGAATCGATCCGCCATATTGGAAGAGGATAGAGAGGTGTTTTCCACGTTAAGCTTCATATTAATTTATGTCTGTTTTATTATTGATTATCTATGCTCCTAGTAAAAATTGTACGACGAAATAAATCAACAATGTTTGGAATTTCATAACATGTCAAAGGTAAGACATTTTCTTTCTTCTTTTACCCTGTAACAGTCAATAATATAATGTGGTTGTGTACTTTGTAATAACATTGGCTAAATAGTCATATGCATTGTATTTACACTGTCAAAAGGCTCGTAAAGACTACTTCCGAGAAAATTGTCAAACTATTATTAAGTTTGCTTATTTATTGAACTATATGTTTATGAGTTGTTGGAAATTTTGCCAAAATTATGTAACGTACAAGTGTTCTGTGATACACTGGCAAGGCAACTGTTTGGTTGTGGAGAGAGTAGGCCTACTTTGCCTACGTTAAAAATTGCTAATGATGGCAGTTAATGCATAAAATAATCCTCACGCACTGCTAAGAGGAAAAATAGGCCCATCTCTCATACATATCGCATGTTATTTATTGGTGTTCTGTACAAAGAAAAAGTACATTTGTAAATTGGTTCACGTTCGCTTTAGCAGACGGTTCTACCAAATTGAAAATTTACATTTCCTATATAGTATATAATTATTTTTGTTTTGGTGGAATTTGTTAGTTAAAAATCACAGGCGCTACGATTTACCTTTAAAAATAATAATTTTCGATTTAGTGTCGTAAAGCATAGAGCGGATAACGTAAAGGGTTGTAGCATACATGTAGGTCTATCTGTTGACTCAAACTTGCAGAATACGCCATCTTGGGAGAGGATATCTCGAATCGACCGCTACAATCGAGAGCACGCTCGAATCAACACTGCGACATAGGGAAGAGCATCTCTAGTTCTTTATATTATCTCAATGGCTATACGACATAATCAGTTTCATTTTAATATTTTTCGTACAGCATCAATCTTTATATTCACAAGAACTAACAGCTCGATTTTCTCAAAAACTGCGCATGAGGATTTAATCTGACCCATTTCATATCGTTCAGCTCAATCACATATATTGGTAAATGTTTCCATCTCAACTTTTGTTGCAGTTGTTTTACATGCTAATAACGTTGTATATCTTTTATATACGTTTCGTAGTCTTACTTTTAAAATTCTTCTTTAAGCGATCTTGAACCGTAAAATAAGGTCTTTATGAAAATTGTCTCTTAGAGCATGTGTCATTCCACTTGATGATTTAACACGTGTTTCATGGTTTCATATTTAATTATCTCGCTGGCAAAATCTGTGTCTTCTTCAAATGTTACATAAAAACACCTTTAATTCAAGCGAAAAATATGTTTCTATAGTAATAACCACTTATATAAAAGAGATCTTACATCATAGTTCGTTTCATTTAAGTAGGAGTTGATTTTTGTTTCACGCGATGAATATCAAAAACACGAAGGAGCGTCATGTTATCTTTCTGGTGAACAGTGTTCCATAAAATCACAATAAATATCACCCAGTTTTTCTCTCTCGGAGGTCACAGATGTTGGGCTAATGTAGAACATTACAACTACATTGTTTCCCATACCTGCTACTCAAGAATAGCAAGATGATACTAATTAAGTTCAGTACAAAAACTTATATAATTACAAGGTCAAACAAGGAACAACTTTACATTTACTTGTTGTAATACGTTATTTCGTTAATATCAATTGGCTGAACGGAGTTACTCTCTATCCAGGGCCGGCTCTACCATATGTGCAACACATGCATTGGCACGGGGCGACAAATTTCTATGGGTGACAAAATTTGTCATAATTATATTGTGTAAAATAAATATTTCTTGTTGGAATCAGACTTCATGATGATAGGAGTTAAATTTACTAAGCCGACCTTCTTTTTGAATACTACATTCATAAATCATATTTAGGCCGCATTAGTTTACGGTCACATGGACAGTGTTATAGCAAATGGTCAAACAAATCCCAGCATGATTATTGTCAAATAGAAGAACTCAATTTTCGAACAATAGCAAACACCTATTTTACTTAGTTAGTTATCACATTTTTTATATGAAAACTAGTTTTGTCTTCGCCACAAACAAGTTCCTTATCACTGCAGGTGGATTTTTTTTTTATATTTTTAACAGATGTAGAAGGAAAATCGAGAAATAAAGATAAAAAAGCTAGTTGCACTGGAATTGCAAGCTGATATATTGAAATTGAAGCTCATATTGAATTCTATAAAACAGATTACCATATTTCCTCTGCACGTGTGTTTGTTTTATCTTTCACTAACATAATTGATTATTATTTAAAGAAAAAAGCAAACATAACGAGATAGTATTTTTAGTGTTAGGCCTTTCTGAGTGCAAGTGCTCCCCACCCAACACAAGTACATACTGATCATGTGTAAAGAATGTTCCTCGAGGTACATTGGAATGTACATGATAGGTACGTGAATAGAGCAATCATGTGAAATACACATGTAAGGAATAAGGTTACTTCCGCCCAAAAGTACGTGCATGACACATACCGAGGAATGTATCTATTATGTGTATATCACGTACCGTGTATGTACTTGACACATTTACTTGGCATTGGCATGTGCCAGGAATGTACTAGGCATGTCAGTAATGTTCCTTAGGGCAGTGCTATGCAACTGGGGGTGCGAGTACTTAAATACTAAAACCTTAACGCTTCATTTTTACTTTCGAATTTAGAAGCTTATACTTTTAAAAAAAGCCAAGCAACTAACTCTGAAAATATATGCCCTCCTCCGGCATCTGTGTGACAATTTAACTATCTATTAAAATACTACAGTAACATTTACGAGCGAGTTAGTTAAGGAGGAAGAGACATATTTCTCTCTTATAGAATTCAGGTCTATGGATAATAGATTTTATCCTCCTGCCTCTCAGAGGGTTACGCCCTCTCTTTGGCATGTGATTCTGATATACAAAATAGGCGCAGGAAAAGTAGTGGATGGGCTATGGGATATTCTTTATTATCAGTTGAAGTGGAACATCTATTATGAGGGTTGTGAACTCATCATAATTTAATTTCATATCATCATTTTACACTTATTTTTATTTATGCTGATAAACATATTATATAGAACTAGATTAACTGTAACAGTGCATTATGATATAGTGCAAAAAAAAAAAAAAAACATACTTATGATATAGTGCAAGAGAATCAAAAATAAGGAATAGGTGCAACATGTGGCCAGAGTAATTGTAAAGTAATGAAGATGAGAAATGAGATGAAGTGCTAGAACGTCACAAACATTAATGTGTTAATCAGACAGATGCAGGGTTATATCTTCTGTCCCGGGGCGACTCGGGACTGATGAACACAGGGGGAAGCCCTTGTTAATGGTGAGGATCTCTGTGCAATAATGGAAAAAGATGAGGAATGTGATCGTCAATGAAATATATGTCGTAAATTTCTCGTTCGTCCGGTGTCAGGTGCGTGTTGTTGATATATAGAGATATAAATATATTTAATGGTGAAAGTTTGTACCTAAAGGTGGAGTCCGTGAGAGCGTCGGAGTGAAGGATGTCTAAAAAGAGCGGATGACCTGTGTGTATGCGAGAGTTGACGTATCTAATACGTAGTTCTGCAAGATGTTCCGTAATTTTCGGAAAGGAGATGTATTCATAGGTGAGCCATGTGGGATATGGTAGTTTTAGGCGATAGGCTAGACGAATCACGTGTCTCTCCAGTATGCAGAGCTTTTCGTAATAACAAGCAGAAGCATTGCACCAGGCCGTATGTCCAAAAGTGAGGACGGGGCGGAGGAACGCCTTATAGGTGTGAAGCAAGACATCCGCTTTCAGGCCCCAATTTGTTCCAGTGAGTCGGCGTAAGAGATTCAATCTATTTTTAGCCTTATCTGTTAGCCTCTTCAAGTGGGCGTTCCAAGTGAGCTTGGAATCGAAGACCACGCCTAAGTAGGTAACAGTCGATGTTGGGTGTATAAGATATCCATCTACAGTGACTCGGAAAAGAGTTGGGTTCCTGTGAATTCTGGAACGTCTTTTAGGTGGCAAGAACACTATTGCTTGTGTTTTTTCTTCGTTGATAGTTAGATGCCACTTCTTACACCAGGTGATGAAATTATTGAGTGTAGTTTGAAGAGCAGTATTAAGTTGATGTACAGTTTTGCCAAGAGCGAGGAAAGCCGTATCGTCTGCATATTGAAAAGTAAATACATTGTGTGGAGTTGGAGGTATGTCGGAAGCATAAAGTATATAAAGTAAGGGGCTAAGAGCTGATCCCTGAGGAACTCCAGTAAATGGAAATATAGGCCAAGATAGCACATTACCAACAGTGACGTAAGCAATACGATGTGTAAGGAAAGAATGAATGAGCCTCAAATAGCACATGGGAAGGTTGAGTGACTGAAGTTTTTTAATTAGTCCATAATGCCAAACCTTATCAAAAGCCTTTTCTAAATCCATGAGTATAAGGCATGATAGGAATGCTTTGTTATACTGGTTTGTGATTATAGTGCTAAGACGAAGCAATTGGTCATTAATTGAGAAGCGTGGTCTGAAACCTGCTTGATGAATAGGTAGTATGTTGCGTGCCTCCAGATATGAATGAAGCCGGCACACGAGAATTTTTTCTAGGAGCTTACTGAACACTGAAGTAAGTTGGATTGGTCTATATGAGCTGACAGAATGTATAGGCTTATTTGGTTTGTGAAACATGCAGACTTTCGATACTTTCCATTCCAGTGGATAAAAACCAGTTTGTAGGATGAAATTGAAGATTGCTACAAGGAGGACCAGAAGTGATTGTGGAGCTTCTTGGATATGACGGTAAGAGATGTTATCAATTCCTGGTGCTGTATTCTTTTTCCTCTTTAGTACGGTGTGAAGTTCAGCAGTGGTGATAGGTGCTGTAAGAGGATGTTCCGGATCTATGACATGCTCTGTGGAGGGCTGCAGAGCAGGGATGCTAGATATGTTTATCCGTTCTGAACGTGTGGAAGCGGCAGAAGGAGTAAATACTGTCTGTAACTGAGTAGCAAAGGCGTTTGCTTTATCTTGGTCCGAAAAGAGAGGTGTGCCATGGTCAATGAGAGGATAGGTAGTTTTGGTGTTCTTTCCAGCAAGTTGATTGAAACGCTTCCAATATCGAGAAGGATGTGCCTCCTCAGATAAGTTAGTACAGGTTTTAATCCAATTCCTGCGTTTATATGCATCCAGATAGTTCTTAACTGTGCGTTGCCATTGACGGTGGTGCTGAAGAGATTCACGGTTTCCTGTACGATAATAATCGCGAAGATGTTGTCGCGCCTTCTGTGCAAGTGCGAGGTAGGTTGGAGGCAATTTCGGTTTATAAGGATGAACTTGTTCTATTGGAATGTGATGTTGAGAGCTATGTTGTATTGCAGTAGTTATAGTACTGAGACAAGAAGCGAGGTCGGTATCATTGGTAGGTGGTGTTACACTATGAAGAGTATCCTCAATTTCTTGTCGGAATTCAAGCCAATGAGCCTTATCATATCTCAAGACAGAGCGAGGTGCAATAACAGGACGAGCTGGAAGTCCATGTGTTAACGTTAGTTTAACTGGATGATGGTCACTACCAATAGAATCAAGCACTTCAAGCTGGCACTTATTTATGAGATTCAGAGATGTAATGACAACATCTGGTGTAGTTTGGCTTATAGGCCTGGTGTGCTTAGGAAGAACATGCATATAAAGATGATGATCAGTTATATACTGTTGAAATTCATCCTTTTCTCGAGCACTCCGACTGTGGATATTAATATCTGCCATGATAATGATATTGGAAAAGGCATTCGCGATGTTTCTGAAATATTCTAACGGTAAAGGTTGGCGTGGTCTAATATAGATTGTGCTGAAATTTATGGTTATTGATGGGAAGTATATGGAACAAAGTAGGTATTCCGGGATATTCTCGAAAGCTTGTGGGGTATATGATCTAATTGGATATTTTGGAGAATGTCCTATTGCGACTCCACCTTGGCCACGAGCCATGTGGTCGTGATAATCATGACGTAGTAGTAGATATCCAGGAATGCGAGCTAATATATTTGGTTTCAACGCAGTTTCATTTAGTGCAAATACATTGATATGTTCCTCGAGTAACAGAGCTTCTAATAAACGTCTATGTTGAAAAAATGAACGAATATTAACAAAGAGAAAACTAATCTCCATAATGAAAAGTATATATATGAGGTTAGACTGCAGTTTCCAAAGATCCAACATGGAAATGAACATAATTGTTGGAGTAGGTGGCATGAAGATTTATGTGAAAAATTGACTTTGCGGCAGAAATGATATGTTGTGTAATATGGGCTCTCTGAAATGGAAAAATGTTTTGAAGAACTAAACTGGTGAAGCGGAGAAAATCTTCTACTGTGAGTGGAGGTAATATGGATTGATTGGGTTGAACTGTAGTGTCTGTTGTTTTTAATGGCACAGTTAATTCTGGACGTTCAGGTGCTGGTGCTGGTTTAGCTTTGCAACGGTAGCTGTACGTAGGATGAAGTCCACTACCACATGTGTTGCATTTAGGTGGCCCTTTCAGATTAGTACAAGTTTTGGTGTCATGAAGCCCGGAACAATAGCCACATTTCGGTTGATTAGGACAGTTGGCTGTATTGTGGTCATTGTATATCTGACACTTTTCACAGCGAATAGGTAATGGTCCGTTAGTCTTAGACGGTTCAACCCGATGGATTCGCTTATAGATAGGTGCACCAAAACGAAGAAGGTAATCAATTGTGTCTTGTCGCTGTGACAGAACGCGAACTAGATATGTCGGCCCATTATTATTTCTAATACGAATGCATTTGTCAACTGAAATGCCTTCTTGTTTAAGTTCCTCCTGAATTTCTGCATCTGTGAGATCCGGTGAAACACCTTTGATCACAACTGATAGAAAAGGTGGTTTTCTAGGTGGCGGAGGCTGCTTCTGTCGTTTGTCCATTAGTTTCGACAGTTTAGCATTCTTACCAAAGATTTCGTAAGAAGCTTTATTCCGTATAGTTATTCCAAAATTTGGATCCTTCGATTTAAGAATATAGCCATTTTTGGTCTTAACTATTTGAGCTAGGGTGTCCCGTACTCGAGGAACGTACTTCATTATTTGAAGAAAGATCATTTTTGGATTTGTGTATTTAACATCGTAGTCAGTAAGAAGGAAGTGATGAAGTTCGATATTAGCTTGTGTTGAAGCGAGATTTGAAGACATCGCAGTAGGGTTATGCTGTGGATCGACCTCGATATCCATTGAAGTCAGAGGTGAACGAGACCGTATACGTTTAGCAGACTGTAGACTCGCTAGATGGATGTCGATCTTTAGATGTGTTTGGCAAAGGTTCGTTTCCCCACGAGAAATGCCGGGTGCGAGTGGATGGTCCTCGGTATGCCGGTTGTGATAGAGAAGTGCTTGGAGTAGCTTGAAACGTTTGTGGTAAGCCAGAATGTCGACCAAGATTTGATTGTCCGAGTGAATTGCCAGAGTCCGTCATAGTGATGACGTATCCTAGGGCCGAAGCCCAAATTAAGATGAAAATGAACGAAAAGATTATGAATGAGATTCAAAAAGCAAGTTTGCCCTCCGAAAGTGAAAACTTCCGTCAACCCTCTAAGTGCCGTACGTGTGCTGCGCTCACAAATGCGTATGCTACACTTGGTCCTAGCTAGCACATTAACATACACAAGAGAGGTTAGGCTCCTTGGATCAGTATTTTTACGAGCGACCGAGCTCTAACCTATAATCTTAGCATTCAAACCTTTGATTTACGGTTATTTGTGATTTCACGTTTATAACAAAGACAAATATTTTTAAAAGAGTGTAGTTTAAATAAATTACTGAAATAAATATTTTTCACAAAGTTTATCCTTTTAAATTATTGTTCAAAGGCCTTTGCCTTTGGTAAGCCTTCTCCGAAATACATGCAAATGAATTGTGCTGCCATCTTTGGAGCTCTTTTAAAATACACATATATGTTTCTCGACAATGAGATCTCAGAAACTACAGGCTCTAGAAAGATGACGTTTTCACTGATCGATTGCAAATTTCATGTAGATTGTCCCGTTCTAATTGAATATTTAAAAAACATGGGCACTATTTCTTTAGTACATTTTTACGGGTACATTGGAAGTGTTGAACTTTCAAAACAATAAAATAAAACATCACATCCTAATCATTACACATTCCAACACCACACTGTTGTATATAGCGGTTGTATATGTCTCCGGCATTTGTTTCATAGCCAAATAATAATGGAAAAGGAAGGATAACCATTTCCTGAAGGATGTCTATATTATCAGGCTGAATTTCTTTAAGGAGTTAGTTTATACTTAAACTTACGTCTTCCCGACAATTTTATTTAACGTCTAGTTTTAACGTACAGGTTTTGAACTAATTCTCTGCTGTGTAACGTCACAATATAACCATCAATGCTAATTTTATGAGGACAATTCTGCCAGTGGGGTTTAGAATGTTACAACCTAGAGAACGCATCAAACGTCAGAAAATTGAAAAATGACACACACAATATATTACAATGTGGCTAAACTCAGAAAGTGGCTATAGAAGTGAAAAGCATATGGCTAAAAAGCCACTATTTGCTCTTTGGAAATTATGTGACTAACGACGTTCTCAAAATGGTCAGATCTCGTCACAAAGTGGCTAAATTGGCAACCCTAGTCGCAATACGAAGCAACTTACGCACAACCATGCCATGGTACATGGGGTATGTGCCATTCACATTCCTCACATTCCAGTGAAGCATGTAAAAGTACCTTTCAAGTGTCAGAAATTCCTCGAAAGACACGTACCTAGCGACACGTGCTATGCATATGAAATGTACATTTTTCAAGTACCAGGTACGTAAACGGTACATATGGAACTTAAATGGCACGTTCCTAGAATGTACCTGGTTGGGTGGGTCTTTCCCTCCCCTTCGTTGTTCATAATGAGGTGGCATACTTAAAATCGTAGCATTTAAGATTTGTTCTTTCTGGAGACAGGGAGTGACAAATGATGCAATTGCACAGGCGGCAAATTGCCTAGCGCTAGCCTTGTCTCTATTCTTTGATTGGTTAGTTGTTTGAGTCCTATTTCCAGAACTGAAACTACTAATGGGGAGATAAGGCGTCCGCAGTGCAAGAGTCTCTGGTGAATATGAGACACACATGAATGGTCTTAATATTATACAAATGGACTAGAAACCAGTGCTTCTTTAAAGTATATTAAGAGTGCCTCATTCTTGTTTCAAAATCTCTATCACAATGGTTAAAGTAGGATTCAAACCAATACTTGAGCTTTTATCCAAGCTTTTATGGCATCATCCGGGATTGAATCTTGTATCAGATGTATAGAAAGTATGTGCCTTAGCCATCTGGTTACGAAGGGGCAAAGTTGTGCTTTAATTGTGATTGTGAAAGTGACGTAAATGAATAGGATTTGAGGACGGTAAAAGAAGTATTATTAGGCTATCTTAAACAGACTAATCAAATAGTATACCAGGACTACTTTGTCCGCTTTTGGTTTTCTTTCGCCTAGTTTTTCTAGTGCCATTCTTATTCTTTTTAAGATTAGATAAAGAAAAATTGTACATCAAACGTGTCTTTAGAAAAATGGAATTAATCACAAAGGTGACGACTAAACAGCTCATACAGAAGTCGGAAAAATGGTTATTCACACTCTTCATTTTATTACTTTATTCCGTTATAACTTCTATAATATCAGTTGCATGTTCTTTATTATATATTTGCGTGAATAATATTTCTAAATAATATTAGTAATACTTGTTATTGACGATAAACATTATTACATTACTCTTCCTATATCTGCTATTTCCCATACACCAACTCAATTCTCATTTCTTCAATTAACAGAAGTTGTTATGCAAGTACTTTTTCTATGCAGGAAAAAAATAGCTGTGATAATTCAAACAAAGGCTTTGTGTTACTCTAGTTTTTGTTAAATTTTGACACATGCCTGGTGTTACTTCAACTTCATCGCTTTTTTTTTTTTTTTTTAAGTAGAATGTTAAAATGTAAGTGGTTAAATGAATACCTGACATGATCGTCATGGGGTGAAATACTACAAAAACTTGTGTAAGAACGTCAAAAACATGCTAGCACCTGTGCTAATACAAATTTTGCCAGATAACTCATACCTCACAACAGAAGATATAATACGTTGTCCGCTAGTGATATAAATGTCAAATATACCTCCTAAAATTTTCCTTATAGCTAAAAATAAAAACTAATACGAATTTTAAATGACATTGTTACTTAAATATTTACAATTGTTTGGAAGGCAATATGTAGGCTAAAAATTACGATGTGGCTATATTTAAATATCTGATACACAGCATTTTGAGGCAACTGTGATGCCTTTATGTGAAATAGTGATTCTTCTTAGCAAAAAAGGTTTGACAGATCGTTGAATAATCAACATTCGCATCTAGTGGTTTGCGTTGTGGTGTTACTAGGACCAGACGGTGTGTATTTGAAGAAGATCGTGGCACTGTTTCTATTTCCGGGTTAATTCGTTCACTCACATTATTCTTTAACACTGCCGTGGTGTTATTTTCACACCGCTGAACGCCGGCTCAGTGTCAAACAGGTAACACAGAGCCTGTGTTAACTGCAACACTAAACTCTTGGAGTTGGAGTAACACCCTAAAGTATTAGTCATTCTGGATAACTGGCCTGTATTAAAATTGGG
Organism: Thermobia domestica; assembly: GCF_964235325.1. NCBI lineage: Eukaryota > Metazoa > Arthropoda > Insecta > Zygentoma > Lepismatidae > Thermobia > Thermobia domestica. Next base: position 3,384,914 of record NC_137465.1, on the reverse strand, counting down.
ATGTATTAACATCATCCATTTCTTTGCTGCGTACATTGACCTGTTCATACAGGGATACATTTTAAGGTATGAAATGTTAAAGGTGCATTTTATTTAAGGTAAGGTGTCTCTTTGCGCAGGTATGAAGCGTTTTCCATCTATATTATTTCATTGCCGACACTTTGATTTTGGCATTGAATTTGATTCGAGTTTAGTGTGCTTTTCAGCAGCAAGACTAAATGAGGCGTACAACAGCTTAACGTGGGATTCGAACCACATGAGCTCTCGCCGGGAATTGAACCAAGGTCTTTCGCGTGAAGGGCGCTTACGCTTTCTACATAGCCATGAAGAAGCTCTGTACTATGATTTTGTTGTTCCATGTGAAAATAACCATAAAATGTTCATAGTCTCGGACTAAGGCTGTTTTCATCAAATCTAAAGTGAGCAAAGGTTGTTTCAGCCAAACCATCCATAAAAGCCTATATCTCTCGACGAAACTTTTGTTAAACAAAGACAACATGATGCAGTAATACTAACCATATAGAACTAAACCATTACAAGAAAAATGACAAAATGAACCAAACCGCTCCAATATTCTATTACTTTCAAAATATAAACTGTAAATGTACTGTGATGCTATCGTATTTAATATTTTGTTTATTTATTTCCATAGTTATGATAAATGGAGGTCTTCAGACAAATAATTCAATGCTTATAGTTAAGGCTTGGATTTTTATGATATGCCATATTTTACCCTGACATCTTATTCACTCACTCTCTCTATGACCTATGGAACCCGCTGATTCAATGCCGCATTTACAAAAGCTCTCCATTCACTTCTATCCTTAGCCAACTGGATCCAGTTTTTACTTTGTATTCCCATTCCTTCGAGATCCATCTTAATATTGTCCTCCCATCTGCGCCTAGGTCTTCCTAATGGTCGTTTTCCGATTAGATTTTCAGTTAAAATTTTGAAAGCGTTCCTACTATCTTCCAATTCTGGCTACATGAACTGCCCACTTGAGCCTCCTAGATTTGATGACCCTAACAAAGTCTAATAAACTGTGTAAATTATACAGTTCCTCGTTATGGAGTTTCCGCCATTCAGCATTCCCATCCCTCTTGGGTCCGAATATTCAAGTCCCATCCCTCAGAATCTTATTCTCAAATACTTTCAGTCTACGTTCTTTTCTCAGATTAAGCAATCATCAATCATGTTTCGCAACCATACAGCACAACCAGGGTTGTTGAAATTTTCCTCAGCCCAAAATTCCCAGTGTTTTTGGAGGGTAAAACCCATATAAAAAACTCAATAAAACCCAAAAAGCCCACCTCAAAAAATATACTTCAAGACATGGATTGAAATAATAACCTTAATATGATCATAATTATTGTGTTTAATTGTACTTATTAGTATGTACCTAGTATCACAATTGGCTTAGAAAGTGTGTTTGTCACCAGAACAGAGTACTACTGAAACAAAAACAGTTTGGAAATCATGTGTATCGATTATTTATTTTATTTTATTTTATTTTATTTTATTTTTTTACTATATCAAATACGCTGTGACACTGTTCAACTGTAATCTATTATATAAAAGTGAAGAAAATTTTATTTGTGCTTACATTACTGGGAAATGATTCAACTGTTTGGAATGGATTTTCGGATGCAGTTATCATGTACCTCGAACTGGGTTTTTAATCATGTTCTACGAGGTTGCGAGGGGTCAAAATCTATGTGAAGAGTTTAGTATGTCACAATCTTTGGAAGTTAGGAAAGTGAAACTTAACTCTTCATTAAAAATAAGTGGACCTGTGTGCCAACGTTATTGAGAATTTCCATTTTAAGTGGGAATGGGGACCACTTTCTATAATTTGAAAACGATATTGCCTGTTGTTTCTTATCTTATCAGAGGGAAATGGTTAAGCAGTTTGAAATTAACTTTTAAACATAAAGTAGTTAGTACGTACTCAGAGCTGGGTTTTTAAAACATTACTTTGATTCAAGGGCGCATCCTAGGGGAAGGGAGTAGAGGGGATTTAAAAATCATGTAAAAAAATATGTCACGAGCCTGCCAAGTTAGGAAGATGAAACTCGACATATAAAATCCTCATTAAAAATAAAAGGGCATGTCACTTCCTGTTTTTGAAGGGAAGAAAAAAAGTGTTTTCTATAATTTCTTCCTTTACATTTAAAAATGACGATGCCTATTTCTGATCGCGTCACGGGGAAATGGTTGAACAGTTTGAAATGAGTTTTTCAACATAGTAAGTATCTACCTCAAGGTGGGAATCTTATCATGTAACTTTCCTTAATAAAGAGCATTTTCTAAAGAAGAAAAGGGTTCAAAATTCATACTAAAAATAAAATATCTTATGGAGTTTTTATTACAACGCTTTCATTGATATGTGTATTGTAAGGGGGAGATTAGAGTCAGGAATTTTCCATGAACCTAATTCGCCCCGTGTAAAGAACGGGCATTTCAGTTAGTATGGAATAAGAACTAATACAACTACATTTCCGAAAATACTAAAGATGTACCTCTATCTACTCAACACTAACGACAAACAGATCGTGAAACTCCCTAATTCTTCTTGCTTATCTGGTGAAGCATATAAAGCACAGTGTAATTATTGTGTAAAAAAGAACTCAATCATAAAATCTATTGTAAGGAATCAATTTTGGCAACTGAAAATTAGAGAAAAAGTCGATTTTCAACATTTCAGTTTACAAAAAATACTTTTTTTAAAAAATTTCTTTCAGGAAAACGACATCCATTCAATAGTCATTTTTATTTCTGGCTCCTGAACTTAAGGTATTATTGAAGTATTTGCCTGGCCTGCTTTGAGGGAAACTAAAAGAATTTTTAGTCAGGATGGCTAGCTCAAGGATTTGAATCCTGAGTGTAATAATAGATTTTTATTCCTATTCTCTGTTACCGTTTATAAAATTATCCACCACTTTGGTACTCTAGAAAATCGTGTACTTTCTTTTTTTCTAGAAATCGAAATATAAGTGTTAGGTTAGGAATTAGATTACTGGGCTTTTGGCATTTATGGCGATGTTAACCCGTCACGTATGAGGATGACGTCCCTAGCCGATCACACTATCAGAAGAAAGGGTAAGAACAAAGGATTGAGATAGGCCTGAGACGTATATGTGAGGTACCATCACGAGATTTGCCTGCTGTGAAAGTGGAAAACCCAGGAAAATCACACTTCAGGATGGTTGACCTGAAAAAGCTTTTACATTTCCGTACGAGTGTCCACACCGGAAAATATAAGTGAATGTCAGTGGTGCCAGGTGTGTTCCACAAAAAACGAATAAGTCTCATGGATTTTGCGATATTTTTCTTTCTTTGTTATTTTTAAGTATAGTTCAATTTCTCATGATTATGCACCGAGACTAAAGAGGATGTGATGAGATGGATGATAATGGTGGCATGACAAAACTGGGAGAAGGGCCCTGAGAAAATCCTTGCATACGTATTTGTCCACTGCAAAGTGCATTTGGCGGAAGCTGGGATCGAACTAGGATCCCGCGCCAGAGGTGAATCACAGTGGCCCCACAAGGAATTTCATAGTTTCATTTGTACAATAGAATATAAATGCTCATGTGGTATTTTAAGTAGGAATATGGCTTTAAATATAAGTACAAAATTTAATAAAACCCAATTTTGCCCAATAAAAAAAAAAGTTACCCAATGAAACCCACTGGGCTGGGCTTTTTTTTTAAAAAAAAAAACTGGGCTTTTCACAACCCTGAGCACTACAGATATAATTATAATTTTATATAACTTCAAATTCCTCGACAGAATTCGCGCCAACAAAAAAAAAAAAGAAAAGAAAAGAAAAAAAGAAAAAGAAAGAAAAGAAAAAGAAATGAACTTAATAGTAACACGAATTTCCTGCTTTTAGTAGACATTTAATTTCTTTGTGAATATGGTTTTGGTTTGTTAATATTGATCCTAGATATTTGAAAATATGCACTTTGTCGAAAGCATTATTTAATATTTTAACCCTTCCATAATTTGCAGTATTACGAACCTGACGAACATCCATTATTTAGTTTTTTTCTGCATTTACTTCTAAACCCAAGTCCTTGAAAGCGTTTAACCCTCAGATACCCAAGGGGGTTCAAACGTACCCCATGCATGTGTTTTACTGTATATTTTATATCACAGACATCCGAGGTTGACTAGCGTTCTTTACATTGTGGGCCGGACTCTAAGGAAACTTATTTCCTCAATAACAATTATGTTGTAAGTTGAATTTACGTGTAGCCGAAACTACACTGGGATACATTGGTACCCCCCTTGGGTATCTAGTTACCATATTTGTTTCAAGTATTTTATTGTGGTATTTTATTATTGTAAAGAGCAAAATAAAGAACATGTAATATTAGAGCCTACTGCAATATATCGTTGCAATTTTGCATTCATATTGCAATCTTTCCTGCCACAAAAATATTACGAAATTAATACAGTTTTATAGTGTATAAACAAATTTCTGTTTCGCTAACCTAACCTACCTAAACTTACCCTACACTAACAAAATCAACATAACCTAACAAAGCAGAACCCAACATAAACTAACATGCCAATATTATCGATGCTAGAAATAAGGATGTTTCTAATTGCAAAAACTTGTATTGGAGTACATCTGTACCTCTGTTGGGAATCCAGAGTTAAAAAATATCATGAGTATATAAGGGTTAATAACATCCCTACATTTATTTCTATTGTTCGTCTATCATCCCCTATTAAGTGTGCAATTAAATAAAAACATCTTTTACCCTCGTAATACGGTTTCTGTTGGTCATATAAATGCATAATTGAACTATACTCGTATCTTAGCTTTAGGTAATATTAAGGTCTGAAGTGATATAAAGCATATTGTTGTTCATATTTTACGCGGATTTCATTTGTTCTTGAAAAATATATTTGCCAGAATTGACAACGAAGATTTTTGTTACATTTTTTTTCTTAAATATATTTTTCTTTGTATATGAGAATCTGAAGGAATGAGTGTGAAAGTAGTTGACCTGAAGTTGCACCATCTCACATTTTGTCCCTCTCTGTATCTCTTTCACTCCTCCCATGCAAAGTTACTTGATGTCCAATTTCTTTGTTGCATATTTGGTGGAAAACATCTCGATCCTCATCCGAGGGAGACTTTAAATACATGGACAATGAAAATAGTATTTTAAGAATACTTGTAATCCACATTGAACACGGTCGAAGGTATAAAACCCAGAATTTTTTTTCTTGGGCCACTTCCAGAAATCATCACTATATTTATAATATTTATCTCTTTTCCCCCCTGAACATTCGTATATTTTTCAAATATGAGGAATTTAAGAGATATTTGTCATAGAATCTGGCATCACTGAATATAGTTTCAAGATGCCTGAATTCAAGTGCTCCAGTAGTGTGAAGTTGCGTGGTTCTTAGCAGTAGTGTCATTTCAACATTGCTTGGGGGAAGAGGAGCACTCTTCACGTTTTTCAATAGCATATTATTATACAGGATGGAGCAGGGAAATTTGAATCTAGAATTAGCAACACTGTATGACCGGCATTTGTTTGAGACCGATAAGAACATTAAGAATGTTGAAATACAGGATGGCATAAAGTGCGTATTAATTGACACTGTCCGTTGTTAGGAAAAAGAGGAATTTGTATGCGACAAGATATGGAATATGATGTATAAGTGTTGCGATCATTTCCCCATCATACTTGCTCGAGCGATCATTTCCTCATTATTTTTAAAACCCACTTCATTCAATTTGGAAACAAATATAATTATATCAAAAATACTTCCTTTGAATCAAAATTACAACATGTGTCCTCAAAATTTTCATGGTCAAAATATCAAAATTCAATACAAAATCGAATTACTCAGTATAATAACTCTTTTGAAATTTTTTAAACTGATTAAAACTACCGTTTCATCTCTAAATAAAGAAATTAAAAATACTAAGTCAAATTTTAGTCATTCATCCGCTCGCCAACACCACAGACCTGTATGGTGGAATGCACTTTGTCAAAAATATATAAATAATACTATTCAAGCCTTCAAAAGTTTTATATCGATACGGACTCCAAAAGCTTTCTACAATTGCCAACAACAACGAGCCCAAACGAAAAGAATTATTAATAATACTAAACGCTTAAGTTGGCAAGAGTTCTGTAATACTCTATCAGATCGCACTCCGACCTATAAAATCTGGAACTTTTGGAAAAAACTTCAACAATGCCATATCATACAAGACACACAAATTCACTTCTATAATTTAGAATGGATACCTAATTTCCACCAAAAATTAACCCCTTGCACTGTCAATAATGATCGCCGATTACTATCACAATTCTTACTAAACAATCCGAATACAGAACTTGATAAGAATTTTACAATGCCCGAATTAGAAACAGTACTTAGAAATATATATACATATAAAAATACTACACCGGGCATGGATGGAATCAGTTATTTACATTTAGAGATGCAAAAAAGCCGGCTTTTTTGAATCGATGGTTTTTTTTTTTACATAAAAAGCCGGCTTTTTTGGGAAAAAAAAACGAGAATTTTGGAAATTTCGGCTTTTTTCAACTTCATGATTTTTCTATCTAAATAGCTTTCTTATAGTATATTCTATAGTTAGATAAGAATTCCATGACCTGAATGTGATATTTCGCTCTGAAATTCACCATCAAGATGGATGAAGCACGTGTTTTACGAATTAAAGCTAACATGAAGAATGTAGTATTTGAGGGTAATTTTAGAGGCTATTTAACTTTATTTTAACTTTTGAGTTATCGACATCTCTTTTCTTCTCTAGTTTGTCATCCGTGTTTCATTTCTAAGAGCTTTTAGTACTCTAGCTTCTAGCGCAAAAGTTAAACTTGCCCGTTTTTCTATTTATCCGTCAAAGCGTACGTTTTTCAATATATCCGTCAAGCCGTACTTCCATATTTCTGTTATACTGTAGCTGTGAAGTGATTTAGCAATAATTTTCCGGGCACAACCTTGAATACCAATTTATACAAATAATCAGTAGCGGATTTAGAAAAGTACTTTAGGAGGTTTTTTTCTGATTGTTTCGTTTCCTAAAATGTCCTAATTTTATTTGGGAAGTGCTTGAAGTTTATGAGTACAGGCATAACTAATATTTCGTTTCGTTTATATGTTTAGCAATAATCTTCCGGACAACTTTAAAAATCATTTTATACTGAGAATCAGTGGCGGATTTAGAAAAGTATTTTGGGAAGGGTTTCTTACTAATGTTTAGTTTTTTTAAACATTCGTAATTTTTATTTGACGGGAGCTTAAAGTTTATGAGTAAAGGTATAAATAATAGATATTTCGTTTGTTGCAGACATTCCGTAACTTTGGGGAACGGGCTTCAGTCCGAAAGACCGCCCCCCTAACCTTCGCAAAACCGTCACTTCTCGTAATTAGTAATAATAACGATTTAAAAACAATAAAAAAGGAAGTCGCCCAACTCACAGTACACGCAATATTTCTACATTCACAGATGGAATGAAGAAAAGCTTTGTCAGAATGGTCGAATGCTGGTTGAATCCCGGACTTCCCGATAGAAGCGCAAAAGCTAATCACTCAAGTCATGTTTGTTGTGGAGTTGTATTTAGCTTAACTTAAATATATTCCGTAGTTTTTTTTTTGGGGGGGGGGGGAGTTCCGTAATGATATGTTGAATCCCTCTTGTTAAAAATTCAGAAAACTTGAGGATTGGGTAAACTGTGATGGTGGTTCTATAAAACTTAACTGTAGAATTTCAAGAATATACAGAACCAAAAGCTCTAGATGTGCAGCCTTTAAGTGTATCATATAAATCTAAGTATTTCTCTTATGTTTTATTTTAATTTTATTTTGTTTCAAAAAGAGGGTATGGAATATTTTGAAGTAAAAATACTACATACTATTTTGCTAGTTATTTGTGTATTCTTTAAAAAGAAGTGTTTACTTTTAGGGTTGGCTGGTTTACACCAACTTTTGTTTTTTAATAACTGGTTTAAACCACAAAAATAAAAATAATGAAAAATGCGAATCGTGTGAACTTCATGGTAACGTTTCCAGATATCAAACCACCTGCAATAGTGTTATTTCCCTTTCACCTTTTAATCAAGATGTCCCATGTTCAATTCTCGGTCGAACCACAAACCTTCTTTCATGCGTAACCCAAGTAGCGGTTCGGATGTAACTTTAAGCGAAAGTCTTCTCCTTGATAACCTCGGTATTTCGTAAGGATGTTAAGCCTAAATATACGAAACAAACCAAATTGTATATTTCTGCATGCCTAAATGCGTGTTGTTTTATAAAGAAGCCAATATTGCTTAAATATATTGATAGAAATTGGCAAAATTTATCGATTGCCTACGTAGCTTCCAACATTAGCTTGGATTCGACTTTCAATGATATCTACGTACCGGTACTAAATTTGTAATTTAATACTCAGTTTTAGCGTACTGATTATGGTACGTTGACCTTTAAATTTTACATGCAAAGCAATAACAGGGTTTTCCCGTTATTGTCTTACATTTCAAGTAATGACGGGATTTTCCCAATGGCTAGGGCGGGAGATTCTCAACTTAAGAAATTTACTGACCGCACTTCTTTAAGCTTATGGGAGTTCTTCCGGCATAACCCCGCTGTTGCATAATAACATCAAGGCGAAACAAACCTATTTCTGTGAATATGTAATATAAATACATAAAGCAAAAAATCTAAGTCAAAAAAGCCTGGTTTAAACATCCCCCAAAAAATGGGTTTTTGGCATTTTCAAAAACAACCACGGTTCTTGCCAACTCTGCTTACTTTTGTATATAGGAGGTTAAAAAATTCTTATTATATACATTGGTTAATCCTGTGGAATTCATAATGTAAATATGTTGAAGAAAAATTGTTTGAAATATTTTTTCGAAATTCATAGTTTATTTTCGATGTTTTATATTATTATCAGCATCAACCACTAATTAAATGATTTTTTGTGTTATAGAAAAGCGATACAAAGTCTGTTTTATCAATTTAAAGCAGTATTTTGAAAAAAGCCCAAAATTTCCCAAGCAAAAAAGCAAAGCAGAAAAAACCGAGTTTTTTTCCAAAAAAGCCGGTTTTTTTCCGAGCCCTTGCATCTCTATTTACATTACAAAAACCTACCAACCAAAGGTCTCCAGATGTTGCTGAACTATTATAATCATATTTGGAATACAGGCCAAATACCATTAAAATGGAAAAGTACTAATATTACCTATTCTAAATAATAATAAAGGATCAACTACGTCAAACAATTTTCGACCAATAGCATTATTATCCTGTTCATATAAAATTTTCGAAAAGTTAATATTAAACAGATTAAATTGGTTTTTAGAAAACTCACAAACTTTCCCACTTCATATTATTGGTTTTAGAAAAAAATTCAACTTACGATGCATTAACGTTATTATTACTAGATATTTACAAAGCATTCATCACAAGAGGATACCTTTTGGTCATTTCATTTGATGTAAAAGGAGCTTATGATCATGTGATATTAGACATTCTAGTGGAGAAAGTGTTTAAACTTCAAATTCCTGGAAAGATTATTAGAATTATACATAACATTTCAATAAACAGACAAGTGTATATAAAAGTGAAAAATTCATATTCCACGCCACGAGTAACATCTTTAAGTTTATTGCAAGGAAGTAAATTAAGCCCGATTCAATTTAACATTTATAGAGTTGATTTAATAACTTCATCATGGGAAAATAGTACTATTACTTCTTTCACTCATGATCTACTACATAGCTCTTATACAACTCATACTGAACGTATAATATCATGTATGGAGAATAAATTAAATATCATCAATACATGGATGAATAATAATGGATTAGAACTCAACTGGGACAAAACAAAATTTATTGTCTTTACTCGGAAAAGAAGTTTACAAAATTACCAGTTGCAATATCATAACTATAAATTAAGATCTGAAAAATCCATCAAATAACTTGGATTAATATTAGATCGGAAATTAAATTGGAAAGCACAAATACAATTTCTTACTCAAGAACAGGGGCGGATCCAGGGGGGCGATTGCCCCCTCCCCAGAAGTGGAAACTCTTATTTTATATATGTAAATAAAACCTATCCCAGAGTTTGAAGCTGTTAAAAGTAGCTCTAAGTAACAGTATGACAACCCACCGCCCCCCTCCCCAGGAGGTGGTTCTGGATCCGCCCCTGCTCAAGAAAATATAAAATACATTAACTTATTAAAATGTCTCTCTTCCAAAAGATAAAGCATTAATCCGTTTACTTTACTATCAATACTACATCAAGGCTATATATAGAAAATATCATATGGCAGTACATTCTACAACAAATCTGCTCAATACTACAACTGTTTAGAACAAACAATCTATAGTTTATCTAAAATAATTTTTTCTCAACCCTCTTTCTGTCTCCAAAAAAAAAAAAAAAAAAAAAAAAAAGGCTTTATTAAAGGAATCAAAATATATATACCTTTATCAATACTATTTTCCAAATTGGCCTACAAATTCGTAATAAAAGCGTTCGGCAAATCTAATTCTCCTCAAACTTCAACAGCTTGAACTGCTTCTCAAGAAAAAAAATGCTCCTTATACCCGTAACTATCCATGGATAGTTCAGGCATACCTCAACTTTAAATTATTTAATACAACGATACATAAAGTTCCATCAGTTCCATGTTTTGTTTGGAATTATAAGGATAATTTGTCACAAATAGAAGTGATGAAACATATATATATATATATATATATATATATATATATATATATATATATATATATATATATACCAATTGCAAATGAAGACCTAAAACAAAAAAAATCAACATCTATGGAAGGACTTTAAACAACAATTTGATGAAGATGCCACATTTATTTATACAGATGTTTCAAAATTTAACAATATCAATTTAGGAACAGTAGTTTGTATTCCGTCTAGAACAATAACACTTCATTACAAACTACCTATAAACACGACAATATTTGAAGGAGAAGCATTTGCCATCCGACAGGCACTAGTTTATATCAGAAAAACATAAAATTACTAAATCTGTTATATGCTCAGACTCATTAAGTGTGTTAACAGCTTTAAATTCTATCCACTGGAACAATTCTACAACTTGGACTCTGCTAAATATTAAATACCTTTATCGAACACTGATGGAGAATAATTACAAAATATATTTCACTTTTATTGAAACTCACGTCAATATTGAAACGAATAGCAACATTATAGACAAAGCAGCAAAAACCTCATATCTTGAAAGAATTCCAAGGAATATCAAATTATCACCAAGGAATTATTATAATTACATCAAAGAGCTTCATAAGGAAGAGTTAATTACCTGGTATAATAAACAACAACCACTACCTGGAAAATTTTATTGGGCAATCTCTACTTCACTGCAAGACCAGATGAAAAAAATCATTATTACCGACTAATTTTTGGAACAGCGCTAACACCTATAAAATTATTCGAAATAAATAATAATAATAAAAAAAACTACACCACTGGTGTGATAAAGGAATAGGAACAGTTAATCATATTATTTTTGAATGTGAATTGTTTCAACCTCTACGCTCACAGTTATTAACACAATTATATAAATACCTTGGATATGCACCATTTCCTTATATATTGGCAGCTAACAACTGGTCATCAATTAAAGCTTCAATACATTTCGTCATAACTTCTGGCATAAATATTTTTTTTAAATCATCTATTGAACAAACGTTTTCATCTGGACATATGGAATACAGCGAAGTAATATGGATTATCAAGAATGTCAAAAACTGTTTTTTATTCATCTTTTTATTCATGTTAAATTGGATACAGGTAATTTTGATAAAGATTGTACACATTGTTAAGATCTACTAGCTGAAACATTACGAAAGGATGGGAACCATATTACTTTCTTGGAACTATGTTACTAACTATTTTCAATACTTGGAAAAAATAATAATTATTCCTTTTTTGCATTTCTAGCATATACTGGTGGATACCTGGTGCGCCTATTGAACACTATTAATAGTGCAGAAGACAAGACAAGAAAAGTAGAGACCTGCACGGGCCGAATATTTTGGCCCGAGCCCAATCCAGTCCGAATGTACGTAGGCCCGGCCCAGCCCGGGCCCGAAAAGTTTTGGAGATTTTCGGCCCGAGCCCGGGCCGGCCCGATAAGTTTTTTAAAAAAATTCTTGGGCTATGCCCGGCCCGGGCCCGATAAATTTTAAAAGTTTCATTTTGTAACATTTTTCACGGGCACACTTCTTCAACGTTTGCCTTTATTCTAATTATCGTTTAACGAAAGTCAATAATTATTAAAGAATTGCAATTAACCGGCCCCAGCCTGGCCCGGCCCAAAGAAATAACAGCGTCGGCCCGCCCAAGCCTGGCCCGTGCAGGTCTCTAAAGACAAGTGTTAGAATGATGATATAGATTGAGTTACTTTTACGAAGGTTACTGGAATACTACGAAGAGGAATAATACAATACACATTTTGATTAAGAGTAAGCTATTATATATATATGATTTAATGAGTATATGAACGAGTACAGATTGAGAATGAAAGGATGTTAATTGATATGTAGTTTTCAGTGATTTAAGGATTTCCAGGTCATACTTAGAGTACTACATAGCCTAGGTCTAAAGTGATTTTGAATTACCTGATTTTCGGATCTAACGAAGAAGACTTTACCATTTAATAATAATGAAGTATTGAAGTTGTGTGGAAGGTGTTCGCTGTCAAAGCACGTGATAACGGTAACTTTAACCTCCCGAGATCCCCTGAAATCAGTTCGTTTGATTTCTCTCTTTGGCGAATCTATGGGTACATCTCTAAATCAAAGTTTATAGTACAGCTCACAGTTGACGAGAAGAACCCTAAAAGAGGACTAGCGGGGAATTGTCAACAACACGGTCAAGTCCATTTTCGGTTTTCGAGGTGTGGTCTATACTTAGATGTCGTCTGCTACTCCTGGTAGTTATCTGTGTGCTATTCCATGGTGTAATTTGAAACCCCCGTGCGAAAAGTGGGCGAGCCCATACTTACGTCACACTACTTCTGCTAGGGTTCTTCTCGTCATCTGTGAGCTGTAGACGTCCTGTAAAATTATCGAATTCAAATTAAGGGTTAAAGAAGGACTCACTGCTGTTCCCCAAGACATAATAAACAGAGTATCCCAATAAATTTCCAAAGCATACTTGAATCATAACATGTATGCCAAATGAAGTACATCTTCCCGATGTCAGCTTCAAGAAGTAAAGTGATATGTAAGTGCCATAGCTAACGTCATTGTTAATGATATACTTTCTACATGCATCTCAATAAATGAATTCTTTCCTGAGTTGATTCGGGCATTTTACGTCAACTAAAATTTTTGCGTTTTCCTGCACCACCCTGCAGCATTGATGTATATGTAACTTAGAGCTGACATTTGCTCCATTCCTGCAATCCCAAAGATGCCTTTGTTTTTAGATTATGTTTGGCTATTTTTGAGGGCATAAATGCAAGCAGGCTCCCACCCATGGGGAATGGGTCCACTCGGTCTAGATCCTCCCAAATAACCTTCTTAACTAAACATACATTTGTATACTTTCTCAAGAAAACTATAATTGTTTAACAAGGAAATGGATGATGTAGTATTAAAATTTGATCTTAACACTTCATCTGGACTCTTTCTCTTATAAAAACAATCTAGTTCTAGCATTTTTTCTAGAAATATATGTGGAAGTATTTTACAATTACTCAGTCCGGTAGCCAGCCCAATAATGTAGGGGGGGGGGTAGAAGTTAGGGAAGGCCCGATCTAACCATAGTATAGTTCATCACCATATTATAGTTTCTTTGCAAGCCTACCGCTAAAATTTTAGTGGGACAACAAAAATTAAGGGGGGCGGCCCACCCTAGCCCCTTCCAGTAGATACGGGCCTGCAAATACTTATATTTTCGGATGTAGAATAATATCCGTTCAGTACCGTACTACATAGATGTAGTGGCTAGCAGTATTGGACCCCCACCCCAGAGCATGGACCCCTTTCAACAAAAATTTCCGGGTATGTGCCTGAATAGAAGCATATTTTAAAAGATTTTAGGTGATAGACATCCTAGTCTTACTCATCTCCTCTGCCATTGGGCCACTGCGCTCTCTTTTATATAAATACCACACAAAGTGCTTGTAGTTAAGCATGTCGAAGCGAAGGTGTTGAATCCAGAAGCAAGTAAAGTTGTAAACTGTGCATTTATGGAGAGTTGAAGACATGAAACACTTAATTGGATCGGTTGATGTCTTCCGGCGATTATCAACAGATGTCGGGAGAAGAATAACATAAAGAAAGAAAAGAAAAAAATAATGGAAAGGTGGACGACCGAAAATGGTGACTAATGTTTCCAACTCCTTGACGCAACTTTCAACCACCGCAATTGCAATATTATCTTTTATTTTCTTACAGTTCCATTCTTTGGTTAACTGGGTGTTGCAATATCAACGGCCATTGACCTATCATACTGAGATTTGCTGTTAGCCGTAGAAAATTAAAGAAATTTGATTTCGAGAACAAAACATTGTACAGTAATCTTCCTTTGTTTGTATAGTTACCAACAGAATTGCCTATCGCCCCTCCACATTTTCTCTTCTCCGTAACTTCAGAACGAATTTTAAATACTTATTTATTTGCCCTAACAAACCAATATATCTGGCCAGTAAAATAGTTTAGAATGATCGAACCCTGGTGTCATAACTAGAGGGCGGATTTTCAGGTGCAGCACCTTTTCTAAAAATGTAGATGTTATAACAATCAAAGTTCAAAATATGTATTTCCGGGCATAAAATGAACTGAAATGAACGCACTTTGTTGCACCTTTTTTGCTAGTTTCATAAAATTCCCCTTTTATTTTTTATTTTATTTATTTATTTTTACTTCTTTAAGCCTTCAGCACCTTTATTGTCCCTTTTTCCTCTCTTTTTTTTTTAAAAAAAAAAAAAAACTTTGGACAGTACAATATGTTTTATTTTCAATCTAGTTTACAGATAACATTTCATAAATTTGAATCTTGACGGATTTGCTAGGGATAAATTTGAACTGAATTTACGAAATAATCCTGACATAGAAACCTTTGCAATGTCAACTGAACTTCCTGTCCATGTGCTTACACCACTGGTTTCCGTTTGATGTCGAGTGAAGTTTCTCCTCATACAAGGATCTCCTGAGCTCCAAGAGACAGAAACTAACATTCGAAAACATAGAAATGTTGTGCATTATCAAGTATAACCAATTTCTGAAGACCCAGTAGTATGGAACGGTTTCTAAAGTCAAAATATTGCTAAATTAATGATTGTTTAAATACCGAGTTGGTTTTAACCATAATTTTATTACAACAATGTTGAATGTTGTACAAGTTCGGGGTTAAATAAAACAATTTTATAATTTATGTTCAATGTTTAAAGCAAAGATTTTAACAACATTTGCTTGTGTAATGAATATAGAATATTCATGTAAGTGTATACTAGTACTTAATAAAGATATCCTATTAGCACCTTTTTTGCACCATTTTGAATGATTTTTCAGCCCCTTTTTCCTACCACATTTTTGCACCTTAAAATCCGGTCCCTATTGATAACCATAGTATTTCATGTCACTGACCCCGATTACGAAATTCTGGTTACGTGAATGGCAGCAGGAAAGAGAGGGAGGAGCGAAGGAGGCTACAATTCATGATCAATATCAAAACATACGTGAAAACGAAGAGGTTAACGGAAGACAATGGAGCATAGAAGATTCTCAGTTGCGGCAAATGACCTGCCAATTATGGCAGAATATCTATGAGGGTGATTATATATGATATTGTAGTTTTTAATGAAATCTTTATTCATTAGATATCACTAAAAATCGCCTGAGTCGTTTTGGAGAAAATAATACAAAAAATTCATCCTCAATAGTAAACTACCCCTTTTGGATATTTTTATCAAAAGTGGCTTACACGGTATCATAAGGTTGTTAATGAAATATTTGTTTCTAAAATATGAACAAAATAGCCTGGGTTGTTTTGAAAAGATCTCCGTAAATATCTCAGCTCAAGATAAAACTCCTTTCTGCGGACTTATTCAAAAGTAAGTTATGCCATATTTGCAGGTTATTAATCAAACAATTATTTGTGAAATACGAATAGAATGGCCTGATTCGTTTTTTGAGGAAATAGCTCTAAGAACTCACTATTCAAGTAAATTACCTCAACCATATAGAGGTGTTAATGAAACATTGATGTATGAATTATAAACAAAGTCCTTTGAGACGTTTTTGAGAAAATCACATCTTTTAAACTTTTACTCTTCAATAAACTGTCGCTATTTTTGCACGTGAGTCGAAAATTCAGGAAAAAACCTTTTAAGAAACTTATAAAAATCTTGCGTTTAAAAATTGATGCGGACTTTGAGCTATATAGCATTTAAGTAAGTATATATAAGATCCATTGAGATGAGATGAGCGGACGGACACTCAAAACTTACTTTTTGGCCATATAACAGGGGCGTACTCACAGGGGTGAGGCCACCGGGCACGGACCCGTTCCCCCTCAATAAACTTCGTACCTGTACACTTATTAGAACACTTTCTATACTCGTTTAGAAGAGAAATGATTGATATAAACTAAAAATTTGATCTTATTCATCATCTCTACTATTTCTCTTCTAATAAAAAATATATATATATATATAATTTTATCATATTTCATGACAATATAGGACAGGACATGACAACTTAAAAATTACTTATTGTTTTTGTTTTCTTTTGGCTGTAGAATAATACCCGTTTGATATTACTTAAACATAATGTCTTGTATTATTGGACGCCGCAAACTTTGGATCCCTCCCCCCCAAAAAAAATCTGGGTGCGCCTGCCATAAAGGGACCATGAAATGTGTTAATCCATTCAAATCTTGAATTCAATTTGTTTCCACGAACACCATACTATCTTCCCTCTTATCATTGATCGAAAACAAAAGAAAGAAAAAAAGGAAACTCGATCATGATCGTGCTATCTCACTATTTATTTAATGGAACTGACGAAAAAAATCTTTAGAAAGCGGACGTCCGAAATCGAATCCGAAATTTTCCTATTGCATAAACAAACTACAATCCCTCGTTTCTTTGACGTAGAGGGGTCTTTTTCTCTTTAATTTATTGCAAAACATTTACACTATCTGAATTGTTCATTTTTTTCTAATTAAAGAAAAGAAATTTTGGAGCGACGGTAGAAGAGAAGAAAGTATGGTAATCGTTTTAAAAAATCGAATATGAGACGTGAACAGATTTGTAGTTATTTTGAACGTCTGTCTGTCCGCTATATAAGATTCAACATGGAAGTTTTTCTTCCTGTACCAAAACTAAAGGTAGTTTATTGAAGGATGAAAATAAGAAATTGCAATTTTCTAGAAAACATTTTTTTTTTTTTTTTAACATTTCACACACCAATACTTCATTACAACCCTAAATTGTGGTATAAGTCATCCCTCATAAAGAGAGGGGTAGTTTATTCTTGAGGATGATTTTCATTTTTGATTTCCTAAATATGACTCATTTGACTTGGTTGCTATCTTATGAAGAAATATTTAATTAATGGTTTAATAAATGGAGCAAGTAATTTCACGTGAAAAATCCGCAAGTAATAGTTTACACAAGTAATACTTTTCTTCGAGCGACGTTTTTTTGAAAATGTCTTATAATTTTGTTTCGTATTTCACAAACAGGTGTTTCTGTGATAACTGCAACATAACATGATTTAGCATAATTGGAGACGAGACATAAGATTTCTCTTCTCGTCTCGCAAACTTTGTAGAAATATTCTTCTCGAATAATTATTTCTCGTTTTCTCTTAATTTTTTCTACTTTGATTATTTAAATTTATTTAAACCAGATTTTATTTAATTTATTTACACATACTTTCCCAATTGCCCTCATGACCTTGGAGTAATTGACACTGCTAAAATTATATGTTTTTCCTTTAGGATAACTCATTCTAAAATAAACTTGGTTCACTGTTATTAGAAAAAAAGGTATTAAGCAAGAATATATTACCCTTTCCGGAGCAAATATCCTTTTTAAATACCTTTATAATATCGATGGGCTAATTTCAGTTGTTTTTCTGAAAGTTGCGTAGCATGTTATGTGATTTCGGAGAATACAAGCCTAATAAGTTTTCATATCATAAGTAAGGGCCGAGAAAACAGAAGGTAAAGGCAACACTACATTGTTAACCACTCAATAATATTGACAAGGATTGGTATTAGGAATTAGATTTCTAAGCTTTGAGCATCCATGGCCTATGTATGGCGGATAACGTCCCTCGGGGATTACACTGTTCGAGAAGAGGGAAGGAAGAAAGTGGCGTGAGACCTAAATGTTAGGTACTATTCCTGCATTTGTCTAGTGTGAATAAGGAAAACCCAGAAAAATCACTCAGGATGGGCGGAATGAAAAAGCTTTTACAGTTTTACAACCGAGTGTCCCCACCGGGAATCGAGCCCGGGACCACTAGTACCAAAGACGAGAGCAATATTGATCAGAAATCACCTATAGAAGCTAACTTCACTTTTATGGACGATGACATAGAAGGTTAGATTTCCTCTGAAGTCTTGCCCGGGAATTTCTCGTCTCGCCTTGAAAATGAGACAACAGTTAAGGCGAGAAGTACATTTTAAAATTCGTGATGAGACGAGATACATTATAATTTTCGAGACGAGAAATTTTAACTGTCTCGTCGGCAGTTCAACAAAGTTGTAAATCTTAACCACTATTTTAGTATTACATGATCCATATATATACACAAATACTGCAAAATGACATTGTGATTACAGGAACATAATAAACGGTTAAAGATACGCAAGGCATTACACAATATACTTCAATAATAAATATGGTATAGTGGCGGCGGGTAGCGTAGTCGCTAATGCTCTTGCCTCTGCTGTGAGCATTCCCGGGTTAGATTCTCGGTGGCATACTCAATCGAAATAGTGTAACAGCTTTCTCACACCAGCCATCCTGATTGAGGTTTTTCCTGGGTTTTCTCATTCACACGAGACAACTGCTGAAATGGTACCTACCATACAAGTCTCAGACCACTACCTTCCTTTCCCCTTCTCCGCATAGTGTGATCACCCAGAGACGTCATCCTTCATACGGATGGACTTAAGGCCATAGATGTCAGTAGTGTTCCCGGTGGGAACACTCGGTTGTAAAACTATAAAATCTTTTTCATTCCGCCCATCCTGAGTGATTTTCCTGGGTTTTCCTCATTCACACTAGACAAATGCCGAAATAGTACCTAACATAGGCCCCTATAGGTCTCACGCCACTTCCTTCCTTCCCTTTCCTCGAACAGTGTGATCCCCGAGAGACGTCATCCGCCATACATAGGCCATGGATGCTCAAAGTTTAGAAATCTAATTCCTAATCCTAATCGTTATCAATATTATTGAGTGGTTAAGAATGTAGTGTTGCCTTTGCCTTCTGTTTTCTCGGCCCTTACTTACAATATGAAAACTCATTAGGCTTGTGTTCTCCGAAATCACATAACGTGCTAAGCAACTTTCAGAAAAACAACTGAAATTAGCCCATCGATATTATAAAGGTATTTAGAAAGGATATTTGCTCCGGAAAGGGTAATATATTGTTGCTTAATACCTATTTTTCTAATAACAGTGAACCAATTTTAGTTTAAAATGAGCGATCCTAAAGGAAAAACATATAATTTTAGCAGTGTCAATTCCTCCAAGGTCATGAGGACAATTGGGAAAGTTTCCGAAAAGAAAGATATAACGGAGTCTAGTCAAGAAGATTCTTCTTGTAAGGAAGGTTAGTTTATTTTATTATTCTAGGGTTTCACTTTATTCTGTGACTGTACATAGTAAAAATATAATTCTAGTTTTTCTGTTAATACTTGAGAATATGGCATTAAGCTGACAAACGCGTGCTGTTGCCGTACGATCTGTTAATCTCTACACCCTTATGCTTCGTTACCATTATAACTATAAAACAATTTCTCAGGACGATGCGTTTTATACAATAATTTATTATAGGTTTAGTATATCACTTTCATGGTGCTGTAGCCATAAATAATTTTAGACGTAACACTATTAGTGTATTTACTTACATTCCTCGCTACACTTGGTAAGTATTTCAGATAAGGACTAAAGATATAAATGTAATCATTTCATGAGTTTCTTTGGCGATCCTTTTATGTCGGCAAATCACTATATACGTCTTACTTATAATTTAATACCTATTAAATGCGTTTCGATACATATAGGGTGTTTCAAAACAACACCCACAACGTTTGGGAGGTGATTCCTGACACGAAGATAAGACAAAAAGTATAGACCAACCTAGGTGCAAAATGTTCCATTTCGGAGTTATAGGCTGCCAAAAACATGAAAAATGGACTTTAAAGGTCCATAGCTCCAGAACGATGGGATCTACCATAGTCGGATCAAGACTTCACTTACCGACTAGTGTGTACTCTATCCAAATATCCTGTTTCAGAATCCTGTGATACTTCCGCAACAATTTTTATAGTAGTAGTTGGTAAGTACTTCAAATTATATGCATGTCCCTAAACTTCCTCTATAAAAATTTGATGCGTGAGTACCTTAAGATACTGAAACATGTATTTTTGGGTAACGCATATTTTATTTCCTAAGTAAAGTCTTGACCCGACTGCGGTAGATCCCATAGTTTTGGAGAAATGGACCTTTAAAGTTCACTTTTTCATGTTTTCCGCAGCCTATAACTTCGAAGGGAAACATTTGTGCATCCAGGTTGGTCTATATTTTTTGTCTTATCTTGGTGTCAGGAATCATTTCCGAAACGTTGTCGGTGTTGTTTTGAAACACTTCGAGTCATAAGAATCTAGCAATGTTCATTAAAAAATAAACATCAGTAACTGATCTCATTAACAATTCAAATAGAATCGTCTTTCAAACAATAGATTCAAGTCTTACTTTTTTCTTGTACATTTTAAATTAATAGATATATTATATTCTACAATCTAATTAAGTTTTACGAGCTGTTACATTATCCAATAGTCATTTGTTCGTTTCTTGTTTTCCTAATCTACAGATAAAACCCAGCATGTAGCAAATAGAATTTAATACCGATTCCGCGTGCTATTTCCTGTCTTAAATGCAAGACATTTTCTGTTCTTTTTCCGGTCCATTTTTTTTTTAAATCATGAAAATTTGTCCCACATAATTGAGCTGCTATCTAACACAAAATTTATAATCCACTATTAAATCTGATATGCTTAATGTGATGTGCTGCTGTAAATGTAATATACTACCTAGTGGCGTACTCAGAATTCCATAAAGGGAGCTTCAAGCGTTCAATCCTATACCCTTTCAGGACAGTGTAATTTTTTTGATAATACAGAGTGTTCATGAATTCAGTCCTATAAATTTAGGAGGCAACTCTTTATTGAAAGGAAAAAGTTCTAATAAACATACGTCACAAAAGCCTCCTTTGAGACTTATGTACTACCAAAAATGCGAAACATGACGTTGTGAAGTGGCCTGGTTTCAAAATTATGGGACCCCTAAGAAGCAATTCATGGAATTACACACGAACTAGATATCAATGTCTCAGAATCTTCTGATACCGGCGTAACAAGTGCTCAATCTACATATTAAAATGCTAAGTTTATATGTTTGTTTCCAATCCTTTCGAGAATGAGATCTCGAAAACCACAAGTATACCTGTTTTCGCTGGTCGATTTTTTTTTTTTTTTTAGGTTGTCCAGTTCTAATTGGATATTTAGAAAACGAAACCATTATTTCTTTATTACATCTTTTAGGGGTACGCTAGAAGTGTTGAAATTTTAATAAAGCATAATATCCTACGAATTATACATCCCAACACAACACTGTTGTATACGGGGGTTGTATATGTCTCAGGTGTTAGTTTCACGTCGAAATGATAATGAAAAACGAAACATAATCATTGCTCCAGTCTAAGATGAATCTTTATTGGTTGGAGTGTTTTGCCTAATGAACACCTATATCACTGACATTATAATTAATTGTGTATGTAATGTATATGCTTATTACATACTGTATGCAAGAAGAAAGGAAACATGAATTAGCATACATGAGCATACATGAATTAGAAAATCCAACCAGAAGTAGGTATAAATCTTGCAAGAGGTGCGAGATGTTGAAAAATAATTGAAAAAATGTGCCCTTTATGAGACCCCTTCCCGATTTTTATCAAGACGTCCTTCACTTGTGTCCGTAAAGGGACATATGCAGATGTTCTGAGGGATGGCAAGGAGATTCATGCTAATATATGAACGATGCGCTGTCTAGAGTGTGCAGGTGCAGCGTGTTTATTTTTAAAATAATAATGACTTTTTTTTTTTTTTTTTTTTAGGAAAGTCAGCGTTTTCAAAGTATTTTGGGTTGCTACCGATAACTTAACCTCCTTCGTTTGAACAATTTTAGTTAAATTTCTCAACAACCTTTATTATTTTTATAAATAAATTATTTACACTACGGATATAACTTCCTATTATATTTTCATCTAAATTAGAAAATACTGACAAAACATCAAGGCAAAATTTCAGCTGCAAAAGTGGGCAGTAGGCAACACTACGTATGTAACAGAATTCAATATAAAGGAAACAATAGAAGGAAAGCCCATCCCGAATCCTCTGTGTTTGATATATTAACTCCACCTTTCAGTGTAGGAAACGATGCATTTCATGGTGAATAAACATCGCCTTATTTAAAAAGCCAAAACTCATTTCGTATTCTTTGAATTTAAAAAACTCCAAGAATCAATTTCGATCTTTCTGTTTGGTTTTCTTAATGTTCATCCGCTTCAATAACTTCCTTTTAAGAAGGCGTCTTGAAATAGGGCTATCAGGGTGTTGCTTGGAAATTTCGTAGGAAAATAGTCTCATTAAGTTGTTTGTAGTCTGAGTTTTGTAGATAAAATTTTATTATGATCCCAATGCTGCTTATTCTAGCTTTGAAACTATACAAAACTTAAATAAAAATGAAACATGATCAAAGCACACACTCATTATTACTATTATTATTACTAATTTGTGTTACAGTTCCAGCATAGTATAGTAATAATAAGTATTTGGTTTAGTTAGATTTTCCACTAATGCTATTTGGACACCTCCTCACATTATATGGACTTCGTAGTGAGCGACTAACCTTTCTCCTCTTCATTTCCTAAGTTAAATCTTCCCATACTCCAGAACTATCACTGAAATATTTATTTATGAAATATCAACAAAATTATGGAACACATTTCCAGAAGACTTAATCCAAAGGGGACACAGTCTATCAGTAAAACAACGTTTCTGAGTTACTCAGAAAGAAACGAATTAACGACATATTCTAATATTTAGAAGGGGGCTGCAGCGAGTCAGTGGTGGAACACTTGCCCTTGGTATGTATGGTGCCCGATTCGATCCCAGCTTGGGTCAAATGGACTTCGTGATAGACAAAGAACATGTGAGTGGGTCTTCTAAGAGATTCTCCCGTTTTCCCTCACTTGCTTCATTCCATTGTGTCATTAATTCCATCATCATTGTGTCTCCCTTAGGCTCGGTACACAATCGTAGCACATTAAGCAAGAAGTTTTATAACTGAAATATTTTAAATAAAATACCAAGAAAATATGCAGAACCAATTTCGAGAATATTGTCACAAAAATACACATTTACAAATACACATATACATTGTGAAATTTGGTGAGAGAAAAATTAATTATGGTGTATTGTAGGATTATTCATAAAATATTTAGTTATGGGGTATAAACAAAGTCGTTAAAGCCTTTTTTGAGAAAACGATTGCTTATGCTTTTAACTATAACTCTATGGCCTATAGAACCCGGAGGTTCAATACCGCATTCGCAAGAGCTCTCCGTTGATTTCTCTTTAGCCAATTGGATCCAGTTTCTACTTTGTATTCCTATCTCTGCCAGATCCATCTTAATATTGTCCTTCCATCAGAGCCTAGTTCTTCCAGAGGAGCAAATCTGTTGGTGGGGAAACGGGACGGGTAAGACCGCTCCTTATTATTTTTTTTAAGGGATGTTCAAAATATTTATAAAGTTAAAAATTTCATTTTACTTTCCTTTGTGGCAATCGAACACAAATCATCACATTTCTCCCCCAAAAAACACATTCCAAATCGGATTATTGGGGAACAGTTCCCCCCAGTTTCAAGATTGGAGGGACATGTCCCCCTCATCCCGCCAGGATTTGCGCCAGTGCTTGCTAATGGACGTTTTTCAATTGGATTTCCAGTTAAAGCTTTGAAAGCGTTCCTACTTTCTTCCGTTCTGACTACATGACCTGACTGCAACACTGTTTACATTTTAACCCTCCTTTATTTTTGGGTCTACTAGTTTTTTTTTTTTTTTTTTTTTTATGTTCCCTCCCCGGGAAGATTCATTTTAAACTATAACTTTAAAATTTGCTCTTGAAATATATATTTAAAAAATGGCGATGTAAATGGCATCGGACAGTGGACGAATAGACAAATGGTCATCAAAATAAACTTTTAAGCTGTAAAATTTGGAATTCCAGTTGAAATTTGGAATTCACTCGAAAGTTTTTTTTTTTTTTTTTTTTTTTTAAGTACTGCTTTCATTCATGATTTCACAAAGAATTCTTCCATCCTTGAGTGAATCTGTTGAGATCGATTTCGGAAGTTATGA
This sequence comes from Thermobia domestica, assembly GCF_964235325.1. NCBI lineage: Eukaryota > Metazoa > Arthropoda > Insecta > Zygentoma > Lepismatidae > Thermobia > Thermobia domestica. The sequence goes on along the minus strand of NC_137465.1, from coordinate 3,360,165 downwards.
ATCTGTTGTCAATCACGCCTCAAAGGCCAAAGGAATTCCAGCCACCGCTTCATTAAGCAATTAACCAGTCATGTAATTGTTATTGCTTCCAAAAGTTACACCTAAGATCGAAGGTCGTAGGAAAATGGAGGTCATCAGACACTCCTCCTGTGATTGGTAGTCAAGGATTTAGTCGGACACTTACACAAAGTTTCACGGTTGACAAATGAATAACGCTTCCCGTATTATATGAACTAATTAGCTAAACCAACACTAGTTACAATTAGCTGACAGATATTTATGCTGTTAAACTTTCTTTTTTTTTAATACAAAATGCAAGCTTTTGCGTAAACTAGTATCAGGGAGTTCCAACCTTTTCTCTGTCCAATCAAGTGATAAAAATTACAGCAGAAACCTTAACTTCAAAAGTTTAGATCAGAATTTGTGCAACTCGTGGAACTCGTGCCAGTAGAGGAACGCAAGTGTTTCCTAAGTGGCAATCGCGAAGTTGCCACAACATGAAACTCTTCTGAATGGTCGGGCCGCGGTGGCTTAGTGGTAGAGCGTTCACCTCTGGTGGGTGTATGGGGTCCCTAGTTTGATCCCAGCTTGCGCCAAATAAACTTTGTCGTGGATAAACACCATATGTGTGGGTTTTCTCGGAGTTCTCCCACTTGATTCATTCCACCATTCAATTCATTTCTCATTATTACGGTCTCCCTTAGCCTAGCAGGCATAATCGTGGGACGTTAAACTGAAAAATTTCATTTTTTATTCTAAATGGTCCCTCCCAAGCACTCCTCGCCGCAAGCCGCCTCACAGCACTTTCATGACATCCCTTCGTTAACGTCTCATCTACACATAACAAGCTAGAAACATTTTCTTTGCGCAGCAAATCCTAGAAGGCAAAAATAACTCCCTTATTGATTTGTATATAGTCAAAGGAATTGCTCTTAATGTTGTTCATGAAATATAACAGTGCCAGTGTATTCAGCTATGAAAGGTACACATTCAAACACTATTTGGCACGTTCAGTGTACACTGAGGAAAAAATTGTAGGTGGTGTACTTAAAAAGATAGGTTACATGCGTAATTCCTGTAGTTTTTGGACTTAACGTACAGCAGACGTATAACTGAAAACGCATGTTTTATAATACTTTCTGTATGAGTGTTCCATCTATACGTACTTTCCGTATGAAACAATATAGGAGGTCAGGATCTCACATACAAATGGATGTATATAACATAGCTGACGAAGGTAACATAAGTATATGCATGTGATATACGGAAAACTGTTAGATGTCAGACATCCTGCAACGGCATGATGTAATAGGCTACCTAAGGGCAATGCCTATGTAGCATACGGATAACGTATGCTCCGTACTGATTTCTATAGTAAGCAAGAATATACCGTATATTTGTACATTATACCGCTGTCCGGAGAACGGATTTTTCTCTGTGTAGAAAGGAATCAAGTCCAGTTTTGTGTGTGTGTGTGTGTGTGTGTGTGTGTGTTTGTCATTTTAGAGGTATTTCGTATTTAAGGTCTCTATCTGAAGATAAAAGAATCATGTCCAGATGTAAATAATCTTAGAATAAAATAAAAAAGACTATTAACTTTTCCACGTAACTAAGCTTACTGTACAAATTTTATGTTGTCTCTTTTTCTGATAACTTCAGGAATTGGACTTGATATCTTCATGCTCTGAATTCTCTCTATGCACCAACAAACTCGAAGTTAGAGTCATGGTAGGAACATTACATATGAATATGAAAAGAAAATGAAATGAAATCTTTGAGTTTTACGTCCCACGGTTATGCCGGCTAGGCTAAAGGAGACGGTGATGATGAGAGATGAGTGAAATGGTGGAATGAAGAAAGTGGGAGGAAACGGGAAAACCCCGAGAAAACCCACGAGCACGGTGTTTGTCCACCACAAAGTTCACTTGGCGGGGGCTGGGATCGAACCCGGGACCCCAAGCACCAGAGGTGAACGCTCTACCACTGAGCCACCGCGCCCCCAATGAATATGAAAAGAGATGAATATGAAAAGATTTCTGCAAAAGGTCAGGCTTCTCGACACTAATAGCGTTAAAATTTCAGGTTTCCAACTCATAGCGAAGGTTATTGAACTTCATAAGATCAATAAAATTTAAGAAGAATGCCTAAGTCCTCCCAAAAACTAAGTTATTCTAATTAACCAGGTATTGAAAAAGTAATATTATTCTCGGCAAACTAATATGACTTTTAGGGTCAAGTCTAGAAGGTTCAGGTGGACATGTCATGTACTCAGAATTGAAGAAAGTGGGAACGTCTGCAAAGTTTTGACTGGAAACCGAATCGGAAAACGTCCATTAGGAAGACGTAGGCATATGGGAGGCCAATATTAAGATGTATCTCGCAGAAACAGGAATACAAAATAGAAACTGGATGCAGTTGGTTAAGAACAGAAGTCAATGAAGAGCTTTTGTGAACGTGGTATTGAACCTACGGGTTTCATAGGCCATAGAGTTAGTTAGTTAGTTATTGTTTTTCTTTCTTAGTGTATATTGTGGTGAATAGAGATTAACGTATCATGAAACTAAAAGTGTAAGAAGACTCTCGGAACCAATGATGTAGTTCTGTAACCCAGCTCTCTTGGAAGCGAGATAAGTGGTAGAGAACGGCCCATACAGTACTGTGAGGGCTGATGTTACGTGATGGTCTGAGCATCGGATTAAAGCCGCCCATGTTAATAATGGCTCTCATTTTTAATAGCATTGAAGTTGTATAACAGCTTAGGAGAAAATGCTCAACTCAACTACGAAGGTTTGTTGTTTCTTTTTTCAATCTCCGATAAGACATCACAAGAGAACCAGGTGAGATGGCGAAATGTAAATCAGTCAAATGTGTTCACTGGAGATCGCACATCCTCCAAACAACAAGACAGATTCTAGTGTTCAACCAATGAGGAAGAATAGTGAGCGTGAAACCGTGTCGAGTGCAATTGAAGCGCCCGCCTAGTGTGAACTATATAATGTTATTCGATTTCTCCAGGCGGCTGCTGACTTTCCTTGAAATTTTAAAATCAGACAGTTCAGAAGCCATACTTTACCCCGTGATAAATTACCTGATTCATGTCTTTAATAACGTCGTCATCTGCCACAGATAACCACCCTTGGCTTCTCTCGTCGTATAGGTCGGTAGGTTGCATATTTATTTAAACTCTCTGTAGCAGATGTGCACACAGCAATCACTCATGCCTGTCAAAATTCTTGATTATTCGACGATGAATGGTAGCTATATTGTGCCCTTCTGCCTGAAGAAATCGAATTATATGAGGTACTTCACACTTGGCGCGCGCTTCGATTGCATTGGATACCGTTTCATGCTCACGATAAATGAATACTAGATTATATCTTTCGGTATGGAGGATGTGAAATCTTCAATGATTAGATTTAATTAATTTGCGTTTCACTATCTCACGTGTTTGTTTCCTGCTGGCTTAACGGAGGTTGAAAAGCGGCCCTATATATACGTAAAGATCACTTCACGTTCACGTTAGTTTAATCAAAGCAACATCGTATTTCACACAAACACGTAATGAAAAGTAGTATGATTTTAAAATTTCAGATCATTCATCTATAATTACATACAAAAAATATTAAGTTGAACATATAGGTTTATTACGTTAGGAAAGCTTGGCCGCCAATCAAGAACTTGCCCACCATACGCGACCCATACGTTGAAAATGGCTACAGTGTAGTTAAGTGTATAAGAAATTAGAGCGCTTTATATCGGATGCATGTAAGTAGTCATAACTCATACTGCGTACTTAGTCCTTCTCACTGTTCTCGTGCCTAGAACAAATTTGTAGGGTGCATGAGATCCTGAGTTCGATTCCCGATTGGAGAGCATCGAAATCATTACAGTGATTTAGAACTCATTTTAAACTATAGATCTTGTCCTGTATAATCTAGCTGTTGTCCAAAGACTTAAAAGCTTAAGAAACCAAAGAGTTATACTCACTTGTATATGACAGGGTCTCACAATCTGTTCAATATTATGCATTTCTTTGTTTTATTTTTTTTATCAGCAATCCTCATCATATATATCAATCATATATATTAATTCTTGCTATTTATCGGTTAGAATTGAATTTGTATTTCTCTTTCTAATTGTTGTTCGCTTTGCTTTAGTAATTCAAACAGAAACAACACACTCTCTGAGCAAAGCACAATATTCTTTTATTAATTATGCATCTGTCCAACAGTTCGCCAACTAAACGTTTGCTTCATCACAGAGACAATGCGTCTGATGAAACTAAAGATTTAGTTAACTGGCAGAACTTACACATAAATGTTTTAATAAAAAATATTGTGTTTTGCTCAAGAGACAATGTGTTATTTCTATTATGTATTTTTCTTATATTTCAATCTGCAGTTGTTAATCAGTTTCATTCCTTTTTTATTTTAATTGCTTTTTAAATCTCTATTTGTGAAATATTCTTTGCTGTATTCGACATTAAATATGGAGATAAAAATATGTTTATTAAAATAAGAAATTCAAAATATTTTAAAATATATTTTTCTGCTATTATTATTATTATTATTATTATTATTATTATTATTATTATTATTATTATTATTATTATTATTATTATTATTATTATTATTATTATTAAGTACGTATTCTGCCTTCGGGAGATCCTGGGGCTAATGGTGATTTGATTTTCAATTTTAGACTTGGGCCTGGAAATATTTCTTCCATTTTCTCGATCTTCAGCGTCCTCTTTTAACTCCCGACATTTTGTTCTATTTTTCAAATCATCAATCAGTTTTGTTTTTCTTCCTAATCCTCGCTTTTCTTCCTTCTTTCTTTCTATGGTGATATGAAGAAGACTACAAAAGTATTTTTCTGCTAGTAGGTCCTAATTACATTTACCTGTTTCTACCTCCCTTTCGCAACCACCATATATTTTTCTCGCAACCTCTTAAGAGTCCCGATCTCCCAGGTTGATAAACTCCGCTATATGGTGCATATCAGGCCGGTAGCCAGCCCAAAAATCTAAGGGGAGCCCGGTAGAAGTTAGAGGGGGCCCGACCCAACCATATCTTAGTTCATCACCATATTATAGTTCATTTGCAAGCCTACCATGAAGATTTTAGGAGGGCAGTAAAAAATTTAGGGGCCCGGCCCAACCTAGCCCCCCCCCCCTCCCCGCGGGCCTGGTGCATATCTAAGCGTAACTCTGAATCTTTTCCTCCGATCCAACTGGAAAATTTTCTCTTTACATACTTTTGGAACTACGCGACAATAGAATTGATAACCGTAGTGCCCTACTCCACTAACTTAACAACCCCGCGTAGATACCTTACTCATTCGTTAAAAAAGACTCATAGCACCTTTTGTGCATGTTAATCAAATGAACCCATTATTGAAGCCGATAGCACTCTTTGTGTGCCCCTGTATATAGCAGTTAAATATTTTAATGAAATGTTTAAAAGTGTTGAAGCCTTGGTGTTTTCATGTCTTAAAGGATCAATAGCCTTTTCTTAAAGGGTGGAACCATATTCTTCTCATCTCACCCCTGCTCTTGGAGTGGAACGGACGCCAAGCGTAATTCCTTCGCTGGAGGCTTTACAATTATTAGCTGCTCTTTCACTTCCATTGTCAACAAGAATTCGGTGTCTAAGTTACGACCACAAAAAATAATGTCTTCTTATTTACCATAATTATTATTTCTTTAGGATAATGTTATCACGCGTAAACAATCTGTTGCATGTTGACACACAAGGAAGAATGCACTCTATACGTTCTCAAACATGTGTGGAAGTAGGCAGTACTTACTACAATATAACATATACCGTGAGCAATTTCTCATGGCACGCAAAATGAAACTGGCTGAGATTTATGTACTCTTATGAGGAAAGATGACATAACGCTTACTGGTCTCTGCTCTTCCAACAGAACTACGGGAAGTAATTAGAACAGAGCTAGGGAAAACTAAAGTATTTAACGAAGGAAATATGTCAGTTTACGTGCTAAAAAGAATATTTCATGACTCCGTTTCTCTGCAATACTATTATAATCAACCGACACTCTACTCTCAATATTCTATTGGCTCCCGTGATACAGTCGAAGTCTTGTCACTATTTAGGTGACGCTAGAGAGAACAAGATGGTATTGGGAATGCAGAATTCACCCAGAATCATGAGGGCACTTGGGGAGCTAAGTAAAGAAACATATATCCAACTTCGATCTAGAAACCGAGTAACAATAGCAGTGGGCGAACCCTCGCACTCCTTAGGTATTTTTTGTAATGCGGACTATCAAGGAGGGTCATTTTGTACCCACCTGTTAAGATTAAATAAATCTCGCATAAGAAACAAATTAAAAAGTCACAAATCTACAGTGACTGAAGTGAATAGTAAACGGGATAAGAGTAACATCTGTTGATTATACTGCCATCTAGTAGTGACACTTCTAAATGTCAATCACATATCCTACCAATGAGGTAGTATTTTGTGCCCTCCAACTTAAAATAGCAAATTTATGACGTTTTAGCTAAACATGTTGAGCAATAACTTTTTTTCTTTTTTTTTTTTTTACAGTTTAAAGAAACGATTAGAAGAGTAATGACAAAAAACATTCTGTGGTGGGCACAAAACACCTCGTCATTTGATAGTGCGACGGTTGACGATGTCCTCAGTACACATCTTTGAATTTCTGATCGTCGGCTAGTGAAGAAACCCTTCGAAGCTCCCTTAATTTAGTCAGAGAGTTAAAACTCACGCAATCAATTGGGCTTGAGCTAAATAATTGAACGCAAATCCGAGTAAACCCCTGTTGAGAATAGTGAACCTGATCGCGGGAGAGCGAGAACCCCATTAAGATTAGTAAGTATGAGCCCGAGCGGGTTTGACTAGGGTAGCCTACTTTACTCGTTCTGAAAAGGTACTATCGTGAAAGTGATGCCTCGACTCGTAAAATATATATTTCTACTTAAAAAAGCCGTGTATCGTCTTGTCTGGTGGGCGTTCCTAGACTAGTAACAATGGCGATGATGTAACGATGTCCTAACGTCACATCTTTCAATTTTGAATAATTAACGGGAAACTAAGCTATTATAAGTTCTGTGAAGATAAGTTCACGGGCTCAAGGTTTGCGAGTCTGGGACTCGGCTCGGGCTCTATAATTGAACGCGCGAGTCCAACCTCTATCAAAGGCAGTGAACCTCGAGATTAGTGTAGGGTTACTCACGAGACGAGATGAGACGAGACAGAACTCTTCCAATAGAATGTGATACTTTCCGAGATGATACATTACTTTTACAACACCCTTTCGAGGCGAAGTAGCCTAAATTCTTATGTCATAGATAATATTATTATTGAGTGCAAACCCGAAAGAGTTGCAAAATATCTTCTCCGAGTATAACATTGTTGGCTCACTCTAGATGTTTCATTTTACTTCGTCAGGGGAAAAAACGTACTTGCAGTGATGCTTTTTATTGGATCAAAGATCCAATATATTTCAAAGAAAAAATTGCTTATGGGTCTTATATCTGGAGAATTACATGTACTGTAGTCAAATCCAAACTATCATTTAACTCAGTATGATACGCTTATTCCGTAGAAAATACGAAAACTCGATTTAGGGACCGTTCAAAAATTGTGTGGCCTCTGATCCAAAAACTAATTATTGGCCGAGATCGCAATCTTTCGATGCATATTTTTGGACCATTCCTAAAATTCTCGTTTACTTTATACCTTGAAATAACGGTTGTCTCAAGGAGAAGGACCAAGACACAAAAACAATAACTTTAATCAAGGATTTACCATGGATGGAGGAGATGATTGCAGAACAAAGACACTGAGAAAGTTTAAAGGTTTGTTGATATTACTTTTTTTCAGGGGGGAACGAGTCAACATAGTGGACCTTAAGAGGAAGGATGGAAACACTGTAGGCGTGCACCCAGAATTTTTTGTTGGGAAGGGGCCAAGTTTGGGGGGGTCAATACTACAAGCCACTATGTCTATTTAGTATTGAATAGGTGTTACTCTGCACCCAAAAAGATGATAAGTAATTGTAAAATACTTCCACCTATATTTTCAGGGGAAAAAATGATAGAACTAAATTGATTTTATAAGAGAAAGAGTACAGATGAAGTGTAAGATCAAATTTTCATGCTACATCAATCATTTCCCAGTTAAACGAGTATAGTTTTATTGAGAAAGTGTACAAATGTATGTTGAGTGAGGAAGTTTTGAGGGGATCCGGACCTCATGGGTCGCCCGTTTCAGCTAGAACTAGACTGTTTTTATAAGAGAAAGAGTACAGATGAAGTGTAAGATCAAATTTTCATGTTACATCAATCATTTCCCAGTTAAACGAGTATAGTTTTATTGAGAAAGTGTACAAATGTATGTTGAGTTAGGAAGTTTTAAGGGGATCTGGATCTCATGGGTCGCCCTTGGGTGAGGCCGTTTCAGCTAGAACTAAACTGTTTTTATAAGAGAAAGAGTACAGATGAAGTGTAAGATCAAATTTTCATGCTACATCAACCATTTCCCTGTTAAACAAGTATAGTTTTATTGAGAAAGTGTACAAATGTATGTTGAGTTAGGAAGTTTTGAGGGGATCCGGACCTCATGGGTCGCCCGTTTCAGCTAGAACTAGACTGTTTTTATAAGAGAAAGAGTACAGATGAAGTGTAAGATCAAATTTTCATGTTACATCAATCATTTCCCAGTTAAATGAGTATAGTTTTTTTGAGAAAGTGTACAAATGTATGTTGAGTTAGGAAGTTTTAAGGGGATCTGGATCTCATGGGTCGCCCTTGGGTGAGGCCGTTTCAGCTAGAACTAAACTGTTTTTATAAGAGAAAGAGTACAGATGAAGTGTAAGATCAAATTTTCATGTTACATCAATCATTTCCCAGTTAAACGAGTATAGTTTTATTGAGAAAGTGTACAAATGTATGTTGAGTTAGGAAGTTTTAAGGGGATCTGGATCTCATGGGTCGCCCTTGGGTGAGGCCGTTTCAGCTAGAACTAAACTGTTTTTATAAGAGAAAGAGTACAGATGAAGTGTAAGATCAAATTTTCATGTTACATCAATCATTTCCCAGTTAAACGAGTATAGTTTTATTGAGAAAGTGTACAAATGTATGTTGAGTTAGGAAGTTTTAAGGGGATCTGGATCTCATGGGTCGCCCTTGGGTGAGGCCGTTTCAGCTAGAACTAAACTGTTTTTATAAGAGAAAGAGTACAGATGAAGTGTAAGATCAAATTTTCATGTTACATCAATCATTTCCCAGTTAAACGAGTATAGTTTTATTGAGAAAGTGTACAAATGTATGTTGAGTTAGGAAGTTTTAAGGGGATCTGGATCTCATGGGTCGCCCTTGGGTGAGGCCGTTTCAGCTAGAACTAGACTGTTTTTATAAGAGAAAGAGTACAGATGAAGTGTAAGATCAAATTTTCATGTTACATCAATCATTTCCCAGTTAAACGAGTATAGTTTTATTGAGAAAGTGTACAAATGTATGTTGAGTTAGGAAGTTTTAAGGGGATCTGGATCTCATGGGTCGCCCTTGGGTGAGGCCGTTTCAGCTAGAACTAAACTGTTTTTATAAGAGAAAGAGTACAGATGAAGTGTAAGATCAAATTTTCATGTTACATCAATCATTTCCCAGTTAAACGAGTACAGTTTTATTGAGAAAGTGTACAAATGTATGTTGAGTTAGGAAGTTTTAAGGGGATCTGGATCTCATGGGTCGCCCTTGGGTGAGGCCGTTTCAGCTAGAACTAAACTGTTTTTATAAGAGAAAGAGTACAGATGAAGTGTAAGATCAAATTTTCATGTTACATCAATCATTTCCCAGTTAAACGAGTATAGTTTTATTGAGAAAGTGTACAAATGTATGTTGAGTTAGGAAGTTTTGAGGGGATCCGGACCTCATGGGTCGCCCGTTTCAGCTAGAACTAGACTGTTTTTATAAGAGAAAGAGTACAGATGAAGTGTAAGATCAAATTTTCATGTTACATCAATCATTTCCCAGTTAAACGAGTATAGTTTTATTGAGAAAGTGTACAAATGTATGTTGAGTTAGGAAGTTTTAAGGGGATCTGGATCTCATGGGTCGCCCTTGGGTGAGGCCGTTTCAGCTAGAACTAAACTGTTTTTATAAGAGAAAGAGTACAGATGAAGTGTAAGATCAAATTTTCATGTTACATCAACCATTTCCCTGTTAAACAAGTATAGTTTTATTGAGAAAGTGTACAAATGTATGTTGAGTTAGGAAGTTTTGAGGGGATCCGGACCTCATGGGTCGCCCGTTTCAGCTAGAACTAGACTGTTTTTATAAGAGAAAGAGTACAGATGAAGTGTAAGATCAAATTTTCATGTTACATCAATCATTTCCCAGTTAAACGAGTATAGTTTTATTGAGAAAGTGTACAAATGTATGTTGAGTTAGGAAGTTTTAAGGGGATCTGGATCTCATGGGTCGCCCTTGGGTGAGGCCGTTTCAGCTAGAACTAAACTGTTTTTATAAGAGAAAGAGTACAGATGAAGTGTAAGATCAAATTTTCATGTTACATCAATCATTTCCCAGTTAAACGAGTATAGTTTTATTGAGAAAGTGTACAAATGTATGTTGAGTTAGGAAGTTTTAAGGGGATCTGGATCTCATGGGTCGCCCTTGGGTGAGGCCGTTTCAGCTAGAACTAAACTGTTTTTATAAGAGAAAGAGTACAGATGAAGTGTAAGATCAAATTTTCATGTTACATCAACCATTTCCCTGTTAAACAAGTATAGTTTTATTGAGAAAGTGTACAAATGTATGTTGAGTTAGGAAGTTTTAAGGGGATCTGGATCTCATGGGTCGCCCTTGGGTGAGGCCGTTTCAGCTAGAACTAAACTGTTTTTATAAGAGAAAGAGTACAGATGAAGTGTAAGATCAAATTTTCATGTTACATCAATCATTTCCCAGTTAAACGAGTATAGTTTTATTGAGAAAGTGTACAAATGTATGTTGAGTTAGGAAGTTTTAAGGGGATCTGGATCTCATGGGTCGCCCTTGGGTGAGGCCGTTTCAGCTAGAACTAAACTGTTTTTATAAGAGAAAGAGTACAGATGAAGTGTAAGATCAAATTTTCATGTTACATCAACTATTTCCCTGTTAAACAAGTATAGTTTTATTGAGAAAGTGTACAAATGTATGTTGAGTTAGGAAGTTTTAAGGGGATCTGGATCTCATGGGTCGCCCTTGGGTGAGGCCGTTTCAGCTAGAACTAAACTGTTTTTATAAGAGAAAGAGTACAGATGAAGTGTAAGATCAAATTTTCATGTTACATCAATCATTTCCCAGTTAAACGAGTATAGTTTTATTGAGAAAGTGTACAAATGTATGTTGAGTTAGGAAGTTTTAAGGGGATCTGGATCTCATGGGTCGCCCTTGGGTGAGGCCGTTTCAGCTAGAACTAAACTGTTTTTATAAGAGAAAGAGTACAGATGAAGTGTAAGATCAAATTTTCATGTTACATCAATCATTTCCCAGTTAAACGAGTATAGTTTTATTGAGAAAGTGTACAAATGTATGTTGAGTGAGGAAGTTTTGAGGGGATCCGGACCTCATGGGTCGCCCGTTTCAGCTAGAACTAGACTGTTTTTATAAGAGAAAGAGTACAGATGAAGTGTAAGATCAAATTTTCATGTTACATCAATCATTTCCCAGTTAAACGAGTATAGTTTTATTGAGAAAGTGTACAAATGTATGTTGAGTTAGGAAGTTTTAAGGGGATCTGGATCTCATGGGTCGCCCTTGGGTGAGGCCGTTTCAGCTAGAACTAAACTGTTTTTATAAGAGAAAGAGTACAGATGAAGTGTAAGATCAAATTTTCATGTTACATCAACCATTTCCCTGTTAAACAAGTATAGTTTTATTGAGAAAGTGTACAAATGTATGTTGAGTTAGGAAGTTTTGAGGGGATCCGGACCTCATGGGTCGCCCGTTTCAGCTAGAACTAGACTGTTTTTATAAGAGAAAGAGTACAGATGAAGTGTAAGATCAAATTTTCATGTTACATCAATCATTTCCCAGTTAAACGAGTATAGTTTTATTGAGAAAGTGTACAAATGTATGTTGAGTTAGGAAGTTTTAAGGGGATCTGGATCTCATGGGTCGCCCTTGGGTGAGGCCGTTTCAGCTAGAACTAAACTGTTTTTATAAGAGAAAGAGTACAGATGAAGTGTAAGATCAAATTTTCATGTTACATCAATCATTTCCCAGTTAAACGAGTATAGTTTTATTGAGAAAGTGTACAAATGTATGTTGAGTTAGGAAGTTTTAAGGGGATCTGGATCTCATGGGTCGCCCTTGGGTGAGGCCGTTTCAGCTAGAACTAAACTGTTTTTATAAGAGAAAGAGTACAGATGAAGTGTAAGATCAAATTTTCATGTTACATCAATCATTTCCCAGTTAAACGAGTATAGTTTTATTGAGAAAGTGTACAAATGTATGTTGAGTTAGGAAGTTTTAAGGGGATCTGGATCTCATGGGTCGCCCTTGGGTGAGGCCGTTTCAGCTAGAACTAGACTGTTTTTATAAGAGAAAGAGTACAGATGAAGTGTAAGATCAAATTTTCATGCTACATCAATCATTTCCCAGTTAAACGAGTATAGTTTTATTGAGAAAGTGTACAAATGTATGTTGAGTGAGGAAGTTTTGAGGGGATCCGGACCTCATGGGTCGCCCGTTTCAGCTAGAACTAGACTGTTTTTATAAGAGAAAGAGTACAGATGAAGTGTAAGATCAAATTTTCATGTTACATCAATCATTTCCCAGTTAAACGAGTATAGTTTTATTGAGAAAGTGTACAAATGTATGTTGAGTTAGGAAGTTTTAAGGGGATCTGGATCTCATGGGTCGCCCTTGGGTGAGGCCGTTTCAGCTAGAACTAAACTGTTTTTATAAGAGAAAGAGTACAGATGAAGTGTAAGATCAAATTTTCATGCTACATCAACCATTTCCCTGTTAAACAAGTATAGTTTTATTGAGAAAGTGTACAAATGTATGTTGAGTGAGGAAGTTTTGAGGGGATCCGGACCTCATGGGTCGCCCGTTTCAGCTAGAACTAGACTGTTTTTATAAGAGAAAGAGTACAGATGAAGTGTAAGATCAAATTTTCATGTTACATCAATCATTTCCCAGTTAAACGAGTATAGTTTTATTGAGAAAGTGTACAAATGTATGTTGAGTTAGGAAGTTTTAAGGGGATCTGGATCTCATGGGTCGCCCTTGGGTGAGGCCGTTTCAGCTAGAACTAAACTGTTTTTATAAGAGAAAGAGTACAGATGAAGTGTAAGATCAAATTTTCATGTTACATCAATCATTTCCCAGTTAAACGAGTATAGTTTTATTGAGAAAGTGTACAAATGTATGTTGAGTGAGGAAGTTTTGAGGGGATCCGGACCTCATGGGTCGCCCGTTTCAGCTAGAACTAGACTGTTTTTATAAGAGAAAGAGTACAGATGAAGTGTAAGATCAAATTTTCATGTTACATCAATCATTTCCCAGTTAAACGAGTATAGTTTTATTGAGAAAGTGTACAAATGTATGTTGAGTGAGGAAGTTTTGAGGGGATCCGGACCTCATGGGTCGCCCGTTTCAGCTAGAACTAAACTGTTTTTATAAGAGAAAGAGTACAGATGAAGTGTAAGATCAAATTTTCATGCTACATCAACCATTTCCCTGTTAAACAAGTATAGTTTTATTGAGAAAGTGTACAAATGTATGTTGAGTGAGGAAGTTTTGAGGGGATCCGGACCTCATGGGTCGCCCGTTTCAGCTAGAACTAGACTGTTTTTATAAGAGAAAGAGTACAGATGAAGTGTAAGATCAAATTTTCATGTTACATCAATCATTTCCCAGTTAAACGAGTATAGTTTTATTGAGAAAGTGTACAAATGTATGTTGAGTTAGGAAGTTTTAAGGGGATCTGGATCTCATGGGTCGCCCTTGGGTGAGGCCGTTTCAGCTAGAACTAAACTGTTTTTATAAGAGAAAGAGTACAGATGAAGTGTAAGATCAAATTTTCATGTTACATCAATCATTTCCCAGTTAAACGAGTATAGTTTTATTGAGAAAGTGTACAAATGTATGTTGAGTGAGGAAGTTTTGAGGGGATCCGGACCTCATGGGTCGCCCGTTTCAGCTAGAACTAGACTGTTTTTATAAGAGAAAGAGTACAGATGAAGTGTAAGATCAAATTTTCATGTTACATCAATCATTTCCCAGTTAAACGAGTATAGTTTTATTGAGAAAGTGTACAAATGTATGTTGAGTTAGGAAGTTTTAAGGGGATCTGGATCTCATGGGTCGCCCTTGGGTGAGGCCGTTTCAGCTAGAACTAAACTGTTTTTATAAGAGAAAGAGTACAGATGAAGTGTAAGATCAAATTTTCATGCTACATCAACCATTTCCCTGTTAAACAAGTATAGTTTTATTGAGAAAGTGTACAAATGTATGTTGAGTGAGGAAGTTTTGAGGGGATCCGGACCTCATGGGTCGCCCGTTTCAGCTAGAACTAGACTGTTTTTATAAGAGAAAGAGTACAGATGAAGTGTAAGATCAAATTTTCATGTTACATCAATCATTTCCCAGTTAAACGAGTATAGTTTTATTGAGAAAGTGTACAAATGTATGTTGAGTTAGGAAGTTTTAAGGGGATCTGGATCTCATGGGTCGCCCTTGGGTGAGGCCGTTTCAGCTAGAACTAAACTGTTTTTATAAGAGAAAGAGTACAGATGAAGTGTAAGATCAAATTTTCATGTTACATCAATCATTTCCCAGTTAAACGAGTATAGTTTTATTGAGAAAGTGTACAAATGTATGTTGAGTTAGGAAGTTTTAAGGGGATCTGGATCTCATGGGTCGCCCTTGGGTGAGGCCGTTTCAGCTAGAACTAAACTGTTTTTATAAGAGAAAGAGTACAGATGAAGTGTAAGATCAAATTTTCATGTTACATCAATCATTTCCCAGTTAAACGAGTATAGTTTTATTGAGAAAGTGTACAAATGTATGTTGAGTTAGGAAGTTTTAAGGGGATCTGGATCTCATGGGTCGCCCTTGGGTGAGGCCGTTTCAGCTAGAACTAGACTGTTTTTATAAGAGAAAGAGTACAGATGAAGTGTAAGATCAAATTTTCATGTTACATCAATCATTTCCCAGTTAAACAAGTATAGTTTTATTGAGAAAGTGTACAAATGTATGTTGAGTTAGGAAGTTTTAAGGGGATCTGGATCTCATGGGTCGCCCTTGGGTGAGGCCGTTTCAACTAGAATTAGAATGTTTTTATAAGAGAAAGAGTACAGATGAAGTGTAAGATAAAACATTTTCATGCTACATCAATCATTTCCCTGTTAAACAAGTATAGTTTTATTGAGAAAGTGTATAAATGTATGTTGAGTTAGGAAGTTTTGAGGGGATCCTGACCTCATGGGTCGCCCGTGGGTGAGCCCGTTTCAACTAGAACTAGACTGTTTTTATAAGGGAAAGAGTACAGATGAAGTGTAAGATTAAACATTTTCATGCTACATCAATCATTTCCCTGTTAAACAAGTAGTTTTATTGAGAAACTATCCGTACCCGTAGAACCCTTCCCCCTGGATATGCCTCTGCTTCTTAGGACAGCAAAAATACCAAACGAGCTCTGATGAAGTAGGGACAAGATTCAAACTTTAAACTTTCCATCTCCTTACACTCCCAACTTAAAAACTTTCGAGTGCTGACACAGGCCCGTATTCAGGAGGGGTCTAGGAGGGCCGACCCCATCTAAATTTTTGCTGGCCCGCTAAAATTTTCACGGTAGGCCTGCAAATGAACTGTAATATGGTGATGAACTATAATATGGTGGGATCGGCCCCCCCTATATTTCTGGTCTGGCTACGGGCCTGGGCTGAAAAAGAAATTATTGTTTAGTTACTCTAATTGATATTTAACCTCCTGTTTGTGCAATATGAGACATTTGCTTACTGTTCTTCATTAAGACTCCACTTACATATTTAAGCCTCTACCGAGAATAATCGAACCATGTTTTCCACATCAAATTGATTCATTTTTATTCCTTGATTAGAGTTGAGTATGTCTTTCTAGGGCTGAGACTGTATAAGACAAGACCAACTGCTTCGTGGTGAACAAGGACTAGTATTCAGTTTCTGTTCGAGATTTTTCTCCCCTCACTGGGAATAGAACTAGTGACCGCGAGCACAGAAAGCATGCTCATTAGCGACTTGACATTCATTGGAAAGGATTGAAGTAGTAGGTACGCTACAACAAATACCAGAAAATGTTTGGAGGAATCTAGAACTTATAATAAATTTAAAATGTTTTAGGAGATTTAGGAATCATACCTGTATTCATTTACCTTTATTGCTAATTCTAGATCAAATCAAGGAACAAGTTAAATGTAAAACTTTAATAAAATATTGACTGTGATCATATACCATCTGCGTGATTGAAGGATCTACGTTGATTATGCAAGTAAAATACTTATGAAGAAAGAGCAATGAAATCTGAATCATGATAGGATCCATTAATTGAATCAAATATCCTTCAATTCTCCTGTTGTATATAAACTTCAGGATAAACGATAATCATGGCAGTTGCTCTATATGGTTGCGAAACAGTTGCTTACTCTGAGTGAAGAACATGCACTGAAAGAACAAGATCCTGAGACAAATATTTGAACCCAAGAGGAACGGGAATGGGGAATTGCAGAAACTTCATAACGACGAACTACATAATTTATACGGTTTGCCAAACATTGTTAAGGTCATCAAATCTAGAAGGCTCAGGTTTGCAGGTCATGTAGCAAGGATGGAAAGGAACAAAGTCTTAACTGGAAGTCAAATCGGAAAACGACCATTAGGAAGACCTAGGTGCAGATGATAGGACAATATTAAGATGGATCTCGCAAAAATATGAATACAAAGTAGAAACTGGATACAATTGGCTAACGTAAGGATAGAAGTCAATGAAGAGCTTTGTGAAAGCGGCATCGAACCTCCGGCTTCCATAGGCCATAGAGTTAATTAGTTAGTTAGTTATATAAACTACAGGACGAATCACATGAATATAAGTTATATACACATTAAGCTAAATTTATTGATTTATAATATACTGTGAGTGTTTTCTAAATAGAGATGCTATACAATTAAACTATTAAATGGTGATTTTCGTTTTAAAGGGATTTTTTGCTGTCCGACCAGGGCCCGGTCCCGTGGTGGTTATTTAACAGAAAGTGTTATTTATGTGAAGAGAAATGATCGGCAAAGTTTTGTGGAATATTAATAAACAAATACTTAGTATTTTTTTAAAAAAAGTGAAATATTATAGCCAAAATGAGGGACATTCGACGTAAGCAATGACAGGCCTAATCGCGTCAATTCATTTAAAACTGCCAATAGGATTGACAAACGAAGTTTCAAATGTCTTTATTTCCCTCTGACAATGCCTGCAAAGTGTGCTTAATTTCTAAACAAATGGCGTTAACAAACAAAAGAGACAAATTGCGAATCGGAAAAGGATCGGACATCCGAAGGAGTTGAGTTGACGCTTTCCGGTTGCGACAAAAGAGGAGAGGGAATGCTTGACTGCACCTCACGTCAGGCACTGAGAGCTCCAGCCAACACATGTGGTGAATTTCTTTCCGCTCGCTGGCCTCTCTTTCTTTCCAAATAAATTCTCACACTATTGTTTGGGGTGAAACCAAGATTTCAGAAGACGTTTCCTGTGCGAACCATAGAAAATCGCTGAAAAAAAAAAGAACGCGAAAAAGTAGCAAAGAATTCGCCGTCACAAATCACAACAATTAATTTAATGCTGTTGTCTGTTCCTCGCAGAACTTCGTGGTATTAAAACATGTGTCACATGTACACCTCGTAAAGGAGTTTGGTTAAGATATTGAAAGTATGGTATGCAGCTATTGGTTGCATATTACAAGGGGTAACCCGTTTATAATAACCTCGTATGGGAATAGATGTGGGGATGCCACCAACGAACTGGATTCCTAACTTTTGAACCTGTACACCCTGGCCTAAATTGATGGTGATCCGTCAAGTAGTTGTTGAGATCTTTTGCCTTCCGAAGAGACTTGGTTTCGTCTCCCGGACGAACGGACACACGGACAGACATGCTGGTATAAAGGAGTTTTGCTAAACCAAACTTCACCCAAGAAAAAAAGTGTACATAACATAAAAAGTAGGAATGCGCACGAGACAAGATTTCTGGCTGTCTCGTCTCGAAAATGTGCTGTAAAAGTGATGTCTCGACTCGAAAAATGTATACTTTTCTATTGGAAGAGCCGTGTCTCGACTCGAATTTTGACAGGAAAATCCTGTCTCGACTTGTCTCGTGCGCATCCCTAATAAAAAGTATAAAAGAAAGCCTAAGAGACTGAAAAAATGTGCTTAAAATTTGTGTAAATTTTGATCTCTGAAGATAGGCTAGATTCTTAACATTTTTTTGAAATTTGCGACCCAGAATAATCCCAGAATAGTACTTATTTCATGGGGGAAAAAAAGTGCCAAAATTCCAGTGTTTTGTACATTGCTCTAATGTATCAGCTTCATTTTTAAACTTAGGGACAACTCATAATTTAAGATTATTGGTGTCTAAATTTAGAACTTGGAACCTGAGAGATAATTTTTAAAATCGATTGATATGAAGCAATAACAATATGAAGTAATAACCAGTGTACACTTTGAATTTTGATCCCAACTGATAATGTAAGGTCATTTGTTGAAAGTTATCTCTATGAAATCTGGTTGGTTAATCACTTTCAAACCATAATTCCTCGCTCTTAGTGGTGCTTTTGCACATTTACTGTAAACATTATCTATCAGAGCTTCTATTTTTTTTTTTTTTTTAACATTTTGTATTTCTTAGCCCTCATACTGTTTTGTTTAATTTACTATCACATGTTTTTCGTTAACAGGAAAATCGTCTTGAAGACAAAAAGGCTAACTGAAGACCTTGGAGCATGGAAGCTTCTCAGTTGCGGCAAGTAAGCTGTCAATAATGGCAGAGTACCTATGATGATGATGATGTTTGCCGTGAAAAAATCATTAATGTTCTTTCATTCTATATTCTTCATCACATAAAAGCGCTTAAAAGATTAAAGAGCACGTTGGCTAGAACATATTAATTGTATTTACATTAATTTCAATAGAAGAAATAATTTTGGTTTAAAAATAGCTTTACGGAACGGATTAATTTTCTAACAGGGTCCAGTGTACACGTCTAAATCTGTTATCATACCTTATGGCACAACCAAAACATAATGGCCTTTATACACAGTTGTTTTTAACTGAATTGAGAACTTAACTAAAGCGTAATACCAGCTTCCGCATTTAGTAGCACGTAAGTGAAGTTAAAATCGATTTATATCGAAAAAAAAGCCAACCTCGATTTTTTTTTTTTTTGCACGATTGTCCAAACACATTCGGACCAGGGATGAATTCAGGAGGTAGTCCGGGGTGATCTCTTCCCCGAAGAAAATTCATCCCCCCCGGAGAAACTCTTAATTTCAATCACAAAATGTAGAAATTACTTCATCCAAACTCCCCTCCCCCCGAAGAGTTCATATTCCCCCGGGTGAAAATGTCTGAATTCAACACTGATTAGGACAAATCAAATTAAGTGAGCCCTATTCCCTCGTCTGTTGGTTGGACAAGCCTATGGAAAAGTCGTTGTCGGCCTCTTCGATATAAATCGTTGTTAACTTGATGAACGTGTTACTAAATATGGAAGTTGGCATCACGCATTAGTTAAGCTCTTTAAAAACAGGGGATCCCTGGTTCGATCCCAGTTCGTACTAAGTGAACTTTGTGGTGGACAAACACCGTGTGCGTGGGTTTCCTCGGGTTCTCCCGTTTGCTCCCAATTTCTTCATTCCACCATTTCATTCATTACTCATCATCACCGTCTCCTTTAGCCTAACCGGCATAACCGCGGGACGTAAAACTAAAAACGACGAAAACAACGCTAAAAACGACTCTGCATAAGTCCCAATATGTTTAACGCAAGTACAAAAATAAGTATAACGGGGCCACGATGGCTGAGCGGTAGAACGGTCATCTCTGGTGCATGGGGTTCCTGATTGGATCCCAGCTATCGCCAAGTAAGCTTTGGGGTTGGCAAATATCGTATGTGGAGGTTTTCTGAGTAGTCTTCTCTTTCCTCCTACTTTCATCATTTCATTCACTATCGCCAGCTCCTTTAACCTTCAAGTATAATATGAGACGTTAAACAAAACAAGTTGATTTTTTTTAATGTTTTCTTATCAGGTATATACCAGAGAATATATTAAGAACTAGTTGAAATGCCCGCACTTCGCACGGGTCAGAACAATGAAAGACAAAAACACTTACTTTACTAATGGATTTGACACTAATATCGATTATCTCAGCCCCCGCCAAGTGAACCTTGTGGTGGACAAATACTGTGCGCCTGGGTTTCCTTGGGGTTCTCCCGTTTCCTCCCACTTTCTTCATTCCACCATTTCATTCATTACTTATCATCACCGTCTCCTTTAGTCTAACCGGATGAACGTAAAATACAAAGATTTCATTTCATTTACTAATATCGGTCATTTTGGATTATATTTACATGTCTCGGTATCCCGCCCCCCGGTGACCCCACCCTTCAGCCGAATGGGGTGAATGTGGAAGTTAATGCAATCGGAAGTTTACCCTTGATCTGAGCAACCGCAAAAATTATGAATGTAACACTAATATCGGTCATTTTCTACTACTTTTACATGTCCCGGTAAACGTCCCCCCTGAGACCCCTTAGTTAGAATTTTGAAAACGCTTCGTCTCGGTCTGGGGCCTGGACCAAGGTACCAGTGACCAAAATTTGGTAAGTCTTGGTCCGCTCGTCTGGGTCCCAGGCTACACACAGACCGACAGACAGACATACAGAGACACAAACAAACTTTATTTTATTAATATTAGATTAGAATAGATAACTCCCTACAAGAGGCCATGCTGTACGACAATCGTTAGTTGCAGTTGGCGTACAATAGAGGTCAAAGTGATGTCCGATTGGTTTCGGTTGTAAAGACTTCCTCCATTCCACATATTTATCAAGTTCTTAGACAGAAGTAGCTCAACTCAGCCAAGCGCTGACGCTTCAAACTGACGGCTACGAACAGCAAACAGAATTGGATCAGTGGGGCACGCACTCGAGGAGGCATAGGTGCGTTGCGTGAGCCACAAGGTCACCTTAGCACCTCCAGTCCGTGTCATTCTATTATAGCAACAATTAACAGAGATGGATAATTATTTCGTCTGTTTCATCCGATCGCATCATGTACATATATAATTAACACACAGATTTACCTTTATAGGTCGGGTCAACACGCTTTGTCACAAGAAGTACAACTGACAAGCTACATAATGTTGTGTTATATAAGCATTTTTGTAAGTGTATACCTAAATATATGTATATACAGGGTGAATCTTAATCTCTTTGTAAGTTGGGAAATGAGATTAAACTAAAAACTAAAATTAAAAATGCCTGACGCTCTGTTCCTAGAGGGTAATATCGGAACTAAAGGGCATGTAACAGGCAGCACGACAGGTGCATTATTATTATTATTATTATTATTATTATTATTATTATTATTATTATTATTATTATTATTATTATTATTATTATTATTATTATTATTATTATATTATTAAACCAGAAAAATAAGTCATATGACCATAGTAATCCGGGAAGAGTATTAGATTTGTTGCTAACAAATTTGGATAACAGTTCTATGTATTTTGACATCCCACCACTGACTAAAGTCGATCGCTTCCATCCCCTATTCATGTTTGAGTGGAAAATTATAGATAGTGGCAAATATTGTCCCGTTCCTCAGTACGATACATATAATTTCAAACAAGCAAATTTCCTAGGTATTTACAAGGGCATTAGAGAAATTGACTTAATAAATAATTGCAGTAACAGTGTCAATGAAACCACTGACCATTTATATAATTTAATTTATTCTGTATTTAACGAGCATGTACCTAAGAAGTCAATTGGTTGTAAACAAAAATATAAGGATCCATGGATGACGCGAGAATTGAAAGCACTAATAAACAAAAAAACTAAATATTTTGTTAAAGCCAAAAGAACAAATGATGACGTATGGTATCAGAGATATTCAGACCTAAGGAAACTTGTGAAAAAGAAATACATTGAAGCAAGAAAATCTTATTATTCAGGTTTAGAAAATAGTATTTATAAGAACAGCTCATATTTTTGGAACGTTTTTAAAAAGTCTGACTGTAAACAAGTACCGAAGCAAATAAATTGTAATGGTATGCTAATTCAAGACACTGTCGAAATTGCTGAGGCATTTAAGAGTGTATTTTATGAAGCTTTTAACTTAGAAGTAGGTCAAGAGGTATTGCCTGAGAATATCGTTAGTAATAGTGCTCTAATCGGAATTCCTACCGTTACTGATTTAGATGTAATGGAAGCAATTAAACTAATTAAACCGAACACTACTCCAGGTCCAGATAATATTCCTTATTATGTAATAAAAGCTTGTGCAACTGAACTTTCAACTAGTTTGGCAAATATATTTAACGTTTCATTACGTACAGGTGTATATCCTTCAATGTGGAAGCAAGTATATGTTGTTCCGGTGTATAAATCAGGTGATAGACAGATTGCAAGCAACTACAGGCCAATAACTCTTGTCAATGCATTCTCGAAGATATTTGAACTAATTGTTTATAAACACATATATTTTAATGTAAGAAATATCTTAAATGAGTCTCAACATGGTTTTTATAAGGGCAAGTCAATTGTAACAAATCTAATTCATTTTACAGACTTTACATATAACGCACTGAAAAATAAATTGCAAGTCGATGTAATATACCTAGATATATCAAAAGCTTTTGACTCTGTCAGTCATAAGTGTCTCATTAGCAAGTTATCAAATATTGGTTTGTCACCTTTGTACATTCGCTGGTTTGAAAGCTATCTGTCAAACAGAACTTATGAAGTTAAAATCGGACCTGTACATTCTAGTGTAGGCTATGTAAAAAACGGAATACCACAAGGGTCGCCCTTGGGCCCTCTCTTATTTTCTTTATTTTTAAATGACCTGACAGAAAAAATAAAATACTCTAAAATTCTCCTATATGCTGACGATATGAAGTTGTTCAGATTAGTCAACAATGAGTTCGATAATTATTTACTGCAACAAGACTTAAATGCAGTAAACACGTGGTGTAGAAATAATTTTCTAAAAATTAATGATAAGAAAACAAAATTTATGACATACACCAATAAAACTCAATATTATGTCAGTAAATATGAGGTCAATGGGGTACAAATTGAGAAAGTAAGCATTATTAAAGACCTAGGTATTAATTTGACAGTCAGTTAAAGTTTTCTAATCATATAAATTATATTGTACAAGGTGCCAGAAGGATAATAGGTTTTATTTTTGAACAGTGGCCTGTATTTCAAAGAGATAAAACGTACGTATTTCTATATAAATTACTTGTAAGACCAAAATTAGAATTTGGTTCGGTAATTTGGAACAGCCTTTCTAAAACTTTGACAAACAAGATTGAATCTGTGCAAAAATGTTTTATTCGACTTCTATGTTTTAAAATAAAAATGAGCTATTAGTCACATAGTTATGAATATTGGACTGATTATTGGGGTTTAGAAAGCCTTATGAATAGACGAAAAAATTTCCACAGAGTATGCATGCAAAAAATACTAGATAACATTTATATCAGTGAATATTGTTTACAAAACATAGGTTTTAAAGTGCCAAATCATAGCATAAGAAATACCATGATTTTAGTTCCTCTGAATTGGAAATGTGAAATTTTAAAAAGATTGACATATTCTTTAAGCTCATTTTAGACTTATTGTATCAAACAATGTGAAAGTTTTATGTGATTTGACTGGCAGTTTTTAATCAATGACGTTTAGAAACATTAACCAAATGTAATTTTATGACTGCTGTTCTTAGCTTCTTGTTGTTTTAGATGGATGGAAAACTTGATAAGTTTTACTGCGTTGGCAAGGAATTATTTCTGCTTAGCTGACTTTTAGCTACATTGCGTTTTATATTAGTACCCTTCTTTTTATTGTTTTCTTTCTTATTATTTATTTTTTTAGTAGTATTATTATGCCATCGCATACTCTGATACCAAGTACTGTATTTTTGCCAAAAGCTGTTCGCGGCACTAAAATAAAGATTATTATTATTATTATTATTATTATTATTATTATTATTATTATTATCAAGGCCAATCCTAATAAAATAATGTAATCGACCCTTGGTCCAAATTGCGTCCTTATTGATCCAAAATGTTATGTTTGACCTGAAATCACCTCCAAAAAAAGTTTCGACCCCTACCTCCACCCCTTACCGAATTATCGTATCAAACATACTCAAACTTTAATATTTTTAATTCTGGTAGGGGTGGTCCAAATAATTTGAAAGTTACACAGATTGTAGATATTATGTAGCTGTAAATGTGAACATTTAAATAAATCGATACGTATTTTCTTTTTTCTTTTTTTTTTTTGCGTATTAAAAGTTTAAAAAAATCGTTAAAAAATTGTGGAGACACGTCGCTGATATTTTGTACAAAATGTTAGATACAACATACATACATACATATATATATATATATATATATATATATATATATATATATATATATATATATATATATTTCTACAGTCTGAAAGTGATTGCAACATTGTCACAAAATTAAAACTTTAAAAACGTGTTTTTTCACAGTTTTTTTAAACCATTTTAAGACCTTCAAAATCAAAACTTCGAACATTTGTTGCCATAGTTCAAGATTTTCCTTTCTCTTTCGTCACTAATTTATTTAAAAGAGGCTCTAAAGTTGGAAATAGTCCAATCAACGAAGACAGTGATGAAGATTGGATGAATTATCGCAAATTATTTGGTCTTTGGTTTCTGATTTGTTCTCATTATGAAAGAATATTTATGAATACCTTATTGCTTTGTATGTTAAAATAAATGAATATGTGTAGTAAATAAGTTTACTCAAACGTATAGGTCTAAAAAGTAAAATGAAAACACATCGATATAGCTGTAATTAAAATATCGTTTTCTCTTGTTTTTCTCTTAAACTAAATGTGCTTTTGTTTCTGTTTTTCAACTCATAAACTTTATTTTTGTACATTAAAGCTTTAAGTTCATGATTCGTGAAGTATAAGATTCAATTCCATCCAAACTTACAAATTGTACAAGTACAACTGCAATTATGTATATAAATAAAATAATTTCAAATTAATATTTTGTTAAAAAAGCATTATAATAAATACAAGGCAAACTTGGGGGGGGGGGGAATTTGCAAAACGAGGTTCGGTACACAAGAATATATTACAAGGAGCATTTCAAATTATTCTTTGTAAATATAAAGTTGGATTCAAAGTTTTGACATTGAAGGTTCTAAAATGGTCCAAAGACTGTGAAAAACTTTTTTTTAAGAAAAAAGTTTTAATTTTCTGCAATGTTGGCGTTAGTTTCAGTCCCTGCAAAATATATAAGGGTATTATAACATTTTGACAAAAAAATTAGCGACGTCCCTCATTCAATTATTTTACGATTTTTTGAAAGGGCGGTGATATTTCTTTCTTTAAAATGATATAAAACCCCTAGGTACAACATATTTATTTTTTGAAAGTCTGAAAGTGATTGTAACATTGTTCAAAAATGGAAACTGAAAAAAAAACTTTTCTCACAGTTTTTTTGACCCCTTTAGGACCCTCAATGTCAACGCGTTCCCCCCTCTCTAGCTTTCTTATTAGTAACATGAAGGTGCAATTCTTTCCACCGGAAATGAAAATACATGCTAGCTATCAAGATTTGGGATCTGTTTTTCTTCTTGTTTAAGTCTCGAATTGATTGTAATAGCTAGGTAGATGTGAAAAGTTAGGAGCTAGACCCTATTCTCACTATTTGTCTATTTCGGTTTTCTGGTATTTAGGTGTCGTTCAGTATTTCGGTATCGTCGAGTATTTTCTGTATCATTCTGTATTTTCGATATTCCGGTTTCAGGTATCGTTCGGTATTTCGATTTTTCGATATATCGATATTTTTCAGTGTTCAAAAATACCGAAAGTCGGTATTTAAAACTCATACCGAATATCCTTAGCTGCGTTTATACAAAACGCCACAGAATGAGGCCCCAAATCATTACTTGGGTTTGTATCGAAGGCAAACCCCCACTGGCCATGGAACCCAGAACCATGTGTACGGAAAGCAAGTATTTAGGCCGCTGGACTGTGAAGGAAAACTATTTATTTACATATTACATGCGGATACATTTCGTAACAGTATGCGTCAACGCAAAAGCAAAATTTGCGATTTGTAAATCTTTTCAGTTTAACGTCCCATGTCTATGAGCTTTAGGCTAAGGAAGACGGATGATTAAGAGTAATGAATGATGATGGAAGAATTTTTGGAATGAGAATGTGGGAGAAAACAGGAATACCCTGGGAAAACCCACGAATATGATGTCCACCACAAACTTACTTGTCCGGGATCGATCCAGGGACCCTACTTACCGAAGGTAAGCGCTTTAGCACTGAGCGACTGTGCCCCCAATTTGTGATTAGTTTGCAATATTCAGCATAGCAGTTATAATGACATTTTGCTTTTTTGTTTAATTGCGTTTCTGTATGCAGAATTTTGCGAAGACAAATACGGAATGTGGCCAACGGTCTGCGCACTTACTAGGGAAGGTCACGAGGTGTTACTCTGACTTCATATCGATACAATGCTCAATCGACTCGTTCTTACATATGGAACAATTACGCAAACGGAGAAATCCTCGATCCCAAGCGTATTTGAATTACGAGGGTTAAAAGTTCAAAATTCTTTCATTTTTGGTATTGGGGGGGGAGCCTTCATTGGGTGCCCATCACAGTGATGAGGTCAAAACACGCAATTTGGAAGATAAGGGTACTTATTGGGGACAAAGGGAAGGGTAATGGCGTAACTTGCGAATTGTCTCATGTTTGGCATACGGGGTTGATAAGCTAATAAAAATGTATTTGCTACCCATATTCGACTGCATTGTTATTTAAATATCACTTTCCTGTGTGGCAACCTTCGAGTTAAACAATGACATTTATCTCCCGAAACGCTTTGCCAGGCATGCGAAGTTCAATGAAGAGGATCGTCATTGGACATCAATCAATAATGTGTCTGAGGAAGGCTATGCTACATAGCCGAAACTGTAACACAAATATATAATCTTAAAATATATATATACTGCTTTATTAGTATCAATGAAGAACGTGGTGTTATTCATAATTAATTGTGATAACCTATATTGTGATGTTCTTGCCTTCTGTAGGTAGGAGTGAGACCAATATTTTCTCAAAAAGCTCTGTTATCAATGTGTTGCCTTGCTTGAATCAGCTGTCCAGCAAAAAGTTTGCACTTCGCGCACTACAACATAGTGTGATATATGGAAAACAAAAATCAGTTTATTGTTAAAATGAAGTTAAACCAAATAAATTATCTACCACAGGCTGGCACTGACAGTGAATGTGAATATCAGTTTACACCACCGGGATTTCATAGTCAATCGCGCAGAATTGGCGGTTCAAAAAGATCGCGCTGCGGCAGAGCGGCCGGCCGCGGCACTATCTTGAGCGGTTCTCTGAACCCTGTCGGTCTATGCTTATGCATTGTTGAAGACTGTGTTTCAATACATCATCGCTTGTCATTTTTTTCCAGTGAATTGAAATGTCTATTATGGGAAAATATTGGTCAAACTCCAGGGAATATTTGAAGATATACAGCGACAAAATAAGTCGAAAACTTAAAAAAAAAAATAAAAAAAAAGAGTAGTGGGAATGTCCGCTAAAAGCTGTGAACAAGGTAAGTTTTGTTCTGGAGAAAACCGATGTTTGCATACATCGTCGGTAGTCGATGCGTTTCGGAGACAAATGTCATTGTTCAAATTGAAGGTGGCCATACAAAAGAAAAAAAAATTGGATAACAATATAGTCGAATAGGGGTGACAAATACATTTTACATTGTGTGCCAAACAGAAGGCAATATGCAAGTTGTTAGACGCTATTACCCTTCACTTCCTCCCTAATAACTGATCTTATCTTGCAAAATGCCTACGTTTTGACCTCTTCACTGTTCTGGGCACCCAAGTAACCCCCACTTCCCTCCTGTATCAATAATGAAACGCGTATCTCAAAAAATAGTTACTTCAAACTTTTTGGAAAACCTGTTTAATTTTGAACCTTCAATGCTCGTAATTCTTCCGAGAATTTCTTCATTGTTTCATATGTAAAAACGAGTCGATTGAGCATAGTATCGATATGAAGTCAAAGTAACACCTCGCGACCTTCCCTAGTTAGATTTATTTCATAATCCATTTGGTTTGTGCCTATTGGTATTTAATTAATACAAGAAAATAGTTACGTCGTTTGTTGATAACAGTAAATATATTTAATTCGTTTATAATATTAAAATAACGGAAAGAAAAGAAAGAAACCGTACTTTCGTCGTCAACAACAGGAAATACTATATTCTTTCTATTACTTGAGAAGAGGTAGCGAATTTACAAAATCAAGAAAGGGTAACGAGTGACCCACATCAGTGAAGTTAAAAAGAAAATAATATTCAAAATCAATGTTGAAATAATAAAAAAGCGAATGAGCATAATACAGATACAAAACCCTCCATGAGTTATGAAGAGATGTATGCATGTGGGGCGTGGTGTGATGTGAACTGTGAATGCCTAATGCTGTCCGGATGTCCCATTGACATGTGAGTTCAGCCACCCTGTAAGCATTGGAGCAAAAGCTTTTTCAAGGTCAACTCTCCATACACTTTATAACGACGCATTTCGTTTGCCTTTCCTTTTTCCAAACATTTGTCTCCGTCAGAAGTTCAATTAAATTGAATAAAAGCTTTTCCGGTATTGAACAAATGAAGACAAATTGAGGAAAGACCCGGTTCGGATCAGCTTTGTACTCCAAGCGCTCTTCATAACATTTGAAGTAGGTTAAAAGGATACAAACTTCACAAGTAATTGTTTGAAACTAACCTATCGTAATGTTCTGTTTCTTCGATGTGTCTTTCTTCGTTTCCTGAATCTTGATTTGATGCCGATCAAGGCGGATGGATTTCTCTCGTTTGAAAAGGTCCCATTCATTAACCATTTGCTTTCGGCATGGTGAGTGAACTTGTTTGCATGTGGAGTAATTTGTTTATGTTTGTATGTAAACTTCACGCTACGCTACGCAGATTTCACAAACGAGTAAACTTACATTGGCAGCTCTATACAAGTTTTATAATTGAAACAAAAGACGATTCATAAATGGACTTCGTTTATAAACGTCACAATGCTCACTAGTCAATTTTGTTAAGAGGCTTAATCACTGCGAAATTAAATTACTGCTATTTTTACAGTACCTACGTATGTGATATCTTCAAATAGATAAAAGATTATCGAAATGTAGAACAAGAGCGCCCTAGACAATATAATTTTACATGAGATACCGTTATCACGAGTTACCTAGTACCGTTTCGTTTGCAGACATCTAGAAACATCTTGATTAAAAGGGCCACATTAAAGAAACGAAACTCTGCCGATGCAAAGATTACTTCAAAGTAGGAAATACGGGAAATACAGGTTTTGTCGTTTTTGCAAGAAAAGGGTTGCAGGGGCAAGGCCCCCTGCGAAGTGACAAAGAACCCCGCACAATCCTTACGGAAACTGGATTTCGGTGAAATGGCTTAAAACTGTGATATGTTGTAGATATGGTGTTCCTAAAAAAAAAAAAAAAAAAAAAAAAAAAAAAAAAAAAAAAAGTTTCAATGGGCACAACCACCAATCCGAAGATAGTGATATTCTGAATTTCGGTTAAAAAAAAAAAAGACTGAAACCGTAATATGTTGTAGATATTGTGATCCTGAGAAAAAGTCTTAATGGGGATAACCACCAATCACTGATCGTTTGGCCACTGCAGGGCCACTTTTTTGAAAGCAACAAAAGAAAGTGATATTTTGAATTTAGTTGAAAATGACTGAAAATGTGATATGTTGTAGATGTTGTGATCTTGAGAAAAAAGTCTCAGTAAGCACAACCATGAATCACTATCCGTTTGGGCACTACAGGTCCACATAAAAAAAAGAAGAAAAAAAGAAAAACGGTATTCTGGATTCCGGTGGAATTACTTGAAACTGTGATATGTTGTAGATATTGTGACCCTGAGAAAAAGTATTAAGAGGCACAGCCACCAATCAGTGACCTTTTAGCAACTGCGTGGTCACATATTTTAAAACAGCAGAAGGTAAGGATACTCTGGAATTTTGATAGAATTGCATGAAACCCTTAAAAGTCCTATCTCAACCCAGAAAATGGATGAGAAGAGTAGTGGCCAACGTCATTTAAGCATACACATCATTCAGATGTTCATTTTGCGGGACAAATGAAAACCCTGGAAAGCCCTAGACAATTTCCCTCAAGTTCACGACACCTACAACATATCACAGTTTCATTCATTTACACCAAAATCCAAAATACCGTTACTTTCAACTCAAAAAAAAAAAAGTGTGGCCTTGTGGTGGCCAAATGGTCGTGCCCATTGAAACTTTTTCTTAGGAACACCATATCTACAACATATCACGGTTTTAAGCCATTGCACCGAAATCCAATTTCCATAAGGATTGTGCAGGATCCTTTTCATTTCGAAGGGGGCATAGCCCCTGCAACCCTTTTCTCGCAAAAACAACAAAACCCGTATTTCCTACTTTAAAGTCATCTTTGCATCAGCAGAGTTTCGTTTCTTTAAAGTGGCCCTTTTAGACAAGGGGACCATTTTTTGAAACCCTTGTAAAGCTATCTCCTTTACACTTTCACTTTTTGGACTTAACGAGTTTTTGCCTTTAAGTCCTCAATTGTAATTCTCATGGAACAAGTAAGTTACATATATTTGCTATCTCGTTATTCAGGGATGTAAGTGCGGATGCTAATATCGATGTTGCGGATGTGGATGGGATTTTTTATATCTGTGTATATTACAGGCCTCTACCGATAACCCAAATAAAATTAATCAATCACATTTCAACAGAGTTCAATTTTATTAAGATAGCTAAAATATAAATAAATAAATAAATAATGTGACTTCATGGGAAACAGTTTGTGTAAAGAAAATGCAATGAGTAATGTAACGACATTAGCAGTGGTCGAAGTGAGATGGTATGCGGTGGTATGCCATACCGCCTCTGATTTATCAGTGATGAAGGCATACCGTCTCTGGTTTTTCAATGATTAAACCATACCGTCACAGGAGAGTAGATGATAAATACCGTTAATAAATCCATTTTTATACACAGTAATTGACGAATAACTTTGCATGTAAAAAATATTTTATTTCTTATGTAGAAATAAGTTTTAAGTTGACAACATCAACATTTTTGTTACCTTTGTTACCTTTTTCCTACTTTTTGTTTTTAAAATGAGGTGTCTTCAAACAAGTTCACCTATTTTATATTTTGATGTGCCATATTGAATTGTTTCTTTCTTACGTGTCTGTCTTCTTGCCTTAATGCATATAAATACCGTGTTTTGAGCATGGCGGATATAGGGATTGTCTGCTGTGGAGGTTTGGAATATGACACACAGTCGAGTGGGGGGAACCTGGAGTTTTCCCGCAGGAAATTGTTAATATTCTCATTCGGGTACAACATAAGGGGATATTTTATTTTTTCAGAAAGTTGTTAGTGGGATCAGTCTCTCCAATCCCCCCCCCCCCGCTTCTCCCGTTACTACAGAGAAGCTCTTCAATCGTTTTCAGTAAATAGAAATGCAATCTTTTAGGCAACATACCCTCACTGCATTTCATCATTTAGATAGTCGGTATATCGAGACAAAATCGAAATAAAACATACCGCCTCTGCTTTTTTCCACTTCGAACACTGGACATTAGTAACCATTCTTGGTGCGAGCGGTCTCGGGTTCGATTCCTGCTGAGGACACTCGGTCGAACGAAAAAATATGAAAGCTGCTTCAGACCAGCCATCCTGCGTGAGGTTTCCGCGGGTTTTCTCACTTATAACAGGCAAATGTCGGGATGGCACTTAACACACAGGTCCCAGACCGCTTCCTCCATTCCCTCTCCCTTCCCTTTCATCGGATAGTGTGATCGCCGATGATGTCATACCTCATACGTGATGAACTAACATAAATGCTCATCCATAGATGCTGAAAGCCCAGAAATCTAATTCCTAATTCATAGTAAGTAACCAAAAGTTTGGTCAGGACGTGTGAATCGGACGAAGGTAAACGAAGATTATCTTTCAGAAATTAAACAGCAAGACTATATCCACAGTGATTTCTCACACCAAGGATACTTCTAAAAGTAATGGCTCCCAAATCTGGTTGAAGGGTACCTTATCCTAGAAGTGAGTTATCTAAAATAGAGGATGTGTCAATACACTTTCATTCCAATGGTCTGTATCATTGAGAATCTAAAATGCACCTAAAGGGGATAGATTGGGTTATCGAGGGAGGAAATATTGCCACTGAAAGTTTACTACTGTATGTGGAATCAAAAGAGAACCGTTCTGAAGGAAAGATAATTATGTACTGGTTTTTGTTGCAAAAGTAGCTTATTGGAATATATAACGAAATACTTTGGATAGTTTAATAATTACCTGCACCTTAGGCAGAAAGTGCTCATACACAGGCACTATACCAAATATAATGTTAATGTAAACATAACAAAAGAAGAATGTTTTTAATATATGTAAAAAGAATATATTAGGGGATAGTATAATCTAATGAGTTGCTATGTAGTTGTTTATGGATACCTAATCATCATGTCTGTGTGTATGACAGTTTGAATGAAAATATATTATAAAGTGTATCAACTAATAAACCATTTTAGTACCGTTCATCGACTTTATAATTCTTATAGAAAAGGTGAGAATAATAGTATATATAATTATTAAAGATATTTTTACATGCAAACAATTACTACCACTTGAGATTCATATATCATCGATTGAACCAGGTTAACGGCTACCTTGTCGTTGTAAAAATTTTGGTTTACCTCACCCGGGATCTTGCTGTAAATTCACATCCCGAAGCAAGGTAAGAGTGAATTTACTTTTGTAATAAAGTTGATGAATACAAATTTCACAATACTTAGGAGTGGTAGGATAATTATAAGAAAAATGAACGGTGAAGCAATGGAGAATGAATCCAATAATAGTGACAACGGTGAACATAGTGTAGCACCGGGTATGACATCAGAAGACCGAATCTTGCTAGCCTTACAGCGACAATTGATTCAGATGTCTACCGAGTTAAAGCAGACGATAGAGTATAAGTCTGAAGAATTCAACAAGCAGTACGAGGAGTTAAAGCGGACGATAGAGCATAAGTCCGAAGAATCTAACAAGCAATATGAGGAATTAAGTAGACGAATGGAACAAAAGTCAGATGAAACGAAACAGTCAATTGTCCAGGCGATGAATGACATCACCTCGCAGTTCGAGGAAAAGTTAAAAAGAATATCCGAGGATTGTCAAGATAAACACAACCACCAAATCCAAGAAATCAATGGTGTAAAAAAGGATTTAGAAGTAATAGAATCTTCTGTTCAACAGCAAAAGATTCAGGTCATCAATAATTCTAACAACATACGTGCAAATACGCAATTGATAGCTACTCTACAGGAAGAAATTAGGACGCTACAGGTTAAGGATAACACATACCACAATAATATGGGTAGTGTTCGCTTGGAGTTTCCCCAATCACCAAAGATGACTTCGCCTTCACCTGCGTCTGATGAGGATATTATCTTGGAAGAAATTCATCCGAAGAGTACATATGGGCGAAAAATGGATGGTGCAACGATACATCACGGCATGGATAGGAATTGTCACCCAATAAGTACACGGAATGATAAAAGAAAGGTAAAGTTAAGTGTTAAGATGAGTGAAATACGGGCTATGAGTAAATTCAGTGGTAAATGTAATGAAAACGCTACTTCTTTCCTGGAGAAATTTCAGGACGAATGCAATATAATGTGTATAGATAGATCACAATATATGAAATTAATCCCTCATGTATTACTCCCACCATGTTCTTTATGGTTTAAAGCAGTACGTGATCACATCAATACATATGAGGAATTCAAAGCGGCATTGATCGCGAATTATGAAAATGACTTTTTGCTTGCAAATCGAGATGCTACCATTAGAAATCAATATTTCAATCCTCGTTTGCACAAGTCTGTTGTAGAGTTTGTTGTAAATACATACAACGAATTAAAAGTTGTAAATCCCTTGCAATCGGAATCTAGAATAATAGCATCGATTCGAAATTTGCTCCCATTTAAGTTACAATAGATCTTGTTTTCTACACAGTGTATGAGTTTCAACCATTTATTAATGCTTGTCCAATGCTATGAAACCCAATACCATGCTTTGAATCAACAAGTAGGAGTGGGTAAGAATAAGAATAATTCAGATCATTTTGTACCTGTTCGGAATCTAAATATCAGAAGTGTGAACGATACGGAACACAACCTAAGCCGAGTAAATTCTAGCAATCAAAACGAGCAAAATAGGCCAAGTTGTGTAGGGAATCCGCCTAACCTAATTAATCGTAGCAATCCTTATGTAAGACCATATAATCAAAATAGGTTTAAAAATAGACGGAATGTATGGCGAAATTCCACGAATACAGCAAACTACGTGGATAGACGTAATTGGAGGTCAAGAGATGGCACTTCGCATCAAGATCCAGGTATCGAAGTAATTCCTGTACAGAACAGTAATACGGGACATAATCATGATTGTGCTGTACAATGTACTTTATTGGAACCATACACGAGTATGAATTTAAACTAATTGCGGCTGATGTGGTAGGGGTTAAACCCATATCAACTTTAGATTCTCATGAACATTTATCTACAAATTTAAGCGATAATTCTTATGAACTTTTATCTTCCAATCTACATGTTCATGTTAATGATGAAAATGATCTTTCACATGAAGTCTCTGTAAATAATTATTCGGAAATAGCAATTAATAGATGTCTTCCAATCTACATGTTCATGTTAATGATGAAAATGATCTTTCACATGAAGTCTCTGTAAATAATTATTCGGAAATAGCAATTAATAGATGTCAGTACCAATTTATACCTGTTGTAAATCGTTGTTGGTTCGAAGATGATACTGTCAATGATGGTTTTAATATTGAAGAAAATTTTGTATTTTTAAAATCATATAGTACAGCTAAAATACCTATTAAAGTCAATGGGTTAAGTACCGAAGCTTTACTTGATACAGGAGCAAATGCCTCTCTATTATCGTATTCATTGTGGAAAGCAATTACTAGTAATTATTCGAATCCTAAGCTACAAAAGGCTGAGAACCTTATTATAGTTGATTTTACCGGTAAACATAAAAAGAGAGTAGCTGGAATTACTCGTTTGACAATAACTATTCAAGATTTTGAAATATCAATCCCTATTCTGGTAATAAAGGAACTTAACGAGAAATTAATTATGGGTTTAGATTTATTATCTCAATTACGTGTCATGCTTGATTTTAAAAACCAAACGTTGACTATACCTGGTATACCTCAGGAAATCGTTCAGAAACTGCTTCCAAAATTAGATAATATTGCTTGTCAATATAATAATATTTCTCATGTAGTGAATAATGTTTCTGTTAGTGCAGAAAGTGGTAAATTAAATGATCAACGAATG
Source organism: Thermobia domestica (assembly GCF_964235325.1). Classification (NCBI taxonomy): domain Eukaryota; kingdom Metazoa; phylum Arthropoda; class Insecta; order Zygentoma; family Lepismatidae; genus Thermobia; species Thermobia domestica. The sequence continues at coordinate 3,324,366 of NC_137465.1, read as the reverse complement.
GAAGACACACAAAATTTGGTGGATTTAAAAGACGATGTATTGTTTTCTGAACGTGTTAAATCACTCGAAAGTAATCTTGATTTTACAGATAATACAGTAAAAGCTGACTTTAAGAATATACTATACAAACATAAAAATGTCTTTTCAGAACGTCCTGGGCGTTGCAAGGATTTTGTTTATTCTTTTAAAGTTAAAACAGACAAACCTATAGTAACCAAGCCTTATATAATTCCATATAGATACAGGGAAAATCTACGTCAGCAAATTACAGATATGTTAAGAGATGGGATCATTAGGCCTTCACGAAGCGTGCATCTTAATCCATTACATGTTGTTCCCAAGAAAAATGGTTCTCTACGTGTGGTATTAGATTTGAGACGCACGAATTGTCACATTGATCTGGAACAAGTGAGGTATCCTCCAGTGGAAGAAATACAAGGGAAACGTAATTCTCAAGTAGAATCTTTGCAAGAAGGAAAATATCGGATCAAGGTCAATGACTTAGTTTTTGTTAAACAACATCCACAAAGTAATATGTTGTTAAAGAAGATTTATAAATTTTGTGACATTTTCTCAGGTCCTTATTTATGTTTTAAGGAAATAAATCCTAAGGTTTTTGAATTGTTGAACGCTAAAACGGGTACGTCAATTGGACTTCGTAATATAGATGAGTTAAAGGTTTGGAAACCTACTCAGTATACAAAGGAAAAATGGATGCATCTAGTGAAAGAGTTAGTTGCGCCTGACATTCTTGCTCAAATAAATAGGAATGAAAAAGACTGAAAAAAAAATAATAATAAAAGGGTGTCTTCTGTTTATGTAGAAATAGATTTATTTTCTTCCTTTTGGTCATTCGAAAGTAGGTTATGTTTAATTTTTGATTTTTAATCAATTTTATTTTCTTTGATTTTCATTAACCAACGATAAGTTTCCAATGATTTTAATTCTTTCTTATTAACGTGAAGGATTATAATTTAATTCATGATTGATTAAACACAAAAATTGTTTTCATTATATTAATTTGTGTTGAAACCTTATTGTCAAAAATAAGTATTAATGATGTGAAAGATTTGTTATAAATGTATCTATATCTATGATATGTAATCAAGATACATGCGAGGAGCGATCAATATGTGATGGACATATGTAATGTAAGACCATTATTGTAAACGGACCAGTGGTTCTTGAAGATAAAAGCCAAGCTCGCTTATGACTTTTATGTTCAGTCCAATTGTCGGGCGACATTTTATATAACGAAATACTTTGGATAGTTTAATAATTACCTGCACCTTAGGCAGAAAGTGCTCATACACAGGCACTATACCTAATATAATGTTAATGTAAACATAACAAAAGAAGAATGTTTTTAATATATGTAAAAAGAATATATTAGGGGATAGTATAATCTAATGAGTTGCAATGTAGTTGTTTATGGATACCTAATCATCATGTCTGTGTGTATGACAGTTTGAATGAAAATATATTATAAAGTGTATCAACTAATAAACCATTTTAGTACCGTTCATCGACTTTATAATTCTTATAGAAAAGGTGAGAATAATAGTATATATAATTATTAAAGATATTTTTACATGCAAACAATTACTACCACTTGAGATTCATATATCATCGATTGAACCAGGTTAACGGCTACCTTGTCGTTGTAAATAATAAATTATGATCATAAGCGTATCGCATTTTGAGATCGAATAGTTCGTTTTTCATGATTTTCTGTCGCAAACTGCGATGTGATACCGCTTCCCATTTTTTTATTTTTATTTTTATTTTTATTTTATTTTTTATTTTTTTTATTTTTTATTTATTTATTTTTTTTGTAAACAGTGACGTAGGAGCAAATATTTCCCTGACAAGGAAAAGATTCTTCCTTGACAAGCCAGGATAATTATTTGGCTAAAGAGGGAATCCCCCTCATCTCCTTGCTGTTTGAACCCTATATCCCCTACTGTCCGTCCTTAAATTCATCCATGGACTAAGATGAAGGTCTAATTACGAATTTTCGACATGTTTTCTGATTTTAATGACAGTCGGTAACACGTTGTGTATTCCATTGTGTTTCTCAATTTTAGCGGTAGATGGCAGGAAATACCGTTATTGCTATGAGCTCATACTACTGTGATCTGGTGACATTGTTGTAAACTAAATGTAGAATTGAAACAAGTGCTTTCTTCGTCCGTATTTTTCAGTCTTCAGAAATGTTGTAATCATGTAATCATCTTTGTTTTACGCCCCACGCAGTGGCGTAGGAAAGGGGGGCGAGAGGGGCCGGCCCTTCCCAAAGAGGTCCGACAATGTACTCTGGTACTTTGACGTTTGTAATTTTTTATATATTTTTATGTTTATATATTTTTTTTGTTTGTAATGTTTCTATATGTACCTATAACAGCACTTGCCCCCCCCCCCAAACACACATCCTGGCTACGCTACTGGTCCCACGATTATGCCCTCTTGACTAAACGAGGCGCAGGACTATTGATTAATGTAAGTGAATGATTATGAGCAATGACAATGGAAGGAAATGGGAGAAGGATACAATGGGAAATCTCCTAATCAGGGGTAAAAGTGAGGGGTAATGCGAGAGGACACTGTTACTCCACTTCCAAAATATATATGGCGTCCCCCACTTCCTAAAAATTATAATGGACAAAGATAGTCACAGGGTTCGGCATGACGTCATCCGTCCCCTTACCTTTTCAGATTCACTTTTACCCCCTGCTCCTAATGTAATACAAGTAATGCACTATTGAGATCGAAACACCAACACAGTATAATGTGCCAAAAAATTCTTGGCGTAATAGTGACGAATAAAGTGTCATTTTAAAGAAGTAAGATTGTTACTTTTACATTACTTTTTTTTAACTGTAGACGCAAGAGGACGAGATATCCTTCCAAACAAGGGAATTTCAATAACGACAAGTGAGTTTTGTTTCACAATTTGAAACTACGGTAGACATACAAAATATGCTAATTCAATTCTCAAACTTGAAGTAGTGCATCTATAACTACTGATCACAGTCGAGAAATTACATCAAGAATAGAATTTGTTATTCGGACGCTGAATCCATATGAAAAAAAAAAAAAAAAGCCATTAATCTCTATAGAGAAGAAGCCTTTATTTTTTGGAACAATTTAAAAGTCTTTCCACTTATTCAATACAAATTTATTAATTATTATTATTATTTTAATGCTAACTACTGTGTTCAATGTTATTTTAATAAGCGTTGGAAACTATGTAATTGAATGTCTGATTGATTTTCTTTTATCGAAATGTGAAAATTAAATTAAATTTTTAATTTAACTTCGCACATTTAGACGGAATGTACTGAGGTACTGTGTTTCCTAGCCGAAAGTAGTAATTTCATTAGGCAGTTATATTGCATTTTCTAGTCAAGTGGTTTCAAACCACCTATCTCTCCACTGTTCTCCCACTTGCGTACATTCCCATTTCCGTACATGTCAAAATCCTTCCCAGTTGCGTACAAGTGCCAGATGCAATGAAATGTCACGATTTAAAAGCGAGATAAGAATTCCCATTTCCGTACAGGTTCAATAGCTGGCACTATTTCTGTGAATTTTTGTTAGTTTTTGAGCAGAGGGGGGTATGGAATCTAAAGGCTTCGTTTCGAGTAGCAGCCATAGCGAACAAGAATCCTTGAATAGTTTCGTTTTGTAGACTGCCTAGCAGGCCAGCACGACCTTCTTTATTGTTGGCACGTTTAAGAGCTACAACAAACTTTTCTCCAAAATTTTTGTAATTCATGCAGATATTGGAACTTGAATAGAAGAAACTAATGTGATTTCCAGTGGTTTTAGCCTTCTCCCGAACAAAAGAAAGCATATATATGAAAGGTTGAAGTCCTGAATTGGAATCCTGAAGTTGTAATGGTAGGCTTCAAGGAAGCAGTAATAAATTCTTTTAGGACAATTTTCCCTTCAGCTTCCATGCGTGGGTGCAATTTTCCCTTTAACCAGTGTCTTTGGCGTAAGATGCAGGATTTAGTCTTGGTTACAGACTGAAAAAACAATAATGGTATAAGACTTCAGGTTCGAATGTTGTTGTCATTAGCTTTCCTTCCGTTAGAAATGGTCGACACTGGTTGACTGCCTATTCAAGAAGACATCCCCTAAGCTTGAGCATTTCTATGGATATTTCATTGACCAATGGCTAGTAAACTCTACAGTCCCAATAAGCATGTGGAACTGTCATGAAAAACGCCATAGAACAAATAATACCGTAGAGGTTTGGGGTAACAGATTAAATAATCTGCTAAATAAGCAAAATCCTCATGCCATTGAATTAGTCCGTTTTCTCAAGTTAGAAGCCAGGAGAAGTGACCATGCATACGACATAAAGTATCCCAGCTTGCAAGGTAAAAGAAGAAAGTATATATGGAGCTTGACAAAAAAAAAAGTTTTGGGGTAGTTTTGATGTTCCAAAAGATGTTAGATGATATCTGGTAACACTTTCATATATTCGTAAGTTGTCATAAACTGTAAATCGTATATATATACTGATAAGCATTACTTATAGATGGTGGTAACAACGATAAACGGCTAATTGCACAAGGACCAAGATCATTGAAAATCCACATATAGTTCGACAAAGACTCTTTATAAAAGCCGACTTCTATCCCTTTGGTGTGATTTATGAATTCATATCACACACATTTCGGGGATACATTGCTTGAATTTGAATTCAATGTGAAAAGTTGAGTGAAAAAAAAAAAAAAAAACCTACAACAGTATGGAAAGCATGTATGCATCATGTCGTATTTCCTTGAGCATGCAATTCCATATCCTCCTCTGCTCAAACTTTATTAAAAATGCACAGAAACAGTGTCACAGTTATTAAACACATACGGAAGTGGGAAAACTCTTATCAATACCAAAATATGTCATGTCATCGCCCATGGCACTTTTACGCATCTGGGAAGGATTTTGACATATACGCATCTGGGAGATAATCGTCTCTCCAAGCTAAAACAAGTGGTGCCAGAATACTTAGAGCACTAATTCGAAGTTCGGGGATAAAATAGAAAAAGAAAACATTTCACAGGATGCGAATCATCCTCAGGTGTGCTTGTGTTATATGTTGGAATGTTATTAATACTGGGTTCGATTCCCAGTTGGGGCACTCGGTCGAAAAAGTGAAAAAGCTTTTGCATGCCAGCCATCCTGAGTGAGTTTTCCTGGGTTTTCCTCATTCACACCAAGCAAATATCTGGACAAGGGCGCCCATCAAGGGGGGCAAGGTGGGGCGCTCGCCCCCCCCTAGAGGAAATTGTACTTCAGAATATCGAAAACCCAATAGAATTTTTACATTACTTACAGCAAAATTTGCAACTATATTTGAAACGTCGCTTTACCACAACATGGGCGCCCTTGTATCTGGATGGTATCTAACATACAGGTACAGTTAACCACATAAGTACCTGGACCCCTGTTTGTTATAATTCCATTACTTGGGGTCCAGGTACTTATAAGGGTGACTACCAGGCCGCTTCTTTCCCCTAATAGCCTGATTGCCGAGGGACGTCATTTCTTATATGTGACGGGCTAACATGGGCATAGATGTCGAAAGCCCAGAAATCTATTCCCTAAGTCTCGAAATGTTATTAGATTTACTTACAAAAAGAGATGGTGCATAAATAGAAGAAATCACAAACAACTAAGAAGATCACAAAGTGTAAAGAAATTTATCAGTCATTAAATTACAGTGAAACCTCTACTAACGGACACCTCTATAAAGCGGACACCTCCCTTAACGGACATATTTTGTATTCCCCAAACACTGGAATAGGAAAAAGCATATTGACAAACCTCTCTAAAGCGGACACTCTCTAGTACGGACACGGACAGTCTTTTCTATCTTTTCTAGGTATTATTTACCTCCGTATTACGGGCACTTCCTCTAGAAATAAGTTGAAAAGTGTAGTAAAAATACATTTTTAGTAATTCATACATGTATCACCAAGGAAACATTGTGACAACATTTTGCCCCCTCAACTGTCTGCTCAGCAACCCAGACGAAGCGTCTCTGTTTAACAACACTCTTATGTCCTTTGCTTGCATCCCACTTCCACCCAAGCTGTTTTAGACACAAAAGTGATTGACAGTTGCCCGCCGTTAGGGATGACACATTATGCTACTGTCCCGTTGGAGTCTCTAACCAACCAGAAGACAAGTTTAGTACTTTTTGTCCTCAGGTATGTATTCTGTCTCAAAAAGAACACTTCAGGACTCCAATTATCTCACAAATTAAAGCGCCATACTGAAAACGAAGGAAGTACTGATAAGTGTAAAGTGCAGAGAACTATAATATGTTATTTCCATGTTGTGCCTCGAACATAGAGTATTGGATAACAGAGAAGACAGAGAATAATGCATGTAATATTCGTAAATACCTGATTCATGCAAATATATTTTTTCTAATTGTATATTATCTTGCTCACTAATTTACATAAAAAAAATACTGAAACCTCTTGAAGGCGGAGACCTCTCTATAGCGGACAATTTTTGATTCCCCGCGGCTGTCCGCTTTCGAGAGGTTTCACTGTATATCCAAAACTTTATATTTCGGATGAAGTCTTAGCACTAACGATTAACTCAAAAAAAAAAAAAAAAAGGAAGAAGAAGATAACACAGGCAAAGGAAATTGTAATCAGTAGCGTGACTTCAGATTTTACCAAGGGAGCAGTGAGCAAGATTCTCCACCAACATAGGAATTTCACGTTTTTATTAGTATATTAATTTACAACTTTTAAACAGTATGTCCCCTTGCGTTCCCTAAATGATGAAATGGCGGAAGAAAAAGGGTTATTGGCTTACTATGTAAAAATAAATAAATAATGGAAAAAAACAAATTTGATCTGGGCATCGTTTGGCTGGTATATGAGAAAATTAACACTTGTATGAAACTAAATTACTGTGATTTTGTCATAAAAATATAGTTTTCCTTCATGGACTGTATGATGCTAATTACTCGTTTCTTAAGGGCATTACGATTCAGCACATAACTAAAAGCTTCATGTGGATATATTCGGAACCAACTGTGATCTTAGGCAATCTGTATAAATAATGACGGAAGTTATTACTTACAAACAAAGAAAAATGATTGTTATTACTTTACCTTCATTTTTCTTTTAATTATCATATGTGTTTGTTATATACAAAAAAATGTTGCTTTTTATAATTTGATGTAAAACAGTAAGGTAAAGAAATATTTTCCATTTTCCCCTTGTTATCGTAAGTGCAATAAAAAATTAAAAATTGCGACTTAAATTTGTTTCGCGATTCGCTACACAGATAGCAAACTTTAAAAAACTCTAATCCATAAGAGTGGCTCGGGCGAATACAAGTTTAAGCACCACTTTCGGTGAAAATGAGTTGGGATCCAACCACAGGACAGTATGAAAGTAGGCCTAGTTTCATTTAAGATATAAATATGTACCTGCAGGTGGCAGGAGAAGTATGTTTGGTATGTGTCATTGTGCGTTAACGTTAAACTTTCTTTCCCAGTTTACTCGAAAGTCAAAAAAATGTGATATACATCTACCAGTTTCTTCTCCCCGAGCCGCTCATCCAGTGGTGTATTGACTGATACCTGTCAAAAGACAGACAAACTGACAGACGTATTTTACAAGGTTCCGCATTTATTATGCATGGCAAAGTTTAAAAGCCTAAAAATTATTATTCCGCCTCTACAGTTTGTGATCATTATAACTGTTAAAACCATTACTGAAATCGATTTATGGTTACAGAACGGTTCAAGGTAATTTAGAAACGATTTTTACGGTAATAAATAAAGTATTAAAATCAGTGCATTGTAATAACACTGAACATAAAATGTAGCATTTAAGGAGGAAATTTCAAACTAAATTTCACATATATGCTAGCAAGCATCTGTTGCTTTTAATTCCACTTGAATATTTTTCTTTTTTAATTCATTCATAGATATAGAACTTTTGAGATGAAATTGCACATCATCGCTCCCTTCATTATAAATTGAAGTTCAGGAATAACATTGATTTCCTTTCCTGTTAGCAGAACTTTAATGGAATTTCAAAGTAGTCCCCTCTACTAGCAACGTAATGTTCTTAACGTTTCTTTTATTTTTGGAGTCTCCTGGCACGTACTTCCTGGGATGGTGCGCAGGTGTCTTGTCACAGTCCTGAAACTCCTTTATGGTTTGGAAACGACGTCCTTTCAAAGTCATTTTACGTTTGGTAAACAGGAAAAAGTGTGCTGAGGTTAGTTCCGGAGAATAGGGTAGATGGGACACAACGGGAATCTAACTTTTCCCAGATAACTGCTGATGAGAAGCGAGCCGTGAGTAGCCTCATTGACATGGTGGATCATCCAAGTCTGGTTTTCGCTCAATTCATGCATCTTCCTCACCATTGCACTCGTCAACCACGCTAAAATAGAGCAGAGTAGAGCAGAGATTTCTTGGCGGTTTTTGTGGTTGATTTAAGTACCGGGCTTGGGCCCTTGCCTTCCATTTGTGTTGTTGACTGTCGTTTGTTTTGCGTGCGTATTTGTTGTGAGAGAGGACGCAACTGTCGCGCTCCTCTTTTGCTGTTCCTATGTCAGTGTAGTGGTTGTGCGTTTTAGGGGTGCGGCATCTTGTAAGTTCGTCTTCTTGGGTTGGCCGTTCCTATGGTGGCTATGTGTTGGTGTGGTGAGGCTCTGATTGTCCTCCAGAAGTTGGCTGATCTGTGAATTCTGTAGTCATGTAGAAATGGGAGTTCCGTACCAGCTGCTGATCCGCGCAGTGTCCTTTCCTGAAGCCGAACTGGTGGTCCGGGATGATGTCATGATCTTCTATGAATTGCTGAAGTCTGCTCTGCAGTACTCTTTCAAACACCTTGCTGGTATGCGAGAGCAGGCTGATAGGGCGGTAGTTGGCCGGGTTTGATCTTTTCTTTCCTGGTTTGGCCAGCATTATGACTTTTGCTTCTTTCCAGGCTTCTGGGTAGTGTCCGGTTCTCATAATGGCGTTGCACAACTTACAGAGTAGGACCAGGGCCTTTCTCGGGAGGTGCTTCAGTGCTTGCGGCGTCACTCGGTCTTGACCTGGAGCCCGGTGTGCATTGATCCTCTTGATGATTGCTTGTATCTCCCGCGGTGTTGTGAGGGCTTCTGGAGGAGGTGGGTCTTCTATTCGGGAGAGGTGGTAGGATCTATGTACTGCTGCAGTGGTGGTTGCTGGCGTGTTGGTAGCGTTGATCTGGAAGGTGGTTTCCAGGGTCTGGGCGAAAAGTTCTGCCTGTTCTTCCGGTTCGTGTATTGTTCCTTGTGTAGTTTGAAGTGTGAGTGTTCTGGAGTTTGCTTCTGGTCTTGTGATGTTTTTCACTAACTTCCAGAATTGCCTGCTGGGTGCATCTAGCTCCTGGAGGTGGAGGTTCCAGTTTCTGATTTTGATTCGAAGGAGCCTTTTCCTGACTCTGGATACTAGGTGGTTCCAAAGTGTTTTGAACTGGGGAATTCTGGTACGTTGCCACTGCTTCCGGGCCCAACGCTTCAAGTGGATCAAGGCTGAGGTGCGTCGTTCTTCTGGAGTGGTCTGGTGTGATGGATGAGTCGTTGTTGAGGTGGTTGAGGCGATGGCTATGGCTGAGTTGATGGCTGCGGTCAGGGACGCAGTGGTGGCCTCTATGTCTTCCGTTGTTTCAATTATCCGGCGTGGATCTAACATGTCGCTGAGCAAGGATCTGTAGTGGTCCCAGTCTGTTGTGCGCAGAGTTGGAAGGGTTCGAGTTGTGAAGTGGTAGCTGATTGCGATCGTTTGTAGAACGGGTAGATGATCCGAGTCGAGGCCGTGGATAACCTGAGGTACACCTAGGATTGCCAGGTTCGCTGTCAGTACCATGTCCAGTACATCAGGCATCCCGCCGTTTCTGGGATAATGCGTGGGTTCCGTTGGAGCCGTGGGAGTGAAGTCTATGGTGGTGAGAGCGTGGTGGAGGATCCTTCCGTTTGCGTTTGACACATTGGAGTTCCACGCCGGATGTTTACGGTTGAGGTCTCCCCCTAGTAGAATCCGGTGTCCTAGCTGTCGCAGGGCTTGCAGATCTGTTGCGTTGAGGTTGTTGTTGTGAGGCTTGTAGGCTGCTATTATTATTATCGGTCCATTAGCTGAGTGGAGGGTGATCCCTGTAGCTTCCAGGGATTGTAGAGGTGGTAGAGGGAGAGGGTCGTACGGGATACTGTCTTTGATTAGAATTGCTGTTCCTCCAAGGGGTCGGTCGGGACGGTCGGTACGGATGGTGGAGTAGTTGCGGATTTTTAGGGTAAGGTGTGGTTTTAGGTGGGTCTCTGACAATAGGGCTATGTCCACTTCTTCTCTGCGGAGAAAGTCCTCCAGGTTGTTCTTCTTCTTTTGGATTCCTTCTGCGTTCCAGTGCAGCACTTTGACTTGTCTGTTGATTCTTCTTTTAGTCGGTGCCATCGTCAAGGATGGACGCGACTACCTCAAACATGATGGTGATTTTGCTTAGTGGGTCTGTCGTTTCTTTCACCTTCCGGAGTCCTTGTTTATATACCATCTGACCACGTGATGCAAATTCATGATGGAAAATGCCTTTTCATTCAAAAAACACTATCAATATCACCTTGATCTTTGACCGATTTATGCATTCTTTTTTTGCACGAGGAGATCCTGAATGAATTGAAAAGCAACTGAAATGTCTGTTCAAATGTTTTGCCAGGTTTGTAGCATTATTTTATACACACACATGTTGGTATTCAAGCTTTATCATTATCACTGTGTCATCAATCCGATGAACAGCTTGTGCATGTGCTGTAGCTCGGCGGTTAAGGGTCATGGTGAAAAGAGCCAAATGGCAATTTATTGTCTAAGCCTGCCACTAGGTGCGCTCGCTAGCCGCAGTGTGCTCCGTCTATCGGTTAGTGCGCTATTTAAAAAATTCGGTTTCTTTTTTAAACACACTTCGTACCATTTCTCGATAGAGGGCGACAAAATTAGTGTAAAAGTTATTTTTTTTCAGATCTGTAAAGAAAATGAAAAAGCAATGAGTGCCTTGTAAAAATTAGCCAGAGGAAGTGGCTCATAAATGTGAGTGAAAGAAGTTGATAGAATGGTGTTAAAATAAGTGGATGCAAGGGTATCCACAGGCGGGTTAAATCTAGTTTACGGCGACGCCCATGAGATTATTTGGGGGGGGGGGCATAATCCTTCATGGAAAATAATACAATGAACCTGTAGAGTGGTCAGTTTAGGGTGGAAGAATGGTGAAATTAGTGGGGTGGGAATGCGCGGTTGCATCCAAGCCCTTCATGGAAATCGAGATCCCTGAGTGAATTGAGAGTATCCCGCGAATATTCAAGAATTCGATATTATCTATTATAAACTGACATTCTCTGGAATTCCTCCTGCAGATAGCGTCAGAGGTGTCCAGCAGGGGTGCCCATCCCCCTCAAAGCTGATGGCGCACTCCCCCCCAAAACTAATAATCTCTCCCCTCCTCAAAACTCAAGTCTTCTAAAAACAATTGCCCAGTGTGGCAGTAGTTTTTATAGTACTAGTGGTTGTTATTTTTGTTGTTTTTATTTCCTGTAGTAGTATTATAGAATGCTTGTAGTAGTAGTAGGGTCAGTAGTAATTATAAAAATTGCATTACTTTTATTAGTAGTCTTGGTAGTGTACAATACTAAATATGTTCTATAAGGATATTGAAGGGTATAAAAACTTCTACACACTGTGTATGGCACAGGTATTCTTTTTTTTATAATTAGCAGTATTATTTTTTTCTTTACAAAATATTGATATAATTCCCTTGTACATGAAAAGTATGACGCAAGTTACAAGTTATTGAGTTTAATACCAAAAGAAAATGTTATCCTCGAAATTAGCCTACAAAAAGAAGTGATATCCAACAAAAAACATTCCTGTAAAAGAGGCAAGTACGAGTGGCCTTAAAAAGAATTGAAATCACAAAAATAGGCGCCAAGTTCTGGTGGACAACAGTTACAAACACTCACTGGCTCACTTCAAATTTAGATTTGAAACTTGGCTGTTGTCTGTATGGTTACCACTAGCTCACAATTATGTCAAACTACTTTATAATTTTCAACAGACAACATAGGCAAGTTTCAAATCTAAATTTGAAAGTGATTCCTTGAGTGTTTGTAACTGTTGTTCACCAGAACTTGGCGCCATCCTTTCATATAGCAACTTGCGCGGTACTTCATTCATAGTTTCTAAGCAGGGGGTAGGGGGATTCATTCTCGAGATTAAAAAAAAATCGCATCGTGTTCCAATGTTATTCTGACGACAGCAAAACTACTTATTCGACATTAGAGTAAAATTCTTCCCCAATTTTTTTTATTCCCCCCAATTTTTTTCTCGATGGCACAACTTGCGCCATTCATCCCTTCTGTGGGCGGCCCTTCTCTCTTAAAACGAACCAACCTTTCCTTTCATACGGCTACTTGCGCGGTACTTCATTCATCGAGTATCGAAGCAAGGGGTACGGGGGTTCACCCCGGAAAATTTTTGAAAATTAGCTTCTCAAAATCGTGTTTTAATGCTATTCCGACAGTAAAATTGCTAGTTCGAAAGTAGAGTAAAATCCCCCCCAAAATTTTTCTCAATGGCGCAGCTTGCGCCATACATCATCCCCCCTGTGGGCGGCCCTGGTGTCCAGTACCAACTAAATAAGAAGCACGTTTTGGTAATTCCCCACTATTTCAAATATAATCTAATCTATGCCATTATTAGAACCCATTTATTCTTCCAATCCCGATTTTAGAAAAAACACTCATCTTTTACGAATTAGATTTTCCATTGCTTACTTTATTTCACATGAATAATTTACTCATGCGATTAGAAACTTTGAGAAGATGAATATTTTTCACGATTGTACCTATGTATAAGTACAACCTAAATAACTCCATTGTAAATGAAATTATTTTTTCAATTGACTATTGTGAACATTAGGTGATTAGTATAAAGGGGATGAATACAAGAGAAGGATTAGGAAATAATTGGTGAAGTGATCTCGTGAAAATCCCACGGCCTTAATATTGACCACCACAAACTCTCATGGCTTGAGATCGAACGTGTGACCCTTGCTCAGTAAGCTATAGTGACTCCAATTTCCGCTCAATTTGTGCTAAGTGTTCATTTTCAGAGTTCTCCTGTTTCCTCCCTCTTTCTTCATTCCATTATTTAATTCGTTCTCATTATTACGTGTTCTTTAGGCTACACAATAGTCGTGGGACGTAAAACTGAAAGATGTCATTTCATTTTTTTCCATTTCTGTTGTTTGTATTGTAAATCCGGAAGGCAATAACAAAGTAATTGTGAAAAGTCTGTAAGATAGGCAGTCCAACCATGCTCTGTGGTTTGCTAGATGGACTACCTTCTAGGATTGACTATCTCTATAACATAGCAAAATCGTTAAGAGATAGTGAGAAGTGGTTTTAAAAATAGATTTATTGTTCCAGTAATAGATTTTATCTCCACTTTCACCTCTATTAAAACCAGAAAAGGAGAAATCTACTACGACTTCCGGTTTCGATATTCATCTCTGCTTATAGTACGGAAGGTACAACGTCGTTGGCTTCCGGCGAAAAGTTGTAGTGACGTTTATGCGAAGTTGCCAGCTTGGTGGCTCGCTGAGCGCAGTAGACGGTTTCCACTTTTCTCTTTTCCTTCCTGCGATGAGTAAGTTTAGCAAATCTGAAGTGTGGTGATTCGCAATACTCTTACCACAACCCCAATGACGAGTAGGTCCAAGCGCGGGAAGCGAACGACGTTATACCTTCTGGACTTTAGTGTAGACGTCTTTGGTTCGGGAGACAAGGGTTCGATTCGCGAATTGGAGTTTATGTGTTTGAATCCAACGTTAAGCTATAGGTCCATGTCTTATATAGTCTCGGTGTTTAATGGGACGCTAAACTCTATACCAACCTAAAAAAAATTGATTTCCATAGAGCACAAATGGTAATAGAAACCGAAAAAGGTAGGGCGATTTCAGAATCACAAGAATGCATTCTATAGTTTGTCCTTCTATCGAAACCAAAAAATAGTTTTAAAAAAAACTAGCACTATTTTCGGTTTCAACATCGAATCCCCTTGGTTTGAAAGTCTCGTGCAGTTTCACAGTAAACGAAACCCACATATTTTATAGTAGCGGAATGTCCGTACTTCGCACGGGAAAAATACTTTTCATTTTGGACATAAAGGGCACAAAAATTGTCAACAATCAACTTAAGGACCCCAAAAACTATGAATTCGACTCTAATATCGGTCATTATATATATATATATATATATAGATATATATATATATATATATATATATATATATATATATATATATATATACCCTCCCCAAGTTGCACTGTCAAAGTTAAATGATTAAACTCATGCCAGGCCCGAACCTTATCTATGTTGAAAATTTGATCGAGATCGATCGGGTGGCTCAAGAGTTATTAAGTCGCAGAAGTTTTTCGTTTGAGAAGAGAAGTTAAAAGTGACATCAAATTAGCCAATGAAACATTCTTACATAATACTGAAAATATTATTACTAAGAATTCAAATGAATTGTGGAATTTTATTAAAAATAGGAAAAGAATGTACAGTCGAAATCATTAAAGTTTCAGGGTCATAATCTGTGTAGTAACGAGGAAATAGCCAATACTTTTGCAAAGTATTTTAGATTAGTGTATGTTCCCTCTTCAGAAACGATACTTGATCCCACTAAGAACAAACACTTTCCCAGACAAATGGAAAACAGCTTTAATTTGTCCCATTCCGAAGTCCAACAATAGTCAAGATATTACCAACTTTCGACCCATAGCAATATTACCTACTTTTGCCAAAGTATTTGAGCATATCTTGTATCGACGAATCCTTAATCATGTCAAACCGGTCATCTCAATTAAACAGCATGGCTTTATTTCACAAAGATCCACAATAACGAATCTTGCAATTATTACAGATTTTAAAGCGAATTCATTAGATGTAGGCAGCTAAGTAGATGTGATTTATATTGACTTTGAGAAAGCTTTTGATAAAGTTAATCATAAAATATTACTAGAAAAATTAAAGCTTTTCCACTTTTCTCTGTCCCTGATTAAATTCTTCTCATCATACCTATCTAATCGTAAACAATCCGTTCTTTTTAATGCATACAAATCTAAAGAATATATTGCATCCTCAGGAGTCCCTCAGGGTTCAAATTTAGGACCATTGTTATTTCTCTTGTCTATTAATGATTTACCTGACTGTATTCCTGACCATGAAAAATTACTATATGCCGATGATCTAAAAATATATGATAAAATTAATTGTGTGGACGACAACATGAAGCTGCAGCAAGGTCTAGATTATATTGGTAACTGGTGCTCTTCGAATCAACTTGGGGTCAATGCAAGCAAGTGCAAAGTAGTATCACTCACTAGAAGCAAATCACCTCGTCACTTTGATTATGAAATTAATAAATATACAGTAAATAGGAATGATTCAGTTAAAGATCTTGGTGTTACGTTTGATTCTAAGTTAACGTTTGACAATCACATTGTAAATATAACAGGTGAAGCATTCAAGCTATTAGGATTCATAATTAGAACGGGAAAAGAATTTAAGAACTGTTCAACATTACAGGAGTTGTATAATGCATATGTTCGCTCAAAGTTAGAGTATGCTTCTACTATTTGGAATCCGACTCACATAAAACATCGTAAGCAATTAGAAAGAATACAGACAAAAATTTTTAAATTTCTAACATATAAAGAAACTCACATTTATCCTACTTATGACAGCTGTACAACCATACTTGCTAACTTTCATCTTCCTACACTAGAACAAAGGCGACAAATGATTGATTTATTATTTATTCAAAAAGTAACGCAAAATATTTTGGATTGTCCAAATTTAGTTTCTTTATTGAATTTTCATGTCCCTAGATTAAAAGTACATAGAAACACTGGTCTTTATTACTGCAAAAAATCAAGAACTAATATAATGATAAAATCACCAATCTGGAGGACAACAGCTTTGTATAATAGAATATGTTCAAATAACAATGAATTTGATATATGTGATATGTCGCCTAAGAAATTTCGGAATGACATTATCATGAGTTATCAAGAGTAATGAACTCAAGTTAAGTTATCAAGAGTTATGAACATGTAATTGCGTAATTTACAACACTGTAATTGGGCTATAGCCTGTTGTGTTAACAATAAACAATAAATAAATAAATAAATAAACATGTCACTTTCATTTTCATATACTATATAGAATAGATTTGTTTCCTTCATGAGGAACCTTGTGTTATTACTCTATCCTTTGGGTTGGTTTCTTCCCAGGATACATAACCATTAAATTCTAATAATAAGGAAACTGTTTTTGTATTTAAAAACAACGTTTAATAGAATTTCCATTTCTCAACAAGGAATTCTGTTGCTTTTGTATTCTTAAAAATCTTCGCTCTCTTCCATTCTCTTCTGACGGTCACTGACAATAGGAAGCCATAAATCTCTTTTTGCTCAGTTATTCCTTCATTTCCTTCTTTTTCCAGGAATCGCATTACGTTGCAAACGTTGTGTAACGATACGAATGAGGTGTTGACAAAACGCTATCTCGCTATAAAGAACATAATTGATAAGAAAGCAATGCGTTGCTTATTCACTTGAATTTATTGCGTTAGAGCTATTTTCAGAATGAATCCAGCCTTGACTTCCACAATGAAACACAGATAACTGATTCTACATAAACTTTCAAATAACTATTCCCCTGTCCTTGTGGACTCATTTGGTCATCCATATTTATTTTGTACGGTTTTCGTAGTAACCAAGTTGTGAAAGCAAAATAAACAAAGTAGTGTTTCAATCAGATTCCTTTATAGAATTCGTTCCTATATACTTAAAAGTATTGTTCGAAGTGCAAACAAGTGTGTTCAGAATAGCCAATGACTAGTGTAATATGTATCTTTATGCGCGTGATCCTGGGTTCAACTCCTAGTAAAGATACTTGTCTCGGACACAAAGTCGAATAGTGGATCAGATCCCTGTGTTTAAACAGTAAGGCCTGTCCTACACGCATATATTCTAATCACGCTCAACTCTAGCCATATGAGCTAAATACACGGTTCTGATTGGTTGAAGTTGTCCGTTTCTTGCTAACAAACATAAAAAAAAGTAGCACAAATCAAACGCCATATCTGTCGGCCCTCGTAGCCCAGTATGCTACTACTGCTACTACTACCACTCAAGGAAAGTCTTTTTAATTTATTTTTAAATTTTCATAACACTTTTACCATCAACCCTTTGGAGTTCTAGTACCTATTTCTAGGTACTAAAGTAGTGTCTTCATTATTCGATTAAAAAAGAACCAATAAAACTTTTCACTTCGGTTCGTTTTTTTGCTTTTTCAAGTCTAGAGGCATTGTAGAACACGTTACATATGGTTTCGCGCCTTTCTGCGTCGAGACATGGGAGGTGATGACGTCATAACTTTTTAAAAATATTTTTGTTAGGCCTATTTTTGTTATTTTTTGGCTTACTGTTGCACCTACAAGATTGAAATTTTGCACAAACATTCAATTTATCGAGTAGTATTTATCAGATGTTTTTCAGATCTCTGCGTTATCACAGATGGTCCAGAGGGGCAAAAAGGTTTAAATTTTTTTTTTAACCAAAATATCCTTTTCCCGCTATTTTCACGCCTTAGATACATGATGGAGACATGCGAATGGTACCGTTTGAAAGGCAATTCTATACTGAAGAGAATGATATACGAACCATGATTCTAGGATAAATAGAAATGTCTCAGGAAATTTTTACCTGAGATCCTATTTTATACGGGGAACTGGGGTATTGTGGGTTATATTATTTTTTGGCGGGCTTACTTTTGCACCTAGAAGATTGAAATTTTGCACAAACATTCACTCTACCGAGTAGTATTTACCAGATTTTATCATATCTCTGCGTTAACACAGGGGGGATCCAAAGGGCCAAAAAGTTTAAGAAAAGGGTTATTTTAACAAAAAATCCCTTTCTTCCTTATTTTCCCTCCTCAGATACATAATGGAGACATATGAATGGTACCGTCTTAAAGGCAGTTCTATTCTGAAGAGAATGGTGGTTGAACCATGATCCCATGATACATAGGGATGACTCAGAAATTTTTTTACCTGAGATCAGGGTCTTTTGCGGTAATCTGGGGCATTGTGGGGATTATTGATAAATACTTTCACCACCCTTACTATTCAAGATAGAAGCTTGAAATTTTGTACACACATTTAGTATACCCCTCACTATCTTTCAGGTGATTTTCAGGTCTCTGCGTTAACACATGGAAGGTCCAAAGGGACTCAAAATTTCAAAAAAAGATATATTTTCAGAAAAAAATCGCGATTTCTCTCAAAATTTCCCACCTCAGGGACATGATACGGAAATTTAAATTATACTATTGTCAAAAAAACAAGTTATGAATCATGATCCCACAATAAATAGGGATGATGCTGTAGTCGCTTGACTGAAAGTCTATAATTTACCTTTAAAAAGTCAGAATTTAAAAGGGTTAAAACAAAATTCATTTGCCCTTGTATAATCTATAAATTGTGCTTTATCCCACCATTTACCTAGAGATTTTGTAACACTGGGGGTTCCGGTATTGGAAGCCAAGTTTTGTAATGATAATGTTGTTGTCTCGGGCGCTAAGTTTTGCAACGATTGAAAATAACTAATAATTAAAGGAAAATTTCTGCTCGGGCTGCCAAATAGAATTACTGCGTGATATTACGAATAAGCAGATCTTACGTATTTGGGCGACGAAGAATATGAAACGTATTGTTTTCGGAATTCGATTCCTTATCTCTAATTTGCATATTTAATCGGAACTAGAACGAATAATTAAGGCACTCACGGATAAGCCTAATATGCATCAGAAAAATGAATACCTGACCTTGTACTTGAAAAGTGAATGGTATTGATGAGCGACAACTCATCTGCCTATTACACAAAAAAAAAAATGAATGAGAGTTTGGAGAATTGAAGTTGACTCCACGGGGCTCGAACTTCAGTTCTCCAAGGTAAAGATACAGTTTTGCTAAGATGGTTAGGAATAAAAAAAAAATGATATATATAACGAAAGATGACCTAAGTCTAATCGATCCTGTTTTCCCCATAACGGTGTCTCCAAGGCGCTAGGAAAACAGGTGCGTAGTTAATGGTTAAGTGATTTAAACATGCGGAGCAAAAATCTCACAAGCTGCAAAGCTGAAAGAAAGATTTTTCGCTAATGGCTTGTTCAGTTGGCTACACTGACTATCACTCTGTCACCGAAGTGTGTGGAGATAGCAAAAATAGTTAAAAAGCAACAAACAAGGAAAGTTTAATTTAAAGTTAAAAAAAATGAGTTAATTTAGATAAAAATTTCTGATGGTCAATGTAACCGTGCTTCAACTTTTCCTGTTCAGGGTGATTTGAAATAAATTCTAGGTATGCTAATAACGGTTAAAGAAATAGGCATATCTTTGAAATGATAACCACATAAATGCTTTGGTTCTAACGTCGAATAGACTTTTAATAAATTTAACGAGAAATAAGGTGATATCTACAAAAATCAACAAGAAAATTAATTTGGATTTACAGAAAAAAAATGAATTAATTGACTTTACTGAAAATGAATCAGACTTTTGACTGTTTGACCAAATAATATGATTTCTCTTAACACATTCTTCACTGTACAACATAATATTCAAGTTATTTAATCTTGACTGTAAAATTTAGCAACAATTTATTTCTACTCAACTAAACTGACAATATTAGATTCTTTATAATTACCATGACGTAGTTATACAAACAAAAATTTCTATTAAACTGAATATTAGTTAGCAAAATGATTTATTGTTTTCCTCCCAGACATAACCGACTATTAAGTAATTCGCCCACAGTTACTACCTCTTTTTATTAATAAAAGAAATGGAAATAAGTTTAAGAATCGGATTGCGGAATGAAAGAATTAATGATTTAGGTTGCTTGCAAGACTTACTGGAGAAATAGTTTAGAAGCGATAGTATGCTTTTGAGAAAATTTAGTGCACTGTTTCTAATGAACTCTAATGAATTTTCAATATTAAAAGATTTGCATAAACAAAACATAGCTTTGTACACATACTATATCAGTTGGTAAATAATACAATTCACAATAAAAATCGTTACACAACACTAACTACACAAATATTTCATATTCAAGTACACTACACAGAAATATATATATATATATATATATATATACATAGTACTACCATTATTATAGTTTGGCCAATTGATCAAAATAATTATATTGTCGACGCTTGCTGATTTTCTCACTGATTCCTTATTTTGCGAATACACGTTTCTCCATAGCTATGGACCCTATCTGCGTTCGTTGCTCAGATAGGTACCTCCGAAGGGATTTACTCGAGTATCTTAAATTGTTTACCTTATTTATGAGACTCTAACGATATTACGAGATAAGAGTATTTACACTTATTTGTCTGAAACTTACTCATCATAGCACGTCTTTGGAAGCTTTATATTGATTGTTTCTTTTAAGAATGAGTATAATAAAAATTGACAAGTTACAATAAAATCATATTAAGCCTGTTTACCGCTCTGACACATATTTCCCTAACACAACCTATACAAATGTTAAAATTTGAAAAACTAGACTTTGACGCTAAATCATAGTTTACTCAAAACAGAAATTACATTACATTCACACATCTTAAACGCGATTTATGTTTAAAAGAGAAATGATTCATACTTGATATAAATAAATACTGGATTGCATATAAATGATTATAATGACGGCTTCAAGGATCTAAATATTGACACATTACGATTACAAATAAATGCATGATTGAAGATCAAATCAATGTATACAAATTTCACTAGTAAAATAATCAAAAATTTTATGGTACTTATTCAAGAATGAAATTAACAGTTCCTATATCAGTGAATTAATTTTTGATTTGCAACCAAGGCATTAGGCTATTTGTTTACTTCTTTTAAAAAGAAAGAAAAAAATGCTCTAAATGTTTACGGACAGTTCCGTATGAATAAACAATGTCCCGAAGTTTCTAGGAAAAGGTGAGTATGGAGATCACGAATCACGGAAATATTGGCCATAGTCCTTCTTCAATAAAGAAAATAGCAGAATACTTTGTCCTACCTTAATAAGTCCTTCCGCTTATATTTCCACACTTCAAAAGAAAACTGCACTGTACTTAACTGACCGTCACAATGCTTCCTAATGTCCCTTCTCAGACCCCGCTGTCCTCTGGATTCAACTCCCGGAGAAGAGGTCCTCGTTTGTCTGAAGCGTCTGGGTCTTCCTGTGGCAAGGCATCTGTCTCGAGTATTGGGGATCGAACCCGTGTCTCCGTCCTTCATCTCCATGTTGTTGAAATGCAACGATGCGTCACTTATCAAATCCATCTGCACTTAAATTTCACTCGCACAGTTTATATATATATCCGCCATACATCGCACTACTTTTCCTGTCTTTGCACTTTATGCGGGAAATCAACGTATATAGAATCACAGACTCACTTCAACATCACCATTTATGTAGCGTTACCGTAAGATGATAAGAATTATCTGTCGATGTTTTAAATATTTGTATAAATAATCTTGTAACGACGAAGTTGCTGTGGATAACGCGTGATTTAAGTAACTGGCTGCTAACGGGTGTCTAGCTAGCCATTTTTCTGAAATTTAAACACTTAAATATATATATATATATATGTACATATGAGTTGACGTACGCTTATGAATCGCGTGTTGGTGATGTTTTCACGATGAAGTGTCGACTTAGAGTAACCTCTCTTCCGTGTAGGCGTTCTCCCAGCTTTCTTTATTTTTTTAAAAAAATAGACGCTTCATTCTTCTCTTTGTGAATTTTGAATTTCGGATTCTGATTCGCCGCTTTAAGTTCGTGACACCATTTCCCAAAAATCGGTTGATAATTTGGCTTGGGTTTCTAGCGTCTGTTCTGGGCTCGTACGTGATGTTAAAGAGTTTCATAAGCACTTGCGAAGATTGTAGATAAAAAATTTTGGTTCCTGTGTGTCTGTGACGTGATATTTGCGATATGGAGGTACTTAGGTAGTGCGACAGTATGGCTGGAGTAACAATAGCAGATTCCATTACCGTTTACTGGCGAGGTAGAAAACTGGGTGGTCTATTAGTGCGGTTACCGTCTTATGTTTTTTTTTTCTGAAAAGCAGAGAAACTTCTTTACCTGGGACAAATGAAAGAGGTTCGCTTGGCTGCTAAATGAAACAAAATAAAATCTTTGACTTTTTAAAATAAATTGAATTTACATATAAAGATGTTTTAATTTGAATATAAGAACAATTACTTAAGTGTGTGAGCGTAATTGTCACAATACCCCCCTCCCAAGATGTAGCAAGTGCTGCAACAGAGTGAAGCACGGCTGCATCTAAGGAGAAGTAACATTTGATAAATATAAAAGTTCAAATTCTAACAAAAAGTACAAATACATGAAAATCCTAACCCTAATCTATGTTGAAGAAAATTTATAAATTCACCAAAAATCCGAACCCTAATGGTAAAATTTCGTGCAAGCTGAGAGATAATCTCAATGTCATGTTTGAAGATTACTTCTGGCTACTGGATGCTCCGGGTGAGAGTCGCTCATTCATGCGTTGGATCCATTCTTCCTTTCTCTCTTCTGAGCATTTCCACGTCTTGAGATTCTCCAGATGTTGTGGGACCAATTCTTTTCCTGTACTACAGTCAATAATGGCGAAGGTATTAGCTCCAACCTTCTTCTTCACATAGTACGGACCCTGGTAAAGATCGAAAAACTTCCGCACGGTCTGGTCTGCAGCAGCACTTAACCTGTGCGCTTTCAGGAACACTAAGTCCCCAGGTGTTACCACCGGACCTTTAGTGGTGAGTTTTTCATTTCTTCGCCTTTTCAAGGTGATGTTCCTACGGGATGCATAGAACAGCTTGTCCTCCCAGGTCTCTCGTTCTTCCCTCGGAATACCAAAATGCTCCAAGATGGGATTTCTTCGCACTGCTCCTAGAAATAATTCCGCTGGAGTATAAGAGAG
The DNA here is from genome assembly GCF_964235325.1 of Thermobia domestica. Taxonomy (NCBI): domain Eukaryota; kingdom Metazoa; phylum Arthropoda; class Insecta; order Zygentoma; family Lepismatidae; genus Thermobia; species Thermobia domestica. The sequence continues at coordinate 3,301,245 of NC_137465.1, read as the reverse complement.
GGATTCTGTCACCGCATGATTTACGAGGATGACAATGCTTGGTAGATGTTCTGCCCAAGAAGTGTGATTTTTGGCACAGAATACTCTGAATAGTCGGTGAAGTTCAGCGTGTGTTCTCTCCACCAGGTTTGACTTCGGATGGTATGGAGGTGCGTACAAGACCTTGATGTTGTGTCTCTCCATTTCTTCCTTCCATCTTGAACAGGTAAATTGTGGTCCTTGGTCACTCAATATGGCATTTGGTACCCCAATGATGGGTAGAACGTAACGGCTGAGATACTTGAGGACGAGGTTAGCCGAACTGTTCCTCAAGGGAATGGCTACGAGATACCTCGTGCATCCGTCCATCACGGTGAGGATATACTTTTCTCCCGTGGGTGTTCGTGTCATTGGTCCTACAAGATCGACATAGTAAATATCTCTGGGTCGCTCTGCGTGGTAAGAGGTTACTGTTCGCTGAGGGGGATGTCTGTCCACTTTGGATCGAGCACACACTTCACAATCGGCTATCCATTTCTTCAAGTCTCGCCTCATTCCTTTCCAGAAATAAGATTGGCTCAGGGCCTTCCACGACTTGTAAAAGCCAAAGTGTCCGCCGTTGTCATGGATGTCTTGGAGTGCCTTGTCTTGAAGTGTCTTCGGAAGACAGATTGTCAGCATCTCTGGAGCATGAAAGCTCTTGAGGCATAGAACTTGGTCAGCTAAGCAATAGCTTTGACTCCAATTCCGGTTCCTCGTGCTCCCATCCGTAATATCGCCTTTTATTAGGAAGTCAATTATATCCTTCCACTGAGGATCCTCTCTCTGCTGTCTCGCAAGCTCTTCTTTGGTGACTGCAAGTACCAAGGTCTGCTGCTTCACAGTATTCACGCTGAAAGTGTTTGCAGGGCCTTCCTCGTAATAGCGTGACAAGGAGTCTGCAACTGTGTTATCCTTGCCTTTGCAGTACTCTACATCAAAAGCGTAATCCTGCAGCTGTACACTCCAGCGGGTCAACCTACTGTTCCAGTTCTTGCTGCGGTGCAGCCATTGCAGGTTTTTGTGATCAGTGATCACAGTGAAGCGCCGACCAAGGAGGTAGATGCGAAATTTCTGTATGCACCAAAGAATGGCAAGACATTCCAGCTCATTGATGGCGTAATTCTTCTCTGCTCCTCTTAAACTTCGGCTGGCGTATTGGATCACTCGCCTTTCATCCCCTTGTTTCTGGTACAAACAGCCTCCCAGGCCTGACAAACATGCATCACACTGCACGTAAAAGGGTTCCTGGAAGTTGGGATGGTACAGCATCACATCCTCCGCGATAGCCCTCTTTAAGTCTTCGAAACTTTTCTGGTGTGCTTGAGTCCACTTCCATCTTCGACCCTTTTGCAGCAACTCAAAGAGAGGTTGCGCCACTTGCGAGAAGTTTGATATGTATGAGCGGTGATATCCTAAGATGCCAAGAAATCTTCTCACTTGTTTTATTGTGCGAGGCGGCTCCAGGTTCAATATGACTTCTACTTTCGATTTATCTTTTACAATACCGGTTGGTGAAATCACGTGTCCCAAAAATTTAACTTCTTTTAATCCGAACTCCGACTTTTTCAATTTCACCGTCATTCCTGCTTTGCTGATAAGTGCCAAAACGGTGTCGATGTGCTGCAGGTGTTCCTCCATCGATCTAGAAAAGATTAGGAGGTCGTCCACATAACAAATGGTGAAGTCCTGAACCTCATCCCCTAATACCAAATTCATCGCATTCGTAAAAGATTGAGTCCCATTGCAAAGTCCAAATGGCATGACTTGAAATTCATACAATTTGTTTTCAAATGGGAAGGCGGTATAGGGTTTCGAGCGTTCAGTCAGTTCTAGCTGCCAGAAAGAACAGTTCATATCTATTCTTGCAAAATGCTTCACACCGTGGAATCTCTGCAGTATCTCCTGAATTTCCAGAGGTCGTGTCTGTAACACCTTGGTATGCCTATTTAGGGATCTAAAGTCAACACATAGACGTAGAGTTTTATCACTTTTAGGTACAACCAGCAGTGGATTCAAATGACAGGATTTTGAAGGCCTAATAATATCCCATTCAAGCATTTGCTTAAGTTGCGTACGCACTTCATCTCTGTGTGCTAATGCAACCGGATATATCTTTGAAACTATGGCCTCCTCTGTTTCAACAACAATATCATGTTGATACACCCTACAGCGTCCTGGACGATCAGAAAATACTGAGCAGTGATTACGAAGGATATCTTGAAGTTGTTGTGCCTCAATGTGCGAGGGTAGATTGGCTGCACGCACTTTTTCTTCAATCTCTTGCATTAATTCGTCTTTGGTTACATTTGAAATTTGAAGATCTTTCTCGACGCAAAGTTCCTCTTCCATTCTTGACATAGGTAGGAATTTGCGGATTATGTTGGCGGGTTCTGCATCCGCTCGCAGCTCACAGCGATTGAAATCTAGCTCGGCGCGTACACGGTACAGAAAGTCCACGCCCAGGAGAATGGGTGCGTTGAGTCGTTTAACTACCAATACTTCCAACGCAATCTCCATCTCCGAGAGCTCAATCGGTATAACTGCACGACCGATTGCTCTGGATTGACACCTCCCCGTGAAATCCACTAATCTGATCTCCTGTGCTTGTCGCAATGTCGGGTTGCGAACATCTGCCGATATCTTTTTCCAAGTAGACTCCGTAATCAACGTAGCTTCACTGCCCGTATCCAGAATTGCCTCGAAGGTATGATGGTTTATAACGACTTCTATCCTGGGTGTTTGATATCGTTGTGTTTCATCTTCCTCTTGTTCATTCTCATTATCATCAGAGGTAAGCCAAGTGGCAGAGACATGCACATTCATCTTCTGAGGCTCAGTATTCTTTTGTGTTTGCTCTACAACGTTTCTTTGATTAGTCTCTGTGCAACATCTGCCTTCTGCATTAATTCTTATCTTCACTGCTGTTTCATTTCCTTCCACATCGGTGTCAACTACTTTATTGGGTTCCTTTCTAGCAGACTGAGACTGACCGTCAACCCGAACCCTGGACCGTTGGCGGTCAAGTTCTAGTTTTCCTGCTGCTGCTCTGCCTGCAGGACCAGTGGGTTGGTAGCATTGATGCTGTCTGGTGTACTGCTACCTCTCCCTCGTGACCCACGATTGTTTCCTCTGGTGTGACCTCTTCGCTCCGAGCTGTTCCCTCGATGCGTGGTCACTTGTCGGACTTGTCTCTCTTCAGTTCTTGGCCTGTCTCCTCTGTTTCTTTGATTGCGGCGGAAACGGCGCTGCGCGTGACCTCTTGTCGGTGCTCCTGTACTTCTCTCGCTGCCGGAACTGTCTTCATCTGTCCGCTGTGATGGCTGGTGAGTGTTGCGCAATCGATTGTCCTCTCTTCGATAAGGATGGTTCCGTTGTCTTCTATTTCCGGAGTCCCTATATACGGTTTCCTCCGTTGACTGCCTACGTACATGCTGTACTCTCCGTTGGCCTGTCGTACCCCTGTTATTCCTTTGGGCATTTCGGTCTCTCTGGAAACTCTCTATCCTGTCCAGCTCTTCGCTGTCCCAGAGGATCATTGACAGTTGCTCCGTGTCCTCCAGCTGAACTCCGATGAGCTGCCTTTGGATACGTAACGGTAACATGTTCTTCACGTTTGAGAGAACTTCCGCTTCTGACATAGAAGGACTTAGTTCCCGGAACGCCTTGACTTGCTCCCAAAAGAATTCACGCAGGGACTTACGTGAATCAGCCCTATAGCGTGTGTTTCTGAGGCGAGTGAGCTTTCGCTGAATAATGGCTTCGCTTTGGAAATTCCTCAGAAAGGCACGACGGAAGTCTTCAAAAGTTCTGAACTGTTGGATGTGATTGTCTATCCACATCTTTGCTGCTCCACGTAGGATACGTGGAATTATGTGGAGAAGTTCTTCCTGCGCTATTCCGTATAGCCTGCAGTCATCCAACAACCGCTCAAGGAAGGTTGATGGCAGTCCCACATCCGTATCCGGGTCAAACGATGGCAATTCATCTATTTTAGGAGCTCGAAGAAAACTTCTGCAGCTAGCGTGAGAGTCCACAGATCTTCCACTCTCCTGATTCCCTTGACTGAGGTCTTCTAAAATTGGATTTGAAACCGGAGGTGTCGGAGTCCTTCGAGGTGGTTCCATTCCTGAGAAAGCGGGTTGAGGTATGTTTCTTACTGCTTCCCCAACTCTCCTTTCTACCAACTCGGACATCTTCTCCGTTAGGGATGCTGTCAGTTGGTCCACCGTCTGCTGAATAGCTCCTGCTTTCTCCCGTTCGACATCTTGGATTTGCCGGAGTTCCTCAATCCTGGTGCTCTGATTAGTGAGGCTCTCTATTAGCTCCTCTTGTCGTACAGTCATGGAATGTTCAATATTCTCCATCCTTGTCTGCAGCTCTATCCTTTGTGCTTGGGTCTGCGTCTCCAAGTCCATCCGCATGCGCTGCATATCTTCTAGGACCTGTTCCTGTCTTTCCTCCATTTGCCTGACCATCCTCTCTTCCATTTGGCCAGCTTGTGCCGTGAGACGTTCTTCTGTCTCCTGCAACTGCCTGTGCTGCCGCTCTCTCTGTTCCTCCAGACTTTGGGAGATGGTGCGCTTGAAGTCCTCCAGCGCTTCCGTGTTTGACTTCTCGTGTTCGTCCAGCCTCCTAGCTTGCTCCTGTAGTTTCCTCGAGAGGTCTTCTGCCAAATGGTCTTGTTTTTCCATGAGCTTGTCAAGTTTTCTATCTTGTTCTTCTCGGTCTTGTGCCAGATGGTCTTGTTTTTCCATGAGCTTGTCAAGTTTTCTATCTTGTTCTTCTCTAAATTCTTCGTTTTTCTTGTTCTGTTCTTCTATATTCTTCCTCTGTTCTTCTCTAAATTCTTCGATTTTCTTGTTCTGTTCTTCTATATTCTTCCTCTGTTCTTCTCTAAATTCTTCGATTTTCTTGTTCTGTTCTTCTATATTCTTCCTCTGTTCTTCTCTAAATTCTTCGTTTTTCTTGTTTTCTTCTTTTTGTTGTCTCATGAACTCATGTAACGCTGATAGAAGAGATTCCTGAAAATCGCCATTAGTGCTGTTCGGCCTGTGATGCTGTTGAATGTTGTCTCTACTTCCTTGAGTGACATCATTTTCCATAACTGGACTTGTATTCCTCTGGTCACCACATTCAGGACAATTTCGAGCCTCATCCGTGGGATCCAAATCCTGTTCCCATAGGTCACGTCCACACGTGCGACAACGTTGTGCTTCTTCCATGGCAGACATCCTGTTTCTTGGTCGTTGCCTCAAGGTAGATGGCCTCAACTGTGGCATCTGCAAGTAGACTTAAATAACTGGATTGTCAGAATGATTCTTATTAAAATTTGTCTAAAATTAATTCTAATTATCTGACCTATGCTGTCAATCACTCTAAATTTCGTACTCTAAGTTCACCTTAATACGCAAAAATATTACTATTTCATCAATGTAGCATGCCAAGCTACTTTAGCACCACACGTTTTCCACAACAACTTAGTTCATTCTTGTTTTTTTTTTTTTTTTTTTTTTTTTTACTATATTCATATGGATATTTATGTGTATATACAAATAGTGTATTAATTAACAGATAACATGTCTAAAACACAATAATATGTAAGTAATAAAATGCATGTGTAAATAAAAGTATTAAATCTGACCTATTCTAAACCTATATCTATATATGAATATATAATTATGTTAATACTAATGTTATTCACTAGAAACACACTTAGCTAAATTTATGCATCAATATGCCAAGAATTTGCATGTTCACTTATATTAGTCGCTTACCTGGTGCATTACCTTTTTGTTTTCTTCTTTCCTTCTTTTCTTCTCTTTTTTTTTTTTTTTAACAAACAAAATGGTGTATCTCTTTTCTCTTCCAATCACATAAACCAACAAACAAACATGAGGTAAGAACAATTATTATTATTATTATTATTATTATTATTATTATTATTATTATTATTATTATTTTTTTTTTTTTTTTTTTTTACGCATGTGCTGAAAAGAAATAAAATTGGTTGCGAGGGGGAGTAGAACGCTTAATCGTTCCCTACGGGTAATCTCGAAATAATGATTCTTTGAATACAAAGTTACCTAATTTCCTATCACGCTTCCCATTCTTAATTTTAGTATTACGGAATAGACTTGATTACTGTTTTCGTTCGCTGTTCGAAATTTACTATGTATGCTTCTCCAAACTAGATTTCCTACTTTTTTTTTTTTTTTTTTTTTTAAGCTTACTACGCTTTTCGGTCCTGAAATAAAATTAACTACGCATGTTGGTTCCTTCAAATGAGATTAACTACGCATTCGGGTCCCTCAAATAAGATTAACTACGCATTCGGGTTCCTGTTCGGGAAGCCATTTCTTGTGACACTGTACTTTGGTCCTAGTTCGGTTGCGCCATTTCTTGTAACACTGGGGGTTCCGGTATTGGAAGCCAAGTTTTGTAATGATAATGTTGTTGTCTCGGGCGCTAAGTTTTGCAACGATTGAAAATAACTAATAATTAAAGGAAAATTTCTGCTCGGGCTGCCAAATAGAATTACTGCGTGATATTACGAATAAGCAGATCTTACGTATTTGGGCGACGAAGAATATGAAACGTATTGTTTTCGGAATTCGATTCCTTATCTCTAATTTGCATATTTAATCGGAACTAGAACGAATAATTAAGGCACTCACGGATAAGCCTAATATGCATCAGAAAAATGAATACCTGACCTTGTACTTGAAAAGTGAATGGTATTGATGAGCGACAACTCATCTGCCTATTACACAAAAAAAAAAAATGAATGAGAGTTTGGAGAATTGAAGTTGACTCCACGGGGCTCGAACTTCAGTTCTCCAAGGTAAAGATACAGTTTTGCTAAGATGGTTAGGAATAAAAAAAAAATGATATATATAACGAAAGATGACCTAAGTCTAATCGATCCTGTTTTCCCCATAACGGTGTCTCCAAGGCGCTAGGAAAACAGGTGCGTAGTTAATGGTTAAGTGATTTAAACATGCGGAGCAAAAATCTCACAAGCTGCAAAGCTGAAAGAAAGATTTTTCGCTAATGGCTTGTTCAGTTGGCTACACTGACTATCACTCTGTCACCGAAGTGTGTGGAGATAGCAAAAATAGTTAAAAAGCAACAAACAAGGAAAGTTTAATTTAAAGTTAAAAAAAAATGAGTTAATTTAGATAAAAATTTCTGATGGTCAATGTAACCGTGCTTCAACTTTTCCTGTTCAGGGTGATTTGAAATAAATTCTAGGTATGCTAATAACGGTTAAAGAAATAGGCATATCTTTGAAATGATAACCACATAAATGCTTTGGTTCTAACGTCGAATAGACTTTTAATAAATTTAACGAGAAATAAGGTGATATCTACAAAAATCAACAAGAAAATTAATTTGGATTTACAGAAAAAAAATGAATTAATTGACTTTACTGAAAATGAATCAGACTTTTGACTGTTTGACCAAATAATATGATTTCTCTTAACACATTCTTCACTGTACAACATAATATTCAAGTTATTTAATCTTGACTGTAAAATTTAGCAACAATTTATTTCTACTCAACTAAACTGACAATATTAGATTCTTTATAATTACCATGACGTAGTTATACAAACAAAAATTTCTATTAAACTGAATATTAGTTAGCAAAATGATTTATTGTTTTCCTCCCAGACATAACCGACTATTAAGTAATTCGCCCACAGTTACTACCTCTTTTTATTAATAAAAGAAATGGAAATAAGTTTAAGAATCGGATTGCGGAATGAAAGAATTAATGATTTAGGTTGCTTGCAAGACTTACTGGAGAAATAGTTTAGAAGCGATAGTATGCTTTTGAGAAAATTTAGTGCACTGTTTCTAATGAACTCTAATGAATTTTCAATATTAAAAGATTTGCATAAACAAAACATAGCTTTGTACACATACTATATCAGTTGGTAAATAATACAATTCACAATAAAAATCGTTACACAACACTAACTACACAAATATTTCATATTCAAGTACACTACACAGAAATATATATATATATATATATATATATATATATATATATATATATATATATATATATATATATATATACATAGTACTACCATTATTATAGTTTGGCCAATTGATCAAAATAATTATATTGTCGACGCTTGCTGATTTTCTCACTGATTCCTTATTTTGCGAATACACGTTTCTCCATAGCTATGGACCCTATCTGCGTTCGTTGCTCAGATAGGTACCTCCGAAGGGATTTACTCGAGTATCTTAAATTGTTTACCTTATTTATGAGACTCTAACGATATTACGAGATAAGAGTATTTACACTTATTTGTCTGAAACTTACTCATCATAGCACGTCTTTGGAAGCTTTATATTGATTGTTTCTTTTAAGAATGAGTATAATAAAAATTGACAAGTTACAATAAAATCATATTAAGCCTGTTTACCGCTCTGACACATATTTCCCTAACACAACCTATACAAATGTTAAAATTTGAAAAACTAGACTTTGACGCTAAATCATAGTTTACTCAAAACAGAAATTACATTACATTCACACATCTTAAACGCGATTTATGTTTAAAAGAGAAATGATTCATACTTGATATAAATAAATACTGGATTGCATATAAATGATTATAATGACGGCTTCAAGGATCTAAATATTGACACATTACGATTACAAATAAATGCATGATTGAAGATCAAATCAATGTATACAAATTTCACTAGTAAAATAATCAAAAATTTTATGGTACTTATTCAAGAATGAAATTAACAGTTCCTATATCAGTGAATTAATTTTTGATTTGCAACCAAGGCATTAGGCTATTTGTTTACTTCTTTTAAAAAGAAAGAAAAAAAATGCTCTAAATGTTTACGGACAGTTCCGTATGAATAAACAATGTCCCGAAGTTTCTAGGAAAAGGTGAGTATGGAGATCACGAATCACGGAAATATTGGCCATAGTCCTTCTTCAATAAAGAAAATAGCAGAATACTTTGTCCTACCTTAATAAGTCCTTCCGCTTATATTTCCACACTTCAAAAGAAAACTGCACTGTACTTAACTGACCGTCACAATGCTTCCTAATGTCCCTTCTCAGACCCCGCTGTCCTCTGGATTCAACTCCCGGAGAAGAGGTCCTCGTTTGTCTGAAGCGTCTGGGTCTTCCTGTGGCAAGGCATCTGTCTCGAGTATTGGGGATCGAACCCGTGTCTCCGTCCTTCATCTCCATGTTGTTGAAATGCAACGATGCGTCACTTATCAAATCCAACTGCACTTAAATTTCACTCGCACAGTTTATATATATATCCGCCATACATCGCACTACTTTTCCTGTCTTTGCACTTTATGCGGGAAATCAACGTATATAGAATCACAGACTCACTTCAACATCACCATTTATGTAGCGTTACCGTAAGATGATAAGAATTATCTGTCGATGTTTTAAATATTTGTATAAATAATCTTGTAACGACGAAGTTGCTGTGGATAACGCGTGATTTAAGTAACTGGCTGCTAACGGGTGTCTAGCTAGCCATTTTTCTGAAATTTAAACACTTAAATATATATATATATATATATATGTACATATGAGTTGACGTACGCTTATGAATCGCGTGTTGGTGATGTTTTCACGATGAAGTGTCGACTTAGAGTAACCTCTCTTCCGTGTAGGCGTTCTCCCAGCTTTCTTTATTTTTTTAAAAAAATAGACGCTTCATTCTTCTCTTTGTGAATTTTGAATTTCGGATTCTGATTCGCCGCTTTAAGTTCGTGACACCATTTCCCAAAAATCGGTTGATAATTTGGCTTGGGTTTCTAGCGTCTGTTCTGGGCTCGTACGTGATGTTAAAGAGTTTCATAAGCACTTGCGAAGATTGTAGATAAAAAATTTTGGTTCCTGTGTGTCTGTGACGTGATATTTGCGATATGGAGGTACTTAGGTAGTGCGACAGTATGGCTGGAGTAACAATAGCAGATTCCATTACCGTTTACTGGCGAGGTAGAAAACTGGGTGGTCTATTAGTGCGGTTACCGTCTTATGTTTTTTTTTTCTGAAAAGCAGAGAAACTTCTTTACCTGGGACAAATGAAAGAGGTTCGCTTGGCTGCTAAATGAAACAAAATAAAATCTTTGACTTTTTAAAATAAATTGAATTTACATATAAAGATGTTTTAATTTGAATATAAGAACAATTACTTAAGTGTGTGAGCGTAATTGTCACAATTTCTTATAGCCCTTATAAACAAGGACATTATAAACCAACAGGAGAGTAAGAAGTGGGACCCTCGTGAAGCGAAGGGTTGTATACGGGGTAGTAGTAGTGGGGAGTTAGAGGGGGAGGTGCGGGAAGCACAGGAGGGAGAAGGTAGGCATACGCTTCCTTGTCTTTCCTTGGGGTGTAGTTAAATTTACATTGAAGTTTCGCCATCCAGTCGTGACGTTATATCATGTGGTAATTAGTCCACTTTGCACACACAATTTTGTTGGGGAAAAAGTTATTTATTTACGAAACATAGCTGAACGAGCGTCAGCGAGCGAAGGGGGTAGAAAGCCTATAGGGCTCGTTTTATTCCACCTTTGTCCCCATGATAATACCACGTGACATTACGTAACACACGGGTGGTGCAACTTCCATTTAAAGTTTAAACCTCACTCGCTTACTTATGACGCAACTTAAAAACAACTGACTAGGGTAGCGCGTGAAAAAAATATATGCGTCCCATACAAAAGTTTCAGGAAAATTCGCAAACTGTAAACAAGTCATTTACACTTTTCTAAAACCTATTCAGTTTTGTTGCCTCCTGAGTCCATTCGGATTATGAGTAATTAATTGATTCGTTATTGGAACAAGTTTCACTCTGTCATGCATATAGTCCACAGAATTAGACACTATCGGTTGATGGATTTATTTCAAGATGCGTAGCAACCATCGAAATATTTAGATACAAGTGTTAATGTATTTCGACAGTATTTCGAACCAAGGAACGGACATCGACAGTCTGATAGACAGGTAGACGCCGCTGCAATAGACATCACAAATTTTTCTAAGGATTAGATCGTTAATAATCTATGACTTATTAACGAGGAGCAGAAAGAGCTGAAATTGCGCAAATTTCCACCGCGACGTTGCCAACAACAGGATTCAGGAAGGTATGTGAAATTTTGCACCGAAATAAAAAATATAAGCACCATTTCTTTGTGAGATATACTTGTATTGCATTATAATATTTACAAAGCAAAGTATGTATTTACAGAACATTTCACGTTTACAGCTTGAATCCTGGAATTTAAATCTTACCGCTTTTTAAAATGTTATACGTGCCTTCTCATGGTTTATCTGTGAATTCCCAAACCCTGAAAAACTGACTTCTGCTTGTCTTTGGGCCTTTGAAATTCCTTTCACTATCGACGTTATTTTTATTGCAGTTTCCGTTTGGATATCTAGCAAAATAGAAATCACCGTATGAACATCAGAAGCAAGGAAGTAAAATTGACTATTGTAGTGTCTGAAAACCTTCTGGTCCATTTGTTGTTCGACGCAGCCCGGATGGTGAAGGACAGTTTCTAAAATACGTGGTACACACACCTAAAATATGTAAACAAATACTTGTTTGCGATTGGCTAAAACTGGAAAATGTAAACAAATCTTTATCTTTGATTGGTCGAATGCCTATCCACGATATTTAAAGGGAACTTCTAGAAATATATATTTTTTGTTTATTTTACATAAATTTGTTTCTCTTACAGTTTTCCAATAACTATTTTCTTATACTGTAGTTTTAAGCTTACAAGCAATCTTACAGTTAGACATTATATAGAAAATTATTGACTGGGTCATGTTCCCCGGCCCCCTCACTAACGACGCCCGTGCACACATATAACAGCAATAACTGAAAAAGCTATTGTCATCCATTACTTTGTATTTTTCCCTAAAACGACTTGCATTTTGGTCACTGTTTGTATTAGTCGAAATGCTTATGGTAATGATGTCAACGTTGCACAACATTTTTTGCGCAGTTTCCAATTTTGTTGCTTGCTTATTAAGGCTTTATCTGTGTCAACAGATAAGGAAGTGAAAGTTTGCGCAATTTCAGTGCAGTCCATACGATTTGTAATGTAAGATATCACTAAGGAAGAGATTTTGTAAATTGTATGGAGAAGGGGGGCAAAGGGGTGGCCATTGTTATCTTAAAATTACCATATCTCGGAATCTTTGAAGATTAGAAACATGAAATTGGGCATATGGACTTCTCATTTGAAACAATTAGAGAATTGTTTCTCCGTTTCCTCATATTTTCTCTAGAAGGGAGAAAAAGGGTGGGAAGGAAAACGGTTGGATTACAATAATTACATATCATACAGGATGACCATATCTCAAAATCCTTTAAAGTTAGAAACATGAAATTTGGAATTCAGACTTTTCATTTAAATTAATTGAGGATGTGTTTGAGCTTTTTTCTGCAAATTTCCCTGCAAGGGAAGAAAACAGACGAAAAAGTGCAGACATTGCAATGATAAAATAGGATGGTCATATCTCGAAATCCCTTAACACCAGAGACATATTAGGGATATGAAACTTAGAATATAAACTTCTTATTCCAAACAAGTGGGCAGCGTTTCCGGAAATTCCTCTTTTAACGAGAGAAAGGCTCAATTTCCATTTTTTTCACAATATATAAAAATGACTTCGAGGTTGTTAGTCTCAATCAGAGGGAAACAGGCGAACCAATTAAAATTAATTCTTAACTCTTGGCTCTTGGCCTTACTTAATTCTTGGCTCAACGTGTGTGTGTTTTTTTTTTTTTTTTTTTTAATTATTCTCTGATTTAAATGCGTATTCTAATGGGGAAAAGAGTGTAAATTCTACGTAGAGAATAATGCCATAAATTTATTCTTGCCGTGCGAAGAACGGAAACAGCCTGAAATATTACGTGCGCGGTTGAAGGCCGAGCAAACTTGAGGATTTGGAGGCGAGGTCTCCAGTTAGCCGAAGACTACTATAATTATATGGGATAGGCATTCTTTCATGCAGGAGACTGTACAAACATCTTTAATATTCCAACTTTAAAGCAAAAGAAAAATATGTGAAAACACGTTGTCTACACAGAACATGATGGGCTCACTAAATAATGAATTTATGAATAATCGCAATGCATATTCGCCTACAACTTCCATTTCAAGGCAACGTCCTACTAACACTCATTTCTATTCCACAGCATTGGACAAGTGGAATTCATCGCCATTTCTTATTCAAACTTGTTATGTTATTTAGATGTGAGAAATATTCCGTCATTGCTTTCTCGTTTGCTTTCACATCCTCTCCTTGTATTTGCATGTTAACTCAACACATTAGCTACTTCAGAACTTGCGATTCATTATAGAGAGTATTGTATGCATTCAGAGTACACAGTGTAAGACCTATTGCCCACCAAACCATTAACAACATTTGAGATCAAATTTCTCTGTAAAATATGAGTAATTTTTACAGTATTTTGTTCGACTCACTTTCTGTATGTGGATTAAAATTTTGAATAGATTTTTACCTGCTTCTATTGGTTCAATATTTGATTTTGTGCGTACCCTTATTTCATATAGTAACACAGTGTGAGTATATCTTCAATTTGAACCAGGTTTCATAAAGTGATAGCATTAAAAGTAAATTTTTCTGATGTGAAACGATCCAACAAACATTTATCTTTACGAATGATTTTTACGAAAGAAGTTACAAGAAGCCTAAATGATTTGTGTGCCACTGTAACTAACATAATTTATTTAAGTAATTTTATAACTTATAATTTATTTAATGTTCATTTTTAATATTATCCTTTAAGAAAATATTATTTAAGAAAAACACCGAAAGGAAAAGGAATGAAGATGGACTAAAGGAAGCTAATGAAAGACGACAGATCATGAAGATATTAGGAAAAAGAAGAAACAGCATGCTTGGCCATCTTATTCGGCACTCTGAGTGGACCACCGTGTTGATAGAGAAAAAGGCAGAAGGAAAACCAGGAAGAAGACGACCAAGGATAGAATATCTAGATGCAGTTACAAAGAAGAGATCTTGTCAAAGCATGAAACAGCTCTCCCAAGAGAGAGAAAAGTTTAATATTTTCATTTTGCCCACCAACTTATGGTTGAGATGAACAAGAAGAGATTTAAAAAAGAAATCAAAAAGTATTACTATTTTAAAAATTATTATACAGGGTGTTTCAAAATGAATATTGAGATTTTAAGTCTTTGTAGTATTTATTATATTTAACGTACAATTATAAATAATATATAGAATGAAAAAGTAGCTCAAACAGTTTTTGGTACAAGTGTTCAATGTGAACACCATTTGTCACACGGCACATATCGAATCGATAGTTGAGTTGTTCACAAACCTTGATCAGTGTCTTTGGAGTAATTGTTGCAACTGCTTCAGCCCTCTTTCTTAAATTCGTCAATCTCCTTAAAATTCTCCACACAGACGTCACTGGAGTTGCTAATTCACGACTAGCCTAACAAATTGATTTCTTGGGGCTACGCGTGAAAGACTCTCTCATTCGTTCAACCCGTTCTTCAGTCACTCTTGGTCCTCCTGTACTCTTCTCTTTGCACAGACAGCCGCTATTTTCAAACTGATGATACCATCTACGGACGTTATCATCACTTGGTCTGGTGGATTGTAGTTGAACTTAATACGGAAAACACATTGCAGTGTAACTACAGATGTAAAATGTAAAATACAAAAAGCTTTCTGCTTAATAGTCGTCATCTTTGCTACTAGCGCTTTCTAACGGCAGACAGAGGAAACTCCATGCACATGCGTGTTTCTCAACCATGAGTAGGGTTCGGCTAGACATCTACTCAATTATAACGTATTGATTTAAATAATCTTAATTTAAACCGTATATAAAACTGGAGAATATTTATTTTGTAATGATTTGCGTATCTTTAAACATCAGCAAATACTCTTTATCTTATATTTACAACTAGGCCTACTTTCGCAATTTATAGCTTTCGTACTATTAATGACGTAACACTAAATCAGTGTTTAGAAAGTCGAGTTGAACACGGGGAGAAAATTGCCACGTTTCAAGTCTCGTCTCAAATTTAAAAATGTAATTCTTGTCTCGTGAGCATTTCAAAGCAGTTCCACCAGACTTTTCATATCTCACAAAAGTCTATTGCAATTAACATAGAGTTGCCAACTTAAAAAAAAAATAATAATATAGTCTTCGTTACGACTTTCCAGCTATTATGAATGAATAAGAATGCTTATGTTTAAAACATTCTATTTATTTATTTTACCATTCTTCACAAGGGAAACTTATGTAATATGTTAGTTCCTACTTTTTTACAATATGTTGCAGTGTTTGCTATTCTAGTTTTACCTTTTGGGACACTCGAAACTTAATTGCAGACAGCCAATTTTCTTTTTTTTTAATTTATGTAAGAACAACAGACCAAATAACCATCTTCTTTTTCTAGTATTTAAAAATTAGGGTTGATTACGAAGCTTACATAAGGATATAAATCAGGCTTCTGATATGCATTTTTTTAAAAAGAATTTAAACTGGATCTTTTCTATTCCTTTAGAGTATTTAACTACATTTGGTGCCAACCAATACAATAATTCTATTCTAATTTTGATTTCAGATAATGTGAGAAATACTCGTATAGTCTTATGAATGCCCGTTCTTCGTACAAACCAAGGGTATAGAATGTTTTATTCAGGAAATGAAAAGGACCGTCATAATGTTATAGGAATAATTCTTGGCAAGAGCTTAAAACAGATGGTAGTGAAAGTAGAATTTGTTGATGCTGGAGTTATGATGTTAAGATTTGAAGGACAACAGAAGGATCTAGTAGTGACAGAGATATACACAGCAACGCCTTCTCATATAACTGAAGAAGTAGAGAAAATTCATGATAAAATAGAATGAATTGTAGAAAGGAGATGAGGGGTGCATGCGTAATTGTAATGGAAGATTTCAATGCAATTGTGGGAGAAAAACAGTAAGGTAATGTCATAGGCAAATACCGTTTAGGCAAAAGAAATTAAAGGGGAGAAGAGCTGGTAAATTTCTTTAGACAAAATTCATTAGTAATTGGGAACACATGGTTCAATCAGCTCAAAAGAAGAAGATATACACGGAAATCCTCAATAGACGACCGAAGATATCAGATAGAGCATGTTATGGTTTAGGACAAGTATCGAACTAGCTTGAAGAACGCAAAGAGCTTTCTTAGCGCTGACATTTTTTTTTTCTGATTATAACCTTGTGCTGGCCGAAGTAGATTTTCAACTGAAAAATATAGATAGAAGAGAAATAGGCAACAAGATGTTGAATACTGTAAAGTTGAGAAACAAGGAAGTAAGCATTCTTTTCATTGAAGAATTCGAAGAAAAATACTCAAGCGAGGAAAGGATAAGTGCATATTATAATAGATGGTGGGAGCACATTAAACTTTGCATACAACAGGCTACAGCAGTGGCGTATTTACGATTTTGTTTCGGGGGTGGCTTTGCTAACTTTCGGGGGGGGGCTTTGCCTGAAAATGTAAAAATTCTGCGATATTTCATATACTTTACTATAGTAAGTAAGATTTCGGGGGAGGCTTAAGCCCGGAAGCCCCCCTAAATACGCCACTGGGCTATAGAAGAAGTAGTATTTTACCGCGAACACAAAACGGCTAAGAAACCATGGGTTACAGAACATATATTGTAGATAATGAGGCGAAATTCGCGTATTCTTGATTCTAAATTTTAAAATTGACATCGAATAACGAATTAAATTAAATTGAAATTCACCAATACAGCAAATTTGTTCCCACACAGCAAAAAATCTCCTGGGATCCCCTTTAACTAATCTTGATGTGTACTTGTATATATATATATATATATATATATATATATATATATATATATATATATATATATATATATATATATATATATATATATTCACACTTCCTTATATGCCTATTTTTTCGAATTTACGGAAGTTGAAAATAGTGGAGTAGCATATACTATATACTTTATTCCTAAAATAATTTATCCTGAAAACACATGATTATCACTTTGCAGAGGTCATTAACACATAGACTGAAGTTTATTATCTGCCTATTTGTTATTAAGTTTTGGGACTACTGCATTGATCAATTATAGAATGTAAACAAAAGAATGATTGATATCTTATTTTGTTGATTAGTCCTTCTTTGAGAGCAATGTACATTTTGCTTGTAGACTTTGGAGTAAAATTGTAGACCATATTTGTAGAAGAAATTCTTCATGGCAATTGTGTCCACACGTGACACAGATATGTTCTCCATTGATCAAATAAGACTCTGGACGTTTTCTTACTTTACTTCACGTGAATGTCATGAAGTAACATTTCAAGGAACTCGTTTGTGGCTTTGTAGTTTCTCAAAAATAGAACAAATGAATATCTGATATCTTTACAAAAGAGAATAAATATATTTAACAAGAAAACAACTATCTTTCTGAAGATGAGATAAAACCTTGGGCTTAGAAGATGAGATTTAAAATCTTGTTAATAAACTTTGAATTCCAAACTGGCAGAAACAGGTTTATTATGTTACAAGTGGCACCTTTCCTAAACAAAGAGATTTGACTGAAGGATATGTCAAGCATGCTACTCTCAGATTATTTGGCAATCAAATACTAATTAGTTTGGTGTTTTATCTTGTACTAAAAAATTATGTACTGCAATTTTGAAATCAAGCTATTACCACTTCAAGAAAAAATGGAATAAGAGAATACTGTGTGATGCCAATATCAGGTGTACTCGAAGCGTTTTGGTTTGGTTGGTCACGGGGAGGGGGCGCTAAGGCGGGTTCTTACCCCGGGCGACAACTAGCCTAGTTGCGTCGCTGTCTGTGGGTAGCGCTAATTCCTAATATTTAACAATTGCCGCTCGGCTACGTTCGCTAGTATAGAGCTTTTAACCAGTTTTCCCTCCAACTTACATGAAGCGTACTACCATTAACACGCATTACTACATGGAATAAAGCTATAACATATATATAAGATCAACAAGTATTTATTCCAGGTCAAGCTCAATACACTTAGGTAATTTAGTAACATGAGGAACACAAGGAACATGAACACAGTATATAAACTACTGACATTTATTCAACACAGCCAGCTTTTAAGCTAGTAATTATATGCTAGAATCTTTCTTTCTATCTGGTACACTATTATTAGTGATAAATGGTGCCTCAGACGTAATGTCTAAATAGGCCACAAGTGTTGTATTGTTCAATTAGAGAGAGTGAGTAAAAGGTAATTGTTGCAAGCCCAATGTCGGTGGAGGAATATTTCGGTTGACAGGTAGGTGTCTTCATCAGGGTAGTACTTCGTAGGGTGATATTATAGAATGAAAAGCGATTATTTCAATCCTCTAAACGTTATACATTTACCTTTTAAAGTGCAATTTAAGAATAGATATAACAATACAAAATAATTGCACTAATTTTGGACAAGGTAGACTCAAAAGAACCTCGAAAACTTCGAAAATTATATTTTATAAATGATGTTTTATATTCCTCGGTGCAGGTTCACTATATTGGGGCCTTATAGTCATTTTGGCAACAGATATAGTGTTTCCTTTGCTAGCAGTGTTCGACTCAATCCATTTTTGCTGCAAACTTTTCTCAGATAATAGCAGGGTTATACCTATATAGGCTATCTGTCTGATTAACTAGAACACTTAGATCAATTTCAACCAAACTTGGTACATATATGAATTACAGTCTGGAAAAACATCTTTAGTAGTCCTTTGAAATAGTCGAAAACAACCTATTTAGGGAAGGGGAATGTTTTTGCTTCACCCCCTTAACAAAATGTTATGAAAAAATAAATATTTGTTACATTAAAGATATGTATACAAAAATTCTGGAACTATAGAATTTGGTAGCTTGAAGCCCTCCCTCTTCCCTAGTCCTCCTTTTCCCTGATGAAATTCTTTGTACGGTACTATTTAAATTGGTGCAATGATCACTAATAAAAATATTCTATTTTTATGACATACTAGCATTAACCTCTTAATATGTTAACAAAAATTATCACGTGTCGACCGGAAAAGGAAGTCTGAATAGGAACTCAATAATAATCTGTAACAAAGTGGGTTTTCCCTTAAATATTTAAAGACTGGAGAAGAATAAATAACACATAGTAATGCAACATGTAGAACTACCGAAAATGAAGTCGAGATAAGTACTTCTAATGGTGGACCCAATAATATCGACTAATGAGGTCAAACATGATATTTTTTTAAAATCCAAGTTACAAAAATTAAATAATGAGGTTGAATCCAGAACAATGTAATCCGTCTAATTAATTTGTGTCGAAATAGATTAGGAAGTGTTTTTTGTTCTTTTTCCACAACTTTTTAATATAATTTTTCACTCTTTACAATTCACTGAATCTTTATACAAGTCATCTAAATAATAATAATAATAATACTAGTACAAGGATTATATATATTTTCTGAAATTATAATAAGGTAACATACTTATAATCGTGACTTATGTATTCTTTCTAGGGATTGCATGGAGTGGCCAATTGCATACGGCCTTCTCTGCTGGGGAGATGTCATTAGTCAAAGTAACAGAGCTATATCGCCGTCATCTTATGTGTATCAGTACATATTGATATCAGGATATACAAACGAGCTGACACAACAGCCAATCGTACAGCCTTGACAGGGATGGCATTGAGATGCTTCGTCTGTTGCTCTGATTTTATTTTCTCTATCGGAATCGATATAACTCATAGTGTTGGCCACGAGACAAGACGAGACAGAGCTCTTCCAACACAAACGTTTTGAGTCAAGATAGTACTTTCACTTTCACGACAACTTTTCGAGAAGAGACGGCCCCAAATCTAGTCTTTGGGCAACATTAATCACCGGCAAGCGAATTGAAATCAGGCAAACGAAAATAAATTGTACTCAATGAAGCAGCTTTTGGAAAGTAGGCAGACTTTGTCCCGTAATAGTCGCAAACACGCTTACGTATCAAAAACTTTCATTTGACCTATTCTTAATGAGTAGTGTATCGTTTGCTGAGTATTCGACATTTTCTTACAATCTATCCAGAATACTCTGTCAACATAGAATGCTTAGAACTGCTTTATAATCTTAGTCGTGTACTGGGGATGACTTTCTTTTTAGTTAATGTGTTCTAACTTTTATTCATGATTCCAAATTTCCCAATCTTCTCTAACCCTTTTAGATTTTATGTTGTATTTCATAGTTATTATTGCTTTAAGTTTTCTATGTTCTGTTTTACTGCTTTTATTCTTATTGTTTTTATTATCCACTATATCTAGCGCTAATTATTAGTTTAACTCTGTTTTTTCATGAACATTTTTCCTTTTGATATAGATCCTATGTTTTTTTATTTGTTTTTCTCTTTTAATATTTATTTATGATTTTATCTCTAGTCGTAGGTTAGCAGTCTTACAGACTTAGGTCATTGGCCACTATTCTGACAGGGATAAATAACCTTGATGTAGACACCCCATTAACCTCAATCAATGAATCGATTCTTTTATAGAACAATGAACTTTTAGTCGCCATCGATCAAATTGAGTCAGTTAGCTCACTAGTGAAAACAATTTATGGTTGAAAAGTATACATCACTTCCAAGTACACTCAGAACTCCCAAGTTTTAATTCGAGAGAACCAGTGCTAAATATGGTTTTCGAGAATTTATATGGTGTTAGTTAGTGATGTGAGGTGGAAAATTTTCCACTATATTCTTCCGGAAAATTTTCCGTTCTAAACAAATATCAGTGGTCAAGTAACAATTCGTCATCTATAGATTAATAGCGGTGTCTGTGAACAAAAAACTTCAGATCCAAATTGAAAGTGACTATGTTTGTGATTCTTAATCTCTTAAACCACCCGACCGATCTCTATCAAATTTTGTATGTATATGCAGTTCTGGCCTGGGAGTGTTTCTAGCTATTTACTTTGATGGTAGAACTTAGGGGAGGGGGAATTATAAAAAATAAGTAAAACTTAATAACTCTTGATCCAAACGACCAATTTCGATCAAATTTTCAACATAGATGACGTTCGTGTCTGGGATGGATTTTACCATTTCACTTTGACGGAACAATGTAGGGGATGGGGAGGAGGGGGAAAATACAAACGTCAATAAATATAAAAATAAAAGTGACCATCCTTGTGAGTTAATAACTCTTGAACCACCTGATCGATCTCAATCAAATTTTCAACATAGATGAAGTTCAAACCTGGAAAGTTTTTATTATTTCATTTTGATGGTAGAACTTAGGTGGAGGGGACGGGGTAAATACATGAAAATGAGTAACACTTAATAAATCTTGAACCACCCGACCCTAACAGCACAATTACATAGCAGATATGTGCCTATCATGTTCCCTCAGGTACTGTACATGGGAATGTGTCCAGTATGTGCCTTATGTACCTCTGAGAGAACAATCACGTGGATGGCAACTGATAGTCACAGTCTATGTCCGCCTCTAGGCACATGCCTGACATGTATCTGGGGAACGTGCCTAGTATGTTCTAGATATGTTCCCCATGTAGTAAGCGTCAATGAACCACAAAATTACTCCGCAAAAATATGTTAAATCGCCTAAATGCGCAATGTGTTTACATTAAGGTGAGTCTAAAAAACACTTTTGCCAAGTAAAAAAATGTACCCCAAGGTAGGCGCGAACCTTCAACCTTTGGACTACTAACGGCATACTCTTCTGACTTCGCCACGGAGGCGATAAAGAAAACAGCCCCTGTAGAGGGATAAATTGTTGAGGTCTTTTGAATTTGGCTAATCAGAGCGCTCCTTTAACTGCGTATATCGACGATAATCGTTTGGAATCAGGTAAAATCTGCTCGTCATGTAATTTTATAACAAAATGACGAGTGTCTATTTACTTTATTTCATGGTTCTTACATATTCACTTTCAAATGATCGGCGACAGTTGCCATCTAATAAAGTTGATGCGTTTATTGCTTCTAGTACACAATCGCTTAGAAAAAGAAGCAACAAATGCATCAAATGTAGGAGATGAATTTAGAACACCTAAATGGCGCATGCCGAGCACATCTTGCACTGTTAGGGTATCTGAAACAGTATGTACCTAAAGGACGTACCTAGAACATGACAGATATATGTCTCAAATGACGACATAAAACAAATAACTGTTAGAGTGCGAAACTGAGCCAGGTATATAAATGCTATATTTGTGGTGCATAGTTGCAAATATCAATTAGGTGTAACAAGTACTAAAACTGTAGGTAGCTGAAGTACATACTTAGCACATGAATATCATATGTACCAAATGTCGGGTACCTAAAAAGTAGCTGGGACACCTAAATGGCGCATGCCTAGCACATCTTGTGCTGTTAGGGGACCGATCTCGATCAAACTTTCAACACAGATAATATTCGGACCTGGTATGTTTCCATCATTTTACTTTGTTGGCACAATGTAGGGGAGCGGAAGAGGAGACATATATATATAAAAAAAATAAAAGTTTGTCTTTGTGACTTCTTCATGCTTAAACCACATAACCAATTTTAATCAAATTATCAGCATAGATGAGGTTCGGACCTGGGGTGGTTATTATCATATTCCTTTGGCGGTAGAACTTAGGGTAGGAGGAGGGGAGGGGAAGGATATATAAAATAAATAAAACTTAATAGCTCTTGAATCACTTGACCAATATCAATATCAAAGAGTGCTTTAGTAATAGTAGAAACGGAACATATTAATATTTTTCTTTAATTTAACCCAGCGAGATCGGGGTACGTCTTAGATTCGAGGACGTCTTAAATTCCAGTAATTATGGAGAAAGTCTTAATTAAAGATATTATTAACGTGTTATTAAAACTACTTTGCTAGCCATAAATATTTTTTAAAATTTTGTATCATATTCAATCATTTTGACAACAATAGTGTTCTGCGCTTGCGCAGGACGTGCGGGTTTGCTAGTTAACTATAAAATTGATTGAATTCATGTATAGGAATGTTAAAAATAGTGAAAGATCGTTTAAAGAATCTGAAAATTTTCATGGCTCAGAAAATTTCCAGTACTATGTAGGAACAAGTGAAACAATTTTTCACGAATCGAAAAATTTTCTTTCGTGTATGGAAAAATTGAAAAATTTTTATGTCGGAAAATTTTGATCATTTTGAAGCAAAAATAAAACAACTTTTTACGAATCAGAGTTTTATTGCTCTGTAGCAACAAGTGAAAGGTATTTTAATGGATCGGAAAATTTTCATTACGATGTGGAAACAAGTGGAAAAACTTTTCATAACCCGGTCAATTTTGAATATTGTGTATAGTGATGTTCGGTGGAAAAATTTCCACTCTATTTAACTGCACATTGAGCTATAAAATTGAATTCCTGTAGGAGACAGTTAGACATCAACAAATTATAGCTTTGCAATTAGCTTTCGGGAACCGGAAAATTTTCAAATATTTCGAGTTGGCAAGTAAAAATTTACATAGTCTGTGCGCGTGTGTGTGTGTGTGTGTGTGTGTGTGTGTGTGTTTGTGTGTATGTAAAGTGGAGGGAACATAGATTTTGTTGGTACTGTAGAAATATCCCATCCTATTGTTTAAAATGTAACAGGAAAGCGAAAAAAAAAAACCTTTGTGAATTTATCAATTATTTCAAAAGCAGAAAATTCCAATTTCTTCACTATAGGCCTGCCTATGTAATGAAATAACTACATAAAACATAGAAGTTCCAGTTCCTTATGAAGATTATTTTTGTGACAGAAAATAAGAAGAAATGCTTTAATTTTATTGTGTTTAAAGCTATGAGAAAACTTACGTGTATTGAACTGACGAAATATGATTTTGTGACATCAAAGGTGAATTCTGAGGGAATAATACATTGAAGTTTTTGAAACAGTTTTGCAGAGATGAATCGTTAGATTTTCACTTCATGAAGCTTTTTTCATTTCCTTTTTATTTTATTTTATTTTTATCCATAAGTCATACATGAAGCTCGAAGGAAGACGAGCGTATGAAATGGACACGTCAATAAATAGATACAAAGAAATAGCTATTACATACTAAAAGACAATAGCGCTATGGTATTGTATGAGACAAAATTACACTATACAATCTACAAGCTGCATTTAGCAGACGGGTATTCATCCACTGAATAAAAACAATAGTCCAATAGCTACTTCTTTGTAACTGATTTAAATACATTCATTGATTCAATGTTACGAATATCTTTAGGAAGGTTATTATATAATATTGGACCTAAGTATATAAGGGGACCGTTTTGAAACAATGTTGTATGGTGATTTTGAATGTGGAGATTTTCAATATATCTAGTATTATGACAGTGAAAGGTTTATTTATTGGCAAAGAATGTATTAAGATTTTGGCGCGTGAAAATTAATAACTGTAATACATAAAGACATGGCAGTGGTAATATTTGTAGTCTTATAAAAAAAGTTTTTTTTTTTACATGGTTCGTTTACTCTCG